>NC_079532.1:4445000-6937500 GCF_003711565.1 Takifugu flavidus
AGAGGGATTCTCGCTTTCACTTTCATGTCCCGACCTTTGAAATGGTGCGTGGGCTGAACAGGTGACCTCTCTAAAACCAGTTCAGAAACCTTTTCTTTTCATATTTGGCTTGAATCTGTAAGTTTATCACAGCCTATTACTAGGAGTAATTCAAAATCACTCAAGGTCATTTGTAATTTCCATACCCAGACTAAAATTTGGCCAAATTTAGTATCTTCTGAAGAGTTTTGCAAAGAAAGTGCGTTAATGAGAAGTGCTGGCAGGTGGATTCTGATCCTTAAGATATGTGGCGCTAAAAAGCTAACATTCAGAGGAACCATGGCAACAGTCTATGACGGCATTTTTTTAGCCTCTACTAATAAGTTTGGACTGGAAGGTAGATGGAAAAGGGGGCCGCTGCATCAGTCCACACAAGGGTGGGAGGCCTTGTTTGAAATGGAATTCAACTTGGGCGTTTTTCCTCCCTCTGCCTGTGCCTCCAGGCCGTATGTGTTCAACCACACAACAGAGGAGGCTTTTTTTTGACCAGTATGCTAATCCCACCCGCCTCCCCGCCACGCCACCGCAGCATGAGCTGTCCTGACGCGCGCTACACGACTCTTAGCTGCATAATTTTACGGAACCCCTCAAGAAAGCTACTGTATGCTGTGACATGAAAAGGGAGGACCACCGCGCCACGCTCGGAGGCCGGAGCCAAAGCCGACGTCATCGACTTGACCCTCGGCCGACACAAAGCCGTGTGCTGCCATCATTGTTCCTTCATATCGCGGCGCGGCGGCTTTGTCCTCTCTAACGTGGCTCAAAAGAGCAAAAGCGCCTATTGGGAACCCAGTGAGGCCCCTTTCAGCGAGGTGGCCGGAGCAGGACAGGCCTCCCGGCCATGGAGGGCCAGTCTTGATGGTGGGACGTTAGCATTCACCTGTAGGTGCAGGCGCAGCCTTGAACCCTCTAATCAGGTGCTGGGGAGGCCGCTCTCCTGCCCACTTTCACGTCTGATGCCCACAACCACGCAGAAAACACTGCAGATGACTACTAATAAGAATCCAGCTGATTCAGAGCGATACCAATAAAAAAAACAGGTGCTGATAAGCAGCAAAATCAACTAAAAAGAAAGGTTTTTCCCTTTAGGTGACCTAAATGCAGCTCAAGTGTGTCAGTAGGTTATTTCAATCCACGCCGCTGACACACCTTTGCCTCGGAAACAACAACTTTGTGTGTCAATTCTCTGCTAAATTTCGACTGTGACTGCCTTCATCAAGTTGCGTGCGCCGTGCGTGGCTCAGACGCACCCCGCCAGCCCTGTAATTTGCTCCTGTTCTGCCCATTTAAATTCTAGCCCGTGTGGTAACTAAGGAGTGGGTTCAAAGGGGGGGAAAGGGAGGTTGAATTTCAAAACATGCCATTTCCAAAGAGGCACCATTGCATCACATGACTTGTTTTCACCACTTCGACCAGAGTGCGCCTCGAAGTCACCGGGTTCACATGTGGGCGAGGCTCGGCGTGCATGCGCTCGTGCATGCGCCGAGCCGACTGGCCGCGGGGATGCGCAGAAAAGAACGGGGCGAACATGCGGGGAGACGCGGCGTCTCCCTTAAAACTTCTCACCGTTTCTCACAACTTGTTTATCCTCGCATGACCCCAATGCTGAAACGGGAACATCCCGTTCCTGTGGTATTAATAGCTTCCCTTGCGTCACCAAACTGTGGCGGACCGCTTCGCTAGACACGCAACGGTGCCGCAAAGTGTGCCAGCAAAACATCCCCTTCCCCCCTTCAGAGCAAATATGGTTATGAAACAGGTAGTCATCGCTCTTCTGCAGCTGTCTGCGGGGTTACCGCCGGAGTGATTACCACCTGTAGGTGTGAGGCACGCTGTTATTAGGCTGGAGAGTTCTGCACGATCGGGGAATTTAGCGTCAAACTCGCACTTGCGAAGGCGCATTGGCGAAGAAAAGGAGGCCGGCTGGGTGCAGTTTTCCAGGACAAGTGCCAGAGTTGATGAGCTAAAAGCAAAGCTATAATGCACAAGAAGCCATATGTTAACTGGTGTCCCTTCCCCCAATGCTGGAGCGCAGCGAGCCAGGCTGAAGCTATAGCGCCGGGCCTGCATAGTTGCACAGTGAGGGAGGGGAAAAAGAGATGTGGGAGGAGAGTTTCTGTTGCTATGTGCTCTGGGAGTCTCCCTTCTGGAGGATGTATGGGCAGGCTGGGCTTCTGAGGGCCGACACCACACTGTTGTGTAGGTCAACAGCACAGGCGGCAACCAAGCTACCAGCAGAGGAGTTTTTTGTGAAAAGCCGGAGCTTAGTGTGGTGGGGGGGAGGGCTGGGGGGCTCCCCACCCCCATTCCCAGCTCAAAGAGGGACAATAATAAGGTCCAAACTGCATCCGTTAAAGAAAGAAACTACTGAACCTGCAATCAATCTTTATAAAGAGCAAACGTGAGGAAAATGGCCTGGGTGGTGCTCGAGTGTGACCTGACGTTCTCACCTCCACCCATGCGTCAACAGGGATAATAGCACAGTGTTCAGTGACGTTAAGATGCCAGTTAAATACACTGTCGGGAAAGAATCAAACGCGGCTCCAGATCTCCTTTGTTTGGACCAGGTCTTCTTATTTGGTGCGGCACTGGAGTTTTCAGTTCCTGACCCTGGAAACCAAAACAATCGTGACCCGCTAATGAAGCGGCCAACGAGGCCAAAGCTAAATTATTTTGCCATCAGGTCAAGCGTTTGAAAAAATGTGTGTTCTGCAACACCTTGAACATGAAGCCCCAGAATGACGTGTTGGTGGTTCTAGAGGAACCAGCTCATCTTTAGGGGAACTCTTGTGCAATAAATGGATGGAACCTCTTGGCTGCATTCATTTGCTTGTTAATAATACGGAATTTCTTTAAATTCAGCATTGAAGAAAAGTCTGCTGAAGACCAGGAGGACGCAACCCTTTGGAGTTCTGCTTCCTTGAATTATATTTTAGCACCATCAGACTACACGGCTGAACCTCCCCCCCAGAAGAAGCCATAAACGTCTGCAGACTGGTTAGCCCTGGCTACATTCAGTGATTAGAGTATTTAGCCTGAGTCAGCTCAGGTCTTTAAAGATTTGTCTGCTCCCACAGCCACGACCAATTATGTTGCTGCCGTTTGCTTAGTCTCCCACCACCATCTGTGTTTCAGATCATCCACGGCCCTCGTAATTACAGTCTCGGGCGGGAGACCATAGATAATGACAATGTTGCCGCGATCAGCAGGATTAGACAGGTGCTTGTCAACTTGGGCTTTTATGGTTTGCAACGCACCCCTCCGACGACCAGGGAGGAGACCTCTGAGACTCGTTGTCTCCTCTCCAGACACGCGCTCGTGTGCACAAACGTTTCCTTCTCCGTGTCACAACTGCAGAGCCTCATCACATGGTTCTAAAGATGACTAGCACTGTAATAATGCTGGTCGCGTCTCCTGTTGCGCGTTTCCATACATCTCCCTTGAGGTTTGTTTTTATGTGTTCAAATTTCCAATAATTGTCATTATTCAGGAGGTGGACAACGGCCATTTTGATGCCCTGATTGGTGGCTGTGCATTTGTAGTGCCAGTGCAGGGGGGAAAGGTGCACTACTGGGAGGACCAGCCTGGCTGTTCCCTGTCCCCGGTAGTCCCACAGCTCAATGCTACAGGGTCTGCATGACTTAATCCTGACATTTGAGGGGTAGATATGTTTTTGTTTCTGTCCCTCTGAAGCAGAGATCTTCCACTGACTCTGCTTGGTCTGTTAGCATCGTCGATGTCCATCATGGTCGAGTTGTTGGATCAATTACTGTGATTAGTTAGTTGCGCGAGTAAGCTAACGCGCCTTTTCCAACCGCATCAGAGCTCAGAAGGATTTGAGCGGTGCTCACGGCTGGTCTACAGCGCACATGGCGGCGCGTGATGTCACGGCGCAAAATGACAGCGCTTGTACCCGCGGCCTTGCGCTTTCACTATCACAGCAGACAGCTGAGGAAGTTAAGGAACTGGTGGGCAACCAGTTCACCAACATCCAGCTGCTGGTGCTCAGAGCAAGCCTGATGTGGTTGGTGTCACACTGTGGGATTATTTTAATTACAGCACATAAATGTAGTCGTAGTTCAGGGTAAATGCGAGAATGAGGCACTAGTTGTGTTTGTTGTTCAAGGTTATGCCGAACTGGAAGCAAATGCATGGATCAAAACTAATCACTCCTCTGTAGCTTTTGCCGTTCCAGCTGGTTGATACTGGAACAGAATAGTCCGGGCTTATGTCTTCCTCATCCCCAATAACACCATGTTTTATGTATGACCTGGTCATAGAAGCGTCTCCCAGGATTACAGGAGCTTGCATGTGTTAACGCCAGACAAAGAGCTGGAAATATTGAGCATGTTTGGTCGGTTCTGTCGCAGAGTCAATCAGACGTGCAGAACAGGGGCGGTTGAATTTGCATGTGCTTGTCCAAGGACGACATACCGTCTACGTGTGTTAAACTGTGGTTTCGCTGGGACAAAAAGACCTGCGTCATGCGGTCTGGTGTGAAAGCCTTGATCAGCGCATATTATTTTTTTGTCTGTCTCCGTGTCTCGTGTTGCTGGAGGGCCGCTCGGATTTCTGGCTGAGCCACGTCTGCAAGTCCCTCAAACACTCAGGAAAGAGGTCAAAGGAAACGGCTTCTGAGTGAATCCCACATCTGGTTGTTTGGATCTGGGATGATTAGTTGATACTGGAAGTTTACGCAGCTGAGGGCAGCAACGCCACCTCCACCCCCCCACCCCCCCACCGCCCCTCCTCCGGCGAGAGAGATGTGCTTCACTGCTCCCTGGAAAAAAGCTTATGAGGCACCCCCACCCACGCAAAGCCAACACCACAGACGGCCGGCGCAGAACTCCATGAACCTCCCATGATCAAAGGAAGGAGCCACTGGCTGGTTCCGCCTGACGCATTGTGAAAGTCGGTGGATGGAGCAACTTCCTGTAGGTCAAGAAGGCTGCTGTTTTACAGCCCCTACGCAGCACTCAGGTTCCCTCTTAACCTTCAAACGGGCCCGGGTCACCCCCAGAGATGATTTACCCCGGCGTGCACGCTCTGAAGAGCAGAACAGAAACGTGCACACTTGTCCATTTAGCTGCTGCAGGCAGGATATTCATGGAAAGCGTCCCTCCCCAGGGACAGGTTTCCAGGAACAGTCGCTCTTGTGGTGTGTGTTTGATGAGACAATGCACTGGCAGAACCAAATGATCGGGTGCGCATAAAACCCGACCTGCGCGGCGTCCTAAATGGCGCTGTTTACCAACGGCAGAATTGCAGCCTGCCGTCGTCTTCTTTTACTTCCTCAAAAACAGTTTTGCGCTGATGTCAGGGAAAAGAGGACGTGGCCATGGAGTACGGCTCCAGAGGCACCCCAGGAAGACTAAACACAATGTTTTCAACCATCAGTACAGGTAAACTCTTGACCTCTGATCTGTTCTCTGATTACGTTTCCCCTCCTTTATCTGCTTAAAAACATTTAGCTCTTTTTTATCTCTAGACTTGTTTTGAAGTGCAAAATTTGCACGTTCATGCTTTTTTTTGAAAGTGTCCTCTGGTCCCATATATGACATTCAGATAAAGCTTTACTCTTCCCCCTCAAAAACACTCCTTATGTGGAAAGTTCAAGACAGTCTCAAGGGCAGATGGGGGGGCAAGCCCCAACAAGAGCGGCTCAAAGGCCAGTTCCTTCTCCTAACTGCAGGCCCGTGCACTCTCACACTCATCATCCTTGTCTTTTATCTACACGTGTGGCACCGCTGCTGCTGTTGTTTTGTTTTCAAAAATATGATCGTGCACGTTAGTGTGAGATGGGTTGTACTTGCTCTCTGGTGCAGTACTGAGGGACTCAACACACCTCAAGCACCGAGGTCTCAGGTGGGGGTGTAATCGCATTTCCTTAGCAACCAGAAGGAACAGCGGCTGAGTCAAAAACACACACAGGTCTTTGGTTGGTGGAGGCCAGTGCAGTTCAATTATAGCAGTCACACATGGTGTTTTTAGCAATTCTTTATTTTTATTTTTTATAAAGTCTGGATCATTTTTATTGATGCATAAAAGCAGAACCTGAAAAAAGAGGAACATAGAGTTCATGATTAGGACCCACAAAGTAAAATCAATGTAGACTGACAAAAACATCTAAAAGAATCTAAAAGAATAACAGCAACAGGCAAGAGCTGATATATTCTCCCAGGAGAGGCAAAGTGCAAAGTTCAGACTGCATGCAGGCAGAAACTGAGATAACCTGACAGAAACAAGTGAAAACCACGCCGGTGACCCAGTGCTGATATGGGAGAGATCAGAGCGCCCTCTAGTGACTAAAACAGGGAGGCTTGTTTTTGTGGAACGTCTGTCATACAGGTGACTAAACAATTTACAAGATCCCTTTTAGCTTTTCTTTGCTCCAAGACAAACGTACATTGGTGCTTACAGTGTGTGGAAAAGTTTATTGAGCACCTTTGAACTTTGACCCCTGTGTCACTGTGAGTAAGAGGAGCTAGAAAAGGTTATGATCTTGTACACTGCAGCAATCAGGCTGGACAACTTGGTATTTTTGGTATATTCATCACTGTGGTGACTTTTAAACAAATTCCAGATGGACCCAAATTACACATGCTTTCCTCATCAGCAGCCGGTTGTTTCAAGCCTCCATTACTTCATGTTTCACTTGTTACCAACCATCTTTTAGCGTTGCTCCTCTTACCAGAGACAAATAATCTCCTGCACTGATCCTCCACTGGTGCTCGTCCATCCATATGCAAAGCCACCGACAGAAGATAAAGCTCATTTGTGTCTGCTTACGAGGAGAAATTACGCATTATCCAATGTCAGAGCGCGGCAACACATGAAGCGGAGAGTAAAGTGTTCATTTTTGGACATCACTCTTGTTTGAAGGTGGAAACTGAAACCATCCAACTTGTTTCACTGATTAAACAGGTAAGGACCGGGTTGATTTCCTACTGTGGGGCAGTCTTAGTGCAGATTAAACAGGCACTTCTGATGCCATTTGAAATTCTAATTTCAGTTTAAGACCGAGGTGACCCTCACAACACAGTCTTGTAAATTTGTGAGCAAAAGTTCATTGTGTATCCACAACATGGAATCGTCCCTCTTCTGTATGTTGTCCTGAACACGCTGCACAGTATCGCCTTCTACGTGCTGACATCTATCACATAAACGCAAAAATGCTTTAATCATGGTACCTTTTCATATTTGGACACATCAACTTGATGAGTGACTCTTAATGCTGGTTTTCCTGCCGAACATGTTACATGTACCAATATTATCCAGTAGGGGGAGCTCGTGCACATGTAAATGGTTCTGTCTGTCTGTCTGTCTGTCTGTCTATCTATCTATCTATCTATCTATCTATCTATCTATCTATCTATCTATCTGTCTGTCTGTCTGTCTGTCTGTCTGTCTGTCTGTCTGTCTGTCTGTCTGTCGTCTGTCTGTCTGTCTGTCTGTCTGTCTGTGAGTGCAAGTGTTTGAAATTAAAGCTACCTACCGACCACATTTTTTGCTGGTATCATAAAATGGGTCAAGTCATCAACAATACTTATCACAGAGCTACTGCACACCTGCATCATGCAAGACAGAACTTGGGAACAAATGGGAGCTGGAGATTAAATCCACCAGCATGGATCATGGGGTTCTATTGACTAGGGGGGGCTGTGCAGGCCTCCCTGCCTCCAACCTAATGGGACAGTCACCGCACAGACACACAGGGCCTCCTGGGGGGCATTTGGCTTTCTGCTGGCTAACTTTAGCACCACAGCTCGCATGGTCTCACTAAGCCTTTTTTGGGGTTGTGTTGTGTCAAAGTAGATTTACCTTCAATAACCATTTATTAAATCTCTGTCCATTAGACTGCGAGGCTTCATAAGAGCTGGCTGCATTAAGCCTGATTATGGGATGCCCGGTAGAGGAAAAGAGTGTATGTGTCAAGTGTGTCATCCAGTGGTTTATATCCCCGGCTGGGATCTCGGTTTTGTCATTTGGGAGTAAGCTGCAGAGAAGAGACAAGTCCTGATACCTGAAATGATGTGAGACCTTCATGGAGCAGGGTTCCAGATGTGGCCGACATGCCTTGGCTCCGTCTGAGGTTTCTGCTAGCTGCTTCCAGCGTTGATGCTCCAGCTGAAGTCGGACCCATCACTAAACTCTGAGGACTCCTTGACAAGACGCTGCACCCGTCGGCTTGAATCTTCATCATGGACCCCAAAGGTCCCAGCGGTGCTTTTAAACGCTCGTCACTGAAGCGTTCCACATCTGGCTCGCAGAAGGTAAGACCGGGTTCCCTCACATGCAACAGGTGCTTCTAAAGTAGAGTTTTTTACAGAGTTGCGTTTAAATTAAATGTGCTGCTTCTACTTTAAGAAGCAACACAACTTATTCAGAAATGTTGTCAACTTGTTCTAAAACTACAGTATGTTCAGACTGTCGTTTCCACCACGTGTACGTGCCCTCCTGACCAAGAACATGGGAGGATGGCTCTCCACCGTGACACGGAGCAGTCGTGGCTGCAGCTCATCAGTGCACGTTGCTTCGCTAAGTGGAGAAGCTCAGCAGGCTCGAAGAGCTGCTCTCTCCTATACGACAGCTTAATCCACCATAATGGCCAGTATGGACCACCGTGACCAACAGATTAAAGACTTTTACATCTTTGTAAAGTCTGCTTTCGTGTGATTAACACACTTTGGACCAACATGTCCTTGAAGAGAAAGATGCATGTTTCTGCTCTCTAACAAACGGGTGGAATCAGAACACAGAGACGAACCCAGAGTCAGTGTTGCAGATTCATGCAACTATGGCTTTTCTGAGGGAAAAGGCAAAAACCTTTAAATGATCATAGATCACATACAGTGAGTATTTAATATTATATACTCAGAGTGTTACGTTTTGCCTTTTGCACACACGGAAACCATTTATCAAGCAGCTAAACCAGTACTGGGTGTACAATAATCAAACTGATTGTGCTGGGCTTCTCTAAATTAGAGTGGGCGATTAATACTCTTAATATAATCCACGGCCTTTTCATATAAGGTGTTTCACTGTAAATCAGTCACCAATTCCATCCCACGCAGCCCAAATCTACTTCTTTTTCAATGAGATCCTATACGCTGCTATATATAGCTCAAATCCTGGACACACCGACACAAGACAAGAGCCATATTGTTTTGTTTCCCCCTGTTTATGATCATGTGCTTTGGGTCACGATGCTGCTACATTTGCTCACATTGTAGCTAAATTCTGGACATACCGTGCATTAACTCATCTGCAGCGTCTCGTGGTGTGAAGGGCGATTTATTTTTCATGCATGTAGATAAGACACAGAGCGAGCATCTCTTCCAGATGGACCTCTCGGAGTTTAGCGGAAACGTGCTGCAGCTCACATGGTGTTTAGCAATCAGTAATATATATGTTCACGTGTTCTCCAGCTCAACAGGCATCGTTGTCCAATACTCTAAAAAAAAAACTGGCAAAAGTTTACCAAATCATCTGTAACCTGATAGAGCCGGATCTCAGTTTGAAGTCACTCAGACGCAGCTCACGTGCACAGGAAGAAGGGCCCTGTGCCACGGACAGTAGAAAGGCTGGGTGGATGGGATAGACTCCAGATGAACCAGTCTGACATATTTCAGGAGGCTGTGAGATGCAGGCGCGCACGGAATAACTGAGGGGTTCCGCGTCCTGCTCAGCAACGTCTGTGCTGAAGATGAGCAGCGGGACCTGTTGGCCCGTTTGAGCGCGAGGCGCAGGCGTCGGTCGGCTCTGGGCTTCCAGAGCTCCCTGCGGCAGAGCTGCGAATAGAGCAGCACAGAACGGCCTCATGGGAACCGACGTTGCGGGTCACAAATGAACAGAAGATGCAAATATCTGCAGAACAGGTCGGCAATGTGAGGAAACTGAATGTTGTCGTTGTTTGCTGGTGATAAAAATCAGAAGGATCTAAAATGATCTCTTAACTGCCCGTCAGTTCAAAGCTTTTACACGGTTTTACCACCAAATTATAGATTGGTCCTCATTCTGCTCACTTTATATTGTAGATAAATATCTGTTTTTTTCAGACATTTTTAGGGGGAAACAAGAAAAAAAACAGCCTTAAAACATGTCTTATGACTCCCTTAACTCTTGGGGATAATCAGTGACATGTTGGACTCATGTGATAGCCTGATAACTGGATTTTCAAACCTAGGAGGACAATGGATGCATTTACAAGCAGGGCTGAGGGGAAGGCTTCACAACTGCCTGTCCAGAGGGCCTTCAACAAATGCTGCCCCTCAAGTCGAAATGTGTAAAAAAACCCACCTTTTTATGAGCTCCACGTGGGCCTGACCATGAGTTTGCAGTACTTCGCTGCAGCTGAGGAGTGAACCTGGGTTTTCTTCCTGTCACGACGCATCAAGCTGGAGCCACATCGCCCTGCAGAACCCAGGCCGAGCAATTAGTCGCTTTTATCTTCAACCCTGGCCACATCTCATCCTGCTTCATTTTATTAGGACCCCCGAATCCTGTGGTTTATTGGTGCTGAAATGTAATTAAAAGCCTTGATTAAAAGACGTTTCAGTGAATAATTTTCAGATTAAGAAAAAAAACAAGGGTCATGTTAACATGAACAGCTATTCGAATATAGACAACTCTTTTTTGTGTCCTCAAACATAAGCCGCTTTGTATTTCACGGTGATGTTCTCTGCTTGGTCAAAGCCTCTACACAATAACAGATCCCTGACCTCAGCAAAATATACGTGCCAGATTCATGTTTAAATCAGTTTAAGACGTGTGCCTCATGGGCTGTGTTATAAAAGCGCCTTCAATTCAGTCTGAGAGGGCGACCTTTCAACAATTAGGAGTAGAAAATGTGTCAGATGCCTGCATTCTCCATAGGGCTGCTGGGGCTGAATGGCTGCTGTGATGGAGCAGCTCACACTGCTGTGGGTCAGCAGACCTGGGCCATGTGACGGCAGAATGGGACGAATATGTGGCGCACGGCGCATGGGGCTGCACATGCGTCCGGGACAAACGCTGCTGTGTTGTCGGAGCAGGGCTGTTGCGACAGAGGAGCTAATCAAAATAAGATTACACAGCAAAGATCATTTTTACCTTTGTCCTGATTAGAAATCCAGCAATTAGGACTTCCTCCCCGTACTGTTGCCTTTTGTTCAAAAAACTTCGAAAATGCTGCGTGCTGGAATGAATGCGGCCCATTGTCCCGTGGCTGGATTTAAGTCCCGCTAATTTGTTTTGTGTGACACAATCTAAACCGGCCGGCATCAAGCCCTTCAAGGTTTTTGTTGCTAAGTGCTGGGAGGCAGCCGTGGAAGCAGGATTTGGGTTTTAATCGCTTCTGTTAACGAGTTTAAGCGCGCCGAAGCGACAGCGTCACACTCGCCGAACCGCTCTGCAAACGCACGTTGTTACCAGCGGCCTTCGGGTTTTCTTTAGCCAGAGTGGGGGTGAGAACAGTGGACGGGGGGATGCTGGGCTTTTCTCTGCCTCTCTGAGTCATCTGCCACCCGGGCCTCTCTTGTCCTCTTCGCTGTGCGTTATAGTCAAGCTCGACCTGCTCACTTCAACCATAAAAGGAATGCTTATCACTCCATCCCACAGGAGGAAGGTTTTAAAAGGGTGCCCGCTGCCCTGTGCTTGTGAGCCGGGGTCTCAGCTTCCAGAGGGTACCAAGGCTTTCCCCCCATATCTCTAGGCATGCACCTGAAAGCCCTTAATAACCTTAAACCCACACTAAACTGGATTTTCTGTTCAACGTGTCAAAATAGGTGCGATTAAACATGACGACGATGGTGATGATGATAATGTCTGGAAAGATAACATGATCTTTTCTGCTTCAGAGTCTTTCTGCGATGCAAAACTTGGTGAAATGCAAATAGCGGGTTGCTATTTTTCTTTCCCTCGGCAGCAACATGGTGGGTGAAAACACAGATTAACCGCAATTAGCATCGACTGACCTTGCCCCCAGCCGGGGTCCAGTCAAGTCTTAACAAGGCACCTTCCAGAAGAATGCCTGCGTCCAATTCTCTCAATTATGCAAATGGGGTTGAAATCAAAGTCGTCCAAGGGGTGGAAATTCTGCCATGAAAAGTTGGGGGCTCCTCTGAACCAGGCTGCAGGCGGCGTTTTAAGTTTAGCTGGACTGCTCCTCTCACAAGCTAAGATCTTCCACACTGTGAAGTGAACACAAAGAAAGGAGTTTTCAACAAATTGGGAGATTAGGGGCCAGTTATCAAAGTGGATTTATTGTGCCTTGTTCAAGCAAAGGATGAAAATACCCTGTGGGCATGAAGAAGGGGTCATGGGACTCCCGAAAGGATTACCTTGAACTGGAGTCATGAGACTCGGTCGAACAAAGACCCTGCTCACATGCTCATCATATTAACCAGCCCTCATAAAGTGAAGAAGTTTCATGTCCTGTGGGATTCAATGAGAGCACTCGACCGGGAGTGCAGCAGCAGCAGCAGCAGCAGCAGCAGCAGCAGCAGGACGGGGCTCTGACAGAGGGGCAGCAGCGCTGTGGGCTTCCTCTCTGATCCACCAACAGGACCCCTGCAGTCCGGCAACAGCGCTTTCTGTAAGTTTAGCTTCCTTTGGAGCTTTTTCTCCGACTCGATTTCAACGGCTTTAATGAGGGACTGTTGAGAGAAAAGGAGACCTTTTAGTTCTAGATGCTCACTGATGCCTGATAACTGAGGTGAGGAGGGGGTGGGGGGGTTCCACCGCTGAGACCAGACAGCCACACAGCTCCGATCTTCTTTTAGAACAATTTCAACCAGAACAACTATTGAGGCCATTTTGTTTGACCTTTACCTAAATGCAACATTTACAATTACCTTTTAAATCAGAACACTGTGCTCTTAAAAAAGAGTACTGTGGCTTCTGATTTTAGGAATAAAAACCTCAACCGTTATCTACTGGAGGACTGTCACATGTAGGAAACGACGATAAACGAGGTAAAAAGACTTTATGTGTGCAAATAGAATCTTTAAACAGCATATAAAGGGAGCACAAAGCCAGGATTCACTTTAACTTTTGCAGTCACAAGAGACATATTTCTGCAGTGGAATTCGCCTCATCTTGCTGTTGGTGGTCATAAACCTCATGATGCTTCATGGTTTTACTCTAGCCACCCTCTCTTGTCGATGAGCTTGTCTGCACCGGATTATTTGCTGTCTGAAACAAGTATAACACACTGTTTTTCTCCCATTATTCTCACAAATTCCTTTCATGGAAAGATTTTATTTGCTTCTGTCCTAATGGAGCCTTTTTCTGTCCACAATGGATCTCAGACAACCTTTGAAATCAGGTCAGGTTTTTTGTTGTGCTTGGGTCTGTTGACTTTTCTTACCAGAACTGGTTGAAAATGACTCGGAACGATCGTCGCCCGCGCCTAATCGCTGACCAGCATCGGTTTTCAGCCAAGAATGAAAGAGAGAGGACACAAGTTCATAAGTAGGACACGATCTAACGCTTCTTTTTCTGTCTTTTCCTGATCCTTTTTGGCAGGCACAAAAAGTTTGGATCGAGAGGAACTTTCTGAAGAGAGAATGCATCCACATATTTCCCACCAAGGACCCAACCAGGTAACAATAGTGTGAACAAACACCCTTTTCACTATCACCCACACAAACTGCTTTGTAAGTGAAATAACCTCCCGAATTGTGTCGGCAGCTGATTAGACATTTATGAGGATTGGAATAGGCTTTTTTTTTGGGATGGGGGGAATGGGGGGAAGGGTATAATTGTGGGACACAGTTACTATCCTGGGCTGGCTGAACAGGCTGAGAGCAGCCAGCCAGGGCAGCTCACTGAGGCATGGATTTCCCAGAAATGGTCACAGTCATCAAAGCGTCTGTCCGGTGTTTCAAGGAAAAACAAAACACGGCCTCCACCAGCAGACTAAACAACAGCCTTCCATTAACCCTTCCGTATACTTTAGCCGAGGGGAGGCTGCGTTTGGGACTCGGTCACTCAATGTCTCCTTTCTCCTCCACCAAGATGTGCCTGTGGTCAACTGACAACGCAGCACGTGGCCATCCCTCCCGGTGCCAACTCAGTAGAGGAAACCATTCAGCTAGTGCAGATCGACACGCCCAAGGACAAATGGAGCATAATCAAGCACACCAGGACCTACCCAACGGACGCCTTCGGGGTAATCGAGTTCCAGGGTGGCGGATTCATCAACAAGGCCATGGTGAGACTCTGCTCCTCAGCTTTTGGGGGTAGAAACAGCATGAGACAAGTCAATATTTTATTAAAAAATGTAGAATTTGTGTGACAACACCGTTTCCCTGCTCCGGCAGTACATTCGGGTCTCCTATGACACCAAACCCGACAACCTGCTGCACCTGATGGTGAAGGACTGGCAGCTGGAGCTGCCCACCCTGCTCATCTCCGTGCACGGCGGCCTGCAGAACTTTGACCTGCAGCCGAAGCTGAAGCAAGTGTTCGGCAAGGGCCTGATCAAAGCCGCCGTCACCACGGGGGCGTGGATCTTCACGGGTGGAGTCAACACAGGTGGGTGGGTTGGTGGAGGGGCGTAGGGGTGGGGATAATTCATTTAATGCTCACTTAACAAATAACACTTTGTGACATTCGGCTCTAAACTGCCGTTACGTAAGACCCTTTTCTGCAATTTCTGAGGGGAGCTTTGACTGACCCGTTGTCCCAGGTTTAAGCTCTGTAATTACAGCTTTGGTGGACAAATTCATCACAAGTGATCAACTGTGTGGGGCTAGCGTGCAGCAACCGCAGTGCGTCTCATGATGCAGCCCCATTAGGCAGTCTGGAGACCGCATTTTTCACGCTGCTATATTTTGGTATGCACACCTCCAGGGGTGATCCGTCATGTCGGAGACGCCTTAAAGGACCACTCCTCCAAGTCACGAGGAAAAGTGTGCGCAATAGGAATCGCTCCCTGGGGCATCCTGGAAAACAAAGAGGACCTCATCGGAAAAGATGTGAGGATGCCAGCATGTCACACCCCAGACTATTCTTCACTTCTGGAAACCTTTTCAGTGAACCTCCTCTGTTCCCAGGTAACCAGATCCTACCAGTCGATGGCGAACCCACTGAGCAAGCTGGCTGTGCTCAACAGCAGCCACTCACACTTCATCCTGACCGACAACGGCACCTGCGGGAAGTACGGCTCCGAAGTCAAGCTCCGCCGGCTCCTGGAGAAGCACATCTCTCTGCAGAAGATCAACACCCGTACGTCAGGCGACCATCCTGTTGCACCTATTCCGGCCTCTGTACTCTGCGAGTGTGAACCAATGCTGGGCAGAGAACTCTGTGACCTGTGGGCTTCCCTTTGTCATCCTATGCCTGGAGCTCGGATAAGGCAGGGACAGCAAAGGGATGCTCAGCTGTCACCACTGACATCGTCCCCTCCCATCCGTCTGCTGCCACTTAGTTTGGTTCAAACTGTTTAAAGGTCATCCTTTAATAGCTGATGTATGCTGGCTGTGTGTTCCAGGTTTGGGTCAGGGGGTTCCTCTGGTGTGTCTGATAGTGGAGGGAGGTCCCAATGTGATCTCCATCGCCTTGGAGAGTCTGAGAGACGAGCCTCCCATTCCAGTGGTGGTGTGCGACGGCAGCGGCCGTGCTTCTGACATCATTTCCTTCGCACACAAGTTTTCGGAGGACGGAGGGTGAGATTTTAAAAACGACTTTTTGCTCCTGTGTGAGGCTGCGCCGGGACGCTAAAAATGCTATGATGCTAACTGTCCTCCTCTAGCCTGGTGAATGACGACGTCAGAGAGCAGCTTTTAGTCACCATCCAAAAGACTTTCAACTACAGCAAGAGTCAGTCACAGCAGATCCTGCTCATGGTTATGGAGTGTATGAAGAAGAGGGAGCTGGTGAGTAGAGCGAAGAGTGAACAGGTCCGCCAACGATATCGCGTGTGACTATCTGAATGCTGATCAATAAACATTACTGAGCTGTGAAACATCTGGTCTCCATCATCATTCATCCCCTCCACTCATGCGTGCCTTGCCATTAACATATTGAATAAACCTAATCCCGACAATGTGCTTGTCATTTCTCCTTCCTGCTCATGTTTGGCATTTCAAGTAATCTGGGGCGGCTCGCCCCGAGGGTCGGGGTCATCCTCCATCTATAGGAGCAGCCGTAAAGCGGTGCTGAGTGTTTCTGCTGCGCTCAGATTTTGACTTAAGTGTGAACGGCACCGCGGCCGTGCAGATTAAACCACCGAGTGTTTGCCGGAGACCTGGGCGCACAAAGAGCGACGTGGGCCAGCAGATTTCAGCGGCCATAAGTGATGTGATTTGCAGTAGCCAAGGTTCTTAATCTCCAGACTCCATACATCCGGGTGGGAAAGATCAGCGAACGCCACCGCCTGCTTAGCAGATCCCTTCACTGCTGTTGATGTCACAGATGGAGGAGAGGATCCATCTCCCTCTAATCCTCAGCCAGGTCATTTTCTCTGCGCAGGACGTCCTCCCCCCCTTTTTTTCCCCCAGACCATAAAGTGCCGCCACACTGAATCTGCAGCCACTATCCCTGACATATTAGACCACCTAATACCGCAACACACTCGCATAAGCAACTTAAACTGCTTATTTCCCCCCGAGGATCATACCAATTCAGACATTTTTAAGAGCGCCATTTAGTTTGATACCACATCAGGACAGTGTGACAGAAGCGGGATTCATTTGAGCTGCTACCACGCTGCTAAAAGGCCAAAAGACTATTCGCTCTTAATCTAAAGTACCATGACTAACCTCCAGGTGAAGCAGTGTCACAATCTGGCCCGCCCATAAAAGCCTTTCAAACTAAGTACATCCCATGTGAGCAGCTGTGCGAGGCAAACAAGAGCCCTGATTTGGGAGAATAACAGGCCTGCTGTGCAAAATGTAGAGGTCAGCATTCACGAGGCCTCTCACACGTCTGCACAGCCCAGAACGCTGCCGTCCGGAGACGGTCCTGCAGTCGCCCCGTCCATCCGCCGATGCTGTGACGTATATTCACGCCACTCTAATACCATTTATTACGGCTGCGCATGTGACAAACCCCGTCAGCTTAATTTGATTTGATATAGTCCATCCTGCAACAAGAAAAGCTCTATCGGGCCACACGTTTCACTCCATCAACATTCTTGCCATTTAAAATCATCTCATTCATCACGTCTGGAATGATTTCTTCTTTTCCCCATACTTTAAATGCAGATCACAGTTTTCCGAATGGGCTCCGAGGGACAGCAGGATATTGAAATGGCCATTCTCACAGCCTTGTTGAAAGGTATAATCCTAACAGTGAGGATGTTTTTGTCGTAGCACAACCACCACCCCTGCCGTCTGAGCTCACGCTGTCCCTCCATTTTGCATCAGGCACGAATGCTTCGGCAGCGGACCAGCTCAGTTTGGCTCTGGCCTGGAACAGAGTGGATATCGCTCGCAATCACATCTTTGTTTATGGCCACAATTTACCTGTGAGTGAAGGCTGCACATGAACACTTCCCCTGTGTGGGTTTTCTGGGTCTGTTTGCTTTGATGGGGGAAGGTTTTCCTGTCAAAGTCACATGAAACTGCTTCAATTTTAAATCTACAGTACATGCAAATATCTTTCCTACACAAGCAAAAAATACCAAATAATCTATTTTAATCTATTTTAATTACATTGAAAACTCTAAACAAGGAGGAATGGAGGCCATGCTCATCTAGCTTTTCCCTCTTGTGAAGCCTGCTGGCTCCGTTGTCAACAGGGCGACCTCCTCGGTCCAAACCCAGGAAAAGCCAAAGAGTCCTGTCAGTGCGCCTCGTGCTCGGGGAAAGAAGGGGAAGGGGAAGGGGAAGGCGAAGCCTGAGCCTCCGGAGGAAACTGACCCGAGGAAACTGGAGATGATTCGCTGGGTGAGCTGGGCTTATGGGAGAGACCCTTCGGATTTCAGCTGAAGGTGTGATAATATGACGACGGCTGTGACATCTCTTCCACTCAGGTCAACTCCCTGGAGCAGGCCATGATGGACGCTCTGGTGCTGGACAGGGTGGACTTTGTCAAGCTGCTGCTGGAGAACGGGGTCAACATTCACCACTTTCTCACCATCCCTAGGCTGGAGGAGTTATACAACACAGTAGGACAGAAAATTCAGAATAAGCCTTTAATCTTCCTTCCTTCTTCATCCATTTCCCTCATTTCTTGCAGAAACTGGGGCCTGCGAACACACTGAATGCTGTGGTCCGGGATGTCAAGAAAGTACAAGAAAAAAAAGATGTTTAACCTTCCAGATTTTCCCACATTATATTGTAACGGCATGTTTTTGCTCGACAGGGGAACCTTCCTCCTGACTATCAGATCACTCTGATTGATATTGGTTTGGTTCTGGAGTGTTTCATGGGTGGCGCATACAGGAGCAACTACACCAGAAAGGCTTTCCGTAACCTCTACAATAATTTATATGGACTAAAGAGGGTACGCATGTATAGAAGATACAGCATGAGAAGTTAAACGAAGCTAAATTAAATAGTAACAATCGCACTTACTTTCACAGCCAAAAGCTCTGAAGCTGCTGGGAATGGAGGTAGACTTTATTCTGACCCACTAAAACATTTTGGCAGTGATCAGGAGAAAACCCGACTAAAGAGCCTCTGAATCCTTCCTCTTCGTTAGGACGATGAGCCCAGACAAAAGGGCAAGAAAAAGCCGAAGAAGAAGAAAGAAGAGGAGGTGGAAATTGACGTGGATGACCCCGAGGTCTGTCGGTTCAAGTTCCCCTTCCACGAGCTAATGCTGTGGGCGGTGCTGATGAAACGCCAGAAGATGGCGCTGTTCCTGTGGCAGCGTGGAGAAGAAGCCATGGCGAAGGCCCTGGTGGCCTGTAAGCTGTATAAAGCCATGGCCCATGAGTGCTCAGAGAGTGAACTGGTGGATGACATCTCCCAAGACCTGGAGAACAATTCCAAGTCAGTACACCAAACAACAATGCTCATGTATTAACTGGGACCCTTCACAGAAGGGATTATTTGAATGGTTTCTCGTCACAGAGAATTCGGGCAGCTGGCCTATGAGCTCCTGGATCAGTCCTACAAGCACGATGAGCAAGTGGCTATGAAGCTCCTAACGTATGAGCTGGTAAACTGGAGTAACTCCACCTGTCTGAAGCTGGCTGTTGCAGCTAAACAGCGTGACTTCATTGCCCACACCTGCAGCCAGATGTTGCTCACTGACATGTGGATGGGCCGCTTAAGGATCGGCAAAAATCCAAGCCTCAAGGTTGATTTAAAAAAAAGTCTTTCTTCCCATTTATGCATTAAAAAAAAAGTGTTGTATAAATGTTCTGATCATCTCAACCAGGTGATTCTGGGAATTATTTTCCCACCGCTGATTCTTTTGCTGGATTTCCGTCTGGGAGACGACTCCTCCTTTCACGCACCTGGAGGAAAAGAGGAGGGAAAGGAAAAGGAAGATGACACAAAATCCAGCAAGGTTTTCACTCATCCATGATGTTTATGTGCCATTTTCTGCCCAATGAAGCAGAACTTACAATGTATACTCGACCTGTTGTAGGACCCCAACCCGGATGCAACTTCCAGGAGGGGAGATGAAGAGGAGGGCAGCGCCAATGTCCGTAAAATTCCCATCGGCAAAAGGTTCTTTGAGTTTTACGATGCGCCGTTCACCAAATTCTGGTTCAACACTGTAAGTCTTCATGTTAAGGAAAATCTTGTGGTTTGTGGGGTGGGTGAAGGGTGCTAAGATGAAGGTTTTTTCATCTAACAGATTTCCTATTTGGGATATTTGATGTTGTACAACTACATCATCCTGGTGAAAATGGAACGTTGGCCAACAATACAAGAGTGGATTGTCATTTCATACATCCTGACATTAGGCACCGAGAAAGTCAGGCAGGCACGTGTCAACAAAATTGGCTGATCTTTCCAAGTTTGGATCACGTAACCTGTAAAAAATGTGTAATTTATGGCCCTGGTGTCCAGATTCTGATGTCGGAGCCGGGGAAGCTGAAACAGAAGATCAGCGTGTGGCTGGAGGAATACTGGAACATCACTGACCTGGCGGCCATTTGCACTTTTCTTCTTGGCCTGATGTTGCGGCTGCAGCAAGAACCTTACATGGGATACGGGAGAGTCATCTACTGCATCGACATAATATTCTGGTACATCCGCGTGCTGGACATCTTCGGAGTGAACAAATACCTGGGGCCCTACGTGATGATGATAGGGAAGATGGTAACTCCATTAGAGAACTCATTTCTGATGAAAGTCAACATGATATCATTGATTTTTCCTGTGTTCCTTGCCCTCAGATGATAGACATGATGTACTTTGTGGTCATCATGCTGGTGGTACTGATGAGCTTCGGGGTGGCTCGTCAAGCCATCCTTCACCCTGACGAGGAGCCGACGTGGCGCCTGGCCAGGAACATCTTCTACATGCCCTACTGGATGATCTATGGGGAGGTTTTTGCAGACTCGATAGACCGTAAGACTAGAATTCATAGTAAGATTTGGTTTCCTGATTCTGGGCAGATGATCAGTCTGTGATAGATTCTGTGACGTCAACAACAGTTATTGAGTTAACGTTGAACCGTGATGCTCTGTCTCCCCCTGGTGGTAGCCTCTGATACACGCTGCTAACTTTTTATTGCGGTGAAGATCATCTGCCTTCAAGATTGTTGACAGCATTTCCTTTTTCAGAGCGAAGGCAAAACACAATGGAGGAGGCCTAAATAATCAAGATTGTTTTCCAAATTGCAGAATATGATCTACAACTTCCCCTGTTTTATATACTGCCAGCTTGACCTTGAGATGAGTATGTAGTTAATGTGTTCTTCATCTTTTACTCTGCTTTACTGGAATTGATCCAAGTCTATGCAATGGAAATCAACCGTGAGTATTCTTGAAGGGCACGTGATTTTCATCTCAGTGCAGATCTCAGAATGAACGTTGTGTTATTAAATTTCTACACAGCGCCGTGTGGTGAACATTTATATGATGAGGACGGAAAGAGGCTGCCTCCGTGTATCCCCGGTGCCTGGCTCACACCTGCTATCATGGCCTGTTATCTTCTCGTGGCGAACATTCTTCTGGTCAACTTGCTTATTGCAGTGTTCAAGTATGTCCCTACATCCATGCAAACTCCCCTTTTGCAGCAGCTATTAGAGTCTCATCGGTCTTGGCTTTAAAATCCCACAGCAACACATTCTTCGAGGTCAAGTCCATCTCCAACCAGGTGTGGAAGTTCCAGAGATACCAGCTAATCATGACGTTCCACGACCGCCCTATCCTCCCTCCACCTCTCATCATCCTGAGTCACCTCTACATCCTCTGCAACAGGATGTTTCGAAGATGTGCCAAAAAGAAACAAGATGGAGAGTTGGACGAGAAGGACCGTGGGCTCAGTAAGGCATCTTTAGCCTCCAATCCCCTTCACAGACATGATGACACAAATCTTTCTTACAACTGTCCCACAATAACAAGAGAATCTCAATAGCAGCTTCATGCTAATTAGCTTGCCTCAAATATTATAGCCTTGCTTGCTACTGTGTGTCGCAACTTCTGTTTTTACCATCTTACTTAAGTTTGGAATGAAGTGATTGCTGCAATCCGAGGATGCACAATGTGGCCCCAGAACAATGAGGGCTTCTCCATAATAGATTCAAGAATGCCACAACATCCGAGGAGTGAAGCGATGACACATACTTGACCTGAAAATAACAATGTAGATACTCAACAAGTTGCAACAAGCATTATCTGCTTGTTGCAACTTGTTCATTCAAAAGCCTTTTGGGTGAGTTTTGACAAAAAGTACTCATTTACCTCTTTTCTAGGTAAGAGTTGACCTTTGGGAGTTATTCACGTTTCTGCAGATTTAGCCTAAAAACTGGAATCTATCTACCTGCTTTCATTCATGTTGTCACTAGAGGCCTTTAAGGGTTTTAGGTTTTGTCTCATTGTGGAACACTGCTTGAAATCACGGTTTGCTTCTTCCAGAGCTGCGGTTAAATCCAGAAGAGCTGAAAATTCTGTATGAGTTTGAAGAACAGTGTGTGGAGGAATATTTCCGGGAAAAAGAGGATGAGCAGCAGTCCTCCAGCGATGAACGGATCAAAGTTACCTCAGAAAGGTAGACCTTTCAGACATCTAGGCCCGGGTAATCTAGTAAATGGTGTATAAACGCGTGTCTCTGGTGCTCTCGGCAGAGTTGAGAATATGTTCATGCGTCTGGAGGAGGTAAATGAGAGGGAGAACACCATGAAGGCCTCCTTGCAGACTGTGGATCTGCGCCTGGCCCAGCTGGAGGAGATTCACGGGCGGATGGCTGTTGCCCTGGAGAAGCTTGCTGGGGTGGACAGGCTGGAGCTGACCAGGACCTACTCCCGGAACTCCTCTGTTTGTGATCCGTCCTCCCTGCACCGTCAGGGGAGCATCAACAGTGCTGATGATTACAGTCTTTACCGCTTCCACATGGACATGGAGGAGTTCACAGCAAAGCAGAAGGATGCAGACGAGGTGTGTAAAGCCGGTGTGGAGAGACAGAAGAGCTTGAGGCAAGCGCCCAGTACTTGTGCACTCAACAGGGAAGGCGGGCAGACGTTGGAGGTTGGTGGTCTGGAAAGATCACGGCCGTCTTCGTGCGTAGACATTCTCATATCTCCATGCGAACAGAAGCCTGCGTCTGTGGCTTCCAGCCAGGAGACCCTAGCCAACATCAGACAAGGCAGCACCATGCTGCTGAACAGAATCGATACCAACAAACTTCTGAAACCCTCCAACCCTCCAAAACGGACTAAATCCCTGAAACACTATCCGGCTGAAGACCAACCCTGTCCTATGATGACCAAGAGAAGATCTATGAGCACCATCATCGTCAGCCCACCCGATGAACCCGAGGAAGCAGCCGAACCGGAAATGCCGAGTAAACCCTCCGCTTCTCCAAAGAGGACCAAGTCTTTAAGGCACATCGGCGCTGAAAATCCGACGTCCCCAATCACGAAAAAAAGAGCCATGAGCAGCATCATCTACAGCCCAGCTGAGACTGCAGATGATGCAGACTACAGAGCCGTGATGGAGCAGGTCAATAAAACGCCAAATCAGTGGCCGGCTAACCTGGAGTACCAGGTGCATCACAGCCATGTGGGTCACATGCCGAAGGTGTCGACGGTCAGGACTCAGTTTGAGCAGTTTCAAACTAAAACCGCCCCCCCTATCCTGAAACCAGAGAGTACAGCTGACGACAATCCATCAGAACCAATGGAGGAAAATCAGAGGGAGAAGAGGAACCTGTCAGACGCCTCGGAGTATCTGACTGTAGCAGAGAAGAACCTGGCTTCTCACAGGTCCCAAAGCTGTAGAGAACCAGAGGGGAGGGCAAAGTATTCGATGGTCAGGAGGGAACCCAGGCTATGCAGCAGTGAGAGAGATCTCATCGGGGCCTGTTCGGGGCCGGCGAGGGACCTTGGAAGTGTGACGGCGGCTGAAAAGGATGCAGCTGACGCACAGGAGAAGAAATAAATCATGCAGAGGGGTCAGGGGCAGGAAGTGCCTGGAGGGCAACAAAAAGAGGAAAAGAAAAAAGCACAACAGGAACTTCAGCACCAAAAGGAGAACCGCACTGAAAGTGTCGATTCCCATTTACTGGAGTTCATCACCGACATCAACACGCTGGATTGGATCAAATTAATCTTTTTTTTTTTGTACATTCACTTCTGTAACACAGTTTGGAAATCATTGTATTACAATTTTGCTGAAAAGTTTAATGAACACGGTGGATCTGAAGGCCAAACTGAAGTCTGGTATATGACATAAGCTACAACAGTTAGCCGGGGTCTCAGATACAGCCCATAAAACACGACTTCCTACACACGACTGACGCGTTCAAACACCATCTCTACATGG
The DNA here is from genome assembly GCF_003711565.1 of Takifugu flavidus. NCBI lineage: Eukaryota > Metazoa > Chordata > Actinopteri > Tetraodontiformes > Tetraodontidae > Takifugu > Takifugu flavidus. The sequence goes on from NC_079532.1 coordinate 4,468,915, forward strand.
CTCCTTTCAAGAAACTGTAAATGTGCTTGGTAATTGTATCCCTAGTTTTCATGCAAATACTGACAACTGCAAAACAAGTACACCTCCAAAGTCTTCACTCCTTCACTTTGACACAAATAGATGTTTTTAAAGCCTTCATTATACTGAATAAAAGATTTATACATATATTTTTGTCTCCCTTTTGTAACTCCTTCTTCCCTCTCAGTGCAACAGGAGACTATTGGCATAATAGAAATGCACACGGACGCATACAATCAGTGCTAAGACTTAATCTGTCTTCGTGAAAGAGTCACAGGAGTAAATACTGGATATCGATAGGTAGTTTTAGTAAAATGATGCTACAACTCTTTTTTTATCCCCTTTTTTGGGACAAGTGTGTGTAACTGAACAGATTCAACAGAGGTATTATGAATAATATATGCGCCAACAAAATCCCGTTAGCGACCGCCGCTAACGGCGAGGGAGTGCTGGCGACAAAGTCTTTTGAAAAAAACAAAATAAAAACCAATACACAGTATCAGGCCTCGCTCCTCATTGGTCCACTTCCGGCCTCTTCAGATCAGGGTCGCATCAGCCGCCCATTAACGCATCGCAGAGAGGCCGCCGGGATACGAGTGCTGCGACCAGGAGGGCGTCGTCAACGCCGGGCTCCAACCCCCGGTAAAGAGCAGCCTACACCAGCGAGCACTTGAAGAATTTAATCTTCTTTGACTTTTTCTCTGTTATCTTTACTGGTTTGCCCGATCCACCGGCACCGGACTCAGTCTAGGGAAGACAGGAACATGGAGAGAATGTATCATATAACAAAGAGAAAGTATTTTTAAATTCACTTCATAACTCACAGTCTTTGAACTCAGGTTGTGTAATATGTCCCTCGCCATTGTATAAAAGGCCTAAAATGAAAGGGAAAATACAACGTTACTGTATCATTTACAGCTGTTAGGTTTCGTTTTCTTTAAGTTTCAACATTGCAACTCACCTCCTCTACATTTAGGCCGGACTTTGCGCTGGTTTCCATGAACTTCACCCCATAATCGATGGCCAGCTGAAAGAGAGGAAAGTAAAAAGCTAGCCTGACAACCTTCACCTTAATGAGGCTGAGGCCATTTCCTGACTGGCTGAACCGTCTCACCTTCTCGCCCCTGTCTTTAGACACCTGCCTCCTGTCAGTCATGTCACATTTATTACCCAAGATCATCTTCTCCACATCAGACGAGGCGTGCTGCGAGACATCAAGAGGCCTTGAGTATCACTGACAGCGGTTTCCTGTCGCACATCATTTCATGCAAAACAGCACCAACTGCTCTCACCTCTTCGATATTTCGGATCCAGTTCCTTATATTTTCAAAGGATTTCTCGTTGCTGGTGTCGTAGACTAACATGATACCCTGTGAAGCGACAGTAGACTTTAAAAACAACTCTGTAATTAAGATTGCAGTCGCGAGAAGGGCGAAAGGCACAATTACCATGGCTCCTCTGTAGTAGGCTGTGGTGATGGTGCGAAACCTCTCCTGCCCGGCGGTATCCCTGCAAACAGCCGACCAAATTCAGTTCTCCATGGGTGCGTTCGCGGCTCAATCAGATTAGGGTAAAAACAGACACAAATAGGAACCCACCATATCTGAAGTTTCACTCTTTTCCCATCCAGCTCTATTGTTCTGATTTTGAAATCTATTCCTGCACAAAGAGGATATGGTGTTTTATAGTGAAACAGCCACGTGACATTGGATTTTTGTATTTTACACAATCACTCAATCAATAATTCAGTCAACTGTTTAAAAAGCGCTCCATCAGAAATCGACCCTACATTAAGAATAAAACACAACAAAACACTAACCCTAACCCTAAAAAGCGCCACTTTTTTTTCCCTTTTTTTTTAAAATTCTAAATGTCGAAAGGATATTTTTAAGATCACTTTAGGTTTGACCTAGTGTTGGCGATCGAGCCATGAAGGACAGATTATCACTATAATTTGTCAATGTCTTTGTCTTCCTCTGAGGAAATGACTCCCCCCCTCCGCATGACGGCGGCTCAACATATTTAAGAAATACAACTCTACGGGCAAGACCAGACATTTTTATTGACTGGCACAGCTGCAGTGTCATTAATAATTGTACCCGGCATATATGAACATGCATTATACCATCGCCATCCTAGAGGGCGGCTACGGGGCTCTACTCACCTATTGTGGAAATGAAGGTGGTATTAAAGGAGTCCTCGCTGAATCTGAACAGCAGACATGTCTTTCCGACCCCGCTGTCTCCGATGAGAAGCAGCTTGAAGAGATAATCGTACGTTTTTGCCATTTAAAGAAACTACAGACTCGACGCTTTCGATATATATATCCGTGGTTTACAGGAACCCCCCCGTTCTGAAAGCGCTCAGCCTGTGGCAGACGGGCAGCAGACCGGCGCTAAAGGCAGTGACGTCGGAGTTCGCTTTGCATTATGGTACATGTAGTTGTCAAATGTCAACGCTTCAAAGAGCGCATTTATGTAAAATTGAGTAGTGTGGGTTTTTATTTATTTATATGTATTTATGTATATTACACACATATACACGCAAATATATGTAGAGAGATTATATATAAAATACAAATCTTACAGAAATGCGAAATTTATACATAGCAAGAATATTTTTAAAGTAAACTTTTCACGAACACAAACCCCATAATCCCCCATTTTTAAAATTATGTAGACGTCTAGAAAATATTTACCGACATCGCCGCCCGTCACATCAAACTGGTTCCTACATAACTTTTGTTCCTCCACACCACGTAAACGAAGAAAACGGACGTAGCATGTAAAAATGCCCGTAAGCAACTCTAGTTACTTTTGCCACATATCTCTTTCTGTGTTGATGTGGAATAATTAACTGTCAGGGGATATTAATCTGGACCTCGAAAATGCTGAAACTGCACCGTGATTACAGCAACACGGAGAAAGTTAGCCTAGCCTGACTGTGTGTGGCGTGCATGCGTTGGGTGTAATGTATTTTCTTGGTTTATTGTATTGCTGCTCCGTTTACGTTAGATTCGGTTGATTAGCAAAAAATTTAGAAATAGTACAACTTTCTATTTTGGCCGCTTGAAGTTGTCGTGTGATTGCGAGAGTAACCATGCGTAATGGTGGTATTGTTTTAAAGTGTTTATATTGCCTTTACACGTCATGTGACTGTATGTAGGAATTGCTGCCATTTGAAAACATGTCCTGTCGTTTTAGCTGGCCAAAGATCTCCTTCACCCAACTATTGACAACGAAAGAAAGCAACATAAAAAGAAGAGACTCGTCCAAACCCCCAACTCTTACTTTATGGATGTGAAGTGCCCTGGTACAGTAGATCCAGTCTCTGCATTTTAAAACATATATAGAGGCACACGACAGTTATAATAACTTATCTGAGGCTTGAGGATTCTGAAGGGTTAGCATTATCTCTGCAGGATGCTACAAGATCACCACCATGTTCAGCCATGCACAGACAGTGGTCCTCTGTGTGGGATGCTCCACTGTGTTGTGCCAGCCAAAAGGAGGAAAGGCCAGACTGACCGAAGGTGAAGCCTTTACAATTGGTTAAAGGAAAAAAATGGCATTAACAAAGGCTATCTGATAAACAAACCAGTGTAATTGTGCTCCACAGGTTGTTCTTTCCGGAGAAAGCTACACTAATTGAGCTGGATGCCTTATAAGTTCCCAAATGGCAGGGATTTTTAACTTTATAAAGTGGTTTTAAGTCGCAAAATAAACCTCCACAAATAAAATAATTGTAAATTCAGACATTGTGTTTTTATTGACAAATAACCCAAAATGTGCATCATGACTAGATTTTACCTTCACAGAAAGCATACAAATCAGAGTGAGAGGAGCTGTTATGTGCTGAAGGTTTCTCAACATATAAAAAGACACATTTTTAAATAGAAGACAAAACACAGTATAGAGTTGTGACAGATACGTCAGCACTGAAGCACGTGCTTCACTTGCATATTTGGGCCCCAGGAGAGTCTATAGTACAAAACAGCAGCACCTTTGTGCTTATATTCTGCTCGAGAAAGTGATCACTGTGTTTGACACTGGACTCCAGTTCTTGGACCCTCCTCATCCTGCTCATAAGCCTCTCTGCTGTAGCTGCTGTGCTGTTTCCGCATCTCCACATCCCCCAGCTCCACCTCCTCCATGTCGTCGGTTACCATCAAGTCCTCCCTGGGAGGAAGCAGTCTCTCCAGCTGGAACATCAGGTGCTCTGGGAGCCAGTGTTTTTCTGGGAAATCCACCTGTTCAACAGGAATGCCGTTAGCCGACCTCCTCCACTGGGAAGATTTTAAGGTTAAAATTCAAAAGGCTTACATCGAACTGAATGATGAGTTGTCCTTTCTCATAGGGTTCTTTGTAGAACGGCATGCCCTCATTCTCGACACATTTGATATCACCGTGCTTTATTACTTCACCTGTTGGCGGTGGGGGATGGACATATTAGTGTTGAAAACACTTTATAAATAGAAGTGCAGGAGTCCAGCTGGTGTCATTCAATTACCTGGTTGTGTGCTGATGACCAGGAGTCTGTTGTCTAATGTTTCAACTGTCTTCTTTAAGCCACACAGGGCCTCCACAAGCTTCAGGTTCATCTTCATTATCAAATCATCACCCTGTCTCTGGAACACAGAATGTTCCTTCTGATCCAGGATAATGATTACGTCGCCAGGCTCCAGTCCCGGTTCCTGGTCACCTTCTCCCTGGAATGTGATCTTCTGGCCATCTTTCATGCCTGTACGAGATTTGGTCTATTAGTTTGTGGTTTGAAGCTTCTTTTTTTTTTTTGATAATAAAGATGCAAAAAACACACCTTTGTCAATATGAACTTCCAGGATTTTTTTCTGGCGTTCCACTTTGTTCCCATTGCAGTTTTTGCAGCGGTCCTTGGAGCTGAATTTTTCGCCTTGACCCTGGCAGTCCGAACACATGCTCTGGATCTGCTGGATCATCCCCGGTCCAATCTGCTGCACCCTTATTTGAACCCCTTTACCTTTGCAGGTTGAGCACTTCTCCAAGGCACCTTTCTTACCACCATAGCCTGTAAAAAACAAAAATGCAAGAAATTATTATTTAATGAATTCAAGACAGAATTTTAATGAGCTGGATACAAACAAATATAAACATACCTTCACATTTTTCACAAATTACATTCTTCTGAAGCCCGAGCCTCCTCGTGGAGCCCTTGTACATCTCCTCCAAGGAAACACTTAGCTGGTGGACAACGTTCTTTCCTACAGAAAAACCAGACACACAACTCAGGTTAGAAAAAAACTCTTTGGGCTGCACAGAACAACCTCTTGCACCAGCAAACACGCGTCTTACCTTTTCTCTCTCTCTGCATCCTTCCTCCACCTCCAAAGAACATGTTGAAGATGTCCATCGGAGAAGATCCTCCACCCGATCCTCCCTCTTTGATAGCCTGTTCTCCTCCCTGGTCATACAGGTCCCTTTTCTTTGGGTCTGACAGGACCTCATAGGCTTGAGAGATGTGCTTGAACTGTGGAAGAGATTTAATGATAAGACTGTCCTTCCAAGCAATACTAGATAAATTGATTATTTTATTATTATTTCTCTAAGGGTGGTAGTATTAGTAGTGATTCAACACAGTAGGTGGGATCTGTCGGTGCACCTAGACACAGAAGCTGTGCCGGGATTGATCCAGAATGTTCCACCCGTGAAACACTAGCGGGGAGGAGGTTTAATTTTAGATGGGAGGGAACCTCTGTGCGCCGAAGATGGCTGCATTACCCGACCCGTAAAACCTGCAACACCACATGCAGCGGACTCACCTTTTCTCCTTCATTGGGGTTCTTGTCAGGGTGATATTTCAGGGCGAGTTTTCTGTAGGCTTTCTTCAGTTCCTCCGATGTGGCATTGGGTTTGACGCCCAGAATATCGTAGTAGGCCGTTTCGTGAACCATGCTGACAACTGACAACCTAGCCGGGCTAAATTAGAAGACACCATTGTGGCGTTAGCTTGTGGCTAGCAGCCAGTCGCGACGATACCAAGTTGTCTTAAAACAAAGTACAGAATTACCTTACCAAAGATAAAATATTATATCGACTCTACAATAGTTCAAACTGGATTGACACATTATGTTGCTATATTATATTCTTAGAGACAGAAGCACGTGATGGGGAAAAAGCAGCATAAATGTTACCGGCAACACGCCATATTGGCTAATATGATAACATGTATATTTAAAAAAAAATAGTCTAATACCACGGAATTATTGGGTTATAACTGGATCACTTACCGAACAAAAGGGCCAGCTAACTATCTGTGGCTTAAGCGGAGTTAGACTGAAGCTGTGAGGGAAGATGGCTGGCTTATATAGCGACTCCCCGGGGTAGAACTTTCTGGAGAATTCTGACAAGAGCAGCCGGATGTTTCGTTGGCTGGACGAGAAAGGCGACGCAAAAAACGGAGCCGGAATGGAAGGAAGGCAGCCAGCCCAGCAATTTTAGAAATAACCTTTGACTTTCTGCGCGGTAGTCCAGAAAGGCCTCAAAAGTAATGACGATATTTAAATTATCTACATTGTTAGTGCTAAATATATTGCATAAGTATGATTACGTTATAACAGCGTTTGAATTATTAATATATGCATGCAGCGCGCAGTACTGTAGGTTTTATTTTCTTATGCATATTTTCTAATGTGTGTCTGCGGATTAACAAAGAAAAAAACACTGCGGTGCATTGTCCTTAATTGCAGCTTCTATTAATCCTCTATAATAAAAAAAAAGACATTTCCTATCAGGCGTTTAATGCCTCTTTATGGAATTATAGGGTATAATTGCACAGTAGTGCAAGAATTAATTCTTTGTGTACAACGTCGGCATACTTTATTCAAATGAATCGACGTACGCTATCTAGGACAGTGGGAGGAGTGCAGCGGGACGGTTCTAGAGGTTTCTGAGCAGAAACTTAATCACTGCTGCAAGAACATCTCATGCAGCGTCTGTGTGGCAACTGATAACAAGGTGTCCAAAAGTGACTGAGATTTTGTCGGTCAAACCACACAACGCAGTTCCAGTACTGAGCTGGCTGGCTTAAATAGTGCTTTTCAGATCTTTTCAGAGGAATCCCGTCGGGTGTTGTTCTGGACTTTGAACTTCCACGTGGATTAGTGGTAAATATCAAACACAGAGTGCTTTGGAATCGAACTTGTCTGAAAATTTTATCATAAAAGTGTTTTTAATGGAGTTTTACGGAAGCCCGGAAGGTTCGCGAACGGGGGCTGTGGCGGAAGACTTGTTGCACCACAGAGACAACAAAGGAAATAACGTCTCTTTCTGTTATAGTCATCAAATACTGGAAGGTCAAGTCACCCTAAACTTAGTCCTGGTTGGTCATGACAGCCTTTCAACAGAGGAAGCAGGAAAAAAGAGGACACTAAACCAGCAGAGCCTTACCCGAGAAAAACAAACAAACCTCCAGTTAGACGTAATATTTTCATTAAATTCAATTTTCTCTAATCTTTAAATGCATTCCTTAAAATAACCAGCAAACGTGTTCATATTAACTACTAAAAAGTAGGAATTTTGTGTTGTGTAACTTCTAGAATGCAAGCAAAGCTGTCTGTATTGCATGCCATTAATGCTCTGGGACCATTCAATGGGCTTAAAGTTACCTTTATTATCTAAAATTAGCTTCCCCTGTTTTCCTATGTATACAGGCATTTACCTCTTTGAAGTCACATGACCACACTAAGACGCTTTGTTGTTGAACGACAAAATAGGACATGGTCAAATATAAAACTTGTGTCTGGGGCTTTTAAACTGTGGGTACCCTGTCACTGTAGATTTTTAATCACCACACAACAGCTGGTGTTTATAGAACTTAATCTCATCATTTTTATTATTCTCATGATATTGTTTCAACTGCCTGACAAACTGTCAGTGGTGCACTAAATGAAAGAGTGACACGTTCCATTCATTTATTAATTTCAAACATTTGTCGCTGTTGAGTGTGGAATGAAGTGACATCAGTGAAAAAACACTTGCAAGTTATGCGTTCAACCATGTAAATGTTCAGTATATCCACAATCTCTAATATCAAATAATAGAGATTATATCATTAGAATAACAGATATGTGTTACAAATCCAGAAGACAAGAAGCAAAATACGTGTTGGCAGACAGTATTTCTGACATATTGCACAGATAAGAAAAGAAGCATCATATATTCTGTACTTTTACTCTTGGTCTGTTGAGACTAATAAGATGGTGCTATACTGAATGAACATTCAGGATGTTAAACTCCTGATTTGTTGGTAGATATTTTGGTTTTTAAACATGATAAAACATGACAGGATTAAATAGACAGCAAGTCCCAATAAGGCCCCCGTTAGAATCCCTTTAATTCATATCCTTCACTCTCTGACATATTGCTGCAGTGAATTCTGAGCACTTTGAGTTTCCTCCCAGGTCTTTAGTTCGAACCTTGAAAAACAAAAGACACACGGTAAAATGCTATGAACAGGTATGGAACATGTAACGGTTAAGAGAAATCAACCAAAACGAGTACCTTTTCGTCACGAATGGTGTCAAAGCATGCAGCCTCAATCCTCTTAGCATGGCCGTGCAGGCCCATGTGACGCAGCATCATGACTGCACTGAGCAGCAAGGCCGTCGGGTTGGCTAGATCTTTGCCTGCAATATCTGGTGCAGTTCCATGGACCTGATTTTAATACATAGATCATTATGACTTTGAACATGTTTTCACCTCATTCAGTATGACATGAGAAGTACAGGCTAAACTGATTCAATATCAACACACATACAAAACAGCACACTACTGCTAACTTAACAGTGGAACCTGTTATAAAAGTGTAACACACCGACTCAAATATAGCAACACCATTGGCACCGATATTTCCACTAGGTGTCACTCCGAGACCTCCAATTAGTCCAGCGCACAGATCACTGCAGTGATGAAAAGGCATCCATTAGTGTATATGCTTTTCAATATGAAAGTCACAATATAGGGTGACATGTAACATATTCACAATGCCGGTTATTTTACCTCAAAATATCACCATACAGATTCGGCATCACTAACACGTCAAACTGTGACGGATCCTGAACCATCTGTTAAGCCAAATATGAAAATAATTCAACTGTTAATAAGAAATGACAAATAATGGTTTCATTTTATTCCAGCTCTAATGGGACTTACATTAAGGCAAACGGTATCCAGGTACATCTCAGTGAATTTTACATCTTTGTGCTTTTCTGCAGCCTCTCTGCATTTTCGCAGGAAGAGCCCATCTGACATCCGCCTTGGGAAACACAAAATGATTCAGCTAGAAAATTACTGAAAATGTCAAATTATGTAAACATAAACGTAAAGAATAGAGCTTACATGATATTAGCCTTATGCACAGCTGTGACACTGCCCCTCTGGTTGTTTCGGGCATATTCAAAAGCATATTCAGCAATGCGCTGGCTGGCCTCTTCTGTGATGAGCTTAATACTCTGTACAACTCCATCAACAATCTGGAAATATGCAGGACATTTATAGGAGATAGTTGAGTTCTTTTAAAGCAAAATGTTTATAGTACTTAAAGTAAATAAGAAAATCTTATGGAAAAAGTATGCTACTGGCAGGTAATTAACAAAATGAATAATTGACACAACTAATGTGTTTTACCACATGTTCTATGCCACTGTATTCTCCCTCTGTGTTCTCCCTGATAGTGACCAGGTTCACATCAGCGTATGGGGTCTTGTAGCCTTCAATAGATACACAGGGGCGCACATTGGCATAGAGGTCAAAGGTTTTCCTCAGCAGCAGGTTCATAGATGGATGACCGGCAGCTATGGGTGTCTTCAATGGACCTGCAGAGTTACAAGTTTTTCCAACACGATTAAAGATTTAATACTTTAAATGGCTGGGTTTCAAACCATGTTGCATTTGTAAGCACCAATCGTTTTAACCACACAAAGAATACTAATACTTTATTTGTTGTGTGCTTTCTTCTGTCTTTGAGCGGCCTGTGTCTACAAAACTAGAATAATTGCATTCAACATGGTTTACCTTTGAGACCAATTTTGTTCCTGTCCATTGACTCTTTGCAATCAGGAGGAATTATCCACTTTCCGCCCGGCCCTTGGATTGCTGTAACATTTCTCTCCTCCCACTGAATAGGAGCCTAAAAAGTACCACAAAGCCAGCACCCAGGTGCATCACTGTCACTGTATCACAAGAGTAATACAGAAAGACTGCTACGTAGAAAACAATGGTTGCGTTTTTTAATTTTCTCTGGCAAGTACATACTTCAGCAGCTTCAAATATTTTCATAACTGCAGTGGAGATCTCTGGACCAATTCCATCCCCAGGGATTAAAGTAACAGTGTGGATCTGCAGAGCACAAGAAATACAGGTAGCATGGTGGCAGAGTTCTGAAACAGATTAATTACTGTAATCACTACTATTATTACTTAATATACATACTGCACGTTTGGATCCCCTAAATTGGGGAGTCTCTTTCCTCAAAGCCCCAATTGCCCATGATACCTGAAAATGAAATGCAATAGTTCATATATGCACAGCATTAATGCAGAGGCATAAAATGAATAACACATCTCTAATGCATATTAGTCATGAAGGCCATTATTATTCATTAGACTTGTAGATTTGTATTTACTTGCATTATAACCACAGCTCATTTGGCTGAGCTTGTAATAGATTGTGTTTTACAACAGACAGCTGAGCTAATAAAATGGTTACCAGAATGACAACAGTCTTTGGCTACAGCAGTAAACCTGTCAGAACTTTAGGGACAGTAAAACCCGTTAGCTTAGGTGATCTGCATCACCGTGAGGACGAATAGAAAAATAAAGGCTCATTCCATATTGGAATTATGTATGTACTGACTTATAGTATTAGCTTTGGTAAAGATAGCATATGCTTCCTGTTTCGTGACTTTATCCTTGTCCCTGACAAACCCTGTTGTCTCAAATCCTTGTCCTCCACAACTAATTGGCTAAATTTACACGCTATTAATCCGACGGTCTAAGATGAATACCTGCGCATTTCTGTAATATATTCCAAGATATTTATCACTTTCTTGCTTAAATAGCGGCTCATTTGAGGTTGCCATAGTAACTATGGGAAATGGCTAATACGTCAACGCCTAGCTAGGGATTTAGCAAAGTGAGAGCTCTCCCTGTTACACATACAGTCTTTCACGCAGGTTTTTCTTTCACCTTAGTCAGCAAATGGCTAGAATTGTTAACTATGAGGCTTAGAACAACAATTATATTCATCGTATACATACCGCTGACCTCCATGCCTTCCCTGCCATGCTAGCCAAGCCAAGGTCGATGCAGCAGCTGCACTGTGCGTGAGCAGCGCGTGTCAAGGTAACGTAAGGACTAGCGGATTTCCTCTTCGCAATCTTTCAAAATAAACCTCTAACAGTTAATTAAAACGTCAGATAGCACCAACGCTCATTGTGGCTCTCGTTGTTTTGCAGTAATAATGATGAAATACTCACTCTTTAATTTTATGAACATATTTGATCAAAGTTACAAGTATTAAATGTAAAGAGAGATTATATCTGCTCTTATTCTGAAATCTATATGGTTAAGAGTAATTGCCGTTTGTCTCCAATAATTAAAGACCATAAATACAAGTAATGAAAAGTTTTCACAGAAAAATTAACGAGAGTCAAACGCTGTTAAATATTTATTTCTTGTCATATTTGTATTTACTTAATGTAAATATGTATACAAACGTGTTGTGTTTAGATGATGTAGGCCCACTGTCACTGAGCTTAGATGTAATTGCAAATTGCTCTTAAATCAACGCTGAATTCCTCTATGTCAAGTCCTTTGGCAAGCCTGGACCTGTATTTAAACAAAATATTTAGATTCAGGTTTTGTAGCACAATTTCCAGCAAGTGGAGCCAATGCACTGCTTTCTCGGTGGAAGCCACATCACAAGCACACCTTACACATCCTTGCATGCCATCTATTCTAGTGTGGGTCTCTAAAATTATAAATTACATTTCAAAGCATTTACAAAAAAGATGATTATACACATAGTAAACTTCATGGTATAAAAGAAGTGTAAAACAGCTGAAGCCGTCACATTATTCAGCTGACATTGCATACAGCTTGGGATCTATTTCCCAAAACAATCCAGCAATGCAAAGGAAAGAATATCTCCTTAGCATAGAAACATATAGAAAATTTAAGCAGCATCACTCGGCATAAATATACGGATCAAAACATGGTACAAAATGCACGCGGTTCAAGTTAAGACATCTTTCAGTCAAATGGAGGGCTTTCAGGATTAATAAAGGGTTGCAAACCACACGGATGTATTTTCAGCTACATATATGCATAGGATGCCATACGCTTCACAAATGCCTCACGTTCCAACACAACGTAGCAACAACACTCATCAAAAGCATTTGGATCTAGCTTGATTTAAAAAGAAAATAGCGTTCATTATCCACGATTTTATCAAACAACAATGCTAAATGTTGCACATTGACTCATCGACAACATTCCAGCTCAGATGGCGAACTGTTTGGGCTGCTTCTTTAAGCTCATCGACCTCTCGGTTTGGGAGATGATGTGAGTGGCTCTGTTGTTGAGAAGTCTGCATTCATGGAGAACATCTGAAAAAAACAGAGGAGTCAGCCGCACTGTACAAAACTCCGGTTAATGAACAACAATGACTGTCAGCAGAACGCCAGCCCCGTAAAAAGTCTTACCATTAAACTGTTTGTAGGCTTCTTCGATAATGGCATTGTTTGACCTCTTTATTTCCCAGTAACTGTCCTCCACCCAGGGTTTACAATCAGAATGTTCTACAAGTTGTCCGTTCTTGTAAACACTGGCTAGACACACACACACACACAAAAGAAATAGGTCAGTATTCTACGTTCAAGGAGATGCGAGACTTAACAAAGTGAACACATTTGGATGAGCGGATTTTAAAACACTGCCAGTCACGACACCTTTGATGGTATCGTCGATGTCTTTGCATAACTGGTACAAATCGCTCCCGCGTCCCACGACTCTTTCACCTGCCAATTTACAGAGATCAAATCAACGACTACGAAATCCACAACAGAATACGACGCAAGCTCATCTATCACAGGAGAAAATGTGCTCACCGTCCAGCACCTTGATATAAGGGAACATTTCAAGAATTATGGCTCTGTACGAAGCGTTCCTGCACACTGGCACAAGAAAAACTGATGTGAGTTCACTTACAGAGAATTCTCACTGACTTCAGCTCAAACTGTGAGTTACCTGGATTAGTGTAGTTGTAGGTGTTGTCTTTGAAACGTAGGTTTTCCAGCTTTTTCAATGACTGAAGGCAGTGAACATTCTCAATGCTGGGAAAAAAAAAGAGAGAGGGGAAAAAAGTCAGAGGATAACTGTTTTAATTGCTGTTCCGGTCCGCGCTTTAATCACCTGGAAATGATGTTGCCAGCCACGTTTAAATTCTGCAAACTCTCGCAGCTGCGCAAGGGCTCTGGGTGTGCAAAATGAAAAGACATGTATGAACAATCCCGACGGATGGAGTCTCGTCTGAAGGTGCAATGAAATCCCACCTAAACTGGAAATTTTGTTGGCAGACAAGTTGAGCACAGAAAGATGCCGGAGAGACGACAGAGCAGCTAAATTGGTGACATTATTCCCAGCCAGGTCCAGTCTCTCCAGGTTCATACATTCCCCGATGCAGCCCAGGTCATGTATCCCTGAGAGGGGTGCGATTAATTATTCCACACAAAACAACGGCATGTCTGTGAACTCTTACCGAGGCCTCGCAATTTCAGGAACAGTATCGACTCCAAGTCAAATTCCCCAGTTCGCGATTTGAGTAGCGAGGAGGTTATCTTGTCACAGTCGGCGTCTGAAAGAGACAGTGAAATAAAGCCAGGGCAAAGTGGAGCAGCTTTTCTGAGCTTCTGAAGCAAATCTGAGCTCATTAAATATGAGTCAGCCCCATAAAAACACAAAACGCCCCAAGCACTGTCAGTTCTGTTTGTAGAACTAATCCAATAACCTGCGCAATGGCCTATGCAATTTCATAAACCTCACATCTGGGAACATGCTGGGCATCTCATCACTTTATTCCTGGGGAAAATAATAAAATCCTATTGAGTTCTGTGTTGTGAGTACATTCACGTTTAAGCAGCATGAATAAAAGAAAACAGAAAGTTATTTTGGGTCCTGGGGCAGAATTTGTCCTTATCCAGTAGTGATTTAAATAAGAACACTTAAATCAATGATGCTGCGACCTATTTTTTTTTTTAAATCCCGCTTCAGCCCGTTATATTTTTAGACCATTACACCACCCAACATAATTAATACCCTTGAAATGCAAATGATGCTAAGGGTGAGAGACAGGGCAGAGCCAGTGCAGCAGCGTTAAAGAACATGAGCAAACACTGGAGGAGGGAGCCACAAAACAAACAGCCTCCTGCACATGTTGACACTTGCAGAAATTAATGAAGACGCTTGGCTTAGCTTTGCATCTATAACAGCTAATGGAAGTGGCTTAATAGATATCTAAGTAAAGATGCCCGCCCACAGCAGCTGCATGATTCCATGCAAGTGATTTACTGCCCACGAAAGTGCTTGTATTGATTGTGAATTACCAAAAACATATTGCACCCCCCACCCCGCTAATGATGACAGGTTTCAGTCCGGCAACCCCCGCTAGCTAGCGCACGCCGCTAGTTGCTAGCATGATCGCCGCAGCAACAAGCTCTACTCGCCACAACTTACCCTGGTCTTTATCCCGCTTGCTGTCCATCGTGGGCAGCTTTTCCGCCTATAATGTATCTATTGCGGTGAAAAGCGACTACTTTGGTCAGGAGAAGTGGATTCTAATGTTAGAGAACCGTGGAATTTGCATGTGTCCTGGGGTGCTGTCAGGACGCGCTAACCGTGCTGTTGCGCCGCATTAGCTGGCAGGTGGATGAGACGGACTTAAGTCCAGTGTTTAGCACAAGGAGGGGGGATGCAGGGAGTTAGAGGACGTTAGAGGCTGGGAAAAGTGGGAACTGTTGACATCTTTCCTAATTTGCTGCCTTGATACAATAGGTTGAATTTCAGTTTCAGGTTTTGCTGCAGTGACCAGTAGATTGTCCCTTTTTTAACTGACCATCGTGTAATACATTTATGGGACTGCAGGGTGTTATCTATTTCTCCAGATATTAAACTGAAATAGGAGTTAGTTTAATGAAGCACGGAGACAGCAGGCGTGGAAATCGTTGCATAATCCCACACCCCACGATTTACGCACGGACAACGGTGCCGGTTTCAGTAAAAAGAAGCCCGGTTAGTCCAAGCAGCATCTTCCCTGTCTGCACGCTGTGCCTCCCATTTATTTATTTATTTATCTATTTATTTATTTATTTATCCATCTCGGCTCTTGACTGGCTTATCCCGGCACAGGTGGAGCGCAGTCTTTACGCAGCGTAATGGGAACCGGGTCAGTCCGTTCTTTCCCCGGAGGGCACCTATCAGTACAGAACGCTTTAATTTTGATCCTTTTCATTAGGTGCTGTGTTTATTTTTTGCGCTTCCCCGATCGTCTTGCAGCCATGGCGGGCACCTCCAGCGTGGAGAGAAACAAGCCCTTCTGAGAGTTCCGCTGCGTCGTCGCCCTCTGGCATCATGTCTGCGCGGAGCTCATAGATGCCTTTCCCTGAGGAATCCAGGCTCAGCGTCGTGCGTCTACGCAGCCAAGGCTTTTCTGGGAAAAGATGGGTAATAAACAAACAATCTTTACGGATGAACAACTCGATGCCTACCAGGTGAGCTTGCGTGGCGTTGTCTGCACCCTGCGTGTTAGAGATTATTGTCAGCATCTAATTTAGTTGAACTGAGTTTAGGATGAATCATTTGGGCTTCAGGTTGGGTAAAAACTGCAGTGTAATACGTGTCAAAATTGATTTAAAATGTCTGCACTGAGAGGAGAAAATGCCTTAAATTTCACTCTAAATTGGAAGATTTGTAGTGAGGTGCACCATGATTGAAGAAGGTCTGACTTTATTGTCTTGTTTTTGCCTAAAGAATCCCACAGTGCTTCCAGGCAGAGGCAGGTTTTTAATAATTAAAGCCATGCAACTGTGATAAGCTGTGAAACTCTACTCTCAGAAGGACTTCTCAAGATCCACTTCTTCCTAACACCCCCCCCCCCCTCCCCCCACACACACACACTAAAGCAGCAACATTCTCGTACTTTTAACACATTTTTAAAACACTTTCAGTGGTTTAAGCTTGACTCAGAACAGGGCCAAGGCCAAACCAATAGAAATACCATCAGAAAAATCAACAGTCAGCTTCTGACACTGTATAATCACACTGAGGTGTTACAGTGCAACATACAGGCAAGCGAGTGCAGGCCTGTTGGATGCTGCGTGCGCCAACACGCGCCTGTTTGACACGGGTAGATCATGTTCCCCGCCACGTCGCCTCTGTTGCACGGCGGCAGGTTACAACCGTCACGCACGCAGCTTTTCATTTTCATTTAGAAGAGCAGACGCCTCTGGAATCGACAGCAGAACTCTGCTTCAGGCCTTTGTCAGAGATGCAAATGTTCCGCATGACGCTTGTATCAGAAAAGGCACCAAGTGTTTGACGTGTAGTTGTCTCTCGTTGCAGGACTGCACGTTTTTCACTCGTAAAGAAATACTGCGGTAAGATTATTGTTATCGTTTTAAACCATTTCCCTGCCCCTCCCCATTGCTCTGCTGGTTCACAACCATGGATCTGAAGCCACAGTGGATCCTATTTTAGCTTTAGACTTCATTTTATTGATAAGATGGTCATAGAAGAAACAGCCTGTATCATAGCAACCAGTGCAGGCAGGTGTAATTACATCTACCAGGGGCCACGTTAGTGGTTGTTACATCATCTCAGTAAAACCGTCGGTCTTCTCTACATTTTGTTAAGCGTAGCCTTTAAAAGCCGTGTCGACCTTTTGTCCGCGGGGTTGTTTTCAGCGCCTCTCTGGAACGTGTCACATTTCTGCCTCCTCCTGCAGCGTAACCTCAGCTGTGCAAGCTCGATTCACCAGCATCAGTTCTCATTCTGTCACTCACATTGAGAAAACTGGGGCTGTAGTAAGGTTTGTCTCATGATGCCCAGGCTTCAGTAAAGCTCATTCCCCTTCATGGCTTGATGTTAACAATACTAGTGGCAGTACTTTAGTCTTAGGCTGCAGAAGGGTTCAGCCACTGCTGACCGAGCTGATCATCATGACCAGATAAGCCTCTGCAATTATATTCCTGCTCGAGTGCAACGGTAAATTCTAGGAGGGGGCGAGCAACTAACTGCACCACCAGAAATGGGGCTAGAAGATCCATCCACATGCCACTGTTTTTTATTTAGAATTAAATTAGAAATTGATCAAAAGGGGTTTTCGTGAAGTGTTTGAGTAAACAGTAGAATACGTATTGTTGTCTTTATTTTCTAGGTTACATGGCAGATACCACGAGTTAGCGCCACATCTCGTACCGATGGACTACACCAACGATCCCGACTGCAAACTGCCTTTAGCCTTAATCGTCAACATGCCAGAACTGAAGGTAAAAGTTCTTTGGTTAAACCTGCACCTGCTCTTTTGTCCACTGAGGAAGAGTGTTCCGCTCCGCCTCCACTGCTCGTGGGGGCCGACAGCTAATCGATGCACATTCTCGTTCAGAAGATGGGATTGATTTTCAGCCCCTGCGGTCATCAGCGATCTGACACCACAATCTGTCAACTCATGTAATTCAATGTGCCATCAAATCATCTTTCTGCCCTCACTGCAGCAGGTCCTATTTTTACCACTTGAGAGGAACATACAGAAATGTTAGACAGCGATGTCGTCATTGAGCTCCACACATTTTGCAGATTTCTTTGCTGTCTACTGAGCGTTGAGCTCACAGACTCACCGACGTTTCCTTCCCCCCAATATAAACGTGATCTGAAATCAGTGAGGGAAACATGGCGAGCACTAAAACATCCTAGAGTAGATTCCTGACCACTGATTCTATGGCTAGCATGCTAGCATGAGCTGATTTTGTCTCACGTGTGCTACGATTGCCTGTGTTGACCGTGTTTAGGCTGCTTCTTGCCAAATGGCTACTGTGAACCAGGTCCGTCAACTGTTAATGTCCCTGCAGCTAATTAGCATGTAAAATGTTAATGATTGCAGGAAAGCTTAAATGTACACTCGTGCATATTTGAATCTGTAGGAAAATCCATTCCGCAACAGAATCGTGGAGGCCTTCTCTGAAGACGGGATGGGGAATCTCAGCTTCAATGAATTTGTGGACATGTTTTCAGTCCTCAGTGAGACAGCTCCCAGAGAACTCAAGGCCATATACGCCTTCAAAATATATGGTAATAACACGTGTGAGAGTAATTAGTGGTTTATCTCCCCAAAAGCGGTACAATGAAATCCATGTTTACAGATTTCAATGTGGATAATTTCCTCTGCAAAGAAGACCTGGAAAAGACACTGAATAAGCTGACAAAGGAGGAGCTGACCCCTGAGGAGGTGGACTTGGTGTGTGAGAAAACCATCGAGGAGGCAGATTTAGACGGGGACAACAAACTCTCCTTTGCCGACTTTGAAAATATGATTTCAAGAGCTCCTGACTTTTTAAGGTAATGAACCGCTACCACAATCCTCTATATCCTCTTGCAGCCTCATCTCCTGAGTTATCTCCTCTGGTGTCATTCTAGTACCTTCCATATACGAATCTGAGCAGGCTCCATCCGTGGGCGGTGCGCTGGAGCCTCAGGATCGGCCGCAGCACAGCGGCCGTCTCCCATCATCAGTTCTCTGCAGCCACAGTGACGTCTGTTCATTTTCAGAGCCAAACACTCCTGACTTTTCTATTTCACCACCTCCAAAAGGGCTCGACCTCGATAGGTCTCTTATCGGGAGAAAAGGGCGTCCAGCGGTTCAACAAAATGAGCCAGACTCTGCGCTCACCATGGCTGGAAGCACACATGGTACCAGCAGCAACGCGTTTGTGACGTAATCAAATGGGAGGCACAGTTTTGGCATTAAGGGCACGCAGATATTTGACATAAGATATGCAATTTTTGTATATGTTGCAGCTTTTTTTTTGGTCGTCGCAGTTTTGCTTTGCCTGTGAAACTAGAACAAGATGACAATCGCATGTTACTGTTCTCCAGCTGAACGAAGGGCTCCGACATCTGAACTTACTATGGTAGCTTTCAGCACGGCTGTCATCACATGTCTTTGGATATCCATCTATTTTAAATAAATGTTTTTCTGTGCGCGTGTTCCCAAAGACCCTTTTCTGCTCCCCCTGAAGCACAGGAGAGCTCGGTGGTTGTTAAGACCAGTGAGAAACCGTCGGTTCCTTTAGCCTGCCATGGCGATAGCGATATTTCAACAATAAACTAGCCGGTTCACCTCTGCCCGTCCAGCCGTGTGATGGGGGAGCGTGCACTATAAAGATCAAGAAACCAGGGCGCCTCTGCATCACACCAACTGAAATACCTCATTAGGCAGGATGTGATCGTTCTGAAAGAGCTGCCTCAGCGTTCACGTCTGCAGCTACATCCTGCACATGCTTCATCTCGGCGGCAGCAGAACTGCACTCCTTTAGCAGGTGTATCAGGCCACCGGTGCGGACCGTTGGAGTTTAATTCACGAGATAAACGTGCACAGTCGTGCTTCCGCATGCACGAGTGTGCAAATAAGTGTGATCGGCGAGTGCCAGGCTCAGGACGAGTGATAAAAGGGAAATCTGTATTTATGACATATTGCCCAAACGGATCAAAAGTGTGAAGTCATAGTTGTATCTTGGGTGTTGTCTCTTTAGACAGAAAGTCTTGCTTGTTTACAGTTTGAGCCTGGTAACCCATGGTAACTGCCCTTTTCATCTGGGAAAACATTTAAATATATTAATTTAGTTGCATTTGATTATTGAATAAATGTGCAGCATGTTGATACCGAATCAAAAAAGATTAATTTTCCATGTCATCTATGTAGCACGTCTCTTTATTGTGCACATGTTTTACTTAACCCCCCTAAAAACAACAAAAACAACACACACGATAATAGATTAGATTGAAACATATGTATAAGCAGGTGTCCATAGTGTCAGAGTGGAGTGAATGCTGAAGCTCTTCATCACTTCCTCTTCACCTCAGGAAACGGCCATTTCCATTTATCATTCTGCAGGAGGAACAAAACCAGAGCTCATTAAACAAACGCACTAAGAACTGTGCACATGCAGTTGCTCGTTTAAATCGCGCTAACCTTTAACCCCCAGGACGCCTGCTTCTGTCTGGTTCTGAGGTCCTCCACGGACTCGTAAGTGTTCATGCCAGTGATGAGCTCACTGGGAACTTCCGTGTACACCGCATCCTCCTGCCCCTGCAGTCGTGTCTCACATAGTCTTGGACTTCCAGCCAGGTGGTAGACAGCGGCGTTGCTTGCCTCTTCCGGGCTGAACCCGCTGCTGCTCGCGCTATAGACGGCCGCCGTGCTCTGTCTGTCGGACCTGGGCGAATGTCTTGGTGGTGTGTGTGAGGGAGCGCTCAGGCGGTGCGACTGTTCTCTGTCCCAACTGCTGTCCAGAAGAGGCAGAGATCTGCTCCTGCCGTCCATCCCCAGCTCAGTGTAAATGGACACTGGCGGTAAGAGAGGGCTGAGCCTCCGGATGTTCTGATGCTGAGTTCTGGATGGGTCGGACGTCCCCTGATGCTGTCCAGTTGGACTGTCCTGAGAGGGATGTAACCTCTGCCTTTCCCTGGATGACTGGTTGCTGAGCTGCGCATATAGAAGCCTATCCTGGTCGTTCAGGAAGCTGCTGTCGATCTGCCGGCTCCTGCGAGGCACGGGTGGTGCTTCCTGTATAAGACAACAAGCCATTTATATAGGATGCTCCTTTAGCATAAGCTAGAAACATCTGGATTCGTCCACCCAGGATAAAAGAATTCCCTGCGTTTTATCCAGGTTACTCACCGTCGGTGCCCTGTTGCTCTTTGGCAGTCGTGTAGGCAGCGGCTCTGAGGCCGAGTTCTGCTGGTACTGCACGTTCTGCACGTTCCTCACAGCTCTGGCCGTGACCAAAGGTTTTTCTTTGACCTGGATGATGTCGTACAGCTCTTCACTCGACATCTACAAGGGCAAAGCAGGAATTATACCTCCGTTTTCCCCGAGTCTCCCTAAAGAAAGCCAACTAAGGTTTGTGTCTCACCTCAGTGCACGAGGATGTCAGATGCTCCCCGAATGGCTCGATGGGCGTCGTCCTGTAGTATTCAATTAGTTCTGACAGCGTGCCGTGACCAGTAGAGTCACCACAGACCAGAAACTGTCCTGATTGACTTTGGTTGATCACGAAATGCCGACATCGATCCCTGCCTCTGCATCAAGAAGAAAAACGTAATGTTGTCTTTGTTGGTAGCCATGAAATGAGCCTTAAAACCTGAAGCATCCCTTAATTATCATAAGACAGATTCTCCAGGTTGTGTGTTGTATTATTAATCTCAGAAAAGGGAGGAAAAAAACCAACAATTACTCACTTATAAGACAGAATATAAGCGATGGCTTTATCACTGAGACGGATCAGGAAGCAGCCCAGCTCCTTCTCGCGGAGTATTTCTTCAGCATCCCTTTAGAAATGTCACAAACACCATTAAGTTTGTGTAAAAATGCTCTGACCTCAGCGCTGACCACCAACAGACACTCACTTTCTTGTGATAAAACCCAGGAACCACTTGGGGAAGAAGCCAT
Source organism: Takifugu flavidus (assembly GCF_003711565.1). NCBI lineage: Eukaryota > Metazoa > Chordata > Actinopteri > Tetraodontiformes > Tetraodontidae > Takifugu > Takifugu flavidus. The sequence continues at coordinate 4,490,688 of NC_079532.1, forward strand.
CGTCGACGATCAGCGGCAGCTGAGTGTCAATAAACCACCTTGTCGTCAGCTCCCGGAGTTTTCCTTCGCTCCCTTCAGCTTGAGACTCCATCAGCGCTTCTCTTTGTTCCATCTTCTTCTGGCCCTGTGAGTCAAAGAGCCAATGAAAACAGCCAGCGGTCATTTCCCACCCTAAACGGCAGCGAGGCGGTTTCAAAAGTCTCATTTGCTTATTTTCCAGGAGGTGTCAGCCAGAGGCTAAAAGTATCTCAGTGCTCTCATTGTTATAGATTTAGAACACAGCTGCAATGGAAGATACTTTCCACAGATTAAACACATCAATAATCAGCTATTTATTCATCTTATTTGCATTTTGACAGAATGTTCAGCTGCTGGTTTTATTTTTGGTGGCCTCCTCTGCTACACTTCCACATTTTTCACAGCTCAGCTTCTTAAATGAAGCATTAAATCAGAGGACAAACAAGAGGTAAAATGAGTGAAAACACACCACACCTTGAAGCAGAAGTTCAGGCAGCTCCTGAGGTAGCAGCCGGGTTTGGGATGGACCTTTGACAGTGACCCCGAAAAGCAGGCGGGCTTCTCACACCTGGGCTTCTGCTTTCTGATCCCACCACAGCAACTCCTCTCAAAGCCTAGACCGTAATAAAATGTAACTTCACGTATCATCTAAAGCTTGGACGCCACCAGGACGAGCTTCTGAGTCGACGTACGTACCTTTCCTTGAGGCTGCCAACGTGCAGTCTGACCCTCGTGTCATCTCAAACACTCTCTCGACGTCTCATCAGACAACAACTGAGGGAGTGTGAGTTGCCCCAGGAGATATAGACACATGACATTTACCTTCCCCAGAGGGTTTCTTTTTTAAATTTTTCCATTGACTTGGAAAGCAGAGGTGCACAGGGTAACTGCTCACATGTGGTTACAGCTCGTTCGCTCGTTCGACGACAAGGGCTTCCTGGAGAGAAACGGAAAGTAAGACTTACAGAAAGTGCGGTGGATGCGTATGCAGGAGGGGAGGCTGCACCCACAGGCTGTCTGATTACTGTAGTAATGGGAGATGGGTTACGTCACTGTGTGTCTTCTCACACTGTGTTTGCTCATGGTGGCACGGGTGTGATGGGACAAAAATATTTTGGAACATTTTCGAAGCTGTAAACAAGCCTTAAATGAAATAGGATATTTCCCTGCTGTGTTTACGTTGGCTAACTCATCCTCCCCATGGCCGAGCCCATGAGAGTGAATCACCATTTTCTTTGTCAGTGAATAGTAGGAACTTTCTGTGGGGGAGATAGATATGTCTGCCTTGAAACAATGTGTCATTCTAGCCTGACAAAGAGGGTGTTTTAGTATTTTCCCACATTTGTTTATTCTCTGATGATGAAGCGTTCCGGTTTCCTCCACACAGCTGATCAAAATACAGTCTGGCCTGTCCCCACAATGTAAATGAAGCTGAAATTACTCTTATTCCCATGTACTTTAATCATGTTGCAGTGTCACCATCTGTCACCATCTCAACAATGTCACTATTAAGCGACTTTGTGACTATTTCACACTTTTCTAGGGTTTTAGCCAACCCCAAACTCTCAGACCCAAAACTAAATAAATGAATTCAAAGGGGACCGGAACCGTGTCGAGCTGCCAAAATTAAACCTTCTTTTGTCTGCTGGTATGTGTTGTAAGAGGAAAATGTGGGACCATAAAAGGTCACCCACCGTCTGATGTCTGTAAAATGTCGACAAAAAAAGCTCAACTGAAAATGTAGTTTCAGATGTCTTCTGAGAAGAGACCGAAAGCTAACACACTTTCAGGTTAATGCCTCTGTTAACATTCAAAAAGTGGGCCTTTTAAAAAAAAAAAAAAATCAAGAAATAACTGCCAGGTAGACATTGGCGTTATCGTGGTTTCTGGGCTTGAATATCCTCTGCAAAATAAAGTAAATAAAAAGGAACCATGTAGATGAGAATCAGGTCAGAAAGCTGACATTTACTCTGGAAAGAGCACATAAATCATGTTATATTCATATCCAAAAACATTATTCATGCTGCAGCAATAGAAATATTCAAAGTTCTGTCGAGATGTACGTTTTAAAGCTTGAAAACAGAAGAGTGTAACATTTTTCAATTTAAAAAAAAATTATTTTAGTTATTTTACTGATTAAATGAAATACTATATACATGTTTTTTTTTCTAGAAAATGAATTATAAATTCCACGTAATCCCATCACATGCCCAACAATAAATCATCAAGCAAGAAGTACCTTAAATAAAGGTTAGGATAATGATATAGATTAAGATTTGTTTAGTGGTCACTTTGGAAAATAATATTGGTTTCATTGCGTTCATTCGAGTCATGTCACGGATTTAGTCAATAGCACCGCCTAATGGTAGTTTGGTGTAACTGACCCCCACCGACAAGCTTGCTTGCGGAACAAACTACAATTCCCGTCATCACCCGGAACAGAGGCAGGCAGTCATGCGGATGGAAACAGCCGTGGGCATCCGCTGCACAGAACTAAAAAGAAACTTCGGGGAACGATGCACGAAGCGAAGGATGGCAGTGACGCAAGCCCGTGCACGATCTCACGGATCGTGGCCTCGCGATCTGTGGATGTGGCCGAGGTGGAGGCGGGGAAGGAGCAGGCCCCGAAACTGTGCGGGTACTTGACGAAGCTGTCCGGCAAGGGGCCTCTGAGGGGGTACAAGCCGAGGTGGTTCGTCTATGATCCCCGGAAATGTTACTTGTATTACTTCAAAACTCCCCAAGACGCTCTGCCGCTCGGCCACATCGAAATCGGGGATGCGTGTTTCAGCTACGACGTGGAGGCAGAAGAGGGTCAGTTCGAGATCCGCACGGCCGGGAAAGAGTTCCTCCTGAAGGTACAAACTTTTCCGCTCTGGTCGTGCCTTTGCTGCCATATGTCATTTCCAGACACACCCATTCTGCCATCACTCATTTATTATTATTATTATTATTTTACGTTTTAAGACATATTCAACCTGACTGGAATTTTTTTTTAAAAAAAATCCCGTTTTAGGGCCCTCGCAAAGGGAAAATCAAAACGCCATGTGAATCAGTTTTTGTAGGTCGTCCGAGATTTAGCGCATCCTAATCTCGATTAAATCAAAACGGACCATTATTTACACGAAGAGAACATTTCCATGCTGTGAGCTGATTGTCATGACAGTCTATGAGCATCTCATGTGATGGTCCTCACATGACGCTGACCTCAGCCCCAGGACAGGTTGATCATCGCTCCCTGGGGCAGAACTGTGCTTGGTTTTAAACGAGGCTGCAAGAACTCCAGGCTGGAACTGAGACTGAAACCAGCCTCATCGCTCACTCACATGACGGATCTGAACAGTCCCTGCTAAAGTGCTCTGTTAGGTTATTCAAGGGCACAGATTCTTTGTGTATTGAGTGAATAATTATTAATTAGTAATAGAATGCACAGGTGACACCACATCACCGAATCAGTAACGCGTACAGAGAGGAAGATCTGCTCTCTGCTATGTTTTGGGTCACTTGTTTATGTGAACGTGAATCTTTTCTGGGAGTCTCTGGTTGCAAATAACGTCATCATAACAGGACGGCTGCACCCGTAGCTATTTTTACTGTCCCGTGGGCTTGTTTTTCTTGGTTATTTAACCCTACCAGTGGGAGCACTGATGGCCATAATGGGCAGCTCTAACCTTCATTTATGGCTCTCAGCACCAAGCAGCGTGTGAAGTCTTGGTGTGTAGACACGGACGCCATCCAGAAGCCTGTACTATGCTGTTTACCTGATCTTCGCTGAACGTGGAGGTCTTCAGAGGGGACAGGTGGAGGTGTTGCAGGTGACCTTGTGTGTTCCTGGTTCCAGGCCCCCAGCAGACAGGTGATGCACTACTGGCTGCAGCAGTTACAGCAGAAGCGCTGGGAGTACAGCAACACACGGGGTCAGAGAGACAGCTGGTCCTCCCCCACCCTGACTTACCCCCTCACCGGCCTCGTGGGCAAAGACAATGGTAGGCAGGTGCACACACAGATACCAGCTTTTACCATTTCTTGTTTTTATGCTGGGTTATTCAGTATACAGCTTCCTGTCTTAATATAAGAATATGAATGCATTTATCTGTTTAAATCAGACCACTACTCTCACCCTGGGTCTTACTTTTATTTATTCAGATGTGTTATTCTTTGTATTTATCCCTTCATTAACCAGGTTTATCGCATTTACTTTAATTTTTTTTTCTTTCAGACATGCGAAATTCCAAAGCGTTATCAATTTGTATGGATTTAAAAAAAGGGAGAGGTTGAGTGTGTTTGTTTAAGAGATCCTGGTGACCTTTAACTGTGTTAAGATAAAATTCCAAAGCAGACTTGAGATGCAAAGCTGCTTCTTATAGGCACAAACCTTCGGTGTGGCTTTGTCATTATAGAAAACTGCCCTATTGTCTCGTAGTTCCATGGTGCTAAAAATGGAATTGTGGGTAATATTGAATTTTCTCTGGCTCATTTTAGTCTGAGCAACAATGAAGCGTGACATCAGTTAGCTAAACTCAACAGTCTTGTGTTATTGCCGTTTCAGGGTCGGACGCGTTTGTCTGCGATAAGCTGAGCAGCATGGAGATCGTCCGCAGCGACTTCGCCATGGAGACAGAAATGGACAGCGGGGGGATGTCGGGGACCCAGTCAGCTCGAGGCATCGCCGCCGCGTCAACAAACCCCCTGAACTCCCTCCGAAACATCGGCACAGAGCTCAGGTGAGCGGCTCCCGGTATTCTTCTGTGTGGTCATGGTTAAGAAAGGCGAGCTTGCCTCAGTGGCGTTGGAGAAACGGTGACTTGCTCGTTGCTTCACCATGCAGCCATCAGCAGTTCCCCTTCTGGGCCACACAACACATCTATTCAGTGGTGTAACTTGTTGAAATGCTAAAAATGTCGCATGCTTTGGAATTTTTGCCTCGTACGGGATGTGGAAAGGGGTCAGTGGGGAAGGTGGACACATGAGAATCGCTTAAAAAACCCTTTTTGCTACTTTAATATTTCAGGTAGAGAGTTTATGTGGGTGGGTTTAACATGAGAAATGAATTATTTGTGGCATTATGGAGACAAGAATAACTAGTTTTTGAGTGGATCTATATATAAATATGAGAGTAGCGAGAACTAAAACCAACTGATGCTGCGTCAAAGAGTTTGGTGAAGGTGAAGTGATGTCAGCTGCGAAAAACAGCTTTGATATACTATCTCTCTCTCTTTCAGGAACTCCATGTCTTATCTGCGAGCGGGGAGAGGAGGTGAGAACAGGCGGAGTGTGTTTTACACCGGCAACAACAACGCAGAGGAGTGGGAGCTGGTGGATGCTCCACCCAAAGACTTCCCTGAGCAGAAACCTCCTGACACACACAGGCGTACGTCCCCTCCCCGCTTGACATAGTTGAGCTCTGAGTGTCCTGTATTGCTACTCTGAGTAGAAGGATCGCATAAAAGTTGGGCAAATCTCTCGGTTTTCTTTCAGATTCCTTCGGGTCGGCCTTTACCTTCGACTTTGTGCGCAACCCATCGCGACCCAAGAGGCCCCTGGTCCGAGACATGATGGGCTCTTGGAAGCTGCGGAGTCCCGAGAGCTCACCGGTGGAGCCTAATGGCAGCAAAGCTTTGGACATGCGTTTCCAGGGGCAACAGGAGGAGCTTATCCAAATGCAGCAAGAACGGGCCAAGCTCGGAGAGGAGCTCGCCGCGCAGAAGGTGCAGTTTTGTTCTGTGGGGGGGAAAATGATGCAGACATAAATCTATTGCTTCCAGGCTGAGTAGCTCAACAGTTGGTAAAGTGGAGGATGACCTGAGTGTAATATAGACTTGTCAGCGCGTCTGTTTGCCTGTATGAACAACTGTCTAAGTGTGCCGTCACTCTCACAGTTGCTCTGTGTGATCTATTTAATGGCATTTGTGTTGCTCCTGGTTAAAGTACAGAGGAAGTGTTAGTGTTTAAAGGACTTTTTTTTTTTCATTTCTGAAGAAATTACCCTGAGAATAAGTCGATTTAACCAAAATTTGTGTATCATTTGTGCAGTCTGGGCGTCTGGAGTTTGGAGAGGTTTCATAGCGTTTGGGCAAAGAAGTCTGTATTTATTATTTACACGTGTGAAGTCGAGCCACTTGGTGAATTATATCGCTACTCTTACAGGAGGGTTGTTTTCAGTTGGTGTGGTCACTTTTTGCACTTGAACAGGAAGAAGGCAATTGATGTGTCATGTTTGGCAAGAAAAAAGGAAATGGCAATTCTCGCTGCAGCTGTGTCGCCTTTACACGTTACCGTCTCTTCTTCTTTAGAGCATCTGGAACGCTCACTGCACCAACCATATCCAGGAGATATTTAAGGCCTTTGTTCATGTTCACGTTTCCCCAGCAGATGGTTTCACTGCCGGTTTAGTAGAAATTCACTTAATAATGAGTCAGGTGACTTCCTCACACTGTTCTGTTAATAGTTTACAGTTTATGGTGCCCCGTTGTTTTACTTTGCTGACTTGAAAGGCCAAACAAAAACAGCATTTCATTAAAGACATTGTCTGGGTTTTTCCACTGTCAGATCAGAAGTTTCCACGGTGAAGCTGTCGTGTGAAAATAAACTTCTGGGTTATTTCATCGACAGGAGCTGGTGAGACTTCTTCAGCAGACCTTGAGAACGTCCCAATGCAATCGGCAGCCAGAGGCCCGTCCATCAGATTCAGCTGCGCCTGCGGACCAGGCTCAGGGCGCAGAAGCAACGCAGGAAAAGGTCGGCAAGTTGGAGTCGCTGCTCCAGGAAAGAGACGTGCAGGTCCAGTCCCTGTGTGGCCACATGGAGCGCCTGACCTTGGAGAAGGACAGTCTGCAGCAAGAGCTGAAGAGCCTGAAAATCAAAGTCGGGGAGATCAACGACAAGCTGGGGATGCTGATGGAGACCATCGAGGCCAAGGATGAGGTCATCATAAAGCTGTCGCAGAGCTCTGAACAGGGCGCCAGTGTGAATGATGCTGGTTCAAACGTCCCCAACAAGGCCCAGCAGGAGGTGGACATCCTGAAGGTCCAGAACAACATCAGAGCCATACATGAGCGCCTTGAAACACTCTTGTTTGGCTGAACTGATCGGCTTTCTCATATTTCAGGATAGTCTCCAAGGCTACAAATCCCAAAACAAGTTCCTAAACAAAGAGATTCTGGAGCTGACAGAATTACGCAGAAATGCAGAGAATCGAGAGAAGGCTCTGGAGGCAAAGGTATTGTTTTAGGTGGATTCCCCTACCAGTAGAAACAGGAAGTATCCTTTGTTTAGAGGGAAGTCCATTCCCAAGAACCACGCTGAGAAACATTCCAACAATATGCTGTTGTCAGTCTTAACGATGTCAGTGATTGGCTTTTGTCTGTGCTGCAGTACACAGCGCTGGAGGCCAAGCTGTGTCAGGTGGAGTGTAAGTACCTGGTCCTCCTTCAGGAAGTGAAAAGCCCCGTGTGTTCGTCCTCAGAGCAGACTCAGGACCACGAGGTCATCTCCAGATTACTGGAGGACGCGCTGCAGGCAGAGACCTCTGACCATCAAGACCACCACATTTTCAAACCAAACACTGTCAGGTGAGACGCTCACGAAGAGACGATCTGTTCCCATATTTGCTGCTAATAGTGACGCGGAGATTCGTCTCAATAGGAATGCACCAATGACAAAGCCACATTCAGACAAGGTTGCTGTAATTTTTAGAACTGGAAAATGTCTCATTCTGCAATAAATGTAGACTTTAAACTCCTCCAGCAATCAACAGTGAAGAACAGATTGTCCCCCCCCCCTCAAAGCGCTGCCTAGGCACGAGAATAGTTTTGCTTTCATGTTCACTCTGCTGGAAACGTGTTTTGCCTTCGTTTTATCCCCGAGCGAGCTCGGACACGTCCTCTGGGACTGTTAGATAAGCCGCCTGCGTGGTTAAAAACTGGAGGCCGACTCTCTTCTGCTTTGACTTCCTGTCAGCGAGTATGATCTGTACGGCTTCAAGACGGTCCCCGAAGAGGAGGAGGAAGAGGAGAAGCTGGTGGCAAAGGTGCGAGCGCTGGAGCTGAAGACGCTGTCCATGACCGACCAGGAAGTGTCCGTCGGGGTGAAGTGGGAGAACTACCTGGCCAGCACCCTGAACAGAGACCTGGTCCGATCCCCTGAGCTGAAAGCCCTGATCCGCTGTGGCGTGCCGCATGAGCACCGCTCCCGAGTCTGGCAGTGGTGCGTCTCCTTCCACGTCAAGAAGTTCAGGGACAACTTGGCACCTGACTATTACGAGACCCTGCTAAACGTGGCGCGGGACAAACCCAACCCGGCCTCCAAGCAGATCGAGCTGGACTTGCTGCGCACTTTGCCCAACAATAAGCACTATTCCTCCCCGAGTGCGGGCGGCATCCAGAAACTCCGGAACGTCCTGATGGCGTTCTCCTGGAGGAATCCAGACATCGGATACTGCCAGGGACTAAACCGGTACGGGAACAGTGCAGGCGTGTGTCCCGTTGGTGTCTGTCTTGCTTCTTTGTCATCATTTGTATTGTGTGTAATCCCCTCAGGCTTGTAGCCGTCGCACTGCTGTATCTGGACCAGGAAGATGCCTTCTGGAGCCTCGTAGCCATTGTGGAGGTCTTCATGCCCAGAGATTATTACACCAAGACGCTACTTGGTTCACAGGTCAACACACAGTCACTCCAGCCGTTCACACGTACCAACATTTAACACAAATACAAACCCTTTTTTTTCTTTTCATACACGTCTAATGTCAGCAGTTCTTCCCTGAGCTATGTTCACACCACAAACGGCTCATTTCAAGGCTTCTAAAAACCTGTTCAGGCTGCACCCTTTCTCTTCCTGCAGAGGTCAGATTTGGGTTTTGCCTCTCCTTCCTGCAGGTCGATCAGCGTGTGTTCAGGGACCTGATGAGCGAGAAGTTGCCTCGCCTCCACGCCCACTTCGAGCATTACAAGGTGGACTTTTCCCTCATCACCTTCAACTGGTTCCTGGTGGTGTTTGTGGACAGCGTCGTGAGCGACATCCTGTTCAAAATCTGGGATGCCTTCCTGTTTGAAGGCCCGAAGGTACCAAGCCCTCCGCGCTCCTCCCTGCCCGAGCGCGCTTTGACGAGGAGATTTATTTAAATCTGACAGCAGTGATGTTCCAAGTGTCCTGGAACAAATTCAGCAGTTGGTGATGTAATAACCTGTCATGACAGTTTCCCACTGTCACAATTCCTGAGCGTGAGCCTCTCTGAGCCGATTGTAGCCGGGGAGGGGAGCGTCTCTGCAGGAAGTCGAAGCTTAACGACAGGGAATTCTGATTATATTTCCTTTTTCTTATGGCAAAACCAAGTTTTACTCAAATGCTTGACCTCTTTGCTCATTTATCAGCAGTTAAATAAAGATCCCACTGTCATTTTGGGACAAAGAATTGAATATGGGTTAATGGGTGCTGTGGAGTTGCTCCTGGAGGCAGCAGAGCTGGCCGATCCCTCTCTAGTTCATCTGTGTACGATCAGTTTTGCTGCACTCATTCATATGTTTCTCATTATTCTGCACAGATCATATTCCGATTTGCCCTCTCACTTTTCAAGTACAAAGAGGAGGAGTTTTTGAAGCTGCAGGATTCCACAACCCTCTTTAAATATCTTAGATACTTCACACGCACAATCCTGGATTCTAGGTACAGAAACATGCTTTTTGCTTTAGACTGATTGGACAGTAGAATGCAGATCAAATGTTCACCACAAACCTTTTTTTCTTCTCCAGGAAGCTGATGAATATTGCCTTCGTGGACATGAACCCATTTCCCATGAGGCAGATCCAGAACCGGCGGGCCTTCCACCTGGAGAAAGTCCGTCTTGAGCTGACTGAGCTGGAGGCAATCAGACAGACGTTTCTCAGGGAGAGAGAGACCAGTCAAGACAGACGGAGCTTCGTCAGCGACGACGAAGAGGATAACTGAGAACTCTGGGCAGAACTCTGGGGAGATCGTTGCCACTGAACCAAACAGCCATAAAGGGATTTTCTTTGGAGGAGTTCATGTCAAACAGTCAATATTGGAGTGAAATCTCACCAAAAGACCAAAACAGTCCAGCCTTATGGGCTGTCCATTAGTATTCCTGCCATATTTTATAGATTTTATTTGTTGTATGCTTGTATTCAAATTCCACTTCGAATCTAAACTTTTGAGGTCTGAATCAGTATTTTTGCCAACACCGCTGAGACCATTTATAGTGCGTAAGTTTCTGCCTGTTGAAGAAATGATTGTATTTTTATTTTTTTTTACCATTCATCCGCAAATCTGCTATTCGCTTTAATCACTCATGTTCAAATATAAAACCTGTGGAAAGTTTATAAATCCTCCCTTTGGGTGTACTTATAGGACATTTCAGCTTGTGCAGAGATTAATCTTCAAGCTTGTGCTCATGAACAACATGAAGAAGTAGCAGAAAACATTTTTTCATTCAAATAATAGCAGGCTCAGTTGTTGCTGGTTTTAGCATTTGGGTTCATATTGTTTGTTTTCAAGCAATCCCCCGTCTGACAAAACAATGCTGTAATTTCCATGGAATTTGTTGAGAATGTAACAGCAAATTGATCCTAGAAAGTTATTCTTTCAGGCAAAAGTCATTGTGGGACATTTATGAATATTCTAAGAGTTGTTTAATGTCCTTTTTTGGTTTTGTTTGGATTAATTTGACAGTACAGGAAAGATGCTGGAATTTTCTTGAGCTTCGACTGAAGAGTGGTGATGCCAGTGCACTCATCGTCCACCAGGCGGCAGTGCAACACCACTAAAAACTACTTTCACGAATGTCAATGGAGACGTCACTATAAGCTTAATGCTGTTGCTAATGCCGTAATTCACAGAAAGGTGTATTTTGACCTACATGCAGAAAGATTTATTTCTAAGGTATGACTTTATTGCATTTTAAGTATTATTCCTGTTTATGGTACTTGGAGATTGACTGAGTCTTTTTATTCCTGCGGTATGACTAGATTACATAAAAATTCCACATGTTATAAACACAAAAAATGTGTTGTAATTGCGAGGTTTCATACCTCTTTATCCTGTTTGCTGTTTACAGAAGGGACCATATTAACTTGTGAGCTTGTTCTTGTCCACACGACCAAAAGTGACCAACAAGCAGGCGAGCTGTGCTTATTTTTATAGATGCAAATGCAATGATGAATCAGTTTTTCCCTCCGTGATAGCAGGTCTTTCAGGAGTTGAAAATAACACTTTCTGTTGCAAAAGGATTCAAAGAGTGATTCCTGTTTCATCAAAAGGCTCCTGCTCTGGTGGTTTGATTCCGATGAATAAGCTGCCTTAAACATTCTGCGTCCTTCGATTCTCCTGGAATCTGCAGCCCATTGCACTAGAACATCATCGGACTCTTCATTATTGTCCATTTCTGTCCTCTGTTCTTTTACATTAAAAAAAACATGTTTGTACTTCAACCTGTAAGAAATGCAATAAAAGAAGATTCGTGTCTCATCTTCCAGAAGATTCTGCAGTTCTTCATTCAGTAGTTTGCTCCAAACTGCCTTAATATTGGAGAAAATGCTGATATTTATTTACTTTTATGATCGTTTGTTGTCAACCTTGAATGCACATTAGGAAATATAAGATACCAGAGTTCCAGAAAATACATTTAGACATAATTCCCATGGTTTAAAGTAAGAAATAGGGCTGTTCCTCAAAGCAACCGCTCAGCTCGAGAGCAGACGCACCAGTCATCTTTCTCCTAACAGAGCCATCAGTGGGAGGGACTTGTGCTCACACAAAAGCCTGATGGTGCAGCAACAAGTGACAGAACACAGTGGAGAGTTCAGGTAGCAGCATGAGGAGACCACAGCGGCTGTAGGAGAAGTCGAACATCTGACTGAAGGTAGGACGGTCATATTCCTCTTAGTTTTAAGCTCATTTCTTGGTGTAAAAACAGTTGGCTGCTTGTGCTGCTGCCAGACTTGCTTCACCAGACTTGTAATGTTTCGAAACAGGAGCCCACGTCAGATATTCTGCCCCAATTACCCCTTTTCCTGCCTCAATCCGGCTCTAATCACTGCAAACACTTCAGACTGGCACAGTTCTTAATACAGTTCAATTTGGAACTTTTTTATCCTTCCCTCTCAGACCTGCAGTGGTTCTCTGAACAGGGAAGTCAAGTCCAAGTCTGAGGTGGAATGCTCTGCAGCAAGCTGAAACATGCAGTGAACATTTCCATCGCTCCAGAACCTCAATAGGAATACCTCTTTATATCAGCAGGGTCGGACTTGTGGAGGAAAGTCTTGAGCGTTGCACGTCGGGGGAGATAACCCATGTCGATGAAGAGGCCTGGAATGGCAACGTTCAAGCAGCAAAACGTGGAGGATTTCTACGAGATCGGGGAAGTGCTGGGGAGGTGAGTGTCATTCCAGGCGATTAAATCAAGTGTGGACAGGAGCAGCTCCAGAATTCCACTTTCCATCTGCTTTAACATGAGTCAGAGTGTGATTCAGCTCTTCTCCGGGCGGCCCTGAGCCCTGAGTGAAAGGCGCTCTCCAACAGCTGGCCGGTTAGTGCTCGGGTGGGTCGCAGCGTGTGAGCAGGTCGCCTGTGAAAGTAGCAGATAGGGTTTGAAAGCGGAACGCACTCTGCATGTTCTCCCAGCCCGAGCTGGTGGTGGTTTGCTTCGTGAAAGGTGGTTGTTCAGAGACGCTAGTCAGCGCACGCCGAGGAAACCTGGGAGGGGAAATAAGCTGAAGGAAGTTGGTTGGGCGGATTATGGATTTGAGGAAGCTGCAAATCATTTTTTACACAAAAGGGTTCAAGAGAAGCGCGTCTGAGCCCTTCGTTACAGGTCCACCTATGGCCGATGTCTGTCATTGACTGGTCGTTTCCTGCAGCTCCTTGGAGATTCACCGGCAGGATGAACCCGGACCCGGACAGACAGATGCATTTACACATCTGCAGGAAGGAGCTTTTTACCCGTTGATTTAAGGCATCAGATATGAGTTCAGATGATGTTTCACTATTGTCAGCCTTGGATGGTTGTAACAGAGTTCTGGGCCATTGTTGACAGATTTACTCTCACACGTTGTGGTGACAAGAGTTTATGGTAGAACAATGTGTTCGACGACTTTATGAAGATGTCAACTTGTTCTGTGACAGCTGCACCTGATTTACCGCCTGAGCGATGACGCTGATAATGGCATACAGTAGGATTTGTCCACAGCTGCCACCACCCCAACACACACACACACACACACACACGTAATTACTTATTATTTTCCACTTTCTTTAATTTATCCTAATTTGAACCAGCTAGTGCCCAACTGAAACTATGACATTAAGATAACCTTTAAACCCCTAAATATGATGATACATTTGGAGTATTGTTAATTGGTTGACTGAAGTCCCCCATAGGAACCAACATGGGCTGAAAAACAAACACACACCCACACACACACACACACACACATAGGATTGTTGCGACTCTAGTTTTAAAATACCACCAGGAGGTAAGGAAGAGATGGTGCACGGGTTATGAACTGTATGAAATCTGCCCATCAACACCAGATTCCTTCTTGTCCGTGTTTGGACGCAACACCCTAGACGTTTTATGATACAACACTAGCTGCCACATTCGGTGACACAGAGGCCATGGAAAACTTCAAGCTAATCTTTGTCTGTCATCATTAAGCAATGCCATTGTCTTTGCATTGCTAAACAAAAATAAAAGCCTTGTAAACTTCCTCCTGCTGCAGACTCTGACACAGCGGGTAAGAATTAAACACTCGCACACCATCTAAACTTGTGGTGCACGCCGGGTCAAATGCAATATAAGGGAAAGCATTCGCAACCAGAGGACATTCTCAAGGCTTCAGCATTCTGACGAAGACAAACCGGGACCTATTTCTCCACCAGGCTGTGCGGGAAGAACCTTTCTGTGTGGAGTTCCTGTCAGGCGCCGTCCTGAAAGCGTTCTTTTAAGGCTAACTGGCTCCTCGTACAGCAGATGCGTTGACGTGAAAAGAGCCGACAGTCGTGCAGCAGACAGGTGCTGCTTCCACCGAAGGGATTAACTGCACGCTTGATGTATCAGTAGCGGAGTAGAGCTGCAGAGGAGAACAAGAATGTGTAAAGTCAGCTCTGAGTAATAGACATTCCATCTGGTGTGGGTGAGAAAAATGTGTTTATCCAGTGAGGAAACTCCGCGGTGCCCCTTGGGACATTCCTGGGGTTTCTGTTCGGGCCGGAGTTCAAATGGCACCGCTTCAAAGCTGATGAGAACAAAGTGATTCCTGAACATATGAGGGCTTGAGCGTGATTTCATTAGCAGGTCGTTTCCGCACGTTTTGTTTTTGCAACTTTAAAAAAAACATATATGTTCACTCTTTTTTGCTTGTCTTCGTGGGATGAGTCATTTGGTTTAGCGGAGCTTGTAGAAGGGCGGCGAGCGCTCATGAACCTGCATGTCTCTGTCACATCACCCTGGAGGTTATACGGTATGGCTGAAAAATGTGTTTAAATATTGGGCCGGCGCCACTTGTCCAAGCACTCGTCATACTTGTCCAACCTTGCCTGTGGCTAATGACCTTCAGCTGTTGGATGTAGAAGGTCTGCAGGGAGATGGTACTTTCAGGCTCGGCTTAGAGCTAAGACAGCCGGCACGTCTGGCCCGTTGGAGAATACCACCCCCAAACATCAATAATCTCTCCACACTTCATAACCAGAGATCTTACCCAGACCTGTAAGTTGTCCACTCTCACTTTTGAGCCACAACTGTCAAACGAGGACACTTTGCGTCTTCCACGGGACGATTCCTGCTCTTGGGATCCACGAGGCTTGTTCTGTCAAGTGTCCCCCTACCTGAGCTCACGACTTAATGCTTTCTTTAATACCAGGATGTCTTCTGAATAGAATAGACAATATTTGGGATTTGGTGCTTCCTGCCCCGCTCCCACATCTCACCCGTCTTGTTTTTAATTGTGGATTGACTCTTGACATTAACCCCTGCAACCTTCTGCAGAGGTCAGAGATTCTGTTATTTTTCTCTGTGTGAGGTATTAAATCTCATTCCTTTTGATTAGAAACACATGCAGAGGAACCCAAAAAAGCGAGGCCTGATTCGTACCACCCCGAGTTTGAGGCTTAAAACATTATTATTCTTTCAGCCCATCGCCTAATTTTGCGAGTCCTCCGACCACTTTGGTCCTCGCCGCCACTAAAGGTCAGACCTCAGAGGAACATGCGCCTCGGGATCAGTTGCACTGTTGTTTTGCTCGAGCCACCAAAGGTCTCAGCTGAGCCATGTGTGCAGCAGAGCTGTAACAGGTTTGTTGAGCTGTGGAAAAAGGGGATAGGGTGTGTCCCAACAGTTCCGTGTCAACACGGTGAAAGACACGGTCGCTCCGTTTAAAGCCTGACGGGCTGGCGCTACCTCTGGGTGAGCTCCCTTTACATGCGCAAGTGTGAAACTGTTGTGTTTAACACCATTACTGCTGCTGTGCAGCAGCTCCTCTCAGCGGCCTTCCCCATGTCACGCTCCTCCGGACCCAGCGGGCCTTTTCCTCCTCCAGGGGAGGGGCGGACCGATGGAGAACGGGCCAGGCTATTCTTGGACAACCAGACAGTGTGATGATAGCAGATGCAGATTGTCCAGCCTCTCACAGCCACCCCGGGATCTCTGTGTGGACACTTATGTCCAAAACATGTCAAAAGGCTGCCAATTATTATCAGCGTCCTCTCAGTGCGCTCTTTCGGAATGTCTAAAAATACACGCCGAGGAATCTGCGTTATAAAATCAGGGGTTTAACGACTGAACGTCGCCGTTCTTTCTTGTCCCGTTTAGTTGCTCAAAAGTGTCATTCCTGACTGGCTAAAGTGACTGGGAGGCTCGTTTCGGTGTCAGAATGCACAGGTCAGACGGGTCGGAGCGCAGCGTGCATGTCCGGCTGAGTCATGGGTGATGTTACAACTGGGCCCCAACACTTCCATGGTTCCATCCATGGTTTCAGTGACTGAAGCAGAAACCTTTGCGTCGGTACACTGGATGTATGAAATCCTTATATTGTGTCAGAGTAGCTCAAACAACTATGAACTATATGGGTGCAGAAACAATAGAATATTGAGAATATCCCTCCGAGAGCTGCAACTCTGTTGTGAAATATTCAGAGGTTTTAGCTTTTTTTTTCTCATCAGGCTCCATTCTGAGGATTGCCAGAAATTTGGCGGGGCTCCTTGAGTGGGAGGACAGCTGTCCTGTCCTCACTCCCGTCCTATTGGATTGTGCTCTGGCTGGGAAATGGGAAATGATGAACTACGCCTCAATATCTCAAATGC
The DNA here is from genome assembly GCF_003711565.1 of Takifugu flavidus. Lineage (NCBI taxonomy): Eukaryota > Metazoa > Chordata > Actinopteri > Tetraodontiformes > Tetraodontidae > Takifugu > Takifugu flavidus. The sequence goes on from NC_079532.1 coordinate 4,507,014, forward strand.
TTTTGACAAAGGGTTTCCTCCCACGATACGTGTCTTTGCTCCATCCTGTTTGTAACTATTCGGAATCACCCTCTGTCTTAAGAAATGATACTTAAGGTGGTGAAATATTCCCCTGTCACAACTTGCCGGATTTGATTCATTTCCCACAGTGAACGTGCTCCACTTCCATACTGACCTGAACCCGTGTCTCCTCCATTTGTGTCCACAGCGGCCAGTTTGCGATCGTCAAACGCTGCAAGGACAAGATCGTGGGCATCGAATACGCCGCCAAGTTCATCAAGAAGCGGCAGAGCCGGGCCAGCCGACGCGGCGTGAAAAGAGAGGAGATCGAGCGGGAGGTGGACATCCTGCAGCAGATCCAGCACCCCAACATCGTGGCCCTGCACGACGTGTTCGAAAACCGAACCGATGTCATTCTCATCCTGGAGCTGTGAGTCGCAGGAGGATTTGAAAATATGCGATGACACCAGACACAGTTAAATGTCGACCAGAATCAATACTGCTGTCCTTGTTTTGATCTGTGAGCTCATTCCGCTGCACGCAGACTGTTTGTTGAACCTGTGTTTGCTGAAATTCGTGTGCCAGAATCCTGTGTGCCAAAGACTCAGACACTGTCAATAAGGCCTGTGACTGAAAGGGGCCCTCGGGGGGACCCTGACTGGGTTCAGCGAGTGCCTGGGAACACGAAAGAAACAATTAGGACTAAATGCGAGCGGGGTTTAATCAAAGCAGGGGCTAACTGGCTAAAAGTCTCCCTGTTAGGCAGGAAGACACCGCCTGTGTCATCCTGTCTTTTCTGTTCTGTATCTGAATTAAGAACATTACGTCTGTTCACGCCAGCTGGTCAAATGACGTTTATTAGAATTTCCCCGCATATTTTGAGGAGTTCATTTTCGAGCAGTCGGCCACAGAGGGAGGCGTGAGATTTTTCTAAGGCAACCAGAAACACAGTTTATTGCAGGTCATTTTCAGTAGAGCTCATACAGACGAAATGAGCTGCTCTAAAACTGCTAAACTGAATTGACGCCAGAATTATAAGGGCAATTTTGCAGGTTTATAATATTAAGGTCTCTTCTGGTGGGATAAATGCTGGTTTTAGGGACAGTAGTGAAACTTTTCTTGCAAGATACCAATGAAGTTGTGCAGCTATTGTCACTAAATTAGTGAGGTCTTTAGTCAGCAAAGGACACAGAGATCTCATTTAAAAAAATATGTTTTTTAAAGGCAGGATTATATAAAAGAATATAGATATGATCTTTTTCACCAATTTCAAGATGATAAATGATATAATTCAACTATCAGAAATCTTAGAAAGTATGGAGCTGAAAAAGTGGTTATTTTTGAAAGGAAACCATGAGGCAAAATCTAGAGTTGCAACCTCTGTGTGTGTGTGTGTGTGTGTTGTGTGTGTGTGTGTGTGTGTGTGTGTGTGTGTGTGTGTGTGTGTTTTGCAGGGTTTCTGGTGGAGAACTCTTCGATTTCCTGGCGCAGAAGGAGTCTCTCAGTGAAGAAGAGGCCACTCAGTTTATTAAACAGATCCTGGACGGGGTCGAGTACCTTCACTCCAAGAGGATCATACATTTTGATCTAAAGGTACAAAGTGCTTCGACTCGTGCATCAAACTGAGTAAAGGATCTCACGTCTGTCCTCAGTCAAATTCATACCGCATGTTTAGCTATCGTACATCCTTCCTGTTTTTGTGGCTAAGTCACCCCCCCCCCCCCCCCCCCTCCAAGACAGACACCATGAGGTTATCTTTCCACTTTGAGAGAGCAGCACATCACACGTGACGGCTGCTGTCTCTACAAATGTGGAGCCTCTTAACTCGTCTTGCTTTTGCTTTGTTTTGTTTGAAACCAAATCCATCCAGTTTGGGTACATTTATTATCTTGGTTGCGTAGGTGAAGTAGACATTTAAAAAAAAAAACCCCGACAGAGGTATGAATCTTAGATAACTGGAAACAAAAATAATACTTTAGTGTATTTTTTTTAACCTTTGCTGAAGAGGGTGTGTTTTCACTGGCGTGGGATCTGTCTCTTATCTCAAAAAGTTCTGGACAGATTCTTATGAAACTTAGCGAGCAGATGGTTGTACGTCAGAGGATTTGGTTGACGCTCCTTCAGGAATCTGGAAGCACTCCTTTTTGTGATCAGATGTGCACTTTTTGACTTTTTGACTGATCAACGCAGTCTTGCGAAATCCAGAATTCTTTCTTTAGGTAAATCTTATATTCGCTGATGAATTCATACTCTATACTAACACGTAGGACTTCTTTCTGACTCTAACTCCTGCCATTTCCCTTTGATGCTTGCACAAAAGGCGGCTTTAGCGGCGTTCACAGGTAACACGCCCTTGCTCATCGCCCCCATTGTTGGTGTCAGCAGAGGTGTTGTGACAGATCCGTTTCCTCCGTCTCCTTCTCTAGCCTGAAAACATCATGCTCCTGGACAGGAACGTCCCCCTGCCCCGCATCAAACTCATAGACTTCGGCCTGGCGCACAAAATCGAGGCTGGCGTTGAATTCAAAAATATCTTCGGGACCCCTGAATTCGTGGGTAAGTGTCTGATAATAATTGGAGGAAGGTGGCATTGGGGTGTGTGACGAAGTCGTGCGTGTGTGGTCTATTTTCAGCTCCGGAGATAGTCAACTATGAGCCACTGGGCTTGGAGGCAGACATGTGGTAAGAGCTTTTAATTGCCTCTGACTCTTCTGCCTCTGCAGCACGTTGGTCTGGATTAACCATGTGACCTTTTTCTTCTCCACAGGAGCATCGGGGTCATCACGTATATCCTGTAAGTCGTCCGACCTTTTAACTGAGTTAACTCTGAGTTTCTGCAGAGAGGTTGTCAGACGTGAGGGTGAGGTTGTTACGTGTTGTTCTTGCAGTCTGAGCGGAGCCTCACCGTTCCTCGGCGAGTCCAAACAGGAAACTCTTGGGAACGTCTCGGCCATGAACTACAACTTCGACGAGGAGTTCTTCAGTAACACAAGCGAGTTGGCCAAGAGTTTCATCAGCCAGCTCCTGGAGAAGGACAGGAGGTGAAAACTTTGCCTGTATTTTGGATTAGTTGTTCATGGTACTTCTTCCTGGAGAGACGTGCAACAGTTTCTTTTCTGCTCGCTGTTCTTTGCATGTGTTTCCATTTAATTCCGCCTCCATTCCTGTGAACGTTGTCCTGGTTGCGAGTGTATTCCGGAGAGATTCACACTGAAACGCGTGAAAGTTTCACCCCGTTTTGTGTTTATTCAGCTGTGCTTTCTCTTTGATCCCCACAGAAAACGGATGAGCATTCAGGAGGCCCTCAACCATCCCTGGATTAAGGTATGATCGGTGCCAATTACAGCATGTTTGTTTCCCTCTTTTCACATGTCGGATCCCACCCAGAATCCACGTAACCATTCATGTCAAAGGTAACGGTTTTACTGGAGGGAAATCATTCATCCGATGGTGCCAAAATCACCCACTAACTCGCCTGAGGAACGATCTGGTTAGCTGGAACGTCCCCTGTCGCAGTTACAGTATAGCGTGTTTATAAAAGCACCACACCCGTCTCACTGGGAGTGTCACGCCTGAACAGTTTACAGTCTGAAAATTCCTTTTTTATCGCGAAAATCTGCTCTTGCTGAAGATATTGACTCCAACATTTAGTGGTGCAGGTGAAAGGTGACTCAGTGCTGTTACCCCTCATAAATCAGGGGGAAGGGGATGAGAAGGGGAGTCAAATGAGAAGGTGATTATTGAGTTCCAAGCTTGAGACCAGTAGGGGTCCCGCAGTCATAGACCCCGGACAGATCCCTGCCTTACAGACCATGACCAGACTCCACGAAGACCAACCCTCATCAGTCGGCTCCTCGGAGCACATTTCCTCATTTCTGCTTTATTTCTTGCCACTTGTGGACTAATCTAAGACGGGTCAATCAAGACGGGTGGAATCAAATTTCTATTAAGAAAGTCAAAACTAAACTGGCCATTCAGCATATATTCATGAGAAATGTGGAGAGGTTCCGTTCCAAGGCCATCAGATTTCCTTTTGCAGGCTTGTGCATGTGTGTGTTATTGTGATGCGGACGCTTCATCCTGTTTGGAATAGAGCATGAGGCCAGGAAACATAACACACTCCGCTGGAATGTCCTTTGTTTTTGGTGCTCTTACCTGCTATGGCTTCCAGGGTCACGCACTAATCCTACAGCACCACATGTGTCGGAGGTTTCGCCTCCGTGTGTGTTTGCAAAGGTGCAACAACGAGACCTCTCACTCAGTTTGTGTGTCCCTCCACCCTTCTGTCTGAAGTCCCGCGGGCCCGTTGAAGAGAATAGTGCCCCCGCTGATGCAGAGAAGAAAGGGGAGCCGCTGAAGACCAAGCGCCTGAAGGAGTACACCATTCAGTCCCTCTCCAGCATGCCTCAGAACAACACGTACGCCAACTTTGAGCTCTTTGCTCACGTGGTGGAGGATGTCAGCCTGTTGGAGGTGGGAATCTCTGAAGTGGCAGAAGCCCATCGCACTCTGCAGGGTGATATGGAAGCCCTGGTGTCCATCTACACTGGCAAAGAGGCCTGGTACAAGGAGGAGAGCGAGAGCGCCCGGAAGCATCTGTCACAGGTCCGCTATGAGTTTCGTAAAGTAGAGGCCCAGAGGAGGCAGCTCCAGGAGGACCTGCAGGACGTAGACGCTGGCCTGGGCAGCATCAGCGGCGCGTACAGCCAGAGGCAGCGTCAGCTGGACTCTCTCAGGCAGGAGCTGAACTCAGAGCTGCAGTGGCTGCAGGAGGTGATGAGCTCTCTGCACCCAGAGAGAAGCGGCGCCGTCCTTGGCGGCGGCCTGAATACGGACGTGAAGCAGGCACTGGCGGAGCTACTGCGTCACTCCTGCAGAAGGGAACTACGTCCTGAAGCAAAGCAGAAGCTCACAGAATCAGGCTAACAGACCGGCTGACAAGCGGCCTTCCAGGCTTCTCGAATTCAACAAGATTTTTTTTCTTTATTGATCTGAATTCATATTATTCTAATTAAGCAAAAGGAAAACAAATGCGCAGAAGATGGGCGAATGGCTCGACGGGTTAATTTATTAGATCCCACATTTATTTATGATGGTGGTTAGCTTAGCTAGGCACAAAGTAGAGAAATGGAAGGAAAGCTAGAAAAAAATCGACCTGCACTTTTAAATCATGTTAAATTGGGGGGGGGGTTGGTTTTTTTTACAAGCTGCATGAAAGATTTTGTTTTATTGTATTTTCATCGATGACGTATTAGCTGCAGGGATATTTTTGTTGGCTTCAGAAAGCAAATTCCCATAAACGTTGAGTTATTTCTTTCAGAAGAATAATTATGATTCAATTATAGGATCATTTTCAGACTGAAGTAACATTAATAGACTCATTTTTGAAATACATTTATTTGCACACTGTTCCTGCCTGCTAAAGTCCCTATGATGTTATTTTCTGGCACCCAGTAAATGTTGGTGTTTGTACTGTATAAGAAGAGAAAAAACCTTCACCATTTTATTGATTTATTCCTCCATTCCACTCTATTTTTATATGCCTTACAACAAAGTGAATTTATTTATTTATGCCTCTTTAAACATTTTCTTTCTTGGGCATCTTCTATCAGCCAACAAACACATTTTTAAAAAAATCAAATAAAATCACCTGCTTAAATCTGCTCATGTCACTTTTATATCAGGCTTTAACATCCATCCATACAAACAAATACATGTTTATCTGCATTTTGACTGTTTGACTGCACCAGCTAAACACTGAAATAAACGCTAATTTCCCATCGTGTCTGCTGCTTATAGCTTATTTCTGACCTGGTTTGAATATTTCACCTTAATACGACAGATCGTTGCTCTGCTGTCTCTTCCCTCGTTGTGTGTCTGCAGCCTCTGAATCCCAGACAAGCCATGGTCAAGAGACTGTCGGTGGTCAACCTGGAGAACTTTAGGAGGCAGTACGCCAGACGCAGGTGGAAGGTAAAGCGCGGGAGGGCCTTTTGCCGCTCTTCTTTAAAATTTGCAGGGGCTCATTTCTTTCTCTTGTTTTTCTTGTGACCAACAGCTCTCATTCAGAATCGTCGCTCTGTGCAACCATCTGACACGGATCATGAAGAAGGGACACAAGCTCCCTCAGAGTGAGGTAAGAGTTGTTTCAATCTGGATTATCAACTATAGATTTGCTGCGTGTTGTGTGTGCAGAAAGAATGGAATGAGCTTATGAAGGACTGAAACCACCGGCTTGTCCTAATAAAATCTGCTCAAAGGTCGCAGACTGGTCACAAATTAACTATTTATAGGTGGTCTGTTTATTCTCCACCACATGTTGCACCCCCTAACGTTCCAAATTCCCTTTTTATCTCAAAAGAAAACCATCTAATTTCGCCCACATTAACCACCAAAATGCGTTGGTTATTTCAGAGGGACTGTGAAAGCGACCAAGAAGAAGAGACTCTGAGGAGGCCGAGGACCAGGAAGAGAAGCAGCACTTCCTGAGAGCCAACAAGTGTGTCAACAAAGCTGCGGTTGCACAAAGTGACTCGGCACTTCCCCCCCACACACACCAGCCAGAAATCCTATGTACCTTTAAATGCCTGCTGTTAAGGCTGCATGCTCAGTTGGTCACTGGGAAGCAGCAGAACATTTCTAAAATGAAGTTGTGTGATTTTTCTCACGTGAGGAAACGTAACCTGGACTGTCTCTGACAGGAAGTGAACTGTGGATAAACACAGGACTGTTCTCTGTAGGCAGCTGGTATCTACAGTCTTAAACACAACTCTTGGTAATTCTCTTTAACACCTGAAACGAAAAGAAGAAGATGGGTTTCCCCTCCTATTTTTAACTGTCCAGGCTGCAGTTTTGTTCATAACCAAATGTTTACATGCTGTTCTCCATTCTGTAGAACATTGGTGTGAATGTTATTGTTACCTAAAATAAAATATTGAAATACTGTTTTCCTCACAGGATGTAACCTCACAGGAAATGCATTTGAATGTAGTCGTGTCAACATAAATCTGAGAAATAACACGGAGGAGAGAACCTGCAATTGTTTACTATGCAAGGTAACATAAGTGAGAACAAGGATTCCATCTGTCCCCACACATGGACACCACCTCATACTGAACTTACACTAATTTGGACAGAAAAATACAAAAAACAAATTTGATGCTAGATGCAGTTGAAATCCTTACGCAACTAAAAAATAAAGATCTCCGTAATGTTATAGACTAAAAACTGACAGTTATTTCAGTAAAACTCACAATCTTGTCCATTAAAATGTACTTTAGTCTCATATCTCACATATCAGGAAAAGGGTCAGCTCATCCAAACATGTTTGCTTTGGTTTGCACAAGATGCGAAAAAGAACCCGATCAGTCAACTTAAACTGTTTTAACATCAAACAATTGACTTAATGGAGCCACAGGCTGGCATTCATCTGGTGGTAACTGGAGTTGCCATGGTGATGCAGTGGAATGTGTGCTTTTACTGATGCGTGATCGTCCAGTATTTATCAGAGTCTCTTTGTTGTTTTGGACAGTGCAGACTCCTAAAGTAATTATTGTGCATGCAGCTCTGGCCAGCGTCCTTCCACCAAACGCGCGACGGCTGCACCCACACAGACCCTGATGTGGGCGCTGCAAAACCATTTATTCCTGCAAATGACCCAGAGCTGCATGCTTCCTGTATTTATCACACATTCAACTGTAACTGTTTATTTCTGTGTGTGCACAGATAAAGACTAATCTAAATAATTTTTGCAGACTGTAAAAGTGAAAGCTCGCAGAGCTGCTTGTCTTTCTGTGAAATATTGGTGTATTTATCATGCAGATGTATATTTTGTCTTATTTGAGCATATCTGAGGTCAAGAAAAGAGCTTTTTTGCTTCTTAATCTCATTCAGAGCTGTAAACTGAGGTTTTGTTCAATAAAAGCGATGAAGAACACAGTCGCCTTGGCTGTCGGTTGTGTAAAGTCAGTAAAAATGAGAGCGCCTCCTTAGATGTGGAGCGGACGGCCTGACATGTAAGTTATCTATGAACGTGTTCATTGTGGCCCTGCGTTTCCCACAGATTCAGCCTCTCATTAGTAATGACCTGCGACCTGAGCTCAATCACGTTCTGGCAGGGACACAATGTGGGCCAGGTCCACGCAGACGGTAGGAGAGCAGCCGACAAGTGGGTCAGTCTTAGACCCGTTAGCACGTTTGAGAACCTGAGTTTTTTCAGACACATGTAAACAACGGAGGTTTGGTTCATGGATGCGTTCATCGGGCTGTAGAACCAGGATATGTCCAGCTCCTCATGTGAGTCTGGTCCTGGTTCTGGGGACACAGAACTGATCTGACCCAGTGACTTCGTACAGCAGCCGAAGGTCAGCCGTGTATTTTAGCTCTAATCCACTCAGGGCTCCACGAACCAGCATCAGTATTTTAAAGTCAGCTCCCTGACAGACAGGAAGCGCGTGCTGAGCGTTCCAGTGAGAACAGCAGCAGCTTTTAGCCAAAGGCACTGGAACGAACGTGCAACTTTATTAACAAAGTTACTCGAGGTTGATCGGTAGCCTACTTAAACTGACATTTTAACCTTTGGAAGGTCAGTGAATTAAAACTCTTTTCATTCTATCTGGATGTTCTCATAATAAAAGGGGAGAGAAAACTGCAGAGAGTATCAAAACTACAATAAGTGAGTCCTATAGATGATCTCATGTACGGGGGTCCTCGGATGTCCTTATTAAAGCATGCACATGCAGGGATTCTGCAGCACAAATGACAAACCTGTGAGTTACTGGCACAAGATGAGATAAGAGCAAATATTTACAGTGCTCAGGCTCATCTATCTCCAGGCGGGTGACTGTAAATATTTCAGCCATGTCTCAATGAAAGGTAAGCCCCTGCCACTTTGTAGCTTTGTCATTGGCCGAGAGTGAAGGGAGAGTGCCCGCCGGGAAGTTATGACGGTCTGATCTGAAGCTTCTCGTGTGTCACAGCCACAGCTGGTGCGCTGGGATCAGCTCTGCGGTCGACCAGCGACATGGTCATGGGATCATGAGATTCCTGCACACCAGTGGAGGGATGATGAAAAAGGGGAGCTGCTGTCAATCAGCATGTGCAACCCAAACCCCAACTCTTTGTTGAAAGAGGTAAAGGAGGCTTCTGAGGTGGTTTCATGACTCAGGGATGTGTCAGGAGGCCATGCTGCTAAATGTAACGTGATGTGCTACTTTCAGACAGTGATACTCCTAAAGGAGAATGTAACTGTAAAATTAAAGTGTGAAGCACCCTAAAGCTATCTGATATGGTGAGTAATCATGACGAAATACGTGAGTTTTAAATGATATCACTGAGGTGTTACAACTAAAGAAACTGGCTTTTTATTATTCCTGTTACAATGCTGCCATCTAGCGGTACAAGATGTAACTTTAAATCGTGATGAACAAAAACAAACTCTTGACTTCTAAAGGATACAGTATATTAAAATATACAAAACAGGTGTCTGGTGTGATGAAAAAAACAAAATGCACAAATTTAGGTGACATAAAAGTTTGTGTGAATTGAGAAATTATTTTCATAAGAAATCCTGCTGGGGGAGATATTTTGTGTATGATCTTTTCAGCTGCAGATTATTGGTTTGTTTTTCTTTGTTTTTTCAATTTCCCATGGGGCTATGTGTCAAGCGAACAAAGCTGCCAGCAGCTCTGACGCAGCGGCCGTGGCGGCAGAACCTCGGGATTTTAATGATGGATGCCAGCCTCTCGCTTTATCTGTGTGATCATTAAGCCATAGTTGAGCCCGACGATTGCTCGGTGGAAATGAGTTCCAGAAGGCCGCTTCTATTATTCACATCTACAAGAGAACAGCCTGACCCCTATTATTGGAAATGAGGCTTAATGAAGGGCGGCCATATTTAGGCACCGTTTTTCTTGAACAGAACTCTGAGCCCGTGCTGAAGGAACCCGCACGATGAGATCTATGGTGGGTGATAAGTGTTGCTAAGTTATACAGAGAGGCATAAGCCTGAGATTTGATTGGCTGGCCTTCTCATCCAAATTGAATCACGCCACTCTCAGAGTGTGCTGACAGACAGTATGTCCTAATGTATTTATGGGTTGTGCCGCATGTCTGATTCACTGAATTCATGTTGTATTTGGCTGTATTGAGGGTAGCCATGACTTGGACGTGATCTATGTTAAAAAGCATCCAGCTCCAGTTGGGCTCAGCCAGAGGAGGCACAGGCAGAGCCCCCCCATGCATTTGAGTGTCATACAGAATTTCGGCTGCCACAAAGATGAAGGCAAGTGCGGCTAATTATCAGGCAGCGTGTGGATGGTTGTGGTGCAAGAGCACGATGACGCCTCACTCACATAATTGGTCTCTGAGGCCTCGTACCCCCCACACACACAAACAAACCTTCAGCTCGCCCGTGTCGGTGGTGATGTTTAATCGATGGAAGCTGCCTGCAGACTGAAATGTGCCATTGTGTGACGACACTCCTGGATTTCTGTTTGACATGCATAACTAGTGCCTTTAAAAAAAAAAAATATCAAATAAAAACAACCTTCTGTTCACTTTTAACTCATTGAGGAGAGGAGAGAAACCCTGCAGAACCAGAGCCGCTGTTCTCAGAGGATTACCTATTGGAGATGGACAAATCAATGGCACTATACTGAATTGCATAGGTCACCGTCAGTGGCCATGGAGACCAGAATATTCCCTTTGCAATAACAGGAGGAAGCAGCTGTATATCACACAGAATCGATTCAATGGCATCTATATCCGGGGGAATCAGTCTATAAATAGTTAATAAAACACACATCCTTTTGCCATTTAATCTGCTGTGTGTGTGTGTGTGTGTGGGGGGGGGGGGGGGGGGGGGGGGGTGTTGAAAACGGTAATACTAATAACAACAGTGACCTCCCCAGTGTTTCCAGTGCGTCCCCGGTGAGGAGCAGAGGAGCGGCAGTCTCAGCTCTCCACCTGCTCTTCTCTTAATTGAGTCGAGGTTATTTTGAGTTCGGGCCTCTTAATTAAAGGTGCTCGCTCCTCTGACAGATGAGACCATTATCTCTGCGGGCTGTGAATAAGTCTGCTCCGCACTTCGTGACAACATAATGAGCCCCTTCCTTAATGCGCACGGATCGGAACAGAAGGTGCAGGAGGAGGACTTGCGTAATACCAGAGCCAACCTGCTTCTCTTGCTTCCTTCCAGCGTTGAGGGGGATCCTCGATAGCTAAATGAGACTTGATGGGCGCTCTGCAGCGGCGACGCACTGGATTAGTGATCCGGTCGGCCTTGATTTCACATCAGGCTGCAGTGACCGTTGGTGGCACCAACTTGGCCAATACACCATGAACGCGCACCTGGTGCGTGAGACGATTGGGCTGACTAGGGAATAATGGCCGCTGCAAAGCCACTGGTCACTAATGGAGACTCAGTTCTTGATCACAGCATGACTGAGTGTGTTAACGCCTTTTATACCGCCGGATAATGCTGCGGCCTGAATCCCTCCGCGTGTGAGGAGGTTTGGTTTCACTTTTAGGATGCAGTTTTTTGAATAATTCAGATTCACATCTGCTAATTTCAGCGGACAAAAAATTAGGCCTTGGTCACGTGTCCCTTTTGTCGCGTTTCCAAATGTGCACTAAAAATACGCGCGCACAGATTACATAGATACGGCTCCCTGGAATAACCGCACAGAGGAGCAGCCGCACGGCTCCGGATCGACACCACCGCGCTCTGCTGGAGGCCAAATCAGCAGCCATTTACAATCAAACGCCTGCGGGTTTGAACGAAGCCCCCACTTTTTTTCTTTCTTTAAAAAAACAAAACAAACTCCAGCACCTTTTTTCTTTGTTTCTTTTTGAAAATGGAAATGTCAGCCTGCTGCCCACCTCCTTTCTCTGTGCTCTCCCACTCGCCTTTGAATGCAACAAAGCGCTCTCATCTCTGCATCTCCAATAATAACTGGCCTTTGCGATCTTGCGCACACACAATGGGGGCCAATAAAAAGTCGCACCAGCAAAACACAACCTCTGATATTTGAAGTCATATTGTGGATAAACGCGGCTGTTTATACGGTCACTACTGGAGAAAATAAGAATCCAAATATCACAATGGGGTCTTTTATGGCACTTTTTCATTATTTTCTGCACTTATAAGTTTCGTTACTAACCTTTTTTAAAAGCTAAATGACTTTATTTAAAATATATGTGTATATATATCCATTTAAAATGTATCCCCGTCGTGATTTCCTTTCTCAGGATGACTATTTTCGACCTCGGGTGCTTGTTTAGTCGTCTGCGTGTCAAGCATCAGCCCCGGTGGTTGTCTGGACGCTGCGGTGGCAACACAGACAAAATCCAGCTCATTTAATTGACCTCGGACTCCTGCTAATCACCACTTCTCAAAAAAAGAACGGTGGTAGCTGTCTGTCTGGCTCTAAAACGGAATCTGTGATTTGCCTCAAAGTACTAACTTGCTCCAACAGGAAAGGCAAATACTCTCAGGCAGGCGGAGACATGTTTGTGTGCATTATCTCCCCATGACGGCGAGAATCTGCCCCTTCTGTTCGTGTAATGACCGATAGATGGCAGCATTCCGCTTGAGTTTGGAAACCAAAGAACACGTGCAATGAGTGTTTCGTTCTACTTCAGACACCAGAACTCCTCCTCAGTGGCATCAACTGTGCAGACAACGATGCTGTTTTCAGAGAAATAAGAACCGATACCAATCTGGTACATTCTCTGTACTTCTGTGAAAAAGCCTACAATGTTCTGCCAGCTGACGTGCTGGAAACTACATCCGGCCAGAGAGACAATAAATCTTTTTTCATCAGGAAGTTGGCTGCATTTGAGTGTTCCCGGGTCGATCAACCCCTGTAAGTGGTGCAACCGTGATATAAATCAGTTTAGGACCCTTTTGAGCGTCTCTGGCGTTTAATGGAGCTCTGTCCATACTCACAAAGGCTTGTTTCATGGAGTTCTTCTGTCTCGTTCGTTCCTTTCACACAAGCCGACCCATGTTACACACAACATGACACAATTATGTCAAAGTGAAGATGGAAAATGTTTCAAAGGGGAGATTTACATGAAAAACAGAACATCTTTGTGGAAAAGTTAATTCTCAGCCCCATGAAGGGGGAAGCAACACGCACTTTACGTCAAACGAAGATAACCACATTTATTCTCTTGAAAGTATAAAATTTCACACGATAAAGGCCACTTTTCAGGGTGAATCGACAACCTTTTTAAGATTTACACAGAGAAAACATTGTCCCTCTCTGCTGTTCCGACATACTGTCCAGTTCTGTGGCAAAATAAAATAATTGTTCTACTCTACCACAGAAAGTTGGCAAGGTCTGAATAATTTACTCGATAACAGGAAAATGGCAGGAAGAGTGAGAATTCCTGATTTGTACATCCCACGGATGAGCAGGTAGTCTCAACTGTTCTCTCTCTTTATCAAACCAGCGTGCAGGCACAGCTTGATGTTACAGGCACTGTTTGCCTTCGACTAGGAGACTGGGGAGGGGGGAAGAAATGCCCGGCTGACATTCTTGACGGCGGCGGCCGGTCAGGCCAAGAGAGAATCCCCACGAAGAGAGCGTCCTTTGTTTGTACGAGCTAGCGGGGCTCGTACCGCAGACGCTGCCAGGGGCCGCTTGGCTCGCTGCAGACCCGCTTCACATTCCTACTCACTATCTGTGACGTGGTGCCCATTGAGGTAGAACAGTTGTACCAAATTCTGAAGTATACAAACAAGTAACAGTCACATTGACAACCTTATAAGTGTGGGGTGTGGGGTGGGGTGGGGAGGGGCAGGGGCAGTTCAGAGACGACGTCACATCTTCAGCACAATGTCGTGGAGACAGCTGAGGAGTCTGGGTTAGCTGAAACGCTCTGCGCTGGGTCTCTCGCTCTCAGGCATGGTGGTGGTTTCACAGATACTCAAAACTGTTTTATTGCATTTACAAGCCAGCGGGGAACGACTCGGCTGGGAAATTGCTAGCTCCGATGTCCTCCACGCATGAAAACCTATCCATCCCGCTCTCACACACGCTATCAAGAGTGCAAACGAAGGAGGTGGTGGGGGGGGGGGGGACGGACACAGGAAATCTGAACAAAATGGAACTAAAGCGGACACTGGTCATGAGAGGGCACATTCCTTTACAGACAGCACAACATGTTCTTCCACGTCCCTTATAAAGGCTCTCATCTTCCCTGAAGGCTGGAATGGGTGAAGCGACTGGCCAGGTGGGCGAGGCGGGCTGGGCCGTGCGGCACCCACAGCTGGAGGCCCGGCCTTCTCTGAGGACTAGGACCAGCTGCTGTCTGTCTGACCGCTTGGCCCCTTGCGGCTGATGATGCTTTCTGTGGATTTGAGAAGCCTCTCCAGGCAGGGTGCGTTGATTTTCCTTGGCGGAGGCCCCCTGGGGACAGAGTCAGTCTTTGATTGGCTGTCTGTGCTGGAGGACACCAAGTTGTCCTGCGTTAGGTCTTTGTCTCTGGGGGGCAGTAGGTGCCTGGGGACGGCCTGGGCATGCTCTGCAGTGGCTGAGCAGATGGGTGAAGTGTGGAGCCACTTCAGGTTACTGGCGGAGTAGGCTCCCGCGGGGGTGAGGTCAACGACTCTCAGGACTTTGCTGCAGGCAGGCGGCTCGCTGACGGTGACGGGACCCACCTCTGCAGTGGTGATCCCTGGAGACAGCTGCAGGAAAAGGACATTTAATGTATAATCTCCCCCTCAAAAAAAAAAACAAAACAACTAAAAATGCCACCAAGTAGGTGGTTCTAAACCTGACAGCGTCTCTCCAGGCTGCATACATAAGTCCTCGAGTAACAATTTTAGATCGTAAATATAAATTCCAACCATACATACAGAAAATGTTCCCGTTCAGGGTCGATAAACAGTTTTTGTCTGTACACTGTAAGGTAGCTTCTTCGGGAAGGATTGGCTACAGAAATAAATCAGATCAAATGCAAAGGAATGTTCCAGAGTATTTTAACCTTCCTTATCCCTTTAGGACTCTCCTCCAAATCTACCTTTTTTACTAGACCATTGTTCCTAGTGAATCAGAGACTGTGGTAATACCTCAGCAAAAATAGCTTTTAATCCTCCCTTCCTTGTCCAAGACTTGTGATTAAATAATAATAGATGTTTGGTCCCTCTTTCACTGCGTCACCACCATATGACCTTGACAGCGACCCACGTCTATCTTGAGTCTTTACACAACTGTGCCCCTTTTAAAACTTTACCTTCAGCTTCTTAGTGGGAGCTGCTTCCTCCGTCTGTGTGACAACCACTTGGTCTTGAAGCTTTACATTGGGGAACCAGCTCTTCAGCATTTCCTCCATCTTCAGAATGATATTCATGTATTTCTCTCTGGAAATCAGGAAAGATGGAGAGAAGAGAGAGAGAGAGAGAAAAACATTTACCCAAGCTATGAGCCAACCGCAAATCTTGCCAGCACCTTCACGACGCATTTCCTGTCTGTGATTAATTGAGAGATAGGATTGCAATCTTTGCAAGAACACCAAGTCTGCACCAGGCCTGAAGTACATCGTGCACGTTTTAAGCTCACACGTGGCTTGACGCCCAATAGTTCCGCACACTTCTAAATATAAACACCTGGGCCGCAAAGCTCTCCGCCGGCGTCATTATGAAAATAAACGTCGCAGTGACGCGGTTCTTGTCAGAGGTGGGCAGCAGAGTGTGGCGGCCCAGCAACTCCCCATCCATCAAAACCAGATGGTGGGCAGGGATTAGCCGGAGTCATATGATCAGCACCTTCGCCACGCTCCGCTCATAGCATGTTAAATTCATGTGAAAGATTATCCGCAACGGTGACTGCTAAAAAAGTCACTTTGATCCTATCTACCATTGTGTGGCTGCGGGGGCTGCCAGCTGGCAACGCAGAGCCAGCAGAGGGAGGGAGGAGGCTAGTGCACCTTCTAGCCTCTGGGCTAGCTGTCTGCAGAGAGGCAGAGAGGCAGAGGCACACCCACTCTTTGTCTCCCACATGAAGGCGGCAGCTGGTAGGGTGGAATAAAGAGGGCTCCAATTAGTCTGCGCCAAACTCAGCCGCCCTCTTTTATATCCGTACACCTTGACGTAAAGTGTCACGCTGCTGGCACAGACGAACGCAGTCGTGCGCAGAAACCACTGCGCAGGGAGCAAAATACTGCATATAAGAAGCTTTTAGGGGACCTATCGGATTGAGAGGCTCGCACTGCAACGATACAGCTATTTGTTTTCCATTTGAAGCTGATGGTGAAGGTGAGAAAGGTTTCAAAGTGGCCACGAAACTGGGAGTTTCTTTAAAGGAGGTGAAATCGTTCTCCATTATACCATCTGGTCAGTGGAGAGCTAATCAGGCAGACACAAGTGTGCTGCTCCCACCATGCAGCCTGATACATTTTTAATGAGATGCCCAGCGATGGTGAGATGAGCCTTCTCTGCAGTAAAGTGTGTGGGGGTAGAGGCTCCGCACAGGGCCACACGCTGCAAGCCATGTGGCGCAGACATTTTGGTGGCCTCTTTGACCCAAAAAGCAGCAATTGTCATCTCCATCTTACAGTTTAGATTTTGAAGAACTGAAAAGGTTTTTTTTTGCTCCTATGGGAACAATAAAAGCCAAAGCACGGCATTACAAAACTGCGGTTTTGGTTACACAAGCACGATACTAGGAGGTATCCTAAATATGAGACGATGATGAAGCTTATTCTGAGGACACTTACCCCAGGCAGGGGTTCTGCAGAACACCCATGATCCTCTGGATTCTGTCCATAGCCACACTCTCCTGGAAACTGCTTAGTCCTGAAAAGAAAATTCAGACCATGAGAACGATGAACCGTATCAACACTGCAGCACACGTGAACGCGCTCCCAGTGGCTTTGATCAGGAATGGGTGCTTCAAAAAATTTTTTTAAAAAAAACAGTCTGAACTTTACAAAGACTCCAAATGAAGCCGTTTCCAGCACCTGTCTGAACATGGTTCTACCTCCCACAGATACTTTACACGCTTATCAGATGACTCAAAAACCACAGCTGGAGCCTGGGGAGCGCCGCGTTCTCACTCTGCCGAACACTTTTGTAGCATTAATGTGTGACAATGCTTGCTTCTTATCTGTAAAGAATTTCATTTGTGACGCCAACCAGCGTTAGGTGCTTTAAAAGATAAAAAGAATCTCTGTTGCTAAGACAACCGTAATACAAAATGAGCTCCTGTATAAAAGATATACCCATGCACACACACAGGAAATGCTTGTGGCTACTCGATACGCCTACATGGTTCAGAAATCTCCCTCTTAAAATCTCGAGGACACAACGCGCCCTGTGGCCTCCCCCGAACTGTCTCTGCCGGAGAACCGAGAAAGAGATGGACGTGTATTTTCTCGTTGAAGTAGGAGAAGATGACACTTACGTTCTCTGTATCTTCCTGAACGAAGGCCGTTCAAGATGGACGACAGTGGGTGAATGTAGCACTGGAGCTCCAAGCACTGGAAATGAAAACAGATTCATTTGAAACCCAACACACCTCTGCCAAAACAAATGTTTTGGAATGCTTTGATGAAAGTGGCTATTGCTCACTTTAATAGAAAAGTTGCTCAACATGATTTTGATGACTGGCAACCCCACCCCTCCCCCCCAGTGTCCTGTTGATTCAGCCGGTTAGATTTCATGATCAAATGACTCTAAGTTCTTTTGGAAGAGTATGACTAATTCTGCCGAGGCTGCGATAGTCAGGACCATTACTGGAACTCGGACGGTTGTGCAAAGCCAACGAGCGAGGCGGTCCGGGTGAAGCGACACGCTCTAGCTGTGTACTCTCACCCTCTGGGAGAAAACAGATGAGTCAACAAGGCGCTCACCTTACGGCTGAAGAGCTGATTTTTCTCAGACACGTTGGAACGGAGCTGTCGTTCCATGTCCTCCTCCTCCTCCATGGAGCTGCGGGGTCTCTTCAGTGCTTGCTGGAGGGGTGCCTTTTCACCTTGCTGCCTTTTACAGAGTTCATTGTTGCTGTCCCACTTCTCCACGTAGCCGGGGGGAGAGCCCAAACTGGAGGCCTCCTCCACTTCGCTCCAGTTACTCTCGCAATCCTTCACCTGACAGCCGCCTTTGGTCGGGTCCAGGTGTGGCCGGCCCCGGGGGGACATAGGAGCCCCTGTCTGGCTGCACTTCCCATTAGAATCAAACTCCTGTTCGCTTTCATTGTCCTCATAGTCACTGGCCAGCCAGTCAATGGAATTGTCCGAATCTGTAGCAGACATCCTTGGCGGCAGGCTCTAACTAGCACTGACCATCACTGACCTGATGGATGGAAAAGTCAGAATTAATATAATAGAAAAGACAGCGGAGACAGGAGGTGGTACAAGTTAATCTGGGCTAAATAAGTGATAAAAAACGCAGAAAACCGCGCCTCCTTTCAAGCCGCAGGGATGGCAAGGCCACCAGAGCAGGTGGCGGCAGAGCAGCCGCGACTGTTGAGACTACAACGACCTGTTTGTTCAGCAGATTCAACACCTGAGCCACCAAACACAGACCAGCAGTCTGTCTAAAACCCTCACATCCCAAACCCCCTTTTCCTGAACACTCGAAGGCCTCTGCTTTAAGGAGCGAACCCCAATCAGGGCGCGTCGGCTGCATTGCCATCTGCTATTTCCACAAATCGCTCACGTTATCTTGTTTATTCAAAGAGGGCAGGGGTCTGCCACCATGACGACCAGGGCTTCAGAATACAGACCTCCCATTAACACAAGCAGCCCTTGTGTCTGGGTTCTGTGTGCGCGCAAGAGGGGCAAGGGTGTTTTTCCCTTTTTTTTTTTTTTTACAAAATGAGATACAGCCTATTTGTTCACAAGCAGAAAACCTCATGAATAAAACTGACAAAATGCTGTTCAAAAACTCTTAATTGCCCGGGGCTGTTCTGCATCTCTACGGCATGTTTCCTCTGTGATTACCAGATAAAGGAAGTGAGAACAACATGTTCAGCAAAGAAATTATTTTGGTGGGGCTTTTTTTAAAGCAGTTAATGCTGCTCATGCCTATAATATACTTTGAAATCTGAGGCCACCAGAAGGATTAATTCCCTCCCGGGTCTTTGTCTTGGTGACCACCTTCTGATCGTATTGTTACAGAGGAAGGTGGAGCAAAGGCTTTCAGATTCTACCAGCTTTGACCCAACAAAAAAGAGAAGGCAATACTTCCAATAGCAGGTTATGGTGCATGACTCCCGGGCAGGGGAGACCACAGTTGGACATTGTGGAGCGAAAACCTAATGATACGCAAGGAAAAGCGGTGCAGCGGTGAGGAAATCACACGAGTGAGGAAGCTGCTGTAGTAAAAGTGCATTTTATACCCAAATGTCAAGGGCCTGAAACTCCACAGCACATTGATTCAAGATGGCCGGCGTCAGAGATCAATTCTGACGAGGCCAATATATTCCAACATTTAATCCCAGAAGGTTTGAAATACCACAGTTGTATGATTCTGCCATATAAATCAACACAGAATGTAATTATCAGAGGCCAAAACAGAGGTATGTCAATAGAATTCCCTTTATACTTGATATTCTGACAATGTAGTACATTTCAACTATTCCTGAAAACATATTCTTTTCTTTTTTAAACACTTTAATCATAAAATAACAGTGTGTATAAAAAGACCCAATACTTCCTTTAAACATCTATTCCATTGTCAACAGATGACACCAGGATAATATCAGGAAACCTCTAACTTTTAGGGTAAAACAATGGTTCATAATTATCACCAGTTTACATAAGCATGGCCTGAATTCAAAAGTCTGGTTGAGACAAAGATTCAAATCTTGTTAAATGTAATCGGCCTTTTAAAAATCCGTTATACGTTTTAATCTAACCAAATAAAAACACAGCACAAAGCCTTGATCGTCGCCTCATGTCTCCATCTACCTGTGTAGGTGGGGCACACGCATGTAAGATGCCCGATACTTCCACACACTTGGAGCTATTCTTCCTTTGTAATTTGGGGGGGTTAAAAATAATAATCAACAGAAGGGAGCAGAATAAATCCAAAACGCCTAGATTAGGAGACAAAAGGCGACAGCGGGTGAATGACCTGACCATCGATGCGCCTCCATCAGCTGGGTCACAGACACAAAAGACTTCCTCGTCAGTCCTGGTGAATTTGGCAGCACGCACGGCTGGATTACACACAACAGACGCGGGGTTCATAAAGTCTCCTCGTCACACCCTTCTCTGTCGCGTCATATTAATTAATCCTTCGACGCGAGCGTTCACCTATTTATCGCGTCTGCGCCAAATTCCTCCGCACGTTTTTTTTTTCCCCTTAAAAACCCGTGAAATCGGGTCTCGCGCTTTAAGCGGCGGCGTTTCGGATGTGTTCGGATGCGGCTCGGTGAGGCTTGCGTACCTTATCCAGGACGGAGCGGCCGGTCTGAACTCTCCCGATGTTCGGCGGTTAATCCAGCAGGGCGGTCGGCGCTAGAGCAGCTGATGTGCGGGACGTGCGGCGTGTGAGTGTAGAGTCCTTCCAGCCTGCGCTCCGGCCCGTGTTGCTTCTCACAAAGCAACGTGTCTGAGTGGGCGGGACTAGCAGGGGCCGGCTCTCTGATTGGCTCCTCGGACACCGCGGGCGGACCAGTCGCCTTCCTGCGTCCGTGCAGCCGCGCGGCGATAGGCGCGTTGGGTTTACATACGCAAATAAGATGGAAATGACACAAACACGTGGACACGCGGATCGGTTTCATCAGCAGCTGGGCGAAAAGTCAGTCCAGGTCTAGTTTTGGTCATTCCACAGGCATTCTTCCTCATTATATCATCGGGATGATGATGGTTGACTTTTGGCATTCCGGTTAGATGAGCTGCCTGGTAAAGGCACAGTCAGCAGTTGTCAGGTACACAACCATCTTGGTTTATGTAAGAATTTGCTCAAGGACACTTCGGCAGGTCACATGAACATGACTAATCTGGGACAGATTAGACATCAATATTTTAGTGTGTGAAATAAACAAAGATGTTATCAAGAATAGATCTGAAAAGAATAGATTAAGCAAAAACAAAAGTACTATCAGACCTATTTGTTCTTTAATCAAGCCTAATTAACTGGTCTCTCTGTCGCATAATAAGCACCTCTGACTCTGACCTGTCCATTTGACCCCAGGCTCTCTTTCCTAATTCCTTTAGCCTCTCTGTCCTAACCCTACCAACTGGAATGTACAGCCAATCCAATCCATTCTAATCCAAACCAATCCATTTGGTGTCCGTGTCTCACCATTACCAGTGCATTTAGTCTTCAGAGGTCATTCAGAGATAATTATTTCAGCTTTAAGGCTTTTACCAAAACTGGTGTCACCTGATAATCAGGCATTAGGGAGTGTTCGATATAAACACTCCCTAATGCCGACAGTGTAATTTAATAGGGGTGGGTGGGGCATTTTATTAATAACAAAGTGAAGTCGATTTTATCAGTATGGGTAGGCTGAAACTTATTTTATTGTAATAATTCCTTGAATTAATAATTTGGACTAACTCGCAATGAGGTTCGCGAATAAAACCAGTCAGCTTAAAGTAAAATGTTGTCGTTTCCTTGATGATGTCATCAGTATCAGCCCGTTAAGAATAACAAAACAATTAATGGAAATATATGTAGATACAATAGGTGTCTTTCTCTGTGACTGATTGATGATTAAATTGATTGCAGAGAAATGATTGTCTTGTGTCGTGATGAGGAGTTTATTTTTGCGGGTATATGGCACTGAAGGAAGATGCAACAGTGCGTTCAGTCTGCTTTTTTTTTTTGTTTCTACAGTTTTTTTTGGCAGCACTGACGGTAAAGGCGTGACTCACAGGACCTCTGTTTGACTGCCTGAGAGGGTGGGATTAGGGAGTGCTCTGTCAGAGGCCAGACGAGGATCCAGAGCCTGGAGCCAGTGAGTCACGATCCCACTCGCAGATCACGTGCAACTCGGAGACACCCCTCTTGAAAAGCATAACAAGCCCGCCTCTTCATGTCTTCCTTAGACAAATATGAGCAGCGTTTCAAACCACACATTATCTCCTATCTTCAGAGGTCACATGTGGGGGAGGGGGAAAAAAGCAAGGAGATGTTTACGGAGCTGAAAATGGTACCCAGACTGCTTTAAAGACTGGGTGCAAATCATGTGCGTAACAGCCGCCATGTCTTTTGCAATTTGGTTCAAATGAGGCCATTTGTGGTGAACTGATCACAGAGTTGCGGTGTACCCTGCACTTCTGTTGAACGTGTCACACGAAGGATGGCGGAAGATGAGAATGCCAGCTTCCTGGTGCCCCAACTGAGGCGTTTACTCTTTGCTGCTCTGTCTTTAATCACGTCCTGCTATGAAGGATGCTAATGACGGACATCAGGGCAATCACAAAGGGGGTCGAGGTGACATGCCTGTCAGCACAGATAACAAAACACAGGCAAATTTAACTGTCTTGTAAACATAGCACAGTCTTCTAATGTCACTCTGCTCCCCAGACCCCCATCCCCCGGTGACCCCAGACTTTGTGACGACAGAGAGCTTCCTTCTCATTTCCAAAAAAGTCTAATTTCCGTTTGTTGTCTTCAAGGCTTCCGAGGGAACGCACAATACATCACATCCTCTTCAAAGCGCAGGAAAGGCGCATCTACATTTTGGTGAGGGGGGGAATCAAAGCGAATACATGCATCACTTAAAACACAGATGCTGTATAAATAATGTGGAGAAGACAGCAGTAGTAGGAAAAACGGTCCTTTAGTCTCCTCAACCTCACTTTATTCCTGTTGTTCCACTAGGTCTTCCATGTGGTCTGTAATCCGATTCTCTCCATTGTACAGCAATGTGTCATGTGCGTTCAACAACAAAAAAAGAAAGAAAGAAAGGAAAACAGCAGCGACTTTCAATCTCCTCACAAAGGGAGTCTCTTTTATCTCCACGTTCTCCTGTCAGCATCCGAGATGAGTCACACGAGCAAAAACTGGCACTGTGATTTTCAATTTGTCGGAGTGGCTGGCTGATTCCACATCCCCACTGAGACTGGATGTCTCCCGCTCTCATTCATATAAAAGCCAAATCAGAGCCTCGCGCCTACGTTATTGTAGGGCACACGCTGAACGTTCCCCATCGTTCCTGCTGAACAGGAAAGGCAGCACATGTACGTGAGCATCCACGTGGGCTCGAACTCTTTGTATACACAATATATCCGTTTCACGTATCACCTCATACAGTTAATATCCTCATTTAAACTCTGTCATGCGTCACAGAAAGACAGCGCGTGCCTTTACCTGCCACTAGGCCCTAGTTACCATAATGGCTGGGAGTGTGTACACATGAGCCCCTGCAATGAGCTGCACTTATGACTCAGCTCGTCACGACCTGGCACGAGGCCATCGTCCACATTACTGACAATTAACCACGGCGTTACCAGGGGCACTGTGTGCTCAAGCATGACAGGGAGGACTAACTGGGATGCTGTTTTATGTAAAAAAAAAACCAACAAAACAACCAAAAAACCCCAGAGCTATGAGTACACAGGTCAGAACTTAACGGCACATGAACCAACGTTGCTGATATTCTGCCATTGCGGTGATTCATAACCTTTTACATAACATAATGGGGTTTTTTTCCTCTTCCCCCTGTCAGGGTTCAGGCAGTAGTTGTAGAGATGCACCACTCATCAATCAAACTGCAAATCGTGTTCTTGTCAGTCTTCATAACTGAAGATGCTTTGGGAGATATTTTGTATTTGGTGTTAAAAATGTATTGTTTTACATGAGTACTTTTTAAGTGTAATTTGTGCATTTTGAAAAAAATGAAATAAAAATGTAGTTTGAGCCCCTAATTTATCACATCTTAAGCTGCTGCTTCTTGAATGCAGAAGATTTTGAAGAGCTTCAGACACCCAGACATTACTGACAGTTGGCCTGAGTCTGATCACGAGTGTTTCTTGCGTAATTTCAGCAGAGATTCACCAATGCGAGACTCTGCAACAGTTCGTTGGAAAGTCACTCGGCACTGGTGCACGCTGCTCCTCCACGTATGTCACCTTGTTACAGTAAATGCTAGTTCCAGAGAGTTAACTCCACCCACACGGCAGAAATGTGATTGCCTGTAACGTGGGCATGCCGCAAGAGTGTGAGGGGGTGGGGTGCCAGTGGCGTGTGGCAAGACTCAGGGGCCAATAATGTTCAGAGTTGTGTTAGAGGTTATGTAGTCAGTAGAGAAGTGATACCGGGCACATTTTTGTGACTTTAAAGGGCTGGACTTCCTGCACATCATCACGTACCCTCCCTCCCTTCTTCCCAGTCCAACCCGACTGAGTCACATGCATTTCAGTCAGAGAAAGCTTTCCGACAATTTTCCACACACAGTTCACATGCAGCCAGATGAGCATGTCTGGCAGCGAATCACGGCCATATCTTTTGTGACTGTGTTTGTGTTTGTGTGTGTGTGTGTGTGTGTGTGTGTGGTGTGTGTGTGTGTGTGTGTGTTCATTCTTCTCCAGTGTCTAAACTGCTGCCAGAGCAGCTCAAGCGACGGTGGGATATCTATCTGCAGGGCTGAACGTTACATGTGACTGGGATATATTTTAACTGGGTTATGTAAGTGCTCCAGCCTGCACTCTCCGCACAGATGAGAAAGGCTACGCATGATGCAGAGCACTGTGAGCTCAGCAGAAGTGTTGGATTTGCAGCACATTGAATAATTCCTCTATTTGGCTTCAACTTGTGCCAGCGTATGTTTCGCAGTCTGGCTTTTCAGTATTGGCTTCCTTGAAGGCCCTTTAAGTTCAATGTGTTTGGGATCCACAGTTCATTATTGCAGTTCGCCTGTGCCCTCAGCAAATGCCTTCATATTGATCTAAGATGATGTAACACTGTGAGCCAGTGGTAGTATAATGTTAATGTGAAGGTTATGGGTTACATAAGCGGATTTCTGAGATTTAAAAAAAAAGTAACATCACTTTTCCGCCTGTAGACAGTCATCTGCTTTATCATGTGCCGAAGTAAATATAATTAGGTAACTATATGACAGATTAAATATTCTCTTGAGGCTTCTTGTTGATTTCTGGCATCAGGCTAGTGGCCAAATCTATGTCCAATGTAGAACTGCCCACGCTCCCTCTGCTAGCACTTTTATGGGATCATTATGTGGGCGTTTTAGTGTGAGATGCTATCCAGAATTGATGCAATATGGGCTGACAATTTCTTAGTAGGCAACAGTCCAAGCGCACTTTGCAGGGCGACTGACAGTCGGGATGCGAGAACAGCATCGCAGACCTGCTCTGATTACATCACAGATGTGTAGATCTGTACGTTGTAGGAAATAAACTTCTGCTTTATGGATGCAAAAATCTAATTTCATCTGTTCTCTCTGCACAACTGTAAGCAGCCTCAAAACCAAACCTTGTAAGCAGCCTCAAAAAATGCTGCACAAAGGTATGTGCATGGGTTTGTTAAACGGTCAAAAGGCAAATAGTCTGCACGCTGATTGTTTGGCCCTGAAAATGCTGGGAAAGTCACACATGAAGCCGCAGGATCTCTTGTCCTTGTTGTTCCATCACAATGTTGAAGACAGCCAGCGTCTCATCACATGTTCATTGTGCAGGGGGACACGGACGTCCCTTCAGTAAGCGTTTCACTATTACGTTCAGCTTAATCCCTAGATTTTCCTACAGAAAAAAGCTAAACACTAAAGTTACTAACAGAGAACTCACTAATTTATACAGTTAAGTATAGCTGTGTGAGGCCAACACTGTGCCCTCATACAGGAATCAGCTGCTGTTTCACCTTGCTGCTGCCACACAGAAACACACACACGCATTAGCCGCCATTCAGTTGTTTCAAAGTGCGTTGGAAGGCTCAGTCTACAAAAACTTCCATTCTGAGCAGATCGTTAATCTCGGGGGTTGTTTGGGGCCAGCACGTGTCCTTGGCCCTGCCCCAAATGTGAGGTTTCTGCTTCTCTCACCAATAGCAACAGAAAAAAACCCATAATATATTATTTTTTATTGTGCTGTCGCCACAGTTATACACTTGCATAACATCATGAAGCCCACATTTGGGCTTGAGCGTGCTCCTTTTTATTTTTTTGATGTCATCCCAACCTTGCACGTGTGAAAAAAGTACCTTGCATTGGGTTCCTACAAAGATCCCCACATATTCATATTCTTGTTCGTTTTACACATAGTAATAGTTAATAAATGCTAATAAATGTTTAATTATTGAATGTAAAATGCTTTTTTTTTTTTTTTAGAAAATGACTGTATTTACATAAGCAGTAAGGGCAAACAAATATGTTAACATGCATGCAAAATATATGGTACTTATGCATTGTTATCAGAAAATAATGTAATATATGCATTTATCCATTTTTCTGAAACTCTGAGAAACTGAGATTAGAAAAAAGATTAACTCAACTAAAAATAATGACTGAAATGAAAACGCAACTGCAGTAAAGAAGAACAAAAGGGAGCAAACGAGAGAAGTTCCAGTGGATTGAAAGTACAGTTATGCTCTCCGGAGGTGACCTGCCAGAGCAATTAAGTCATATAGGAAAAAGTTAGAAAAATAAGGCTTCCTGCAAGAATTGTTCTTTTCAGAGAGAGATTTAGGGTGGGCTAGTGAGGGAGAGACCTTGCAGGAGAGCGAGCTCACGAAAGGCAAGGGGTGAGGACAGGTGTGGACATGTGGTTGGTACAGAAGATGCATGTGGATGGAGCATGATGAGAGACTGGAGGGAGTGAGGACTTGAAGGCTGCTCTACCACCCTGCTGCCTGTGCCTGTTCTGACACACACGTGACACGAGAGACACTCTCTCTCTCTCTCTTTCACACACACGCGCACGCATGCAAATGAATCAACACACAGTGTACAGATCCTGTTCCCGCCCCCTCATGGCCCTTCTTCACACTAACACTCCCTTTCCTAATTCCTTCAGTGATCTTTGGATCACCCACACCATCTTGTTTCGCGTCATCCCATCTTGCCCACAAGAGCACACATGTGCAAACACAGTGGCTGTATCCTTCTATCATCTGAGCTCCAGCCTTTCAGGAGAAGAAGAAGAAAAAATGGCTCCCATCAAACAATGTATATTTATTGCATTTTGGGTTTTTTGCCACAGACATTTTTGCGTAACTTTAACTATTAAAAGTGTGTAAATCTAAATAAAAAGAATAGGAACAAGTACAAGATGCTAGCAGTTAAAAAACACGGAGAACCTAAATTGCTATCAGTGTGTGTGACCTGTGAAGACCTGTCCAGGGTGAGGACCTGTCCTGCCTTTCACCCAGTTGAGAAACTCCAGCACCTGTCAGGATCCTCTGGGGTATGGAGTTCCACATGGGTCCTTGAGAGGACGATTTATTTTGATCAGCTTGTAACTAGACCAGGGTGTACCCCTCCTTCACCCAGCTGGAGCTGATATAAACGCCACCCCATGATGCAGTGAAGATATTCAGCAACAGATAATGAAGGAGCAAAAGGAATATAATGACACATTTACCATGTAAACACCTTATTATCCAGTTCCCGGGTCGTATTTGGCTGTGGTGGCTCTACAATAAAACCATTCCCCATTTCTTCTTTTAGCTTAGATTGCTATGTTTCCCCCTGTTGAACTTGAAGAAATTATTTATTTTCTGGCACCTTGTCATAGCTGGATATAATAAGCACATAGCTTAATAAGCGCTTGCCTTGCTTCATCTGTCCACCAATGACAGCGTTCGAAAGACGAGGCAGCTCGGGCAGAAAAGTTGACATGTTGATATAACTAATTCTGCCACCTTGCAGGCGTGAGAACGTCCCACGCTGTAGTGGAAGCTAAAATTATGCTGTGAGGTAGCGGAGTCTTCTCTGGATAGATGAAAAGTGTGAAGTAATAATATGATATCAGATCTCTTTAAAAGCTGTATTATCCTTCTACTTGAGGCTGTTCTACAGCAAATCAACTCTCCCCATCTAACCAGGTCCTCTGCACATGCTTCTCTTTCACTAATGACTTCATGTCCATCTAGTCTTAGTCTCCTCTTGCCTGGTAAGTCCACCTTCAACCTGCTTCTACCGATACATCCACTGTCCCCCCTCAGTAGGTGTCTGGCCTCTCTTGCTTGACTTCCAGGACATCTAGCACGTGCTGTCGTACTCATTCCTGATCCTATCAACCCTCGTTTCTACTCCGTCTGACCTCCAGCTCTGCTCCATAGCTGTTCTTCAGTTCCACCTTGCTAAACCAAACAGCCCGGCTGGTTTCACCACCTTACTGGGTGACCATGTCATCTGCAAACATCACAGTCCCAGGAGATTCCTGTCCAGCCTCATCTGTCCGCCTGTCCGTCACCATATAGCGACCAAGTAGGAGCTCTGAACGTCTTCACCAGCAACTCCTAAAACAAATATTACATCTGCTGCATCCATCTTGGCATGAAACTCTTGGCTGCCCACGAATGTTTTCTCTGTCTCCTGCTGCTCTTTCCCAGAAATCCGTCAACTTTATACCTGTGTATTTGCCACAAATCAGCACGTCTCCCTTGTTCTTAAAAACAAGATGTACCCAGATTTGCTTCTTGATATAAATAATAATAGAGTAATTTTATGGACAGTAATGTTGGGTCTCATTCAATCAGTTCAGCTTGACTTTGGGATTTGATTAAATCCCGGAAATGTCACCATGACGCAACATATTTGGGGACAGGATAATAGTTGCCAGCCCACTGCGTGCAGTATCTCTCCATCATAAGCCTCCCCAGTTTATTCAATCACAGCTTTAAAAGTCTGACTAGCAAATTCAGTGCGTAAAGTGTGGAAAATTCCAGTTTTTTTTTTTCTGTAGCGAAGCCGCGGTGTGTGTGTTTACGCCTCCATCTCTCAGGAGACATTAACTAGGTCAGGCGCAAATGAATCTGTCAACAGCCTAAAGAGTGGCGGGAGAAGGGTTTTCTGTGGACTTTGACAAATCTCGCAGTCAGGACGAGGCTCGCTTACCTAAATTTAGCTAAAATTTCCCCAGGCGGCTCATTAATTTTCCGAAGAGGTCGGAATCAAGGTGGCATCGCTCACGCCTCAGCTCGGAGTGATTGTTTCAGGAATAATCGGCAGCTAAAGTTGCAACACCAGGAAACATCTTTTAAATTTTTTACATTTTAGCATGAGGACTAAAGCATACCTGTGAAATGAGTGTACTTTGGCTCTCCTGGCTCCTCGTGGAATTTTGAGTTTCACATTAAAATGTAACTGTCCGGAAACTGTTTTTAACATTCTTTAAGATAATTATCTTTCTGAATTTCTGGCAATGAATACGATTTGTTTAAGAGAAAGCAACACAAATCACTTGTAGGACGCGCCGTCGTTCGTGTTCCTGGACAGAACCTTGTGTCGTTATTTTTAACAACAAAATCTCTGCAGTTATGTAAGAATTGCGTCATTAGAGGGCCGTGATGTCATGGAAACTGCCAGAAAATCTTGATTTTACGCAATGGAAAACACAACCTGCACACGAGGCAGCGAAGAGAAGTATGCTGATCCAGACAAACGATCTCTCCACCAAATGGCTTAGTCTAATTATCAGGTCTGCTTTTCCGCCAGGTCAGTAGGTTCAGCTGGTTGCTGATGATGGCAGAGCCCTGAAGCCTGTGAGCGCAGTGAAGAGTAGAAGCAAGGGGGGGGGCTGGGGGGAGGGATGGTCTTCCTGCAGGTCAAAGGGTTTCTCAAACATGTTTGTGCATGTGAGGAGTCCTTTGCTGTAGCGTTAGCAGCCGCTTCCTCGGTAAATAAAACAGCAACCGGCTGCTGGATCACTGCGTCTTTCCTAATCGACTTGATTTCTCTTTGATAACCAGGACACTGTTGACTGTTCTGCCAAAGCCCCAGCAAGAACAATGTGTTGCACGTTACGTGGTGAAGCTGTGCTCACCATGAATTATTTGTTATTTTTGGCCGCAGTGGATTTCTTTTCTGCTTCAGCTCTTGTCTGAGTCGTCTGTGCTTCTGCTAGCTTTGCTTACCTCTGCTCTGACTCCAACACTGTGCAGTTCTTTAGCACTTCAAGACACATTTGCTATTTCTGCAGCAAACAACGCATATTCCCACCGACTATTGATAGTAAACATTATGTAATAGGCGACCAGTCATCACATGGCTGCCGCCTCATGGCCAACTTCCAAGATTGATTTAAGTTGCAGAGATATTTTCAGCTCTGAAAGTAAAAAGTTGGGCATATTTTTGAATCCAAGGCCAGCATTTTTGAAGGAAATACTGTCCCAGATAAGGCCAGTGCAAGCGGCTCACGTTTGCGATGAGAGCTTGCCATTCCCTCCCCAAACCACATTGTTGATTATTCCATGTCTCGCTCTCTTTGCTCCACACTTACCGGATAATAAGCTGCCATGACAAATTGATGTGAACACATATTTACATTAAATTACACTGTGTAAGGTCTGGACTGCTAAAAATCAGTTGCGAAAACCTCTGTCATCGTGGCTAACGCAAGATGACATGCAGTTATTGAAGTGAATACCCTGAGGAACATTAGCATGACCCAAAACATGAGCGGAATGGCTTTGGAATGACTTTATTCATGTTTTTTTTAAAATATGTACTGCTGTTATTTAGCTGCCACTGAACAATTAGTGAAATGTGATAGAGTGTTTTTTCCCATGCTCTTGGTGGAGCTTCTGCAGGGAGGCATCTGCTGCACTGCACCGGCTAGCTATCATTTCTGCACCTGAACTGACCTTTGACATGGCCTTTTGAGAAGAATGTAACAGGACACATTGTGAAATCTAAGGTGTAGCCGGATTCTCAGTGAGGCGGCTAAAATTTCACGGACGAGCAACAAATCATCCTGGAAATGATGCGAATGAGGTCAGAGAGATCAAAGTTCACTTTAGGCTTACACACAGAAGGGCTGCTCCATTGTTCAGGGTGGAGGGAACTAACAGAAAACCTAGAACCTTCCTTCAGACATCTGGGCAGTTTCATGTGTTCCTGGATTTATTGTTTCAAACATTTACTTCAAATGTATTCTTTTAAATAAGACTTGTGGCACTGAATAAATGAATCTTTTCCACGCTTTGGCTGCAACACTACAAATAGCTAATTCTGACTTTGCAGGCAAAAATCACACGGATTTGCCTACCTGGATGTTAAAGGATTCTGCTTGTTTACATCCAGTTTTGAAGGTCTGGACAGAGGTTGTCAGACTATTTTCACCTTTCAAGGATGCTGTCTTGCTCATTCTCAATACCCGTCTGTTGTGTTCCCCAAATTTATCAACCCATTAATGCTCTCTCTCTGTCTAATCCTCCCCACCCGTCTCTTCTCTCTCCCTGCATTTTGAGTGGTGACAACAAAGGGGTGAATGCATGATGAATTCAGCCTGAAAGCTTGTCATTATAACTCGTGTGCTCGTGCGCCTGTGCTGTGACTCACAAGCATGCTTCATTCAGCCTCCCACTCTTTGCACATGTCATCTGCAGCTCCGTCCTCCATCCATGCTAACGTCAGAGGAGGCTGGCAACACTCCCACATGCCCTGCAGGGTGTGACCGGTTGGATAAGCAGCCTTGTCCAAGTCTGCAGCTTCTGTGATCGGGAGCCACAGTGCAAGACCCCCGTCTAATTGTCAGGCCACACGAGGGACAAGCAGTGTCCGATACGTCAGCTTCTGCATCTCTCCGCTGTGTTTCTCTCTTCCAGCCACAGAGCACCAGCACCATCTTCCCCTTCAGTGCTCCAGTTACTCTCTCACATGCACTCTGGCCAGGGCTCGGCAGCCTTTGTGGTTGCTCTGACAGACGGAAACAGAAATAGCTCTGCAAATAGACCCATCGTCTGGCTCGCAGGGGACCGGTAGCCCCACTTTTGTGCGTTCTTGCCTCTTATTCTTTTGTGCCTCAGGCCAAAACAAGTCAGCTAGAAACCACAGGGAAATCAAATTTGGAATTAGCTCATTCCAAACGTATCAGGGGAGGCGTGCATAAATACATATTGTTATGAACATAGGTTAAATTCCAGAGTCTCCAGCTGCCCATCGATAACACAATCTGGAGCAGTGCGATTCTTAACAACAAACTAGCAGTATAGCTGGACAGTTGTACTCATATGATGTTGTGTGTCGGGGCCAGTGGTGAGTAATTTGAAGGTCCATTTGCATCTGATCAAATATTCTAATTTGACTTCTGAATTTCGACATCAAAAGGAAATTCATTTGCATCACTGAAAGCTGCCATTTTGGTCAGACGTGTGACACGATACCTACCAGGAGGACACGACGAAATGAGAAGCCAGTCTCGGCACAAGTGGGTGAGGAATTTTTAACTTTGCATCACCGCTTTACCAAGTTCAACTATGGCACAGACTGTTTGTCATTTCGAGAAACTGACATTCTTGATATGTTTTGACAGCGTGTGAAAGTGGGAGGTGAGAGACTGTAAATGGATGAGTCAAACATCCATCTGTCATGTGTCTTCTGTGTCTTTTTCTTTTCCTGTCGTGGTGACATAAATGGATTTTCCCCTGGATTCCTTGTTTCCACCTCACATGGATTCTGCTATGAGACCTCTCAATATCAGCATGTTTGCCAAGAAGCGGAATTATTTGCTCGTGGGATTAACGAGGCCTGAATGGCATTTTCAAAGGCTCAATTCAAATGGAGTCAATGTGTTAAAAAGTAACCACGGAGAGTCAAACTATACACACGCAAAAGCAGAACCAAACACATCTTTAAACAAAACACACAGCAATATAATCATATTACTGTCAGCTGTGTAAAGACTGTCTTAAATTCTGTCAATAAACCCTCATTGGAGGACCATCCGGACAGCATGAAACAGCAAACATGGATGTTAGCATCACAGCTAACAGCCATATAAGATAAGAACAATACAAAGTTTCCAATGAAGGGGAGAAAAGGCATAGTTTATTATGTGTATAAGTCTCCTTTAAGGTTCAAAGTTTGAAGGCCCTCATGATTCCCCCACAAAGCTGTGGTTGGTAAGGACAACAGCAGTGAATATGACAAAAAAAATTATGCACGTGTCCTGGACTTTAATTTTAAAGTCCTTCCCGATTTCCTTTGATGTGACCCGGATGACACCAAAGAGAGCTGTAAAACATGGCACCTACAGGCAGTGAAATACCCAGCACGGCCACATTCATCACCTCGTGTGTGAGAGATATCTGCCAATGTGGAAACTGAACTCTTTCTAATAGTGTTAGTTCCTAATATGTTTAAATAGGTACAAATGGAAGCCTTTTTAAATATAATATTTTCACATAAATAAATAGTCAATCATGAAAAGAATTTGCATTTTCTTCATTTATCGTTCTTGTGCCAGAATGAGAGATCAAATATCCTCATTGGTCACATGAATCATTACTCCCAGTTATAGAAAGTCAAAGAATTTACAACCTATTTACAACGCAAGGAGATGATAACACAACCCTGTCTAGACTACATTACTCATAGCTGGTGAGCAGATTTTATGTCACGGCCCATACCCCAGACTCAAATGACATGAAGCCCGGGGTTGTAAAGAGAAATTACGCTCCGTCATCCTCTCAGACGTCCTTGTTACTAAAGCCGCTGAGCCCCTCCCAGAGTCTGGCTGCAGACCAGCACACGGACCTGGAACAGAGACACGAAAGTCTCAAACACACCTCGAGAAACATAAAAACCGCAACCCCACCTCCTCCTTCCCCTTTCCTTCCTCACGCCTGCTGAAGCCTGTAGACCCCCCACCCACCCACCCACACCCTCACCCCTCCGCTTCATAGGTGAGTAATCGGGCAGATACTGGAAATACCTCCCAAGGATGACCTTATACGGCTGTCAGGAAACTGCTGATTTTAGGTTTCAGAGCTCTAATGCCTACCCCCTTCCCCTTATTCTCCATGACTCCAGTCCCCTTCCCCTCCATTACTGCCAGCATCCTGTGTTTATCAGCTCGTATTTCACACAGGGGAACGGCCGGTGCCACCAGCTCCACAAAGGCCTTCACCCACCATGAACCCTGCCGATAACATGCTTTGCGTGCTTCACAGTTTTTTAGCGTTAGACAACAGGAGCTCGGCTTTGTTATGTGGTTAAAGGAGGAGTTTGGAGGACAAAGGCAATAACTGAACATTTGAGCCAGATCAGCACTCTGGGAAGAGGCAATCACTGTGACACTGTTCCCCAAAACGTTGATGTAGCACTTGCAAATGGGATGAGCATGCTAACCATTAGCTCCAGTTTAACAAGCACTCGTGAGTTACAGCCCCCCTGTCGTCGTAGAGACAAACATTTGACCTTTCGCTGCATCCCAAACAACCAGGCTGAGGAACGGACCACAGTCTTCACTGGAAAAGATCTGACTCACATTCGAATTCCAAACAACTTTTCTAACACAAAGCTTCGTTAGCTTTAGTGCTGTGGTGGGCAGAGCGATTAACTAGAAAAAAGACTGCAACTATTTGGGCTGAAATGTTTTCCTTGTAATTGAGGAGGGAGTGACAAATTCAACACATGAGTAATTTTCTTTTTGCACATTTTTTTTTTCTCATCAGCATGTTGAATATTTTAGTTATTAGTCTGAATCTGATGTCGTTCTCTCCAGCCATGTGGTGGGAGGACCTGAGTCTGCCCCATAAGCTTGGTGCTGCAGGATACTCTGTCTATGTAAACCCTGAACTACAGAAAAGCAGTAAAATTGCAGAATTTGATGGCAACAGAGGTGGCGTTATGTAACCCGCACAGGCGGGACTGTGTCTGATTGCAGCCTTTCAGCTGTAACTCTCCTCTGGCAGGATGCAAACGCGTCGATTTCTGCCTCCCCTGCTTTGTTTGAAGCAGTCATAAAGATAAAACCTTTCATCATTCAACCAGAAATATGCTGGCACCATTTTCAACGTGAGCCTTTTAAACCATGAACCATCAAGCAGCCTGTTCCCATTAAAGAGGAATGTCATTCAAACAGACGGTCTGTTTGATATTTAGCATGAGCCCCCCCCCCCAAACCCAGTTTATTTAACACCCCAGGCGGGACTGTTTAAGTTTAAGACCCTTCACAGTCCACGGTGGAGACACGCATATGTAGTTTTCCACCTATTTGATCTGGGATGATTTGTCTCACAGTTTCAGGGTTGTTTTTTACCCCAAATGCAGTAAAATCTGAAGCGCTGATGTGGTGAAAATGGCCGCCACGTGCCGCGTCATTCACTGGGAAAGGGTTTGTTGGTACCTTGTTCACACACACATTCTGGAGGATCCTCTTTGTTCGTACATGCAGGAGAATGCGCAGATCAGACGAGTTTAGGAATACCAAAGACAATTCGCGAGGTTTGGGCGAGAGGTGGGTCACGGGCGGGGCCGCTCAAATTATTTTTGTGTCAGGCCACGCCAGCAGAAGCTCTCACACCATCTCTTCCCATTTAAGAATTCTTCTCATGGTTATTGTTTGCCATTAATGCCATTTATTATCCTCATAGGTATTTATATCCTTCCACTTATCAACACCAGTCATCAACACACCCACTCACCGCTGCATGTGTTTCTCCAGAGTTTCTGCCGGTTCTCCTGCAGTTTGGACAAAGGAGCCAGCGTGATAAAATCCCAGGAGGGGTAATATTGGCCACATCATCCAGATCCTGTACACTGCATGTGTGAAAGTGCCTCTAATATCTGCAGTTTAACACAGCAGTACCTTTGTCAGAAACAAACTGGCCTGTTGTTCAGCCACGGCTTATTCCATCACAGAGGAGCTGTTTATATTCTGACATTAACAAAAGGTGCGAAAATGAGGATGGAGTTGGTGGGAATGCCTGCGGAGCAGAAGCAGCTCTGTCAGAGGCAGAAGTGGCCGACGGGCTCTTCAGGACAAAAAAAAGGGGAAAAAAACCCAAGAAGGGTGACATATTGAGGGCATCGTGTTACCTGTGGAGAGCTGAAAGTTGATATGGAACCACCGTGCTGAAAGCAGTCAGGAGTGATTCTGCAATCCGCCAACCTGCCCCCGCTAACTCCTAATCCTCCCCTGGATCGTTAATGTGGTATTAATTTGTCATGGCGTCTTTTTGTCCTCTATACCGTCCCCATGTTTTGCCTCCCCGATCCTAAAATAAAGCCTTGCATGGCTATTTACAGAATAGCCATACAAGGCTAAAATGGGTCAGTCTTTGTAGAAGAAACAGCCCGGTACTTACCCCGATCCCTGCCACCCCGGTGGGCCTGTCTTTGATTAACTCCGCATGTTGTCGTTACCATTATGTTGTGCAGACGGAGAAAATAGCCAGCAGCGGCGCGATTAAAATGTGCCGTCCCTTTATTGAGTTAACGTGCAGATTTCTGGTTCCACCATTACTCTTTAAATGCCTCCCCGTTTCATGTTTGTTTAATTATTCAAGGCTTGACAGGACGTGAAACTCGGCACGCGACACATTTTTTGGCTTATACTGATTTATGGATCCAAAAGCTTCCACTGTTTACAGGCTGTTTACAATTCTTTTTATGACTTGTTTCCTTGTTTTTCAGATGAACGAGCGTACAAAATAGTTAATGATCTCAAGGCAGCAAGGAATGTTCTGCAAGATTTTACAATAACAATAGCAATTTAATGATAAAGTATACAAAATTAGTCATTGGTTCGCTGCTTGTTGCACTTTACTGGCTTATACAACAAAGCTGACCTCGTCTGAACATATGGGGTCATTCTCTGGAGCCGCTGTCATGTGAGCGCGAGCACCCTGCAGCAACAGCCTGCAATAAAGTGGTCACATGGCATTTACAAACAGACACACTCGCCTCATCAACCCACTTTCGTGTGTTTCTTATATAACGCCATCCCCGTCAGCGCTCAGGCACACTTTGCCCCCAGAGATCGCCTCCTCCTAGCTCTGGCACGTCTTTCCAGAACGTGGTCCGGGCACAAGGCACAGCCTAGCGTCCTTTTGAGTAAGTGTGGAAATCAGTATTCACTGATTAGGGACTGATAAGGTGCATCTCCTCCCACTGTTTACAGACAGCACTGATATGAAAACACACAGATTGAGACTTTAAATTACTGCATCCTTCAAATGCACCAGATTGACACAACCACCGGTGAAATACGTTATTTTATAAAACAGGTATATAAAAATAGTGTAGAAAAAGTGTGAAAAACACGCAG
Organism: Takifugu flavidus; assembly: GCF_003711565.1. Classification (NCBI taxonomy): domain Eukaryota; kingdom Metazoa; phylum Chordata; class Actinopteri; order Tetraodontiformes; family Tetraodontidae; genus Takifugu; species Takifugu flavidus. The sequence continues at coordinate 4,544,151 of NC_079532.1, forward strand.
CGTGACATTTGGTTCATCCTGAAAACAAATCCATCATGAAAACAGCAGGACTTTCTGCAGGGCACTCCTGATTGGTGCTAACGCTTCTGGCTTTCTGTCCGGGATCATCTCAGCGCTCCTCACTGCACTCAGCTGGATTTCCGGCCTCCTCTCCCTGACGGCCTGCAGCCCGGCCTGAGTGACGTTCCTGCAGAAGTCGACCGTGACTCTCTGCAAACTGACGTGACGCGCCGCGCCCTCCAGGCTGCCGTCAGTGACGCGGGAGCAGTTTTCCAGGTGCAGGAGGCGCAGCTTTCTGCAGCTCTGCAGCACGGGGACCAAGTCCTGGTCTGTGACGTGTCCACAGCCAGAAAGAGTCAATGACAGAAGGTTGGGACACCTGAGAGGCACAGAACATTCAGTCATGAGATAAAGAAAGTTTTTCATCTTTAGTCATGCCTGAGGGCAAAGTATAGCGTGTGTTGAGGGATTAGGCTGTTTGGAGAAGGATTATCCTAAGTAAGCAATATTGTTTGGTGTGCTCTTATTTTCTGACAGATACTCTTCAGTCAAGAGAACAGTGACAAAAAGACAGGAAACCTCATCAGAGCTATGTGAGAACCAGATGTAAACAACACCATAACGTGGCAACAACACAACCTTTTTGCTGGGAGAACAGTTGAGTGCTGCACTAGTTTTCTTTCTTTTTAATCAAGTCACCCTCCCACTGGGCTCGTGAGTTTCCTTTCTGTAAAAATGTACTGTGAATGCACGTCTGGACCATGTAGAACAATTGCAGGAGGTTGGCAAGGCAAACATGCATTTCACAATGCCTAATTTACGCAGGAATTGCATTTCAAGCTTCTCAGAAATGCGCGTTCCCGAGCAGAATCGTCAGCGCTGCGACCCACCGGCCTGCCGGCGGTGCGGAGCCACCAGACGGACGATGGCAGCAGAATCAGAGTGCCGTTCACGTTCACGGATGCAGATTACATAAAGACTTACATAATCTTACCACTTTACCACATGTGAGACAAACATATTCCCCTGCCTGCAAGTGTTAAGACTGTATTGCCCCAGTAACCTCTGCGCACGAAGCCAAACAGTCCACGTGCCTGCTCGCTTCACAGCGTGGACTCTTTATGAGGAGCCTCATCAGCTGATACGAACGCAGAATATTGACATTGTACTATTGACAAAAGAGGACGAGGGTGGTGGTGAAAGAGATGATTCACATGTCTTTGGGGACGACAGCGAGCGTGCGCACGCATGGAGGTAGACATGACAATAAAAACGGCAACCTTTGTTACATAATCCACCTTTTCAGAGCTCCTCCCCTCACTCTGTGAACATATTTAGCACCCCCCACCCCCTTCGAGTGGCACCTTGTTCTAATCTGTTTAACATTAATTTTACCCCCGCCCCACCCCGACCTATAAATGCCCACGTGCACGCTCATATGAGCATGTCACAGGTGCATGTGGTACTAAACAGAACAGCAACCAACTCCTCCCCCAAAAATGTAAAACCACAGCATGTAGGGCACCCTGTTCTGCAATCAGCGTGCTAAGAAACCCAAACCTCAAACCTATAATTATCCCTTTAATGGTTGCTTCCTCACCGCAGTTTCTCTGCTCAATGGATCCCAATAGGGAGCACAAATGTACACTTAACTGTCGGCTGTTTTTTGTCCCTTGTTTCAGACGTGCTCCATGATGGAGACATGATTCGGACGCTGCTGAAACCCAACATGAATGAGTGAAGCAGGCGTGAACAACCTTCTCCGATCCTGCTTGTCCATTCTGGTAAAACCCAAACACTGTTTACATGACAGTCGGCGCTAAGCGGCTTTTTCTCTATTGTTTTTAAGTTAGGGGGGGGGGGGGGAGGGACAAAAACAGCGTTAAATAACACCCAAACAAGTCAGACGGGAAGTTGGCATCAGAGGAGGAGGCAGGCAGAGGCAGATGCACATGTTCGCTCCTCCGCTGGCAACAAAGAGCCAATTGTAGGCTCCACCTGCCTGCGTAAAAACTCCAGTCTGCAGCTGACTGGGAGGGTCTGCAGCCAAGCCGTCACTCTATCGCCCCCGCAGCTCCTCCACACCCCCTCCCACTTTGTCACGTGCGCTTCCTCTCTCGCCCTTCCTCGCATGATTTTGGGAGGGGTTATCAGCGAAGCAGCGAGTGTACAGTGAGAAGGCTTTTGGGGACAGGAGCCAGGGATCAGGCAGGGGGTGGTCCTGCTTTTTCACTGCTCTCACGTCGGGTATCAAATGTCCCAATAGAGGTCACGAGACCACGCCTCCGTAGACGGCCCTTCTGTAGTCCTGCCCAGCTGTTGGTGGCCGGCTCCTTAAAATTAAGAGTTATCGCTGGGCGGATGGAGGAATTACCCAGAGACTTCATTATGCCTGTGCAGACCCAATCCTGCGTGCAGCCAGCCACGCACAGAAAGCCAAACGGAGTATATTACAGCGTCAAAGCCAACTGTCACATCAGTCAGCAGATAGAATTTGATGTCTGACGGCTATAACGCTAATGGAATCGGGCTTACGACCCACAGATGTGTGATTTGTCCCTGTCAACGCCCGGATGTGGAAACACAATATAATGATTTTCCACCTACAAGTTAAATGCTTAGTGACTTCCCTTGTGGCCCTAAATGGCAACTTTTAATGCAGATGAGCAATCTGACGGCCCCTTTTTAAAGGAACTCGGTGTAATTGCAATGCTTACATTTTAATTTCTGGGCGTGAAAAGCCTCGATGCAGATAAAGACATAACAGCACAAAAGACTGAGGTTTCTCTGGGCAGTTTTAGAACAACGTGCAGCATTACTGGCAGCTATTACACAAACGGCCTAACAAAGAAGAGCAGAATCTCAAAGACTCACGTGCAGCAGACATGAGATAGGAAGGTGCTAACCAGACTTTCATGACTCCTGCAGATATCCCTCTGAAACGAGCTTTTCAGCCAGTCCTCAATGTTGCACACTTGGACCCTGCTGGAGTGCCAGGAGATGTTCAGGCAGCGCAGCGAGGGTCCCAGCACAAAGTTGTCCCTCCTCAGCTGACGCAGGGAGCTGAAGCACAGCAGGGTCCACAGCTTGGGGTCGAGGAAGACCTGGCGCAGCCGACGGCAGGTGAGGGACAGGCACTTACGGCTGTCCTTGTCCAGGAAGGAGAAGAGGTGGAGGAGACACTCATGATTGAGCTGTGTGAGGTGCATAGTCTCCAGGCAGTGAGGAGAAGGGCCCCCCGTCTGCTACTGCTGACGGGCCCGCTGGTCCAACAGCAACAAAGAACCTGAAGAGCGTATTGTGTGGCCTAGATACATGATTCCTCCTCAGGCACATGCTGGAGGCCATGCACATATAAGGCCAGAGTATGTGCGCTATTTTGAGAAGACAACTGCCGGTATCCTCCTAGATGCATTTGTGCCATATGCTCCCTTTCCATCTGTCGTGACTTGCAACAGGGAGCTCGATCCGGACAGACCAGATGTTTATATGGCCATGGCCTAATTTCCAAACAGACACAAAGACTGAGAAGCACCAGACTGCAAACACCGTAATCAGCCTGCCCACGGCAGCACTCCATGAGGACCCTTTATAGTCTTCATGCTACAGAAACAACAAGGTGCTGAAAGTATGATGTCAGTCCTCTGCTGTAGAAAAGATTTTCTGTTAGATTAAGATCTGGTGAGTCTTGAGTGAGGAGCCCTACCTTTGTCACACTTAGAAATAATTAGCAGACTTAAGGAATTAGAAGATCGGGACCAGACTTTAGCCCCAGAAACAGCTGAATTAGGAAACTCAACAACAGCTGTACAGCTGAATTTTACATGAATCGAAGGTCTGTCAGAATGCAGCACACGTCAGTATCAAACCACTAAACCGGTTAAAAAGTAGCAAGTGAAAAAAATTAATTAAAGGCAATAAAGAGTATACAAATCAGCATTAAAGCTCAGGTGGAGTTTAAACAAGGTTAAGCCATCAATACAGAACTGGACGGATTTAAGGCCACATTCTCAGCACGCCTACGCCAGCCTGATGTCTCAGCGATGGAGATTCATCAGACCAGACCACATTTTTCTGATCTGTAACTGACCTGGTTTGGTGAGTCTGGGCTAAATGTAGCCTGAGCTTCCTGTTGTTCCCTGACAGGAGGGGCTGGGCAGGCACCTGGTGTGGTCCATCTGCTGGTGCGGTTCTCTCAGCAGGAACGTTCTCCTCTGAACTCACTGGAAATTTTGGACACGTCTCCATAAACTGTGGAGACGACTGCGTGTTCAAATCCCAGCAGCTCTAGTTTCTGTTTGCATATATAAACCTCTGCTGCAGATGCTCTGTAGAGGTAAAGGGCCGTGATTGGACCATCAGACGCATCAAGCAGCGGTCGAACATCTGTAGCGAACGGGTGGCGAGAAAACAGATGTTTTTTTTCTTTGACTTCTCCAGATGATGGATTCCGGGCAGCCTTTTTTTCTTATATATATAAACTTCCTTTTAACAAAAGATAAGCAATAATTAATATCGGGGCCCGCACGCACAGCAACTGTCATGGTTTTACAGTTTCCCTGCATGGGCCCTCACAGGGGCCACATTTAACTCAGCAAAGCCTCCATGTGAACGGAAGAATAACAAGAACAAACAGCACATCAAAAAGAACACCGTGCACCGTGACTCATGTTTGCGATTGCTCAAGCGGAGCGCACAGGTCACGCTGCACAGGTGACACGATCTGTGTCACCGCCGAGCAGCGCGTTACCAGCCGTGTCCTGTTCCACCCGTTTTCAGCGTGCAGGTCAATCAGGAGGAAATGCCGCTGTCGTGAAGCAGATAACAACCTGCGCCGTGACTCACTGTGGTGATGTCTCCGGCCAGAACTTCTGGTCCAACAAACCCTCTGCAATGTGAGCTTATTACTAGCAGCTGGGATCTGGAGAGAGGAGAAAGGAGGAGGGGGAGACAAAGGGCCACTTGTGTCATTAATGGAGCGAGGGGAGCCAAATCCGCAGCCACCTGCGAGGAGGCGAGGAAGAGCAGCTGTTCCTCATCATACGGGAGCGCTTGTTCCTGCCTCAGAGAGAAGGGTGACTGGCTGGCACGTGTCCCGGGGGGACGCTTTTATGTTTCTGTGTGTGTGGGAGGAGATGCTCACCAAAAGAAGGAACATTAAGACTCTTTGCTAGGCCCCTAATTGGATCTATACAATTCAATCGCACCTTAATGTGATAAATTGCTAATATTCAGCTTGGAGATGATCCTCGGGAAGCAAAACTCACGTTTTCACCTGGTTAAATTGGATGTATATTTGTTAATTTAGCTTGTATAGTGTGACAGCATGACTAAAACCTTGATGAGTCTTAAGATTTAAATGCCAACTCCTGCCATTTAATACAAAATTACACAGAGGAAGACATTAGCACCTAGTGGATCAAGAGATCTCATCCATAGAAAAAGAATCTAAAATACAAGGAATTATCTTTTTTTTATCGTTTTCATCCCGTACAGGTTTGAAAAGAGCAATTCAAAAAAAGGGTTTTTCATTTCAGTTTAACAACAACATCAATACAGACAAGACGAATTCAGAATGGACATTTTTAAACCCCCCCCCCACTTCTGTTCTGGTCAATAAGTTGAAGCAACCTTCTAAAGCCCCAATGAGCATTAATCAATTAAAATGCATTGCATTTTATGTGCTAATTTTTCACTAAGAAAAAGAAAAACAAGTTGTTGTTCTTTTTAAGAGGTGGCAAAAGAAAAACTTTTAAAACAAACAGTGTCATCACACAATCTGATCAGATTAGACTAAACATTGGACCAAATTGAGGTTTTCCAAGGTCACGGCGTCACTGCCTCCTTTTAAACAGTAACCTTTGGAATCTACACGTGGGGAAACCTTTCCCCCAGAAACCATGACATGACAAGAAAGTGAACGCAACATCCTAGAACAGACAAAAGCAGCAAATTATACATGATGTCATCATGCAGGTCATACAAAACTAAAAAGTTGCATTTACATCAAAAGTGAAAATTAACTATATCAAGCAATGTGAGAAATTAATTCAAGGTGGAGCCAAAATGGAGTGACCAGCTGGTTTGAGGCATTCTAACAGAATCATTGTGCAACAGTCTGTATAGCCTGACTGGTCTCTTCTACTCCAGCCTCCTCTGAGGTATCACTGTTCGCTGCAGCCGTTGCTGAACCTGCGTCGGCTTCACTCAAGGCCGCCGCGCCTTCACGCCCACGCTCTGATACAGCGGTATCTGCGACTGCCACATCCGAGGCATCGCTATGTGGAGATTCCATGTTCATCAAAGCCAAGCCTGTGGGGTCTTTGTCCCCTGCAGTTGTGTCCTGAGTAACTTCTGCGGGAGGTCTGGTGGCAGCGGGGTCGTCCGAAGCTGCCTGTTCAGCCCTCTCCACGTAGAAGAGGATGTAGGCCTTGGCCTTCCTGACAGCATCCTCATTGGTCAGCGTAACTGTGCTGTCGTTAAAGTGGTACCAGCAGCCCTCGTGGCTGCCATACGCTGTATAATGCCCTGATCCAACCCTGTAAACACATTTATACTGAATATTATTCTGTTGTCACACCCACATTACATTTCCTTCTTCATCTTCAGGGTAACATGTTCAACTTCACAACACAGCTCAACGTCGCCTCCTAGAGGCCTAACGAGGCCACTGCAGCTGACCGTGAGGACATCTGAACACATTTAGAAGGAATTGAGCCTTTCAGTGTTTAGCAGCTACATGAATATTTCAAGAGTTGCTGTCTAAAAAGCATTTAAATTGAAATGGCTTTGAATAATTTATACAGCAATTGAGCCAGTCAAGTTGCTCGCTGTGCAGTTTTTCCATTAGGTACTGGAGACTGTGCTTCATGTGGTTTTTGTTTGTCACAATAAACATTCGTCAAAATACAATGGCTTTTTCCTAAAAATATGATCATGACTGCTGGAACAAAAAGAAAACCCAAACCCCAAACCTACAAGTGTTCTCTGATGGATTTTTCTGGTCCAGACACATAAGGCATAAATGTTGGACTCAGACACAAATGCCACAACAAGAAAGCACAAAGAGCTCAGGATTGCTGTGAAATTGCAGTTTGGGTTTGACATCTTCAGAAATGACGTCTGTTACTGGCTGGTCAAACAACACTGAGTACAAACTCAGTGGGACTGTTTTGTCTCCGCAAATACTAGGAACAAAATACAACCTCAAACTCCTGCTGAGAGAAAACGTGTGTGTCTGTGAGTGTGTTTTTAAATTTCACATGCTTCTCTCCATTTGATACAGAAACTCTCACCCAGATCCATGATGGACTACCACAGCAACAAGGTCATAAACACAGCTTTCTGGTAATGAATTTTCTGGCTGCAAAAAACAAAACAAAAAAAACATTACAACAAAAATAATTATTGTTGACATGTTAAAATTCAAATGTTATACATATTTTAAGTGTTCAAGCCCTGATTATGGGATATATTTAAATATAGAACATTAATATTTTATTACGTTAATATTTTTCATGATTGTTCAGATGTAGTGTTTTTGGTTGGCCAGCAGAGGTCACCAGTGAACCAGTTAAAATGTACTTAAGCCATTACTATACTGTAATATAATAGAGACCAGCCCACAATATTTAAAAATTATGGCATTCCGAGTTTATTTTTCTTGTTTTTAAGCTCACCTCAAGTAAGTAGCCCCTCATGTCCAGACCCTTCAATGGAAATTCGACATAGGTGTCGATCTTGTTCCTTAAAAAGGCTGTCCAGTGGAACCTCTTCAGGTGCAGACAAAGAACCTAATGGTGGAAATAAAACCTCCATCTGAACAAAGTCTTGACACGGCTTTCATGTATCAAAGGAGTGAAATTTATAAAAGTCACCAAATAATTTGAGAATGTGTGGACCCCTACTTTTGGCAGTTTCTGAACCCAGAACTTCTTTGTAGATTTTTGTCTCTTTTTACACTTGTGGCAAAAGTACAGCTCCGTTTCATCAAGCTCTTCCAGGTCAGTGAAGCTACGTAAGCAGTCTAAACAAAAGCCATTGAAGGAATATAAACCTCTGTTGTTAAAGTAAACACAAAAGGTAATGCTCCATGAGCCAGAACAGCAGGACATTTACCACTTAAGGTGCACGTTGGCCCTGGTTCCTGGTCCTTACTTCTCTTTTGTCTAAACTGACTGGGAATGTCCAGAGACAGATCTGGAGAAAACAGCAGAATTGAGTTCACATGAGAAATCCTAGCATATAATATGCAATAATAATTGCCATAATTAAAGGGATTAAACAATGTAATTCCTTCAAGAATTGTACCAAGAAATGGATCAAACTTCCGAGATTCTGTCCCACATATCAGGCAGTTGACTTCATTCTGGAGAATCCCACCAAAAATGGATGTGACAACACTGGCAGTCCCATTACTACAACACCCCCCCCCCAAAAAAAGCACAATTACATTTTCACGGTTAAATTATTCACACAGAACTGTGACATTCACGGGATGTTAAATGATGAACTTGTTAACATACATGCAGCATTTTCCATCAGCAGCTGAGAGTCTGACCCCATCCTGGGGGGAGGCTGCGTGGGAGGCGCCATTGCGACCATACTGGAGCTCCCTGTGGAGGTGGTCTAGTAGGTAACGCATGAACTCATGCGCATCCTGCTGCTGATAACCCCTACGCACAAAAAAAAAAAAAATATATATATATATACATACATATATATTTACATATATAAATGCAGTCGTAAAATGTGATGGCAACTTCCTCTGATGGATATTCACCTGAAACTTGGCATAATTTTCCAGATAGTGTAAAATAACGAGTCTGGACTGAAGGCCGTCTGGCTGCCTTGCCACAGGGAACAGAGTGTTTTTCTGAATTCTTCCACCAAAGACCTGTTCAACATAAAGAACCCTGTTAATCCACCGTACAATAACACCAAGAGGTGGTGCTGGGGAGACCTGATAGCAACGGCAATACCAGGCTGAGACGTGCTCCCGGTGTAAAGTGTTTTCTTCGACATTGCCACCAAACACATCAGCGTCGCCATCTAGCAGTGATCATAGATATTCTAGACCACACTTTTAATTTCATCTGGCACAACACAGCCTGTTTCTGAAGCTGCTCTGCTTAAAATGCAGGTCACTTTTCACTGATTCTGCATTACAATCTGGACATATATTAAATGTACCATTCATCCCATTTTCATTATAAAATAGTACCAAATAGTTGGAATTAATGCATAAGGACGCCATCAAGTGTGGAATTTGATCCCTTTTGGCAGTTAAGACAATGTTTTGCTTGTCAGAAATAACCGATACTGACATTGATGTAAGACAGATTCAACCATTGAACCCCCCCCTCCAGAAGAGGACCTTACACACTGCTGTCCCCTTGGCTACGGGTGTGGTACATCCTCCTTCCTGCCGTCTTACCACTGCGGAGAGACACTGCAGGCAGCTCCTTGAAATAACAGCTGAACTGCTCGATATTGCTGTCACAGAAAGGAAATTAAATATTTTAGTCAATACTTTGCATTTTGATGACACCATTTTCATCTTTTGAGTAAACTTTCCCTAACATCTAAAATCACATCTAAAATCACATAAATATACCTAATATAAAGTGGCAAATCATCCAAAATATAGCAGCACGATCCTGTCTAAACCAGACAAAATAACGGGAGGTTCAGCCTTTGACTGCTTCTTGTTTCCCCAACTGTGCCTCTGAGGACATTAATAAGGGATGACTGGTCATGGAACCCTGAATACACAGCCAGGGACAGAAAACTCCCACAGTCTTACCTGAGGGACTGCAAAATAGCATTCATGAAGCATGTGTTTCCCAAATTCCGTAAGCCCGTAGCACCGACTGCAATCCCATCCTGACAAGAAAAGATGCAGAAACATGTAATTACACATGTAGTATGTAGGCTTTTATAGAGTGGCAGTCTCCCACATGCAGCACAGTGGATATACTGTAAATCTTCAGCACTTGCATTGTCTTTCATCAGCTTGCTGTCGGCAGCAAGGCTTTCCTGGAATTTTCTTTTCCTCTGCCTGTCACCCATCAGTGCAAAGCTTTAGGAACAAACAGAAATATCATTTCATCAGGGTGTGATGTAACACTGAAATGCATTTATATGTCCAAACACATTCAAATTAACATCAAATCAAATTTATTTAGAGCCCCTAATCACAAACATAATTTGCCTCAGAGAGCTATACACTCTGTAGTTGCGACCCTTGAACCAGCTACTTTATTAGGTCCACCTTGCTAGTAAAAGGCTGGACCCCCTTTTGCCTTCAGAACTGCCTAAATCCTTCATGACATACTTTCAACAATCTGTGCTAAACATTTACGTGCCTAAATGAATTGATCTGCCATGTGATTGGCAGATTACCAATTTGTGTTAACAAACAATTGAATGGATCTTCCTAATCAAGTGGCCGGTAAGTGTAAAATGTTGAAGAACATAAAGTTGTATTTGAATTTTAAAAAAAGCAAAGGTCAGCTTAAAGACACACATTTGTAGCCTTGCAGTTGGTACTTACTTTTCTAAACTCTGAAGATGTTCTCGCACCTTCTGCACCTGCCCGAGTTTGGTGTCATTGACAACAAAGTCATCACATCTGTAACTGTATAATAAGCGTGGTTAGATTTTTTGCAGAAACCCAATAGACTTGAGAATAACTTGTGAGACACAACATACTTTCTTTCTGTATTGCAAAGCAAACCATTAAAGCTAATACTTCTTCCTCACATTGTTTAACTGAGGATGACAGGTTTACAAAAACTGTGCCCAATGTTTAAAGTGCTTTCATAAATAACTGATTAGATTGAATTAACTGCCCACTACTCAATATTCTGGTGCCATGTAACAAACATTTGGCTGTTTTTTTCCCAATTGTGACTTCAAAACAACACTTACCAGAACACGCTGTAGCTGCTGCAGTCCATGCACACAGAGTGATGGTACTTCTCTTTGTCCTGTTTGTCGCTCTTCCTTTGACTAACACCAACAGCCTGGGTCTCCTCAAAGTGTTTCTTTGCATGTCCATTCACATATCTAGAAAACAAAACATACTGGATCCTGAGGGTATTTTCTCAAGATACAGAACATCAGTAGCTCAATGATCTACAAAGAGGCTTTAAACCGAAACATTTCAGACTAATTACAAGGTTGATTTTTTTAGTGGGAGCACAAATTCGGGTGGCAACAAAACCACAATGATCATCATACCTTCCACAATGGACCATCAGACAGGTGAGGCAAATCCATGGACTTTTATTGGATCTGCAAACTGGCAATAAATCACACAAATGTTTTAATGGGAAAAAAATAATTCTTGAAGAATCCAGAAAAAAATAAAGATGATAAAAACGGCGAGAGCGGGTGACGTGATCAATTTCATTAGTGTCTTAAATGTTTGATAAATCCTTGGGGGGGGGGGGGGGGCACTTCAACCACGATAATCACAAAGTAGGAAAATAATATTTCTATGAGATTTTAACAATACGAGCAACATAAACGATCTATGTTGGTGGATGCTGTGTTGGTTTACTGCAAAACCAAGTGTGGAAATTTATCAGTCATGAAGGTAATTATATAAGAAAAACGTAACTGCATATGACTAAATATAACGGATTTTTATACAACAAAAGTAGATAAAAGAGTGACAATTATCATTTTTCCCTTACCGCTGCAACACCAGGAGGACGGAGTACCGTTAGGAAACCTTGAGGAATCTATAGGACAGCTTACGCTGGAGTTCAAATGAAAACACTCCATCAAAGTTAGCCAATAAAAGCAACACTAAAACACAAAGGCACTGGGAACAAATCAGCTCAGAACTGGGAGACAATTAAACTAGCTAAACCAGCTAGCTAGCGTTAGCCGAAGAACTAATTCTGATCTCAAAGGCACGTTTTGCAGTCTTTGCTAACACGCCCTTTAGCTACGGCAGGTCTTACGTAATCTTAGAGCGCGGCGATTTAAGTGCGTTAAAAATACTGTTATTTTTCACCCTGACATACTTGAAAACAAGCTAGTCACGTTTTCTTTGAGGTAAATGGTTCTAGACAACTGCTAGCGTTCGCCACAAACAAATGGAAACAACTTGAGGAAGTGACGTAGTTTCTGCCGGCGCGCCCGTTAGCCAACCACAGAAGAAGATTGGTGGGAAAGCCCCCCGGGAGCGCGCCGACGATAAACAGCGCGTCTTATTTTTCAGTGAGTGTTTACTTTTTTTATTTTTAAAGAACAAAACTAGAAATCTAACTCACCAGTCAGATTTCTCAGCTTGAAGCCAAGCGTACCTGTTTGGTGGTAACACATTCGTCCTCATTTACTTGATTATGACATTAAACAGAAGTCGAATGACAAAATATGTATTTTAAATGTATTATAAAAGTGCACAGGTCTGTCGACTGACCATGATGGGCCGGTCGCTGACCGTATAACTGCTGTATATCTTGTGGGGGGTATAGAGCTGGACGACTAGTATTGTTCCTCCTGGTTCCATCTTCCACTCCTTTCTTGTACCTTGGCATAGATCTTCTGTGGAGGCTGAGAAAGGACATAGGCACTGTCCCTGACCACTACACAATGGGAGGATCAAACCGCCCCCCCTCCGGACGCTTTTCTGCCAAAGGAGCATATAGAGTGACTTCATTCGACCACCTGGTCCTGGGGTTGCTGCCATGACATGCACCAGAGACCTTGTGTCCACAACTGCTGCATCGACAGTGAAGGCAGAGGACATGGTCCACTCCGTCTCAATGTCCCAAGCGTCCCAATTCTTCCAGAGATGAGAATTGAAAACCTCTCTGAAGGAGGTCTCGACCAGACTTTCTCAGGATAGACCCTCACAATTTGTTTGGATCTATCAAGTCTGTCCAACTTCCTCCCCGGAGATCAGATGAAATGACAGCAACATTGCAACCTCTGGCACAGGGGTCCTGGTGCCACGTGCCCACCGCTCACCCTGGGCAACCTTGGGCATCAGTCTGTTTTAGCACATTAAACCAGCCTTAATTATTCAACTTCTTTTTATCTGTCATACCAGTGTGATACTCAAATGTAGCACATGTCGGATTTATTTAAAAAACAACTTTATTAGGAAAAAATCTCTCTGTTGCCTAGGAGTGATGCGTTACTATGATGACTTCGTGGGCTATAGTAATTTTCTTCCCCATTTCATTGAAGGTTATCAAGATCAAGTTGAAACTTCTCCTAATGCTCTGGAAATTATTGTTGTTGTTTTTTAAGTGTTTGTAATTTTTTTGCCATGTCTCATAGAAACATTTGTTACTCCATTTGATTCTGTCAGTAGTCAGCACAGGTGTAACAATGGCCGCGAAATAAAACTGACATTTTCACTTTCACTTGAACTGGTTCAAAAGTCCCTCATTGGTCGGTCGAGATGTTAATTTTTATGTTGCGTGTAAAGGGAACTGAAAGTATAACTAATATAGACCAAAAAAAGAAAGAATTCCAATTATCATTAGCAAAATCTTTCCAAAACATTTGTACCCCAAAACCAATACAGTAATTGAAACTCAATGATTAACAAGATTAAATGTGCAGAATTCATTAAGTGTTGGGCTGTAAGTGTGGCTGATACTGCACATTTAGAGGACTGATGAGGTATTTTTGACTTTTCTTTGAAATGACTCTTGTGTTTTACTAAATTTCTACCTTTTAAGTAAAATTTTTAACAAACAAAATGGAATTGAAGTGCTCTATGAAAAGGCAGGGCAAACGAGTCACCTAGTAGCAATGAAATGTTGAACTTAAATCTACGATAAGTTCATATGTTTTGTGTCAGCGGCAAGAGAGATATGATACAAAAACAGCTGGTAAAGACTCCTTCTCCTGCAGCTGAGGGGACTTTTTAGGACATTTCAATGCCCTCATCTCTCAGCGGCACCTCGGTCTTTTCTTCTCGCTTCTTTCCTCCTGCCTTCTTCGCAGAGGACTTTTTCCTTTAGAACAAAAAACACGTTTCAGGAAAATCAAAGGAGAGCCTCCTTTAGCATAGTTGTAGTTTTTCATAAAGAAAAAAGGTGCTCTTACTCTGACTGCACCGCCAAAACGATCACAGTGATGAGAAGAGCCACGACAATGATGCCGAGCACAACTCCACAGATGATCGCTGTAGAAGTGAGTGGGGTGATCCCAGTTGGTTAAATGCTGACAGCATCAAACTCTGGTTTTCTGAGTATATTTGTGTGTCAACTGACCAATAGGAGTGTCGGGCTCATCCTCTTCCTCTTTCTCTTCCTCATCGTGATCTTAAAAGCACAACATGTATTTCAACACCGAGAAAAGAAACTGAGAAAAGAGAAGGTTGAATGTGACCTGAACCCGAGGTTGTGCTCACCGTGAATCCCAGCGCATGTGCTGTTGCAGAGCTCCAAGCTTAAAAACCGGTTTCCATTTCCGACACATCCCGTCCACTGGAATCTTTTGCATTTTGCATAAAAGGGATCGTAGTAGTATCTCATATATTGCCCGCTGCACTTCCCGCTGTCCTTTTTGAAGTGGCAGGCAAGGGAGGCTTTGAAAGGAAAACGTCATCATCACCATGATCATCATGATCATCATGATCATCATCATCATCATCATCATCGTCATCATCATCAATATAACTGATCATAACTACGGTTGTAGGTTATCAATAATGTTAATGTTAAGCACAAACGTGTAGTTCTGGGCCGCTCAGGCAAAGCAGACAAGTCGATAAATTCTACTTATTCAGGATTCACCCTCTCGTTGATGTGCTGTTTGCTGACCAGAAGGGGGCGCATTGGCCACATTTAATGACATCCCAGTTCCGGGGAATTAGTTGTATGAGATGAAGTGATGACCCTTATGTTATTGGTATTGATGATATCTGGGGTTTCGGGGATAACCAGGCTCCCACATGAAAGTTAACCTCAGCATGGTCTGTCTCTCCATCTTTCATGGCTTCACTGTGATAAAAGTGTGACTATTATGGTTCTAAAGGTCATAAATCTTAACCTCATTAGTCACTGTTCGTTCCAAAGTCCCTAAACAACAGCCCGGAAGCCAGATTGAAAAATAGATGTTTAAGGTGACGTTACCATCCATGGGATAGATGTCCTCTGCATTGGCAGAGCAGTTCCTTATGCAGTCCCTCTCATTTTCAAAACGGTTGTCATTCCCTCCTTCACCTTTGTATAGAAAAGGGCTGCACCGATCTAGGTTGGCATCATAGAACAGGGAGAAGATATAGTTGCTGCCTTCACCCTCATCATTGGGCAATTGACAAAAATCTGTTGGGTCATAAAACAAAATATTAGTTTCATGTTCAAGATAAAATCCTTTTAGATTTGTAATTATCATCTTTGTGTAGTATTTTTAGTCATAAGTACTATTGACTATAGCCCGATGGTGAAATGACCATTGCACAGTGACTGATGATAGTAGTTCCAACCTGCAATGCCAGAACTAATGATTAACTCGCCTCGTCACCAGAGACCTGCGCCCATTGTTTATGACAGCAATAAAATGAGTCTTTATGGTACACTTATCACTTCTCCAGTCCTGGTTTCAAACGGCTCCTTTCTGAATAATGTGTCAAACTATCATTTTGGAGGGAACCTGGCCATGCCTGGACAATCCAGGCTTTCTGTTCCCCTCCCTCACCTCTGAGAAAAGATGCATTTGTCTCATGACACAGTTCCGGGTCCTCTTGTTCAGGCACAGACAGAAATGAACTCAGTGTTTAAATTCTTAGAATTACGGAGCAAGGAAATGTCCCGTCAGCTTAGTGCAACTGTTATATGTTACAAGCGTGTTCTGGAAAGTAAGAGTGAAGTAAATACTGTCTTTTCTCAAGGCTAAAAACAATAATTTCTGGCTTCAGCAGCAATGAGAACGTAAAGACGGTTAAAAAGGTAAAATGCAATTATGTCCTGCAGAGTGTTGTCGTCTAGACATGGATATTGAACTCAAATACTGTTTAAATTCAGCCTATGCACGCCCACCATGTGACCGCCATTTTGCTATAAAGGGTTTAAAGGTGAAACTTTATCTCTATGATTGAGTTTCACTGAAACTGAGACGCAGTTGCTTAAAACTGATTTTCATGTTCATATTCAACATGGGCTATATTTTTGCAGTTATTTCCAAATAAAATCATGCATCCACATAATTGGCTTTTGGAAGAGCCCACAAGCCTAAATCCTGAAAAAGAACCCTGAGAAATGCAAATTGTCAACATATGAACTTTGTATCCAACTTCAAAAAGAGAAATAAATGGAAAAATGGATCATAAAACTTACCTGGGATGGATTGGCTTGGACAGAATGCAACAAAAGTAATCCCTAAAACCAACAGGTAAATCATTTTGCTGCTGGTCTTGGTGCCTTCTTGGTGGTGTTTCCTGAACTAAGTGAAGGTTGTAAACTATGGGAGGGGATGTTATCCCCGACCTATGGACATTTGTCTGAAGGTGAGACTAAAATCGAAACAATGGTGACAGTGGTTTTTCAGTTGCCCTCAACTGAGCTTGTGTTTCTACACATTATGAAAATCCTTTTTCGCTATACTGTATATATTTTTTGCCTTTGTCTGAATGAACTTCCTCTACCTGTGCAGACACTGCGTGTCAGGCAGACATATTTTATCAGACACTGTTGTTAAACAGAAATGCTCCAGACTTCACTTCAACCTTTGTGGATTGAATAATGAACTCCATCGGGGCAATCAACAGAACATAACAACCCCCATTCAGACAGGAAGGCCCTTTTTATCATAGCAACTATGCAGGTGAAGATGTGAAGGCCAAAACACTTCCAATGTGTATGAATTAATATGTGCTAACGTCATCAGTTGGATATCTGAGTTGGATGTCTACTTCAATATCATTTTTGGTGATGTGTTTGATATGTGTGTACTTGTTGACATGGGATTAATCTCCGTCAGCTTTTCTTGTTCTTGACATGTTTATCTTTCCCAGTCAAGACATCCTGTGAGATTTGAGTATCACAGCAGTCTGTTCTATCAACCTTACATGTAGACTTGAGAAAATGGGAGCAATGCTGGGCATGTGAAGCTTGAACATATGAATTATTACAGTCTCCTTGTCCAGATGTTATTTTATAGACACAGCTGTAAAACAAGACATCACCTGCTGATATATATATATACACAGTATATATTTTAAAATTCATTGGAAGACAATTTTTGTCTAACTTAATTCTCGTTCCTTTTGTCATTCAATAAAAAAATGTAATCCGCCATTTTTGCCCTATATATTATTTATAAGGTGGCATCAGTATGGGCTGTAACATATGATGAAAATGACTGAGTACCTCAAGTTTTGTGTTGAAGCGTGCCCATATTTTAGATTTTAATTTTTCTGACATTAAACATTAGTAAAATCAAATAAAGACATGACTAAATGAGCAATGTGCAATCGTTGGACATCATTTTTGTGAAAGTTAAATGTATATAGAATAATCTGTCCGTGCAAGTTGACGTCTTTAACGTTTTATCTTGAAAAAGCTGCATCATGCCTTTATCTTATAAAACAATTTTAAATCAGCTCACATGAATCATTTCATGGCAGACAACAGATATATATTGTAATTGAACCCACAATGATCCCAAATCTAAGTGATACAGACGCGTCAAAATCATGTGAGCTCACAAGAACTAGTCAAATTTGTGCTTCAAAAATCCCAGTATATATTATTTGTGACAGTGTATGATTGTACTTAAAATATAAAAAGAAAAGAGAAAACACTGAAGAAATGCGCTTCGTTCATCCAGCATCTTTTTTGAAATTTGATTGAATGTTTTGGACCATGTAACCTGCAGACAGGTGGGAAAACTCCAATAGCATGCGTTTGAGCCGCGCAGCCTGGGTGCGCAGATTGTTGAAATGTAGTCACCCGGCTGTCTTCTGAATCTCCAACCACACTTGCACACAGTTTGACACATGCCGGTCAGCATTTTCCGCATCCAACTCTCACTTCCTCGCTAGAAGGAGCCCCTAATCAGAGGCTGCGCGTGGATGCGGTCGCAGCAGTTGAGCTGTCACCCTCCGGTGACCAGATGGGGCTGGTTTTGTTGTGTCTCTGACGTCATGGCCATCTGTAATGAAGACGACAACACGAATATAAAGGCTTGAAGGCTCCGGTCAAATTCAGGCTGGTCCACTCAGAAAGTCAAGATGCGCCTTTTGAGCTTCTCATCTATCGCGCTGCTGCAGCTCAGCTTCATCACAGCTCGGCATGGTAAGACTTTTAATGGACATTTGAAAAAAAAAGAAGAAAAAACACAAAACGAAGCGTGAACCTGCTGCTTTTTAAACTGAGATAAATAAAGATAGAAAGAAAAGGTATTTGCTCATCATTTAAGATTTGGGGGGGAAAGTAATCTCTCTAAAAGTTAAGGTATCCCTGAGTTTTTTTTCTATTGATTTTCAAAAAAACAAACAAAAAACAACCAGTTTCTGTTGTTGCTTTGTTTCTCCATATCATATTATTACACTATTTAGTGCCACGCTGGAACTATTTTGTCTGCCTGTTTCAGGTACCAAATGGACATACGCGGGTAAGTATGATAGAAACCGTATAATTTGTGGCAGATTGTAGTGGTACTTGTAGTTAAAAAGTGCTAAATGTAGTTATCCATCCCACCTCGCTCCTTGTTGTTGCTTGTAGAATGACCAAAACCAACTGTCCTTTCTTTGACCTATGAATGCTGACACTCCATCACCTCCAATAATGTAACTCCAGAGCTACAGTCTCTGCAGTTATTACATTCCATAAGCAGTTGGCTGCATTTGTCTTTAAGGACTTTTGACAGCGACTTCTTGAACCATGACTATCTCTTACATAAACTATCCTCAGAGCGTGACCTCTCGCCATCAAGTCGCTGCCTCTTAGAAGTCTTTTGAGGTCAGTGATTAAATGTGACACACAGAAACAGCACATGGAATTGGACTCATCAAAAACCTGTATTTTAGGAAAGTATTTGAGAATGAGGGTCATTTTTATCTTATATTTAGGACAATTTAATGTGAAAATGAGTCCTCGCGGGAAGATCACATCTGCAATCAGACGTTATTCCAGCTTTGTTTCTGGAGCAAGAACAATTTCCCTTACGCAAATTTAATGTAGGTTTCCTAAGCTCTGTGGTATAAGTTGTGTGATGGAAAGACTGTGATGAGTAGTGAGGATAAATGTTAAACAGCCTCTGGCTTCTAAAGTGCAATGTGGCAGATTTCATCTCCAGTTACACTCAGAAGCCTCTCGGTGACGTCTGGAGGACTCGTAGCATTTTCTGACACACAGTCAGGTTGAGTCACAACATTTAGTTTCACCTCAACCCGCCAGCCCGAATACAAGAACAAAGCAGAGAACGGAACATAGAATTGACGTGAAAACTACTGTACTTTTGTCACAGAAACTGTGTAATATATTTAAAGCAGTGCTGAGACCTTTAAAAAGTTGCAGTTATGTGTATTTTTAAGACACAACTTAAAACACAGCCAAAAATAGTTGACTGAGGGGTACTGTCTTGGCTGTCTTTTCATGGATTATTGAAGCAGAAACAGCTAAATCTAACTAACGTCTCCTCCAATCAGACTGCATTTGTCTGGAAAGTGACAGCTGGTTTTGGGACAAGCTTCGTGCTGTGTCGTTCATATTCAATCATCCAGGAAATGATGGATGATTTAGATTGTAAATGAGTTGTTGCTGTGTGTGCAGCGGATGAGAACCAATCAAATGTGGCTTTTTGTGTGAGGGATCCTAAAGTGCCATTGATTATTAGCTTTGAAAAGCTCCGTGTGAGTCCGTCACACAAATTCAACCAATCTGAAATCATAACTTCCTGTTTTTTCTTCCGCTTCGCTTCATGTCCCTTATGCTTTTTCATAACTTCATGCAGCAACTTCGGAAGCTGCAAGATTTGACTTGCGTATTTGTTGTCTTTGATGTGGAAAACCTTTTCATTTGAATAGATGCAATTTTCTCTGGAGTTTTCCCAACACACGTTACTCAATGTCTACTGTTTTTTTGTCTGTTTTTTTTTTTTTTAAAGTTTGAGGAAATCCATGAGCCGCTCCCATTCCTGAAAAACAAACCACTGGCATATAAAATTAGCCACTGTAAATTGTAGTGCATCTCCTAACGTGATTGATAACACATCAATTTCCACACTGATGCCATAACCTTGATGCCACTGCAGGGCCAGAGGGGCAGGACCACTGGGATGAAAACTACCCCTACTGCGGTGGAGCTTTCCAGTCTCCAATCAACATCAACTCAGAGCTGATGAGGTTTGACCCAACTTTACGCCCCATTAATGTTCGAAACTACAACCTGTCACCAAACGAGCAACTCACTTTTGGAAACAATGGACATTCCGGTGAGTGCCTGTTTTTTCTGTCAAAGTAGTAAAAGGAAAGTAAGAGATAAATCAAGCTGTTCATTAGAAAGAATGCGTATACAGTAAACAAAGAGCAGTCTGTTCCTCTTGTTCACCTAATTCCTATGTTAACCAAGAGAAAATAATATGTGCCTCTGGTGCAACACCAATTTTCTGTAATAACCCTCTTATTATCTTAACTGTCCCATCACAGAATGAAAGAAGTTAAAGCTAAATATGATCTGGAAAATACTAGCAGAGATGAGTCACGCGCTCTGTCTCTGAAGTATCCTATCAAAAGGTGCTAATTTTGGTATTTATTGTCCTCTATTGCTTGACAACAATATTATCAAGAGATGCCTTAGAGTGCAGAATCTGAATTCGGTGAATACAGTTTCACTGAATTACAGTTTGATATCAAGATGGAGAAAGACGAGGTTTACTGTGGCACCAAACCACACGGTGCAGAGTTTCAGACAATTACAGGCAAACTCCAGGCAGCCAAACACACATGTAATGTCTTCCACGTGTAGTCACCGTTCAGTTGGTGTAATACAGCATACGTAAACTGTGAGCCACCAATGGGGCACAAACACCAGACAAAAGCTCAAGGGTGCATTCCACCGGCCGAGCAGCATCAACAATGTGACGCGCGTCTAAAATAAGCTGACGGAGGTTTCGCGCTGGTAAACACTCATCATGGCAGTGACAGATAGGTAGAAAGCGTCATCCTTTCAAAAAGAATTAAAAATAACTGAGCTGCTTTTGCAAGAACGGATGTTGACAGTGGAGAACAAGTCATGCTGACGGGCTTAATTTAGATAAAGTGAATTCCTTCGTCTCTGATGTCATCTAAAAAAATCTCTACTTTGCTCTATTATGTGACTTCATATCTCCTGGTCCACAGTACAACTATCCCTGCCGTCTAAGATGTACATATCCGGCCTGCCTCACTATTACTCTGCAGCCCAACTCCATTTTCACTGGGGTTCCTCCAGCAAACCAATGGGCTCGGAGCACCTGGTGAACAACAAGCAGTATGCAGCAGAGGTAAACGGAGGCAGCAGCAAACACATTCCTCTACATCCTTTAAATGTTTGAATTTAAACTGTAAATGCTTTAAAACCAGGTAGATACATTCTACAATATGGGTTATGATACTGTTGTGGGGATTTTCCAACAAGCATATATATGTAGAATGTTACAGTGAATAACTTTTTACGCATTAAATCATATCGACACTGTCGCTAATATAATCATTCTATACAAAGGTTAAAATCAGAATCTGGATTATAGACATTTATTGAGTCTCTTTACTGCCAACCACTGTTCACAGTTTTAGATTGTTAAACCCTGTAATAAGATATTACTACTAAGATTAATGGATAGTTGAAACTTTAGTCTATTCTGTCAAATTATTTATTTTCTGGAATATACAAATGATTTCATTTAAATGCTTTGATTTGAACCTATAAACATTTGACTGGCAGACCAGAGAACATCTACATCTGAAGGATACTGTTGCGGCTCCACTTCCACTGAGAGAGACGTGTCTATGAGTCATTCCAACAGTGAGAGATAATGCTAACTGTTTATTCTTCCACTTTTGTTGTCCACTTAACTGGACTGTAAAGTGCATTTGGATGCGCGCATAAAACTCGCAATTAGATCGACAACAGTCTCCAAAATCTCCACCACTAGGGATTTTATGGTCAGCTTTCATTTGCACGTGGTGACAGTGTGTGTAGAGTTTACGGGAATTACAAGTTCCAACCTTTGTTTTTTCCATCTCTGGAAAGGAGCAAATGTCTATATTATTTAATGTGTCCATTCCCAACAGTTTTCACATAGTCTGTTGTTCTAATTTACTTATATAATTAAAGCAAAGCAAACGGTAAAGTTTGAAACAAAGTCACCTCCGTTATATAAAAAGAAAGCGGAATGTTTCCATACTGACAGTGAGTAGAATTAGAATTGGTTATAAACTGTGTGTTCCTACCAGATCCCACCAGCTGCTGCACAGGCACATTTAGGATTCTGTGGTTTCAGTACAAACTTCCATCCTTTCAAGTTTTTCCAACTCAAGAACCACAGTTGTTCATCTTAGTACCACTGTTTTAGGAGAGGGAATTGTGGGAAAACTCCAGAGAGTAGCACAAATAATCACCTTGACATTATTCCGTGGCTAGTCCTTTTAGCTACAGATTATTTCTGAACTGTTTGATGTTCCAGATGCACATCGTACACTATAATTCAGACAAGTATCCCAACATATCCATGGCAGTGGACAAATCTGATGGACTGGCTGTGCTGGGAGTGCTGATTGAGGTGAGGCCTCAGATGATAAGGACATTAATGTGTGACTTTCTGTGAAGCAGCACCACCATCTTACTATATTTATCTTTTAGGTCGGGGAGTTCAATCCAGCCTTTGAACAGTTTCTCAAGTTCCTGAATGGTATTAAATACAGAGGTGAGCCCAAAGTTGCATCTATTTCCTCATTTTTCCAGACTGAATATCAGCTGATTTGGTGATAAATATGTATGTGTGTATTTTGACTGGTAGATCAAAAAGTACAGGTGCCTGGTTTCAACATCAGGTCACTGCTGCCGACACAGTTAAATGAGTATTATCGCTACGACGGCTCTCTGACGACTCCTCCCTGCTATCCCAGTGTCCTGTGGACAGTCTTCAGGAATCCTGTGACATTATCTCATGAACAGGTGCTCTGCCAGTGGGGATCATAATAGAATGTGCCTCAAAATTAATCACAATGTAAAAGTTCTTTGCTTGATGCGCTTTTGTTCTTTTGCTTTGTCTCAGTATATGGCCCTGGCAACAACCCTGTTCTCCTCACATGCCCAAGACTCAGTCTCGGTGATGCTGAACAGCAACTACAGGAAACCACAGCCTATGGACAGTCGAATCGTACTGGTATCTTTTAAGGAGGGTGAGTATGATCTTTAAAGTGCATATGTGTCTTTCTTAGAAAAGCAAAGGTCAGATGAATGGCCCTGCTGCTGCTCAACTTTAAAATGGCAAAAGCGCAGGTTTTTAACAGTGCGTGGGTCTTTCTGTTCTCGCCGTGCTTATGGCTGTCGCACTCTGTCTAGCGTCACATGCTTGCAGTTGACCTTTCATCTACCGTGTCATTAAACCAGCTTTAGAATTAACTGAAGTAGATGCACTTGTCTGAGTCTGGAAGCAACCTGCTGAAAAAAAATGGCTTGCTTAAATGTTGTGGTATTTATGCCTATAGGGAATGGTATGGTTGCACGTTTTCATCAATTTCAGGGCTTCTTGGAGCAAAGTTTCTCGAATGGCACCGGGCTTTTATTGGGCGCTGTGGAATCCTCTTCTGGTAGCTTGTGCTTTCTGCTTGTCACCACTAGTGGCGCTGTTGCATGCTTGGTGTTAAGGAACATGGTGGTTCCAGGGAAAATCCCACAGGCTGGGATGGTTAACAAGCTGTAATTGGATGTGTGTCTAATGCAGGCAAAGGATTGCACAGCACTCCCACAGTCATATCTCCAATGAGAAGGAAGCAAATTGTTCAGCAGCTGCTAGTTGGAGACCTTGCTGATCTGGCTGATGAACGGCTCCATCAGCTCCTACCAGGCGGCTCCCAGAAGTTCCATCATGGCTGGAAGAAAGATGACATTCATGACACTGCGGTCAGATCCAAACAACATATGCTGAATTGGTCTCCAGTGAAGAAGAGTCACAATGTCCCCTATGCAGGAAAGTTAGGTTTGGCTAAAGAGGCGATGTGCTATGTATGCATAGAGGAGAAAGTTCTCGCTCGGCTCATACAGTCCCATGCTGAGACTCGGCTGGTTCAGACTCTCAAGGACACAGTTTATCCTCAGTTATGTCTCAGAAGCTACCTGGAAAGTAAGTCAGACTTAAGCCTCCTCATGATCAGACATATTCTCAAAGGAAGGCCACCAACCGATGAAGCGAATGAGCTGGATCTGTCTCTAAGGAAAGCCTTGAAGACTCAAAAACAGAAGGCCTTTGGAACAGCCAAGGGAAGAAAAAACAGTTTCTTTGGCCCTGCTGTTGGTCCTAAGCGTCCACATTCTTGGGTGCTACCAATGGAATGGGAAGACTAGACAGATTCCTTCCTTGGTTAAATATAAAGTTGTTTTTTTCAAGATGCACATAAACATATCGCATTTTATGTCAGGCACAGGCTAAAATGTATGCAACTCGTCTTCAGGTGTAGCTTTGACAAATATATCAAATTCTGACCACCAGCATACGAAGATGCAGGTTTCCCAAGAAAAATCAGAGCCTTAGTATATAAATCAGTTGTATTTTGCATTGTTTTTCCTCCCTTACTTTTGTAATATCCTTTCAAGTGCTTTCTGTTAGTTTTGATGATTTTTCGGAGCCATTCATTGAACTCTGTTTAAGTACAGAAGCAGCTACTGTAAACATGGAGTTGTTCTCAATAAAAGCATTTTACATGGAATATACATGCCTGATTACATATTTCACCAAACCACCAATAACAAACTCATCCATCCATCCATCCATCCATCGGTCCATTTAAGCACTCCTGTAATCCGGAATCTGTGAGCAAGATTCCCACTGTTTCCTCACTGTGTCTGAGACGCTTCATTCCCGCTTCATACCTCCATTCCATATCCCTTCCCATTAGGCTGACCAGAGATGTTGGTGTGATTGTGTGACCCGATCAGGATGTATCCCAGAATGCCCACAGCACTATGCTCCAGCACACCCCCAGAAATGAACAAATGACTGAAAACACACATGTCCTATCCAATTTCATCAACCCTGATGTTGCATGCTATAATCGGCTAAGGAAAGCCAGAACTTTGAACCAAAATATCTACGGAAATATGTTAACATACACTTTATGCGATGACATGTGTTCAGTATGCCATTAAGATCAACACGGTCAATAGACAATGCTTTTGACTGCAAAATATAATTCAGCAAAGACTGTTTTTTCCTTTTTGCTCTGTTACTTAGGTGACCCTTCGTGGATAAACACTGGTATGTTCATTGATGCATGTGGATTTTCTTTTTGCATGTTTGCTTTCGATTCACTTCAAAAACATTTCTTTGCCATTTTTGTATTGTGTGATACTAAGAAATAGACTCGCTAAAGAGGATTATTACCTTTTCCCCGTGTCTGTCAGGTATGTACGTTTGTGTAACAAATGCATAATAATGGCTTAACTTTCTAAAAGAGATCACATACATATCATAACTAACAGATTTACACATTTTACTGCAAACAAATGTGTTTCAAAAGATTATTTCTTTTTTAAATAATCCATCGTAAATGGGGGAGTAACAAGTATTTAATCCTTAATGTTTCTGTGTATCTAAACTTTACAGGTTTAATGGTTCCCGCAGTGGTGTGCTCTGCTTTGGGAATGGTTCTTATTGTGTCTATAATATGCTGCCTTTTCAGGCAAAAAAGGTAAGGCCTACAAACCCACCACTCAACAGTCGTAACTCCATTATTGTAGCTGAGAACACATATGCAAAATCTTGCAGCAAACTACAAATGGTATTAGAGTATATTAGGTTTCTCCAGTTTCTCTCCTTCTGATTCATCACATTTATGCCAAACCTCTTAAAGATGAAGAAACTGACAAACTTGACAAAAAAGTAAAACAAAAACAAAAAAAACAAAAGACAAAATGTGTTTCTTATAATTCCTTCTACCTCTTACATTCTTTAGATCTGGTGCACAGCAGGAAAAAAATCAAAGTGTTGGATACAACATTGGAGAACAAGATGAATACGGCTCAAGAGTATAACTCTCTCTCTGGAACTCAGTACACAAGAAATCATCAGACTTTGTTTTTCTCTTTTGTGTGTTTTTTATGAAATGTCCTGGGAAATTGGCGTTGACACAAATAAAAAGATTAAAATAGATCACATAATGATATCTGCATGCAGCTCTGAACTTTCAGGAGGCACTGAGTTCTTTCCCATGCAGCCACCACAGTCTGGATGTCCCGTCCTGTGATGTGGCAGGCAGTATGTCGTAGACCACCGTGGCATGCCGGACATTTAAATGATGCGTTGTGTAGCGTTAATGTTTTATTTGTCTGGTGTTGCGGTGAGCTTCTGAAGAAGAACCAGTGGACAGACAGGGCCTTAGTGGAACTGGTGAGACTCTCAGGTCAAGTCAGACCATTCCCTTAGTCTGGCTTCGCACTGACCGGAGAAATGCTCAACCACTGTCCACACAATAGGGGGCAGTCATTGATGGGCATCCCTGATGTTGAGAGGCTTGAGAGGGAAGGGCTAAACCACATTTCACCAAGTCTGTACTTAGAGCTGCTCCATTGATTTCATAATAAAAGGCTTCTCGCTTTGTCTAAAGACGGAAACACACAGCTCATTCTCTGTGAATGAAGCATGAGAAAGAAACAGAAAAAGGCTTTTGTGTCATTCTGCTGCACGTAGGCTGACCCCTGGGCCTTTTCTGCTAGTCTGATCACAAGACTGCAGAGAGAAGTCCACAGGCGGAAGACAGATGACCACGGGACTGCTGGAAGGTCATTCACTCGTCCTTCCCACGTTCACTGCGCTCCCAGTACAGTATTTGTAAATAAAAACACACCTCTACTGTAAGAGGACTGAACTTGTTTGGTGGATTAATGTGTGTATTACGTGCTTGGAAAAAAATAGTCCAATAATATACATCCCTCTTTAACAGTAATATCACAGCGACTCTGACAGTTGTTATACCTTTTGTTAAATCACATGTCAGTATCTTAAGAGTATGCTAAAAAGGTTATTTGAGCCACTGATTTTTTTTTTGTTGATGTACATGTTAATGTATTGTCTAAATAAGTGCTGTCAACAAATGTCAATAAAAACTAAAAAAGTCTGTTGTTTAGCACCACAATCTCAATCAGAAGATGTGCCAATGTGCCAAGACTTATGTTCGATTTAGCCTTTCATAATTTGTGGGCATGGAGCTATTGCCAATTTAATAATAGATTCCATGAGATGTTTCACTTAATATTTCCATTTTTAGTTCCAGTTTAAATTTGCCTATTAATGTACCAATTACATCACTGCCAGCTAAATTTAGAGCCTCACAAGGAGGAGACTTAAGGACAGAGTTATTATAGATTGTTTCATTAACACTCATTACTGAGCAGTAAGTAACTTTTCCGGAGGTATTTTTGGTAAAATAAAGAGAAAGAAAAAGATTTAGAAGTGACCGCTCTGACAACGAAGTTAGACACCACTGAGTTATTAATGACAAGACAAAAACAAAGAACAAGAACAAAGTACAAAAATGCATTAATAAAAATACATTTGGATATTCAACAAACTTGGCTCTTTATTAGACCTGTAAAAGTCTTAATGCCCGTACAATTTAGTGTGTTGTTTGAATATTTTCACTTGGTAAAATTGTAAAATGATGAGCCCAAGCTGTCATCGATGTTACCTTTTAACAAATAAGAATGCTATCTCATGGTAAATCGAGGAAAAAAAAGCCTTTCTGTTAAAATAATGTACTATTTCACTTGACTTTCACTGTTAAGAAGGGCACTTCACAATTTACAGACTCCAGAACGATTTGGTATCAATGACTTTGATTTTGAATACAAAAATCGATACAAACACAGAACTATTCGGGCGGAACGTTTGTGCTGAGCGTTTTCCACGACGACCACATAACAGCGTTGCACACAAGCCGCCACCAGACAATTCCTGTGCGGAATAGCACACAAATAAGGAATAAAGGATATTGAATAAGGCAAGTTGTGGCTGTTTGATTTCCGTGTAGCAGTAGACCCATTTCCTTATTTACAATATCAGGGCTAAGCTTTAGAAACTCATAATAAATAGAGGAGTAAACTTTAGGAAGCCCTCTTGCTGGGATTGGCAAACCGCAGTAGGTATCGGCAGACACTAATAATAAAAAAAGTCCTAATCAATGTATAGGTAACATCTGTAAAGTACAAGTTCATCAGATGCATGCGAAGTCAGACTTAACACGGATGTGTGTGGTCTCGCTCATATCAAGAAATCCTGGAAGACAAAATTGCACAAGTCTTCTAAATCAGATTGCCTAAGACCTTTGACCCCTGATGCAGCGCTGTGTTTTTCTTTTTATTGTGGCCTGGCGTCAGACTCTCCTTAGCATCTACCTGTTTGACCATCGACCCATTTTCGTTTACTTTTATATCAATTCTGCATAGAAACCGGACGCACCTCCGTCGATTTCCGTCCTTGCAGGTGGTGAGATGTATCGACAGCCTGTGTTGAAGAACAGACGCACTCTTCTCGAGAGAGCCGAGAAGTTCATCTCGAACATTTATTTCACGGACTGCAATCTAAGAGGACGGTGAGCAACTCTTGGTGGAACACTTTAATAAGTAAATACACATTATACGCAAGTTTCCAGCTGAGATTGTTATTGAAGGTAGGAATTATCCAGAAAGATTCAGTAAATCATTTTCTTTCTATCACATTCCTTTTTACGGCATTTTACACCCAATTAGCCATATAATATTTTTTGCGCTTATTTTTTTGCCCACAAGGTGGCGGAAGCGTCCTAGAGCAAATCTGGTCTCCTGCAGAAGGACAGAACTATAGTTCCAAGGCTCTTTCTTAGCACTCTTTCAGTAATTTGTTTCCACAACGTCGAAGACTGTCGTTTTAGGAACTCAGTATATTTGGTTCTCTTTGGCACCAGCTCCCAAGGGCCCTTTATTACATCTTCTGGTGAAGCAAGAATAATGTCAGAGATCGTCAAGCTGTAAACTATCTTATTCTCTGCAGGCTTTATGGAGAATCATGCCCATTGGAGTCCATCTCCTCCTTCCTTTCCTCAAAAAGGATTCCATTTACAGAAGCTTCCAAGCAGACATTTGTACCTTATAAATTGGGGAGCACCTTTGGACCAACGTATGTAATACAGTCTGATTTTACCATTATTAAAATCTTTTATTCCCTTACATTTTGGCCATTATTTCAGCGAATGTTTCTTAAAGGTGGTGGACCTGTTGGTTTAAATTGCTTGTGAAAGTACCAGAGGATTGGAGAGGAAAAGAGGTTCATCTTCTTTGGGAAAGCGATGGTGAAACAATGGTCTGGAGAGATGAACAACCCGTTCAGGTTACCTGCATTTATTTAAACGGGCCTATATTAATGTGCACATCCAACCCACTGACAGAATTCCCGGTGACATGTAATCATAGGGGCTTTGTACAGAGGGGGAAAAGACCAGTTATATTCTGTCTGAGTGTCTGAAAGATGAGGAGCCACACAGGTCAGTTAACTGAAACTGTTACTATCTAGACTTGTTGACCAGATTTTGAAAATATTATATACTTTTGTGCTTTAGTATCACAGTTTACATGGAGGTGGCCTGTAACCAGCTGTTTGGAGCAGGTCAAGGATCCATGATTTCAGCTCCAGATCCAAACCGGATGTTTTCTGTCAAAAAGGCTGAGTTGGTGGTATTTAACAGGGGCGTCCAGGAGCTGCTGACGGACTTTGAGACATTGACGGACATCGTGAAGGTCCGGCCTCAAAAACGCTTTTTCTTCTTGTTTATTAAAGTTATTGTTGAAAAATTCTGCTGTTTTCCTCCCCAGGAACTTGGCGAGGG
Organism: Takifugu flavidus; assembly: GCF_003711565.1. NCBI lineage: Eukaryota > Metazoa > Chordata > Actinopteri > Tetraodontiformes > Tetraodontidae > Takifugu > Takifugu flavidus. Next base: position 4,574,188 of record NC_079532.1, read on the forward strand.
CGAGCAACGAGGTTACCAGGCCCTCTTTACAGTCAATGAGATGGTGAATCTGTGTGATCCCTCTGATCCCAGTTCATTTTCCAAAGCACACACTCTGGCTCAAACCTTCTTCAGCCAACCCAATGGAGAAAGCCAACACACCATCCATGCTATGGGTCACTGCCACATAGACTCAGGTTCCAGAACCTTTTTTCCTGTCACATAAAGATGAGGGACAGACCTTGAGTGTATAAAAATGTTTGGGAAAATAACAATCTTAAGAAACAATTGTGTCTGCATGCACTTGTCAGTTTTGTGTGAGCAGAACTAGTCAAGGCCAAGGTCTCTCCCTTTATCTGTTTGGGCCCTTCTCATGCAGATATCCTTTCAGTGGTGCCATTGTTTTCTAGCTGATAGACTGTATTAGACACCTTTCTGTCTGGAATAATATTATCTGGTGGGAAACTGATAATAAGGCTTAATTTGCAGACAGGTTCTGTTTTCTGAAAATGCCTTTTGTTGGATTCTGCTGAGTTTTCTTGCTCCTTAATTTTGAAGCCCAGATGAAATAACATGTGCCACATTTGAAAACTAACCATTAAAAGTTGAAAGTGTGTATTTAATACCTGTGTGTGCAGCATGGCTCTGGCCCTATGAAGAGACCATCCGCAAGTGTGGCCGAAGTTGGGCGACGGTTATCCAATTACTGGAGAAGAACCCAGATTTTGTGTTTGTTTGCTCTCAGGTAATTCCCCATTTATAGTAAACTGTATCATTTAAATATCTGCTTCAATTATGAGCATGGTTCCTCAGTGGTGTTCTTTTTTGATCAGGCCCAACAGTTCCACTGGGTAAAGAGCTGGTACCCAGGACTTTACTCCCGGATTAAGCATTTTGTCAAGAAAGGCCGATTTGTTCCAGTTGGAGGAACGTGGGTGGAAATGGTAAAAGCTTATTTTTATTTTTTTTACTTCAGTCATAATTTCAACTTACTAGATCAAAAAGATAATAAATATTTTGTTAGGATGGCAACTTGCCTTCTGGTGAATCTATGGTGCGGCAGTTTTTGGAAGGCCAGCGCTTCTTTAACCAGGAGTTTGGAATCTACTGCAAAGAGGTAAGGAAAAGAAAGAACCTGCATACAATAAATGGAGCTCCTAACAGTATTTAACATGGTATAACTGTAGCATTCTTCATGTGTATTGTGTAGAACCCTGTGTCTTCATCTTTTTCATACCTGCTTCGTCTTATTTTTTTCTGTTTTCTTAAGTTTTGGCTCCCAGATACATTTGGCTACTCAGCCCAACTTCCTCAAGTGATGCAAGGCTGTGGCATCTCCAGTTTCATGACACAGAAGCTCAGCTGGAATCTGGTTAACACCTTTCCAGTAAGTATGCAGGCGTCAAGGTGAAGTGTGTGATTTTCCCATGAAAATGCTTTCAGTTGTGATTCTTTTTTTTTTTCCTCCAGCACAATACATTTTTCTGGGAAGGTCTAGATGGCTCCAAGGTTTTAACTCACTTCCCACCTGGAGATTCCTACGAAATGAATGGCAAAGTGAGCGATGTGAGTATTGTTGTTTCACAGCTTGACTGAGCCTGTGAATAAAAAAAAATCAAATCACAGGTGGTTTCCTCTGTTGACAGCTGGTAAAAACAGTGAGAAACAACCGAGACAAAGGCAGAGTCAATCATGGCGCCTTGCTGTTTGGATTTGGCGACGGTGGCGGGGGACCGTCTCAGTTGATGCTGGACAGAATTCACCGGCTCCAGGACACAGATGGACTTCCCAGGTCAGTTCCTGTCCCATCTTTAGCATCAACAATCAAAACCAAACTGAACATGAGTCACCACTTTTACGTTACCAGTGGGATTTGTTTAGTCAGACATTGAGTTGTGTCACCATCCGCACTTTTGTAATACTGATGTCACTGTATTACAAACCAAAAACAATTATGGTTTAGACAGTGAATAATGTAGGTGTAACCAATTATGTCAACGCTACTTCCATTTGCCATGTGTTTCTCAGGGTCCAGATGTCCAGCCCTGACAAATTCTTTTCTCATCTTCGAGCTGACACATCTTTGCTGTGCACTTGGACCGGTGAGCTCTTCCTGGAGTTGCACAACGGCACCTACACTACAGAGGCAAAGGTAGAATAGAAGTGTGATGAAGGAGGCAGTTGGGAAAAAAGAAGGAAAATCTAAAATACAGTCTGATGAGATAAACTTCCTAACTTTTCTTTGAAAGTGGCTTTTTTTTTTTTTTACAACTTAATCCACTTTTTTCTAGATCAAACTGGGGAACCGCCAAAGTGAGATACTGCTTCATGACGTTGAGATAGCAAGCAGCTTGGCCCTGTGTAGAGACAAGACGTTTCAGTATCCTGTGGAGATCCTGCAGAAACTGTGGCGGTGCAGACATTATTTTGAGTTCTGAAAATGAATAAATAATAATTATTATTTTAATAATTTTATTATATTTTCTCTAACAGGTTGCTTCTCCTAAACCAGTTCCATGATGTTCTTCCTGGCAGCTGTATAGAGATGGTTGTTGATGATGCGCTGGCTTATTACGAAGGTATATTGTCATATCAAAACCATATTGTTGTGTTGTTATCCAAAAGGAAAGCACAACTCACTGTGTTTTAGAGATCTGTAGTGATGGCGCTGCTCTACTGCGTGATGCCTGCGGGGTCATGGTGTCCAAGGGCAGCTCTGCTGGTGTCTTTAACTCTCTCCCCTGGGAGCGTCTTGAGGTCATCCAGACACAAGAGGGCGCTGATAAACCGAGTCTGGGTATGTTAAACATGATGTGTATATTTGTTAGGGTGTTTCTAAATACATCCCTGTATCATGGATCTGTGATGTCTGGTTCTGCAGCTCTGGTGAAAGTCCCGAGTATCGGTTATTCTCCTGTCAAAGACACACAGCCTGTGACACCTGTCTCTGTCACTGTCCAGGTAGGTAAAACTACAAGAATTCATGCAGTTGTTATTCTCTACATCCAGACATAGAAAAGCCACAGAGAGCTGAAGTAAACCAGCAACGTGGTCCAAAATCCATGAGCTAGCTGACCACACCCAGGAACGATCTTAGGCGGGTCCTTGTGGACACCCATTGCTATGGTTTCAGCAGTCAGTAACAATAACTGGGGTTTATAAGTTTTCTAATTAGGTTCTCCACTTTCCTCCCTCAGACTGTATGTTGTTTTTCACAATCTTGTGAGATGGTTAAGTTTGGGGCATTTGGCTAACATGTGTTGCGTAACATTTCAGAATGATGGCACCATCCTGATGGAGAACGGGATTCTACGGACTATCGTAAACAAAAACGGCACTTTGGCGTCACTGTATCTGATCAGTGCAAACAGGTTGGGGAGGTTATAATGTGACCTTTTCCCGTCTCTGACGACAGTGAGAAAAGATCCACTTGACAATGGTGGCTGAAAAAATTAATTATGCTCACTCGAGTCAATGTCACTTTGTAATCTCCTTTTTTCCAGAGAGGCCATCTCTGATGGTTGTCAAGGGAACCAGCTTGTCATATTTGATGATGTCCCTCTTTACTGGGATGCCTGGGATGTCATGGACTACCATCTACAGACCAGGTATCCGTCATTTCACTGTTACTGATAAATACGTTTTTTTTAATCAAATCTTGCATATAACAATTCAATTATTCATGCGATTGATAAAATTTTAGGAAATCAGTGCTGGAGGTAGTGCAGCCGGCTCATGTTGTGACCTCAGAGAAGCTCCGTGGTATCATCAGCTTTACCCTCCGGATCAGCGATAAGAGCACCGTCACACAGGAGATAATCATGGACGCCATGTGTCCTCACCTCAAGTTCAGCACACAGGTAACTTAAGAAGATTAACGGTGGCTGGGGAAATCTGAAAAATGACTGATTTATTCACTTTGATTTCAGGTGAAGTGGGCTGAATCTCACAAGTTCCTCAAGGTGGAATTCCCAGTGAAGGTCCACAGTTCCAATGCTACATATGAGATCCAATTTGGTCATGTGCAAAGACCCACACACAGGAACACTTCATGGGATTGGGCCAGATTTGAGGTGCAGCACAGCACTCTGACAACTCTTAAGCTCGTGTTTAAGCACTCTGTCCTGTAGCCTTTAGTAATGCTGTTTATCTTCCTTCACGGTGTCCTCGTCAGGTTTGGGGTCACAAATGGGCCGATCTGTCGGAGCACAACTTTGGCGTGGCGCTGCTGAATGACTGCAAATACGGCTATTCTGTCTACAAGAACACTATGACCTTGTCCCTGTACGGGTCCATTTTTCAATAGTAAACCAGAACTGTAATGTCCACTAAATGTTAGTAATGTAAGCACAGATGGTAACAGATGATGTCTCTGCCTCAGGTTGAGGGCACCAAAGGCCCCAGATGCCAATGCTGATATGGGAACTCATCATTTCAGCTATGCAGTCCTGCCACACGCTGGTAAGTTTTATTGTTCTTTCTGTGATCGTAGAACCTTACGTGCTGAGCTAATTGTGTTTCGTGGTGTGAATACAGGAACTTTCCAAGAGGCCTCCGTTATTCAGCACGCCTACAACATAAACTTCCCGCTGAGGTCAATCCGGTGTAATCCCGACACCGCTCCTTGGAGTGCTTTTTCAGTCAGCAGTCCTGCGGTCATCCTTGAGACCATTAAACAGGTATCCACTTAAATGCTGAGCTTGTCCTCTTAATTCCACCACCTCATGGTCTGATCTCTTTACATAATAGGCTGAGGACAAGAAGGGGGCCTTTGTAGTGCGGCTCTTTGAGTCACATGGGAGCAGTTTGACTGCCACACTTTGGACTACTTTTCCTGTCAGGGAAGCATGGCTGTAAGTACAGTTGATTGATTAGCTTTGGTACGCCACCACAATGGATTTTAAAATGGCGTGAAAATAAAGCTTAAAAATGTGCCCTTTGATCACATGATGGTTTCAAATCAAATTAAATGCTCATCTTCTCCCGTTACAGCTGTGATCTGTTAGAGAGGCCTGACCTGGAACAGCCTGCACACATCACAGCAGAAGGAATCTCCCTGAGCTTCACGCCTTTCCAGATTGTGTCTCTTCTCCTCATTTTATGAAGAAAACTCCAAACCCCAGGGTGCTCTTAAGCTGAAATCCATCTGATAAAATTTATTTTTACATGAATAAAAAAACTGAAGCATGTATATAATGGTAGAAAAGGACCGGTTATTATTTGCCACTCTGTTTTGCTGCTCTCGCACTCCGCCTCAGTGGACCTGCAACAAGGACAATGAAAGCTTCTTTTTTTTTTTATTCCAAAAAAAATTGATAAAAAAACCTCCCATGGATTAAGAAATCCCATCCGTTTACCTGCATCTGCCGGCACAGCACTGCTGTTTTTCCTCCTACGTGCAGTTGATTTGTTTTCATTCTGGGGTGTGTTTATTTCCATCTTTCTTCTCTTTGATGCAGCTTGTTTTATGTGTGCATCCTTTCCAGAGCCTGCTGATTTGATCACAGGTTCCTGTTTGATCACCTTTTCCGTTGTTGTCTTAGCGGTGCGACTTCTGGCCACCTAAAAAAGAAAGCGAAATGGATTTGAAAAGTTCAATCTGGGGTTCATTATAATGATTAAAAAATAAAAAATGCTCACCTTTTTCTTAACTAATTTATAATCATGGTCATCTTTTTTTGCCCTCTTTTTCACCTTTGGTGTCTTTGAATCTGTCAGTTCAAGCATTACCTTTAACGCATTGACAATTCTCATATTTTCAGCCATTCCTGTGTTGTGCAAATATTACCTTTAGGCACCATTGGACCTGGATCGCCCTGCAAGTTAAACATCACAAGCTTATACACAATGTCTGCAATTAAGATTTATAGGTTTCATATATTTTGGCATAAAATATTGCCATAAGAAAACAATAAAAAAAATAGCTCTGACAATCAGACAAGTGGATCAATGATGTGAGACGATGTAGCTCAGTTAAGGGGGACCAGTGGATTATTGGTCATTTACTAAGACCTAACAGATTGCTCAGTTTGGTCAGCTTTGGGAAGAAGTCACTTCAAAAGTCTTCTATTTCAGAATGATGCAGGGCTTGGAAACCTCCCTGCAACAAGAAATGTTTTTGCAGCCTCCCCCAGATCTTTGTCAATATATCCTGTTTGACCTCTGGAGGCTGTTGCTGACCCTGACTTTCACCGAGACAGACCGCTTATGTTACTTGGAGTAAGAAGAAAGATTCACCACACAACATGGCCACAGTTTGGGATGAATTAGTCAGCAGGGTGGGTTATCCTCATGAACAATGGCATGAGAAGAGAATACAAATAGAGAAAGAAAATAGAAAGCAGTCAAATATGATGGGGCTGCTCTTCCATACACAAGAGGTTCTTTCAGAAAGGTTTGGGTCAAAGCCCAAGATGGAGATGGAATTATAACTTTAGCCCTCTGTTGATGCTGCTCTGTATGGAAGCTAAAATCACAACACATATGTGCACAATTGCTACAACGTATAACTTTGGTTCTCTTTTGGCAACTTGTCACACAGGTATTTGAAATATTTATATTTTTAGGGTGAATTAATTGCTAACGCTAAACCAGTTTTCACTTGTTAAAATCTAAATAAAAGTGTCTTTTATTATTGTGGATTTATATTGTTTGGATTTATAGTTGGGTTGTTTTACTTTATTTTCTGTGTAAACTTGACACCGATGATTCAACTTAAAAAAAAACTCACTTTAAACCACATGGTTCTGCCATTGTGGTCCCGAACAGATTTCATTCCATCCACACAGTAACACTGCAGCCACGCCTCAAAGTCAGAGTAGTCCGCTTTCTCTGGATTGTAGAACGTTGCCCCTGAAATGTTTAAATAAAATGAAGTCAGGCTGCCCACTGTGAACAAAGGGGAGAAACGCTGAGTTTCAGCCAGAAACAGACACTGAACCCACCCAGCTTCACCACCTCCAGAGGTATTGTGTGGCACAGCCTGAGCAAGTCCGCCTTTTCCTCTTTCACCCTGGCGTTCTTGTTTCCGCCTGAGGTCTGGTGCCAACAGGAGAGAAAATGCCATTACAGATCATTCGGCCCGATCACCTGATGATGTGAAACACGATCAGCTGTGGTTTGTGTTCACCTTTGTATCTGTGGCCTCCGCTTTCACAGCGATTTTGTTTTCACAGACATCTTCTGACTCAAGAACTTCTAACACAGTCCTTGCCGGTACAAAGGGGGGGATGTTCAGCCTAAAAAAGAAAAGTACAGAATCATTTGTTTTGTCTGACAAGAAGCTTTTTTGTTGAGTGTCTGAATCATTACACCTCCGCACAGAAAAGAAAGAAAGCTATTCAGATCATATCGGAGGGGGGAAAAGAGTGGAACACAGGAGCTGGAACTGTGCTGAGGTCATGATGGTTGACCTCGAGAATGACTGTCTTCTTTCTCATTGGAATCAGCTCGCAAGGTAACCACAGCATTGTTCTGTGAATAAGGGCGCCCTGTGCTTTCTCAGATCAGGACAACACGCTGTCTGGAATGTGCAGACGCACGTCAGAGTTGGAAAGTTAATCTGAGGATCCTGCAGTGAACCTGAAAGCTGAGTCAGGTGCTCTGTAGTACTCTGTTTTATGGCAGCAATGATGTGTGGATTTAGCTGTTGACAAACATCCATCTTTTTTCAGGCTTTTCTTGGGAAAGTTTAGGAGCATTCTTCCTCATAGATGTGAAGACTTCCCTTTTTTTTCTCAAATTTGATTATAAAATGTTTAGGTGATTTTTCATTTACTTAAATGGATTTGTACATCTTTACAGCGTTAATAAAGATCCCATTGTTGTGCATTTCTGTCACCTGAACAGGATTTCAGCCCTCAGGTAGTTGCCAATACCATTGAAGTATTTTTGATTGAGCAGGACTTCACAGATGGGCCTGTCGAAGGCACGGTCTGATAGCTGAGACAGGACGTTTTCCCTGCGAGACAAACAAAGGGTCAGACGTTGATGCTTCAGTTGTGAGAGGGCGGCTTTCAGCATGACTGACCTGAAGCTTTTGTACTCAGTTATGACGCAGGGCCCTCTGCTCGACTGCCACGTCTCCCCAGGCTGCCAACCACCAAACCTGCGAGCGTCCACAAAACTCAGCACTCTGGAGGGCTTTTCATTGGAATAAAAACGGAGGTGGGAATGTTTGGGCAGCTCATCCTCTGACGTGAGTCTAAAATAACCAGACATCCCGAAGCGGAAGACTATGTCCATGGGCTGGTCAGCCTGCCCTGCCTTTGGCCTGCGCTTCATGGGAGTCAGCGTGAGTTTTACTTCCTTCCCTCTGGATGTGGCTGTGATGCGATAAGCCTCGCAGGTGAAGGACACGTCGGGGCTCTTGCTGACCTCTGATTTTCTGACCGCTCCGGTAAAAATGAGGCCGTTACACATTTTGTTCACATAAAGGCTGGCCAGGTGGAGCTCTGGTCCCTCGGGCATTTTGTAGGAACAAGCAAAGCTGCAACTGCAGAAATCAAAGTTGCTGAATAATCATGATGTTCTGAGGTCAATGACAATTTATGAGAGAAACAGAATTTACATCATGCAAATGAAATATTTCAGCTTTCTTTAGTGTTTTAGGGAGAAATATGATTTGACATATCATAATAGTAGTGGTAAAGTAATAAATAGTATCAAACAACTAAGAGGCTTGATCTAAAAGGTGTTAAGAAGAATGGTAACAGTTAACACAGAAGTACTTGGACGTTGTTTTTTAGACATTGTTAGACATTAGACATGCTAAATAAAGGCATGGACATCATACACTATAGTGTAATTATGAAATGACTAACTTGGAAACTTAGAAAACAGCTAATATGGAGATATAATATAAGGTTTTGTGTTGATTGAACTCAGTATCGCAAAATAGCGCACTATAAAGTTGGTCATCAGCGTAGTAATCTTTGGTTATTATCTTTGACAGTTTCATAATTTAAATTGGATTTCTGTTTGGAAAAGATTCTGGGCAGGGGTGCATTGACAGGTACACTCAGGATGCACGCTGAAAAGGAAGAATGAATTACCTGCAAGGAGTTGTAAAAGAAACTTACCAAAAGCAGGAAATAGGCTACGACGGTGGCAAAGTGTCGATTTAATTAAACGTGGACTTCATTAACACAGAGGTGTAGCTGAATAGTTAGATGTAGTTGACCTGCAATAAGGTGAATGCAGGTTTCCCAGCGTGGACGTTACAAAACATGTTGTGAAACGCTGTCTCGTTCGCGTGCAAATATCGCGAGATTTGAAGAAGACGTGATTAAGACGGTGAATGGAACGTTTCTTTAACACATTGAACTTTTTCAACATAAATGCACTATTGTTTTAAGGTGCTAGGAAGAGTATGCTTTGAAAAAACGTTTTTCAGATTTATTTAAAAAAAAGAATAGGAATGGTTAATAGAGTTTTTTTATAATTTAATGCACAGTACTTTACATAATTCCACAAAGAAACACACACAATTGGGTACTGTTCATTAAAACAGACTGACATTAACATATGATTACTAATTCATACAAAGAGTTTACAATAAAATATAGACATGGCACATGTGGAACTTCCTTGGGGCATCTGGATGAATTTCTGGATTATCCTCCGAGGTCAAGAGCACCGTCTTCACTGCAGAGCATTCATCATAGCCTGGGCTTGTTTAAGCTCTATGCAAGACGGACAAAAATGTCAAAGTCAGTTAACAATGCTTCCTAGCAAAGAGTTCCACTATCACAGAGGTGAAGAAGATGCAGAACTAACCGGCAAGCAGAACTCTAAACTTGTCAGCAGAAATAGAAAACACTTTCGTTTCCGTGGACCCTGGCATTGCTCCTTGACACTGCAGTTTTAGCTTGATTAAGGGTTCATTCACCTCCTGCAGTTCACTGGAGCTCAGAGTATAATCAACCCGCCAGGAGACACCTTCCAGCCGTCCCACTACAGTCATTACAGGGCAAAATTAAACAATCACTCACGAGGTGTCAGCAGCAGCATTCAAGAGCACTCCTTGGTTGTATTGTGTTTCTCTTTGAAAAGGGCAGGACAGACTGAAACACTTACGCCTCAAGCTTGTAGCTCTGAGTCTGTCTTGCAGGACAGAGTGCTTGTCTTCATAAGATTTGCAGAGTGCCGTTGTGTGTTCTAAACAAATGGGATGGATGTGGAATTAAATATCACAACACATTTAGACAAGAATACAAAGCAGTTTTGGACATTACTAAATCATCTAAGATTATGCTTGTGCCTTGCTGTGATTAAAATTGCATTGGAATTTTATCTGTACTCAAATTAAGATAGTGCACCTCTCAAAATTTCTGCCAGTCAAGATCAATAAAATCAAAAGCATAAAAATACATTATTCTGACATTTTGTATGTGTCTGGTAAGAATATTGTGCTTTAAGAAAGCACAAAGGACGGCACGAGGCTAACCTTTGGGCAGACCGAGCTGCTGCAGCTCACTGGACAGAGATTCGCTGTCAACATCATACTTTGCAGCGCTCGAGAAGATGAAGCTGAGCACGGCCACACCAGCTTTGATATCTCCACTTTCTGCACAAAACAAGGTCATAAATTCATGGTGTTCAACAAAAACTAGTAACTGGGTGATTGCAACGTTGTATGCTTCAATTTAGACATCGGTTTCATAGTTCTACAAATGACGAATATGGTTAATAAGCTTCTTTTTTTTTTGCCTGAGGTCTCCTTAAAGACAGACTTTGGTTTGGATTTAGTGCTCTAGATTTAAATGACAGCATCGGGTTTTTTAAACAGTCTAACAGTTCAAGCTTCTCCAAACAGTATAAGGACAACTTACCAAACTTTGCATCTGCAGTAAGTTTTGTAACTTTGTCGAACTGAAAAACAATAAAAAAGGAGATCAGACAGTTCAACTGACATAGCTGTAAACTATAATAAAGAATTACTCGATTATTTATAACTCTTACATCGATGCCTTCCCCAAGTAAATCCTTCAGTACTTGAGCACAAAGTAGTTTCATTTTGACACTTGACTGTTAAATTAATGACACAACAGCACAAATTTAATACACACAATTTAATAGTAAGAATTAAAATAGTTTATTTTTTGTACTCACAAGCCTTGCTAGTGTGCTAATTTCGGCAAGAACCCAGTCTGGGCAGTCCAGATCTCCACAGAATCGGAACCGCTGCAAGAAAAACGTTTTGTTAACAAATTCATGTCAGACTTTCGAGCTACAACTGGATCCTACGTTAGCTCTATGCAAGATGCAAGCTAGCCTGGCTATCTAAAATAAGCCATAAAAAGTGTTGACTATGTAAAAATTATTTTGTAGGGGTTCTAAATAAGCAAAAATTAAAGATTACCAAAAGTATACTAAGATTTTACCATTGTTGTCAGCTGATTATCCGCTGCTTCGTTTTCTTCGTTGGTTTTTTCCTCCTGCTTCTTCTTCTTTACTTGGCGTTTCACATTGGACACAGTAGCGCTCTACCGCCGCCATTTGGCGCGGAGTGTAGCGCCATCTGACGTCCGAATTCAATTCAATAATTCTAATTTGTTTTTCATGGTGGGTGTTTTATGTTATAACCTTCACCCTGACTGCACACCTGCTCCGCCTCATTGTCGCTACCATATTTTATACATCACATACATTTTGCCGACCAGTTCTCAGCAGCATTTGAATGGAAATGTTTTCATCCCGTTTATGTCGCCGTTATTGCCAGGTAGGTTTAAATCACCCCTTTGAGACTGCAGCATATTGCGTTACTGCGTCAATGCGCAGCCGGTAGGCGTGAGGCTGATCGCTGCAGATCTCATTCACCGGGAGCGTTAAAAAAGGATGTAATTCAATTGTACATGCAGATAAACCTTAAATCGGATTAGAAGGAACACTGTCAATCTTCTTTGATAGGACATCATGCCTGATTGATAGTAGCTTTGAGTCCATGGGAGGAGGAGCCTTAACGCCACCGGAGCTAATCAAATTTGAGTCAACTCCGGTCTAAAAAGAGTTGGAGACAGTGTCTCTCTGCGAACTTGAAATGAACCGATTTTTTTTTATTTCATATTTTCTTTCTCGGCATTTTTTCGTTGTCCTCAGTCTCTCCTTGGACGACGCGCCTTGTCTTGGATGTGAGGACAACGCCAGAATACTCTGCAAAGGTAGCGACGGTAGCTTTCTTTTTTAATGATGTTTTTTTAAAATTACATTTTAAAAACCCGAAACATCACCTACGGACAATTTGATGATATGATCCCTCTTTTCTTCCCCTAAATCAGATATGAAAAATGGTTGTGCACTGGAAAATGAGGTGGACTACCCAAATGTTTTTTTCTATCATGAGGACTCTGAGGAGATGTATGTTGGAGGAACAAATTATGTGTCGAAGCTGAACGTGAACGACTATAATACAATAGAGGTGGGAAAAGTGAACTTTTATATGTTTCTGTCTGTGTGTGTGTGTGTGTGTGTGTGTGTGTGTGTGTGTGTGTGTGTGTGTGTGTCTGCGTGTGTGGTTTGCTCAGTCAAGTTGGTGGCAGCTGGACTTCTGATATGGTGGTTGGTTATAATGAGATGCTGTAACCTAGTGTAACAGATGGTTGCTATAGACACAATGAATGTCTGTCTGTCTGTATGGCAGCTGCCACTGACAGCATTTTAAATTTGGAGTCTGTTGATATCCTGCTTCTCTCCAGGGGACAAAAACAGCTGCGTAATTTATAATAATGAGCAGATGAATGATTTAATTTGACTCTTTTAATGAAAAAAGTACCAGAGTAAGTGTTTCTTTGGTCATTTGTCAAGACTGCAGAAAGGAAAAAGGGGGTTGCCTCAGTTCTGACCATAAGAAAGAGATGTCACTAATGGAGCCAAGCAGTCGAAACCACTTCAACAGAAAACGTTATCGAGGGTGAAAAGCTTTTGCAGATAAGAGTAAATGTGAGAAGAAAAAAAAAGCAGACCATCTCAGTTTCAAAGCCTTGCGGGATTTTTTAAAAATAGAAATATGCCTCTGGAGAAGCTGATGATTTCTAATTTCTCATTAACTCAATGTTTAAAATATTCCTTTTCTTCACGTCCTCTCATGCACCACTGACGTCATCTCTCGCCTCGTCTCTGCAGAAATTTTCTCTTAACGCCACAGGACAGCAGTGCAGCACGGTCAGTCACAGGCAAAATTGGTTTACACCATCAGCATCTTTGAAGGAAACGGGAACCCGACAGTTGATGACAACTGTGTCTGTGTTACAGGGCGCCTGTTCGAACGTCATCACAGTCATCGAAAAATTTCAAGACAGTCTTTTTGTCTGCGGCACCAATGGAAACAAACCCAGGTGTTGGAAGCTTGTGAGTGTTTGCACCTGTCTGGTCTAATGTTTGGAAATAGCTGTAATTGTAGGGTGTTTTCTTTTAAGCAAAGAACAGGGCTGGTATATGTAGTTGCAGTCTCTGTTCTAGCAACTACACCAGCCTTCACCACATAACAGGTTAACCTTCTCTTTATAGTTCAACTCTGTTTTCCCAAGAGTTATTTCCATGTCGCCTCTATTGTGGCAATAGCTCAGCTAGACAAAGGGCGCCGGAGTGGTTCATTAAACTTTCATTTGACACCCGTCTGTATTCCTAGGAGGCTGTTTAATGTTTTATCTTTTTCCACCCCTTTTGAACACTCCCCCCTCGTTTATTTCTGTGTTTCTGCAGTACTCCTCAGTCAACAATCAACCTGCTGAAGTAATGGAGAGTTATGAGGGAATTGGCATCTCCCCTTTTATGCCCACGCAGAATTCAATATCGCTAACAGTAGGTATGAAAAATGAACACGTTTCACAAACACGCCAGCGGCGTGCGCTCATGTAACCATATCGTGTTTGACTGCAGAAGCACGCCCTATAATATTGCATCATTTGCTGTTCTTAGAGGGAGATCTATACTCGGCTGCACCCTTGGACGCCGATGGAAGTTTTTTGCAATTCAGAAGGAAAGCTGGCGGGAGAACCAGCGTCTGGATGTATGAAAACTGGGTAACAGGTAACTAGAGGAACTAGATGAGACTATAGGTACAAAGACAGAGCAGTCCTGAAATGCACTATTGCTTTTTTACTGTCTTCCGAAACTCAATCTCTGTAGACCCCACTTTCATCTCTGCCTCCTGGGTGCAGAGGAAAGATGACCCCGACAACGAGAAGATCTATGTATTCTTTAGGGAAAAGAATGCTGGTACCAACCCGGAAGCGGACCCCTGGGTATCCAGGGTTGCCAGGGTGTGCAAGGTGAGCTGAATCCCCGAAGAGACCTGTTATATCACTGAAGTGCTAATCCGATCAGACGGCTACTGTTAAATCTCCCAGGTTCCGCACCCTGTTTAATACAGTAGAAAATCACAATCAACTCTCTATTTGATTCTGCTTATTTAGTTTGAACATGATCAAAATACAATGAGGGCTCAGACTAAGGCTTAGGGAGGGAGGCATGATGCATCAAGTTGATGAATTATTTCTGATTTCATTTTCTTATGCGGCAAATATAACTACAATAACAATACATTATATTGTGAAACGGAGAACTAAATGAATCACATGTGCAAACACAGAGAACGCGATTGAAAGTTCAGAATACCCAACGCCCACCTGTGAAAACTCATGCAAACGGTGGGCGATCGGATACAATGAAATGAGATCCAAACGTCCGGGGCAGGTTATTTTAAATGGTTGAGGCTATGATGGAAAACATTCGAGGGGGTCTGGGTGGATCTAGATTTAGTCTCAGACAAACCAGCGTCATCCCAAAATGAGCTGCAGTCGATGAGGGGTTTAAAAATAAAAGGTATTCCACAGTTAGCTGATTTTTTAGGTAGTTCTAAATGGAGAAAGAAGGAAATGTTAGGACACACACCATTATGTGAGGTTGACTCACTGAGGTTGACTCACAACCCGTCTTTAAGCATCAGGAGTGACCAGGTGCAGGAGACGTGGGCAGCACAATACTGCTGGAAACAATGGTGAATGGTTGAATGTGAGGTAAAACATGATTCTGCTCTCAAGTTGCTGCTCTTTTCCTGATGTGATGTGCAGCTCATTCTGCTCCGACAAAACACCCAGCAGGCCTTTGGCTGGCTAAAAATACGAGTGTACCACTTTAAAGGCTGTTTTCCAGCAGCCCGCCCAGAAGTTTGCAGCATAAGATCAGGATGAAGGTCATGGGATACGGCTGCAAGCAGGACATTTCTCTTATTCTAGACTCATGACTTGAAATATGCAGTGTACCCGCTGCAGAAAGAACATTTTCCTAAGATCATTTTATACCTTTTGATGTAGCGTTTTGACCCTTGTTAACTTCTCATTCATGGAGAACTGACGCCGATGAGTTGGAGCGTGACAAAGGCATCATCTGTCACCAGACCACTCCTCTTTCATGTTGACTATAATTATCATTTACAGGAACAATAAAACGTGGGTGCACCCTTCCTGGCGGAAGCTCATTGTTGTGTGTTTTGAGTAATTTTGCTGGAAACAAAATTACAGGTGTATTTCCTTACAACTATAGATTACAATTGAACCTTCATCTCTGACTCCATAAAGCTAAAGATAAGCAGAGCCCAAATATTTGAACAGGTTAAACCAGTATGGATGGTGGTTGATTTTATTGTGCAGTAAAACTAAAAGAGGAATGACTCCCTGTCCCGGATCTATGCACAGGTGGATGAAGGCGGATCCAAACGGTTCTTCCAGAACATGTGGACGACCTTCCTCAAGGCGCGGCTGGTCTGCGGTTTCCCGGATGAGTCCCTCTATTTCACCCGCCTCCAGGACATACATGTGGTGCACGCGGACGAGTGGCACGACACCAGAGTATACGCCCTGTTCACGAGCAGCTGGTTAGACTCTCGTCCTTCCCTCTGTCATCAGCAGTCAAGCAGCAATTTGAAGGACACGCTGACGCAGATCTAAATCTAAAGGCTCAGCGTTTTCCAAAGTTTCTTCCTCCTGCTGACAGACAATACGCTGACCTGATGTTTAATTGACCTCCCCGCTGTGACGCAGAGCTGATTTATCAACAAACATCAAGCAGAGCGAAATTAAATGCTGAAAGGAACAGCCATATATCATGTTAAAACACCCCCTTTGATCTTCTCATCCACAAACATTATTGTCCTTTAGGAACTCCACGGCTGTGTGCGTCTATTCCATAGATATGATTGAAGACGTATTCGAGACCTCGACGTTCAAAGGCTACAGCAACGACATTCCCACACCGAGGCCAGGGACGGTAAATATAGCCTCGCTCTCTCACACATCGCTGACAAAACAACACGTTCCATGAGTGTGTTCAACATGTGCAGCTGTATTATCGTCTTCAGACAGACTTTCCTTCTCTTACTTCCACTTGTAGTCATTTATTCCCCTTAAATTTAAAAGGAAAGCTTTTGGGACCTCACCCATTTCTGTCCACATTTTAGGTGGGGAGTAACAGTTTCCACAAAGCAAACACTTGTTGCCATGTCTTTTATACAGTCCATCCACTTCTGCATTCCCAGTTGACAGTTTTAGGGAAATATTTGTCGGATTCTATACAGTTTTTGGAGGCTGTTTGGGCTTGCGTTCCTGAAACCAACAGAATTCTTTCAATTTCATAAACAACCCTGTCGGCTTCAGGAACTGAATGTTTGCGGGACAACAAACCAACGTTTGTCATGCTATATTTCCTACAGAAACGCAGACGGTGTGGTGTTCTTGTGTTTTCAGTGCGTCAGAAACAGCAAGAGTTTACCACTGGCCACCATTGATTTGGTCAAGAACCATCCAGAAATGACGGACTGGGTTCACCCCGTACATCGCACAGCTCCATTTTATATAAGCAACAACAACTACATCAAGATCGCTGTGGACCGAGTTCAGGCTGCAGCCGGGCGGATGTTTTACGTTCTGCTTCTATCGACCGGTGGGTTCTAAAAAAGAAACATCCTGGTTTTGTTCAGGAGGTTATTTTTACTTTCCCTGTTGGCCCGTTTGCCCCCAGTGTTGCAGTGTACAACGGGTGCTATTTTGTATGGAAATAACAGCTCTGTGTCTCACTCCTGCAGATTCGGGAAAAATCCATAAGGTGTTAGAGGCTGGATCCAAACCCTTCATCATCTCAGAGACGCAGCTGTCCAGCCGTTCTCCTGTACAGTCCATCAAACTTGACTCCATAAAGGTGCCGCTCATGACAGAAATCCTTGGGGTCACACTGGGGTTTTTAAATGCTACTTCCTTCCTGGGACATTTCCAGTGACACCAGTGCACCCAGCACATCCAGTGACAGACACAGCTCACACTGGGGGGTGAAGGAGACACCAGGAGAGGGCCCTGCGTGGATGTACCAGAGAAGCACTACCAGAGCTTTAGAAACGGTCTCCCAGCAGGCCACCTGTGAGCACGTTTTAGCCTGACTGTGGAGAACAGTCTGCTGCGTGCCAGCTCCTCCAGCATGACTGGTGGGCTGGGTTACAGGGCAGCTGTTAGGTACTGGCTCCATATCTTCAGAGCCTTTGGTTCAGGACAATGTGGTAGCAGTCAACAACATTGGTGCAATGAACGGGCCTGCGGTGCCTAGAGCTGAGTGTGATCCAGTACCTTTGAGATGTCATTGTCATGACGCATCCATGATGCCACACCACAGACTGTTCAGGGGCTGACTGCCACTTTAATCCAGATCTAGGAGGATCTAGGAGCTCACTGTCTCACCCGGAACTCACCCATACGAAGGAGTGTGTGCTGCCACCTCAAGGCCAAACTCGTGCTTCATGAGTTGATGAAGCCTGGTGGTTCCTACATCATTTTCTTTTCTAAAAATAAGGGTTTTAATTGGAATATACCATTCGTTGAGATGTGGGATTACTGTACACCGTAACCCAAGTGGACATAAAATATTTCAATTTCCTATTAATTGTTGATGCTCCTGATTGATTGTTCCCTATTGATGTTTCTGTCTCCCTTTGCTTAGAAAAAGCTGGTGGTGGGTTTCTCAGAGAAAATTTCTGCCGTAGACCTTCAGAGATGTCAAGATTACAACAGATCCTGTCAGAGTTGTGTGCTGGCTCGTGATCCGTACTGCTCGTGGACGCACTCTGGATGCGCCCCACATGTGCCGTAAGTCGGATATATTGTTTATTCGCCCATATATTTAAATTAGTCTGTTTAAATAGGAAGTTGTGTATTTGTTTTCTTCACTCAAGATATTTTTGTTGTTTTTTTCAGTGGAGGCATTCAAGATGTCTTAAATGGGGAAATAAGCGTGTGTGAGACTGGTGAAGGTAAGTAGTTAGCACACTTTTATATAAAACTTGGATTGCAGAAATGTCAATTTTCTAATGTCCATTTTCACAAACACCTAAAAAAAGACAACTTTAAACATATGCGTCTTGTGACGGGGTGTGAGAGCGCCCCTAAAGGAAAATTAAAGCAATCGCTCGCCCTGTGATGGCCTGCAAATAAACTAAGCAGCCCCAAATCGCTTGATGGCTTAATTTGGAAGAAAGTGCAAACTCACAGCTCTCCTCACAGTATTTTTTCTATTTTAGTAGCTTTTAATATGTAAATGTAAGTTTACTTTAAAATAGAAATTACATGACACACCAAGGCTTTTCTGAATCCTTGTATTTTGTCTTAATTTTAGTACAGCAACTGAACCGCACCAGGCGAGAAGCAGTTTCTGCAGCTCTGGCGGGAACAGGGACCACTCACTCTGTCCCCCTGGGTGTCCCCTTCTACCTGTCCTGTCCCATTGACTCCTACCACGCCGTCTACACCTGGGAACACGGAGGCCAGAGGAGTCCCTGCCTCCAGATGCAGTCCCAGTGCCTGCACCTCATCCCGGCCATGACGGAAGAGAACTACGGCAACTACAAATGTGTTTCGGAGGAGAAAGGTTTCACTAACGAGTTGAAGAGTTACCTCCTCGAAAAGCAGATCATCCCCAAATTAAACACTGAAATCAAATTAAACACTGAAATCCTTCCTGCCAAATGGAACGATGCTTCAGCGGTGGTTTCACAGTTCTGGCTCAGCCTGGGCTTGTCCGTGGCATCAGGAGTGATGGGAATGACATAGGCTATGCACAGCTTGTGCTGAATCTTTGCCCTTACTGCCACCAATCTGGTGAAAGTCAGTTTATTTGATATGCTAACGTTCCAACAGTCCAGGTCTTAGTTGCGGGAGTTGTTTCTTTGTTGTGTCAGAACAGTTCATGTCTTCATTTCTGCCCAGTCTATTTTTACAATGGCTCTGGTGGGTGTAATAAAGGTACCAGAGTCAGAGTCTTAACTCCCTTAAATTAAAACCGTTTAGTCTGGATCGGTTAGTAAGCAGTCTTTAGCATCCCACGTGAATGTTTGCAGCACTTGGATGAGGTAAGAAGGGGAAGGCGTGCATTCCCACTGCAACACAGTAATAGCAGGTTGTTGATATGAAGGTGCTGAGGAATGTTCGGAGGAAGGATCTTGCGTTTGATGCACAGCTGGAGAGACGTGATCTACAATGTTGCTGTCCAGCAACTAGAATTCACACACACGACTCACTTTAATGGAACGCTGTCGGTCTGAGAATGTTTGAGTGTGAGAAACTGATGTGTGAAAAGCATCCTCCTTTCTTCACTTATTGAATCTGAGCAAGTGTTTTCAGTTTTTAATGATTCTTTTGTAAATAGCAGGTCAAAAAATGTTATTTATTTAATGTAAGTTTGCTTTAAGCTTTAAATAAGATGTAGAAATGTAAATGATGAACTGTTTACATATAATTGTTATAGTATTTTTGTTAACCACATCTGAACTAAAGTCTTTTTATTTTTATATAAACCATGGAGTGCAAAGAGTGATATCCTTTTTACAGTTTTAGGAAGAAATTTCAAAATTTCTTATTTTTGGATAATCATGAAATTTCTTTTTAAAACTGTAATTGCTTTTTCCTCTCCATGTTTTCACTGAGGCATTCTGACTTCATCAATAAACAGTCACGCCAACATGAGCCTGGGCTCTTGTCTGATGTTCTTTAGATTAGGAAGCTTTGGAAACCTCATCCTGTTTATGGGACAAACCTCCAGACCAAACAATTTGTCTGTGCTTGACTCGGGTCTTTTTTGATGACGTGTGTAGAGGAAAATAAAAAACAAATGCAAAATTAACATCTCGAAGCAACTGTCTTTTTTTTTTATAGATCAATGCTAAGAGCAATGATGCAACACAGCCCAACTGGAGACCTAAAACATGCCGTCAGGGATCTGTGGGACACAGAATTTTCAACAGGAATAATTGCTGGAGCCACCCTGGTTAATTAAATCCTGTCCCATCCCAGTGTTCCGACACAACGGAAAGCCAGAAATTAAACAGGTCTTGCAAAAACTGCCCAACCTACAGCTGTCATCAACATTTAAACCAAAACAGGGCTGAACTGGACAGGACATGCTGTGAAGAGCACAGTCATATCAAACGTCAACGGCGCCTCTCTGGGGTCATGAAGGTCCATTTAGCATCCAAGATTCAATAAGGATTCTGGGCAGGACCGACACCTCGGCTTATCTGTGATGGCCCTTCGTTCCTGAATGTTCTGTTCTGGTGGGGCTTGTTAGGGTCACACTGCTAAATATACATTTTGTGATATGGCCACCCTTATCTGCTAATGTGACATGACCGCAAATAGACCTTGATTCCTAAATCAAAGAATCAAAGTGACGTGTTTTCCTGTTGTCGACAGGAAAAAGAACGGGAAGGGAGGGAGTTCAAAATATGCAAGGAGTAACTGAGGTAAAACACAAGAGTTCATTTCAATGCACTTCTCTTCCCAGCACTGTAACATGAAATATTTCTTATGTCCACGGCGTAAGAGATGATTTGCTCTTTCAAATGCATGTTGTTTATTTGCATATCAAGAAAATGAATAACAATTTCTGTATTTTACCTTTTACCACTCACATCACATTACAAAAACAAGTTAGGTTGATCAAAAGTGGCAGCATGGCCAAAGCTGGTTTTCCCTCCATCCGGCCTCAACATGTCATTGTGAAATCTTGTTTATTGACAAATATAAATATATGACAAAGTATATTCTATTCTATGTTGTATAATCTCCATCAAATCACTTTACTCTCCTCTGTGTGTGTGTGTGTGTGTGTGTGTGTGTGCTTACGCGCGTGACTTGACATAATTCATGTCGAAATTAAAAGAAATCGCGGGTGCATTTTCATCACTATACCAGCAGATGTCACTGTTGTATCACAGGACACAGGCTGCTCTCTAAAACGGAATTCTGACATTTTTACTTTGATCATGTAATTCTTTTAAACAATACTAACATGTCACCTGGACAGATTTTTCTTGTATAAAATATTTTTTGTCGTCATACCTGACGTTCAACTGTTCTATTTTTCAGTTCAACAGGTTTATATTGAAACACACCAAGAGGATGTCATTAAGATCAATCTCAGTGTATTAGTCCTATTAATAGTTTAAAGGGGGCTACTTTTTAATTTATGGGCCTCTTAAAATAGTGTTTTCGTAAACGTCCTTATTTTATCACCCCATCTACTGATGTGTGGTGGTATTACATTTTAAAATCCCGTTGGGCATTTATTGATGTAATTCTCTTCTTCACCAGAGAGCGGCAGTATTAGAGAAGGAAAAGTCAACATTAGTAACAATACTATTTAGGACAAATAATGACAATATAAAAATAATAGTAAAATCGTCACGACAGCAATAGATTATGAAATTTAGATTTTTGCAGTTGACAATATGTGACCTGCCGAGGATGACGCCTTTTTTTAAATCTTAAATTCTGCATCACAGCAACCATTAAGTAAAATTTGTGTTTTAATGAGAATCTATTTATTTATCCATGTACATGGTCAGCTCTACGGCTTGATTTGTATCCTCTGTTTGCCTGCTATCCTGAACCAAACTTCTTTTCTCGTTTTTGGCAACTAAAGACAAAAGACCGCAACCGAATCGAATGGGGTCAAAGATTATGTTTAAGATTGGAATAATAAATAAATCATCGGATCTTAAATAATGAATTATCTTTCAGGGTGGAGGCCCCGGAGCTTCTGTATCTTTAATACTGAGAAGAGAGATGGGAGAGGCTGCGCGCTCACGCGTCCCTGTCGCGAACGCGCGGAGGCTTCCGCACTCGCAGAGAGGGAAAAAGGCGCCGAGGACCGTCTCGCAGGTCAGCGGGGAAAACATGTTCCTTCCGCCGCCCTTCATCAGCACAGTCGATGTCTGCAAATATCACGTGAAATCTTGCGCAACAAACGACGACTCCAGCTTTTTCCACCAGTAAAATTTGTTTCAGAGGACTGTAGAACTCCGAGGGATTAATAAAACAGACACTGAAGTTCACGTTGACAGGTAAGGCGTGAAGATGTTGTTGGTAAAATATGTTTTTTGTTTGTTTGTTTTTAAAAAAGAACACTTTTTATTAGAATCCAGGTCAGATTGGACATAGATCGCGTGTCAGTTTTCTCTTATGTGTGGACGGTGATGGGGCATCAGTTTAAATCAGTGGAAATTTACTATAGAAAACACGAGGTTTCATAAGAAATTGGTGATATTGTCTTTGATATCTGCCAAGATCAACAGTTTTCAGCACCCAGGCGGTGCCTGGAAGCACAGATAGAAGCTCAGTAGGAAAACTGCTGCAAACACAAAGCACGCGTGTAGATGACCCCTGAACAAGATTTTCAAATGCATTGAAGTGAGTTTTAAGAAAAGAAAACCATCCTCGTGGTGCATTCAGACCACAGAAATGTCTCTGTTTTCTCCTTCCTCGTTTTGATGAGTTTCAGAAGAATTTCAGGCCAGTTAAAGGGTTTTAAATCTAAAAGTTGTTGGGAATTCACATGTGTCTTGTTTAAAGGGACAGGTTTAATACTGTCTGGCTATTAGAATGGTGATCTTCAGTTAATATGCTTTCATTGATATTTGCAGGTACAGAAAATGGCTGGACGGCTCCTACAGATCTTTGCCTTGTGGACCACTGTGATGGGCATTGTGCAGTGCTGTCCAGAGTTCTGCAGCTGCCAGGATAAATTTACCCACCAGATTGCTGACTGTGCTTACAAAGACCTGCTGGCGGTGCCTGTGGGTCTCCCGTCCAACGTTACCACAGTCAGCCTTTCTGCCAATAAGATCAAATCCCTAAAAAGCAGAAGCTTCGTCAACATCACGCAGGTCACCTCTCTCTGGCTGGCCCACAATGAGATTGTCAGCATCGAGAGGAACACCTTCGCTCCCCTGATTCAGCTCCGCAACTTGGATGTTAGCAACAACCACATTGTCTTCTTCCCCTGGGAGGATCTGCGTAACCTCACGGCCCTGCAGCTTCTGAAAATGAACAACAACGAGATGGTGAACCTCCCCAAAGATGCTTTCTCCACACTTAAAGACCTGAGATCCGTGCGCATCAATAACAACAAGTTCACCACCATTGTGCAGGGCACCTTCACCGCCCTCACCTCCATGTCCCACCTTCAGATTTTCAACAACCCCTTCGATTGCTCCTGCAGCCTGGAGTGGCTGAGGGACTGGATCACAACAAACAAGATTTCCATCCCCGAACAAAATGCAATAGTGTGCAACAGCCCGACGCACCTGAACGGCACGCTGGTTACGAAGCTTCCCAAACTGAGCTGTAAAGCCCCAACTGTCACCATAAAATACCAGCCCAACATCGAGAACACAGAGCTCTCCGAGGGCTCGACGGTCATCCTGAGCTGCGAGACCACCGGCAGCCCCAAACCGCAGGTCAGCTGGGAGGTGAACGCAGGAAATCAAAACCATCTGTTCCCCTTGCCCTCTGTGGGAGAGATCAATGAGGCGCCAATTAATGATAAAACAACCAACGATCGATTCCTCGTCTTCATAAACGGCACCCTCATCATTCCCCGTATGAGCGAAAGGGAAGATGGAAATTACACCTGCTCTGCAGTCAACGAGCTGGGAAGGGTGGACGGCGCCGTAAAACTGGCCGTGACCGTCTCACAAAAAGCAGCGAGCGGCGTAAAGCCGGACGCGACAGTCGTCAAGATCCGCCCGCCCGTCAAAAAGCCTGCAGAACCCATCTCCAAAAGCAAGGAAATTAACTGGATCAAGCCGGAGGAAAAAACAAAGGGGGGACACGAAGCCCTGCCAGACAAAGGCGACGGCGGCAGGCAGATCAGTGTAGTGAAGGACCCCAGCTTCGCCAGCAAGTGCGGCGTCAAGGAGAACAGCGAATACATCTCCAACCACGCCTTCAACCTGAGCCTGGACGACCTGAAGCAGTACACCTTTGACTTCGGCGTGATTGCTTTGGAGGTTTCGGAAACGGAGGCAAAAGTGCAGCTGAATCCTCTGAAACTGCCCAACAGCAAATCGACGCTTCATCTGAGTCCCACCGAGGATCAGGAGACGGTGAACAAAGAGCCTCTGGGTCTGCTCCAGTCCGCCTCCGGCAAAACCACCTTAGACATGCTCTACCTCTGCGTGAAGAAAGGCAACGGGCACTCCATGGTTCAGTGGTCCAAAATAGAGGAGGGGGTCAATGCCTACCACTTCCACAATTTACAGCCTGGCACCAATTACACACTGTGTCTCACATATGGGGGGAAGGACTGTCAAGTGCAAGTGGTCTTCACAACTAGGAAGAAAATACCCTCCCTGCTTATCATCGTGATTGTCAGCATTTTCCTCCTGGGTCTGGCCACTGTCCCCCTACTGGGGGCCACCTGCTGCCACTTATTATACAAGTACCAAGGGAAGACCTACCGACTCATAATGAGGACCCAGAACCCGGATCAGATGGAGAAACAAATGGCTGGAGATTTCGATATGAGGGCGTCTTTTGTGGGGTCCGAGAAGACCTTCAACCCCAGCGAGTCAGACACTGGGGAAGCGGAGGCTGAGGGGGAGGAAGGCGACGGAGGAGAGGGGGAGGCTGAGGGAAGCGTGGCCACAGAGTCCATCCCGGGGTCCTCCTCAAAAACCAACCAGGAGGAGTTTGAAATGGGTTCGGAGTACAGTGACAGATTACCGCTGGGGGCAGAGGCGGTCACCATCTCGGAGGAGATCAACGGCAACTACAAGCAGCCTGGCCGCTGATCCGCGCCCATTTCTGCGGCGTTACTGTAAATTATCTTTACGTTTGAGCAGCCAAATTCACGCAGGTAACACACCCATTCTGATGCAAATTTAAAAAAAAGAAGATTTTTTTTTAAAAAACAACCTCAGAAAATATCCCGTATGCGTCGATTAAATGAATTGATTAATATGACATCTCTCGTCTGTTAAGGTTAAAATAAGCCGCACACGACGCAAGCACAGCTTTCTACAGTCTTTTACACCTCAGAAAGCAGCACAAAGTTCCCTCTGCGGGACACACGCAGACGGACGGGAGCGCGCACATTCCGGCGAGGCAAAAAATATATAAATAAAAGTCATATTAAAAAAAAAAAGAAGAAGCAAAAACAACTACTGCCATTTTGTAGAGCACAAAAAGAACAAAACGTGCCATATCGTGTTTTTTCTAAAGAATTTTAAATCAAACTCAACAGCCGTTTGATATCGTGTAATTGGACACCGGATGCAGATATTTGCGCTCTCGGTGTTGTTGCGCAAGGCCTGAAATTCCAAAAGAGGGAACAGATTATCCCACCAGATGTGTCGTGCTTGGTTTATTTGCCAAAAAAAAAAAATGTAAGAAGTGATGTTCCGGCTTTCTGAAATGCGCGGATTGAATCCTCGGTGTAGTCTCGCTGTTAGACGGAGCGTGTCCCTGGCATGTCACACGTAGGACTTCTTTGTGTGGTTTTTCTTAGTGTAGTGTAGAGGACTTAAGTGTTACTGTCGAACTGTAATGTAAAGCCATGTGAACAGCGGTTAATATCAATTATTGTTTTTTTTTATTTTTTACAACGGTAAGTTTCTATGAAGCCTCGACGAACGGGCGTCACTGTCTGCTTGTATACGCATAAAGTGAGTTTTTGTGATCCGTCTTCAAACGAGGAGGGGAAAAAAGAATCCAGTGACTTTTCAGGATTTTTTGATATAATTTTATGTAAGTGTAATTAATAAAACATCTGAAACCAAGTGATTTCCCTTTTTTTGGTCGTTAATTATTTGTTTTGGTGAGTACATCTAAAATTACCGGAAAAGATTTAGCAAAAATGTCTCAGCGTTCACCTTCATTAATAAATAACTCGCCTGCAATTGTAATTTATTTAAAATTGACGATGGAATATTAGCGCGTTTATGCGCAAGCTGAAGAGAAAGGTCGAATAATTACAAAGACTTGATATGAAGACGCAGTTTTGACGCTCTAGCCAGAAGCAACGACTATATGAGAGGCATTCATAAAAATCTTTTCTTTGAGTTTTATTATCACATAAATCAGAAGGATTTGCTCACTCATTTTTTCCCCACTTAAAAGTTAGATATCAGAAAAGAGTTTGGACGCAAACAATAAAACGCTTAAAGAAGCAAGTGGTGTCTACAAATAAATCAGAAGATGTAAACAGTTCCATAAGGTAAAACCTATTCCACAGGTTGTTCATTACATAAAAGACTTGGGCAAAAAAACAAACAAGCTACAAACTCATTCATTAATAAATACCTCAATTAGGTCACCTGTACCCCTTAAAAGTTTGCCTCTGTGGATTGCACATGCTGGGTAACTGAATTTTTAAAAAAAAATTGATTTATACAATGACGTTTCAGAAAAATGAGACTGAGATTTCAAGCGATTGTGCAACTCTGCACACGCACACCCGAGACATTGGAGGTGTGGACACAAATCTTCATGTCGCACGGAACTGTAAGTGCACTTATTGGACAGAATGCGGACTTCTCTAATGGGTTCAGACAAATAATCCTGTAAAATTTTCCCAAAGCCAAAACAGACTTCCTCCATCAGGGTCACATTCATGTTTATTTGCTGGCAGCTACCTCCGCCTCCTTGGCTGCGGCTGCTTTTTTGCTCGCCTCCTGGTTCCTCTGGTGGAGGCTTCCGTTCAGAAAGCCCTCTCTTGTCGGACGCTGGAAGTGCTTCCTGGTGCCCACTAGGGAGGGGTTGTTGACCAGGGTGTAGAGGAGCTGCCAGTGCCTGCGGGCCCTCTTGGCACTGGAAACTTTGTGTTTCTTCTCCTGCTGGACGAGCTGGATCCCTGAGGACATTCAGACATCATGATAGCATCAGCAGTAGGTACAAATCCTTCAGTCACAAGAATAGACAACACTTTTAATCTAAGATGGATCGAAAGGCGCTCTTTTTGGCCACCCAGGACCAGCCTCTATAGAAAGAGCAATAATAGAAAGCAATCATATTGTAATCCTCTAAACATGATGGGAGCGTATTAGGCTTGCCATTATCACAATGAACACTTAAGCCCCTTGGGCTACATGAATATGAAACAGGCAATTAGTGCAGCTCATCGACATAATAAACTAGTCAGGAACTAATCTTTGCAATATAATATGTTATTCTTCGTAATTTGTTGCTCCGTAGATGTAAACACTCCAAATCACAATTGGAAAACTGTTAATTCCTTATAGAATTTACATTGTCTTGCAGCAAACGTGTTTCTCTGCGGCACCAACAGAGGGGGCATAGTCTGTCAGCAAAGTAAATAATCCTGAAACTACACAGATCATTTTATGTAAGTTCCTTAAGCAAGATTTACATTGCTTATGATCCAATGCCAGACTGGGTTCTGGAGTTTTTACCAACAAACAATACATAAATATATTAAGCCCCCACGAGCGCCTGTTTAGTGTTTACAGACCCTCTTCTGCATCCCGTGACCTCTGCACCGCTCCGCTCTCCTGGCCCACGGACTGCAGCAGCATCCCACAGAAGGCTTTCATCACAGGATGAGACTGGCTCACCTCAATCTTCAGATAATGAGCATAGCAGCGGTAGGCTGCAGACAGACACAGGGAGGGGGCGTCAGTCTGACAGGGTGAAAGCAATAAACATGTAGGAGAGTCCCCCCCCCAAACCACCCTCACACTGGCTTTGAGGCAATCACACATAATGGTCACATAATCACACTTTCTCTTTTCTTTTCGAGCCACCTGCTTATTCGTGGTGACAGATGTATTAAATCTGCAGCCGTTTTAGGGATCGTGTGCAATTACAGCTCCCACCACCCTGCATAGAATACAGATATGTGAGCTGCAGCTGGTGGCTGGTATGTGAAGTAAAAAGGTGACGTGTTTGTAGCCCCTAAGTGGGAGGGCTGACGGTAAATTTGCACATAAAAAAACCTGCTTCTCTTTAAACTAAAGATCCGCATAGGTGAGAACGCGGTGGTGGAACCTTTTAAATGGTGCAGTGTGTCCACAGACATCCGATGATGACATGAATAGAGCAATAGTGGTGATTCATCTAAGAATGACAGAGACAAAATAACAAATAATCTTTAACCTGGGTCAAGCGGTTCCACATTACGGTTGAGAAGACTGATATCCATGCGCCCCATGTGGACAATGTTGAACATTGCTGTGATGATCATGCGCCACACCCCCAGTAACACTCCAATCAAAACATTGACTGGAAACATCAAGTATGTCAGCAGGAACAAATTCGCCCTGCAGATAGGAAGCATTAGTATGCAGAATGATTTAATGTAAAAGCGGTTAACGATAACATGTATGGCGGGTCACCTGTTGTCCAGGTCTCTTGTGCCTGCTATTTTTTTAACGAAACAAAATCTGCCGACAATGTGTTGAAGCAACACGGACAGGAGAATCATCAGCCAGAAGGGCCTAAAAGCACAAAAAGAAAGTTACAAATTATGTCGTCAAAGCTGACAGAACACAGAATATAAGGATTCTTTTTCAGTAGAAGATGATGTAAACGACACCACAGGTATTGCATGAACATGTTCCGCAGCGACGCTCACCACATGCTCCACAGCATCTGAAAGAGGATCAGATGTTGCCTGTACAGAATTGGGATGATGATGAGGAAGACCCCCACCAGAAGGCAGAGGAAGAACACCATGGTCTGGACTAGCATGCCTGTAGAAAAAAGATCAGACTATGACCAACATTCCCAAAAAAATCACACCATTCCTCCCTCCCACATCACAATGATGGGGAAGATGAGCATCTAATCCTCTCCTGGAAACATCAAGAGCATATTATGAAGCTGACCCGAAGTAAATAAGTTGCTAAAAAGTCCATTTAGAACATACAGACAGACAGGAAGTGACAGAATACCTGAACAGCACAATTCAATCTCATTAAAATGAATCTAGATAATCTACAGTTGTTTCTGTGAGGTCAATACGTACCGATGCAGATGTGAGCAGCTGTGAAGCCTGTGTATCCCATCCAGCAGACCAGTGCTGGCCGAGAAGCCCTCATATTTCTCTGGCAGTTGTAAACATTATAGATATCCCCTCTGTACAGTCCCTTGAGATTATCTCTGCACCAGAAACAGAAATGTGCTCAAGATAATTCAGCACAATGCACAGGGGGAATGGACTCAAATTGTTGCAACAGTGGGAGATAATTCAGTGTAAAATGTGGGAACACCACCAGAATACACAACACAGAAAAATGTTAATTGAGATGTACTGGCACGTAATTTAATTCCTTATCTAATCAGCTGAAATTCTTGGAGCGATCACACAAGAATAAAGGCTTTTCTCTCGGTCTCGAGGTTTACTGCTCTTTGTGTTATTAATAAATCATGACACTAAGTAAAAGCAAACCTCAGGATTCTCAGACAAATTGGCATTTAAATAGACATCATTGGAAAAAAAGGCAGAGAAAGCAAAGAATTCTTTTCTCACCGATGGAGGACCATGGACCTCATGAGCATCAGCAGGTTGACCAAACAGGATAGGACCATGGCAGATATGTAACACACTGCAGGACAACGTTCCGTTTAGTGTGAATTCATGTTGTTTCTGGAACAATGTTCGCAAAGCAGAAAACACCTGGCTGAAAATGAGTACCCTTACTTCTGCTCGTGCTCACCTTCAACACACCATATGTAGTAAACGACTATTTTAACCACTTCGTGTCTGTCTGGAGACAGCGTAATCTTGAACCCAGCTAAAACACTGGCGATGTTTTCATCCACTCCCAGACGGGCTTTCTGCAGATGTGGCACCACTGCGGAAATCAGCAAAAGGCCCACCTGAAAATAGAAAATGATTAAAGCGTTCTGCTGGTAACAGGGGTCGCTCGTGATTGTTGCCGAGTCGTTGTGCAGTTACCTGATACAGTGCGATAAAGGACACCACAGCAGAAATCGCCAGCTTCAGTGGAAAACAGAAAGCTGTTGGACAAAAAAAGAACCTCGTTAAACAATGTTGATGTGAAATTACAAATAACTGAATGAAAGATGCCTTTACCTTCTTCTGGCATGTAAATGTACGACTTCACGGCATTGACTATCCTCTGAGGGAGCTTTGGCAACTCTGCACTCGATGTGCTGAAAATTCCCAAAAGTTTGTTCTTAAAATTATGCATTTAACATCAGACTTTAATGATTAGGTTGTTTTTTTATTCCCCAGGAAATGACACAATCCTACATCCTGTGATGTGATGGACATCAGTGATGAGCAACATCAGCTGCCAACCAGAGACACCAGCTCACTAAAAGGGAAAAAGCGAACCCTCTATGCTCTTATTTTGAAAACACCGACACTGGATCCTGGTACCTCATTTTGCTGGGCTTCTTCTTGAGAATTTTCTTCACATAGTCTTTATAGTAGCTGCTATTGAGATCCTAGGAGAAGGGTAAAAAAAAAAAAAAAGTAGAGATTTGTGTGTAAAACACCCCAAATTAGACAGCGTGGCCTAACCCAAAGAGCAATGTGATTAAACCTCTTTAGATTCAGTGTTGTACATTCCTGTGAGGTGTCGCCTCAGCTCTGTCACACCCACGCTGAGATTAGTATCAAATAAACAGCCGTATTGTGTCTCCTCGGTGAAAAAACAAGGTAACCTTTTCATAATCTGATCAGGAACATAAGTAAACCAATTACGTCAAATCTGCTTAAAATTATGAAGCAAGTGGCATTCTGGGCTGTACTCCATGTTTTCACTCGACCCCGACTGTATGAGCACCATAAGCACCCAGAACAGCAGGCATGGCTTACGAATGCATAGATCCCTGAAGAAATGGCTTCTTTAAAAGTTTGGTTTTCATAATTCCAGCTTAATCGACGTGCAGATTTGAAGTGTTATGTGGCGCCATGGTGATGGAAACGTACCTCTGAACCTTTGTTCTGTTCGGTGTCCTTGAAACCCTTAAAAAGAAGAAGGGGGTACTGGAAACTAAGGAAGGCCAGGCAAACTATCTGGGGCAGGCTGGAGAAAAGGGAGAAGTGTTTGTGGATCTGCAAAAGAATAAGACAGATAAATCCAGAAACTTCAAATGTAATTTCTCTTTAAATAATTCATTCATTTATTGGGCACTTTTTGTTGCCAACAGAATCTGCTGCATACCAAAGAAGACACTGGCACTATTAAGAAAGTATCCAAATCCCGAATGACAAGCTCACTCACACTAAACAGATTAACTGTGACAAAGCCACCCGATTAACACCAACAGAGAGTGGAACAAATTGTTTGGACTCTGAGCCATTCAGCACACTAGACAATGTGGATACTGGAGGAAAGAGTCCATCTTGAAAGTTCCAACCATGTGTAGTTCTACACGGCCCTGCTTTGACTGGTGCCCAATCGGTCCAGATCAAACCAGTTTGTGTGTCTTAATCCTGAAAACCCAGGTGGAGTAAAAGCTCTCTTTACTCACCAGTGTCGTTCTGGGACAGTCAATTTTCTGCCAGACCAGGACAGTAAAGTGCGTCCACGACAGGAGGCTTCCCAGAACGTAGCCAACTTTATTATGTAAAGTGCCACATGCCAGGAGAGGGTAGTACAGTGCAGGGTAGAAGAAGACTCCCAGAATCACCCAGTTCTCTGCAAGTGCAACAAACCTTAATGGAAACCAAGATCTACTAAAGGGAAATACTACTTAATGCAGGGATTCTGGGGAAAAAAAGAACAAATGTGACTCTATTTGCTGCTATGCTGAACTTTGCCTCTTTTGTTCAGCTAAAGTAACCGTGCGTTGACTCCCTACAGTGATTTTAAAGCTCACGATGCTTATCAATTAGTCAGAAGCAACTGCTGTTGCAAATGTAATTAAAACAACCCAACAATGTTTACACAGATGAACCTTTGAGGCTTCCGGGGAACCAGCCGACTGGTACAACTGAAACAACATTGAAACGTTATAAATAATTGGTTGTCATCCTCACGTTTGTTGTGTGTGTCGGTGGTGAAGGGGAGGGGGTTGGGTGACACGATGAGCCCCCACAGTTTGCACAGGAGGACTCCAAACACGGCCACTGCGAGGCCCTTGTGCTGCGTGTGATCCAGGAAGTTGACTGGACTGTGAAATCAAACAGCAGGTATTTGGAGCCCACATGTTACCAGACTCACACTTGACTGAAACTCTCATTGAGCAGCAAATGACACAAAAGACCACAGCAGCCGCATCAGCCCACTAACGATAATCAGAACTGACTCTAAAAACGCCAAATAAAAAGTGCTTTTTTTGGGGGGGGATTTCTACCTTTTGTGTAAAATAAGCCTGAAACAAGAAAATCCATCAGTGGCCAAAGCGAGTAAATCCAGAGCCGATTCAGTGGGCGT
This sequence comes from Takifugu flavidus, assembly GCF_003711565.1. Taxonomy (NCBI): domain Eukaryota; kingdom Metazoa; phylum Chordata; class Actinopteri; order Tetraodontiformes; family Tetraodontidae; genus Takifugu; species Takifugu flavidus. The sequence continues at coordinate 4,606,853 of NC_079532.1, forward strand.
GAAAGCTTCTAGCCTTCGGAACACTCACTCACCCACTGGCTCATCTCTGTCGGTGGCCCACTGAGCACCACGGATGGAGCAACCCTGGGGCAGTCATTGCCCAAGGGCAGACAATAGAATCGGTTGGACTTGAAGCTTTTTTTCCCATTTGAACTACACACAAGAACATGTAAAACCCCTACTATGATCCTGTAAGAGTCTACAATAAATAAATGAGATAAAATCCAGCTTCACCTGAGTAAACCCAGGAGGCCCCTCTGTCTGTCTCCCGCCTTCATTCGCCGGGATAAGATAACCAGGATCAGCATTACAACACACTGGAAGGAGAAGATACATGTTAGCATCCTTCATCCCTGGTGTTGAGGCCTCGCTTGGTTTCAGATTTGAAAATAAAATGATTTGATGCCACATCAGGCCACAACCCGGTAACTCATTTGTGCTCCCCGAGGATGTGGCCTGAGTGAACTGTCATCAGTCAGGATCACTGAACCGGTGAAACTCCAGTGACCTGTCACGACCTGGGACACATTTGAGGAGCATAGGCGTGAGAAATTCGCCGAACAATGCGATTCATCTTTCAAAGCGAGGTACAAATAGAATATAGTTGTGATAAACAGGTCATCAACAGCAGATAAAGGGTGTTTTGGACCGTTTAATTTGTCTTGTGGCCACTTACAGATATGGCTGTGATGATTATGTGGTAGAGCTTGTCATCAGCCGTGGGGTCACATGGAGAGATTATCCTGAAAAATAGGGAAAACGTTACAAGAGTGCGGCAAACGGCAATCTGAGCCAGAGTTACACGTCATCACGAGAAACACCCATGGCTGGAAAGTTTGCGGCTAAAACCCTGCGGAGATTTGCGTTTAAACGGATTGGTATCAGCGCAACACAGGAACAACAACAAATGCCAGCTTACACCAGAACAGGAATGCCTGGTCATGAGGTGGCATTACTACCGTAACAAGCAGAACAACCTATAAATATCACCCATTTGAGCTTATTTAGGAAGATCCTATGCTATTCTTCCCAGTCTGGGGATGCAGAAATGGCCGATGGGTTGATGTTTTTCACAATAGCCTCAAGTCTGTCTAAACACTGTGTCACGTTTGGTGCAATCAATTTATACTTTTAAGATGATGTCACATTTTCCAAGAGTCCTGAGGAGAAAGTAGCGCTTAGCACAACGCAGACTATAAATTTACACAAAAGCCATTAGATGAATTCACTGCAACACTAACCAGCAAATAAACCCCCTGAGAAGACATGACTGGTACTGTGAGAGCCCTGTTGCATTGTGGGATGAGCTGAGTCAAAGGTTTTATGTTACAAGGCTGCGCGTATGCATTGGATCTACACCAAACCTTTGCTTCACTGATGCTGTCATGGTTTTTACCTGATAAAGTCTATATAAAATCAACAGGTTTTATAGGTAATCTCCATATTAAGGCATAAACATGAGACAGTCTAACTGAACAGAGACAAACAAACATGTTGATATTCTTACTCATCCTCAATTTTTGAAGGCAGAGGATCTAAGTCTGGGTACTCGTAGTCCAGAGGATCATATTTATCCATTGTGCTTTCTCTTTTTGAAACAGGTCCAGTCTGTGAAATAAACTGGGATACTTATAACCACAGTTTCTGCTGTGATCCACTTGACTCAAGAGGAAAAAAAGTTTTTCACGGTCCCGGGTTGCTGCAGCAGCGGCGTCCTCTCTCAGCGTTTGGTTTCCCCGTCTCAGTCACACACTCCTAGTCTCCCCAACTGCCTGCGTTCAGGTGCCCTGACCTCGTCCCACGGTGGAGCTGAGATCAATGTGACAGGTCCTGGCTGCAGCCTGCTGCCTCCGCCCAACGAAGGCCCTATTTCAGCTGAGAGCTACCACCACCCTGGAAAGAGAGCGAGAAGGGGGCAGTGAGGGAACAAAGAGGGAGACGTAGAGACGTGGGCAGCCAATCTGAAAGGCCGCCCGCTGCTCACTGGGATTAAACCCACTTTTGGGGCTGTGTTATTAGACCTGTCAGGGTGTGGAGTTATACAACTTCAGACTGTGGGTGAAACAAAGCAAAGAAGCCTCTTATCAGACTGGTGATCATAGGTTAAAAAGGGGAAATCTCAGTTTTGTTTAATACAATATCCCCCCCCCCCAAAAGGGAAATGAATCCATTCCTGGACAAACATGCAGATTGAACTGTCTTGATAAGGATCAAGGAAGGTTTCAGTCAGTGGAGTTCTTTATCTCCACCAGATATGGTCCGATGATATAAACATGTTAAAGGTAAACTCATGCATGGTGCAGGCCAACAGTCCGTTTGCTACAGGATTGTCAGAATGACCTCAAACATGCTGAGTAACACTTTAAGGGGAGAGAATTATCCAGTGTGACGGAATTTAACACAGTAACTTGACAAAAATGTAATATACAAAACCTCTGAAAATCAATTTCTGCACCAACAGGACTTCTGTAAAAGAAAAAAAAAGCTTTTTTGACTTAGAACTGAATTACAGACCTTAAGTAAAAGAAATGTATGGGAAAAATGAGCATAAGGTGGTGGCAAGAACCAAATCATTTGCTTCGGGTTATGCTGCTCTTATTACTGTACATGTTTCAGTACACTGAGCCGAGTCTTTGCTCCATTGTCATGGCAAAATCTCTGTTACATATTAAATCCCAGACTGGAATCATAGTCAGATCAGCTTTCTGCTAAAGACTTCTGACATTTTTAGCCAAACTAATTTTATTCCTACATTTAGACTGCCTTCCCTTTCTTCTTTATGTTCTAATTAAGTCAGGAGGGAAGAGAGAGAAAAAATAACCTTTAGAAAAGAGCCAAAACACAATTAGTGCAGGGAAACACATGTAAAATTACACATAACCTATGATGTGTGTATTTAATATTTGCATTGATGCATTCAGGGGCTGCAGGTTGAAGGCAGTTTGTCATGACCCCCCCCCCCCCCCCCCCAAACACTCCTGAGAAAGTTTCTCAAGCATAGTTGCTTAAGCTACCAAATCAAAATGCCCAGCAAATGAAGGGGTCACTGAACAAAGAATGCTTTGAACACTCACAATTACGCGACCGAGGGCTGGTTTGATTGGGCCAGACAGATTCAGGTTTAGGAAGTCAGGAAAAAAGCCTTTTTGCCAGGGAAATATTAAGCAGGAGTCAAGTAAAAACAAACGTGGTCGAGTTACGAATCTGGAGTCGTACTAATCGTTTATTTAAAAATTGAACCGGAAACACGGGCAACAAAAGCAGATGAAACACACCATGTGCCGATGAGAACACTTTCTGCTGTCCTCTTCCCCACAGAGCGGCCCTGTGTCTTTGCGCTTGGCACAGCGGAGGATTCAGTTTCACGCACGCACATCTCGGGCTTTTGAAGCTGGACACCAAAGAGACTCGGGGCCACTGCAGCAGGTAACTTCCGTTACCTGTTCTTTCTGCTCCACACCTGCGCGACTATCTGCCACTTTACGCTAGAAATCAGGCGTTTACGCGCATGAATGCGACGCACGCCGGCCTCATTATAGGGCAGCAATTCATCCATACGCCTCGATATCAGCAACAAGCGGCCGGCTTTATAAGCGTGTGAGGCTACTTACCAAACACCTGCAGGTGTGCACTTGCGCCAGGAAGGCGTGCAGGGTTTCAACATGGGTGCAAGCAGGCTGCGACTGGAACCAGGCTTTAAACTGTTTGGTAGATGAGATTCCAATAAGCTGAGTTTAGATTTATTTTCTGCTGCACACGAGGGGGGTGGATAATTCCATAAACAGGACACCAATTCAAGAGGAACTTTCCCAACTCCTCACATGGATCTTCTGGGACTTTGACCCCTCTCTATCTCCTTGTTGTGAGACTATCATAAACTGCTGTGAAACACAGAGACATTTCAAGTCAGGTTCATGTCAAGACTGAGCAAGGCGGCAGTTCACAAGTCAATCAGATGCAAGGCTGTCGACCACTGGAGGCTGTAAATCAAGGTGTTGCAACATGCAGAGTTCTTAATATTTATATTTGTATATATTTTTGGAACACTGCTTAGATTGTTTACCACTTTCCCTCTACTTTTTGGAGGGTTTTCATGCAACTTTAAGTTGCTGTGATTGGGGGGATTTGTGGCCATGTTTGAAGTGTCCGTGTGTTTCTTTGCTTGCAAAATCAAAATTTCAAAATACTGAAAATTAATGCCAGGAGATTAAACAACCCTTCCCGGAAGACTCCTGGGTGTCGGGGTAATCAGTGAGACTATTTTTCCATCTTGGATTGCTGCACTGCCTCTGTCATAATCAATGAGCCTTGTAACACTCAATTAGAACATAATTGGATTTGCGTGCGCTCCAGGTGGAAAAAACATGTACATTAGAGTGGACAAGAGGGAACTGCTTATCTCTGCTGACAGCGGCAATGGAGGAGTCAGCCAATTGTAGATTTCACAATAAAATCAGGCTGGGCTAGCAGATCTTTATCCTATAGTTGCTGCTATAAAAATATGGAAAGGTACAGGTTAGCCATGATGCTACTGCTCCACAATAAGGCAACCGAGGCAGTTAAAAAACCAAACATGTATTTTCACCTCTAGTCTGACCCTAGTGATCCCAGTTGATAACATAAGCTGAGTTCCTTTTCGATCACAAAGAAGGAACCGAGTGAATTGAAAAGGGCTGGGAGAAATGTGTCCCATAAATCTGAATAGCTATGAATAGCTTTTATAATGAAATGTTTCTGCTTGTGAAGACTCCAGACAGCACTTTGACATCTGAGGTTGAGCAGCCAGAAAGAAAAAGAACAAAAATCAATTTCAGTCCCAGGGCTCATTTATGTTCTGATATATCACTGTTATTGCAGCGCCAAAGATTTATTTCCCCAGCTTATGAAAGGTGAGAAGGAGTTGTTACATCTAAGGTTCTTGTGACAAGTACAAATCTCCCTGATGATATTAAAGCAGTAATGATTGCCCTGCTGCGGACACGCCGGCGTGCCACGCCAGGTTGTCACGATCCTGCTGCGATTGCCTGACAAGGACCCTGAATTTATGGCGGGCAGGCACGGTTATGTCCGAACTGCTGTATAGCAATCTTCTTTTCAGACCCTTTAGAGCACACCAGCATACGCTGGCGGATCACGCTGGAGAAGGTGATTTGATTTTCATGAACTCCTCCCATTAAACCTGAGGTAAAATCCAGAAAATACCTCTTGGCGATCCCCTTTTACCATGTGAATACATTATTCAATAAGCACATGTAGAATGATTTAGGGTGTACAGTTTGAGCCCCACAAAGGGAAACCGCCAGCTCTGAATGCTGCTTCTTCATATAAAGATCTTGTAGAGAGGACCTGGATGGTCCGGATTGTTGTAAATATCAAAGCATTCCTGGCTTTGGTCATGTTCATGTGTTTGTTGTTGATATTGCAGTTTCAAATCCAAATCAGGAGGTTAAAAGTTTAACATATTGATCTGTTTCCATTATATTTTTCAATTTTTTCTCCCTTGGCCCATTTCTTTTGTTCTGAAATTTTGTACTTTGTGCTGTAATTGATTGGTCTGTCACACGTAGTTGTTGTTCAACCACTCTCAGATTTTAAATTACAAAAACAACTGCTGATTAAAAGTGCTCCGCCGCGAATGATGAAGTGGTTTTATGCAGAACACATGTCGGCCTGTCGGCAGAGTGGTTCGAGCTAATTTTATGACGTTTTTTCTTTTTTCTTTCTCTCTCTGGTCCACCTGAACATGCACGTGCTTCTGCATGGGGGGTATACAGCACATGGCACGATTATCGCCATTTTGGTTTAATCACGCCTGTGGCAAAATCTAAAACTGCAACTCAGCAGTGCCCAAATATTGACCAAGGAATGATGGGAATATAGATTTTTTCCATCCCATAATGAGGAGAACAATAGAGGGGAAAATGAAGCACTGGCTGCACGTTTCCTACCACCAAAATGAGAAATGGCACCATTGTACGCTAAATCCAGACAAACACTGTTCGAGCGTGCTATGAATATGGATTTCTCTGTCCAACAAGCTTCCTCTTGATGAGGGATTTGCATTTCTCAAATCTCACAGATTTTAATGAAATGCAGTTTCACTCCAGCGTGCCCGACATAATTGCTATCAATAGGCGATTTGCCAAATTGTCCCAAAAGACGTTCCGGAGGGGGCTGAAAAACACAGATTAGATTTAACTCTCTCATTTTTCATGTGCATGATGTCTGCGGAGGCTCAGGGTGGGTTGTTGTTGATTTTAATAAATGTTAATATAGCGTGTGATGTACTGAAGGAGTGGTCCGGCACATCACGCCGTCTGCAGAATAACCCTGGATCGGACCTGTATCTGCCTTAGATTTCCTTTGCTCGCTGCTCTATTTTAAATCCAACACGTGGTTTGTCTTGCGCACCTGTGAGCTGAGCAGAATGTCAGCCAGAGCTTTCGCTGTGGAAGATCCCTCCTGGTCTGCACACATTAGATTGGATTCTGATGAATAATGTATCCACCGTCTGAGACCGCAGACGTGTGTGTTCAGAGGTGCTTGACTTTCGCACGTCTCTGCTGAAATGAGTCTGAATCGAGAGCTTGTCTCGGTTATCGACAGCCGCGAGGAAGGGCCTGTTAAGCAGGGAAAGATTCTTTGATGTTGGGGAAATTCCTAAATGAGAGTCTGAATACCTACTTCCTGGCCACACAGGTGGAATTGATGTCCTTTTCCATCAGATCTGTTTCCCTTTATGATAACCAGAGTAAGACAGGCATTCCTGCCAACCTGCTCAGCATGAAGAAGAGTCAGGTTACTGTTGCACACGTCTCCAATCCCTCCTGTCTCTCTTAATGGATGGCAGCATTTGCTTTGAAGAAATGAGAAGTGTCGGAAGCCGTCATTTTTTAAATGTCTGCCCAGCCTAAATGGCCAGATGGCTGAAGAGTCCCGCCTTTCTCTGAAGCTGATGGAAAAATCCCGCAGTCGTGCCGTCACAGCCCGCGAAGATCAGTCACGCCAAACTCCATTAGCAAAAGGCTGCTGACCACATGCCAGCGCCAGAGCAGAGATGCATGTCTTCAGCTAACATTAAAGGAGGAATGCTGGCAGCCATAAATAAGGCTTCAGTAAACACGAGCCGACACCAGTCTGGCCAATTCATAAATTAGGGCCGTGTGTTGTGCTTTAACAGGTGTGTAGAGAAATAAAAGGATCGGAGTTTGTGTTTGCTCGAAGGAACTGATCACCAAAGCAACATTTGCATGGACTCCCTTCACTGTTTTGGCACTTTTAGGTCATTTCTGCAGCGCAGACCAATCTCCTAAACCTTTTCCTGATCAATTAAAATGAACTAATCAAGAAACACATCTGACCTTGTTCTGGGCTGTAATTTGATGATCCTTCTCTTAAAGTGATTTCTTATGCATGCACAGGTTGCTCACAGCTCAGTCTGATTATAAAAACGTTCCTCTGAGCTCGAGAATTCCAGCAGCTCTTTTTCTCCTGACCCAGACTGTAATTATTCCAGCAGCAGACATTTGCATGTGTGAGAGTAGATGAGAGGTGGCGTAGGTAATGGGGAGGGGTAGCGGTGCTTCAGGCCCCCGTTAACTTAATGGTGGTCATTTTAGAGAGGGATTGTTATTGTAGCCGATATCAGACACGTTTATCTTCATTTTTTAAAAGAAGGTTAACAGGTGCAGGGATAAAAAACATCTATGCTTATAAAAAAAGCCAGTTTGCACCTGCTGCACTGTCAGATCCCCCCTCTTAGCTGAAAGGCAGCAGCATTTAGACGTCACATTCCTTCTGCTGTTTACCTTCAACTAGAAAAGGATTGTGCTCTTCAAAGTTGTGGCTTCACTCTAACCTTGATGCTACACACACTGAGGGGAGAAGCTGTGAATTCATTAACAGCAGTGCTGTATGTAATCTTTGAAATGATAAATGCAGTTTCAGTTCATCGTGGGTATATATGCACTGCATGGTCTCTTTTTGGCTCAAGTGCCTTTGGCTGTAATAATTACAGCTAAACATATCTTTTAATTGTGTTCTATTTTTTAATAAGCGGTGCGTGACTGTATTTTCAGATTCCTCGTCTGTCCGTTTTTCTGTGGCCTGTATTGGATTAGTTTTTGCACGTAATTATCCTTCCTCATTTGTCAGGCTCCCTGTCAGTCGTACACACGGCCAGTTTAATATCTGTCGCCATTACTCACGCTGTTATTAAGCCGCTAACACAGACGCATGCAAATGGCGTCCGCAGCCATTTGCATGTGCGATCTGCCGGGGCCGATCGATGCGTCACTGTCGATCATCTCATCCACTTCAGCCTGCAGCTAAGATGATCTGATATTACACAGAAAATTTGAGGTAATTCTTCTTCTGTGGTGCACACGGCACACTCCCTATGAGTGTATTGTTGATTGACAGCAAGAATCCCTGAAAATCCTCTGCAGGTGTGTTATTGCTCTGGGTCAGGGACCTGTAACAGGAGTGAGATCCACTTTTCCTTCCTCCTCTTTTCCTTGACTCTGCACCATCTGTCTGTCTCCTCATGTAATTCCTCACTCTGCTCTGAATTATTGACCACGTTGCGGAGTCTCCCGAGACCGCGGCTGCGGTGTCTTTGTGTCCATCGGCTGCAGCAGCGATATTTGTTTATTATTGCAGAATTCTCTGGCCAAGATGAAAACATGGCCGACTTTATCATTTAGTCTTAACAGAATAAAGCAGCTGCCACATGTTATCCAATACTGCCTGTGCTGAAAATGGTGAATTAATAATGTCTGTTCTTGGTTTCATGCAATTTGATTTCATTATTTGTGGATTTCTTTGTAATTTTCAGAGTAAAAGTCAGTTGTCATGCGTACTGTGCATGTACATGCGTGAAATACTTGAAATACTTAATACCTTTAGTCACTATATGAACTTGCTTCATTAAAATGAAATTTGTCATGTTGAATTGCTGAATAGATTTCCTTTTTATGAATGTCCAGAGAAGGACATTATCACCACATCCTGCAGCTCTGAGTTATACTCACACATGCCTGGAATTGTCACACAGCGTTGTTGAATCTGTCAAACCTGAATACAGGTTTTCCCTGAAAGTATACGTGGATGGGGACCTTGAACTCCACCAGAAGTCTAAACAGGGTCAGTTTGATCTCGGAGTGCATTGATTGGCCCGCTTGTGTGTCCAAAACAGCTTTATCAGGTTAAACCACTGCGAGAAACTGTTTTTGTTCTTATCAGTGACTTCTCCAACGTCACCGTTAATGAACGCCTGAAACCAAGTACACAAAAGAAGACACAATGAAGAGGTTATCAGGGACGTTATGATGGATTTATCTGACAGTCTACACAAAAACTTCAGCAAAAAACAAATAAATGCTCATCTTTTTGTGTTATTCAGAAACGCGTATTGTGCATTTCTTGTAAATGACTTCTTATCAGTAGACACCTTGTCAAATATCAATATTGCAGCCTGGAGATCTCTGACTTTACAGCAGAATGTTCATTCAGGTGGGCCCAGAGAAGACCTTGCTCCTGAGAATGAATGCTGCTTCATTGTGTAGAAACAATTATTCCAGTGGCAAGTGTCAAAGCCTCCCCCACCACACCACACACACACACACACACACACACACACACACACACACACACAAGCCAACATTGGTTTTGAACAGTAATAATTGACTCAAGGCTGCCACTCTCTGTGACTTTCTGAAACCCCACGATGAAAAGCTGCTGCGGCTCGTTCGGCGGCGATGTGAAATGACCTGTTGCTTAGGAACCGATGTGATTTGATGCACAAGAGCGAGCTTTTTCTGTCAAGTCAAATATCAATTAATATCAAGTATTTGCACGTCACCAAAAAGCGGCGTACCAGCTGAGGAGGTCCTGAATTGTAAATGTTCTGGATTTGTTTGCTTTTAAAAGATTTCAAAGCTGCATTTGCTCAAACAGACCATCATGAAACAATGCCGTTCTTAATCACTCCCTGCATCTTTGCTTTTCCTCCACATATTTTCCCTTCGATCTGCTTCTTTTGTGTTGCCGATGGATGGGGAGGTGTCGGGACACAACGGCTTCGTGCTTTGCCTTGAAATGAGGGTCATTTCTCTGAAAGGATGTTATAACATTCATTTAAAATGTTGCATTTATCACTGCAGTCAGTTCGTCATGCTGCTCCTGTGTACATTTAGCGTATATTTTAAATAGATTTCCTAATTAAATCCTCAATCAATCTTACAATGTACAGGTTCTCTCTTTATTTTTGCAATTTCTTATTGTCTTTTCCAAAATGATTTGACAAAAATTACCTGTTTATTTTAGATTGATTCTGTTTTGGGTTTTTTTGTCTAGCATTACCAGCTTTCCTGTTGACTGGAACGTAGACACATCTGCAGAGGAGGAGCGAGCAAAAACCTGCCCCCGAAACATGAATGCCAGTAGAGGAGCATATCAGCGTGGACACGTCCCCCTATTTCTCCCTGAATCACACCCCCACCGTGAGGAAAAGATCTGTCCCACTGAAGGCGCCATCAGCGGGGGCATCATCAGAGGAACAGCAGCACTTCAAATGGAATGTGAGGTTTTCAAGGCATACGGTCATAAATTTTTCATCTGCATCCGGCTTTGAGGCAGGAGAGGGGGGCAGGCCAGCCAGGCTCCAACTTCGGGGGCTTTCAGAGGTGTGTGTGTGGGGTGGGGGAGCTCTTGGAATGAGGAACAACAAAAATCCTTTGTTTTACAATATATGAACAAAGAGGTGCCAACAAAGTCAGTGTTCAGCGGCTGTGGAGGGAGGCAGATATCACAAACAAAGCCACAAAAGGCATCGCAGCCACACAATAGAATCATAAGTAACTGGTTTGTTGTGAAACTACGGTTTGTGGTGCATTGAGTCATATTAGAATTGTAGATGAATTGCAATTTGCACCATTTGATAAACATGGCTTACCAGTTTATTGTTTAGAGTTTAGAATCGAACTAAAATAATCTGCATTAATGAAAACAATATCAACTTCAGCTCTGCCATAAATTTTCCACATTTATTTTTACATTCTACTACAATTACATTACCTGTAATTACAGTGTTACGTACAGTTTAAAGCCGGCATTATAACAGGACAATTTATTGCAAATATGTCAAATGTACTTTGTATTTAACAAATACCTTTCAGCTAATTGGTGATAGATTTTCAGTATTTAAGTTTTTGAAATGCACCAGCATGCAAACAAATGCAGCATGCAAACAATAGAATGATGCGAACATCCTCGTTTTATAACCGCACAAGCTTTAACCAGAGGGAAGTGTGTATTTTTAGCACAGTCTTATTAGCATTCTGTAAATATTAAATGCAGCTTTAAAGGGAAGACTTAAGGATCCTCTACAGCTTCATCAAACCACCCAGAATCATCCTTGGCCTTCAGGTCGTGTGGCTCTGATGTCTTTTTATCTTTTGGCCCCGAACACAAACTTAAACCGGCGCTTTGGTAAATGCATCCTGGCCATAAAATTTCATCCCTCTTCCCAAAAGCAGACGGAAGCTTGCAAAGAGCCTGCATTTTTAATGAGCGAGTTTATTTCCCGGCACTGCTGAGTCCTCTGGGTGCAGACTCTGTCTGGATGCTAATGCTACCTGACATCTCCATCCTTGTTTAAACAACCTAAGTTATCCTGAGAGCGGCGAACAGAGAGGAAGATTAAAGGCTGCAACTTTGTTGCAGAGAACAATCTGAATGCTGCTGCTCTACTTTTCACTGATGTTTAACTCGCTGTTTGAATTAATTTGGAGGACAAGATGGCAGCGTTTGAATCCGCTCAACGCAAACTGTGTTCTCCTGTGTCGTCATGTCGCGCGCCACTCAGCCTCATGCAAAATGTATTTTGCAACGTGGAGTTTGGTGCGGGGTGGTGACGCAGACAAGTCTGAGAAACACATCCTGAAATGGATTTGCAGTGATTTTATAAAATATTTACAAGACTTGGGGCAAAGTGTCACCAAAACCAATACAAAATTCCAAATTTCTGATTACACAAAGCCTGCAAATTATGATTTTTCCAATCCAACTGGCTTTTCTTATAAAATATAAACTATAAAGCATTTACACTCATCTGAAGCATAGATTATTGAGCAAAATCTTTTTTTTAAATAGAATGGGGGAGTCTGGATGCAGCAATGGCATGTGGATGAAGCTATGCATTTACTCACAAGATTAAAAGTCTGGTGTCACGAGGGCAGTCAGGGCCCAGAGCTGTATGACTGGAAGCAGGTGGCACGTTCCTTACGTCCTCGCTAAGAGGGATTAGGATGCAGGAGGGAGAGGGAGCATATTTGATTATCCCGTTCAGAGGTTTGGGTGGACGTGATCATATGATCAACGGGGTATTCTCAGTCATGTTTCTTAATCTAATGTGAAAAATGGCCATATTATGGGGAATAAAATGACTAGAATAGGTAGTGTTTAGGTGGTGATGAAGTTGACATGTGCAAAATAAATATGTGTTAAAGCAAGTATTAACGTTGTTGCATGGGCTTACTTTGACCCACATGCAAATCCTTGTACACACACACACATCCTTGTATATCGTTGTGAGGACACAATGCATAACCCAGCTCCTTACTAACTCTAACCGTCCCGTAACTAACCCCCATCCCTGACCCTAACAAAACCATGTCTTAGCCCCCAAACAGTCCTATAAATTTGTGAGGACCAGCCAAAATGTCCTCACTTTGCTGGAATGCTGCTTTTGGTAATCAATATGTAGCAAGTACAAGAACACACACACACACACACACACACACACACACACAGTCCCTCCATTCAGCTGCTGTGCTGCAGACAGAATCTACATTTTAACAGTAAAACACCAATGCAATATGATGACTACACATGTACAGGTTTAAAATATCAGCAACTGAATGTATATTTGTGTCTAGCTGTTACCGTTAGTGACAGAATAATTACACATGGGCCTTTTGGTGAGTGCGATGAGAGACTGTGGTGGGAATACTGATGGTCCAGCAGAGGCAGCATCTCAGTCCTACATCCTTTGTTCCAGCCATGTGCTTCTATAGCACACGATTGCCTCCTCGGTGATACAGAATAAGCTCATCAGCTGAACCTAAAGTCTCAGACTGTTGCCAGGCCTGTAGCGTGTGGGATTCTCACTGTTGCTAAGGTGTTCTGAATGCTTTGTTGGTCATTAGGTGGGCTCATTTACCATCCATCTTCACCTGCTGAATGCTCCGAGGAGTCATGGGATCTGTTCCAGTGTGAAATCTTGAGATTACTCCTCAGTGGATCAGACAGTCTTCACCATTAGTCTGTCTAAGGTTGTTTTTGGCTGCAGGGAACATTTGTTATCTAGATTTGACTGACATTGTGTGGGGTTTCTTTAGACACAAAGTCATTTCAGTCTCCTGCCAGGAGAAATTTGGCAAAGACTGCTGCTGTCTGCAAATACATCTCTTCTAAATAGAAGGGTTTTTTATAAAAAGAAAGAAGATCAGGTTCACATTCAGTTCAGGGCTCCTGTGGAGAGAAAGCTTCTTTGGTGCTGCAGGCTGAGGGCATCATTGATGCGATCATGTTAGAGGAGCTTCCTGTAAACCTGCCTGTTTCAGGAAAATTCCTGCACTTTATGACAATTTTGGGAATAAATATTTGACTATTGTCTCTTTTTGTTCCCGCCTGACTGGCATGTTGTTATTTTCTTGTGTTATTTATTTTCTAAAATGATCATTTAATTCCCCCATCTTGTGTTGTGTCAATACAGAACTTCATATGACACAAAGTATGTATCTGCAGCGATGGTTCTACATCGTTCCTGCTAGGTTTTGTTCCAGGTGAGCGCATGCACATTGAACAGTGTTGTGTTATTGACCTTCCAGTACCTGTCGTGGCCCCACCTGTCTTCTCATCACCAACAGACCTTACACTTCTCCATCTGGGCTAAAGCAAGCTTAAGTGAGCTCAGATGGAGAGCTCCTCTCCTACCCTCCACCTCACACTCCATTTTAAATTTAGCTTCACCTCAGACCACACAGCATCATTTTGTCTGGCTGCAGAGGGTAGCTGAGAGCCGCCGGCTCCGTCTGTGAGTCTGGGAGAGCTCATCATCCCGGCTGCACAGCAGCGCGAGGCTGGGCTGCCTGGGACTGTTGGTATTGAGCAGCGAGGACTGCCCCAGGCACAATCCATCAAAAAGGAGCTGTTTGCACTGTGGGAATTGACATGAATAATCCATGCTTTCTTTACCCTTCCCTGTTACTGCGTCTGTCCTATTACATTCTCTGCTGCCTTTTCTTCAAATAACCCACTGCTGGATTTTTAACATATCTTCTACTCGGCGATCATTTTTTAATATCTATACTTTATTTTGGATTCTGAAGATTACCATATTACATAAAATACACTTTGAATGAAATGCATAAATCAAAAGCTCCTCGATTCATGCAGAGATCACCAGCAATGACCACCAGACAAAACCTCAGGGTCTTTAGAATTTCATATTTGTCATTTTTTTAATAAACCTGATAAAACTGAGCAAAAAATATGACTTGATATAAAGAAAAATAAAACAAAATTGTAACATCTTCTCTCTTATCTGTCGTCTAGCCCATAATTGTGAATATGCTATCTTCATCTTTGCTATACACAAGTAAATATGGTCAATATTACTGCTAAATATAAAAATGATAAAAACCAATGGCCCCTTTTGTGTTGTGTGACCAAAGTGCAGGACCACTTACAGCAGGAACATGGCATGTGGCGACTGGTATCCAGTTAATTCAGGTTGTAGTGGACTGAATTTAATTTGTTCTTATCAGATTCGTGGATGAATCAGACTTCTGGGGATTTCTATCTCTCTTTTTTATGGTGGTCATAAACATTGATTTGTGAAGCTTTAGTATCAGAAGACCCCCTTGAGAGCACTGGACAATGATCACTGTTTGTCCCTCTGCTTTTTCAATTCCCCAGTCATAACGATGAGCTCGACTAACCATCTAAAACAGACCATCTTACATATATAAGGGATTCCATAGTGAAGATTTTTTTAGCTATAAAACTACTGGGTTCTGTTTTAACGGACTACTGCCCCACTGTGGCAGCCTGTCTGTGCCTCAGGATGACAGTTTCTTTGTCTCGCTTGGTTTGAGGTGAGTAGCCCATTCCCTCCCTTAGTATATTTAGATTTATTCTCCTGTGCATATAACCCTCTATTTAAACAATAAATGGATTAGATCCTCCGGTGGTGGTGAGTATCCGCTGAGATGCCGGTAGGGGCCTACAGATTCTGGACCCAAGCAATTATAATACCGACAAATCATTAGGCTCTAATTAGATCAACGGCTGATAAGGTGCCTGCTCTCAGTTTTCCTCCTTTGTAGCCTTCTCCCCCCAGTGAAATTTAAAATGCTAACTTAATCAAGTGATGTGAGAATTTGATGGTCATCAAATGTTTCCACTGATCTTTCCCCGCCTGGCTGATGCCGAATAACATTAAAGATCTCTGTGCTGCTGCAAAAGCGACCAGCAGAGATGCACCATGCTTGTCTCCTGCTTCCTGAATTACACTTGCATGAAAGGCGCTCTTTTCAGAGAAGCTCGACGACCGTGGCGCACATTGTTCGGGCAGGCCCGTCAGACGAGTGCTTTTATTCTGCCTCCATGAGCAATATAATCAATATGCTGTAGCTGTGCTGTGCAGCTGGTGGACGAGGCTGGTTGTCTCCTTCAGGGAAGGCAAATGTACACCAGCATGGCCACATCCTGTTAATACACTAATGCACCTCAGGACTCTGACATCAATTATCATTTCCCTGCATATTGTGCCTGAGTTCAATAAAGCCTTTTCTAAACAAAAAACAACCAGTGAGTGGACAGACGGTCTGTTCCTGGAAGGCTTTTTTCTCCCAAGCAAACGTTTGACAGGACCTGAACACTTGTGTTCTATTTTTTTTTTTTTAAATGAATGAAGCTATTCTGACATAGTTTATTAACATGCACGGATTTTTATGCAAATTTGGACAATGATGTGTTGGTCTCTGCTAAATGTAGCTTATATGTCAAGAATTCTAAGTCGGCATTTCTCTTCCTGTTGCTTTTAATGAGTGCTAATTTTTATGTGTCAATCAAAGGGATTTATTTTACATTAATAGGTCCAGTCACAGCTTTATTATTTATATAACTGGATATACTGGGAGCCACAATGTGATTTACAGACCGTGTTGCCAGGCTTCTAATAATAGCAAAGCCGTTGCTATTGACTCCCATGTTGTATTTATTTTTCTTTAATGGATTTCCTGAGGGAGCGTCAGAACCCTCATCTTCTGTTGAGACAGCAGTTGCCACCCACATTGTGTTTTCATTCGTTAAAGAAATTCTGATCATCCTGGAATTACAAAAGTCCTTTTCTTCCTTTATTTTCCAGCGAGGGATGACGATCATGTCGTGGCTCACGTCCAGAGCCGGGGTGAGGAGCTGGAGTCTGGAGAAGCAGTATGGCTTCCTCTCCTCTCTCAGAGCGCTCTGTTTGTCACTCGCCGTCGCCGTCTGTCACGCCACAGAGCGCCGTGGACGAGCGCTCCCCTCTCTGTCCTGCATCCCTCCATCCTGCCATTCCCTCACACACTCTCCACTTCAAGCAGAAAACTTGTCACCCTCCTCTGCTCAATTGGTGCTAAAAGGGCTCTGCTGCCCCCTGAGGGAGATCTCTTCTTCTGCCAATCGATGTACTGAACCTGTGCCTTCAGTCATCCACCTATCTATCCGTCTTCCTGTCTAAGCACCTAGCTATATGACTCTGGTCCCTACTGCCTGTCTGTTTGCCACTGAGGACCTCTAAATGGCTGCTGGTAGTAATCAATATGGTGTGTGGCTGTGCTGGGAATATTAATAAGGAACATTAGTGCTTCTAATGTTTTCTGGCTTCCTGCACTTTTTGCATGCTCTTTACATGACTCTTCCACTCATGTAAATATGCCACTCTCGTGCTGTAGGATGAAGACTCTGTCCATCCTACATACATTCACCCCCCCCCCCCCCCCCACACACACACACACACACAAGAGCTATTGATCGTTCCTGTGCTCTCATTATCTCGCTTGGCCTTGAATGTCTCTGTACGCCTCAGCTTGCCTTTGATCAACACGTCTCAATCTTCTACACTGCTGTTTGAACTGGAAGTCCAGATGAAGACAGAGAGCAGGAGAATGTAGGGTTCTGACTCTTTGCACTGTATGGAATGGCTCATGGTCAGCACCTGCGTAGGTGTTTATTTATGAGAGCAGTATTTACACATGCATCCATGCATACAGGATTTGTGTGTGTGTGTGTATGTGTGTACGCGCACATGCACGTGTGGGCATAAGTACAGATCAGTACATCCCGCCCTGCTGCCATCTGTGCCCAGGCAGGCTGCAGGCCGCTCCATACACACTCACCCTTTTCCTACAGCCTCATATCTGTCCACTTTGGTTTGTTTGGCACATTGGAATTCAAGAAATACCCTCACATGTGTGTATTAGTATGATTCCTCTGATGTCAACATTTATGTAATTATAAAACATTCTTGCTGAGGCCTATCAAAAATTTGCAGATGTGTTTTATACTGTTTAGATTACTCCGACACTGATATGAGACATTTCGTACTTTGTGTGTATTCACATCTTCATATGTGTAATATTTTTAAAGGGCTTTTAGTGTTCATCGGGTGTAGCGTTTCAATTAAAATAAAACATATTCGCCTTGTTCTTAACCCAGCTTTACAAGTTGCTTTCGTGTTGTGTTTTTGTGTAGCGCAATTGAACATAATCAAATTCTTTTTCTGCATTAAAATTCAGACTGCGCAATTGTACCATTTCCCGAATTACATATGTGCATATTTGTACTATTAAAATTCCAGACACATCCTGACACCAATGGATTAGAATACCAGTTATACCATCAGTAATTGTCAGGAATAATGGTGGAAGATCGGGAATCAATAAGGATCTCTGGAGCTGCTGTCACCAGTGACCTTTGTGTGCTCTCAAAGGAGCTCCAGCCAATGACATTTTAAGCTGGGTCGTCCCCGCAGAGCAGCACTCACACAGGCTGTGTGTAAATGACACTTTTGGCTGTGTGTTTCTAAATCATGCTCAGCCTGGCAGAACATGCAGAAGCACCAAAACGGCCACGGTGTTCAGCAGGAAACGCTCCTATTTATAGAAGCATGGAGAGAGAAAACACTGCAAAAAGGTTAGAGAAGAGGTTATATGGACGTCGCAGGCATTAATTATTTAGCTGTTAGGCAAAGTATGGAGTCCTGGAAGCCATAATGAGCTGAAACAACTGTCTGCCTGGGGCGTGTGATCCTTATCCAGCTCTGGCCACTGGACCCGTGGTGCCCAATCCCCCTCTCGGTTAGGCAGTTTAATTTCCCCGCCTGCAGTTGCCCTCCCACTCTGTGTTCCTCACAGGGAGAGAGGCTAATCTCTGCTTGGTATATGAGGACCCCCACCCCTTCAGGACCATCTGCCAGCTGCTCTCAGGGTGCCGACCAGGTGCCGGGCACGGTCTCACTCCAGCTATGCCACAACAGCACTGCCTGCTGGGACCAGCCCCACTGTGCCAACTGTTGATCAGCGCTCTTTCTTCTGTCTTCGGACTCAAAATTGACCAAGACTGAAAAGCGGCTCTATTTAGGTTTGCAGCTGACCGGAGATGGACGCAGAATATGTTTTCGTTTAGCAGAATTGAGATTTGTGTGTGTATTTATATGTGTCAGTAAGAGCCTACTCAGTTTTTTTTCAGGTTTCTTAGGTTGTTTCCCATGAGATGGAGCAACTCTCTCACTCCCGCGCGCTCTCACTCTCTCAGCTGCAGCCTCATTTGATTTCTCCACTAGGCCAGGCTGTTTTTATTCAAGGCGTGAAGTCTAAAGTTATTAACACTGTATGTGACTGTCATGTTCATCCAATTTTCCTTGATCTTTCTTTCTTTCATTAGGAAAAAGACCTTGCCTCCCAGCAGTTACTAAAGTAATATGCCTGCCATTTTCCTGGAGAGGATCATAAACACACTTTATTACTATTTTGTTGAAGGGTTTTCAACATTTTTATTTTAATGAAGTCACTTCTATGGCAGTTGGGGGGAGAAAATACAATTTACCAGCTCTCAGGAGTGCAGTGGCAATCTTGGACGCAATGTGTTTGTCCGCCTTGGAGCTTGACGGTCTCTCTCCAGATACTTGGCTCTTTTATGCCTCTGATTTACTGGCAAGCTGAAGCCATGTGGGCTTCCTGGAACGATGACTCTATGAGGTCATTTTGCTCGTATTATGTTTCGGGAAAACGATCCTCAGAAGGGATTCCCCAGAATGTCACCTCAGTTGAGATTGAGCAATTTTGCATAAGAGGAAAGAAGGTCTTATTAAATTCCACATTTGTCCTTGTCTTCAAGGTCAAAATTTGTAGCTGCATGGGGAGAAACTTCATGTTTAATGCATGTCATGTAGCATTCGTTGCTAATTAGTGCTAACAGGAAAAGATGCCCCTTGATTTCCCCTGATTTTACTGTCATTTGCATAAATATAATAGGACACAAGAGAGTGTAAAGCCCAACGTCTGTCCTCCCCTCTGGGAGGAGGAGAGGTGTTACTGGGATCTGAGTGCATGAGTGATAATTGTGAGAGAGCTGTTATTGTGACACCCACATCATGAACCAGATGATGAGCCGCAGACAAAGACCGGCTTTGCACCAAACTGACCTCAAATTGGCTCAAAGGGGAAATTTAGCACTTAAAGATCCGAAGAATTGTTGCTTTGTGTTTATATTTTTCCGTTTCTTTTATTTAAACAAAGCATTTCTGGTTAATTTGTCTCTTTATTTCAGACACTGTGGTTTAATAAAACAACAGCAATTCTTCTAAATGTAATAAATAGAAATGAGTGATCCTAAACAGTTATTTTAGGCAAAAATGAGAGATTTGATGATGGTGATTTGTGGGTGATGAATTACAGTTTGAGGGGATCTATTATTCACAGGGGTGGGGGCCTTAAGTGCCAAATTAATTTGGTTTTTCTTTCCTTTTTTCATTCCAGTTTGGGGGTTGAATTAATGGATGCTGTCAGATGTGCACTAAAGTGGCGCACAGTCATCGAGACAAGTGGTATTGCTGCAGGAGCGTTTTAGAGACGCGGGCCAGCCTGGTGGGTGGAAGCTGCGTAATTATCTTGCTCCTGTGATGGCGGTGATTGCCGAAAACAGCCAAGAGGTCCCATGGCGCAGCGGGAGCTGCAGTCATGCTGCAGGTTGGTGGAGCTGGTGTGCAGCCAGTACAGCCACAAGTGAAGGTGTTATGGAAGGTGGGTTTGTTTTTGGTCATCTGTAGATCCAGTAGCACACTGACGGTCCTGGTACCAATATAAAAACCTCAACTCAAAGAAATCCCTTTTTGATTAAGTAATTACAATTGTAGCCTCAGGCTAAACCTGCAGAAACCCAGGAATAAACATGATATTTAAATTGCAAATTACAAAGTAGAGTCAGAAACTGTCTGGAGGAATTTCTATTTATTCACATCTAATTATAGTCAGTCTATTTTTTTTTAAATCAGCTTGTTTGTAAGTTATTTTTAGATATACAAAATGAAAAAATACAGATGTTTTTGTGACTGATTAACGTACACTTAGCGGCTAATGCAAAGTTTCACTATTTATCACAATATTGCATATAAAGCAAAATGGTTTGTTGTCCTGAATTCTTAAAACTGAAGTCTTTAACTAAATTAAAAGACATTTGTGGATTGTAACTGAATGTGATTAAGGATAAGTGGTTTTGCCAGAATCATCCCAGCCAATAAACCAACCACTAAGTCATTCCGAGAAATAGCTGTTGCTTAAACCTGGGATAAATATATTTGCTAGGCTGAAATATAATGGTGAGCTATACCAACTACCTCAACTCCAGACGATATTTAATAGGAGTCTGGTGAATATTTTGTGGCACACAGATCTGTTTTGATGAAGCGCAGGAAGCCGCTTTTCCAATTCCACATGTTACTGGAACATGACGGCGCCCGTCAGGCAGTGATTAGAGAAAACAAAGCAGATGTATGAATTTCTCCATCAGCGACCCTGACAGGGTGCAAACGCTGATGAGGGACCCACAGACATCTGCTGTTTTTCTCAGGACTGACTGAACAGCCATGAATCCACAAATCCCACTTTGTGATATTAATCTGACATTCAAAGCGTGAGCTGCTTATCCTCCACGCAATAAAGAGAAATCTGCAGGACTTGTGGTGGTGAATCAGATAGTGGTTGACTGATGTTTGCCAACAGCTACACATACAGTATTTCCTAACCAGGCGCATATTTAACTTCATGATGTCAGTTTTTGTGTGCTGCGGTTATTTGTGTGGACTTGACAGAATTAACTTTAAGTATACACTTTTCTTACTAGGACTGTTAAATGAAATAACTACCTGGGACCTTTCGGTTATCTCTTAGTTTCTTTTCAACCTTCTGATGCAGCCATCCCTCTACTGTTGTGTGAGGTCAGCGTTTGAGACAATCGGGCCTCACTCGGCTGACTAATGAGGTGGATTCAGCCAGGGCAAAGGGCTGGGCTGAACGTCTTTGTTAGACAGGCCCGCAGCCCCATTCCTTGCAGCCCTCTCCCTTGGGAGGCCTCACTGACTGCCTAATTGAATCAAGTACACACAAGGCACCTCCCCCTTCAGTCCTTGGCCCCTCCTGGTCGAGAAAGAGTTAGGAGGGCTCCTGCTTTGATGCCTTTGTTCTCTCCAGCACCACGGACAGCACCGAGAGAGGATTGCTGCAACTAGTGGTCCGCCGCAGAGCGGAGAGATGCATCACCACTGCAGCATAATGATAGATGCTCCATGCTGAGGCTGGAGATTATTAGATGTTTTTAAAGCCATATGTTAGCTGTCAAGCTAAAAAAAATAAATAAAAAAAACCCCCGAAAGCTGCTTGCAGATGTAAAACCTCAGTGGCTCAGTAAAGCTGCAGTTAATAGGACATCCTCCCGTAGCATCAGGCAAGTGGCCCTGTGGAGCTGAACTAACTAATGAAGAATTGAAAAAGGGGCTGGACTGTGTGACTACGCATAGCTTAGCACTATTATTTCCTCTGTGGCTGTCTCTGTTCGTCCTCAAACATGCTCTGTTGCAGAGTAGCAGGACCTCAGCTCCTATATCAGACAAATTGGAGTTGTGCTTCAAGGGAAGGTTTCTGTGTTATGGTGCTGAGAGAATGAAGAAATCTGTCTTATATAATCCTTCTGGATTTGCAATGAAAACCTTTGGATGCACTTTTTTTTTGCATTAACTCATGTTACTCTTGGTATCTATTAAAATTAAAATTAAAATAAAGAAAACTGAGTTATAAATCTAAAATTAGATCACCCATTTGCAAAAGTCATTTATTAGAATAAAAGCAATTGTGGGGTGTAACTGAATATGGTTGAGGATAATAATTTTTGCTTGGCGTAAACCAGCCGGTAACCCAATCACAGAGTCATTCCTGGAAAGCCTTATTGCTGTGAACCAGGGTCAGATATGGCTGAGAGGCTGAAATATAATTGTAGGGAACAGCTGGATTAGCCCAGGTGAAGTGAATCCACTCCTAATGACATTAACCAGGAGCCTGGAGAATACGTTCCCGCAAACAACTGAATGAACCACCGGAAGCCTGGAGAAGGTTTCAGTCAGTCGTGTTACAGGATCATCACAATACCTATCATCAGGGAGTTTCTGAATCATTTATTTCATGCATATCAACAGTACATATCCACTTAAATTCATCTTGAATTATTCCCTTAATCACATCAGATTTTTAATATCATGGTGATTGTGATGCTGTCCTGACCACTGCGCTTCTAGTAACAACATTCCATTTTCCTTGTTTGAGGCTAACCAGAAGGGGGCCCTTGGTTTTTTTGTCCTCCCCAGCCTAGAGCACCACGCCCAGATCTCTCTGTGTGCCACTGCTCCAGTGTCAACGCACATGTTGCCTCAATTCCAGGAAAGCTGCAGAGCTGCTATCGAATGCACGAAAGCGCTGTGATGGATTTATGGGTGAATAAATGAATGTTGATGTCACTCAGGTGATTTCCTCTCACTTGTGCTCGCTGTAAAGAAGTGTGTGGTGTTAGAGAATACAATTGATTTCACATCTGCATGAGCAATCTTTGGACTGAGACTGGTCGATATCTACTCTGAGTACAGATTTCAAATTCATCAGGCCTCCTTATATAGTATTGATTTTTTGCAATGGCTGCCGTGAAAAGAATCTGATTACTTTTTTACTCAATCAGTCAGAACAAACAGACGCCAATAACAGTGGGATACATCTGCCTTTAACATCTGTGTTTATCTTTTGTGATATATGTATATGATGGAAAGAAAGCTACGTGTTTTTTGTGCTTTTTTTGATTGTCTAATGAATATTTTGAAAGATATTTTGACAGAACTTTGGCATTTTTACATGAAAAAGATACATTTTTGTTGTTTGCGTTGAGATATCCTCTACATGCTGGACCTCTGTTTCACATGCAGCATAATGCATGCAGTCTAACTGCAACAGTAATCACACACACGCACACACACACACACTCGCTCTCTCTGCTGGGCAGAGTTGTGTTGCAGACACAGGGATGAGAAGACAGGAGATGCTCCTGAATAGTAATAGCTACACACACTCTCTCTACACAACGCAGCCGTGCAGTTTAGTGTGAGTATCCACTAACAGAGTGGGTCCCTCATCAGTTCCTGCTCACAGAGGTTAGTGTCGGGCAGACTGCGGCCTGGGAGGGAATGGGACCATAGTGACACCTAGTGGACCGTTTGTTGTTGACATGTGGAATATTTTCAGCAAAATGTCCACTAAACGGTAGAAAAATAGGTTTTATTGTGCATATGAATATATGTCATAATATATGTAATCATGGCATTGTAGTGGAATTTTGATTTTTGTTATTGTGACCAGCCTTTTCATGATTCTCAGTTCCATTTTTTAACAACAGATTTTCTTGATTAATTCGCCAGACGTCTCATGCACAAGTCTCGGAATGAAAGACAGGCAAATATCTTGCGTGATATGGGGTGGCCTTGGCAAACAAAGCCTGGAAGAAAGGCGGTGGAACAACCTTGTGTGGGAGGGGGGTGTCATAAATGTGAGTAGTTCAGCCAGAGAATCAACACAAGAGCTGAGAGCTTTGGAGACCTTGAATGCTGAGGGTCACCATATAAGTCAAGGTCCCAATAGCCATTATGCAGAAGAGCCCCCAGCACGTGTTTATTATTATTAACACTTGGTGTGAGCGTGAAAACACCATGCTGAAAGACTGGGTTTAACATGTTTAATGGGATTCAGGAAGGCTGTTCCAGCAAACGGACGCTCCTTTGACATTCAGACTTTCACGCTTCAGCATTTAATAGACATCAGCCACTGAGACGACACTTAGTGAGCTATTTTTTTCAACTATTTCCATCCTTTTCCTGTTATTCTCTGATAAGCCCTTGGCACCTGTCTGCTGCGCTGTTTTTTCCTGAGCTGCTGTGTTTGAAGTGCTGTGCAGGGGCTCTATCTGCGCTCTGCAGCTGGGCCACGCCGTGTGAAGGAGACTTTCCAGCTATTCCGTTTTTCCCGCGCTGCTGAAATATGTAGAACCACACAATAGCCCATGAATACAGATGTGCTGCTGCTGTTATAACAATAAAGCTTCTCCAACGGTGTGAGCCTTGTGTCTTAGCTCCAGCTAATCCACATTGTCTGTGCATGTATGGTTGTCATGAACCCCTGCTGAATAGTCATCAAAAATAAGCCCATTGTCCTACACAAAGAGGGTTAAGGGGGTTAACTTCTCTCTTATCTGATTTTACAAATATAAATGATGTGACTGAAATGGACAAAATCCCATCAGCCCCTCTGTGCCTTTGCTTGACAGAGTCAATATGGGGCTAATGTAAGTCTTTAACCCACTGATGGAGCCCTGTCTAATTCCATTAAACCTTGATGAATGTTCTTTTCCTGGGTTGCCTTAAAACCATGGCTCATAGTAAACAGTCTTCTAAATAGCTCCCCACAGTAATGTACATACAGAAAATTTGTGTTTTCATTATTCAGGTGTCTTGATCCTTCTCTTTCGTGGCCTTTGCTTCACAGGCTCTTAGTGATGGTTGGAGGAAGGCAACATTTCTCCCTAGGCCTTGTTTGACCTCAGACCTGTGTTTCCAGGAAGAGGTGTGCGTGTGTGTTTGTGCGTGTGTGTGTGCGGCTGGGTGTTGACATCATTGCATCACACATGTGCTCTCTGACGTAAATCCAATCCTGCTGACAGTTCTGCCAAAACAGAGATGATGTATTATACAACAGGAGCACCCACCAGCCTCCCATCAATCTTCATGGCCTTTTCAGCACCTCAGACATGCTTTTAATTTGAAGCAAAGCCATTTACCTCATCTGAATGGATATCATGCACAAAACTGCAATTTCTTATAGTGTTTTCTGGTAGTAAAATCTGGAACTAAATTTCACATCTTTCTCTCTGGAGGTTCACTTCTGGGCTCAAACAGCATTAACATTTTGATGTTGTATTCAGTGGTGCTGCACTCGGTTTGCTTCAGTAAATGTCAAATGCCGTGTTAGTCATTAGGATTCACTTGTATAGCATTTTGGAAAGGTCATGTGGAGCCAGTGGGGAACAGTCCCACAGCCACACTGGGCTCCATCATGGATGCCACCTCCAAGGCTTCGACTCTGCTTCACATTGACTTACAGCATCTAAAATGCAATTAAAAACCTGCATGAGGATCAGTTAATGCAGCACAAATATACGGAATAATTGAATAAAATAAAAGCATTGTACTTTATTTGATTTCTGACCCATAAATATTGTCTGGGTTTGCCATATTAGCTTTACTTCCCACTGGCGTTGTTGATGCATTTGAACCACAATCATCTGTCACACTCAGGATTAACTCTGCATTTAAATGGATGATCTGTTTGTTGATGGAGCAGAAAGAGAGAAATATAAATGATGGCTGGTGATTCACTGATAATCCTTGGCTGAACCCTGAAACCGGACCTCAAGTGGAGTGACATTGGCAGTCAGCCTCATGTGTCCTTGACTCAGGGCTGCGCGATGCCTTGGCACCCCTTCCCCCTTTCAAACACACGCGCACACGTGCACACGCTTTACTTTAAAATCACTGATATCCACAGAATGCATGATGTGATTTTATCCTGCTGACAGGGCACAGATGCGGTCGCACATGAAGTGAAATGTAATTTTCTCTGGGAGCCTCTGTGATCACATTTGTTTTAGTGCCACCAGACGCATTTCAATCACAGCGGGAAACAACAATTTGTTTAAATTCTGTTCACCTAACTTAATATTCTGCTGATTAAACCCTGATGCAATTAGACTGAATGGGAATTAAAATATTAAAAATGCCACAAATGATTACAAGCATTTCATTTTGACCATACAGCATATCAGCACGCATATCATCCCGTATTAGCAGCTAAAATGCACAGTTCAGTTTGACATATCTGTAAGTTAAATATATTAAAGATGATTCTGATAATAAATACCCGAGAAGCCAAAGTGGCTCTACTTATATATCCATTTGTTTTTTTCTATTAATCAGCCCCGGTTCCTTGTCAGGGTCAAGGGGAATTCTGGAGTTTGTCCCAGCAGTCACAGTACGAGAGGCAGGAAAACAGCCTGGAGAGGCCACCAGTCCATCACAGGATACACTGCACAAACAGAGGGAAAAGAAAAACCCCCTCAAGTATGGGGAGAACGCACAAACCCCAGAGCCAGAACTGGAATCAAAGCCTGTTTAAATAATATTAATCCAGTCTTGCCATGATGCAACGGTGCTAACTACCGTGGCTCCCATGTGGATATTTCAGACATTTTGACGTGGGACAATTCAACACATTTTATATGGAAATATTGGATTAATGCTACAGATTGTATCTTTCAGAACATTCCCTTCATGTTCTGTGTGTAAACTCGGCTGTCCTCAGTCTGTGAGGGACAGATTATGTCTAATTAGCATCACCACTGCAGCTGCACAGACATTAAAAACAAGAAAATTGGGACTCAACATTTTCAAACTCCTGAAGAGGGACCAGGAATGTAATCTATTTCTCATTTTGTTACATCTCTATTCTTCACTCATTTTCTGCTTTTCAACACCCTTTGCACCTGTCTGTCCTTTAGCACATTACAGAGAGTTTTGCTCAGTTTGGCATGTGTGGAATCAGGGAGCTAAGAAAGGACAATGCTCCGAAAAAGCAAACACCAGGTAGATATGGAGGTCAGATAAAGAAAATGTGATAGGACAGGAAAGCTTTGAAGGATGAGAAGGGGGTAAAAAGGGAAACAGAAAGGTGAAACATGCGGATGTGCAGAAAGCTCCTGGGAGCCGCCTTGCTCTGGCAGGCTAATTGAAGCTCTGGGTGGCAGCAGACTCTGAGCTGTCACTCCAATGAAGAGCCCATTTGCTGCATTTTGCAGGCCGTGTGCTGAATTCTGATGAAGTCCCACAATGCCCAGACCGCTGTGTCACTAACACCCCCTGACACAAGCGTGCACAAACTGGGACACACACCCGTTCCCCTCCTTCTGATTATATGTAACAGGGATAAAGACATTCAGAACACGAACGTTGATGCCCAAACATATGAATCATTAGGTCCTGAGGATTCTGTAAATTTGTTAGGGAATCTCATACATGATAATGTGATATTAGGCTGTGCATGAAGGTTTCCTTTGTTGGATTAAAAGTGATTATGCCTTTGAGCGGGACACATAGCTGCAAGCATGCAGTGAATCATTTATGACTAATTAGTGATTCTATTGAGAAAATACTTATTTCGAACTGAGCAACATTTGTGGGTACAAAGTGTAACATTTATTGAGTTACATGTTGGATCAAATTATCTACCAATATTTAGTTAAATTACCAGAACTAATCCAGCCCTCCCCATACACAAGCAACAAGAAGTTTATCCTCTACAAAAGAATATAAATGGAGACAATTTACTGTTTCCATGTGATGCAGACCAAGCTTAGGCATCAATTGTAAAGGAGGCACCAGCTGTATTGTCCCACTTGTTTTCAGTCGGCTTGGTGGCAGCAGCAATTGTGGATTCAGCAGCCTTCATCATTAATGAGCTGCCCCAGAAGGAGGAATTGATCTCTGCCATTGAAGGTTCCACGTCTGCATGTCAGCATTTACACATCAAGGCAAAGTTAAGCCTAATTAGCACATTTAATGCACGCGGACACATGAAAACAACACTGCTGAAAGACAAAGACAAGAAACACCCCTGATTAAATACACAGGGCACCTTTTCCTCTGGCCATTCCACCGTGTTTCTCATTTATAGCATAGCTGCTGATATAGAACTGGTTCAGGGAGAGCCGCAGGTGCTCTCATCAGTTGCCATCAATCTGCTTATGCAGCTAAAATGTGCTTTGTGTGGGGGTGGGTGGTTTACCGTGGCAACAGCCGCTGGATTACACTGATTATTGACAGTATTTGTTTATTATCACAGTTGTTAGATGAGGCTGTAGTCTTGAGAAATCAACACACGGTTCTGAATTTGTAACCTTACCGGAGACGCCGAGCAGTCGTCGGCAATCGAATAAAGTTCTGTATTCAGCTCCAAATTGCATACTAGCAGAAAAAGGTAGTGGCACTTTGATACTGATGTACAGTTGTAATGTTGTTTCTGCTAAAAAGCCAAATCTGAAGGACTCCAGGGACGTTTAGGAAAAATGTATTCCCCTAACAGGCCTGGGGCCACACAGGTGGGTGGTATTAGTGCAAACCTGTAGGCAGAGATGAGATAATCACTCTCTGTAGTTGATGTTGATGTTGAAATGATGACAACCGCGATGGCTCACAGTGAGCGCAGGTGTGTGTTTGAGGATTGAAGAGCTCTCTTGTTGGTTTCGTGGATGCTGCAGTGATGTAACACGAGTGGGAAAAAAGGCCTCCTGCTTGAATTTCTCGCGATCAAAACTCAAATGTTATTCATTTGGCTTACGCTTATGGTCTGTTACATAAAATCTATCAGCTCACGGTGCTGACAAGTTGTTTTTTAAAAAATTTGGCATGTGTAAACACGTATATCTAGAAGAGGCATCCAGATAATGAGCAAATTTTGTTTATCACTGTCAAATTGGGCACCACCCAGTGCACACTGGGTATTGATGGGCTCGTTGTTGTGGTGACAGCTCCAGTCAAACCATAATAATATGATTAAATATCACATCCAGGATCAGCTGCCTTCTGTTCTGAAGTGTGTGTTCAGGGGACAGGAAGGATATTTTAATATGGTCGAAACATGTAGAAGGGTGGGATCGCTTACAGGTGACACATGATGGGATGTTCAACGCCCATCACTGGGAACCATCCTACCCATCATGCCTTTGGGCCCCACCATGATTGTCACCTCATCCCTGCCCCTTCAATTAGGCAGTCAATTTCACCTTTGTGTCCCACGGGAGTCACAACCACACCATCTGAGATTGGAATACTGCAATAGTCCCCCCCCCCCCCACACACACACACACAGTATTCATACAGCTGAGCCCTGCTCTCTCTTTCTATTCAATTCTGTCACCACAATATGAAAAAAAAGAATGTAGCAGAGCAAAGAAGGAGTTGCTCGACGACGCGCACCTCCACCCAGTAACAGCATCGGTCTTAGCAGCCTGACTCTGCAACGAAAACGAAAACCAGCATGTTCTGATACTGGATTCCTAAACTGCTCACTCAAGTAGGAGCAAAGTTGTAAAAATCAAATTTCAAGGAATGCCAGAACATTTACCATCCTGCCAGCTCTCCTTGTCTTGGATTTAAGGACATTTCATTTGCAAATGAGGCAGCCAAGTGAAGGTTTTCCCCCGTGTGCGTGTAAACCTTGTGAGCGTCTATACCCACACAGGCCGTCACTCTATGATAAGCCAGTTCATTTAGGCCTTGGACCTCGATAAGCCGTGTGGGTTATGAGTCCCTTATCTCCTGAAGGACAGTTTGTGACCTGCTCTGAAAGGATGTTCTCGCTGCTGCCATCAAAGTGGAGGCTCTGTGATCCAGTGGAGAATCGTAGCTTTAAGGTTCGAACCTCAGAGCTGGAAAAAGTCTTTGAAAGTATTAGGTTCATATTTCAATCAGCTTTCCATGACAATCACATTTGAATCCACACACCCAAATTTAAGCCTGAAAATGACACAATGTGTGCATGATTTTTCATTTTTACCATTCCAAAACCATTTTCTCATGAATCCTCTCTGAGTTTCAGGCTGGCCAGTGAGACCAGTCAGGAGCCAGCAACTTCAGGATGACCCGACAGAAGTTAGAAAAAGAATTTTGATAGTCATTATATGTCCTGTTTACTTTCACTGGTCCCTGTCTTGATGACGGGGCTTCTGGGATTTCAGAGATTTTGCAGCAGCAGGAGAAACAGAGGCTTTGCTGCTGTTGCCTGACAAAGACAGAAGCTTTAGAAGCAACTGTGTGTTTGAGTTGGAACTAGTATGATAAGTTAAATGAACCAACAGAATGGAGACAAAAACAATGAGGTGCTGGAAGAGGAATTACAGCTGAGCCAAAATTGTCTCTTCAGGAAGAATATGCACTATTTTTAAGGAAAACACATACAAAATGTGATCTGAATCAGTTGTTTTATTCATCGCTGGGTGATGGTGATTTCTTTTATTACAGTCATTTTACATTCTCTACACACACACACACACACACACACTTCTGTACATTCCAGAGTTTTTACTAACAGCCATGTGGAATATAAACCAAAAATCCCCTCACTAAAATAATAGACAAGAGCATATGACTTTGTTCACTAGTTATCAAGTTTATGAGGTAATTTGTTCATACGCATTTAAAGCTTTTTCCCTGATGAGCTCAATTTATTGCTTTCTGTTGACAGTTGATCAGATTTCATTTATCGTAACTGGGGTGTTTTGTGAAGCCTTTTTATAAACACTCATCATACACCGCAATTTCTTCTTCACCTTGGCATCATGAGCTTAAAGGTTTCAGTGTTAATATTATGGGCTTGTCTGGCAAAAGAATGAGCTCAAAGGTGCTCTGCACTTCCATGTGGCGCTGCTTCTCCACCCTGAAGTTTTCCAGCATCTGCAGAGATATGAGGTGCGCATTAATGTCATGAACCCACGGACCGTGGTGGAAGGTATTGGTTCTGTGCACATCTTACGTGGATGAGGAAGAGCTGCATCTCAGCTTCGGCAATTCTTCGTCCTAAACACTGGCGGGGGCCGAAGCCGAATCCCAGACTTTTGAAGTAGTGCGTCTCACTCCGCAGCCAGCGCGAGGGTTGGTATTGTTCTGGCCGGAAAAACACTTTAGGGTCTCTGCCCATCGCGTACAGACCTAACTGGACAAGGGTCTAAAAATAAAATACAATGGCAGAAATGATGAGAAGTGAGTAACAGATTAGAAATGTAGGAACAGCATTTGGATTCTAGACTTACTCCAGCTGGGATGTGGTAGTTTTGAATGATGATATCCTCAGCTATGTATCTTTGCAAGCTCACAGCCACCGGGTGTAATCTGGGAGTAGAGATGATGTGTTTAAAACATAAATTCTAGCAAGTGAAGCAAACATCTTTGTTTAATTTTTCTTTACCTCAGTGTTTCCTTCAGAGCTCCTTTGACCAGTGGAATGCGTTTCAGCATCTCCAGCATGTCTCCCTGGCTTTCAGTGCGTGCTGCAGCCACCTCCGCCCTCAGCTCCTCCTGGAGGTTTGGATGTCTGGCGAGTTCATATAAGGTCCAGAGCAGGGTGATCGAGGTCTGAAAGACAAACAAACCGGTTCACCACTGCAGGTTGCACACGCATGTTCTTCTTTGGTTCTTCCTCTGACCGTGTCTACTCCCCCAGCCATCAGCTCAGTAATGCTGGCTTTGATGTCTTCAATGGACAGTTTGTCCCGCAGGAGCAGGCTGGCCAAGACACCAGGATACTTCTTTGAAGGGCCAGTCTCCTGACGCAAGCGCCTGTAGATGTTTTGGATGCAGCGATCCGCTAACACCCCAGATGATACACATTGTAAGAAGATTTTTTAAAGGACCCAGAACAAAAACACATAGGTAAGGTCATTTAATTGTGGCCCTGCCTTGGTTGAAGATGCCATCCCAAGCCTCCACATGGTCCCGCCACACCTTTGCTCCAACCTTTCTCAGCAGAGCAGGAGGTATATACAGCATGGGGGAGGTGGTCTTAAACATGAGACTGATGCAGTCGATGAAATGTTGAGCTTCAGGATCAATGTAGTCCAGGAACAAACCCAGACGCTCCCCATACAGCACAGAGCTCACCGCTGCGTAACAAAATGGACAGAAATGGATGAAAAATCTCAGCCTAAAACATCTATATGGTTAACTATAGTTTGAATATCTATAAAGTTGCAGTTGAATGTTGATTTGAAACATTAGTCTTACACTCAAGCGCGTATTTAAAGAGTTCTTGAGAAAGATCAGTGGTCCATTTGTTCTGGCCGCTTCGCGCGATCTTTTTGTGAACCCTGACGACGAAATCATTGCCCACCTCGTCCAACAATGGCACAAAGTTCTCCAGCACCTTTGGAGAAATCACCTCCTTGTTGAGAAGAACACGGTTGCACCTCCACTCCTCTCCGTTCCTGTGGAAAGTTCAGAGGTCAGATTCCACAAATTACAGTAAAACATACTGTACACACAGAGAATAGGAGATAAGCATATACTTGAGTAAAACTCCATATTTTCGATTCCTGTAGTCTCTGTATGATGTCCAGGCTTCAACCTTCAACCTTTTGGGATAGTGGCCCTCCGCTTTGAACAGGATAGCAGCATCTTCAGGATTGATGATATTTACACTTTCGTAATAACCTATTTTTTCTCTGGCAGAAAAAAAGGGGGGGAAACTTTAGTTCTTGTGACCTTGAGACTAGATATTTCCCATGACGAATGTTTCGTTTTTATTTCGACTGCCCTGTTCCAGGTTTACATAATTCAGGACTTTTGTTTTGTCTCATTTTACAGCCAGCCCAGATTTGCGTTATCTAAAGGATATTTGTCACCAGTACCTGTAAATAGGTCCAAACGTGTTGAAGTTCTGCACCATGATGTGGTGCAGATTTCTGAATCCGTCCAGTTTCCAGAAATTGTACAAGTTGGCCACCCCATTCTTCCACAGTCCTGGAATGTCATTGAAAGACCTGACAAAGCTGCTACTGTCCGAGTACGTCTGTCGGGCCACGGGCATCGTGCTGCTGTGCCGCGCACCCGTCATCGGCACTTCCATCCTGGAGAGAGGCAGCACGACTGGGCTACGCCACACACTCCACCTGGCCATCCTGACAGACGATATGCTCATTCCTCTCTGCGGCTGCCTTAACTCTCCCAGGGACAAATTCACACCAAGGAGGCTGGTCTTAATAGTCAGCCCCCCTGATCAGCCCAGCACATGCAATGTTTTTCTGTTTTTCAGAGTTTTGCTATCCAGTTTTACAACTTTCATTAGACTCCAGTCGTATTTAGTGTTAAAATTGTCCAGTTTGTGAGTCAGAAACATGATTCTGTGAGACAAATCTAGTATGTTGTACATTTAATGACACATAGTATAATACACAAAATACACACTTAAAATGGTAAGTTTCCTCTAATAAAGCCATGAGTCTGATATTTAATTTTTTGTTTTGGTTTAGTCACAAAAACAGAAAACTCAGATATGAGATAAAAGCCTGTACACACTTTAAAGCTTGATAGTTTTTATCTCTTCTGTATTTTGGAATTGAAGGCACTTCCAGGAAGATTAGGTCCGTTTATCCATGTCATTTCTATTTCTTTAACAGATTTATCAGTTCCTCCAGCTTCATGGCAGTCTTTATGTCTCCCTGAATTTTAAGACGACCACTGGTGTAAGCAGCAAATGGTCGTAGGTTTCCTTGGAACATGGCTAGAAGGTCATGGTCACTCATACTGAGAGTTACATCTGGTTCTTTGTTCAAGGATCCAGCTCCAGCAGCACCGCTCCCTACAAAAGACACACAGAACAGCATTTAATCCAAAGTAAGATCTCTGCATCGTGTTAAGGTTTTCTTGAAGAGTTTAGCCTTCTTGCGGACCATTGTGCTAATAATCTGGGTGGTCAAGAGTGGTGTCAAGGAAGCCATCCACATCGAGTTGGTAAACCCAACCTTAAACAGAGGCGGTGGGCTAAGGCACTTCCTATCACCACATACAATGGAGTCCTCCGCTCTTTCCAACAATCCAAAAGTTCACACCCTTTCACAAGACCTGGTGAACCAGCAGTCAAAGGGGAAGCACCCAAACTGAAACGAGGTCACCGAGTCTGCCATCGACTCTCAGGTGACCACCCAGATCATTAGTACACTAATCAACACAGAGATCCTACTTTGGATAACTATGACCTTGATGAATGACAATCTACACAGACATCTGACATCAAAGTATTCATCAACTGGGATGATAATTCTCTGTAGTTACCTTGGCTCAGATCCACATAGTATCTATGATGGCCTTCATCTTCAGAGTTTATATCAAAATGGTAGCTGGCGCCGACCTGGCGGACCAGATTTTCAGACATCAGGAGCTTCACACAGTTGAGAAGTTCTTCAACAGAACCTGGAGTGGCCACAACAGGGCCTCCGCTGAGTTCATCTATAAAAGTCATTTTGTCCTCTGTGGAGAGAAAATAAATCTTGTCTAGAATTATAATGTTATATTTGGCTTTTATGACTAAAATAAGGACAATAAATATTTTCTTTCAATTTTACAAAAATACAATGTAAAGTGTACATTTTTGCTGAGCAATATGATGCCAACATGGTTCGAGGTGCAGATTTTTATAAGATTTAAAAAAAAATTGAGAACCATCACAGCTTTACCAGATGTTACGTTGTGAGATACTGTACATACTGTACTTTTGGTATTGAACAAATCACTAGTCAAACTAGCTTCCTTTCAGTCCTTGCTGGTAGGTTCCTCGATCCAGGGAAAGGAATTGGAACAGAATATTTTATTTGGTAATGTCGAATTCAGAAGAAAGAAACCTTTGAAGTGTTATGAAAATGTACTTGTCTGTAGCACCACACCTTGGTTATATTGTGAGCTGTGGCCCATAAAGTGCATGGCCAGTTGCTGAATTGGCCCAGCGAGGCCTTCCAGCCCGGGCACAGATGGGGGCATGATGAAGTGCCCCGAAGCGCCTTCATCTGGTGCTTTTAATAAAGAGCCCAGGGTTAGCTCTACCCTGTCCACCTCCAGCCCCCAATGCCGAGTCATCTCATTTATATCCATCTGTGCAGACCAAGAAACAGTGTCACTACAGGACCAGGTGTTAAGTAACTATCTTCTAAAGATACTGGTATACATAGTCTCACCCCCAGATATTCTCCCAGTTTAACTCTCTCGGTCTGGATCTCTCTGACTGTTTTCTTTGCCAGGCTGTAGATTAAAGCATTTTGTGCCGTCATTCTAGTTGAGGCATTCAGGTCCTGGACTGACACTACCGACATGACGGGATTCCAGATCCTGAACTGGATGTCTGCTCCCACTGATAGTATACCACCATCCTGAGTAGTTACCTACAGTCACAAGAAAGGAATTCATACTGGACCGAAAAATACATTGACATCACTGGAATAATAAACAACTGC
The DNA here is from genome assembly GCF_003711565.1 of Takifugu flavidus. Classification (NCBI taxonomy): domain Eukaryota; kingdom Metazoa; phylum Chordata; class Actinopteri; order Tetraodontiformes; family Tetraodontidae; genus Takifugu; species Takifugu flavidus. The sequence continues at coordinate 4,642,592 of NC_079532.1, forward strand.
CAATGGAATATTTTATAGCTAATGTATGAATTATCTGAATTCAAGATAAGTCAGAAAATATGTAACGATTTGTTTGTGATAGAATTGGACTTATTTATATTTAACAATGAGGCTAAATATACAGTCAGGATTCTAATTAGGAAATAAGCAAAGTGATTTTAACATTTCTGTTCTTTGGAGAAAAACATTTGAGGAACTGGAGCCTCTCAAGTGAACGCTAATGCAATGTAATGAATCCAATTAAAATGTATGGATCTTAGACATATTTATTACAGTACATTAGATTTAGACCGCGAGTGAAAATAGGCGTAATCTAATCTGAACACAGTATTCCCAGTAGCGTCGGTCTCTGGTTTCCAAATGGGAGGACAGCGCCCCCTGTAGGATACAGTAATTCACATAATGACGATATCTGTCTGCGTCATTGACAAATGGTTTCTTTGGACCCTGTGATTACGAACGTACATAAGCATCTCTTGAAAATTACTTAATTACTCCTTTGTTGCTGCTTTGGCGGCAGATAATTTTGAGGCTGAACATTGAGGTGTACCTGGCAAGGAGGGATGTTGAAAGCACGGGTTCGTAGATCTACTCTCTGCCACTGGTCAATGAGGGGAAGCACAAGCACAATGCCAGGACCCTTTGGAGGACACACTCGACCCAGACGAAACACGACTATCCTCTGGTAGTTAGGAACTGTCTATAGACACAAACGCTTAAGTTTTTTATACTGAGACATTGTGTAGGAACAATAAATTTTACGTTACCTTTAAGACAAACCATCCTGTTATAGGAAATAATAAAAATGTACAGATATAAACGAGAAAGATAACAATTAGGTTGCAGATCCAGGATACCCATCCCTGAGAGGTATCTGGTTAGGAGACACAAAAGAGAACGTTTTAGTTTTAAAAACATTATTGGGTCCCGGCAATTATCTATCACCTCAGTTGTTATAATAGCATCTGTGTTTGTGTATCAACGGTCTGAGACTATTCAAGAAGCATTACTGAGCTCAATTAATTAATTATCTCAATTAATCGGTAAGTCCATGAAAATGACACCAGAAAGGACCTGGAATCTTGACCATGGATGTTTCAATAAGGTTAATTATAACCGGAGACGGGAGTAACGATAGTCTATGCAACATAGGTCCACTAATGCCTTCCAAATATTGTTTAATTACAACTCAGTAACTATGTAACAATTGCGTTCCTACAGGTAATGTTGCTTCATACCAGTGAAATCGTTTTGAGAAACATTAGGCATGTTGTCGAATGAACGTCCTTTACTGTAGCTGGGCTGTTCGAAGCCATCGAGATCCACAAACAATCCAGGGGTCCTCGGACTTGTGGGGTCCCTTTGAGGGAGCAGCTGATACGATTTCTGAAACATTGTTATGCAGGACAATTCCAATCTGACATTTAAGACATTTTATTTAGCAGTTTCAGGTGAATTAAACCGCAGCTGAGATTTTAATAAAAATTAATCGCTATTTTCGCGATTAAACAGCAAGCCTTTAACCGAGAATAGTGCACTTCCGTGTTTTCCTTCCGCACTTCTTCTGGTATTTAGCAGCGTTCTCTCTAGTAAATCTGCTCGTTACCGCCACCTAACGTTACGGATGAGTGATTTCATTTTACCTTCTATGACAGACCCAGTACCGGTATATGACAACCAAATACTTTACTTTTACCAGTACATTTTAGTAATTTTTGTAATTTGCATTGTAAAAAAAACCTTCTAGGAACACAGATTACGAGGTGGGCAGATTACCGAGTGGCCAAGTGCTCCTTCCTCGAGTCTACACAACTAGAGTCCATGCTAATATGCGCTGTGTTTCGAGGCTTCTGCTCAGTCTGTACAGCTATCACAAAGAAAAATAAATTAAAATTAATCTGAAAACCATTTCCACTTGTAGTGTAAACAAATTCTGTGTACATCCAGGTCACTATCTTTGTTCATCCCATCTTGGAGACACTTTTTTAGTCTGCAAGCTTGGCTGAGCTTTGTCAACAGGGCAGCTGCCCGTTCCAGCCTGACACCAGTGACATGGGAAATAAATGACTAAATAAATACAAAATATTTCTTTGTGGCAGCAATTATGGTCATTTTTTTCACCTGTATATCAGGTTTCTCCTCACACTGCAGATAAAGAAGCTGCTGCAGCCATACCATAGTGGTTTCCATTGCTGGAGTACAAAGCATGCAATTTCCATTTGATTTGCCTGACATTTAAACAGAAGTAATTAGCTGAGGATGGTGATGACACCAGATTGGCGTGGAGTACTGTAATCCTATACATTCTTAATTAAAAGCTCCCCTGCAGCAGTTCCATCATGGTCAGAAGAAGCACGCGGGTCTCTATTTTGAAAGACATTCACTTTATCAGTTTAGAGCTCAAAATATATGTTTTCCCACAAATATTTCTAAGGGTTGTCTGACTTGTAGCAAAGCTCTCAAAACACAATTATTGTATAGAATTTCCATAAAACAGTTTCAGGAATGTCCAGTAACGATGTTCTTCAAGTTGTTTCCAAAGTAATACATTTTCAGCAGAGTCTCCTTTATCTTCTTTGTGTGAGAATGAGTGAGGGAGTCTTAGTCGTGTCTTGAAGAAAGACAAGAGGATTAAGATTGGGAGCTGTGTGAGCAAACACTGGTCTGTCATCCTCTTAATTCTTCCCGTCTGTAGAGGTAAATCAATCAGTCACACCACTTCCAGGCATCATTGCATCCAACAGGAGAACACTGATGAAGAATATCTTTCTGCTCACGTGTCATTATATAATTTATGTGTAAAGGATACAGCTCAGTAAGTCATCAACAGTCAGAGATTCAGGAACATAGCACAATGGATTATTTGTGACTGTCTGAGATGTTCACTGTTGGCCATATTGGCCCTTCCAATGATGTAATGGCCCCAGGAGAGGCTGCCCCAAATCAGCAAAGCAGCTTAACCTTCAATGAAATGGGAAGAGGATTCACAAGCGTGGGGGCTGATGAGAAGGAAAACAAGTAGTGTAAAGTTTGAAACAGCAGCCACAAGGTGACCATCATCCAGTCTTTGCCACATGTTGATTTCTTCTGGAGCAAATTCCAGATTTGTTACATCTCATGCGCAAATACGTCTTGTCTGGCCCTCTTGTTAGATTACACATACAAAAGACACTGAAGATATTGAAGACACTGACATGCTGCTGCTGCTGCTGATCATTTCTGGAAAATGTCTTTAACTGAAAAAAGAACAGTGTCTGTCCAGCAGTATTATGCATTGTGCAGCACTATCACCATATGATGCTTTGCATGATATCTAAAAGTGTTTTATTGTAGTTGTGACACAAACATATATTAAAAACCCTCACTCCTTTGATGAATCAGCAAGGGAAGTAATATGTATGTGTTTGTTGTTACGATTTGTTTTTATTTTTAAAAAATAACATAATTTCAGACTACTAGACCTTTGCAAATATGACAGATAAGATGATGGCGTGCAGAACAACCTCTAATTGAGTCTTAATGATTTGTGTGACTAAGCCAAAATGCACATTTATACTGACCTAAGCAGTACTAAGAACAGTAATCTCAGATGTGATATTGGATTATGCGTGTCACTGAAGCATCAGTGATGAGCAGATTAGCACGTTACTGAGATTATTGAAGCTGTCAAGCAGATTACACAACACCTTGACAGGAAGTAGCCCCGCTGCCCTTTTTGTCTGATTCTTCAGTTGTTGACGTTGATGCTGCTAGTTTCTGCATTAAAACGCTGCCTGGATTAAGCCTGACAGGGACATTTCCTCACAACACAATTCTCATGTTAATGCTAATGTTAATACAAGGAAAAACACGATTTAACATTTGTTACCCCTGACAGGTCCAACGCAAGCCTGAGAAGTCATCTTCTGAGACCTGTTTTATCCCACCACCTGAAATCCATCCAAATAATATCAGCTCAATCAGTCTGAGTTGACTTATCCTCTAAAATCTTATAAATGCAGTTTACCTTGTATTTAATTATTATCATGTGAAGAGACATTCATGATTAGAGTACCTTTGATGAAGGGGATGATGGGATTTGTTGGTTGTTTATGACCAACCTGAATTGCAAAACTAAATTGGAAAAAGTAGGCAATAGAAAACGATTCAGAGCCTTTATTTTAGTAGAAATAGTTTGTATTAAGGCCTGCAGGTGGGGCCAGAGGTCATCGTTTTAATCAGCATTTGTAAACAAAGATTTACGTGTGAATGCATTATTTCTTCTGCATGGATCGCGAAAAAACCTTTGCAAAAGGCTTGAACACTTTTCAGTAAATGGAAAAATGTATTGTTGTATCTGGATGATGGTTTGTGGGAATATTATTATGTTTTAGTGTCACTCAAAAGGAATTAAAAGTGAAGCGTCTAAAGGTTGTGTGTGTGCGTGTTAGTTTTAAGGTTGTCTTATAGAGAATTTAGCACTGTCAGTGTCTGAACTCTGTTATCAGTGTTCTACGCCTGACAACAACATGCATCCCTCCATTTGCTTTCTCTGAAATGTTCCCCTTCAGTTTGAGGACCATTTTGTCATCATGACTCTGTGAAACATCTCCTCTAATTATCCTGGCCTCCATATTTTAAGCAGTTAACACTGGGATTAAAACACCAACATCCAGATTATCGACTAGAGGCCCTTTAAATCTCCTCTCCAGCCCCGTTTCTCTGTTCTCAGATGAGATTCTTGGTCAATACTGTAAGAGAGAAAACTTGACTCAACATTACTTTTAACTTTCTGACATTTCCTTGAGAAGGTAATTCTGTGTGCCTCTACATTAAATGCAAGGAATGTCTTTTTCTTTATCTGATAATATATTTCCTTTATCTCTCCTTATACTGTAGTTAACAAATGTCTCTTTAAACTTAAGACAAATGCCTCAAATCAACCCCCTTTCAATTTGCTTCTCTTTGACACCTCTGTGGTATTGTTTGTCTTCCACTCAAAGAATCTGGACTTCTAATGTATTCCTAGGAATATTTATTGATATATGACTAAAAAAAACCCCAACTATCCGAAATTTTCAAAACGTGAGCTCCTGGGAACCTGGCTGAGTGAAAGCACAGATTTTGATTAGATTAAAAAAAAAAAGTATAAAAAGCAAGAAATAGAAAGACGCTGATCAGGTTGACCTGCACCAAAGGAATAATTTAGTCTTGAATAGCTTAGCACCACAAATCACAAAGGATATCGCCTCCCTCATTACCTCTGCCAAGGTCATAGCTGGCATTTATGTTTGTGATTGTTAGAAAAATAAATAGAAAAGTGATGAACAGATTTTAACCACATCACCATGTGGATCCAGGAAGGATTTGAAGAATTCTTTATATTGCGAGAAAGGTAATTTTCAGCATGTTTATAATAAGCATCATTTTTGGGAATAAGCTGTGGGAAATTCCTGACGGAAATCTGCACAAGGAGTTATATTCTTCGGCTTAAAAAAACAATTATGCATATGAAACTACCCGCAAAACGTATTCCCCATATTTCTCACGCACTTCCTAAAGGTTAAAAATAAATAAATAAATAAATACTACTACTACTACTTCTAATAATAATAAGAATATAATAATAATAATAAGAATAATAATAAGAATAATAATAACGCTGGAAATATCGATGTCCAACACGCACCCAAAAAGTGCGAAAATCCAAACATTTTCATCATTCTTATTTTAGATTAATTCTACCACAGGCGTTTCGCGTTTATAAATCCAGAGTGCATTTTTGGTCCAGGTTAAATTGAACAGAACACGTTGACTACGTTGTTCCCCCGTAAGGTTTTGTCGTCCAGCCTGTCTGACGTAAGGCCGGCGTCAGATGTTGACGCCGAGTCCCTTTGTTGGCTTTAGCACTAGCGACGTTTTGTTGTTATTTTCACTGCAGTTGAAACGCGGCTTGGATTGTTTTTGTTTTTAACCTTTTCCGCAACCCAACATTTCACATTCTCTACTGTGCGTGTCACAAATAGAGAACCCCAGGAATGGACTCGGACGAAGGGTACAACTATGAGTTCGACGACGAAGAGGAATGTAGCGACGACAGCGCCGAAGAGGACCCCGAGGACGACACCCTGGAGCTCGGCGAAGTGGAGTTGGTCGATCCCGTGGTGCCCGGTGGAGAGCGAGATGAGTCCGGCGATCCTGTCGGAGGTGGCCACGGTCCTGGCGAGGAAGACGAGGAGGACTACCGGTTCGAGGTTTTAACTGCCGAGCAAATCCTACAGCATATGGTGGAGTGCATCAGGGAGGTCAACGAGGTCATTCAGGTAAGTATTTTGGTATGTCAGTGTCAGGAAAGACCGGGGTCCAGGTTTGGGTGAAGCTTCAACAGGCCCTAGATTTTAGCTTAGCCGTTAGCCCTCAACGAGTAGTTTAGCCTACTTGCTGGAAGTTTGCCTCATCAACGCACAGATGCATTTTACTGACTTATTTCTCTCGGAGGGGTTTCCTTACACACATATGCTTTAAGTTGATGTCGGTGACATCAAAGTTACGTACATATATCAATTCCCAAATTCAGGAAGTGGTCTAATCCCTGTTGAGAAGTTGGCAGCACCGCTTGCTAAGCTAACGATAGCTTTAGCATAAGCCATTTCGCTAACTAGCTCTCTGGATCGGTCAACCCAGCGCCCTAGTTATAATATTACTGTATATGCCCAAGATATACCCCATTGTCAGGCCACATCAGATGGCAGGCTTCGTATATGGACACTGCCAACAAAGCCCAACGTTGGAAATTATCTCTAAATAGCGTTGACGTTGATATTGTAACGTTTTTTTCTAACGCAAGGCTCGGTCGTCGTGCCCGTGAGCTAGGTAGGCGGTTAACATTAACGGCTTAAAATATCGTCAACACTGTTTTGATCACTAAACGAACCCTTTCGTGCCATCTGAATAGAAGAACCTAAAATAATACAGAAGGGAAAATCCTGTGAAGCCCCTTGGCTCATCGTCAGCCTTGGCCTCCATTTCCTTTTCTTTTTTACCTCCAGTTAGGCACACAAGAAATGGAAAATTAGCTCGGCAGAACACTCCCCAGTCCCGTCCAAAGAACCATGTTGTGCTTTAAATGCATGTTTTGGGGCTGCGACCATTCCCACCCTGAATTGTACATCTTAAATGGGTGTAAGAAACGTGTACTGGGTCAGCAGCAATGAGGTTGTCACCAGAGAGACAACCGTCATGGTGATCCACCTAAAAGGGCTCCATCTAAATATACATGCTGCAGCACAGAGTAAAAAGTTAAATAAACCCAAAACTCTATTTGTGCCTGTGGAAGAATGTGATCTGAGGTGACTATAATTTACCTTGGATGAGCTGTGTCAGTTATAATTGTCATTTAAATGGCATTTTCTAAAACAACCCCTTCTCCGAAGCATACATACATACCTCACGCATATAACCAACCTGAATATATTATATCTTCATTTAAGAGTGGCCTACACCACAGTTTGCAAACCGAGACTGCAGTCTTGTGATCTTTTCCATTCTGGCGGGTCAGTCCAGACGTTACCGTCCCTCATTTTGTAAAGGGTTTGTGAGGATAAGAGACGCACTGTTTGGGCTGTGTGAAGGGAAACTATCATTTACTAAAACCTGGAAAAACGGTGTCATCGTCTTCACTTTCAACACTGCCATCTTGAAACCAGACGCCTCAAACGAAAGAAGCAGTCCTGCCGACCACATTAACGAAGAGCAACACCGAGATCCCAGTGGTATTTGGTCCGTGCCGCTCACACACAGGTACCGGTGTCAAAGAGTCATCTCGTTGGTTTAACAGTATGTACCTCTCTGTGGCTCGCACGCCTCTATTTTTAGCGGACTGGCACTAGGATATTAAATGGACAAATTGGAGTACCCCTCTGACATCTGTAAATACTACTATTTTAGTGGTCTGTACCACTATTTCATTGGTTTGTACTCCTAGAGTAGCCATTGCATACCAGTACCTGTCCAAATTATAAACTGTCAATGAAAGCGCCCACACTGCTTAAAAATAGAAGCATGTGAGCCACAGACGGGTACGTGCCGCTACAGCAACACTATGGATACGGAGCACTATTTAAGCGTCACACACCACTATTTTGGAATCTTGGCGCTACTGTTAAAGAGACTGACTGATTCCTGTTGTTCCGTGTTACCCACGGCTTCTCTAATGAATGACTATCGGGCTAAAAACGCACCACTTGTAGGACAGCAGCCTTGTCAGCCATATAAATCATGTGGTCATTCAGGTGACCGCCTAATTATGGCATCTTTATTGGAGAACTAGTATCACACATTTAAAAAGAAGCATGTTGAGGATCTGGATCATAGGGGGTCATGAGTGCCTACAGACTTTATCATGACATCATGTGGTGGTTCAATTTAACAAAAAAATAAAGGCCGTGTTTACTTGTGCAACAAACAAAACACATGCACTGAACACAGTCTAACCCTGAAACAATAGTGACATAGTTACAATAGACTCATGGTAGTAGATGCATGAGTGGAAGAAAGACCATTTGCTCTTCCCTCCCAGTCCTCTGCAGTGGTTTTGACAAATACAGGTTCATGAATCACAATGAACGTGAATCCTTAAGCCCTGAAGTCAGAGACACAGCTCAAGCTTCACCAAGACGACTATAACGTAAATATTTGAATCCTCTTTCATTCTACAGCCGTCCTGTTGGACTGAGCAACAGCTCGGCTGAAAGTACAATCTGTTTGTCCTCTCGGCTCCAAAGCTAAACAGTCGTTCAGTTTGATGTCTCATCGGCTGACTGAAATCAGATTTTCACCACGATGAAGGTGCGCGTCTTCTACTTAAACATCTAAGGTCTACAGTGTGGAGCTTGTACTAACGTCAACCTCGTATCCCGATTGAGCCACTTTTAAAGATGCTTTTCCCTAAAATAAGAGCCTCACAGCTGGAGAGATTATTGCACACACAGGATGTGCAATGTCACGTCTACAACAGCCTCTTTTTTGTCTTTTTTTTCTTTGCTCGTGCAGCACAGTAGGGTGGCACCATAACGCCACCTCACAGCGTCATTTCTGATGGCGAGCTCCGAGATGTGATGGGAAACCTGCAGCCAGAATGAGCGCTGGTGTTGTGCCCACTGTGGCAGAATCAGTGTTTTATTAACAGTTCAATAATATGAGAGAGAGCCGTCCACGAGGGAGCATCGCTGCAAAAAAGATCATATTGCACATATTGTTTTAGAATGCAGGATTGCCTGTTAGTGTTTTAGGGAAAGGCTTAAGCTTAATTTGATATGCTGAAATGTCAACACCCTTCCTGGCTCCCTGTTTTATGAACAGGATTTCATATGGTCATTTCTGTATTCGGATCCTGCTCTCTGTGTGGTCTCAGTTGTTCTGATGTGAAAACCTCTCCTCCTTCTAGAATCCTGTAACAATAACACGCATACTTCTCAGTCATTTTAACTGGGATAAAGAAAAGCTTATGGAAAGGTGAGCAGGTTCTTCTTGGCATATTTTCTATATGTAAATATCAATGGAATGATTTCTACTTTTACTCTGATTTATCTTTTTGAATACAGGTATTTCGATGGTAACCTTGACAAGCTTTTCTCTGAGTGCCATGTCATTAACCCCAGTAAGAAGCCTCGGATCCGTCCTCCAATCAACACCAGATCATCAGCACAAGACATGCCCTGTCAGATCTGCTACCTAAACTTCCCAAACTCTGTGAGTGTATTCAAAACGGCTCCATATTTCCCAGTGTTTAAAAAACAATTCACTAAAACAAACCAAAAGACGATATAGTACAGATGAAAACACATTTCTAAAACTCTGTCACATTATTCAGCCTGCACCTCACACGACAGATGTAACTCTAGAACACTAACCTCACTGTCACCACACTCGCGTGGGTGGAAATCGGACATCTTTAGTGTTCTTTGGTTAGCCACACACTCATGTTGGGGGTGGACATTCATGCTCCTTTAGTGGCAGAACTTCTGACACATCGACTTTTATGATGCATTTACTACATTTCAGAAAAATCAACCCCGTAGTAAAATAAAACCATATATCTGGTGGTTTTAGATGTAGTTGTGCGTCATCTGTGGTATATATTTTCCAGTTTACCTGACTGGAATCTTTTCTCCTGCAGTATTTTACAGGACTTGAGTGCGGGCACAAGTTCTGCATGCAGTGCTGGGGAGATTACCTGACCACCAAAATTATAGAAGAAGGAATGGGACAGGTATTCACACGGGTCGGGACAGTTCATGAAATGTCTGTTTAAAAAAATAAAACGTGCAGCGCGCTGAACTGTTCCACCCTTCAAATAATGGTTTCTTTTCAGGGTGTAAGTGTCCACAACTGAACTGTTTTTGTTTTCTCAGACTATTTCTTGTCCTGCTCATAGTTGTGACATTTTGGTTGATGATAACACAGTGATGTGAGTATTACTGCTTTATCTACTCATATGTCCTTGTTCAGCATTGGTTGTTGCCACAGTTGGATGTAAATTAGAGATTCATTTGAGCCCTGGGTGCTTAAATTCAAATATATGAAAGCTTTTAGTTGGCAGGTTGTTGTATTGAGCAAAATAAGTAAAAAAACATTTTTTTACTTCATTTTTGGCTTTTACCTTAAGTAATTTGATTATCACATAGTCCACCTATACAGAATAACAGCTGTGGCTTTGGAGAGCTCAGCAAGTCCATTTCAAGGCTAACATTTTTTTAACTGATACTGGGAAATGAGATTTAGAATGTTCCAAATGTGTTTTTGATTTAATTCATAGATACAAACCTTTGTGCGCAGCATAGGTTTGGAGCAAAAGCTTCCACAGGGTAGCGCAAGAACGTCCATTAAAACTTCACCCAGTTTCATCAGTGTTTTGTTGAACATCACAAGAAAATGATGAGTCAAAGCTGAGCCAAATGTGTTTTTAATGTGCTTTATGTTGTCCAGCAACCTGAATTTAGTGTTTTTAATGGGCATTATCTGAAGTTAGCCCATCCTTATGAGCTGCATCTCTATTGTTAATGTTTAGTCCACTGTGCAGTGCAGCACACCACCTTATCGAAAGCATGGACACTAATCTCCCGTACCAAGTCTTAAGCTGACCCTAATTGTCTTAACCTAGATTCTCACAGGGCCAGTCAACAGGTCTTTCTGTGATCAGTTTGGGGTCTACAAACCTTTGCTCCATTTATACTGCTATTGATGATTTATCTTTACCTTGTCAGCAGTCTTTATGCTGCTGCTTGTTTTTTTAAATCTCAAAAAGGGAAATATGCGGAAATAACTGTTAGATTTTCTTCTAAAATGTTGCATAAAGCTGTTTTTAAATTAAGAATGTCTGTAAATATGTACATTTTATAAAATTAAGTTGATTTATTGTTTGGGAGGCATTTGTTATGTGTATTAGGGTTAATGATGCACATTTTAGTGTCTACTTTATTTGGAAGTTACTAAATGATTGAAATTCTCTTACAGGCGCCTCATAACCGATTCAAAAGTGAAATTGAAGTACCAGCATTTAATTACAAATAGTTTTGTAGAGGTAAGCTTTTAGACTTTTCCTCCATTCCAGTATTTTTCAGATGACCTACACATGCACATACTATACCTTTTTATTCATTCATGTATATTGTCATGAAACTGATTTAATATTTCTCATCAATCTAAGTGCAACCGATTGTTAAAGTGGTGCCCTGCACCAGACTGTCACCATGTTGTCAAAGTCCAGTATCCAGACGCCAAGCCTGTGAGATGCAAGTGCGGCCGTCAGTTTTGGTGAGGGTCAATTAACACGTCTGACTACTGCAAACACTTTACTGTGATTCGAATAGACGTGAAATCTCTCTGATTAACTTAAGTACACGTGGGTGATTATTTAATTAAACATAATTTGGACATGATCTCTGTCTGTGCAGCTTTAACTGTGGAGAGAATTGGCACGACCCTGTGAAGTGCAAGGTAAGCAATCAGCAGCGGCTACAGCATTACCTCCATCACATCAGCCCCACCATGATTCAAGTAATCTATGAAAGTCATCAAACACCCCCCTGCTAAAATGAAACCAATGCAGAATGGGGGGTGAATAGCCTGGACTAATGGAGCCACTGGTGTCTGTAATACTGGAGATGAGATTAGATCAGATCAGGATGAACTGAATGGGTATCCAATGTTCCAAAATGTTGAGCGGTCACGGTGACTTGTTCCCTTTCTTTTTGCAGTGGTTGAGGAAGTGGATAAAGAAATGTGACGATGACAGTGAAACTTCCAACTGGATCGCAGCAAATACTAAGGTTCGGACTTAGTGAGGTTGTAACACAGTTAGCCTGTGTGTTTGAGCAGGCCTAACAGCATCCTATACATCTTGGGTGTGTTTGTAGCCTATAGTTTCCATAAAGGCTCTATACACAATAAAAAATAAAATGTAATACTAAGAGATAAGAGATCATGTTATTAGAAAATTGACATTGCCAATAGATTGTTTAACTGATAGATTCCCATTTTCGCAAGTAGATATTAATATGTTTAAACGGAAAGGGGGTTCAGATGTAGAGGTATCTGGCTTATACTTGGTTGGGAATCCATTTTTTCCTGAAAACAACATTTATCATATATTTGGAATAAGACGATGGATCCAAGTGACAGTGAGTAAAACTGAGGTTTGTTTCGAGCTGTGGGGTAACTTGTTTGTCTGCTAGTACAGGTAGTATTCTAGATAAACCATGAGGCACTCTAAGATTGTCTATTCCCCTACAGGAGTGTCCAAAATGCCACGTCACCATTGAGAAAGATGGCGGCTGCAACCACATGGTGTGTAGGAACCAGAATTGTAAAGCTGAGTTTTGCTGGGTCTGCCTGGGCCCATGGGAACCTCACGGCTCTGCATGGTGCGTAAATCCTTCATATACACTGCACAAATATATGAACGCAACACTTGGTTTTGCTCCCGTTTATCATGAGCTATAAAAGTGAGTGATATGGTTGGATTTCACCTCAGGATCTTGAGATTTATTGTCCGCCGTGACAGAACGGCAGGAATGATTTCCTCTACCTTTCTGTTCGACACCTGAGCGACGCACGTCGGTCTCTTTGAGAACGTGATGCTCTGTGAATCCTGAAATATAATTTGTCCTGTGTCGACCTCTGGCTCCGGTTAGGTGCTGATTAGAAAACATAATTATTGCACAGTAGTTCATTAACACAATAAACGACCACTCTAAAATGTGCAGTTTTATCACATAGCAGAGCCACAGATGTCTAAAGTTTTGAGAGAGCATGGACTTAGCACGCCGAGTGCCTCCGTAGGTGTTTCAGAGTTGGACAGTACGTCCGATGACCCTGTGTCACTGCGCTGATGTCAGATCTGTGGATGGAGTGGCTCACGCTGAGGCTGTGGCTATTGTTAGGTTCAGAAAACCTAAAACATGAGAGAAACAAATGAGGCAAAGACAACAGTTTTGAGTTTTACTTGCAAGGAGGATGGACAGATGTGCTCAGTTACAGATCTCCAACACACACCTCTCGCCACCCTTCTTTTATTAGGATTAGGAGGTTCCTAGTTACACAGAATTCAATTGTGCCTAAAGGGAGGGGGGAAACACAACAATAGCAGGGTCCATTCATAGTAAAACATGAACCATAATGGTGAATATATGGGCATTTCTTCATTGATTTATTAACTTGGCTCGCACACACACACAGCACATCCTTCCATACAATGTAAAAACATACACAAAGAGAAGGAATTCTCCTGCCTCTCCCTGCTGCCCCTGCTGTTATTGGTGTGAGAAGAACTGTTGTTATTACTATTATCGTTTAGATGCTGTGATGTCTAGATTTAAAGTGTTTGAGGAATGCTGTTAAGAGGAATGTGTGAATGTTTAAACTAAGTGCTGGAGCTGTTTACAAAACCAGCACTTAGAGGTATCCTGTTAGTTAAGACAAGGAAGTCGTAAAGATGGGTAGTTAGGAGACAAGGAGTCGTGAGGTCCTGTTTGACATAAATCTTGTTTGCACCAATAAGAGGCGAGCGAGCAGCAGACGAGCTGACGAGTTGACAGAGGAAGCTCGAACTGCTGCTCAGCTCTCCCTTGCAAGGCCTCCAGTTGTTTGTGTGGTTTGTCTGAGTCTTAACATAAGAGTAAAGAACAGCGCGGGTGACAAACTTCACCCTCACAAAGGCAACTCCCATCAATGTTGCATCCTGATACTCATTACAGCGGCTGTATCCTGTTGTTGTTGCACAGGTGTGCGAGCTCACACATTAAGCATCACAAACATTAAGCATTAACAAGCAATAAAAGCATAATGTGATGAGATACAATATAACAAGAATAAAGAATATAACAAGGAGAAGCAAATAGGAGATAACTTTATTATAATGATTCTAACAGCTATGGTATGGGCAGGTGTATGCTTTGGACCTTTTATTGGTGGCATTTTGAACACAGATAGATACTCTGAGGAGATTCTGAGAGCCATTGTTGTGCCATTCATCATCAACACACTGCAGCATTATGCACAGCCTCATGTTGACTCAAGGATCTGTTCACAATTCCTGGAAGCTGAAAATGTCCCAGCCAGTTCCTGCATGGCCAGCAGACTCACCAGACATGTCACCATTGTGCATGTTTGGGATGCTCTGGATCGGTGGGTATGACAGTTCCTGCCAGTATCCAGCAGCTTAACACAGGCATTGAAGAGGAGTGAACCAGAATCCCACAGGCCAAAATCAACAACCCACTCAACTCTATACAAAGGAGACGTGTGACACCGTGTGGGGCAAATGGTGCTCACGCCCCCCGTACAGTTAAGCTGGCCTTTTTTCGTGGGCAGCCTGAGGCCCACCTTGCACAGGTGGATGGAAAAGTGCAGATTTAGACAGATTTGTAAACAATATTTGAGAAAAATGGGTCATTTTAATGTGTACATAAAGTTTTAGATCTTTGATCTTCAGCTTAATCTTCAGCAAAAGTGTTTCTATTTTACTAGTGTTTTTAGGAATGAGGGATTGGTCATTTTTGTTGAATTAAACTTGAGACTTTATGAATGCAGCTCTGCTCCACAGCCCCCACCTGGGTCTAAAATACTCACGAATGACATTTTTACAGTTTCTGTAAACACAACACCAACCTTGAATGTTGACGTGTGTCTGTGCTGTTTCAGGTACAACTGCAATCGCTACAATGAAGATGATGCAAAGGCAGCTAGAGATGCTCAAGAGGTAATAAAGCATGCTTCTGGTTTTATGGGCATTCTAAACTTACATCATCATCCAAATTGTAGGACATCTCAAGCTTTTACATACCTCAGTTAGATTGTTATGATCCAAATGCAGGTCAAAAGGAACAATACAGCTATTTAGATACATCATGCTAATCAACCAGCACCGGGGACATTCAAATAACAGAATATTCAAATTTAGGTCTGGTTGACCATGTTTGACCTTCCATTGACCTTCCATTTTCGCAGCGTTCCAGAGCTGCTTTACAGAGGTACCTGTTCTATTGCAACCGCTACATGAACCACATGCAAAGCCTGCGCTTTGAGCACAAGCTCTACGCTCAGGTGAAGCAGAAGATGGAAGAGATGCAGCAGCACAACATGTCCTGGATTGAGGTGCAGTTTCTAAAGAAGGCTGTGGACGTGCTCTGCCAGTGCCGCTCCACACTCATGTTCACTTACGTCTTTGCCTTCTACCTCAAGAAGAACAACCAGTCCATTATTTTTGAGGTAAGGAGGCCATAAATGATGTTTTTCAGTGTTGAGGTTTACTGACTTCTCTTTTCATCTGTTGATTCGTTAGCATAACAATCCTTTTTTTCCCCCTTTATTGCTCAGAACAACCAGGCAGATTTGGAAAATGCCACAGAGGTGCTCTCTGGCTACTTAGAACGAGATATCTCCCAGGATTCTTTGCAGGACATCAAGCAGAAAGTACAAGATAAATACAGGTGATGAAATCTCCAAATGAGTCTGCGCAGCTGTGACAGTTGGTTGTAATTCAGACATTTTTTTGTGTTTTAGATACTGTGAAAGCAGGCGAAGAGTGCTGCTACAGCATGTGCATGAAGGCTATGAGAAGGACCTGTGGGAATACATTGAGGATTGAGGACACGTCCTAATGCAATGGACTCTTGAGTATCATGACAAACTAGAGCGCTGATGCAATTTAACAGGGCAGCACGAGCCTTCTGCCGCCTCTTTTGACAAACCAACCACTTTTGCATAATTTTTTCCTGGATTTGTTTAAAAAAAAAACCCAACTCAAAATAAATTATATTTAAAGAGAAAGTAGAGAAATAAAAGTGTAATACAGTATTGTTAGCAAAAGTTTGGAGTCTTCAGACAGCAGAAATACACTCTTTTGGCTCGTATTGTAACATCTCCCCTGATCTTATTTTCCTGTTTTTGCTTGTGAAACTTTTCTTTCTTCGAATTTTTTTTTTTTTTTTTTTCCATTTTAGGTTTCCCATTTGTGTGAAAATGTTTTCAACGCAGCTTTAACTGTCCCGGCCACATTTGCAATATGTATGGAGAACCTTGGGTGGCTGAATGTTGAATGACTGATTGGGGGCAAAGACATTTCATGGGGGGTGGGGAGGAAGGGAGAAAAAAGAACACCATAAGAACAAAATAGTCTGTATTTTTCAATTTGTAAATAGTCCATATGCATGGAACTTAAAGAGCAAGAGTGGCACGTGTTTGCATAATTTTGATTTATTCTTCACCAATATCGATAAAGGGGGCTCCGCCGCCTCGCAGGTTGGGTCTGTTTACTCCCTCCATGGTGTGTGTGATTGGAGGTCTTTGGCAATAAGGCATTTGCCCTATCAACCCCGCTGCCTTCAGAACCGTGCACGCATACACCTTAGCAGCAACGTTGAACATGCACTTGTGAGTTGCTGGTGGATCAGATGAAATATTGGTTTATGTGCACATCCCAGGTCCTTTCCCCCCTCCCAGTAAAAAGGTAGAACCTAAACCTAGCGTCCCTCTAGTCTAACCTTACATTCTTAATTGTTTTGTTTTTTTAGAGGTGTTTAACATTTAAAACGATATTTTTTCAAGAGCCAAACTGAGTGACATTCACTCCGCTTTTTCCCCACTGATCTTTCCTGTGGCTCGGCGCAGCCCTGCTGAAGCCCAGCTTGCACCTTGGAGATCAAATGAGGGTAATAGAATGTAGTGCCAGCACGGATTTGTAGTGCTGCTCGTTGGTCTGAATTGCTGTCAGACAGGGTCAGGGGTTCGCATCCCTCGCGGGGAACAACTGGACGCCGTGGGGTTGATAGCGGCCGTGCTTCTTTGGAGAGATCTCTTACTTCACCCTGACGCTGAATACCATGTGACCCTTACGCAGACGATGAATAAATGTTGCAAGACCAGTTTATACGTCCGTTACCCTTTTCTGTTTACTGACGGGGATCAAGGGGACAGGCTAGAAATGTCGGTGCCCCTCCAGGTTTCGTATGGTCCAGTGCGATGGTGGTTCTGGTCGTCCGTCTGCTTGTAAATGCTCATTCATGTCTCTGCAGTCTTCCCACGATGGACTGGAGGGGACATGGATATTGCGGCACTGAGGCGAGTCAGAAGATGACACCCAAGTGTCGGCTCTCATTCAAACGCATCCTTTTTAACCCAGTTTCACATCTTTAGGGGATCCTTTGCCACATGCTTATGTCTTCAAACTTATTTTATCCTAGCAAATTCTAAACTGTAATGTTTATTTGAATAAATGTCATGAGAAATCTTATTTTTGGGAGTACCGTGTGAGTCATTAGAGTAGGTTTCGTCTCGACCACAATTACCCAAAGACAAACGATGCATTTCCGCGCTGTTTATTTGTTTGCAGTGTAATATGCTCTGACCTTCTCAGAGATGTGTCTTCCAGGCCTACAGGGAGTTAAGTCATGGGAGGATTGATGTTTAGTGCACAGTTGGAGATTGTATGATAAGGGTGGGATGGTTCTTTGTATCTTTTTTTTATAAATTTGTATGGAGTTCAATGAAATAGGTTGACTGATATATATATTAAAAAATGGGCTAATTTCTTTTAAAACATTGCAGGTTACACTAGCTCTAGCTGTGATCGTTAGCCTAATACGCTCTCCAGGCCGCACTCTGTTCTGTGTCTGCCAGTAGTTCATGAACATTTTGACATGTTTAACAGAAGCAGCTACTTCATTAAAATGAGACATCCCAAAAAAAAAAAAAAAAAAACCTTTAATACTTTTCTACATATCTTTATGCTATTAATGGTGTTTTATTTCCTTCTAGTGTAAAAATGTGGGAAAAATAGTTGTCTTGTTTTTGAGAAAACATTAAAGTGCAAAATGTTGCAAACGTTGTCCTGGCATGGGTGGTTGTGTGATAACGGACATGGTGTTTGCTATAGCAGCAAATCTTTATTTAAAAAAAACAAACAAAACAGCCTAAACACAATGTGGTGTGCTTTTTTTTGTAACTGACATGTAAAAAACATGTAAAGAAGAATTTTGCCACAGGATGGGGACAAAACACCTTAAAATATTGAACTACCTGTAAACCACTATTTGCCAAAGAACCTGCTGATGAAAAGGCAGCATAAGTCACGTATTATTTGCTTTTGCACTCTGACAGTTGGAACTCTATAGTCCTAGCCTCAATAAATCCCACTGAATTCTTGAAAATGAGCCTACAGAACACGCCCCGCATTTCCAAAACCATTTAAGAATGAGTTAAAAAGTAAACATCTGTACAAAATAGGTACAAAATTCAAATTAAAGTGACAAAAGGGGAATCTCATTCAAAAATGTTTTCAGCTCCTAACTGCATGACAAACTCAGCTACCAAAACCACAACTCACATTGAAATAATTGTGTCAACATCAAAAATGACTGTAAGATGACATTTAACATGCCGGTGTGACCTTTTACTAGGAAATAACTACGGATAACTTTTAAATTCACAGTTTTGTCATCCCAGTGGACATTAGGAAAATCTGTAGCAGATCTGTTGACGTCCAGTTGTTACACTTTGTCATCTGACCTAAACCTGAACTTAGTCTTCGATCTTGAGCCAGCCTTTTTTATAGTCTATCAGCAGTTCCAGGTAATACCTCCACTCTGGCTCACCATCATACCTGACTTCAAATATGGTCTTCAGAGGGTTTGCGTGGGCCTCGTGGACACGCAGCACCTCTCCCCTGTACCAAACCTCTGATTTGTCGTCTTCCTCATATAGATGGTGAATTGTCTTTCCCACCAGGTCTGGGTAGTGGATGCTCCTGGCCCGCTGGACTGCTGAGCGCAGGATCCAGCCTCTTCTGTGCTCAGCGCCGTAGGAGGTGGACAGGTAGGGGCAGTATTTAATCTTCAAAAGAGGTCTTTTGGAAGAGCTGCCGATGGGTCTGACGGCGCGGCAGAAGCTCTGCTTTCGCTGCCGCCGGTGGGTTAATTTAGGTGCCCTGATGTCCACTTCACTGTCCTCGGTCTGTGAGAGGGGACGATCTGAGATCGCCTGGTACCGGGCCTTTTTCCTGTTCAGGTTGGTGCCAAACATCCTCCTGAGTTTGAGGATCACGCCTGAGCCGTTTTTGGCTCCGGCGGCTGGTTTAGCCGCTGCGGTCGACCGAGGCAGGAGGCTTGAGGCCGTGTGGGCTTCTGCATCAATGGGAGAAACTTCCTCAAAGTCTAAAGGACGCATCCATGAATTATCGAATGTCACGCTTGCTGGAGCATCCCGCTCTGCGTCCACAGAGTCAGACCCTCCGTCCCCAGGGCCACTTGCATCGTCACCGCCACGAGTGACCGTCACACCTCCGTTTATCTCGTCCACTTTCTCTTCATCAGTCAAACTCTCGTCCAAAAAGAGGCGCCTCGAACTGTGCTTGATCCTGCTTTTTGTTTTATTGGTGGCTTCAGTAGATTCTCCTTTTGAGGTCTTGATCCTGCTTTTTGTTTTATTGGTTGCTTCAGTAGATTCTCCTTTTGAGGTCTTCAGAGGCCTCAGTGAGCAGAACTCTGTGGGCGAGGCTGGTGAGGTTGGTGAGACTGGAGCCTTGCCGATGGTGACCTCAAATACTTCATCTTTCACTCTGGCTGCAGGATTATCCGCATCTAATCCTGCAATACAAGGAAATAAGAAATTAGGATTTTTTTTTACCCATGTATGCGAATACAAAAATGGCTGAAATGTGCAGGATTAGTGATCAGGGAAACAAGTGGGCACGAGAGCGTGATCTTCCAGAGACAGCAGGGTGAGATAGAACAAAAGGTTGTTAGGGGGTTAGAAAACGAGGAAATGTTCAGTGGAACACTCATAGACCACGTGAACTGTTCATGTCAGCAGTGAATGGAAATTCAATTAAAGCTCTAATCAGTCAGTGACTTCGGCCTCCACTTAAATCTGTGTTTGAGGAGTGCAGGAGAGGTTGTTTACGAGTGTTACGCTCTCTAAAAGTGCCTACTGGGCTTTGAAAGACAAGATAAACTTCTAATTTCTATTTATTTTCAAGCCCATTGCGATGCAGCCAAACGGAAAAACCGCTACAGGGTGTTGATCTCTGCAGTAAACACTGCTGTGCATCAAAAAGAAAAAAGCGTGATGTAGAAACCACCTGTTTTAGGATTACCCATTACACCACATGCAACCTAAGTGGCAGATACGGCTGTAGATATTTCCTGCCACAATTCTAAACCGAGGTGGAGCTCCTTGGTGGTTTAGTGCAATAACAGCAGCATCTCGAAGCCCTTTTATATCTTTATTTTAAAAGACTCAAAGGAGAGGCAGACAGCAGAGTGGCAATCCTGGTTTGGTGTTTGACAACCGTTTAAAGTTGCTCAATTTTCAACATAAGTAATGTATCCAAAAGGCACAACTTATCTTACTGGATGGAGAAAATGCGGTTTCATATCTTCGTTTCTGTGGGGTTAGCACGCGTGACATATGTGCCGCGATAAACACGGGTGATAACAGAATTCGACTTGCACAACTCTGCCACAGAAACATCTTGCACACTTCTCACACTGCTACTATGAGATCACGATGCACAATCATCGACCTCAACGTGACATTGACGCTGAAAACAAATGCCGTTCTTTCCTCGGCGTGCAGAAGGGCTGTCACTTCCTTCCTGTTGCAAATTTGATCTAGCAGGCGACCTCGCGCTGAGTGGGCTTTCCAAAAGGACCGACCACGCCACGTCTTTGCTTTAACCCCTTTCTCCATCCAACCAGGCTAAAAAGGCTCTGTCCTATGATTAGTCATGAAGGAAACACCAGGTTCCTGAGATTTGGTGAGAGAAAGCAAAGTGTAGCGAGACAACATAAAAGATAAATATACCTTGGCCTTCTTTTTGGCATCGGGAGAGGTCGATTCTGTGAAAATAAATGGATTTTATAATGATTTTTTTTGTGCCGTTTATTATGATTCTTTAGCTACAAGATGGCCAATAAACAGGCAAATCAGTAAATTGCACCATCATCCTGAGAAAAGCAGCAGAGGCTGCTGCTCTGACAAAGTTGTACAGAGTTTGTTAATACAGAGAAACTAAATGAAAATTTCTTCCTAAAACAGGGTCACTTGAATGAAATTTATATTTTTTGGCTGTTGGACCCTTTAAAAAACAGTGACTGGTTCGTGTCTTTAAAAAAAAACCAACCATAATAATACAAATGCTAATGATGCATTTCAGGGTTTTAAAATATATAATATCGCATTTAAATGGGGATAATTCACGTGGTGCTGTGCTACAATAAAACCCTGGTTCCAATTACATTATGTAACTTTTCATTTAGGTTCCAGTACATATATGGTGCCCCTTTTCCCACTGTTGTTGCTTCATGCCTTTATTTTCCTTCAGAAATACTTCTAAAGGTTTAAGTTCATTAAGCAACATATGACAACGCCTCCGGATCACGCACTTACCCAGATGTTTGGAGATGCAGGTGTAATACAGGATGTTGATCAAGTCAGCATAGATGTCGGGCAGGTGCTTGAGGGACATGAGTCTCCGGAGCCTTGAGGAACACGCTCGTTTATGAAGCTGCAGCAGGATCTTTTCTTCGGAGAGCGTGGTGGGTCGCAGCTCCACCTTGTGCTCCTGAAGGACCTGGTCAATGAAGCTGCTCTGGACCATCGGAAACAGCAGCTCCTTCAGCACGAGCATGGGGAGAAACACCGTGCTCGTGCGCATGACGTGTGGAAAAGGGCAGCGTGCCTGGGCGGTGTACTCCTGCAACCTCTTGAGGAGCTCCTTGAACACCGACTTTACTTCCTCGTTGAACCAAAGCTCTCGGGGTTTGACCCCTAACAAGGAGGGCATGTTCTTGATTTTGCTAGAGGGATATGCTATTTCAGTGAGTTCCAGCTGCGACAACAAGCTCCTGAGCTCCTGTTCTGAAGTGGTAAACACAGATTTGGAGATTAACTTATAGAGGGAATGGTGCAGTTCATAGAAGTGCTTGCGAACCCGCAGGTGAACATCTAGATTTGATACATCTTGGGTGGTGGGCGGTACAGGCGGCTTGTTTGGGGCTTGAGCAGGGCTTAAACATTTTGCACGGGGGACAACAGTATTGGAGGTGGCAAGTTTCCGACACGGTAGACCGTTTTGGTAATTGGCCCTGTGCTCCGTTGGCTCAGACGGAACTTTGGGTTTTTGCTGACAGGCGTCCTCCGCGCAGCTCTGCGGAGACGCTTTCATTGGCCCTTCATCAGGGGTAGGCTTATCTGACATCTCAGCATTATCAACCAAAGGCTTCATCTCAAGTTCTTCAGGATCACATTTCTTAATCACCACTAAGGATTCGATGCTGGATGCAGCCATCTCTTCAGAGTGTTGACCGCCGGCCGTCGTGGGGCAGCCCTGCTGTTCGACGGAGTTTTCAGCAAAATCCTCTTTTTCTACTTTAATGTCTTGGGGCTTCCGTATTTCTTCCAGAGGTTTCTGGGCTGGACTGCCCACACAGTCTTCTTTGGAGTCTCGACAGACAGGCTGATTTACACTCTGACTCTTCCTTTCACCCCACACCAGCGGCTGCATTTGGACCGCAGGGTTCTCCAACAGGACAGCGCTGTGAAGGGTTCTGCCTGGATGAAGAACTCCAGAAGACTGTATGTGTACTTGGTAAGGTGCCAGGCTGAAAACAGTGTCAATAACAGGCATAGGAGGTGACTTGGTTGCATTTCTAACTGATGTGGTCTCCATTTCCTCCATCTTTTTGCATTTCTTGAGGGGCTCATCTTCAATCAAGTCTGTCTCCTCTTTGACTTTAATGGGGGGTGAGGACTGAGAATTACTTCTCTTTAGGCTACTTAAACAGGATACAGTGTCGTTGGGCTTACTTTCTGTTTTGATGTTCGTTTGGACGTTTGACTGATCATGTGCTGCTTTGTTGCTCTGATCTAGGTAGTAATGCAGGGACGGCTGCAGCTGTGAGACGAGGGAGATGGGATGGATGCTGGGAAGTTTTGGACACCTGACTTGGCCTCCACTCGGGGAAAAAGACAGGAATCTCTCCACATTCAAGCCAGGTGTTTGTAGGCCTGGTCGGTTCAGGCTGCTGGGTGGGTGAAAGAGCCTGTTGACTGCGACGCCAGACGTGGCCACAAAAGGCTGGTTTGAGTATCTGGGAGGATTACTTTGTTCTACACGGAAGAACGACGAATTAGCGCCTGATCGGCTGTCACCGAGGCTGCCGCTGTCTTCGTGCAGGCTGGTTGCAGAGGCTAGGTGGTAATCTGGGCAGAGGTTTGTGGGGGAAAAATGCACGTTATTAGAGTGCACGACAGGTGGTGGTTGCACGCGTTGCCTTACACCTACATTCAATCTAGGACCTCCATAACATGGGTAACCAAAACCCTGCAATAAGGCACCATGTTGAAAATGAGGCAACGTAGCTTCACTGTGAAGAGACCTGGGCATCAGAAAATGTTCCTGAGGGGAGGGAAGCGCATGTTTGACTGCAACAGGGCTGTCTTCCCCGGGCTTGATACCATTGTTTTTACACTGGCTCCTGTTTTCCACCTCCACGTCTGCCTGGCTGTAGTAGAACACTGGGCGCTGTGTTACATGGCCATATTTGGTCATGGGAGAATGTTCCTGATAAACCTCTGAGGTCATATGCTCGTATGCGTGATGGGAGGGGAATAAGTTAGGATAGCCTCTGGGGGGGGGTTGCTGGCTCTGCTCGCCAAAAGAACCGAAGAACGTGCAGGGGTATCTGCTGTAGTTTGGATTAATGATAGAAGGCAAAGGCTTCCCCCTGCCCGGGCTGCAAGTCTCCATCCTCTTCATCCTCTCCACACCAGCATCAAACTGCAAACCTCTGCGCTGCAGCAATGCCTCCTTTGCCTTCTTCTGGACTTCGGCACTTTCGCTGTACTCAGCATCGCTTTGCATCCAGTTGTGCTTGTACACTGTGTGCGGTATCCTTGCATAGCCAGGCTCCACAGAGTATCGTCCTCTCACACAGCACAGCTCGCCGCAGCAGGGATTGTGTCCATAAACTGGTTTAGGAACCGCCAGGTAAACCGGGCTTCCAGGCTGGGGTGTGGAGTCATTTTCTGCACTTCTTGGTTTACTAAGAGCAACTGATGGAACTGTGGTGGTGGAACTACTGACCCCAGGACTTTTGGTGTACAGTGTAAAGCCCTGTTTTACAGGAGCGGCATGCAAAGTGGACAACACAGCGGCGCCTTCTTTTGAAGAATTGCTGTTTTGTCTGAAAAACACGTGTTGTTTTCCGTCCATGCTAGCAAGGTGACTCGTGCTACCTCTACCATCCAGCAAAGAAGTCTTTGAGCCGTTCCAAGGGGGTGTGAACTGGGATCCTTCTTTTGCCCTGGGGTCATAATGGAAATAGGCCTCAGTGTAGTGTGGTGTTTGCTTTTCAAGGTAATTAGACATCGTTTGTGGATTCGACAATGCTGTGGGTGCTACCAGACCATCGAGTAACGGCATCTTGAACTGAAACAACGGGTTACTGAGCGAATCCACCATCTGCTTGTCTGTGTCGAAGCTTTGCACTGAGGGCAACAAGGTGGCCACAGACCTGAGAGCACGAAAAGAACAGTGCTGATTAATATCAAGATTAAACAATCAAACCTGAAAAACAATAGCAGGACAATAAACACTTTGCATTAATAATCGAGTTGATGCGAGGACCACCTGCTTGAGGCTCCGTCTGAAAAATCTTGTGCCTCATCACATGTATGTCACATACTGTCAAATGACGAGCACTAGTGGAAGCACCAAGAAGTGCAGGAAGTCGCGTAAAAGTTCCGATTCTAGTGTGAGGATAAATTGTGATTTCAAAGTTTCATGCATGAGCCATTCGTGTACGTTAATGGCAAAGAATGCAAAGCATTTCCTGTAGGTGTTAAATGTGACAGCCCCCCCACCCCAAATGCAGCCATAAACAAACCTGCGCTCATGTTGTAGCCGCCTGCATTACCACTTATGGTGCTGATGGAATAGCACTGTGGTTCAAAGCGGTCTTGACTCGAGGACGACGTGTGCAACTGATGACAGTATCCTCGTCACAGGGGCTCAAGTCTGCCTGCAGCATTTAAGAAATCACATTGATCAATGCCACGCACGCTTCTTAGCTCTGAGACATGCTGCAACTCTGCTTTTATGAGAAATGATCCTGCTGTGTGGGCGGTCCAGAAAACTAGCAAATAAAGCAGTTTCTTAATATAAAGGATAATGTGTCAGCTTGGACAATAATATAATTTCTGCAGACAACTAGTTGCACAGATAATCAGTCCGTAATGATGAATACAAGTCTAAAAGCAGTCAAACCTGCACTTTGTATATCAGCCTGGTGCCCCCCCCAGGACAGGATCATCTGAACCATTCATTATTCACTCATTACTTCAACTTGGTATTGCCTGAACTCCGAATCACCACAATGAAGCTTTAAAAGCCCTGACATATCAGTGGATAGATTAAAAGAGTGATCAAAGTTAGTCAACACCCCGTGGTTGCCTGAATATATTAAAGTTTGACGTCACACGAGATTAAATGACATTTCTACAGATGACCTCATCACATGATGGGGTGTTTATCATCATAAACCCGTCAGATCCACCGATCTTTTATCACGTGTCATTGATTTTATCATGACAAAGGTTGTATAAAACATAAAAGTAGATTAAACCCCGAGGTGGATGCCTTAAGCTTCCTACAAACCGAATCATAACCGCGTTTGCGCCGTTTAAACGCGTGAAGAGGAAACGAGGTGAAACAAAAGCAGGCGGCGTGTGCATGTGCGTGTTCGTGCTTCTTCCGAAAGTCTCAAACCACGTGGGGAGACTAAAACGACGGCGAAAGTTCGTCGCCCGCCCTGAAGTTCTTAAATTCAGCGGAACTCCCGCGAGTCTGACCTAGAACTTCATCCGACGTGTCTCTGCGAAAAACGTTTAATTCAACACGAGGACGCGCTCACGCAACAGCCGCATGCATGCATTTGCTTATCGGCGCGGACAGGCACCAGCTTTTCTTGTTTTGTCGGAAGAAATGTCCCGCTTTAATAACGGAAGACGAACCAGGACGAAAACAAACACGTATAATCTCGATGTCGGCGTGTGCGTGCGAGTGCACGCGCGTGTGATTTCCATAAATTACAACAACGCGGTGGAGGCAAAAGTTTCACATCCTCCAAGCGCGCACCACTGTGGCTGCACCTCATTTTTCCATCTTTTCAAGCTGTTTTGTCGCCTGACTGTTTTGTTACGGGTTAACTCTTGATGAGTTTAGTTTAGATTTGATGAGTTTAGTTTTTTTATTACAGTAATAATAAATAAATACAATGGAGTTTAAGGTGGAGCGTCTTCTTACCACGGCGCTGCGCTGACTGGAACGATTTCCAAAAACAATCCATGAAACTACATTTGGTCGCAACTCTTCTGCGTTCCTTCACAGACGCTCGGTCAGGCCGGACGCAAAAGAAGGGGTGCAAAAAACCTCCCCAAAACTGAGATGCTAAGCTGCCACAAGGCTGCGGCGGCGCGCCCCAAATCCACGCCGCGATTCAAGAAGTTAACAAACTGAAGGAAAGACAAAAAGAAGGAGGATGGCCTTTGATCAATAGGCGGAGTCACGCCCCTCGACGGGCTTTTCCTGCTTATCAGTGCCATTATCGTTACTTTGGCCACTTTCATGGTGTTATTGGCTGAGATTCTGATGGCCAGGTAGCAACTGGGGGGAGGGGGCGCCTGCTGCCCTCTGGTAATCTTGGAGTCGCGTCATGCATCAGATAAAGCACCTCTCTTATCTGTCACTGTGTGCCTGCGTGCACGATTTTCCACTTTTTCTGCTACATATTGGTCACATTCCCGTGAAGACATTCCGGGACGGGTCATTTAAAAAAAAAAAGAACCCCACCCGGATGTTGATGGAGAGGAGGTGAACGTGGGGAATTTCTAAAAAAAAGAAGCAGGAGAATGTTTTTCTTTGTTCCAACAGTAAAATGCTGTATACAAGTTTATCTTGTATTATCATATTCTGATTTGTCTAAACATTTGTGAATGGACTATTATGTTTGTAGGGAAGTTGTAGTGTATTTTTTCCTTAGCTCATAAGGCTATGGAATGTTTGTGTGTTATTTCTTAGTTCAAAAAAAGGTATGTGATGTTTAAATGACTTATGAGAGGAATATAAAAGCTATACTTAAGGGAATCTGAGAATGCGAGCATCCGGAGGGATGGTTCTGTCTCTAGGGAATTTAGGCCAACCTGAAAACAAGAAACCTCCAGTAAAAACGTCAGATGCAAGACGGAGGAGGATGACCACAGTGGCATGGAACATATGGAGGAACTTATGTTTTAAAAAAAAGAAGCTATCCGGTCACCAATAGAAAGTAATAAGTGTAAGAGTAAACTACCATTTTAGACACCAATAGAAAGGGTTAGTGGGCAATAATGTAAAAAGTAATCCACCAATAAAAAAGTAGAAATATATGAGTAAAATTGGGGGTAAAGAATGGTCTTCCACGCCCAGAATTTATAGTATAAAAGACAGACACAATCAGAAGGTTTTTAGTTCTTCCTGCGTTTTCTTTTGGAATTGCTCATTTTTCCTCACTATTTTACTTCTTGTTTTTTTGCTAATAAACTTTTGGCCTTGACTCCTGTGCTCATTTTGGACTGAATATTTTGATCACGAAGACGAGGAAATCTCCACGTCAAAGTCTAATTATTCAAACAGTGCCGGAGCAGCTGGTGTCTGAAGGTCAGGTCGATCTTGGAGCACGTTGTAAATGTCATCTCTTCTTAAATTAGTTTTCTCCTTTTTTAAATCAAAGAGAAGGGCTTGGGGGAAAAAATATAGAACTAGAAACTTTTCACCCCGGTAGAATGCGGGGGAGGGAACTATGTGCTGCTCCCACATAAACCGGACCTTTCGTCTCCATTAGAACATTCTTTCAACTGAGTTATGGCATAAGATTATGTCATGGGATAGATAGAAAACAGGCCCAAGATAGCGAGAGAGCTAGTGCACGCAGTGACACCATGCCCTAACGCCCACATTTTACAATAGAAAATGTCCCGTCAGCATATAACGTTGGCTTGTTCTGCAGGACCACTCAGGCTTTGTAGTCCGTGAGGAAGAATAAAGCTCTCTGGACTCAACATTGATGGACTCCAGCACTTTTTAGACTCTTTCTGCTTTCCTCTTACACTGTGAATCCCCCTCTTCAGGAGTCTCCCTCTCTGTCAGAATGCCCATGTTGTCCTACTCTCAGAATGTGGTTAATGTTTCACTGGGCTAAAGTTTAAAATCAGGTCAGCCATTAACTTGAACAAACTGCCTTGAATTTTGCCGAAAATAGCAGGAAGTTTTAAAATAAAATGCAGGGCAGTTTATGTGACCCTAATAATTAGATAAAAGGGAATATAAAATAGGATTGCTGAGCTGAATTCTTCCATTTGCCCGACTCGCTCTGTGGATGAGTTCATGTCTTGCTGGGCTTGCATCATGTCAGTCCCCTGTCACCTGTGAGCTGCAGCGTCCAGAGGGGCTCTTTCCGTTCAGTCTTGACAAGTTGGCAGCATCGCTTGGTCCCCGCGGAACCTTCCCCCAGGTAAAGAGAGGCTTGATTGAGGAGACAAGGCTGGGATCCCCCCCGTGGACTCCATTTAATGTTGCCATGGTATTCCTGTAGCTCTGGCCCAAACAACAGAAAGCATGAAGGGTCTGGTGGGGAGACAGGAGCACGAATCTTTGTGTATGTTGAAGCCATCAACCCCCCCAACCCATTAGCAGCAACCTGTTCTGTGGTTGTGATTAATGAAGTTATTTTCAGCTATTTAAACACAGTGAAAACGTTTGTGAGCAGGTACAGCCGCTGGTCTTCTTCATGCTGGGGGCATTCTACTATTCTGCTCTGCAGATCCTCTCAACATTTGCCAGGCGGGGCAGGGAGAGATTTTCTGAAAACTCTTGCGATCTGATGTGCACGATGAGCCATGAGACCTTATGCACTGTGTAGTTTGAGCAAGTCATTTCCAAAAGTTGATTTCAAGTGAGGAATCTGTTTACTATCTAATATACATAAATACATAAAAATCCTGGAAGATCTCATTCATTTTTAAAAGTAAACATATCATCTCAGAGACAGGTTTTGGCTTCGAAGGTTCATTTTCTTCAGGCAAATGAACCAGTTTGTGTACTTTTGCACTGAAATTTTTATCCGGCATCAGTCTAACTCCAGTTGCCTCTGTTGTGGTGTCACTGTACCAAGTGTTTTTTTTAACCTTATAATGACTGAGCTTCTGGGTTGTCATGAGAATAGCAGGTGATCCCCCGGGATATGGAGTCTGATGAAACACTTTTAAATGTTCCCCGAGGTCAGAAACCTGTTGAACCTGGAGTCTGCACAGTCTGTGGCAGATGCCCAAAGAATCGTGCCCAAACGCAAGAAAAGGCTGGAAACCGAACAGGCGTACTGGTTCTACCTGTTCTC
This sequence comes from Takifugu flavidus, assembly GCF_003711565.1. Taxonomy (NCBI): domain Eukaryota; kingdom Metazoa; phylum Chordata; class Actinopteri; order Tetraodontiformes; family Tetraodontidae; genus Takifugu; species Takifugu flavidus. Next base: position 4,672,561 of record NC_079532.1, read on the forward strand.
GGCTCACCCGAGAATATGAGGGCTTGTCCAGTGCTGTTCAGGGCAGGCAGTGTAATGTATTTTTCCTTGGCTTGGAAAAGTTATGTTATTTTTAAATTAGCTTATAAGAATGTGAACAATGTACCGTAATGTGTTATATTACGAGTAGACCTTGAGACATGAAGTCTATGGAATAAAGAGAGTCTCTGCTCTAATGATGATCTGACAAATGTCATACGTAATGAGTGATTGATGATGAAATATCTGTACACTATAGTACCTGAAGCCTGTGTATCTATTCTTTGCAGGCCTTTACCTCCTTAAGACCTCAACTTGTTTTTCAGCCAGTCCTGGTTCCATCTCACATTTGTTCAATATGTTTCCTGCGACTTTTGTCTTTTCATTAGCTCGTGATGGATGTCTTGTTTCTTTCCTGTATGAGCAGCTGCTAAGCAGGGATGCTGGGGCCCAGAGGCTCCTGATTGTTCTTCTAATGAGAATGTGTACCATGAGGCCTTCCTCCTACTTCCATTTTTGGTAATAATTGGACTCTATGCCATTTGGTTTGCTATATTGTGTTATGAGGTCAACAGAGAAGGAATGTGTTTACTTGACCGTATAAGAAGGGGTTATCGAGGTAAGCACTTCGGAGATCTTCAATACCTCCCTTGGGCAAACTGCAATGTCCGATAGATGCCTGACTGTTCTCTCCAATAAACATCTCTTATAACCAAGTCGGTGTGAACGAAGATTCCTTCCTCATCAACACCTCTCGACTACCATCAGAAGAAATTTACCACAACACATCTCTCTCAATGATGTATGAGATGTGATAACAATGAATAACACTGTACGAAGTCATTAATGCCAGGTGCTGGCCAATTAGTGCCAGGGGGGACTGTTACGGAAGCACTAACGAAGTCTGCGCCTGTTGTTTTTAAAAAACCAAAGAGAAGCATTCCTGACACCAATAAAAATGAATGATGGGAAAGTAAGCGCAAAGGGGGAAGACATCGCCATTTTAGACCCCAGTAGAATAGGTTTACGATGAAGCCACGTCAGTAGAAAAATCCACCAGTTGAAAAAAGAAAGGAAAATTATGTAGGCAAAATAAGGCGTAAGGGGTGGTCCACTACGCCTGGATTTTAGGGTATAAAAGATGGACACGAGACACTGGGTTTTGAATTCTTCCTTGGAACTCCCTCGGGAACGCTTACATTTTTCTCTGTTGTACCATCTCTGTTTTGAGAATAAACTTTTTGAACTTGACTCTTCTAAGCTCATGTGCTCATTTAGACTTATTGGATTTTTCTGATCACGAAGAAGAGGGAATCTCCACGTCAGCAGGAGTGATAATTCCAAACTTGAAAGTCTGGCATTATGTCAGATCCATGTATTTGAAACAAGAAAGATAGGTTGACTGGAAAGAAAGCCGCTGTTGAACCTTGAGAGTGGGGCTGTTGGTTGTTTCAGTGCTTCCGGCGCGTCTGAGAAATCCACGTGGTGTTTATTCACATCGAGTGCACCTGCACACTGCGCACTCCTCTGCAATGCCGCCAAGGCCTCAGCGACAATCCCCTTGTTGTTCTGGCTGATGTAACTCTTCTGGAATCATGAGGGGAATCACGAGGCAGCCAATGGCAGCAGGACAAGTTTATGACCGAGTTGCATTTGGGAGCCACTCACGTGATTCCATGTGTCATGTCCTCAACAGCACTTCCTCAGTTATTCCCCCTGGTTGATCACTCACCACATTGACTATGCCCACCACTGAACTGGATGGAGAAGGAATGGATGTGAAACATTATGTGGAATATGAATATAGATCATTTAATGGTTTTGTAAATAGACTGGTGTTCCTATAACAGAGAAACATTCTATTGATTAACTTCATTAAAGAAGTTACATTATTTGGACATTTGAATCCAATCTTGCAGTATTTTCCCCCCTATTTTGTCAGGCTTTTGTTGTTTTTCCTGCCAGGTTTTATTTATTTATTTTATTTCACTTGAGTTATCTTTTCCCTCAATAAACAACCCATTATCCCCATTTCCTCATGACAACAACCAGGAAATGTACATCAAAGTCTGAAGATAACTTGACATGGCACAATTACGAGGAAGAATCCCTGAAAACACACTGTCAAAAAGAATTTTAAACGCAAAGACTGAAAGCACAATTTGAGTGAGGTTTGATTTTGACAAAAGTGAAGAATTGGAGGTATTAGAAACAACTGTGTTTAATCCCAGTTCTCTGCTTCTTGTCAGTAAAGTGAGTGTGCTTAAGTTTGCCCTCTGGGTTTTTAATAACACTAATAACCCTCCAGGAAGTAAAACATTAAAATTAGAATAAAAGTTGACTTTGCAAATATTTGTCAAACTACAATAAGCCACAAACCCTCATGGGAAACTGAAGGAAAAAAAACATTTTGTCTTCAGTCCAAATCTTTTTTTAATGTCAAACAGCAACTTTTGATACCATCAGACAAGTGTAAGAGGGACATAAATACCCACAATGCCTGGGTGGGAATATCAACACCTTACATTTTTCATTACAGACTCAGTAAATAACCATGTCATTGGATTATTAACAGGCACAAAGATGGTAAAGAGATCTTAATCAAATTTAATGAGATTGTGCTGTACAAAAACAGCATGTAGACAGCTAGCAAAATAAATACTGCACCTTGAAAGAACAGTCATGTAAGGGTAAGGGTAAGGGGGTTAAAGACATTGCCTCTTGCTTCAAAAGTCCCATTCAGGTCATCCTAGGGTACAGAAACATTCAGAAATGACACATTCCTTCTCTTGTATGTCTGTGTATGAGTGGTGCACCAGGTAGCAACAGTTAGCGCTCAAGGTCCTGTCTCCAAAGGGGATGGAAATTTAAATCTACAAACTCTCTCTCTGGAACTAGATGTGTCCCCCAGATTCTGAAATTACTCATCAGGATTTTTCACATACTCTTTGACAACATTGACAATAGTTGAAACTTCTGCCATGGCGCCTTTACCTACAAAACAGGAAGAGATTTACAGGATTACTGAGAGCACATATAGATAAAGAAATGCACAAATACAATTATTCGAACATGAGGTCAAAAGTTTTGAGCGACATCTCACACCTATGAAGGCAAATAAAGACCTTCACGGCTGTGTTTAATTGCAGGTTTGTGGTTTCAGTGTATGCATGAAAGCAGTAGGGTAATTATTAACTCGTGTGGGCCAGAAGGGGGAGGGGCTGCCATACAGAAACAAATATAGCAGGAGTTATAAGGTCAAAGGGGATGATGCGTAGTGGTTCAGAATCTGCACGGACAACATACTTGAAGGGTTTATAGGTGTAGCAGCAGCATGTTCAGTTCCACCTTTGTAAGGAGCACTGTTCAAGCCGTACACTAGCAATCCCCACCCCAAAAATGACTTTAAAGTGCAGTTGGAATGTCCCCAAATCATGTCCAATCTGGTGAATCTACCATCTAACATAATAACATGGGAAAAAGTGAAAGTATGTTGACTGCACTGGAGATCCGGAACATTACACTTCTAAGTATTGTGCTTTGCCTTTGTGAAGTTAGAAACTATTTAAGGAAACACCCTCATATTCAAATCTGTCCGGACGAGATTAACCTGCACTGTGTATTATTATCATCTTAAGTGTCAGTGTTTCCGTGCTCACTGACATCATTGTTGGACCCAGGTCTAAGACAACATTTAGCAACATGCCTAAGATGCACTACAGTTTGAGCACTGATGTCAATATTTCCTGCACTGTTTTCACTTCACTTTTTCATTCCCCTTTCCTCTCCTAATTTGTCAGTTCTTGTCTTGCCTGCTGCAGCCATCACTGTGATAGTTTAAAATTCAAATGATTACATTTCAATGTGGAGGAGTTCTGCGATTTAAAAAAACAATAAAACAACCCTCCCTGCAATAACCTTCTTCAGCGAAGAATAACTGAAATGACCTAGTTTTCATTATGCAAACATTCCTGTTATCTGGCAACTGTGCTGTCTATTTTGTTCCGTTTTAGTCAAACAAAAATGTTTTGTTGTAGGATTTGTTCCAGACTAAATGGCAGCTATTAAAAATAAGGTGCAGTTTGGTGATGGAACTGACCTTCATCCCCACACACTAACTTCTTAAAAATGCAAGGAATTTCAACATATCCAAACTCTGTTAGTGTGGATATCTGCTGGGCAGTTATGGGATGATGCCACATAGCTGTATTCATTGCTGGGCAGAAGAGGAGAGGGCGGCTGCTGTCCCACGCTCTCACCACGCAGGTCTGTCAAAAAAGGCACAACATTTTTAGAGAATCTACTCTTCTCAACAAAATGTAATCAATTTGAGGAAAAACCTCCCCTCCTCTCACCAGCAGATTGTCACAAATGCCACTGGCAATCTTTCCAAGAGTGTTGGCATCAAGTGGCGCCACCAGTAGCAAGTCTGCCCAACGCCTCAGCTCAATGTGCAACACAGGGTCAGACCTGTGAGTCCACAGCTGGAACAGAAAATTGCTGTCAACCGTGCAACTACCGGTAGTAAAGACTCACTTCCTTCCCTCTTTTTGGAAGATTTTTTGAGACAAATTTTTACATTTTCAATCACGTGACCAGACTTCAAGTCCCTAGACTCCAATCGTGATGACCTCACACACCAGAAGCTGTCATTTAACTTCATGAAAGTTAAATGACAACACATTTAAATACATTCAACTTGATTATGCATTCTTGATAGAAATTAAATTCAAAAAGATATCGTATAATATAAGATAACCTACCTCCCATTCATCTTTGTCACTGTAGATCTTTACCGATACTTCTTCAGGGTTATAGAAATGCTTGGCATGTTCTGTTGTGACCACTTTTACATCCACCTACAAGCAACAAACAACAAAATGCTGAAACATTGAGAAAATTCTTCATAAAATCACCAATGACTCAACTGGGGCATTTTCGATATTAACATCCAAATACTGTAGTGCATGACTAGATTGCCATCCTGCAGCTTTGGTGAGAATGTGTAGAAATAGATATGAAATGATGGAAATATACTTTACAAACTCACTCCAGGAAGTTGAAGAAGTTGGGACACCAGAAGAGGAAGCTTTAAAGCTGCAACACTGCCCGTCACGCCAACAAGTATGTTAAATCTTTCACATGATTTCAACAACCCTGTTTTTTGACAACCGACACCATTATCGGTCTGCATAGTTTTACAGTTTCACATACGTACGAATAAAATACAAACAAACAAAAACACCAAACGTGTTCTAATATGAGAAAGCCCTACAGGTTAAGGCCCAACAACACCCTACTGGTGCGAAAACAACTACAGTTAAAAGGCGCCTTAACAAGCCGGGAAATGGGATCAAACAGCAAATATGAAGATCAAAGTATGAGAGACACTGTGACCCTTGACCTTCCAAGGATCAAGCTCTGGGGTCAATTAGCACCCTACTATCCCAGGTAACCATGTGTTACTGTTTCTAGCCACTATACGGTGCTGTCGGTATCCACCGTAAGACCACTGTCCAGTCTCAGAGTTGTGAATAAACCTTAAAAACGTATTGGGTTTGACTTTGTTAATGTGTTCCGCCCTCCCGAATCCTGTTAATCAAGCGAATCCAGGCCAACACGTGGTGCTTTGAGCATTCAGAGCCCTGCCCAGCAGCAACCTTTGTTAAAGAAAGAAACTTCAGATCTTCAAGAGCCTTGATTTTCCAATCGGAATGATAGTCCATAATCTGCTGCTTCCATCAGCGATTCTTTCACCGAACACTCGAACTGTCACTGTTTACGTTCTTCTTCTTCGTCTGAGTATATGCGACGGTAGCAGACTATGATAGTGCGTCACCGCCACCCTGTGGTCTATGATAATAACGACAATGGAGTACATCCCAATATTTACATATGGTATGTGATACGTAAACACCTTTTGTCTTCTCTCTCCACTAAGAACCTGAATCCCCAACCTGATGACCATAACTTGTTAATGTAATTTGTCCTTATTTAAAATAAAGCTGGGCTAATCACACTCTCCAGAGGAACCCCATTGTCAACTGTCACTTCTCTCAAGTTTCATTAACACACCTTTTCATAGAAAAATCATACCTTCTCTGCGTGAAAAATTGGGTCAATTATAGATCAATCCTCCTTTCCATAATTTCTGCCTGGACAAGATGTTAAAACTATAGTTCTATAATTTGCTGCAATGGCCTTTCCTGATTCCTAATTGAAAATGCAACTAGCATTTAGACAGTGTATAGCATAGTATACTAGGCGACAGTATAAATGTATGGTATAGTAGTATATGGCATTATCGTTTATATATTACACGTTTATTAAAGTTTACTCACTCACACTCACACACTCACACACACACACGCACTATTTTTTTTAAGTTCGCAGCTTCCGTAAATATGAATGACAGCCAATCAGAAGAGCCACAGCAAACAGCGCCGTCCTCTTGTGCACGAGCACGCTCTTACGCAGTCAGCTGGTGAGCGCGCACGTCCGCACACTATTCGAGCTAGGTCATTGTAGCGCATTACCAGCATGAAGGAAACATATTGCAGTCCCTGACATTGATTTATGAAGAATTTCGTGTTTTCCTTTCTCTGTCGATATAGATTTGTTGACAACGATGTTAACACCTCTCGTTTATTGGGCTCAACGCCATGAAGAAGTTTACCTGCGAGTGGAGCTAACAGACGCACAGGTGAGCAAACGAGTTTGACAGAAACATGGCTGGAACCGCCACTGTCTGCAGAAAATACTTTTGGACAAGAAAAAAATGAAAAGGAACGGAATTACTAAAGCAAATAAATAATTACGTGGTCTGTTTAATTTATTGAAACCTCTTCATTTGCTTTTTTTTGCAGAATATTGACATTCGTGTGCATGAGAAAGTGCTTCAGTTTAGAGGTAACTTGTATTCTGTTATTATTTGACGTAAGGAAATATAAGTAGAGAGTATAATAAGAGCAAAGATCGTGGCTTTTCCTTTGTGTGCGCAGCCCAGGGATATGGTGCAAAAGGACATCATGAATACCATTTTAGCCTGGAGTTGCTTTTACCAGTGAAGCCAGAGGTATGTGTCCATGTTGTAAAAATAAAAGAAATCCCTGGGCAGTTTATGTTTGAATATGTTTGCTTTCTGTTTTGGAAATGTGTCCAGGTAAGGTTCAGATCCACCCAACGGCAGGTAAATATCACTGTCCAGAAAGAGCAGAGAGGTTGGTGGGATAGACTTTGTGTGCAGGAGCGGAAGCCAGTGTTCCTGACCCCAGACTTTGACCGCTGGTTAGATGAGTCTGATGCTGAGCAGGAAATCAAGGAAAAGGTCAGATTTATCTTTCCTTTGGCAACCTGAAAAACTGACTCCAAGGTGTATTCGTTTTAACATGGTTATCATTGCATGTTTTATGACGTAAACAAGGAGGAGAAAAAGAAAAGGATGAGAGCTTCAAGACATAAGAATGAAGGTGAGTGCAAATGCATTCTTCTTTTATCTGTGTTTACACTTTATTTAAACATGCACAACTGGTGAAGGTGCATTAGCTGTGTTCAAATGTATGCATGGCCTAATTAAATACTTTGAGCACAGTCCTGGTGGTTAGTTAGTGTAATTACAGGTTTGTCTTTAAAAATGCCGCCGCTCTGTGCAAGCCAAACTTTGGCCTTTTATGCAGACTCACATGCAGTGTTAACAGTCCCAGTTTGTATCAGCTGCCATGTTTTTTATTTTTTATTTCAGGCTTTATCACCCAGAAAACAGTGTTTCTATTTGTTTACAACCTGCTGCAGTTTGTTGGTTTTTCATGGATTTTTGTCAACATGTCTGTGCGGCTCATTAGATTCGGAGAAGGTAAGGACATTTCCCCTGACTCACCATTCCCCCACCCATAAAAGCCCTACAAGACTTGTGACCTGTTTCAGATTCGCTGTATGACACATTTCACACCACATCAGATGTGATGTTCTTCTGCCAGATCCTGGCATCAGTTGAGGTCCTCAATGCTGCCTTTGGTATAGTCCGGACAAGTGTTGTCCCCACTCTTATACAGGTATGGTGTGAAGTTTAAGTTTTAAATGTGATTGAAATTGCTTAAACACCAATGTTCTTTCAGGTGGTTGGAAGGAATTTTATCCTCTTCATTATTTTTGGTAGTCTGGAGGAAATGCACAGCAAACCAGTGGTGTTCTTTGTTTTCTATCTGTGGAGTGCCATTGAGGTTGTCCGGTGGGTATGCATTTATTCATGATCCCAGTAAAAGTAGAAAAGAGCCTCTCTGAATGGTGGAATCATAACTAACTGGGTCCTTTTAGCCCTATTTAAAGAAAGAAAATCTTGTCCAAAACCATTTTTAGAAAACATAAAATTGGGCGGTAGTAGCTCAGTCTGTTGGGGACTGGGCTGAGAAGCAGAGGGTTCTTGGTTCGAGCCCCAGTGCAGACAAAACATGAAAGGTGTCCCGGTAGCAGGGGAAGGGGCCAGAACACCTTCAAAGCAAGGTACCGAACCCCCAAATGCTCACATAAAGCCAGGTGATGAACTGGCCAATCATCCAGGGGTGGACCCTGCCTTTGCATCCTCCCCATGACCCCAAAATGGATGAAGCAGTTAAGAAGATGAATAAAATGTCTTCTGCCAAATCATAGTAAATAGACAATAATTACAAATTAAGAAATTCTGATTAAAGCCCTTGGTAGTGACTAAAACAAATGATCCAATGTCTGACATCTGGAGCAGTTTGAGGTTGACTGAATAGTCAGGTGTTACCTTTAAAAGCAATAAAGACAACAACCAAAACTTGTATAAACCTAGAATGCTGATCATATTTCAGGTATCCATTTTACATGATGAACTGTGTGGATGCCGAGTGGAGAATCCTTACATGGCTGCGTTACACAGTCTGGATTCCACTTTATCCACTGGGGGTCTTAGCCGAAGGTGAGCTCCTTACCAAAGCTTGGAAGTAAGATATTCCCAATGTTACAGCACTAACGTAACCTCCAAATCTTCCATCTAGCTGTTGCTGTGATTCAGTCCATTCCCATCTTCGATGAAACTAAACTTTTCAGCATTCCTCTTCCAAAAGCCGTTGGTACCTCTGTCAGCTTCTCTTACCTCCTGCACCTCTATTTAGTCCTTATGTTTCTGGGTGAGCACTCTAAAGAACTCTAAAATTAACAATGCCATCCTACTGGGCTCATTTTTGCTTCTTGCACCCCTCCAGGTCTGTTTTTCAACTTCCGCCATCTTTACAAGCAGAGGAAAAAACATTTCTCAAAGAAGAGGAAAGAAAATTAAAGATCAGCATTGTCTGTGATACTTTGATACTCACCAGCTTCAAAAGTCAGATCAGGTCTGTTTCTATAACCTAAACACCATCTCTGATCTCATGAATGTCGTATACTGTAATTGCATTGGCAGTTCTAATTTGACTGCTTTATTGACTATTTGGTTTGATCTTGCAGTTTGTGGATAAACATTTTGAAGTCCTAAACTGATATTCGTGATTTTGTTTTATCAAATATTTGACCTTTTTGTTATGAATAATTAAGAACGTGTAAAAAAAGAGACAAAATGCGAGTCCTGAACCAGCAAGCAAACCTGTGGCTGATCTTCAAGTAGGTAAATAATGCAGAAATCATGAGTCCACACAGGCTCAAATAAACAGTCCATTAAAAAAAAGCGTTTTGGCTCAGCTGGAGAAGTCGGTGTGCATGGGAACAATATTGTGATCAAAAGCTGCATACTGGGAGTCACCGGTGCTGGCCAGTTTGAGTTGTTGTGCAGCATGAGAGAGCTGGAACGCAGCATCTGGGTGGGCCGAGTCCGGCAGCAACGTGCACTCACGCTCCAGCAGGTCAGCTACTCCCTTCAGGAGCTCCCAGAATCCAAACGCCAATGCAGCCTTCCTTAGACGATTTAGCTCCTAGCAACAGGTTTGAATACAAAATAAGCTTAAAGCAAATAGCCCAACCTTTAGAATTTAGCATTTTTTAACATTACCTTATAAAATGTTTGAGTTTTTTCTGGAAGTTTCCTTGCATTCCTCAAGATCTTCTGTACATCAGTCTGCATAATAAGAGTTCAAACAACTGACCCATGTTTTTACTAGAGGTCAAAGACGTCATCGTCCTCCTTTTCTTCAAATGTGACTTAATTTCTTCATTCCTTTAATAAAGAACCTTATAATACCTGTAGTCCACTAGCCTTAATCCACACTGTGACAGTCTGGGCGTAGCTTCGTTTGACTTGGGGCTGCAGAGGAAACGGGCTTTTATTGTCGTCCTCTCCGTAGGGATTTTCAGTAGCCTCTGAAAATTGCAGTTAGATCTCAATCAAAGCAGCCAAACTGTGAATTGTGAGTCTCTTGTGTTAAAGACAGAAGTAAATATAACAGTTTACATCAGAGTGTCCTTTTAAATATTAGATTCAACAAAAAAATGATTAAAATAATGTTGAATAGACAAAAGGTTCCACTGTTTATACAGAAAAATTACACTTGCATGCATTGAGACACATGCAGGGACTAAAAGATTACCTGATATTGGTCCCAAATGGGAGATCTTGCCCAACCAAGGGAGAGGCTCTGAACCAGGCTCAAAGATTGACATCATCAGGTTCGATTTCTTCTTGCTGTCTGCCTGGGAGTATAACATACCGTACCACTCGGCCCTGAGGAAAAAAGCAAGCTTGGCTCCAGCTGTTGCTGTGTAATGTTCTTACAGTACCAAGCCATGATTCATGGAATTGTGTAAACAGCTGTGCTACGTCTTACCCCAGCTGCACCAGGGCCACCATGCCCTCAACTTTCAGGCTGCCATGCAGAAGTACACAGAAGTTGGGACTTTTGCCTGCCATTTGACTGGCTGACGGTTCTTCCTCAAGTTCTTCTGTGGTTCCAGCACCAACGTCATCCATCTCTGACATGAAGCAAAGTTAATATACAAACCTCTCAGGTTACATTAGTAACCAAGAACTGCTTCATGAAAGACTTTCCACAAAAAAGGCGACAGTATTCATATCAGATTATTATGTCAGTCTCCTCACTGTCATTTACTGGGTCAGCTTGTACTGACTGGCCTTTATACAGGACAAATATATAGTTTTAAACATATAATTCCTGTAGTTTGTACCTGTGTGACTGTATGGTTTGTTTCATTGTCTTTTTGTAAAACACAGGCTCTGCTATCATAATGTCAAAGAGTCACAGTCATAATGCATGATAGAATATTCAACGCTAACCTTTGTTTACAGCAATCGGCAGTACCAAGTGTCTGGATATAACAGGAGGACTGCAGATGTCTGTGATTTCAATAAAGCCCACAATCTTCAAATCTGAAATTAAACAGCAATAAGACATTTAATTAAAAAATAAACTATACTAAATGACACCACAAGGTTTAAAGCACATCTCGGTGGATACCTGCATTAACTGACTGAGGAATGGGCTCCACCTCTTCATCAATTATCACAGGCTCAGGTCGAGGGAACACCTGAACATCTGACGACAAGTTCCCACAATGAAGGACAGCATGGAAGGGTGAGTATGCGTGATCAATCAGCCTCCTAAAGACGGTCAACAATACTCATCATTAAAGGTTTATAGAAAATAGAAATATCAGGAAAACAAGGTTGTGCTTCTTCTTTCCCCCTCAGTCGTACCCAAACATTGCCTGTACACTCTTCATGCAAAGTGCCCCGTCTACAGTGAATATCTGTCCATCACCTCCGCTGAGACGGAGGAGCTCCTCCAAGTTGTTCATGGTATCACTCATCTGTAACTGCAACAACACAGCAACAGGAGTCTGAGTCACACTTGCAGAATTTCCAGGGATGTTTAAGAACCTTATCGTGCACAATAGAATTTTGCCATGTGACGCGTAAGTAAACGCATGAAGTAATATAAGCGACAAACAAAAAGATTGTCACTGATATTGTGACCAATGACAGTTTACATTTCCAAGTATCACACTGTTGATATTAAATCTTTTAATAAAAACAGCATTACCTCCTCTGCATTAGCAACGCACATGATGTAAAGTTTGGTTGGGAATGGGAAAGGGAGCGGAAACTTTTTGGCATCCCCGCGATGGTTCAGTGTTTGAAGCGAGTGGCGGAGAGAACCCTTTCCAATGCCAAGAGATCCATCAGTAACTAGCACCACCTGTAGGATAAAGTAAGAAGTATGTGAACGCGAAACTAAGTTAAAATCAGATGTTTGCACGCGTGACACTAGCTCTCCAATACCTGACAGGGACAAGCGTTCCCCCACTCTTGCTGTACAACACTGTTAACTCCTTGAAGAGCTGATTCGACACAGGTCTTGTCATAATCATCGAGATTGCTCAAAGCTTCCTGGAGATGAAAGAGTCACTAGTAAACACTTGACTAGGTGAATTAATATGAGGCAGGGCTCACCTGTAGTGCATTGTAGTCTCTGGTAAAGGGGACCAAGAGTTCCCAAAGGGAGGAAAATGCCATCAGTGCCGTGAACTCCAAGCGATAGTTTGAAGCCATGTGTTCAAACAACATATTTAGTCCGTGTACCGCCAGGTTCTTTCTCTGAAAGTCTTCGTTTCCCTCCAGAGACACTGGTCGTGTCATGGACAGAGACACGTCCATTAAGACTACAGTAGGCATGGCTCCTTGCTTTTATAAACCCCTCAAAGATAGAATGGGTCCAAGTTATCTCCAATGTGCAGCCCCTAAATAAGAAGAAAGAAGCACTGTAATAACAACAGAGATGGGTTTTTTTAACTGTAAAACACCTATTTAACTTTGTCCCAACTGTCCTACGTTCAAGTACCTGCGTTGAAGGTCTGAGGACAATCCAGTCCCATGAGGTGTATCAAGTTATCAAAATGTGTCAACAGCTATGGATGAACATCTCAAATTTGCTAGTTCATAGTTAGCTCCACTCCAAGCCCTATGCTTCACTGCCATCATCACGTAAAAGAAAAAAAACAATCAATTTTTATGTGTTGCTTTAAAGGCATTTGATCATGTGAACCATGCAAAGTTATTAAAACAAATAAGCAGAGCACACCAAATAATGCAGGTGGAATGACAGATGATAGATAATTAGCTACTCCTTTCCTTGTCAGCAGTGGAGTCAGACACTAATCGTCACTGTCGTATATGTACAAGCAAATGTATTATAAATGTATAAATTGCATGCATCTGGGTGCTGCCCCGATAAAGTGAAACTGACTCCGTTTAAAGCTTATTGCACAGCACTGTACACTTAAAAAAAGAGCCTACAGATACTGCAAGTGGCACACAAGTACTCTGAGAATTATGTTTAAAAAGAACCAAATGGACCACTGAAACGTTTTTGTAAAACGCTCTCCACTGTTTTTCGACGTTTTCAAAATCTTTTGAGCGAGTCACTCTATCAATTTATTACACTGCAAGTGTCGATGCCGTTGAAAGATTAACTTTTCAAATTGGTGAGATTAGTATACAGGAAATAACAAGCAGTGACCGAAAATAAGAGTAAAGAACTCACCACTGGCAGACAGTTAGCAAATGCTGGCCAGGTGTCTAATGAACGGCGGCATTGGCTAACGCTGTAGATAAATACCAATCAAAAGAATCTTTATGATCAGTATTCATCAAAGGCAAAAACGATATCATACGATTAATAGCAGGAAAATAGAATACGATACATGCCATCCAACGCTTCTTTTGCTATTGTGCGTAATTAATGTGTATCATCCCTAGCTTGTCCGGGTGGCAACATTACACTTTACAATAAGTAGTTCCTGTCTATATCTTTAGAATGGGGTAAAAGGGGTAATGCGAAGTGAGCAGGATATGCTTTAATTAATAAACCACTATAACCTAATCGAATATTAATTTGTCTACGGTTTATTCGACCGATGAAATAACAAACAACGCCAAATCAAACATCAAAATCTCGACACGTCTTGACAGATGGTGGCGGTATTGCACCATATTGCACGACACCAGTGCGTTTACCTGCAGGAACGACAGGGACAACCTTCTGTGCAGTTATTTGCAAGTCGTTCTGGGGTATCAGCCCCGTGTAGCTACTAAGAAAGGGTTTTTTTGGGGGGGGGTACGTAGGTTATGTTTTAATTTGACATTGGACTGATTTACTTCTTTTATATACACAGTTTTGTTAAGTCAGGCAGACTTCATCCAGCAACTGAGAATTTAATTGCTGCAAATTATATCACCCTGGTTCTGAATGGCTCTATTCAGACATCCGCTGTAAATCTTACAGATCATTGCAGATATCTGCTGTAAACATTAAATCCTCAATATTAAGTCCTCAGCAACCAAAAGGCTCCTGCCAGGTTGTCACAGGTAGAAGATACCTAGTTTCTAAATAGTTGTGGGCTGTCCCCCACCACCTGTGCTGTATGTCTGCATTGTTGTCTTAAGCAATCTTAATCAATAATCTTTTTACTATTATTTGACCATTTTTGAAAACCAGCTGAGTTTAGTTGTGATCATGGTATATGTTTAAAAGAAGTGGACTAAGAGCTCCCTGAAGGAATCCAAGTTCTGCGTGCTGCTCTGCCTTCAAACAGCAGGGGCTCCAGTTCACATTCAACTTGATGCCACGTTATAAATGCAGACTGTTACAAAGCACAATCCGTGCTTTTTGAAGTAGAGGGTTGACTCAATTCAAAGCCCCTTGAGATGTGGTGTTGCAGAGCCAGACCCAGTAACATCCACCCCACTGCTGATGGAGCGGCCAGGCCGTGGCCTCAAGCAGTTTCTCCAGAATCAAAGCTACTGTTCTGCATTGCTGGAGGCACTCGCAAATCTCAGCTGACCAATTGTAGAACAGATTCATCTAGCGTTGTATCTCTGCAGAGCAGGACCAAGGGCCAAAAAGATGTTGCAGCACCCCAAACATATGCTGTAATTATAGTTATGAAGCCACGGCTCTTAAGGACACTGTAGTCCATCAGCACCAGTACCATAATCACTACAGTATGGACGGAACATTCAGGACAGCAGAGGTCAGGGTGAACAATCAACCCAAGGGTACAATAAACCAATCCTTCTCAGGGAAAATAAATTTAATTGGGTAAATCTGTTGGACGCTGTACTGAAAGACTTTGTCCGGTGGGAAAATCCAGCCAATCAGAAGCTTTGTTGTTTATGTCATGTCTCATATTTGTACGGTAGTTCTGTGAGTGAAACACGCATTAAACCATTGCCTTGTCAATATTTTGACATCCAACATTTGTCAGTTGTCAAGTTATCCTTGAAATAGACGCAGGTTTAAATATTCATTATTGTTGTCTTTGTGCTCAGTTTAAAAGTAATTAAATATGATTTTCACATTCTCCATAACTCCACCAATGCTATTTTGACTAACACATCTGTAGTTGAACTACAAATCACAATAAATGTAAATACACTGAACATTATCTCATATAACTTAAAACAATACAAGGAATGTTTCTATACTTGGAGTTGGAGCTCTGTAAATTGAAAGAAATAAATAGGCCCAACTCTATTTTACACTGAATGAAATATTACTGCACACCTTCCTGACAAAGTGAGAGTGAGACAATGCGCATAATCCTCTTAGAAGACTTCAGGTATTAGGTATAATGCTGATCCATCATGAAGACTTGTCCTTTGTCCTACATAACCCTTGGTCACAGTTTGGACCTCAGCTATTTCCACTGCACCAGCTGTGGAAACTGACTTTAATCGATTTGTGTACCTCTCGACTTGGCAGACTTTGTGGTAAGTTTTGTCTCTGTCTGTACTGATGCTTACATTTGCTTGTGTTTGCATTCATCCATCAGTCATGTCTCAGGACAGCCAATGTCATGCGATAATACTCATATGAGTTTCTTATTGTGTTAACAGTAATGTCATGACAAATACAGGTGGATTCTTTCTATTGTCCAAATGCTATAAAATGTAAGTAGATTTTGAGTTGTCGTCTTTATCTGTTTGTCTTTTACAGAACCATAGGCTTTCCAAGCGAGTGAAGATATGACATGAAGGTTTGGATTATGTCACCCCACAGTGGGGAGGAAGCCAGACCTGTCCTTAACCAAGTCCTATGCAGTCTAACATATCTTTGCTAGTAGTATCACAGTTGTACTGAAAATAATGTATTGTATGAAAAGGAAGCGACTGCAGCTGAGCAGGGTCCTATTTCTCCTCTCTGGGGTCTTTTTGTGTACCCTTTACCAGCTGACTATCAGTGCCAGACAGTACGAGCCTTTGTCAATGCCTCAGCTCGGAGGTGATTTTGGAGAAGGATCAACAGAAGGAAGTGATGAAACGACGGTCGCATCTTCGCAACTGGAGGAAACGTTCACTGCGACACCTGAAGTGGAGCCCACAAATCAGACAACTGATTTCACAACTCTTTCCTCCACGGAGTCAGTGCCAGCTACCAAAAGAACAGTGGTGCACTGCATCTACGCGGCTCCCGAAACTCCGCACATGTCCCCCACACCAGTGCCAGCTCCTCCTCTAACCACCATCACCCCAGCTTCTCCCGGAGAACCCCCACACATTAAGGGTGAATACCCTGAAGATTTGTTCTCCATTAGAGACAGAAGGCAAGGCTGGGTCATCCTTCACATTATTGGGATGATGTACATGTTCATCGCCCTGGCTATTGTGTGTGATGAGTTCTTTGTTCCCGCACTGGGGGTGATCACAGACAAACTGGCCATCTCTGATGATGTGGCAGGAGCAACCTTCATGGCTGCTGGAGGTTCTGCTCCTGAACTCTTTACATCTTTGATAGGAGTCTTCATCGCCCACAGCAATGTGGGCATCGGAACAATTGTCGGCTCGGCTGTTTTCAACATTTTGTTTGTGATCGGAATGTGTGCTTTGTTTTCACGGGAGGTACTTCATCTAACCTGGTGGCCACTTTTCAGAGACGTGTCCTTCTACATACTCGACCTCATAATGCTCATCATCTTCTTCCTGGATAATGTCATCATGTGGTGGGAGAGCATGATGCTGGTGGGCGGCTACACTCTCTACGTGATTTTCATGAAGTTCAACGTGCAAATTGAGCACGCTTTTAAGACCCAGCTCCACAAGCACAGGAATATCATCAATGTTATTGCAGTGGAGGAATCTGAAAAGGTAGGAATCCAAATTTCTTAAATCAGAATAAAAGAGTCTGACGGCATGATCTCTTTTGAAATATTTGTAAAATATACTTTGCTATATTTGTTTGCACATTGGTATCTAGTTTGGAACAAAGAACCCTTAATGACAAATGTAAAGATGTTTTATATTTATTTGTTGCTATGTTTTTACTACAAACTGCATTTTGATATACTGCTCTTACATGATGTGATCATATAAAATGAATGTATTTTTTGATAATCAAAGGCAGTCATTTAACACTGGAACCAGTTGTCACATTCATTCCTCATATGGCATCTGCAACCTTTCAAAGCAGGGACATGATATTAATACAGGCAAACCAAAGCTGATCAGCAGCCCCAAAGTAATCCTCCACAGAGATACCTGAAAATTATAGGAGCTCAAACTGTATAGGACCTCAAAGACTGAATAAGCCCACCACCAATGAAGGATTATCACTGAATAAACTTTACTGCTCACAGGAGACTGGGGACAGTGAAGACAACAGACCTCCTGCTCAAGTAGACAAGCTTCTGTTAAAGGTATAGATCCAAAAATCAGCCAATCAGCTGGAAACTAAACACACACTCACAACAACCTTATCACAGAAATTCAGTCTCTTTGCAGAGCACCCATGTATAAACAAGGGTGTAATGAGGGTTAAATTACAAATTAATTTTGGATTGCAATTTAAGAGCCATCATAATTTCAGCCATCTCTTTGCCCAGTTGAAACCGGCCCTTAAGCGAGGGGGAAGTTCAGCTTCTTTACACAACAGCACCATGAGAAACACCATCTTTCAACTGATGATCCACACATTAGACCCTCTGGGAGATGGTGAGTAGAGCATCACCACACTTGCCTTACTGGTGAGTAGTGACTTAGACAGCACGAAGCCCTTCCTCCACCAAGATGGCAGCATGTCTGTGACCTGTGTTAGTTGTTTGTCTGTTTTAGTGTTCTTAGATTTCAGTATTTTTGTATTTTTGAACCTTTTCACCTTAGGCCTTTATCTGATCTGGGAAATGCTCATGTACATGTTTTGTCTGCTTTGGAAGGCTGTTCTGCCTTGTGTGCTCTGACCTGCTCCTGGTTTGCTGGCTGTGGCCTGTTCTGAGCGTCTTGGAATTGTGTGGTGTGGCTGGCTTTCTGTCTGGAGTGGCAGTGGCGGGGCTTGACATTGGTCCTTAATTACAGCAGCATACAGATGTTTGTCATATACTGCTCTGGGGCCTGGGGCTTCCTAAAGCCTGCTCCATCCTGCTGTGATGTAATCATCTGGACATCAATCCAACCTAAGCCTCCAACGAAGTCAAGTCACTTATCATTGTATTATGCTTCATTTCTTAATGTGGACCAGCTGGGTGGTGGTCCTACATGATGAGGCATCTAAAGAGCTTGAGTTACTTCCTCTTGAATCAGAGTTATCGAAGAATCATCGTAATATGTTGGCTGGACGTTATAGACAACTATCTGCTCCAGAAAATGTAATGCCTCCCTTGTGAAGTTTTAATTACAGCTGAAATACAATTAACTACTTTTGCTAGCAGAGTTAAACTGTGTCCAACAATCCGAAAAAAGAATGTGATTCTCTTAATAGCACACAATTAATTAATTAATTCCTCTATTAGACCCAACCTCCACATATTTCCAAAAAGCTACTCTCACTGACCAACATGCCTTCTAAATATACTACCGGTACATCTGGACCCTCTCCAAATGATGTGAGTGATCACTGTGTGATAGCGGTTGTGAGGGATGCAAGGCTTTCTAAAAGAAAGCCATGTTTTGTTGAGAAGCGTGGATTTCTTGCATGATCATCATTTATACTGGGATGGGGTTGCCTTCTTTGATGTTCAAAACCCCCTCTAAACAGCCCTCGCCTTGTGAAAAGTCTACCTTGCCACAGTAAAGGTCACTAAACCTCTTCAAGACCTTGATCCTAAAAACCACCAGGGGCAGATAATTTAGATCTCATTTTGAAACCTGCATCTGAAATCATAGCTGTTCCACTGTGTTACAATTTTAATCTTAGTTTGTTGACCACTGTAATTCCCCCTATGCATTTTATCACCATCGTAAAAGGAGATCCAACTATCTTTTAATCAATTATAGGCCTATTTTGTGTACAAGTGTGTTATGGCTAAGGTCCCAATAAAGCCTTGAAGGTTTTAAATAACACAAGTGTTAGATAACAAACAGTACTGTCTTTGTCTTTTTATAGTATTTTTATAGAGTATTCTAAGGCCTTTGATACCGTGGACCATGATATTTTGACTGAATGTCTTAACAGCACTTGGATCTTTTGTAAATGCAGTTGGATGGTTTGCAAACTATCTTAGATAGAACAGTCTGTTTCTTCTGAGGTTCGGTTTGTCCAGAAGGGGTACTGCAATTTTCAGGGCTAGGCCTTTTGTCATTTACCTTGTCTATAAACAATATTGGAGTGAATATTCCATGTGCAGGCTTCCCTTTTTATGGTGACAACACAGTCCTATATGGCTCTGCACCCACACCCACAGGAGCGTTTGCCCATCTGAAGGATGTATTTTTGCTCTAAATAATGACAACACAAAATTTTGGTTTTTCACTCACTCAAAATCAGCAAGGTCAAATCAGTCTGTCCTAGTCCTGTCCTAGTAGATGGTCAAAAAACTGAACCTCTATCTACTTTGAAATATCTGGGGCTCTTAATCGATGACTACACTGCAAAGAAGCTGAAGCCTTTACTTGGATTTTATGTAGGGGTCAAACTTTTTTCGATTATTGATCATGGCGATGTGTTATATATGGTTGACTGCTCAATGCCTCCATGATGCTCTGAGGTTTAACACAAACCGTGGAGCTCTATCTCATCACTGTGTTTTATATGCTAAAGTAAACTGGCCATCTTTATATGTGTGGCAGCTCGCCCAGTGGTATATCTTGATTTATAAGGCTATTCTTGGGATGATTCCAGTGTAGTTATAATTCCCTTAATCTTGAATATAGTCTTGAATAATAGTCTCTGTTATCTGTTCATGACCTCAGAACAGAAAGGAGGAAGAAAGCTTTTATATTTTCTGCTCCAACTACTTGGAACTTTTTGCAGTCAGAGCTCAAACCCTAAAATCTAGCACCTCTAAATGTTTCTAAATCTATAGGGCTCATTACATCCAGGCTTCATGAGTACAAACGTTTTATGTGAATGCAAATGTTGAGGCAGATACAGTACATACTTATTTCAGTCTATATTGACGCAGGTGGCTCTAAAATTGGACAAAAATAAATATAAACCTATAGAAACACAAGGCCTTAAAATACATCTAAAAAAGTATGAGAATAAATAACACTTCTGCAAGGTTTTTGTATCATTATGCATCCTCATTAAGAATCTCTTATGGTTAGCTGACTGTCCTCATTTACTTCCCAGCACAATTGTGGTGGTGAAATACACTATATCAACATTCTAAATATATCTGATGCTACATATTATATTGTCATATTGTCTTGTGCTTCACACATCTGCATAATCCCCTCAGATTAAGATTCAGATTCAGACTTCCTTTATTTGTCCCACAATGGGGAAATTTACAGCACAACAGCAGCAAAAACACACTGAGGAAAAGACATTCAGGAATGCAAGGATAAAAAAAGAACAATAAGTAATAATAAATATATAATACTTGTCAGTAGGGCATGCCTTTCATCACTTTACTATCTGCAGCAGTAAAAGTCAAGAGAGTATTGTTTATGATGTTATCGTATCAGTATTTTGTGCATTTATGTATCAACCTATTCAGAGTGCCGGTGTCTCCTTTTTGCTTTTCATGGCTTGTAGGGAAATTTAAGGATAAGGCTGAGTGTTTGAACAATGTGGCCAAACGGACAGCGGAAGGCAAAACTCAAGACAAACATGAAGGTAACATGCAGGGGATGCAGCGTACAAATGTGTACACTGCAAGGATGACCTCATACGTTACATGAGGCTCAGCAGAACGCTCATTGCATCCGTCCCTAAAACAGACCACCATAATGAAATTGTGGTTCCTTTAGATAGCTCATTTCATTTTAAGGCATTATTTTTGTGACTCATTTTCCCAGATGCCAGGAACAAAAATGAGCAAAATAAAGAGCCAGAGGCCACAGCAGAAACCCAGAAAAAGGAGCAGCTAGAGGAAAAGAAGGTAATCAGCCATTAGAAAACCCAGAAGTTGACCTTTTGATACTGACGCATGTAGCTGAAAGCCACTTCAACCATCTCTCGCCCCTGTGATGCTGCAGGAGGACGCGCCTGGAGAGGAAGAATCAGAAGGCTCAGAAGACTCCGATAGTGACGATGAAGATGACAGTGATGACAGCAGCGAAGATGACGAGGAGGACGAGGAGAAAGAGGACGAGCCCCTGTCCTTAGAATGGCCCGACACGCCACGCAAACAAGCCACCTACCTCCTCCTGCTGCCCATCATCTTTCCCCTTTGGTTCACAATTCCAGATGTCCGCAACCAGGTAAAGACACACCCACAGGGTTTTGTGAAGTGCCTTGAAAAAAAGGAATTATTATTATTAGTGCCATATAAATACAATGTAATTAAATAAAATTAATCCAACAGAAATCCAGAAAATTCTTTGCGGTCACCTTCCTGGGCTCCATTCTGTGGATCGCTGTCTTCTCTTACCTTATGGTGTGGTGGGCGCATCAGGTCAGCTATTCTAGCGTGCACCCCCACCTGTATTCTACATCACGTGTGTTAAGAAGATTAAATATAAGGAGCCGTAAACTGAAAGTTTCCTCCATGCTGAAACATTCTGTAGGTGGGTGAGACCATCGGCATCTCGGAGGAAATCATGGGCCTGACTATTTTGGCTGCCGGAACATCCATCCCCGACCTCATTACCAGTGTGATTGTGGCTCGTAAGGGCATGGGGGACATGGCTGTGTCCAGCTCCGTGGGCAGTAACATCTTTGACATCACCATGGGGTGAGCTGCAATAGTCCATATAATAGAACCATATTTAGATGCCACTCAGCTGAGGGAGGTCTTTGTCCCTCTCCCTTTCACTCTATCATGTTGTTTTAAAAGGCTTCCCATCCCGTGGCTGATGTACTCGGCCATCCACGGCCTGGCTCCGGTCACCGTCAGCAGCAATGGGCTCTTCTGCGCAATCGTGCTGCTCTTTATCATGCTTCTCTTTGTCATCATTTCCATCGCATCCTGTAACTGGAAGATGAATAAGGCGTTGGGTTCCACCATGTTCCTGCTTTACTTCATTTTCCTGGTTCTCAGCGTGATGCTGGAAGATCGCATTATTATCTGTCCCGTTTCCATCTGAACAACCCGCTCCCTGCTGCAGGCAACCTCTTCACTCATCTCCAGGATCGGAACATTTAACCTGTACATACAGTATGTGTGCTTGGCCTGGTTCTTTTGTAGAAACTGTGCAGAAAGCTGCTTTAATCTCTCTAAATTGCTGCCCATAACAAATACCTGGAATGTACGCAGCAGCATGTTTACAGCAACATTTTTTTTTGCGGGGGGGTCTATTTGGCCTTGATAGTAGGCAACAAGAAGCTGAAGAGCTATTATAGTGTAAAATATGTAGGTAAAGAAATATTGGTAACTTTTTTCACTGTTTTGTATCACATTTCAGTGATTTGTTGTCACAAAGGATGGGCACATTTGAGTTGGGCTTTTTCTACATTGTTTTCAGGTTCTTCTGCTCGTTGGGTTCAGGCTCAACAGCAGAAGTCAAATGTGAAATCCACAGAATAAACGTGTTTATTGATAAGTGAAAGCAAAATTTACATCCTGTGTAGGAATAAATTTTCTTTTTTTAATATAAAAACAAACAATACAAATAAGTATCAGTGTTACAAATGTTAAATAATCCTTCATAGTCATTATTGATATCGAGAAAACATGTAAACAACATGTAGACATCAACAGATGTTTTGGTCATTTGTGTTTTTTTTTCCCCAAATGAAACATAAGGATACATGACTGATTATTGATCCAGGCACGCAGATTTGTCTAATCCAGCATCATAACAGCGTTAGTACATGGAGGTTGGTGGTGGAGACCAGAGGTAACTGCTAATTGCCCCTCAGCATGGCATTTATACTAAAAGATCATATTTTGGGTGTTTTAGGTCAGGTCGCTGTTAACAGCTGTTAAATGAGACCAGCCTGAATTTCAAATGACCTCTTCCGCTCATTACCTCACATTATGCAGTGCAATGTTGTCAAATATCAAAAAACTCACATCTGCAATACTGTAAGGAACAGTGTACATTTACATAAATCAGGTTCATTATGTAAATGCATTTCTTCATAAAACAACACAGCTTAAACCAACATAACTATGTAATTTCTATTATTATTTGGTTATACTACTTTTCAGAGGAATTGACTCCTTTGTGGTCCCATTTGACTCATTTTAAAAACTGCTATTGCTTTAAAACAGTGAAAAACTTCAACAATTCCCTTTTTTTCAGTCGTTTTGGTAAATTGTGCAAAAAATTCAAATAAATGTTGTGCACACACAAACATAAATAAGTTTTCTCTATTGGAATTGCAATGTTTTATATTCTTCTCAGGTAAGGATTACTCTTTAGTGTATGTAAGATTAAGCACGCCCTGCGAGGTGTAGCGGGTGCATAGAATGATGAATTTCATTACTTTTGGTGGCTGTGATGAAACGTTTGGGCAGCAAAGTGAGTCCAGAAACTGTCAAATAAAAAGTGACTCAAGCGTCTCCTGCTGAGTTACAGCATTATATAAATAAGAACAATTGCTAACAATTCATCTTGAAAAAGTGCTTTTTAAAAACTTCAGTGCCCAATAGCGAGAACTTTTAACACAGAACAGACAAACACACACACACGCACACACCTATGCGCACGCACCCACAAAAACAACAGTCAAGGCCACCAGGACCCACAATGTACTGAGACACTTCTTTACACAATCACTGAAAACTTCAACATAAAGGCGTAAAATTCACATAAACTATACAAAGTTTACCAAATATACTGAAAACAGCTGACCTCTATATGCACAAAATCACCGTCTCCTAGCTCAGTATGAGAGAAACTCACGGCAGTCGCTTTACAGTCTAATTTTCTCATTGTGCTGGAGAGCTGTGCATCTGTCCTGAGACTGCGAAGCAGAGGAAAAAGGGCAGCAGCAGGGATCTTGCCTGAACAGAAGAGCCAGTGGGACAAAAGAAAAACTGCAGTTCACAGACTGGGTTCTCCAAAGGTTTTCCTGCACTCCATGACCCCTGCTCCTGGGGGGCGATCGCAGTTGTGTGTGAGCTTGACCTGGTTGGGGCTGAGACGATCGTACGCCGTCTTGTACTCCCGGTCAAAAGCATCTGCAAGTAAATAACCTCAAGTTAACAATGTGGCGTTGCTTAATTTATGAACTAGCCATGGCTGATCTATTTGATCAAGTGATGCTTTTTAGATTTTTTTTAACTGTGTGTGCAAAGGAAAAGAAAAGGTGTGTGTAAAATCTTTGACCAGCTGGAGGGCAGCTAGTCTCAGGACTTAATTCTAACTTACTGATATTAATGTTGTTCTTGCCCAGAGCAACAAGAGTGAGGAATAAAAGATCTCTGTAGAGGCTCCTGTTTGAGACAAAAGAAAACATTTAGACTTGTGGTTCCTAGTTTCCCACCACACATTGTGGAATATTCTTTACAATCCCCTCACCTCTGTCTTTTAAAGCCCAGTTCCGGCCCCAGCAGCTGGATGATTTGGCCCATGGGTTGATAGACATCACTCTTCTTAATACTTCTCACAAACCCCTGCAGCAGCTCCACGGTGAAGAGCTGGCCCTCCTCACACAGCCCAGAGCGCACCAGGGAGTTTGCACCTGCAGAATACATGAGATAAATTTTACCTGGAAGAAATGCCGATTCACCTCTCGCAGTCTAAGTTGCATCTCATGGTAGTGCACTGCTGAGTGCAGCGTGGCTAATGGGAGTCCTGAACTGAATCATTCATGATTTCATTTACATGGAAATACACGACCTTGAGCAAAGCAATTTTTTAACGTCACACTTAGTAAATCTGTCAGCAACTTACAGTGTGTGTTCCACAAGACGTAGCAGGGATGAACTTTATCTCGATGCAGTTTCAGATTGTCCCACATTATCCTCACAAGCACTTGCTTACTGTCCTCAGATGAAACACTCGGAGCCTTCTGAAAAAGGTTAAAGGTGAATGATTATTTCCTGCATGCACAGCTTTAATGTACAACTGCGTATTTACATCATTCTCAACTTATGCTACGAATAGGCAGGCATTACCTGGTTGCCATGACTACATTGCAGCGAGGCCAGTATAAGAGCGGGCAGGTTACTTGGCAAGTCCAGCCTTTTGAAGTACCAGACCAGGTTCCAGAAAACAATCGGGTGCTGGTCAACAACACTGGGGGACGAGATGGCCTGGTCGCCCTCGTTCACCAACAGGCTCTCCAGCTCCTTCCACAGGACCAGGGGGCTCAGGTAGGGCACTGTCACTGGCGCTGGCGCTGGGGCACAGACAGCTGCCCCACTCTCTGTTTTCTGTGCTGCAGACATTTTGGCTGCAGGACTGAGCAGCAATGATGCGTCCTCCTCTGTAACAGGATTACTTTCCTTGGCAGACCTTAAGGGAGACACAGAGCCCACCTGATTAAAGACGCCATGGAAAATATTTTAGACAGCTAAAAGGACACTTCAAATATCTATGCCAGGCAGAGTAATGGCATTTAAAATAATCCATTTGTTTAATTTAATGTGGAAAATCAGGGGTCTGCTGTATTTTATATTGGAAATGTTATGTTTGGTCATATAAGCATTCAGTTACCTGCTCAGTGACCTTAGGTCTTTGATTTCCACATTCAGAAAAGGCAGGAACGCTGTTCCACAGAATGGGCACGTGCTGTTGAGGTTGGAGTCGTCAGCCGTCCAGCCTGCCATGATCTCCTCATCATACACCAGACACTCGCATGTCTTACAGAGCGAGCAGCTGGACATCAGTACCTACAAACGTCAGAGAGACGTCAAAGGAATGCATTCGGAATCATCCAGTGATGAGAGTAGTTGTTTTGTGTGACTGACATACCTCTACAGCATAGCTGGGAGACGGCTGAAAGCGACAAATGTCTGGGGAGGAGTCTGGGGTGTGAGGAGTTTTAGAAGTAAGTGCCAAACCCCCTGCATTTGAGGAAATATTAACTTTAAACACAGAGCAACCCATTTGAAATCTAGATAGCGTTTTTTTTGGGGCATCAATGACAAGAGCATTTCTAATTCTTTCTAACAGTGGCCATAGAAGCTTGACTGAAAGAATAGCAACAAACCAGAGAAGGAGTTGTGTCTGAACACCCTGTTGGGGGTACCGGGGCTACTCAGGTTGGCATGTCCCACAATTGGGCTCCTCCTGAGTTTAGACATAGTTCCGTGCTGCGGGGAAGTGAAGCCATCAGGATCCAGACAGGAGTCAACATCGAGCAGAGATGAGCAGTCTGCCTCTCCAGAGGTCAGCGAGGACACACTAATCCGGTCACAGTTCACGTCCTGGAGGAAGAGAAGGAGAGAATTTAGGGTGGGATGCGTGAAGTCTGACTGGGATTATTATCCTGAAAGTAAACAGGATTCTGACCTGTGTTAATGAGGTCTGGGAGGAGAGGCGAGAATAGAAGCGGCTAGCCTTCTCCGCCACTCCTTTCCCTGCCGATATGACGCTGCTCTTGAAGATGTCCAGAGTGGGGGTGAAAAGGGAGTCCATGGAGAAGGATGAGGTAGAGGAAGTAGGTGATGAGGGGGATACTAAGGAAGGCGGCCTCTCCCTGTCTCTGCTGCCTAAAGGCAGAGACGGTGATGACCTCAGCCTGTCGTTGGATCTGACAGGAAGTGAGAGGTGTGTGTTGGAGCGGAGCAGAGTGCTGGGTCGTGGGGAAGTGTGAGGAGATGAGGACTGAAGCGAGGGGTTTGAGGGGTTTTGTAGGTCCGCACAAGCTGCACGGCTGCTTGAGGGACTGTTTGCATTATTCATATACACCTCAATCTCCTCAGCGAGGTCGCGACGGGTCGTAGCGGCGTTGCTGCTCTTGTCGCATTTTTGTACCATGTCTGTTGTCATCAGCGACAGTGGGTCTGACCCCGTATCTATTCCAGTTCTTTTCACAGCCCCAGTACTGCAGTTGACTGCTCTCTCTAACTGAGGCTTCTTTCTGTCTGTTGGTCTCTCCTCTTCCTCTATCAGTGTGTCAGAAGCTTGGTGATTCTGTTTGGTTGAACTAAGAAGAGGATCGGTGGGCCTCAGACTTTCCTGTCTCCCAGATAGATCCAAGAATTTTGGCCTCTCCTTCTTTGGAAGAACTTTACATGGACCCGCATTACTGTTGGGACTGGATATCAGTCTGTGGCCATTACCTGTGACAGAGATGTGACAAAATGGATTAAGTCTCCACTCTCCTAAATTCCTCTCTTGGACTAAAATCCATTTTATTTTTAAATTAGATACTAACTGGCAGTAGTATCTGTTGATTGGAAGGTTCCACTGGATGGTGAGTTTCTTCTTCCTGGATCTTCAATTTCAGAAGCTGCAAATCACAATTAAACCACATATTAAGACAACAACAAGAACACAACAATGACATGGGCTCAGCCAATCAGAAACTGATTTTATTTACACCCGTCAGCACTTTAAATCTCATTGCTCAACTATCTTCGGGAGGTAAAGAATATTAAAAACATTGACATAAAATGGAACAACTTCAAGTGCATGGGTGGATTTGTCCTGGGTCAAATCATTATGTTACAAGAAGGCTACAGGATGTTGTTATCCTGCACCAAAATTTGAGACATCCTGAGCAGCAAACAATCTCCAAGTTACATAAGTCCATCCATCAATAGAATCTGTCCAAACATCTAAATATAACAGCGAATGGCCCACTGGAGCATGCATTACACCCACACGGTAACGCCACAGCTCTCAGAGACAGCGCTCCCATTTTGCTGCCAACAAGCAGTGATTTACTCCTGCATAAATGGGAACTACAGTCAGATAGCGAATGAATGTTATCTATAACTCACATGAGAGCCTCGGGCCTTTGTCGTCCATCGGTGTTACGTTGTCACTCTCTCTGACACACATCCTCTCCTCCTCTTTGGACAGTGAATCATATCCATGGTCAGACTGCCCTCCTGGAAAAAATGAAGACATATAAAAATGTTTTTTTTTTTAAAGGATAAAGTATGCACTCTGTGCTATTCACTAGCATAAAGAGGTGAGTTATTCTGCCATTCAGCTAGTTTCTCAGGGATGCTGAGTGTGATCACTACAGTTTACAGCACGCAGCCATTGCAGAATAGAGAAGCGGAAGCAATGGAAGATGAACAGAGCAACTTGAATCATACTCAGGAGGTCTGCAGGACTGCAAAAAATGGCTCATTGCTACTATTTAGGTCATTCTTGTCTGTTTTTGCTGCCACTGAAGAAAAGAAGCAGATAAGTTGTCTCTTTCTATCTTTTGAACATATTATCTGTTCTAATGGCACCATTTTCTATTTTATTTATTAAATGCCAATTGAATTCAGTCAAAGTAAAATGTTTTGAGCAAGAAAGAGTGAGTTGAGGCGCAGCAGAGAGGCAGAAGACACGGTTTCCTACCTGTACTAAATCCATCATCGCTGGAGTCCATTTTAGTGAAGTCTGTGTCGATGGAGGTGCGCTCAACAGAATCATTGGCGCTGTCCAAACTGCCGTGACTGACTGTGTCCAGATCACTGCCATCTGAGGGGAGACCACAGAAGCAGCAGATTAAATGAAAGGGCTCATCAAGAAAAACTGAATTCCCGATTTTAGGCAACGCATGAACACTTCAGGAAAGTTCAGGAGATCAACACAAAAAGTCCAGAAAATAAGTTAATCAAGGAAGGGACGTTAAAGCAATGTGACATCTTTGATGTGACTCCTTGGGGGAAAAAACTCCATTCTGTTTAAGTACCGCTCAAGAAATCCAAGTTGGGCACACTGTGCAGGTGGGGGCAGAAACTTTATTATGAGACCATGAAAGAAGCCGGAGAGAAACAAGTGCTCCCATAGGAATACACTCATTTACATATCAGTTCAAAAGGATCTTCAGGAACTAAGGAGGATGCTCTACTTTCAGTCTATTACCGCTGAACTTAATTAAACTGCAGCATGTGTGACTCCTGCTGTGTGTTCATCTGTGTGACGGTCCAGTTTGTACCTGACAGATGAGGGTCTCTTTGCAGTGTCGATTGTTTTCTCCCCGCCTGCTTGAACTGCAGCACCCCCAGGATCACATTTCTTAGCTTTCCCCATAAAAAGTAGCCTCCTCTGGTGGTGGAAGGCCAAGTGCTCTCCAAAACCGCCTGGCGTGTCGGACATAAACAGCATTCTGTTTGCATCTCGTGTTACATTTTGTACGCTTGTAGTTCAGGACAGGCAGCACCCACCTTGTTGTAGTATCCGTAGGTGATGGCGTTGGGTTGGACTCCAGCCTTCTTCATTTCAAATAACACCCGGACGGCCAAGACTGGCTGACTGTACTGCCCGCACAGCTGCAGCAACACGCGGTAACACACCTGGAAGGATGACATCAGCTTTTAAAAAATGAAAACGATGACTCCAAATGTGCACTTTGGCTTTAAATTTACATACCTCATCTGGTGCCTGCAGCTTCTTGTCCTGCATCTTCCGCAGCACGTCGTGAGCGGTGCGCAGAGCTCGCACCTTAGAGTGGCTCGTGCTGACAAAGCCAGGCAGGCAGATGAACCACAGGCCATAGCAGTGTCGCAGCAGACATTTGGACCACATCTGCGGCATTGATGAATAGGTTTTGGCCATCCTTTGTGCTGATTTGATCTCCTGAGATATAAAAGATAAAGTACAGACTTTGATCAACCCTCACTATTTAGTGTGACTCCCATAGTGACATAATCAGTGACCTTAATTGCCATTTCAGTTCAGACATTTAGGATCAGGAAAACAGCAATTTCGAGAAAGCCTTGTTGCTTGTACGGCTGACCTGTTTGGAGCGTCTGCAGATGGCCACAGGGCTGGCTGGGCTGCTGTGGCGGGAGGTCGTGCCTGCTGATGAGGGATCTGCTCCCTCCAATGGTTTCAGAAGTTCAGCATTGAGAACAGGAAAACCAGAGTAGCTGGAAGCAGGAAGACACCACCTTCAGTCAGACGCTGATAAACTGAAACACTAGCACAACACTGCTAAGCTGAGTGAGGCTATTGTGTATACGCGCTGTGGTACCTGTAGCAGAGAGGATGCTCTTCTCCCTGTGGCAGCGGAGGCAGCTCAGGAGGGTTGACATAGACCGTGTGCTCACTACGGTGGGATTCATCAAGTTCAATCAATCTAGTTTCCTCTGGCCGCTCGCTATCCATCTGGTTTTTAAGAAAAACACAACAAACACATGTGTGTTTAATTTCCTCTAAGCACATCTCTATCGCTGTTGTGCTGCCTGGGAGGTTCAAGGGCATCTGATACTATGGACCCCTTAGATGAGATCATATACAGTATGAGGCTCAGGGAGTAAAAATCCATATCAGTAATGAGTGTGTCTACATCAGAGGTCTCATGTCTCCATTCCATTTATCTCTTGGCCACCAGTAAGCAGAGGACTTTAGATAATGCAGAACCTAGATTTGATCATACAAGTCCTCCAGGACAGAATAGATATTTTGGCAGCAGTGCAGTGAATATGAGACGGGAAGGATCGTTAAACACCACTTGGCATTTTAGACTCAGTCATGCTCTTATTCAGACACAAGCTCTGCGGGAATTTTCATAGTATAGCAGCGGCTGAAGGCTGTGTTACAGGATTTGGGCCACTCAGTTAAGTGGATGATTCAGTTAACCGGCTGTCACTGACCCCTCTGCCCTCCGTTTGATTCATTTGGCATTTTTCCACTAGTTGTCCTTCCCCTTAGGCCTTTCTCAATCACCCATTTGTTGTCAACTTCAGCAATAGCATGAATCAGTGCTTCCACTTCTCCCTTATAACCACAGTGACCGCTCATACAGGATTTCCCAGCATCCATGCAGGATGCAAATGTGATTTCCTGATTGCACAAATTTGCACACTCGGGCATTTTTTGTCTTTTGAAGCGGAGGATGTTTTGTCTTTTCTATGAATGTTACAAAACATGTGCAGGCAGGATGTGTTCACAAAATCTTGTAACATCCCCAAACGATTCAGTGTGAGAGGTGAGCGCGCCTGATTTCAACATCACGACTCAATAGTTGAAGGAAAACGGGCTTTAGCTTCTGTTCTTTCTTCCCTTTGTTGTTGTACTTATTTAAGAGAAACACCCTGGATGTGTACCTGCTAAAAAACTTATGTTATGCAGATTACAGAGCGCACACACGCAGAGCTGAGTAACACTGAAAGAACTGAGAATCTTTTGATTTCATCTCCTGAAAAAGGGGGGAGACAACACAGCACAGCACAGGTCCTGCTGTCTTACCTTGCCTCCTGTGGTGAATAACTACCAGGCATGGAGCATCGAGACAGAGCAGCAGGAAAGACAAAAAGCAGAAAATCAGAGGGAGTACAGAAATAAAAAGTGGAGCAATTTCATAAAGCCTGAGCAGGAGGTAGTGGAGTTGGGAAAAAAGGGTTGTTGTTAACAGGGGAAAATTACATTATTATCAGCTGCGCTCTTAATTATTTGAGTCTACTTCTATCAGCATTTGTTGGCTTCTTTAAACTAATCCAGGCCTTTAATGCACCTTCTCTGAAAGGTCAGAGTGACTCATGTTTAGCACTTCTCTCTAAATGGGAGTTGTCCGGATCCAATATTGCTACTGCTGCATTTTTTTTTATCCTTCCCAGCAGGGCAATGCTGCTGTTTCCAACACACACACACACACACACAAATATCTATGATAAAGATTAGCTGCAAACCTCACCTTATCAACACACTCATCGAAAAAGGCCAGGCCGGCGTCTTTATCGCTGACAAACGAGCACTCCTCTATGAAGCGGATGAACATCTGAGTCTTGATCATGAGAGAGTAAAACCTCTGATGGGAGCGGTCGCGGCTCTTCAGGAAGCCTAATAAGAATCACAGAAAGACAAACATGACATGTGGACTTTGATGAGAAAATACCAAGTAAAAAAAAAACCTTGACATTTTCTTATCAGGCAGTTTGTGGATGGTGTATGTGTGTGTGTGGTGGTGGGGGCACTTTAGCAAAGATTACAGGAAATGAGGAATGGAATTAGAAGTCCTTCTTTGCTGCTACGCTTGCATAACAGCACACAGATGCATAACAGCACACAGATGCATAACAGCACACAGATGTGCCGGGACATTGTGCTACTCATCATGACGGTTTCTCTGAGTTGTCATGCAAATCTTATTTCCACTGAGGCTTAAGCTAAAGCACCAGTGTCATTCCAGCAGTGCAGCAGTCCAGCTTTAAAACTCCCAAAAGCACAAGATCCCAAATAGAGCAAATACAAGAAAATGTGTTCCTGCTCCTCATCATCTTCACACCTCCGACTTTATCTAATTTCTCGTAGTATTCAGAAATATTTTAACATGTTCTTCACTTGTATTTTGGTTATGTAATCAAGCTGATCTTAGCTATATATCCATCTGTCTTTTTAAAGTGACCCGAGAGAAACTGTCCACATTTAACATGCAAACGACTTGACATCACATTCATATGTATTTTCAATTTTAGGCAAAAACTGTACTTAAAAGTATCATAAACAGTGCTTCAATACTATCTTATTGTCCTGTTAGATTAGGGTATTATTATAGTAATATCCTGAAACCTGTTATTAACTGATATGTTGACAATTATCTATAGCTTAGCTAAAACTTACTGGGGTCTTACATGACATTAATTATATAAAAATTAAAGTGCAACCTGGGAATGGTGCTAACCCATCAAGATGAAAAGGAAAGAAACTTTACCTTGGAGGTCAAAGAGGGAGCTGGCGTCAGTGGTCTTCTCCGAGGGCGCCTGTGTGATGGGGAGCAGGTAGGAGCGGTAACCCCGCAGGATGGCTGCCATGAAGCGCAGGAAGGCCTCCTGGATTTCAAGCTCAAGAGAGTGGAGACTCTTCCCGCAATGGAGCTCCTGGTCTGTTTCTGCCTGCTCCATCTGCACATCTTCACGGTTCAGGTGATCTCCTGAGAACACGTCACAAAGCATATAAATGTGTCCAACATGTGGCACCAAATATTGCATAGAAAAAAACCCCACAAGGTTTCCAGCAGTTTTTAAATCAGTTCATCAAAGAATAACCAGACATCACCTAACCAAATATTTATCCATCTTTATTCTCTGCAGCGATGTTTTCCTGCCCATAAATTGAGATGAGGGTCTGCACGGGGAGGCTCTCATATTAATTTGAGAACCACTGATGTAGCATATTCACATGCTCACACTTGGTGATTAGTAATAAACAACCATATTGCAGAGGATGGTTGGGAGTTAAATTTGCCCTAAAACAAATGAACAAATCTGTGGGCAGAGGACCAAAGTGGCAGCCTGACAACAATGCAAATGAGCTCCAGAGCTAACAAGGCTAAAATATGCATTCAGCATCGCTGGCAAAACCAACTGTAGCAGAGATCATCTGGCTTTAGTTGCAAATGGAGTGTGACAAGAGGAGGTAAATGTTATTCTGGCATGACCCAAAAGCTCCGTCATCAGTTTGACAATCCTTTTTGCATCATATCTAAATGCCACACTAGCACAAACACATATTTTGCTTATTTTAGAAAGGAACACGAAGAGACTCGGCTGCGTGACTTCCTGAAGCTGCAAGAACATTCTAGGAAATGACTAATGAGCGTAACTGTAGATGAGGCAGTTTGTGCAGGGATCCGGATCACATAAAAATTTCATTTCACACTTTGTGCAAAGTGTCCTAGGGTGCACTTCCATTGTGAAAAGTTCTGATTAGGGTTCCTGTAAAACTGACCACGGTATTTGACTCAACAAGCTGAATAAATCAAGTTGACACAGAATTAGACTCACCCTCGATCAACTGCTGATAGAACTTATTCAGTGTGTTCAGAAGATGCTTGCAAGCTCTCCTGGGCAGGATTTTCCACGTTAAAGCCTTCTTGTCCTCTTTCCTGAAACATATGGTTTCCATTGCAGTCAGGGTTGAAAGTGATATAAAGAGGGAGAAAGGTTCACTGACATCTGCACTGACTACTTAATCTCCATGCGGGATAGCTTTTAAATTAAACTGGCAGATCAATGACAGCATTTTTATATATGCAAGGTTTTTACATTCCAGTTCCTCCTCATTACATAACAGGGAGATATCAACGAACATGGGGAGGAACTTTCATCATGTCACTGAAAAAAAACTTTAAAAACTCTGCAGTGATTAGATGATGCAGCCTAAAGTTTAAAGAGGCTACTGTCAGGGCAGCTAAGGTCACATACTGGGAGATGGTGTTGGTGTCCAGATCTACACAGGTGATGTCAGCTGGAGGGATGTAAAGGTCAAAGTATCTGGAGTCCACGCCCACGATGAAAGGGCACGGGGCACTGAGCACGTCGGCCAGTGCCAGTGGGCACAGAGGGATGTAGGGGCAGGGCCAGTGGAATGGGAAGATCATCTGCAATGCGTAATAGCAAAGACTTAAATCTAGAAAGTCCCTCTGGTTTCCTTCAAATGTAGTTTTCTTTATTAAAAAGATTTTCAGAGGTGAATTAGCTCCCATGAAGCCAAATCCCTTTTGATGTGATTATAAACCACTCTGCCTATTAACTTATCCACAATAATCACATTTAAGTCCCCCTTCTTTGGGGTTATATTCAGGGAAAATTAAAAAAAAAGAAAGAAAGAACTGGCTTACAGACACCAGGGCCTCCGTAACACTGGTGAGTACAGCCGGACGCAGGGAATGAACCAGGATCTTGTGTTCTGTGACGGCCAGCACCAGCAGAGTGGCTGCGTTCTTTGGGCCCAGATTCAGCAGCAACGTGGAGAGGCTCCCACCACTGCAGCACAAAACCACAAATCACTTTTGACTGAAGCAGCCGCAAACTGAGCATCTGCTTTTGCTGACTGTATTTTTAATGAAGTTTCCCCCACCTTAAAGGAAGTGGGGAGGACACGGGTTGGCTTAGCAACAGACTGTCATGTGGAGACAGCTGTGGAAGACAGGAGGAGAGCATTAGTGCAACTGTGAGTGGATTTAACAGCGCTTATGGAGAGGCAATGATGAGGGAGGCATCAAAATCCTCTCAACAAATTTTACATTTCAAACTCACCTGCACTAGAATGCGGGGCCTCTGGATGGAGGGGAATGGCACAGTTTGCATGAAGTGCGAGATATGCCTGTGAAGAAAATGTAATCAGTTAATAATGCAGACAAGCCCCGTCAGCAAGACTAAGAATAGATCTGAAGTCTTTGAACCAGAGTTCTTTAAACAAAGGAGAAGATCAGTTAAAAAAAATGCTAACTTTTCAATAGGCAGGGCGTGTGGACCAGAGATAGAATATCGATAGAGGAACGTGAGAAAGCTTCTGAAGGACTGGAAGAAGGGCCAGTGGGAGAGAAGACAGATGCTCTTGTTGCTGTAAACGCCGCGGGTCCCGTCGGGTCTCAGATCAGTGCTGGGAAGGCCGAGCTGTGAACGCTGGCGCTCTGACAGTTTCTCCTCAGGATAAGGCTCATAGAACTGGATGGCTGCTCCGTACACCTGCGTGGGGAAAAGCATCACAACCAGAGGGTGACCATTGGCGTGAAGGATCTCTGATACAAGCACATGTACAGGTTGTTGCTATCCAAAGGCCAACAACACAAGGACACAAACAGACACAGGCCACAATCAGTGACTTTCATCGGCTAATACGCTGAGGCTCCCGAGACATTTTTCACGGTGATAAATGAGATCGCTGATGGTCAGTCATTTGAAGCGGCACCATCAGACTAATCTGCAGTCCTGAGGGCGTCAGAGGGAAGGAGTGGGCACTGAGGCACTTCAGACACCATCAGCCAGCTGCACGATCTATCTATAATTCAAAGGCATAGCAGCAAAAAAGACCTTTATGCTGCGTTGCGTTTAAAGAATAGAGCAGCCCTCAGTATTCCAATCACAGCTTTAAGCCATGTTTGATTTCAGTGGGTTGAGAAGCTGATTAACACTGCCTGACGCTGTGAGGAACTGCTGCCATCTATCAACAAAGAAATACAGGAGGGATATCAGCGCACAGGGAGACAGAGATGGAGAGAGGATGGGAGAGAGCCTGAAATGATGCAATCTAGAGAGACTCTGTCTTAAAGCCCCTGAACCCCTACACTGACATTACATCTGACTGCAGCAGAACACTGAAGAGGGTGAATGTTCCCATGCTGAAATGCTTCCTGGACTGTCTGCATTTTACCTGAGAAAATGTAAACAAAAATGTAAAACATGGGTTAAGTAAAGCGACTTTTACCTTTTCCCCGGAGGCGCCAGTTAGCACAAATGTGGAGAAAACAGGCAGGGAGTGTTTGGTGTGTGCTGGCCAACACTCGATTGTAGCCCCCATGGGCAGGCAGAACATGGGCACGGACTCGGGCAGCGGGAAGGACTCGTAGTCCTCCTCAGGGTACCTACACAACAGACCTGGGTCCAAAAACACACATGAGAACACACAATCGTTAGTTCTTAATAATAAAACAATCAGAACAATTGGTCAGATTCAGCTCTGGATCCATCAGTCACTTCACCTGCTTTGTAGGCGATTGTGTTTGTCTTAGCCAGAGACTTCTTGTAGCACAGGTACACTGACGACCCCCACTGGAGTTCAAGAAGAGTCCGGAGATCAGTAATCGATGCATTATTATCATTATTTAGCTCTTCTCTCAGCTCTGCCTCACCATGCTGCTGTTGAGGTTCTTGTCCACCTTGCAGAAGGTGTGAGGGGGAACCTCCCCCTTTCCTGGGATGATGATGCAAACATCAGTGACGGCCAAAGACGTGTGGGGCTGGCTCTTCGGGGCCCGACGGTAGGTGATGTAGATTCGCTGGGAGGATGAGCTGCTGATATTGGCAGGCCGACCCGAGGGCGTGGTTTGGACAATGTGACATCCAGGCTTCAGCTTTTCCTTCCACTCGTAGAGAATCCTGGAACACGAGGAGTTTAAAGTTTTCTCTCGGCAAGAAATTCCCAAACAATATTACGGCAAAGCTTTGCTTTATATTTAGAGAGGAGATGTCAGGATGTGTTTAAGCACAGATTATAGTGACACGAGGCAGAGAAGTGATTAGTGGTGCTGGGTGGGTAAAGGTTCAGGGCCTGAGGATTACTGCTTACCCAAGATCTGTCAGTGGCGGCTTATCTCGGCCTCTCTTGAAGCACAGGAAGATCTGCGGGCCCCGGAGACTGGCTCCATTGAGCTCTGCAGAGAGGCCCGAAGGGGTGCTTTCAACACAGGTGAAACCAGGGGGCACTTCTTCGCCCAGGGAGCGGATCACAACAGCCACATCAGTGATGGGGGCTTTGGGTTTCACACATTTGGGGCCAGCATCATCAAAGTGGAGGTCCTCCTCCAGAGGCTTTGGCGACTCGGTCAGGCCAGCAACAACAAAGTAGTCGGCGACGCGCGGCCCCTTATCCTCCATCATTTCCCATTCCCAGACTGTGGGCTGTACAAACAGAGAAGGAAGGCTTCCATTAGGCATTTTAATCATATTTCCTGATGTGGACGGGGCAAAAAAAGAAAAGGTTGGCCTCTGGTGTCAGAAAAATATCTGCCTGAGCAGACTGAGACTTAAACAAGGTTTTGCTAGGTTTAATCAAATTGAATTTGAGACTTTGGGACCTTCTAAAACCACCGCTGATGAAATTTCTGATCCATACAACTTCATGCGTACTTCACAAGGTGGACATATTATAAACATGCCAATGAATACAAAGCCCACAAAAAAAGGGAATGGAAAGACAGCATCTGGAAGCATTCACACACATTCCTGCCTGAATGAACATCATATTTCACCAAGAAATATGGGACAGTTTAAGACCAGCAGTGACCTTGCTACAAGCAGTGACTGATTGTGTAAAATAAAACACAAGCTCTCACAGAAAGAGCATTTCTGAGCTTTAAACGAGGCTCTTTTACTTTATATTTACATGGCTGTGCATTCTGTGCTGTTGATAAAGAGAAGTGAGCAGAAGGAGCACCTTGGAGTCTTTATCACTAAGCCCTGGAAGTCCTCTCAACAACGGGTCGGTCTATCGAGCCTGAAGAGCCTGCTTTATCTTTCTCGGCGGTTTCTCCACACCAGCACACTGATAAACAGCTGCTCATTATTTCCCTCACAGGGATGTGAAGAGAGTTAGAATGAAGTTATCCACCACCTCTGCGCAGCATGTGTCACTGTTAGCAACTGTAACATACAAGTGGCTGCGGCTGTATCTCACCCACTTGGGAGTTCTAAAGCTGGAGGGTCATGTGCTGACAGAAGGTCAGAAAACTGCTAGAATGGGAAACTGACCGCTACGCAAACAGAGAGAACAATCATCTTAAGTATGGAGCAAACTGTCACCACAGGATCCAAAATCTTAGCGTCTAAAACCAGGCAAAAGTCTTCCAGCGTGACTCATGCAGAACAATCCAGAAATTCCCTGCAGCCTGATGATGCTTTAATACTGAAGCATCAGCGCAGGCGGCTCATGATCTCAAAGTCAATGTGCATTTCAGCATGAATATTAATTATTGTTGATTAGCTTACGGCTGCTTTTAAGTTTGTTTATGCTCGAGTATGTGGAGCCTTGAGCCTTCAGCTGTGACTCAGCAAGGAAAGCATTTAATTAAAGTCAAAGAATGCATATATTAATATATTCATGCTTTGTTTTGGCTCTAGCAACCTTTAAAAAGTTATATTTAGTAACACTACATATTGATGTATATTTTGTTCTGCAGCACATAGATGGGAGGCTGCATCATCAGAGGCTCAACAGATCAAAACTCCAATTTTCAGTTTTCGCTGCCTGTGGAAAAAAAGACAGCAGATGAAGGACAAACCGTTTTAACCACATTACACTTCTCGGAGCGTTCTGCAGCTCTTTTGTTTAAACCCTCCATCATGGCAGATGTGCACTAAGTTGCAGATTAATGCAGATATAATCTGGCGTTCCTGGACCTACTGCACCTATTCCTCCCCCTCCACAGGGCACAGCGGGTTGAAATTACATCCAATGCTCACCATAGCAACAACATTAAAACTCTGGACTGAAATTTTCCTTGCACTGATGCTAAAACAAGCCTTTATGGGCAATTATGTTGTCTTTGGCAACGGACTGTCAACTCTACTGAGGAGGGTGAAGCCTTCGTAGTCTCACATGTTTGCTTGTGACAATATTTCTAAAGTTGAGTTGAAGTTCGTGTGATGTTTAACTCTTGCAGCTGCATCCACTTTACTTTTGCTCCCTTTTGTTTCTACCCCACAGGCATTTCTGGATTATTTTCCCTTTAAAAAAATCCCCTGAGACACGCGTCAGTGTCTAAAAGCATTAAAAAAACCCAAAAAACACCACGGCAAGACTCAATAATGTTGCACAGGATTTACTTACGCAATCCCAGTTGGCTCAACACTGAAGGTGGATGTTTCGCACTCTGTTCCCAGAAAGCACTTATTCACCACAGCTATTGTCACAAAAGCAGCTCAAATAAGGACACGGCGGATTTCCTCTGCAAGTCAGTTAACAAGGCACCCCCATCCACGCCACCGCGTTTATGAGTCATTTCCAACATCACATGGAGAGATGACACGCAGTTAATTGCTGCTTGGATGCCAGAAAGATTCAATATATAATGATAATAATAGAAAAAATGACTTTAGTGGTACTCAACCCCCTAAGTTAGGGCATTTTTCTTGATGCAGGCAGCTGCCAGGCAGAAGTTTGGACAATTAATCCCTTAAAATTAACTGACCTCTGATGCTGGGATTTAAAAAAATAAAAAATAAAATCTGAAGCCCTTTGTCTCTCACTTTCAGCATCCCAGTGTTGATGTAATGAGGGCCCAGGAGATAGAGGCAGGGGCTGCTGGACTGGTCCCAGGCTGGGCAGGGATTAGGGGTTGCATTTAACAGCGGGAAGGGGCTTAGAGGATGGGCCTTCTGATATTAGAGAGAGAACCCACGCAATATATGACCACAGCATCTGTCTTCTCAAAAAGACACCTATCATTTGCATTCTTTATGGTTGCCTGGGGTTTGATAAGCGATGGCGAACCAAATGAACCATTCAAATAGAACGAATGGAACTGGCCAATATTTCACATTAAAAGGAGGGGGAAACATATGCACAGCGGCCAGAATAATTCAGAGGGTCTGTCCTGGAAGAAGCCATCTTACAGAGCATCAACACTCGATGCAAAATAAGCCTCCACATGACCTCATCGTAACCGATGGACGCGCTGCAAACACGGTGCTCACACTAGGAAGAATTACTCAAGCATTCACTCAGCCGGGATCATCATTTATTACACTAATCAAGCTGCATATCATTTAAAAAAACAACAATCCAAAAACACCGTTTACCGCGCGCACGCATGCACGCACACATACACACAAACACACGCACACACATCACTACTGACAACAAAGACTTTGAATACTAATTATGAAACCAATCCGCCGGGCTCACTTCGGTAGACGGGCTGTGTGAGAGATGTTTGTTGTGGAGGGTAAATTACTCACATCACAGAATCACGAAGGTGAGACGATCAGTCGAACGTGCAGCGACGTCGGAGCAGAACCCTGATGATTCCCGATGTCTGAGCAGGTCGCTTCAGTCTGGATCTTTCCCCCTTTCCAAATACGTGAGGGCAACAAATAATACTAATAACGATTCACAGTCGGTCCGGCGGGTCGGAACAGATCTGGGTATTCCAGAGCGGCTTTATGGTCCAGAGCTGCGCTGGTCACGTGACTGGTTACAAACCTGACTGACGTCACTGATGACAGCGCAGCCGCCGCGTGACAGCAGAGCGACGTCTGAGGATGTGAGGAAATAATTCCGCTAAAGTGCTCCACGAAGCGGCCTTTTACGTCACAAGGGTTGTATTGGCACGAAGAAACAAATAAATGGTTTAAAATAGATAATAGATGTTCGTGTTGATAAACTGAGAACAACTATGAATGTTACTCGCTCAAGTCACTACGGCGACCTTGAAGACAATATGTATGATTTTTGGTGGTATAAACAAATAGTCCAGTGTGACCATTGCCTTTTTAAAAATGTAATTTCCATTTAAAAATAAACAAACACACACACACACACACACACACACACACACACACACACACACACACACACCACACACACACACACACACACACACAAACCAAACTAGGTGGCTGTCATTGACCTTCAAAATACAAAAACAAGACATGTCAGAACAGTAAAGGGTAAAACCAGCAAAAAAATTTAATCAGATTACGCCAAACAACGTTACGTTACGTTAAACAAATCTGAACACTTCTTTGTCAGATAACTGTTTTGGGTTTTAAGCTTATCAGAAATTGATTCAAAAATTGTTATAATAATAATAATAATAATAATAATAATAATAATAATAATATAATAATAATAATAATAATAATAATAATAATAATAATAATAATAATAATAATAATAATAATAGATTTGCATTCTCAGCTCTCAAAAGCTCGATAGAAAACTGAAGGTAGAATCCTCGTCTTTTCCTCTGCTGCCCCCTTGTGGTCCTTAAAATACATGGCCTTTTCAGCACACAACAATATGGCTACCGGAACATCGGGCAGTACAAATATGTTCAATTTTGCATAATTTTTTTTATTAAAAACAAACAAAGAAACAAATAAATAACATTTAAAAAATGTGTGACATTTTGGAAAGTGATGAATACAGTGTATATTAAAACGGGGATGGAAGCAATTATCAGGAGATTCAAAATATCCAAATTAATGTTGTTGAGTCACCGTTGAGAAAAGATTGTCCTGAAAAATCGAAAATAGACAGACAGACAGACAGACAGACAGACTTTTGCAGATTTTAGAAAGGTTGTATAGCTTCACTCCACTATTACGTCTTCTTTTCAATGTCACCTGCTCTGAGACTGTTGTAGATGGATTCCTATGACACTGACCACATGTGATCATGTCGTGTAGTACCTGTGGTAACCTACACATTATAGACATGCTAGCAGGGCACACATGGAATTTCCCTCTGAGATTAACCCTTTAAAGCCGT
The DNA here is from genome assembly GCF_003711565.1 of Takifugu flavidus. Taxonomy (NCBI): domain Eukaryota; kingdom Metazoa; phylum Chordata; class Actinopteri; order Tetraodontiformes; family Tetraodontidae; genus Takifugu; species Takifugu flavidus. The sequence goes on from NC_079532.1 coordinate 4,714,901, forward strand.
TTGTATCATATTTGATATGCGAGATTCTGAGACGTCCCTTTTTTCTAAACCAAAATCAAGTGTGGCAGACCACTGTCCTCTCCTGAAACAACTCCAACACCACCCCGTAAAAGAGGCTGCAGTGTGCCTCTTGTGCTAAAAAGTGCTATGCAAAAAAACCAAAGAGAAAAATGTTGTTGTTCATGTTCTATATTGTCAAAATGTTATGGGCAAACTTTGTTTTTGTGTCTAAAGTTAACATAGTCGTGAGCTAAAAGTTGCCGAAATCGCCTAATGTATCATATTTGATACAAAAGAAATGTCATAAACAAAATCAAAAAAAAATTGGGATTTTGTTAAAAGGTTCAATAAACATCTCATTTCCAAAAAAATAGAATTTTCTGGCTATTTTTTGATGTGTCAGGCTTTATAGGGTTAAGAAGATGTCCTCACTGGCCACAAGGACACACACACACACACACACACACACACACACACACACACACACACACACACACACACACACACACACACACACACACATCCCAGAAACATCTGACTAGTCAGTTACACAACACAGGGAACAGTTAGGTGCATCACCTGACAGACTCTAACAATGTTGGACAGATACAAAGCAGATGGAACAAGAGAAGCATCCAGGGACAACTGCTGCTGTGCACCTCCACCGCAGGAATTGATTGCAAACACCAATTTGCAGTTTCTGGGGACATTCTCGTCCCACCGCAACCAGGACAAAGCTTGGATTCCAACCAAAAAGGAATTAGAATGCATCTTTCCTCATCAGTCATTTTAGCTGCAGCGATGTCCAGTAAATGTCTCTCTGAGCTCTATGACCCTGTGTCTGACACACACCCTGCTGACTCCCCCGTGGCCTTGCTGTGGAATGGAAATAACTTGTTTATCTGCACAGAAGCTATTTCCATTCTCTTCTGTTCCGCTCAGCTACTTTCTAATAACACTGTGTCCATGTTTTATTGTTCCCCAAAAGGAGGAAGATTAATAAATCACTTTAATTAATCAGATATGCAGGACACTTGTTTAAGGATTTCATCCTCTACAAACAAGCTTGGCCCCTTAAAAGCCAAATGAATAAATTATGAGGGTGACTTTGAACAAGACCATTCTTGGCCTTTAATATGATTAAAGGCAAACTCAAAATGATGTTTCATCTATTTTGCATTAACCATAAATTGTCTGAAATGAATTAGTGATTTTCTCTTTACACATATACAAAAACGTAATAGTTATAAAATGAAACTGTTAAATTCCTCCTCATTAAAAATGGATTCCTCCTGTCCACCCATGTCAATTTATCATTATTTAAGCCTCTGTTGACCTCAGCCTTCTCTGTTTGCTCTGGTTTCCTCCCTAACTAGAGTGATTTGGACAAATAAATTGATGTGCATTTAGACCTTTGTGTTACAAAGAAGGAAGAACTAAAGATCAGCCTGCCTTTGAATTAAGGATTAGACACCCAGCTCGGGCCTGATTGATCCTCATAGTTCCTGTTGCGGGACGTGACTGCACTAAAGATCTGCAGCTGAGTGCAGTCGAATGGTTCATCTGAGTTCACAGCTATTACACTCAGCACCTGCATTCACCGAGACATTAACAGAGGCAGACGTGTGGTGGTAATTTCTAACTCTTCCTGTTGCGTAGATCTGCCCTCGTTCATATGAGCTGCACAGGAGCCTCAGGCAAAAACGGTGGGTCACGACAGCAGCGAACAAAGCAAAGGTGCGAATCTGCCGGGGTCTAAAACGGCCTATTCCCGGTGGTAACTTCTATGGTGCAACAGACAAGGTTTATCTGAAGGATGGAGTTGTCAGACGTTAAGGAAGGTGCCTGAGGCCTGTGTTTGGAAAGCAAAGATGCTGCACTTTTTTTGTGCCCCTGCAATATTTCATATTTTAATAATCAGACAGTTGAGGCTCTGAAAGAATACACAGACTGGGTTCATGCAAATAAGATCATTTGGACAAAGTTGTTCTAACATGAAAGTGTGTTTGGCCTCCTTCCGAAACTTTTCTTAATGTTGGTTCTTCTTCCGAACGTTGATCTTTTCGGCTGCAGTTTGAAATCAAATCCAGCCTCTTCACGTTGTTCTGTGTTGCTTTATTTAGACTCCAAAAACGGAACACAAAGACTGAAAAACATAAATTGTGTTATGTTGTTTTGAAGAGAAATGCCCACTTTTATGATTTGGAAAGTCCTTTGTGTCAAATTACATCTGCTAATTTAAGTTATACCAGGCTCACTGTGGAATTAAGTATTTTTCTTCATAAATATAAAAAGTCCCTCAGTTGACTATGTTAATGATGCTAAATCACAATCAGTGCAGCAGTGTTGCACTTGTGTCAGGTAATCTTTGAGAAAAGGGTTTGGAAATGACTCCTCCAAAAGGCAGATCCAGCAAGGATGATCATTTATTTCATTCCATTTACCAGGAGATCACGCAGGAAGGAATTTGATTTTCCTTGTTGGCATTCTTCAGCAGTGTCTTCCTTGGCCTTGGTTGGCATTCAACACATTTAAAATAAATGCCACTGTTGTCTTTAACACTCCGAGAGTTAAAAGATCCCATTTTTTTCCATTCAGAACAAATACAGACAGATCACGTAACGCCAGTGAATTCCATTCCTGAGGAGTTTTAAACCAGCAAATGTTGCCTTCACTGACCTGAATGTCATCGTTAGTTTCAGTATATTGATAAGATCTGGTGAAGATATGAAGACTATCAGGACATTATTTTAAATTTACATCATAGACTCCTGGCTGTAGCTGCTCCACCATTTATTAAAGATAACCCTGTATCCATGGAGACGAGGCCCATCATGCCAACTTTCATTGCGATGATATTTCAATGAGCAGTGCTCCAAATGGAGACAGATGGGTCCTCTTTGGGGATTCTCCTCCGCGTTTCTGGAGTTACTGACCTGAATGAAACGATTTCCGAGGGCAGAATAGGCTTTTTATTTGAACCGTACGTACCAAAACCACAAGCAGCATTGGCATGACAGCAACTGGTAAAACCTTCCGTAAAGGAAAAGCAGTCACATAGCATACGATCCACTGTCACCACACCGAGCGAACTCTGTATAACGTCCGTCACTGATGAGAGGTGGGTGTGTGCGTTTGTGTGTGTATGGCAGGGGGAGAATCGATTGTCAGCATGTTATTGCTAAGACAGATGGTGTAATGAATTCAGATAGTGAGAATAAATTCAGTACAATTTACAAATAAAAATAAATAACCTGGTATAAACATTTAATATTTCAGAATTTTTACATTTAGTTCCCTTTGTATGATACTGCACAGGATATTTCTGGGTCATTGGTCAGATAAAACCTCCGTTTTACAGTTCGACTGAAGAAAGAACATTTTAAATATCTTCATAAAACTCTTCACAAAATGACAGTGATCATCTCACAAGAGGATAAACAATGTTATCTACATTGGCGGGTCATCCCATCATGCTTATCTTTTTATAATTCTAGTGGCACACTGATAGAAAAAACACTATCACAATAATACAAATCATAAATGAAGCAATTAGCTTTAAAATTTAAAAAAAAGGTCACAGCCATCGCTTAAGACCCAATTTTTAAGAACAAAGGCGAAGACATCTGCAAGAAAAAGGCTCACATGTAAAAACAGATGATTATGCCAATGTGGAGGGAAACTTAATCCTTAAAACCTGCTGCATGTTTGAATATTTCAAAATAAAACCAGCGATGCAAACTTAACTCTGTAATTGCACCTGGGCATCAGTATATAGAACAACATGAAGTTGGTGGCCAAGCTTTATCGAACTTTGTTCATTCTCACCTGTCGTCTGTTTGACTTTTGCTCACCTCAGAGCGACCCCGCCCCATCTGCCGTCTGCAGCTGCTGCGCACCCCGGCGACTCGTAAAACTGCTATTTATACGTAGTTAATGATCACCTGCTTTAAAATGATCCAGGCTGCGACACCTTCCTCCCTGCGGAGAAAATCACTTCTGTTTAGGGGCCGTTAGAATCACTTGGATGACCCTAGAATAATAAATGTGCATCCTGGGCTGAAAGCATTCGAATCTTTAATCATATCCAGCCAAGCCACGTATGCCGCCCTTAATGCCGTTGAAGTCGCTGTGTTCCACTTCAGGGGGTCCATAAAAAGGCTGTGTCGTTTTGTGAGCAGTTTCTCTTTTAAGGAAAAAAAAACCAAGGATGAATGGTCGCTGGTGTATGGGATGCTCCTTTCTACCCTCCCCCCTTTAGAGCTGGAGAAAGAGCATCAGTGGGAGCCAGAGAGAGTTCAGATGAACTGTGGATGAGACTCCATCTCAGTACCTAACTGAACACACAGAGATGGCGGGTGGGGGGTGGGGGTAGGGAGGGGGGGGGGGTCGGTTGGCTCAATGGTGCCTGGGGTGCAGGCATGCTGTCAGAGCCTGACGAAGGGTGCCCCATTTAGAGGAGGGAGCTGGGGCTTTCTGGGGGAGGAGGTGGTGTGTGCGGGGGGCTGTGACGCATGGGGAGTATGTCATAGTGGCCGGGGATGTGGGTGCCACGAGGAATGTCATAGGGACTCTGGGAGAAGCCGGTGGCCATTCCATTGGGTCCTTGCAGGACACTCACAGTGGGCTCTGTGGTGGTTTGAGGAAACAGGAAGGAAACAGTGGGACAGAGATGGTTAGAAACACTGGGGGAGGAGGACTACATGCACGCACGCACATACGCGTGCACACACACACACACACACACACACACACACACACACACACACTCACAGGAAAGTTGTGATACAGTGCCCCTTATTTAAATGTGAACAGAACAAATCAAATGTCAAAACCGAGCAATTATTTATTTAACACCTTCATTCAAATGTAGTGCCAACATATAGATTATATAAAATGTAAAAAAAAAACAGCTCACACCAGGTTAACAAATGGCTGGTGAGAAAATAAGTCTTTAGCGGTAAGATGTTGATGGTCAGCTTAAAAATAGGATTTCTTAAATCATTATAAATTACAAATACTAAAAATCACTGACAACATTTATCATCTTGGGGCACAACGCTGACATAGAAATTGACATAAACTATAAACGACAGATGGAGTTCTGCTAAGGGAAACATTAGGCCCATAATAACAGATGCCTAAATGCTACTGTCTCACGAAACAAATGAAAACAGGACAAAAAAGTTGGGCTGAGCCAGTAAAACTCGACACCAAGAATGTAATATTTCAGTTTTGTTAAAGGACGCAAGTGACGCAACGCAGCTATAAACATAAACTTTTCGAAACCGTCTTGAAATGAAAGCCTGATGAAATTTCCGTTTTAAATCTTGATATGTTTTCTTGTTAAACGCACGGATTTCGGTCTGAATAGTTTATATCGGCGTCTCACCCGCGGGAAACGAGAGAGGAACAGCTCGCACAGATGAACTCTCACCGGGGCCACGCGTGTGTGAGTTCACCCGGGGGCACATGAGCAGCGGGGACAAACGCCACAGAACCCTGCTGAGCTCCACACACCAGAGCGACGACACACTCACCAACGTCATAGACGTTCCTGCCAGTGCCGCCCAGGAGGGTGGCGGTGCCGCCAAAGGGCACTTCGCGGTGGGAGGGGGATTTCATCTCCACGTAGCTGTTCTCGGTGTGCTTGCAGGCCAGAGCTGGTGGGTCTCTGATGGTGGCATATGGGTTTTCGCTGTTCAGCGAGCAGGAGCTGTTGCTACATATGGAGCTTTTGATGTAATCTGCAGGAGCCGCAAGACAAAGACACAGTCAGCGCAAACGCAGACGATAAGATTTTTACTTGATGCCCGAACCTTCCGCTAAAAGTTGATGAGCGTGGCCTTCGCCGTGGTAATGAAAATCATTGTCATTCTGGAGAAATTCCATTTCTTTTGTGCCTGACAGGTGACTAATGTAGGTAGTAATCAGAGTACAAAGGGGAGAGTGTGGAAGGCTCATCTCATCCATACCAGTCTCATCAGTCTGATAAGAGGCCTCATTAGAGACCGCAGCGAAGCTCTTTTGGGTCCACTCTTCACACCGCGGTCTCCTACACTCCAAGTGTGGGAGACAAAATGACGTTATGGGCACTGAGCCACAGAGAGCAATTAGCTCTGGAGGAATATCTCAGCCCACCATGAGCCTGTCCAAAGTGTAGACTTTTCACATAAATCATGAAGAATAAAAGAACATGAGCTATGGGCTGGAAAAGACTTTTAAAATGTAGCAGTTATGAGATTTAACACACACGTGACGCACACGGTTAGTACCTTTTCTGGTGCCTCTTTGTGTTTGTGTGTCCCCCTGTTGAACGTCTGGAACACACGTAAAGAGGTGTCAGCGACAGCACATGTGAAGGCTGACAGGAAATACCAGTGAAGGTGTGATGAAGGGAAAGGTGAGATGTAAATATATATATACAGCATGTCTCCCTTAGCTCATGGTGTCAGCTTCCTCCAGCTCATCTGCTTAATGATAATAGAATATTTCCCCAAAACATTATGTGTCAAAACAGGCCAGATAGGGAATATTCTGATATTTGATGTAGGAACCTCCGACGTTTTCTTTTAGATGACTGATTTTCTTTAATATAAAATGAAAATAGTGCATACTGAGAACTTTGACTTTTAAGTCAAGTCTGTTAAATAAACAATGACACTGCACTGCCTTTGCAGTGATAACTAGATGATTTATAGTCTTATTAAATAACCTCAAAAGACCAGGAAATAATAAAAAAATATAACAAAAACTGTAGAACTGTTATTTGTGCATCAGGTACCTCATCTTAATTACACTATATGGAGATTAAATATTTTACAATGTTAATACGTTACCAATAATGGTATATCTTTAAAGGAGAAAGTGTGTATTAATATATTCCTTACTCAAGCTTAAAAAGTGTATAAGCATTTATTAATTATTTGTGCAGCTAAAGTAGTAGTAGTAGCAGTAGTAGTAGTAGTAGTAGCAGTAGTAGTAGGTTGTTTAAGCCAGAGATTTAACGTTCTATTGATATTTTTTCCCCCCAAGTGATTAATTTTCTATAATTTACAGGCGGAGAGTCCAACAGCTGACCCACAGCTAGCCACCATACAGAAATGTGCCACTGGGGGGAGTGAAAAAGGACTAATGAGCTCATATTGACCCCTATTCACCTCCGTGCTACTGCCTTCTCTCTCCCCCCTGAACATTCTATCAGAATCAAAGCACAGGGTTAGCTTTAACAAGAAAACACTGCTTCATCTTCATTCCCAGTAGGGGAGAGGCCTGTATGATGCTGGTGCAAATCACAAGTTCCTCTTTGTCCTTGAAGGTATAATGCTGCACAACATTCAGCGCGGGCGGGATACTTCACAGCAACAGAGAGGATAACTGACCTATGTCATTGAGGTTGCAGTAGGCCCTCCATTCTGAGCCGTTTCTGCTTTTCAGGGTGCCTGACTGTGAAAGGAAGAGCACAGGTTGGTGCTTCTGCCACATAGTCCAAATGTTACACACACACACACACACACACACACACACACACACACACACACACACACAGTGCTCATACTTTGAGGGTCTGGTTGCCATCCAGTTTGCTGGAGATGGTTGAGACGTTACACTGGGCCACAGTCTGGTAACACTGGCCACTACTGCTGCAGCTGCCCTGGCTCTGGTTGACCTCAGCAACACTGGTCCTCATTGCTACAGTACTGCCACACTCTGAGGGTTCAAATAACATGTGGGTATTTGAGTGACAATGTTTTAAACAACCACATAAAAGGAATCACCTGTGTTCAACATTAAACTACGATCATTCTTAGACCAACATCTTGATATTTAAAATGAATATCTTTCTGAGACGTCTTACCAGAGAGAGAATAGTCAGTGTTGGTGAGGTGCATCGCCTGAGAGTAAGACACAGTGGGCTGGCTCTCATGCCCTTTGTCCCTCTGCCTCTGTCTGTACCACACAAACAGACTGAGCATGGCCATAATGATGAGAAGTAGAAAGATAATTCCCATGACAGCGCCTGCAGACTGCCGCTCCGAGCCTCGCGCTGGGCTAATCTTGGTGTACGGGTTCAGCTCCTCCATCATCAAAGCTGCTACAGAGAAAACAGCGATGTACAACACTGAGTTTTTGCGCTGCGCCTTGACCACCGTGAGATCCTCTCACCTTGATCACAGCGGATGCCTTTATAACCGGGACTGCAGTAGCACGTTCCAGTCACATAGTCGCAAGTGGCATTGTTGAGGCACTCGCATAACTGCTGGCAGCCATATCCAAACGTACCAGCAGGACACTCTGTATGCAGAGAGAGCTACTTTAACATATCTATAATAGTTAAAGCACTTTAAGAACAACCTCCTCGGGGATACTCAACTCTGATCACAGCTGGTCCCAATGAAACCAGTTCGGCAGGCGCACTGGCCGGTGCTGTGGTCGCAGTCCGCACCATTTTGGCAGCGGCAGACCTCGGAGCAGTCTCTGCCGTAGAACCCCGACGGGCAACCTGCAGACAGATGCACGTGAAAAAAAACAAAGGATAGCTCTGAACATTGAGTGTGAAGGTCACATCAGAAGTCAGCAGGAAGCTCCATATGGGTTGTTGTCTGTTTAGCATTCTCAACTAGGCGCGAAGCAACTGAAAAGAAGTATATTCTACATTCCGTGCAGAAAAAAAAAGACATTATGTTAATTTAATACGAGGTGGAAACTAAATGACAAGAAGGGTGGACAATTTATGGGGGGCAGGGAAAGGAAAAACACACCAGAATATAAAATCAAACGGCAATATGACACAAAACAAGGGCTCTGATTAAAAGCTTTGGGGTGATAGATTTAAAAAAGTTAAAAGATGGATGTTGATCTGCAAAACCCCTGTGTGAATGCATAACCAATCTAACAAACTGACCATTCATAGTAAATGTGTTCTAGAAATGTTCTAGATATATATGTATAAAATGTTTTTTAAAAAGTGAACGGGTGTTTTGGCTGCAGTTCAGCATTACAGACAGTTGGTGGCACTCTGTTTCTGCTCGGTGGAGCGGAGAGACTCACGCTGGGTGCAGTAGAGTCCAGTCCAGCCAGGGCTGCACCTGCACTCCCCGTCGTAGGCGCTGCACTGGGCTCCGTTGTGACAGTTACACGAGTTGAGACAATCGGGGCCCCAGTGCCCAGAGGGACAGGCTGCGCCAGAGAGCCCAGAGACACAGTTGAGCTCAGGATCACACAGCCACATCCGAGGAACGGCTCCACATTGTCAACACAAGCTAATGCTGGGAATTTAGTGTCATTTTTATTCCCAACAGGCATTTAGATGATGATATATGAGTAGCCATATGTGTTCTACTAAAGATGTATTAAAGTAAAGCATAATATCTATCAGATATAAGGTATTTTTACTCGGAGCAGTTAAGGTAATAAAAAGGCACACATCAATTTCTAATAGTGTGATAGCTCAAAGCTCTCCTAATGATCTTTGGCCAACAGTACCGTAAATCTAAGTGCATAATGTACAACAGCAATCATTTAAGTAAGCAATCTGTTCTGGGATGTGTGGGGGTCATGAAAACGACTGATGCAAATGAAGTAAATGAGAACTGGGATAAACAATGAGTAGCAAAGATCCTCAAAAAAGATAACACAAAATAAAGAAATGAAGGATAAAGGCGTTTAAGCGTACCGTGAGAGCAATCCTCTCCAATCCAGCCAGGAACGCACTGGCAGGAGCCATCGATGGGGTTGCAGGTGCCATTGTTGCTGCAGAGGCAGACCTCGGTGCAGGCCCTGCCGTACCTGCCACTTGGACAGACTGCACAAACAGAGGCAAAATATCAAAACAACAACCCTGCATGTGGTCACTGGTTGGCATCTGTTAGCGTCACAACACTAAACTTGGACATATATATGATAATATAATGCAAATAAACCCAGTGCATGAGAGGTAATGTAGACACGCCTCTCTAATGTTGATAACGCACTATTTAAGTGGATATGAAGTAATCTGCTTAAACAAAAGGAGTCAATCACCACCTTCAGTGGCACAAATGCCCTATTTGCACTCACATGAGCCGAATGAGCAATGCACCACATAATTAAAATAGACCATGTACACAGACCACCGTATGCATATTTTATGAAATTAATATTTCAACGCCCTCCCTCACACTTCAATAAAAGATTTCATTTCCAATTAAACCTCCATTGTGTTTTTTTACGTTAAGGCCATGAGACAAATTCAACGAGGTCTATCTAACAATCTGGGAGTTGTGGCACCAGCAGATACATCAAAAGGTCTCGGATGAAGAGAATAGCCTGGTGTTGGGAACATCAGATAATGCCTGTGAATACGACTGGTCCCACTCATTTATATGTGAGGCCATTATAGTGATTACATTTCGGCTGGCTTTTCCCTCTTCTTCAGGGCTCTTGTAGTTCTGCTAAGCAGGTTGAGATTAGGCCATGTAGTTGGCTACCCCATACTGATGTATCTGGGGATCGAGACCTCAACTCACCAGGAAAGCATCATTAGCCCATATCTTTGCGTGCTGGACAAGAGAAGAGTAAAAACAACAACGGCCTACATCATTCCAAAATGTGTATGTTTTCGGGGACCTTTGTCCCTCGCCAGTAATTAACATCTAACAAATTAGGAAGAGAACTGTTTCCCCCCCTCTTTTTATCAGCTAACCTATTAAACTTTTATCAGAAAGACATTGCTCAAAGTCATGAAAGAGAATTTCAAAATCTCTCACTGCTTCGCTGTAATTTATTTAAAAAAGGGGTAAATTATTAGAAGGAGACTCCACAGTACATAGGTGTCTGCACTAAAGGCACTGATGGAGCGAAGATTTATGCTGCAGAAGGAGGTGATCTGTGGTGATATATACTACCACGCCGAAGATCTGCTATTGAAAACTCCACTATCTATATGACAATGTGATATTATTGTATGTTGACTGGAAATACAATAAAATAAAAATTAAAAAAATGCAGAAAATGCATTGGTTTTGTAAACACACTTGATGTGCGGCTATACATGACATTTTGAATGCAAGGGTTTCAAGGCAAAGAAACCACTGTAAATATGAAAAACACAACTGAAAACAGGAAGCATGACAGAGGCCAAAGGGACACAATACTTGCCTTGGTTACACAGAGAGCCAGAGAAACCAGGCAGGCACTCACACTGGCCTGTGATATGATGACATGGCCCAGTGCTGTGCACACACTGTGGACAGGACTGGCTGCAGCGGTGACCGTAGAACCCCGGAGAACAGACTGCAGTGTGGCCAGAGGGGAAAGGAAAGCGGTTGACAGGGTGAGATAGAAGAACTATATCGAATGAGAGTGATCAAAGAGTTCTGAACTACTTGAGACCAAACGAACAGGAGCCCAAAATACAGGGGGAGGGAAGGAGAAGGAGCGGGAGAGTGAGACTTTATTGTAAGCCCCCATTAATATAATATGAAAGCTATATTGTTGTAAAATAGGAAATGATATCAGAGAGGTCTGCTTTTTAGCATGTGGGATATGAAGAGGACAGTAGTTAATTAATTAAACACCAAAAAGATGAAAATGTTATTCAAAGTGTGTACTATACAAAATGAAGTTCATTTTAACCACCTTTTAAACAAAGACTGTAATGTGGGCAGAAGCCATAAGCTATATAAAACATATTTTAATTTTAGTGCACATCTAAAAGCCAATCTGTGCTGTTATCTTTGTAAGCAGCGATTTGGGAAAAACAATCAAACAAGTATGCTCGAAATAATAAAACCAGATTGGTTCTTGTAAGATTACCACTCACGATTAAGTACACCTCATAGGTTCTGTTTTGATTGAAGCACCTGGTGTGGTACACATTTATCAGCCTCTGGAGGAGCAGAGTTCTACAGCTCAAGTCTGGACCGAAACTGCTGCAGTTACTCAGGTTCTCACCTGATGAGAAAATTATCTGCGTGAACATTCTGCAGGCAGAACTGTTGAAAGACCCACACGTATACGTCACTGCTCATGTGAACTCTGCTGCTATCTTTGAGGGGCCTGTACGGCCACTTCCACAAAAAAACATGTTTTTTACAGGCTTGCAGCTGTGAAATTCTCTCTCAATCTGAGTTCAATCACTGAGTTCATCATTTGAGTGGGGCCTCAAACAAATCCTGTTTGGAAACACAAAGCTGGCACTCCCTGAGTATGTGTGTGTGTGTGTGTGTGTGTGGGGGGGGGGGCGGGTCTGCGCCCTCTGATGAGTTCAGGGTGAGAACAGCAAATCTCCCACTGCGAGTTGCATTTGTGTGTGTGTGTGTGTGTGTGTGTGTGTGTGACAGGGGTGCAGAGAAGTCTGATTAAACGACAGCAGTGATGAAGGGGTTGGACTCAAGCAGTTGTCGCCGTTTAAGTGCCTTCTCCCCAGCAGGATCACCCTTCAACAATTCTTCAAACACCAAACCAAGGTCAGTACTGTGGAGCCCCTCTCAGTCTTAAGCACAGGAACAATGCTCACTTCTTTTGCAGGACGTTCCTCTGTATCCAGCTGCACACACACATGTGCCATCCTCTGGAGAGCAGGATCCTCCGTTCTGGCAGGAGCAGCTGAATGAACAGTTGGGTCCCCAGAAGCCTTGTGGGCACACGCTATCACAGTGGATTCCTGCGGGCACATTATGATGACAAATATTCAGTGAATACGCACCAAGGAGGATTGCCGAAATATTGCAAGTAGCCTGCCATCTGTAAAGAGACATCAGGCAGGACGGCGTTCACAATGGCCGATCATGCTGGATCTGCAGGAAGGGGTTTTGGGTGGTTTTTTATATCCCGAATGATCAACCTGCTGTTTGCGTTATTGCGGCCTTTCAGACTGAGCTTCCTTTGGAACCCTTATTTTTGATCTGATGGGGCTCCCTGCCAGAGTGCCGTGTTGATTAACAGGGTTGGCTCTCGGGAGAGGCCAAGCTTGTCTCCCATTCCCTTTCAGCAGAGTGTACAGAGCTGAAAGGAAGCATTCAGGGGACAAGTTCACACTCTGAACACAGTGTGTTTGGCAGAGATTGACCAAGCGACACAAAATATCCATACAGGGCTCTCTCTGTGCATCTGGTCCATTAGAACATCTGCTCCAGCTGACGGTTTTTAGCATAATAACAAAAAATACGGACCAGAAACCTCATGGACTGTCCATACCTGCAGGTTCATAAAATCCAACTGCTCTCCCCATGCTCATGCGTGCACTGTAGTGTCACACACTCACAGAAACTCGGCAACCTTTCAAGTGTCAACCCTAAGTGCGAAGTCTCATTTTATATTTCCTTTGAGTGTGAATATCTGAGAATAGTGTGACCATTAAAGGAGCATTAGTGTGGTACCTTTGAATTAGACCTGGAGTAAGCTCTTGGGACTTATGTTATACAGAAATTGTGCCGCCTTAAGGCTGCAATCTAGGAGTACAGGAGAGGAAATGTTAGTGCTGATGAGTGGGGAGCGCGGTAAGAATGATTTAGTCTGAGGCACAGCCATGGACATCAAAAGGAGGGCAAGGCTTGTGCAAGTGTGTTTGAGGTTCTGCTAGGCCAGGCAGAAAAGGCTGCGACTGCCTTTACAGTCGGAAAATGAATGCGAGTGGGGCATCACACGTTTCTGTCTAATGGTGGCAAACAGAGTGGCTTTGGATGTCTAGTGAGGGAGAAAAAGAAAGAGTGAAAGTAGCCAGAACTGAAGTCTCTTCAAAGTAGGCTTTTCTCTGAGAAGTGCCAGAGGTCCCACTATCCAATTTGTAGAGAGAGCAAAGCCAACCTCTCCTTCCATCGCTCTCTCTCTCTCTCTCTCTCTCTCACACACACACACACACACACACACACACACACACACACACATCACCTGCTACATGGTCTGAACCCTCCTAAAAAAATTAAAGGTGATTTTTTTTTTAATGGACTAGCCAAAAGCCTCTCCATCGAGTGTCCACTCTCAACTCTCTTCTAAACCTTTGTTGGCCGATGTCAGGCTTGCAACAGTCCAGCAGCAACTGTGGGTGTTTAATGCAGCTCAGCCCCTCACAGGCACGACTCCTGGAAGCCAGATTCCTGGCAAAGCGGTTATGTCAACTTTGCAGCTAGAATGCAGGCTGAAATCACACTGATTAGATGGAAAAACAAAAGTGCCCGCGCTTCAAAAATAGTTATCCCACAACGACCGGGATCGCACTCACAATCTCTCCAGGTGCTCCTGCTTTTCTGAGAGCCCATTGAAAACTGTCGAATTCACATAAGCATGTATATGTTTGTCCAAGGCTGCATGCTGCCCCCAGCGCTGCACCCCAGTGACTCAATTAAGTCTGACAGATGGTCCCAACCTGTGCAGGATTCAGAGCATGAGAGACCTGTTTCGCCGCCTTCGTTCTTGCAGATAATAAAACTCCGCATTGTTTCCCAGAATAAATGCCAAAAGCTCTGGAGGCTGAATGTGGCCGGCTGCTGAGCGCACACAGGCCTGACCTTTCCCGCTGAATCTATTCCCCCCCTGACTGCACCTCTCCACCCAGGCTCTGAGACCAAGTCCTCAGCTAGTTCCCCGTGTTTGACATTCAGATGTGATGCTTATAATAATGACCCTCATCCTTCCTCTGACATTCACACTTTTCTACTTTTTTTGCTGTAAACAAATGCAGGAGACAAGACACAAGCATCTGTCTGAGATGCTTTTGTAAACGTAAGGGGCTCCACTGGGGGCTGTAGTACAAAAGGAGAAACTACTAACCTGGTGAAAGTCAGGTTTGTTGTGAGAGCATCAGTTTGCATAACCAAGCAATGGGCTTGGAAGTGGACGCGTGCACAGACTTGCTGACCGAGTGTCAAATAACAGAAACATAAACCATAAAAGTTGCAGTATGGTAATTATGTTTCCACAGTTTCAATCTCGGAAGCACATCTCTAGTTTTTCAGCAAACACTGACCTGTCCAGCCAGGATAGCAGCGGCAGTAACCACTTGTTGGGTCGCACCCGTCAGCATGGCTGCAGTCACAGCGCTCCCGACACTCCAGCCCATAGGTGCCGTCCTGACAACAGTAAAAGTCACTTTTACACCATTGCACCCCCCCCCCAAAAAAAAGAACAACCAAAAAGTCCACTTCCACAGTTGAAGCAAAGACTCACAGGGCAGGATTCATCACAGTGCTGTCCCCTCCACCCTGGAGAACATGTGCAGATTCCATCTATAGGGTCACATGCAGCTCCATTCGCACATAAGCACGTCTGATTGCAGCCTAGCCCCCATGTGCCACTGGAACAGGGGATGGAGCAGTCCACACCTTGCCAGCCTGAGGTAACACAGAGAAGATTTGATTGAAAATTGATTCATTTTGTTGATTATTGCTTGTGAAGATTTTTTAAGAACAGCAACTTTTGGTGATACATTTATTTGATAATCCCATTAAAACCCATGCAAATGTGATAGTGATACACTTATGGCTGAAGATGCGCAAGGCAGCTCTTATGCATTGGCTATCTGGTATTCAGTATGATGCAGCTGGGACTGAATTTTCTTTACCCTCTCTGCAGAGGCAGGAGCCATTGAGCGGAGAGCAGGATGCGTGATTATGACAGGAGCAGGTGGACATGCAGCCCGGTCCATATAAACCGGGGGGACACAGTGTTGTGCAATCTTCACCCTGAGGAACAAAATAAATGCAAAGTCATGAGACACAACCATGCTGACTGAGGTAGACTTAAGACAGTGATAGTGGAGTCCAAGCAGTTCAGCTCATTTTGACTTGCTGGGTGAATTATATTTAGACAATTTTAGTGTGCAGAATATGGAGCAAAGCACTTCAAAGTGACCTGAATTGATTTAACTTCAGCTCAAGAGGATGATCTGTGCACAGCCCTCTCTATTCATAAGAAAACTATTACCTAATCTGCTCCTCTGACCAAGAAACCCTTGCTATTTCCTGCGGCCTTTTCTCTTTTATAGAAAGTAAGATGTGGTTGAAAATGCATCTGTGGAACGATAAAGTGAAGGCTGATGCAGGTGCTGTTTTTGTTTTTTTTTACAGAGAATGGGACCACCAGGAGTGATTCAATTCCATGGCGCAGTGATGCAGTACTCAAAAAAATCTCCAGCTGCCCCCAAAGACGAGAGTTAAAGGGGAACAACAAAGACTGCAGATCATCTCTACGTAATTTTAGTGACGACTACTGTTCTGCTGAGATGAGTTCTATAAGGATAAGACGGCAAAATGCCAAAACTGCCAATGATGCCTCCACAGGTGAACTCCAGGACTGTCAGACTGGAAATGAGATTTTACCCAAAAGAAATGATGCAGGAAGAGAGATTAATGCAAATTCCAAACAAATAAACCAAAAGGTGAGCTGAGCAGACAGAGGAATGTCCCAGGGACATCTCCAACGCTGCGACAGACACTCAATTAACTCCCTACTGTTAATGAGCACACCACTGGGAGAGCAGCAGACTAACCTAATGCAATGCATCAGAGTGTAATGTATGAGAAAAGGATGTGGAATGCATCTTTTATGTCCAGTGCAGGGTGCTTTAATCATATTTCTGATTTTAAAACAAGAAAAAAAAAAAAGCCAAGCACTTGAACCGCCATCCTCACTCATCTCATTTCTCCATAAGCTGGGGATCACAGCTGATCTATGGGTTCCCAGACACCCCTTCCAAACACTGCCTTGAGTGACAGGTGACACAATGATTTAGAGTTCCAATTAGTGGCCCAGAGGAGTCCTGAGTAGCTCTTGCTTCACTCACCAGAGAACCAAGGGAATGCTGCCTGCTCACTGCACACTGTCATTATCATTTTGAACTCAGTTTAAACAGAAGGCAGGAGGAGATGTGCCAGTGGACGCCAGGGGCAGAACACACATCTTAAAACATCTCTCCTCCCCGTGCACCACATAAAAGCGGCTGACTGTGAATGAAATTTTTATCAATCGCCCGCAATAACCTTTGTTCTACTTGAAACGACAGCTTCCAAACCGCTAACAATAGCATTTCCCATACAGTGGCTAAAGTGGCGATGGAAGTTTGACCGGCCGAGGGGACTGGAGAGGGAGCGGCAGAAGGGTTCAGCCCATCTTCAGAGCAAAGGCAATTTACTGGCGTCTGGACTCTTGGATAAATTGTCATGCAGCCACAAATGACCACATGGATTTGACTGCTTTGATGGCTGCGTCAGATTCCACTTGGCTTCACCCTCGCGGTGGAGAAACCAGTGGCTGCTATGCTCTCATGAGGGCCAAAGCAATGCTCTCATTAGTAGACTGATTCATATTCCTTCTGAGCTGGAAAAGATGGACGCCCGCATGTGGGGAATCATTATTAATACACGGGCTGTCAGTCCATCGCACGAGAGCGGCAGGACCTTACATAACGACATGGCAGGGAGCAGGGATGAGGCCTGAGCTGCTGAGAGGCGGCCAGGTCGTCCTTGGCCAAGGCACTAAATTCATACCTATTAGTACTTTAATGTAATTGGAAAGCTGTTTTTTTTTGAAACCAGAAAGCCTCTTGCTGACACAACATTGATCAGTGTGGATCCATTGAGACTACATGCAAATGGCACCACTAATTACCAATCAGTCTCACTCCTCAACAGTTCATCTAACTGCTAGATGAGTGACTGCGGTTTTAAATTCATGCAGCAGGACTGAAATTGGACCTCTGAACCTATCTGATGAGTCTAGAAAGTCCAGAGAGGAAGGGAAACTATTTGTTTTCACCAACTCTGAAGACACTGAAATCAATTTAGAATGCATTTATATTTTGGATATCATGTTATTAACAGGGCTTATGGAATATCTAAATAAAGGAGAAATATCAATGTAAGTAAATGCTGCATATTGCAAGAGGCAATGCCTGAATAGGTGACATGTAATCACTTTGTCCCACTCAAAAAGAGCATGTCCAATTACCAGAGTTTAATCAAGTGTGCAGGAGCTCAGGCTGCCTCGCTACTTTGCTTGGTTGGCTTCCCGACGGGACTCTAGAACAAAGATGCTGCAGGGAGGCTCAGCTGTCCCCTGGAGAAGTGACTTCATTGGCAATCAGTCACAGCACTATCATCTTTTCAAAAACGCCATATGCCACAGCATTTAACGAAACGTTCCACATTTAAGGTGAGAGATGCGATCGCAGCTCGACTAACAAACAATCAGGAGGCTGGCTTGCGCATCAACCCGAAAAATTCCCCCTTTCAGGCAGTTCGACCCTGTAGGACTGTTTAATGGGTCCAGCAGTCCTTCCCAGCAGCCGCCAAAGAGAGCAGGTGGAGCAAATTAAGACACAGTCTGTGGCCCTGCTCCGCAGCCCAGTTCAACACAGTGACGCGCTGTAAGACACAGGCAATTTCCACTGTAATGTAATGTTGGCAGGAACGTACCCTCTCGGCCTCCGTTGCTCTGTAATGTCAGATGGCACGACATGAGCTACCGCGGCAAATCTGATTGAAGTTACCCAAGTAATTTGGCAGGAGTGAAATAACACAACATGGCGGGAAAAAAACACTAAACCGAATGGGCTCATAATACGGCTCTAAGACTGCCCCCCCCCCCCCCTCTCTTTGTTGCTCGACAAAAAATAGAAACATTTAGAAAAGACACAGTTCTGATCATCAGTGCCTGACAAGGGTTGAACAAATCATTAATCACTTAGCGAAACATTTCTTGCAGGGCAAAAAGAGCACATCCATTTTAAGGCAATAATAAAATGCTCCTCTAAAGTGCCACCAGGACCTCTCCCAGGACGTTGCGGTCACAATGATGTAAACATTATAATACGGCCGCAAATAACGTGAAACATGAATCAAAGCAACAACCTTTGAGAGCGGCGCATGTATAACACAAAAACAAAAGATTTTGTCCTGCACATCCAACAAATGTGTGCAAGTGGGTCAGTGGTTTGAAATAGGAAATTTACAATGACAAAGACATTGTATTGAAAAATGTAGCCAATGGAATAACTGCAAAAAGGTCACCCAAAACTTACTGTTTGTTCAATCAAAACGCAGATCGTTTTTTAGAGATTAATCTGCAAACCCAAGACATTTCAAAGCCTCCTAATAGTTCATTGTTTTTACTATTTTTCTTTTGTTTTCTCCTCCTTTGTCTCCTGTCAATGACTACAGGCGTATGGATGTTTTCATGAAACCATGTCACAAAGTAAAGGTCAAATCAAAATAGAAACACAAACAAATACACTTTATAGCAACTGACATGAAGACTGTACTCACCATGAACCCGGGGGCACAGACACAGGCACCTGTGACTGGGTGACAGTCAGCTCCGTTGCTGCAGCTGCAGGGCACCATGCACGCTTCTCCGTAGTATCCAGGTGGGCAGGTCTCGTTACAGTAGAGCCCCGTCCAACCCCCAGTGCAGCTGCACTCACCAGAAAGTGGGTGGCAACTACAGCACGATAAAAAAAGAGGGAAGATTAACAGACAGGTGAGACTCATGAGGATGGTCGGGGAGGGAATATGATGAAAGAAATTCCATCCATGTGGCTTCAGTCCTTGTTTCAGGTAGATTATTTTAGGCAGATTATCATTTTCTCCTTTCTGCTTTAATGTGTTGCATGGCTGGGGCCCAACTCTTGCATCACCACCACCACATGAACTATAAATGCTTGTGAAAAATTCTGAATGAACGGTCACAATTAACAACTGACTGGATGACTTGGCTTGGAGGAGTCAGACATGAAAAATGAGAAGTGGGATGAATATAAACTCCTTAGTCTTAGAGAACCAGCCCAAATGTGTGGTGCTGCGCAGATCTCACTCACCTCACGGTGTTGGTGCTGTTACAGGGGCAGTATTTGTCACAGATGAGGCCATAGAGACCCGAAGGACAGAATCTCTCTTGGCAATTAGGGCCTTTAAAGCCAGTTTCACACAGACAGGCACCGTTGATATGATGACACTTGGCTCCATTCTGACACTCACACTTTTGGTTACACTGCAGACCGAAGCTGCCCATGGGGCAGTCGTTCTGACACCTGGAGGACACAAAGTGCTATTTTACTACAAAAACATCGAGTACTCCAGTTGACATGATGACCCCCCCCCCCAAATGTTATACCATCCGAAGCATCAAAAAATGAAGGTTAGGGCTAAGGTTAGCTAACCCCAACCCTCAAGTTTCATCACTTTTTGATATAGACCCTTTGATAAAAATCAATACCACTGCTGACACATTTGTAATATTTGAATATGTGGGCCACTCCAAAACTAGTTATGATTAGTCATGGATAAGACTTCAGTCCTACAAGGGTATCTGCAGAATCACTGTCTGACATGTGTTAGCTTCATTAGCCAACCACATAAAATTATATTGTGTGTTAGAAGATTTTATGTCTAACTGTAAAGTTGGACAGCAGGAATGAACAGCAGGAGGATTTCATGAAGCACATTTTCTTGTAATCTACTTTGATCCATCCATATTCTGTGTTTCTATCTGCCACTATCTTCTTTGCCTATCAGTCCTGATCAGGGTCACACGGATGCTTCCAGGAGCCAGGCAGGGGTACAGCCTGGACAGGTTAGCAGTTTACAACAGGAAATACACTGTTAACTCAGATACTGAACAAGAACAGTATTTAAGTCTCACTCAACTCATTGTGTTTGTTTCAAACTGTAAAAGCAAATCAGTTTAAGAAAATCCCAAAGAGGCTTGGAAAGAACACTCAAACTCCACATAAGCACCACACCAACTTTTGCTATGAAGTGACTGCACTAACCACTGCACAAATGTGTTGCCACAAAATATGTTTTATTTTTTTTATTAGTTTAATCTTATATTTATCACAAATGACATAACTACCTCTGGTTTCTTTATTGTGTCTGGAGTAAACCACCGCATCATCATCAGTCACTGAATTTAGAACTGCTGTGGAATTTCTCCCCACGAACCACTAAAATAACAATTGATTTCCCCCCCACTGAAATATACGGATTTAACTATAAAATCCAGATAGAGAGTCAATCTCAAGAGCCTAACAGAGCCATTACAGATAGCTCAATTATATAAAATGGACAAGATATGTTTCATGTTTAAATTATAACAGCTATAGTTTTATCAAGGGACGATAGACTTATTATACAAGACGGTGGGGCGGGGGGCAAACACCTCTGATTATTCCTGGCTGGTTAATTTACCTGCCACTGACAGAATGAATGAGGGCAATTTTGCAAAATAATAAAGTAAAGAAAAGGTCTTGTCAATGAAGTGTTTCCATTTGAGAGACAATTGCTTTAGCTGAACTAATAAACCCAAGCTGCTCTGGGCCTCTCCTGCAGGCACGGGGAACTAAAAAGATCTGAGGATTTCAATGAGGCCTTAATACAAGCCCATTACTTATAATTAATGAGTAGGATTCAAACAGCGTGTAGTCCATGGTGAGATCAATGGACATGCTGGGAGTGGAGGAGGATCAAGGCTTTAGACATGAAACTTTGCCAGCCAGCATAAAGCATGGGATTAATTAAATTGAAGAAAGAAATAAAAGAAAAAAACAAAACAATTAAATGCACCAAATCCGCATTCAAAAGACATAATGGATATTTATAAACACCATTTTTCTTGAGTGAGGAATCATCGTGGCATTAATTTCCTCTCCTCACGGAACAGTCAGGTTTTGGGCTCATTTGCATGTCAACAAAGAGAATAGGTCAATGAGTGAGGTTTTTAACTGCCAGTATGAATCTTCCCTTTGCATTAATATATAACATACACTGCCATTGTCTGGATTGTTTTCAAAGTAGCAACAGTATGAAAGTTTGCACAGAGAACCTCACAGAGCTTTTGTGCATAATAGCTGAGCTGCCAGCATGCCAGGGGTCGCTGCTCCATCCATACCTGCGTCCACTGAAGCCAGCGGCACACTGACAATTTCCTGTGATGTGATCACACACGCCGCCATTCCGACAGGAGCAGTCCTTGCTGCAGTTGATGCCATACTTGCCGAGAGGGCACGGCTGGGTACAAACGGAACCCTTCGAAACAACAGCCAGCAAGTTAACAACTTCAGCCAAATAAATTAGCAGCAACCTCTAGACCAGGAAACCTTATTTACACTTACTGGTACATTATTAATCGATAGTTGTATTATAGTTTTGGTCTGTGCGACTGTTTTAGTCTAGAGTGATTCCTGTTTAGTAACCTCCCAATTATAGTACAGTTGCACTGGTATTGTAAAGCTTTATTGCCATGTTTTGGCTGGTATTGTTGCTGTCTTGGGTTTACAACAATCAACCAGAACATTACAACGCATTGCCTTTGTCACAGCATTACAGAAATGGCCAGATGGCCGCAAATTGGCAGACAGAAATTTCCACAAACACTGGTCTGGACATCGCCAAGTGAAGAACAGGACTGCAGTAGTGCAGCATCATGCAAGTGGAAATGCTCCCAATGATGTGCGCCAAAGAGCCATAATACCACATAAAGAAAGTGGTCTGTTATCTCTCTAGTTTTTGGTTTGGGAGTCGAGAGTAGTAAAATTAGAACGATGGTGGGCAGAGGTCCAAGCAAGTGCAATTAAATTGGCTTTACCTTTGACATGATGCAGCACGGCTGAAAGTTCTATAAATAGTCCATTCGACCGGATGGCTTTATTGAAAATTGATCTTAATCACAATGGGTATCTTATTGTGGTGGCTATTGCAGATATTGATTGAGGCTTTAAATCTCAGTCTTTTTCCTCTTTTTTTCTGAAAAACAACACCGGTATTGATTCTGTGTCTTAACTGTGACCAGGAGTCCTGAGCCTCCCTTCCTACCACCGCTTCTGTGACCTACCGTCCACCCAGCGGGGCAGGAACAGTCGCCGGTGATGTGGTGGCATGTTCCTCCGTTCTGGCAGGGGCAACTCTCTTCGCAGTGAAAACCGTGGCTACCAGAGGGGCACCGCTCGCCACAGCTGTCACCACAGGCGAGACAAGAATCACAAGCATTCTTCATGGAAACTACTGAGGATAGTACAGAGGAATAAATGAGATGCCGGTACTCACAAAGCCCCCGAGTACCCAGGTGGACAGATGCACTCTCCCGTCACGTGGATGCAGGTTCCACCATTGAGACACTGGCAGGACAGCTGACATGCCTTGCCATAGTAACCGTGTTCACAGGGCTCCTCACAACGCCATCCCTGGTACCCGTCAGTGCAGACACAGGCCCCCGTGATGGGGTTACACTTTGCCCCGTTTTGGCATTGACATCGGTTGCTGCAGTGTGGTCCCCAAAAGTCGCTCTCACAGCCTGCAGGCACAGAAAGAAGGGACACCAGAATATTCACCAATCATGCCAAACAGATTATAGCAACAGAAGAAAGGAGTGGTCTGAATACAGAAATCAACTATCCTACAGCGTTTCCCAAGACATTTAGCTTCCTATTTGGCCTATATAATTCATTTTTGTTTACAAAAAATATCACATTTATTTTGTAAATATGGTTTTCAGCTTAAATCTTGTGATATTCTTATTATTTCCCCTGTCAACGGTTGCTGTCAACAAATCCCACGGAAGTGCACGACTCAAAAGAAAATGCCTGACATTTTATGCCTCAGCGGAGTAGAGCTCAACTGTCACCCCCAAAAACGATTAAAAACACATCAGTGCACTTATTTCTTCATTATGAAAACATCAGCACTTATTTGGAGTCAGCCCCTCATGCATTTTAACATGCCATCAACCTAAAATGGCAGCCAGCTCACAAACAAATCCCACATCTACTGGAGATGGGCCTTTCCAGCTATGTTTAAGAAAGAAAAAACTGCCTCCTGTCTTTAAAACCCTCCATGTCTTCACTCCTGCACTGGGTCAGGCAGTGCATGTAACTTTTTATGCCCGCAGCAATGAAAACAGAGTTCTCCATCAGGTAATCATGTCAGACCATCACTGGCACATTTACAGACCTTCAAAAGTCACGAAAACACGTGAAACCCTTACAGAACAGACATCTAGACGCTGTTTCACTGTGAACACTGCAAAGAGCAATATGCCACAGAACAGAATTCACACCCCCTGTCAGTACGAGCCTTACAAAACATTCATCACAACATAACCGAGTGAGTAAATGAAAGTTCTGGATGGAAAATATGTCCGGCAATAAAGAAAATAGCTGTTGTACAGCCTGGTTAACGAAAACAGGCTGTACAACAGCCTGTTTAAACAAATTGTCTTTGAATACCTGAAGAATAATTATTTAGTGGACAGGATATTCCTAATAAATATTCTCTTTCAATGCATAATGACCAATACAGTCAAGCCTCCTTTGCATTTATTCATGTTTTGAGGGGGTTTTCTGTTTATGTTGAATTGGTTCGATGTCTGGGATGAAGCAACAAACTAATCGTGGCTGTAACGTATGTACCCTTCCTTTCTGGTTGAAAAGACCAGTACAGTAATTATTATCTACAGATCATTTCCACCGTGACTCCGTCCCTGGACCACAAGACAAGCAGCCTTCAAGTATAAACATACTCTATTTCATCCGGGGTGGATATCTTATTTTAAAAATGGGGGGAGGGGCAATAAATAGGACATTTTCTCTACTCCGAATTTGTCTCTACTACTTAGCAAAAACTGCATACTAGTGGGAAACTGGAAGGGAAAAAAGAATTTCTAGCTTCAGTCTGTTTAGAATAATTGAAAGGTAAACAGTTTTTACTAAGGTAAAAGACAATGCACACATAAATAAAGTCAAGTGGCCCCCTGGGGGCTCCAAACGAAATTTCTCATAGGGGGGGGGGGGGTGCCAGCACTAACCACAACACCGCAGTGCTGCTCTGTGGATGGGATGTTGTCAGGAATATTTATCTCCTCATTCGGGTTGAATCCATAATGTGATTTGAGTTACTGCTTCTGTCATTTTGATCGTTGTTTTTAAGTCTAACTCTGCTTACAACACTTACCTTTAACCTGATGCTGTATAAAATCCTGTCAAAACTGCCAAAATTTGAAATGATATTTCACACTATTTTCTGATCCAACATAATTGGACACTTGCTCGGAGCAGCATCCGTTAAGCAGCAGAACAAACCACTGTGAGGCAATTAAATTTTTTTTTTTTTTTACAACTACACAGAACAGTCGTGTAAAAATTGGGGGAACCAATTACTACTTTCCGGGAAGTGTTTATGGATCTTTCACATTCATAAATGTCTTAATTTTGTCTTTTAATGAGTTATTTATTAGTTGTGTGATGATCCCAATATGTGCTGCTTGTTCAAGCAACTGACTCTCTTTAGTTTTGTTTTGTTACAGAGTCCTGGGTGATCAATTGTGTTTGACCCACTGGTCCACACTCTGTCCCTGCACATGAGTGAAACCTATCAATAATCGTCACTTTGGTCCAGTTCTTGGCTGTAGTTAATGGTGGAGATTTTCCGGCTCACACTGGCCTGCAACGATCATCGACGTGGCTGTGACCACAGCCCTGTCAGAACACCAGCCAGGAGCACATCATCATCATCATCATCATCATCATCATCATCATCATCATCATCATCATCATCATCATCAGCATATTTCTAAGTGAGACTGGCATAGAAGCTTTCAGCCCCTCCACTGAAAGAAAATACACTCTAGTTGATGAGAGCCCCATTTACTGTCAATTAAGGTCTCGTTAGAAAGAATCAAATTTTTACTTTGACCTGATGCCTTAATTACACCTGAAGCCTGTTTAGGACCATTGTCCTGTTGGAACATTTAGCTGTGGCCAAGATCCGACCTTCTAACTAATTACTATACAGTTTCCAAAGATATAGTAATGATTCCATTACTTTACTGCTTAAAGCATTAATTCAACTGCACAAGAGCCTCGCGGCACAATAGTACCCGTTTTGGTCGTATTTCCAACCCTCACAGGAGGCCTTTTGTGGTCAGGTGAAACCTTTTACCTTTTGTTATCTTTACAAGGAAAGGACAGCTTCTTTGTTCAGGTAATGCAAATCATGTTGAACAGAGACTTGAATGTGTGCGGCCCCATGCTCTTTTTCTAACTTTCAAAAGGACAAAATTGATCACATTTTTAGAAAAGTGCCACACTCAGAACATAATTGTATGTGCTTACATGCCTCCCCCCATCCTCCCAGATGTCCAGTCCAAAAATTTTAAGTTATTTGGGAAAAGGTTAAATTGCCTTAGCAAAGCTTGAGTACCCACATTCCTGAGACGACACGTGGCGCTGTCTGTTTGGAAAAAAAACTGGTTATGACACACAAGCATTAAAGCAGATTTTCAGCACTGGGTGTGCAAGCACCATTTATACGAGTGGTTGGTGCTGAGCTGGGCTTATATGCGGACAGTGCTGTCACAAAGTGGCAGTCCGAGCACTGCCTTGTGTCTTAACAGCGACTGCCTGTGTCGCTGCTACATAAAAGCCCAGCGTGAGATCCAGCGCATCAACCAGAATAGTGAATAATCCACTATTGATCCTCACATCATTGTAAACTGTTGAAAATGTAAAGACCCCCACTTCCCCCCCCCCCCTCATCTGTCAATGCTCACTTTGCCAAAGCTGTGAACTGCTAGAGTGGGAACATAATGAACCCAGTTTTGTGGCAGGCGCCGAAGCCTCTTTTTCTAGGTACACAGCAGGAAAATGATCAGCCCTTCTTTGGTACAGACAGGTCTGCCCTGAAGGGGGTCCTGAAACACTGGGCAGCACAGTATAACTTCTGCAGTTGATGAACCAGAGGCCACATTACGGGCCCCGTATTGATTTGATCTAATCGCCTTCTGGCCTCCAGTCTGGCACGAATGAGTTCCCTGAAGGTTGGAGCTGCTGCCACGCAAACATCTCTGGCACATTAAATTTGAACTGAATGCAGGTGGCTGGGGTAAATGGGTGTGCAATTCAGCTGCAACTTAGTTTAACACAATACAAGCACGAATCAGACCTCCCTAACTCAAAGAGCACAAACAGTACAACACATTGCCCCTGACTGGAGGCACGATCGACCTTGCTGTCAGCTTCAAACATCTCTATAAGCACTTAAGGTCACACATAACTCACTGTTGTTCCCAAAAGAGTCTCTTAATTTGCATTTGTGTTTCTTTAGCATGTTAGCGTATCAAACTTTAAACAGTTGGAGCCTGTGTACACTGAGAGCAAAGCACATTATTTTGTCTTCTTCCTCCAACACGGGGGTTGTGCAACTTTAATCATTGGTCCCCCCCAACCCCCCAGTTCTAACAGCATTTAACTGTGATTAAAGGGCCAGGGCTCACAATGAACTGCAGGCAAAAACAAAGAGAACTGGCGGAGAAAAGTAGCATGTAGCACAAAGCCCCAGAGTAGTGAACAGATAAATTGACTGAGGCCCCTGTGGCCTGTGGTGTACCGACAGCAAATCCCACATAGGTGTGAAACTGGAGAAGCAGAAATCCTGCCCATTAACTGTTCTGGCCTGGGTCAGCGGGTCTAACCACAGAACACATATGCTGGGTTTGCAGAGCTCATAATGCATAACAGTGGCAATGTGGATAACCTCACACACAGGGAAAGGGAACATTCCCAAGTTGCTCGGTATAATCCCCATGGCTGGAACAAAACAAATCACGTTGAGGGGCGCAGCGCATAGTAAACTTCGGAAGGTGATGTCCAAAAGAAACAGGCTGAGAGAGCCAACGAGGTGGCTCATAGCTTTGATGTGTGCTCAAGGGTATGCACAATCAGGAGACGCTGCAACCGGATTAAAATCAAACTCCCTTCAGGAGCTCATTCTCTTCATAAGTTCTCCTCGAATTGGGCAAAATGTTTGTTTTGGGACGTGCACCACGGAAAGCTTCAAGAAGCTCAGCACAAGCTCTTGGAATGGCAGAATGGCTTTCACCACTCAAGAGTCGCTGGGTCGGTTTGAGCGATTGCCGCTCGGGTGTTTTGTGCAGGCAGTCTTTTGCTTCTTTTTTAATTGGGAATTATGAAAACTAAAGTGATTCTATAAGAGAATCTGGCCTATCGCCACAACTTCCCTCCCTTCAGCCGATTTCACGCCCTGTCACATATCCATTAAGCTCTTACGGTGTTTACCCCTGACAAATCACGTGTATGATATATTAGAAGACAAAATGATTCGGCTCCTGGGAGCACTTTACTCGTCAGAACCTGCTTAGAGGAGCTTGTGAGAAGGAAAAGCGCCACGACTCATTTTTCACTGTGAGATTCACTGACTGCCTAATGAGCAGAGAACAGCCAGAGAACAGCCCAGAGAAAAGCCTGAGTCAGGCTTTCCCCCCAGAATTTCCAAATGAATTTTCCTTTGTATTGTCATTTTTCACAAGTGATTAAGACAATTTTTCCAAGGCAGCTTAGCTGATATTTCATATTCTTCAGTCCAAGTGAGCTTTTTGTAATCGGAGCCATTCAATAAAGGCCCTGCTCAACATTCGGCAATTCATCACGGCTCAATGACTCGATGAGGCAAACTAATAGAGTGAAAAGCAGACGGGACTGGGCCAGGGTCGAGTTACAGCAATGATTGTTGTGTAAAGCTGTAAATTTGCACTGAATGATAAATGTCTCTTTGTTAAACTTGCAGTGGTAAAGATGCCAATACTCTGTGAGATAGGCCCTTCTCTCTCCTCTACGGCCTACTGACACCTATTACACTCTTATTTATTACTCTTTAGAAAGCCCAGACATGGGGAGAAAACGGCTGTGATGCATCCCCGAGCTTGACGGATGGATTCCCGAATGTACAGAAAAATATGCCAATAGCCACGGGGGAAGTTCTGCTGTATTGGAATTGTGCTGCAGCCTCTGCTGTGGGGTGTGTCGTTTATCCTGCCCTAATTCATCTTCGCCGAGCCCTTCTGTGTACATGGTCCCCCGAGGGGGAACGTAGCACAGGATCAAACCCGCCACATCAAAACAACACAAGCAAAAACAAAAACCTCAAAGAAAAACTTTGCCTGCACAGACGGGTCGATAACATGGACCTTCCCTTTCGTCCGACCCCTAATGTCAGATAAGCAGCACCAAGATCTGATTTCTCTGATCTGACCCTGCAAAACTGCCGAGTCAGCGTCTTAATTCTTTTCAAGGCAGTGTTTTCCAGATTAAGATGACTGATCTGCTTCATTGCCCTACAGAAGATCTGATCATCTGCTCAAGGTCTCCCCAGGATGTGAACCAGGATCAATACAAGTCCTGCAGGTACCCGACACCTCTGCGGTGCTTCTCTAACAGGGTAAACGGCGCTACTGTTGATCAAGACGAAGTTGTTTCGTGTGTTATACTAAGTACAGCATGGTGTGGCCAACAGGCGCAGCCTCTTCTCACTAATAAAACAAGCTGAACTGTAATGCACACAGGCTGCGAGGTGTCGCCTCACCCCCGTCTCTCGTTCAACACATTACAAGGCTCATGAAAGCTTCTGGATCAGCAAAATGTTACACAGCCCACTGCTCCTCGCACATAATAATCTAACCTTCAACCTGTCCTGCAGAGGGGGGAAAAAAGCTCTCTTGTCACAGAACGCAGCGCCAGGACTACAGATGAAGCCGCAACTGCAGGGAATCACGGACAAATCAGATCAGTCACATGCAATAACAAAAGACAGGGGAGAAAACCCACAATGTCAGGCCAATAAAAGCAGATGTTGCCATGCAGAATTTGCACACATTGATTTCCTTTTTTCAATTATTTATTCTGATTAGGAAGAAGTAGGCTGTGCCATGGGGCAAGAGCAGTGTCAATCACAGGCCTGAACACATGGATGCGCGTTCATAAAATGCCAATAGGGGAGCCGCAGCAGCTTCCACTCATCAGCTGCATCATTAGTAAGCTAGTGAAGCCTCAAGGCCTGGCATTGTATGCTGCGTACTGTATAGGATATCCACGTTCACATAACAGCCATGTTAGCATTACTAAGATATTAGTTAAAGAAAATGGCACATTAGATTCTTTGTTTTTAATAATTATCTGGCAATAGTAGATATTCATTCATTAGCAATTAATATGAATAAGCCATTATCGATAATCATATTGATAATTACACTATATATACAACTCCAGAAAGCCTGAGCTGAAGTGTGGTGAAAGCTTCAAATGCAGCAAAGACGGGGGCAGTGTTGCTGTTAAGTAGTGCAGGAGGGGGTCCAAGCTTTTGGACTTTGTATCTCTTTGCCTTTTCAAATAATTAAGCCTTTTTTGGAAAATGTCACAATGGAGAACAGCAGTCAACTTGAAACCATGGCCGTCCTACTCTGCTGTTATAAATGCTTCACTTTACCCCTGCAGATTCATTGAATTCTGGACTACGTAATTGCAGACTGTAGACAGACAATCTTTATGTATATTTCAGCTAACATTTGTCCTCATATGTAACATTGAAAGACGGGTTTCATCAGCGGATCTGAGTGAATACAGTTACTCTGTTGTTAGATAAGGATTCTCCAACAACTCAGGATAAACATTAGTTTATAATTGTAACATAATCAGCATGTTAACTGTGACAAAAATGTTAATCACTGTGAAACTTTTGTACAGTCTCTGTTTACTCTTTGGATGATTTAAGGACAGGGTCCCTCTGGAATCTGGAACATCACCAAATTTGAATCACCTGTACCTTTGCCCATTGTCAACATTTTCATTGAAATCCATTCATAACTTCTCAGTTATTATGAGTTATGTTGCTCCCAATAATGCAGAAAAAAGCCAGCCCTCACATAAGCTCCTTGGCAGAGGAAATTAAGTCAAAATTATGTATTTTGACTCATATAAATCCTTAAATTAGTTAATCTAAAACGTTATGTATGATGATTATTGCAAATAAACCTCATATCACATTATGGAGCGCAGCATGATTTCTTATTATATACTTCTGAAGCTTCACTGATCAATCATTTTGTAGTTCTCTGTCCTTAAATATAAATATTCATATTCTATGTCAATTCAAATTGTATCATCACTCCACATATTCACCAAATTATCCCAACAAACAAAGACACACGCATTCATAAGGATAATTGTTTCTTAATGAGCTCAAATAATGCTGATATTTGTGCATAAAATGAATTGACCTCCAGCTTAATGACAATGTATCATAAAGTTATTGAAATTGTCAGAAAACAACATAAAGAATACAAATGTACTTTCTAAGCCATTAGTTTAGTTAAAATAGGGAAAAAATATATATAAACCAATACTGGAACTGCTGAGTTTTTGAGAAGCTTGAAAACACGTCAATAGAAACAGTTCAGTTAGAACAATATGAAAAGAGCAGGAAAACATCTCCAGTCTGACTAACACGGGAATAGTAGTGGCTTTTTCTTGTTGCAGACCCTTCTGACATGTCTCGCAAAAAATAATTTAAAAGTTAATCTCAAATGAACTGCTGGCCATGAAAGCGGCACTGTTCTTTCAGTCCCTGAAACTCAAAAGGCCCATGAATTATTCTGCCCAATTCTCAAAGTCACAGTGAAGAATATACAACAGCAATTTTGGAATATTGTGTGTGTGTGTGGGGGGGGTGGTTACATCAAAGAGGCAGCTGAGAAATTAATCGAACCATCTGGGAAGAGCAGGAGGTTCCAGCATGATTCATAAATCCTGAATCTCAATCCACATGACATTTACTACCAGTGACAGAACGACCTTAAAATAGTTATGAGCTGCACAACAACTGATCTAATCACTGGTCACTTTAGATTTGATTGAAGTTGTCTACTTTAAGGACAGAAAGACGACATGGGGGGGTCCACAGAGGCAAAGGTATTGATCCGTGGACCTTAGCCCTCAGTTCTCTTCTGCGGTGGTTACTACAGTAACAAGTTTGAGCAGCGCAGTACAATGAATGTTGAAGGAGTGAGTGATACCGTGTCAGGTTTTTTAGCTGATCTAATTTCGGGGGGGGGGGGGTTCATCATTCTGCAGGCACCTAAATATGTCAGTCAGCATTTTCTGACCTTTATTCTTTTAAACTCAACAGGAAAGTTTTAATGAAGTGTACAATGGAGAACAGAATGTGCTCCCACAGGTCCGGGATTTTAAAAAAATAACAAAACTGATTTAATATTGTTTTCCCTGAAGACACCCCCGCGTCGTCTGCACCCGCCAGCCTGATCTTTGTGAAAAGCTCTACCACCCTATTACCGTAAAGTAATTTTCGATCGCTTTATGCACTGGGCAGATTGGATGCATCAGGTTTTCTCTGCTAATAATTACATTTTCTCCATTAAAAAAAAAAATCCTCTGATCTTTATCATTCAGGTGCCCTTTTGTCGATGTTTCAATCGCAAACTTCATCTCTTTATACCGCTCGGTACCCCCTAGCTATGTGATAGAGTCTCGTAGCATTTGTCCTTTTCCCTTTTCCTCTGTGACTAAAGCCACCAATTTAATTGAATTTCTGCGCTTTTAATGTCTGCATTACTCTAATCAGAGAAGACAAGGGTAGAGGTGTTTATCTCAACCTTGGTAAAATTAGCAAAGGGTATTCGTAGTGAAATGTTGTGTTAATGCCTCAGGGGAATGAAAGAAAAACACTATTTAGCAAGATCAGAACTTTAGCGTTGATAAGCTAGTTAAACATGCTTACACACTCTTGAGTGATGTGCTGAAATTCATTAAGGACACAGGACAACGAGCTGTTTCGGCTAAGGTAAATGTGAACATACTGTAAATTTGACCTATCGCTGCCTCCTCTGCTTTGCGAGTAGACAGGATGTATCCGTCACAGACTGTACAAAGATGCAGCTGCCTCACCGAAAATAAGATCTAAGCGTCCCAAAATCTCGGACACACACCAGGTGATATAACCTTCTGAAAGGGTGCAATGACTGCAGGCAAGGCACAACACAGTGGAATGCAAAATACATCCCCAAATACCCTAGGGGCCCGGAGGCAAATTTGATTAAAAGTTTGTTTTTCTTCACTCTCAACAAACGGAGGAGCTCGTCGATGCGGCACCGACAGTTAATTGGACTTGGCAGGGCCACAAGTTCATTCGTCAGCATTGTGTTGGGCTTGCCTAAGAGGAGCAGGACAATCGATGTCCCTCAGGACGGCCTGTAATCACTGCAACACTCCAATGAAGTCCAGGGTTAAACATCAGGAGATTGCAGGTGCACCAGAGGATCTGAGAGAGACTGCTAATATTCTCCCCAGTCCCAGAACAAAACAAGGACACAGCACCCAAAGGACAAGGATGATCCAAAGAAACGGAATTGGTGCACATAAGAGTTGGGGGGGGAGTCATGCAGGTGTCAATAAGTAATGTTTTACTTCTAAAAAATTCTCTGCAAACTTTACACGCGCCGGCTACAGCAGCAGCCCCCTGGCAGGGGTCAGAAAGTTCAGTCTGATGGTCTATAATATGATCACCTGGAGGCTAAAGCAGGAAAAAAGAAACAATACTTCTATCGCTTTCCTTGTGAGATGTATACTGCGGTCAATCCTAGAATTCAAATCAAGGACAAGCGCTCGACCAATACTCTGCTCCTTATGACACATCAGGGAAAGGAGATGATTTTCTTCCAAATGTGCAGCGTGGCTCTGCTGAAGAAGCAGCTCACTGCTAATGTTTGGGTTTCCACACGGTCGGTGCGACCCTAGTTTCATTAGTATTCAGTTAAAAGCTTAACTCTATAAATAGTTATCACAGCATTTCAGCTATTTTAAACGTGCTGACCTTCCTTTAAGGAGAGGAGATAAGACCTTATAATGTCCCTATTGAATCAAGCCGTGAGCTCCAGCATATGGACCTCCTGAGTGTTTCAGGAACCCCCATCTATCTGACTCGCTATCTCTGCCTAACAGTGCACACACGCTGACGTAGAACCGGACTGTATCGATCAGTGGGATTGGACGTTTCAAAAATGAATGTATCAACCTCGCATTCATCACAACATGCAGTGATATGCACCTGCTTCTACGGCATTAGTGAAAATTACCACTGACTCTCTTCCTTTCTCACACACAGGGAATGAGGGAGAGAGAGAGAGAGAGAGAGAGAGATCGTGCCAAAGGTAATGGAGCAGTAAGCTCTGGGGGAATAATAAATCCTGGTTAAAGGGGATGGTACAAAAATCTTCAAGCTGGGCTACGTTCATCTGCATACTAGGCCAATGAGGCTTGTATAGGAAGAAAAGGTCTCGATGTGTGTGTGTGTGTGTGTGTGTGTGTATGTGTGTGTGTGTGTGTGTGTGTGTGTGTGTGTGTGTGTGTGTGTGTGTGTGTACCAGACTAGCCACACTGGTTGTTTGTGAGCCGATAAATATTAATATCCCCAGATCGGCAAAAAAAAAAAATCGGAGTGCTGTCAGATGAAGGTATAGTTAAAGTGCTTCATGTGCCACCGTTTACTGGTTGGACTCACCATCAGGCGCCATGTGTTGATTTACACCCCCAGCAATTTACGACTCGGGCAGAGAAGGAGCGGATGCATCTCCAGACGTCTCTGCAGGAGTGTGAGTAGTGGCATCCACGCAGATCAATATGTTCTGTTTAACAGCTGGAACATCTGCTTTGCTTTACTAAATGGAAGCAGGAGGCTACCTTATCTTACCGTACCTTAGCTTTAAAATGAATCAATGGATTTTTATCATAATGCTAGATTATTATGGGGCTTTGAGGGTGTTTTTAACAGCCAGGAGTTAAAGAATCAAGCTGTTTCTCTTAAGTGACCAACAGAAAAAAATAAATAGTCGTGACGATATGAAGAGCAGTTTTTTGTTAGTTTATTTATCCTCGCGGGTGCCTGAGAGGAGCGACTTGTATTTATGGTGTCGTACACATTCCCCACCATAAATTTGTGATTCTCTTTCTGTAAGATTCATAAGGAGAGTTGATGTGGGAGAAAGATTAAAAGCCGGAGAACTTGATTGGTGAAACGTCATCTGCAGGCGTCTGACAGACAACGGAGGTGCGTGTGGATGTGCTGCTAGGACTGGACGGTGAGGAGCCATCCAGAGGGGTATTTACACATTATTCCCAGACGTTTTTACATTTGAAAACAATGTGTAAATTCAGAGATGGTTTCCAGAGGGAGTTCACAGAAGGGTTTGCTTGGAACTTCTAACACTCTTTCTTTTGGTCTGACTGCTGCTTTCCACCGAGTCCGTGATGGCTGGAGCTTTCGTCATCTGTCGTCTATCATCCGCACTAAGTCCACCTTCAAGAAAATGATTCAATATAATAATGAAAAATCTCCACGCCTGGATTAATAAGCAGAAGCATGTGCTTCCCCCCCCTTTCTGGTGCAATACCCCACAAACAACTGTTCAAAGGCCACATTCATCAATTAACCATGTGTAAAGCACCCACAGCAATGGCTGCCTTCTGATCTGAATACATTAGGGAGGAATATGCTACCCCGTGGACCGCCACTGGCCAGCTACTTTAGATCTGGCTGTGAACTGTGATAGATTTCTTCTCAGAACTGGAAAAAGCTTCTTGGCTACCAACGTTAAACTACCCAATGGTAGGACTGATGCTTTTTTTTTTAATTGCTCCACAAGTGGGTTAACAAATGTACTGCATTGGGAACAAAAACCAAATATTAGGACAGAGGGAATAAACACTGGAAAATCCATATTTATGTGGCTTATGTTTGCTTGTGAACTGGAAACATGTGATTATCCATCTGAAACGCACAGGATCGATGACGCTGCCTCCTGGCACCTGCTATTTTCAAACTAAATGCACCTTGTTCGCTGAAAAATCTTTCTCTGTCATTCTGCTTATTTGAAACCCGTAATTACTGTGTCATATACAGTACACCGTGAACCTGGGTGACGGATTCAATGGATTGGATTAAAGGTTTAACAGAACACAGGCTGGATAATTTCCCTGCAACTTTAGCAGGTCTACTTTCAAACTCAAGAAACTCATAAGACTCTAAAAACGCCGATACTGTTTTTGTATTCAATAAGCCCGTAATAATCCAGGAAAATTTGATTTTCCTTTTCATCTCTCACTGCTTCTCTCGTTTTACGGCTGCTTGTACTACTCTTCTTGCAATCTACAACCAATAACATCACAAATTGAGCAAATTTCAGCATTAGATAGCAGTAGACAAAAATGCCTTAAGACATACTGTTAAGTCCCATAAGCAGAGCTCCATCCATCTGAATTGCATTGCAAAAAAAAAGCTGCTGGCTGGAATACTTTCATCTATTTTTTACATTTAGACTCCAGGGAAGAATTGCCTGACACACCCTACAAACAAAACAGGGAATGCACAGTAGAACAAAAGTAAAACGCTCCACTTTGATAAAGAACAACAAGCTCCGAACACAGGATTTAAAAAGAAAACTAACGAAACGTGAGCAGGTGCGTATCACCGCCGTGTTTGAAGGCTCTTAACTTTAACTTAACTAACACCGAAAATAATTTGATGTGATCAGTGTGACGGTGTTTAAGGCCACATTCCCCAAAGAAAACAGCAGCACCAACAACAACAATAAATCATTCATTACTCTTTTGGGGGGAACAAAAAAATCCAACACATCCTCAGCAAGAATGCTCCAAATCTGCGTGTGATAGATGTAGAACAAGACAACACTTGCAAACAACAGACAAAGGCTAGCGCTCTGTTTTTTGCTGCTGGAATCTCCCGGCGTGTCCTTGAGATGAGTTTAAGACACTCCAGGAGTTGAAGCAGGTCACAGAGCCGGTCTGGTGGGAATGCCGCCTCGGGCCAGGAAAGAGGATGAAATGTTTTCTGGCTACAGCAGGTGGACAGCAGCGGGTGAAAACAGACAGCATCTTCCTTCAACCCGCAACTTACTGACTCTCTCCCACCTCACCGCCTTCTCCTCTTTGGCCGCAAACAGTCCAGTTCTTTATTTTCACCACCTGACCCACATACAAAACCGCTTCCTGGAGGGTGTTGCTCCAGAAACCAGGTCCAAGCCTTTGATCCAGCTCCAGATCACTGACTGAAAGGCTGTCACTTCCACTTTAGGCCGTTCAGCATCCCACGGTATAGCTCTCATTTTCAAAGCCTGGGTGACACGCTTTTAAAAAAATAAAATAAAATTAAAGTTACCCTCGCACATTTTTCACAGCATTTCAGCCTCAAAACCTACAGCCATATGCAATTGGGCTTCAACTAAATGCAGCTGAACCGCATGGGGCACGAAATAACAGTGGCTTACGTTGCCATGACGCCTCAACATCTGCGCTCAATGAAAGTAATAAAAATGGCAAAGTTAAAGTGAGAGACATAGAAAAACATGCTGGGCCATTTATACAAAAGAAAATAGGGCAGAGTTAATTTAAAAATTGGCACTCATTGCTCATTTCTACAGATGAAAGCTCGTAAATGAAAAAGCCTGGAATCATGCCTGGTATGGAAATCCAGAGTTATGAATAATGCCTCTTTCTCAATCATCAAGTCTGTTTTAATAAGGTGGATCAGCCCAGCACCTGCAGGCTGAGAAAGCACCTACGGAGGCACTCCTAACAAACTGAAAATTGGGCAAAAGTCCTTGAGGGAGGGGGGGTTAGCTTTCACAACATCCTTGTGGGTGCCTCGCTGGTCTGTAAGGTGTGAGCAGTGGGAAGCTGCTCAGGTTTGTCATTTATGCCACGAGTCCACCGCAAATGTGCCAGCGCTGCAGCAACAGCATCTGATTTATGCCCGGTTGCTAATCAGGGAATGGCTCTCTTGCTAATGAAAACCCATAGATCTGTACAGTAACCGTGCTGATATGATTTCAGCTGTCATTACTCATTTCTAAATATGCAATAGAGGAAAAAAAATAGCTCAATACAAGAGGAAGCAGACAGTTGTGGTCGTAAATATTTGCACAGCAAGTTTTGACTGAAGGTCATTGAACTGTAGGAAGACCCTCACCTTCACCCAATTCCTGCAGACATAAATATCACAAAGGAACAGATTTTTTTCTCTTGTTTGGCCAGAGTGATGCTTCGGCATTTAGCTGATTGCCGGGTGGATATAACTAAATCCACCCTCCTACCTGGAGTCGAGAGCAAAGAGGAAACCCCAGAAAAAGAAACGGCGGCACAGCCATCGATCCATAATTCCAGCGAACCAGTCATGTGCGCCAGTATAATCATGATTAAGCTAGCAGAGAGCTTGGTGGACACAGGAGGTTGCAACAAGCCATCCATCCTATATATTCATCAAGCAAGTCACTTCCACTTCCAGTAAATGAGAATGAATTCATTGTGGCTTACCTGTTCCGTTGGCTGTGTTTGCTAAGAAGAGAGGATACAAACCTGAGCAGCTTTGAGACGGGCGTACAAGTTCATTTGCTAATCTAACTGGCTTTTTGGCCATTTAGGAACAAATTTTGCCTGACTAAACGCAGGGTTAGGAGTTAAATGCACTCACCACTTGAGCAGTCCAAGCCCCCCCACCCAGGCTCGCACTGGCACGTGTCAGGAGACACACAGCGTCCGTGGACGCACTCCTCCGTGCACAAAGCTGAGAGACACACAGAGATAATCCCAATAAGTGGAGGGCCTAATTCAGTTAGCATACACACGCACATACACACAGAGGGTGAAACATCATTAAAACACCTATAAACAGTGTAATGAAATATGCCAAGACAACAGCTGATCGAGAATGGCCCATAAAATTAAACACTCAATATCTCCCTGATATAATCAAGGGGCTAAATCTTTACCGTGGCACTCATATCCAACATCCATCTCCACTCATTGACACGGGGCTAAATGATTTTTTAGGAGATTGACTCTTTGGTCAACATCTCTGTTTATCACATGGCTTAACTTTTCACAAAGAGCTGTTATCTGCAGGCTGATCCGTGAAGGAACAAGCTGTAAATCCTCTCTAATTTGATTAGCCAGCGCTTTATCATATAGCTATGCTTTAATGTAGCACGTTCAGGCACCGCGATGTTTACTAAGTGAGCCGTTTTCTTGATCATTCGTATTGAACAACAGTGCCAAATTGATCGGAGTGACATCAGTGAGCTCAGGAGGGTTTTCACAAGAGTCAGAGGACCTTCTCTGCTTGGTAATAAAGTGAACCAAGAGGAATAAATTTCCTTTTTCCCTAGTGCAGGGCTTTTGTCTATAACCCCAAAAGAAACGTATCACAAAAATAACCATCTAGCATGAATAAATGGCAGCTAAGGTCAGCAGGACAAAGACCTTTATCCGAGGGGCTTTATCCGAGAAATGATCCGGCTGTGCCAATAAGCAGAGAAAGAAACCCTGTCCAGTCTGAATTGGCCCGCCACTGACTCAGTTGGAGGAGAGATGATACATGGTACAAGGACATCAGAATTCATTCATACTTCATTCGAGTTACTTTTCTATTTTGTTTTTTTTGTTAGGATCAAAGTGGAAAAGGGGCATGACGGGGGCATCTGCGAGGTTCTTTTAAACAACTTAAGCCCTGGAGCAGGTTAGCAGGAGTGTGTGCAACACAGCCTGCAGAAAAGGGAGGCTAGCTGGGAGCTGGATGCAGGTTTGAACACTGTGATAATCTATAGTGGTAGTCGACTATATCGGGCTTCGATCAGGATTTACTGCCTTCAGGAGAGCTACAGTGGGGAGGTTGGGGGGAAGAGGGGGCACTCCAAACACCCACAAGTAGGCGTCAATAGCAAATTTACCCCACAGCCCAAAAAAAAGTAAAAGACTGAATAATTTAGGTCATATTTTTGAGCTTTGGCGAAGAAAAGCACCTACTTTTGGCTAACCAGAGCGAAAATAGGCAAGCGGCTCAAACATTTGTGCTGAGCAAGGTGTAAGATCGAATCCGTGTAATCAATGAGGTGAGCGTATGCAGAGTACTCAAAGAGGAGACGAATTCAATGTCACCACGACGGGTTGATTCCGTTTACGTTCAATCAGCAAATTCTGATCAGCCAGAACAGGGGAAATGCTAATGTGCCACATCCTTCAGCAAAGAAAAGGAATATGGAAATGGAGTTCTGAATGTGGGAGAAAGGACAAAGCACTCCCTTCTCCTGAGATCTGAACCTGCTGCACCGAAGGGATGGCATAATAAAGTAGGAGGTAGGTCTTTCATTTTAATTGAAATTCATGAATCACTGTGCTTAACTCATGTCTGAGGAATCTGTCGGAAAATTGAGTCTTTCATCTAGATAAAAGGCTAATCTATCTCATTGTGCAGAGGTGTTATCAGAACAGGGAACAATGGCGCTAATTGGTGATTGTCAAGCAATGTTAATACTGTAAATTTAATATTCTGGCATAGTCAAATGTCTGATAAAAGGTTTTTTTCCCTTGTTTTTGGAGGGCTAATACTGCAATCAGGGGGGAAAAGACCTCCCATAACATTTGTGTTTGCATTTGCTTTTTGAACTAATCTTTTTAAAACACTTTTGCTACAGTGAAGGGCAACACATCGATCCAACCGTGATAAATAAGTCGAAGAGATACAGTATGCTCACAGAAGAAACTCCCCCCAAAGCCTCTTCCAGCAGCTTCTGTGCAGCATAGCGAAGATCTGTCTTAAAACCGTCTTTAAATTTGCAACAAAGCCACAGTCTAAGGCGCTGGGTTCTTTTCTTGAGAGAAATCTCATCATCATCTCCGCGATCATCAAAACCCAGATGCGCGATGCGTGGGCATACTTATGCGTCGAACTTTATCAAGATCTGACAAACGCTGCTGCCAGAGTCATTTTTAGAACGACTCTGCGCCGCCGGTCATGTCACACAGGACCCATTTGGCCCAAAATGTTATGCAAAAACACGGTTTTGTGCGCTCCCCCCCCAGAACCTGGCAGCTTCTGAACGTTAGCCGCCATTGTCATTAGAAACCGTTGTCATTAGAGCTGTCATTAGCACGTAACCCTCGCTTCCTCTAATAATTATGCTTCTGAGGAGGGGAAATGAGTTCCTCACATCATCTACATGGGCTAGTTGCAAATTAAGGTAATGACTTACGATAGATCAAAGGTCAGCGTATTAAAAAGGACCTCTGGTTGGAAACTTTAAGCTGTAATTAAAGGGCAAGTTATCAAGAAGAGCGGGGGAAGTTTGTTTTTGTTTTTTTCAAAAATTTGAAAGGACAAAAAAAAGAGGCTTAAAGAAATTATCTTATCAATTTTATAGAAGATTGAATTTTACTGTGCAGAAAATGAACAAAACCCGTAGGGTTAAAAGGTCGCCGCATTATTTTACTGCATGAATTAATGCAACGCATAAAAGTGGCCGATCCGCGCTAATTTTGGGGGTGATTTACTCCGTAATGCGCCCTTTTGTCACTGCTGCAAAACATCTCTGGGAGAACAAATCTCTTAATCCCGGCGGTGAGAGCGTTGGGATTAAAAGGGGTTGGAAGACTGCAAAGGCAGCAAAAGTGAAACTGCCCTCTTGCCCTCCCCGTCAACACAGCCTTCCCCCCGTACCGGAGTGAGGGCTCCACATGTTTGTGCTCAGCTCGTCAAAATGGCAAACCTGTTGGTAAATGAAGGCCATGTTTGATATGCTTCTCCATAAGCGGCACATTTATCTAGTTAACGTCCTGAGTAGGCCGTTAATGAACAAGCGCCGCCTCTGACAGTCGAACGTCCTAATGAATACATTATTGATCATTCTGGGATTCCATCGTCAAGACCCTTTGATAATTACACCGGTTGTTATTCTTTGCTGGCTGTCTTCCCTGTCGCTCTTCTGCCCGGAGGCTAGGAGAATCTAGACAAGGACAAGCTTGGCTGTGGTCAAAGA
This sequence comes from Takifugu flavidus, assembly GCF_003711565.1. Lineage (NCBI taxonomy): Eukaryota > Metazoa > Chordata > Actinopteri > Tetraodontiformes > Tetraodontidae > Takifugu > Takifugu flavidus. The sequence goes on from NC_079532.1 coordinate 4,756,556, forward strand.
GCATACCTACACGACTGCAGTTAGCATATGTGAAACCCATTCAGGCTGCAACAGCGGTGTGAAGAGACTGAATTAATATTCGGTTCACGCCGCGTCTCTGAAAGAATATACGGCTACTCATAAATCGCCGATCATTGGGAGTGATGACTTTTTTTTCAAGCATGTTTTTTTCTTTTACAGGTTCTACCTGCTCCGTCTGCGACCGACGCTCCTGCCTTAACCTCTACTCATTGTGTCTTCCAATGTTAACTCATGCTCAATTGTCAGAATAACAAGCACGGTGGTGGCAGTGGGTATTTCGGAGTTTTACTCTGGAGAGGTGGGGGGGGAGTCGGTAGCGAGACGCCCACAGCAGCGTGGATCAATCGTAACATTTTCATCTAAAGGGAACCAACCCCTTAAGTCATCAACCACCTAAGCAACACAAATAAAGGATACTCACGGACACACAGGTCTCCACTCTCAAAGTAACCAGGGCAACACTGTGAGCGGCGCCTATACATGGTCCGCACTCCCCGCCGGTAAGCCGTCTTATAGCTGATCCTGGAAAAAGAGACGCACCAAGAGAGCTACGTGATGTACTTTTCTGAAGGGCAGCAAAATACAGAGGTGTTGTTGTCTGAAATGGCAAGTTTCGAAGGAAGAAAAATAGTCAGAATGCAGTGTTTGGACAGCAGAGACGTCTACCATCACAGCAGGGGGCCGGCAGAGAGCGCTTAATAAGATCATTTTGAACGTTTAATGTGAGACAATTAAAGAGTCAACATCCTGTCTGGGACAAAACTGCCAGACTAACCACGTCCTTCATCAACAATTCTGCTTTTGGGAGGCGGTAAAAGGACAAATACAAGGACAAACTCACCTATGCCTGGTGCATTTAAACCAGTTGAGGATGTCAGTGCACCTGGTGTAGTAGATCTGGTCGAATGGGTGAGCGTAGGACTCCTGCACAGTCACCGCATAGCTAAGAAAAGAACAAGAGCAAAAGATCGAGGTGTTAAGATGTTGTACAGGCTTATTTATGTACTAATTTAGTCAGAAAATAATGTCATTGCTGATGCAAAAGCTTGGACTATTTATATGATATTTGTGGCTACAATGCAGACTGTGGTCAACTTCAGACACTCATTTATAAATCTGAAAGAATCAATCAAATATGTCGGTCTATACATTTAAAATTCATACATATGTTTGCAGACATTTCAGAAACTGCATTTTTCATATTTAAAAATGAGGTTTTAATTCCTACACTTATTTCCACTGGTGTGGAGCCCTGTGAGAGGGTGAAATGGACAAGGTGCAGCTATCTTCATATCTCAGTGGTGGAGGTGAGGCTGTAGGGATGTGCTGAGTGCTTTCAGTTCCTACATTGCTAATTGCAACTAAATATCCACATATGACTATTAAGAAGAATGAGAATTAGACCGCGCATCAATAAAAGATGGTGCATTTAATATAGATTAAGACTGATTGAAAAAAAACTCACGTGTGTCTGACACGGATGCTGTGCAAATGAAAGCGGTGCCGTGACTTTGATATGTAAAGGAAAGACATAAAAGGACCTTTTCGCTGATTGATGTTTGCATTCCAGTAAATGCAGCCCGATGAAGGAGACCGGTGGAACTCAAAGCCAGAGAATGGTTTACATAAGCAAGTCATTTCTCTGCCAGCAAGGTGGATGTACGGTCGCTAAATACCTTCACCTTGGTCAAGCAATGATATAGATAATACATCTTCTCAGTTTCCTTTCCTCCCCGTTGCATTGAAGAGAGAAATTATTCCTGCAGATTTCTCATAAATGACACCGCCCAGCACAACTAATAATTATTCAGGCTCTATAGCTGTCGTGATTGATTGGGATCAGAGTACACTGATCAATTTGCCTGCGTATTTCATCCGAAGCTGCAGTCCCTCCCTCCTCCCTGAGCTGGGTGTGTTGAGCTAAGTGAGATCAATAGTGCTGTATGGATTTTAAGGAGGGATGTTAAAGCTAAATTAAGAGCATTTGTAGCTGCTGCTGGAAAAGTTTCAGGATCGGCCGCGTCAGTCCCGGGTGCCAGAGCTGTCATCGACAGCAGATTATCATTCAGATTTAACCTCATGTGAGGGCTGTACTCACCTCTCCCAGTGGCTGCATACATTAGGATCATCCGGGTTCAGAGTCTGTCCCCCAGTGGCCAGCAGGACCAGCAACAGGGCCACTATGGCAACAGGGAAGCCCATTGTCACTGTAACAGGAGAAGGGATACACCGTGATTGTGTGTTTTGTGTTTGCGTTTAAATTTTACCCTAACTGCTGATAATCTGTAGAAATTCAAATATTTTTGAAGTGTGAAACTGAGTCGTATACACATGCTGTTTAAACATTGCCAAAAAAAAAAAATCAGTCAGCAGCACAGAGCAACTATTGGCCACCGAACCCAACTGGTTATTGTGAGAAGTCAAAAAATGTATAATTAAAGGAAACTCTAGAATTGGAAGAAAATTAGCAAGGGCTGACGGTGGCTAGCCTGGAGCTAATATCTGCATGGCAGAGACAAACAGGGACTTTCTGTTAGCGAGTGTGCTCGGAGTCAAATCTCCTGAGAGTGTTCGCTTCTTTTGCAATGCCATGAAAGGAAAAATATGCAGAGTGGATGAATCCCACCCACTCATGAGACTGACAGCTGCTCTGTCATCAGCAGCTCATTTCATTAGATGCAGGTGGAGGAAGAACCCACATCAGTCCTGAACATGATGGATTTGCCACATGTGTCGGTCTTACCTTGGCAAATCTGAACGCAAGATTAAAAAGAAGTATGTGATTGACACTCTACATGCTACATGCTTGAGGTCAATGGCTGCACGCCAAAGATTCATGTGTAGTGATCCATCTGAGGGTACCTATTTGACCTCAGAGAATAAAGAACCATCTCTGATTATGACATTGTAGATGATACATCCACCGCATGAGAATATAAAGAGAACAGTAACATCTCGGTCTTGTGTTGTAGTGTATTAACCGTACTTCTGCTAAGTTTCTGTGTTCTAACACGTGTTCAATATTTCTGAGTGCTCTTAACCAATAACACGGACATTCACATGTGCAGCTAATCTGCTGCAATGATGGCTGCATGGAGTTCACTCACATGCGAAGGGAAAATCAATCAAACCTGCACTCATTCTAAGTAGCAGCTCACCCCGACAGGCGATAGAGTTGTGTTCATTTCTTTAACTGGATGATTAATCAAGACACACATATACGAGGCACCGTTGCTTTCATGGTCAAGACCCTCTCTGAAAACAGTCCTCTTAAACTCTGCAGGGAGGCTGCACGATTGACCGGAAAGCTTTTACTGCTCCTGTAATTAGACTGTTATTTCTGCGTACAACCACGGAAATGAGAAACAGCCCAATACATCATGAGGCGATAAAACTAGGATCATTCTCAATAGAGTTGTGGCGCGATAGATGGAGGGAGCAGAGGCCTTAAACTCACCCAGTCTTGCACCCGGCAGCTGGGTGGCCCTTCTATGGAAGCAGGAGAGACTGTGAATCACAATGTGGCAGAACTGCAGCTGTGCTCAGACACCAGGTAGCTGGTGGTGATGACAAGCTGCAGATCTGTGAGACAGAAGAAAAATAATGAGCTTATGATGACACATTCAGCACACATGCTTGGCCGCAGTGGGCTTCGCTCGCAGTCATGCGCGCACACATGCACAATCTCATAAATTTCTTATGAGTTTGAGACGCTCGGTAGCACCACAGTTCACAAAAGTGGCCACCGACAGGCCAATTTGGTCTGCCCAGCCTCCACGTCCAACCTCCCCACCACTGCTTCATCTTTTGCTAAGCCTCCTACCAGGTATTCACCAACACACACAGTTACCCACGGGAATAAAAGCCTACATTAACTGAAGAGGGCCTGACACGATGAACCCTAATCACAATTCACACACGAGTGGCTCGTCGGCGGTGCAACAAGTTCATGCTAATGCAGTCCTCATCAAAGCTTGATAAAGGGTTGCTGCAATGACAATGCCAGTGTGAGCCAAACACCGATGTGTTTGTCCTTCTCCTCATTGTGTTGCCCAGAACTGGGATGTAACCATACCCACAATAAAATAGTATGGCTGCTTTTGTTGATGTCATCCATCAAATCTGTAATAAAGTGTAATTTATTTACAAGAGACATCAAACTATTGCATCCCACCATCGCCACTCTCGTCACTATCCACCTCCACTGTGGCATTTGTGTGCACTCACAGTGTGCCAGTAGAACAAAACAGAGACATTTAAAATCTGAATGTCAAGGTCAAGAAAGGGAGATTTTGTCAAGCCTGACCAAAGGCGAGCGCTGTCCTTTAATGTGAAATTGAAGACGATTTTGCTTTTGTTCAGGTCGTCTCCCCATCGGTGCTGATCGTGCATGCAGCAGGTGTGAGCAAAGATGCAGCGCCGCAATATCAATAGGATGCTTATCACTTGTGACTCTCCTCTAGGCCTCCTCCGTGTCCCTGCCCACATCTAAAACGTCTTTTTCTGGCATCATTTGTTCTCACTATTCATCAAATAAAACATTCTCCCGGGGCCTTATTCTACAAAAATGAATTTATTGCCTGTTCCTGACCGCGTCGATTACTGACAGCATGAAACCCTCTCCGTCACCGAGCTGCTTCATCTGACCCTGCTGACAAACTGCTGAAAAAGCAGCATCTTTTATGCGGAGGGCAGGAGGCTGGGAGCCGTGTTGTTAAGCTGCATATAAATACCTCTGAATGCTGAATAAATGGATCTGGACCTCAGGTCCCAGACAGGAACACTAACATTAATAAGACAGAGACATCTATGTCCACAACACTGCACAGGCGCCTGCATAATCAAAGTCATGTGTCTTAGGTGTGGGACTTATTAAAGTGCAGTGGCGTTACTATCTTGTTCCCCTGGCTGACCAGCATCTGCCCTCTACTGTGACGGATGCTCAACAGGCACGTCTGACTGGCACAAATCAGGAGCTCTCCTCCCATCTAAAGATGGTCACCTGTGCGCAAACATGCACTCATTAACCATTTTCTGCGTGTGTGGGTGTTGGTGTGGGTGTGTTGTGTTTGCTGACCTGCTGTTGGATGCTTTGCTTGTTGCTGCAAAAGTGCCTCTTATCCCTCCTCCAATATCAAATTGAGGCCTCACAAACGATTTCTTTTTAATACCCTTTTGTCCAGTCAATCTGTTTTGTAATCACTACTAAAGGATTCCCAGAGCACCCTAATTTAAAATGATGTAAAGGTTACAGGTGTAACTGTGCAGCACAAGACAAGAGCCGTGAATCATTAGGCGTCAGGCCTCATTAGAGAGACCGCGGCCTTGCAACTCGTAGACACTGGTCGCACATATGGGAGAGTAGAAGATTCTGGAAAGCATGCCGCGTCAGGAGGCATGCTAATTGCAGAAAAATGGAAAATGTAGTGGCAGAAAGCTAAATTCTACTACAGTGAACCCAAAAGCTGTATATATTATACAAGACACAAAAACATACTTTAAACACAAGTACATAGTGATTACTGGAAAAAAACCTATATATATCCGGTTGATCTCACGTTTAAAACCTTGCTTTGTATCTATAGCCAAAACAATATTTAAAGAAAAATATATCTACGAATGCCAACATATGTATTTTACCTCAGGGAAAATTCTTAAAGAAATAGAAATTAATGAGAGTTACACCTATCTTACATTTTTCTCTATTCTAAAAAATGGATCTAAATTGCCCCAGGCTCTCGCAGTTCCAATTTAAATTGTAAGTGTTTATTGTTAAACGCTCCTTCATTTTATTCCATCTCACTGTGTAAAATATCACCTGTTGACCTTGCAAAGAGGGCTATTTTATACATAGCAGTTTAATGTTTCAATTGAAGGATCTTAAGGAAAGAAAAGCTGGAAAGACCATTGTGACCTTTGTGGCAGGGTAATCTAGTTAATGATTTAAGCCTTTACTGATTTGTTGTTTTATTCCCCCAACCTCCAACACATTTTCTAGAAAGCCTAACACTTTTATGACCTCGAGCATATTGAGGTCATAAAGCTCACGAGGGCGTTTGTCAGCGCATTTATGAGAATTTCAGTAATGCTGACAACATAAAGTACAGCCAAGGCTCCAATATCTCACAGTACACCTGATCTCAGTGAACACGTACTCATTTATTTCACTTGGTTATTTCTGTTGTTATTAGGCTCAGATCACAGAGAGGGCCAGCAGGATCGTTCTCAGGGTCAGTCTCACCGTCTCCCAATCTCAGCCCAAAACACATCGCCGTCTTAGACTCTTATGGACATGAGCGACTCTGGGCAAGACAGCCGATTTCACGTTTTCCTCTCTGTCACCGTTTCAGACTCATTTTCCAACCAGAGGGGCGAAGGACAGAGAGGACAGATGGCCAATATTCAGATTACCAGCATGTCCGCACTCTCATATGCAGCGTTTGAGAGGAGCAGCGCTGATCCAGAACGCTCATCTTCAAGTGAGCAAAAAAAAAAAAACATTTAAGAACCTGTGAGACCAAAATTCCCCAACCTTTAAGCTTCAAACTTTTAAGACTGTATAAATATTCAGCTCTCAGCCTCGGGAGTCATCAGAGATGGGGAAAAGTCTCCCAGGTGGTGGCTCCTCACCTGCCGCTCTGGGCCATCAGACAATGGCGCCACAGTGGAAGAACATCAACGCAGCACCTGTGAGTGCGATTCCCACTCAGAAGTTAGGGGGGGGCACCTGCAGAAAACGTCACGCGTCGTTTAACGGGAGCCTAATTCTGGGCTGCATGGTTTATTCATGCGGCGACCGCTGATATCGCGCCTCTCATAAATCACACAGTGCGCCACGTACTCAGGCAGGGCTCACGAATCTCAACACCATCTTTTAGCTGAATAACCTTGCTTTACCGCGGGGCAGGCCAGCGCCACACTGGGCTCGTCTGGGGGGAGGCTTTCCTCGTATATTCTGTCTGGGCCCAAAGACTTTCTGCAGACGAGCGCTGTCCCGGGTGCTCCCAGGCAGAAGTTTGCCGCTTTTAGGTGATAATGGGCGATTACTTCGTGGACATCGGAAGAATTAATCTTGCCTTAGATTAACTTTATGAATGTTAAATCAGTCATCCAGGAGAGGGGAACAGAAGTGCCGTTCGAGCCATCTGCTCAGAACCGGCTGAAACAACAGAGTAAAGGAGTGAAGCTCATTAATAGGAGTTGAGCAGAATGTAAATGAGGGGTTTAGAACAAATAATGGCTTGCCTTGAAATATATAGATTTGGGGGGATGTGCAACATGACAGATGTATTAGTATTTTGACAGGCGTATTTTGCCTCATGAGTTTTAGAAGTAAGGGTATCTGTGATTTTTACATATTTTCTTACATTACATTCTTACATTACGCTGGAGTTGTTTACAAAAGGCAGAGATATAATAATTTAAATGAAATAAAGTCAAACGTGGTTATTTTTAACCACTTACGGATGGTCAAGACTGCAACCTTCTGCGATATTCTGTTTGAAGGACTCTCTTCCGAATGAGATTTTTTCACTGGTGTGATCTTTACGTGTAATCAATTGCATTTGGATTCCACAGCCTTTAACATATCCCCAATTACCAGCTTTAGCTCTGCAAATTTTCCTGTGAAAACTAATTAGGGAAGGAACATCGCCCCTGCTGGTTGCAATAGACACCGCGTTTCACCCCATGCTGACAGACGAGTCTAGCCCTCTAAGCTGTGTCTGTGCACTGGACAGCGCGCAGCTTCCTGCTGCCTCTCCCAAGCCTCCTTCCATAAACCAGTGAGGCATTCCTTCCCCCCTGCAGACAATTAACCACTCTGCATTTCATTGCTCATAATCAGTGGTGCTGGAGAACAGTGCGCCATCTCCAGACAAATTAACTCGTGGATATAGGATGGTCAAACCTTCTGCACTTTCCCTCCAATAAAGAGCAAAAATGGACTCATTACTCTGGTAACAGAAGCAGGGCCAGACAACCATGAATACTGAGCAGGCAAGATTGTTCTCATGGATTAATAAAGATGGAGGCTCTTCAAAAAGAGGCGAAAAAAAATCAGGAGAGGCACAAAGCAGGCAGAAAAGGCAAATGAATAAAGGTGATGGTGAATAAGAGACTGGGCATTCAAGGCTCACCGGCAAACACTGAAAGAAGAGCATGTCTGCAGAGCAATTTTACACCCCGACAGTTTCACACCTCGGGAGCCAACCTCTCCCAACCCTGAACCTGGTGTCTCCTCTTTGTGTCTTCATTTATTCCACGTCACTGTCCAAGATGTGAGAAGCCAAGCAGTGAGAAACTCATCCAAAATGTCGCAGTAAGCAGTGTGTGAAGTAGACCGGCGGGGAGGGGGGTGAGGGTCCTTGTCTGGGTGCACCTTCCTGCCATCGCATCTGTCTTTGTTCCCGGATTTCTTAAGTTGTGTTAGTCTTTACGCTTTAGTAAACAAACCCGCATAAGAAGCATTTCAGCTGTTCTACATTCCGCTTTATGATGTGGCACTTGGCCCACGGCTGACTGAGGAAATTGTTGACATGTGAAATCAGCATCAAATTTCCCTCTAAAAGGTCGTACAGACCAAAAACTCCCACAGCTGCGCGAATGTGAAAAACAACTTTCTTCCAGTTTGGAGCTCTTCGTCTGGTTGGTTATAGTTTGACGTGCCTGTCATGTCAGTCTCCATTCAGTATTCATCGGGCCAAAAAGCCCATCGCTTCATTTTTTTTAATGCATTCAGACTAAGTAGGCGTATTTCACTCAAGTGGATTCAAGGACATTTAAAAGGTCATCGTGGCAAAAATCGGCCATGCATCTTTAATGCAAATCCCACTGATGGAGCTCTTGTTTCACCAAATTGAGATCACCCAGTCGCTCAGTGGCGGGCTTCACTTGCTACAGAAGCACATTTTCAGATTTAATAATCATGACGACAAGTCACTGCTCTTGCAGTCGTTGACTAGTGATTCAGAAGGTTAATGTACTGCACCAGCTGTGGGAGTAACTCATCCATCCAGAGAGGAATGTGGGAGAGATAACGGGCTGCAAAATTTAGCTAATGCTTTGCTCTAATAACAAAATGTCCGCATCGATATTTGTTTTGTTCGCCTTCGTCTCATCCATGCAGCTTGACATTGTCGCTGTCGTTGTTCTTTGAGGTGGGACTGACTGGTGCCGAGGCTTTCATATCCGTGCCCTGACCTTGTGCACTCTCGACAGGTCTGGGTGCAGAAGCATCACATTGGGCTCTCTGTTTGTATTATTCATGAGTTGCCCCTGTTGAGTGGGCAGTTATTCAGCATCCGAATCCCAGATGAGGTTCAATCGGGGCTCCATTCACCGTCCTGACTGCTGGCCATTGATCACAAGCGAGGTACACAGGTGCTGAATAAGCGTAGGGGCTTTATGTCAAAGCCGCCTCACTGATCGCACGAACATCAATCACCGCTAAACTGGAAGCTGACCAACGTTTGCCCGCTTGAACTGTCCGGAGGGGCCGAGGGGAGATGCATGGATGGCACTTATTAAAGTTGAGTCGTGCAGGATGTGGCTGATGCGGCAAAATCAGGCAGCAGCATCAGATTTACCCATAAAGCCCCAGTTCACAGCAAACAGGATGCCGGTTTATACAAGGAATCCGATATCCCCGGAAATGTTTGAAAGCAAACAACAGCAGTGGAGAATTAAAAGTTGCCTCCCGCAGTATAAGTCAGAAATCTGGGATTAGACCCAAGCAACCATCTGCGTCGAACAGCTGCAACCATTTTAACAGCGCGAACGAGCTATCTGAAGAACGAGTGCCTCCCCGAGATTGCCCATCACTGTCTGAATGAAATTTATCTTCCACAGAAATCAGTTGAGAGTAGAGAAAAGGCCGTTGATGAGGCCCGTCTCTCAGAGCTGCCACAGGCGGAGCATCACGTTCCCTCAGACTGTTAATGGGCAGTTGAGGAACGGTGAATCATTTGTCCGGTTTAATCATCCATCACACGTACTGGAGGCAGCCAAATGCAGCTCCACCACAACTCTTCCACCTGTCTGCCTAACTCGGAGGGATGACAATCGATCACGGCCCGTGTCGGCGGATGATTGTGTTACACGAAATGTTAATAATAATTATGCCGTCAGTTCTCCTGAGGCGTGCGGGCTTGACTGTCACTCTGAAAGAGCCACAGAACAACTGCGCTCAGTCGCTCCTGTTGATTACAGCCTCTCGTGGCTTCAGACTCCACACGTGTCATTTCAGTGCAAACTACTGATTAGAACTTTGGGGGTGAAGACTCAAAATACAATATCCGGCAGTGATACATGCTAGGTGACGTTTGCTTTACAGCATTTTTTTTTGCATTATCGTCTCAAGGACTTTCAAGGTATTCAAGAATGCTTCAACGGTGACAATGTAATATGAGCAAATTTCAATTCTTTACAACCTCAGAGCTCTAATTCAAAGAATGATGCCACGGTGAAGACGACTCACAAAGCAATGTTTGAACTGCAATAATTGGTCATTAAATCTCAGCTCTTTCAAAGCACCAACCGTGCCTAACAAACATACGCTCGGGCTGGAAATTGGATTTTCCCTGTTGAAGGCGTAATGATGAATAATAGCCTTTCCAGCAAAGGACAACTCATCCCAACATGCTCTGATGCTATCGCTGCTCGTTTGCTCGCACGTTTCCTGTTATCTCTTGCGGAGAACGTGTGCAGGCGCCGCGACTGACAGCCCGAGACACGGCGGGGAAGGAAAATGGCAGGGGTAAGCAGCTGCCTCAGCAGTATTTGCAAAAAGTCAAAGTTTCCCATCGGGGACATGATTGTCATTAAAACAAACAGGAAAAAGACTGATGAGTGCATTAATCAGAACACAGCCGAACATCGATGGGGAGCTGCAGTCTGTGGCGTGGTGGTGGGGGGCCATTCCAGCTCCATACCGAAGCCCCTGTATGAAATCTGCATGAGCTTCAGCTCTTGACAAAGAGGCCATGGGTGGACACGAGGCTCAGGAAAATCCATCGTGTCAGCTGACCAGTCGAATATTTAATGAAATACATGCAAAGATAATCACCCGCAGACACGGGGAGACAGCAGCAACACACAATTGAAGCTCCATCTTAATTGCAGATTGCAAGTTAGCAATGCTCTTTTTGAAAGGGTGGGGGGGGGGGGGTGTTGAATCCCTACAACATTCTGTATCACATAGCACTTAAAACTGCCGAAACAGGAAGAGAGCAGAGCACAGACAAAAAGAATAACATAAACAAGCCCAGGAAAACAAGGGTATTTGGCCTATTATATTTTCATTTCATCACAACTGACATGTGAGATATAAATGCCACATTTTTGAAAAGTCAAGCAAAGTCCAGGTCCTGCCTCCGTATATTTCATTAACTTTAGTTAATGTAGTTGCTATGACTCCAGGGTATTTGCCCAACACTCTACACACTTTGCTGAAATAATAAGATCTATCAGTCAGTGAAAAGGGAAAAACTGCTTAATTTGCAGACTAAAGGTCATTGGAGCTGTTTTTTTTCCCCTCCCCCGTTCAAAATGTTTCTTGTTGAAACCAACAAAATGTAAAGGAACCCGACCACGTCCACCGCGGGCACGCTCATTCTGCTGCAGCGCGCCACACTGTCAACAGCATGTTAATCATGCTGCAGGAACTGTTTCCCAGCGTAAGAGCTGGCTATTGTTTCCAAGTCTGCTCATTCACATCAGAGCAAGAGACTAATGTATGTTTGCATGAGGCCGATTCAGGCAGTCATCAAATTTTCACCGAGTTGCCCTCACCAAATATGACAGTGGCACCCAGAAAAAGGCAAAGCGGCTCTGCTACATTCTCTGTGTTTTGTCGCAAATTTCATGTGTCCTTGTGAAAAGAGAAAGCTGCCAGCCTACCACGGCCCCGCTTTTTCATTAATCAGCCCTAATTAAGTGTATTGACTGGGCCAAACACCAGGGTTTCCAGCTGAGTGGATTCAAACTATAAAATGCAGGCATCCAAAAGCAAAAGAAGAAAAAAAAGATGTGCAAGCCTCATCTGTGCCCTTGGGGTATCTGTCGCTTTGAAAGAGCTCAGAAAATGAGACAAAGATGTGACTGCTCACTTCTCATTAAACAATGTCAGAATTCAGTGTGTCTCTGTAGTCCGTGGCCCTTTCAAGAGCGGGAACCACTGGAGCTGAACTGAGTACCAATTTGTTTTCAGGCGGCGTGGCCTCGTGTCGGTGGAAAAAGTTGTTTGAAATCCCAGCATGAAGCAACACTAATGCTGGAGAACCACCAGCCGGTACAAATCAACTTCCAACATGAGCGGTTAATGATCAACCACCTGATTGGAGGACAAAATAAGATCATGCTGTCACTTTCACACCCTAACCTGAAACCCAAAATGTCCCAGAAACTGTAGGAAAAATGGCAGTGCTTTTTAAAGCTGTTTTAGAAATCTACGTTCTTTCAGTCTTTCTCATAAAAATCCAACTTGAAAACAACATATAAATCGACTAAAACAAATTTCAATGAGCATTTAATCATCTTGTTTTTGCAACTGTACCAAAGTAACAAACAGCTGACATTGATTTGACATTTATCCTCACTGCAAATGACTTGTTTGGGGAGAACCTTTAAATGCACCACTTTAAAAATAAATCCAGCAGTAATTCTGCATTAGATATAATTGGACTTGGTTATTTAGACAGATGCCACATCATTAGCAACTGTAAGAATCAATTCTTAATTTAAGACAGGTGCATGGTGCGAGTGTCATCATATATGTCAACACCGGAAGACGGGCTGCTGTCTTGTCAAGTTAAGCTTCCTTTGAGTGAAACCTGTTGTTATCGTTATTACTGTGAGAGAGTGAAGGAGAGAAAGAGAGAGAGTCAGAAAAACAGAGAAAACAGTAATGATTCCATAATTACACTGAAGTGCAGATCTGCTCATTAACTACAACAGCCTATGGTCAAATTTATCCTGCACTCGGTTGCCACCTAGTGGTCAAAAAGCGACATGGACACATTTCATGCGACGTTCATTCGAAAGTGAATAAAACGTTCAGCTATGATTCAACTCAGAAATTATAATTTAGCCAACCTTAAAAAGGTACTTTTCACTAACACATAATTACTTTGGTTGGTTTCAACTGTATTTGACAATTAGAATCACATTCACACGAAGACTAATAGGGGTTGCAAGTAAAACTTGCATTCAAGCACAAACTCTGCCCCTTGACACACAGTTTCACATTATTACACTAAAACGGGCTTTCGACAGTTTTCCTGGAGACACCAGACACCACATGTCTGCAGTGGATGATACGACCAGTCTTTGGCACCGCACACTCATTTCCATTGGATAGACTCGCCAATAGCCTAATTAAATAGAAAGCACAATTTGTCACATAAAGCAACCGACAGCAGAGCTGCTTAAATGCCAGCAGACTGCGCCGCAAGTTACCGCAGCTCTTCAGCACCGCAAACACAAATGTGTTTGAATCACCTGCGCGCGGTTGATCCCTGCAGATCCGCCGGATGATTACTGTCATTCCTACTGCGGCATCATTAGCATCTCCTGCCAACACCAACAAACCTCTGTCCGCTGCCCGCTTTCCATGCACATATATTTTCTCTGTCAACTCACCCTGCGGGGAACTTGGATTTTAAAGTTATCTCCCTCGCCGCAAAAGAAGTGTCCCCACTCTGCAAACAGCGCGCGTCCACCTTGCGCGTTCAACTAATAAATACCTGCAGGTAGGTTTAGGTGCTTCCAGGTAAGTTTTAATCTGCCTTTGTTTGATGTCAGAAGAAGCGTGCAGGGGTTGAGCGTTCGGAGAGGGACCTCCACCTTCCTCCTCTCTCCTCCGCTCTTCTTCTGTCTGTAGCGCGGCCCACTTTAAACTCCGGTGACGTCAGGAGTGCTGATGTGATGCTGCACACTCCCCCTCCACCACCATCACCATTAACCCACCCCGAACCTTCCCACGAACGCACCGATTCCCTCCCCCATCGCAGCATTCTCCACCACAACAGGTAGACGTGCCAAAACTCAAACTCCACGGACCCCCCCTCACCAGCCCCCCCCCCCCCCATCAATGATCGGTCCTATAACTGCCCGTCATACATGGCTGCATCCTTCAGAACGAGGTGAAAGTGGGTAAATTACCCGGAACGGAGTAATTATTATAATTGGGTTTTCTATTTTTTTCTGCATGAATGAACATTTTCAGTTGAGCCAAGAAAAAGGATAAAGTCAGAGTAGATGAAATTGATCTTGCTGTCACCCCCCTTTAAAAAAAAAAGCGATTGAGCCTCGCGATCACAAATGCATACATTTTACTAACATCTGCCCGATTGACCTTTTGTGTTTTGTGTTTTTGTGCAGTTTCTGATATTAAGTCCTCCACTTTTCCACATATGAGTGTTCCTCTGAGGTTTCCCAGGGGCTCAGCGATCATTTAAGGGAAATCTAAATGTTATGTTCAATGTTGTGTCGTGGTTTTATTGGACAATTTCCATGATGTGAACGAATATTAGGCAATAAACTGAACTGGCATCCTTGAAATATTGAATATTTTGCTTAAAGTGCTCAGTTTTCAGAGCTGCTACTGCTGCTCTGGGTTTCCAAGTGGTTCCAGACACTCAATCATTTTCAGGATGAGATTCTATTGAAATAAATGAAATGTTTATTTTTCATCGGATTGATGGTGGTGTGAAACAATGAATGGCTCAGTTCCTGAGAGAATTTAAATGTTCATTTCCTGCTTGCACAAATATCTTCAGTTCCTTTTGTTTTATATCAGGGGCATAAAGCACAAGGTCAAAAGAAGCAGCTGAGAAATCAGTCTGCTCTGTTGTTGACTGATCACATGTTACAGTGATTTCCTCCTCTCCCCAGAGTTTCTTAGAATCTTTTTCATTTCTCGTTAATTGTCTTGCTTCGGCAGCCTTTTGATCACATGACCAAAGTGAACCTTCACTACCTTCTGCTCACCACCAGTTCTGCTGCTGGTCACTAAATCAGAACCACCTTCCCCGTCCCCAGAGTGTTGTCTGGCTTGTCGTTGCATCTGCATTTGCTTTTTAGATCATGCACAAGCAGAACTGAACCACCTCCTTCCAGTTGCTAAATGTTTAGGGACATTATGTTCAGTGTGAACCATAAAAATTCACTTGAGGGTCTCCAGACACATTTTTTTGTTTTTTTAAAAGGGAAACATATCCTCTCACTCAGCCCGTCCTTGATTTCTTCTTGGTTTTTCTTTCATCGTGCATGATTTATTCTTCTAAGCTGCAGCTATTAGCCAAGAAAAGTGCATGCACTTTTGGCATTTTTGACTTTTAAATAGCAGGTAAAGTGGTACCAGAGTGAGCCCAGCGCAGCCAAGAGGAAGGACGCTCAAGGTAAAGGAATCAATGAGGAGGAGTTTTATCTAAACAAAAGCTCAAGCCAATTGCATTTACTGAAGGTTTGTTTGCAGGTGAATTTGCTGACCTGGAAAGAGCAGAAAGCCACAAACTCTCAAAATTAGATTAATTGGTGCATCTATCTAACCTATAGAGCAGCTACTAGGAGCACAAAAGAGTGCCCAGCTCCGCTTGTCCTGCTGTGGCAGCCTGTCCAACTCTGAGCTTTACTCTATGTCTAGATAGATCTGCTTGTCTGGGGCCACGGCTGGGGCCCTCTCGTCTCTGTCGTAGCAAGTGTCTGCTTCAGAAGCTGCTTTTGTGGACTTCTGTAATCCCTGCCCATAAATCCCAAACTCCCACAGCCACAGTGGTGCTGGATGAGGCAACAGATCCACAGAATCAAACGAGACATACAGTATTCTGTGTTCCAAGTGCTGCAACTGGGCCTCAATCAGTGCCTTCGAGCTTGTTCCTTCACCGTCTTTTCTGCTGTCTCCTTGTGCAACACAACAACACGCTTGGGGCTGGATGGTAGCTACAGAGTGCTATTACCTAATTCTTATGGGCCAGCTTGTGTGCTTTTAAAGAGATGGCAAATGGAATGCAGCAATGACAAAATGTTCTTGAAAATGTAATGATCGTCAAGATTTTACTGGAACGTACCAGCAGAGGGCCATAAAGATTAGGTTGATTCTTGCTTGATTTGTAGGTTAAGTTATTGTGACAACAGGCCAGTGGGATGTAACAAAAGAAGTCTGAGTGTTGATGTGGTTGTGAGTGAGGCTGTGATGGAAGTTCTACGGTGTTTTCCTGCATTCTGATTCTGATTCTGGATGGATGGATGGATGGATATGACAAAAGTATTGTTATTAACCTCCGAGCAGATAGGGGGCAGTATATCATCAATCATAAAACACTGTTTTTACGTTTTTGCTTTTTAAAAAAATAAAAAAATAAAAATAATGCTGAGAATGATGTTGTAATACAGATATGAAAAGAAATGTCTGATGGTTCTCACCCATGTGCCCCCAGCGGAGCCCCTCTGTGCCCCATGATGAGTCTGGTATTGTTTAGCTGCAGTGTGATGACAAACCAATTTCCTGCTCAGCCATTCTGTTGGTCCTGGTTTGTGGTTTGTGAAAACAAAAGAAAAATAGTTTGTCATTGTTGGTGGGTTACAGCTCAGTGGCCTTGTGTCTGTAACACTGTGCAGATATTTGAGAGCAGATGATATATAAGAAGTAGCTTTGCCTTAAAATGTTATCCATGTTGCGAGCTGAGACATCATTCACTGTTGAAGGTGCTGAGCAGTGTTATAGTTCTGATTAAATGTTTTTGGAGAGGTCAAACGGTTCGACTGATGCAGTCTGGATGCAGGATTAAAGACAGAATAGTTGAGATTTCACTGGGCGAGTAGATGAGGAGAAAGTTTGGACATTTTTTTAAAAGTATTTTGCATCATGTAGAAGGATCAAACTCAGGGCTCAACAAGGGCAACACACAAAACAGGTCTTTCAGCCGCCTAGAAGGCTACAAGAACAATTAGAAAGGCAGGGTTGTCGGGGATTTTTAATAGGAGTTTGAATATTGTGGATGGGCTTTGCAGGAAACAGAGCGTGAACAAAATGCATGCTTTGTTTGCTGAAGGTTAATTACAAAATAAATGCAAAAACATGAAAAATAAAGTTTAGTGAGCAAACATTCAGTGACAGCAGAGAATGAGGAAGACACACTATCATATATGTTATTATTTTACCAAATATCTTACATATTCCATATTTTGCTACATTTCTTCATTTCCACATTTTCATTTGACACAATAAAGCAAATATATTATGCTGTGTTATTATACTAACAGAAGTGGCCTTCATACGCGCTCACATCCCTCCCTATTGAATCCTTTCCCTGCATATAAATAATAAATGGGGGGGATTAACAAACTTTGGATTAGATTATTTCTGGCTTTTGGTTTTTAATATACCTCATCCTTACATCAGGACCGTATAGCAGAAACTACATCAGAGTAATGATGGATTATTCCTTTTCATGTGTTCTTCAAGCCCACCAGATGTTTACCTGGTGAAACATGTTTTGAGTTTTATAAGTGTGGCTCAATCTCATGTTTTTGCATATTTATTTAATTTATTTTTGTTTATTTGATTAAAAATATGGTGTTTGGAGCTCACTCTCTGGTATCTATGGTGTGTGCTATTTGTGCTATTTTTCACCTATCTTTCTTCAGGATTTGTTTCTAGGGTTTTAGGTATTGATTTATTGTTGTGGAGGTATATATAAATATATACATCAATATAATTTGTCGAGGTATATCATTTTAAATAGGCAATCAAAGTTCATCATTTTGTGTTCAAGGATAGACAATATAATTATCCAGTAAAATAGACTCTCTGTAGTAAAGAAGCCACATTTTTTGTTACACGAACTACTTGAGAAGCCTTGAAGTTAAATTCACTTAACATCGTTGTCATTATAGTTTCCACCTTTGCCAGCAGAGGGGGCGCTGGGCCGAACGCAGCCACGCCGTCCGGAAGACGAACGTAAACATTTTGGTGACGTTTGTCTCCCGCATCACTCGCATCCACCCGTTAACAAGAATACCAGCAGGATCCAGCTCATGCTTTCACCGCCGTTTCTCTGCACCAGTCTGCTGCCTGCGGGGGTCTGAAGCCAGATCCTGGTTTTCATAGTTTCTTTCTCCGGTTCGTCCGCTGGTGTCTTGCGTGTGTGTGAACATGCAGAAGAGAAGGAAGCCAGAGCCGATCCAGCTCAACCCCATCCCTGATGGAAACACTATTAACGGTACCGGAGGCACAGAGTAAGTGACAGTTATCAGGTACCGACATTAAGAGCGGAGAACGATGCTATTTACAACGAAAATGTGTCATTGCAGCTATACCATGTAGATGTCCCATTATATGGCCTACGAGTAAACTTGTTTTTATTTTTCTGTGTGTGTGTGTGTGTGTGGTGTGTGTGTTGTTGTGTGTGTGTGTGTGTGTGTGTGCGTGTGTTCTTCTATATGATGACGGATTGCTCTTAGAAACAATGAATAAAGCAGTTTTTTCCTAGCCTTTATTTATTTATTTTTTACCTCATGGAAGTCATTTATTTCTCTGATAAACACTACGAGCGGTAAGATCTTATTTAGATTCTTTATTCAGTGTGCCTTTAAAATCAGGTCCAATCCATTGATTTGAACACAGATGGACTCTGATGAAGATGTAGATGTAGATGAAGCCTGAATTTCCTACATGAGTGTGACATCAGAGTCTGAAGGTTCATGTGAACAATTTTTATTATTAATTTGCGAAAATGTCTTAATTTCCAGCCTATATATTCAATGGCTTCACCATTACAATAATGAAAAATGTCAGATGCGTGAACAGTTTGGACTTCCTGTTGCTGCATGGTTGTGTATCATGCAGAGCGGCACATCTGATTATCTACTCACTGAATGAGCAGAGCCTTGCAGAATGTTGCTGAACGTTCCTGCCTGTCAACAAAGTTGCTGCACCCTCCACCAAGTGGGAAGAGAGCTCAAATGGTGATGTTAGTGTGTGGTGGCACCGTGCTGTCCTCACAGTCCAGCAACAAGCTGCATCAGACTGGAGGAATATTACATAACCAGTTCTCGCGTGCTGACCGTGTGTCTTATCACCATCTTACAACGCTGCTGAAATTCTGCTTCCGCTCCAACAATTCAGCGTTGCTGTTTGATGGCGGTCCCTCACACATTCGGTTGGAGTGTTTTCTGAAATTTGAACTCCTTATAAACTTTCCAACATTAATAAACATGATGATTTTATGCTAGAAGACATTGATGACAGCGGCCTGATGAGCAGATTCCTGATGCAACAAATGTGTGTGTTTGTGTGTGTTTGTGTGTGTGTGTGTGTGTGTGTGTGTGTGTGTTTGTGTGTGTGTGTGTGTGTGTGTGTGTGTGTGTGTTTTCATGTGTTACAGCGAAAACACGACTAAGCATTTCACTGGAACATTGATCAGACCTTTCGGCTGGTACTCAGAACTTAGAAGGATCATTTGAGGGGTTTGATTGATGGTTAGAATCAGGGTGAGGGGCTGGTAAATGATAGTATTTGTGTGTGTCCTTTTTTGAGAACACTTCTATCCACAGCCAGTCGTCTCTGATAAGAAACCCGTCTCTCTTCAGAGTGATGATGGCTGGTCCGCAGCGACACAGTTGATCCTCACAGTCCAGCTCACTCTGTGTCAACTCTGGGAAGAACAAACTCCAGTACTTAAAAACGAAGGGTGCCTTTGGGTTGAGTTGATTCGGGAGTTCTTTGACTCTGTCCCACTGAGAGGTTATTCTTCCCTCACAATATATTACTGTGCATATATGTATAGTAAACTACTACTGCTATTGTAAAATGATGAAAATTGTTATCATTACTATGACAGACTAAAATCAGAAATGATGAAGTGAAAATGCTTTTTGTTTTATCTTATTATTTCTTTTGTTTGTTGTAATTGCCTGAATGAATGATTTAGTCATTTGTATTCCAGGCCTGCTGCAGGTCCTTGAATGAGGCGGGCGTCGTGATCACTTGTTACTGCACCCAGAGTGTGTGGTGGTGGTGGTGGTGGTGGTGGGGGGGGGGGGGGGGGGGGGGGGCTGCAGCTTCTGGAGTCCCTCCCACGTACATATTGTTTGGAGTGTGTTCCAGGCTGCTCTTCTCCTCAGCATCTCCAGCCTCCTCCACCCCCAGCTCCTCTCCACTAAACGCCCACACTGCCCACAGCCGACAAACTCAGTGGCTCATCTCCATGGATATCCAAGCCTGCCTGCGAAAATAAAACCACTTAACCCCCCGTTTGCTGCGTGCAAGAGAGCGCTGGCCCACTCTAACGCTGCCCTCAATTGGGTTATGATTAAATGCAAACACACCAGCTCCCTAATTGCCTGCGTGTTCTAAGACAGCAGCTTCATTATCATTGTATTGTGCAGATGTGAGAATCAAACTTGAATGAAATATTCATATTTTGTTGTTCGAACACTGATGGCGGCTGATGAATTTAGCACAGATACAGTAAGAGGAGATGTTGAGTTGGCGTTGTGGTGCCGTCTCCAGGCGGGTTCAGAGTGTGCCACATCAAAACAGTTCACTCCACAATTGATTTCTAAAGGAGATGTATCACCATGACAACAGTGTAGCAGAGCGTTTCCACATCTGGATTTGGAATGGAACATGGAAACAGTCCTTTCCTCCTTTCCTGGTTGTCACAGTTTTGCCAGAGGCAGATGTGGAAATGCATCACACTCACCTGTGCACAAATGTGCGCACGCACACACACACACACACACACACACACACACACACACACACACACACACATCAATCTCTGTGTTTTGTCTCCAGATTACATAATATGAGGAAAACAGGGCTCTATGTTGCGTTCTCATATATATTTATATCATATATTTCAGGGGGAACACATCCAAAAACTGTAGCACTCTGTGTTGTTGTTTGAGGAAGCCTGCATGAATAATTAAAGCATCGCTTGTCTCTGGTTATTGTCAAAGAACAAACTTGGAGGCACTGCAGAAGAAGCTGGAGGAGCTGGAGCTGGACGAGCAGCAGCGGAAACGCCTGGAGGCTTTCCTGACCCAGAAGCAGAAGGTGGGAGAGCTAAAGGACGACGACTTTGAGAAGATCTGTGAGCTGGGTGCCGGCAACGGAGGGGTGGTCTTCAAGGTCTCCCACCGACCATCCGGCCTGATTATGGCGAGGAAGGTAGCCAGCCTTTTTCCCACTGCATCAGACGCCTTTTATGTCAGGACCTTGTGATATTCTGAACATAAATACACCCTCCTGTTTTCCAGTTGATCCACCTAGAAATCAAACCAGCCATCAGGAACCAGATTATTAGGGAGCTGCAGGTGCTGCACGAGTGTAACTCCCCCTACATCGTGGGCTTCTATGGAGCTTTCTACAGTGACGGAGAAATCAGCATCTGCATGGAGCATATGGTGCCTTCTTTAATAATTAATGGCTCCTTCTGTATTGGCACAGCAGTTAGAGGGTTTCTCTGTACTTGTATAACCTCAGTTTTATTGACACAAATTAATGCGCTTTGGATTCGGATGAACGACATCGATGACAATAACTCTGCTTGCAGGATGGGGGCTCCCTGGACCAGTCTCTGAAGAAGGCTGGCAAGATCCCCGAGCAGATCCTTGGCAAAGTCAGCATTGCTGTGGGTAGCATCGACACCTCGCCTACGCGGTCGACACGCGGCAGATATATTTGCCGCGTTTTGGAACATCAACCTATTTTACTCACTGGTAATAATTCTGTCTGATTTGCTTTTCCAGGTGATTAAAGGCCTGTCCTACCTGAGGGAGAAACACAAGATCATGCACAGAGGTCAGACAGTATTTGATTTAATCAATCTGTGATCCACCATTTTTCTTCTGAATACAGATACCAGAATGCTCAGCTCATACATCTCATGATAGATGTGAAAATAAAATGACCGTGGGAGGTTGATGAAAATGTTCTGACAAGGCAGCGCAGCCTGCGCGTGGTCGACTCTACAGTGGGGTTCTGAAAACTTATGGTCTCTTTTAGACGTCAAGCCCTCAAACATTCTGGTGAACTCCCGCTGTGAGATCAAGCTGTGTGATTTCGGAGTGAGCGGACAGCTCATCGACTCCATGGCCAACTCCTTCGTGGGCACGCGGTCTTACATGTCTGTGAGTTGAAAGAGACATCACCCCTCCAGAACCTGTCCTGCCGATGCAGGCTGATTTCTCTGCAAGCAACATCCACTAGTTTTCTGGCACCTTTTTAAATGTTAGCTGAATTCCGTTTATTTCACTGTTGAGCTGATAAGTGATTCCTTTGTGTTGTGCAGCCGGAGCGTCTGCAGGGGACTCACTACTCTGTTCAGTCTGATATTTGGAGCATGGGTCTGTCCCTGGTGGAAATGGCCATAGGCCGTTTTCCTATCCCCCCGCCAGATGCTAAGGAACTGGAGCAGATTTTTGGATTCCCAGTGGAGGGGGAAGCGGCCTTCACCGAGTCGTCCCCAAAGCCTCGGGTGCCAGGGCGACCTGGCATGTGTATGGGTGTTTCCCTATCGTAGACTTAATAAATTGTGATGGCTGTGGATGTTCTTCAGATGATGTGTTCTTCTCCTCACACAGCGTATGGTTCTGACAGCAGACCACCCATGGCAATATTTGAGCTACTTGATTACATCGTCAATGAAGTAGGTTTCCACCTCATTACGTTTCACACACCTGGAAATGCCTTTAAGGAACTTAAACTGCAACTTGTCTTTCAATTTGCAGCCTCCACCAAAGCTGCCTGCAATATTTAGCGCGGAATTTCAAGACTTTGTGAATAAATGGTATGTGGGAGAACTCTCAGCAACATATTGACTATACTGCCATCTAGTGGCCGCAGAACGCAGCACATCGTGATCCGTTTGTACTTCCTTGCAGCTTGGTCAAGAACCCAGCAGATAGAGCGGACCTGAAGCAGCTGATGGTGAGTGTGCACGTCCTGCACTTAGCTCAGCTCATTTTAACATCACACACGTCTGTATCGTCAGGTGCATCCGTTCATCAAACGGTCTGAGGCAGAGCAGGTGGATTTTGCTGGCTGGTTGTGCAGCACCATTGGCCTGAATCAGCCCGGGACGCCCACCCATGGGACAGCCATGTGAGCTCACGAAACTCTGTGCCATCAGTCATCACTGGATTTGTATTAAGCAGAAGATGGTTGGAGAGTTCTAATAGCTTCAGTTTTCAATTGCTATAAAGCTCTGTGACAACTTTATATTGCAGTTCTTGAGCCTCAGGCCTGCCTGGAAAGCCATGTTTTCTATTGATGCAATCACCTTAGAAGCTGCTCTAGCTGTGTGCTTCAGGAGATCTTTATTGTGCCCTTGCTCTCCAGATGCAAGATTTTGAGTTGTGTGAAAGTGTCGTGCATTTTCTGTTGAATATTTCACTTAGCATCAACTTTTTGCTTCGGTTGATTTGGTCCTTTCAGTTTTGGTTCTGTGTATTCTGACCAACTTCAGCTGTGTGCCTCAAACTCACCTTTTGTCCTTCTGTGCAAACCCAACTGCCAGTCATGTGCAATCAAAAATTTTAATAAACACGTCTGACTCAATTATGTAAGTCAAATGATTTATTTAGTACTGAACTCTTGAGCATTTATGCCTTGGGTTTAGCAGCTTCCACCTTCTTCTTAGGCTTCTTCTTGGGTTTCAGCATTTTAGCCTTGATCTGTGGAGAGAAGAAATATTTTCAGGTTGCAATCAAGGCCAATAATGTCTTATGTCCAGTCCAAGCTGCTCTTACTTCAGGGTTATGCTTGAGGATGGCATGGCGTCTTGCCGTCTTGGAATATGGGTTCAGTTTGAGCATTATCCTCAAGTTCTTCAGAGGATTCTTCTTCAGTACTCTGCGAATGATCTTCTTTCTGCAACGATAGTATCAGCCCAGCTTATCAACATGCACCGACACCAAGGTAGACATTTTATATCAACTCTGTTGCTCAGAACTTCCATAACAATCAGGACTCAGAAACACGGACCAGAAGTGGAACATCATCATTTGTAACAGGCTGAAACGTGTCAAAGCTTCAGCGATACTTACTTTGGTGGACGAAGTGCTTTCTGGATCTCTTCGCTCTTCAGGATCCTGCTCAGGTCAGTGTTGGTCATCTTGTGCATGGGAAGGCTGGAAAAAAAACAAGCCATCAAGAATTAAGTTCATGTGAACTCTACTGTTACACACTGGTGTGTGTTTGACCTTTAAACTCAGAACTTCGATAAATATCACATTGTTTCAAAAACACGGACCTGAAGTAGAAGCTCATCACTGAAACGGAACAGTTACGCTTTTGTTGCAGTTAAATCTAAACACTTACTTGTAGTCAACCTTCTGGGTGGAAGGTTTACGCCAGGTGCCGTAAAGCTCGTCCAGCTTACGGAAAGCACTCTCTGTCCAGATGCAGAAGCGTCCAACATGGCCACCAGGAGCAAGCCTCAGCAGATTCATTTTGTTCACGTTCTGTAGAGTGATGCCTTCAAAAACAGAGCAAAACAAAGAGGTTAAAATCTTAAGTCAGTTGCTATCCACTCACTGAAGAATATTCGACAAACGATCAGATGAAATCACCTGGGATATTTCTGAAGGCTTTGGTGACTCCGGCATCTTGGTTGTAGACGATGCACGGTCCTCTGCGTTGAATGCGTCTGCGATTCCTCATTTTACCCTTACCAGCACGCATGCGCTGAGAGGCGTAGACCTAAATCCAGAGCTCATTTTAATATACGTGTCATGTTTTTTTAAGTTCATTAAAGGCAATCATAAAAATACCCACCATACCTTCTTAATGTCATTCCAGGCTTTGAGCTTTTTCAGCAGCAGCACAGCCTCCTTGGTCTTCTTGTAGCCCTCAACTTTGTCTTCAACCACCAGTGGGACCTCTGGGATTTCTTCAATGCGGTGCCCTAAAACAAATTTATCACAGCAAGAGGTCAACCAAGCACACCTTTAAACTTTTTAAGAGAAACAATGATGCTTGCTCAGACTTTAATATACATCAAGTACCCATGACAGCATATAGACAGCAGGCAACTGTCACTGTTCACAGGATCAGACGCAAATTACACCATCATGGCAACAACATTGTAAAAGGCTTTCTATGAACACCTGTCGTTATACACGTCTTAAAGTTTCAAACTGATTTTGAGCTTACCCTTGGACATCACAAGAGCAGGAATGGCAGAGGCAGCCACGGCAGAGCAGATGGCATAGCGCTTCTGGGTTGTGTTGATCCTGCGGTGCCAGCGGCGCCAGGTTTTGGTTGGGGCAAACATGCGACCTCCACGACACATCTAAAATAAAGTCAAGGAAGTCTGACCAGCCTATGACTGTAGGTCCTAAAATATCCCGTACCTGCTCAGACACTGTTGCTCGTCAGCCATATGTGCCAGCATATTGACAGCAGGCAACCGTCACTGGTCACAGAGTCAGACGCAAATTACACCATCAGTGCAAGTATATGCTGCATTGACCCATCTTTCATACAAGTTCAAGTAACTGAAATTAAGATCTTGTTTAGGGCTGAAAGGATACATTTCCAAAAGCACCCTGGCCAGAGCGATGAGTACCACCACCTCTAACACGAGGGATACGAGCAACAGCTCTTCCTGTACCCCAAGACTCTGCACTAGTCTGGTGACCTGAAACAAATATACACCAACATTAATTTCATAACCCATTTAAAAATAAGAACATGAGCCACTTGGAATCTTACAAATTAGGAAGGTCTTAATGGAATGGACTCACCTGCCAGTTCACTGACTGCATAAGGCTGACGGTTGTTCTTGCGCATGTTGGTGTGAACAAAATTCACAACATCAGGTCGAATTGGAGCCTTGAATACAGCTGGCATGACAACATTTTTGCCTGTAGATTCTCCTTTCTCGGAGTAAACCGAGATCAGGGGTCGGGCACAGGCCTAAAAACCAAATAGAACTCAATTACAATCACGTTTAAACAAAGTCAATTTAAAAGTCGTTTCCAATCGATGATATCTTTTAAGTTCTGACGTTTAACGCGACATCAGACACTTCTCATTACTCTGCAGTTGCTGGCCTTAGCTTGACTTGGCTAACACGCACATTAGTAAGACGATCGTCAGGTTACACTCAAATAAGACTGCGAGGGCAACATCAGTTACACCAGTATGTTACAATACATACAGTCAGTGTAAAAGATGATATAATCGGACATCACTTTTCACAATCTAGCACTGAATCTGAGGACACGTGTAACTGAACTGAGCAATTTCTTTCAAAATGGCTCCTCGTGTTAGCTTCGCTAGCGGGGGCATTTCCAACACTCTTGTCCCCTAACCTATTCTAAAGCGCCCTAAAGATAACAAACCTTTGCATATTTGTAAAGGGTGAATAAAAAACATTGCTTAATGTATGCCAATGTAGGTTGTGTATAAAATTAGCAAAGATCTTTACCATTTTCGGTAATTAGGTTTCGGCTCGCCGGGACCACGCTCCACTCGCTAGGGCGGCCACAGTAAAAAGGAAGTTAGCAAAGCACCCCGAATGGTTTATGCATCCGCCTAAGGACTACTACATCCGGCTGCACAGTCTTTCCCTAATTTATTTTGCATACTGTAAAGGAACACATATTACTAAATATACACCATACCAAGAAATAATAATGTGCGTTTTAATATTATTTTACGACTGTTAAATATGAAAAGAAGTATGTTGTAAATGGAACTATTTCTTGACGCCATGTTGGCGGATGATGGTTTTTAGTAAAAACCCATTTTCTATAAATTGTATTTTCAATAACATGTGACATATATTCAGTTGTGTTATAACCATTCTTTATGGGGGTATGCATATATAAAAAGTTTATAGTTACTTACATGGCGCGTTAAGCTACTACGAAAACATGATGAACTACGACCTTATGACGTCAGCAGCAGAGCGCGCGACTGTCAAATAACAGCAGCTCAAAAATTAGAAATTTGCGTCAAACTTCAGTTTTTCCCCCTACAAAATCTCTCCTATTTACGGAATTCATCGTGGCACATTTTCAAATGGGTTCGAAGATGATATCAAGGGCTAAGACGTTTTATAATATTCTACGGTGAGTTTGTTGTAGTTGTTTTTCTGAACCCCATACAATTTAGCCTTCTTGGCTAACTTCAAAATACTCTATGCATTGTCCGTTTAAGATTATGTACTTGTTCAGTTTAGTAACCATTAACAGTTTACGTTGAAGAGGTTATTAATTATCGTTGTCAATTGCGTTGTACAAAAGGTCTTTACAAGATGAAGAGGAAGGCAGCAATCCTTGTAACATACTTGAGGTACTTTTTATTTAAAATAAATTGCCAATATGGTCTCTGTCATCTTATCTGTGCTACAGTATAATTTACTGAACTCTCTCTGGGTTTCAGGAGGACATGCAAATATTAAAGATGAAGGGTGACCAATTGTCTGTGATAAATATGTACTGTGCCAATCAGCCAGTACTCATTTGTGAAAAAGCTGTGAGTAATAATTTTGCTGTGACTGATTTATCATTATAAGGGTGGTTGTTACACCCATTAAAAAGACACCCTCGCTGACTCGGCTCACCATTGTTATAATTATTTTAAAATAATAATATATGCTTTGTATTGTCTCTGTGGCATGTGTGAATACCTTATGATGCAATGGATTTTCCTTTTCTGTATGTTTTCAAGTGCCTTCACTAATTATATTCCTACTTTTGATTTTTGACAAGATTCCAAAAACAACTGAAGTTGAGGATCAAAAAAGTGAAACATCAACTTGCTCTGATGAGGGCGATGATAATGGAGTTGAAGTTAATGGGGAGATTGAACACCAGACTGTGTTGGACCCACAACCACTCACAGTCATGAAAGCAAGGTGACTGTCATTCTCCTGACTGAAAATAATGTGAGACTAAGATTTTCTAATAAATTCTCTCTGTTTTATAGACAGCTTCTATCGTGGTACACTTTATCTCAAAATCCTAATGTTTCTGCTGTGGGAAATGGTCCTGCTTTACTCCCTCTCTGGGTGAGATGTGACATGTCTGATCCAGATGGAACCACCTGGCTTGGAGCTGAAACCATATGCATCTCAAATAAAGTATCAGGCATCAAATTATACTCGGTCACCTGCAAAGGTATAATTACAGTATTGGTTTATTTGATTAAGTTATTCTTAAAACATCACTAGTGTAACAATATATACTTATATTGATCAGATTTGTCCTAAATCAACCTATATGTTGTTAGGTTCAACTGTAGACAAAAGATTATTTCTATCCTTGGATGATATCAAACAAGAGCACAAAAGAAGACATCACCCATCCTCTGTGAGTGACTGTGTAAATTTGCATGTATGGACATTTTTTACTTACCGCTATTAATACTTTCAGATGAATCTTAAAGGCAGTGCCAGATTCATCTTGTTTGGCTCCACTGTTGTTGAAAATTCCTTGATTGAGTCACAGAGTAGTGTGACAGCGGACCTCAAATGGAACCACATGGAGACTATCCTTGAGACCCCTCCACTGTCCGCTTCAGCAACACTGGTAATCACGCTTAAGGAACAGTGGGACACTAAAACACAGTCTAGTACACAATTTATGTACCGGTAGTTAAATTTTGTTTTGTGTTTGCTCACATGCAGAATATCAAAGTTAGCTGTGGAGACATGAGGAGCCCAATGTTTGAGATGTACAGAGAGTTAGACTTTCTTCAGGTCTGTATTCCACCTCTATGATAAATGTCAACACATAAATAAATAACTGAATATATTAGATTTCTCGTATTTTAGGCACTTGCAAATGGTTTAAGAACTGGTGAGACCGAATGGGTGGAACCACTTGACAGCACTTCTCCCGTTGACTTGACCAAAGCCTTCTTAGAAGGTCTGCACCTATCAACATCATATTTGTTAGAGTTTCATGCTGGTGTGTAGTGCTGAAAACAGTTTTCCGGTTATGTTAGAGGTCCAGAGCACGACCAAGAAATTACAAGAGAAGGTTTCCAGACCAGTGGAGGTAAGTTAGTGTTAAACATGGGAGACTTTTTGAATATACAGTAAATAAATATAAATAAAAGTGTAAAGTGTGTAATAATGTTCCAACATTCAAATCTACTTAAAAGACCACAAATCCAGACCCTGAGACAGACCCTCCTATTTTTAAATCTGTGTTGATACGAGGAGATTTGGACTTTGTGGAGCAGCTATGGGTCCTAATGAGAAAGAGTAAGTTGGTTCTTTTAGTTTGGACTTCCCCCATTTATCTCAGTATTTCCAACTGAAATGTCATCCTTGTTTTTTCATCATAGGTGTGATGTCTTACCAGGACATAGGAGACTGCCTGAAATTGGTCATTGACGCGTTGAAATTTGGTAACGTCAAACCCTGGGTATAAAAAGATGCTCTGGAATACATTTTTTCCACCTTAGCACCATTGATGGTCCTGCTAAGTGTGTTATTTGGTCTTCTCTGTTCCAGATTCACAGAGACAGCAGCAGTTCTCTCAGCAAGCTCATCATGCAGTCGTACCATCAGCAGATCGATCATGTGTCCCTCACAGGAGTCACCCCTGTAAACATGCTGCTAGAGATGGGCCTTGACAAGATGAGAAAAGACTACATTAACTACCTAATTGGTAATCTCACACTTAGAATACCTGTATAAGATAATAATCATATATAGAATATTGTGACATTTTGTATTATACAAATTTTATTACACAAACTGACTTTAATTGAATGCTTTATAAATGTTTTATTTGTTTCAGGTGAAGAATTGACCACTCTAAACCATCTGGTAAGTTTATTTTGTGAGTGACTGATAGTAAGTGTAAGTAAGTGTTCTAAACTCGAGTATGTTACCCGGCAGTGTTACTACCTGAGCACAGAGGTTGATCTGCAGGAGCAAGTGATCAGACTCCGAAAACTGCACCATGTGCTGGAACTCGTTTTGACATGCAGCACCTTTCTGGGGCTGCCGTACGACCGACTCTTCCTTCTCACACAGTAAATACGTCTCTTTTCTGGGTGGTACCACTTTTGTGGCGAGCAGCCAAAATGTACTTTTGTAATCAAACACGATGGCTTCCTCCCTCACAGATCGTGTTTGCAGCACTACAAAATGTACCCTTATGATGAAGGTCATGTATTCAAACTGCAGGTCAAACCTGCACTCATCAGCCATTTCTACCAGAAGTAAGTAGATGTACTTTAATCCATGATTCTTATGTTCTTGCTGCACCCCCTCTGAAGCAAAAGTGAGTTGCAAAATTTTGAGATGATCCGTTATCTCATCGCTCATGGTTCCGTATCTTTCAGAGAGCACCCGGTGATGTGGGGGGTGGAGGTGTCCAGTGGCCACGGTCCTCGCGAGGTCAGAACGTGCCTACAGTTCAGTGACCAACCACTTGTTGATCATGTCATCTTTCAAACAGGTGCTTTTTCAATGCTCATCCCAAACACAATTCATGTCACGTCCTGTTGGAAACATAATATCTTCAATTTTTTTCAGATTTATCAAATGAAACGGTGAATGGGGACGATGAAGAGCCGGCCTTCTACTCTACTATGGTCTGTTGCAGTCTCGTTAACTTTGCATGAACTGAAGCAGAGCACCAACAACATTGGAGATGTTTATTGTCAGCTTGATAAAAACAAGGCAGAAGGCCTCACCCTGCATCACGAAGCATAGATAAATGTTCAAAGTGTCTGATGTTTCCGTCAAATGTTTTCCATGACCTTTGTATGTCCATGTTATGATGCAGTTGTTTGGGTTACCAATAACATATTTATTACCAGATTTGCATAATATTCTCTGTTCCATATTGTAGCTGAATGATAGAAGGTATATTTAGCCATTTTTAATTAAATGAAAGCATAAGCTACAGTAACTGACTTTTTTAGCCCTTAAGATCCACAGCAATATTGTAAAATGAGCTCTTCACATGATTGTTTACCAGCCAGTAAAGTCATTACAGTAGCCTCAAACTATGTTTTGCAGCAAGCGGCGTATGCATGTCAGAGTACCTTCAATAATGTGTATAGATCCACACCAGATCAGCTAAAGAAAGCATACAATACAGTGTGTGTGTATGTGTGTGTCGATGCTCCAGTTGGTGAGCATTCCTCTCTAGTCCCGCCTCCGTAGCAGGAACATCAGGAAAACTGCACTGAGCAGAATGGAGAGTGTGCACACAGTGGGAACAACAATCTCTGTTACCATCTCCATGTGGCTGGTTAAAGGGTCTGCGAAGACACGAACAGCTCATCAGAAGCACTGTCAGGATACCGTTTATGAAGCAAGTAGCCAAGCTTCAGCACAGCACTCAAAGGGTTAATGGATCCTCTTTGAACCAGATCATTCTTTTAGCTGCTTTAGTGAGCATAAGTGATTCCTTACCATGAATAAGTCTTAGAATATTGGCAGCAGTACTCCGCTGTTCCTCTAATGAGAAAAGAGAAAGTACTTAGTTGATTAACGGCAGTTTAACCCTTTGAGAACTGCACCCAACACTGCAATACTCCAGAAAGCAGAATTAGTCCATCAGCCAGATAACTCAACAGCCCTTTGAGTTTACTTCTATATCACAGAGATTGGATTTATGGCATCTGGGTAAATGTGGAATCCTGCCTTATGGAGTATCCAGCAGAGTTTTAATGCTGTTAGTCAACTCACAATCACAGCAATGTTAAAAATGGCTTTAATTTCAGAGAAATACCCTCAAGCTCTAAACTTCATCATGCACTGGCCAAACCTTTGGCATTTCTGTTTGTTCCTTGGACTTCCTTCTAGCTGGAGGGGCAAACAAAGAAGATATCTTATTTAGTGTGTAAGATATTTTCTTCATTAGGGTTTTTATGGTTAAAGCAATTTTGAACTACTGTTTTTTAATCTATTACTTTTTCTTCTTAATTCCAAAGAATAAAAATTGAAAACACGTTGTGTACATTTAGTTTTTGATTGATGTCATAATCTTTGTTTACCCCAGCTAGTTTTTGATTTATTGACAGACAAATGAGGTGATGAGATAGACGCACTGACCAGCAGCAAGAAGCTGGTTGCTAGAAGAACACGTCTCAATCGCTTTCCTCCTCCAATTCTCAACCTGTTGGATTTTCAAAAATACATCAATTGACATCGTGACCAACTGGATGACGGTCTAACAGATCCACAGGCGGCCCCACCTCTCTCTGATTGGGAAAACCATTGGAGCTGATGACGCGTTTGTAAAACTGCACAGAAGCTTTGGGATATCTGGGTTTGTTTTTGTTCCTGAAGTCCACGTAATACAAGCCAAACCTCTCAGAGTAGCCCTCATCCCATTCAAACTTATCCAGCAGGGACCAGGCAGTGTAGCCCCTCACATTGACGCCATCTTTGATTGCTGAATGGCACCAGGGAAAGTAAACGTTTGGAAAATATGAGATGCAAAAGCAATGAATAAATCTACACAGGTGACTGACAGATCATAGCTATTTCACCTTTAAGCATCTCATTAATGTAGTCTTTGTGATAGTGTATCCTCCACTCATCGCACAGCTCAGTGCACGCCATCTTCTCAGAGACTCCGTTCTCAGTCACATAAATCATCGGGTTTCCATACTGGGACTACAGGACAGATCAAACAATCCATAAGAGTTACATTAGTGACAACGTAGAAAGGAAATCCCACCAAGTCGGCACCACCTTCACAAAGTTGAGTAGGCGCCTGAAACCCCAGGGCACAGAATAGAGCCACTCAGAACCAGGGTCAGGCCAGCGGGGGTCCACCAGCTCGGCCAGGTCGCGGTCGGTGAAGTAGCTGCTGCTGCCGCGGCTGGATGGATTGTTCTTCTGGGTGATGTAGCGCGTGGTGTAGTGGCCGATGCCGAGGAAGTCGCAGGTGCCTTTGATGTAGCTCTTCTCTTGGGGAGAAAAGGTGGGCAGGCGGGACGTCCCGAGGCCCTGCTGGACGCTCTTCCTCCCTGTGTGCAAGGTCAAGAATAAGCAGTTGCCTCTCTGAATGACAGGATGACCTGTTTCACCATACCAATGAAGTCTTTCATCACTTGCGGGTAGTCGCCATGAAAGATGGGGGTGGCAAACCAGCCCAGGTAGAACTGGACGTATCTCTCTGCCGCTTCAATGTCTTTCTGGTTGCTGATGTCCACCGGCTCTCCCCAGTCTCCCCCCAGAGAGATTCCAACTAAACCTGCAGACGTGCAGGACACCCGTCAGCACTGATAAACAATAACAGAGGCGTCACCTCCACAAGCTTGTCCTCGCTTACCCTTCTGTTTCCCCCTCCACTGCATATCATAGCTGTGCCAGACCTTCGCGTGTGCCTGGTCAAAACAAAACATCACATGATCAGTTTGGGAATTAAACTACATTACACGAATGAACCAGTTTTTCTTCTACCTTGATGATGTGATGTGCAGCTCTGTACGCTCCCGTTCCCCTCAGCTTTAGGCCAGGAGCATGCTCGCCTGTTTCATAGCCTTCAACCGCTACGGACTGAAGCAGATTCTATTACACTGGTGTAATGGGAGACATCTCAAGATTGATCTGAGCTGCAAACATACCCACGGATTATTGAAGGTGATCCAGTACTTGACTCTGTTGCCAAATCTCTCAAAGCACAGGTTGGCAAAGTCGTTGAAATAATTGACCATGCTTAAATTCTGCCATCCGCCATATTTCTCTTGTAAGACCTAAAAACAAAAAGAACTAGGATGAGATTAAATTCAGTTGTGGCTCTTGAGTATTTTGTATACGGACCTGCGGGAGATCCCAGTGGTACAGAGTAACAACGGGGGTGATCTTGTTCTCCAGCAGATGGTTGATCAGATCGTCATAATACTGTATTCCTTTTTCATTTATATGGTCAGCTGTGAATAAAGGACACGTTCAATCGATCAAATTTGACGGCCGATCATCAAAGGCGATAGCGAATTTAGCTGGAATTTGCATTATCAGCTACTCACACTTGATGCCAGTGGGGAGGATTCTAGGCCAGGATATGGAGAAGCGATAGTGAGTAAGCTTCAGCTCCTTCATCAGGGAAACATCATCCTGTTGCCCACACACCACAGAGTGAAACACTGGCTTGTTTTGCCCTCTTTTCTAGAACTCAGATCACATCCTGCCCCCTCACCTTGATCTTGTAGTAGCCCTCACAAGCAGCGTCGCCTGTGCCATTATGTTGGACTTTGCCTTTCTTGTGACTGAACACGTCCCAGATGCTCAGACCTTTTCCATCTTTGTCCCAGGCTCCTTCGGTCTGATAGGCTGAACTGCCGGCACCCCACGAAAATCCTGATAAATGACATCATTGTTGGATGGCCTCCCCCTAATGTCTCCATTTACAGTTCAAATTTAAGGGAAAAAAGACCTTATTACCAGTTGGAAAAGTGCCATAATAGAAGGAGCCGTGGTCGTTCTTTGTCCAGTCGAAGTCCTCAGCCGAAGACAGACACAGCACCAGCACAAGCACATGGCCCACCGTGCGTGCGCGGCGAGGCAGCATGGTCCTCCAGAGCCTGCAGCAAAGTCACTCTCCTGTTGTGCTCCAGTCTCTGCTCACAGATCACCACTCGGCTTCACTGCAAAATGACACCTGCCAGTTGCAGCTGTGTTAAATTCAACAATTAAAATTTAAAAATGCCTGTTTTAAGTTAATAACATGTATGATAGGCTGTCAGCCCAGTCAAATAGCGCCCAGGGGGTCCCACATCCATAATGCTGAGTCAAACGTCCCTTTTGAAGCTCAGTGGGGTGTGAGTTCATCGTGCTGAGGCAGACAGATCCCATACACACTCTGGATTCACCTCTCTCAAATGTTTTCTGCATACACACATGAATTAAGTCTAAATACTCGCTAACTTCCTGCATAATTACTGGACTATCTAAAGTGCTACTTTTGTGACGTTGCCTTGTTTAATGCACACATTTCAATCGAATTAACCGACGAGAAACATAATTAAGACCGATACGGCCAAAGGAAAGTTATAGAAGTTACAAAATTTAAATTCTTGATAGTAGGACCGAAACAGAGTTTTGTACAATGGCAATAAAGTTCTGCATTTTCATTTCTTTTCCACACACAATAGAATCATTTGTGGGATCCCATTTTTTTGCTCATACAATCTTATCTCACATCTCCAAATGCAAACACATGCACGCACGAGATGTCTGATTACCTGCGCTCCTCACGAAGAATTCATTTGCAGCAGGTGTGTGTTGTGCTCAAGCCGCTGTGTGAACAGGAGCCCCCGTGGCGCCGCAGCAGAAAGCCGTATATATCTATTGCTACGATCTCTATTGTATGTTGCCGTTCGAGCACCACGCTTCTCCAGAGCTGTCCCTGCTGTCAGCGTGAAAACTGGCCTTATTGTGAGTTGCGCTGTATTGTTTTAGCTGTTTGGAAAATGCTGAATGGTTTACTTGTGGAAAATGTTTGCACTGCACTACCCATTTGTGAGGAGGGGGGGGTAGGGCGATTTAACACAGGTATTACCCTTCTGCGAGGACCCGACAAGGAAAAAGTAACGTTTTAACAGTGAGGCTGGTGAGTTAAATGTA
This sequence comes from Takifugu flavidus, assembly GCF_003711565.1. Taxonomy (NCBI): domain Eukaryota; kingdom Metazoa; phylum Chordata; class Actinopteri; order Tetraodontiformes; family Tetraodontidae; genus Takifugu; species Takifugu flavidus. Next base: position 4,792,141 of record NC_079532.1, read on the forward strand.
ACAGATTAGATTCAATCAATGTTTTATTCTGTACTTGATGTTATTTTACATAATATACACAGCATATAACTCTAATATGGCCCAGCCATACATATTTAATACTAATACTGAAACTGCACAATATTTCTGGTAACCTACAAGCACCTAACAATACTGTGTCAGTATCAGATATGACAGGTGATTTCTAAATCTGGAGTTACAACCTGTAAATAAGGCAACAGAGAGGTTATTTGTTTACTACACATTATCACTGTAGTTTTCACTGACTCCATCCACACAAACCTCCCACTAATGCAAAATACAAAACCAGGTAACAAATGAACAGATGTCCATCTACATTTAGTTCTTACACACTTCAAATAGTGAAGCATCAAGAAATACTGAGGGCCTCAGTAATCATCTTCATCCTCATCTTCCTGCATCCACTCAAGCCCATCGTTGTCTTCATTGTCTTTGTCGTCATCCTCCTCCTCCTCTTCTTCATCTTCATCCATCTCACCAGCAACAGCAGAATTAAGGAGCAGTTTGGTTTGATTGATCTCGCTCTCATCATCAATGTTCATATGAACCTGAACCTAATAAGAAACAAACACACATGTTGACTACTTGTGAAATTAGTTATATTTGCATAAAAGTGTATTAGATGAAATTTTCAAATACCCGATAGAGGAAACAATAGAAAATGCAGGCAAAGTGAGCAAAAACATGCATTATAAGTAGTAAAGAGAATGCAGTAAACATTATCATTTAAAGTACAAAATTAAGTTTGTCTGATATTTGTGAGCCTAAACACAATTGCTCTCTTAAAGTTAAGCCATTAAACACCCCCTGACTGAATGAAACATCCGTTTTCTTCAGTTCTTATTTTGACACTAACACAGACAGATTAAGCGATCTAAACAGTTGGTGTGGTTTACCTCAGATTCTGCAGGCTGTTCAGAGGTTCCATCTCCTCTTTGAGCATTGATGATAGATTTCAGTTCACCTTCTTCGAACTGAGGGACAAATGAGACATCATGCAGACGATACACCACAGGCAGATACTCAAACACACACTGAATCTCCTGCAGACCTTCAACCGGTTCAGTTGGTCTTGCAACATGATTTTAATTTTCAGGAGAGTCTCCTCTTCCTTCTTCAACTCCTGCAAGCGACTGTGCATCTTTGCTGGCCCTGCTGCAGTCAGACCATTCCTTAGCACTGAAAAATAATACAACAGGTCGCTGTTGTGATGTCAGAGAGAATTAGTGAGACCCTTAAGAAAAACAAAGGCTGTATTGTTTTTTCCCTACGCTGTAAACCATATTCTTGTCTCCTATCTACCGTTGAGCTCAACTCTACAGACTTTCACGGACCTAATATCCATAAATGTTTGAAATTAAAGACGATTTTCGCGTGAAAAGTTTGCCACCCATACACTCAATCAATTGTAGATACGCAGCTGTATTTCGTCGTTTACATGTGTAATTTGACATAAAACTTGAAAGAACCATTTAAAAAAGGACCCTTTTTAATAGAGACTTACCTACAGCTGCATAGAAATATGGATATTGGTGATACACTATACTATAACTTACCTTTGAAAAATCTAGCTGTTGTGATAAAGCTGTAGCGCCAAGCTAAATGTTTTGGTCCGTCAGTTATGAGGTCACATCCGGTTCAGTCTTTGTGCGGAAGCCTGAGTTTGGCGACATCTTGAGGTCAACACTGTGTAGTTCGTTTCTGTGACGTAAATTTAGTATTTAAACCTTTTTCCAGTACCTGAATTAAGATTTAAATACTAGTCCTGATCTGGAATCCAAGGTTTGCATATCTATCAAAAGTCTCAAATGTGCTAGTAAAAATAAGTACTTAATACACAATTATATTTTTTCTTTTGACAAGTATGCAAAATGAGCTAATTATGATTAATTATGTAGGTGTTTCCTTCTACTTTTAAAAACTCATTAATAGGTTTTGATGTGGCAAGTGAAAAATTTGTCAGGAAACCTAATTTCTACCAACTGTTCATGTTATTGGTCTATAAAACACAAGGGTCAAACTAATGGAAGACAAATAGGTCATTAAAAAGAAGCCTGCTGGCAACTACATCACACATTTAATCAAATGTCCCTCACCAAAGTAAGATTAACATTTGATCGAAAGTTTTTCTTATCATACCATTATGACCATTTGCCATTACTGCTCAACAATTTTGCCAGCTTGCTTCCCCTTTCATCCTGAAAGGTGCAAGATGAATAAATTAAGATAAGGGTGAATAGATGGGATACAGAGCTCATTTTTGTAAATTGTGAATTACTAATTCAATCCAGGTGTGTGCATTGATAATCACAGCAGACTAAATTACCTGTTTGTGTTTGTGCTTCTTCACTGTCAGTCAATCTTTTTCTATGATACATTTTAGCTGCTGGCCAAGTTACCACAGTCTGACATAACTAAATCAGAGCCTATTAGATGAATCACCCAATAATTGACAAAATTACATATAATAGTTTGGCACAAACTTTCACACTTAAGAATAACTGTGGAATTGGCAGAGTTCTTGCAAGACTTGAGTTATAGCTGTAAATCTTTGTATCTTGGATTTGAACATTTGCCGCTGATACTATTGCTGTGAGAAAACAGAGGACCACCCAGAGCAGTGTGCAGCGGAGCAAGTGGGACTGTTAATGAAAATACAAAACAAACACAGATAAATGAGGGTAACCTCAATGATTTGGGAACAAGATGGAAAGGTGCCCCCAGATCACACCTGCCATGGTGAGAGGCCTCGCTGTGAAAGTTTTATTAAAGCTAGCTCCAGTTATCACGGGACTTCGTGGGAGCCACAGTTGCTTTTTCTTGTCATCACTTGGACTCTGTTGCTGCAATATTGTAATCAAAACCAAAGCTCTCACTGGCACGGTTCACGCCTTGTGCTGAGGTCTGGTGGCAGCTGAAGCTAGAGCTTATTAGCTCCTTAGAGTGGGTCTGTGTAGAGGCTGTTCCCAATGGCTGTGGAATGTGTTACTGGGTGTGTTGGATGAGGGGCCTCCCTACAGGGAGAGGAAGAAAGTGGGTGTGGAAGAAGGGGGGAAAATGGAGAAAAGGGGGTGGATGACCTTTGAAGAGTGCTGTCAGGAAGTTATGACTCAATTTTCAACCATGGCAAAAAAAAAAAACGTAAACCAAATCATGGAAATAGAGGAGGACTGAAAGATAGAGGATGGAGAGGGGATGAAGATGCAGATCGAGGCCCTGAGAAATACGATTTTTTTTTTTTTTAAAAACAGCATTGTGGAGTTGATGGGGGTCAGAGAGTCCAAAGGGAATCGTGTTCTTTTGCAATCACAGCTGAGCAAAAGCAGATCATGCTTGGCATCATTTGTCATTCCTCTGTGGCTCAGGAACAAAGCGCTCGCTGCGCTCGACTCCACCAGTACTCTGGCATTTACTATTATAACAAAGTTAGTTTGCTCGCTAATATTTGACGCCGCTGGTGTGGACAGATCTGCAGGTACTCATCAAAGGAAGAGGCTCGTTCAACAAAGGGGCTATAGGAGTGTTTTCTTTCCCCCATGGCAACACATTAACATTTACATTTTCTGTCCTGTAAATGAATGCATGTGCGAATATAGCAGAGATTCCATTATGGCGTTTAAACTCGAGAAAAGCACACAGAGCCTCGCATGTAGTGCTAAAACTGTGGGGTTCCACATCTGTAGCTGCCATCAGTCTTCTGCCTGGAGGTGAAGACATCAGATAATGGGCGTTCTTGTCTTGATTCTTCTATACATTTAAACTTTTCACACTAAATCAGTCGGCTGCTTAATCAGGCCGACCCTGCCGTCACCGTCACACAAGATGATTGATCACCGAGTTAATCAACAAACCTCAGCGGTGTGATATAATCCACCGAGAGGTTTCTGTCTATCAGCACTTGCGTTTGTGTGTGTGTGTGTGTGTGTTTCTGTAACTTTGTAGTTTTACTTGAGCTGTACATAAATATGAACTATTCTCCCTACTTTATCTGGGCAATTGCCATAATTTTCCTTACAAATTTTGAGCATTTTTTCGCAATTCATGCTCATAAATGTGCAGTTTGTGCCTAATTCTGCAGATTCTTTTACACTTGATCTATAAATGTCACTCTTGACCATCCACTCTCATTCAGTGAAACCGGGCGTTATCTGGAGCCCAGAAGGATTCTCTTGGTTCTGTGCCTGTTTCAAAGTGTGACGAGTTCAGCCGAGCACCCTTCCAGCATCTTGGTCTGTTTTAATTTCAGCTTGCATACTTGACTGTTATCTGGCCTTTACATGTTAAAGCAATCTGTCCAAAGAGACACAAGCGCTCAGACTGGGACTGGAAAAGATGTGCAACATTTTGTGATCGTTGGAGATTGAAAAGGCAGAGGCAGCCATGGAGGTCTGGTCCTCAGATGTACGTCAGATGCCTGGAACAGTGCTGGCAGGTCCTGGGTGTAAAGTAATCCATTGTAACCACAGTAAAGCTTGTTGATTTAGGCCAGGCTAAATCAAGTGAAATTCTTCATGTTGCTGCCTGGGGAATGCTTCAGATCACTGATCATTCAGGTTTGGGTCATGATATGCTGCGGTTTGGTCAGGCGTGGCGAGAGGCAGATTTGGGGTTGGGGCTGCGCAAAATCTCGATGTATGTCACCGCTGAAGACTGTGAACCACTTGACCACCCATACGCAGCGTGTGTGTGCAACTGGCCATTCTCCTGTAAGACCAACAAACTATCCCAAACTTGTACCACTTCCATCAAATCAAGAGTACGGTGATAAATTACCTCTCTCTCCTCTCGCTCTCTTAAATGCGTGCACATTCTCTTGAGCCTACATAATTCTCTTCCCTTGGTATGCTAAGGTAAACATCATTTAAATGCCAACCCAGCCAGTAGGAAAACTTACTGTTTCTTTTTTCATAATAATTCATTAGAACTGTCGGCAGGCTCGTTTCCTTCCCCTTAGTTAGCCCCTTTCAGGCTCAAATATCCAGCTGCCTGACAAAATATGACACAACTTGTTTTTGAGAAAGGTGGAAAATAGCGAGCGTCACCACAACCCAGCGAGTGAGACGCGGCAGTTATAAAATACAGCTTGGCCGGGAGAAGTCCGAGGTGGTGACGCCAAGGACAGAGGTCAACTGACAAAATCGGGGTCAGATTTCTCCCTCAGGACTGGCACTGTACCCACCATGTTGCATCTGGAGAGTGGAACTAATCATTATTGTCTGTCTGGGGCTATACGTTGTGTCCTAAAAGTGATGTTTAATTTAAAAACGCTCTGTTGCCTGGCTTTGATATCACTGTTCTTATTGTTCAATTAACGAAACAGTGGCAGACCGCGGAGCCGTGGACAGTCCTTATGGAATATCTGCGGTGGACGTAACCTCCTTCCTGATTTATACAGTAAATAAGCTCTTGAGCTCTCATTTACTGCAGATGACACAGGGCAGCAGAAGAGGAAGGCAGATGGCTCACAGTGAAATTGGACATGGAAAGAAACACAACCCTTCCAAATAATCTAAATGCCCCTTTTCCACTGGTTAATTCTAGTAATTTCATAGTTTGGAGATTCACCACTTTCCCATTTCAAAAATCAGACTGCAAAGGAGGAGGTTTAAATGTTCCATTCAACCCCTCGGAATTATCCAATACCTATAATAATGTGTCAGATGCATTCAAGTAGCACTTAAATGGAACTAAGGAGCTTTAATGTGTAACTCCACTTAGAATCGGATGTCTGATTTAAAATCAGGGGGGTTTTGCAGTAATTTCCTAAATCTTAATAACCATATTTATGCCCCAGCGCAGCAGCGTCATTACTGTCAGTCTGGCCTCTTGACTTGTCTTTTCTCTTCCTCTCACCGAGCTGAGAACTGTCAAGCTGCTGCTCAGCAGTGAATAAATCCTCCAGTTCTTCCTAGAGAAGCTTGCCTTATTCCTCTTTTCCAGGACATCCTTCCAGGGTCCGTCAGGATGATGCTGAAACTGCTGTCAGACGTTCATGATTTCGCCCGGATAGATCGGCAGATCCTCTCCAGGTCACCTCGCAGGGCTTTGTTCTCAATCATGTTGACCTGGATTTCAGCTACAGTTGTCTCCTCGCTGCGTTTGATGCGTTGTTGAGGCGTATCCGTGGCAACGCCTGTCACATTTGATATGAACCTTTCATGTATTCCTATCCTAAAGTCAAAATCTACTGACTTAATTTACTTTATGCTGTTTTATTCCTTCAGATTAGTGTCGATGCTGGTGTTAGTAAACCGTGCGAGGACCAGAGATTTAGCTTCTAAACGCAGAGACACAGTTGAAGACATTTTTCAGCAGAACTGAGCAGTGGGATATTTTCTGCACATTTCTGTCTTGTGACTGCAGCCCAAACCCACCAGAGAAAATAAAAGTGAAAATAACATCTGCGGCTGCCAGATTAGTCACTGCATATTAGGGGGTGATGTTGGTTTTGATTGGATTCCATCCCTGCTCCAATTTCTTCTGCGGTTGCATGAATTATATCCTCCTTAAATTCACAATTGCGGCCTTGAAAAAGGGCTCCTTGGTTTAAAGGTTTTTAAAGTAGCTAATTCCCCCCCTTTAACGCAACAGGCCTCGTATTGTACCAAAACTGAAATTGATCTATTGTTTTGCCTCCAGCTCTGGCTTTGTTCCTCATGAGCTGCTCCATCTATTCAGACCCAGATATGATCAATTCTTTCACACTTTTGAATTATTCATTAAAATCTGACTAAATTGTGGTCCGCTGTTGTCCAAAGCCCTCCAACCGCACCGAGGGAAACATTTTTGGGGCATATTTTCTCAAGTGAACTGATGACATTTGGGTAATAAAAGCATGAAACCAATGTCTCAGACGTTTTCCATTAAAGATTGCCTTCAGTGGTTTCGGGGAAACAAAATAGGCCTGTGAAAGGTTTTTGCCATGGCAACAGTTCACGGTTCAAATGCTGGATGGGAGCTGAGGTAAAATAGCACTATTTATAAGGGGCTTCCCTTTCATGCCCGCTTTGCCACAACTAAATGGCAAAAAGATTGATTGTGTGCACGTGTGCATGCTCATGTCTACATTTGGGTGCCTGCGTTTGAATACTCTTGAGAATCTGTCACAACTGAGTCAATGCCTCATTAAAATGTAGACCTGTGGATTCTGACAGGGTGGAGCTGGATAATGGTGAAATGAGGAAATATTTTGGGGGTGCGCCTCGACTGGTGTGTGTTGTTAGTCCCAACAAGAAAATGTGATGTATCCATTGGAAACGGGATGGTAATAGTGGGGTTTTCTGCTCCCACCACCGGTAGGAAAGTAGTGGTTCATGCCTATGAGAGACACTGTGGGACCAGGGATGAAGTGTTGTGGAGGGTCTTTGAAGGCGTTGCTAGGCAACAGGGTGGGCAACTTGGCGTAATGAGCGCGGGGCTCAAGAGCTGTCTGCTCAGTGTTCCAGGTCCTGACAAGAACAGACAGGCTGGCCTGGGACAGCCTGCATGGAGCTGCCACCACGGCCACCTGCTCAGAGCAATCATCACCAGCACTCCAACCAGCCACCGATACAGCATACAGACCCAATTAAGAGCCCTGCATGTCCCCCTCCAGCCAGCCATCACTAACACTCCGGCAGTCCTGACAAGGCTGCCTTTTTTCCCCCCCTTAACAAACCTCTAATTAACATTGTTGGTAGTGGTGATGCTGGCCTGTACGGGGCTGCCGAGGGAGGCTGGGACTCTGCTCGGGTAATCAGCTTAAATACAGGTTTATTTCCTGCCCCCTGTGTCTCGTTACCTCCAGCAGAGATCACATTCTTCTATCTGTTTATCTCCAATTTCCTCTGACTTGTAACATGTCATGTAGACACACAGTCACCTCCAGTTGAGGCCAGACCGACTGCTCCCATGATCGGATGGTTTCGGAGCAGGGATCAGAGTTGGTTTTGGCAGGCATCAACATTTCTGTCTGGTCCATTACTCCCGTTTCTCCTCCTCTCTCTCCTCATCCATCTCAGCGAGGGCCCCCGATCTACAGAAACACACCTAAAGCAGCAAAGATTCGACCAACAAGCACCTACCTTTATGCTTTTGATGGTTTTTAATGACTAAAAATAATCTTTTCGGGAATATCAGATTTTAATTAGTTTCGGTAATAGAGAAAATGAGTGAAAGAGTTTCAGGAGAAAGAAAGGGAGAAGATTTTCCTTTTCAACAGGAAGGTGTTATTGTTGGAAGGCTTTGCAAAGCTGCAGAAGGATCTTGCGTTTCCCAATTTATGATTAAATACACAAGACTGCAACTCTTGACTGAGGAGAATTAGGCCTAATCGTTCCTTTCTGTGAAAACAATAACAGATTACAACGATTTAACAGTCGCTTTGCTAACTTGATGGGTCTTGCCACCGTTGCTCTGTTTCCATTCAGCTGAAGCTTTTCAATGATCGTCTCCAGCTTGTAAGGAGTGAAAAGTTGGCTGTCGTGACAATTTACAGCTTTCTGTTTTCTTCTCTTGGACTCAGATGTTTAATAGGTTTTATTTATAATGACTCAACATTGCATTCATATGAGTCATTAGACTTATAAGACCTTTTGATTTTTATTTTCAGCATTCTATCCAGAAACATGATAAATGACACTTTAATCTAACGGGCTGAAGAATGTATAGGGAGAGGGTTTTTCCGCTTGTTTTGGCAAAGTTGAAAGCATTACATACATTCATTCGTTGGCACATTCAGTCATATCGGGAATTGTGAGGATGGAATTCAACCGTCCCTGAAAACTGGAGGGATGGACCGTTCTACAGATGACCACAAGAGGGCGTTGTTTATCAAACGGCAGCACGCTAGTGAAGTAAAAGTTATACCTGTATAAACTAATGCCTAACAAGTTTAGAAAAGAGATTCTTTTAGATGTTGATTTTTTTGGCTACTAATTTAAAATAGTTTTAGTCTTGGCCAGTTAACAAAAAGTAAACATACTGATGGTGGCAAATCCTGGATACTTCTGAGTTACAGCTTAGGTGTTAGCTGACGTCCCTTGGTGGCCCAAATCAAACGAACTTCTTGTTTTGTGCCTGGAAATGCCTCCCCTTGAAAGACACACAGCCAACACAGTTTACCTCTTTTCCGGCGTCCATTTTTCATCATCCTCTCTGTCATTTGGCTTCCTAATAAAAGCAGTAGGGAAAAGCAGTTTATTACTAGCGCCCTCCTTTTGGGGGCTGCTGATCCTTGCTCCTTTCATTAACAATTCAGTTTCAAGAATTCCCTCCCTCTCTCTTTTTATTGCTTGCATGCATGAAAATTTGTGTGCTGCCCAGCACCCAATCAGTTCCTGTGTGGATGGTGGGTCAGTGCAGGAGGTTCAGTAAATGGGGAAGTTTGGGTGTGGGGCTGCAGCACAAGCACAGAGCAATCCTCAACCTTTATCTACACGATGTCATAGATGTTTAAAAATAATAGATCAGAACTGATCATTCAGTGCAGATATTTTTCAGTTCTGGACAAATTGTGTTGTGAAACTGCAGGGCAGGGATGATGAGAGGAGTGCTGGCTGGTCTTCTGAGTCTTCAGCTCACTTAACCCTAAATATCCCCGTTCTCTCTATGGGGGGATTGTGCCCTAGATGAAATTTCAGCAGGGGGATGAGGCAATGGTTTAGCACCTTCTTGAACATGGGCAAAATGCACGATTGTCCCTAATGCTGTAGGTGGCCACCATTAAATGATCAGGTGTCACCTCCTGCATCTTTGTTTTAGAACAGCATGTTCAAAGAGGCAAAAGGTTGCTGTAGCTTTTGATTTTTTCCTTTTCCCCCCTCCTTCACACCCCTTCCCCTCAGTTAATGTCTAGTAGCCGCTGGTCTATCAGATGCAGTTTTCCATGAAGTCAAAGAAAAGCATTTGACATTTTAAGTTAAGGTTACTGGTCTCATCTGAAAAGCCCTGCCCGCTGCCCCCTGGCTGGTGTGTGTGTGTGTGTGTGTGTGTGTGCGTGCGTGTGTGTGTGTGTGTGTGTGTGTGTGTGTGTGTGTGTGTGTGTGTTAAATACGGTTCATGCTCTCTCGTGGTCTTCTGTTGCGCTGTGTGTTGCGGCTGTTGTCTGTCTCAGCTCGTACACATATTTATCACATACTAAAGATTTAGCTATCGACAAGAGCCAGGCGGCAGTAAAAGCAAAACGCTTTTCTTATTTAGGGCTTTCAACCAATTAAAAATTTTGATCAGATTAATTAATGGTGATATTGAAGCTGTATTTCTTTTTGTCAAGGCCAAGCGATGCATCGAGGGGCCCGAACGTCTTGATCGAGCAGGTTTTGCCATCAGATAGCAAGACAGCGCTAATCCTCCAGCTAAACCTTCAATGGGCTGCACATTCGTTAGCATTTTTAATCAAATGACTTATGCAGATTAATTAATCTGGATGAAGGCCTGGTTTAAATGCACTATAAATAATAAATTTTAGTTGAATTCAGAGCCAGAGCCCTGCTAATCTGCTTTCTATTAGCATTCTATTTAATCTAAAGTTAATGGAGATATGGTGTCGTAATTATGCTACGGAGCTTGTTTCTGTGCTAGGCAGCGGAGCAATAATTCATTGATAACAGCCTCATTCTCATTAAAGGGATACGCCAACTTTTGAAAGTGTCACACTCTAAGATCCCCTTGTTTTTGTGCACGCAGTGTGTGTTCATCTCTGGTTCCCCCACAACAGGACTGCCGATAGTAAATATTCAACAATTCTGACAATTACGTGATGTTGGTGCAGTGCTGATGTTCTTCCAAGCAGTCTAACCTCACACCACAGGAAGATCTGTCAAAATAATTGGCAGAACAATCGAGATAACTGGGACTTTCCTGGGATTGTTGGAGAATCTGGTTAAAAGTGTGCTTTCTCATGTTTGTCATGACACTGCTTGTATACAGTTTGGCTCTGGTCCCGCTTGTTTTCCCCCTCAGCTCCATTAAAGTGCTTCCACATGCTTCTAACACACAAGGTGCCCGTAGTCGGATTTTTTTTTTTGCTAAGTGTGCTCCATTCCATCACTTCTGCACTTCCAAAAGGAAATAATGATAATTAATTTTTGTGGACATTCGTGAATTACCTTAAAATCGTCCACACCTGCATCACGATGCGTCCAAGAGTCAAAGTGTTTTCTCCTACTAAAGTCCAAGGAAGGATTCTCCTGCTATTATTCCTGCTTCTTGTATTAGCAAACATGGCCCTGCAGCGTGCCAAAATACTCTGTTACTCTGTTACCTCAAAATCACATCGACATGGGAGAATTACCCTTGGAGAGAGTGTTTACGCTTAGTCAAAAGCATAAATCTTAATGTGTGATTGCTTAACCCAAACAATGATGAGAGTTTGCACAAATGTTTGAACAGTTTGAGGTGAAACCTTTCTCAGAGCCGTAAAGGACAATGGTCCAGTGGGGTCAGTTTGTTATTTTATTACATGCCTCGTGGCTGCAGCATGTCACTTTCCATCCCTTTCCCAGGTTAGCCCCGTGTAAGGCTTCAGGCTGGCCCACTGTTTACAATACCTCCCATTCAGCCGGCTGCTCCTCAATGAAATTTCTATTTATAGGGCCCACTGGCGTGCAGAGAGTCATCTGCTTGTTCTGAATGAGGTCTGGTGGTTTTGACAAGGTTAGCTGGATTAAAGCATTGGAGGGTGGACTGAAGGACAGGTCACAGGGGCTGCCGGGGGTAAGGAAGGCAACTGCAGGAAGACTGGCAGCTTTGTGAGTTTGCGATGGTCCAATCAAATGATAGTTTAGCCCTCCGTTTGGGGGTTGGACAGGTGACATGTGTATTTTTAATCTTCTGAAGTCAGCATAAAGTGCTGGGGCCGGCCTGAGGTCGCCGTTGCTTTGTCCTGTTGCCTTATAATCACTTTTATACTATAAATGGCCTTAAGGTTGCACTCAATCCCTCATCCGGTGTTTCCTCTTTTTTCTCCTCCTCCGATCTGACGGCTGTTTTTCTGAAACTCAAACTATTTTTCATGCTTCTCTTCTCTCTTTTTGGCGGCAGCACTAATGAACTCGGTGTCCGTCGCTGTTTCCTCGCAGGCCCCAGTGCTGTTAGACCTGCTGTGCGAGGAAATGTTTTCTGTTGAATTCACTGTGGCAAACGAGAACAGAGGGAAAAAATAGCAATTTCCTTAATTCCCTTTCCAGTTTCTTCTCCTTTCTGTGTCTTTGTTTTGATTCCTCGGTGTGCAATGGTGCTTCCCACACAGCGGTGTTGCAGCCAACTTGCCCCGCTCCATTGTGCTGCTGGCCTCTTTCTGAACCTGTGCAGCTATAAACATGGTTAAGTGCTTCTATCAGAAGCAGGATTGTAGGGGGACGATTCTGTGACAGCGGTTCTGTTACGCTGCTGCCCACATGCTGACGTGAAAGGGAGGCAAGAGCCTTGAGGTTCTTGAATCAAACTCTCGCTTGAATCAAACTACAACCTACGAACTTTGAGTCAAACCTATAAACAATAAACCGCACGCACACGCATGTATACCCACGCACAGTCACCACCGTCTCTCTCTCGCTCGTCCAACCCCAGACTAATATCGTCTCCGTGGGCTCAGCCAAAGCTAAACAATTCTGATCTCTCTGTCTTTTAATATGGAAATGGAGCCTCTTGCTGATCTCTATAAGCCGCTGACTTGGTTTCAAAGATTTGGCCAGCTATCTTCTCTGTATCTCCCAGAAAAAACATTGTCAATGTGTGGTCAGGGAAAGCTGCGTAGGGATGAAGTGCAAATGAATGCCAGTGTGGTCGTGTTTGGACAATTTAGCAAGGCTACGACCGAGAAACCCTCAAAGTCGTCTAAACATAGAGACTCTTAAACCTCGCCGTCTCTCACGGTCTGGACTCAACGGCGAGATAACAGGCGGCCACGGAGATTACTTGAGAGGTGGACCATTCTCTTGCATGGCAGGCCACTTTGAGCAGTAAATTCTTGGATCTCCAGGCTTGCATTTATGTCAGACACGTCTACATCTAGGTCACATGCTTCCATTTGACCAGTGGAACATAAAATAAAAACAGATCAGAGTCAGCTAGCAAAGGAGATCAGATCAGTCAGCTTTAATGAATCAGAACATAGGAAGAGGGTGTACATAAGACATACATTAGTAGCTACGTAGCAACAAATGCAACAGGGCACAAACATAACTGTTTAATACAGGTGGTGGTTGGGGGCCAATCCCAAATTATTATCTATTCTGTCCAGCAGCAGCAGCATGAAAGTGAATCTGGCGTGAAGGTGTTTGAAAATCAGCTGATGATGAGAAGTAAATTACGGCTTCCCAGTTCAGCTTCATGAATGGAGAATTATTGCTTCCCACTTGGATGCAGAGCACCTACTGGCTGTTGGTTTGATTATTATTATGATTATTCATTAATTCATTATTATTAAATATTTGTAGTGGTTAAAAGAGACTGGTGGTGGTCTCTGAGGCCAAACACCCTGATGTAGCCATGCTTTTTCTGATATAGATGCACCAGAAACAGTTTCATTTAAAACTTCAGTCATACCCTCCATAACCCTTGACTCATTTTCCACTGTCTAATTTTTCTAATAACAGGACAGAAGGCTGGTCGCGGTGCAGCCAGCTCTGCACTGCTCATTAGCTCCAGCACTGCCATGAGTGCTGCATTTAACTTAATAATGGGCCCAAAATAACAGCAGCCATGGCTGGGCTCCAGGTGCATTGTGGGTGAGAGTAGGGCTCAGTTGGAGGGAAGGGGGTACCTGGCAAGCTGCATTGGTTTTAAACCGAGCAAGGTAGTGAGGGGAAATAACAATATCTTTCAATGACCTCCTTGATATTCGCATGCAGGTTCTTGAATTTAACATCTGATGTCATAAAGTAATCAATGTTTTCTTCCCTTTGGAATAGGACCTGGAGGACGAGAGGAGCGAGGTGTTTATTGAAACAGTCATAAGACAAAGGGCAGGAGCTCACAGTTCATGGCAGGGCACGCTGCTGTTCATTCCAGGTCTTTGGCGCAAAGTTCCAAAGAGCCTTGAGTACATGACTGAGGGAGGAAACGGGAGCCGAGTCAAATCAAACCCAGAATTATTCAGCAGGGAGGTGAAAATGCCAACCACTGCACCACCGCGCTGACCTAAATACGTTCAAGTGCAAAGACAGTAGCCTTGTGTCAGTGTGCTGCTTTACAAAACATTTAAACAGGTTAAAGCGTTTCCCCCACTAACAGCTAACATGAAGGCAGGTTTCAGGCCTTTTTGTAACATGAACTCCTGGATTAACCTCAAAGGCTTGACGAGAATCAAACCTATGTTAATTACCAATCACATCAAATCACTCTCAAACTTAGCACTGCTAGCTAATATGTACAGATGTGTTACTGCTTATTTAAGGCGTATGACGCAGCACCATGTGGATTCTTGTCTTCACCAGTGTTGCACCCCTCTAGTTGTTTCTGCTCAATGTCTCTGTAGTGAACAGTGAAATCTTCTGGTCTTATGACATCTTTCCTGCTGCCACACACTTGTTTGAACCCCGGCCTTGTGACAAAGCTAATGCCGATCAGCTGTAAGAGGCATTTGGGAAATGAATTTTGCTCCCTTCTTACCAAAAGCGTACAAAAGCAGATTTCCAATGTTGCAAAACTGCTGTGTTCTATCTTTGGTCGACAGTGAATAAATATAATTATTGGATTATTGGAGTAGAACATGCACATATACGCTGGTAGAGTCTTTGCAAATCCAGTGTTAGATCTTTTTTAGAGAACCTTACATGTTTCCTGCTATGTTGTCTTTTCCATAGCTGATGTCGGTTGTGTCCCAACACACAGCCCTTAGCCGTTGACCGAACCTAAGATGCTAAGATTACTGGCATCTTTATGGCCTGACTGTTCACAGCAAATAGTCAAGAGGATTTGTAGGATTTTCAGATTCACATTGAAATCGCAAAAAAAAAAAAGCTGACTAGACCAATAAACCATGCTTTGTTATAGCAGTATGACGCTGGTAAATCTTTACTTTTCCATTGCTTGGGGGAGTTTGTTTACCATTCGTCCTTCTTGCTCCTCAGTTAGACATTAAAAATCACTTCAAGTAGTCTGCAGTCTACAAGAAACTATGTGTGTGTGTGTGTGTGTGTGTGTGTGTGTGTGTGTGTGTGTGTGAGTGTGTGTGACATCCTGCCACTGACACTTTTACAGGCCAACAAGCCTGCAGAATGCTGAAGGTGTGGTCTGACGGCTTCAGTGCTGTCGGAGTAATTACAGGCTCCCTGGTGAATATAACTGAGGTCGCAGCGAAGCTACGCTCCCACTGTCGTCAAAGCACTGGGGAAAAACCTTAACTGGAGAAAAATTGGGGAATGAAAAAGACCTTCATTCTGGGTTAACTCAACAAGTGCAGCTCTGTTTTCTGTTTTCTGTTTCTGCCAAAAATATGTACCCCAGTATGGGCACATTTTTATGATCCAGTAGGGCTTCTGGTATTTTGAAAATGAGGTAAGCTCAATCACCAACAAAGGGCTCCTCTCAGGGATTCTTCATCTCAAAGGGTGGGAATGGGAGTAAAGTAAAGAGCAGAGACCCCCTGGCCTGTTCTAGGGTTACTGGCACAGTCGCACGAGTTGTTGCCATATTTGTGTTCCATGGAGACCAGAGGATGTGGCAATGACTAGACCGCCATTGATTACACGGCGCCGGGGCCACAACCTTTATCCAGTTCTTCATCCCAAATGCCAGTGTGACAATAGTAGGATGAGACCCTTATCCTAACCCTAAGGCAGACTCAGAAACTTTCATCCCTCCACGAGCTGCAAACTTCAAACCTTTGTTTGCGCTGCTGAGGCGGGTGCTCGAGCCCCTTAGGTTCGAACCTCTCCCAGGAGCCACCTGACATCTCCGCACGTCCTTATCTTAATGGCCATTAACCAATTCTGCTGAGTATCAGCTGTGTCTGCTTCGAGCGACGGACAGGAAGCGGGGAAAGACGGGGCGAGGGAGTCGGTACAAGCAGGCGGAAAGATTGTAAAGGAGCATGAAACAGAGTGAGAGAAAGAGAGAGGGAGAGGGGCCCTCAGACAGAAAATTCCTGACAACTGATAGGAGGAAAAGGAGATCCAGTTTACTGCACAGATAGGACAGGAATGTGTAGCCAGATGATGAAGACTGGGTCCATGGCTACGCTGCCCCTATCTGTACTTGCCAAGACACATCACCACCGACTGCCTGCAGCGTCCCTGTTTCCAGAATAAATACAGGATATATTCCTTTATGACTGCCCCTTTACCCCTCTGTCTCCTAACTGCCTCAGCACAGGGCAGTCAGGTACAGGTATGTAGATCCATAGTATTGTGGTAGAATTTGTATCATCCCCACTGCTAAAGGAAGCAAAAAAATGTGAAATATTACGTGAACAATTGCTGCCCTGCAAGAGAAATAAGAGGGATATGAGAGGAAATGGAAACTGCTCAGACAATGTGGAGCTCAGGCCTGTCAGTCAGCAGCCAGAGAGGCTATTTCAGCTTTGCAGCCAAGTTTCCATCTTTTTAAATTTATGATAAATAAGACTGAGAAGGTGGTACCTTCAAAAGGCCTGTGTGGACACTGTCTGTTGGTCAGAGACAGGGGATGGAGGGAGAGAGAGGGAGCGAGAGAGAGAGAGAGAGAGAGTGGGGTGAAGCAGATTGGGTTAGTGGGAGCCAGGGCTCTGTGTGGATCAGATTCCATCTCAACTGTCTCCAGAGGAAATCAAACAGGCCTGTGTGGTTCATTATTTCGTCAGTCAACTCGGAGGCAGTGAGCATTGGCGACACGGCCATTTGCTGGTTTCTCCACTGACGCTGCTAACAGGGCTCCAGTCAGCGCAGCAGGCTGGAAAGTCTAAAGAATCACTCTCGTTATATTATTTATATCGATCATTATTCCAAAACTTTGGAATCAAATGAAAAATGGAGTCTTAAACGCCAATAATGGACGTGATTGGGCAACGGGGAGGGGGCTTTGTCTGCCGCTGTTTGTTCTCGTCCGTGGCGACCCTTCCTTGTGAATGCATGTACATTTATAGTCAACAGGAAGAACGCACACATATGCGGAACGGATAAGAGTCAACCTCTGAACTACAGTCACCTCACCTTCAACTGAAGGGAGAGTTCAGGAAGAGAGAACTGTGGGCTGAGGCACGTTCGCAAGAGCGCTCTACTTTTTATAGTCATCAGCTTTTGTTCTGGCTAAATGTATCATTTAACACGGAGTTAACTCTCAAATGTATATTTTGAAACACTTTTCATTCACAGTGAAAGTCTAAGTGAAGAGTTGTGCATAAAACCGCTCAAGTGCCGATGATGCAACTGCAGCGAATGCTTCAAGAGAAGAAAGGCAAGGCTGGGAAATCTTCCCCATTCTTGCACATCTCTAATTCGGGGCAGGCCGACGGCTATCGGTCAGCTCAGACGCCAGTCTCCGCTCTATCATCAGCGCCTGATGAAGCAGATAACTGTGGGAGCGTTTGCTGCTTCACAGCGTGCAGTCGAGCGTGGCGATGTGGGAGGAGTTGGAGAGAGTGTGTTTGTGTGTATATGTGTGTGTGGGTGGGGGGGGCATTCAAGGATGGCTAGACAGTTTGCAATCTGCTGTGAGAAACAGACAAGAAACATTCAATCAGCTTGTGTGCATAAGACAGGACGGCACCATAGCGCCAGCCAGGCACAAAGCTGGCCAGAGGCATAGGTCACAAATGTTATCGCCCAGCCTCCAGTGGCATGCTAACTCTATCTTCATCAAGGTCGGGTCATTGTTTGCTTTGTCTGGGCTGATTCATGGCCGGGACCTCTACTTGTTGGTAGGAGACAGGTTTTGTATGTGCGTCAAGTTCTGTTAGTTTTAAATTTACGGCTTAAAGCAGCTTTTGGTGGGCAGGACCTGCTTATTCCGTGAGACACTCCTCGATCAATGTTAGAAAAATGAGAACATTTAGCATCTCTGAGATGCTAGCATGTCGTAGGTCTAAGCCAGGTGTAGAATATGGGAAACGTCATTTTCTTTCTAAAGCTCAACATTGTCTCATTCTTTCCTTTGGTTATTCTCAAGCCAGTGAAGCCTACAATCTTTAGTTTTACAGACCTCTGCTACCATTTAAAAGCATTGCATGCCTAATGATGAGGTGAAAGTAATGCAAGTGATAAAAAAAAATTAAGGAAAAAGCCAGAGGAAAAAGCTTTGGAAACTCTTTGGAGGGTGTCAGTGCAGAGTAAGCATCAGTTTAAGAGCCAGATCAGTTATATCATGTAGCTTTAAAGTGGCTTTTTATGTATATCAAACGATGCATGAAATATTCAAAGGTGAGTTATGAAGTTTAAATGGATCTTTAACCAGCACCTGGAGTCTCTGACACAGGAGGAGCCTTTCAGAAGCAAGCTGAATAACTTTCCACTGAGACGTTTAACGGTGACAGATGAGTATGTTCAGACAGTGCAAAAAATGCTGTGAATCAGCTAATTGCACTGACAATTATACAGAGGCCTTTCTATGGATTTAGAGAAGGTCTTAAACTAACAACTGTGTTGGCACGTCAGAGACAGCGTGAGCTGGCATGGCCATAAAAGAGCATAAGAGCTGCCAACGTGGGATCTCAATGAAAGGAAAACTCATAAAACTGTGGCCACCAGAGTGCTTTGTCAGTAGCAGTGGTGAAACCGTTTCTGTAATTTTATTGTTTGGTTTGGAGGCGCACCTGAAATGTCTTCCTATGAGAACCTGACATGGAATCTTTGGAAAGTATGCTTGGCCGGGTGAACTGTGACTAACAAGTGAAAATACAGGGCTATCACCATGCAATTAAGCTGGCATAAAACGCTGCGTTATACTGAAATAAGTGATAAAGTGCATTGTTTTCATGTATATCATCAAATCTGATATCAATAACACACTGGGAGGCTTATGTGGGAGAAGGCAGGAGCAGAGAAGAAAGGCCACAATGATCTGCCATGGAAGGAAAGTAGGAAGCAGCTTTTATACCCAAGAAATGGGAGGCGGTGATAGTACAGGTGAGGGAGGACAGAACATCCACGGATGTTGCACCAGGAGCGGATTAAGGCAGTTCCATAAGCGGAGTGGCTCTTAGCTTCATGTGTTGTGTTCTCTTCTGGCACAGAAGAGAACACAACACATGTACTGGAAACCCAATCTTTGCCAGTATTTGTCTCATGTTCAGAGAGCACGCTTGATCGTGATTGTGTAACTCAGGATGGAGGCAAAGATATTTAAAACAGATGTGGCCTCTTCAGTCAGGAATATGGAGAAGGGTCATAAAAGGACTGGGGCATGGGCAAAACGTTCATCTATTATTGATTGCCGAGCCTCTGGGTTGTGTGGGTTCTAAAGGCTAATAAAATAAACTAGGTGGGTGGGGGGCGGGGGAAGGGGGGGGGGAACTACAGGTATTGGAAGCTAAGAGCACACCAACTTTATGCGAATTGCTTTAGCTTCCTTGTTTTTTTTATTGTTGTTCATCATTACACTTTTGCCAGATGATCTCCAGTCTCCCTGACACACACCCCTGCACTGTTTTAGAACAGCACTGCTCAGGGCATGTTTTATCTCTGGCAGGTTGGAGTGTGAAGCAGGGAAAGAAGAAAAAAGTTCCTTGCCAAAGGAGGAATGTCAAGTATCCGCTACAGTGCCACACGGCTGCAATTAATCCAGCTCCTGGTGCCAGGCCAAGACAATGAGACAAGAGCTCGCAATGTTGAGGGCAGAACAGTTCATTCTCCCATCACTCTATTAGACCAATATACACAGCAACACTGCACTACGGGAAAATGAATACATCACATGGTCACAAAAACCTGACAATCCATTGAAAATACACTTTTTAAATGAAGTTTCCTTTGGTCTTTAAAACAGGAAATAATGTGCATGTGTTGAGTGGCACCCATGAGCTCGAGTGTTTAATAATATCTCCAGCAGCAGTCGCCAAGATGTCCATTTCCATCTCCTTTGCTGTCCTGGCTGATAGTTTTCACTGTTACATTTTAATTAACTGTCTAGCCTCCACTGTGAAAAGGATTAAAAAAAAATAAAGGAAGTAAGATTAGTTAGGCGGCGGTGTAGGAGGGGGAGCTTGCTGCTGCCAGAATGTCTGCCTCCACAGGCCTTGTCCATTGCCGCCAAGGGCTGCCTGCCCTCCCGCCGCTGTTATCAGCTGGCTCAGCAGCAGCAGAGAAATGGCTAAACAAGGCACTGTTTATCTGTGCAGACTGTATTCATTGCACATCCCATCTGCGGGGCAGCGGCACCACTCAAATCTGTCCGGCTCTGCAAAGAAAGGGTCTGCAGACCGGTCCTCAATAACAGTCTGCATGGAGGTGCCAGGCTGAAGATCAATACTCTCAACGCTGTGACAACCCACACCCCCCACCCACAACTTACCCACCCCACATAGAATACACACATGCTAAGTTACAGCATGTTTTGGTTTTTTTGTAAACATTTTTGATATTTGGACAGACAGACTTGTTTTTCTACTGCTCCCTTAATTCCCCACCAGAGGTGAGGAAAAACTCTTTTAAGAAGCCATTAATTTTTCCTTCTTATGAATCATCGTGAAAGTTTCTATCGAGATTTTCATTGCTAAATGTCTTTTCCACTTTCACAAATTAATCGAGGTGTTATTATTATTAACTGATTTTGATGAGCCACCCTTGCATCCCCTCTTGCATAACTTTTCTCCTGAACATTGAGTAATGGAGTTGTTGTCATTTAGCAAAGTTCAATGCATCAAAGACTTTGCAGATAGGCTCAAATCTGTTGTTTTCAATATCTATTAGTTCCACAAAATTGAGCCCAGGCCCTGCCCAAAAGGGCTGTGCAGATAGGCTCAATCTTTAAGTGCTTTCTCCTCTTTTTCCAATACACAAACACACATGCACACACTAAACCATCCCTCCCTTATCTGTGGGCCGAGGAACCTTGACTCCAGCCTGTGCAGACAGTGCTATCTAACTGGGCCATGTCTCTATATACACAAGGAAATCACCCACTCCTCATGAAGAAATGAACTCTGCATCAGACATCCTGGTCCGGAGTTAAAAGAGGGAGAGAAAGAAAAACATTTTTTGAAAGGCTAATGCAGCTTGAGAGGAGTCACACATGAGCCCTTGTTGGAAAAACCCTGAGTTCAAGTGCAGAACAAATCCCTTTTATTCCTCTAATGTTCGGGACAATGTCTTTGCTGTGGTTTGTGATGCTTTGGCCTCCGTCCCTGGTATTTTCTCCATAAAACATATATGGCGTGACATTTCATTCCTGACTTTTCATTACATGAGTCGTGTTCTCAGAGAGAACCTGTGATTAAAATGTAGATTGAGATGAGCAGCATGATGCTAACCCTAACCCTAACCCTAACCCTAACCCTTATATAGCACAAACTGATGTAGTTGGCTTAGCATTGACTCCAAAGTGATTCGCACCCTCTGCTTCTGCTGACCAGTCCGAAGTGCTCGTCCGGGGGGGGGGGGGCTCCTTATAATAGTCTGATGCAAGGCCCAGCACAGTGGGAGCTCTTCAGCAAAGATATTCCCATGAAGCTCAGTGGCAGTGCTGACTCGGTGAAACGTGTGTTTGATTCCTGGAGGGTGTTTCTGCCTGCACTGAACCCTCACTGACCCAACGTGGCTGTGAATTAAACACAAGTACACGATTCAGGAAAAGAATCGTGGACTTGCATGTACTTGAACTGAGCCTCTGGGCTTTATAAATGTAACCGGTCATATGAAGTTGTGATCAGAAATCATGTTTAATAACCAGAATTCAGCAATTATCCACCAGAGGATTTTTAACTTGTAGTCATTAGAATGCATCCAGGATGGAAAAGATGGGAGTTAGGTAAAGTGATCTAACCCAACTCGTTTAATTATTGTTGCTGAATGGCTGAAAATCCAAGAATGACTTGACGGAAAAATTGCTATTTACTGAAGAATCACATTTTTTATCTCCGAGTGAGTCATTTTGTCACAGCAGAGTTCTGTAAATTGCTGAGCTTCTTTATGTCCTAGATAGATATTGTAACAACACCCGGCTGTACACAAGCATGTGCATGTACATGTCTCCAAGCACGTAGCGTCCATGTCCAAAGACTGAATGTTTGCTGACTGATTTGCTAACACAGCCTAATGAATACGATTGGGTAAGTGAGGCTTTTGTTGTGTGATGCAGCTCGGTGGATCTTTTCTCAGCGGATCACACCTCACTCTAATCCCCCCACAACTGCGTAAAGTTATGAACCCGTTGTTGAAATCCATTACAGCAAGTAATTTTACCTCATCACCAGCTCTTTATAACTTGTGAAAAGTCTATCACTGGTGCACTTAGTAATTTCTAGATGTTGACTAGCAACAGAGCAAGTAAAACTTTCTGGGTGGTAAATGACTCTGCACAAAGATGGTTCTAATTACAAATCTTCCTTCTTGTCTGTATTTCTTTCCATCCATCATTTTTCTCCCAGGCTTCCTGGGACAGCCTGAGGATGAGGGGTAAATGAAGCATATACCCTCCGGGGTCTTTCTCACACGAGGCAACAGTTTGCATGATCCAATAGAGGCAGGTGGCAATGGCACCTTTTCTGAATAGTCTTGGAATCTCTGCTACTATGTCAGCCCACTTTTCAATTCATTCTGGCCCACCCTGGGCTGCTGCTGGGTCCAAAATGCCAGGCCCCAGCGAGAATTGAACTCGCGACCCCTGGTTTACAAGACCAGTGCTCTAACCACTGAGCTATGAGGCCTTTGCTTGAGGACAGGGGCCTCTCTCCCAGCACCAGGAGCTCCGGGCCTGCAGACTCATAATGAATACTTTCTTGAAACCACATTCAATCGGTGCCTGGAAAAACAGTATCCCACAGGCAGCTGTTATTAACCTTGCTGGGATTCCCAGCCTTCAGCCCAGCATCTTTGCATCCCTGTCTGCAGAACACCGTCGCCATGCTGAGTCAGGAACAACCGTGAGAAATGGAAGAAGGTTTATTTGTCCCCAAGATGTAAATAATGCAGGGGGTATGGTTTAGTGGTCTCACTCATTTGACCATCCCTGTCTCATTCAGAAGCTCGTTGAGGCGTTCTGCTGTTTGTCTTTTTCTACCTCTCTGTCATTACATGCAGCCCTGCTGAATGATGGACCAGTAAGGTTCACTGGGGAGGATATTTGACTCAGGATTTTCCAATAATACGATTTGAAGCATCCTTCCAGCAGATAGTGGTTTTGTGGTAAAGGGAAGGAGTAAGAGCTTCCACCTCGCTGTATAAATACAGCAGCTGTTTGTGATGTCAGTTGTAATCTGCACTCTGGACACGGTGATGAACATATTGTGGTTCTTCTTTAATGGCTGCACTGCTATGTGGCACACCTGTGTCCATGCACAATCCAGCACAGTGAGAGGTCCACAGCCCGTTTGAAATTTGCAGGATAGGAATAAATGACCGATTCCTAGTATCATGTTATTGTCAATCGTCTGTGACGGCAAGAATGGCCCCTGTTGAAGAGAGAGGAAGTGATGAGCAACCTTTACTACCTTTATCTTTATGGCCAGGAGCATCCTTCGCACCTCAGCTATACAGTTAAAGCCTCTTGGAGTATCAGCCGTGTGAATGATGGATTGGAATCTGTTGGAACCTGAATCTCTTCCTGCACGTCCCACTTTTACAGTTGCTGCATTTGAATGTTCAGTAAGAAGTTAAAGTGAGTCCAGGCCATAAGGAATGAATGCTGGTCAGAAAGTTTATTATGTGTAGAATATTGAAAATAAGTATTTTGTTGGGCTGGAGAGAAGAAAAAAAAATTGCTGTATATATTTTAGTCCCTTTGTAGATTAGCTGTAATAACCTAAGGCACTGGTTGGAATAAAGCATGGGATATTAGTTCTGTTACTTTCCCAAGGTTGCCTGTTTGTGGGGGCCTGTCAGTCCTCCCCTCTCTCACAAATCCCCTTAAAACCCCCGGAGTCAGCGTGGGTGTATCAGGCTGTTGGATCTGCTGTGTGCAGGACTGGGTGACGAGCCGTCGTTCGAAGCCGACGAGGGGGGGAGAGGACAGCTACTCTGAGGGCGCCCAGAGTGCTGGGAGTCACTCAGCCACAGAAACCCTGTGTTTGTGTATGGAGCACGCTGCTCTTATCTCCCGCCTGTACTGACGCCACACTCTTCCTGTTTCAAATCTTTACTGCTGATTTTCACTTCACTCCTGCTTCAGCCCCACCCAGTCCTGTTGTTTTTGGTGTTCTTGTTCTTTTGAATGAAGATTAGATAGTGTTTCAGTGACACAAAAAGAGACAGAAGCATAGCTGCAAAATGTGCTAGTTAAGATAACCATGCTGGTGATTTTAACGGTAAGCATGGACTGTTATGACGATTTATTATTACTAAATATAGTGGCGTAGGATTTCCATTGCACACAACTACTCCATGTCATTGTTTTTGATGTGAGATCATGTGACAGTGAAAGGTATTTTTGATAGACACACATTGGCTTTCATCAATGGTAGCATAGCAGCGTGCTAGCGCCAGACCCCCTGCCGTAGCCGCAAAACACACCGAGCGTCACGATAATGACAAACACAAACGATCACGTGGGAAGCGTAAAATCTTGTTTAAGTGCATGATCAACCCTCCATGTTTTAGACAGACAGCTGTAAAAAAAAGAAAAATAAACCCAAAGTCACTGACAGCGGAAATTTCCAAGGCAACACTGATACCAGAATATAGACAGAAATTAAATGAAAAGCACCCTAGTTATGATTTGCATTACCAGAATCAGCATTAGTTTATATTGATCGTTGACACTCATTCTTTTACCCACTAATTTTCATACTTTTAAAAACAAAACTCAAGATGTTCGGTAGTATAACAACATGCATTATATAATTTTCGTACCAAACATGTTTGCGAACTTTGGGAGGTGTCTATCTTTCTTCTCCTGCTTTCCAAAATCAATGACAGCCATCTAAAATACATAAACATTGGAAAAGCACCCGCAAGTCCCCGGCTTGGTATTTGCAAGCGTCACTACCAGTCTTCCTCTCCCCTGTCTGGCCTGCCCAGGAGCCTGGATGGCCAAATTTGATGGCGCCAAGTACTCTGCAACGCTGCCGTAATCAGGAACAGCGAAAAGCGGTCTCTATCACACAGAGTTTCTTTCCCTTTCCTTTGTTTTCCACAGATTTCCTTCCTCGTTTTCTTAGATATTCTGTCCCCACTGATGTAAGTCCAAACAGAGGCCTATTTAGAAAGTAAACAGATGAATGAGGGGAGGTTCTGGGCCTGGCGTCTGCGGAGTCAGGCACAGATTGGAGACGTCTCGCTCCACCCGCTCCGTGCTGACACAGCCTGTAAATATACAGCATGACAAATGGCCCGGCTCTGCAGTGGTCCCCTGACCAATCTCCGACAAGAAGGCCTGAAGCCTCAGTGACTAGCCGGCAGGCAGCATCTGAGTCACTGTCACAAGAGACATATTGTTTATAAGACAGAGAGACACTGTAACATAAACACTAATAGCCCTTGAATGGGTGACACATTGGGAAAACCCTCGGTTTGTGGCTCCGAGTTTGTTGCAGCTCGTCATTGTGTCTCACACTGTGGGATTCTCCCGAATGACTTATTGATCAATCACGTATTATATTTACTTTTACTGGTTCTCAAGCGAATGGTTATGTTAACTCTGGTATAGCTTGACTGTCAGTTTGATTTCCACCAAACTTTGATGCTATAGCGCCAACGCATTTCAATGCTTTACCCAAACTGACTTTTTCCTGGGGCTCTGTGTATAAAATTGTTTATATTTCACTCCCCCTTTCAGCATCGCCTTTATGTGATAGCTGTAAAAAGAAAAGAGTAAGGTCTCAGATAGTAAAAGTAATAGTCGTAATGAATCGTAACCCTTTCGGAGGCAGGAGAGGAATGTCTTTTGAAGTGGGTGGGGGTCTCAGAAAGATAAAGTGGGGAGGCCCTCGGGGGTAAAAATGCTCAGTTTGACCTCTAAGGATAGACCTGCAAGCTGAAACTCTTTCCGGCTCTGCTCTCAACCAGGATTTCCTTCCCTTCTTTAGGCGCACGTCTACTAAAGCACCAGGGACGTGGGCCACAGTGGACCATCTATTGTGAGGAGGCTTACTGGCTGAGGTCACACAAGGAGGCCGAGAGCGCCAGACTGGCAGGCGATCCGGTTTCCTCCAAGATTTGAGATCAAGTAAATCAGAGTTTGAAGTTGTTACCCTGACGACCATTGGTCCTTTCTCCCATGTACGCCACTTTGCTTTACAGAAACAAGATTTTGCGCGCTTGCCCATTTGTCACTGACTGGCTCTCGTTTCAGTGAATGTGATACCACCCGGCTTCACAATGAACTTCTACAGCCAGTGTCGGTGTTGTGTTATCCTCCATTAGCATGTACACTGAAGCTCCATTAGTCATGCCCCGGATTTATGCCCCACATGAATACTGTGTTAAGAGGGTCAAATTTTCACAGGTTGCTGAGGGCAGTGAAGCCAAAGCGATTGATTTGGATTTAAAAGTAATGTCCTGGGGATTCATTTGAAATACACACCAACAGCTTCATCTGCTACCATCCCGGAAATTGTATGACGTTAATGACAATTTGGGTATACAGGCAATCAAAAACAGTGACAGTGTGTAGATCCACAAACTTTTTTATTGTTAATCAGTGACTGAAACACAGAGTACAATCATTATGTTGGTGTGTAAACACCCCGTTAGGATTCCTCTCATAATTCTGCTGCCTGGGATCATATTATGAAATCGGTCTGTCTGTTGATATCCCATCAAATCATGTTCATGTAGCACCGACGTGTAGCTACGCTGCTGCTGCTGCTGCTGCTGCTGCTGCTGCTGCTGCTGCTGCTGCTGCTGCCACTGTTGCTGCTGCAGAAAACTGTCTCCTGCATTTAATATCACATCGCTCTTCAATCTTCAGGGCCTCACGGTGATCTTTCCCTCACTTCACATTAGTTTTCCTCACTCCACCTGAGGCTCGTGCAGGTTGAGATACTCCACAGCTGCTTCTTCTTCTACAATTCCAACCTTTTTGTCTCTTTTATTCCACTTTTGCAGGAAAAAATGTCTCCAAGGGAGCCCTCGGTCAGCACATTTTTTCTTGTAGGACACTTCAAACAAAAGGGAGCCAATCGTTATGGCTGAGTAACCTTTAAATCTATAAATATATGGCAGACAAGCACTTGTACACCTCTAAAACCAAGCATCATAACTTTAGGACAGTCCAATAATGATCTTTCATATTTCAATAGAAACGCCAGTATGCAGCCAGCGTCGACAGGCAGCAGTAATGTGTTCTGACCTCAGCTGCAGAGACAGCGCAGACCTTACAGTTTCAGTGAGTGAATTGGCTATAATCACTATCAGGTCTGTGGTAGTAAGTGGCTCCTGCTCTGTACAGGCGGCTCCATGTCTGACCTGTCTGTGGTGAGGCAAAAGTCTGCTCAGTGGGAGAGCTAAACGCTGAGGGCTGGGGTCACTCACTGTCTCCAGCCTCCCTTGGATATCTGCACGCCATTAACAGCAATGACTCCGATGACATGTTCTTCCTGGCCTGTTCGGAGCCCTTTGCTTCAGCTAGAGGTGCTTGTGGCCCCTGGTCTTGAGTCCCTTGTCTATTTTGGGAGGTAATTTGGAGCCGGACACTCTGTCTCCCCAATCCTGTCTCCTGATATTGCTATCAACTGTTTTTAACAGGAGCCATTACAATTTACGAGAGTGACGCCAAGCCAAGCAGTTATCAGGACCCTAACGCCAGATTAGCTGTTGTCTTCTAATGAGCATCCTTGAATGGGGAAATAGGGGAGGTCACTCCTGGACAATAGAACTGCTGTTCTTGATGGCTGGGACACAACAGGAAGTTCCCTGAAAAGACTGATCCTGACAAAAAAATAAAGCAAACCAGTTTCAATCATGGTTAGAAAACTTAGTGATTAAATATTGCATAGTTTGAGCATTGACCATCATTTCACTGAGGCAGGATATCTTTAGATATTCCCTGAAGCTGTCAATAAAAAAGCAGTACTGCAACTCCTACAAGGATTGTGCGCCGACACCACTAAAGCGTAGGCGTCTTGTATTAGGAGAGACACTTCAGGTCCACATGGAAAAGAACCCGTTGCACCGTTTGGCTACGACAGCCATTAATTATTTGCATTTTGACATAAAGCATGCAACCAACCGACTTTGTGTTGGGACAAGGTGTGGCCTGCACCTCAGGATGATGTCACCTTTGTCCTGAAACACTCCTCTGCTTTATCACCAGGAGAAATATGATGGCAATCAGATTAAAATATTTCATAAATTGATCAGCATTGTGTCATTAAATTATCTCTCAGGTTTCTCTTATTCATGTTAAACCTGACCAAAGTACTCTGTGGCAGTCTTTCATCGGCTTTTCCTTCTTTATTTCTTTATTGCAAAGCAAAAAGTACAATTTACTGCACAGCTTCTATTTTTTTTAGCAGGTAATATATTGAGGATTTCTCTCAGTACGTGCAGACGGCAGATTATAATACACTGTGCTGTGCACGTTATCTTTATGCCGTCGGTCGTGACTCTGTCGTCAGACTTTGTTTCTTTTAGTTTTTGAGGCGTGGATTAGCGGGAGTGTTGAGTCAGACTAAGGCAAGGGCCCAGGAGGTTAGGCCGGGGAGACACACATGTAAGCAGGCTCCACTGCCGCTGAATGGGCCGATAATGGCCTGGATCAGAAGGAATGTTTTCATGGAGCCTCGCTACTGACAGCCGGCCCCCGGGGACACGAATTACTCTGACTGATACAAAAAGAAGATGACAAAAACACCGCTTCGAGCGCTGTCTCCCTGGACTCCTTGTCTCCAACACAAGTAAATGAATCAAATTGTCTCCAATTAAATATTTAACCACTTTTTTTCCCCTTTGGTTTTTCCTTCTTCTCTGCCATCGGTTTTTCTGGCAAAAAAAAACAACATTTCTGAGACAAGAAGTACAATTTGTAAATATTACACAAATATCACGTGGTATGTGCTATCTTGTTCGCTTTTTTTGACTTAAGAATGGGTCGTACAGTTTGGGAATTACATCGAGAACGAGTCATTTTTGTGTGCAACGTGTAAAGATGAGTCTTCTCTTGGAGCTGAAGGCTTCTCCAGCTTCAATGAGGGAATGAGGGAGCTCTGCTCCAGCCTGTGCTTGCTCTCTTCCAAACCCACTGTTGCCAAATTAAACATTTACTTCACGTGGCTTAATGCTTTTAATGACAGAATCTTTCTTGTTCTTTACTTCGAGTTCCTTATCGAACTGTTATTTTTTTAAACATTATCTTAAACAGATGTGTCTTGCACTCTCAGCCTTGTTCTAATAATGACTAGTAATGACACAAACATCTTGTAAAAGGTTCTCAAGTACCTTCATTGTTATGATGAATTATTTTGTATCGCCCATGATTGAAAATAGCATTTTTCTCTTCTGTGATCTGACCTGAGACCATAATAAAGTAAACTTCATGAAGCTTTTATCTGTGATTAGTTGGTTAGTTGGTTTGTTCTGGCTCCACTGCGTGTTGCAGGAGTGTGTCACCCTCTGCTGAAGCTTCAGCTGGGAGCTAGGCTGGCGTGACCGCTGCATTATGGTCCAGGGGTCCCCAGGGGTGCACGGGTCTGGACCTTCACAAGGAGAGGACGGGGGGCACAGGCCTGTGTGAACAGCTGCACCCTGTTTTAGATCTCCATACTCAGTTACCTCGTGCTCTTTGAAGAAGTCCTCTCTCGCACACTTTTACACTTAAAGCGCACATCAGCAGAGTCGGGCTTGCATATGACTGGAGGATTAACAGGTCAAATGCCAGAACTTTGTTTTCTTCATTTGAAAAGAGACGTTTGGTTTAGCTGGCTTTGTAAGTGCACTGTAATTCTGCAGAGGAAGATTTGTCCCCTCAGTGCAACACCTGCCAGTTGTGTCTCTATATAGTTACTCATTTTCCAGTTTAGGGAAGTGGAGCTCCTCCTGTGGGTAATCCACTTGCTACCCTACCTGGATTTTGTAACAGATCGTATAATAATGTCTCCAAGTACCAGTACTTGTTGCCATTAGATCGATCCGCTGGTGATGCATGGTATATTGTACAGCCCGACAACTGTTGCTAACACTGGTGCCTATACGCACGTGAAGCCACTTAACAAGCCATGCTTGATTGGCTTGTACATATCTGTGAGACAGACTTAAAACCTTGCATCGTTTCAGTTATGATGCAATTAGATGATCGCCCCATGTTAATGTGGAGGAGGGGGAGGCAGCAGACGTCTTCATGCACGTTCCTTTAACCTAATTGAAAATGCGTGTGACACTGATTTGGATAAAGGGATCCACTGCAATAACAGTTTTCCTTTTCTTGTCTGACATGTGATTGAGTTACAAGCGGGAATGTATCTGCAACAGGTGCCTCCAGCAGGCTGCAGACACAACTGTTTCCTCACTGTTCTCAGCCAGCCAGGGAAGCCGGAGCTTGGTTCTGACACTGCTGCAACCTTCAGACCACATACACACATTTTTTCATCATTAATGGTGCGTCAGAGGGTTTTTTCACGGTCACATTTGTTGATGTTTGGTGAACACAGTCTGATGTGTGAGGCGCGTGTTTGGTAAAGTTACCCAGTGGGTTTATGCTCATTTAAAGGTCAACGGTGACACTGCTGTTGCTGCTGCTGTACATCTGGGGCATGGGGGTCTAATGGGTCACATCTCATTTTCAGTCTTCAGTGGTGCTTTTAGAAGTGTCATTTCCGGTGGACTAATATAATGCTGCTACCGCAAAATACACAAAACCTGTTTTAGTCCGTACGCTTTTGCAAATAAAACTGTATTTTTTTTCCGTAAGTTTTCTTTTGGTCAGAGCTCAAACTCAAACATCCTGTGGTAAGGAATTAAATGAAGGAATTGTGTACATTTTTACTGACAAAACATTGAATAAACCATAGAATAATTACTGATGTTAGGCATAGGGGTTGCTTTTATTTATACCCTTATTAAACTATACTAATATAACTTTATTAATATTCTGGCAGCATTCCAATATACATCCATCCCAGCAACTTTATCGTAGACATATTCAGGCTTTGGGTTATAATCCATAGGGTTGGCATTTCTCTTTTAAATTTCATTTTTTAAAATAAGAAAGGTCAGAGAATGGAGAGATTGATTTGGTTTTGTTAAAGTGAATAACTGAGAAAAATATATTTAGTTTATCCTCTGTCCTCAACTAACAATCTTCTTTTAGGAGTTGAACTATACTGTTTTGTTCTTTAAATGATTGCCACATTTGCTCCACAGCAGAAATGAACCCCGCATCTCATTTGCATTAAACCTCCTCGATTTTCTGCTCATACCGCTGGTTTCACGGGGAAACACGGAATGTGGGTTTGCTCCTGGTAAGTTTTAGTAACTTTAACCTTTAAGAGAAAAACCCAAACTAGCTGTTGGTGTTTCGCCTTTAAGAGTTAAGAAACTTGAAACCTTGTTTGCGCAACAATCAGTGCAGCAGCTCGCAGCCGCCAAAGTGTCTAGACTAGCACATGATGGTAGTCAGCCAATGGCTCCACCGCTCTCCTCGGGGGCCCCGTGTGTGCGTGCGTCTGCGCGTGTGTGTGTATGTGTGTGTGAAGGAGAGAGAGAGAGAGGGGAAGATAGAGAGAGAAGGGGGCGGGGGGACGCTGAAAGAAAGGGATCGGATATGCACTTTGGTTTGGATCTCAGTAGAGACGCTGGAGCGCGAGTGAGTATCCGGACTGATCCTCTTCAAATCTCAGTGTGCACGGATATTTTGCTGGGATCGTTTAAGTTTCAAAAGGAAGTGCGGACATCTCTCGAAGACAACAGCGATCCTGACATCTGGTTCATGTTCCCGGGATTAAACCGCTCCGAGGTCCCTCCTGCGCTACGTGCCGGTGTGCAAAGTAGATCCGAGGTCGATTAAAGTCCGGGACAGTTTCAGGCTGCAAGTTGTCTTCGGGGATCGGGGCTTTCTGGCTTTGGATGTTGTTATTAAGTCGATTGTGCTCTGCGGTCGTGTTTTCCACTCTTTTATGCGTCCGAGGCAAACGTATATTTGCGATTCTCTCGGAGACCCCCCGGCTCAAAGGTGTCTATTTACAGCCCAATCGTCCGAATGAATGCATCCCTAAAAGAATGTTGCATTGCATTGGTTGCGTGATTTTGTTGTGAATGCAACAAAATCGCCTTTATTCTAATGTTGCGGCTGTGCCACCAGTGCTCGTCAGTTAGCTGTGCATGGTCTGCACGGCATTTCACGCACATTAATGTTTTACAACGACCATAGAACTGTCTGCAATACTCGGATATCCGTACAAGAGTGAACCCCCCAAATAGATTTTTAAGTTGTCGTATGTTCAGGACGAAACGCTCAGGTCTTGTGCGGCGACTCTGGAGAAGCCGTTTGATCCCAGATACAGAAGGGGCAGATGGAAATGGCAAAACTAACGAGGGCTGCAGGGACGATCTATTCGGAAACAATCCAGAGAAAATTCCCAAAACGGAGCTCGGGCCGATGACCCCGAGCGGGTCTCCGGTGGAGGACACAGCGGGTGTGTGCACACGGAGCCCCGCCGAAAGCGCAGCTTTGGGGTTCCCGTCGGACCAAGATGGGGCTGCCGTGTGCGTCCAGGGACAGAGGAGCCCCCGTTCCACGCAGGACCGAGAATGCAGGACGGTGACGTGCTGCTTATTTAAAGACCGGGACCACTGCGAGCTTCAGGATCCAGAGACGGCTCAGGGGAACAGGGATCCGGGGTCGTGTCACTTCGTGCTGAGAAGCCTCGGGGCGCGGGACAGCGGCTCTCCCGAGTCGCAGGAGATGATGCCACGTACAGTCTTGGAGCAAGAACTGAAATCAGCCACATACTCACTTTTAAAACGGCTTAAGGAGAGGTCGCTGGATACCTTACTGGAGGCGGTGGAGTCCAGAGGCGGGATGCCCAGCGACTGTGTCAGGATTTCCCGGACCGAGCTGAGATTGGGCGGCCATGTGGCTCCCCCAGAGCTGCTTGTGTGTAAACTGTACCGCTGGTCCGACCTTCAGCACCCTGCCCAGCTCAAACCGCTCTGTGAGTGTAAGAGCTTCGGGACCCTGGACAGTCAGACAGTGTGCTGCAACCCGTATCACTACAGCCGCCTCTGTGGGCCAGGTAAGCCCCTGCACGCACCCGTGCACGCACCTCTTCAAAGTCTGCAGAGCAACACATTACACCCAACGGGTACACACTTAACCCGTATTTATTTTGCACCATCATAAGCCAGAACGTAGAACATAGTAGTGGAAGACTGGACAGGAACATTTGTTTTTACATTTGAACGTCCCCAGATTTGTGATGCGTTTATTACTTCCTTTAACAAGGATAGTGGAAAACATCTCATTTGATTAAATGGTCAATCATTGCTAGAGTCAGGCTCATCATCATCATCATAAACCTAATTTGAGTGAGCATATAAGATCAGGTAGCCTAGATTTCCTCAAAATCTGAGTCAATATTTTGTCTATTTTTGGTATCACTGATATTTTAGCTCTTTGGTTCTTTGGGGGGAAATGACGAACTATCCAAGCTGTTACTTCTGTCATGTTTTGGACACTAAAGCACATCTCACACCTGCCGGTGAAATCCAGGTTTTTCAGTTCACAGCAGACATGTGGACAACCTTTAAGCATATTATAAACCCCCCAGGCGGTGCGTTGTATTTGAATATCAGCACCTTCGCTGTGATTTGCCGCTATAGCTGTATTTTCTCGCTGGTTCCTTGTAGGATCATTGCCAAGTAGGCCAGTCCTCGAGTGGAGCGCGTTATTGTGCAGATCAGATTCCGTTCGAGGTTTGAACATGGTTCTACAGGTCAGATTTGTTAGCCTTTTAGGATTTAGCTTTATTTCCTATGCAATTACATATCTCTGGCAGCCCCCCAGCCCCCCCTCCCTCCCCCCAACCCCCACCCGTGTTAAGCAGAGTGGATGTTGGCTGGGGGCATGCCTGCGATCTGGCAAAGCTCAAACTCTGGGCCACACAACCCCGTTGACCCAATGACGAGGGCCGGTATCATGTAATAAAGATGCAAGCGTCTGTATTTCTGTCTCCTCACTGGCACGGGAGATGGATTTTCCATAACATCCACGTTTCCTCGAGCCAGCTGGCTATGACAAACACTTCAAAGTCACAAGTCCAAAGATATCGAAATTCGTGGTGCACGAAACGTAGGCGCGTTCTCACGTCCCACCCCGCAGTCGAACCTGAATAAGTTATTGTGGAGCCCCGTGTTTACAGGAAAAACATTTGCAAGTGGAGACTGTCAGAGATATAATGAGTTGGAAATTTGTCCCCCCCCACCTTCCCACTGAAGCAGTGGCTCTAAGACGACGGATTGCTTTGAGTTTCTTTCCTAAACTGTTGAGAGACTCGGTAGGAAGAAGGGAGAGGCGCAAATACCGCATATTGGGACTGAGGCTCGTAGTAGACATAGCTGGCATGCGCTCATGCGTGGCTCGATAGAGTTGGTATTTCTTTCAAGCTATTGAAGGTGAGGGTGGGGGGGTGGCTTGAGTCAGTGCCCCAATCAGTGTTTCTGAATCAAGATGTTGATCAGGACTCATGGGAGAATAACATTCAAAATCATTTTCATTCCCCTTATTTGTTTTTTTAAACAAAAACCCAGAACATGTAGAGAACCGTGCTGCGTTAAAGGGTTCTCCAACTGCAGCTCGCTTAAAACGTGTTTGGGAATTCTTTGAAAATGAACAACGGCTGGGCAAAGACGCGACGCTGTCTAACGTTTGACAGAGAACTTGGACGCGGACGAGAAGTTTTTCGCTGTTATTTTTCCAGGCATTATACTTTTCGAATGAGATCAGTTTCAAGTTGCACTTTAAAAGCCCTTTTGTCCTAAGGAGGTCCCCTCATGCTATTTAGGTGAAGGAGTGGTGATAATATACAGTTTGCATACTACTGGCGCCAGACTGGCTCGCTGTGTATCTGAGGGACTGAGTTCAGATCCCAGCAATTACTGCCGCCACTCTTAAAGGACCCGCTGCTATTATGCTTTTCTCCTTCCCCTTTTCCCTGTAGGCGAGGTCGCGCGGTGCTCGCAAACTTTTCTTTCCTTTGTGCCGTTGCTCCTCGTGCCAGTTGGTCTGTGCTTCTGCCGTTTTAATCGGATGAAATTGGGATCTGTGGACAAAAGTAGGTCAAAAGGCAGAAACCTTCATAAACTCCTGCCTCTGCCGGGCAACAAAAGCCTCGTTAACATTTTATAGAAATATCATCATTAAGGCCAAGCGCAGCAGACTTCGGCTTCAAATTCACACAGAATGTGACCCAGTTGACGACGCTGGGTTCTTTTCCGAACAGTGTGGGGTATATATATATAGCATTCTCCAGGTTTGTCCACTTCTTTCTATCATCAGTCATCCCCGCCCCCCGCCGAGTGCTTACAGGAGCACGGTTACAGAAACTAGTCCCTCCAAGAGCCCCCTCAAAACTACTTTCCCACATGGTTGTTCCTCTGATTGTGTTCACAAATCAAGTCGGAACAGTGAAGTGGCGCGGCCGGTCCCAACAGTGGCATCGTGTCTCTGAGTGCTTCCTAATTACGTGACGCAATCACCCAAGGCTGTGGCCGGCACGCCTGAGCCGCGAGCTCCTATTGTATACTTCATTTTAAACCCCTAGAATAAAACAACTCCTGTAGCTATACTGTAGTTGTGCCTACTGATGACTCCCAAAAAACAGCAGTTCTGCTTCCAAAAGTCTGAGATTTTATTGTAGAGAACAAGTTTTACCTTTTTGTCCTTTTATTATGTTGACCTGAATGTTTTTCATTACAGAGTCACCGCCGCCTCCTTATTCAAGGCTTTCCCCCAATGAAGAACACAAACCACTGGGTAA
The DNA here is from genome assembly GCF_003711565.1 of Takifugu flavidus. Lineage (NCBI taxonomy): Eukaryota > Metazoa > Chordata > Actinopteri > Tetraodontiformes > Tetraodontidae > Takifugu > Takifugu flavidus. The sequence continues at coordinate 4,828,121 of NC_079532.1, forward strand.
GCATCACACACGTCATCCTTGTCCTGTCTGCTTCCAGTTTGATTCCCTCCTGTGGCTATCCACCTGAAATGTGGCCGCTTTTGATCCCGTGGTCATGAAACTTGCTGCCATGTAGCATTGGAATCTACAGTAGTGCGTGGGGGCGTTCGTTCATTCATTCAGGCTCTGGTTTGAAAGGAAGTATTTTGAATAAAGCAATGTTCAGAATTTTAATGGCCTCTTGTGCCTGTGTCTTTTGTGGGTTTAATTGGCCACATCTCCTGGCAGACTGCTTGGTAGGGCTGTGATTAGAGCAGGTCAGCATGTGGCTGCTGTTAGCATGCCAGCCCGAGCTGGTGTGGCAGTATGGAGAGGGGAGGATGTACTGGGGTTTCTGGCAGCGAGCCGGAATCGGGTAAAGGTAAAGTCAATCGCACTGCCGTATTTTTTTCCCATGCAGAGTGACTCCCAGCGTGGTGGTAATCGCTTCAAAACTGCTCCAAAACAGCAGTGATTTTGTTGGACTGGTGATTCATGAGGATCTCTGTTTTGTTCCCCGCAGACCTGTCAGACTCCACATTGTCTTACACTGAAACCGAGGCTGCCAGCTCACCAAACATCACACCGGGGGAATTCTCAGGTGGGTGGAATCCTCCCACTGTCTCCACATTAAATCTCACACGGCAACATCTGTTGCTAGAATTTAAGTAGAAACAATTTATAAGATAAATTTCAAAGTGTAGCTATTTGACGAGCCTTCGTTTTAATGTTTTGCGTGTGGTGTTTAAAATAGTGACTTTGAATCGGACTATAAATCATCCCATTACCATATTTAATTATGAGTTAATTGAGTTTATCCATCTTTCCGTCATCCATTTTTTTCCTGACTTTGATTGGGTTAAATTAGGTTTGAAAATGGGCACTATAATGCTTTCAGTGTGTACGTCTGTAAGAGTTCAGCCCTCGACTCTCCGTGCCCTCGGTTGAATACGCAAAGTTACAGAGGTAATTTCATTTTGATTATGCTTTTTATTCCATCTCATTACACGCCATTACGAGCAGTCCAGAGTCCTGCAGATAAAGGTCTCATTGTGAGCGGTGCAGAGGTTCAGCGGGGCGTGTGCACCAGCCTCTGAGCCGGCCTCCCCTCCTCTGTTTTTCTTTCAGAAATATTTGAGTGGGATCAAACTGTAATAAGATCCAAGCTAACTCAAAAACACACACAAACACACATTGTTGCGCGTGTGCATGTGCACGGGCGCACGCACATGCAACTCTATCTAGCTTGGCTGTAAGTGGGCTGTGGGGAGGGGTGGGTTCAGGGAAATGGAAGAGCTCCTGTGAATGGGGCCACACCAAAGGAAGTGAGTAAAACAGCCCTGTTCTCTGATTTGAAATAAAACACTCCTTTTTCGTGGCACAGAGTGAGCATGTCTTCCCCCTCGGAGTAAGTTCACAGCCAGGGTGCTCGCTTCCCCCGTTGGAGGGGAGTTAAAGCTCTCATTTTTGGGGCATGCTGGCAGCAGCAGTTCCTGTTCGCTGCTATAACCCAGACCACATCCACACTAGTTGTCATTTTAAAATCCCCAAGCTTTGCTATATTTATGGCATGCATCCGCACCATTCCCCATAAACAACCCCATAATCTCCGCGGTTGCATTTTTGTCTGGACAGGCAGAAATGGACATGTAAACACTGGTGCACTCATCAGCACTGGCTTCCCCTAAATGCATAAACATGTTTGGTTGTAGCTGCGCGTTTGGGTACACACCATGGCTCCTTTGCACATGTTCCCTTTGTTAAAGACAGAAAAATCTGTTTTTACTCAGTGACGGTGCACAGCATGGCACGTTGCGATCAAATCCTCAAGTCGGAAAGTGTGCCCAGCTATTTTGTTAGCACGAGTATGACTGGCTAGAGTCTCTGTTAACATTTAGCCGAGCGGCTACATTCAAAGGTCAGAAGCCTGGACACTGAGCAGTTGACATGGCTACCTGGCACTGAAGTATTCAATCATCACGGCCCCCCTCCTCCCAAGTACACATGCTGTCACCACCTCAGCATGGCCTGGTGACACTCCCTGAGTCAACAAATGAGGGGCTTGTCAGAGCGCGCACCACAATTCCTGAGAGACCGTGGTGAGCAGGGAGGATCTAGTCATGCTAGGCTTTGGTTACTTCCAACTGTGCTGCTTCTCATCCAGGCCAGGCTGGATCACCCCGCATCGGGTCGCTCGCCACTCAGCCTGGACACGTGAACAAGAAAAGGCCTGTGCGCTACTGGGTGATGTTTAGCTGCGCTGTGAGCTGATCTGCGTATGAATCCAGACTCTGTTGTTTTGTCTTTATCTTATCAGTAATACATTTTTTGTCATTAGTCACAGGATCAAACCAAGAGCATTTAGTGGTCTTCTGCATTCACACAAGAGGCCTCTAATCCACATTTCATGCCCGTTATCTTAAGATTGATTGTCACACATTGAACATATTGTTGATCTGGAAACGTCTTTCCCTGTGAATTCCCCTGCAAACTCTGATAAAGCGTGTTTTTGTGTGTAACCTGAGTTGTGTAGGGCCCAGGCTCCGCCCCTTATGCAATAACAAGCAAACCTTTTAAAAGAAAGTCTGGGGGGGGTGTTGAGTGAACGGGTGGGGTCTAGTCAAATAATCAACTACAGTTTGCAGCCCAAGGCTACAGAAATACCCACGGAGGCTTCTTTTGCTTCACACAATGGCAGAATAACGGTGGTGGGGGGGGGGGGGGTTGCTTTCCTGAACTGGTTTGTTTGCTGGATAAGCTCGTTCTACCACTAGTGTCTGGAAGAGGAAAATTAACTTCTTCAATGTAGTTTTTATGGAAACTGTTGATATGGGGGTGTTCAAACCCATTCAACCCCTTTAATATGATTCCAATCGCATCATTTTTGGCAACGCAGCCAATCTTTGGAACATTCCAACATTTACACGTGTGTTTAGCAGCATGTGAGAGCCGCAGCACTGTTTATGTCATGAAACGGGTGCAGCTTTTAAAGTCTGTGTGAAGCCGCTATACCTTTGCACTGTGTGTGTGAGGGAATGCACATTTGCTGGTGTTGCCCTCCCGCACCGCCTGCGCACCTGTTTCCTCACTCTGTGGGCCTGGTCGTGTGGTCATCGAAGTCGAGCCCTTTGAAGCAGGTCTCATTGCTTCCTGTATGACCGTCTGATGGGATGTTTTTCCCCCTATTGGCTTTATAGTGTCAGTCACATTGGCTCTGACATTGAGGCCTTTTTATGTTCTCCATGTCACCGCAGCTCTGGCCAGCCGCTCCTGACAGGCTGCGGTGATTTTCAGTATTGCTGCCTGATAATTACAGCCATTGGGAGGCCTTTTAATGTCGATAAGCGATACAAACAAGTATTTTAAGCAATGCAGGACTTCTATTTGTGCCTCACATCGTTAGATTGCGTTAGCAGTCTGCCTACATTTTTCAGTCACCGGGTGAAGTTTGCATCGTAACGCTGTGTGTGTGCATATCAGCGCTGGTGTGAGGTCAGCTCACCCTGTGAATGGGCTGGATTTTCACGATTTGTGGAAAATATCGATAAACAGATGGCAGAACCAACACATGCAGCCCATGTCCGGAGTCACGTAGGTTCCACTAGACCAGATCTGACTTTGAAGACATGTGATTCCACTTACTAGCAGCTAATTATATGGCATAACTTCTGAAGCATCTGAAAAGAGTTGTGGTAGATTGCACCTCTAATTTGCTCTGAAAATGTCTCTGTTTTCCATATTAGATCACGGATTAAGTTCTTTGCAGTGGTCTTGGGCACTTACGGAATCATAACCACCTTATTCATTTGGAACTATCAGCCGCGACAGTACACTAAATGCCAGTGTTTCCCCCTCTTATAATTATGATTCAATCTTTTCTGATCCGTGCTGTATTGTTTTTCTATGGTGTGACAGTGACCCCCCTACCCTCACGGAGTGAACCCCAGTTCACAGAGAACCCCTGGGTGATGGCGTCTCCCCCTGCAGTTTGGCACACGGCCTCTGGTTTCCACTGCAGGCCTCAGCCTTCCCAGTGCCTGGCCGCCCACATTCCCTCAGGAGCCCCAATGCTCCAGGATATGGGATGTGGAAATAATGTGACTCGAGTGCTTCCACCCTGCCCCCTGAAATCAGGTTTTGTGGATTGTTTATTTGAGGGGAAGGAGGCCTCAGACAAACATCCTGTTTTAAAAAGCAGCCTGGATTTTGCAGCCGAGCAGGGCGGCAGAGTGATCCTTTGCCGGGGGGGGAGGGCGACTGAAGAATGTTGAAGAGCAGTCTGGGGCCTCAGGAGGACATGACAGGGCTGTCCTCATCCGTTTGTCATGTCCAGTTCAGTTCAGTGGGTTCTAGCTATACATCCTGAAGGGTCCAGTGCTCCATCCTCTCATGTAGGGTCTTTACCCACAGCCCTCATCTCAAGTATCCGTTCCTGTCCTGGGAGGCTGACTTCCGTTTCCCCTTACGTAACATACATGAGCACAGAAAAAGAGCCATTGATAAGAATGATAAGGCCATTTTTGTGTTTTCCCTTTCTCAACATTGTTAGCGAGTTGTGTGTCACAAATGCACTTTCAGCTTTTCCTCCCAGGGGTACAACTCTGACGATCTTCAATATCCTCCACAACTCAAATAACTTAATGGTTTCAGTGTTAAGTTTATTCTTGTGTGAGGGTGGGTAATTTCCACACTTTGTGAGAGACTATGCTAATTTTCTCTTACAAGGAAGGGCGGTGACTCTTTTATGTGTTGACTGAAGTCAAAAGGTGACGGAAAAGTTCATAAATGTGATGTCGAATCGAGTACTTCGGCCATCTAAAGCCTCTTTTACGCAGCCCCAGAAACCAGTTTGCTGCTGTTATGTCTGTCAGGCCATCGTGGTGCCACTGTTGCTGTGTGTTTCTCACAGATAAAGCTAATTCTGTAGCCTCACGCAACACTCGCCAGCTAAGCTCACAATGCTGCACTTGTCATTTACTCAGACCACATTTAATTTTAGGCCTTACCGCACAGGTTAAAAAGTACAGCCTGTAATTATAACGGAAGGTGTGGCCAGGTTAGGAGTTGCTCCATATTCTACCTCAGCAAACAAAGTAAGTGAGTTAATCTTGTCGTGTGCTCAGGGTGGGCTGCTGTTGCCGTGGTCCCTTCCTCCAAGCCGCCACGCTGCACCAGCCTGCACCAATAGCTCCATTCATTCGACTCAGGGCACCGGGTTACAGCAACAAATACAGAGTGCGCAGTGCCATTAAAAATGTAAGGAATGTCCAACTGTTAGTTTAGTGTTTTAGTGTGCCTCCACTCAAGGCTGGGGGGAACAATACTCCATTTGAGATGGCCACTGTAAATGCTCTAGCTATGCAATGCCTGGCAAGCAGTCCAGGAGGAGATGCCAGTTTTGGATGCTGTTTTTATTTTCTGACCATTTCACCCACAATTATAAATCCAGACACTGGCCTTGGCCGCCTATGATTTAGGCCTGTGGTCTGATTGCTGGCAAAAATAGATTTAACATTTTTTTTCCCTTCCTCCCCAGAGCAGCACCGACAGTTGCGTCCGAACCTATGGCCGTCAGTATTTTTAAAACTCAGAAGAGCCAACACATTCTTTGAGCCTCCAGAATGCTGCATGTGGATTAAGTGCTGGGGCCTGGGTCGTTTGACATCTCTACAGTACGAGCCGGGGGGGACGGAGGGGAGCTCGCTGTTGTTCACAAACCGTACACCCGCAGCGTATCTAGGTCCTGTAAATATGTTCGCGGCTGGTCCTGTGTAAGCTCGTAGATAGGACCTGGTGTTTTTCTCCTTATCTTGTGTTTTCCTGGAGCTGTATCTGCATTCCACTCGGTACAAAGATGTGGCAAAAATGTAATTCTGAGTGTTGGATCTCGCTCCAGAAAAGTTATGCATTTCTGCCTCAGTAGAAAAACTAGTTTGAAGGATGGAGCAGCAAAACAGGCAGGATAACACATTATATACGGCTCCAAGTCTTCAAGCGCGGAAGATCGTTTGACACAAAACACTATCTTACGCAAGAAGCATTCTTATCAAAGCCCACGGGGAAAATTATACCTTTTTAATGCTTGATTCTTGATTGTTTGTATTTCTGAATGCTCGGGTTTGGTGCACCGGTACGTGCAATCAGGCTGTCGCATTTCAGGGTACGGTTTAGATTAGAGGTCTGGCTGTAACTTCCCCCTCTTCCACTCTCTGTGACTGCCAGCACATAATTTACTTAATGAAATCCTGCCATTCCCTTTAGCTTCAAGATTTTTTGCAGATGTTGACAGAGGAGGACTTGGTGAATTATTGGATATGTTCACTCCTGCATTTTTAATGAAAAGTCTCGCTGGTCACGGCCAGGCCGACATGTCGGGGACAGGAGGAACAGTTGTCTTTGTTTGGGGGTGTTGGTGTTGCCCGAGGTGGAGCAGTGTGAATTACTGCCCGGCAAGTGTTGTGATTGAAACAGAAACTCTGGTGCCACACTATCCTGACAGAACACATTCTCCTTGCAGACTCTGATCCACTGGGCCGATCAATAGGAAACTATTGTTTGAACGGCAACTCTGTCCATCATAGTTGAACCACCTCCCAGCCGGCTGGAAACCAAATACCCACCTTTCATCTTAAATTAGTCAGAATTATATAGCTCATATTGACAGGGGTCTCCGTTATTGTTCCTTTTGGTCTCAAGTTAAGTTTCCTCCCACAGTCTCACGCTTTTTTTGCCTGAGAAGGAAACTACAAACATCCCTCATCAGGCAGCCGCAACGTCTTCTTTCGCTGTACTTGTGTGATGAGTGTGTCATCAACAAGGACTTGTTATTGGCATAAATTCCAAGCTGCATGCTAGAGCTCCCCCCCCCCCCAAACCCCACGGTTCTAACCAGAATAGGAAGTTATGAGGCACACTGAGGGGGAGGAGGGGGCTCAGGAATGTGCAGGGTCTCCTCCACTGAAATGCTCCGGCCTTCTTGGCACTAACCTGACTCACACGCTCGCAAACAAACAAACGCACACACACACATGCACACACGAACACGGATGGGTTGTGTGAGGGGGTGAAAGGGCACCGCCACCCAGCAGGATGTTCGCAGAATGTTTTGCTTTCTGCGCTCTCGGCCGCCGCCGCCGAGTGTAGACATGATGGTGACAAAACGCCTCCCTGTAGTCTGCCCCAAGGTTTCGCCCTGGAGGACTTTCAGAGGAAATCTCTCAGAAATGAGCAGGACCATTAGTCCTCTTCCTCAAACCAGTGATCTCAGACTCGTGCGTCCAGACGGCTCCTGCTCGACTTCCTGCTGCTTTTGCACCCTCTCTTGTTTATTGATTTAATTTACTGATTATGTTTGTTATCTACAATCAAGGGTTCAGCACTTATCCTCCCTCGTGGGGTCATCCTGAAACAGTAACAGAGGGAAAGTGGAGAGGAAGTGGATGACAATGTAAAGCATTCCCATTGTGGCCAGTGGGGCTTGGTGGCTGGATTCAGTTTCTCCTGCTCCCAGAGCTTTAGCCCCTGTACATGGCTGCGTCTCTCCCTCTCTTTCTCTCCCTCTCAGAATGGAAAGGCTAGACCTCTGGAAAAAAAAATCCATAGACACATAAGAGGCGCTCCAGTTTGCATGTCAGTCTGATAAAGCCTACTTTGATGGCAGCGATAGTCCTGACGCCAGCCTAAATGCGTCCTGTGCCGGGATCACAATCTTTAGGAGTGATTGTCTGCAGACGTAAAGCTGCGCTATACTCTGAAAACAACAAAGGCAAAGACGGTAGCGGCCTATCCATCTGATGTTCCCTCAACCCCGATGAATCCCGGGACTGGATTGCTCAAAAGCCCAGATCCAGAGCTGCCCCCCACAGGCAGGATCGCTGATTTAACTCTTCTGAGTATTGGAAATCGTGGATCATCATGAAACTAAAAGCTCCTCCCTGAGGTTTAATGACCTTTAGGTCTCACCTCTTTGGTTGGATAAAATCAGGATTTGGGGGCAACCGTCAGTGCCCCCAGACCCGGGGTCACTGTCTATTAACTGGAGGGGACCTATTCCCTCTCACAGAACCACAGACTTCTGCTCCAGTTCTTCTACGTGCTGCTCTCCACACTGCCACGGCGGCGCTTAAAGAGACTGGCGACAGCGTTTTCTCTTCTTCCCTTCCAAGCCAAGTTTGGCGGAATGAGTTCATATCTGCTCCCTGCTTTGGATTAGGAGAGATGAAGTATAATGGGGGTGGCCCTGGAGCCTGGTGGGGAGATGTTCGCGCTGAGGGGAAGCAGTTGTTTGTCTGCCTGTCCCTGACACTCGGCCTCCCATTCATCTCACTCCAAGGCTGCAGAGCTGTGTTTACCCTGGGGCAGCTCTTTTCTGCTCCCCCCTCTGCCCTTTCTTTACCCCCTCCTTTTCATGCAGTCTTTAAAAGCATTACTGGGTGATCGTCAAGGATTGCCATTGAAACTTTCAAGCCCAATTTTTGTGTACTTAGCAGCAATTACCCAGATTCTCTCTCAAGTGCCAGGAACTCACAGAGGGGTGAGCTGCTTTTTTCAATTTGCAAACCTGTGGAAAGATCTCAGGCAAGTCGTGTTTAACATAAGCATACTTTAGCATGGCGCTAATGGTATTTTTTTCTTCTGTTGGAAAGCCTGTTTAAATAACAAGCAGTTATTTTTGATCTGCAGAAATCTCTGTAATAACGCAAATTTCACAAATAAGCCACCTCCACATTTTCATTTTCCACATCACATCATCCACCATTAGCTTCCGCGGTCAAATCTCCCAGTTTTCTACAAAAAGCATCATTGAAAAGGGAAAGCTTGCAATTTCCACTTTTCCAAGTTTCTTATGTTTTTAAGTGAAGTGTGAGAGGTTGCGTTCCAGGTTTAGGGTCATATTTTCAGTAATGTGCATTTGTTTCTTCACACTTAAATGAAAGGAAAACATCCACTGGCCTCTGTAACTGGAACTCTTGTCACACATCTGTGTAGAAACATGTGAGCCGCTCCACACGTTCCGGTGATTGCCCCTCGTCGCGGGAGCAGGAAATGCAATGTCCATACTGCTGCATTCACAGCTCGGGAGAGTGACACTAAGAGGAGCGGCTTTTGAGAGTAAAATAACAATAATAACATGCACTTCTTTTCTAATGGGTAAACGGAGCTGTTAAAAGGTGGCGGGGTTAAATAGATGCAGAGCACTAGTAATTGCTCCCAGCCCATCGTGGCTCCACCATGAGCCTCTGAAATACCAACGTGGATTCTAGAACAGTTGGGTTCTTTCTGCTGTGGTTCAAGGGAGGAAGATAAGCAACATCCCTGCAATACCTCATGTCTTGCTTTCAGAGTTTCTTCTGACTTTTGGCTCATTTTTTTCATTTTCTCTCTATAAATAAATGTGTAAGGAAAACCCGCCTCATACTTTCTGCGATCTTAAAACAATAAATAAACGTAGATATGCTTGGATGGAACGTTCAAAGTCAGGAAATCTCAGGGCATTATAAAATATTCTGAAGTTACCTTGGCCTCTGCAGTGGAGTCAGTACTTTCTGGGACGATATTGAAATCTCGCTGATAATATTGTCCAAACAATCTGCCAGTGGAGATCCCCATGACCCTAATTCTCTCGGCGTCCTCACCTTAAAACCCCTGTCCAGCCAAACCACACAAGCTCGTGAGAAAAACACAAACACCAGGCTTTTTCTTCCCCCGTCTGAGCAGACACATGTGCGCAGAGGCACACGTAGACGCCTAAAACAACACAGCGGCAGGAAAAGGCCTGGCTGATGGCGCACTCATTGTCTTCCCCTGGGCTCAGGTTTAAGATCTGATACATTTTTAACCTTTGTCCCACGCATTCCTCTTCCTGGTCCTCACAGTCTCACTGGCTACCTCAGTTCCAGCCTACGTGTGAAAGTAAGACACCATTCACTAGATTGTTTTGGTTTTTTTTCCTTTCAATCTAAATAAGGAGACGGCAGCCATTTGGTCTTTCAGGTCAGCCTCCACAGTATCAAAGTGAGGCTACCTTGACGAGTGGGCTCCATTTGATTTGAGACAATGGACGACCATAAACAAGTTGGGGCTGAGTTCTTTGTGTGTCCAAGCAGCGTCAAAGCAAAAGCCCAGCGCAGAGCAGAGGAGCGGGAGTGTGGAATTCACTAATGGCACATGCATGTTGGGGCCCCTGAGGAGAGGGGGGTCATTTCAGCCATCAGTGTGTGCGCAAACACACAGAGAGCCTGTCTGCAGCTTCCCTCCACCCCCACACATCCCTACTCACTTGCTCTCCTGTCCTCCCCCTCCTGAACACTGAGAGCTGGCGCATTGTCAGCGCGAGTCTGATACACATTTTTGTCAATCTTTGGACAAACGTTACTGGTGTGGGTCACTCAGCAGAAAGGCTTCTTTGGGTGGGAGCTGAGCGGGTGTTTAGTTGCATGAATCTGCGATTCTCCACCTTAAAGGCATTTGTTAATGGGGCGGGCAGTCATTAAGCCCAGAGAGCATAGAGAGTGAAAGAATGGGGCCACAGGCCCAGGCTTTATATCCTCTGTGCCAATAGACTCTCTGAAGCAAAATAATGGTATCACTCTGTGTGTGAGTTAATGGGAGTTGATAGCATGAAGGCGGGGGGGTCAGCGGGTCACAGGCTTGTGCTAAGTTGTCAGGGAGCTGAATGCCATCCCTGGGCCCACAGCAGGGGCAAGAGTAGAGTGGGGGTGAAGAGACCCCCTGCCTGGCCCTCTACTGTCACCCCCATACTGGTGGAATGTGAAGAAGATGAAGGAATGAGGGGAAAGCAGGAAGAGATAGCTCTGACTCATGCGCTCCATCAAACGCTTCCTGGGCTTGTACAAACTTTACGAGCAGCATAAATGTACAACATGAACCGTGTGTACCGAAGCAGAATCTGGAAGTTGCCGTGAGTTTTGTGTGTTTGTTCGGCACAGTGAAGATAGAAGTCTACCTCGGGAGCAATAATTCACCACGGAGTGCAGAGGGCTGTCACTGAAAAGATCTGACCCACTGCAGGCATGATAACTACATTTAAAGAACTGATTTACTGAACAGGGGGTTCTGAGGATTTGGATGCTAATAAAAAAAAAAGTTGTTATTCTTTGTTGTAGGTGTGTTTACTGCAACAGCTAAACAGATTTTTTTAAGTGCAGCAGCTGCTTCAGTGGTGAAATGTTTAGTGTTCAGCCGTTGCTCTGCCCTCTTGAGGCCAGGGAGAGAATTGCAGTTTTGCAGTTGAACACCCCCCCGGATTTGTAGTGCGTGTGTCTGTGTGCGCGTGTGAGTTGGACGGATGTGCATGCAGTGGTATTTATACAAGGCTTAAATTTCAATACAGTGCCTCCTTCAGTATTTATAGTTCACCATCTGCTCTGAACAATAAAAAGAGATTGTTAATCCTTTAAAACTTAAGCCTTCCTTTTTACTGGGTCTGTTTACTTTTGTTTACGTTTTGTTTAATGACTCTGTCCCTGTCTCTTTCAGATACCAGTATGTCGCCAGATGCCCCCAAGCATAGCCACTGGTGCAATGTGGCGTACTGGGAGCACCGCACACGTGTGGGTCGTCTCTACACGGTGTACGAGCACTCTGTCAGCATCTTCTACGATCTACCTCAGGGCACAGGTTTCTGCCTGGGCCAGCTCAACCTGGAACACCGCAGCAGCACTGTTCAGCGCACACGAGGCAAAATTGGATACGGCATCCTCCTCAGCAAAGAGCCGGACGGCGTTTGGGCCTACAACCGCAGCGATCACCCCATATTTGTCAACTCCCCTACCTTGGATATTCCCAACAGCAGAACTCTGGTGGTCCGAAAAGTGATGCCGGGCTTCTCCATCAAGGTGTTTGACTATGACCGTTCGTGCCTTCTGAGGCACACCACTGAGGCCGACCTCCTGGATGGACCTTATGACCCCAACAGTGTGCGCATCAGCTTTGCTAAGGGCTGGGGCCCCTGCTACTCGAGACAATTCATCACCTCCTGTCCTTGCTGGCTGGAGATCCTCCTCAACAACCACAGATAACACAGACGGACCCCCACACACTATCCCAAATATCATCTACCTAGATTTAATATAAAGTTTTATATATTATATGAAATATATATTATACTTGTAAATACGGAGTCATTTTTACAATGTAATTATTTATGTATGGTGCAATGTGTATATGGACAAGAGGAAAAACAAAAATGCACTTTGGCTTATATATATTATATATATAAATATATAAAGATAAAGAATCTTTCAATACCAACTTGAGAAATTATACAGCAAAATTAGGATGAGTCTGGATTTGATGTATAATTTTCATATACAGTTAATATCCAGACAAAAAAGCTAACACCATTCACACATTGATAATAAAGTATTCGCATAATATGTCACTTTGTTTGGTCTGTAATCATTAGCGCTCATTTGAATCAAGCTCCGTGTCTTTTTAAACGCTGTGTTCGTGTGACAGCCTGCGCAGCCATTTGTTTAAGATCAGAGCCTCCAAACACGCCGCTCAGTATTCTCTGACTGTTCCACCGTGCATTATGCTGACATTTGACATTTAAGCCGAGGGTCACTCGGCCTGCAAGTAGACGTTCTAAAGATCAAAGTTCAAATTCTCCTCAGCTTTGCCAAGTAGAAACTTGTCAGAGCTGTCATTTCAGTGTTTATTCAGGATGTCACAGTGATGAGCGGTGATGATCTGCGTGAGTTTAAAATACCTGAGGAGAAAGGCTGCGGTCATGCAGGATATTTACATTTTAGAATGAGCTCCTAACGGGGTTTAAAGAAACGCTAACTCCTCCGGATCTCTTTTCCATCCTGAGGAGCCTGAACACACACGAGGACAGTGAGAAGATCCGAATGAAGCATTCTGGTTATGAGTTTTCCAAAGTTGCTTCTGCTTCCTCATCACGGTTCTCATGTTTCTGCAGCCTGGTCTCCTCACAATGGACATTGTGTTATAAGTGAGAAGAGATGCGGCATTCTGAAAGCCGCCTCAGTGATACTGGAATGTCCGCAGAGGAGCCAGGAAGTTTTACAAGCCTGCTGGAATCTTCAAAAACTGCAGCCAAGGTGGATGTGGTTTAACTTGCTTCCTTCGTAATTGCTGGTGTTGGGTTGTCAGATTGGTGGTGGTTGGGGGAGGGTTTAGAAGTTTCTGCCAACATTCAGTAAAAGACGCATTCAGTCACTGATTCTGCTTTAATGAGGGCTGTCCTGCCCGGTTAGACAGATACGAATTTGAGCCACTGAAACTGTTGGATGAGGCTGCAACAACGGTGGTTTGAGTCTTTTCTCTGAGCAGTTGTCATATTTCTGTTTTGTTTTTTTGTTGTTTTTTTAAAAAAAAATCCTCCCCAGTAATCATGTGCACGGCTGAGTGCTGTGTATGTGTCCATTCCCTCCTCATGAAGGAGCCTCCTTCAGGCCTGCTCTCAGTCTGGAGCCAAGAATGTGCAGAGTTCAAACAGCAGCTCCACTCCGCCTCTGTCTCTGCCTCCGCTCTCGTCTCAACAACTGGGGGCCATTTTCCGGCCTCTTTGTGTCTCTGTTATGGGAAAAGGACCAGATCAACACCGGAGAGGAACTGGCAAACAATTACACTGGGTGGCGAGCAGCTAAGACAGTGGGCAGATTAAATGTCAGTTCAGAGAGGGCAAGAAAGGGCCTAATTAAACAGGTAGAGGCCAAGTTCCAACACAAGACGAGAGGGACTGCATCTGTGCAAAGGATGTCTGCTCTCCCCAGCTTTAGGGCTGGAATATTTGTGGCAACAGGGTTTCTTTGGGGGGGTGCGAGATGAAGGACGGCTGGACAAATGCACGAGGGCCCTTTTTGAATGGTTCCTGAGCTCTGAATGGAATTAGAATTAGAAAACAACCTCTTGGCTATTTTATGTTTATGATACAGAGTCTTTTCTGCAGACTTTTGCAAGGTCCGGGTTTTGAAACCCCATCATTATGACTTCTGTCCTGCCAAAGCCTCTCTGCATTCCTTTGTCTGGAAGCGGCTCCTGAGGCCGGGCTCTCCATGTTCACGGTTGGCAGCGCAGGATTGTGGCCTCTCTGATAATAAAAGTCAGTAGATTCATCTGTTACCTCTTAAGAAAAAGGTGAGCTGACCTACAGAAACGCGCCCCTTTGTCAAGTGCAATAAGGCCTCCCACTGTTGTAAAGATGGGAGAGTTAAAACAGATATGGAAGCAGTATCAGGAAGTCAGTCGGTCATTTGAGCCAGACAGATGTGGGACTACTGCAATTGGCTCCTCGCTCATCTGTCCCACACATCTGGCTCCAGTAAAAAAAAACAGTGAAGTAATAGCACCTTTTGAAACAAAAAAAGAGATTACACAGAGCTCCAGAATCACTTCCTGCTCTCTTTCTCTCTCATGAACATCGGCCCACGGAAGTCTTCTCACCTTGGCTGAGAGTGTTAATTACAGCCCCTCGCAGCTGCTGTGCTCGCCACTTACTGGGCGTGCTGACACTTGCCAGCGTGGTGGGGATCCACGCTCCAAGAGGGGATTATGGGCTAGACATGAATGGGACTTTTCCTTTGGGTGCTTTTCCTCTGTAATTGTCTAAATTTAGCAGCCCGATCAGAGCGGTCTGCTTGTGGTCGGAGGTGGGGTCTGTGGATCGGACAGCAAAGGTGTGTTTCAGGACGTTCCTGTAGTGGTCAAACTACAGAGGTGGCATTCTTGACGACACAGCGCAAATCTGCTACTGTGCTCGGGGCTTGTAACTAAACCTGGAGCAGGAAAAAAGAAGCATTTGGGTGGTTTTTCAGAAAACCAAAAGCAGCCTGGTTCTCTGATGCTCCTCTGAAGATCCCACCCTCCCTTCGGTAATTACAGGCTGTGCAGGGGCCTCTCTGACGTACAGAGAGGATTTATTTTAGTGAGTTTCCAAAGAGGTTAAAAGAATGCCACAGGGTGAGCACACACACACACACACACACACACACACACCACACACACACACACACACACACACACACACACACACACACATATATGCTCAATTCTGTGTTTCTCATCAGGCTCCTTGTTCAGCTCAAATCAAGTTGAATTGTGAATATCTGAACTGGCACGTTTATGTACAAAAGTATGCTAATAACCCTTTTACTGAGGCAAAAGTACCAACACTCACTAAATATCTTTTGAACTTCACAGAAACTGCTCAGGTTTTGGCTCTTTGGTCTCTTAACACAATTATATCCGTTAACGTTCAGTTTTTGTCGGGGGAGCAGTTTTGGGGTTTCTCTGTGTACAAAGAGCCTGACTGATGAGAAGAAGAAATGTGTTTGCTCTGTATGATTGTCTCACGCATCTCTATAATTTATACCAGCCTTTAATAGACTTCGCTGCTACGCTATAATCAAATCCGTCCAGACCCCTCTATCTGGAACTGTGAGCCAACTGCACATGAATGCAGCGTGCAGTTGGGAGATACATATTTTTATTTCGGCATGGTTGCGGTCCTGCCTGCCTGTGGGTTTTCTGGAAATCTGATTCTTTGAGAAAGTCCATCTCTAAGTAAGCCTCCGATGTTTTTAAGAGTGTATTAAAATATCTCGTCCATCTCATAAAGCTCTACAACTTTTTTCAGTTTGCTTTTCAGAAGTCTGAGACTCTTTTTCCCCCCAAAGCGTTGTTAAAGTAGAGATCTAGGAACATGCCCCCCTCCCTTTTTTTTCTACAAGTCTCCTAATATGTTCCATACTAAGAGTTTAAATGAGGTGGACTCAGGAAATGCTGTCACACTGCTTTGCCTTCCAAGCTTCCAGTCTGAGGTTTGGCCTGCAGCGCTCGTGGTTCTGTGGACTGGGGCTGATTGGGCAGCCGGGGCTACAGAGGCGGTTAGGCTCAGCCATGTGGGCTTTCTTCCTCTTCTCCTTCGGAGCCGGGGTGTCCACGTCCCCAATTCTGGTTTTGTTATCGTTCTATCTGCAGAGGAGCCCCATTGAGACCTCAGTAACGTCTGTCTTCACGTCCCACGCATGCTTTGTTCGCCTGTTCGGGCTCTCTCACTGAACGCCTGGCTTATTGTGCAAACTTTTAGTTTGCCATTCTGAATTACTTCCAATTGAATCATATCTATTTATTCATACCAATCAGTAGATTTGTAGCTCTGTCCAACTGCCAGTTAGCTTAGCGTAAAGACAGGAAACAGTCTAGCTCTTTCTGGAGATATCCACTTCCCAGCATCTGTAAAGCCCATTAATTAACACGTTAAATCTTCGGTCTCACATTCTTCCACTCCCTGCAATGATGCCAGGAAAGCAGATGTGGAACCAGGAAGTTAAAGCCTGTAGCTCGTGGTCCCTCACGAAACCGCAACTTGTTGTTTTTGCGTTTCAGCTTTTGTATATAAACATGATTAAACCGCTCCGAGCCAGATTTTTAGACCCTTTCCGTTGCTTCCATTCTCTCCACCATGCTAAGCTAACGGATGAAAGCTGTGTCCTCCATTAGAGGAAGCTATCAATTTCCTTTTGTAAACCATGCACGGAAAACTCACAAAATGATACACAATTCTTGACATGTTGCTTGCAGGAATCTGCAGAGGACGATGCTCCCGTTCGGTCCCGTGAGTGAGGTCTTCATTTAAAGGAGCTGCAAACGCAACCCCCGAGTTGTCGGAGATGACTTTATGTAGTTGTTTAAGCACTCAGTTGGGAAGCACGAGGCGCAGCCGGAACAGCGTATCTCTGAAAAGCGTGAGGATGAGTGAAGAGGTTCAAATTCCAGCCTGGAGGTCAGGTTTCGCATTCCTGGGGCACACACCAGCGCCTGTCTCCACACTGACATACCTGCTGAGTGTATGAGAGCCAGCGAGGGGCCTGGAATGTGCGTGCGTGCGTGCATGTGTGCTGGTGCGGAACTCCACATTATGTTCTGCTACACGTCTTCATCGATGTTTTCATCTCTGTCACTGACGATCGGGGTAAAACATGCGTAGATGTGGTACGGAATCAACGTTTGTTAATCGCATTTATTTCAGGAGGCGGACGGACGTCCAACGAAAGGCGGGGGCCCCTGGCAGGCTCACACGGAGAGCGCTCCTCTCTCTACAGATGTTAACTGTTTCTTTAATAGCATTTCCCAATCTAAAATCAAGTTTTTACGCTAAAAGAACGTATACTGTTCTAGCGGAAAACAACTGTTTCCATCATCTTCAATTCCCGTCTTTCATTGCTTTGTTGCCAGTCAGATTCTCAGTAAGACGTGCGTGGTTGGCCTCGGCTACTTTTAGATGAGGATGTTTGGTTTTTAAACAATGAAAAATCCCTCACATACATCATCCTCAGCCTTTGTTTGGATTCAAATCCTGGAGTGCGACAGCACGTTGGATGTTAAATACCCGTTATAACGCCGTCTCTCTACTTCTTTTACATCAAGCTTGGCCACTGATCTGAGGTGTATTTTTACATTCAAAGTTTTCTGGGGTCCTTTGGGAGTGTAAATGTCCCTCGAAACCTTCCCAGCCAGCCTTAATGACACATCTTATTCTTCGAGGACTGTGCAACCGAATCTCCATCTGACATTCCTGGGCTTTTGTTTGTCTCTGTTTCGAGGGCGCTCTGGCCCCGAATGCTGCCTCGTCCCATGCCATCCAATATGAGGCCGTTTAACATCTTAATCTGCTGCTGTCTTTCATCTGGCTCCTGTTAAAGCCTTAACAGAAAGATTGTGAACGCTAACTTCTGTCAGCACCTGGCTGTAAGAGAGTGTGCGTGTGTCTGTGTGTGTGGGTGTGGGTGTGGGTGTGGGTGTGGGTGTGTGTGTGTGTTGCAGAGAGGGAGAAGAGCAAGATGGGAGAAAAATGGAGGATTTAGAGTACACAGTCTCAGCGGACTGACTGCATTAAAGTAAATATACAGCCTTTAATACAAGGGAACTGTTGAAAGTTTAAGTGCTTTATCAGTGCTGAAAACGGCTCCAGCACCAATGTGCAGTGGAATCTGACCCTCTTCTGTCTACTTTAGAACATAAAGTTTATCTAGTTGATCCATTCTACCAGGGCTTAAGAGGAGTGAGTTTTCTTTCCAAAGCAATCTCTTGCTGCTGAAAACTGAAGACAATGTGAGCTTTCTGGCAAAGATCCTGTCCAGTTGGGACTGAATTTGGTAGTCTCTTCCTGGATGTTCATGAGCTCCTCTGTAATGAATCAGCCCGATCAAATTTGTGGGGATGGCTTGTGTTCAGCCTCTGATAACAGTGCTGCTCCTGATCTGTGGGGAGGTGAGTGGGCCAGGTACGCCTGCTCTGAAATCAATCTTGTCAGGCTGTCGCTGTGACCGACGGCGCCCTGCTCTGCTGATTTATGCGAGGGCCCTGCCCTCCGCCTGTGGCTGCAGCTGAAGGGCAGCGGCCTGTCCGGACTGACGAGCCGGATGATGTTCTTACAGCCATTAACGTGGCAAAAATCACTAATTGGAATGAGCCCCCGGCCACAGAATTCAGGTCAGCTTCAGTTCAAAAGGCTTCATGTTACCGCGCTGAGGACGACAATATCGAGACCTCGCAGATCGGCGCGGGCTGGGAGCACATTCTTCTGATCGCTTGGAACGTTCGCTTTTTTTCTTTGGCCTGTGCGAAAGAAATGAAGCAATCCAGGGGAATTAAAATAAATGCTGTAATAACCGCCCTCGGGGCAACTCCAAATCAGGATAATAGCAGGCGCCTCGCAAGCAGAAAGAAAACGCAAATCCTCATTACACTTCTGCATCTGCATTCTTCCTGAATGGCCGACGTGCTGCGGCTTGTCAGTCCTGCCTGGAAAGTGTGCAGACATTTCTGCCATTCATTCTTCCTGCAGCGCACTTCAAATGCAAAACATCTTTTTTTTTTTTTTTTGGAATCCCGTTGTGGTTTCAGGGTCTCATAGCGCCCAGGTTCAGGATGCAAGTTCTCATCTCTTAGCTTTAAACCAGGGCTATGATAAAGTCAGTTCTTAGTTTATTTTCACTGGCCTGTGCATGTTTTGGGGCAGAACCAAGTATCTTCTAGTATTTCAAGACTTTGGCACGGCCTCAGTCGGAGAGGTACAGTATCAGGGGGTTTCTTCCCTCTGGCAGTGGCCCCAGTCCAGCCTCAGAGGCCTGTTCACGTCTAAAGAGAGGCCCCCTGTGTCAATGTGATTACTGTGTGAAAGAATACGAACGAGCAGGCAGGTGGTTGTTATGGCAGGACAAGCTAGAGACACACTGATCAGAGGTAGTACACGAGGAGTCAAAGAGCCGTTTTATTTTGTTTTGACTGGATAAATATTTGTGAGTCCATTATGAGGTTACACCTACAGACGTGGGCTTAGGAGACAGTAGGAGTTTGTTTTCATCCTTTTCATCTTTCCCCCCGCGGCTCCCCCCCACTCCCTCCATCCCCGCTCTACTCCAACACAGCCCCCAGCACAGTTTTTAATATCAAAGTGTGCTGTCTGAGAGGGCTGAGTCTTAAACAAGGACTCTTTTGTTGGCTCAACCAGGAATGGGGAGAACTTGTCAACCCTTGTTCGGTTCAGAGAAGAAGGCGCAAAGTGGAGGAGAGGATCTCCTGCAACGCAGAGACGAGGACCGTCTCTGGGTCTGAGCGGGGATTACATGGAATATATTAGTCAGATTGTCTAAGCACTTTCATTCTCATCAAAGCCACAATATAAGTGCTCTTATATGATGATTTGGGGCAACAATACAGAAACTGAGTAGGGCCTCCAGAAACTGAGTAGGGCAGAGCAGCGCAGGAAAAACATTACACACTCAATGAAACAAGCTTTGACACTGGACGATATCCAGCAAACACAATAAAGGAATAAAGAAGATGTGACGCCAGAGTTGAACCATGGTAACAGACACGTGCTCTTGACATGGAAGAGCCGTCATTTTTGACTCGGGCAGCTGTTAAAAGACATTTCTGTGGTCTGGCCACCTCATCCTGCCGGGTGGACCAGTGTTTTCATCCACCTTAATGACCCATGTCGCTGCTGCTGAAGTGCTACACTTTAACCCAATTTTACAATTATTTCTTTTATGTTCCAACTTTATTTCTCTTTGGGGATTTCTCTTAAATTTCCATTTGCAGAAGTACAAAAACAACCTGATACAGAACAGAAATGAAAATCCAAATACCTGCACTGACGTAACAAGCACATTTGGATTTAGATTTGGAAGTCAAATCTAAACAGCATTCATTTGTTACAGCACATGTTAATGGATTAGTTATAAAATAATGATAAACATGCAGAATTATAATGTTATTCATGATCTTTATTGGTTAAATATACATGTTTTTGTCAATATTGTGTTCTGTGATTTCCAGGGTCAAAGACTGTGACAGTATCATATGGTGTGTTACTCCACCCTCGGCCCCAACAGTGACAGGAAGGCTAAATATACTCCGTGTTTAACTGAGGACCACTGAATGGGGAGGTGGTGGTGTTTTCTCAGGCTGGCGTGGTTGGCCAGCCAGAGCTCACTGAGCTGTGTGGAAGAACTGGGCTGCGTGGAAGCCCAGCAACCAGTGGATTAATACGGTTCTGTGAAGATTAACAGTTCTGAAACATGACAGGCAGAACTTGCTCCATCTGCGAGGTGAACAAGCGTTCGTCTGCTCTGACGTGCGGCTCAATCGCATTGATTAAAGGGCCGATATTCAGTTTGTTCCCACTGTTGCTGAGGGCCAGGTCAAAGTCGAGTCACGTCGGTGGGATGGAGGGGTGGAAGTGGGGGGGGGGCTTTTGATCCTGTTGATTAACAATCTATGCTGTGTTTGTGCATTCTTTCAGGTTAACTGTTGAGAAAAACAAGGTCGCTCCTGCAAAACAGAATGGAAAAATGCAGCGCTTTCAACCTCTGGGAGGTATTTCATGGCGACGCGGCACCTGAGAGCCAACGAGACGGATGGCAGCGCTCTTCCTGCTTGAAACAGAATCTCAGACATTTTCCCTTCCACCTTTTAATGTTTCACTTTTTAGAAACTGCTGCCGCTGAATATGGAGGCTCGAAAACACACATTGACTGTGAGAGTGTATGTACCTGTGGCTGCTGGCCAGCTGTGGCCCCAGATGTGCCGCGCTGTATTGGCGGGGTCTTGTTTGCCATAGGAAACGTGCACTGCAGAGCCTGCTACTGGACACACACACACACGTGTGCACACTCAGGGATCTGGGCTGCAGATGACGGCTGACAGCGTGTACTCTGGGTAAACTGAAAAAAACTCTTAAGGGCTACAAAAAAAGCAGCCACATATCAAGTTTAGGCTCCTTTTAACTGAAATTCATTAGCATTTCCTGTAACACGGCGCGTGTGGGTTGTGATGAGGCCGCTCCTTTCGGCAGCGTTAAGTGATTAGCGACTTAGCCCTCCTATTTGATGTGAACACCTTGGCAACATCGGAGGACCCCGCTGACTGCTTTTATCATCCATGCTAATCTTCATTGCACTTACAATAATCATAATTTATGAGACTTACACACCTGGCATAATTCTCCTACACCTGCCAGACATGTGAGGTCAATATTCCCATTCGATTATTCCAGTTGCTAGACACTGGTTGCTACATAAAATCTTCACCATGGAGCAGGGGAGCAGGCACTGTGGACATCAAAGCCATCAACGGAATTACACCGTTTCCACCCTTTTCCATCTCCCAACACGTGACTACTGTTGGTCTTACTGGGGAGTGTGTTCCGTCCTCTTCAGTTTCCATGCAGTCATGGAGGAAGCTACCTGTTTACCCCCCTGGCTTGTGAGGAGAGGGCTGTGGTAGTGGGGCTAACGCTCATCTACCTTCCCAGCAGCGTGTTTGCTTTCCACCTGACGCCATGCATGGAGAATCAGGCCTGTCTATTTTGAGACGCTGAAGGGGGGTGAGTACTCCACCCACAAGTTATGCAATTTAAAAACAGAAACATGTTTTTCCCTTTTTCCCCCTCTTCTTTTCAAGAAAGACCAACGGCCCTCTTGGGCCGCGGGGGGACACGGAGGGTCACAAACAGTGCAGCCTGGGGAGGGAATGGCTGAACAGGGGTACCTGGGGGGTGAGTACAGGCAGTTTGTTTCTGCCAGTGCACGGAGCTTCAGACTTTCCAAAGTGCGATGGACAAATCAGCGCCAGTGAACACGATAAAAGCGGTCCAACTCATCGGTGAGGCGTTTGGCGATTACCTGCACTGGAATGCTCCTCTCAGATCAACCAGATTAAATTTAAAAACTCTCTCCAGTCTGTTTCCCTTCCTACGCACACACACAGACACACGGACGCACACACACACTCACTTGGGCTAATGCTCGTTCCTTGTCTAAAGAGCAGAGATAAAGACAGAGAGGGAAGTGGTGAGCAGTGCCCCCCCCCCCCAACCCCCACCACCCCCGCCCCTCCTGTCCTCCCCAAGGGGATCGGATGTTCTCAGCCGTTATAAGCAAGCAAAGCTGGCGGCCGGCAGACCGTCTGGCTCCAGAGCAGCCTGGGCACACAGACAATGCCAGACCTTCTGTCATGAGGTTTACTTTCACTGAGGTCAGCTAAACAGGCCTTCAGGCCTTCAACGCAGCCACGTGCACACGTACGCTTTCCTTCCTTGAACGCACAACTGAGCACGCACGAGATAACGTGCTCATTTTCCACCTCGGGGGACAGCGACGGTCGCCTTGTTTGTGTTGTCTGTGCTTGCGGAGCCCATATGTGCTGCTGTCTGCGACCTCACTCGCCTTCGTCAGGGTTCTGTTTGGCGTTTGAGCTGCCGGCTGGCGTAACACTTAAACTACGGCGACGCCGTGACTCATGAGAAATGCAACAAACTCCAGGAGGTCGGAAGTTCACATGCGCAGCGATGGCATCGAGCTGATGGATGGGATTGATTGATTTTCACTTTTTGTGCCAAAGAACATTCAACAGTGAAAGATGAAAGACTTCCCTGAGCAGTTTGATGACACCATTGATCTACAGCATTTTTAAAAGGATAAATTCTGTTGCTCCAGGGACTTGGAAATGTTTTTCAAATGATAAACTTCCCTTCTAAATATATATTCTTTGCACTTAGGCCTTAAACTGTGTTGCCAGATCAAGATGTTCAGATTTTTCATTGTTCTGATGAAGAAGGAACAGAATTCTGCTCCCAGTCACGATTGTTCTCCTTGTTTCTGCCTCTCTGACTTTCCACCTTACCTTCCTCTCCATCCAATCACAGCTGGCAACACTCTAATCTCATGTAAGCTATCATTTAAAAGTGGCCCCGGCTGCCACGGGACTGAGCCAAATCCCACCATGACCCCTTCAACACCTCCAGCAGTTCATTGGTTATCTGATCATCTGCAACCAACGTTTCAAATCACACCATCATAACACTCAATAATCAACATATCAAGTCCAAACAGCATGACATTTACAGCAAGCAGGCTTTGGAAAACCATGGTAAAGAGTGATGCTGTGTCTTCTTTCTGCCACAAATCCATTCATCAGGAACTTCTGTGCAAATCCAGGATGATTTTAGCATTAAAGTTTGGGCTTTTTCCAATGCTCACAGTGCTGTGTTGACAAGTCACAGGATGACAAGTGACAACAAAGGTCAATACAAAGTCATCTGTGCACACAGCTGGTTAAATAATCACCCTGATTCGCTCAAAGGAAACAAGCGAGATGCACTTTACTGTCAGCTGGCTAATGTTGAATTACCCTCTTTTTTTTTTTAAATTATAAGAGGAAAGCTCATGATCGTCACCTGTAGCCCAACTTAGAGTTGAAAGATCAGGCAGATCAAGCAAGTCAGGATGCATTTTAATACCTTTCTTGGCAATAAAGGGAGCGGTGGAAGTAAATGTTCTGGTTGGATGAGCTGTAAATGAAGAATAACTTGAAAATTCAATGCCCATCATTTAACTTGTGCATCTTATCAGGCAAAAAAATCAAGGATAAGTGAAAGAGAATAAATGTATAAGGCATATAGGAACTGAAGTGGGATGATCAACATCTGACAGTTTGTTCTGAACTGAATAGACTCTGTCACAGGAACAAATCTGGGTCAAGTCCTTAGACGAGCCAATCTGGTGCAGAGAAGCCGGCCAGGTCCATCTGAAGCCAGTACCTTCATCTGGATGAGACAACCCTCCAGACCCCAGCAAGAATAGCCCTGTGGAGGGGATTCTGTAAAGGTAAAGTCCTCAGAGTTCTAATAATCAAAGACATTAATCTGGTATAAGCGGGGGGCAAATCTCATCCCTGTTCTCCAGTTGTTTCCTCAGCGAGTCCAATTCCGTGGCATCAGCTGTCAGAATTCAGATGACTTCATCCATCCATCTGGTCAGAGGGCCAACCGTGGCTTCCGCTGAATGGAATCCTGTTGTTTATTCCTTTCCATCCCACAAGTTAGCTTAAATTAGAATTGTATTTTCACTGCTTTGGTCAAAATTGATAGATAAAGCAGAGAATTAACATTGCTATTATTCAAGTGTGTTTGGCTGTTCTGGGCTGGCAGAGCAGCATGTGAAAGGCTACTCTTCCAGTATTTAAACTCCTACTTCTACTTCTACATGAATGAAAACAGTAATTGGTATGGTCATATCTGTTGATGGTATTTTGGTTTTATGGCAGTTATTTTTTAAATATTGCATGCTGGACCTTGAAGATTGTTGCTGATGGATTCCAAATTGTTTCATTCTGCACCACCTGCAAATATTCTAGTTTGAAACAACCTTTTCTCCCCCGCAGCTCAATTTTGATGCCCCAGGGTTTTAAAGTTCTGCCGTCTTTAAGGAGACATCCTGACGGAGGAGCAGCCGCTGCTGGTGGGATCTGATGTGCCGTATTCAGGAGTGCGACAGTCTGCGTGCACTCCGGACAGAAGAGGAACGTCTGTGAGTTATTTCAGCTAAGTCTTCTGTGCAGCCCGCTGCAGCTGCTTTTAATTTTACAGTCCACCCCCCCCCCCCCCCCCCTCTAACAGCCAGCATCACCCACTACCCCCCCCCTTCCCCTCCAGCCAGCCTGCCTCCATCTCCATGCTGCGCACACTTACATCCACTCTCGCGTATTAAAACAGAGACGCGCACCACAGCAGGTGTTTACACTCACTTGTCTGTCCACGCCGGCTTCAGGGTGATTTATGACGTTAGAAAGGAGATGAAGGATGACAGATCACATGTGTTTGAGGCAACATTTACACACTGTGTGTGTGTGTGTCTGTGTGTGTGTGTTTATTTACAGTGCATATAGATGCTTTCATCAGTGCAAAACAGCCACTTTAGAAAATACAGTGAAGAAATCACAGGAGATAAAGTAATTCCTCTTATTTCGAGAATTGAAATAGAAAAAGGGAATAAACGTGATCATTGTGGTACAAATTTGCCAAATTCATCTCAGATTGAACGTATACAGGTGAAACATACGGCAAGTTGGAAAAAACACATCATATGCATCATTTGCATGACTTAAACGCAAGTTTGCTGATCTGGCAGATAATAAATAAGATTAAATGTGTTATAAACCTCGGCATAAAGAAATGCTGGAAAGAGTATAGAGAGCTTTATTGACAATGATCATTATGTAATATTCCCCCCTGCTACAGTTATTATAAAAACCCTCAAGTGGTCAATGAATATAACAATAAATGTTTGAGGTAATTTTGAGGGTAACTTATTTTCAGTCATTTCATGGCGAGGTACTGGGATGGAATCTCGGTCAGCGATGAGGGTTTGTCAGTCTTCTTTTGCTGTGTTTTGGGACTAAAACCCAGCTCATTTCCATCCAGACTGTCTGCTGCTTGAGGACGTTCTGTATGAACTTGAGACAAAAGACTCGGCAGAAGAGGATCAACCCTGCGCGTCCCATTTGAACTGAAGAGGTTCTGCAGCGGTGGCGTCTGTGGAGGAGCAAATCAAACGCTCTGAAATGTTTCCTTTTATCCTCCCTCCCCTTTGGCGTGCTCCCGCTCCCCTTCCCTGCTGCACTTTCTTCTCCTCCTCCTCACCCATCCCTCACTCCCTCTCTCTGAATGAGTTGCCCTTGGATTACTGGGGCTTGTGGAGGTTTATCAGAAACATGTGTGCAGGGTTGGAGGCGGCCGATGGGAAGTCCTTCGTCGAGCGGCTCACCCCCCCCCCCCCCCAAGCTGGTGGGGAAGAAAAGCTCTCAGTGAGTCCTAAGACGTAAACTTATTGGATTTTTACAGGATATTCTTTTCCACTGAATGTATAAACAGGAAAAAACTTCTCACCCTAAATCGTTCTGTTTAAAATACACAAGCTTGGAAAACTGCATCATTCTACCATCTTTCAAAGTCTTTGCGCAGGGAGGCCTCCTTGTTCCTCCTGGCATTTGTCTCTTCTTTAAAAGCTGTGCATTTGACTTTACAAAGTCCCATCCAAGAGTTTCCTTTAGACATTTGTAACCACCCTGTGACTCCTGATCATTAAGGTTACTCTGGATCAGAACAGTAAAGGTCAAAGGATGTCTGCATAATCAACACATCCAGGTTTCTATACGCGTTTGGTTTGAAAAAGGTTTCACCCCGACGTCACATTAGCAAGGACAGGAAACTTAAAATGGTTCAAATGCGTGTTACAGTGCCCCCTTGTGGAGTTGTGGAGTTCTGAACGTAAATGGCCTTTGTGTGTCTGTGTGTGTGTTTGTGTGAATGACACACGTCTTCTGTCTTCTGGGATAGGTGTAGCATTGACCCTGACGGATGGATGGATGGATGGATGGATGGATGGATGGATGGATGGATGGATGGATGGATGGATGGATGGATGGATGGATGGATGGATGGATGGATGGATCTCATGTTGGTAATAGCATCAATGCAAAATAAATGTGTGTGTGCAGAAAACGTCATCAGGGCATCATCATTTTGCCTTTTTCAGCCCCTGAAGTTGGAGCCCCACGCCTTTAAAACCTTTCCATCTGCTTCATTTGCGGCTCACGTTTCCGAGCACAGCACGTTAAAGACGTCATAAAACTGCATTCTGTCATTTCTGCTATAATTAACGTTGCACAAACAGCGAGGACCACAAGCAGCAAAGATCAAAGGTCTGAGTCGCCCCCGACAACCACGCCACTCCATCACTTACAGTCTGAGCGGCTTAAACTCACCGGTTACCTTAAAAACTCCAAAACAACTCGTTTGACCTGTTGAGAGCTCATTTATTTAAAGGAATGCTGATGAAACCAAAAAAAGTCATCTTCTTGGTCACGCTTACAGCTACCGAGCAGAGTGGAGGTCATCTGGGAGTGAGTGGAAAAATCCACAGCGTTTAGGTAAAGCCGCGTCATAAAGGCAACACTAATGAGGCAGAGGTTTTAAGAGAGGGAAGGAGGAGGCTGGAGAAAATGGTTTACATATGGATTTGAAAGAGCACAGCTAGGTGGTGGACGCAGTACACAAAGTAAAGCTCCAGCACACGCCTCTGCTCTGCCTCAACTCACGTCTGAGCTTCACCTTCTGGCAGAATCTCAAATGCACATCGATGACACTGGTTAACTCTGTAGTTTTCAATCCTTTTTAAAACATACACGTGTCCTGTTCATTTGCAGACGATGAACTATTCTTTGCTGAGGTTTTCAGAAAGGTTCAAATCCCCCAACATTTTTTGTTTTGAATTCACAGCCCCTTAATGATAAAGAGAGCATCTTGAAGCAGCCGAAGGGTGAAGACATGAAACAGCTTTAGATTCAGTCTTTTAACCACCGGTTAGGTGTCATTTAAATTCCTCATGGCACCCCTTCAGGGTCACAGACATTCTTCACTTATGGGCTTTTTTTATAGGCACAATTGTACGTTACCACATAATTAAAGCCGTTCTTCTGACCCTAATCTAATCTCCCCACCGCCACCACACCCCTGCCCTCCACCCTTCCAAATCTGACTGTCTACGTCACTTTCACATGTAGGCTGCAGCAACACACTCGGAAGTCGGGAACGATACACACACTTGATCTCCAAATCTCAAAACAACATAAGCTCTACAGGATGTGCCTCATCGTCCCCCCAACGCAAACTCCAACGAGGGTTTGATTTGTAAAAACAATGGATAAAAAGAAAGAACATTTCAGACTTTAGAGGATGAGATCACGGCGCTGGTGGTGGAGATTGAAGCCAGGAAACATGTTTACATGCGCTGACAAAACCAAACCAAACAGGCGTAATGAAGCTCTGAATGAGGCAGAGCAGACGCGACTCATCGGCCCGTAATCCATCTCTCTTCTAACTGAAACATCCCGTCGCATGACAGGTCCTGCAGAAACACATGTACGTCAAAGACGCCGGCAGGAAAACCACTTTTATCTAGTCTGGACATCGGGGTTGCTTCTCCGTAGGCCCCTTTAATGAGGCCTGAGGTCATCCAGCGCACACGCGGCTGCCTGGCACTCAGTCGCCTGGAAATATTTGCTTGTTGTTACGGGAAAAGATGAATGAATGCTGCAAAAAAAAAACAAAAAACAGCAGCGTGGTGATATTCAACGGGGCCGTTTTGGGATTTTGAGGGAGAAGAGGCTGTCACGAATCTCTTTCTACACTTTTTAGCTTTGCCATTTCTATATTGACATCTTTTATCCAACCAGGTGGAGGGATGATGAAGCTGAATCTGATAGAGATGTGAAGACTTTTAGAGACGTGCCTTCACGCATGTGGACAGAGAGACGGGACCAAAGGCCGTGGTTACTCAGTAACAGAGGAGACCTTGGTGACCGCATTAAAGCAGCGTAACCCGCAAGGAGCACGTAGCACCGCCTGGTGAACATTCAGCTTTATATAGCCTGCCACTGGCCCCCAAACCCCAATGCCACAGCACAGCGACCTCTGCCCCTCCTCGCACATCAAAATACGACCAAACACAACAAAAACATCTTCCCTTCGCCCAGATTTACATCAAATAGTCCCCACGCTCTTGATTCGTGTCACATGTGGGCAGCAAATTAAAGAACAAGCACATATCTGATGTCCAGATAGGCTGAAGGTTCTTTAAACAGCGACCCGGAGGTGAGTGACCTGAGCGTGGCCAAGTGGTTGTGAGGAACAACCACATAAACACACACCAGAGAAACAGCAGGAGTGACGAGGCCAATGAGAGCATCCTGCCTGCAGCTCTCTGTAATAAGTAACTTTTAATGTTCAAGTGCAATGCTTAATTATCCATACATGGCAATTTATAAGTGGATTGCCATGGGGCTCCATCTCACAACAGCACCCCCCCCCCAATCTAATAGAAGATACTCGTGCATTATTGTGTGCGTTCAGAATTAGTCACTGCATTACCCACGATTCATAGCGTTAAGACAAGCAATTTCATGCATATGGATACAGTGGGTCTTAGCAGGGGAGCTGCTGATTGCTCTGAAACTAATTTCACAATCATTAGTTTTGGTGGTGGTGAGTGACTGAGGGTGTTTGTTTCCAAGCCTTCAGAAAATGACAGGGAGGAAGTTTTACAGCAGGAGCGCTCAAGTCGCGACAAAGCCGACAAGTTTATATTTCGCTTTATTTTTCCATATAACAGAAGGACTGAGCAGTTGGCTTCTGTCTCTACTCTAATATGCCTGCGTGAAATAGCCAGAGAGGGGGGAGATCATTTGCAAACAGAGGGCCGTGTATATGTGGCACAGGCCATACAGAAAGCCATTTTAGCCTGGAGGTGAAATTAATGAATCATGGCCAAGTGCTACATTCCATCCATATATATGAGGAGATACGTTTGCAAAGCCTCTGGATCAGCTTAATGCTGTTCTGGGCCATTGTTCATGATAAACATCTAAATAGTGTTTACAAAATGGCACATAAATCAATAGCATGGATTTACAAATACATTATAATCACAGCGTGTCCTAAATGTTTGGTTGCTACACTGCACATAAATCCAAACACTGATACTACATTATATAAAAATGATTGTCTTTTGCAAAATAGTTATAACAAAGTAAAAAGGGCAGTTATACGTGGAGCTTTTCCCCCAATGCTCTTGTACAAACATAGTAAAGAATGTGTAAACATGTTAATGGCAGCGTGTTTTACATGGCCGTTGGTGTCATTTCATGTTATCGGATCTGACATTAAAACATCATTTAAAAAATTTAAAAATTCACTACCATCAAATATGTGTTGTGCACTTGAACCCACAAAACGTAAGAATTCAATTAATCATCAGATAAATAACAGATTTATAAAACTAAAACAAGTCTCTCAGTGGAGGGAAAGGGGAGTAATAATTGTTCGTAAACATTGTAGTGATCGTTTTAAACCACTAGATGGCGACATTTAAACGTAGTTGGACTTTTTACCGACTGAGACGTTTGAATAATTTGTTAACATTTCGAAAATTTGCCATTTATGCCTTTGAAATGTATCACAAAAATGTTCAGATCAGCAATTCAAGCTTTTCTCATCAACTGATGGTAACAATTTAGAGATAATTTAATACAATAACAGTGCAAGATTGTTCATTAAGGCTATTTGTGTATAAAACCAGTCAAAATAGGAAAGGGGAAAAGATGTCAAAATATAGATATAGAAACGTAAACTTAATTGTGATTAAACCAACATATATTGTGTAATTTGATATGTTCTGTAGGGATAGACGCTGATGAAAATGTATCTGCCCATAAAATCCCATCCATCATCACATAATTGGTGAAAATAATGTCACTAAATGAACAGAAAAAGAAGATACTGCTATTGCAAAGACCAGCAACATACTTAAAGAAGCAGGTGGATCTTGTTTTCTCAAATAGGCCGAGGGAAACTAAGAGGGAGGCCTCAGATTTGGAAGTACCACCGTCTGTGCACAGATGAATGGCTGCTGGCAGCAAGATAACAGTCTTTGCAACTTAAAGGGAGATTAAAAATCAGAGGAAGCGATTGTAGGGGGACTGTGCCGTGATTCCAACACACTGCAATTAGCTGCTGAGGCGATTACAGGTTTGTCGAGGGTAAATGGGAGTTACCCTAATTTTTCTTTCTTTTATCATGCGCACTGGAAGCTATTATTGATCCCGCGGCATGTGTTTGTGTGTAGTGTATTTATAGTGACTGTGATTGCTTTATAATTTACACGATATTGTAAAGATTCAGTCTTTCAACACTTCAGTGGGCTCTATAATTTCCCCATATGGTCAGACAGAAGGTATATTTACTCTAATTACTACTCCATCCTTGTCTGAGTGTCACTGATCAGGCTGCTGCAAAACATTTGGTTTGCTTGGCGTTTCGACCCATTTGATCCCAATTCTGTTATCGAGTGCAGTCCTGTTGCACACCTTTACTCACCTGCTGGGGCCCATCTGGCCTCCACACGCACATACACACACACACACACACACACACACACAAATCTATGTATATATCTATTTAGAAAACTGTTCACTGCTAATTTCTCTGTTACTGAGGACATTCTCAACATCAAGAAAACACCTACAACCTTCAAAATGATAGAACAAGCGACACATTGGAGCCAGTCAACGGTCGCCTGTCCAGGGATGTGAAGGTCATGGGTTCAAACCCCATGATTTGATTTGATTGATCCACAAAGAAGGAGGAGAGAATGGCGAACCGGAAGCGTGCCCAAATGACTTAAAAATAGACAGCATGTGGTTGGTCGAGGTATAAATAGAAGGAGGCTGGCCATGGAAGGGTTATTTTTAGCGTTCAAACCTCTGGAGTTAACAGCGATCTAATCGATAACACCGCATAAACAGGCCTTCATCTGCGACGATGCATTTGAGGGAGGGGAGGAATTATTTTTTGGTCTAGGCTCCAACAGATGCTTTAATGCATTTGACACAGAATCTGACTCCCTTTCGGCGTCACCCATTTCCATCTCTCACGGGTCCAACTGTGAAACCTTCTTCTATACGAGCCACATTGACGCCAGCCACCGGCTTCACCCCTGCAGGGGTTAGCGGTTCCTGGAGTCTTCTCCCGTGTCCTGTGTGATCCTGCAGGTGGATCCTGCTGCTGTGATCCTGCAGGTGGATCCTGCTGCTGTGATCCTGCAGGTGGACGCTGCTCCAGCTGACGGTGCTGCAGGGGAGGGGCCCATAGACGCTCCACTCCCGACAGGCGTCCAGCTCGTTCTGAGGCATCCTGCGCCGCAGCCCGCTGCTGCCCCGGCGGCAACCAGCCACTCGCCTGTCTGGGAGTCTCGCTAACGGGGACATTTAGTCACCGACGGGCCGCGTCGTTGGTTATTCAGGGTGGACGGCTGGAATTTGCAATCGGCGCTCATTTATAATGTCCATATTGCCGTTTACGCCTCCAATCGTCAAGAGGCTTCTGGGCTGGAAGAAGGGGGAGCTGAACGGACAGGAGGAGAAATGGTGCGAGAAGGCTGTCAAAAGTCTTGTGAAGAAATTGAAAAAGACAGGACAGTTGGAGGAGTTGGAAAAAGCCATCACAACACAGAGCATCAGCACGAAATGCTTAACAATACCCAGGTAACGATGTCAGCAGGCTGCCTAGCTTGGGTTGTTGACAACCAGGGCTAGCTTTGTAGCTCCCTGCTCAGCACGAAATATTGTAAGAAAAGCTAATTAGGACGTGCATTTTGCACATTGTCAGCACACGCTGTTAAAACGAGTCTACTTTTTTATCCAACTGGCATTAATCCTATCTTTATTACTGAGAGCACTGGGTTTGTGCTTCAAGTTAGCATTAGGAGCTAGCATTAGCTGTACAAACTTTAATAGTTCAAGTTAGTTAATAGTCCAAGTTGTTTTGTTTTACTGCAATGGCATAATTGGCCATCATTTGGTGTTACGTCGCTTCGAAACAGCGATGTGTATTAAATCTGTGAGCGTTAGGCTTTGATTAAAAAGGCACGCCTGTGCTCAGGAACCCATACATCCGAGTGTTTTCCACGGTTAATGTGCACCGGAAGGACGGTGGAAAACCGGGCTTTGAAAACGCCCAACGAAAAATCAGGCAAAGTGACGCAAAGTTTAGTTTGTGCTTCCCCAAATTCCTCAGCGATCAGAAGGGGGTTCCACCCGCTGCCGAGGGGGTGCAGAGTCTTTGGGTGCTCCGCGTAAACAAGCGCCC
The DNA here is from genome assembly GCF_003711565.1 of Takifugu flavidus. Lineage (NCBI taxonomy): Eukaryota > Metazoa > Chordata > Actinopteri > Tetraodontiformes > Tetraodontidae > Takifugu > Takifugu flavidus. The sequence continues at coordinate 4,861,179 of NC_079532.1, forward strand.
CGGGTCCCGGTGCGGGCGGGCTGCTGGAGCTGGACGCTGATTCACGGAGGATGTTTAGACTGCTGGGAGCACTGGTGGAAACTGGGAATCAGTGCTGGCTCTGGGATCGCCCATATGGGAGACCCAACTGTTTACCTCATCGTGAACTAATGTGAGTTTTATGTGCGTGTTGTGGCATTTGTGCACATAAACAATCCTACTTACTGACCTGAATGAGTCACCCAGTGAGGAAATGTTTTCTTCATCTTCACATCTTCTTTTTCCACTTGCTGACTCCGATCAGTCAGCAAACTTTCTTTCGAAGAGAAAGCAAGCCCGTGTTTGTGGAAAGCCTGAATTACAAGATCAGCACCGTGGCCAATAGATTTTCTTGAAACTGGCTTGTTTGGTTCCCTCTCATGCACTGTGGGTAGTTTGTGTTTGAGGAAAAGCTGAGAAACACAAGAGAAATCCAGGCTGACTTTTCTGTTTCTTCAGCTACGGGTTCTGGGTGGTGGTTCAACTCAGGACTTTACGTAGGCCCGTTCAAGCTCTGCCAATTCTGGCCCGATGAGTTAAATCTTCCTGGAAAATTTGCACACAGCTCTCACGCTTCATCAATCCAATTGCTGTCCCTGTTGCAGCAAAGCCGGCCCCCCCAGCACAATATTCCCCTCAAACTAGATGGTAGCAAAAATGATTCAATTTCATGGTTGTTTTGGCGACATTGTGGCGTGATGCAGATGCTCCTGTTAAGCCCCTGCAGCTTTGAGATCAGGCCCTTTCGCTCCTCTCAGAGTCTGGATAGAACATTCATATACAGTTATGCTGCTAATATTTAGATGCAGATTCTAGCAAGCGCAACCCTGTTCAGATAAGGTGAATCCTCAGCTTCTCTGGATGAGAGACCGCATTAGCCTGCAGTGTTTTTGTCCTGGAACAAATCGGAGCGACTGGGTGCACTGGAGCTGAGGCAAATCTCTGCTGAAACACGGGAATGCAGTCCTCATCTGAAAAAGCAGATTTCTTCTCTATGCAGGAGAAAGCGAGCGAGCAATATATGGTGCGACACGAAATTCTGCTTTTCCACTACTTTGGGTGCTTAGAATTAGGAAGTTGTCATCTGCCTTTGTTTGGAGCTGCATTCACATGATATGGCAGCAGGAATGGGCCTGTAATTGCTGCCTTCTGTGCTCTTTTTTTTCATCTGTGATTCATTTATACAGATTCAACGTGTCCCTGTTTTGTGAATAAGCGATGGCCTATTTTATTAAAGACTTGTGGTTTGATTCTACGAATCTGAGCCTTTGAGCAATGCTTTGACCAGCACGGTGAACAGGACATGCCCAAAGTCTCGATAGAAGCACGAAGCAACACTCTGCTGTGCCTTTCAGATCTTTAGACGGACGCCTCCAGGTCTCCCACCGGAAAGGTCTTCCTCACGTCATCTACTGTCGCCTGTGGCGCTGGCCGGACCTGCAGTCCCACCACGAGCTGAGGGCGGTCGATCGCTGCGAATTCGCCTTCCACACCAAGAAGGACGAGGTCTGCGTCAACCCCTACCACTACCAGAGGGTGGAGACACCGAGTGAGTCAACCTTTTCGCGATCGCTGCCTTTGAGTCAGTGAACGGGTCCTTAAAGGACGCGTCTCTGTGTCTCCAGTTTTGCCTGCTGTCCTTGTGCCACGACACACAGATATCCCCCCGGAGTTCCCACCGCTGGACGACTACAGCCCCTCCATCCCCGAGAACACCAACTTCCCCGCTGAGGTCGAGCCCCACAGCAACTACATAGCTGGTAAAAATAAACAAACCTCACACTCGCATCCGGAATTATTTACCGTTAATCTGGAGAAGAATGTCTGTCTGAGAAGGTTGTAAACTGAGATTTTGTTTTATGGCTCAGATACCCCCCCGCCGGGGTATCTGAGCGAGGATGGTGAGTCACATGACCCCCAGCTCAACCGCAGCATGGACACGGGTGAGTCAAGTCAGTACACACAGTTCCCACATGTTCCCGATCAGACCCGCTAACAGCTGCTCTGTTTTAGGGTCACCCAGGCTGTCGCCCAATCCCCTGTCACCCGCCAACAGCGATCTTGGTAAGGCAAACCAGTGGGGTAATTACAAAACAGACATTTTTAATGTTAAAATGTGCTTTTGCGGCACATCGCCATCAGACACACAAGCTACAATAAGTCTAAACCTTAATATCATTAGCTCGGTTACACATAGATTAGTTCTGTTCCTCTGGTACTAGTAATAGGCAAACAAACCCCCCCGTTAACTTGGTTTAATCCGAATTGATACTGATCATCGCAGCTTTCGTGAGCTTTTCATGTGGAAACAATGGACCTGCTCCACTAACACTGTACCCAATGGGTCAGTTCATGTGCAACACAGCAAAATATCTGTGTTTGTGTGTGTGTGAGAGAGAAAAACAAGTCCACCCACTGTGGACTATGTCTGGGGGCCATAACCTGACGGCAGTAACAGGAAGTATGTTATGAATGGGGTCTTTGTCTCTGCTCTGTTCATGTCTGAAAAGCCAGTGATACAAAGCTCAAGGTAATGCAATAATAATAATAATATCCGGTTGCCAGGTTATTCTATCTGTGTGAAAAGCCCTCTTTAAAAAATAAATATGTACGTAATGTCCTTGCCATTCTCGACCAGGGCCAGTGGGGTCATGGGAAAGCACTCTCTCAAAAAAAAGAGGAATTTTTGCATTGATTTCCAGAATCAAAGTCACAAGCATCTGATCTGTTCTTAATTTAAAAAAACATGGGGTTGTTGGTATCTCTGGCTAACTTTTACGCCTCTCTAACGCAGACTTGGAACCGGTCACGTACTGCGAGTCTGCCTTCTGGTGCTCCATCTCCTACTACGAGCTGAACCAGCGCGTGGGAGAGATCTTTCACGCGTCCCAGCCCTCCCTCACCGTGGACGGATTTACAGATCCTTCCAACTCGAAACGCTTCTGCCTGGGCCTGCTCTCCAACATCAACCGCAACTCCGCCGTGGAGCTGACGCGCAGACACATAGGTATTCTTTTCACGCCGGGCTGATCGTGTAAAATCGGACCATTTGCCTGGCAGAGTGAACAGGACGGTGGTGAAGGCTTCGCCCTGTCTCCTCTAGGGCGGGGCGTGAGGTTGTACTACATCGGGGGGGAGGTGTTTGCGGAGTGTCTCAGCGACAGCGCCATCTTCGTCCAGAGCCCCAACTGCAACCAGCGTTACGGCTGGCATCCTGCCACCGTCTGCAAGATACCGCCAGGTGAGCATGACCCCCTCTTCAACCCCCCCTTTTCGCGTTGTGAGCAGGCTTGAACCCATGTCTGTTTTTCAGGCTGCAATCTGAAGATCTTCAACAACCAGGAGTTTGCAGCTTTGCTCGCCCAGTCAGTCAACCAGGGCTTTGAGGCCGTCTACCAGCTCACCAGGATGTGCACCATCCGCATGAGTTTCGTCAAGGGCTGGGGGGCCGAGTACAGGTACACACAAGATGAGATGCTAATTTGTTAGCATTGTTTACACATTGTTTTTGTTTCCAGTGTCATCCTTATGTGACACTAGGGCGGAGACCGTTCCTCTGTGAACCTGCACTGTTCAGCTCAGAGCTCGCCTCGGTTCACAAGTCTGCAGCTGCGGCCCCAAACACGACCTCGCGGAACTCGCAGTACCTGCTTGTGCACACATGCTGGTATCTGCGTCCCAGCTTGTCTGAAACTGCCAGTAAACACAAGCGTACTTGTTCTAAAGTTCCACTACTCCCACTTTATTCCCATTTGCAATTCAGAAGGCTGAAAGGACCATGTTCCCCAGCTTCAGGATATTTGTTGTCACTTTTGTTTGTGTCGAGCAACAACAGCAGAGCTGGAAAGGAAAAAGAAAGGAGGGTCGGGGGAGGAAAGGGTATCGCTCCCGCAGCTGTGAGTCAACAAGAGAACTTTGAGTAATGGAGCAAGATGCAGGGGGACATGGTGTGGGAGGTGAACATATTTCATGCTAAGGGGGATTCCCACAGGACCGCGTGTGGCGTGTGGGTTAAATACCAGATTCCTTTCAGGAAAAACCTGAGGAATGTCCTGCCCAGTCATCCTCAGTTGTAGGTTGTTAACCATGTTGTTTTTTCAGATGTTTTGGTGATGAATAATCAAATGTCTCCGTGTCCCTCAGACGTCAGACCGTGACCAGCACCCCCTGCTGGATTGAGCTGCACCTGAACGGGCCTCTGCAGTGGCTGGACAAAGTGCTCACACAGATGGGCTCTCCCAGCATCCACTGCTCCAGCGTGTCTTAGGAGCTGCACAGCTGTCAGGAAACCGTCTCCTCGTCCACATGGAGGCAACTTAAGCATCTTTTAGCGATTGTAACATTCACCATTTATCAACACTTCATTTGTTCCTTTGCTTTAACATTTTCACTTTGCATCTCTAGCGTCTTTGTTTAGTTTGTCCATTTAGTGGTTCATTCCAGACGTGTAGACAGTTGTTTTTTTTTAAGGTTTCAGAGATTAATCAAATTACAGATTAGAGTCTGTCCCTGCTTACTGTTGTCTTTTGTCTTCGAAGGTGGAATCTTTGTCTTTAAAGTTGAAGTTGTGGTGCAGTTTCAACTTTGTTACATTTTACACCTCAGAGCATTTTTGATTCTATGAATTAGCTAAAATTATGAATATTCCATCATCACTGGTCTTTCAGTGCCCCAGTGCCAATCTGGAATCTCTCAATCAGGAGGCTTATTTATCAAATCATAAATTATACAGAAATCTATAGTTGTGATTAAATGCAAATTTAAGTACAGGGTACTTTTCCACTATTATATATTATCTACATTAAGAGTGTCAATTATCTGATGACTGAATTGGTATTTTATCTATTTTAAAAGGAAAATGTAGGCATTAGCAGAATTTCAAGAGAATCCTTGTATGGAAAATATTTTGCTCAATGAAAGAGACATTTTGTAAGTTATTTTTGCATACTGTTCCGCCTGGGAATATATTTTTTTAACGCCTCTGTACGGCTGTACATAGATATTTATAGCTTGCAATTTCTTGTAGTTTCACATTGCTTGAAACAGTCCACCCCCGGCATGAATAGACTCACATAAACAGTTTGCTTCAGTGGAACTTGCTCTGCAAATGTTTTTCCTTTGAAAACTTGAGTCAGCTGGTTCACAGGTGTGACACTTAGGAAAAGTTATTAGAGTTCATAAGGAAATGGAGTGTAAAAGAAACCGATTGACAACTAATCCTGCTGCGGTTCATCGATGACACAGGCTGCAAATGAAAATGATGCACCTTCAGTTTACTGTGACCACTGTAGAGCTTCAGGTCCTGTGATCGTTTGCCCGTCTGATCAATACTGTGTACGTGCTTGTTGCTGTAATGTCAAGCATGTGAACTGTGCTCAGTCTGTGACGTCTCTGAAGCCACCGTGTTCCTCGTGCACGGAGTGCACGTAGTCTCGCTCACACATCTGTCATGCTAATCTGGAGCACTCTGAACCGCGGCGCGTCAGCGGCCTGCTAAATCAATATTAAAACCTGTGTTGGTTGATATTCTTGGTTGCTTTCCGTTCCGGGTCTACATGTTTTTTCATGTGACGACTGTTGTTTTGTTATCTGTGAACATTTAATAAATTGCAAATGGGTTAAGGGATTAAATTTATTTGTTTAATGGTACTTTATTACATTACATATGGGGCATATGAGGCAAACCTCAAGGATGTCAGGCTTTCAATCTTAATGCACCAGATAGTCCAAAAGTCAAAACTATCACACTCACAAATGATAAAATCACAATCTTATGTACATCATTTCAACAGCATATGTATCATTAGTTCTGGATAAGGCACAGTATGTCACCTGCAAATGGGACAAATGCACCTACACAATGTTCTTCTGCAATGCTGTTGGGTATTAAAGGAGAAGACAAAGGAGAAATCTCAAGTTCACATAGTTTCACTGACTTCTCCTTACGACCATTAAGATTTCTATCTTACGCAAAAATACTGCAGCATTAAAAAAAAAAAATCTATACATGATTTTACTTACAATTTAACATGTAAGCATCAACACACCAGATGTGACTTGATCTCCTGGTCTGCTCAGGAAAGCAGGAGCACATAAAAACAAAGAAAGCTACTTTTAACTCTCTTCGCCTGATGATAAGCCATCGATCTCGTCGTCATCGCCCCCGATGGCCATCCAAAATGCTTTTGCTACCTGGAAAACACAGTTCATGTTAGAGGTCTGAGGACAAGCAGGAAAATAAACAGCGATAATGTCAATGATACCTTTTCTGCATGAACTTTCCTCTGCTCACGAGGCATTGAAGAAGCTTTTTCTGTGAAGTAAAAGAAATGTCAGCCTCTCCACTTTCTTTTTTCGCCCTTTCCCATTTATTTTAAATACCTTTCATCTGTTTCAATTTGGTAAACAGGCGTTCAAAATTGTCCACGTCTGCGTCTCCTGCCGTGAGAGTAGCGAGTTCCTGGATATCTAAATCGGTCATTGCATCTGGAAAAACAAATACCAGCAAATTAATTCTTATTTTCTTTATTTTTGTCTAATATTCTGAAAAAAATGTGAGAGCAGAATTGGCTGTACTGTCATAAATGATTAACAGAACCACATCGGCTGTTCCCTTACCAACTAATGTATTTCCCTGTGGGGCCATGTTTGTGCCACTTTCACTGTTTTCATTCTCTTCACTTCTAACTGAGCTGCGTTCTGGTAGGTTAGAAGACTGTAGCCAAAAAGAAGGGTTTACATATGTAAAACTCTTTTAACAATTCTAATTTATTACACAAAATCTGCTACTGACCGCAGAATCTTGACAGTTGTGTGGATTGTTGTGTCTTGAGGCAACCAAACTACTCATCAGGCCGAAACTTTGACTGTGCTCTAACAAAGACAGACAGACAGAGGTGAGCCATGCATATACAACATAGACATAATATGGCACCGTTGTTATCTCACCATCCTTCATCATCACATTGGACCACACATTGGCATTTAGAGCCTGAATTATTCTCTTTATTCCTGTGGATTCTGGAAAGTCATCTAATAAAGGCAACAGACACAAGACAAAGTCCATATCAGTCAATGAAATTGTGGGTTTGTGTATTTTCTTGCTACCTTTTAAACTCACCGTCCTCGTCTGGTAACTCCTGTGGGTTGAGCTCCACCAGCTCAAAGGCATGGCCTAAACACCACTGCTGTGCTTCATGTCTGGTGACTCCTAGGACACAAAAACGAGATCCGGACGCTACACAAACAACTGTATGCCACAAATTTCTGCTCAAATTCAGACAGCCAACGCACCATCTTCACAGACCCTTTCGCACACCAAAATGAGCACTTCTGGTGAAAGTTCTTCCACTATGGGTATCCAAAGATTCAGCTTTTCCAGACCACCCTTCTGTAAATAGCAATAAGTTATGTAAAGACTTACAACACACTACATACATTATATATCCAATTTTATGGAACGTACCGCTTTACTGTCAATATATACGATGAAAGCCTGCGAAGACTGTGCAATCTCAGATGACATATGGAAGATACTCGGGACAACACACAGGCTGACATCTGCTGTGTAGTATTTGTTGTTGATGCACCATGGATACCAGGTGACGGCTTCCTCTTTCTTCACCGGTTCAGGTAAAGTCTTGGAACTGAGAATCTCTGAAGTGCAACGCATTTATATTACACAATGTCAGAATTAGCAAAACCACGGCATGCATAAACAGTCTGGTTAAAGAAAAGAGACAGAACTACTTCTGCAGCCTGAAAGAAAATACGTCAGACCGGTGGAAGTGTTTCTCTGTTGTGCCAACAGTAACTTAGCTTCATTCAGTATGATCCTTTAGCAACCTAAGGTGCGTTAAACGGTGTCAAACTTACCCTTCACCAGCTCCTCTCCTTTAAAACTGTCATCGCAGCTGGTGATGAGCACACAAGGAAGGGCAACGCCATGACTTTCTTCCGAGAATGACATTTTTCTCCAATCTGTTGAAGTTGCTCCAGCAGCTAGCTTAACGTCGCGTTCACCTTTCAACTCTGACGCAGCTGCCGCGTGACGGCGTGACGTCATCGCGTAAACAGGACGTCATGTAAATACCCGACGCTCGCTGTTTGTTTCAATGACGTTCACTTCAGAACTTCACCACGTAACTTCTCATCAGAAAAAGTAAGATAATGATGATAAAAGTAATTTTTTAAAATAAAAGCATTTCCGCTGTACAGCTGCGTGTGTGGCGTTCTAATGACGCACACACGGCTGCTGAAGTGCACTCTTTATTAAAACCGCATCGACCCTATGAACATGTGTTATCCTAATATCTGTATTTTCTTTAATCTATAATTGTTTTTTTTTTGTTGTTTTTTTTGCATTATACGTTTTTTTTAAAGTAAATAAATTTATCTACAAACACTCAAATGATTAGATAGCCGGACTGGATGGTTATTCCTTGGGGAATGTTAATTGAATAAAAATAATAACAGACTATGAGGTGCATCCTGTAGAAAAGCAATAAGAAATATGTACTGTAAATAAAAACATCAGGGTTTTATTTACTTAGATGGTTTTTAGAATTATGAAAATGCTCATTTAATTAATTATACAGTGCATGTTATAATTGAAATATATGACCTCTGGCTCCTTTGGCACAAGGTAGCATTGCTACATCTTGGTCAAGTTTATGGTTATAGATGTTACGTATTTGTGTTGGAAATTATGTTGTTTATTTTACAGCAAATTGTACAAAAAACACATTTTAACAGAGTTTAAAGTCAACACAGAGGGCTCATAAATTCCACTTAAGTCTTGTCTGCCTGCAGATTTTGTGATAGTAGGTTCTCTAAAAACATCATTTTATGCTGTAATTTTTTGTCAGAGTGGGCCATGAAATGAATGACACTTAATTAAGTAGTGGTTGTGAATCCACACATCCAGGAGATCCTGTAGAGATCTAACTACAAGTGATGTTTTGACTTCTCGGAAGCTCTCATCATCAGTGAGTATCAATTATAATAAAACTGAGTTTGACATCATTTTTATTTCATTTGCGCCATGTTGTGAAAAATCAATTCATCTGTCCACAGTGTTAATATTAATTGACACAAGACCTGGCAAAACCTTGATAAGGAAGCATTGCACATTCTGTTACAATGAAGATGAACGACGGCATCATTGTTCCTTTTATTGATATTCACACCCTTCACCTCCAAATACTCTTTTTGGTGAGGTGAGGAGTGATGTTAAAGGTTTGAGTTAATGGATTCTTCAAGCCTCACACACAGAGGCGCTGACATAAAGGTCACATGACTTAGTGACGACAGCCAGCGTTTATCACTCCAGACAAATCAATCCCTGCAAAGGTCGACATTAGTTTCAGACATATTTCACACTCTTTATCTTGCAGTTCTGTTTGTGGCCATTTATGCTCCATGTGAGGGATTGTGCCCCAGACTGTCATCATGATGCAGGAGAGAAGGAAGTGGTGGAGAGTAGAAAGCAGCAGATTGCAACGCATTGGCATTCTCCTGAAGGAACACACACCTGATTGTGGCGCTAAGGGCTGCTGGTTTACAGATGTCTCAGGACACAACGAGCACCTGGTCCAGCATACCAATAAGACAGCCGTAGCTTCTCCCACTGCTAACCACTGGCTCTCTGCCTGCTTCCTCTTCCTGCAACTCAGGCCAACACTTTCCCGCTGCATCTCCATGCCAGGAAACAGGCTTTTATAGTGAAGCTTTTCTGACGAAAGGTGCCACCTTTCCCCTGGAACAGATGCGTGCCTTTGAGGGAAAACTCTCGCAGCACCTGGTCACAGTCTGTGATCTGTCACAGAGCACAGTGATCTGAAGAGGACAGAGGACGACATTTGATGATAAAGTTGGAACAAACAGAAGCATCAAAACTTAGAGCTAAGCCATTAAAATCATGGTGGTAGTAACTTTATGGCAGTAATGACAATGTTTCTACCTTTATATTCAAATTTAACCTACTTGTTAGTGGCTCTGGAACGTTGCTGCGTCTCTGCAGCCTTGTTAACGTCACCCGTGGCCGGGAAATAATGTTTGTGTTACACTCAGCTCGATGCTACAAGGGAGAGAGGAGACGCACTGCTGCCGACATCCATATTCAATCCCTCTGAAGGTACGACTTAGACCCTACAGCCTACCTGCATCACTGTTGCTGCAGATGGGCGGCAGGGACCATCACCGGTGCACGGTTGATGCACACCCCCATGTGTCAGGATTGCCCCGCAGGCTCACAAGTTCAGACAGCTCGAGAATTTCCACAGCAGCTCAAAGGTGAAATGAGTCGATCCATCGTGTTTTATCTCCGTATCTCCAACAAGCACACCCTTTTACTCATCAGTTATATTAACAAGAAATCCTTAAGACTAAAATCATTTAGAGGTTTTTATTGCTTTCATCAATGCTCATTATTTTGTACTTGTTCAGTTTTAACTGCTATGTGCCAACGAGCAGATTTGGGTCGAGAGGGAAGGGAATTTTCTGTGCAGAGCAGCTAGAGAGCACTAGTGCTCCGCACATTCCTGGTGAGCGGCCTGCGCTGTCATCTGGGTTGAACATCTTTAGAGGTGTTGACACAATATTAATTAGTACCTACAAGTTCATTTAGTTTTAACATCACTGCGTGTCTGTATACATGCACATAATGTATGTTCTCACCCTTTAAACATTCATACCCTGTTAATTAAAGCCGCTAATCTTCCACTGGCACCGGCATCATGTACCCTCCTGATTGAATTAATTGCAAGAAGATGTTACTAAAGTAAACGCTTAATTTAATTAAGGTGGTATTTTATGCTTGGTTTGCTTCTGATAGCCCAGAGAGATATAGCCTTGATGTGCTAGCCAGGCGGTGATGTGATGATTTGTGTGCGCACTTGTCCCCGTGCTGATCGCTCCTTTTCTCCATCCCCAGCATCTGGCAGCCAACTGGAAACACATCCAGTCCTCCTAGAGGACCATTATCCACATCCCTTCATTAGGTAGCTTTCTCTGTCTGATGCACACACAGATACACACACACACACATCTGATCTAGTCAGATCTAGGCAGTCTTTCCGCGCAACACGCGGCCCCAGTCTGTGGCCCTGGTGGAGGCACTCTGTCTCGTTCAAATGACTCTCTGCAGGAAAGCACTCGCAGGATGATGACAGTCCCCATGCCAGGGAGCTGAACAATTTCCTCTCAATGGCCATTTAATTTGCAGATTAAGCAAATCAAAAGCCATTATGTTGAATATTTGCTAGAGACACAAAGGTTTTATTTTACAGCTGTGAAAAGAAAAAAAAAATAACCACTTGACATAGAGTGCAAAATATGATTTGTTCTTGCTCTAATTTCACCATGGTGCTCACATTTAGACTGCAATCAGGCATGTGCGCTGTAAATCATTGAGCGATTGTCTAAAATTATTAAGCCTAATTACCAGCAGATGGAATGCTTTATTTGCACTTGGGGTGGCTGCAGAGAGTGCTGTGTGAACAAGGATAATTAGAAAGTTGAACCCCATTGTTGTTAATTAGCATGAATCCAATCATTTAATTACCTTGATTCAGTTGAGGATTCTCTCTCAGACAGATGTGGTATTAAATCTTGGAGGTGAAACAGTTTGTTGCACTGTGGCGGATGGACAATGCAACAGGACTCCACGCACACGCGCGCTGACCTCTGCTCAAGTTATTTAATCAATAGATCACATTTTTGTTTGACTGAAATATTCGTGAACTGTTGACATATCAGATCTATGAAGCTATTTTGGAACGTCTTGGGACACCCACGTGGCACTCTTGTGTCCCCAACATATGGGGGGATAAGTTGCAGTGTTACACCAGTCAGCCACAAACCGAAACAAATTCTGGGATAAGCCCCACCATATTTCAGACAATTTTATCCTTTCATCCCCACACCTGAAGCAGTTGATTATTTTTTTCATAATGTCAAACAGATTTAGATTTTGTCCGATTCCAAGTCTAATTTTTACTGGGGACGTTCCAAATATCTGTAGTTCGTAACTGATCCTTCAGGGGGCGATAGAGGAGACTATCTCTTCGATCGGATTTTTCTTTATTCCCTTAATTTAAGCAAAATTTTAGATTTCAAGATCTTTGCTAGTGTTTTTAGTTAGCATTAATGCTATTTAGCTGCTTTCCATTTTGCTCAAATAATTATTCATTCACTGTTTCAGTTCTGATAAAAAAGAAATTATTTTTAAATTTTCTCAACAGCTGAAACTAAAGGTTCTGCTATATTTTAATCCAGTCAGTCTTTTTTAACTTTTTGCACCCTTTAGTAGTAGATTGAACGTGCAAACACGACACGGCCGTCTTCATTTCTTTCTATTGATTTTCCTGCTGTGTTGTTGTTAAATTGTGCCAGACGTGTTGCTGAGATGAATCGCTTCTTCCCGTGGCTGCCAGCACATTCTGCCAGTGACAGAAGGGATAATTCCATGTGGATCAAATAAATACAGATGTGAAGTAATTAGTTATATTCCCAAGGAGCTCATTGCTAGCACACATTAAAGATGTGAGGGATAGAGGAGGTCCCCCACAGGCAGTTCCTATCAATCCAACCTGCTGGAACACAGAAGAGGTCAAAGCCCTGCTGGCTGCTACAATAATAGATCTGTTGTGTGTACACAGTGATAAATCAGGTCAAGGAACCATCTTTTGTCGACACCCTGGAAGTGTGTAATCTTATCCCTCTTATGTCTTCGGGACCTGCAACACGTGTCTGTCCAAGTACAGGCTGAAGACACCTTTGCTGCAGTAATGGTGGAAGGAGGAGGTTCTTCAGGAGTGCAGAGGCTGGTGACGGTCCTGGTCCAGGAGACATTAACTCCCTAAATCAGGTCAGGGATCTGAACCCGGTTAAGCTTTCACTGAAAATTGTATTTTGAATTGAAGGCCTGCAGGACTTTAGTTTTCCTGGCACAGCGATGCAGAGGTTAGCCGCTAGTCTGGGCTTCGCCTCACAATATCTTCTTTTTTTACAGGCACTGTTGGACTGTTAATAATAAGTAAGTTGGAGTTTAGCATTCACAATATAATAAGTAACATCTCCAGGCAACATGTTCTGTCAAGGGTCACTGTGAGGTCAAACTGCTGTGATCATTTAGTTTAGGTTTGTGTGGCTGAGCACAAGAATCACAGCTCTGCTCCCAGACGTGTAGTATTTTGGAGCGTCGTCGCCACAACCCACAGCATCTAATCAATATCGAAATGATCTTTTTAACCATGCAACTATTTTCAATTTGCAAAGACTCACAGGACGACAAGTTTCGGTGGGCAGTGACGCAGAAAAGATTACATTAGAAGCAAAGTGGACTTAGTTATTTATTTGTTTCCATGCACTGTGCTCCATGGGAACCCATGTCTGCATTATTTCAGAGCTTCACAGCCAAATTTGTGATCTAGCAAAGTAATCATCATAAATATTTTATTCCTTTTTCTAAAGAATCACAAAGGCTATTTAAAATATATAAGAATATATTATATGCCATCACAGTTCGGCATCTTTTACCAAGGCTTTAATATGTACCAGCGTCTGAGCCTCTGGCTTCTCATATGCTCACAGAGTAGCCTTTGATTTCCTGTCATGTGTTAATTACTGCATTTTGCTATCTAACTGGGGAGCTTTGTGTAAACTAATTACCAACTGATGATTGTGGGCTTGGAGGAGAAGAATTTTAGTTTTTATTCAGTTTGAGAGAATCAGCCATCTCAGGCGTCTTTGTGCTTTGTTGTTCCTGTTAGCTGACTCTTTGATTACGGGCGGCGCGCGGCTGTAATTGTTGCAGCGACGCTGCTGTTAATTATGGGAGAGAATGGCTGAGCCTCAGCCAACGTCCATAATGGTGGCTGGGGTAGCACAGAGAGTAAATGGAGTTTGCTTCACCAGCTGGGGTCCCATGGAGAGGGAAGAGTGCCGAGGCCCCCAGTGCAGGCTGACAGCCTCGGGGCTTCTGGGCCATATGGACACAACACTTTAACTGGCCTTTATTTTACACCTTACTCTTTTAATCAAAGCACAGGCCACATCCTGTGCCCCTCAATGCATGAGTTTGTCTTTCTTTTTCAGAAATTTGTTTTCATCCAAATGCATCTGCCACTATTTTTTCGCAGCCCTTCTGTTGTGTTCCTCTAGAGGAACGTTCAGATTTCTTATCAGTGGGTCTCCGCAAGGCCCTCTTTACAATGGAGACCGTGGGTGGATGTTTAACCCCGACGGCCCATTGTGTGATAAAACCCTCATTATGGCTGCACAATAGTGGGAAAAAAGACCTAATTCAGATTTTAAGGACAGGTTTTGAAAAGGATAGCTGCTGACAGTGCTGAGGCTTTAAGCAACAGATTTATGAAACTAAAAATGGTTTAACACTCACTATTAAAGATAAATCCCAAGATTTTTAAAGAGGAATTCTTAAACTATTTCTCTAAAAATCTATAAAAATAAATGCTTATTAAGGTGTTTTTAATATAACTCAAGCAAAAGATGAGATCATTATTTTAGTTTTCAGCAGATTGACTCTATTTTTTTTAATTATTGCTTGTTCTGAAGGGCCCAGCATGAAGAAGCGCGGCTCACAAAGGATGCCATGTGGTCAGAATTATACCAACAATCAGATCGCCCCCAGCTATGTAAAATAAGGGGAAAATACAGGGTCTGTACGCGCACCGAGCACACGATGCCAGTGTGGAAGAGATAGTGTTTGATTTATTTATTTATCATGAGGCCTAAAGCCCGTAGCACAATGTTTCAGCCTGCAGAATGCCCCCGGCATCTTTTAGAATTTTCACAGAGGTTAAAGACATGTAGATGTGCACCCATGCAACGCCTGAGGCACACACACACACACACACACACACACACACACACACACACACACACACACACAGTGTATATATGGGTCATTAAACACAAGAGGGTAAAAATTACACCTAATAGCATCAACAGATGGAGTATTTCTTTTCGTCATGCTGTGTACAAACAGATCTTCAGCAAAACCTTATTTAGGAGAAGTTTGTCAGCGAAATGGGTCATTTGATAATCACCAACAACAAAGAGTCACAGGAACACCGTGCAGATGTTCTCTGTCTAAACATTGTTCATTCCGTTTGAGAATTATTATTGTGTTTCGTTCTTAACACCATTAACTTCAATCACTTACTTTTAAATGACTCTTAATTGATTAGGGAAAGACGTTTGATTGCGAGTGTTTCCGTTGTGAAGGAAAGTGTGTGGCCTTCTAATGATAAATGCTTTTTGAAGAATGAGTCAACGGCAGAACTGTTGTCCTCTGACGCTAAACTCCAACAGTGTGACACAGGAAGGAGAGACTAACGGCCGTTTCATTTAACGTTACGCATGAACTCAGTCCAGAACTCAAGAAAATGGAGTTCAAAGCTTTGCTGGGACAAAGCTGCAGACATCTCCCCGGTTTTTCTCAGTTATTTCCTTGTAATGGGGAGATGAAACCGCAATCAAAGAGGCGGCGCAGCATCTGTTTTATTTATGGCCCGATTGTATAGCTTTATGCGGACACCAAGCAAAGCTTGAATCCTATCACAGGGTTCTGTACACAGTTTAAGTCCAAATAATTTATTGCAAAATACCTCTGTTTCTTTCCTTACTGGCCTGCTGTTTCTTTGAACTGCAAAGGCAAAGTCCCGGGGTGAGCCTGCTCTTCCGTTGAAAATGACAACCGTTCCCTTACACTTTTTGCCGCACCATTGTGTGCTTTATGGTTTGTATAAGGGGGAACCGCTGTGTAGCATTTGACCTCGCCTCGTACAGTACTTGAATATGATGATGGCTGGTACATGACTTGAATTTAAACAGCAAAGTCTGCCCTGGCGTCTCCAGCGAAGCCAGACAGCACATACTGGAAACGTAGTAAATCCTTGGATAGAAGTAGGGAAAACAAAGACATTACATTCATTCAAATGTTACTTAGATTTCTTGCAGGGTTCACTCGTTTTATTTTACATTGTGAAATGAAGTTTCACCGTAATAGTGCACCACAGAATAAATTTCCATATAGAACGACTATTTCAAAGATAACCCTTGGACACATCGTGCAGTTATCACAGTTTAGTTAATAAATGTCGTGTTGAAAAACCCCAAAAACAACAGCACAGCAAAAATATTTAGATTTAACATTACCACCTAAACCCCCAAAATAGAAATTAACAATATAATTAAGAGTTCAGCCCATTATAGCATTTCCTACTTACAGAAACAAGTGTGATATTGATCGCGGTCAAACCCTGATTGATCGGCGGATAGATGGGCTCAGTTCAGTCATTCATCAGCTGCCGCGTGGAGAAGGCTGTTATTAAAGGCAGGTGCTGTCTCTGTGGCTGTGAGTTAAAGCCATTAGACTCTCGAGGCCTTCTGATAATAGGCTGTCACTCAGACGCAGCCCGACACGCAGTCTCCCTCAGACGCACAAGCCAAAAATTGAACAGCCACCAAAAGTCTCAAGGATAACAAGCGGCGACGGAAGTCGTCTGGATTTCGTCCGGTGGTTCAAATATTGAGGAGACTTTAATCAAAGAGGGCAGAAGACGTATGGATCAACCCTCATCAACTCAGGACGTCGCAAATGTATTCAGCTTATTATTATTATTCCTTCTGCAAAAATCTGCAATGTAAAGACTTTTAGATGAAACCCCTCACGCATATCCTGCTAAAAGCCCCTTCCATCCCAGCTGGGCCTGCTTCCTCCAGCAAGGTCAGCTATCTGCAGAAAACAGCGTTGGCTTTTGTTCCTTCTGCTTCTTGTGTGTCCCGATGTGAACCAGGGAATGAAATAGGTTTCCCGACACCGGCCGGCTGGGATGGTTTCGGATGCTGAGCTCTGCTCTCGCCTGGTCAGACATTGTCTGACGGCAGCGCTGCTGGAGCCCGGAGGTTAGGGCACCATGTTGCTCGGAACTCAACCCTCCCCCTTGTTTTTCAGACATCTGTACATTCAGAGACCTCACACTCACACACACAGAGGGCACGTCACGCTCCCTCTGTACGCATACGGGTCCAGGTCTGAGGTTACGTCTCTGTGGAAGGTGGTTACGTCTCTGTGGTTACCTTTTCCTCACAAAAAACATGGAGCAGAAGGTGAGAACGCGGGACAGAAAGAAGTGTTCCAGCTCTCAGTATGAGTATAGTCTTGGCTGGTGTAACACAGAGCTTTTATCTCATCAAGCTGGTGAAAGTGATCCATGTTTTTGGTTGGTTCACGGATCCATATAGGTGCCTCCCCTACTGCTCCCCTGGGATTTAGAAAACAGCCAAGGCAAACAGCGGGCGCAGGGACCAAATGTGTCATGGGGCCATCTAATAAAGTGTCAGTTCTTATTGTGTCCATACACTGATTCCACCATTTAAAGCTTGCCCTTTGACCTTACAATGGCGAGAAACTCGGAGGCTCCCGTCGTTCAGACAATAGGTCATGCTAAAGTGATTTGGCAGCTTCTCGGGGATGCCGTGTCAGTGTTTAACCCCCTGGCTGTTTACCTGCAGTGGTCCACTGACTTTTTTTTCCCTCCCCCTTGTTATTATAAAGAGAAGCCAATGAAGCCGCAACTCATCTGTCAGGATTTAGATTTTTTTTTTTTCTTGAACCTTGATGATTTATGATATTGGAAATGGACTGCTTGATGGTGATTTAACCCCCGCTTGTAACATGTGGCGACATTGATTGTTTATTGATCCAGAGCTGTGAAATGCAATGCTTTGTTTATATAGCGCACTAAACCTGCAAATCCTATTTTGGACAATGCACCCCCAGCCAGTTTTTATTTCAACAAAACCATCATATGTCATCACAATTAAAAATGGAATTGTACAGTATGTGCTATTATATATACTCAGTGTTAAGGTCGTGATTGCCACTAGAGGGGGGTATTTTATGAACTAGATTAAGACAGAGGGAGAAATCTCTGTTCACTTATTGCAAATTATTCATAAAATGTAATATTTTTTCAAAAATTGAGCATTAATATTAGTGTATCTTGGGTCATTTGCGTTGAGGTCACAGTTTATTATGCATTTAAAGTGGATTACTGTGTGACTAAATGTGCAATTTCTCAATTTCATCATAGACCCTGAATACCACAGAATTAATTTCCAGCTCTAATGTGGACCCAAAATTGAATGGGATTCAGTGACAGAATAATTAAGAAGACTATAAGGACTTCAACCTGTATGTGTCTGCATCCTTCAATAGAAGCAGGAGCACCAAAGGCAGATTTTAAACCATCTCTCCACACACAGCTCAGACAGAAGAGAGCCACATGGGCAAACCTGTCTGGATTTAAACATCAATTTAGATTCAAACCTGTTGCTAAAAGCTGCCTACTTTATTTGATGGGAAGAAGTGGGTCACATATGTTTGCCCTTGCAGTCTTTCTTCACATTGTAAAGCAGCGGGGCCCCAGCTGCAGCATCGGGCTTTTTAATGAAAATGCAAGGCAATAGAAAACAGGTACAATCAAGGCTTACATTTCCTACGGCTTTGTAAAGAGCGACAATGAGACATCAGAGTACATTTTTTTTTAGTGAGTCATGTGAATGGCATGGTGGAGTCTGTCCATTGCACAGGTCTGAACTAGCCTGATGCCGAGGGACAAACATCAAACCTGGGTTAGCTGCACAGGCAAAACGGTGGGACGCAAACTGTCACCAAGTCTGGATGGACAGACCACGCTAATATTTCCCTTAAATGTTAGGCATTTTTCCCTTTTCCTGGGTCTGGGTCGGTTCTAAAAATGCAGCGTCCTCGGTTGCCTACAACAAATCAAAATAAAATCGTCTGTTCATTAAACAGGGATCAAATATTCATGCATTTATTTCTGCGGTCTTGAACCCAAAATGGAATCCTAAGCCTAACAGACTTGAAATTGGGACATATGTAGTTATTTGGAATTCATCTGCAATAACAACTAATTTCGAACGTAATCGTCAAGATCCTTGTGTTAATGAAAATAAATGGTCTCCGTCTCCCATATTGGAATATCAGAAATATGCTGGTGGAGATAAAGTGCTCAGATTATCGCCACTGCAGGCTGCAGATTGCCAGCGATTTGCATGTGCTGGCAGCAGCGTTTACTTTGACAAATACGAACAGCAAAAGGAGGCAGCCGACTGCCACTTAGTTATTAACAACTCCTTCACTTATGATTTATTTGCCTCTTTTGAATAGAGGGCAACATTATTAGGTTATTATTGAGGAAATTAGCCCTGTTTAAGCAGAAGGCTATGACCATACCTGACCCCTTAATATACTTATAATGATGCCATTTACCATATCTGAACTTTGCTTCTCATCAGAACTGAGCCAAACAAACTTGCCTAAGGCTACGGGAATTCAAATACTCAGGGAAAGATCTAGTTTTTACATGTGTCAATCCACTGCAGACTCAACCAAAGGAATAAACACAGTTAATTCCTTTCCCCTGCCTGTCATTGTGGTCAACGCTGCGAGGATTGCGGGGTGCTGAACCTGCTCTTTGAAAGGATTGGGGGGTGAGATGCTTTGATGCTCCGTTTTGTGATTAAATAGGAATTAATAGGTTTATAGTGTGTGTTATTCTGTGCTGCAACATGGAGGTGATGGTGTTGTGTTTGTAGGTGTTGGGTGATTGATCTGGACCATACACTGACCAACTGGTCGTGACCCAGATGTTTGTGAAGCTGATGGAAGGCTGGATGAATCGCTGGACGAGCTGTTCAGAAGTGCTGGGGCTAGCCGAAAAGGAATAGTGTGACCATCAGATTACAGCCTAAGAACACTTTATTTTTTAAATATACATATGCGACTACTACTGCTACTTTAAATAACAGTTATTACATTTCTTTAACAATCTTAAATTATTTATTTTGATTAAATTAAGATAGACTTTTATCTAAAACCTAACTGTTTTTTCTGGTAAATTAGACGATGTTTTGACCACCGCCGTAGATCAACCATTAGATCTTAATTTTACTTAAATGCAACTAAATACTGTAATTACGCACTGAGCTCAATTGGCGTTTAGGTGCTGAATTCATTATCATTTTGATAGATGAGACTAAATAATCAACACATTAATAATTCATACCATTTTCATTATGCATGTGTTTGCATGCTTGAACACCTCATCAACCTGGTGCCAGGCCTGAAACAATAGGCTTCCTTTATTCGCAGTGTGCCTGAGTTTACGCTTGTTAATCTGTGACTTGTATTATTTTATCAAACATTCATTTAGTTGGTGGCCTGGCGCATCAGTGCAGCAGTTAAGCCATTGCAGTGGTTAATGGCTTCAGCAGTGGCCATCATTTGGGCCCTGCATATTACAAACACAATTAAATCCCTGTTGGACACTTTTATTGTTGTGTGAGGGTCCTGGGTTTGACAGCCGTGAACGCACAACGATCACAGCGAGTTATGGGTGATCTCCCGAGCACACGGGGGCTTAAGACTTGTGTTTTTGTCCCCAAACCGGAAACGTTTTTATCCACTTGAGCCCTGCCACTTTTAATTAATCAAGCTGTCCAGTGTGACTTCTGACATAAAGATGCTCAGACTGGCTCTGTTCCTATGGGACGAGCGCTCCTTTAACCTTTTCTGTTTCTGATTTAAAACTCTATCAGTCCAGCAGCATTGTGTGATAAAGCTTAACTTGTGTGTCTTTGATAAACATTAATGTTCCTCCCTGCAGTTAATTAAGAAAAGCCCAACAGTTTTCCACATGTGCCCCACAGTCATCCTGTTTGCTAATCATGTGCATTCTAAAAGTGACCCTAAGGATATGTGTGCAGGGTTCAGCCATCTCTGCTCTACACACACACACACACACACGCACACGCACACGCACGCACGCACACACACACACACACACACACACACACACACACACACACACACACACACACAGCTTCATTATGCATCAGACCTGATTATAAAAATGACTGTTCTTTTTACGTTTCTGTTTCTTTCTTACAGGCTGTCGATGTTAAATCCTCTGCAGTTGTCCACCAGGTTTCACTTTCCATATTATGGCAACAGATTTATGTAATAATGTAATTCTTCATGTGGTATTGTTTCATCAGATTAAGGGGCAACTCTGTTTCTGAATTAGATGTTTCAGAATCAGTCAAAACCCCAACATAGATGTCTCACATTGCTGCTTTCACTCTGCTTTCTATGTCCAAAAATGAAACTTACAACTTCAACTGTGGTTTGTGGTATCTAAGAGTGGATCTAAAATCAGAATATTCACAGGTACGAATCACTCCCCACACTGCGAATGAATTTGTTTGCTTCAGCAGATTAACATGCCACCTCTGAGTTAGTAAATGTAGTTACAAATTTAAGCACAAGGTTATTTAACATATTTATCACTGGAATCCTTTAGATTACACAATGTTGCAACAGTTAAATCAAGCTGTGATCATCACCCTGAAGACTGGAGATGTTCACTGCTGAAAGTTTCATTTAAGCACCACTATAAGAAGAACAAGGTGATTGTTTCTTAGGAGGTGACATGGGGAACATTAGTGAACTCGTTTGTTTGGGATGTCGTTAATAGGACCATCTCCACTGATCTCGAGGGAGCTCCTGTGACCTTTGCTCAGAATCTGTCAGTTATTCATCAGGAAATATCAGCATCTAAAATGAAAGGAGAAACCAATTTGAAGTGACCGTGTTAATGACTTAACGATCTGTTCTTGTCTGTTTAATGAAAATCGTGGATTCAGTGAAGCCTCGTTTTTGAGTGCAATGCTTTCTCGGACCTAGTATTGAATTAATTTTAGTTTTGTTCTTTGCCTTCTAAGTTTATTTATGTATCGAAAAACTTCTGTTTATCATTGATATCTTTTTGAAACAGCATGTAAAAGTGAAGAATAAACCTTATTCTTAGATGTGTACTAAATAACCTTAAAAAGGTCATGATGTAATTTATTTGAAAATGCAATAATATTATAAATCATTGTGATCATTATTATCGTATTCAGTAAAAGTTCTAGTTCATTAAAATTAAAGTAAAATATCAATGCAATAATAGTTTGCTCATCCTCCTCTGGTAGTGCTAGAAATGTAAAACATTGACGCACAAATGCTAATTTCGATGAGTTTTTAAATCAATGTTGTATAAAGTGTCTGGCTGTAAATTTAATGCAAATTCCAGGTTCCAGATAAATAAAATCAATCTTCAGTGGCGTTATAGGAACTGTAGCGCGGCGTTCTGTTTCTACCCGGATGGTATTAGAAGAAGGACCAGTTCAGAGCAAACATCAGGACAAACTGTCTCATTATCTTGACGAAAGCGATTATATTTGATTGTATTAAACTTGTAGCCATATGCATTTTATAGTATAGTATGTGTTTACCTCATTTGTCTTAAGGTTGTTGGTGCTAAGCTGACATTAACAATTCCTTGCTCACGGACGGTACGTGTTGTGTGCCGTAATATTTTACCTCTGGGCATCAAAGCTGGTGCGCAGAGACGATGGTAAAGTAGGAAGAACAAACTCCAAGTATATATGTAAGTGATGAAGGAATTTTTGAGGAAGCTGCACAACGTCTTTCTGAAGGTCGCCCTATTCCCGACCACAGTCGGCAGGACAGGTCCGCGTCCAGCTGCTTCGGAGGTGCTGACCTGCCACCTGCTGCAGCGTAAACTCCCCCCGTGGACGTCCTTCTGTGTCCGCTATACCTCCGTCCATAATGACCAGTTCGGACTCTCCAACTTTAACTGGAGGGTCGAGGATTCCAACTACCAGATCCTGAGAACAGGCTGTTTCCCCTTTATAAAATATCACTGTTCCAAAGCGCCAGCTCAGAACCTGGACTTTGAGGATAGGTTTTTCACGATGTTGAAAGTCATTAATTTGGGTGAGTAACCACGTTTATTCCTCCATCTTTTACTACATAGACACATATATTTGAAAGCACAATCAAAACTAATTGCCATGGTTTTTATTGCAGGCATCCCTTGTTTGGCTTATGGCATTGGCTGCTGGATGGTCGTGGGAGCTACAGAAACAGTGCAGACCAGTGCTGGACCTGTCACAGTTTATTTTGCCTACAAAGAGGATGAAGGTGCACAATACTAAACCACGGCGAAAACATTTCCCTTAAAGAAACTGTTGTCATCCATGCCCTTCTATTAATAACCTGAGATATCGGCACGGAGATCTTGTGACCGTCATTATTGCTGCTATTGTCTTGACAGTTATTTTGTGTTCAATTATTTAGGATTTAAAAGTTGGAGCAAAGCTGGAGTCAGTTATGCACATTTGTATACTGACATATAATACTTGACAGTATCCTTTCTTCAACATAAAGGTCCCTCTATTAATATTTAATGTAAAGTTTAGGATTTCTCTAAGAAATGACTCTTTGATGCTACATCTATGTCCAGGCTGTATTTTTAAAGTCAATACACACTAAAAACATTATATATGTAAGAAATAAATCAAAATCAATTACTTCTGAAATGATAGTGGGTTTTTGTAAAGGTCCGCCACACTTGATTGGATGGAGTGTTGTTAGTGAGTCGGGTGATATTTACAGCCTTGTTCTCAACCATCACTATTAAATCAGGTGGTACATTGTTTATTTGCTAGTTCTGTTTCATTAACCTTCAGAGAAATGCAAGAATTTAAATAACTTTGGGTCATTTATTTAAAGTTAAATTAGTGATCACTCCAAACAACAGCTAGTCAATTGTGTCTGGAAAAAAATACAGCAGTGAGACAGGTGCATAAAATAGGTTGTAATTACCAAAGCGTGGCCCTTGTGAAGAGTCATCTACATCTCTTCCTTCGGGCTGTCTGTTCTTTGATTTCTGGTAATGTGCTTTGCTGACAGGGCAGACTTGCACTGTAGAGACCAGCTCCTGCAGGTTGACAAACTGCCATATTGATTTCTTCAGCCCTCAGCATCTCCTACTAATAGCATTTATCAGCAACCTCCATTTTCTGGCCTTGGCCTCTTCGTTTATGGCAACAATGAACCCGAACGAATAATTTCTTGTTGTACATGTAAATCAATGGACCTTTCACACCTTGGAGGCATTGATATGAGCCAACGTGTTTATGTGAAACCTCTTCCTAATTGTTTTTTGCTAGACCAAAGATTTGCCTTTGATGTTGTGCACCAGAATGCATTTTTTTAATTACTAATATTAGATTGATTTTTACTGGTAACCAATACTGGAATTATTGATATTCCAACAATTGTAAATAATATTTACCGGCAGTCAATATTGCTTCTCCAAACATGCACAAGTGTATAATTTACATTTATTTTGAGAAACAGTTTATGAACGTTATGCACAATTCATGTGTGTGACATCATGCCAACGGTTAATCATGCTAATTGCCTTGACCAAGAACCAGTTAGGCACACTTATGGAAATCTGACCCATGGTATCAGGCTGCACTTAAATCCCCCTCTTTTCATCTCCAGCCTTTCATCAGGACGGAAAGTGTGCATGGGGAATGCTCAGGCAACCATGTCTTAATTACTCATTGACCCTTTGACCCTTGAGCTGCATTGATACCACCTTACAGACAGGCACAATTGCGCCAGGACGCAACTGACTGCACCTTTGTGTGCGGCTATTACAGGATAATGTGAGTCAGTGAAATCTAAACTGTGGAGCCCGTGCGTGTGCTGTATTCATTTTCAGGGCCTCGACTTTAAACTGCAGGGGAGCACAGTTGTGTTCGGCTCAGGCAGAGGCTCAGCGTTACAGCTGGACCCCCCCCCCCATCACCCAGGTCTCCAGTACTGGGACTTCAAACGAGCTCCCGTAAATTAACAGAATACAGCAACGTTGGCATAGGATTGATGCCTTTTAATAGCCTTGATCGGCTTGTCCTGTCTGGAAGTCTCTAAATTGCACATCTAATGTGGTAACGAACAAAGAATTAATGCCCTTTTGGCATGTTTAATTGAACACTGAAGCTGGTAATAAGTTTAGTCCAAGTGATAGTTTAAACACAACTGCTGCTTAGAATTCAGAAGAAACATGTTGGAAGTGCGTGTTTGCTGGAAATTGTAATTGCAGGTATCTAATAAGGCGACTTCCTGTCCCTAAAGTCAAACACGTGTCTTGAAAAGCCTTGAAAACTTTTCTTTTCTATCAAAAGGCAGAAGCAGTTCCTTACCGTCATATACAGTTTTGGAAGCAATGATTGTCTTCAGGTGATAATAGCGAGGTTACTGACATGGAGCTTCCTGATTGGCCGCCAAGCTCCCGTGACCAGCGGGGGCGCAGAAGCCATCGCTTGGATCACTTTGGCATTAACGGCTTCATGCGGCGCTGTCGGCCCACGCTGTCACCGCGTTCTCCGTGAAATGACACTTTGTGAATTAATAATGTGACAACCGAATCATAAAGCTCATTACTTTTCAGCTGGGAGCAGACAGATGTGCGCGCTCCGACACACGCGTGTACGAGTTTACTTAATAACTGCTGACCTCTTGTCAGCCACGCCTTACTGTTTTGAGGTGCATGAGCAGATTTAAAAAAAAATGATGTTGCCGTATGTCTTCACCCCAAAGATGATGAGAGGCACCATGACTCTCGGCTACCCCCCCCCCCCTCCCCTTGTATCTTTATGATTAGATGCCATCAGTGAGCGGCTGAAATGTCTGTCATCCATTTATTGAGTCTTGTTTTTTAATCAAACCTTTTCTAAGACAACACCTGATGCAGTAAATAAGAATCCAGAGTGGTTTCAATAATAAAACCTTCTCGTGTCCTGTGTTTAGCTGATGCCCCCAAGCTTGTGCCCCCAACTTTTACGGCTAAATTCCGGTTTCCTTAAAGCTGGATTTCATTATATTTCTGTTTTCCTTCCTCCTTGATGATGTCGTATCACATTGGTTCCATTCATACTTAATGCTTACTCTGTTGACATTAAGAAAGTAATGGCTGTTAATAGTATTTCCATGACTTGCCGGGAAAGTTAAATGAACTATTCATTTTTGTTTTATATTATGCAGTATTTAAAGTTTCAGCTCATTAAAAAACGCGCGCCCTCCCACATCCCCCCCGGCTGTCTTTTACCCCCTGCTAGCGTGCAGTCAGATTCCTCTAGCCACGGGCTCTGCTTGATCTGTTTTTCTGAAATCAAAATTGAAACATCCGGAAATATTTATTTATTTGCTCACGGCTTTTGTTTCACCAGCAAACTGCCGCTAATGTCTTTCAACAAGCGGCTTCAGTGGATCTGAAAAACGGTATCGCGGTCGCTTTTCTTGATATTGATTGTTAGATGGCATATGTGTGGAGTTGAAAACAAAATATCTTGCATGGAGGGGGAAAAAGAAGATTCATTTTTGAGGCAGAACGTCGGCAGCAGCCAACGCAGACGCTCAACACCAGGCTGGGGATCCACATTAAACACACCCATGATGCTGCATACCAATACAGAAATGGAACAAATCAATCTGCTTTCCAGAAATGCTTTACATACGTTCTGATGCTGCATGATCTCCAATCTCTCTGCAAATGAGCTGCAGCCCCTTGTAATGGTTTCTGCTCCTCGTGGGAGGCCGGTGTCTCAGAAAAGCTGCTGATTGAGGGGGAAATGCAATACAGGTGTAAAGCAGACTTGATAGGGGTCTTACACGAGGGTTATGCATTTTACCAGTGATATACATACTCTTACATATTTATCAAAGCATATAAAATTTGCCAGGTTGTCGTTTTCGCTCCCCCCCCAGCCTGCAGAGACCAGCACATTTCTGCTAGAGTGCCGTTAATTCTTGCGGGGATGTTGGCTATTATGTTGAATTAATAGGAATTAGGGGTTTAAATGGGTTAAGTAAGCACTTCATTAATCGTGAGTGGATTTCTGAGCGTGAGAGGTTTATAGGTGCCGTATTGTTGTACATACAGATGAAGGCAGCGGAGAAGAGTTCGATTTGGAAAATGGTGAAAAATGAACTAAGGGAACGGCTAAAAGACTCGAGGAGTTGGACATAAATTCACTGTCAACATTGCTACAATTTCGTTTTCTATCTTCTTTGTCAGCTCTTTTTACTACCTTAGCTGTACTGTATAGTTTTAGCTTTTGGTTCTACAAATCATCAAGATGTTGGATTCTCCTCCTGAAAGTTGTGTTTCTATTATTTACACTGTTCAGTTACACAGTTCATAGCTTAATAAAAAAAAAAAGTGCTAACCAATCAGGAAAGCTGTAATACTGATATATGTAGCATTTGTTTAAGTCAATGTAAGAAGAAACAGTTCCCTTTTTAGAGCCTTGCTGACTGTATACATACAGTATCATGCTGATTGTGCATTGCACAGACTTGTCCTGAGGGTCTTGCTGTATTTCTGCTGCATTTTGTCTTCTTTACTGGAGCACACGGACTGGAAATGTAAGGGTTTTTTGTTTAATTTAATGCTCCCTTTGAATGCTGACAGCTTTAAGCAGCAGATACTTGTCCCATAAAGCAATCTGTGGCCCTCGGCATGGATGAGGTGTGTGCTGATGGAGGTGCAGTTATGACACCGGTCAGTCCGTGTGGCTTCCTGAACAGAGGTGGACTAATTGAGGGTTTTTTTCCCCCCACTTGGGCTTGCTAATGATGATGAGGGTGCGGGAGAAAGTGACTGTCCCCTCAGGCTGTGGAATAACACGACTTAGCCAACCTTCTGTACTTATTGTCCAACAAACAGGGAATTCACTTAATGCAGCACTTCAGAAAAGTGGATAATTGTGGCCACAATCAATAAAGTAACAGAGCGGAAAATGAACGCTGTGCTCGGTGTAGCTGCGCCGCAGATATTTGATGGAAGTCATTTTTGTTTCGGCAGAATCATCAAACGCAACTCGGTATACCAGCGGCCCGCGAAGGTAATGCGTGTTTACTCGGTACTTGCCGCCACCATAAGCACATGTTTGCGTATTTATTAGAGGGGGAAGGTTTTGTTGGATGAGCCACATTGTTCCTGTTCGGCCCGGTGACATCGCCGGAGGGCAGAGAAGGATGGAACCTGAGAGGGGTGACAGTGATAAATAGCCCTTTTAATAACAGCTGCCCCACTTGGCCAGCGAGTCCCAGTCAGTGTCCTCTGTGTATTTATGCCTATGTTTATTTATGCATCCATAGCATGCAGGAAATCACTACCGCGGGGGCACAATCATTCTTTTTTCGTGTGTGGTGGGGGATTGCATTGCTTTAACTTTGGGAGGGAGGATAGCTCATCTCAACCTGAGCAGGAATTCATTTAACCCTCGGGTTGATCTGTTGATATGCGTGTCAACATATATTAATGCATGTCGCCATTATTCTTTTCTGAGGGACGGCAACACACATCTTATCTTTAGATGCCAAACATCTCCATTTTCTCAGGACTTATTCTGTGACCTTAGCGTCTGGAAATGCGACTGTAATGGCTTACCTTGCGCTAAATGGGCCCTTAATCTGGACGACTTTTACATTTTGGGGTTCATTGTTTGTATGAGTGAAGTCAGAACCTTTTGTCTGCTGAAATATGACCTGAGGCACAACTCTGAGTAGGCAGAGGGGAGGCTGTATATCAGAATTGTCAAAGCCTCTTCCCAGAGGGCAAAGCTGGTGCTGTTCTCACTCAAACCAGTCCCCTCCCTTTAATTGGTTCAATTAGTTAAGTATCCATATACATTATCGTGTATGCATTTTTCATGACTCTTCTTAACGCTCTGCTTGAACCGAACAACTTCCGGCTATGATTTGCCATTTGGATGAATGTCAAGGAGACTAAATGATTGCACTAATTGAGTAATTAAAAGCAGATGTTGGAGCGAGAGCCAACAGCGTACACTTTAAACACTTTGCCCTCCAGAAAACCTACAGTGTTTTTGACACCCCTGTTATGTATGGTTATCCCAGAGGTGCCTCTGTAATAGTTACAGTTTCACCCTTGTGATTATTCAGCTGAAGTCTTTGCGATTGAACCAAAATGGCGCTTTTATGCTGTTGTGACCAGGGGAAATGGTGTGGAGAAGAAAAGCCCATCACGCTGCCTAATGGCCGGACTCAGCGGTGCACAGATTCAACACAAACGCAAAGCGTCATATCTCCACGCTCGCCCTATCACTCACAACCCCCCCGCTGTCCAGTGGTGGGACACTCACGGCCTGCATGAGGCTCTTCGGAGGGAGATAATATTGTGTTGAAGGTAATTAACGTTGGAAATGTGCCAGTAATGGGAACCGCCGTGCCATCAAATCGCAGAGGAACCAGATGCGTTTTGGTGGTCTTGACAGCTCTGGTGATCGGAGCGTTGCTGGGAGGCTTTAGAAAGTGCAGATCAATAAGTAACCATTTTCCTATTAAAGAAAAATTGCTTGAACATTGTACAAAGATAGCTCGTGGCTCTTTCATTTCAAACGACATCGGAAGAAAAGTTACTGTTAAATTGTTTACATCAGTGCTCTTTGTTGGACTTTTGTGTTATGTGTTTTCCATTCTTTGATTTATGAATTTTAAACATTGCGCTGTTCTTATTACGAGGGGGCAGATTTTGTTTTTAAAATTGAAACTCGCTTTACTCACAGGCAAAGGAAACGTACACAATAAGACATAACGGGACTCTTCAGGCAATGCATCTGCATACATTTTGTTGAACACAGTGTGAATATTAGTCGTCACGATGGCAGATTTGCCAGAGTTTATGAGGCAGTTTGTTTTGAGTTTATCTCAAACTATTCACAACCATACCCTAAAATATGATTAACAGTGTTTTCAAGGACCTCTCAGAGCTTTATTTAACTATTTCACAAACGTCTTACTTCATTTTTAAGATATGACATATAGAAAACGTGTTTACCGGCATAAAATGATGTCAAGATTTCTGAACAGAATATAATGACGGATCTTGTTTAATAAATCTCCAGGCCACCGGCGTGGCTAATGAACTTAGTAATTACTCATCACTGGTTGGAAGAGTGTATCCGCCTTCGAAGAGAGCGGTTGCTGCTGGGAGCTAAAGGAACGGCACAACAGGCAACAATCAACACAGTGTCTGCACAACAATCCATCAAAGCTGCCGGGGCCTCAGCCGTCACAGCAGTTCACTGGTGTTTTCCAGAAATGACTACACCTTGTAAAATGTAGCTAAGATCACTGTCCCCCAACACCCCCCAGCACAATACTCTCGAACCGAGGAGATCAGTGTGAGGGCGTTTATCACGTTCCCCTCGGAAAAATCAGGATTTTTCTGTTCCGAGAGCTAAAGTTACACCTTTGTCCGCCCCACTGTCCATTTAGATCTGAGTTATGGAGCATTTAAGGATGATGCGCAGTGTTTTACTGAGGATGTGTTGAACCAGAGTGATATTTAAATAGGAGTTATTTCAGGGTGGTGAGTAACACAGGACCGTTCACAGATGCTCCTTTTCTGTAGAGCTCTAAATCACGCTCCTTAATTCCCAGAGCCACATCTCAATCATACTCCTTGCTAATTTGAGAGTCACCCTCATTTCGTTTTTAAACGATTCATTTTTGGCGAATTTGTAAATGGCCCCGATGTTCTACCATTTAGTCAATTACTGTTTGAGCCAGCGGGGCTCCGGGGACCAGGAGCATACATCGCCCGGAGGTGCCATCTCAATAATTGTTTCAGAAAAGTTGGGAATGGAATACTAACGCTCTGTTCCACTTATTGAAATGTCAATTGGAGCCAAGACCTTTATACTTCTCACTCCATCTCAGAAGAATATGGCTGCCACAACTATTTTACTGGTCCCAAGCATTCAAATGTCACCTAAAGGGTGCGCCAGAGTTTTCAGCTTGCACAACGTTATCGACAACTGTTTATTGGTGTGATATTTATGCTCTCACATTCACCCATCCCCATGCTTCTTTGGGTTAATGGACGTGCAGCTTTTCTGTCAGTGACAAAATCAAAATGTAGCATGTACTGCGCTTGTAATTAAATATTAATTAACTTGGCAAAAATTAAGACATGATAACAATCTAATTTAGTTCCTAACGGGCACTAATTAAGAGAAGAATCAGCCTGACCTGCAGACCTTGATTAATTAAGTTGTTAATAGTCTGTATTTGGCTAATCCAGGTCTTGTTAAATCGGAGGAAAAAAAGGAAATGTGCTACAAAAGATGCAGAAGTACCCGAATGCTCGTCTCCCCACAAGTTCACTCATCCTTTCGCCGAGCCAATTAACCTGCAACGAGCCTGTCGGTTCAATGCTGATTAATTAGAGCAAAGTAGAGCTCAAGTGTCAAGACTACAAGCGACAATCTGTTACTTTGGTCCCCCCCCCCCCCCCCCCATTTGTGCCGGGAAACACAGGAACAAAAGGTTGAAAATGTGTGTTACGCACTCTTTCACAGATGCGTGTGTTGGTTGTGATTACTGGATGGGTAATTCTGCACTTCTGTGTGCAACACCTTCAACTCTGTTGTATAATTAACTTTTTGCCACGACCATCAGCTTCTATTCCACACTTGATGTGTCCACAGCGAGTGTTACATCCAACCACGTTGCCACTCAGTGTGTATTAAGCTGTCAGAGTGGGCTGCACTCCTGAGCCGCCTGTCTTCGCCGAACAACCCAGCCTATTAACTCCTATTGACTGTGACACACATGTCCCTCCAAAATGAGCAGTTCCTTATTGATTTTTCCTCAGAGCTGTACGCTTCCCCCTTCCGCGCCGCCACGGGTGAGATCTTTATCCTGACTGATTGTGTATGTTCATTGCTCCGCTGTTGTGCTTCGGCCGTTTCAGGCTCGCGAACTGTCTTCTGCCTCATGTATCCTGGCAACCTGCTTGCAGCAAACCCTCGATGAGACAATTAAAGGGCTTGACTCCCCTCATTCTGCTGCAACGCTAAGTTCGTGTGGAGCCACAGACCTTCTACCCAGACACACACAGTTTATGGTAGCAAGCACCCGGAGACATTAGAAATGACAGCCGCCTCCTACAACCCCCTCCCTTCCCTGTTAACACCCTGACTTCCAATCAATGGACCTGAATAGAAGGGTGCCATATCCTCGCAGCGACGCTCTTTCTAACAGCTTCGGTCAAAATGAACCCTGACACCGTGTATCGACATCATATCAAGCCCCGCCATTGTGAGAAAACTGATTATCTGCTGCTGGAATCAGTTATTGACATCTTGTGGAATAGCTTCCTTTCTCTGGGGGATTTATTGATACAGTTTATGGCATATAAATATTTATCTAATATGTGTCTGAGATAGATTTGTCTAGCTTAGGCCGACAGTGCGTTTATGTGGTCTGGGTTCCCCCTCTGCCTCCCATCAACCGTGACGCTGCCCTTCCGTCTTACTGGATGTTTTTACAGGGGGCATAAAACCGCTTCGGCTGTTGAGACTCTGTCGCAGTCAATAGTAAAACATTTTGTAATTACATTTTATGGCCCTCTCACTCTGGAAAATCAACATGGCTTTACAGTGGCCTCCATATTGTAAACGCATGTAGATGTGCGGCGTTTAGCGCCATTAGCTGAGCAGGCAAGCTAGTAAAAATAGATATACCTTGAAAATGGAGCTGGTAAATGTTATTGAGACCTGATCTTCTTGACAACAGTCAATAAGTGAAATGCTCCAACAAATAATGGGGGGATGTCTCCTGTAAGTCAGAGTGGTTCCCAGCAGGTATTTGAATGCACACACTGTGGTGGTCCGGACTCCTACTGACAAGGAACCAGAAGTACAGTGCCTAACATGCTATCCTGACATTATCCCAAACAATATCCATGATAGCTGTGATATAACACATGAAGTGGTAATGAGCAAAATCGGGTAAATGAACGACTGGCTCCATGTTTTAAAGACCTTCTTGAATTTCCACTATGTGAACTGTCTCTTTTTTTCAAGTGCAGGACTCGGGTTGGATGTCGGAGAGTAACGAGCAATCGTGTCATATTGCACATCAGTAATAAAATGGGTTAGAAAACAAGAGATAGGAGGTGGCATTTAAGACAGATATCTTTGTAGATGCGTTGTCAGTGTTGATGCCCGGGTCGTTGGCATTTTGCTCATATTTGAACTTTGAGGACTTCCTTTTGTGACTTGAGCACATGTCTTTCAGGGATGGTACAGACAGTACTTCACACAGGCAGAGGCAGGGGAATTTACTTTCCTTTCTTCACAGCACAGAGCCCAGCACATTCAGTGTTGCTGTATGATATTGATTTTGCTGACAACAGCGTTGCATGCTGACTTTTTCTCCTGTATGATGCACAACTGCGATGCTGTGAACATGACAGGCGGTCTCAGGTCAAATACCCCGGTCTTCCCATCCTCTGCTGTGTCTCCATTACAGTCTGTTGCCTCTTTAGCTGACTTATTGACCAGCTCTCATGCTCGTTACTCAACAGAGAGGAGTCTTTTGCTGTGATTGATACCATGACTCCTCTAAAAGACCTCTCATAGCCCCCCTTATCTCCTCTCCAAATCCTATCTGTGAGTTTTTAAAGCCATGAGTGGGTTTCATTAATGGTCTCTCCTGTTTATGACACCATAATTAGAGTTGAGGAAAGGTACCTAACTACCATGGTTCCACCATACTGAGAAAGTCAATAAGGCAAGCCCAAATACTTCTCACACAATTGAGCCTTGTGTAAAATCTATATTCTTTGCAGCTCTGTATCTTTATGGCATGGTTTAGAAGAGGCGCCTGATTTGTTCGTGTTCCGTCTTCCTCTTTTAACTAATACCACAGAATTGATTGTAGACACCAGCCTCTGGTGTATGGAAGCGGTGCAGGATGCCTCCTGTGTGTGTTTAATACATCATACAGAGCTGTTCGCCTCCCTTATAATTTGTTTTATGCTCCAACTCATGTACATGTGGCAACTCCTGCACAAACTCAGCCAGGCTGACCGCTACGCCTGGGTTATTTGTGCAGCACAGGTCATCGGGGATATTACAGTATATTAGATTGCTTTCCTAGAAAATAATTCTGCTATGTGGTCTGCAGGGCTTTTCTTTGTGTATCTGTCAGACGGGTTTGTAGGCAGGTGCACGGAGAAAGGGGGAGAAAAAAAGAAAAAACAGTCCAAATACACCTTTTTTTAACCCACCCATCTGTCTTTTTAATTAAAACAACAAGAAGCAAGTAGAAGAGTACTTGCAAAAGAAAGCACCCTATTGTTTAGCTTGGAAATATTTTTTTCTGCTTTGTTTTCAACATTGTATCCATGCTAGTTTAAATTGGACAACCGCACCAGCACTTGAAAAGCTCTGCAAGACTGGCACTTGTGTCTCTTGTACTGACGCGTGGCCTCTGCTGTCGTTCTGGCACAGGTTTGTGTGGGATGACAAGTGGTGTCCAACAGAGTACTGTGTTTGGTCTTTAAGTGTTCAGGTTTCATTTATTTATATCCTCCCGCTGCAGAGGCTTTCCTCTCTGCTCCTGGAACATGGTGGCTCAGGTCTGTGAGCCTGTTTACGTGGCCATTAAAATGTGATTACTGGGAGTAATCAGATAATTGCTCTAGTCTACATATTTTAGTCCATTTACTGGATTAACTTGTGTGGTGATGTAAAAGGTGAAAAGCCAACTTTCTGCTACATCTGTGAAAGACCTGCCTTCATGTTTGTCGTCTTTTGCCTTCTGCTCCTTCGGTTTACGTTGTGCACATGATGACTTGAACTGATAATTCCAGAACTTGGAAAATGCTAGGGTTTTTATTGTCATTCAAAGACCAGTAAAACTGTAATGTTTTATCAAAATATTGAATCTAGAACTGATAATGGTGCTAAAACTCAAGTCCATCCTCTCACTAACTGTGAGTATTTTCTCAAATTTAACTGAAAACACTTCAATATGGTCAGGAGACATTCTCAACCTGGGGTTTTACCAAAAATTAGTGAAAAAGCTAATAACAATCAAAGTATTCAATTACAGGTAATATTCAGGTTTGCTAAATGAAAGCAGCGTTACTGAGAGCAGGAAAAACATTTTGAGCTGACAGAACTCTAACGGCTTCCATGACAGTTTACAGGCTCTGCTGTAATCACAACTGAATGTCAGACGCCATAAGGCCCGGCGCGTAATGGCTGCAGATTGATATCTCCCTCTTGCTTTAATTAAGACGTGTGATTTTTGCTTAAAAGGTATTGATCGCAGCTTAAAGAAAGCCATCAAACTAAAAAGTGAAGAGGGGGCCCTGGAGTCGTTAGCTTGGTTGGTCGCTTTGTTGGAAATTAAAGGTGAGGTAAATGTTGAAGCCTTTGGGCTTGGGCTGGTTATCAGTTGGGACAGTTCCTGTCAGCCATTAATCATGTCAGTCTGTAAAGAATCTGTGGGGCTCACTTTATTCCTCCAGGATGATTTGAATCGTTTTGTTGGAGAAGTTTTTACAGAATTACTTCAGCCTCTGTGCTGACTGCAGAGTGACAAAGGCCCGGGTGGGATGGAAGGGGATGTTGAGACCCCTCACCCTTTGTCTGGCCTTCTAGTGAGATTAAATGTTACCCACTCAGTATCCAACGTGTGCCTCTGCAGCCGTAACTGAAACTCGGCTGCTATCGGTTCACCCTTGACTGGGAAACCCGACCTCTGTGACTGAATGAACCAGTGTCATAATTAAATTATCAGCGTTTCACTTTTACTGGACCTGCAACCCTAACCACAGCATGAGGGGGGTAACAGGAGCACGGCTCTGTTTGTGGTGAAATCTAGAGCCTTTCTGAATGGTCCTGCATGGCCGGAGCTGGTGGGGCAACAGCCACACACATAACACCCACTTATCTGATTATCTGTGCTGTGGCGCTCTTAGTTACTCCTACATTAACCTTACTTACCGCACTCTGCTCTAACATCATTCAATACCTTTGAGACAAAAGGTGCAAATAAAGTTATAAAGCTGCAGACTGCCTCCGTGTTCTCAAACCTAAAGGTTCTAATATTGCAGGCAGATTGTGAATTATCTCAGATCCCTGACCTCTAGAATGCTGCTGCTCTCAGAGCCGTGCAGTCACTTCTCCTCTGTGCTACCATAATGGACAAGTGGCTTGTTGCGCCGCATCTGTAATGACTATGGGCCTACCAGAGCTTATCCTGTTGAGCAGAGGATATTAAAGGAGGCTAGTTACAAAGGGCAGGCTTTAATTTGACCCCTGCCTGCCCTCTTCCCTGGGAGGTGCGTGGCTCAGAGAGGCAGGATGCTGGCCGGGGCACTCGGTGATGAATGACTGTATTTGGTGGGCAGATTGTTACAGTTCCACACTAATTGAGGGGCCGACAAAGAGCAAATGTGGTAATTCAGTCACTTGACAGGGCTTATAGAGGCTACCAAGGCTCTTTTGACCCCGGTGGCTCATGTTGGAGAGGCTCCAACACAGCATTCTTGTCCATATTCTTTATTGGGTCATTTTACTCTCTTGTTTTACAGTTACTGTTCTGATCCAGATGCTGAAATTAGGTATCTTAGACATAGAATTACATGTATTCACCTTCCTTTTCTTCAGAATTTTTAGACTTGCTCCATTGAGTGATGTTACATAAACATCATATAAAACATTACATAAAAACAATTTTCATCTAAGAACCAGTGATTGGTTGATAACATGGGGAAAATATCTTTTCTGGTGGCCAGATTGGTTTAATTTGATTTTATATTATCTCAAATCAAAAGACGGATCCGTAGCAGAGCTTCATTTAAGTTCAGGTTGGATGTAGGAATAGAAAGAAAGAAAAGAAGAAAGAAAGAAAAGAAGAGCAACACTACAGCACAGAATGCCTTCGTTTTCAACAACCACTGTACTGTGTCATTGGTGGCCCCAGTTAAGACTAAAATTTCATTTTTTAGACAACACATTTTGACTGCCCCCATTTTTTATCCAGCTTTATTTTTTAAAAGATATTTCATTTTCTGTCGAGAAAATCAGCCTACATTCACGCTGTGAAAGGATTGAACCAGGTCATAATATACCTTTAGATTTTAGGTCAATAAAAAAGACTTTATTCATCAATTATATTTTCCTAAGCCTTTCTCAGCTAATGAGCCCACACCCTCGTATGGATGGATGGATGGATGGATGGATGGATGGATGGATGGATGGATGGATGGATGGTGGATGGATGGGTGGGTGGATGGATGGTGGGTGGGTGGATGGATGGATGGATGGATGGATGGATGATGGATGGGTGGGTGGGTGGGTGGATGGATGGATGGATGATGGATGATGGATGGATGGATGGATGGATGGATGGATGGATGGATGGATGGATGGATGATGGATGGGTGGGTGGGTGGGTGGGTGGATGGATGGATGGATGGATGGATGGATGGATGGATGGATGGATGGATGGACTGTACTTTTGTCTTTGTTCTCTCTGAATCTCACATCGATGTTGGAACCTTTTTAACAGAGAGCCAGTGTTACAGGATAGACTTTAATGGATCTGTCCAGCCTTGCATTTGCTTCGCTCCTAAAACGTGTTCTCTTGTGAGACTTGGGCAAAACACCATCCATTTACACCTAATGGCCGGAGCCTTTAAATGTGGTGAGTTGTGAACAACACTGTAAGTGTGAGCGGGTGTTCACATGTGTGAAAAGCTACAAGGACAAATGCATTCTGCATTTAATGAGTGTGGACCAGAGGGAACCTGGGTAGTTAAGTTGGTTGGACTATTTTGTCCCCTGTTCCCTGACTCTTTTGCCGCACCTTTAAACTGTGACATGCCTCTGAACTACCCTGATGGTCTCGCAGGACAGATGTAGATGCCGCCGCACCGTGGAAATGGGATTGATGGGCCACATTAAACCCTGAGCTTCATCCTGCTTAAATGCTTTTGTGCTCTAAATCTTTTCAGCAGTAACCCTGTCAGGAAAGTGTACTGTAGAAGATTTATCCATGAACTTGATGGATTGTCATTTTAACTGTTCAGATGAAGCTTGACAATCTAAGTCAAGCCTCTTTTTGGTTTATTGAATGGGTGGAAACAAAGCAGAACTTCCACTGTTTACCTCAGCATCTCTCCCAAAGGTCTGTTTAAATGTCCACCATTTTGCCACCAGCCCCCTTTACACTTGGCTGCAAGGTGATTGTTTTAATACACAAATATGTGGATGTTGTAATTAACATTTGCACAAACAAGACAGCGGCTTCATTGATATGCTGTCGCTGATAAGGCAAGAGCCTGGCAGCGAGACAATGGCTGAGGCCACCGGGGGCTCGGCAGCACCGGGGACATGGGACCGTCCTGCCTCCTCC
Organism: Takifugu flavidus; assembly: GCF_003711565.1. Lineage (NCBI taxonomy): Eukaryota > Metazoa > Chordata > Actinopteri > Tetraodontiformes > Tetraodontidae > Takifugu > Takifugu flavidus. The sequence goes on from NC_079532.1 coordinate 4,899,421, forward strand.
TTCAATGCAGACGACCAACAAAAGGAGCCTGTCATTCACCGCGCACTAGCGTTTTTAATTAATTTTCAGTCAGCTCTCTTTGGTGTGCTCGGGTGGTGATTTGACCCTCATGAATGCTAGCGCTCATCGCAACCCCGGCTGTCAGAAGGTCACAGTGCAGGATCCCTGAGCACGAGCCTTTTTTTCCACAGCTTTGGGCTCAGGAGGCTGTGTCAATTGTCCAAAACTGACAAGCTTTGCAATCTGACTGTGATCGAGGACAGTAAAGGCAACTGGCCATTCAGCTGAACTTGTATTAGCACATGCTAAACACGATAGTATTGATTCTGAATGCCATGGCTGCATGTAGATGAGTACGTGGCTTTTAGTGTACCAGCTGCCTCAATAATAGAATTTGAGATGGCTTCACCAGTCATTCTGAAAACCCAGTGCAATCAGCCTAGAGTATTATATTGTCAGAGTTCTACTGAAGAGTTTAGTGCGGTGCCTGAGTACAGGTCTGCAGCCTGTGGATAAGCCGGATCACTGTTGATCAAATTGTCTTTGTCTTTAAGCCACTCCGATTTGGATTAATCCCCAAAGAATGGCCACGCCCTCTCGGTGTGTAAATCTATACGCCCCCGCTGCTTCCATTTGGCCCCCCTGCTTGGCTTTGTGATCTGTCCGAGCTTTAGAGGATGAAAGGAAGTGGGACGAGTTATTTTTGTTGAATTTGCCAACTGTGTTCGAGTAGGCTTTTTAAATAAATACCCTTAACCTGTTCTTAGGTTCATCTCTGTCATCTTGTTACCCCCCCTTTTGTCTCAGTGGGGGGCTAGATTACTCTGATTAACTAATGGCTGAAATGTTGTTGGAAATTGGGCTTTTTGGATGACTGTAGAGCTCCCTTCAAAGCATTAATGTCATCATGTAGGTTGTTGTTTGGCCCTCACTGAGATTAGATCTACTCACTGATGGTGGCTTTTTGATCATATCTTCCATTCCCTTATTACTTTTTATCCCATGTTTTTTTGCTACAAGCTTAAATGCAAAGTTGAAAATTGTACATTTATGGAAGGCAGAAAAAAAAAACACAACTTGAAATTGTAAGTAAAATTTTAGATCAGCCAGGCTGGAATTATTTCAACAAGCTTCTGAATCTGGCCCTTGTGGTTGTGTGAGATGTCCTGTGGTCTCTAACAGCATTAGATCTAATGGTGGACCATTTTGCTCACAATTAATAGAGCTCCCCGTGAGACCGGGAGCCTATAGACTTGTGGAAATACTGCTGCAGCCTTCAGGCAGCTGGCTAGATGTGACTTTCTTCCCCGTCACTCACATTTGTCGTAATGGCACAACGGCCTCACTGGCTATTCCCCAACGCTGTGAGTATGCATGAGCGTGTGTGAGCCACTGCCCCAAGCATGTCTCATTTCAAAGTGCTGTCACTCTCTGCTTCCTGGCATCTATTAACACCCACTATTATCATGCTAATCTACGTTGTATGATTACATAAAGTAATTTATGCACAATTCTTTTCCATGGCTGCATAGGGATTCATGCTTCTATTGTTGAATGTTGTTAAAAAGAAGATTTCACTCCTTCCATCCTCCCCTTCGTCTTTGGATCTGTTTTCCCTGCTCTCACCCGAATCCTCCTACATTGTCAATAAAAACCCATACGAGCTCCTGTGAAGACTTTCAAGGCCTACTGAGAAAATAATAGCTGTGTTCACTAAGTGAACCATGCTGATTTGCTCACGAAGAGACAATGAGTTGAGATCGCTTTCCTCCCAGTCCTTGTTAGCTCCGTATCGAAAATGGCAAAATGTGTGTTGTGTTGAAAGTAGAGGGCAAGAGATGAGATCTCTTCCTCATTTATTCACAGCTAGTGGAGTAATTAGGAATGCAGAGGGCTGTTAAATTAAAACTGAATTGCACTTATTAACATTTTAACTACCAACCCCACCCTCTTTAGACACTAAACAAGGACAGTTTCAGCTCTAATATGCCTGAAGAATCCCGCTGAGGGTGCTCTTTGTGCATCTCTAAAAACAAAGAAGTTCTTTAAAGTAAGATCTCCCTTTTGTTTAAAGAACCGGGCATTTAACATTCAGCATAATATGCCAGAACTTCCACCATGCTGTCAGGAGACGCACCAGCAGAGCTTCTCAGCCTCTTCACCTAATGGAACCCTATTTGTGGTCAGATTGGAAAGCTAATGGCGGTCCCTTTGAGGGTTACTCTCCAAATTAAATAGCATGGATTCACATCTGTCAGACAAAACCAGGAGGCTCTTTGTAATCAATGACCCAAACCAAGAGAGACTCCACGGGGTGCACCTCCTCGATGATGGCAGAGAGCATAAAGGACCACCAGGGATGGAGGCAGCTCACCTGCACTAACAGCCACCATGTCGGGCTTGTGGACAGGCAGAAACCTGGGAGAGAGCACAAGTAGGGTTAATGTACATTTATAGAATGGGTCAAACTACTTAAGCCAGCCACTGATTTATAATGCAGGAGTACAATGTGACTAAACTGTAAAGGGAATTCTTGTTTTTTTTCTGTGCAAACATTGCCGTCGGTGTTGTGTAAAATGTTGAACCCCATTAATTTTATCACTCCCCCTCTCTTGTTTCTCTACGTCTTTAAATTTTGTTTGGAGGAGAGACTAGCAAGCCTCCCGCTGTTCTGGTGAATTTCCTCCTCGTTGTTAATTTTCCCTGCTCCATATGGCGCCACAGACACTTCACCTGCAGGCTGTAGCAGGCCGCGTGGCAGCCAGCAGACATCCTCCGGCTCAGGCTGTCATTTACACAGGCCTGTGCGTCTGTCTGTGCAGAACGGAGCGAGAGAGAAAAGACAGCGCTTCCCTTCATCTCGCAGCCCAGAACTAGCACCGTCCACCTGACAAAACACCCCGAACGGGCAGATTAAGCCCACATTCCTATAACTCAATCCGGCCCACATCCCCCATCATTTGGAAAAGTTGAGCTGGAAAACAGCCAAGACATCCTGCCAAGGTGTGTGTGCGTCTGTTCAGCAGACCTGGAGTTTGCCGATGGCAGAGTTGTGGAAGAGAGGGTTTCATCTTGGCTTGTCATTGATTAGAGAAGCCTCTTTAATTTCATGCCACCCCATGTTGTGATTCATTTGCATTCTGTGTCATAAAGTAATGGAGTCTTGCTTGACGGTTTGCTCTGAAAATCCTAAAGATGTGGTCTAATGTGCATGCAGCCGCCAGCAAAGAGCTTTCTGATTTATGTTTCCTCTGTTGGACCCCCCCCCCCCCCCCCCCCCCCCCCCACACACACACACACACCCCAACTCTCAACCCCCTCGCCTGTCTCGGGACCGTGCGCTCTCAAACGTCGTGGCATTTGAGTGGTTCACGTGTTGCAAAGACACGATTATTATTCCGCTCGGATCTGTTTGCAGTTTTCTGTTCGGCTCCACCTTCTGTGTTCATCAGATATAATTATGATTGAAACAAGTAACCGGTACTTGTGTTTTCCCACATTTTCCAAATAGAAATCAAGTATTAAACATTTTATCAACAGAATAAAGTTGCTTAAATTAGCATAATCTTAAAAAAAAAAAATCAAAGTCTAGGGGCTCTGGATGCCCCTTGTTGTGTGGAGTGCTCCTCTTTTCCATGAATCTTTAAAGAGTCCTGTTCACAGAGGTCTGGTTTTCCCATTATGTCTGAGATGAGATATGAGGTTAGGGGGAAGCTACTGGTGCTGCCGCATTGGATGTGGCTTTTTGAATCAGCTCGCGCCCCCCCCCCCCCCCCCCCCCTCTTTTAAGCAAAGTGGGAAAAATGTGGTGATAAAGTTTGTCTGCCTCTGGGGGGGGCAGCCCATGTTCAGGGTCATGGTTAAATCTGAGCGCTGCGGGTAAAAGCCCAGCCTATAATTCCAGCACAGACGAGCAGAACACTGACCTCAGTACAGCTGAGGTCACGTCGCACCAATTTCTGTCCGGCTGCAGGGTTGTTGGTGGGATAACAATGGCTGCCGGAGCCCTGATGGGGGATTTACCTCTTTTCCTATTTTTGCACCCCAACCATGTCCCCGCTGTTCAATGCGTGCTTACCAATGCATAATCGTCCAAAGAGAAGACTCGATAAATATTGAAAAGGGCAATATTTGAACTTTAAACGGTCATTTTTTTATATTAATTTCTCTTACATTACAACATTCCCGCGACATTTAACAATGTTACTGCATTTTAGCTATTGTAAGTCGTGGCTCATTCGACTGATAAATATGTAAATCAAAATGTTTTATAGTTGATAGCCAACATTAATCTCATTTGAATGTCTTAAACCAAATTGAATGAGGAAAGTGAGGCACGCTCAGTTTGGGAAGTGTGCTGTGAATTCATCTCTGAATTAAAAAGGAAATGAGCAGGGGGACACAGGCAGCGTTTTTTATTACAAATGTTAATGAAAAATGTTATTGACTTGAACAAATAGAGAATACACCTGGAAATGTATATTAAAACCCGCTTCCAATTTCTCTCTCTGCGTAGTTTGCAATTATAGTTATTTCAGCAATAGTGGGGGAATTAATTTTGCGTGCAGACTGATAATGTTACCGGCGTAAAAAGAATGGATATTGTGTGGGATAGGGGGTCTCTGGGTATTTACAAGGAGCGGGGAGAGCAAAGCTTTATTTAATTGAAAGAATGAATCAATAACAGTTGAAGGTCTTGCAAAATGAGCAAGTAATTTACTGTGGACAATCTGAGGCCCAGTGGATGCTGATTGAAGGTGTGTGTGTTACTGGTATGAGGCTGTCAGGTAGAAATGATGAACTTCATGCATGTTTGCAGGACACATTCGGCACTGCTGTCTTTTCCCTTTGTGGTACACAACGATTTAATTTGTAAAGATTTAATGTGTCTCCAGGCGGCACTGTGCGATCTGTTTGATGGAGCCGCTCACAGTGATCCAACAGATGTGCAGGTTGCAAAAGTTTTGAAACTTTTAGTTTTTCTGTCTTCCCTCCTCTCATTTTGCCAGCCGTTTTTTTTCCTGCTGCTGGATGTTGGTAAATGTTTTCTCAGATTTCACCCATGCATCATTGCTCTCAAACCATCACCAAGAGTTTTTTTTTCTTTACTTTCTTTTAGCAAAAAAAAAAAAAAATTAGTCTTTAAGGTAAATTAGTCTCACTGGCAGCCATCCCAGTATGTAAATTCATGTGCTAATTCACAACATGATTTCATTTCAACTTCTAAGCAAATGAGATTTTAATTGAAAATGATATCTTCTCACTGGAGCAGTGTGGCAGGGGAATGATACTTTTCACCGATTGTTTTAAAAGACAAAGAGTTTTCTCCTCTCCTTCTTCCCTTCTGAAGCCATTTACAGCAGGACTGTACGTTTCCTCAGATCGCTGTTTCTGCAGGTTAGTAAAAAAAAAAAAAAAAAAAAAAAGGCGCTGTAAAATTATCATTGCGCTTCGGCAGCTCGCCGGTGTGACGGGGCGGCCTATTAACATTTGTGCATTTTCATTACGTTAATGGTGTTAACACATGCCCACAGATTGCCACCAGTAGTGCAGTAATTTTGTCTTGCTGATCATAAAGTGTCCGAGTGGGTCATTTTGATTATGATGCGCTAATTACATATTGCATTCCTTCTCTGTGTGGTCCCCCACCCAACCCCCACCCCCTACCCCCAGACTCGGAGACCAACAGTCTTTAATGGTGAGCTTTTATGAGTTGAGGCGAAGGAAATAGCAGAATAAGATCCGTGCCTACGTTCCTGACGGCTATGTTGCGCGCATGCCTCACTGCTTCCCTGTAAACTTCCTAAATTGTGTTTCACAATAAATAGATGCCCAAGCCTTTAACTGCCACTATTAGATTAGACACCATTAGATGTAATAGAAAATTCTCTCCCTGTAATATTTTCATAGTTTGTTTGAGGCATTTGATTAATCTGGCCACATTTTATTGCATTAATGATTTCCCCCCCCATCCCACTCTGCTGTAAAGACATCGTATACGGCCTAATGCTGTTTTCTCTCTCCCCTCACTGCTCGCTCTCATTCATCCTCAGCCGTTATTGCAATGCATTGTTGATGAGGTGAGTCGGCGTCTTATGTGCTTTCACTCCTAAAGTCATTCCTAATGGAGTGGAAACCTTATATTTTGTTTCCTAATGAAGCACAGGAGTGGCAGACAGCTCCGCTTGGGCTGTCCTGTGGCTGCCTGCAGGTTGGAGCCACCAGCCCGAGCCCGGCTGCTCTGAGGGAGCCAGCGGGGGACACTGGACCGGGACAGCAGACAGCACATACGTGAAGCGATCCACGGGACCGCAGCCAATCTGTTTGACACAACATACGGAGCTAGAGGAGGCAATGAGAACTCTTCCTTGGTTAGATAGCACAGGGAATAAATATCCCATTTAAACAGTTGTTGAAGTTGTTTCGTAAGACCCTGAAACTGACCCGACAGCTCGCCGGTGATGTCCATGACCTCCAGACAATCATTGTTCAGCCAAACTTTTAAAAGCTGTGGTTGTAATTCTAAGTAATCTAACATGCAGATCATTTTGGTCCCCTGAAATTGGAAGCACATTGAGTTACAGGATTTTGCAGGAAACAAGAGGAACAGTACACACATCCTGTAGTTATTTCAGGCTAAGCTAAGCTAAGCTAAGCTAACCTGCTGCTGGTTATAATAATATATGTCTGCATCGCCTAAAGAGTTGAACCACTCCTTTAGCTACAAAGTCATACAGACTACAAAGCGAGTCTAAAGAACTACTAGCCCGGCTAGTATTTAATTGCAATCATACATCTATATTCACTGCCTAAATTTGTGGAACTGTAGCTGCTTGTAATTACTCAAATATGAATGCTTAATGGATTTTTCGCTCCTTAAACTCTGTTTAATCTGAACCTGAAGTGATCCGGTCTGTGCGCTGCTGGGAGGCCGCGGCTAACTGCAGGAGCTATTCTGAGCCGTTTCACGGCAAGGTCACTTTTAAAACAAAATGTCTCCGCCGCTATCTAGGTCACTGCAGATTCTGTTGCCTTTTCTGCAACTTCCTTCTTTCCTTCCTCCCTTCCTGCCACAGCTTATAATTAAACACGCACAATTATCCCAAATTTAATGGGATTCCAGAACCGGGCTTTTATTTAAGAAGTAATGAATAATATTTTAATTGCGTATGTAACTGTGAGATCAGAATGTGTTTCACTCGCCACGTGTAATTACCAAGCCAGATTTTTCTGCCATGATTTTTGAAGAACGCCATCAGTGGATGATGAGTGCCCTTTTTATCCCTTTATTTTAAAGATCACCCCCTCTAACCATCATTTTGAATTGTGAGCAAACGGCAAGGCTTTAAAACGTATGGACACTGTCGTATTGTTTATTGATGTCTGTAATTAATGATATAATGCGTGCCACTGGAGTAGTTTGACCTCTGAACCGATCATTATTCAGAGTGTAGCTGCATCAATCAAACTGTGCTTTTCTCAAATCTATTTCTCTGCACACCCTCAGGGACAGACGGGGCACCCACTGTATCCTCATTTGTATTCAGTTGACCAAGGCCTGAGTGTGAATGATTTAGAAGTATGGAGCAGACATAGACCATAAGAGGCAGTATAGTGTGATATTTCACGAGCTGCTGCTGACATTAATAAAGGCTGCTCTGTCTGCCCAGCTGCCTTAATATCCCCTCCTCAAAAGTGTCATCGTCTCTAAAGGACTTTCAGACGTACTCGCTGGGACCATTTTTCCAAATTCCACCACAGAGGATTCTCGTATTTGGACGTGGAAAGCTCTACATCGGTATGCACATACGGACGTCTGTCTGTTGGACGAAGCGCTGGCCCGATTGTTTGGACTATCTGGAAGGAAGGAAGTGCTGTGCCTGCATGGCTGCCCAGCCTGAGGTGCAGAAGCAGTGTTGATGTCCCACTCCGCCGAGCATCCCGGCCTCTCCTCGGGATGGCCGTATTAGAATAAGTCATTCCACTGTTAATTTAAGTGGCTTAATACATCACTCTGAGGTACCAGAGTGGTGTGAGCAGGCGGAAAGAGAGTGTGAGGAAGAGATGCCAAAGGGGTGTTTCTCTAATATCAAAAGAAATTGAATCCTGTGTTACCTCACTTGTGTCGTTTGTCAAGCAGCTCACGGGCTATTAATGGATCGCTGTAACAGGATTGGTTCGCCCCTCGCATCTCCGAGATGAGGTTAGATCTTTGTCTCGTTGCTGAACTTCCAGCGGCGCTTTTGTGCCGTCTCCGCACGTCCTCCGGTTTATAATCGCTGCGTGTCGCGTTATTAGGTCAGGTGAATCTATCAAGGACAGAGTTGGGCAGTTGGTACACCAGGGGGATAATTACAGGGTGATTGGTGTCCTCACGCTCTCTGCTCTCGCTATCTTTGTCTCCTCTCTGTTAACCTCGCCCTTACATAAAAGCTCACAGCATGTCTGGAGCTAGAAATCCTCCATAAAAACAGCTGGGGGACGCCAGGCCACCTTACCTGCTCCACTGGGATCCATTTCAAGCAGCTGTGTGTGTTTAAAAGAACGTGCGCTGCGTCGTTGTTTACAGAAGGTTGTGGATTTGCTCACGCCAGTGGATTGACTGGACATAAGGACAGGGCAGGCTTTAAAACCACCCTCTGCTGCTATTATTAATCTAACCTACTCACTTTGCAATTTGTCATGGTTACCCTGGTAACCCCACCTTTCTCCTTTGCTCAGCCTCAAACTCTCATGTCCACGTGTTCTTCTGGGTCATGATGATGCTCTCCGGGAGTAGCTAAATGTTGTTCTGGCGTGGTTCTACAGTAGCCTACCGTACACGCAAGTCTCACCTAACTTTGAAAGTTTCCTGGGGTTATTTTCCAACTCTTGATGTCAACACATATGTTGCACATGCTTTCACCAGATTTAGTGTTGGATCATGATGGAAATCTCCTGTTCTCAGCCCCCCTCATTCTCTCATACACACACACACACACACACACACACACCACACACACACACACACACACACACACACACACACACACACAAAAGCCATTTGCACTTTCTGACTTTGAAAGCTGTCAGCAGGGTAAAGTCAGGCTGCTTCAGTACTCTGGGCAGCTCCTCCAGGGACCTGCGGACGACCCTTCAGTCTGACACAGCCTGAGCCCAAAACTGAGATTTGGCACTTGCACACTGGTACAAGTGTAGGTGGGCGGGGAGAGGAGGGAGGGAGGGGGGGGGGGGGGGGGGGGGGGGGGGGGGGTCCACTGAGTCAACCCTGCCCATCCTCCATGTATATATATACACATATCATCCACCCAGAGCCATTCTATCTGTATGGAAATTTGGGCTCCACAGCTGGAATCCCACAAAGCACTGTCATCTACTAATAGTTATTATCTCTTTGGCCTGCTCCCTCACAAAAACCCTGCAACACAAACACATCACATCTTTATGGTAATGCCCTACGATATAGCCCCAAGCTACGGTGCATAGACCTTTGTTATCATTACGATAATTCCCACTCTCACTTGACTCCTCATTACACCAGTGAAACAGCTCGGGGTTGGATATAGACAAATTCTAGCCTCTATTTTTTAATAGACTGTAAAAGACAGTGTTGATACAAAAGTTGAACCTCCTAATATTCTGTAAATGCAATAACAATTATGCTCTAAAATTGGTCATTTGAAGTAGCAGTCAAGAGGCCCGTGTTCTGCTGTGTTCGGGCTGCAGATTGGTCAGCCAGCAAAATTGTACACCTGCTATTAAAATATGTAACTATTTCCTTTTCCCCCCACATTTTTGAGATATTTTCAGCAATTGAAATGATAAATTATTTTCGTATTTTGCTTTATAATCCATATATGAATTAAAATCTTTACACACTGAGGAAAATATTTTTCCATTTTAAATACTTTAAATATGTATGTGTAAATTCACAGCTTGAAATTATTGTTTTACTTAAGCTGTCATTGTTAATAATTTTATCTAATGTAATTGAAATGCATGTATTCATATTTGGAGCTTCTTTTTTTATTCCTTGGGAATGCTCAATTCTAACACAGGTTAATGCCTTTTATTACACAAATAAACACCTACATGCAACCTGCTCTTTAAAAAAAACATATCTTTATTGTCATGTTGTGTAGGGTGTGTAAAAATTTTGTATTCTTGTCACGTTTTTCGTCATTGAAATCAACAGATGAGCCAGTCATTTGCTGTAAATTTATGCCACAAACTTGGGGTCAGCTCTGTATAAGAAGCAAAGCACAGAGAGGAATGGACCTTCTGTGGCTGCTTGTGTCCTTGTGCCTCATGTTGAATGCCCATACAAGGCCTCTGAATTGCACAAAAAGTAATTGCGGAGTGATTGGCACAGCTTGTCCCATGCTGCCTGGGTCCCACTCTTGAAGGCTCTCTTCGGAGCACCCTCATTGTCACACAGCCTTTTAGCACCTTTGTTCCTGCCTTCCCCTAGGACCTTACTGCTCACCATTGGCAGATGAGTCCCTGTCTGTGACAAAAGGGTCCCTACGCTCAGCTTCATTTGATGCAGTGATGAACTCCCCCAACTCCCCCTCCACGCACACATACATACACCCTCACCCGTACTCATCCAAACACACACAGAGGCGTGCGGATGTACCGCCTGTGAAAAGAAATGTTCCGTTTAGCAGGGGAGGATGTGTGGGTCAAGACCCAAGGGTGGGCTTTTAGGAGACAAATAAACATCAGAGGGGAGCAGCGATGTCTTGTTTACACATTAGCCACCATTTAGCAAGTCTCACTGTTTCCTCTGCGTCTCTCTGGCGGCCTCGCACACAGCCAATCATTAAGCTTTTTGTTTCTTCTTAAGCTCAGATCAAACACACGATCAACACCTCAGCCGAGGAGTGGAGCAGCACAAGGTTTTGAGGACGATCTCCGTTTGATATGCAGTTTTTAATAAAACCATAACAATCACTGCAATATTTGAGTAATTATCAAACTGCTCTTTTTTAATCTGTGATTCTCATTAAGCATCACCCTGCATTTTGCTCCGCGGGTGCTCCATTAATTTGTGTAGTACCCAATCACAAACACGCACACAAACTGCATCATTTTCTCTAATGAGGTGATGACCAACCACTTGTTATAATTGGTACCCTCTCCTTTTAATTTTCAAGCTTATTAATCATATGTAGAGTTATTTAAGAATGCATAAATTAATCTTAGATTAAAAAGCCTATCAAAGCCTCAAAACAATTAAAGAGTAAGGTGAGATTTCCCCTGGGCTGGCACTTTTATTTTAATAGAGTGTTCAGGTGATTATCATACTTTGATGCAGCACTGTGATTAATGCAGACACACTTTTAAATGAGCTGTTCTCGCTCTCAAAAAGGTAGAATAAGCACTGGCCTTGTTACAACCTTGCTACTTTTGTTACTTTTTTCAATTTCCTTGCTCAGATTTGATGTGATCCTAAACTGCAAATCCTCAGCATGTAGGTCTTTAGTGAGAAAACTGGATTTTAAGCTCAAACTTTTTTTAACCTATTTAACCACAAATTTGTCATCCGTCTTATTTGTGCTGTCAATAAAGCTTTGAATTGATCAATATGAGTGGTTAGGTTTATTTTCTTCTGTTTTGTGGTGGAAAATGGAGGATTAAACAACCAACAGATCTATAAAATATATAATATATTTGATTACAGAATTTTCCTCCAAGAGATGGGTTTACCTTATTTGGTCTTTTTTTGGGGGGTGGGGGGGGGGGGGGGGGGGGGGGGGGTCTCAAATGTTGTAAAATATATTGAAATAATTTCCTGTCATTTTCACTAAATTGTCATTTTCACAATCAGATTTTTGGGTTATTTAATAGAAATAACCAATTCCTGATTCTATTTAAATCATTAAGGAGGGTTGTGCTTTCATGACTTCACTCTAGGCCACTGCGGTTGAAAACGATCTCTGCTGACATTAAGAAGTTAAGTCCAAGTGAGAGGCTTGTGCCTCACTGCTGCTGCCATTGTTCCGGCCAGACAGGAGGACCTCAGAGCAGTTCACAGAGAGATGACCTTTGGAGCAGCTGGTTATTGTCACAAGTCGTGTACTCAGTGTAGCTTGTAAACCGGGTGGGAACGCAGCACGTGTTGAAGGCCTGCACGAGCCGGAGCCTATTCATCACCGGCCCCCACCCCTCGCACCCCTCGCACCCCTGCACCCAGGCCCGTGTCGGTCCTTCCCTGCTGTTTTCAGCGGAACGCCAAATCCCGGCGGAGCCTCCTCCACTAACATTGGGCCTATTGTTGATATTGTATAGAAAGGTGCAAAGGACTTAATTACATGCAATTATGGTGAAGACAACGGTGTTAAAATAAATAAAAGATTGACTTTGTCATGTGGAATCTAGTTTAAATTTTGCATTAGGCCTAATTTTATTTGATTTTTTTTTAAATTCTATGATCCCTCTTATTCGATGAAGAGCCGCGGGCTGCAAGACACAAACCATCTTCATCGGTAATGAATCCGCGGTTAATGCGGGCTGCCTGGGTGAGTGGGAGTGCCAATTGCCCTGAGTTTCGCCGTCACTTGACTGCTGCCGGTGTCGTAGAGGAGGGGGCTGTACCTCCGTCTGCTGCCATGTGGTCTCAACACAAACGCGCTCGCACACGCCGACAGAGGAGCAGAGAGAGGAGCGCAGCGAGGAGCGGACGTCTGCGTCCCGATCTCTCCACAACACACACAAACCTTTTATTGCTCTGGCTTTCGCCTGATCACTATTTCTTGGAGCTGCACAAACGGTAAAGGTGAGTTCCTGAGAGCGATTTCAACTTTCTGATGCGTTTAGTGTCGCTAAACGTCCTTGTTATGAACATGATGGCACAAACCTGTTTATTAAATGGACGGGGGGGGGGGGGATTTAATTCATCTTAACCAGAACTGTAATTTAGATGTAGTAACTTAGCAAAAATGCTTTGTTTAAGCTTTTATTTTAATTAAAAATAGAAAAGAATTCGGAGTTTAACATGAGATATTAATATTATTAATTATTATTAGGCCCACCGTATTTTAACATAAAGCCTTTTATTCACACCTTACTCTGCAGCTCTCAGGCCTCCAAGGATGGACAACATATCCGCGGGTCGAGACTCCAGCTCCTCGCCGAGCTCAAAGCAAGAACTTTGCTATCCGAGTAACAAGAATCTGAAGCCCAATCAGGTGGGAGATGTGATTCTGTACGGAATACCGATCGTGTCACTAGTGATAGATGGCTCGGAGAGACTTTGCCTTGCGCAGATATCCAACACGCTGCTGAAGAACTACAGCTACAACGAAATACACAACCGGCGTGTGGCGCTCGGCATCACCTGCGTGCAGTGCACCCCTGTCCAGCTGGAGATCCTGCGGAGAGCCGGGGCCATGCCGATATCCTCCCGGCGCTGCGGAATGATCACCAAGCGCGAAGCAGAGAGACTTTGCAAGTCCTTCCTGGGGAACCATTGTCCTCCTAAACTTCCAGAAAATTTCGCCTTCGATGTGTCCCACGAATGCGCCTGGGGGAGTCGAGGCAGTTTCATCCCGGCCAGGTACAACAGCTCCAGGGCCAAGTGCATCAAGTGCTCCTACTGCAACATGTATTTTTCTCCTAATAAATTCATATTCCATTCCCACCGCACGCCAGAGTCTAAGTACACGCAGCCAGATGCAGCTAATTTTAATTCCTGGAGGCGACATCTCAAATTAACAGACAAAAGCTCTCGGACAGATGTATTACACGCGTGGGAGGATGTGAAGGCCATGTTCAATGGTGGCAGTCGCAAGAGGACATTGCCATGCAGTGCCTCGGGATCCAACTCTCCTTTAAAGCCACAAATTCCCAGCCGCCCCCGAGACTCTCCCGAGATCCCCGCAAAAATCCTCAACTGTGATGAGAACCGAGCGGACCTGGCGAGCTCCCGCAGCTACCCGGTCATCCCGGTGCCGAGTAAAGGCTTTGGGATGCTGCAAAAGATCCCGCCGCCACTCTTCCCTCATCCATACGGGTTCCCAGCTTTCGGCCTATGCCAAAAGAAAGATGACACTATTATGGGAGAGCAGAGCAAAGCAGGCCTGCCGGGGGTCCTGTGGCCTGGTACCAAGGACAGCGCCTATCACTCCTTCCCGATGTTCTGGCCCGCGGCGGGCGCGCTGCCCATGCCGCCGTACCCCCAAACTCAGCACAAACCCCCCACAGAGCTACTTTGTCCTCCTCGGCCGTCAGAAATGGACATGTCTGACCACAGCGACCGTAGCACCAACACTTCCAAGGACAGCATGGTGGAGATCGAGCGGTGCTCCAGCACCCAGTCCGTGCGCACCGAAGACGAGAAGTCCGGGGACGAGACGAGGCCACTGGAGGGGATGACCCTCGCGCCGCGGAAGTTCAGCTACGTCTCCGCCTTCAGACCCGTTATTAAAGACGCCGAGTGCATCGCCAAACTCTACGGCAACCGAGGCGCGTACAGCGGGTGTCGCACCGGCTACTTATCGCCCGATTTTTTAAGCGAGAGCTCCAGTTACCGATCCGTCTCCCCCTGCGTGGACAGCGAGGGCGAGCCGGACGTGGATGTGGGGACGAATAAAGCTGAGGACGAAGCGGAGGACTCACGGACTCTTTCCTCGGTGCGTCCCCGGACTCCTCCCGGCGTGACTAACGGCGTTTCACCGAAAGATTCAGACACCAAGGCCACGACTGAGAGCAGCTTGGTGGAGTCCCAGAAAAGCAGCCCGCATGTGTCCCATTCATCCGAGAGAGAGGTCCAGAAACAACCAGAGAGCCACATCACTGCCCCCTTCACTCAGGTGAGTTTTACAGACACAACAGCCGCTTATACTTTTTCTAGTGTCATTTTAACGCACATATAAAGACGAAGTGATATTTATTTTTAAGAATCGAAATAATGCATTTTGATTATTTTTTATTCACTCATTATTTTTTGGATTCTTTGTTTTTTCTAGGTGTACACAGCGGAGAGGAGTGATCTGCAACAACGGAGCAGCCCGTACCAGTTCCGACCTGCCAGTTACCAGACTGGGGTCCTCATCAGTGGTCAGACATTATTTTACATTTAGTCTTCCTTTTAAAAAGGACAATTATCTCAGTTGATTACATATATTTACCCCTCCTTTCTCTGAAGACGAGGGTTCAAGTAAAGAGGAGCCGTCTTCCACGGTGGAGGAGATAGAAACCAAATCTTTTACTGAACAAAGCAGCGAAGAGATCCAGCGGGAAAAGGATGAAGGTACGAAGATTCCTTTTTTATAACCCACAAGTTTTTTTCTGCTTTCGTCCACATTTTTAATTGGATTGTGTGTATTTATACGTGTGTGTGTTCAGCCGAGGATATGCCAACAAGGGCTCTGCCAGCACAGAGAGCTTTACAAAGTATGGAAAAGGGTAAGTTATTGTTTTTAATTAAACTTTTATATTAATCCTATTGTTATTACAAATTTATCATTATTTTTGTGATTATTATACAACTCATACGATGTAATTAATTAATAATGACAGTTCAGAGAAATTAGTTAATAACTAAAAATAAATATTAGCCAAATCTGTAGGTGTTTAGTGATCTACAGGCCTGGAAAACACCCTTAGAGATCCTTTATTTCTGTCTCATTTTAGAGGAGCTTCAAAAGCAGCTGTTAGAACAGGTTGAGCTGAGGAAAAAACTGGAACGTGAATTTCAAAGCTTGAAAGGTAAGCAACAACAATGCTTTACCAGCTTGCATGTTGTTTCAGTACAGACCAGATTCTCCAAAAAAATCCCTTAATTCGATAAATGTAGAGGATGAGGCTTTGCACAAACCCATAATGTGAGCAAACTGTTTATGTTATGGAGCTCTAAACCACTGACAGGGGAAAAAGAACTAGGTCTCTGCATTATTAACCATTTTAAAAATGTAAATGTGAAAGATTGAAGGAAATGTACTGCATAAAGAATAAAAACATAATTTCACATTCAAATTTACTACAGAAATGTGAGAAACTTATTTTGATAATGGGTGTTTATCTAAAGTAACACAGAAGATAACATCTTTATTTAAAATACAAATTCGTATATAAAACAGTTTATACATGTGCATACTTAAAAAGCCTAATATTGAAGGTTTTACGAAAATGTCTTATAAATTACACTATGTATTTTAAAAGTCACTAATTTTCTGAGAAACCTGATTTCCTTTAATTTATGAATGTTCTTCAAGCCAAACTGCGATGTTATAAATGTAATGCCATGCATTTGTTGCTGGAAAGTGTAGAATTTTATTTATAAAACGGATTTTTAGTGCACTAAGATAATGGCCAGCGAGTTTTTAAAAATGAGGTGTACAACAGGATTAGATCACTCGGTATTTGACCTGTTTCGTCAGGGAAAAAAAATCAAATGTCCATATGATATACAAAACAGAGCTGTTCTTAAATTCATAAATAATTCATCGTTTACAAAAGCATGAAAAAAGCGACACTATGAAATGAGATTGTTGAAACAGCGCCCTCTAAAGGTGCGCTCGGTCATTTACAAGATAAAAGTCATTGTTTCCTCACGCTGTTCTACTTTCTGTCAATCTGTTTTCAGATATCTATTCTTTCACAACTGATACTATATTAGTGCAGCTACTTGGTTACTTTAAAAAAAAACTGGTTTTATTGTTTTTTAGATAATTTTCAAGATCAAATGAAAAGAGAACTTTCATACCGGGAGGAGATGGTTCAGCAGCTGCACATCGTCAGAGGTGAGACTCATAAAGCAGAGGAGGTTTTGGACTGAGAAACCAAACTGATGCTCTGTTTGCCACTTCAAGTCACGAATTACAATTCAAACAAGAAGTTAAACGGGATTTTTCCATTTCGTTTATAATAATAATAATAATAATAATAATAATAATAATAATAATAATAATAATAATACAAAATTGTGTAAACTCACATTGTTTTAATTAATTATTACAAAAGAATATTGGTCTATATCCCTATAGGTCTAGCTATTTATATGCAGCTAATGTCCAATTTTGGGATTTTATTCCTCTATTTCTCCAGTAATTTTTCGGGTTTTCGCGCTCGTTTGTGTACATCATTGATTTTATTTCCTTTTTCATAGAAGCTCACGACGCTTTGCACCATTTCTCGTGTAAGATGTTGACTCCTCGCCACTGCAGCGGATCCTGCACCTTCAAATCTCCTCTGCTTCCACCTTGAACCACATTTCTACACATTTATTTTGTATAAACAAAGTCCGTCAATCCATCCGTTGAACCACCGGGGGAGGGGGGTGTCCTGGGTCACTGCTGAGAGGTTCAATGGGGGAATAAAACTTGTATTTACTTGTGGTATTGGGGTATGTCTGGCCTTCTTTCGAAATTGTAAAGGCTATGGTGTCATTTAATTTGCTGAAATTATACCATTGATTATATTATTTGTGGCAAAGTGCAATGACATTGTCTGTATAATAGTTAATGTTATTATTTCGTTATTATCTGTTCATGAGGACAGTTTTGATCTGACGGTTCATTGCTCGTTATTGTTTAATTGCTGTGTTGCTGTGTCCGTACTTGCAGGCCAACTGCTTACTTTGATTGTTATGCACTTTAATCGAGTGATGGGAAATACATTCAGCATTGAAATAAGCCCTATTTTAAATTAAAACACGACTTCCTGTTCGGGCAAAATTAAATAACAGACGGTATGCTTAAGTAGGCCTACATCTTGCATTGCCGGAAACGACATAGTCTATTATAAATAGCCTATTTGTTATTTCTTTACGTCGCTAATTAATAAACAATTTTATTAAAAGACTTTTGTTTTAATCTGTGTGGTCAATATGCGCAATTTTTTTTGCGTAATTAGATGTTTGAGTATTTAGCCAATGTCAGGGTGGGCTGCATCTCGCTTTTCACCTTTTTAAAACACAGAAATAAGTTTAATTAACATTTCATGTTAGGTCATTTACATATTTTGTTAAAGAATCAACAAGAACTTGCATTTGTTTGAGAAATTATTTTTATAAGCATTCTTAATTTATTCGGTATAGATTTAACATGAATTAGCTGACCAAAAAAAGCTTGCCAATTTGTTCAATCCTTCTCATAGGTTGCATCTCATAGGTTACAGTCCTGAAATGACTGAAATAAACAGAAATTGTCCAGTGGACTCGAGTAAAGCAGCGTGTTCTGCAAGACCGACGTTCCACAGTTTTGTATTACAGTAGCGCCCCCTGCTGCCTGACATGAGGAACGGTCTCGTAATTTGGAACTGACGCCGTCCCTTGAGGATGGCTCTGCGCATGCGCACCTAATGTAACAAGATGGCGGAGAGTGCGGAACTGAAGGTAAAGCGACCCCCTACATTAGCTTGACAAAAAGACGTTACACGCAGTGAGATTTTCACCCCTGCCGGCAAAATCCTCGTTACGTGACAGTAGAGTCCCCTAATATGATTGTTATCAAAGCATTTGCCTCAAGGAAGCCGAGGAGTGGAGTCCAGACATACGATTAGCAGACTGCTAGCTCGATACCGTTAGCTTTGTTATTGTTGCCGACGTTTTCGGCTGTCTCAACTGTGCAGCTGACTTACTGAAAAGACGAGACATTACTTCGTATGTAAAAACAAAAACCATATCTTATGTAGTGTTTAAGATCCAGTTTCACTGTACCATTAAGCAACTGACATTATTACTAAGGACCGGTGTGTCCATCTAAAAATGGGATCTGTCTATTCCCTGGAAGGGAAGCTTAGGTTAATGCTAGTTTCTATTAGCATTATATATGATTGGCCATTACTTGTCTGGATAAACAGAAATGTAGTCACTACGCCCATCGCTGCACGTTTTAACGCACTTGAGTTTGGCGATTAACTAAAAACAATCAGGGGTAAATCTGCAGGGCAAAGCTTTGTTTCACCCCCGATTGTTGTAGGGTAACCAGCGCTGGTGTTTAGTTTCTGTTAACCCTGCGCTCAGCATTATAGTCAGTAAACTACATTTTAATTCATCTTTATCTCTGTAGCAAGTGTCACAATTAAGGGTTTTCTCAATATTAAGGCAGATGCTATGAGATTCTCTACACCACCACGCTTCTTCCCCCAGTTTGTGTTTTTGGATATGCTGTTCTGTAAATGTTAAAGACTGCCTTTTGTCCGTAAATATTTAAATGGCACGTTAGTTTTACATTTTTTATGTGACTGAGGAAACTGAGGAATGTGGATTCCTCAGTTTAAACGGTTCATTTGTTTACAAGTGCTGAGACATGAGGTGAAATTGACATGCCTTTCTATGCCTTCTAATAGAATCTAATCAGAAGAAATACGGGGCAGCGTTCATTTTTCCACCTTCGATCTTGATTCAGTCCTTGAACTTTTTCCTAATGTGCTTTGTACACCCCATTATGTTTTAAATTCGGCATTACATCGGAATAACCATTTAAAAACGCTGTTGTCAGTGAGTTGTGGCTGTCAGAATGTCCTTGGCTATGACACCCACAGTGAAATGTTTGATAGCATGCCAGCACCCTGCTTGGTAGCCCACGTTTGGGACATGAGTGTGTGTAAATATAGGTGAAGATGAACAAATCTGCTGTGAGTAGCTTTATTCAGAAATATTTTATGCCAGTCTCTGATGATCCGAACAGTAAACTGTGTGTATTCATTTTCAACACTCTCTTTTGACAGCAAATGGTAATGAGCCTTCGAGTTTCAGAGCTCCAAGTCTTACTGGGGTATGCAGGACGGAATAAACACGGGCGAAAACACGAACTTTTGACCAAAGCCCTCCACCTACTCAAAGCCGGCTGCAGCCCTGCTGTGCAGATGAAGATCAAGGAGCTGTATAGACGGCGTTTCCCAATTAAAATGGTATCGCCAGTGGACCTCACCCTGCCTGGTGTTCATTCTGCCTCCAGTCTGCCTGCTGGACTCGCACAGCTGGGATTTGACAGCCATGGTTCCCCATCACCTCTGCTGCCTGTTTCTTTACTTGGGCCTAAGCACGAGCTCAATCTGTCGCACCTCCCCTCTGCGCTGCACCCCGTACATCCTGATGTCAAGCTCCAGAGATTGCCGTTTTATGACGTGTTGGATGAACTCATTAAGCCAACGAGCCTGAGTAAGTCCACTGTTTCAGCACAGCGTCCTGGCTGGTGATGACCCCTGTCCGTGCTTATACTGTTGGAGCATTGTGAACAGTTAGTCTGAGTTTAATTTATGCAGAAAATGTCAGTTGTAGAATAACCACTTCACATTTCAGTGTGAGCATTTGTGTATATGCTGGCAAATAAAGTAGCAGCATTACGGTTCACCATTGGCTCGTTTGACGCAACATAATTGATTAAATATGGCATTGTGCACCCTTGCCAGACAGATATTACAGCATGATATGGTGCTTGTTTATCAGGATGTGGACCCTGGTGTCAAAGATTTAACTGGATGATTATATAACATGTTTATATAACACGGCTATATGAATGTTTAACATCAGTATGACTGAATAGTTGTGTCCAGGTCTGTCTGCTGGATCTCCTCTGACTGTTGTTCTGCTTCTGTCTCTTTTAAAGCATCAGACAACAGTCAGCGCTTTCAGGAAGCATGTTACGCGTTTGCATTAACACCCCAGCAGGTCCAACAGATCAGCGGCTCCATGTAAGTGAGAAAGTTCTCCAGTACACACTGGCCTCAACTTCCAACAGTTTAAATTATAGAGTGATGGGGATTTTAAGCTTGAAATATCTGAATTCTTCAGGGACATCTCTGGGAACAAATGCGACTTTGCTGTTCAAGTCCAGTTACGGTACTTGTAACCTTTTTCCTTATTAGTTACAAGTCTGTATTGAGCTTTTCTCAGTTCTGAAACAGACTGCAGTGTTTTATTTTTCCTCCCTCATCTTTAGTAACTTTCACTTCGGTCATTTATTAATCCCCAGTTTCAAAGATTGCCATTGTAACAAACCAAAAAAAAAGCCAATCCTTGGTTGCTTTGTTTTCCGTAACATCTGCATTAATATATATTTCCAGATTTTGTTTATCAGAGACGAGCTGTCCGCAGGAGGATCATTTCCCCCCTAACCTGTGTGTGAAGGTCAACAGCAAACCCTGTAATCTCCCTGTGAGTCCAGACATGCTGTTGTTAATCTCTACCCTTTTTTTTCCCCTGCATGTCGTACCGGTCGCCCAGAATCATACGTGATGTGCTCTTGACTGTGTCCGCAGGGATACCTGCCTCCAACTAAGAATGGAGTTGAACCAAAAAGGCCCAGCCGCCCCATCAACATCACCTCTCTCATCCGACTGTCCACCACCATCCCCAACACAATCGTGGTGTCGTGGACCTCAGAAATCGGGAGGGTACGAAAACCGCCGTCGTTTTTCTGCATCATAATGAGCAGTTTCACCCATTCGCAGCTGAGGAGGTTGCTTTGATGATGATATTTGCTAAGCGTGGCTGGATAAACCTGATATGTGTGTTGATGTCATGTTTGCCGTCCCGTCGCGAGGTAACAGTAGCATGACTAATTTTGTTTATCCTAATCTCTGTTTTATCAGAGTTTTTCCATGGCTGTTTATCTGGTCATGCAGCAGTCGTCGTCGGTGTTATTGCAAAGACTACGAGCCAAAGGAATTAGAAACCCCGACCACTCACGGGCTTTGAGTGAGTCTATAATTCTAAATGTAAAACAAAGATACCGATCAAAGGAATAAGTCAAAAGTTGTGACGGAATTAAAGGGACGTAAATGTATATCTGACTTATTTGATCCTATGTCTGTCGTTTTCAGTCAAGGAGAAGTTGACAGCTGATCCAGAGAGCGAGATCGCCACCACCAGCCTACGAGTCTCCCTGCTGTGTCCTGTAAATACTCCATCATAAATGCCTCATTTTGAAGCCAAAATATTCTGCTGTTGTCGATTTATAATAAATCAACAGATCATGAAATGACTAATTTACTGAGTACTTACATCAAAACAGTCTGTACAAAATTCTATTGTGCATCATTACGGCTGACCTTTGCTTATTTTGTGCTTCCAGCTGGGCAAGATGAGGCTGACGATTCCCTGCAGAGCAATAACATGCTCTCACCTCCAGTGCTTTGATGCAACACTTTATATCCAGATGAATGAGAAGAAGCCGACCTGGGTCTGTCCTGTCTGCGACAAGAAGGCGCCTTATGAGCACCTCTTTATAGATGGGTAAGGAGGGCTTTTGGAATTCCACAGCGATATGTGGGCATGATAATATTCAGGCCTTTCATCTTTTTAAATGGCTCGTTTGTCTCCTCTCCAGATTGTTCATGGAAATCCTGAACAGCTGTTCTGACTGTGATGAAATCCAGTTCAAAGAAGACGGAAACTGGGCCCCCATGAGGTCAAAGAAGGAGGTGCAGGAGGTGTCTGCTTCTTTCAACGGTGTAGACAGCGGTATGCGCAATAGCACATTCTTTTTCTGTCCTCGAGCCCTTTGTTGTGTTGCGTTAGTGTCAACTTCCTGTTTCCTCTCAGACACATCCAGGACGGAAACACACGAGCCCAAACGATCATCCATTGACAACAGCAAGAAGGTCGACGTCATAGACCTGACGCTGGACAGCTCCTCGGAGGATGAACTAGATGATGAACCCCCTCCTAAAAGGGTCTGCCCCTCACTGTCCCCCATCTCTCCCCCTCCTACCAAAGGGTGAGCCTTTCACTGAACACAGTGGAAGTTATTTCAGGGATTCTGATCGCGACTCCGGTGTTTTTTTTCTGTCGTTAATTTGTTGTGGTTGTTTCCCCACAGGGTGCCAAACCTACACAGCCAGGCCTCGCCTGTTCCCAGAGCTCCCAGCATGCCCCCTGTGGAGACAAGCTACATTCCGCCCCCACCTCCTCTTATCCAAGACTACCGCCACTATTATCACGCGGCCAGTGACCTGCCAGGTAAACCGGTCACTCGTCTGCTACCATTAGTTCAGTTTATAGCCACAGTAATCTCACGCTGATGTGGTAAAAATGCTCAGAATGAATTTGTGAACATTGTTTGCTCACATGTTTTTCCTTTCTCACAGATTTAAGCTTCTTATCCTTCCTCCAGGGTGACAATCAGGTACGTTGATCCTGACCCTCGCAGTACCGTCATGTTTGCTTAGTTTAACGGCCCCCTCTTCTCCGTCTCGCCAGCATTACAACATGGTGATGGCCGCCGCCGCCGCCGCGTCGGCCTCCGCCTCTGAGGATCACGACCTCCTGCTCAACCGTTTCCTGCCCTACGGCTCCTCGCCGATGTTGCGGGAGCAGCCGGGCACGCCCGGAAGCAGCACGATGGCCACCACTAACGGGGGCAGCAATAGCGGAAGCACCAGCAGCCTGGTGTCGTCCAGCAGCCTGCGGGACAGAGACAGAGAGCGAGACAGGGACAGCCACAGCATCTCAGGACTGTCGAGGTCCTCAGTGGAAGCCGCGGCGGCGGCCATTTATGGCTCCATATCTGACGTTATCTCCCTTGACTAGAACCCAGAGTGAACTGATAGACAAGGGAGCCCTCAACAATGGAAGTACTTGTAAATAAGGAAGAGAGAGATGAAAGAATACAGTGCTATGTACAGAGAGGAAAATCTATTTTCAATTTAACGTATCATATGTATATAAACTTAGGACACTGCCTGTCCTGTAGTTGCTTCAGTTAATATTTTTCTGTGAATACTGAAGACTTTTTCACACCTCTTCATGTGGTCCTTTGATTACAGTATATTGTACCTTTTGTACCTGGTTTTTACAGTTTTGTTTCAATATTCCATGTCAATGGCATTATTTCAGTCTAATGTATTGTGCACAGAACCTAATGAGGTGACACCTTGTGGAACACAATATTTAGAACATAAAGAAAATGGGCATTGTTATAAATGTACAAACGGCGAGTTGCATCAGAGCAGAAACACTTTCTTTATTTTCTAAATGGCGTCATGTATGTCAAACGTGTCTTGACAGCAGAAAGATCTGGCCGGATTTGCCATCACTGTAGATTTTTTCTGTGAGACATTCATGCTGTGGTCATATTTTTAAAGAATTATTTATGATGTAAGTTATGTTGGATGTATGCATTCCCTATGCCTTTAGACCTGTTGCCACTAGAACCGCGAACGCTAGGTCCTCCTGTTGTCATTACAGCATTTTTGTATGTTGGAATTGGAACTCTCCCCTGAATTTAATGCGCTTGTGTTTTTGGTTATCATGAGGGGTTTTTAGGAAGAAAAGAAATCTTGTCAGACCGTGAGAAAACCTCAGAGGCCAGTTGATGGTAACTCGAAATTCATGGCCAGTTTCTGGTCCACGTGGTTTAATTGAAACACTGAAATATTTTACAAAACAGATCCAATGTGTCATTTCACAGTGTTTTTGTTTGATTTTAGCACTTCTGTATTTTTTCCCTCATCAATGCCTTTTGGAACAGTTAAGCAGCGACAGAATGAAGTAGTTCCCTGCTTTGCATGTCTGTTTGGTTCATCCAGACACTTGTTTGAATCCTGTGCTGGTCTTTATGAGGCCACAAGATGATTTCTCTAACATATTTGCAAAAGCATATGAACATTGACTTTAAGTGTTTCACAGAATCAATTTGGGTAAAAACCATTGAAGTTAAGGACAATTATCCTCCCTTTATTATTTTTTTCTCGTGCTTATGACTAGGATTATTTATTATCATATATATTTTTCAACATTTGTTTGATTTGTGGATATGCATCGCTGTCGTATGTGATATTTCTTTTGTAATTATAAAATTAATGCTATTTAAAGATGTCTTTTCCTGCATTGTAACATTTTGTTTTTCTGTCCATTTACTATCAGAAGATGTCAGTAACTCAATAGAGGCTTTGGTCATCCGAAACCGCTGCAAGGTCTACTGTGCTGTTAGGAGTTTGTTCAAATTAAACCAGTATAAGAGCTTATATCTGCAGTTGCTCCAAAGAAAGTCCTGATTCATTACAGGCTTTATGCCCAAATCCAGGTAATACTGCTATCCATCAGAGAGTGTGAAAATATCACATTTATAAGCTGTTATGTCACATATTTAAACTACTGTTTGTTTGTTTTTAAAAATCGGCTGTTATTGTATTAATAATCTTTATTTCCCTGTCATCGCGTCAGCAGTGCATCTCCGTGCCAAGAGCACCATCTAGTGGTAGAAAATAAAAGTAGGTATTAAAATTGAGTATTTCGGTACAATTTAGAAGAAAATGTTTAAAAGTTATAACTCAGGTATATATCGCTGCAACTGCGTAATACATGACATTTATTACTGTTAGGAGCGTGATTTCATGTAGTAAAGCGCTGCAGCATACCATATATCGACATATATTTAATTATTTACAAATTACGATTTGCTAGTTAGGGTTTTCTTTTTTTAAAAAAAAAAAATTAGTGGTATTTTAAATAAAATCCCAACTCTTCCTATTTTAAATAAAGAAAAAGTGAGCGGCGCCAATTCAGAATCAGGGTAACAAACTTAGAATATTCAGCGGATTCGTGAGTAGCCTTCCAATGAGGTCGCTAAGCTCAAAATAGACGACTTTAAATAAGGTAAATATTGAAATATTATATCTGAGAGACAGATACGTTGGTAGTGTGTTGTAAAAATCTATATTTAACACTTAGCTATCAGTTGTCTGGCTAATGCGCCAATGTATTTATTAGCTACCATCGTTACGGAGCTTTATTGTTTATTTTCTGCGTGTATTCACATGTATTTTCCTTTTCAACCAAGGCCAACTCCGACGTTCAACTTTAGATATTTAATTTTGTTAACTGAAAGAACTGGTACAGTTTCACTGATTTCCCAGCAGGTTTCTGACCGTTAGCAGAGCTTTAGCTAACAGATATAAATTACGCACACTAGTGTACAGTCTAGGCTTGTACTTACTCGAATAGTTATGTTATTCTAAAACCATATTGTATCACCATCGTTATACGGATCAAGCAATGCTTACTACGTAATTGACTATAAAGTAGTCTTATTCTGATAAAGTCAAGGGTAGGAACATGTGGCATTAACGAACCACAGATAGATCCGGTTTATTCATGAGCAAATACATTTTCCTCTTCTTTTAATTCACAGATTGTTGTACGGAAGGAAGAATGAGCGATGCAGAAGATGGAAGCGCCCCTGACGTGTGAGTAGCCCATTATTACTGGTCACACACCAGTAAAGGTGAATAAAGGGCTGATGTTGACAGTAAAACATCCTGTTTTCTTTTATAGGGATCCCACAAACCGACAGAATGGTTAAGTCTATTTGCACATAACTATAACTATTTTTTTTTAAGAAAAAGAATTAAAACTGTTCCGTTCATTCCCCTCTGGTCCCGTTGGCTGTAGCGAGCCCCCAGGTCCTCGACATCCCGCCTCTGCCCTACTGTGAGCTGACTGACCCCCGCGATGACGTTACCCTGCCCAGGCTGATTGAAGCTCTGCAGGACCGACACAGGATCAGACAGACGGTGCTTCATCAGTACAGTACAGCAGGTAGCTGGTCACAGCCCATAATATTCCCTCCGACTGTTGGCTTCGACAGCTGCTGATGTGTTCTCGCGTGTGTTACCTTCTTCAAGCTGACACGGCCCGGTCCATGCTGCAGCAACTGGACAGTGATCTCTTTTCCAAAGAAAACACTATTAATGAACAAAACAATAAACTGGCAGAGAAGGAGACAGTCATTCAGAACAACAAGGCAGATATTGAATGCCTGGAGAAGAAACTAAAGGTCCACGAGGAGAAGGTAAAAGACAACATCAGGGTGGTGGTTTATGCGTGTGACGCCTGCCTTCCTATACTCATTACCATGGTGATTACAGATTGACGTTCTCCAGACAACGAATAAACAGTGCGAGGATGACAAGAATTCACTCCAGCAAGAGCTGCAGTCCAGAGAGCAGAAGCTGCAGCAGGAGCTGTCCGTCAGGAGACGCATGGAGCAGCACCTGCACAGGAAGCTCGAGGACACAAAGCTGAAGTGGGAGAAAGAATGTGTGAGTACGACCTACAGGGTATTGCGTTGCCTCAGTTAACCTCCTGGAGTTCTCAGCATGAGGCTTGTCGTTGTGCAGGACCGCCGCGTGAATGCCATCCAGGTGGATTTGCAGACTCGCCTCTTGGTGAAGGAGGAGAAGCTGAAGCAGGTGAAGGCCATCATAATGGAGAGCCAGACTCTTCAGTGTCTTCGTCTGTCACCTCGTCCGTGTCAGCCGCAGGACTCATCCAGCGAAGAGGAGCTCTATGAGATGAGCCCAGCCTCACCCTTGCTGCTCTGCGTATGTTCTTACTTGACCCACACTTTTCTCCTCATTAGCTTTAAATGACCACCAAACAAGAAACCTCACCATTAATTAATAGGTCAGCCCCCCACACCCCCAGCTGGAGTCATTCAACACAAGCAGTGAGGACAGCGACAGCCTCCCACGGAAAACCCACCCCGTCCCCAGCAGCGGCACCAACAGCTGTGTGTCTGTGGCGAGTGTCGTCTCTGCTCTGGAGCGAGAGGGCCGGGACAGCAGACAGGGTTTCTCCTGCAGGCAGTCCCCCATGGAGGCCGAATCCCCAGCACGTTCTCAACCCAGGCGGTCCAGGAGGAGAGCTGGGTGTTGGACCCCACCGAACGATGAGCCCAAGTCATCTGATCGTAATCCAGCAGTACCTGTAGAACATTACAAGGTCAGTTGGAGGAAGATGGGACGTTTCCTTAGGACGGACGTGTTAGATTTGATGCTGTTTCGTCTCCTGTTTTATTTGCAGATTCCGGTGCGTCCGCTGCATCGCCGTTTCTGTTCTGCTGGTCAGGAGAAGTGGGTGGACCACAGACCCACCTCCAGCCTGGACCTGGGATCAATGATGCGGCCTGTCATCCCCAATGCTATTGAGGTGTCCTCACCGAGTGAGAAGGCCCTGGCGAAGTGCGACAAATACGTGCTGATGCACCAGGAACTCGCCTCTGATGATGAGATACGTACACAGCTCATTAAGGTGATGCTTTTTCCTGCGCTCATTCCTGAGTTTTTAACATCATTCTTTTCTTAAATGTTGTTTTACCCTTGTGTGTCGGTTTGGTTTAGGGCGAGGTAATTAAAACCAGAGGCGGAGGACAAGCTGTCCAGTTTACGGACATCGAGACACTGAAACAGGAACTCATCCCTGCCTCCAGATAGCAGCCTCGCATCTGCCGCAGCCACTGGGCACAAGGGGCCTTCTTCTGCAGTTGATTGAATCCTTCAGTTTATGGTTGTTTTTTTTAAACAGTTCCAGGCAACAGTTGACTCCTGTGATCAATGCCCTCTTCAGAATGTGAATGTAAAGTCCACTTGTTCGCTTTGTTTTGAAATTTGTTATACATTTAGCATTGCCATCGATTGTTGCAGATATTATTGAATTTATTTCTATATAAATGTATTGACCTGTTAATCTCAACATGGTACTGATTTTTGTTTATTTTAGAGGTTTCTCTAGATACTCTGTTATTTGTGAATTCGGTTTGATGGAGTTTGGAAACTACTGATATAATCAGCCTTTATGTGGACATCGCCAGCTTACCGATAGGGGGCGGCAGTGCATAAGAATAGTGTTTTAGTTGCATGACTATAACATTCGTCTAAAAAATGCAAGAGATGGTAACTAAGAAAACAATTCCTTAAACGTGTGAATATTAAAGTGTTTGGTATAGACAATAAATAATCGCTCAACGTCGACTTTTTAATGCAAGAAAAATGAAGTAATTACAACTTCAAACCTGACGATGGTGGTAGTGATACGCGTGAAAAACCTACAAAGAAGAAGAAGGTCGCGGAAGTTTGTCGTCACTTTGAGCGACCATGACGTCTTTAGAGAGCGGCGCTGTTTCAGACTGGAATGGGAGCTAGCAATTTTCCCATAATTCGATAGTGTAATCCGTGAATGGCGCCGAAACAGGACCCGAAGCCTAAATTTCAAGAAGGTAACGACTTGTCTGTCTTAATTTCTGATCGTTCCCTCATCCCAGTCTGGCTCAAAGCCGCCGCCAACATTCGACTTGAAGCTAGCCTTTTTATCGTTGTAGCACTGCCGCCGTACAACAGCTAAAATTGTTAGCCTTTATTGTTGTCTAAATTATGTTGTTAAGCGTTGCGCTAACTATATAACGTGCGTCTGGCTATCATTAAGCATTTAATGAAAGATTGCGGGCCATTAGCAGTAGCCTACCTGCAGTCAACCGCGGTGCCACCTAAATATTTCCACAGTCGCGATACATGCAGGAATAAAACGGTCCGGTCGCTACTGCAGTCTTGCATTTCCGAGTTTGTGTCCTCTCATTTAGCTTTATTTCCCCTGCTGCTGTCTATTAAGATGACAAGAGTGTTGCATAGCAACGGTATTGGTTGATTAATAGACTTTAGCCAGGGTCAGCAAGTCTCTAATAAGGAAAACCGTCAGTGTTTATTAAGTTCTTGGTGTTCTGTGCCATTAATGACCTTTGTTAGCTTTTCACGGCAAGTTTCTTTACGTGTGTGGACCCCATGTAGTTGTTTAGCATTCCTACTGGATCAAGTTTGGTTTCTTTAATGGTCCAACACTCCATTTAGGTGAAAGAGTGCTGTGTTTTCATGGGCCATTGCTCTACGAAGCCAAGGTAGGTTTCTATTCTTGCAATACGACACTCTTCTGTGTCTTAATAAACATAAATTCTTAAGATACATTTAAAGCTTTCAGTCAGAATCCTGATTTCTCTTTTTGCAGTGTGTTAAGATAAGCATCAAGGATAAACAAATCAAATACTTTATTCATTACAGCGGGTGGAACAAAAAGTAAGCAGTCGCTTTGGATACTTTCACTGATTTCGGAGAAGCTGTTTCCTGAGTTCTTTTTCATTTCTTTTTCTTTTGCAGCTGGGACGAATGGGTTCCTGAGAGCAGAGTGCTGAAGTATGTGGAGAGTAATCTACAGAAACAAAAAGAGCTTCAGAGGGCCAATCAGTAAGTCCAGCACTTGACTAATATCATGTTCTAACAATCTTTATTAAGTATGAGATATTTATGTGATTTTCTTTTGGTTGGTTGTTTGTTTTTTAACTTCAGAGACCATTATGTAGAAGGAAGAATGAGGGGTGCTGCGCCGAATAAGAAAATACCTGCTGCGTCACAGAAAAATGAAGTGTGAGTGAAATCTTAAAACAATCCACAGGCCAGCCCATTCAGATTTTAAAGCTTTGTACTAACCTTATGTTGCCACTACACACTCAGTTTTAGACTTTATTATTTTAGATCTATGTCTAACATTGTGGCCTCCATTTTGCTAATCAGATTAGTAAACTTGTTTTTAAAAAAAAAAAGACATAGTGTTGTAAATTGTGGCATTAGAATAAAATGTCTTGTCTTTTTTTGTTTTTTTTGTAGTAAAACCAAAAAGAACAAACAGAAAGGTAAGTGTATGTTTGTATTGATTAATTTAATTCAACAGGCTTTTTAAAAGAACCATTCCATATTGATTTAATGCATAGGTCTAATTTTACGCTTTATATGTGTATTTTGTCTGTCTGTGCAGCTCCTGGTGCAGGAGAAGGAACGAGTTCAGGAGGAGACCCGACCCACCCTCCTCGAAAGAAGAGGGCACGAGTTGATCCGACAGTTGAAAGTGTAAGTTCACAAATGATTTCTGGGTGAGAAGAAACCCATCTGAAACACACACACACACACACACACCTTTAAACTACCAAAATAAATGGATATGCAGTTTTACATTTCCTGCACCTGGTTCTTACTGTTCAGGAGGAAACCTTCATAAACCGAGTGGAGGTTAAAGTAAAAATCCCAGAGGAGCTGAAACCCTGGCTGGTGGATGACTGGGACCTGATTACCAGACAAAAACAGGTTCCATTTCATTGCCACACATTTATACCAGCATCTTTTACAGCTGTTTAACTTGGATGCACCTGAATGCCTTCAGCTTTTCCACCTACCTGCCAAAAAGAACGTTGATGCTATCCTCGAAGATTATGCAAACTATAAAAAATCAAGAGGAAACTCTGACAGCAAGTAAAAAGCCCTTCCAGTTCCTCCACTTATTCTAGTCTCCATACTTACTTCTGTCATTTGCCACATATAACTTGTTTTTACACTGCTCTTTAGGGAGTTTGCTGTGAATGAAGTGGTGGCTGGTGTCCGGGAATATTTTAACGTTATGTTGGGGACGCAGCTTCTCTACAAATTTGAGAGACCACAGTATGCAGACGTCCTGGCCAACCACCCGGATACGTCGATGTCTCAGATCTATGGAGCTCCTCACCTACTCCGGCTCTTCGGTAAATACACAACCGCTTGACACATCACACCACTGCGATTTAAAACCTTTACTTTGTCACACTGCCAAATATTCTTATAAGAGTTAAATGAACCAATATTTGCTATGAAAGATCAAAGAAACAGACATGGGTAGAGATGAAAGTAAATACAAACACACAAATGGTAATCCAGTGAAACAAACACCCATTATTCCTGGAGGTGGAGGATTTGTTTTTATAGTATTTTTATGACAGAACCTGGACTGACAGTGTGTGTTGGTGCAAACATCAATGCAGACTGTGTTGATGTAATAAAGTTAATAACAGTCATAACTGTGACAAAAGTTCTTTTCAACTCACCACTAAGTTAAATACACAGCATGCTCTGGTGGATGAGACAGCCGAGTGATTTCTTCCTCCCCAAAAAGAGTCTTAAAAAAACATCTGTGGCTAAAATATCTACCCTTCCTCCTGGAGGGTAGCATGCTTTGTTGGAGAGGCTTCCACAGATTATATTCCTTGGCAACGAAGATGCATTCACTGCTCAATAAACACGTCGGCCGACCCGGAACAGTTTCGATGAGCGCATACGTTATCGTCCAGTCAGTGTTGACGTGTTGCAAGTGACAAACTTGCGACAGCAGTGGAGCACAGCGGCACGATCGAAGTCGATCTCAAGGCCTCGCATTTCTCGCCAGTAGGGGGCGCTGTATCGCTGCACCTGCTGATAAAGTAGTTTCTATTTGTCCTTCGCCCGGACTCATTTCCATCATTTGAATCACCTCGCTGAAGCAGAAGAAGGTTTTGGTTAAAGATTTTTCCAGTTGTTTCTGTTGTGCACCATACAACAACACCGGGACCCAGGAAACGGGGAAAAGTAGACACTGGGCGTCTGATCCACTGATCATTGTTGATCTTTTTTCTGAAAGTGCGGATCGGAGCCATGCTGGCATACACTCCCCTGGATGAGAAGAGCCTTGCGCTGCTGCTCAATTACCTACAAGATTTCCTCAAGTGAGTGTTGGAGAAGCTGCTGCCGTTGCTCTGATTGTGCAGCAGAGAGTAAAATATTGCTTTGTTGCAGGTACCTTGTGAAGAACTCTGCATCACTTTTCAATGCCAGTGACTACGAGGTGGCTCCTCCAGAATACCACCGCAAGGCCGTTTAAGAGTCTCCGTTATTTTAGTACCTGGAGTGTGTGTGTGTTTAAACGTGTTTGGAGTGAACTTTCTCACCTGTGACCAGGACGTGATTCCACAACAAACCTACATGGATGGATGGATGTATGATGGATGGATGAGTGGGTGGGTGGGTGGACGATGAAGGAAGAATCCAGGAAAGTCGTCACACTCGGGCCTGAACAAATTGATTTTCTTTTCTGTGGAAAGCTGCAGCTCTCCCAGCGTCTGTGTTCTCCAGCACGGCTCTTTAGTTCCTTTGACTCTTACTAAACTCAGACACACAGGAGTCTCATCGCATTTCTTTGTTTTGTTTTTTTCCCAGATCTAAATTTGTCTTGTAGGCTGGCATAATTTTCTAATAAAAGTATTTCATTCTCAAATTCTTGGATAATCTTTGTTTTAGAGATATGTTGCCTCATCAACAGGGAAATGGACTCCTTCTGTCCTTCGCAGCGCTTTCAGGCTATGTTGTTCCTCCATAGCCTGAAAGATCTGACATTCATTCTGTGTTTTATATTACTTGTCAGAGTAATCTGTAATCTATACTATCGCCACCAGATGGCGAAACCTCGCTTAATGGAGCCATTTCATCAGAAGCGTGACCACTCAGTTAAATGTTCAATTAGATATTTCAATAAGCGACATTTTAAAGTGGGTCCCTTTAAGTGCAACTCCTTATATTTAGTCCATTACAAAATTTCTATAAAGTACAATTTTATATACTGCCGCAATACAGGTCTGCGTTATACTCAAGCTCTTTATCATCAATTAATAGTTTGTTTGGGTTTTTCTTTAACCAAAGACTATTGAGAGTCTGATTGGTTTATACTTGTGAAACTGGATCCCAGATGTTAACATCTGCCTTATGTAAACTCTGGGGTCTACCAGAGGTTTTGTCAGCAAACATCTGCACGGGTCATTTGTGTGAGGACTGAGACAGATGCACACCCATGCTGTTAGATTAGTGCCTCGCTTGCTTTGATCCGGCCCGTCCGGCCGCTCTTTCGCGGCCCTGCTGGGATTATCGGATACTCTGTCGCTCCCCCGGACTGTCTAATCACGTCTCTGGCTTGTTTTCCTTGACCTTGATGTTTGAGTCACATCCACGCAGACTCACATCTGTTTTACTTCAGCCTGTTGAGGTTTTGGTCCCACAGCCAAGACTGCCTCCGCTCCCGCAACAACAGCAAAAAAAAGGCCCAAAATAAAACAAATGACATGTAACATGACTGAGAATGAATTGGACATCTGGTCTTAATCGAAACACTTAGAAGTCCGTTCTTCTGGCTCTGTCTCAGGACTTTAAGTGTTTCACCTTCAATTACTGCTGGAAAAACAGTGCTGAGTGTGACCAGGCTGAGGTGCCTCGCTAATATTAGATGGTTTGAGGGTCCAGTATTCCCAGTGGTGAAGCAAAATCCCAGAGAGTGAGAACACATGATGCAGTCGGAGTTGTTGTCTTAACCTCACCAGGAGTTTGATCTTGCCCAGTTTGTCTCCCTCAACTATCACAACTCAATTAGAAAGAAACCCGCCAGGAAACCAGAACGTTTCCCACCGGCTGTACTTGTGTCAAGGAAAGAACTTTATTCCTCCTCTGGAACCGGAGTGGATCCCCTTCCTCCTCTCTGACCCAGTGAATGTGTTCAGCAGAACCCCCTCAGGGGGCTTCAGATCCAATATTGTGACTTTCTTGATGTAAAAAAGAGGCAGAATATTAGTTTCAGGCTGATTTGTGGTCTCACCGGTGTCAGCTGGTGGTTGTTATTATGGCAGAAACCACTGAGACTGTTTGAAGAAGTCTTCTTTAATCTGATTTCCAGCAGCCTTAATCAGAACCATGTGGGTTTACACTCCTCCCCCCTCCCGTAGATGCTCTCAGAGGCCTCTTTTTGTCTCAGTGATTAATATTTACATTTCATTTTAGGTTGCTGGGTGCTTCTGGGTGTCATTATCATGCTTGTCTGATTGTTTCAGCAGGGTTTTTTTCTTTATTATTTATTTTCCCCACACGTGTCCTGGTTTGCCAAACAAAGGAGTCACTTCACGAATGAGGTCACAGACTGGAAATGTCCAGAGTTTATCCCCCACTGGAGAGACGGGGATGATTTTTCTTTTTCATCAGCGTCAGATTCTGTTTTATAAATCATCAGATAAACGTTTTCTGACTCTCCACAGCAACAGAACGCCTCCTCCTGCTACTTTGGTGAGGGGTGTCGTCATTCCTTATGCTTAAGTTCCCTCAAATGTTGCAAAACCGCCGTCATGACTTTTGGCTCAATGTGAAAGTGTCTGCTACGCTAAACTGGAATAGACGTGTCGAAATTCCAAATGTGTTTGGAGGAGTGGAGCCCAGACGTCACCTGTCTATGTCCTGACTGGAGAAAAGTCCCAGTGCCTTAAATTGAGAAGACTGCGGCTGTCCTGGAGCGGACTCAGAACCTGAGAACACCGTGTGATTGAAACCAGGCTGAGCTGCAGATCAGGTGGACGTGGGTCCATTTTTCCTGCATAGGTCTATGGGAACTAGGGAAGCTCCACAAAGCTCTTTGCTTCTTAAACATTTTGAACAGGATCAGGGCTGCAGAACAACCTGCTTGGGACACTCATGGTGTATTTTCCCAACATATCACTCATGAAAGTGTTGCTCTTTATTGCCAGTTATCCTGGATGCTAACATGAGGCTCATAAAGCACCACTAGTAAATGATCATGATCCGCAGCTTGGCTGACACAGACAATAACAACTCTGTCCCTACTAGCTGTTGTAATCAGACCTGGCTGTGATCCCAGGTTGGCTGTCAGCACTTTTTGCTTCAACAGTGCAAAACCGCCTGATTCTGATGTAATTCTACCGGGAGGCCGGTAGGTGTCAGCAATGAGCACCGCCCTCAGTGGTGGTTTCAGTGCGTTTGCATCTGCTCCAATATTATTTTACTGAGTTTCCTTGGGATTTTCCCGGTGTTGCCAGAGACACTTGGGTGTTTTTGATCATTCTATTTCTAAAGTGTGGCTCTTGTAACACGAGAACATAAGAGGCTATGAACCCTCCCCACCAGACAACAAATGCAATCCATCTCTTTGACTGATGGGACACATTTGTGCTCTAAATTCCTCCACAGTGTGTCCATCTGTTCCAGACTCTGAGGTGAAAAGCCGTCAGCATTTAATGTGGTTGTGAATGTTTCCCCAGACTAGGAGTTAGCGGTGGAGTAATTACACAGTGGGCACGAAGCCCCAGTAGCGTATCGCTGCCAGGGGCCTTGTGTGACTGTGTGTCATTAGTATTGGAAAAGTGCGTTTGCCACAAAAGGCTGCGGTCTCTCCGAGCCATTAAAACATGAAAGAACGCATCCCGCTCTTCTGGAGAAGGAATTTGCGAGATATAAACAGTCTGTAAAAATGGAAAACTACATCTGTGTTCATTTGTTTCCCTGAAAGGTGGCCAGATTTGGCAATTCCTGCTCAAACTCTTTCCAGTAAGAATAGCTGAGTGCAGCCCAAATAACGGCGAGGTTCTGTGTAGCAGTGCTGCGGTTCCAAAACAGTCACATTTACTATGACTGCTCATACATTTACAGAAATGTAAAAGTAATTTGCACAGACATAATTAGAATAACCTCAACATGGTAAGCACTGAGTTTTTATGAGCTTTGGAGTGAGATCCTAATAAAAATATTGACACGGGTCCCCCTCCGTGGATGCTAATGCGCTAATCCTGTGTTGGGCGCCAATGACGTCGTCACAGTTTCATTTATCCAGATTTATCAGCGTGTATGACGTTAACAGGTGGCTACGAAGGTTGCAACCAACAGGTCCTTGCAAGAAAACACTGAGAGCAAAAGGCCAAAGGCTCCAGATATGAAATAGCAGCTTTTATTTTGGTGGTTTTAGCAGATTAAGATAGATGCTACAGATAAACTATGGCAGAAATCACAGTTGTTCTTTTATGTCAACAGAATATCTTAATAACCCTCTTCCTCCTCCTCCTCTTCATGCTCAACATGAAGCCATCTTAATAAACATCTTAATGAGATGTCTGCAGCCTTTAACCACAGCTCGGCGTGCACGTCTGAGCAGAACCTCTGAGGATTTGTCTCTGTGTTCATTTGGATTTATGAAGAGATGTTTCTGGATTAGTTGATCTTTACGCAATCAAAGTAGGGCTTAAACATTAAAAGTAATTTCTTTTCTTTTTTTAAAAAGGAAAAATATGTGTTTGACTACCACAAATGGATAACTGAACATGTGTGTGTCTCATTTTAAATGTATATTTTCAAATTAAATTCAGTGTTGATAAGAACTAAAGTCAACAGAGGAACGCGGTTGTGGTTTAAACAGCAGATGGCAGAAGTAGTTCAAAAATGATCAGTTGCAGCAGCACATTCACACACTGGCACAAAGGTTGTGGGTTCGATTCCAGCTCAGGTCTATTATGTTGAGGACTGTCTGCATCCTGGTGATGTTGACTAGGTTTTGTTCCTGTGGATGCAGTCTAAAACTGTGATAAAGGTTTAAAGTCCTCCATCCAGCCAGCAGCCTGTAAAGGTGTGGGGCCGTGATGCTGATTCATTGCACGCCTCCAACCGCTGCACTTGGTCAGTTCGTGCTTGAGTGATTCCTCCTGACCTCGGGATCACGAGGCTCTGCCTTCGCCGTTCAAATCCAGCCATGTTTCTTGTTGACAGCAGCTCCCTTCCAGGAGCTTCCGGGGGAATGGCCCCGCGCTGACCTGCTGCCTCGCCTGCTGGAAACAAGGGAGCAAGGGGGGGTGGAGATCAGGGGAGTAATGAGGAAGAAGTTCTTGACAGCTTTTTGACTGAGCTGATGTGAAGACACCCCCCCCCACACACACACACACACAAACACACACACACATCCTCACATTTCTATCCTTCACAGACATTATATATTGCCCAGTTTCTAACTCAAACCATCTCAACTAACTACCCAAACCCAGTTCTAACCTCAACCTTAACCCTCAAACAGTCCTTTGAAATTGTTGCACCCAGCAAAATGGACCCACTCCACAAACATGCCCCCATTTTGCGAGCAGCTTGAGGATTTGGGTTCTCAACGCGTATTAAATGTAAGGACACACAAAACACAGACTCACACATTACGTTTTTACACTGTTTTCTGAGGCCAAAGTGCTCATTTAGGAAATTACTGCTTTTCTTCTGCTTCCTGGTACTTATGTGGGTTCTAATTAGTTGTCAGGTTTATAATAACAAAACTATTTCGATGGCTGTTATTTAATCTGCAACCTCATCTAATGCAGTGCGAGCCAGTGCTGCGGGCGTGTCGCCGGAACAGACAGTATTATTATAATTTTAGAGGAAAATGATAGGTTCCTCTCCGCGCTCATAAATAGTAGAGCTATCATCTCCGAGCAGCTCACCGTGGGCGCTAAATTAGCCCGGGAGCGTGCGCTTCAGATCAAACAGAAATGGCAGTGAGTCAGTTAATGATTAATACACCATCTGTTGGTGGCGTTTGGAATATCAACACGGCTCCCCGCGGATGTTTAATCACCTGATAGCATTGTGTTGGAACACGACAACAGAGCATCAGGAAGCACCTCCGTGTCAGCGGGCTCGGATGTTTTGATCCTCCCCAGCACGGCTCATGAGAAATGCACTGTTTAGTGCAGGAACGCAGATGTCAGCGTGCAGGTCTCACAGGAGACAACCCCCCCACCCCCACCCCCACTAGTGCCGAGGCCTCAACAGGGCGGTGGAACCCTGCCGGCTGAGCGACAGGAAGCAGTTGGCTTTTGACGGACTGAAGTGGTGCCTGGGACTTTCCCACACGCCTCAGGACGCTCCTCATTCGGGGCTGCAGCTAGCGCGACTCTGCAGCACTTCAAACCAGAGAGGGAGGGGGGAGGGGGGTGGGGGGTGTCGGAGGGGGTGCAGACTCACTGTAGAAGTTGGAGAAAACTTTTCTGAGGGGATTCATTGCCCCTTAACTGAGAGCACAGCATAAATTATTTGCACTGGCAGATGTTCACAGACCCAAATATGCATGAATTTGTAGAGCTGGCGGGCTTCCCTCAGCCAAATGCGCTGGTTTTCACCATGCGTGCGGGAGCAGTTGTTGTTCTGGCTGTTTTACAGAGAGCATTAATCTGAGCTGTCAGCACCACCAACCACTTTGGTGGAAATTATTTCGCTCCTTAATAAGGAAACTCAGCTCATATTACATTTGGCGGTCGGGGCGGCATTCTTGGTGGGTCTGTCATCGTGTAGCCGTTCTCCAACAGTAGGCCTTCTGTGTTTGGCCTCCTGCTACCCGCAGATGAAAGGAGAACATTAACTAGACACTAAATGAAACCACCACTCGCCTCCTCTCTGCTGATGTTTGGGGCCTCCTGCCAGGAATCGGGAGAAAGCCGTCGTGTTATTCACGTCAGGTTATTTTGACGGGGGGGGCGGGGTTTATCATGTCCTCGTTTGACTGTGAGAGACTTAGAGGAACAGGTCTTAGAGGAATGGGGTTAAAATAAAAGCCACTCCTGGTAAGGTGTGGTTGAGCATCAAAGGAAATGCTGGTTTGTGTTTGTTTTGAGTTGAAACGCGTATTATTGCTGATAATATACATGGATACCGGCACTATTCCCATGTATCAGAAAACTGATATTATTTACCTGGGATTTTGAACAACTTTGGTGCGTTCCACTGAAATTATCTGGGTAAAAAAGGTCCGATCTATGTCCTTGAAAAGTTAACAAGTCAGGAGGTCCGGGCAACACGAACTAGAGTCTACTGAGGGATCACTAGCGCAGCTAAAAAATGATAATCCGATTTTCACTCTGTAAAAAGTTGTAGGAACATACGCAAGAATTCCGGATCGTTGCAGAGTCACGCGTCACATCCCCACTCCTCATCAGCCTGATTTGGATAGATTTTCCAGAAGTTTGAGCCCCAGTGGAAACAAAAACCCCACAGATTACCAAGATTTTATTTTTTTTTTAAACTCGGGTTAAAAAAATGTTCAGGAAGATCTTCGTGCACATCACAATACCAAATCATAATATTCTTTACATCACATTTACATTTACATTGCAGCTAAATTCAGCAGCTGTCATTATTTTCAGAGGAATCGTGTCACCGCTTTTTTCTGCCTTTTTAAAGCCGCGTTGTCACGATTGTGTCACAGCTACAGGTTAAAGCACGTAATCTGAGGCGAAGCGTTGCCAAGCTATCATCAGCATAAATAACAATAATAAAGTGAGTCCGTGGCGGCGTGTGGAACCGCTGAGGCAGACGAGACTTCTCCTTCCTGCAGGACGACCCTGGCAGGCTGCCACTGAGCTCAGTCCCCCCGAGGGCCCCGCTCATGAATCAGAGAAAATGGGAATTACACATATTAAAGGGGGTAAACGTCAGTAATCATGGCGCTGAGAGGATGTTTGAGGACTCATCAGACCTGCTGCTTTTTTGTTTTTTGCTGTGCGCTTGTTTTTTGCGGGGCAGAATTACACGTTTCTGAGGGGGATCCAGCGGTGAGATTTACCGGCTGTGCACCTGTATTTACCTCCCCGCCGTGTCACCTCCCACGCGGGTGATGTGTGCTGTGGGGACGGCAGCGTTTGACCCCGTCACCCACGCTCAGGTTGGGTTGCGGCCTGTCACGCCCGTTATTGTCTCCCGTCCATTGATATTTCCAGCGTGTTTGTCCTACTATCGACCGCCTTGCGGAAGCCTGGGGGTTTTCGACACGCGGAAGTTTGTTTGTTTGTCCGTCTGCTCGGCAGAGGTCATCCGGCGGCCTGTTTGCTCGGCGGTCAATTGAGCCCGCTGACGGAGCACGTCTGGGTGGAGAGGTGATGGAGGAGGAAGCACTTATCGCCGGCCTTTCTTCTCTCCGGTGAAGCCCACCAGAGCCTTTAGCCCGACACCCAGATAACGTGTCTGGAGTCCATCCTCCGGTCTTTTAAATGCCGTCGCTTCTTTGACACAAAACAACCCTCAAGGAAAACTCAGGCAACCATAAATATTTAGACACCCGAGTGCTTTATGGAGTTGGTTGTAAAAGGATTTATCGCAGCCTGGGAGACGTTGCATCGGTGTCAGAGGGCTGGAGGCGGTTACTGTTTACAGCATAGCAAGCAAGTTGTCCCAGAACTGCACCAAATAAGCACTTTAGCTCCAGGAATGTAAACAAGCTTTTTAAACCGGTTTTAGAAATCGGTTGCGAGTTTGGTGTCTTTTCAGTTCAAAGTGCTTAATCTCCTGCAAACAAACAGGACGTGGCCGCGGCCTTATTAGGACCCATTTGGACACCTTACCGTGACATTTTATTGAACATATTTACTCTGGCAAATTGAAATTGAAAAATTGTCAACAAGCTTATCAAGGTTGTTGTTGTTGTTGGGATTAGATTTAGAAGGATACCGGGTCATTTATTTGTTTTTGTAACGTTCCAGGAACCAGTTTGACATGCTGGTTTGCGTCGTTGGCAGTGGGGACGGGAAAAAAAATGGATGAAAACTCAGAGTTAAGTTCTCCGAATTTGCTTTGGAATGGTCGCGCTAATAGTAGCAGCGCGCTAACGAGCGTGGAAAACAGTCAGACGCCGTCTGATGTTGCAGAATTCCAACTGCAGCTCTGTTCACTTGGAGCAGCAGGCTGCAAGTGCAGCCTCAACTCTTCCTTCACCTCCAGTCTCCTCATCAATGTTGCATGAGCTTATCTCGAGTTCTCTCATCTCTGCCTTCCACCCCGATTTTTACAGGCGGCGTCTGCTTCGTCTTCATCCTCCGGGGCTGCCGGACGTCTGCCGTCGCTGCTCCGCTTGTCTTCTTGCCCCTCGCTCGTCCTCTTCCGTTGAACCTCCACCCTCTTCCAGCAGGGTCACCGGCTGCTTTGTCCCAGACTGTGGAAGATCGGGATCCCTCATCGTCCTGTTAACTGTACATTTATCTGACAAGACAGAGGAGAGAGAGCGACCCCTGGCATCATTAAGCTTTAATGGACAGCCTAGAAATGAGGGAGAAGCCATAAAAGCAGGAGCCGAACCAGTCTCTCTTTAATGTCTGTGATCACCCTGACAGGATTATTAATCAGGAACTAAAGGAATTTAAAACCTTTGCTCTTGGCTTCCTCACTTAGAGTCTTTAGCTTGCACCATTACATAGCAACCCGGGGTCAGGAGGTCCACAGCTAATTGGTTCTACAGGGTTTTGAATAACAATGAGCTGAGCCCAATTACTGAACTACAGAGAGGCGGAGATGAGAGGAAAGAGAGGGGGACCCAGTGGAACAGGCACACGGAGGATGGAGGGAGGAGGAGGAGGAGGAGGAGGAGGAGACGGGGGGAGCTGTTTCACGGTTGCTGTGTCTCTCCTCCTCCGAGTGGGGATATTAATGAGATCAGTAAATGAGTGCTGGCAGAGACGAGAATGTGCTGCTGTAGAATAACAGCCTCCCTGCCCCTGCAGGATGGCAGGAACGGCTCCTCATTCACATTCCCTTTTACTCCCCGATTCGCATGAAACATGCGCGCCTCGTTCCCTTTGTCCCAGATTTCCCCCTCTCCTTTTTATCTCATTTTCATTTATTAGTGATGTCCCCCCCCCCCCCCCCCCCCCCCCTCCTCCTCTGACAAGTGGGATCTGTTTCTCTTGTCCTTTGATAGCTACACAGCTTTGCAGTCCGTCCTGGTGAGCTTTTAATGTCGTCTTCGGGGATTTAGATCAGCGACGGCAAATATAGCCTGGTTAATCCCAGCAGTTTAGTTTGGCTGGAAGACCACTGATTATTTCTCCGAGCTGTAACCTCCTGCTGCTTTGGTGGACATCAAAACTTGTTTTTCCTTCTCCCCCTCATCCCTTATTACTGCTGTTGCACGCTGCTGCCCCCCCCCCTTTCTGCTGGTGTTGCTGATCGAGCTGGTTTGGAGGGAAACAGTATCAGATTTGGAATGCTAATTTTCAGGTTCAGGCTTTTGAAGATGATTTTTTTTTTCCACGCTTGGTGTTTTCTTGCGCCCTTGAAGCGTCACGTCAGAGCGAGTTTTAGGACCTTCAAACCGATCCGGCGTTAATAATCTCTCTCCAATTCATGAATGCACGCCGAGCGATCCCTTCTTCTTAGCATTCATCATTTTCAATAAAGCCAAGAGAAGCTGTCATTATGTCTCGCCCTCCTCGACTCCTTCTTAACCGCCGTTCAAGGGCCGCAAATTGGAAATATGATTTAAATACTGCTTGAAATGGATGGCTCACATTCACCTAAGCTCCCCCCACCCGGCGCCTGGATCGGTGACGCGATGAAAGCCAAGAATGTCGGCTGCACTTCCAGCATCTCGAGTCGGATACGTTAATTGCTGCTAGCAGAGGGGTTTAGGCCTGACCTTTCCAGATCACAAGGCAAACAAAATTCGGCGTAGCCCCCACCCCCCACCACTCGGCGCGCTTTTGTCACTTGTTCTTCATGGTCGGATTTCTCGGAGATGAGAAGGATTCTCTTTGCTTACACTTTTAATCGGCTGTAGAGCGGTGAAATACTCCAGCTGGAATGAGAGGGAGATAAATGCCTTGACTCCAGACTGCAAATGAACTACAAATCCTTGAGCTGGATTGCTGTTCATTCTTCAATTATGTAAGCCCCCATCTGTCTTCCCTCTGCTCAACACTGTCAGTGTGTATATACAAATATATTCCTGCCACAGAAGATTTACGGTCTCCTTTAAAGCAGGCATTAGGAAGAGCGCTGGTCCATTTTGCTCAGGGTTTTAAGCAACACATTAAGTAAGCAACAGATTCCCTGCTGATGGTATCCAGAGAAGAGCTCTGAATATTTATCACTGCTGATTGATCGGCCCCGTGGATCCGTTTGCGCAAGGCCGACTTGCAAACGCTCTTTTGAATTTTGCACTCGGATGTGGATTATGTGCTAAACCGTCGCCGTTTCCAAACAATCCGCCGAGTCGGCGGATGTGTTCTGAACTCTCAAAACAGCGTATTTGCATACTGTAACAGAGATGCAGCTGTGGTCCCGGAAGAGTTTTATCATTATTTCGCATTTATTTTGTCTCCCTAATTACCTAATTAATTCTGTTGTTTTGATTGCAGTGTTTACCGTTTGCTTTGTGGAGGCGTAATCCTGTTCTATTTGTCTGTTTGAAGAAGGAGCAGTCTCACTGAATTATTCATGGGGCGCTCAGGCGACAGCACAGCCGTTTAAATGATGAAGGCATTCGTAAAATCCTCTCACTCTCTCTCACACGCACATTCTCACTTTCGTCTCCTTCTCTGTCAGGGGCCCCAGGCGGTGGAAGCAGGGTGTGTGTGTGTGTGTGTGGTGTGGGGGGGGGGCCAGGAGTGGATTTCGCCAAGGACCACGAGCGGACCTCGAATGAGGCGATAGCGAAACACGTCCCTATGTGTGAGTGAGCTCAGAGACCAGGTCTAATCTGGCCCCATCAGGTGACCTTTCATCCCCACTTCTCACAGGAAACATCACTGCACCCTGCACATGCCCGGCCCGGCCCGGCCCGGCCCGGCCTGGCCTGACCTGGCCCAGCTTGGCTCAAGTGCTTCCTGGAGCAGGAATGCGGACACTTGAGGCAACAAGACCCCTCCGCCGCCCCCCTAGCGACGCTGCTGATGTGTCAAAAGGATGTA
The DNA here is from genome assembly GCF_003711565.1 of Takifugu flavidus. NCBI lineage: Eukaryota > Metazoa > Chordata > Actinopteri > Tetraodontiformes > Tetraodontidae > Takifugu > Takifugu flavidus. Next base: position 4,943,502 of record NC_079532.1, read on the forward strand.
TCCACTGATTGGATATCGCTGTGTCATGCGGTGGCTGGGTGTCCACTTCGCACCTTCAGCTGTGACTTTTTCCGGTTTGGAGGACACTCGATAGAGCGTCAGTCAGCAGAACGGGCCGAGCTATTCTGGGACAGCTGCCGTCTAGTTAGCCTTTTTAAAGAAATGCTGTGTCCTCACCCTCAGTGTGGTCTTAATGATGTTCCTCTTAAATAACATTTCCTCAGAGCTTGTTGTGGAGGGAAGGGGGGGTGGCCTCCCTGGGGATTTTCTGTTTGTAGTGTTTACTGCCAACCCCTTAAGGACTTCAGTTCCTTTTATCAGCATTAAGTAGTACACAGCACACACTTCCACACTGTGTTTTCCAGCTTTTAATCTTTTATTTTCCTCCCCTTGAAATGAGAGCCTATAAACGACGCCTCTGCGTCCCGAGTGTCAGGTGTTTTGCATCTCTACGGGCTGAACATCCTGATGGGAACACACTGTCATTATAGGCTCATTTTCTTAGGGAGCAACCTGCAGCAGCCATTTATTTGCTGCCCCCCCCCCCCCCCCCCCATCCCTCAGGACACCATTGTCTTTAAAGCACGCCACCCATCAGCAGTTGTGGTTCTCCAGGCTTTTCCTTTGATGGCAGCAGGTTTGATGGACGTTATCAACCGCCATGATTCTGGGCTCAAAGCCCGGAGCGTAGAGTATGTATGGTTTTATTTTAAATCTTTTTTTAATGCTTTGTTTTCTCTCTGTGTGCCTGTGGATTTAGCATTCTATTTGATCTGCCCTAAACATACATCTTTAATCTCCGCTGCAGGCTGTGTGAGAGGGAGCGTGTCACTGCCTCCCAAATTAGGCTGCGGGTCTGACTTCCAGGAGGCTGCAGTCCCACCGGGAGGCCAGCAGAGGGCGGCATATTGAAGACGACAGCGCCACCTTTTACACCTGCTGCACCCACGCACGCACGCAACCACCCACGGGCTCTCACATTAGCATACATCTTCATTAACACGGGAGGAATTCAGGGGGAAAAAAGCCATGAAGAAATAAAAACACAACAGGCTGAGAAATGAAACCATCATGGGCCCGCAGGGTGTTCCACTGTTTGTACTGACACAGAGGACGAGTTATGCTAATTGAGAGTTCTTTGCATAATTAGGGAGGGAGAAAAAAAACTTTATCATTATTATTAGTGGAGAATAGCCAGACAGAGAGTAATTTCGAGTTTCCCAGCAGGGTGCTGCTGGAGAATAAAAGAGAAAAGGACACACTCTCAATGTTATTCCTGCTGTCTTTTGATGCAGTGAGCATAATTCATCAAAGATACTTAGCCTGAGTACGCTTTAATGATGATGACTTTTCCCAATGTGATTTTTCAAAGTGTTTTAATGCATTGTCTTCTTAGCAGACGTGTTTGCCGTGTTAAATTCAAGGACTGCATATTAAGTCATCCACCTAAAAGATTTATTTGCTGCATTGATGTTTAATGAGCCATTTCTTTTTAGGCCTTTTATTTTGTTGTTGTTGTTGTTGTTGGTTTGTTTTTTCTGCAGGTGCGTACAACGGAGCGGCGAGCGGTGCTGCTGAGTGTGTGGTGCGATCATTTGTGATACCACAGAGAGGCGGCCGCCTGGCAGGCCGGCCGGGTCACGCAGAGCTGGATGAGGACAAACCCAACAGCCTGTTCCCATTAGTCCCCTAACAGGCTGCATATCTGGTTATGAATTTGCCCTCTTTACCTCGATGTGACGCTGCTGCAGCCACTGGAGGATGGTTGCAGGAAGGTTTCCTTGCTTCAAAGTGCAGAGCCCTCATGCACCCGCTAAAACTGTGAACGATAGTTTATGCTGCAGTAAGTATTCCTTTTAAAGGCTTTACAAGGCACCCGGGATTAAGAGACTTACCACGCTCATCTCATTTGTGTCAGGGCTGGGAAAAGGGAGCACTCTAAATACACGCCGCGCCAATAAGCCGTGTGAGGTGGAGTGGAGACGAGGGCTCTCAGATGTGAGGCAGGAACGCTGCACCTGCCCCAGTTGTTCTCTGCCAACATGGCCGTCTGTCGAGCGCCTGCTCCGCCAATGCATGAAACATTCCCTCGCTTCAAAGGTTCCCCCGCTCCTTTTTTTCATCTCTCCGCTCCAGCCCACGGCCAGAACCACAGATTAATATTTCAAAACATGTTTCTTGCTTGCGCCCCCACCACCGCCGCCCAGCCGCCGCCTCCTCTCCTTCCTCCCTTGCCCCCACGACTCCCTCCTCTCCATCATCTCCCTCTCTCTCACACAGCCCATTCCCTGTTCACCACTTATTTTCCCCTTTTCATCCCCCCCCCCCCCCCCCAATCCAAACCTGCACGCCTGCCTGCTGAAATGTATGATTTTCTTTTCTCTGTATCTCTTTTTTTCTGCTCCAGTACTCCCTTCAATCCAATCACTGGTGCAGTATGTTTTATGGATTAATAAGAAATGATCCTGGAAGGTCCAGTCTGCCAGCCAAAAGCAGACGGATGCAGCCATGAAACAGAGGGGGAGAGGGGAAGGGTGCCGTCTGCAGTCGAATTTTAATGAGTACCGAGGGGAATATCCTATTTTTTGTCTCGGGGTATCCTTCTGGTGCATCGCTCTAAATCACTGTCACATAAACAAGGTATTTCCCATCATGCCTTTGGATTGGCTTGGTAACTGTGTCATCCTGTGGTGGTGACGCTTTACCAAGGCACCTGCTCCGCTCTCCTAATTGAACAGATGATCTGCCAATTTGTCATGTTTATCTTCAGAGGCGTTCTGGCATCAATGCCCCGCTCTGCTCAGCCCCCTCAGAACACCATGCAGATGTTAGCGGAGCTTTTTTTTTTTTTTTTGACAGATCTTGTAGTCATTACTGAATAATTCATCGCCATATTCGTGTCTTTGGAAAGCATCTTCAGCATCCCGCTCTGTTTTTGGCTCCCTCTCCTTTCCTTCCCTCCGCAGCTCCTCGCATGGGAGAACTTTAATATTCTCTCTACCGAAAGCAAAATATATAAGGATAAAAGATAATTGCCTAGCCTGACTCAGCCATTGATATGAAAATAGGATTGAAATTATTCACTGTGGTTTAAAGGTTAGTTGAAGGTTATTATCCTGGGAGAGGTGCAGAGAGGAAAAGAGCCGGGTGGCGGGTCTGACAAGACATTTCTGAAAGGCTAATGTGCTGCACACGCCGCAAAGGCCATTCACTGAATCATCTGAAACTGTCTCCCGGGACTTTAACACAGGAGACGTCAGTTATTTTGCATCAAATTACGGCTCATGCTTTGCACACACACCAAAAGCTCCAAACGAGAACGCGCGTTTGATTTTTCCAGCACGCTCCAGCATCTTTTATTCCGATGATTGTTGTTTGATTATTTATTATTTGTGCACCCTGGAATGTAAAACGAACACTAATGATGAGGGAGAGAGCTTTCTGAAGCGGCTTAATATATTCGATCCGCTGCATGCTTATGGGCTTGTTATGGTTCAGATGGACTTTGAACACGGGCTTAATAAATCACCTCCACCAGCCGCCGTCTGATGTTTCTGCTTAAGAGGCTCTCTGATGTCTGTGGTTGGCCCGCCACTACTTACGCCAGCCTCTATTACCATGGCAACTGGGGGGACGTATGCAAGTGGCGTGCTGGAAGCTTGGAGAAGTCAGCGCGGTGTGTGATAGCAGCCATGCAGCAGCAGCAGACGGCTCTGCAGATTCACCAGCTGATTGTCTCTCCACAAAGATTTACACTTCATTCTTCTCCCTTTTGCGTTTATTGTGCGGCCTCCACTGAAGACCTTCTTGATTTTAGCTTAATGATAAGTTCCCCATCAGATGCTGAAATCAGATTCTGAATCTAGGTTGGCGATACTTTGAGGTGAGCGCGTCAAAGCGAAGCGAGATGAGAGGCAGGAGCGATCACACTCCTCCAGGGAGAATGCTATAGTTCACACCTCATCTTCACCCGCTTCCCCGCTCTCCCCCGTCACGCCGTCCTTTTTCTGCCTGCCGAGGTTCGGTGTCTTCGTCAATAGGCACAGGTGTGATCATTCACCCATCGGTTGTTCGTCAAAAAACAGCTCATCTGCTCCTAAAATAGGCAGTTATTCAAATGTCTGTCATCAAAGAAGGCTGCCTTTTTTTTCACCCTCCACAGAAAATTCACAGTTTGTCAGAGCCGCTCAGCTGCGCTGATCATGTTTAATAAAAACGCGTGAGTGGGTATTCAGGGAGAATTCTCCTGCTCTGGAAACAGAGGGCTCAGACTTTCAGGAATGTGGCCTCATTTCTGCCGCTGCTTTTTGATGTATTAGTAAATTTCCCACTGCCGGATACGGCTTCTGAAAATTCTCCGGCGTGCCTTCGCCGCCTTCCCGTATCAACGGAAAGAAAAGCTTACTGGACTTTTGGCCGTTTGAAGAATGTCTGCCGGGTCACGCTGGTGCAGAGTCAGGCCTCTTGTGCTGATGATGGACTGCACGCTGTCAATACGTGTCTGCTCTTCAGTTTCAGGCCTGCAGGAAAGATCGCCGACGCTCCCTCCATCAGCCCTCTGCTGTGCTGTGAAATTGAGTCCTGTCCTTAGACCCAAGCACTTCAGGGATGGAGTTTTTCTGAAGCCCCAACTGCTCAGGTGATTACAGACAGATCGATACCTGGTGGTGTACGGCTCGCTCTGCCTGCACAGGAAATGATGCAATCCATGCGGCTCTGACACTGACAGGCCTCAGAGAGGCGACAGCCTCACTCACCAGAAAAATGCTCTCCATTAGCACAGCTGGGTGGCTCTACCCCATCATTGTTATGCTAGCAAGACTGTGACATTTCTGCTATGCCAATAGCAAATGCCTTTCTTGTCAGCTGCCTGCAGCACCATTCGAATTTTCATCAAGTTTGATGGGCAGCTCCCCGAGAATTAGTATCCAGAAACTGAAACCTCGCTGACCCCTGAATGCCTCAGATACAGCCACGCCCAGACGCGTGACAAAAGCAGCCCAGCAGCCCCCCCTGGGCTGCTGCCCTTTAGCTCTTGTATTTCAGCTCAGAGGTTAAACCTCATGACTTCTCTCATAGCTGTGAAGAGGCCTGGTGATAGGCCGAGCCCTTCCTCAGACCCTTCGCTCTCCCCTCTTCTCGGGACACAGCGGTTAAATCCATGTCAGAAAAACAGCAGCACTCGAGGGCACTTTTTTTTATGAACCTACCAGCGTCTCTTAAACCCGAGCACTTGTATTGACCCACCTCCCGTCTCCCGCTCCTCTTTCTTCATCTCATCCCCCACTGTTTCCTTGTTTGAAACAATATAGCCTGTCTGTTGTTATTGATTCCAGAAGATTGGACCCCAGTAAGTGCTCCTCTGAGTCTGCTGTTATATTAAGCGATTGTTCCAGCAGCAGATGACAGGACTGGGAAGGTCCGGGCCGGCTCTGGTCGGCCTGGTTTCGCCTACGTCTTAATGGATCGAGCAGCTGAGGAGGAAGGAATTGGCTATTCTGAGAATTCGCTGCCGAGCATCTGATAAACAAACACGCACTTGCACAAACGGAAAAGTTAGATCACGTTCAGGTAAATGCAGGCTAAAAGCTGCCAGACGCTGTCAGCAGAAGGGAGGCGGGGCTGCGCACGGGCTGCTTTTTTATAGGAACCCTCCGAAGTAAATGCTCCATTCATCCTGTCTGTCTGCGCTGGCTTCCATTTCCTCTTCTGTCACACGCATGATTAAGACCAGCTTGAGGCATTTATCACAAGGCCAAAACATGGCGGTGGTGGTATTGGGGGGGTGGGGGGGTGGTCAGGTGCTGGAGTTAAAGTGAAGACAAAACACAGCCAAGACTTGCCCCCACCCTTCCGCCACATCCCCCCACCCCCACCCCCAGAACATTTCTTACTTCATCACCAGGGGTATCGCCGGCATGCGCCGACTCTGGTTAGGCCCCGCGTGATGACGTCAGTCCGACAGGCGCCATCGTGCATCTAACGCCAGCAGCGCTCAGAGGCGCCGCTTGCTTTCCGCAGAATCCCTGACTCCTTTTGTTTTGGTCAAGTGAATCTCATTAGAGTCTCTTTCCAGGCGTGTAGCCGTTGTCGCGTTTCAGCAGAGAGGTAATTTGCTAATGGCGAGGCCCTTATTAGAAAGCAATTATTATTAATTACCAGTGGGTGATACAACAGCTGATTTAGTCCTGCTGCTTTTGTGTCAGTGTGGGCAGCATGTGTGTGTGTGTGTGTGTGTGAGAGAGAGTTTCTCCTGCCTTTCTCAGAAATGATTGCCAGCCCACACCATCGCCCTCACCTCCCGCTGGCCTGCCGCCAAGCAGCGACATTGTCATTATCGGTGTGCCAGAGGGCTGGGTAAATGTCATTATTGCAGCTTGTGGATTCCTCCAGGGGATCGGCAGCTACCCGATTAATTTCTCTAACAGCCTGGGAAATATTTGTTGCATCACCAGCCCGGGTTCACGGTAAACATCTATCGCTGCTGTGCAATTACCAGCATAGATCATTTACATAGTCACAGAGCTAATTTTCATAATGTTCCCTTTATTATCAGAGGAAGAAATTAACCCAGGAATTTATTTACACACCCACTGCAAATGGTAACAGTGTGCTAATTGGCTGTTAGATGATTAATAAGCTTATTGCACATGCTAATGAATGGCACACTCGTTGTTTCAGAGGTGCTCAGGCACCGTGCTTGTGCCTTGGCAGCTTAATTAGACTGATAATTATGCACTTGTTGCGTCCTCTTTGAGGCAAACATCATCAAACAATCAGGAACTCAACATCAGCTCGTGTTCTCACCATTGCAGTGTTTTTATAGCTATATATACCCAGCTGTTAAGTTCCTCCACCGAGCAAATGCAGCGATGAAAGCCCCTAACGAATGGGGTTGCTCCAGTGTGAGGACGCGTGCTTGAGGAACATCAGCGGCTCTCATGCCTAAAACTTTTCCATTGCTTCCATTTAATTTGGCAAAGATTCATAATTCGCAGTCGCGATTAAAAGAAGATGCATTCTGTTCAATTACGCCGCTGCCCAACGCCGTCTGCCGTGGAGGCTGCGTCTGTCTCAGGAGGACACTTAATTGACTGTGTGTTGTCGTGCAGCCATGTTGGCCGACTGTTGAGGCTGTTTGAAGGAGTGGGCGGAGTCAGCCTTTTTTGTTTTGCTGTTTAACATTAATAAAAAACTGCACATGGGTGATAATTACTGCAGTTTTCTTCCTTTTTGCGGGGCCCAAATTGCAGGTCTTTCCAGTAAAATTCATGGTTTTGTTTTCCATCTGTAGAATAAAAGTCAGTGGTTGACTGCGGCGCGAATCCTCTGGGAACGGTGGCTATGAATATTTGATGCAAATCCTCCTTTTTATCGCTGACACGGCTCAGAGCAGGAATCCTCATTGATCTGGTGTTATAATCACAGATTAAAAGAATTCTCCCCAAACAATTCTGCGATTAAAGCCGCGTTTATGCGCCGCGCCGGATTCACATGCGGGCGTTGCAGAAAGCCCCTGCAGGACGCGCAGGGCTGTGAACGCGGCCTTTAATGTCGCTCCCGACACCAAGTCCCTGGAACTGTTTCAACTCATTAGCTCCAGAACTTGGCCTGAGCCCAATGTGTCATCCTTACATGTCCAGCCCACGGAGAGATGAAGAGACACGGCAGAAAGGAAAACTAGAGAAAACATTTATTTCAGGGTTCAGTAGGTTTGTTTCCTGGGGATCTTTTTGTGCTTGCGCACAGCTGGCGTCGGGCGGATACACGGTATATCTGTAAATGAACTTCCCTTTCATGTGTCAGTAGAGGGGCGGGCGTCTTCTTCTGCATTTCATTTCAATTTCAGTAATGACGTGCATGTCGTCTGCTTTCTCTGATGCATTAGCCTTTGACTTTTTTCTCCGAGGTGTATGAGAATCCCATTCCTGTAGGTTGATTGGAGAAACTTAAATAACGACTCCTCCATCCTGCAGACACAGATAAACACATAAACTGCATGGCAGCGGTATTTCATTGGGCTCCTGGCTTCCCGTCAGACCTCCATTTGTGAGTTTAAATTATTGGCGAATTTCATCTTAATTACACCAAAGTCGAGCGGAGCCCGGAGTTCATTTTCATCTTGTTCGGTTTGCCAATTACGGATGTGACTGGCATCGCAGCAGGTTCCACCTCCCATTTCTCAAAGCCATATTGTCCCCAGAGCAGAGAAGATTGGTACGTGCCCGGCCTCCCGCTGCTCTGCTCAAAATGAAGCAGATGAGATTACTCTGTGTGCACGACGGCGCTTTCGCCTAATATCGGCTGCGAGGCCGCTCCATGCACACTAATCATAAGAATGTTCTTTCATAAATAGCTCTCACCTTCAATATTGTCTAAAATTAGACAATTTCTGAGAGATTGCTATTCTGCAAAGGTTTACCAGTCTTCTCAGAAAGCTGAGGCTTACCAGGTTTGTCCTTGTAGAGGAATGAGTCTGTTTTAGAGAGCGTGAATACACGACAATTGTAAGAAGGTATTTTTGTCTCATTCTACAAGAGCTGGACTGTTAATTCAAGTTTTCCCCCATATCAGATTAAATTTGCTTCCTTCATGCATGCGCTAAAGATAATCTGTTCCACTGCTCAGAGTTATGATTATCCTGGTGGCAAGGACAGAAAGATAGAGAGGCTACAGCAGTCCCAAGTAATTAAATTAGCCCTGAATGGCTAATTGGATCAATTTAGAAGGCAGACACTGTCAAGGATAAGAGTAATCATCTATGCAGCAGCAATCTTTTATTGCTCAGACATGTCTTGTTAAAAGACAAGGTGTGATCCCGAAGGTTAATGTAATTACTGTCCAATCCTCTCACTCACTGTGCACAATAATGCTAATTAATCTGAGATTTGGACTATTACGAAGCACAACAAGCCAGGTAATGCTGATTATGGTATTTAGGACAGGAGGGAATATTCCCCACCGAAGGCCTGCAGACGATGATCTTGCTTATTTCTCACACTTAGTCCGACGTGTTTAGCTGGAAAATGCTGGAAAAGACCTGCTCCAAAGAGAGTGTATTTGATTCAAATCTGTGACGCTCGTGGTTTTGACTGCAATAAAGTGGCGATTTACATTTTATTCGAGGCGAACTCTGGCGAGGTGTAGAGCAGAGTAATGAGAGAGCGGGACTTGGCGTCTGAGCGCAGCATTCATATTCATTAGCAGCAGGCATTAACATATGATGCCTGTGACAGATCTGCGATGCATGTTTTATGAACGCACTTAATGGCTCGCCGACAGCACGGCGGACCAGAGCAATCCACCCAATGAAAGCCCCGGAGTGGCGGGACCATTATTGATTCTCCCTTGTGTCCTATTGATCTCTGACGTTCGCATCTGGCGCAGATCTGCTAATCTGCTGCGTATCAGAGGGACACCCACAGCACAGCCCATCGACTCTGCTATCAATAGCCACAAAGCTGGATATCATTAAATCCTCATCACTTTGTTTCCCCCCGGCCGGCCCGCCACAGACGACTGAGCGCTTGGCGTGACCTCTGAATGGCCACTGTCCGCCGGCTTGTTTATGGCCGCTGCTCTGGCTGGGTGACATTTATTACCTCTATTTTTTAATAGGCCATTGTAACAACTCTGCCGTACACCAGGCCGGTATCGACCACTGGCTCAGAGTGCGTGACGAGACATGTTTTCGTCCAATCAAGTGAGCCCGTACAGTAAATCACCTGCTGCCAGTGGGGGAAAAAATACCTCCCATGACTCACCAGCACAAACGTCACAGCTCTGTGATGATGCTTCAGATTATGGATGCTCTTGAGAGTGCAGATGGTTTTGCTTCACTCATGTTTAGAGAGAATATTATAGGTTGTTCGTGTGGTGTTTAAACTGGCTGGGGGAAAAAAATACCCCCGATCACAGGTATCATTTGTGAAATGAAGAGAAAAATTACTTTGGTTTGAGGAGAAGATTACATGCCCAGGCTTGTTCCCATGCTTCAGTTACCACGGTGACTGCGTCCTAAGGGGCACAGGAGAGACTCCTCAGCAACGGGAAACATATTTCAGTGCTGACAGCACAAGAGAACCCCCCCTTCCCCAGAGAGGAAGGCACTATAGGACCAAGGACGGGTGACGCGGGGATCGATGGTGGTTAAGGTGTGGGGGGTGAATTAGACAGGTGCGGGGGGTTGGGGGGGCGTGCCATTCTACGGCCCATTAGAGACGGAGGATCCCTGCTGTGAGTGGGCAGCATGATAAACAGCTTCAACTCTGATAATAGTCTGGCTGATCAATAGCGCGTCCGCCTGTTGTCCCCAAGGGATGAGCAAAAGAGCAGCCGTGACGGCTGACCCTCAGGTCACACGTGCGTGCGTGCGTGCATGCGTGTAAGCTTGAGAGAAAGCAATGACTAAATTAGATGGCGCATCACATTGCCCTCTTGACCTTTCTCTCACCTTATCTTCATTGTGTAATAGAATCAACAGAGCATATCCGATTAGCATCTGCATGTCCTTCACTTAAGCTCTAACGGTTTATTCAAAGTAGAACACGTCCCGTCATCCATGCTGAGTACGTTCCGCTGGTTCTGACCCGTGCATCCCACCTTTTCCTCCATCCCCATAATGCATGGGCGTGGTTTTATGACCTCTTTTAAATGCTTGAGGCTGTTCAGATTAAATGGCGGGGCTGATCTGAGCGGCTATTCGCTATGGAGTGACTGAATATACTGTAAAAAAAAAAGATGCTCACGATAGAGTTACAGGGACACAGCGGACGATCATTCTGTAGTGTTTAAATTAAAAGGGGAAGTGGTATTTGAGCCACTGGTCTGAGTACAGTATGCAAATGCAGCCGCGCGCGTGCACACACGTGCGCGCTCACTGACTCGAGACCACATGTCTGCTCCAGAGTCCTTTCTTCTCACCAAGCCTGCGTTATCTCACAGCTACAGTTGTGGCTTCAATGGCGGTGAGACATCCTGACTTGGAAAGTGAGACTCCATATCTTGAGCAACCCCACAAGCCATAAACCACAGGCAGCAGCTTCTGCAGCCCAGCTCGCTGTGACTTCAAACACTAACAAGCTGGAATAACATTTTGCTTGGGGTGGCTTCCCCTCGACGGCTCCCAGCTGCTGGCAAGCTGATGGAAGGAAAGACAGGATTTATTACAGGCTTGTCCCATTTGGATAAAATCCCAACCACAACGTATAGAAGCAGTGGGATCGCAGCCTGTGTCATCACTGCTTCTTTCTCTGTAGATCAACGCGAGATCCAGAGTAGAATCAATCCTCTGGAAAATCCATTTGCCAGTCTGCGCTTGCATCCTGCTGTCAGTGTTTCTTGAAAGCTGTGTAAGAAATTAAATTGACATTTGAGGTTGATAGTGAGTCACTTCAAAAGCCGCTTCAATTTAAATGATGCTGGAGAGCCAGAATGAAAAGCTTTAGCCTCATAAATTGGACAAAAATATCAGTGCAAGTGGAGAATCTTCCAGCCCTCTTGAAATGTTTACTCTCGTGATTTGTAAAGATCTGTTTTACACCATGTCAAGCGTCACGCCGGGTGAGTAATAGGAAATGTACGGTTGCGATGCATCAACAATCTGACCCCAGAGCAGCCTCTCTGTGCAGCCACACGCCTGCAGCTGTGGTGAGCTGAAGATCTCTGGATGCATCCTTGAAAAAGGACCACTGTGTCATCCCACATTAACTGGAGGTGAACCTTCATTAGAAGTCTGTAGGGGTGAGCAGCGTCCCGACAGTGTTTCTTCATATCGGCGACAAAAGGAAGTGAAAGCCATGTGAGCGAAGCAGATTGCACCAGAGGAAAAACAAGAAGTGGCTGGAAGTATGCGTGTGGAAAGGTTTCAGTTGCTTTGTTGTCATCGCTGCTGCTGAAGGGTCAACTAGTTGATTGTTTTAGGGGGTTAGGTGTGTGTGTGTGTGTGGTGTGTGTGTGTGTGTGTGTGTGTGTGTGTGTGTGTGTGTGTGTTCCTAAATGGTATTGTGCCATCAGCTCTGCTCAGCTGATGATTCTGCAGAACTTTCTCTTATTATTTTATCAAATTACATTACAGGCAAGCTGCATGTTGAGTTAAACACAATTATAAGTCTGTGGTTTGTATAAAACATAACACAGCAGGGGTTGATTGGTACAGGATACGGCTTGGTTTTTCCTCCTGAGAAATAGAGACGAGATGACGCTGAGACCACCCACTTGGCCTGGAGTACGAGTGAGGCGAACTGCGGCCACAAACCAACGAGCCCTCTCTAACCAGATAAATGTCCGCTTTCATGAACCACATGAGACGGCTCCACATCTGCAGAGCATTTCACAAGACGTTTGGACTTTGTGCAACTTGCAATTTAAACATCAGAGAGCTGTGAAGGAGTGGAAATTAGGGATTTGGGTCTGTGTGATGGAAAGTTGTGTGGTTGAGACAGGATGGGCGACGAGCGGTTGTTCGTGCCAACTGGGTGGATTAAACAGGACACCTGCCTCTGCGTCCTGTCTCTCTTCCGACGACGCTAGCGTCTCTCTCGGGGTGGCCCATCATCCCAGACAGGCTAAATAAAGTCAAAAAATGAAATTTGATGTTTTTTTTCTCTGGGGTTCTGAAACCCCAAGTCAGGCTGTATTCCACTAAAAACAACAAAGTGGCAGGGACAGCAGTCGCGGTTGTGATCATATCGATTCTGATCGTGTTTACGCCGGCTCAGGGTATATTTTCTCAGGAACAGTAAAATAACAAAGGAGATGGGCTGGAAGTTCTCTATGTGTACCAATCAGAATTTATAAATTGCTCCATTACATTTATCTCCCTTGGTTACTCTGGGAACATTAGCAATTATTCTCTCATGGGCTTGTCTCATAAAACTAATAATCTGGTGATTTAGTGCCTTGTGGCATGGTGCGCCCAGTCTAGCCCAGTGTGATCCATTCATCTTGCCACCTATTACTGTTATTTTTTTGAGAGACAAATTGCTTTCCAAGAGAAATGGGTCAATAGGTGTCCTCTATTAGAAATTGCTAACAATCTGTGTTTTTTTTCCCCTTGTCTGTGAGGGTGTGTGTTTGGTAGAGCGGCACAGGCTGATTATCATTCTATTTGCATGCTGCGAGGTTGCCTCAATTATCTTTCTTGGTCTGCATGACAAATTGCAAATAGCCAAGGTTATATATGCAATGCTTAATTTATTCCGTATTTGCTTCTCAGCAAGTGTGTATCCGTGTGCGCGCTGGCTGGTGTGTGAATATGTGTGCAGTTGTGCGTGGAGAAATGGATTCCACATTGTTCTTTTCTTCCTGTTGCTGTGTGATCACAGAGATGGATGTCGGGGCCGGTGAGCTGAGAGGACTTTTTGCTGCACGGTGGCTCCATCCCACGGTACCATTAGTGATTCCCCAGGGAGAGGAAGACCTGATATCTGGGGAGACCATCCCAGATTAGCTCATAAATCACTGCCCTGGGGACCGAGGCAAAACAGTGACATCATCACCCCGAGACCTTCCGCCCTGTGATCCGGCTGATGGTGCAGTTAGCAACACTCCTGTTTCAGCTGATTCGAGTTGGCAGCACACTCTGGTACAACACAGTCCTCCCCAAACTGCCAGAGCTACTTAACATCTGTATCACCTTAGCAACTGTGTCATTTTTCTTTGGTTTAATGTTTATTTTCTGGCTCCATGTTACAGCAAATCATCCATGTATTTAAGTCTGGGGAACGCTACTACAGGGGAACGTTCGAGTGTTGTCAGTGCTTCTTTGGCCATCTTTGTCCTCACTGGCCGCTGCTGGCTGTGAAGTAGGATTTTCTGAGGCCCACTGTGTAGTCGGGTCTGTAATAAGGGCTATGAATCTCTCCCTCCCACATAGACACACACTGTGGTCACACAGCTGGCCCATCTGGCCAACCACCCCGACCTCACCACTTCCCCTCTCTGGGTGGGATGACAGAGGCAGGGAACCGAGAGAGGAGTCGGAAAAGCAGAGCAGTCTTCCACGGGTTGCTCTCCAGATGTGGTTCGTCTGTCTCTCTGGCAGGAATGCGGTGTCCGCACGCTGGACGGGCAGGAGAACAGGGCGTGTTTTGTATCCTAAAATGAACTTGTCGCAGTCACATGCCACCTTTGCAGCCCCTGGACGGCAGAGGGCACGTCCCATGTCGTTTGCTCAGTTTTTCTCCCATGGGGACTCGTGCGTCACACAGCTGGAACACAGACATTTATTCGAAGCGAGGGGTTCTGTCCAGTAGTATCAGTATCTCTGCGCACAGTGTGCAGATGACAGTGAAAACAAATGCTACAGGGCGAGCGCTTTGGACTGAATGGAGGTTGACAGTTTTAATTCCTGCTCCGCTGGGGACTCACTTTAACTGGCTCTGAGGAGCCGTCTCCCACTGTTTTTTTCCGGCCTTGCTTTGTTAGCCCATGGTTTGTGGGGGGGGAGGTATGCATTTGTCGCATGAAGGGAGTCATCATCGTCCCCCGGCTGCCAGCCTCTGTCCCCAACAGGCTCTGCTAATGTAATGTGCCAGACTAAAACTGCATTTACACAGAATCCAGAGATGAGATAAGAGGCCCCAAGGCCAGCTTATCTGCTGCTATCAGAGGAGAGGAGCCGAGCCAACTTTCTTTCTCCTTCTCCCCCCCCTTTGTCCTACAGTCTTGTTGCTCTGTCAGTCCAGCTCAGATTTGTGTAATGACATCAGAGGGAGACTGAGGCCTGGCGACAGTGGCCCAAAGGCGCCCAAATCGTAAACTTAATTGGTGGCTGTCACAAGTTTACTACATAACAAATTTCCACATTTTCCCCATACAGCTGTAATGTTTGAAATGCTGTGGGCTGTCAATAGCTGCATTACACACTCGCTATCATTTGTCAGCACCTCCTGTAAATGGGAACGTTGAGTCTACACGGGGTTTATATAGATTAGTTATTTCAGTGCCAGACCGTTGCTTTGTGTTCTCTCTGTGGTTTCTGGGTAACACGAGGAAAGGTAACTATAGGACATCAAAAAGAAAAAGATGTCCACACTTATGAAAGATCTTTGGCTTCTTTGCCCCAGGATCTGTTATAATGATGCCTCCATTGCACCGCCATATTAACTGCACGCAACCACAGCACCTCTGCTGGAGGGAACCACTACGCCACCACATTCAAAAATACGGTGCTTGTCCCGACCAATCGGCTGGCTCCACAGCCCCCGGGGTTAAGCAGCTTCCTAACCTCAAAGCAAGGGGTCAGTGTGGAGGGAAAACATCACACAAGAACCACAATTGCTCCCCTCAAACATGAAAAGTCTCCTTTTATTTTTGACAGGCTTCCCACTTTTAATGGCCGGGGCTCCGCGCTGCATAAACAAACAGTTAGCTTCGGCATGCACAGGCGGCCAACAGCAGCGGCTTTGGCGGTGAGCTGGATTACAGGCAACGATGGAGCTGCGGTTCAGATGGCACACACTGAGCTCCACTCAGACTCTGTGACAGTCAATTGAGCTCTCTTCCACTTTCGAACAGCTCGGCGGCGGCTGCAACATTTCCAGATGTCAGAGCTGCGGTTTCCACTGGAGCCAGTTCACACTGCAGGCTCAGTTAGGTGTAAAATATTTCCTACATCTGCTGTTTAAGAGCTTGATTGACTGTTATGTTTAAATATCATATCGCTGTTTTGTTTGTTCTCTGCAGTTAAATAAATGGTAATGTTTGGGTTGAGGGGGAAAAGTCTTATGTGAAAAGGGGATTTTTGTCTAAATACTTAATGATATTTGATCCTATTTTGTCCTCCCGTCCCTGCTGCAGCACCTCGTCTTGCCAACACTGGTGATTAAAAGAAGTTTTAATTAGTGCCAGCAGTGTAACATCATTAATGGCTCCTTTTCAGGCGGCTCGACGCAGCAGTGGGTCACAATTCTGGCCTCTCTCTCTTGCTCCGACCAATTACCCCTTCATAAACATATACATTCATCCCATATCATGACCAGGCTTCTCCAGTTGCACTGGGTAGGCACCTGTGAGGTTGTATCTCACTTCCAGTATGAAGCGTGCAAACAGCTCTCATGCATAACAGACCAGAGTGTGATAGGTGGTATAAAATAAGTCTTAATCATGACGTGCGTGAGTTATTGAATATGCAGCCGTTGCCACAAGGAAATCGATCCCACACTGCTTTTTTCTCCCGACCCAAAAATGTAAAACACGTGTTATCACCGTGAAATTCACCGGTGACCTCGGCACATTCATTTGAAACAGAATCAATTTTCCCTATTAAGGATCTGAAATGTTCAGCGCAGGTTTATCCATCCCTGACTGTGGTTTTGGCTGTGGGTTGCTAACTCTGGGCCAGTAAATCTTGTCTGAGCCCACGGAGAAGTGATTTATGAGACTTTGGAGAATAAGCTTTCATGACTTTACTTTCTTTTGAGCAGACATGTAAATATCATCATTTCACTGCTCAATTATCCCCTGTCCTGAGCATATTTACGGGGCACGGCGCCATGTTTTAGCACGGAGGAGAGCTAACCTCCACCTCCCCCGGCTCCAGGCATGTCAGATTCCTGACAGCTTGTCAGTCTGTGGATCAGAAACCTCCCTCATCAAAAAATCTCTTGGATGGCGCGAGCAGATTGTGCAGGGGTGAGGTCCATCAAAGCTCTCCGTGTTCTCTGGCTAAAAGGCGAGAGGCAGTGGGGAGAGGGGAGGGCTTCTGCAGGTACGGCGCACACGCACGTAGCCTTTCTCTTACCAATCTGGTGCACAGATGGCAAACAATTATTCCTCAGTGTGCGCATGGCTGCTGGCGAGCCACCAGCTTTTCAGAGATTGGTGTAATCCTTTATTATTTATGATTGTCTGGGATTTTTTTAGATCAGGATTGAGCACAATCTGTTGAATCACCGAGAGGAGTGGGAGGCAGCAGAGCAGAGTGAAATCCAAACAGAGTGGGAACACAAGAGCTGCCCTCCATCCATAATGAAGACGCAATGCTCACGTTAGTGGAGCTGCTTCGGAATCCAGCACACTTTAATCCCATTTGCACTGACTAAATATACCATTTGTTTTAAGCCTGCCAGTGGTGGTGTTTATGCTAATCGCCAGGACGCTCCGGGCGATTTCAGAAGACTTTTGGAGGGCACAGGCTAATAATTAGATTTAATAAGGAAGTCAATTTCTATCCTCATTTGGAATAAAAATAAGAAGCTTAGCCTCTCAAAGGACGGGCATTAATTTGTTGATTTGGTCTCGCCTTCTCTCACCGGGCCTCTGTCTCCATAATGCTTTAACCCATTTAAGACCTTACTTAACAACCAAAGAAACACCGAATGCTCTGTCCCTGGAATCTGTAAAGTTCTGTTGTTCTGGTGATATTGTAACAAATTATACCCAAACTACTTCCTGATGCAAATGACTAATATCCAGATAATGGCCTGTTTTAATCCAACTACAGCTGTAATGGCCATTGAACATGTGTAATTAGCCAAATTTTACAGTTGCCTGATTAGAGAATTTGAGTGTTGATGGTGTGATAGACGAGGGTTTCATCTCCAGCGTGGACGAGGGGCGTCCTGGCGCAGCGCTCGGCTCTGCTCTGCCGGCCTCGTGAGCAGGAGTTCCGGCTGGAGGAGCTCTCTGATCTGCTGTCAGACTTCCTCTCTCTCGCCCTGATAACTTCCTCAGCTCTCTATTATTCTTTTCTAGCCAGTCAACCTTTTCTCTCTGTCTTTTTCAACTTAATAATGGACTCAAGTGCCCCTCCAGAGCAGGCAGCGATGCTGGCTGCTGCAGAAAGAATCATTTTCAGAGAGCATGTGTCAGTTGGCAGTGAAGGAGCGCTAGTGGAGTCAATTTGGCATAGAACCGTAAAGCTATATGACGGCGTGCTAGAGAGGGACGCTCGTCGGTGAGACCCAAGTGCTGAATCCTGCTATATGAGGACAGAAGTGTGTAGTCTCCAAAGAAGATCTGTGGGATATTGACACCGTTCATTATCATTATGGAGTTGACTGAAGGACACCACAGTACTCATCTTTACAATGACTCCACAACGCACCACCACACTTCACACCATTGATATTTATTTTATTTCGCTGTGCCAAAAGTTTAAGTGAGTTCATCGGAAATAAACAATCCGCAGAATGACGCCCTTTTCTTTGAGCACGTCGGTACCTTGGCAACATATTTTTATCCGAGACAGTCATGTGAAGTCATTCCCATGCCATGTGAATATAATCAGTCAATAACTGAATTTGAGGCCAAAAGAACCCTTTTAACCACGTTAGCCATTTAGCAAACTGGATTAGAGGAACAAAATTGTTGCTGAGCAGCTCAAGGTCTACTTAATCAGCTGGTACCACTTGATCCCCTGATCACTTTAATGCTGAATCTTTTCCCGTTAATTGTGTCATCCAATTATGGAGCTGGTCGGCAGGGAGGATTTCAGTTTGGAGGTGGAGAAGGCAGGAACTGCAGCAAAGTGTCAGGAATTCAGCATGTTTGCATGTGACATCCTTCAGAATAATCTGGAGATACAAATATTGTCAAGAATGTGAGTAAGTGGCAGCTAGAGCCTGCAAACTGCTGTACGTGCTGCAAAACACTCTTAACCTGATATTATAGTGTTTACACGCTGCAATAATGCAAATAAAATCAACATACTCCAACGCTGTTAAGGCTAACTCTGTTGAAAAGCTTATCCAGAGCAACATAATTCACATTACAAATGACAGAAAGCTGTTTACAGGCCAACGTCTGATTCAGAGTATGAGCTTACAGGGTCAGTATCCAAGTACTTCTGTGCATGTAAACACAGTCTCACTGAGTTATCTGTCTACGTGCAATAAAGCTTTCTTGGGAGAAATTTGAATGTGGTCCGCTTGCATAAACCACAAAGGAAAGGAAACATCAACATAAATATCATGCACAAACTAAAAGGACACAGCTTTTAATAATAGCTTGGAAGATGTAATTTAGTGCGTAATTGCAGAGTGCTATCATTTAACCGGGAGTGTACAATTAACTCTGGAAGAGTAACAATGGAACATATTTTGTTGAAGCAAAAGAGAACTGAGCCGATCTTTCAGGAAACAAAAGCGACATTAGACATATTGGAAATCAAGAATGTATGGAAGCTGAATGGCACATGTTCATTCAAAAGGGAAAATTTACCTCAAACCGAATGTTGGCCTTGTTAAAGCTACAGTAGGTCTTCCCGACACAACCGTGCATTCATATTAAAGCACGCTGGCCATTTCTTCCTGTTGGCGTTTTAAAAGTAATCAACTATTGGCTCACCTCAGGTGAAGTAGAGCTCTGGAATCCTCAGTTAATACCTTGTCTCTTTGATTGGAAGCACTCTTGGTGTCTGCATTTTTCTCCTCTGATAAGGACTTCTAGCCCATTTTCATTGATTACTGTCTGATGAGTCATGCTGATTACACAGTATGGCAATTCATCTTCCTACTGTGGGCCCTTTGTTGCACAGAACGTGTGTGTATGTATGTGTGTGTGGGTGTCCTCACATTTATTACATTGTGTGTACCAAAAATTCTCATGCTACCAAGTGGGGGCATTTTTGCCATGTGAGGCCAGTTTGCTGTGACCCACAACTCCTAAGGACTGTTGGATGGTTGAGGTTAGAATTGGATTTAGGTTAGTTGGGGTCAGGGTTTGGGAGTTAGTTAGGATGGTTAGAGTAGGGACCTGTGTAATGTGTTACGTCTATGAAAGTCTCCATAAAGTGGTGAGGATAGGTGTGTGTGTGTGTGTGCGTGTGTGTGTGCGTGCGTGTGTGTGTGTGTGTGTGTGTGTGTGTGTGTGTGTGTGTGCGCTCTAATATCCTAAACACGACCCCAAACCTTCGCACCGGCACAGCCCTCATTTTCTGCTTCACGGACAGGAAAGCTGCATGGGAAAGAAGAATTGCCAAGTCATTTACAAAGTGTAAGTCATATTAATGAGCGGGGGCTCTCCAAGCACATCCAATATAGGATTATGATAAATATTTCCAGCCAGTTGTTGATCTTTGCCTTGTTCAGAGGCTGCAGAGGCATGATTATAAAACGAGCCCTGTTTTGCCACAGAAGGAGAAACGTGTGGCAGATGCATCATCATCACAGGAGCCGTTCTGACATATAGACCGAACGCAGGTGTCAGCCATGCTAATGAGGCCTCTGGTCCATTTAGGCCAGGAAATTTCAGGGTGGTGATGTTTTGCGCTGGAAAGTCTCTGCTGCACGCTAGGAGGACCAGAAGAATCGCAATAATTTGTTAGCACATCAGAGTGGAGAATTGGCCTCCAAATGGCGGCAGAGGAGACAATCCCAGCTCTGTCAGGAATCAGAGCCACCTCTGGAAAACAGGCCAGTGTGTAGCGCCTGAGGGCAGCAGTTTCACCCAGGCTGGGGTTCCCGTGTAAATAAACAGTGTGGGGGTCTCAGTGGGCGGGGAGTGCCCCCCCACCGCCACCGCCACCTCTCCCTGGGGTTTGGCCTGGCCTTTTGTTGCCTTTAATCCAAGCACTCTCTATTGAAAAGCATGAAGGGGGGGTTCCTGGCTGAGATTAGCCCGCCAGCTCTTGTGTGTGCTTGAGTTTCTCACAGACTGCTTCCATACTTTTGGAAGTAACACAATTATCCCACATCCTCAAGGTGGCTGACAAGAATGACAAGTAAGACGACTGCTGGGCAAGCTCAGACCCTAACATGATGAATTGATCTTAGCACCCCCTCCCTTAAAAAAAGAGAACTTCCGCTATAAGACATGACTATTTTCTCTACAAAAAACACTCTTAGACCACAGACTAGACTTAGCCTAGCCTGCACTTATTCACAAGCCTTGACTGTCTGATACACATTAGAGACAAACTGATACAATTAAGCTGCAATTTTTGTTATTCTCTAGGATATCCACATGCAGCTTACGATTAGATGAATCTAACGGTGATTTATATAAAACGGTTTAGATCACATTCCTGGCCTGTGTGTAAGGTTAAAACGGTTCGATCACCCTTTGCGATTAAAGTAAACAAGTTCCCTTTGACTACTCGTTACATGGGCGCATGTGTAAAGGAAAACTACAGGTTGTAATGTTAGCTGGAACTGTTTGCATGCTTCCTTTCTTCCTTTGTTTAATGTAGGCTCTCATTACCACGTGGTGGTAACAGATTGTTTGAACTGGAGAGAAAAGCCATTCGAAGCTAATTAAGCAGCCATTCCAGGCTCTATTCACAGGCAGAGGACCGAGGAGCACAGGCATTTGTCAGCGCTTGACCCCGCGTGGTATTGATTGACAACGTTGCTTCGTGAATGACAAGCCCGAGGCCGCTGGGCCAATAGGAAACCGGTGAGTAAGTGCACTGCGCTGCTATTGGACGACGGGCCTTAAAGCCGCAGAAGTAGTCCCACGTGGGGCCTGAGTAGAACCTTCAAAACAAGGCGTACAGGCTGTGTTCAGACATGGCTGATGTTCATATCAGACAAAGGCAATCATCCGCTTTCCCCCGCAGTCCAACTAGGGCACAGAATACCGATACGTATGCGCACGACTGCGTTACAGGAATTTTATTTAAAGATACGTATGCGGGAATTCACCGTGGAAGACGGCGTCGATCGATTGGTCATCATTGCGTCCTTCACGGTATAGGTGGGGGTGGTTAAAGCTACACACTACTGATTCTGGTTGTGATTATGGATATTTAACAGTATCCTCGCGTCACATTTTCTAAATACACCAGATTAACAAGCCCACGTCGCCTTTCTCTTTTCTTCTATGAAGATTAAAAAGTAACGATTCTTGTTCCACTTCCCTCCCTCCCCATCCCGCCACCGGTGGTTTCACCCAAAAGCTTCATTAATTCTATTAAAGCGGCAAAGAATACTCCTCCAAATGAAGCGCAGATGTGGAATTTGCGTTGAGTCCGTCAAATTTGGACAACATCGTCGGCACATCAATGCCGCCGCGGCTGTTGTTGTTGTACACGCTGGGATGGACGGATGATGCCTTGTGGATCCGCCGGGATGATGTCATGTATCGTTGCACCCCACGTGGGGCCGACGCTCTCCGATAGGCAGATGTGGCCGTATTCCTTCCGAGTAATCCGATTGGACAGATAGGCGCTTTCACGGCAGTTCAGCCCTGCTGCCTGTGTGTGGCAACCGGGGTAAGCTGGACAACTGGGGGAAATGCGAGATTGTGGAGAGCACTATGTTACGCTTTTAAAGAATCTTCGGCTTCTTCGAGACGGAAGACAGAATTTTTTTTGAAGCGTAGACGATTTTTTTTCACTCTTCTTTGGGATTATTCCACGGAGCTTTGCGGCTGAGAAGAAGCAGTTTAATCGAGCCCAACCGCACCGATTTTTCCTCCCAACTGCTTCCCCAGACCGACTGGGTGCGCTCCGGAGAGAGGATGCTTGTCGTGATCTTCATCCACCACGTTTACATTAGGACGGATTAACCGCATGAATTGTAGCCTACACTGTTTTGATTCACCCGGGAGGGGAAAAAGTCGGACGCACGCACTCGCACGGGTATGTATTTAGGAAAATCGTTTGTTTTCGTATTGTTGTCTTTTCCGGGGGAGCGTACGCAACACAACGCGGCGCTTTCTGCGGAGTCCAACAGTGGGTTTCTGTGCGCTGCAAGTCGTCCTGGAGCGGGCTTCGCAGTCATTTGACGATCAGACGAGAACTAATCCAAAAACAAAGGCGGGTATAGAAGGGCAGCTGTCCTCTTTAGCCCGTCCGCGCTCTGTTTATATGGGGTAATATTGATTTTTTCCCCAGCAGTATATCGTGTTAATCGCTGACCACTGACCGAATAAGGTCATCAGGAAGACAGGAGAGGAGCGCAGCGGTGCTGAACTCGAACCTGCTCCAACTGGCTCTCATAATGCAAACTACTTTGTTGCTCCCGAGCGCCGCATTTACTTCTTAATTTCTGTTTTTCCCCCATATGAAACCGCGTCATTTTTCAACGCAGGGTCGCTCCCCCTCTACCTCCCGTGCCCCCCTCCCCTTCCTCACCCCTCTTTGCTGACACCGGCGTGGCCGTGAGCACATTCGAACCCTTCTGCCAAAGGACCTTTACACTGGAGAGATAAACAAAGGATACATTTCAAGATGTATCCACAAGGCCGACATCCGGTAAGAAGTGCTTCCTCTTTACTCGCTGCAGCTCGCATATTTGTCCAACAACACTGCTGTTGACACGGTTCCTGACTGTGCTGTATTTCCCCGAGTTATTTCCACACCGCTGCTGCAGGTCTTTGGGTTTCTTTATCATGTTTAAGCTGCACCTTATGTGCACTTATTGGCAACTGGTTTGCATGCCTGCAGATATTTCCTCTTAACTCATGACTGTTCTGAACATTAGAACAGGCGTTGGTGTGAATCCTTTTTATTTTATTTTTTATTTTTTTGAGATTAGATTTCATTTTCGGTGTGAAAGCCCATTGGTGTTGTGTTATCAGCCTCTGGAGGTGTGAATCAGAACCACATCTTTGGTGCGTTAATGCCTGCGCAGATGATATTACCTTCAAAAGTGAGAAGTGTTTGCCTCCCATCTGCAGCACCGGCTTGAAAATGATGAAATCTACCTTTTTTAAAAAAAATAAAATAAAAAATAAATCTTTTGAACTTATTTTTTCAGCCTCCACATCAGCCCGGCCAGCCTGGCTTCAAATTCACTGTAGCAGAGTCGTGTGACAGGATTAAAGATGAATTTCAGTTCCTCCAAGCCCAGTATCACAGGTAATTCATACAGACTGCAGAGTAGACCATTTCCTCTATATTTAAATTAGCGTTGACTGTTCCAAAAATAAGCAGTAATTGTTTGCTTCAAGTGACAGAAATGCATTAAACTGTTGTCTTTCATTGTAGTCTTAAAGTGGAATATGACAAACTGGCCAATGAGAAGACGGAGATGCAGCGCCACTATGTCATGGTAAGAAAACATCATAATAGAGAGCGATAATGGTTCCTGATAGCAAAGCTTGTGGGAGCTCTGCTTTGGCAGCCTATTTTGATCACCTGTGTGGTGGTTATTGTGGTTGAGTGTCAGGTACGGGCCTGTGAAAGCCCCCAGGGGGTGGTTGATGTAGCCTGTTGTTACTGAGGAGCCTTTCCTGACAAGCAGGCTGCATCGGGCCAAGGCTCCATTATACACAGCGCGCCCCTGATCTCCAAGGGTCGACTGCAGCGTTGCCCTCTGTGTGTGCTGATCTGATTATTCTCCTAGGAGACTCCACGCACACACATATGCACAGCCATAAATTAGGTGTGAGGCGACGCTTTAGAGCCATGGCAGCGAGTGGGAAAGACGCACCGACGCTGCAAACAAAATGGAGGACGTGGGACCTGCTCAGGCTTATTTAGCGCAGTGTCCGCCTCTCACGTTCTGTGTAAACCAAAATAATGAACATTTATCCTAGCGGCCTCTCAGGACAACATAGGCGTGCTTATGACGCAGGAATTTAGCTCAGACATGATGCAATCAGAAGGTTCTTCTGTGGCTGTGTACACTGTTGTCCCAGGTAAACACACTGGGGATGACTTAAACCAATACAGACAGACTTAAGTCAAACATTCTTTTCACAGGAAAACAACATGTCAGTCTGACGGGGAGGAGGTTAGGTAAACATGTAGGGAAGTATCCCACAGCCGGTGCAGGGTGTCTGGTTACACTTGGGCTGCAGGGCTCTGATCTCAGACAGAATGGCTCTCTTGTTTGAGAGTAATTTTCGGAGAAGCTAATGGACTGAATAATGCATTGGCCTCATCAAATAGACGCTGACTGGAAAGCCATTTCTGCCCTGCCTGCCACTGGTGGGCTCCACAGATTACATTTCAGGCCAGACAGACTGACCTGGCCTGAAATATCAAGAGTGTCGAGCAATTGTGTTATGCTAAGTAAATAGACATCCCGGTGATCCGAGGGATCGGGAAGATCAATAAATCAAACCACTTCCTTCCGTGCCGTTACTAAAAATATAGGGTTATTTGTGATTTGAGGTTCACTTTTCAAAGAATGTGCAGCTTTTCAGGTACAGATCCTATTTAATTAGACCTGAGATGAGTATTTTTGTGCTTGTACAGTATTTGACATGACTGTGTGAATGTGATGGTAATCCAAAATTAAACATTGTTTTTCTTTTCTTTTCAGTATTACGAGATGTCTTACGGGCTGAACATAGAGATGCACAAACAGGTAGGCGCCCTCTTGTTCCTCATCTGCCACTTCGGTGGGGTTTCTCCAGGAACCGACCTGAGTGTCACTAACAGGGTGGAAACAGGCGGTTCTTGCAGCAGGACTTGTGTAATTGTTCTGGTCTGTGTTCTGAGATTTGTAAAGCTCAGGTTTGTCTTGGCCGATTGATAAGATTAAAGGTAGACTTTGGCAGACGCGGCCTTTGACTTAATGATTAAGAACAAGAGGACTGCTGATAGGCCAGTATTCCTTTTCTTGGATGACAATTACAGGAGAGGGGTAAAAGTCCCTTCGTCGCTTATGGTGTCCTTATCTTTGTCAGAAGATCCTATCTTACGTCGCTCCAGAGATCACACGATGCCAAAAGAGATAAAGATTTTATGAATGAGTGACCCCGGGTTTCCTAAGGATGCTGTGCTTCAGTCACGGGGGAGGGGGGGGACGGGCGTTCCTTCTCCCATGATGGCTTCGTCTAGGTAATGACGGCATCGTAGACGCGGTGGGTCGGGTGATCCATCAGCGTGTGGGCTGTGTGTCACGCTGCCACATGTCTGTCAGTGCTGCAGCTCCTCTGATGGCTTCTGTCAGGCACTTATCACCAGCAGGAGCAAAGAGGAAGGGGGGATGGGAGCCGGAGTCAAATTGAAGAACAGCGGTGGGGGAGGGGGCGCCAGCCCAGCTCTGTGTAAACAGGTTAATCGACTGATCCATTTTAGCGCCTGACTTTTATCAGGAACCTCAACAGAGCTGATGGAAGGACTTGAATAATTCATGAGAGGGGCCCTAACCTGCTGAACGGCGTGTTTGTGAGCAAACAGTGTGGGCTCCGGAGCTGCGGCTCCCAGGCTTACAGCTCGGGCAGGAGAAGATGAGGAGTGGTTAACAGGAGGGGTTGGGATGGATTATTGGATGCACATAGGCATATTATTTTCCTGCCAGGAGATTTATTCCATAGTGCGGAAATCCATTCGTCTAACTGTGTCTTTTTCATTACCGTGCAGGGACATAATTCAGATTTCTGAATGCACACACGGCCACAGCTCGGATGGGCTGATTTGGCATTTGTTGCCTGCCTCTCGCCTGTATCAGCCGTGATAGTCGGCAGATAAAAAGAGCTAATTCCTGGAACCAAATATCAGGCAGGATTCACCACCCTCTTTAAGGCTTAGGGCGCGTAGAAGGTCTCGGCATTTGTTCTGATGTTGACTCAGTCATCCGAGTAATTTCAATTAAATGTTTTTTACATATCATATTTGACAAAGATTGGGATTCGAGGTTAAGGTGAAGTTTGTTTTTTGGCTCAGCTATTCCAAATTCTCTCCATTCCACGGAGCGAGGCATACTATGTTAATTAAATACTGGCATCAGATACACTTTTGTGATATTAAATGAATTAAAAACTCTCAGACTTGTCGGTCTGAAGGACTGTCTGTTACTCTCAGAGTCAAAACAAACGTGGTGAGGGTCCAGCCTTTAGCCGGGACAAACTGTGCTCTCACACGTCAAAGATGTTCAACTTTACTCCCAGAGTTTTTCATGCTAGCATCACCTTCAGCCGCCGGACGTGCTGCTGCAGCAGATTACTGTAATGACTCATGGATCTGTTTAGACAGGCTTTGGAGCTTGATCAATATAGACTAGACTTGCTTCACATTAACAGAGGCTTTAAAGGCTTTGCGACACCTTGGTTTAGTGGAGACATTAATCACTTTTTTTGGCTGCGACGAGCTGGTGAAGTACTAGTCTAATTTTCCTCCTGCTAGAACAATCAGGAAATGGGCTGACAAGCTCATCTTGGACAAATTGGAGGCCCTCCAAATCTGACTAGTCAAGCACTGTTTATAGATGGATCATTTGACCACAGACGCTGGTTTTTCTGTCTATATTTAATGCTCATCAGTGTCTGGGCTCCATTCCCCCGCTGCCGATGGCAACAGGCGAATACCTTTCTGCACACAATTGACAAGCTAGCCTGAGAGTGCTCTTAAAGTGGTGCTACACGGGTCCAAGTACCTGTAATTGTGTAGCAGCAGCGCAAATCTGGCCTCTCAAGGGCCAAGCTGTCATCTACTTAAAGTGACAACAGGCCCATTTTTATCTGCTGGCAGAACAAAATAAGCGCTGCCACCGCACCTGTTTTGACAGTGGCGGTGAGCTGAGGCGATGCCCGCCCTGCCGGTTTGCATGGTGTTTTGTGAGCGTGGAGGCTGCCGGCTGTGTAATTCACGGTAGATCAGACACCTCCTGACCTCTCTCGGCCAGCTGTCACCACGCCGGTAAGCTGCAGCGGACTGTGCTCTCAAGGCCTTTTCACAAATCCTATCAAATGTTGGACTGCTATTGACATGGCTTATCTCAACAAGCATGGATTATATGGCCTGTTTTGCTTTTGAACCATTTCTATGGGCATTCTTGAGCTTCGGCACTGCTGCATCGCATTAATGCTAATGCTCATAAAAGTCTTTCTGTGCTTTATTGGTTGTAGGTCACATTTATTGCAAGTCACAAGAGTTCAGGTCCTTTACTGTCTGCAGACATTAATCTAATTATAATCAGTGTTATCTCATGGACTTTTGTACTTCATGTAATAAGTGATATATATATATATATTTATCATAATTGCCTCTGATCTCAGGCCCTACTTTGATTCAGCCGATAGCCTATCTTCGGCTTGATATGTGTGCGGCTAGCTGTCGCGGCTAAGTGGCCGTTGACGTTGCAGCTTGGGTCAGCGGGTCTCGTTCTGGACATTACTCTCCGATCTCTCTGGCTCAGCTCAGAGGTAATATGTCTGGCTGCCAAAACTGCCTGGCATTTCTGCCATGTGTAATAAATATGCTTGTGGCCTGCACGGTACATTGTGTGTGCAGCTCCAAATGAAAAATCTGAGAAAATCCCTGTGATGTGTTTGTGTTCCGCAGTGGCCTTGGGTTGAACTGCAGCTCATAAATTCCATAGATGATGTAGCTTTGGCACTGTTATTTTTCTGCTCCCAGCACAGCGCCTGAACCTGAGAGTCCCATCTCCCATCTCTCAGAGAAGGAGGAGGCAGGGCAAGTGGGCTGTGCAGTGTTTTTGCAGTGGAGGGGGAGGGGGGAATGTGTGGCGCCTCCTCCCTCGGCTCCTTTTATCCACCATTCATTTGCTATGTTCATGTGATCGACAGGCTGAAAATTCAATTTAATGACCTGCCTCTAAGCTCGTAATATGATTTTAAAGCCTGTTACGGTCAAGCAGAGGTGCCATTTGCATAATGATCCCAGCAAGATAGGGCTGCAGCCGTTGCCATGGTAGTCGGTAGACAAGCAGAAGAATGGCAGTCGGGCTGCGTTGATGGGTGGGAGGGAGCTGGGCCAGGCAGCTGATGGATTGAAAAATGGCCTGGGCCCCAGTGGAAAAACAGACACCGTCCTCTTGTTGTGTGCAAGTCGTCAGTCAGTTCCTAATGCATTGATTATTGATCTGAGGTCACTTTGGTGTACAGTCCCAGCTGAACCTGCTTTTAAAACCCTCAATGTAAACTTCCCTCACTGTGAAATGTAAGCAAACACTGCATTCTGGTTAGCGGGTTTGTTTTCCTGGGGTGTGGCGGAGCGGTTTAACTCTGAGGTTAACTGCAGGACACCACAGTTGAAGATGAGGGGAAGCGGGCCCGAGTGCGTGAGGAACCTCTCAGCACAGCAGCACTCTGCCGGCTCATATCCGTTTAGCATGGAGTGCACTTTCAGCACAGCTGTGCTTCATCCCCCTGGGCTCTCCTAATGTTTTAAATATTTCAAATGTCAATATCACGCTGTTTAGAGGATGTTGAGTCAAGCAGTTCTGATTGCCGCAGTAATTGACTTAATCGGTGTAAACATTAACGGCAGGGTTATGCGAAGCGACTGTCTGTTTCATACTTTAACGTCTCATTTTGCCCCTCTTTTGTTTTTTCCAGACCGAGATTGCCAAGCGGCTCAATGCGATTCTAGCTCAAATCATGCCTTTCCTGTCACAAGAGGTGAGTGTTGAAAGCGGCTCTAAAACAGTTGAGTCGTAATAAAAGGAAGTCATTTCTCGTGCGTTGTCGAGTGTGCGGCATTTGCCCTCACTTGTAAAATTGCAGCGGCTCTGTGAAAATGAAGTGTGAAATTTACGGATGCCTCAATCATCTTTCGTAAATGTCTTCCCCACAGCACCAGCAGCAGGTCGCTCAGGCAGTTGAGCGGGCTAAGCAGGTGACTATGACCGAGCTGAATGCCATCATCGGGGTACGTGGACTTCCCAATCTGCCTCTCACCGTGTGTATACCCCCTTTTATTCCTTTCTTTGACCATGATTAGGGAAAAAGCTACACATTTTATGTATTTTTCATGATTTCTTTCTGCCCTTGATCCATACATAGGCTGCATTTCACCACCATCTGTGTCAGAGTAGAGCTATGTTTACGGTTTATATTCTGGACTGTGTCGTATATTCCATTCAAGTGCACATCTCCAGAGCTTTGGACTTGCTGGTGTCTTCACAGCCTTGTTGTGTGTTTATAAATGTGAGCCTGAGAGCTCTTGAGAGATCCTGGGCTGCTTTAATTGGCTAAGGTTTTAATGAGGAGGCTCATCCTTCACTGCTGACCTGTTTAGCTGTGGGAATTAAAAGGCAGAGAGTGAGCAAGCGAGTGCAGAGAGTCCAGGCAGCCGGCACATTTCTGCAGCGCTGTTTGCACACCACCGCTCCGAGCTGTAACGTACAAAAGGGAAGCACTTCTTCGGAAGACCCGCTTCCTGCTGATTAGCTGTATTTACCTTGACATCATAAAGAGGAAGTGATTGGTTGTGCTCATGACATCAGTGATTTTAAAAGAGCAGTAAAAGTTTGCAGCCTGTGCTCGGTTCTAAAGTCTGACGTCATGACTCGCAGCACATTTTGGAATTCAGTTTATAGCTGCCTGATAACCTTAAGTTCAAGGATAATTACCTTTCAGAATTTGTCTGAATTGGTGTCTGAGTGTTGTATTAATTTGACCTTTTTTGCTCTCAGTGATTTTCACATTTGAGTGATTATTGATATTTTTCTCCCTTTTGAATTGGTGTATTTTTAATGACTGGGTGAGTGAAGAATAATTTATGTGAGCAACAATGAACGAATGGGATCCCGCCTGCACACAAAGGTGCACGAGCCCTCAACCGCACCTGAGTCTAGGAGTCGGAGCTTGGCCACAGTCTGAAGTGCCCCACTCAATATTAACTCTTTTTGGCACTGACGTTCTGCCTCCAATATGTCAGAGGGGCTGGAACTGCAGCTACTGTGCGTTTTATGAATACCGTTGCATTAGTTATTCATCGAGGAGAAGCTCTGTAGGCATGCCAAAATCCTCATGCATATT
Organism: Takifugu flavidus; assembly: GCF_003711565.1. Taxonomy (NCBI): domain Eukaryota; kingdom Metazoa; phylum Chordata; class Actinopteri; order Tetraodontiformes; family Tetraodontidae; genus Takifugu; species Takifugu flavidus. The sequence continues at coordinate 4,974,066 of NC_079532.1, forward strand.
GTAAAACAAGGTGGGGTGAAAGAGCTCGCCAGGCAGACAGGCAGCATCCAGGAGCCAGCTGTATGCCTTATTGATGGGATAAGGGCCATTAATAGGATGCAACTAGGGCAAATGTGTGTTCTGACATACACCTGACAGGTGGTGCTTTGCTATTTGTTTCAATCTATGTATATGTTACAGCCGAGCAGTTCAGATGAAACTAAGGGTGTTAAACTAAAGCAGCGCCTCTAATATCATCAATTGCCATCAGTAATCACAATGATGGAACATTTGGAGCAGCTGGAGCCTTGCTCAGTTCGTAACATCCCTGCACGTTGGTCAGCGTTTGCACGTGTGTTCCACAGCATGCTGTGCAGTGCACTGTTGTGTATTTGTTTGTCTTCTTTATTTCATCGCTTCATTCCCTCTGAGGGGAAAAGGGGTAAAGATTAGGTCTTTATCTCCCAATATTAAATTAGAGGAAATAGGCCAAAAAGACTTTTCTTTATTTATTATTGTCATCATTTATGGACCTCTAATGAGGGCTGTTGCCGATCGACCATGCATATTACCCATCAGTGCCTCATTAAACACAATGAGCAAGGATGCCTCTCCCCTGCCAATGAACTGGCTCTTTAATTTCCCTCATGGACACAATATTGGAGTGTAACTCACTCCTATTCTCTGCCCACTTTTATGTTCTGGGAACCTTTTGCAATTGGATTGACATCTGTCCTGTGGAACAAAGATTGCAATTTTTTTCTTTTCCAATCTGGTCTGTTTGCCCGAGGTGGATGCCGTAGATGCAGTACGCAATTATAGAATGCCTCCAGATATGATGTCTAACAATGTACCCTTTGTGAGATCTGTGATTGGATTTCTCAGTTTTAAAAAGGAAAGCATGAACTGGAGTTCAGGTCATGGTTATTAAGTTAATGTATTTTTAATGTCAGGCAGGTCCGCCACATGGGGCTTTGTTGTACCACCTTGGCGCTCTCAAGTGTCTAATATTCCTGAAATGGCCATAAATGGTCACTGATTGAAGTCTGTCTTGTAAAAGCGAGGAGGAAGTGCATGCTGTAACAGCAGCTGAATTATTCAGCTGGCTCGTAGTCGGGTAATAAATTGCTGATGTTTTTATTGGTGTCTCGGCTAAGTATTATTTAACCTTGCTTTAAACTGCTTACTTCCATGCTGAGTGGCTTTTAACTCCCATCCCATTTCCCCTTGCCTTTCAAATATTGATGGCGAATATTGGAGGGTTGACTGAGTGCCAGTGTGGGACCCCTGTCCTGGGTCCCAGAGCGGCCTTGCAGACACACAAACATGCACTCAAATTCTGGAAGAGAGGGAGTGCCAGCTCTGGCAGCAGCCCCTCTTTCTCTCTCTTTAAAGTTTGGGTCTGCAAATGATTCATGTTCTGGTAATGTGGGGAACTTGAATGGGAGATGAGTCAATGAAGGCCAGCATTGTTGCTGAAGTGTTTTCTGTGTGCTGTGGAGGTGCAGTAGGAAATCCATCAGTTTACCTGAAATGATCCTTTTACCTTCTGTTATTGGTGTAAAATGCAAAAATCCTTCAGTTCTTTATAGCCGACACCGATGTGTGATTTGGGAGTTACATCAGGCTGAAAAGTGGGTTTAGAGCCTAATGCGTATTCTCCTGCAGCACTCGCCCTGAGGGCCATGGCTGTCTGATGCTGACATTAACAGATGTGTGTACTGTATGTGCTAATGGTATTCAGGCTTTACATGTCTTTAGTGCTGGGTTCCTGCTGGTCTCTTCCCTCTGACCCACTTGGTGTCTGTCTTCTGGTCTACTTACAGCAGCAGCAGCTCCAGGCGCAGCACCTCTCTCATGCAGCTCACGGGCCTCCTGTCCAGCTGCCACCTCACCCCTCAGGACTGCAGCCACCTGGCATCCCTCCTGTGACAGGATCTGGATCGGGCCTGCTGGCACTCGGCGCCCTTGGCAGCCAAGCCCATCTCCCAGTGAAAGATGAGAAGAACCACCACGATCTCGAACACAGAGGTGAGGCGGTTTACTCGGGCACATCGCTGTCCACCTTTAGTTCCCTGAATCCACCTGTTAAGAATACCTGCATTCGTTTGAATACTATTGCTCATACTTTTAAAAAACCCAGTACAGTGAGGAGTGGTTTTACACTCTCTGTAGCAGAATCAGAGGGCCCTTAGGTGAGGAGTGCATCCTGTCTGTTCACATTCTGTCTGGGTAATGAGCTGGTACATTCCCAGCCCATGACTACATAAGCTATTCAAAAGCTCCAACACGCAGCGATAAGAGGGGCCTCGTGCCCTGCAGCTGAATCTCACACGTTCAGCCAGAAGCATTTGTTATGATATGTTAACTGACTTGTTTTTCTCTTTGCTCCACTTGGTTTCATCGCCACCCCGGCTGCCATTGTGATGTCTGCAACACAGAGAACACGGTGAGTATCCCTGGACTGTCCTCCCCCACCATCGCCGGGCTAGTTGTTTGTCCACATGATTGTCAAGGAAAACTCCCTGTCAGCTGCATGCCACTGCTGATTTCATGCGCTGTTGTAATCTGCTTTCTGTAAAATGATTAATTGGAAATGAGGTTTGGAATATAAGTCCTGTGCTTTAAATCCAGATGGGAAATGACTGGTATCATGCTGGAGAGATTAGAAGCCTTGTAATTTCATCACAATTAATGAAAGACTTGGACTTCCCCTTCTTAAGGGATTTATTTGATCCCGACCACTGTCTCTCTTGTTTTACTGGTTCGCTTCCTTGGCATCAGATGAATATTTATGAGCACAAATGTGGAATTGTTTTGTTTTCGCTATGCCGGCTCCGCCAGGCTGGACTTGCTAAAGCGTTTTATTGGAATGCCGGCGAACTCTGATGGCTTGTGATGGGCCTGGGAGATTGTGTTTCTGTAGACTGGGCTAACTGAATGGGTTCAGTCATGTCTGAAGAAATGGAACTCCTAGGGCGATTAGCAGTCCTGTTTTGTTTCTGTGCTCTTGTCCCAGGTCATCTGATAGCCGAGTGGTGACTTTGGTTAATGAGTCACGCTAAGCATCTCTTTAAAGGTCAGCCATTATGCAGCCAGTGGCCCTTTGCCCAGCCTGCAAGTCCACTGGCCATTGTTCACTTCTCTGAACCTCCACTGACTTGCTCCCTGTTGTCACTTTACTCTTGAGAGGAAGGGAAGGGGGGGAATCGGGAGATCTTGGCAGTTCACATCCAAATGGCGAACTCCTGTGAAAGCTGCTGGACGCCTGCCCAGTTCCTCCCATCCTGCCGGTGTTTGGAGTGACTCGTCCCAGCTTGTGTGGGCAGCAACAATCCAAGAAGAAGCACCAGTCAGTCCCACGCTGCCGTGCCCACTGGCAGGATATAGATTCTCTTTCTTTATCGGACCTCAAAGCCCGAGTTGACGTGGTGCCCATTCGCGCCACAGCAATCAATGCCCAGCGCCTACAACGTACAGTCTCTCTCTTTCTCTTTGGCTGTCTTTCCCCTGTGTCTCACTCGCTTAGCCTGACTGCCTCTGGATAAAGGCCCTCTGTTCAGCCACAACACACTGCTCATGTCCCTGTGAGGCTGTTTGTTGTCCAGTTATGAGGAGGAGGGAGCCTGGCTCACAAAACAAGCCCTCCTCCTTTCACTTCAAATAATGCTCCATTCTGTTATTTGGGAAGCGGCGGCCTTGTGTGTGAGATTGGGCTTGGCCGGTGTCAGGGTACTGCCTGGAGCTGCCCTACATCTGCATTTTTAGCTTGCTATAACCACCATTGTGTGAATGGATTAAGTCAGTAGCTGATGAATGACTCAGTGCTGTCTTTTATTACCCGGGGGTGACACGGGAGTAAAAGTGTGGTTTTCTCTTTGCAGAATAACTCTATATCACCATCAGAAAGCCTACACACGTCCAGTGAGAAGCATCGCAGCTCGTCCGACTACAGTTTGGACTCAAAGAAACGCAAAGTGGAGGAGAAAGACAGCATGAGCAGATATGTAAGTGCTTAAAGGCACCACGGACTGATTAACCTTCCTTCTTAGAATCACATGCATGCCACCCACACATCTGTAAACAGCAGTTACTGATTTTACCTGCCTCTGCCCAGAGTTCAAATATCCAAGCAGCCTAAAGGTATTCTATATAAAGCACCAACCTTCCTTTTTTTATTTAATCTGGCAACAGTGACGTTTAGGTGGTGCTGGGTCACAAAAATCTCAGCAAGGAGACGTATCAGCGCTGTTAAAGCGAGTTTTTAAAAAGGCCTCGTCGTAATTATGTTTTATGCTACGTGACAAATTTGGCAATTATCTTACAGGACAGCGACGGAGAGAAGAGCGACGACCTGGTGGTAGACGTGTCTAATGAGGTGGGCTGTGCAGCATGTCGTCGTAAATGGCAGACTGAGATGCACTGGGATGGAGCCGTTGCATAAATGGCCATCTTTGACTGTGTTTCATCAGGATCCCGCCACTCCGCGTGCAAGCCCGGCACACTCGCCACCTGAAAACGGCATTGACAAGACCCGTCCTCCAAAGAAGGACACTCCCAACAGCCCAGCGTCAGTTGCGTCCTCTGGAAGCACCCCGTCCTCAAAGGCCAAGGAGCTCGGTCATGTAAGTCACCAAGAGTTAAGAACAAACTAGGACAGAAAGGATTTAAGCGCAAATTGCAGAGGAGCAAAGGGATATATGCATATAAATCTAGGTCGTTTTCTGGCGTGGATTAGGAGTGGCTGTCTGTGCTTTAAGTGCATGACTAAATGTCAGGGATAATATTGTCCCACATCAGGATCAGTCAGGTCTCCGCTGTTAATAGCTCAATGTATTTAACTATTCTAGGGTTTTTCCCCTTCTGCCTCACTAAGAGATTAAAGCCCAAGCAGTAAGGGGATAAAAACAGCCCCATCTCCATTGTGGCCATAATAGGTTTTAAAATAAATAGCAGTTTATGGCTGTGCAGGACCATGAGGGCTGTCAGAATTAGACTGGATTAAGTTTCCTTTGCTCTCAAATTGTCAGTCTGCTGCGGCTGTTTTGCTGGATAGTGACACTGCCTCTCGCTCTCTCCTTCCATCCACAGAATGACAAATCCTCCACGCCTGGCCTAAAGTCCAACACCCCCACCCCCCGCAACGACGCCCCCACCCCGGGCACCAGCTCCACTCCTGGGCTCAGACCCATCTTAGGCAAACCACCAGGCATGGAGGCTCTCGGTTGGTATCACTTGTTTTTTCCATTAAATGATTCTCCCTGATAGGCTGTTACAGCAAATAACCAAACGCCCCCGTCTGCCTGTAGCAGCCCCTGCTCTACGTACCCCGTTGTCCATCGCCGGCTCATACCCCACCCCCTTTGCAATGATGGGGCATCACGAGATGAACGGAGGGCTGACCAGTCCTGGTGTCTACGCCGGCCTGCACATCTCCCCTCAGATGAGCGCAGCAGCAGCTGCAGCTTATGGACGCTCCCCCATGGTAACCCCCCCACACCTGACCTTTCTAGCTGATTTAATCTCAGATCGTTTGCGTTTTTAAACAAACAGTTTGCATTTTCGGAAATACATTCATTAGTTTTAAGCGGCTCAGGGAAAAGGTCAACGCTTTGTGCTCAGTGTTTAGGTAAAAAAAGATATAGGTGTGTTTAGCCAAATGCTGCTCTTGTACTTTATTTTTCCACAGTTGCACAGCAGTAACGCTTATTTAAACAGCTTTATCTGGCCAAATTTGCAGGGTTTCGATCCTCACACGCACATGAGAGCGCCTGGCCTTCCGGCCAGTCTCACGTCCATCTCTGGCGGCAAACCGTAAGGCTATTTCTTCTTTTTTAATTCTAAACCGCGATTTAAGCCGCTGACCAGTTTGTCCTCCTCATCAGGGCGTACTCCTTCCACGTGAGCGCTGACGGTCAGATGCAGCCCGTGCCCTTCCCGCCCGACGCCCTGATAGGTCCCAGAATTCCACGCCACGCCCGTCAGATCAACACGCTGAGCCACGGCGAGGTGGTGTGCGCCGTTACCATTAGCAACCCCACACGTCATGTCTACACTGGTGGCAAAGGGTGTGTCAAAATCTGGGACATCAGCCAGCCTGGCAGCAAGAGCCCCGTGTCCCAACTGGACTGTCTGGTGAGAACGACTGCTGGTTCATATTTCTGTTAACGACTTATATTTTATTTACATCCAGTACACCTTAATGCTGTTCCTAATGCACAAACTGATCCTAGAGACTGTACAAAGTGATCAACTCTTTATGACAGTCAAGCAGCTTGTTCCTAGACCTCTTTCTCTCTCTCTCTCTGACTCTGTGTCTCTCTCTGTCTCTGTCTCCACCACCTTGAACGTGTATTGATTCACTTTGTCCTCTGTGACACAGAACAGGGATAACTACATCCGCTCCTGTAAGCTGCTGCCTGACGGTCGCACACTGATCGTGGGAGGCGAGGCCAGCACGCTGACCATCTGGGATCTGGCCTCTCAGACGCCTCGCATCAAGGCCGAGCTCACTTCTTCAGCGCCGGCGTGCTACGCCCTGGCCATCAGCCCCGACGCCAAAGTCTGCTTCTCGTGCTGCAGCGACGGAAACATCGCCGTCTGGGACCTGCACAACCAGACCCTTGTGAGGTGGGAGGAAAGCTCTTTAATGCTTTTGTGTGAAATATTCCGACAAAACACGTCAGTCAACGCTTGTTTCCGACTCGGAACACAGGCAGTTCCAGGGTCACACGGACGGCGCGAGCTGTATCGACATCTCTCATGATGGGACGAAGCTTTGGACAGGCGGCCTTGACAACACAGTTCGGTCATGGGATCTGAGGGAGGGTCGACAGCTGCAGCAGCACGACTTCACCTCTCAGGTGAGGACAGAGCGCACAGGAGCGATTGATTCTGAACATTAATTCATCCAGAGTTTAATCTGTTGCGCTTCTCCCTCGGCTCCAGATCTTCTCTCTGGGCTACTGTCCAACCGGGGAGTGGCTCGCCGTGGGCATGGAGAGCAGCAACGTGGAGGTGCTGCACCATTCCAAGCCTGACAAGTATCAGCTCCACCTGCACGAGAGCTGCGTCCTCTCCCTCAAATTCGCCTACTGCGGTGAGAATGAATCTGAGGAAAGCTGCTCAGTTTCAGCCTGTCTTATTTTATTAAGTGTTAAAAACCCGTCTGACTGCCTGCTGTGCTCAAGGCTGCACAGATAATCACTCCTCATTTATTAAAATTCCTCCAGCACTTGTTAGGCCGAGCAGAACCTGAGTGTAATCTGATCTCATTTGCAGGTAAATGGTTTGTAAGCACTGGGAAGGACAATCTGCTGAATGCTTGGAGGACCCCTTATGGGGCCAGCATATTCCAGGTATGCACATCAACAGTCTAAAAAGTGGGCACGGTCGTCTCTGGTTGTCCCTGAATCATCAACCCGGCAAATTTCATTTGTCATAAAAGTCCAATCTCATTCTTTTCTTGATCTCTCCCAGTCCAAGGAGTCCTCGTCAGTCCTGAGCTGCGACATCTCCACAGATGACAAGTACATCGTGACGGGCTCTGGGGACAAGAAGGCCACTGTTTATGAGGTGATCTACTAGACTCTCCTGGACTGGACGACAGTCGAGACTTCCTCCCTCCTCACACAGACAGCATGGATGTTGCCTTCAGGCCCAGCGTGGACGGGCAGGAAGTTTGGCGGTGCCAGACTGAGCCGGACGTTGGCACTCTTGTGACCTCCCCACATCTCTGCAACTAACACGTGTACAGCGAGTGCAGCCCCCCCCCCCCTCCGAGACACTAAGAAGAAAATAATGTCTTGCCGTTTTCTGTTGGTTGGATATTTCTTTTCTTTTTCTTTTTTTTTGACCTCATCCTCTCGACCGTGGAGATAAAGTTCCACGACACGACCAGAAGCGGCGCTTCACTCTGGATCTTCTCCTCGGAGGTTCTGTGAAAAATGTACATAATGGAGTAATAAAAGGCCTTTTATAGATTTATATTTTGGTGTCCAGTTACACTTGTGATGGTTCTTTCTTGTTCTCTCAGTGATTTTTCTTTTCCTTCTGGGGATGGAAATTAGATTAGGACTTTGAAAGAGGATATTCTATTTCAATTTTTCTCATGTTCTCAGTCCAGAATGACCTTTTGTGGAAATCTAATTTGGAGGGATTTTTTTCCACATTTTTCCCTTTTTTTTTTTTTTTTTTAAATTCTTTGTTGCTTTGCTGTAACAGAACAAAGACGTTCGTCCCCTGGATTTTTGAGGTCAAACCTGGGAAAGCCCTCTGTCAGATCTGAAGATGGGGGGGAAACATGGCTTTCCAGTTCATTTTCCCCTTCGGCCTGACGGTTAAAAGAAGACCTACTGAACACTGGCTGCATTCAGTGACATCACAATGGATTACTGTCAGTCGGAAAGTGATGGATGTCGTGCAAAGGGACGGCTGTGACTCGACTTCGGGCCGTTGAATCAACCATTGTATAAAACGTTGTTACGCCGCTCAGTAAAGTTTATTTGTCAGTCAACAGTTTAATTACCGCCTCTCTCGTATGAATGTCAGTGACTGGCGCGCGGGCTCCGCCCACAGTTCACAAAGACGCTGATAAAGAAAAGGTGGCAGGCAAACGTGACCAGTTCTGGCGTTCTGAGTATTCACCATTTGCTTTCTTTAGTACTTAATATTTGATGATGACCTTTTGGTAGATGGCCGCGGCGGCGGCCTCTCCATGAACGCAAAGTTAGCCTGTGTAGCATACATGTTTCATCAATGCTAACAATTGTACAGTTGGCAGTTGTTGATAAATCAATAAACTGTTTTTCATATTAAAAGCTCGAGTGATATTTGGGTGTTTTTGGCACACTTCTAAGGCAATGACAGGTTTGTGGATGCAGGCTAGCACACGTGCTGTGGGATCCTGCGGGTGTTTCTGTGCGTGCCCGCAGCAGTAAGGCCCTAAAGCCGTCTCCCAGTGATATAATAAGGCAGAGTTTTTATGCAGTGCCACTCTAGGAGGATGACGCAAACACCGCTCTTGAGATCTTGAGTGGTCTTTTGGTAGTTGAGTACTTTTGGACAGGATGAGGTGAATGGCCCAGTCCTTCCACTCCATAGCAAGGCTCTTCTAGGACTCTGAGCGTGAAGCTGTGAGCCCTTCATGTCTGCCTCTTCAGAGATGTTATTGTTACATTATAAAGGCAGCGCTGGATGCTTTCAGCATGGAGTCGGCCGCCATACTCCGCTCTCACGGGCTCATTTGTTAAAGGCTATAGTCTTTCTTTTCCCACATTGCTGGAGTGTGTACTTCCTGTGTGCACTCGTAGCATAAGCTCCTCGCTCGAGGAGAATTTTCTTCTTCACTTAATCAAACAGTAGAATATCTGCAGATGAAAGGTGGAACCTTGTGAGTGCCTGTTGCTGGACACTGAGGGGGTCATTGTCTCTCCTTCCGCCAGTCTACCTCTCAATGGAGAGCTTTCAGCCAGTTCTCATGCAAAAGGCTGTGTGTAGCCCTCTTCAATCTGAAGTACTACAGTGCAGGATGGCCTAAGTGTTTTACAGGAGCTTTAACCGTAAGAATGGAGTCCAATTCTCTATTTTTGCTTCATTTGTTAGAGCCAAGATTCAAAAGACCCTACAGAAAATCAAGGGGTGTTGTATTGCCAATGTGTGGGCTTGCACATGCAAATGTGTGTGTGTGTGTTGCCAGGCACTGATCACAGTCCACCAGAACGCTGGACGGTGATTTTGGCCTGTGTTCTTGCTTTCCATCCTCCCCCCCTTCCATCGCAGGGGTTTCTTTTCTTTTTTTTTACCAACAACGAGGGACTGGCACTGTGCTGAAATGCAAAATAATAATCCCCTAATCACCTGAGTATTGCCAGTGCTCGGTTTTACCAGCGATGGATGTGAAAGCCCCCGGTGCCTGGTGATTACAGCATTTGATCTGGGTAATAATGTCTTCACTGTTGGCCTGCTTCGGGCCCAAAGGCAGTGCAGCTTTAATCCACATGGCATTCTAGTGGAATCGCATTACACAAAGACCACCAGGGTTCTCCTCTAGAGGGGAGGGGTGTGTATGAGTGTGTGTGTCAGTTTGAGGGGGTAAAGGAAAGGGTTGTCATGGAAACAAGCTTCTCTTTCTCTCCCTCACGCCGACACACACACACACACACATATTATGCACCATCTCTCCTGGGATAGATAAGCAAAGGACAGGTTCTGTGTTTACTTTCCATGGGCCCTCCAATCCCTGAGCCCTGATAACGCCGGGCCAGTACAGCCGCCGACCACTGACAGCAGATAAGCACCCCGGCGGAGCAGAGCAGTCATCACCTTCCAACCGGGATGAACAAACCTGGGAGACCCGGATTCATTTGGATTAGCCTGGATCGTGGCTGCTGCCTCCGCCGCGGCTTTAGCAGCTGTGTCAGGACTACTGATGTTCACGACACGAGGACTGGATGGCGCGCTTTACCCCGCGTAGCCTCAGTGCTTAGTGGAAGGACACGGCCACAGGGATGGATTGGATGGTATTTTAGATACGGAGATCATAAACCTGCCTGCACTGTGCAGCCTCGTGTCTCCACCAAGACAGCAGAAGGGCATCACGTTGGCAGCTTGTTGGTCCCATATTGTCACGCTCATTTTCTCTTGGTGACCACATGCCACTTGTGACCTGTTACAAAAAAATCTTCAGAAATGTGTGATTTGATGCTAAAGGAACTAGCATGCTCTTTGATGCTGATAGCATGGCACATACATTAGTATAGTGGGCTACTTTATTGTGTTCACTATGCTCATGCTAATTATATTTGCATATAAGTCCTTGATTAAAGGGAGCATGGAGGCGTGTAAATATGGATAATTATGGAGGAAACAGTTGGAGCTATGTCAGCATCCATGTTTTCCTTTGGCCCCTAATGCCAATATTACCTGTAACTCAAGGTTGTAAAATAGAGCCGGTGTTTATGGAGATTAGTTTCAATTTTTTTTTAACACTAAAAAATAAACTGAGCCTTGCACCAAAGATGTTACAGAGACCTCAATTTCCATATGTAAAAGAATATGAAACCATTTAACCCTCTTTTCATTCACAAAATAGCACAAGAGGGCTTGTTAAATATGTCCCCCATTGGGTCAAAATTGGAGGAAGAACATTTAAGGATTCAACAACTTTGATGCTGGATGCGCAAAGAGATTAAAACATTAGCAGAAGTCTAAAAAAAATGAAAGGATGATGAATATTCATAATCATTTACCAAATCTTTAAAAGTGCACCGCATTAAAATTTAAAGTATACTATTTAGAATGCTGAGTGTCATTGGAAAGTAGGGTTAAGATTTTTTTTGAAAATACTCTGGACAAGCTAATTAATACTTAAAGCACAGGCTAAAGCATTCCAAGCAATGACAAATCAAATCACGCAAAACAGTCTCTGACCTCATGTTAGCTGAATGTTAGCAACAGTATAGCTGTAGTTACAATGAGGAAATAGTGTCAGATGGGTCATTGGATGCTTCCGTGGATGTTTCAGTGGATTTTCCTCCACGATGACGACCTTCGTGAGCATGATTGAAGACACCTGTGATCACCTCAGGATCATAGCAGCCATGAAGCTGAATAACCTCACAGTAGCCCCACTGGAACAGCTAACTACAGCTGAACTACCACCAAACTACCGCCTCCCTGGGTGAGTGTTTGACACTGATGCAACCAACTTTACATTAGACATAAACACACGACAATGTCCTGGTTATGTGGTTAAGTTTAGCCTTATAGCTAGCACCTTAGCATTGTTTGTCAATGACAGGGTTAATGTTTGTGGACAGAATATTGATCATGTAGGACTTGGTAAGTGTATATATCCCAGCTTCTGGACAATAATCAATAACTGGAAATCAATAATTGAAAATAACGTGAATTTAATGGTGTAGACTTTTTACATATTTTCATTTGAACCAGAACTGTCTGTTTGAAGGTTTTGCTGACATAAAGTAAAGCATGCGTTTTATTTATCACCTCTCAAATATCCAATGCAACTATAAATATTCTGGCGTATTGACTGCGCGTCCTCCAGGCTGGATAAATCCACACCGCATCCTCTAACGTACTCACAAACGTGTTGTTCAATAACAAATGCTGCTCTGCCGCTGACATTTGCTGTCATTTGTTGACTAAACGGCCACTTAGGGCGTCGGGTTTTGGACTAAATGTTGAAAACTGCTGAAAATCAGTGGGAATTTTCCACGTTCCAAGGAAAACCAGATGGGAGCAACATCCCTTTCAGGCTTGGAGGACGAGTGTAATCAAAAAAAGAGATGCCAATGAACAAGACAGCTCAATTAAATAAAATTCAGGGCTTTTAAAAATGTGACAGACAAACCTTTGATACAAAACAATCTCTGATATCTATTTTGCCTCCTCTCATGTTCTGTGGTGTTTTTTTTTATTTTTGGTAAACGCATTATTTCTGGTCCCGCGCCGCTCATTAAAGCGTCTTTCATTTCCAGCGCTCCCACTGTGCCTGACAAAAGCAGAGCCATGTTAGATTGAGAAGACAGAAGGCCGATCCTCCAAATGGATCTCTTTTGAAAAAAGAAAAGGGAAGCCATATATACATATTTATCATGATGTAATCACGTTTTCTCCCTGAAAGCCCAGGGGAGCTCCGACTGTCAGATTGCAGTTGTCTCTTGGCTGCCTGGCCTGAACCGAAACAGGAGTTGTGTGTTAATAGAACCCAGAGGCGCTCTGAAACCTCGCCCATTCTGCTTTACACTCTCAGCCTGGAGATTAAAGCCGGGGAAACGTTACAGGAGGCTGGATAATTGCCCCCATGTCTCCAGCGGACAAAAGGCAACGCTCCGGCAATTCCCTCTGTAAATTGTCAAGAGAGGCTCAAGGATCCTTCAAGGCTGCTGCAAATTGTACATTGCTGTCTAACAAACTACCAATCTCTGGATATTATGAGGCTTCTATATATCCTTGGCTGTAATGACAGCTTGCACGGCTAAAATGGAGTGCAGGCCCAAGATGCTTTTGTGTGCACAAGTCCGATAGAAAAATGACTACCTTGTCTCCTGCTCAAGATGCTTCTGGGTTTTTCTCCTGCTAGCATTTCTTATTATTTTACTTAGAGCCAAGTGCTGGATGCTGCCGCCAACAGATGATTGCAACCTTTCCTCCAGAGAGCCACTTGATTCACCCCCCCCTTCACGCCAACAGGATGGGGGAAAAAATCCTGCAAGCAGTTAATGAGTTGCCATCCGTTCCTCGTGTTAAAGGCACCTGCAAATTAACAGCGGCTTTTGTCAGGGCTCTCATTGGCTTTTTCCGGAGCTCGCCCGTTTCTCCTCCTCCCCTCCTCTCGCGCCCCCTCCCGCTCCTCCATTTTCTCCCTCTACCTGCCTGCTTCACGCTCCGGCGGCTCCGTGGCAGGAGCAGCGCCGTCTGGCTCTGGAGCGGCGCTCATTGTCGGCACGGTTCATGTTCAGAATTAGCCGTTTAATGAGAACAAAGGAAATTAATTGGTGGTTTAAGCCTAATGAGACGTCTGTGAAATTAACAGGCCTCATCAATGGAAACAAATAAAATCCTCCGGCTTGTTGTCGGGGAGCATTATTCTGACAGAGCTTTTGACACAATGATGAATAGCAGGTCAGGAAAGACCATCTGTGCTTTTTTAAACCCCTGCAGGAGGGGGATGGAATGTGGGCCGGCTCACGGGGATGGTGATAAAAGATGGAGAGAGGAGAAAGGGGGGTGGAAGCATGATAGAAAGGAGGAGGGGGTGGAAAACAAATTCGCTCACTTTATTCATCACCTTTTAGCATGATACCGCTGTCTTACCATGGTTACAAAGGGAATAAAAAGCGCGGGCATTAGCATGTGAAAGGCGCCGGGTCTCTGACTATGCGTCCAGAAAGCCAAAGAGCTCTGATTTCGAGGGATATTTAACCCCCATTCAGACGGCAACAAAGGCCTGGCTGTCGCGCTGAGAGCAGTGGTTCAGCCTGATTGGGGCTCTGGAGGATGGAGGGTTGGGGGGGGGCAGACGGGATCACAGACCTTATTTGTCCCCCCCCCCCCCCCCCCCTTTGCTTCAGCCCATCTCTGTTCCCACTGAAGAGCAGCATTTCCTCTCTGTAACCCCCTCTCCGGCCCCACCCCCACTCAGAGTTGTAAATATATGACCTGAGAAATAAATTAGGCGGCGGGGAGGAGGCGGCACCGAGAAGGGCGCTACATCTCCATCGTGTTCGCTGACCTTTTATTTACCGCGGCGGCGTTACACGTCTGCCCCGCTTCCTTTGTTTTTAATGTCCTCAGCCTGGAAGTGGAGGACGTGATGGAGGCGGTTATCTGCCGTTGCTGCCTGACCACCCAGCGGCGGCGGCCCCTGCCCAGCCTGTTTATGTATCATGGAGAAAACTGTTTGCTTTCCTGCACTGGTCAAATAAACAGCCCGTGTCTGTAGAGGCGGGCGGCCGCGGGAGCGGCGTCTTTGCAGTGTTTAGCTCTCAGGGTGCAGATAAGGAATTGTTTGATAGGGTAGAGGGAAACGAGAGCGATTTGGGTCAGCTAATCTGATTTACACAGAGATGGTCTGGCCATTGCAGGGAGCAGTAATTACATAGAGGGATTAGAAGCACCCCCGCACCCCCCCGAAGTGCCCGACGTACAAAGAGGAGAGAGGGATGGAGGCTTTAAGACCTGAGAGCTGCTCAAGTATGTTACTGCAACAACAACAACAGCTTGAGCAGTTCTGGGTGCAGATTATAAACGGCCGAGGCTGCACTCAAAACAAGGGAGGGGGGGGGGGCACATTTGGATAAATGTAGCACTACTTAGCGTGTTTACATGCATTTACATCTGCCGCTTTGATCGCCGTTATCAGGCTAACTCCTGCCGTCGTGTCTGGCGGGCAATTTGTCGCACCGGCTGATGTAATCGGACTAGTGATTCACCAGATTGTTGTCGTCCCTCTGGAACGTATATTTACTGGCATTGCAACCACGTCTCTCGGTCACTGCTCTGTATTCCAGTCGCAGACTGATCCCGTTCGGACTGACGTTGGCTATTTTTGCACGTTTCGAACGTTGAGCTGAATAATTGCACCGCCAGAGTCATTACTTCATCCGGGGAACGACTCGCACGCTCGGCCGCCGTTTCTAGAGCGTGCTCGGCTAATCCACTCATTGCTTTGTGCATTCAGTGCTGTGAACCATAGGGCACCCGCTCGGATGCCCGTGCATAAATTACTGCCACGGAACATAAAGTGCTGGGAGGACTTTCCTCAACGATTGGCAGCGCTTTAAACGCTTCTGCTTCAACAGTCGATGCTGCTCAGCCCATTCAATTATGCAGGGACCCGTCCCTCATTAACAAAATCCTGACCTTGACATGTCTGCCCTATTTCTCTCCCCCCGACAGACTCGCCTCTCCAAACGACTGTGTTTGCTCCGGTATTGGCTCGGAGACCCATGAATATTGATAAGTTATTTGCAGTGTAATTGAAAATGTCAGTTATGAGGCCCGTCCAGGCAAAGGTCGGCAAAGGATAAAAAGCTAACGGGCTGCAGAGGCCGGAGATGTACAGAGATGTGGAAAGATGGCAGGAATAGAGGGAATGTTGACCTATACATTTATAACCAAGCGTAAATGTTGACTGGGGTAGATGGCTCTCAGTCCTGGGGTGATTACAGCACCCCCACTCATCATTTTCATACATCTTTATGGTCGTTTGATTGAAATTCTAATCTGTTTCCAAAGGTCAAATTGTTCATCATTCACATCTCATGGTCTGAGTAAACAACCAAGGCTCAACCAGTCAATAGTATTTATGAATATGCTCATTAAAATTGGCAACCTGCCGCCTTTGGAGGGGTTACAGGTGTCCTGGGTGCCGCCTCATCTCGCTGACTTGGATCCCTGCTTGTCGACATCGCTAAGTGTCAATCAACGGCGCCACGCTATGCATCTCAGAGCAGGAGCCACTTAATCTTCCCTGCGGGGTGGGATCTGCGGTTAAAGTACCTGTCACGATTTCAACAGAAACAACGATTTGAACCCCGATCCCCCGGAGCTGCGGCTGGCTGGCCGACAGGTCCCCGCCCCCGCCTCACCCCCTCGCTTCCTCCCCGGAGGCGGAGCGGTGACTGCCTGCTGGGTCTTTAATCGATTGCTAATGGGTTCAATTCCGTCGCTGAGGAGCTGCTTGGAACCTGGCCCTGAGACTGAATGAAGTGGAAATACCATTTGCAGCTTTATGAGCCATTTTACCTCAGTGAGAGACTTCTATTTGGCATGCTTCGCAGCGCTGCAGAGGGTTTTGCACCAGTGCTTGATGGGTTTTCTTACGCCATCTCCCAGTGCTTTCGTCTCAGTGCTCTCCATTTACACTGTGCCCTAAAGCATTTACATCCATTCAGACTACCAGCAGACGGCTGTGCTTTGCTGCATTTTTTTTTTTTTTCACACCACAAAAGCTTGATGTATAAGGTCATTACCCCACTATCTGCCCCGAACACACGAGAACCCGACAGATTCACCCCATCTTCAGAACTCTGAGGTTATTAATCGGCTCATATCAGCCCGGGATTCTGCGCAGCTCTGAGGTGCAGCGTTCTACCTGACGAGCGCGGGCGTATTCCCCCAAACATGGCGGACGGAGCTTGTTTGCCATCACGCTAACGTGCGCGTCGCACCCCTCTCCCTGTGCTTTCCGGGCCTGCCCAGATTTCTGCAGTGTTCTCTGGCTGAAATGCAGAGCTAAGCAGCCAACAGTGCTCTACATTTCACAGCCTGTCCCAGCAGACATGTGCTCTTTGAAGCATTTCTGGGCCAGGGATACAAGTCTTGTTTGTTCAGTACTTCTGGAGGAGAGAAAAAAAAAGGGAGAGGGAGAAAATGTAAGCTATTTTTTTCCCCTTCCAGTACGACAGTGAGTAACGTTCTTTGACATCTCAACAGAGGCCCGTGTTTTACAGCAGTTGCTGCCAGATGCCTTGATAGAATCACCCATGTCAAACAGGAAGAGAAATAAATGCTTCATTGAACTGGAGCTTAGCTTAGTGATTGTTGGTGGGAGGAACGAGAGGAGGTGGGGGGGGGGGGCTGGCGGGGCTCCCTCCGTGTGGGTGTCGGTTCAGTGGTGGTGGATTCTGCTGAAGTCTCGGTATAAGCACTTTCTTAGATGTGGTGTGAATAATTAGTGGGCCCGGCCTAGATAGTCTCATCAATGGATATTTAATCTTCTGAGGGGAGAGACGGCTTTAATCAAGGAAGGCGAAGGTTTAGCCGCTGACCTGGAGCCAGCAGTTGCAGCAGGCTACAAAGCTCCTGTTTGTGTTTGTTCTTCCAGGCTCATCTTCCAGCACCAAGTAGAGTATGACAGGATTTCCATGCAGGTTCCTAATCTCTGTAAGCGAACCTGTTTCAGGATGTAATTCACATGGTATGTCTTTTGATTCGGATTAGTCCGGGCAATCCTCTTACCCGTGGCTCAGTATAACTTATCACTGACAAGGCCGTCTCGTGGAGCAGTTCAAATCCTCATATCCACCCCTCCCAGACTTCCAACTCTTAATTCTAATCTGCTCAAATCTGATCGGAGACTTTAACTTCCAAATACCTCTTGAAAGCCAGAGCTCAAGCTGAAGTTCATGCAAGGGCTTTGGATTACATAAATTGAGGTTAGGGATTTCTACTATGGCCTGATGTTTGAGCATGATTCAGATGAGGGTTGCAGTGACAAATCTTGGATAAAAGTCCCACAGATTGGGCTTTTATTCTGTAATGTTACATTTCAACGGATCAGCACTGTGTTCAACATATGATCCCCTGGTAATTGATTATTTATATATATATATTGTATGAATTAAACGACTCTACATATTTAAATAAACACAGACACAAAAATTCCTGGATTGAAAGTTTTCTAAACATTGCAGGATTAACTTGATGGGGGGGGACCAAAAAACACTAAAATATTCAAATGTGTGAGTTGCATTCCTGATCCTTTAAGGTTCTTTATAATTCAATAAACAGGATTTAAAGTCGAGCGGGCGTGTTCCACTTCTCCTGCCTCAGCCGGAAGGCCACAAACGGGCTCTTATTAAACGTTGTAAGATTATGCCTTAATCTCACTGAACACATGTTGGGTGGAATAAAAGCAATTTTATTTCTGAAACAGTGCCCCCCCCACCACAAACTCCATAATCCCATCCCGGCTTCTGCTTCAGAATGAGACGTCGTGCTGTCGCGCCTGTGCTGGCGTGCGTTCCGGAGATCCACGTTTTAATTGAGAGTTAGAAGCCATTAATGTACCTGCTCCTGAGTTGGACCCACGCGAAGCCAGAGACTACCCCGGTCGGCCCTGAGTCGGAGAGGATTTGGGAGCCATGTTCTCCGCTCTCGGAGAGACGGTGGTGTGAAGATGACGATAAGCCAAAGCTCTAAATCCCAGACTCAGCTGTCTTATCAGGAGCTGCTGGGCCGTGCGGCACGCTTTAATGGAGGCGGCTCACCGTCTGAGCTTTAGCTCCAATCGCATTAAGATTTCCCTTCACCTCAACTACGCTTGCTTGTTGTCAGTTTGTTTTTGTTTTTGCTTGTTTTTTTTGGTTTAGTTTTTTTTTTTTTATTGAATCTAGTGAATTAAGGATTCATCTGGGTTCAATTAAACACCCCTTGGTTTAATTCTTCAGGCTAATTGACTCTCCTACCAACAATGATGCAGTACTACAACTAAAGCTATAATTATGTGAGAGAGGTCCAACAGGGCAGGTCACCCCCCCAAATAAAATAGCTCCTGATCAATTCCGTCTATAGCTGGTTCACGGCCAGCTGATCTGAGCTGGGTTGACCTTGAGGGCCTACCTTCAGCACCGCTGTGCTTTAGCCTTTATCTCTCCTCTGTTTATCCCCTGTCACCCATACACACGTGTGAACATGTGCACAAAGCGTACCTATACCCCCAGCGAGTCCCACTCTGTTTACTCAGGTGCCGGCTCACTCGGTGCACTGATGAACTCCTGTGCAGACTTTAACACTCGGCTGCCTCTCAGCCAAATGCCAAAACAAATCTTGTCATAATTAGCCGTAATCCTGCTCATTACCGTCTGCTTAATTATCCTATTAATAGCACTTCCTGGGAGAGCTTGTTTGCTACGCAGGCAAATGTTTGTTCCTAATTTAGCAGACAAGAAGACAGCTCCATTGTTCAAACAGCAGCTTTGACAAAGCAGAACAGGCAGGATTAACAGCAGACAGAATGGGCCACAAGCTCATCTCTGCTTGGCGCTGACAGGCAGGGAGGAGGCAGCCCGGGCCAACAACAGCACTCTTATCCTGCAAGCTGCTGCATAATCTACATAGTCAAGTGCACACAATCAGCACAAGTAACTTGTCATCTCACAGCTGTAGCAGTCTGTGAAACGAGCATAGCGAAATGCTACAACTGTACTACATTTGTTGCTGGCGTTACATCACCGTGATGATTTTACCTTAAATATTTGCCACACTGAATGGAAAAAGTAGCTCCTGCCTGTTTTCTAATAGGACCCTGTCAGATTCCAACAATCTGCATCATTATTGAAGCAACGCACCGGCTAACCTCGTTATGCTGCAGAAAACAACTGTTAACGTTGACTTACAATCTTCTGTCATTTGTTTAAGAGCCCAGCACGGTTTCTAGCTGTGTAAGGTGAGGAGCTCATCGTGGTATTGTCTGTCCGCGCCCTCACGTTTCCAAACAAGCCTCCAGAGTTAAGATTTTAAAGTAAATAAGGCAAGTGCTCAGAGTTGCGGTTAGCTTTGCACACCAAGCTAAACAGACCCAACACCTCCCACTGTAGCAGGCCTATTTATTATAAATGACAATCTCTTGTTCCTCCATGCACCAGCCCCTATACATGGTTGACTATAGCTGAAGTAAGCAGAGCCTGGTCTGTAGAGCCTGAAGCACTGTCAACCCATTGATGTACAACACTCTGCCCTTTGTTCCTTGTACACAAACACACTTTCCACATTAATATTTTACAGGAAATGTACCCCGTGCTTGTGATTTAAAGCCTTTTCTTGTTAACAATGCTGTTTTCTCTATTCTGTTGCACTGAATTATGAAGGCAACTCGTCAAAAAGAAGACATGCCCATTATATTATAATACTGCTGGAGATAAATGATAGCTGGCAAGGCACGAGTGACTTAATCCTCTGTGCTCCACTGTGTTCCAGTTCAAACATTTTCCCTGAGGTTGCACTTGAAGCTATTAGTTAAGAGCATGGAGATGTGTTCAATGTAGTGTGCACACAATAGTGTGAGTGTGCATTTGTAATGTGCGTACACATTATGCACGTATGCATATTATGCATTGCGTTACAGCCGGCGCATTTCTGTCAGAGCTATTTGTCAGAGCGTGAGAAATGCAGAGCTGTGTGATGTCACTTGTTTGTTCTTGTTGTCGGAGTAAAGGCAGGGATCAATGGATTTTCCTTGCAAGAGTGAAACATGACAGACACAAGGAAAGCCTTTCATGAGAGCTGAATGAATAATTCATGGCTGCTCTCTGGCTGTGCTTTGTTGTGTCTCATACAGATGGGATTACAGAAGGCTGGATCTTGGAAACATATGAAAGATTAATTTGTGATCTGGGACACTGCTTGCTTACAAAAGGACTAAATAATGATTTTACTCCGAGTGGCAGGGATCTGGAGATGGATGTGATGTGCACAGGGGGTTGGACACAAAGAGCCTGCAGAGAACACGGCGCTCACAATAACGCTACCTGACAGATATTCGCAAACTTCACGAAAAAAGTGAACTTGGGCTCTCGAGTCTCCGGTGTATGAAATGTTTTTGTTTGGGATGTGATGAGACGTGCTGAAATGAATGAGAGTGTTCAAAGCGCATTTACAATTTGCTTCCCGTTGTTTTACAAAGGAGGGAGGGCCAAAAAGGCGATGACGGCGCGTCTGTCGTTCTTTGGTGTCTCCTGAATCTCGAACTTAAAGATGTGCCCGGCGCTACGGTCCGATGAGCAATATTCAACAGGAGCCGGGCTGTAGGTGTCTCCTGTCGCTGTCATGGCTGAAAGCAGCACAAGGAGATTACTTGGAAGATATCTGTTAAAAAGAGCCATCCAGTAATTCAGCAGGGAGGTGAGGAGCTGTTGTCTGCTGTCTCCCAGATGGCATCGACTCCAGGGTGACAGCGCTTGTTGTTTTTGATGAGCTGTGCAATACAAAAGCGAAACATCTGGAGCTGCCATGTGGCCTCTCCATTTGGCCAACCCCTACCTCCCCGAACCAGATGCGCCCAAACAACTGTGAGCTAAACAGCATGAATGATTCATAGAGGAGGGGAGACGCACACTGTGCACCAGAGACCTGCCAGCAGCTCTGATTGGAAAAAACTGAAAAAGCTATGAATATGCACGAGACATTAATCCTGCCGCCGTGCGTGTGTGCGTGAGCGGGGGGGTGTGTAATTTGTGAAATCATCTGTGTTTGACCAACAAGGAGAAAGCCCCTTTGGGTTTTCCTGATTATAAAATAAGAAATTGAACGTTAAATTGCCAGAATCGTTAAATTATTAAGATGTGGAAATGGTTGTGAAGCCGTTCTGCTGGAGACTGAATATTATTGTGGTCACACTTCACGAGGAGACGGAATCGCACCTGCCAAACGACTGCCGTTGAATGAAATCAGGTTAAAGCTAATCTAGAGACTTATGTTCTAGTAAGGATTAGAATACGTATCTTATAATGGTTTTTCTCACCATTCTGACTCAAAGGGCCACTGTGTGTTTTCTCTGTGTTTAGTCCAGAAACTTGTTCATTAGCATTTTCATGCATCGTTGCCACAGTTGTGCATCAGCCATCACAGAGTTGATGCAAAAGACTCTCAAAATCAAGATGGCCAACAAATCAGACATGCTGAGAGAGAAAGGAACTTCTAACACACCGAAAGCAGCATCGTGACAAGAAAATGGTAACAGGAAGAGAAGATCTACGTATAAAATATACGTTGTCAAGAAAGGATGAGTCTTCTGTTGACTGACAGGCTAAATCGTAAAGAAAAAGGCTCCAACTGCCTGAAAATGGAAGAACGGTGTTGCCACAGCAGGCCTGGGTCATCAGTCCTCCGCTCTGCTGCCTGTCAGACTGATGCGTAACCAGATGGAGTGATGCTGACGATGAACCCATGGAAAGCTCCCCCAGTGCTCCATCCTTCATCGCACAGCTTAAGTAAGCGAAAACAGACAAAATGAACATAAGGTTGAGACCTTTACTTTCAAATGAGCTGCAGTGACGTGAAGAATAGTTTATGAGAAGTAAAGAAACTAATATCTGGCAGGTTGAACATGTGAGTGACTGCAGGAATCGGTCTATATAACAGTCTAAGTAAGGCTTCAGTTTTCCTTTTCATGATCGTGCTCTCTACGTTTTACTAGCAAATTATAACTTGAAGGATTTTTTTGTGCCTTAATCGAGATCACGGAACAAAAGTGCTGCACTATTTTCATGGTGGGAAACATGAATCTGTGCTGTGACAGTTCTGACATTAACACATTGATCTTGAATAGATGGGGCGTTTGTGGTCTATATTATAGTTACAGTGCGTTGTGGTTGCTAATATTTCTTTCACAGCTGTAATTACGTTGTAGAGACAAGCTCCACATCTGCGGAGCAGCCAAAAGCGTCATCCCCAACACATTTCCTAATATATTAGTTGATTTGCTAACAATAACACATCTGTAGGCGGCTAATGATTTAACACTTTATCTTTGTTTTGGTGAGAGAATATGTGTCTTAATAACCTCCACATTTAATGACCCTGTAATCAGTCAAATTAGCAGTAATTATCAGCTTAATTATGCAAATAGATCCAAGTCAAAGTGAACCATTAAAAATAAGGTCGTATTTTAGAATCATCTCTATGTAACAGCCCCAATTTTAATGTTATGTAACAGTAAACAAAATCATCATTCATTACCTATCCTAACCTAAAAGTTTAAAAAAACAGCTCAAAGACAGAAAGAGTTTCAGCATTTCCTCTATTATGATTTTACAAAAGCTAAAAACATGCTGCATTATATCTACATTAAGCCTGTTTTCTCAGTCTAGGAGGTTTCTGCAGCACTTCGGTGGTTCATTGTTTCGCTTTGTCACATAATGCTGGAAAAACTGAACCGATCCCTTAATTGTTCTGAACACTGTGTCTGCACTGGTGCATGCAGCCCACGAGAGTGTAGCTTTCTGCCTCTATCAAATATTTGCACCTTCTTATAAATTGTATGTCCCCATCGGCCACATTGCAGTTTACTTAAGCTTGTAATTAATTGTGTAGCCTGAAAATTCCTGGGAAAACGACAGGAAGTATTTGCCACATTAAATCATCAGGTTTAGCAAAATCATGCTGATATCTTCATCATTTCTGGACAGATTCACGCCTGGTAACGGGTTCATGCACGAACCTTTTCCAGGACACGGCAGTAACCGATTACATGGAATGTTCTGGGCTGAATGTCACAAGGTGAGTAATTCCAGGCACACACCGCCGGTCTGGGTTGATATGCTCAGCGTTGGACCGTGAACTCGAGGCAGGAGAGTCTGGACAGGATCCAAACGAAGGCAAAAAGTGAAAATTTAATGAGCTGGGGCTGGAAACTTTCTGAGTTATGTCTGCTGGATTCTTACATTTTTAACACTTCTGCAGGATCTACTTTTGTTCCACAGAGACCCTGGATTTTTATTTTGTCTCTGCTCATCTTACAAAATGTTGCAGCGAGACCCGCAGCTGCGCAGCATCAGCGTCCTTGTACGAGAATTAAACTGTGCCCTTCTTGTTCTCATATTTGTATTTATTTTGTTGCATTAATGGTGGCTTTCAATTTCCCACAGTTCCCTTTGGTTTTCCGACTAAGCTGCATAAAAAAGGATTAAGATTATGCTCTGAATGAGTCATCACTTTAAACAACAGATGGAGTTTACTGTTCAAAAGGGATTATGAATATTAAAGAGGACATTTTTTCCCCTCTCTCTTTTCAGATGATTGGGTTTTGCTCCAGTGCATTGCTGACTCACACACACACACACACACATTCGGAGGATTAAGCAAACATAAATCTTCAAGGTCTCTCGTATGACTGGGTCTGCGTCTGAATTAACTATTACTAATATCCAATTAAAAAGGGGCTGCTTTCAACATCGAGAGGCAGTCTGTGACATTCTGAGATGGAAGGAATTTCATGTATTCATATATTCTAAATATAACCTTTGACAATTTTAGGATAGTTGTCATTGGCTGTTAAATAGAAAAGGGTGGCATGAGAGTAAATTCCGCTCGCCTGGTAAAATGGGGCATCCAATCCTCGGACGTCGGCTTTTATTGAAGCCCTGAAATGGTTTAACGATGGAATTCCCAGCTCAGGAGGGATTGAGGCAGCCAGGCAGAGAAACCTCATATCTTTAATCTGTTTTGGAGAAAATGACTGGCCGGGTCGATGACCAGTAAGCACATGAGCGGATCGATATCTGCAGTCAGAGGGGCAGTCTTCACTTATAATGACGATGTATTGACATTTTAATAACCGCTCATGTTTCAGTGATGCTAATCATTTAGCTTTCCCTGGAAATGGATCCCTAATTCTCTGTCTCTGTCTCTCTCCCCCCTGCTCTATTTATATATCCGCATGAGCCTGGATGGCTAACATGTGTCAGGGTCACATTGGTGCAAATGAGTTGACCACCAGACGGCTAATTGCCAAATGTCTCGCCTGCTTGGACTGAAACATTCTTCCAGGAACTCCTTGTTTCTTGACTTCCTGTTTGGTAGAACAGCTGACTCTTCAGTGGCTCGGAGAACATCCAGTGACCAACATGTGCCGTGAATAAATGATAGACTCCTTTTTTCGCACCATACGCACAGCTGCTTTTAATGTCTTCCTCTGAGGTGTTAACACTTAAGCAAGATGGGACGATTGTGTAACGATCGGTACGGCGTGTTATTTTGGAAGCTGGATGATCTACAACTTGACAGACGTCTGCAGATTGGGTTCACCTTTAACATTGGTGTATTTGTGGCATCACACGGGACGTCAGACAGTGTCGGTCCAGACACTTTGATGTTTTACACCATTTGCAAGAAGAAAAACGTTTGAAGATGCAGGATGTCCATAGTTTATTGGCAGGTTTATTTACTTTTATCTCCTCAGTTTCAAGCACATGGTTAATGGATAATTAGGACTGGCCAATTATCCTGTATGTGTTTAGAATGAGGGAATGGAGCACAGAACATGATAGCTGTATGCACAATGATCCAAGCTGGGAATAGAACCAGAAAATATGAGAATTGGCCCCGATGTCCAGAGCTAATCTACCAACAACACATCACCTGTTGAATGTTAAGATAATCAGCTGCAAACCCAAATAAAGTGCTGTTATAACTCAGAAGCTATAAAAACAGCGTTAGTGCGTGTGGACTTTAGTTTAATAGTCTATTAAAAATAAGTGAGTGTGTGGTAGCAACGGCACTGTAAAAGCTAAACACACCCCCCAACATTCTGCCTTGCTAACGTGTAAAGCAGAATATTAAAACCTTTAAAAACGGAAGGGTTCAGAAAGACTTATGAAATATGAACTTTTGGAAAATCATACCAAAAAACCTAAGATTCTCCACTCTATACGTACTTGCATTTACATGAACATATTTCCTGTTATCTTCTAAATGGAATCTGACTGAAGGATATGTGTGGGTGAAAGGCAAATATAACCCAGAGTGTAATTTCTTCCCACTTGTGTCGCCCTCGTTGCAGTATTCTGAGGGAGGAGAGGGGCGAGAGGCCCCGTGTTAAGTGTCTTATTAGTGGGAAATGACTGCTGTGTCAGACGAGCCAAGGCTGTCACAGTGTACCCATCATTAGAATAAGCATGAGAAGCTCTTGTTGTGGATGGAATCACATTTTAATCCCCACCGCATTATTACTGCGGCGAGGAAGGTCAGCACTCAGGCACATTTAAGCAGGAATAAACCCCCCTGAGAGCTTATGATAATGTCTTCCCTCAATGGAAATATTGGTCATATTTTAGTTTCAAGCTTTTTGTAGAATACGGCGCGGCTAATGAAGAGCCTAATGTAATGCAGCTGTGCAGGCCGCCATGGTAACCATGAATAATTCAGCCTACTTGTTCTTTGGTTGCTTGGTCTCAGGAGGGTTCTGCCTATATTGTCCATTATGACAGGCCATTATCCAGCCTTCAGCCTGCTACCTCTCAGATGGTGCGCAGAGCCCATTTGTTACCCCTCTTGCCCCTGGTAACCTTCAACCAGCTGGAGAGAATGATTGAAACTATACTGTTATATAAACATGAGAGCGCGAGGTGTGAGAGGCAAGAAAACGAAGAGACTCCTCCACGCCAGGGAATTCGAGGAGGTCTTTCCATTTCATTACAAGTGCATATTACATCTGCCTCCAAAGCCATCAGTTGCTCTTTGAATACAAATTGCACCAACAGACCACTATCACGCCCAGTAATAGGCTGTGGTGAAACCAACACACACAGACTCAAACGCACACAGACACACACACAGACTCCAACACACACATGCTGAGATTATTTATTGAAGTGAAAGTGATCGTATGCACTGATCAAGTCCTGCTTTTAAATGTGCCCTTAAGCTTTGGGATAGTCAACAGTACTGTCTGGTTGTATTTTGTTTTGCAACCAGTTTCTAATCATTGTGTACGTTACCTGCAGTGTTTAAGAGTCTAGCCAGTTAGATTTGGCCCCATCTATTGGTGAGAATACAGATTGCAGCATTTAAAAACCCATCCTTCGCGCTGTCCTCTGATAACCTGGGACTGTATAGAAAGTGAAAGGATGCTTCTTTGTGTTTGTTGAGGAAAATAGTAAGTGGTCCATCTGAGGAGGTGTGATGCATTTGATCTCGTCATTAAGCCAGCCAAGTTGCCGTGCCATGGTACCTCAGCCGTTTCGAATCGATGCCTGTGGCGGGTCTTGAATCAATGAGGGTGTTACATCTCAGAGTCTCATCAGTGGGCAGTCCCCAGAGAGGCTACCAAGGCAGAGCGAGAGAGATGGACGGAGGGAAAGAGGAAGAGGGAGGGAACGCACTCGTAACTACTGACCTCCACAATTACCCTGTGCTGCTGCCTGAATCTAAATGTGATCCGATTGAGATAATTGGCCATTGGAAATGGCGCTGAACCCCACCGCGGCCACAGCTCTCAGCCTGGACAATCAGGAGCTGATGTTACACTGCGGGCATGGCCGCTCCACCGCTAAAGCCCGATATTTAGCACAGGAGTGAATTGAGACTGATGTCTGAGCTCTTGTGATTCCAGCCCAGCCGTTGTCCCGAGGGCGTGACAGTGTAATCAGGGCTGTGATAGCATCTCTGGGGGGAGCGGAGGAGGAAACAGGGCCCGTGGGCTGATCCAGAGGGCAGATATATTTATCTAGGTAATGAGAACCCAAACACTGTGGCTCTGTGGGGAGGGCCGGGGACACGGCCTAGTGTGCTCAGAGGCCCACCACTGCCATGGCAGCCAGAGTCCCCGCGCTGCTCATTAAACTTCCATCAGTGTGTGGTCACCATGTTCCTGCCAGGCCTCCAAAGTGCCTGTTATTAATTCATGAAAGCACAATGCACATGTGATTGAGTCTGGCAAGCAGTGAGGCATTGAGGCACGAGCGATTGGGGGTGGGGGGGGGGGGTACTGTCTGCCTCTGCACATCCAACCTTTCGCAAAGCCCCTCCCACGCTTTCCCTCTGGCAGAGAAAAGAAAAGAAACTGGGAGAGAGACACAGTTACATACGCAGATATGTTGTAAAGCATTAAGAGTCGCTGCTGATGTTTGCCTACAGCCAGGAAGAGCAGCAGGTCACGTGACAGCGAGCGGGAGCCTATTTGTGAATGTATGTGCTTCAGGATGTGCATTTCTCTTCTGAGACCATTTGCCTTGGTGTTTTATGAATGTGGAGGAGTTGGTGGTGTATTGTGGAGACCTTCTCTGTGAATATATTAGCGACACACAGTGTTGTTTTGGGGTGGGATGGTTGCGTGCTGTATAGGGCGAGCCAAGCGCTTTTATCTCCGCTCCGCAGACGCGCTCGCCAAAGCTTGTGTTGGGAGAGCTGCTTTTAAAAAACCAGACAGTAAATTGGCCTGGATATGGATTGTTGCAATTGAATTTAAAACATTAGCTCCGGGATAATAAGGGCTGCTACAGAGAAAATCTAGGAAATGCATTTGGTCATTAGAGCATGGAGGGATTGGACTAATGGCGTACGGGGGTGGGCTGGGGGTGGAGGCGGAAAAGGAAAAAAAGTGATGAAAACCATTTTTAGGATGAATGGATTATTTTGGGGCGAGAGTGCAAGAAGGAGAGAGGGGGGGACATGGAATAGAAAAGAGGAGGCGAGGGAGATGGCAAGAGAGAGGAGTGCTACACGATTTCAAATTAACCATTATTGTAGGCTGTGACATGTATTATGTCTCCAGAGGCTCCGAATCTTGAGCTCATTTTCACGGAGAAGAGGGGAATAAGAGTCCAATGTCACAGTTTGAGCGTGTACAGCTGGCTTGAGCTCCTCATCTTACGGCCAATTATAACTCCTCTCCTTCCAAATCCTCAGCCCCAGCTCTCCGAGGCAAATCTCGCCATCCGCAGCTTATTGTTAGCCTCACTCGACGTCCAATTAACAGAATGTTCCTCTCCCTTCATCCCCTCCGCCTGCAGTGGAAAATAAGACACTGATGAGTAAAACTGTGTTAAGCTGCACTACTCTGCCAAATGTGAGTGGGAATTTAATATTTTTTTAATGTTATTTACGCAGAAAAACATCAGAACCGCTCAAAAAGTTATTAACACCAGACCTTATCGACGTTGAGTCGGCACGTGTGAAGGAAACCTTTGTGTGACTTCACATAAGTCAACATTTCATAACTGCTCTCCTGTCAGTCATCAGGTCCTTCCATGAGGTTACCAGACTTACATTTTCACCAGGAGGGACCGAAGATACGACGGTAGAAAAGAAATCAGCCAACACATGGCTGCTCATGCAGAAACGACAGCAGCAGCAGCTGTTAAGGCTGAAGTGTTACTAATTACATTAACATGTATCGTCTGCTAGTCATTTATGGCTGGAGATGCCATTTTCCTCTTATCTAGCAGATTTATCTGTTTAAAGACCTTATAAAGGCCACATGTATATATGATGCTGCTGTTATATCGCCATTAATTCCCCGTGGGGCACTCAATTTTTTTAGGCCCGTGTTTCCCCAGATAAATAAATCGCAGCCTGTATTTTTCCTCCATAACTCTTCGTCAGCAGCGGCTTTCATAGTGTTTATTAGCAGAAGCGCCAGGCTGAATCAACAAAGTCGGAGGTTTGACAGCCTGTCAAGGAATATACCAGAGATCTGCAAAATAATGAAGGATTAGATTTGGGGGGCAGGTTTGTAATGTGAAAACACACACACACACACACACACACAACACACACACACACACACACACACACACACACACACACACACACACAGGCAGTATCTTGAAACAGGCAGTAACAGGCAGACTGTTGCTTTCTCAGCCATCGTGTCTCTGTCATGAGCTGCCTTCGCTCGTGCATGAGCAGAGATTTACTGCAGTCAAAGACGCCACCTGTCCACCTCATCTGTCTGCGAGTGGCGAGATGCAACAGGAAGACCACCGCCAGCACCGCCACCGTGGTCGCAACACTCACTGGCCAGGCGAGCCAACATGCACATTTAGTGCAAGGCCTAATCTCAATGGTTTTGACTCATCGAGCCCAGGGAGGACAGCATAACTGAGACTAAAGAAAAGTTCAGGCCACTGAAGATAAAGAGTTTATTTGGGGGGTTTCTGGCAGCGGGGCTGACACTCATCTGACCGAACGGCTGCGATCCGTTTTCATAAACAGACAAATGAAGGTCACCAATGTAGAGAACACTTCAGCTAGTCACCCTGAGTGGGTGTTAATGTGAAAAGTAGCCAGCTCAAGTTCACCGTCATGAAATGACAGGAAACCTTCCTGAAATTAGTACTTTTTCAAAAAGACACAAAAAAAAATTAGAGGCAGCGTGAGTGAATCCATCCTGAGGGGCCAAGTGGAGGAGTCAGACCCTGACAGCAGTGCTCTCCAGGCCTCTTCACTTGTAATTTAACTGTGTCGTATGAGAGGATGTGCATACATCAACACTCAACGCCTCAACACTCGCAGTTGGCCAGCACCGGAGGTGGGGGTAGGGGGTGGGGGGTGGGGGGGGGGGGGGGGGGTAGCATGGGTGTGTCTTTCTGCAGCTCAGCAGATCACTGGTATTTAATCTGCCCCGGGAGCCATCAAAGGAACATTCGATCCCCTCGCCATGTGAGGGATATCTGGTGATAAGGCTTGAGAAATCATGACTGCTATCACGCCCAGTGTTTATAAAAAAAAAAGGTTTCTGGCAATCCAAAGTCCTTGCTTTGCTAATGAGCCTTTAAAGTGGGTCCCAGCGTGTGCAGTAAACAGCACAGCGAGCTGACGTGATCTCTTTACTCCCGTCAGCTGCTCGTTGCTCTGACTGACATGAGCACATTTCTGGTTGAGCCATTTTACCTGCCAGTCAAAGCCAGAGAGGTCAACCCCTGGCGTGCCTCCCCAGCGACAACTCGCCGTGCACTTAGATGAGCACGGCCACAAATTCATTGATGTAGAATAATTTGAGCGCATGTATTTGCTGGCCACAGTTAAGTTTAACCTAATTAAGGGGGTGTTTAAAGGAAATGCCTCGCTTTCCAAGCAGTAGGACACATTTCTATATTTAAATCGTACTTGGAGCCGCACTATTTACAGCTGGGGACATTACCCAACACATTCCCAATTTGTAGAATCTAAATGAAATCTGCCACCTGACTGAGCAGATGAGAAGATTTTCATCATCGTTATAATTATATATGCACATTTCATTCAGATTACTTTCAGAGTAGGAAGGCAGCAGAGACCTGAAGGTTTCCGACGTTTCTCCTCTAAGTGTTTGAGCTGTTACTGTAATAGACGTGTTATAACATGTGTCCAGGAGTGCTAATGGTAACCGGATACCTGAGTCACACGCTTTGACATCATCTGTGTGTAGCATATCTTTTATTTATTTTTTCATTTTTTATAAAGGATTTCCCCCCTCAGAACTCAGCAGAATTGGTTTTCAGCTCAAATACCCAATTGTCGCAGGACTTGTGGTTATTCAGGCCTGTCATCCAGCCGGGGTTCCTGTTCTCTGGGGGGGCTTTAGTGAAGAATGGCCTCTGGGTGGGCCAACCAGACTGGCTTGCTGAGAGGGCTGGAATGCTTAGTAACGTAGGGGTGCTAAAAAATGTGCTCTCATAAGGCTCGCTTCATTCCCCTTCTCAGCAGGTCCCTGTTGCCACCTCCCCCTCGGCCCGCTGCCCTGTTGCTCATCTCCCCCACGATGCCCGGCAGCTGGGGTCGCGGTACTTGTCAGCAGGGCGATCGTGTGTCCTCCGAGTCTGTCCCATCTGTCCCGCTGCCACCTCGACTGACAGCCAGCATCAGCTGATTATCGCCACTGTGGCAGTAAAAGTACCCCACTTTAGCAGTGACAGGCTTATGACCTGCAAGACATGCCGGTATTGAGTAACCGGCACTTCATCTGGAGGCTCCGGCTGTGTTCCAGCAGCCCTGAGAACGCACAGCGGGACAGATAGTCTGACACATTAGCGATCTGTTTAAGGTTAAAGGATCAAATCATAACCACCGTCATAAATTGCATCTGTTGCCTAAACAAGATATTTATGTTTGTACGTGTTAATATTGTTCCGCCGCCATCGGCAACACATGAAGGAGAGACGCTGCGCAAAGCTAAATGAGTCCTTATCACACCTACAGGATGAAAATGGGCTGAGTTGATCATTAACTGGCAGGTTTACTAACCAGGCGGTTTATGTTTGAGGGAGATAAATTGCTGATACAGGCAAGTGTGGATATGACAGTACATGAGCAAGGCACTCGGAGAGGTTATTTTAATCCCCTCGGACCAGTGGTGCTCGCTGTTTGTGTATTTTGAGAATCTCTGAGAGGTTAACACCCCCCCTCTGCTCAGGGGCTCAGACAGACTACTGGTGTCTGGTATCAAGCTGAATTAAAGCTATGTCAACACATTCAGTCAGTCAGGCTTACATTACAGAACACCCCCACCACCATTTGTCTCTTATCTGACGCACAGACATTAAGTCAGCATGCACACGCACACATGCACGCACCCACGCCACCCTACCGGAGCTCATGTTTATTCACTGGATGTTTTTGGTTTTTTTTGTATAGAAATTCAAATGAGTTTGGGAATCCTCCTGATGTTTGCTGTGCAGATTTGTTTACGCGGTTCGCGATACAAAGATGAGACGTTTTGGGTGGAAGCAGATTAAAATTCACCAAAAGCGTCTGCGTGACAGTGAATGGTTCAAGCTGCGTTTGAGGATACATGACGGTGCATTCTGCCGTGGACCGAGTGCTGCAGCTAATCACCACCTACCACCTGTCTCTTCTCCTGGGAGGGGTGGGGGGGGTGGGGTGTGTCAAATTGTCAGCTCAGGTCAATTATACTGCAGAGGAAGTCATTAATGAGACTTCCTGTTGAAGGGATGAACCCATGTTGACTAACTGACTGGTACTTTGTGGAAGTACAAAACATGGCTGTGACGGTGCCTTGCTTGGTTTTTCAATCCAATGAAGCAGGCAGTAAGAGGTGGACGGCTGAGTGACTGCCTGGGGTACGAGCATACATTAGCATAAGAGGTAACACTTAAAGAGCAGGAGTGTGGCTACAGAGACGCTGGTGTTTGAAGGCCACATGAGGCCCTGAAAGGAAATCCTTTTGTTTTGTTTTGGGGCTTTCTAAAGGAAATCACTTTTTAAGGCTCTGAACCATGGCTGCCATGGAGACGTTCACCAAAATGATTACGTCATTCAGCTCCTTCATGATTGAGTGGACGTGGGTAAGACCCAGTCAACAGATGATGTAGACACATGCAGCCCACTGGGACTGGCTCCCTGCTCCCCGCCTGTCTGGTAAAGTCAGCACGGTGTCGTCCTCAGACTCCTGTGTGCTCTCCAGTGCCAGTGTGTGTCTTGTTAGGCTGTTGAAAGCATTGTATTAAACTCCAGAGATGCACGGCAGCTTGAAGGTGACATCTGTCTGGGAGTTGGAGCAGAGCCGCTATAAATACACGGCGACCGTGACAGCTCGCAGAGGAAACAGCTGAGAAGAGGAGCTTTGCTATGCCGTGTACTTTCTACTGACCCTGTCACTACCACAGAGGTCTTAATTATTCTGCACCGGCGGCTCCTTTCTCCTCACTGCTGGAGCCGTGACGCACGACTTTGTGAGAAAAAAGGGCCGCACTTTTGTTCCGTAGAGAGCCAGGTACCGTTTATGTGGCAATCTTTATCAGCGTTTAAGTCTAGACCGAAGGCAGATACCCATCATTGGTCATCATCTGGTTAATAACTACTTGAATTGTTATCCGATACTCTAATTATTACAGACGCAAGCTGTTCCCGGGCCTGAGGAACCTTTGGCTCAGATATGCAGTTTCTAATCTTATACTCGCTGTTGCAGTCCATAAAACAAGTCATATTTTAGCATAGTGTGAATGACCTCTGTTACCCTGTAAATGACGCCAGCGGGTTTAACAGCTCGGTACTGGTATGGAGGTGCATCTTTATCACTTTTGCAAGCGTAATGGCAACTTATAATTGGTGCTCGTGTTCCATGCTCAGGTTTCTGTGTGCTCAAGGTCACCAACTAGTTCCTGTTACAGTGTGTGCCATGTGCCTCACACACAGTGATGAACAATATCACATCGCACGATGGACCTGTTTGTGTGCACGCTAATAAGATTGAACCAGACAACCTTACTTTTTCACTAATGAGATCAGCGCCCACGATTCACCCCAAAAATATATATATTTAAATTCCTGGTGTTTCTCAGGCAGAGGTAAAACCAACAAATCTGCCTGCTGGTAACTTAGTTTGTCTTTATTTGAATATTTGTGTGTTTCTGCATGTGTGTGTGTGGGTGGGGGCACTAACTGGCACTAGTGGATACATTACCTAATACAGTCCAAGCACGTTATTAGACCCCAGGGCGCTGGCTAAGTCACTCTGAGTTCTGTTTCTGGCCTTTTAATTATTCATCAAGGTATTGCCTGGGATGTAACCTCAATTACTGTGGGCTGTGGGGCCAGGTCACGTGTTGTTAACACTGCACTGTGATCAGAGGCACCGCAGGGAAGGCTGCCAACCAGAGGATGTGCTTTGTGGCTTGGCAACCCCACCACCTCCGCCAGCACCGCCACCATTGATTGGCTCACATCGAGCTGGATGAGGGCAGGCAGGGGAGGAGCATTCTTCACATTCCCCAGAGTCACAATGGGGGGAGGCGAATGGTGTAAATATGGCAAATCAAGGCTTGATTGGTGTGAACGGCCTGAGGGGGCAGATGAGGGCTGGGCAGCTGAAGGTTTAATGAGCCCAGAGGGCAAGAAGTGCGCACTCTTCCTCTCTCGCGGGCCCACCTTTAGTCATCTGATGGGCTCTGACAGCACCAGAAACACTTGACAGACAGGCATGGAGATGAGAAGCAGGTCTGCTTTGAGTGGTTCAAAGGTGTCAACCATGAGTCTGTTGTCTGTCAGTTATTGGTCCTTTTATCTTTTCTTCTTCACGAAGCAACAAAAGGGGGAGTAGTCCCATTGGAATTGTGCTTTAACTCAAAGAACTACTTTAACATTATAATGGCCATTACCTCCAACAGCCACGGCTGAATTTCTATGCTTCCCTCAGATTTGGAGAGGGATCAGACATCCCATTTCTCGGCTGATTTGTACTGATCACGCGTTGCCGTCCCCCGTGCCTGCGTTGCTCTGACAACCGTGCCTCGCATATCTAGGTATCGATAATGAGAGCTGCTGTCATTGCCGTCTATGACTAACGGTGGCGTTACGCTGTGTTAAATCAGGGCCGCTGTCTTCTTCTGCTCCCTCAGGCCACACCTACCTACACCGTCTGATAATGAGCCCACCAACTCCCATGAATTAAAATGGTAAAAGATAGCTATCAAGAGGTGACAAATGTGCAGCTATTTTTACCTAGATTGGCTCCCTCTCTCACTCTCAAACACACACACACACACACACACACACACACACACACACACACATACACTTACTCACAGAGTAGCATAAATAATCTGTTGATTTATATTTCACTGCAGTGACCCAGAGTGGACAGTAAACTAAACACAAATGGGTAAATTATTTGATTTGTTGAAGAATGATATCATTAACTGTTATTCTAAATACATTTAGAATAAGTTATTCTGCACATTTTCAGGTTTTTTTTTCAATGTATGTATTTGATTTTCTGTATTTGTACTATGATACTAAATTGAACATGTCTGGCTTTTAAACTTCTTATAAAAGAACTTGACCCAAACCTGCACTGGGAAACCTCTTCCTCCCTCTACTGGCTGGGAGAGTAATTACACAAACACTGTTGGAAACCTTGTGAAACCTCTTGAAACACTTGAGTTACACATACCGGTAGCAAGTAACAGTATCTCTGTTACTGTTGTTCCATAGTTTTAAAATTCAGGTAAGATTTGGGTTTAGGTTAAGGTTAGTTTGGATGGTTAGTGTAGCGAGCTGAGTAATGTAGAACGCCTATGAAAAGCCCCTACAAAGAAAGATATACGAGGATGTGTGTGTGTTTTCCTGCAACATAAATATTATGTGAATTGTCGTTCCTGTAATTACATGTGCTCATTTGCAGACCCGAGTAACCTTGAGTGTGGATTTACAAGCGCCGACATGAATCCTGTTGACTGATTTAGGATCAATGAGAACATAAAGTGAAATACAGTGACAGGTTCAACGCCGCGGCCTGAGACTGACACATTTTAATTCAATAGAGTCGTTAATGTTCTGCTCCCTTTATTAGAGACGCAGGTTTACAAGAAAGGGAAAAAATATTTTACAAATTTCCTCTTTCACTGTTTTCTGCCGGTGGTTTAACTCCTGCCCCGTCTGTAGGTCTTGTTTGGATAATATAGTAGGTGCTAATTAACCAGCTCACCATCCCACTAGCAGCCAAGGCCGCTGCATTCCTTTATTTGCGTTGCTCCAGCCGCTAAGCCGCAGCTCTCTGCTTTCCATAACGTTTCAGCACCGAAGTAAACATACAAAATGAATTCTGGGGCTGGAAATGCAAAGGCTGTGTGAGCCGAGAGAGCCGAGCGGATTATCTGTAGCTGCAGCCCTGCTGCTTCTCTCGGATTGCGCCTTTTATTGTGGAGTGTTTTAGTGCTGCCAGGAGTAAACCTGACAAGCAAGAGGCGGTTTGAAAACCCTACTTTTCTATGTTGTTGGCCATCGCCTGTGAGAGTTCTGCAGACGGGACGCAGTCAGTAATAACTCGTCCTTTGCTGCAGATTTTATTGATAAATAAGTTGATAGAGACATTTGGGATGAAAAGAATGTTCCTATTTTGTCGCATGTCCAGGAATAATCAGCACAGATGCCAATTACAGACTTTTATTGACTGACGGAAGCCCGAGTCTCTAAAAGTTCCCGAGTGTGAGGGAGGCGCGTGTGACGGCGTTGCAGGCCTCGTGCTCTGCAGGGATCCAGTGCTTCGCTCAGCGCTCTGACCCAAACTAAATCCCACTTCTGGTAACGGGGATCAAACCGCAAAAAGTCACCGACTTTTGCTTTTGCTCCTCCCACTAAAGCGACTGTGTCCGCCCACTTTCCTCACAGTCTCGGTCCATAATCCCCCGGTTTGGTTTGAGTTTGGCGTCTCCCCGTTACTGTGTACGGCCACGTGAGTAAGCTCATATTTGGCTTTGCTTCCGTCGATCTCTCTCTTACTGGCATTCATGTGTAAAGCACACTTGAAAGCTGCTCAACAACTATAATTCTACCCTTTTGAAACCAAAGTGGATGCTTATTTTTAATTAAATTACCGTATTACCTTGCAACAGCCCTCCCAGTCATTGCAAACAGAACATTCAGCCTTTTTCTATATTTATGCCGCAAAATTAATCAGAGAAGAACAATAAAAGTGTCCCAGATGTATCCCAAAACAGCAGAGGCTTATTTCCACCCACATCTAGCCTAAACTACACATTTGTTCTGTTGTCTACAGCATGTGTAGGAGGCCAAATTAGTGCTGTGGGGTTTACGAGCTTTTCTAGTATAGAAATATCTGCAGTAGCAGGAAGATTATGAGGAGAGGTGAATCACAGCCGGCCTCCCTGTGGCTCCGATACGGAGAGACTGAAGCTTTGCTCACAAAAGTCCGACTAGTTTCAGATTAACCTGAACGTTTATTTAAACATGATCGCCACAGTACAAGTGACACATTTGCAACCTTTGACACCAGAGTCTCAAAGACGCTATTTTTGACTATTTAATGTTACATTACCTAAATCATAAAGCTTTTTTAATGAGGCTATGTCTGATTTTTAAACACAAACACTGTTGTACCACCTACTTTTAGCACCTGGTCTATCAGGGCAAACACCAAAACTCTGGATCAAGCATTTGCATTTTGATGGAAAATCAACAGTAAAAAGTTTGAAATCCCCACAGAAATGTATAAAGTTGCTGGTTAATCAGCACCAGTTGGAGGTGCGAGGTGGAAACTGGTCCAGAGCAGGAGGGTCTGCAGGAAAGGGCTGGTTCTCAGGAAGGTTTGCCTCCATCTCTGATTACTGCTTCAGTAATGGAGACTTGACTGTCAGTGAAATGTGTAGCCATCTACCATTGAGCAGCTCTTCATTCCAATCAGCAGCTGTCAACCAGCCCCCCTCCCCACGGGGTGGGGGGGCAGTTATTAATGACGGCCTCTAACTGCCTCACAAATTCTCAGCACTATTCTAGAGCCACTG
Organism: Takifugu flavidus; assembly: GCF_003711565.1. Lineage (NCBI taxonomy): Eukaryota > Metazoa > Chordata > Actinopteri > Tetraodontiformes > Tetraodontidae > Takifugu > Takifugu flavidus. Next base: position 5,012,033 of record NC_079532.1, read on the forward strand.
TAAAATGAGGTTACACCCCCCCGCTGTGCTGCTGTGGGCTCTCAAATATCAAATATCATGGACGCTACCTGGACGTTTCTCAGGTTCTACTGAGCGGCGCTTTGAGGGGGGTAACTGCAAACATCCATGAAGCGGGGGCTATTTGTCCTTCAAGTGGCTGCTAACACGCTGAATGCGGCGTCAGTGCGTTTCGGACCGTGGCATCGCCACGTTTCATTCATTATGTTCCCGCGTGGTTGCGGTTGCAGTCATAGAATCGGGAGTGCGAGGCCATAAAGGCGAGCGTGACGGTAAAAGCATGCGTGTCAAGCACGGGCGCGGGCCCTCCGCAGGGCACCCACTGGGGCAACAGCTGCCACATAAATCACTCACCTTTCAATCGCTGCCACAAACCCGCCTGCCCTCACCGTCGCCCCCCTGGGGAGCGGAGGGGGAGTGACAGGCCAGGTAGTGGAGGGCGTTGGGGACTCCCCGGCCACACCCCTCACTTCCTCTTATGCCCACGGAGAATATTTGCACTGCAGCGTCGCCCTGAAACTCACAAGGTTTGTGCGTAGTTGACTCACCTGGTTTCACTCTTCTTTCACCTGCCAGATTACTCATCCACCCATTTGGGTTGATAAATTACACCGCAGAGGTTTGTGCTGCGCTCATCTGGTGACAGGTAGCAATTAAAGCCTTAGAGAGGTGTAACACCCTCCTGAATTACTCTTGTCAGAGGTGAGCCAATATTTGGGCGCAGCTGCTGGAAGAGTTGATGGAGAAGCGTCTTCGTTTTTCCAGTTGTTGTTTTGGTGTAAATGGCCAGGTTAATCCGTATCTCCGGAATCTGCAGGCTCAAAGGAGCAGCTGTTTCCTACCCTCATTCAGAGACAATCTTTCCATCGCGGTGGAAAAAACAGAAAGAAGGGTCACACCTGTAACAGTTGGAGGTGAAGCCTTCTGGCACATGCTGATCACTCCTCAGATAACAAGCTGTTGTTTTGGCAACAGGCGAGCTATGTGAGAAATGACAGAGGGAAGGAAGAAATGACAGTGATGATGATGATAATAAAAATAATAATAAGAGTGATGGGCGGTTATATGAGGCGCTGGCGCCCAAGCGTCCCCGACTGTTGGGACCTGCCCCCCCCACCCCACCCCGGTGAGGCTTGAGGTACATTCCAAAGTATGTGGCGGCGTAAGTAAGAGAAAGGTGTAGGTGTGTGTGCGTGAGTCAACAGCTCTCGTTGAGGAAGGAGTCGCATGACACATAGCTAACTGCTCAAGCAGCTGTCACTCTGCCACCGCCACGCCCCCGCCCTCGCCGCCGCCCCGCCCCGCCCCACCCCGCAGGCGCATGGCTGACAATTACAGGATGCTGCAGAGGCTGTGAACAGCTCTGGTATTTGACCTGCAGCATCGGGGCTGTAATCTGAGCGCCTGTTGCATCAGGCTGAGGATCCACAGACGGCCTCACAGGGGGGAGCAGATTGTGACTCCGTGTGGAGATTCCTGCTTCTGTCCCTTTGCTTTGGGATGTAATCGCAGTCAGACGTGTAAGGCGATCACACGTCCAGAGAGGAGTGGGATGTGACGGGAGGTCAGAGAGCTCCGGGCTGTTTTCAGACCAAACCAGGCGTGGAAGCTTCAGGTCACCCAGCAGTCATGCACGTGGAGTTACACAGCTCGTTAATCTGGAACCTCACTGGCGCTTCTGAACCACTTTTACACGAATAGCTGTTGTTTAAGGCCTGTTTTAATCCAGAATATTGATATTGACGTGGTCGTTTGTTTGCCTATCTATTTGTGGGTGTCAAAACATGACTCATTTAACTAAACAGACTCGTCAGACGTGACTACAGCAGCACCACGTCCATCTGTGGGTGACCTCCCTCTAGTTCTGCCTGCTGTCTCCCTGGTCATGCGTGGATCCTGCTAACGTGCTAATGCTAGCATCTAATTGCAGTTTTATCCTGTAGTTTTCTCGTGAGTGGCTGCTTGAGGGAAGGCCAGTAATTTATGATTACCAGAGGAATTCTTGATTTTCCAAGACAATATGTTTCTTCTTTGATCAGATTAAATAGCGCAACAGTTTTGTGATTTTCCCTGATTTTCAGTTTAGACATGAGTAATCATAGAAGATAACGATTGATATTCAGGCAAATCGTCGGACCAAACAAATTTTATTAAGTCAGTTTGGAGCAGAGCTGAGCCTCTGAACCCATCAGCTTTGATTATGATTCCAGACTGTGGACGGAAGAGGAAATCCTCACTTGTGTGTGTGTCAGACGAGATGAAGAAGAAGTTCATTTTCCCCATATCAAGCCTGAGCGGGACGTGTGTGCACAGCCGCAGCTCTATAACTCAGACCTGCTCTATAAACTCATGCCTATCTGGGTTTCCTCACCTGTTTCTTGTCTGCAGATGTGAACTCTGAGGTGGAATTTGCACTGACACGTATCAGCTCACTAAACACACACAGGGAAGAGGGATTCGCCAACACTCGCGGCTCTTTTCTGCTCCTTTAACCCAGATTGTGTGTGATAAAATAGTTTTAATAACCAGAAATGTGTCAGGACCTGTGGCTCATTTGTGGCCGGTTAAATAAAAGCCGCATTTGTCTTTACAGAGGAATTCATATCTTTTTTTGAATAACTCTCTGAGGACATCGGTAATTATAGAGGATGCTTTCAACCTCATCTACTTCTCAAAAACAGCACAGTGAGTTTGAAAAGGGCTGTAATTCATTCACTGACACAATCATGCATCAGAGCAAAAGAGGTCAGTTATTTTACACCCTCACGTGTCGCGAATAGCAAAATCTCTTTTTTCCACATGGAGCTCTTTTATAATAAAAAAAGTCTTTAAGCTCCACAAAAATCTGCCTGAAACACACATTCAGAGAATGACATCCGTGCAACTTTTAGGTAAATAAAACCTCAAATCAAAAGACAAAAACCTTGAATTATTTTTTTAATCGGTTCTCTGAAGCTGAGTAATTACGGGGGGGTCAAAGGGCTTTAAAGAAAGAGTGTGTCACCAGAAAACCTCAGCAGCAGGTGAATATTAAAGTTTTTCCATTTCATTTACCAAGAACTACGAACCACCACTGAATCTGTGCTCATCTGTGTTCTTCAGCCTAAATTGGATCGTGGACATCTGCCAGATCTTAAACCCGGCCGTAAAATTAACAGCAGGAAGATAATACAGAAGCTAATTTCTCTCCTAATCCTCGTTAAAACTGCGGTTACGATTGCCCTTATTAGGGCCGATGGATCGGGTCCTGTTATTGCGGCGCGCTCTGATGTTGGAGGCCCAGGCCCAGTTACTGAGGAGGGAGGATTTCCTTGACACCTGTAAATGAGACACCTGATTTCCTGACAGCAGGTTTTTTTTAGGTAAAGGGGCTGAAAACACAGTGACACTGAGGAGCAGAAGAAGAACGTCTGCCAAGTTTCTGAACTGCAAAATAACTCTCCCAGAAGCAAAGGAAACCCTGGAAATTAACAATTTTGTGGCTGGGCTATTAGCGGCTTTTTGGCTGGCAACGCTAAAGATGGATAGCTTATCGGGCTTTAATAGCTGGCATAGCAGCATTAGCGCTGAGCTGCGGAGGGGAGAGGAACAATACGGCACATTAGAGGAGCAGCCAGCGCATGCCAGAAAACTGCTCCAGATTTCTAATTAGCATTCATTAACAGTGGGGGAAAGAGCGATTATGGTCTTTAAGTAGTGCATTAGCTAATGTTGTTTTTTTTTCTCGTGTCAGCAGATTTAAATGGGAGTAGTGTGCTGCCACACCAGAGCCTCCCTGTGCTGACGGGGAGGTTTCTGTGCAGCTTTGGGATGACCTTAAAATACGCCGCTGCTGTTTGTTTGCACCAGTTCCCTCCGCTAACAAGCCGGCTGAGTCAAGCGCGGCGGCCCTGACGACACTGTACTGATGTTTGGAGGAAGGTTGTTGTTTTTGTCCGATTTACTAACCTCTGAGGGCAACTAACTTGCAGCTAGGCTAAACTCTTAGCATCTGCAGACTGAGCTGGACGAGTCTGGAGCAAACAGAAGGTGCTGCTGGCAGATGGTTTCTTAATTTCCTCTTTATCGCAGCAACGGTGGACAAATCCAAACATGGCTCGGCCGGGCAGCTGTAATTCAGCCCCAACTTTTATATCCAGCAGCTTGCACAGATTCAATGAGAGCAACAAGGTCGCCGGGCGACAGCTGTTTGACCTTGAATTAAAGAATTAAGTGTATGTGTGTAGTGTGTGTGGGTGGGGGGTGGGGGGGGGGGCTTTTGAAAGCATTAGTGTTTATCCATTTGTGTCAGACTGTCAGCAAGTCCAGACTGGAGCTCCCAGAGCAGGAACTGCGATGTGTAACAATAACAGCCGCATAAAAGAGGAGCAATAAAAGAAACGTCACTCCTGTCAAATATGAAAACCGCAGAGGCAAAAGTAAACAGCAGCTTTCCTCCTCGCTTTTTCCCCCCTCTTATTATCTTTATTATTATTAGTATTATTACAGCAGTGGGCGGCCAAGGTTCACTAACGGAGCACACACGCACACACACACACACACACACACACACAGCCCTGTCTTCCTCCTAACAGCAGTCCTGCTCTGTGTGCTCTGCTAATATTGACTCTCCTGACTAACACTGCCTCTATTGAGTCAAACACAGAACTGTTTGACTAGAATTAGAACATCATTGAGATAACAGCCGTGGACCTGTCCAGGCTGGAGCTGCGGCACCGCCGGAAGAAAGGTGGGGGGGGGGCGGGGGGTGACATGCAGCGAAACCGCAGCCGAGATTGTCAGCCGGTGGGCCGAATGTGCCGAGGCGGAGGTTTGAGGGTCTGCTCCCTGCAAATGTTTTCCCATGCCGCCACTTTTATCGCCGCCGCACAATGCCGGCCGCTTGTGAAAGGGCTCCGTGTGAAACGCGCGACTGTTCTGTGTTTGCGGACGTGTGGTTTTTCCATCAATAGGTCGGGGCCCGCTCGACACTGGGGCCACTGTGTCATTTGTGCCTCCGAGTCAAGAAAAGTCAGGCTGCGTGTCCCAAAACACACTTAAATGCAGGTTCATTATAGCTAAAATGCTAAATCTGTAGATTTAACAGGCCCCTGTTGGTCTTTTATTATATTTAACCTGATTAAATTCTCTTTTTAAAAGGTCACACTGAAGGTTGGATGGGTGCAGACCTGTGTCGGTTGATGGCAGCTATTCCCAGCTTGTTATCTAATTTAACCATCAACCCGCGTGTCATGGCTCATCAACACTCTTTGGTGTTTGGATATGACGCCATGGAACGAGGGCGCCAGCGTTCCATCTGGCGTACTTTCATGACGCTGTGATGCATTTAGGTGTATCCACCTTAAGGAATGTGGCCGTTAAGGTCACGATTCTTCGTCAGCTGCATTAAAATGGAAGAGCTGCATAAAAGGCAGCTTTGGGCTGTGCAGCCATCTTTTCTGGTTCTGCAGTTTCTTTTTTTTATCCCTACAGGCTCTTGTGGTATTTCGAATCGCCCAGGGTTATGTATTCACTCGGTCTTGTAAGCTAAATGAACCATCCATAATGTAAATGAGAACCAAAGAGAGATTGAGAGAGAGAGAGACGGCGGTGCGAGTGCGGCGGTGGCGCCGCCTGTGCTGCCGGGAGAGAAGAGAAAGAGACGTCAGCATTTTCCCACATTTCACTTTCAAATGAGCCACGGCTGAGTGGAGAGCCTTGCCTCGCTGCTGCGTACACCAAACAGCGTAATCGCCAAAAGATTCAGCGTTATATGGATCTAAAAGGCCGAAAGCGGCACGAACGTGGTTAAAGCTGTAATTTCCACGCTTGTTTGTGCACGATGAGAAGCGATTGGATGATTTTGTGTTCATTGTGGTTGAACTCCACTCCCACTTCTTCTGGAGCCACTTAGCACACAGAGTCCCAGATGTACTGTTTTCCCATTTAGGCGACGGAAAGCGCTTTTGTAAATAGTTAATAGCGTTCCGGGGACGCACGAGTCCTGTTGAGAGAGCAGAATAATTACTGGTGGAAACTCTCGTCTGCCTACTCAAATCCCTGCACGGCGGCAACCGCAGAACCGCTGCTGTCTTCACTTCATCTCATTTCAATCGGTAATTACCCGACATATTCGCGCTTGGCACTCCATAAAACGGCTCAAGTTCTTTTGTATCCTAGGTGAGCAGCCCGGTACCTTCTGGCACTTTACCGCTTCCAAAGTGCTGAAGCCAATTTGGAGCTGGGCAGGTATTTGAACTGGCGTGCAACGAAGAGTGAGTCAGATGGGTAGAAAAAAAACCCCAAACCCTGGTGGTACCAGTGCATTTAGCAGCTCAAAGAGGGGTAAAAAGACAAGAGAGAGGTGTTGTCTGTTCTCTGTTAGAGTCCACACAGTTCTACTACAAACAGAGTGGATGCTAGCCAAACAAGCTTATTCAAGGGGGGTTCTGTCTGCGTGGACCATGTTAGCTCAGCAAATCCAGCTCCACAAACACGCTTCAAAGAACCCGGTTATCTCCACAGAGCTTTGATGTGGCTATTGATCCTGCAGCGGCCTGTGAGAACCAGGGATGCGGCGCAGGTTTAGTGTTGTGCTCTGGTTCAGAACAGATCTGGAACAGATAATAGCAACAACATGTTCTCCGATCTCACCCCGTTGGGCTCCGGTTGTGGCGGCAACAAGGTCGTTTTCTGGCTCTGCGGCGCCACAGAGGCAACGTGGGGCAAAAGGCGAGGGCGCAGTGCATTACGCTTATCACCATGAGGGCAAATTATGGAGTGAAAATGAGCAGAGCAGCACTCTTCTGTGAGGTTAAAACAGTCCTGCTAAAGAAAGGACAGGTCTTCTTTCCCAGGGGGAAACTGAACAGTGATTCCATTTCTGATGCCACTTCCTGGTGTCGAACTGCAGCAACGAGCGAAGAAAATTAAACACAAACACAGCAACACTTCCAGAATCACACTGGCATGTGAGAGAAAGACAAACAAAGTCTGTTCCCTTTAGCGTGGCGGAACAACCACCCACCGCCACGCTCCTGTCTCACACTGAGACCATTTGTCACGACGATCCTCCGCCAGCCATCCCGAGCAAGCCTCGCACGGCCAGTCGGGCCTCATTTCAAATCTCACTTCAGCTTATTAGCCGCGCGCTGCATCATTAGCATCCGCTAAGATGCCGATTTGTTCCCCGGGTGACGTTCAAACACCAAAGCCATCATTAATCAGGCGGATAAGCACAACCTGACAGCAGCCTGGCCTCCAGTCACACCAGGCCACAGTCCACCCCCGGTCGCGATGTCCACCACACCTGGTCAACACCAGCAGCGGCCAGGGCGCTAATCGTATTTGAGCACGCGGATGCTCCCACCGCCGCCATAACACTCATGTGTGGCTCCGCCTGATAAAGGCTGGTGCTTCGTTATCGCGACCGAGCTCAGAGAGTGAGAGTTTTAATGACTCTCCGCCGTGTTAGCAGCAGTCGGATCAACCGCCGACGCGTGCGTTCAATGAGGCTTTTGTGTGTCTGGAAATCATGTGGTACTGTTTTAACCCTCCTCCGAATGCCAAGTCAGATTTTTCACAGATAAGCTCGGCTGTGACTAATTTACATGAAAGCACAGGCAGAACAAAAGGCTTGAGAGGCTGTTCTCTTCCCTTCCGTCGACACTCCAGGACTTTGGTGGCTAATGAGAGGTGTTTTGACTGCTCGTCCCCCCTCCCCGTGCCCAACATTCAAATGAGTCAATCCACCGCGGCACAAATTCCTTGAAGTCATCGTATATCATCCAGCCTCGTGGTGGTGTCGGTGCAATCCTTCCTGGCATCTCACCTCCTTTCATCCCATCAGAAAACTGCTCAGAGCGCAGCTTTGCCACTCAGCCGACCGCACGCACGGCCCCGTGGCTCCACCGCGTTAACTAGAGCCCCCGCACGTTTGGAAGAAGGTAAAGTCTGCGTGCACGGGGAGGGACACCTCGCGGTTAAAGCGAAAGCAAAGGGAAGTTCGGTCGTGACCGGGGCGACGACGACGCGCTCAGAGCTCAGCCAAGAAACATCTCTAACTAGTAAAGAGACGCAGCAGCGGCAGCCGGAGAGGAAACGCTGCTCCGGCTGATTTACCGTAGGCCTGCACGACCGGGACATCAAGCATCTACTCATCATCCAGCAGAGCGCTGGAGCTCCCGAGATGGACAATCTGGACTTGAACTTTAGGATTTTCGGCTCATTCTTGAAGATCAAGTAACTTTTGAAAAGACATTTTAAGCTAATTAAAGCAAGCTGGGGCCTCCTGCCTGATATTCGGGATGCTGTAGAAGAATCAAGAGCTTAAATCTGTTCTGGGGAGTCAAAATTAAAGCAAGAAGACATCAGAAGAGTGAACCAGGCCTGATGGTTTCGGTAGAATTCGGCCGCTTTTCAGGCGGCATCGTGAATCATTTCACATTTGAGATATGCCTAAACATAAAAGATCATCAAAAAGCTCCTGATGGTATTTTAAAAAACCTTTTTGTTCTTTCTTTCCTGCAATTTTTTGATAATACTTTGGAAATGCCAGCTGTTGAGCTGCAGGAGGCTGCAGATTTACAACTGGACCTTCAAGGGGATTCATAGTGTCATTACAGCGATGCAGACGGGACCCCCCCCCCCCCCCACACACACACACACACACACACACACACACACACCAGGAGTTTATCAGGAGATAAAGTGGCGACCATTCCTCTGTTTTAGATTTCATCAGTCTTTAGTGGTGCCTTTTTAACCTTCTCACATCCAGTAGATCGCCACACTGAAACTCTTCATCTTCTCCTCCACTTAATTATCTGAGCAACTAATTAGAACCGGTGACCTTCAGCTGATCCCCAGACGTCCCATGGATCCGATGCTTCTCCATCGGTTCTCTCTGGGCTCTGAGGGGCCACCGCTTTATTACCCCCCAAGCCTTTTTCTTTCTCCTTCAGATCAAAGGGGCAAAATCAAAGCTGCTCCAGAGGACAAACTTGGATTTGAGAAGTATTTGAGAGGGTTTGTTCCTCACCGTCCTGTGCAACAGTGGGGCTCGTACCATTAAATGTGACGCACAGAGCTCCTCTAAGAGCAACCAGGCCTGCTGGAAGCCCCCAGATGTTGCCGGGGCCACTTTTTGCACATCTCTCGCCCTCTGCCTGGCGAGCGCTGGGTGCTGTTCTGGAAAACCAGACCAAAACCAACCATCATCTTGGGGAGATATTTAATCTTTTCCTGCTCACAGTTGCTTCAGCACAGCAGATGAAAATTTGGGTTTAAATGGAAATCAGACCGACCGGAGAACTGATGGTTTGGACCTGGCATCACCTATTAGCAGCTGTAGACACGTTCTGAGGGCCTGGACACTAGAAGTGTTTGAGGATTTTCACAAATAATTGACAATAATCATCGTTTGGTATGAGGCTGATGGAAAGGACGTTGTTACTCAAAATAACAGGCTCGTCCTCACAGTGAGCAGCCGGGCTGAGAAATGCAAACTGAACTGGTCAGTTCTCGCTACGTACTGGTTGTATGGTCATGGCTGAGGAATCCTCACAAAGATAGAAATATATAGGTGTGTGTTTGAGTGACCTGATAATGTCAGCTCAGGATGAGGCAGATGAGGCGAGGTGTCGGCCTCCAATCCCATCTTCGTGACCTTTGACCCTTCACTGAGGCAGCTCGTCTGGGAGCTTTTACTCGCCAATGCAGCAGCTCGCGGCGCCGCTGTGCGTTTCAGTACGCATTAAGACTCAAGCAGCCACGAAGAACAAACCGGATGAGTCCCGAGAGGCACGACGATGGGCTGAATGACAATTGACTGCCTGTCAGCGCTCATCTCCGTCAGCTGGCAGGCGGCGGCCGTCATGACGCATGAGGACACAGTGAGGAGATCCAGCCACTCCGCTCTCATTCACTTCTCTCTCCCACTAATTAACTTTCATCGTCAGGGATTAAGACTCTCACCAGTGAGAGGGGAAGCCGATTCAGCCTGTTGCTGCGAAACACCGACTGTTTAGTTGTCACCGCCCAACGTTCAGTCGTTCTCGTAGGTTAAGCTGTCATTACACTTATTTAAACACCCGCGGCTCCTGACACTGCACAGGGGTAACAGGGAGGCCGTGAATGTGCCGCTCACATCGGATTTGCCATGTTGCTCATAGCAACGCTGCGGTGAACCTCCAAATGTGATAGTTTGGCTTTTCCTTCGCATACGTGCTGTTCGGGGTCCTCTTGGAGGCGCAGTGACATCATAACAAGCTTAAAAACATAGAACGCTAACGCCAAAGGTTAAACTTGTCACCCCGTGAGGGCTTTTATTAGTCTTTTCTTTGTGTTTCTGCCGATGTTCCGCCACGAGGAGCTCCAGAACGTCTTTATAACACTCGCTGGTGGAGGGCCTGCAGTGAAGAGCAGAGGATAATAGTGTGGCGCGGCACATGAAACAGCGCCTGGTCAAAAAGCAAAGCACTCCATATCTCGCAGGAGTAAATTTAATGGCCATCGGTGGCTCTCGGCTCTTGACCCTCTCCGGGAGGCTCCGCGTTAGTCACTCTCCAGCGCGTTCCAATTGAAACTCAGCCAGACCGACGGCAGATGAGGTTTCAACATCCACTGAAACGCCTGAATGAGAGCAGCACAGCAGCTTCAGCAGGTCATTAAATGGGCGACTCTCCGCCGATAGCGGAGGCCGAAGCGCCATCAAGCTGTCGTTCTGCTGCAGGTTTCACCTCTCAAACACTCAACTTCAGTTCCAGTCAATCATCTCCTTATTCCATCACAGCCAAAGTGCGACGGGGTCAAGTGCTTCTGCCGGGGTCAAAGATAACGATCTGCCGTCATTAAAATGGAAATGTTACTCATGCAATGTGTCTGCGTATCTTAAACTGCCGTTTGGCTTCAAAAACAAGGAAATCTCGTTGGAAATTTTGCTTTTGCCCTTTTTGACGTGACTACAGCTTTTAAGACTGATTTAATATGTTTCTGTCTGTAAGGATGGCGTTTAGATAACAATCTTGTGACTGCTGCTGACGCTCTCTGATCCTTCCCACTGCAGCCAGTCTGATTAAGTTATTACTGGACATCACTGTCTCCTCAGGACCTGAAGCTCTGCACCTTGTTGCAAATGCTGCTGCTGCCACCTAGCGGTAGAAGATAAACTTACCCCATATATCAGCAGCAGTTATTTTAGTCACCAAAAATACACAGAAACTTTATAAAAGGGTGGAAATAGTGTATTAAAATGGCAGCCATCATCATCATCATCACCATCATCATCACATGATCGTTACAGTATTTTTTTAAAGCAGCTACTAAACATTTGCTACTACTCAAATGTGATATAAAATACTTTATAAAGCAGCTTTGGTGATCATTGTATGTACACTCTTGCATATATAAAAGTGGTGAAAACATTTAAATATTATCAAAAGTGATTTGATTTGTTTAAAAAGGTGAGACTATTGCACTGGAGCGAGGCGAGGCCAGGAGTGGCCAGCTGTTTTCAGGGTTTTCTGCGCCTGGGGAGGGAAGGAAATTTAGTTTCTGAACTGCATGGGAACAAAAAGCATGTGCAAATGTGCAGTAGGAGAGCTAACAGCTTACTTGGTGATCACACAGCTGGGGCCCATGTTTGAACCAGCCCTCATCTCCAAAGCCACAGCACACTGGAAACAACAGGCAAATTAGGCTGAAAATTCACCGATTGTCAGTAGCAACAGCACATGAAATGCAACAAACGTTGCCTTTGAAACACACTGCACTTCTCTCATCCATTTTTAGCTACTTTGAGTGAGTCAGCATCCTTTTACCCTCGTTTCCACGTCGGTCCAGGATCCATCTGTCTGATCGCCGCTGGCAGGTTTGTTTTCTGAAGATTTTCTTTTGCGGCTGCAGTTAAAATGGGAACAGAAAAACAGTGAAGGCATCATGGCAAACATCTGGCACATCTGCTGCTGCTAACTGGCTGCTGGGCGATACCTGGGAGCTGTGGCGAGCTCCTGCTTCAGCGTCTCAATGTCAGTAAACTGGACAGCCTGTCCTCCGCCTCTGGTTCTGATCACATCACCCTGAAAGAAAAGGGCCGAACTTGTCCTGTGAGGGAATTGTTAAAAAAAAAAACATTTTTTCACAAAAGTGACAAGTTACCTTGATTAGTTTGGTCGCAATCTCGCCGTCAGATGCAACTTCCTGGTGCGTCAGCACATATCTGTCGCACTTGGACAGGACCTTCTCGTTGGGTGCCGACACATGGATGGCATTCGGGATGACCGGCTGCAGAACGGTACCCAGGTCCATGTTGAAGGAAGGCTTGTGGTCCACCCACTTCTCCCCTCCGGCAGAGCGGGAGCGACGATGCAGCGGCCGCACCGGCGTTGACGTCTGCAGAACAGACAGAACATCACACTCCACTCGTGAGATGCGACCATAGGTGCCACCTTCAGTCCTCGACACCTACGGGGGCGGGAGACGGGGAGGCCGAGCGCTTCGCGGGGAGGCGCTCCTCTCTGGAAGGACGCGTGGGTTGCGTCTGCCGAGGTGGAGGATCGGGGCGACCTCGGGTCTTGCTCTCCGTCACAATGGCCTTGAGCTGCTTCAGCTTCTCGTCTTTCACCAGGAGCTTGTTCTGCATTTCCATCTGCATGACGTTAACGCGTCTGCCCTGTACGTGGAGACGGCGGCGATGAGGACCCGACCGTGGATTAATCTACACCGACAGGCGGCGCTTTGACTCACGCATTCTTTCTCCCACTTGAGGTGCGTGTCTGTGACCGCCCCATGCAGGCGCTGCTCCATGCGCCTCTTGTCGGACAGCTCCCGCTGCAGCCTCTGCGCTCTGGTCTCCAGCTCGCTCTGCATAGAGCGCTTGTCGTCCTCGTAGATTTTTGTTGTTTTCTGCAGGATGTCAATCTGAAACGGAACATTACAGCTGTTTTATAAGAAAAGCAACATCACACCTTTCATCCAGGGATGAAATGGTGATTTCTTTTTGTTTCGCACCTTATGTTCATACATCTTCGTCCTCTTCTCCAGGCGCTCGATCTCCGACTTGTTGTTCTGGATGATTCTGTCCTTCTCCGACAGTTTATCGTTATGTTCCTGAACAGCATTTTCCGTGGCAGCTTGGTTGCTGTCCAGTTGCTGAAGCATGGACTTCAGCGTGTTGGCTTAAACACAGAGGAGAGAACGAGCAGGATTTCAACACTTTTTCAGCTTCTTCCCATCTAAAAGCCAAGAGCCGTGATCGTGTACCTGCTCTGCTGTACTCGTCAAACATCGTCTGTCTGATCCTGTGTCTGTGCTGCAGAGCTTCGATCAGCCTGGGCAGGGTGACGTCATCGCGGGGGTCAGTCAGCTCACAGGAGGGCAGAGGTGGGAGGTTCTGCAGCAGAGGCCTTATAGCAGACGCCACATCTAAGAAGAGAGACCAACTCAGCTGCTGTTTTTATTTTTGCAGCGGGATCAAAAACGATCCCACGTACAGAAACCACTGTAAAGAAAACATCCGAACCAACCGAGATCAGTTTACATGAGAAACGTCAACAGTCTGTCTTGGAATGCTTTAGTTTTGAATAAAAACAATAGTTTTCGATTCAATTAGCTAGTTTCATTTTTGGGAGCGGTGCAGCTGCCTCAGCAACATGTTTGATGAGAGGAATAACCTGCCTTTATCCACTGGACCACCACGCTCCTCAAGTCTGCGAGAGAGTTCCTCCTTAAATGCTTGGTTTCTATGGCGACGGCCTGGCGTGAAGCCACAGATCGGCCTGTCCACCGGCCGAGCTACTTCCACCTCCTGGGTCATCTCTGCAAACCGCATCACCAGCTGAGGAAGAGGAGCGCGTCTCACGTGATACCCAAACAGCCGACGGGGATTTTTTGATTTGGGGGGAACTTACCAGCGTTTCCTCGTAGTCTTCAGCCTTGGGATTGACACACACAACCATTCTGACTTTGCCCTCTCCATCAAAGTAGTTCTTGAAGAGATGGGTGAGTTTGGAGTCTCTGTACGGGACCATCTGTCAAACAGAACCTGTTAGCTGCGTTGCTGATCAGTAGCTTCGACAGTGTCCCACAGCTGTGATCCATACCCTGCTGGTGCCGTACTTCTGGTTCTCTCTAAGTACTTCGATGCAGGTGCGCAGAGTCAGCAAAGACTGATTAATGTTGCCTGTGAGATACAAAATTAGCTATAATTACACTTAATCGTCAATGAGGTAAAAAAAAGTGGGTTTTTCGAACCAACCTGCTTCACGTATGCGCGTTCCTTCTGCCCCAGTCCTCCCAGTTCGCTCACTCCCAGCCAGATCCACCAAGCACAGCTGACTCACGGCCACCTGGCTTTTATCCTGTCGGGCAACATCAGAGGATATCAGAAGTTGCTGTTCGCATCAACTTGAATTGAAAAGCTGCAGAGAGATGCGTTGACAGCTTCAGCCAACCTGCAGAACGTTGTCGCCGTCGGCATCAAGAGGAGCCTGAACCAGTTTGATCACGAAGACGCTGTGGGAGCGACTGGACTCTCTGTTCAGGCAGGTGTTCGCAACCTTCCTTTTCTTCTGACCTGCAGAACACAGTAGATACACAGATCTCTTTAAAATGTGGCAATTCCTCAAAAACAGGTCTAACCTTTGGGAGAACACACCAGATCTGCTCAGAGAGAAGATTAACAGCTGTCATTTCCTGGCCAAAGCTGACCCGGAGGCCAGCAGTGCCAAGTCAGTCACATCAACAATCATCCTTGCAGAGTTTTCTTTCCGTCCTCTTGGACTTTAGCCTGAATGCAACATTCCAAGAGTCGCTCTTCTGACCTACCTTTCCAGAACACTTGAAATGCCTCCTGAGCAGATTTGACCTCCACCTCCATGCAGCCAGCCACGTACATGTTGTGATTCTGATCCTCTCGGAGAAGTCTGGACTGAGGCGGTCTAGATGGAGAACATTCCACTGTTAAATCAGGCGTATGCAAGTATTTAAGCAGGTGGGGAATCAGTGGGGATGGGAAAAGAATGGAAACGCTGCATTGGAGGAAGCGCGGCACAGGCAACAGACATTGAGGAGCTTCTACAAAACAGACAAATGGAAGACGAAGAACGATTTAATATTTTAGGACTGGATCACAGCGGTACATGCTGCCCAAAACCACAAGTTATAAAAATGATTTGAGAGTAATCAACTTGTGAGACTGATTTGAAACTAGAAGAGTTTTAAAGGGGAACTCTTGAAAGCTAAAAACTGTTAGCAGGTCCTGCTACAACAGTCTAGACTTAGAGGGGGAGTCTAAATCACTGGAGCCATTAGTTTGATGTAAAAGTATCCACTGGTCACATACATGAACTCAGTGTTCTGGCGCATAGGTGTGCCGCCACCATTCCACCTATCAAAAAGAAAAGAAATAGATCAACCTTGAAGCGACACTGACAGACCTTCAAATGTGAATCTTTCGTTTTTGGTATTTCCTAGATATGAAACACAATTTTTAAAGAGTTGACCTCTTTAAAAATTGTGACATTGTTCAGATCCTTATGGGCTTGACTGTTTTAAACTCACTTTGGTTTGATTGCATCCTCCTGCGTTTCCTCCAGGAGATCGTAGATGTAGTTGTTGTAGATTTCAATGTAGGAGACGAAAATGCTGTAGCCGCTGTCCTCGTCCACACCATCCGCCTTCCAGGCCTCCTCGGGCGTAATCATGTCAGCAATTTCAGGATCCAGCTTTTGTCTAAAATGATTAAATAATCATTTAACTCTGACCAACTCCTGTGATCGGCAGCACTGAGGCACTGGTAGTTCAGCGGTATTACTTGGAGGATGGTGTTTTAGGAAAAGTCTGGTTGTTATCCCGTCTTTGGCGTTCCAGCAAAGCATCGACCTCACTCTGGATCTCCATTCCATTCTTGTCATCCGACTTAAAAATCTGAAAAAAAATAAGTGTACACAAAAGTCTCAAATAGATCATTCAGTTTTTTCAAGATTTTTTCCCCCTAAAAGTCAATGTCCTTACAAATCTTTTGGCCTGGTAAGCTCCTATACTGTTAAAGATCATGTCAAGTGCGCGGGGGAGAAGTCCGCCCTGTCCCGGAGACCCCGTCATTGTGAAGGTCTTCCCGCTGCCAGTGACCCCATAGGTGAAGAGCAAACCTGCCACAATCACACAGAGAAGTCAACTGCCGAACCTGAGCATGAAATGAAAATGATGATTTCACCGTCACGTTACAAGACAAAAACACCAAAGTTTTGAGATTTTTTCTCTGAAATGTCAAGGTACGAAACCACCAAATACTCACATTGGGCCCTGCAGCTGGCGACACATTTAGGGGTGCATGTGGGACAGGCCCCAACGCCCTCCCCGTGACCACAAAGAAAGAAATGACCAGCTTCATTCTTACCGTTTTTTCCATGAATAAGGTCATCGACAAGAACTTTGGCCACATCTTGAAACAGCTCCACCTGAGACGTTGAAACGCCAAAGACTTTTTGGAAGGAATACTGTGTCTGAGAAGAGAATACATACGTAAAACATCCCCCTCTTGGTACACCGACATGAGCAGCCTTGCCCATGGTCGCTATTCTCGGTACCTCTCTGAACTCCCCATTCCGGGTTGTTTTGAAGCCTTCGGGGGGGTGCAGCTGGATGGTGGAGCCACTGATCACCTCGATGCAGCATTCTCGGTCTTCTACACTCAGAGGTCGCACACGGCAGTATACCTGAGGACAGATTTAAAAACACATGGCACTTATTTATACCCGAGGGCCCGTGTTATCGAGCAGCTGCCCTTTCATTGTCCTGATTTTAGAAAAACCATCCAGGACTATTCACACCGATTTGTACAAAACGTCCTTGTTTTGCTTCGTCTGTTTATAACTCTCCGACAACTTACCCCAACTGGGTCTTTCTGGCTGTTAGGAGGCTTTTTAGGAGGAGGCCTGCGAGGTGTTTTACCCTTCCTGGGGGAAGAAATGGTCCATTGTTAGCGCTACCTTTCTAGCTACCGCGGCTAACAACAAAATGAAAGTAATCGATTGTTCCCAATACCACTCAAAGGTAGTTTAACATTAAAACGTGAGTTTAATAAAGCAATACTTACGCTGGCCTGGTCATTTTGACTGGCGCCTCGTAAACACGGATAAACCGACTAAGATTTTGAACTTTCCCTCCGCAACACGAGCCGTCGACCGCCAATAAGATCGCGGAGTATGAGTCGCCGGTCACGCCTTCCTCGCTTCCTTTTTTGGAGGATTGTTGTCAATCGGCATTACCGCCACCTACTGGACCGGAATGCACACTATTTTTCTTTTTAGTACCATTTATTCGCAAAAACCATAATGCATCTTTTATATTGCCATCTTTCATTCAACAATACGTCGCTTACTATTATCATTATTACTTTATTTGAAGAAACAGTGACACCTACCGTCCACATGTTGTATCACTGGCCTTACACAACATTAAACGTTGCATGCGCACGTGCAGCTGTAGGTTATGCAAACAGGGACATTTATCCTCTAACTCTGTTGCTATAAACACTGGCAGTCGCAGGTAAGCCTTTGCATTGTGTGTATTAATACTTGCGGCGTATATATTTCGCGTTACATCTTCAGAGTTCCTCTCACTCCTTTAGTTTCAGAATGAAAAATAAACCGAACAAGTCAAATGCATCAGCGTCAACAGAGAGAGTGACGAAAAGATCCGACAGCTCCTCATCGACGCTCTCTAAAAAGCTTAAGAGCAAAACAGAATCATGGAAGCAAGGTGTGTACTGATGCCGCAGCGTCCTTTTACACAAAAACACTTTCGCCATGCTGTTTTATTTGGTCACAGAACCTCCGAAGCCTGTAGCTGCCCAGAGGAGGAGTGTCCATGGAAGTATCCTGCACTACATTTACCAGAATACACTGGGGCAGAGCCTGCACTCACACATGAGACAGGTAGCGGATTTGTGCACAAATTGACGGAATGTACAAGAAATTACTGCAACGAGAGGGGAAAAAATAACGTTTACATTAATACTAATCTTTGACAGTCATTTATGCAGATTTTACCTCTTTGCCACTTGGCAATGTCAACGTTTAAGGAAAAACCCAAATAAGATTGCGACATAATTGTCGTGATAGTTGATTTTGAGTTTAATCTGAAACTAATTTAATTTAATTCAGTGTCTCCAGGAGCCGTTTGTTCGCTCGTTATCCTCTTATCATTTCCACGGTGCCGCCAGCCCCTTCGACCGCAGGGTCACCTGTCTGGAGTGGCATCCCACCCATCCCACCACTCTGGCAGCAGGGTCCAAGGGTGGAGATTTGTATCTTTGGGACTTCAAGGTTCCCACCAAGATGAACTTTGTGCAAGGGGTGAGTTCGTGTGTGTGGCAGAGAAAAGATCATTTCAGAACCCTGCATCTCTTCGCTTTCTGACCGATCTAAACTTCTCTGCACAGAACGGAGCTGGAGATTCTATCGGGGGAATGAAATTCTGTCCGATGGATCTTTCTAAAATCTATGTGGCTTCTGGTGAGGGCAGATTGAGCCTGCAGAGCTTCGAGGGTCATACGTCCACTGTGCTGGCTACAACTGCAGACTGCGGCCACGACTACCACAATGTTTGGTGAGGGGACAAAAAGATGCAACAGACAAACATGTTCAGTAAATCAGTATAGAGACTATTTTTTAGCAGTTAGGTTCAGAGTTGAGCAAGAGGGAACCGTTATTAAGAACATATTGATTTGTGGTTTGCAATTAAAAATGAATCATTTGATAGAAGACACAAACAAACATGGAATTTTTAATGGAAATTAATCATGTAAAATAAACGTTTCGATAAATTCCATTTAGGTATTACTGAATATTTCAGTATGAACCTCCTCTGTTCACGTTAGCGTGGAACTACAAGTGTGTTCAGTTGAAGATCTAATTGTCATTTTTCTCTGTTTTGTTGCAGTTTTTGGTTCTGCTGCGTTGACGTGTCAGTAAGCAGGCAGATGTTAGTGACCGGAGACAACGTGGGACAGCTGCTGCTGCTGAGTTTGGATGGTCAAAAGGTCGTCCTCCTTCCATGATTTGCCCCCTTTTTTTTGCTGTGGATTAAAGTTCTGCTCCCCTCATGCCTCTTATTCTCTGATATAAATGTCATTTTTTTCCACATTTCTCGCTTTGTTTTCATAGATTTTCAGCGACAAGTTGCACAGAGCCAAAGTGACCCACGCCGAGTTCAGTTCACGCTGTGATTGGTTGTTGGCCACAGCTTCAGTCGACCACACGGTCAAACTTTGGGATCTAAGAAACATTAAAGACAAGAAAAGTTTTGTCCATGACCTTCCTCACGAGAAAGCCGTCAACTCAGGTAGACGCTACTTTACGTCCAGCTTTTAAAGGACATTTAAACACTGGTTAAACACTGTTTAAATTCTGAGAGCGTGACCTTTGGCCTCGTGTGTCTCAGCCTATTTCAACCCACTCGACTGCTCCAAGTTACTGACCACAGATCAGTACGATCAGATCCGCGTCTACTCATCCTCCGACTGGTCCCAGCCTCAACACATCATCCAGCATCCTCACAGGCAGTACCAGCATCTCACACCCATCAAGGTCTGTCGTATATAGCAGTGAATTGGTAATAGACAACGACACAGGTGTTATTACAAAGCTACAATGTAGTTTGGCTTGGGTTTATTCTTTCAAGGCCACGTGGCACCCAGTCTACGACCTGATTGTGGCTGGCCGCTACCCCGATGACCGCGTTTGCCCCGGAGATGAGAAGACTGTTGATATCTATGACTCCAACACAGCAGAACTTGTTTTTCAGCTACAGGATCCCACAGGATCAGGGATCAAATCTGTAAGTATGTTTTAAATATTCTAACATAGCTAAACCTGTTTGACTTCCAGCTGCTCCCAACACTTACTGTCTGCTTTTTTCCCCCCAAGAAAACTTAATAAATCATGAGCAATTAGTTGACTGGAGATTCTATTTGCCCCTGAGTGTGAGTGTATGAGTGAATGGGGTGTGCAGGTCCTGCCCTGGCAACCATTGACCTTAATGGATGGAGCTAAACTGCCATTAACACATCCTAATTATTTGTTCACAGATCAATAAATTTAATTCTCTGGGTGATGCGATTGGCTCTGGGATGGGTGAGTAACTCAGAGGCATCGTGATCATCCGTCAGCATCTGGTGCAGAGGAGGGGGAGGACATGAGATTAATGCAGTTTCCTGTTGACCTGCAGGTGTGTCGGTGTTGATTTGGGACAGAAACGAGTCCCTGTTCAACGATCAACACGAAGAGGAAGAAACGTCAACGTCGACAGACAGTTCAAGAAGCCAGAGGAGGAGCGTGCAGCGCTCTGGCCGAGGCAGAGCAGCTTCCACGGCGGGTGGAAAGCTAATGAAGAAAAAACTAGCTTCTCTGGAAGAGACCGGGACCAAAAGTAAAACCACAGGCGGCACGAAAGAAAAACAAACACAGAGGAGAAAAAAGACATGAGAGAGCCGAGAAACCATCTGTTTGTATTCGTTTTACTGTCAGAAAAATTGAAACGTTCAAAAATGTTCCCGTTTCTTATAAAAAACCAACAAAATGTTTTCTAATTTTCTACTAAACTTGAATAAAACATGCATAACTGAAGGAGTTGTTGTACAACCCTTTCCCTCCATTTGATTTGGCGCAGTCGCGTTAATCTATTCCAGAGTGGCAGCATGTGACTCATGCGTAGCTGAAGAGATAACTTCCACGCAGCTCATGGACCGTGACGTTGGCCAGCTGCAGCAGCACCTCACCCCAGGCCTGCCGCTCCTCTCCGTCCTGTTGCTGGCCCTGCAGGGCTGAGTAAACCAAACTCAGGACAACACGGTCGAACTGAGCAGGAGGCAGCGACCTGCTCCTCTGACTGTGCAGCATGCTCGCCATCTGCATCATGGAGCTCGGAGTTCTTGGTATGTTATCGTTGATCTGGGACAGGAAAGCCCGCCCCGACCGCATGGATGCCAGCTCCTGATCAAGCAGAAGGACGTTGTTGTCCTGGTCCAACTCTAACCCTCCCAGCAAGATCTGAGCACAGAAAAAGTGAAACAGGACCTCAGCTCCTCTGCCAGCCAAACGACACAAGAAGAAGAATTCAAATAAATACCTCAAACATCAGCTTTGCATCAGATTGTTTTCCCCAAGTCACAGTTGGTCTTGCAGCCACATGTCTAGTAGATAATACTTTTTTTTTTAAAAAGAAAAAAAAATCCAAACATTTAAAACACACCTTATTGACATTAAATACCTGTTTTTTGAGACTGCATCTTGAACAGCGCATGCGCTTCACATTCATCGCAAATGACACCATTGATACTCACCCTGCAGCATTTGCTGAAACAGAAAGCAGAGAGTGGCCAGAAAGTAAACATTTAGTTCTGTTTTCATGAGCATTCTACCCTTTTTCCTCAGAGCTTTCTTTTCTGATCCTCTTCACCTCTCCTCCGTCTCTCTTGTGAACCCAGGCAGAGGCAGCTCAGCCTAGGACTGCCCTGCATTTTTTACCTTGGAAAAAGGGAACAAAAGCCAGTTGGCTGTAAGAGAGGAGACGGCAGCGATTTAAAATCCTTTGTGCTCACAGAAATCAGATCGTGAACTTAAAAGGTTTAAAGTTCACAGAGGCTTAAGCGTAAGTTCCCTGACATTTCTAACCTGTATGAACATGAGTTTCTAATGAAACATTAAATAAGTAGGGAAACTTTCCAAATATGTTCATTCTGTACCAATACACAGCAATGCTACAAAACCCTTAACATAGCAGAACACTTTTTAAAATCATTCTCAATATCTTAGACTGCTCACAGTATTTCTTGCTTGCTATGCAAAATTTGATAATATGCGTTCCACAACCCTGGTCCATTGTAGTCTTTTTGGTAAAGAATAATAATGAACCATTAAACATGAGGGTTGATTAAAATAATGGAATTCTATTCACTTTTTATCTGGTTGTAACTATGAATTAAATCGAATAGCGGCTGCAGTGTAACCGTTCTCCACATGGGGGCAGTAGTTCAAAACAGCGTAACTTATTGGGGCGGGGGGAAGTTTATTTACTTCCGGTGGAGAGGTCAGTCTTTTCTGATTTAGTTGTGGGGGGAAAAAGGTAAGCAAGTTTAGAAACTTGGAAGTTTAACGTGTTACACTAGTGTGCGTCATTTACAGTTTTTTTCATATCAAATGCATGACATATTATGAGAGTTTTATTTACTTGTGGCATCGTTGGCCACTTAGCAGCTGTGAGAGCTAATGTTAGCGGATCCTTAGCGTAAAACTGCCAAATAGGGTCGATGTTATTATAAACTCAGTTTGTTATTAGGCTCACTGCTGATACTATATACTGCTATACGCTATGGCGAGTCTGTTCAAATATCACCAAGGAATTTGACTTAATTTTCCTTCCACTGGATTTAGTAATGCACTGTGGATTACAGGATGCATCTCTCCCGGTTATAGATTGATTGGGATCTGTGTGTGATCGTTGTTGTTGTTCAGGTGAGCAGCAAAGATGGATTCCACTGAGGAGCGGGGTCTCAGTGTTGGGGGCTCTGTGGGCGAGGAAAACTACTTTCTGGGCTACACTTTCACTGACCGTTCCCACTCCAGCCGTGTGGTGAAGAGCATCATGGACCTCTGCCTGGGGGGTGGATTGTTCGCTGATGTCACCATCACAGTGGACGGCAAAGAGTTTCATCTCCACCGGCTGGTGCTCTCGGCCCAGAGCAGTTTTTTCCGCTCCATGTTCACGTCCAACCTGAAAGAGTGCCACAACCGCACCATTGAGCTGAAGGATGTCAGCGCCACTGTCTTCCAGCTTCTGGTGGACTACATCTACCACGGTACGATTAAACTCCGGGTGGAGGAGCTGCAAGACACCTACGAGATGGCAGATATGTACCAGCTGACCGCACTGTTCGAGGAATGCTCACGCTTCCTCTCACGGACCGTAGAGGTCAAAAACTGCCTGCAGGTAAATTCTCATTTGTTGTAAAGGCAATAACGAAGTAGCATCAGATGCATAAATGATTTTTCGTACACAGGTGATGTGGCTGGCAGACAGACACAGTGACCAGGAGTTGTACACTGCAGCCAAACACTGTGCTAAGATCCACTTGGCCCAGCTACATCAGACAGAAGAATTCCTGAATTTGCCCCTCTGCCTGCTATTAGACATAATCAAAGGTCTCGTATATTTTCTCCCTGCAGCTTTTTCTTAAAATTTCAAATGAATTTACATATATGAAAATAATACTGTGTGAAAGGACAATCACTGTTTTTATTTCTGTAATTGTTCTATGTAAAAAAGTGTGGTCGTTATGATTTAATCAGGAGTCAAACAGATTTATTGTGTGGACTGTGGACTGCAACTGTAACACCTCCAATAAACGTTGTGGCCAAAATATTTCTGTATTTTAAGTGTAGGTGGATATATAATCTGCCTGTTATGTGTGTTTCTGTCTAGATGGTGTTCCGACCTCCCAGAATCCAACAGTAGCCATAGAGTCGTGGATAAATCACAACAAGGTGGAAAGAGAAGAGTTTTCTTCCATTCTCCAAGAAAACCTGAAGGTAAGTTTTCTTCAAATTAAAAAATAAAAGATCATGTTGTCATTTTTCCTCTCATTGAGTCCTGATGCGTCTCTCATGAACAGGAGATTGGTGAGAACGTTCACATCTACCTGATCGGTAAAGAAGAGACGCGGACCCACTCCCTGGCCGTGTCCCTCCACTGTGACGAGGACGACGCGATCAGCGTGAGCGGCCAGAACAGTTTGTGCCATCAGATCACTGCAGCCTGTAAACATGGCGGGGACCTGTACGTTGTGGGGGGGTCCATCCCCCGCCGCATGTGGAAATGCAACATGCACACCATGGACTGGGAGCGCTGCGCCCCGCTGCCCAGAGACCGCCTCCACCACACCATGGTCTCTGTCTCCTCTGAGGATGCCATTTACTCTCTAGGGGGGAAAACGCTGCAGGACACGCTCTCTAACGCCGTCATTTACTACACAGTGAAGGACAACATGTGGACAGAGACCAGCCAGCTGGACACGGCTGTGTCCGGGGCCGCAGGCGTTAACCTGGGAGGCACCATCTATCTCCTGGGAGGAGAAGAAAACGACATGGACTTTTTCACCAAACCGTCTCGACTGATTCAGTGCTTTGACACTGCTTCCCAGAAGTGCCAAATCAAGCCGTATATGCTGCCGTTCGCCGGCTGCATGCACGCTGCCGTGCACATGGACGTGATCTTTATCGTGGCAGAGGGAGACTCCCTGGTGTGCTACAACCCTCTGCTGGAGAGCTTCACCCGCTTGCGCTTCCCTGAGGTGTGGAGCTGCGTTCCTTCTCTGTGGAAGGTGGCCAGCTGTAACGGCTGCATTTACGTCTTCAGGGACAAATGCAAGAAAGGCGACGCAAACACGTTAAAGTTTAACCCGGCCACATCCGTGGTGTCGGTTATCAGAGGCATAAAAATCCTCCTCACAAACTGGCAGTTTGTTTTGGCCTAAAATATTTGCCGGACGTCCACGCCGCGGCCCACAAACGCACCGCTGACTGTCGGATAAGCGCGACGTCACTGCTCAAACGTCCAGTGACGAGTACGGCTCTAAATGTATTTATTCAGCTGGTTTGTGTGTCAAACATTCCACTCTGACTTCATCACCAGACCAGCGTGACATCAGCCCAGTGCTCTGTGTTAGCTTGTGTTACACTCTGCAACATTGTGCATCTCTTAGCTGAGACGTTTGTGATGATATTGTTACAATGTTGTTTTCTTGTGGTCTATTTTATTCTACCAGTGTAAAGATTAAATGTTCATGTGATCGAATCAAATCATATAGAGATGGTAAATTGTAAGTCACAAGTGTTCATGAACAAAACAGGGACTTTTTTTATGTACAGTTTTAAATATATCGTCACTGTTACACACATCACACTTTTAAATATATCTCTACTTTTTGGTGCATATAAAGATCCCTACCTTCCTGCCCCGTTTATCTCCGGTTTGGTGACGTCTCTCATGAATGGCGAGGTGAAAGGTGCCGGTTGTGTCCTTGGTGGAGGCAAAGGGGAGTTGAAGGAGAGAAAGCTGCTACACAAGAGGCCAAATCTTTGATCCCATTGATGTGTTTCAGGAGGCTGTGCAGCTGAAACCCAAACCCAGTTACATGTCAGACTTTGTGAACTATTCTAAGCATCAGTTGCTGACGCCAAGATTGAGGGGGGGCACACGTGGGCTCCCATAAGAACCGAGAGCTGCTGTGCACACAATTTGACATGCATTGCATGAATGTTGGGTGATAGAGTTTTTTATATCCCCTCCACCAGCGCTCCACTATCCCGCGTGTGTGAATCTCCCCGGAGTGTTTTTGAGCGCTCCACCGAGGTGTGATGCAGCGCCGCGTTGGATCCGCTGTGGAGGTAGATCGTGAGGAGCTGCACTGACCTTGGAGCTGCTGGCTGAGGGCAGGACAGAATTCCTGAAGGGACACATGGTCTGGATTGACAAGGCCATCTGCTGTAGCGCCAGCAGGAGGAGGAAGGTGGCGGGGGTTGGACACGATGTGCAAGGGGAGGGGGGGGTCGCAGAGAATTCCTTTCGCTGGGGTGTGGAGGGAGTAGATATTCTGGGATGTCACTGCTAGCCTTCTGCTAAGAAATGTGTTTCTTTGGCATTTTTGAAACCAAAACCTGAGGGGGAGATTTTTGAATGCTCGCCGGTGAGAGGGGATCGATGTGCGGTTAAATGGGGAAGGTATTGTTCCGTCTCCACACACGGCGGCTGGCGATCATGGTCTTGATCTATTGTGGTCTTCCTTTGGTGGATCCAGTTTCCTCTCGGTCTCAGCACAGCCGGAGCTGAGAGAGCGGGACCTGGTAGGCCCTCTGGCTCCCACCTCTCAGAGGATCATCTTCAAGGGATCTTCTTTGGATTTGTACTGTGCATGGCAAGGATCTGCTTTCTTGCTGCCTCACCCAAATTGCATGGCCTAAACGAATGAGTGTTTTTATGAGGCTCCTCGCACCAGAAATGGGCCAGGACCAAACCAAGCAGCAGATCGAAAAGGGCCTGAGGCTGTACCAGTCCAACCAGACGGACAAAGCCCTGCACGTCTGGACAAAAGTGCTGGAGAAGACCTCGGATCCCGGTGGGAAGTTTCGAGTGTTGGGGTGTCTGATCACAGCTCACTCGGAAATGGGAAAATATAAAGATATGCTCAAGGTAGGGGCGCCTGTGCTAATCTCTAAAGTGATGACTACGCTGTTCCTTTTAAGGGTTAATTTTAGACTTGACAGCCATGTTCTCCTTTAGGCTTCCACCATTTAAGAGCTTTTTTGTACCCGATCTCGTGTTATGCAACTGATGCTTGTGGCTGAACCGCATATCTCGTCAATTTTATATGTCATCATGTCTGCCGCGGCCTGGGGTAACAGCATTTTAACATTTCTACAGTCGTAACGGAACACAGGGGGGCAAAGGTGACTGTCTTTGAGGGGTTTATGTCGATCCTGTGAGGAATGGGTTAATTTCAGGCTTGCATGCAATGCAGAGTAAATAAGTGTCCTGCAACCCGAGTATCTGCGGGGTGTCTTGTTGACATAATCGTCCGTAATCGAGCGGTGCCCACTCTATTCCACAGCTTTAATGGGGACTTGGTAGAGCTTCTGGACAGGAAGATTGCCTGTTTTCCTTTTATCCAATGTGTATTTGAATTTGAGGATTTGTCTTTTGCAGTTCGCCTTAGATCAGATTGACACGGCCAGAGAAATGGAGGACCCGGACTACCTGACGGAGGGCTACCTGAACCTGGCGCGCAGCAACGAGAAGCTGTGCGACTTCCAGAAAACGGTTTCCTACTGCAAGACCTGCTTAAACATGCAGGGCACCACCGTGAGCCTGCAGCTCAACGGCCAGGTATGTCTGAGCATGGGCAACGCCTTCCTGGGCCTCAGCGTCTTCCAGAAGGCCTTGGAGAGCTACGAGAAGGCCCTGCGCTACGCTCACAACAACGACGACAAGATGCTGGAGTGCAGAGTCTGCTGCAGCCTGGGAAACATGTACGTCACACTTAAGGTACTTCAAATAAATGAGCCGCTCCTGATTTCATCTTAAAGTCTGCTGATGCGTGAAGGCCGCTCCACCTCCGACAGTAAAGCCAGAAGAGGGCATTTAGGCTGCCCGTGTTTTCTAACCACGCTTCAGAGCTTGATAAAGCTGCAGAGCAAAGTTTAGCTCCTGTTTTGAGCAGCTTAATAATACGTTGCCTCTTTGAATCCCTCAGCTTCTGCCAACAGGTTGGTTTTAGCTCCTGTAACCGCCTCTGACGGATGCCGTGGATGCAGGTGTTTGAGTCCATACAGGCCTATCTGCTGTTAAGATGCTGCTGTTTGTGAGCACTACAGGACATCTGATGCCTTACTCATCAACGCCACTCTGCCAACAGGACTACGAGAAGGCCCTGTTCTTCCCATGTAAAGCCGCCGAGCTCGTCAACGACTACGGCAAAGGCTGGAGCCTCAAGTACCGCGCCATGAGCCAGTACCACATGTCTGTTGCCTACAGGAAATTGGAGCGCCTGCCAGACGCCATGGAATGCTGCGAGGTATTGTTTGATAACTAACGTGCTGTCGTTGCTGTCCACGGAGCAGCCCCCCCCCCCCTCAGCTGTGCGGAGAATGTCACAGTTTTTGCTTCCTCTCTAAGTTGCCCGTCTCTCATCTCTCTGCGGCAGAGCTGGAGAGATACAGTAGATGTTGAAGGAACAGGTGCAGGCAGCAGTTGTTGTCTTGTTCCAGGCCTCAGACCTCGACAAAAATATGCTCGCAGAGCCGCTGGTTGGAAGTGTAAATGAAGGGGGCGGGGGTCTAGTCTTCACTGCCGTCTAATTATGTACCATAGGCGAAAAATAGCTTGATGTCATTTCCTGAGTGAAGAAAAATAGTAACGAGAGAGCAGGGATGCATTTCAGATGGATTACATTTGCCAAATGCATTTAGCTAAACAATTTACACATCGTGTCGTATTTAGAATACCAGAGTACAAGAGGAGTTTTAAAGGTGAAGTGTCTCACATTCCATATCACCTCTCAGTCTGCTTTATTTGGACATAGCCTGTGATGATATAACAGCACAGCATTTGTAATTCAGTAATTCAGCTCTGACTGCAGGAACAGCGTTCACTTTTTAATCCCAACGCATTCGTGCTCATTTGTGAGCTTGTGGATTTCAACAGAAAGTCAGCCAAACATTTCTCTTTTTAAATAGCTGAGCAGAGATATTTAACAGTGTCTGAAGCCACTCTGCAGACTTCAGGTGCCCACTAAACGTCCGCGTGCAGAGAGAAGTTCTCTCTTGCCGGTGATCCCTTGTCGAGCCATCATGAGTGTTTACAACCTGGACATGGAGAAGCAGCAGCCTCTCGTGTGTCAGAGCTCCGGGCTGAGCCTCAGACATCTGAATTCTGTGATCTTTCTCATTATCCTCCTGGCTGAGCTGCTGATGCTATAGAATGACTAAAACCTCAAGATGCTTGACCTCCTCCTGTAGAGGCAGCAGCTCTGGGCACTACATTAAAAATTGAAAAAGGGAATTTGAAGACATGCTTCAAAAGGTGTCAGAGACATGAAATGTTTTTAATAAAATATGTTCAGTGTCAAAACTCTTTTATTGTTGGCTCCAACAGGAGTCTATGAAGATCGCTCTGCAGCACGGCGACCGTCCTCTGCAGGCCCTGTGCTTGCTGAACTTTGCAGACATACACCGCTGCAGGCACGATGTCGATGTGAGCAACCGGGACAGATTTATCCCATGCTCTCTGTTTATGCTGAGCACGGATGTGACGTTCCTCCTCCTTCCCTCCCCCCAGAAAGCATTCCCTCGTTACGAATCTGCGCTGGCCATCATGACCGAGATCGGGAACCGTCTTGGACAAACACAAGTCTACCTGGGAGTTGCCAAGTGCTGGCTTCTGCAGAAAGAGTATGACAAGGTAGGTTGGACTGCAAGGGTGAGTGAGGGAACATGAGCCACATCATTCACCGGGACGCGCGCCCACCCTGTCCGTGCATTTTTACAGGCCCTTGAATCCTTGCAGCGAGCACAGGAACTGGCGGATGGAATAGGAAACAAGGTAAATTCTCTTCTGGCCACAGAACTTGCACGATCTCATGCGCGAAGGTGTCACATCTCGTTGTTTTTCACTCTTTGGTGTCTGAAGCTCTGTACACTGAAGGTGCACTGCCTGAGCGAGGGCATCTATCGAAGCCAGGGGCAGCAGGCGGAGCTCCGAGAGCAGGTGGTGAAGTTCCTCCAGTGCGTGGAGGAGCTGGAGCTCTACTGCGGCATGTGTGGGGAGTCCATCGGGGACAGGGACCAAAAACTGCAGGCTTTACCCTGTTCCCACATCTTCCATCTCAAGTGCGTGCTGCCGCGGGCTGGTACTCGCTTTCTGAGTTTCCATTTTCCCCGCTGACCTACGACTGTTTCATCCTTTCAGGTGTCTCCAGACAAACGGGACTAAAGGTTGCCCAAAGTGTTTCAAGTCCTCGGTGAAACCCGGGTTTGTGTGACCGCCGACGTGATCCGCAGACGTGGAGCCTTGCAGGCGTCTCGACTGAGCTACGAGGAGCCGGCCGCGCGTGAAGAACCCGTTCAGAGTAAAAATTCGCAGCTTCCCGGCGATGGAGGCGAACTGGATCAACGTGACGCGTGCTGCGGCTCTGAGGACTCGATTGTCCGTCCTTGTGTGGAGTTCCGGCTCGGCGGCAGAGTTTTATTTCATTACACAGTAAGCTGATGCAGGAGGGCTGACGTCATCTGTGTGTTGGGGAGTTTAAACGCCAGAACATTTGTCCTGTTACACAGTAGATGTTTTAAAATGATACAATCTTAAGAGGTATTCAGTAATCTTATCCTGGGTTTTGATTTATCACTTTTTACTCAACTGTTTTTTTAAAGCAGAACACAGAGCCAGTTCTGAATTTATTTCTTTTCATACCTGCTCTATTTATTACTGTATTCATGTACATAAGGTTCTCATGTCCATTTGTTTTGATTTATTTGAGGTGAAACGAACTAAAATCTCTTAAGCATTCAAAAACTAGGATGTCTTTACAAAACAGGTACAAGCAGCTGTTTTTCTTTTTTCTCCTTATTCATCCATATTAAGGGGCTGGATCAATGCTCGCTGTGTTCACGCCACTTCCTTTTCTGTCCATTTTTGTCCATGTTTGACTCTTAAATCTGACGTCAACGTGATCTCTCGGAGATGGCAACACACTGGGAAAGGATCTTTGACCAACCACACGCTCGTATCAGTATAGCTCTATAGAGGAGACGCGTTATGTTTAATATTTAATGTATTGTTATAATTGTAGCCATATGTAAATATCAGTGTAGGGAGCTGAGCTGTCAGTGGGTGTCAGCGTTGCATGTTTTCATGCCAGTGACGAGCAGCAAGGTTGGATTATTTTAGATTATGTATCCACAGAAATGTACTTGATTTGTTTATTATAGTTCTTAATATTCAGTGGCTTTAATCATTCATATTCCTCATTTATTTGCTCTGTGGATTTGAGATGTTTTGTGATTTAGGGGGGAGGAAAAACAATTTGAAGTGTAAAATTGGTGCTATGTTTAAACCCAAGCAAACTCAAGTAATTTTGACCCTTTTTGAAACTTAAAGCGCCAGTGTGAACCTAAGCAAACCACAGTTGTGCTTTACTTCACATATAAGTCAGATATGTGTATAGATCCTGGAGCGGGTGCGCCTCCATGTTTCTACTGTAGCCTAAAGCAGGACAAAATGAACGCAGACTTTATTTAACTATAATCTTTCTTGTTGACAGCATAAAAAGCGACAATGAGCGTCTGTGAAAACAGACTGAGGGCACCGCATGTTTGCTAACATGAAGGGATGTTTGAGGACAAGGGAGTTAGTTTTTGTCATCTGTCTTCTTTCCAGTAGATGTCTCCAAAGGGAGTACGCTGAGGGAGTAGACACACACACACACACACACACACACACACACACACACACACACACACAAAATGTGGTAGCTTTAAAATAGTAGAGAAGAGGCAGACCAACACATTTAGCAGCCCGAGCACTTCCTGTTTCTCAGTTTGAATCCCTTCTCTCTGCATCGTGAACGTAAACTCGCCTGCAACTTTATGCGTTAGTCACTTTTATTCTGTCTTTCTCAACGACTCAACTTTAATGGTTTAAACTACCTCTGTTTTGCATCTAACCTTGTATTTTTCTAGACATGCTGACACAACCTTGACTTTGACTTAGTTTAAAGCAACTTGTGTATTGACACATTTAGTCAGTCCGTGCTACTCGCCCACAGCAATATTTTTGAAATAAAGTATTATTATTCTCTGACTTTGGTTTTGCTGACTGTTGGTGGTTGAAAAGTCTATAAAAAATCCTCTGTTGCTTTTTTAAACGGCAGAGGTGAATGTCAAGAGTGTCTTAGATCAGCACAGGTGGAATGCACGGTCGACCAGTAATACCAGTTTCCCGAGGTTTTCTCACTCTGTGAGCGACAACACCTGAAGCAGGACGATTTCTTCTCACTTTGCACCAGCTCAGATGCGATGGCGACCAGGCTCTGTGAAGATGACCTTCTCTGTCCCCAGTGCTCCGACATCTACTGCCTCCCCGTCCTCCTGCAGTGCGGCCACAACATCTGCAAAGTTTGCCTGCACAAGTTCTGGGAGCTAAAAGCTTGCCGGGAATGTCCCGTCTGCCGCACCGTCTCCATCCCAGAGAGGCCTCCCATCAACCTGGCCTTAAAGATCGCAGCCGAGGAGTACCAGGGGCAACGGACTAGTAGAGACCAAGGCATCTGCCTTTTACATGAGCATAAGCTGACGATCTTCTGCCAGAACGACGAAGAGCCCATCTGTCTGGTGTGCCAAACCTCAAAGCGGCATAAAGTTCACGAGTGTTGTCCGGTGGTGGAGGCCTCTCAGCAGAAAAAGGTGAGTTAAAACGTAAAAAGAGAAAGAATCACAGCGAACTCATCTGTGAGGGCAAAGCTCAACAGCATACCGACGTAACATGATGAAACCTGTCATCGCCTTTCAGAAAGAGATGGCTGCTCTGCTGGAGACGCTGAAGAAACAGCTCAGAAAGCTCAACAAGACTAAGGAGGAGTGGGAGGAAACCAGAACTTATATTCAGGTACATTTTTCAGCAAAGACACTAAGAAGATTCCCAGGAATTCACTGTTGTCACTGATAACAAACCCAAGAGTTTCATTTATCCGGCTCTACGTTCCTCCTCAGAATCAAGCCGCTGAAAACGAGGAAGCAATCCAGGGGGAATTTGACAAGTTGCACAAATTTCTGGTGGAGGAAGAGAGACATCGGCTGAAGGTGCTCAGGCAGGAAGAGGAGGTTAAGAAGCAGGTGATGTCTGAGAAGCTGAAGACCCTCACGGAGGAGATCCAGAACCTCTCGGCCAACGTCGGTGACATTGAGATGGCCCTCAAAGAAAAGGATTTGCCATTTTTAATGGTATTATTAGTTTTGCTGTTAACAGCCACACTGTTAACCTGTTGTTTTAAAGGTTGCTCATTCTCTCTTTTCTTTCTTTAGGATTACAAGCAGACAAAGAAAAGGTGAGCAAGCATCTCACTGGCAAGTCAAGTTAAACTCCCACTGTGCAAAAGTGCATCCAAGCCCTTCAGTCTTGCACCAGTGTTGTCGTCTGCAACCACAGTCTGACTGCACAGTAGCCAAACAGCCAGAGGCTGAGAACAGACAACAGAAAATCTCTTTAAAATTGCATTCACAAAGAGTCTTTGGGGTTCTCTGAACGTCGGGAGGATGGGGGGATTTATTCCTTCATGGCTGCTGACACCGGAGGGTGTTTGAGATGCTCGCTGAGAAGCAGAAATTGTCTCTGTGTTTCAGGGCCAAGTGCAATATTCACGAGCCAGAGTGCATACGAGACATCCTCATCAACTCCGCAAAGCATCTCGGATCGCTGAAGTTTGGAGTCTGGAATAAGATGGCTACACATGTGAAATGTGGTGAGTGGACAAGTGCGTTGAACTGATAAACAAGACAAGGTTCACCATCGTGTGTTCACATCTGGACATTTCACATCTCCTTTCAGTTCCTTTTGTTCTGGATCCAAACACAGCTCAGTCCAACCTAGAGTTTTCCGAGGAGTTAACCCGTGTGCAATACTGCAGAAAACGGTTGCTACCTGACAATCCCGAACGATGCACTAGCCGCGTGTGTGTGCTGGGAGCCACTGGTTTCACATCTGGGAAGCACAGCTGGACTGTGGACGTGGGCCAAGGCCAAGACTGGTACATCGGAGCAGCTGCAGAGTCCATCAAGAGAAAGAACGCAGTCTTCCTCAACCCGACGGAGGGTTTCTGGGTGATCGGCCTGTGCAACGGGGACACCTTCTGGGCTCAGACCTCGCCTCGCGTCAAGCTGGTGCTGAAACAGAAACCAGGGAGGATTACTGTAAAACTGGACTTTGATAAAGGGAAGGTCGTTTTTATCAACGCTGAGGATTCTACAACAATACACACATTCAATGACAGATTTGTGGAGAAGATATACCCATATTTCTCACCTGGACTGTATAAAGACGGAAAAAGCTCCAGTCCGCTAACAGTTTGTCCTCGGAAAATAACAGTTAATGTGGAGTAGACAGTAGAATAATAATCAGAAGATTGATCCAGAAGTCAGTAACTCATCTCATGGTCTCAGTGTAACAAGTAACAAACAAAAATCTTCAGGAGAGTAAATGTTGCTTGTGTCATAAACTGAAAGACTTTGGACATTCCAGAGAATAATCACAATTTTTCAGTGAAAACTTAAGTCCTTCATTTATGTGTGGTTCTGTATGGGTGGATTTTCCCCCTTGGTTTTAAAGCTATTTTTAAACTCAACTGTGTTAGTACTGAGGTGTGGTGCTTTAAATAGAGCATAAACTGGCGGTTTGATCTTATTATTTTCTTCTTTAGTGTCATTGCTAAAGCAGCAATGACACTAAATAGCATTTTATTTTGAAACTAACTACCACAAAGCGGTGACCACTTAACATTGGATCAACGGTCTGTGGACCGAAGAGAAGATAAAATGCTACAGAAATTGCACTTTTAAAGGACGTAGTTTGGCAACGACATGTTTCTATCAACCAACTGACTAAATTCTTCGGCTGGATTAATTATCGCAGTAATTATTCGACACGGTATTGGGGTTCTATACGTTGGTTTACGACTATATACAATAGTTTACGGCACCGAGACGGTAGGTTCGATAGAAATGTGCACCTTTAAAATTAAAAGGCGCGTATTTTGCTTTCATTTCACAAGTAATCTGAAATACAACTTTTGAAAAGTAAAACTTGAACCGCCATGAATAAAATCATGGTGGCTTGTCAGCTGACAGCAACATCCGCTGCGAGATTTCAAAATAAAACCTGTCGGAGAAAAAAAAAAGCTGCAATTGCTACTAATAACTAATGTTAATACCAATAGTAACTACAAATATTTCTGCAAACAATCCACTGTTCCAGTACGGTGTCAATACAGATGAAGAATGGTCTTTTTCACTTGAACATTAAAAGCAAAGAAAAGAAGTTAAGGCAAATTTTCAATAAATTTTGAATTTTGGAAGCATAGTAAACCTTTTAAGCTGATGTTCTCTTTTCTACCAGAGCAAAGTTTATACCAGCTTTCTTGTTAAGCTTTACCCCAAAAACTTAAAGAAATACTTTATAAGTAGTTTAGGCAGCTCAGCAATTTTAATCTAAATATAACAAAGGGGCTTTTTTTCATTAACTTTCAAAGACTGTTTCTGCACCCTACAACACTTAACAATCACAGCTGCTTTTATTCAAAACTTTTATTCTGAAAATGTTGGTTTCCACATATAAAATAAGCTCTTGTTGGATTTGAACTTGCCGGTCCTCTGAAGCGTTTGTTTGAACTGACGTGTCCTCAGAGGAATCTCAACCTGCTGTCGGCACTTTTAGGAAAATGGATCCTCACGGGGGACAAAACAGTTGCAGGTTTACTGACTGTACACAAGCCTCATCTCCTCCTGCTGCTGTTGCACATTTGAAACAGTCCCTGCAGCCTCCTTCTCAAGCCCTCTTGGAGCAGCAACGATGCAGCAGCTTTTTGAAAAGGTTCCTGAATTCTGTGTTGAAAATTGTGTAGATGACGGGGTTGAGAGCGCTGTTGACGTAGCCGAGCCACGTTACCACGCTCATCAGCGCCGCTGGGATTTGACAGTCCTCACAGCGGGCCCGCA
The DNA here is from genome assembly GCF_003711565.1 of Takifugu flavidus. Classification (NCBI taxonomy): domain Eukaryota; kingdom Metazoa; phylum Chordata; class Actinopteri; order Tetraodontiformes; family Tetraodontidae; genus Takifugu; species Takifugu flavidus. Next base: position 5,047,345 of record NC_079532.1, read on the forward strand.
GGGTGTGAAGGACAAAGAAGGGAGTCCAGCAGAACAAGAAGGCACCTGTGGGAACAGACGAGGGAGAAGAAGGGACTGATTGAAGTGTTCCATTTTTCTCTTTGCCAGATTTTTTGTTAATCGCGATTGTCAGTGAGTTCAGTGGTCAGTTTTCTGGCAACGCTCAAAGTTGCCAGGTAAATCCAGTTTGCAGCGCCCTGCAGACCGCCAAACCAGGTCAGCAGTACAGCTGAGTTACCTCAAAATAGCTCCGGAGTTTTGAGCTACTCGCAAGAAAGAGATTCCCCAAACAAAAGTACCTGCATGCCGACTGGATCAACAGGCGCAATAATTGGATTTCAGATTAAGGCGCTGCAGGATTAGCTACCATGTGATAAAGGGAAGCACTTCGACGCATTAGTATCAACGCTGACTGCTAATAATAGGTCGACCTTCTCTGACTGATGTATGTCAGCGGAGGAGCAGTGCTCAAGTGTCCACTGCCTGCAGACAGCAAAGGCTATTACGAGGCATTCAGGTACATGTCCGGGTGATTTTATGGAGCCTAATCATCTATAGATCCAGTGTCACCCTTGATTACGCGTGTCTCCGGTGATCCAATCTTTGTGCAGGTTCTAAATGCCACTTGAGATCTGATTGGAGAAATCACCTTCTGAGGTGCTCTGACCCACTTGTGACCACATTTATCAGGCCGTGATGATGTCATGGGCTTTTTTGAGTGAGGTTTTCGGACACTGAGACCACTTTCTCATTGTCACTTTGGTGACTTTTCACACCTCCAAATTCACATACAACCTCTGATTATTATGACGTTACTTAACAGGAAGTGACCTCACCCACGACGACAGGAAGCACCTTCATGGCCTTCCTTTCACGGCTGTTGATTTTGGCCCTCTTCCGTCTGCGAGGGTCAGGGTTGAATTGGATCTCTGCGAAGCTGACCGCTGGTACCGGCGCTCTATACTCCGAGGAGGGAAAGGGTGGTTCTGGGGATGGGAAGTTGGACATCTCATCCAGAGTCTCTGTTGGTTCCCTCTCTATGATGGGCGGCAGGGGCGGAGGCAGCGAGGCCAAAGGCGGCAGCGTGGCCGCGGCCTCCTGGAGCTTACGGCAGGCCTGGATGCTGTTCCTGAGCTTGGCCTTGCGCGCTTCCTCCCAGCGTCTCAGGCCTCGGAACATGCCGCAGTACAGCAGCAGCATGATGGGACAGGGGATGAAGAAGGAGCACACGGAGGAGTACAGGACGTAGTCATTGTTCTCGAGTTTACACTCTCTGGGGTCGCGGCCAGGCATGTTGTTGATGCCAAATATGATGGGGGACGCCACCGCCAGAGCCAGGATCCAAGTGGCCGACAGCAGCACGGCCTGTCGCAGGTCCACGTGCTTCCTGTTGTAGTTGAGTGGTATTAACACGGCAATGAACCTGCAGCAAGGGAGAAGATAAAAATGGCTTGGAAAAAAGCAAACTGCTCCATTTTTTAAGGATTTAAATTTTAGCTAAAGCGCTCACAACTTAGGATGGTTAAAAACCTTTAGCCTTCAGTTTGTCAGAGGACAGATGTGAGGAGCTTCTAATCTGAACTGGTGCCTGTTGCAAGCGACAGTGACAGGAAAAACTCCTTTTAACAGAAATAAACCTTGAGCACGACCAGGCTCCTGTGGGGAAATGTTAATGCACTTTTGAATAGTTTGAATGTGGTTTTCTCAGGGTTTAAATGTATTAAGCAAATTAGAGATTTTAATGTGCACAGCAGAAACAAGATCAGATGTGCAAATGTAATGGAAGAAAACCTGACCTCTGTGACTTTCACCTGAAAATATTGATAGTAACACTTTATTCCACCCCGGTTCTTTGCTGTAATTTATCCATGAGCAGGTCATGGCGTCATCAGACCTGCCTGCCTCTGCAGAGCAGCAGCAGGTGGACTCCACAGACCTCCGGGGTCCAATTCCTCCTCAGTCTGTTCAATTATTTAGACTGTTTGATCTGGTTAAACATCTAAATGCTGCAGGCTGCTCCCAAAAAGCTCCAGATCATCACCATCAGTCCACGTTAGCATGATGGCGTCCATCCGTCACGGATTTAATTGTATTTTTCCAGCATTGCAACAAGAGATTTGAGGAGCATTCGGGGTTTCCAGCTCAGGTTTTCATTCGTCACCATCAGCCGAGAGTTCAGATAATCTCATTGACGCTGGACAGAGCTCACACTCCATCACGGCAGACGCATCCTTCATGTGAAGCCTTATTTGGTCTGCTTGGATTTTTTTTTCCAAGGCAGCTTTTAAAGGAAACAGAATAAAGGCCATCATTGTATTTCTTCGTCAGTGGGCTGTGGCTGACCGACGTGACCTCCAAACAGAAGGCTGAAATTCCCTGCAAACTGGACCACTTAAGGTTGTAGTTTGATTGCTTAGCTGTGGCTGCTTGATGACCCAGACACGTTGATTAGCGTTCCTGTAGAGACACCCTGTGAATTACAGCTGAGCAGGAATTACAAGTCACAAACTTTCACATCCGGCAAAATCCACAGCAATTTATGTTGGAAAAAACACAGAGAAATTCTGATTTGTTTATGAAACAGGTTTCTTCCCTGAAGAAGTTAAATGTAGCTGTTCCCTCATCCACTTCAGTTTTCATTTGGATTATTTTTCACACTTATTTATGGTGATATTACATTTAACTGGTTGCTATTTTAATGGAAATGGAGCTATGCTACAAATTGTAATTCAAAAGCACTTGTTTCCTATTTGCAACATAGCTCAGGATGGTTTGTTCTTCCCTTTGTGTTGTGTTGTTGTTGGAGTACACCAGGTTAATTGAGTGTAAAAACATGTTTGTTTAACTCAAATATGCACTTCTCATAAGAGGCCTACAAACAATCTGGAGGTTAATGGGATCATTCCTGAATTCGTCTATTTCTTTTTGCCAGTCTTGTCCCGGTTGACCTGCGTTTGGCTTGTGTTCAATTGAATTTTAAAATGAGCTGCCATTTTCCTTGGTGCTGACCTGTCGACGCTGATGGCGCAGAGGTTGAAGATGGAGGCCGTGCACAGCATGACGTCCATTGTCATCAGGTAGTCACAGATGGTGGTGCTCAGGGGCCACACGCCATCCTGGAACTGGCCCAGGAAGCAGAAAAGGCACAAAATATAAATACAATATGACATTTTGAAGAGGTGTTAAACAAAACATGTCAGTCTAGCTGTCAATCTTTTCATTGTTCACGTAGTTTTACATATTTAAAGGTTCAGGTGCCATGTAACACCAAATGGTTCCATTTATAGAACATGTACAGAGAGAAGAAGAAGTGGCAAACATGGACTCATTACCATTGTTGGTCATACTCTAGATTGGCCCTGATGCAGGGCCCCTGGCCCGAGTCATGGCCCTTAGAACACACATACCATCACCTAAAGCATGCTTGGCTGGCGCTGTCTGAGCTTTGATTGGCCATGAAGGACAATAAACTATTGATGCTATAATTAGAATTGCCTGTAAAGGAAAGAAGCTCCGCATCACCAACTGGTGCAATACTTGTCCCTAATGTAAATAACAACGAGCTTCAAAATAGTCACAGAGAACAAAGTGTTCATATGAGAATCTATAAATCATGATTATATTAAACTGCACGATGCCACAGAGGGAGAGGGGCCTGTTGTTCCGGGGTCAACTAAAGTTAACAGGAATGTTTCACTGCACCAGCACAAAGAAAACGGCTGTGTGATGACACAAAAGCATTAAAGCTGATGGCTAATGCTAGGGTTAGCTTAACAAACACTTTTCTTTAAAATAAGTTCTGAGAGTGAAACTAAACTTGTCCCAAACATTTAAAAATGTAAAGAAAATTGCAAGAAACTGGTTGGACTATTTGGGGTTTTTCATACATTTGAAAGGAGAACTTATTAAACTTCCCATTGCCAGGTCACATGGCACCATCCATGTGGACCAGGAAAGAGGCGGGCGTTCTGGAGTTTCAGAATGAATTAACTGGAGAATATTCAATTCCAGGCAACAAGACTTTGTAAACAATTATATTTTAAGATCAAGACGATCCTATGCTGATGGGTTTTAAATTAGTTATTTTTTTAAATCACAAATACACTGAAATACACTGTCAGTTGTTAACACAATTACATTTCTTAATTTTTTTTTTACCGTTCCACTGCATCCTCTTTTTACAGACATTGGCACCAATAATGTGTTTGAAAATATAAATAATTTGTCAAAAACAACATAACTTCGTGATTTATTTTTAAATTCCTGCGCATTTTAATTGAGAAGTAATTAAAGTTAAGTTAATGGGATGTACGAAGGATTAGAATAAGGGTTCATTCAGACGTTTTAACATGTAAAGCACAGAGAATTAGCCCAAAATTGATTGGGTTATTTAGTATCATCATACAATCTGCGTCAACAAATAAAGATGCATTCTCCTTGAAATCAAGTAACTACGTGGGATAAAATGTACAGATCTCTTTTACTTTTCTGTATTGTAATTGAGCTGAAGGTCTTCTTAAAACTTTCATCGCCGTGTGTGCGCGCAGATCTCACCTCGGAGTAGACGAAGAGCGGCAGGACGAGCACGGCGAGCATCAGATCCGCCACCGCCAGGCTGACGATGAAGTAGTTGGTGGTGGTCTTCAGCGCTTTCTCCGTCAGGACGCTCAGACACACCAGCAGGTTCCCGCAGATGATCACCACGATCAGCAGCACCCCGAACACCAGCGCGGGCAGGTTGCGCTCCTGCGCCGCCGCAGCCTCCGGAGCGGCCACCGACGCGCTCAGGTTGGCTGCCATCTCCGCGGCTGCTCGGTTCCGTCCCGAGTTGGGTCGAACGGTCTCATGAATGCCGTGGCGGACTTTGATCCTCGCACTGTGTCATTATTGTGTCATTAAGGTGTCACGGAGAGTTCAAATCCGCGGAGTTCAGATTCGCAGCCGTGCGCACTTGACGCACAAAAAAGCAAAAGAAACACACAAAAAAACCCTCCAGGTTTAAGACAGTAAACATATGACAGTGGCAAAATAAAGCACAGGTCAACAATAACGCTATCAAAGCATTATATTTCTATTAAAAACACTCTATGGCAAATATGCCGCCGTGGAAAATGACGAGCGGTGCCGTGAAGATGTCATATAAAATCACCGGAAATATCGGATGTTTAGGAGGCTGAGCAGAAGTCCATGGTTCTCCTCCACCGTCAGGATCCGGAACAGAACTCTACGGGCCCAGTCCTGTCACACTGGGGTCAGAATTAGACGCTTAAAGCCGCTTAACAGGTGCGCTGAACGGTACGACCACTCCTTGGAGACACGGTTTGTGACGCCGCCACCCGTCCCATCATTGCCCCCTGCAGGGGCAATATCCACACCTGCGTGAACAGTCGACTGAAATGAAATGCACACAATTTCTGTTGATTTATCTGCATTCATGATATTAACTCTTTGAAAAATGATTCATTACAATACATTTCACTTTTGCTGAATGATCCAAATGAGGGAACTGTCCCTTTAAGACGCGTTTTCACGCCTGGTTCTGTTCTGTATGCAGCTGAAGTTCAGGATCAGACCTGCTCACTGGTGACGGGGTGAAAAAGGCATCGATGTGGGGTTTCTGCACAGCGGGGCTGGGGAAGGCCAGATGAGCGAGGGTGAGGAGGTGAAGGTGAGTGACTGCTGAAAGAGTGAATACTTTTATACAGACCCGTCTCTGTGGTTGTTTGAAAAGTGTGTTAATAATGTTAGATGAGACTAACCTTCTCATCAGAACCTCAGTCTGATTCAGGGATGGAAGTTTGAAAAGCTGAACTGCGGTCCAGGCTTCAGCTGACTCAACTGCTTCAGGAGAAAATGACTCATTTCAATTAAATTTTTTTATAAAACCTTGAAAAGGAAATGCATTCTTCTATTTCAGTGCAAAAATAAACAACAGGATGTGTTTCTCCCCTGTATTTCATGCTTAACCGGGCCTCAACGATCCAGTTGACATCAGATATCATGTAAAATATGTGTATCCATGGAGAAGACGTGGTCAGGGTTCAGTCGATAAAATTGCACCTGTTTACTTTCTTTATCTTAAAATGTTAATGTATACCTGATGCGTCGACGCTGTATGCACAGGGAACAGTTGTCTTCTTGTTGATGCAGGCCCACAGACTTGAGATTAAAATATGGAACCTAAAGATGGACGTGAGTGAACATTTAAACCCGACGACCACAGAACCGTGCGGTGGATCAGATTGTTTCTCTTCTGCTCCCCCACCACTGAAGGGACAATCTAATTTTGTTTAACATCACTCCAGCAGAAATGGAGTCACTATATTTATTTGTTTTAATTAAAAAAGGATGTTTGTGTTCAGAAGGCAAAGCTGAACACAAGATAAAGTGCAGCGTTCATCAGAAACCAGCAGCACACTGTCATCCACATCAGTCTGTTTTCATTCCCGTGGGCTTGTTTTAATTTGTGGCCCCACTGATGAGTCTGCCTCCAGCCTCGGCCTGTTCTCCATCAGCCAGTTCTCAAACTATGTCCCCGATACTGGGTTCTCATCTAAAAATCACTGTCAACACAGCAGATAATTTCAGTGATTTGAGCAACTCTGGTGTGGAAAAAATGGGAGGTGAGGAGGGAAAATGAAGATTGTGGGAATTGAAGAGACTTTTACCGGGGGAAAAAAGTACAAGTTATAGTTTCTTTAAATTGATCAAAGTAACTTTCAGAACACGTACAGTCACACATCCTGGTCCCATTTTACAGCCATTGTGGGCTGAAATGGAACCTGAGCCTGGAAGTGTGGGAGTAATTATTGAATCACTGAATACTCTCTCTAATAGACACTGTCGCATTATTTACAATAATTTGTAAATAGATCACACAAAAATAAAGTAATTTCCCCAGAGGTTTTCTGAAGAGACACCTAACATCACTGTAGTCACATCGAGGACAGTGGAACCACCTCAGTGACCCTGGAGTTCTGAAGCCATGATGTTATTCTGGACCCCAGAGTCTGCTTAAAGATGTTCCAGAAGTCCCTTCTCAGTACTGGGAGTCTCAGCTCATAGAGGAAATGGTTTGTTCAATTTTCTAACTGTAATGAATTATCTGCTGCCACCTGCTGGCCTATTTTATAAAACCTCTTAAGAAAAAAATAACGTATTCCACAGCTATTTAACTAAATATTATCTTTATTTTTTTATGAGCAGACATAAGATACAGAAAAACTGTTTGGATGTTTTGGATGCACCATTTTCACCCAGTGTCAGAATTTAAAGAAAGAAAAACTCTCTAAATGTTGTTGCTGTCAATCTGCTGCAGAATGACTCACTTTTAGAAAAGAAATATGTGCAATATGTACTTTTCTACCAATCTTTAATATTACATGTGAAGCTCATCTCATGAAGAATGAAATACTGGAGGTATTAAGTTAAATTAGGTGTTCCATCCATCCTGGATTAGTGAGCAATCATAGCTTTTATACAGGTTGCAGTCTTGACATGTGTTAGTGATGCCTTCTCGGCTGGTCAAACAGGACTAATACATCACAGAAAATGGCCTTCCTCTTTTCAACTCACAGTGGCATCACTGCTGTTATTGTTCTGTAATTTCTGGTGATTAAAACAGGAAACTGAAGCCAGAACGATGCTATGGAATCCAAAGTAAATCCATTTGCCCAGTTTACCAATAGGCCACCAGACAGGAATGAGCAGATATCATGTGCTAGCAAACAGCAAACTGTAGTATCAACTACCACAAAAAACATAGCATTACAAAGTTGCCATGAAAGTGCAAAATTTGAATTAAGTAGGGCTCGTTTCATTCATTAATTCAGCCTTCTTTGGTTTCACTTTGCACGCTCCAGCCTGTTACCCAGAAATTGATCAGTGTGTCATTTTGTGATGTCTAAAGTAGAGCTCAGGGACAGAGAGGCAGAGATGTCTTGTAGGAGTTTTAAGCATGGAAGCAACGGAGTCATGTTTTTCTCTTAAAAGGCCTCAAGGCCTCTGCTCCAATGGAAGGAGCAATGAGGTGAAGAAAGCCCTTAAGAAGTTGAAGATGGTGTAGCTGGTGTAGTATTGGAACACTTGTAATCTCAGTATTTGCTACTTCAAAAATCTGTCAATATAATTCCTGAATGGCATTTGCTGAATGACACTGGCACTTTTCTTGCAGATTAGTCCAAACAATTCAGTCGAGTGGTGTAACCTTATAACTCCTCCAGGCTGTCAACACCGTCATTGAGCAGGAAGTGAGGTCGAAGCACAGACATGATGGGGCCTCGCGGGGCCCCAGCCAGACAGTATGCCTCATCCACATTCACTCCGTGGGATCGCAGCCTCTTCAAGGCGCTACTGCAGCTGTCCCTGCCACCATGGGGCGTCACCAGGACAATGGCCAGAGGGGCATTGAAGAAGTCAAACCTCTGCCGCATCTCACCAATATGAGCCAAGAAACTCTGCAGGGGTACAATGTGAAGTTTCTAAAGAAAGGAAATAAAAACAGAGGTCATGGAGTTGTTGCTGAGAGTACCTGAAGATACTGCTGTCTACTGTTGGGCTGGAGGATGGCGTCGCCACAGATCATGACTCTGAGCTGATCTGATGGACAGAAAGTCTGTTCTTGATCCAGTAGCCCTGACAAAACCCCTGAACAAAAGAGACAAAGTGTGAATCACAAACATACCCAGGAAACCATGGCTGCCAAGCTGTCTTCACCATCACAGTCAACTGTAATATGCAAGAGGAAACTTCCTGACCTTTATGCGACACCCGCTGCACCTCATTGATGTCCGTCGTCAAGAACAGATGTACCTGATTTTGCAGTAAGCCCTCAACCAAATTGTCCTCACTACAAAAACAGAATTTGCTTACTTGAAGACCTGGGGAAGAGAGGCGAGATAACATTAGGACCATCAGACTCCATCACTGAGCAGTACCTGACTGGGACTTAAGTTGGCGCCCCATTACCGTGATGCCTGGTACTGCTAATGATGCGGGACCTCTGCTGTTGTTGTTGGCTGTCTGAGATCATCAGGATGACATCAAACAAAAGTGATTCATTGGGGTTTTTCTCCAGGAGACATTCATTCACTCGCTGAAGAGCCTGAAGAATAAACCATGTAAAATATACATATGCATTTAATATACATGCCAATGTTTCTTGTCTTCAAAGTTAATTTGACTTCTTGTGTTTCAATATATTTCCAACATAGACATATACCCTATATGGGTGAATTTACAGTTGAAAAATACGACTTAACTGAGGTGGAAACACCACCATAATGTGGATGAGCATTTGTGGTAAATATTATTTGAGTGAAACACTTTTGCTGATATGTTTTCCATGAAACAACCTATTCTGTGCTGCCATCTCTGCTTGTGATTATGGCATGTATACATCTAATGTCATCTAATTATTAAAATCATTTTTAATTAACCACTGGCTCCTTTAGTAAACAACGTTACCTGCAGCAGGGGGTGAGCCACGCCCAGTCTGCACACGTCATCGCTCTCGTCCAGCTCAAACACTGCGCGAGACGTTACCGCGACAACAGCAGCGCGATCGGCGTCTTTCTGCAAGAGACATAAAATGACCAGCTACTCTATAAGAATGTAAAACATTTCACGAAGATCAGAAAAACAGGGCTGGACCAACAGACAACAGCACGGAAACATAATGTATTACTAACAGTATAAAGCATAGTTTAAAGCATTTAATATTCCTAGTATGTGTTTGCATGAAACATTGCCTATTCTGTGCTGCCATCTTCACTTTCACAATACAGATTTTGTCCTGCATATAAATATTTCTGTAAATTCAGTGGCTGCCAGTAGAATCCTACTTGCCTAAGGTGTGTCGTACCTGTGGCACGTCAGTGTTTGGGATCGTGAAGACCATCTCGGCCTCTTCTTGAGCTCTCTTGTTTGGACTAGTTTCTATCTCAACAATCGTTACGGGCTAATGGATTCGTGCAGCTGTAAAACACTGCAATTAATAATGGAACAACAAACTAACCTACACTATACTTCCCAAAACCGAGAACTGTTTACTTCCGCCTCTTGCAGCTTTAAGAACGCGATGTGATGATGTCACTTCCGCTCTCTGGTGCCTTGGGGCGCCACGCCCACAGTTGTGATAATTCTGTCAGGTAAAATAGCGCAGTCCGCCTTTAAACCAAATCCTCCAAATCTGGACTAAGAGTAGAGCAGAAGCCTGACTGAAAGAAGCCTCGATTGCATTAGTGTTCGGAGTGGAGCGCGGGGAAATAAGGGAAAGTTTGCTTCATCTTTGTGTGACGGTGAGAAACTCTTCCTTTGTCGCCAATTTCCGTACGCCCTCCCTGTCCTTTACAGCTTGGCTCTCCATGGGTCTTTTAACCTGTGCCTCTAGAGAACGCCTGTTGGTGTTAGATCATCTCCTGATGAAGAAACCGATGATTTCAGGTTGTAGAAAGGCGATCGAGTGCAATAAAAATGTTGTGCCAGTCGTTGATTGATTGCTTTATTTAGTAATGAACTGACAGCAGTACACACACTGACCGTAAATAACTCATCGAACTCGTTTGCAGTTGTCAGTAGCGGATCACCAATGCCTGCATGATCACAGCAGCATTGTGATTGTTCAGATGCACAATGAGTGACATTTAGAAGCAGTCAGACTGGTCGCACAGTACACCATAATGGCACTGTTTTCAGGCTCCAGCTGTAACTGAGGTCACACTGTTTGCTAAACTTGGTGGGAAACCTTCCAACTTGTATTACAGAGCCATTTAGACAAGTCTAGAAATCTGCTTTGAGTGGGTTAGTTAATATGCAGAGTAACAATAACCCATTGATTCAATAGCTTGTGTTAAATACCTCTTTCTTCCGATTTCCAAACCCTCATTCTCTCCATTACATTAGCAGTAATCTGACATTTTGTAAAGGTTTCTACCTTCGGGGGAAATACATTAATGACAGCTCTGGTTTGCATTTTCATGTGCGTTAAAATGGCACACAAACATAATCCAAATATAAGAACATATTTTATCAAACTCTACAGAAATGAAGAATTTTTTTCAAGAGTATAACTCTGCGTGGCCAACGTCTCACACGTGACATTTGGCCAACGTCTCACACGCTGACTTTGCTTTTCGCAACTATTTACAGACCACAGTCCACAGTCGTGTGTCAGCACGACGATAAAATATTTATACCATTCTGAGCAAACAAGTGTGATGGTTTCACGTAACCACACCTGCTTGTGTGTCCGACGTCCTGCTTGGAGCTGCTATCTCTCACTGGTGACACCTCCTGTGAAAATGTTTATGCTCCAGAATTATGGATGAAGTAAACTAGTTTAATGTTGCCAAATCGTCTGGTATCAGTCAAAAGAAAGGTCATCCTGCTGAGCGCGGCCTTGACCAGTGCATGGAGCTCGCTCTGCTGCTACAGCAGATCATCTTGTGCACCGACTCACTCACAGTGCTAAATTGGTCGTGTTGAATAAATAAAATAAACCATTGATGCTTTGCAGGAAATTGCTTTGTCAGCAAAACAAAATTAGACACAAGGCCTGCCACTGAGATAGAAGCGGCCTAACATGACAACTGACGTGGCTCTGATCCAGGTGGTCAGGATATCTCTCGGACTCTCGGTTACCTGGAGCCATGTGGTCTGTTGGCCAGCTGACAAAGGCGTTCCCGGGATCAGATGGTAGCATCTGGTCTGAAGCAGTAAAGCTCATTCTTGGCTGGTGGGCCCAAATAGATGTCAGATGAGTACAGCACCTCCCCTTAATGTAACTGGGACTTTGTAGGGAGCTGTAGAAAATTTGTGTTATCACCTGGAACCATATTTTCAGTGTGGTCTTGGGGCCAAACTGGCACATCAGCTCCTCCTCCTTTGATCTTTCTTTCGAGGATTAAGGAGCTTTGACGCAAAGCAGTGTTTTAAAATACATTAGAGATATGTCACATGGTGTTACAGCTACACCCTATACGATTGGTTTTCAGCTCAGCCACGTTCAGCAACTATAGGAAGAAATACAACAGGAAACCACATAAATCCAATCCTCCCTGTACGCAGTCCTCATCCAAATTCTGACACAAAGAAAGGCTCAAACTAATTTTGAGGCTACAACACTAAATAAGTGCACTGTCCAACTAGCTGATAGATGCACATGCAGCTAACACTCACTAATCTCTCTTCCAGGGTCTTTAGTGCCAACATCTACATCATGTTCAGGTAGAGAGTGGCTTCATCATACACATCATGCGGAAGCGCCTGGACAGGATCCGGTTCCGTGGCCAAAAACGGGAGGATTTTGTGGATTTGGCTGAGTCACCAAACACTTCTGACACGGAATGCTCAGAAGACATTGTGAATAAACCTCAGTCCTCCCTCCGCTATTCAGAGGAGCTGAGGGATGTGGATGGAGGAGAACCTCAGAGTGATGCACAGGTACGCAAAGACCTGAAACACCCGTGGTGTCAAAGCACAAACGAGATCAGCTCATTCAGGGCCGACAACCAACTCCCTTATGTACAGAAATATGACCAGGATAGTTTTAATCTCTCCTGTGCTTCATGCCTCCCAGGCAGGATCATTTTCTGCCGCTCTTCAGGATGATTCTCGATCCGACCTAGTTGAGATCAAAGGTCATCTAGAAATCGCCTTGTTAGAGAAACACTTCTTACGTGAGTACGCTGCCTTGAACAGTGAAGATTGTACCTTTTTCTTCAATGCGACAAATGAATCAGCTGAATTTCTGGGCTGTTTCTCCCATTAAAGAGTCAGTATAGAGAGAATAAAGTCTATATTCTCATTCTCTCGTGATCGTGTTACTAGCTGAACCTTCATGACCTCGAAGTTAGATTTATTGATTTCAATCCAGCGGTCCAGTTAATCCCTCTGTCGGCTCCAAACGTGCCCTTCTCGCTATCACAACATGGCGGTTAGAGTCTGATCATATTTGTCCGTCCCAGAGGAGGAACTGAGGAAACTGAAAGAGGAGTCTAATGTGGACTCGCTGAGACAGGAGCTGGAGAAGGAGCGCAGCAGATGTGGCGAGCTGGAGCAGAAGATCAACGACATGCTGAGATCCAGGTGCTTGATTCACATCGCCTGATGCGATGAGCAGGCTGTCCCTGTGGCTTTAGACCTTCACTAACCGCATGATGTTTATGTCTGTCCGTCATGTCACAGCCTCGAGGACTCTCCGTCTTTGAGACCTAAAGCTCCGCCCCCTCTCGTGCCTACAGGCAGCATTAAAGGTGAGCCATGGAATCACCTTGAAACCTTCTGCCCTTGAGCTCACTTTTAAATAACTTTGAAGATTATTTGAAGACAGTTTCATAAAGAAAAGTTAAAAATGTATGAACTAGTGCACAGGTCACAATATTAAGTCGACTTCAAGAAGATGAGGTCATTCTTAGTTGTTATACTATTAAAAAAAGTTGGTTTTACTATAATTAAATAATCAAATTGCACCCCAACATACAGTATAATGATTTGTTTACCCTTACTAATTCCCTGACCACAGAAAAACCTAAGGATACTCTTTCAGACACCCTCTGGAAATGGGTTTATGATCATTTTGGCGTGTATATCGAGGACTTCCGCTTTCAACCGGAGGTGCACACGGTGGAGACGGAGGAGCCGCTGAGTGCCAAGAGGTAAGAACAGGACAGGAAAGAGTTATTTTCCCTGATTTTAGTGGTAAAGTTGTCTCAAAACTCAAATCTGGTTTCTTATTTGCAGGTTGACAGAAAACATGAGGCGTCTCAGTGAGTACATAGATACATCATCAGCTGTCCCTTTACTTTAGGCAATGTGTCCTTGAATGAAGCGCTATGCAGATATGCTATACATTTTTTTGGCCTGTTTTCCAGAGCGAGGGTTCAGGCCAGTGACCAACTTCATGAGGAACCTTTCTGCTTTATCAAGCTGGTACTCGGTCTACACATCAGCCATCGCCTTCATCGTAAGGCAGCGGTCTCCTCGCTAACATTTCAGATTCATCCAGATCAGACCTCTGGCTTTCAGCTGATCTGTGGTCTCTGCGTGTCCTCCTCAGGTTTACATGTATGCTGCCTGGAACGGCTGGACCATCCCAATGTTCCTGTTCCTCGCTCTCCTCCGGCTCTCCTTGAATTATCTTATTGCCAGGTCATTAGCCTCTCCCTCCTTGTCCTCCGCCAATCAAATATCAGAATTTTTTTCCTCATTTTCAGCCCTGACACGCAGGCCTTCACTGACAGTCTGAATACGGGTGTTGATACCTTGTGTGGTGAGTTTGCACTGATATCTACCTGTGTCTTCCCATAATGCACTGCTATCAGGGGTTGGAGAATTCAGTGGAGCATTGTGCCTGAAGTCTCAGAGCCCGTGGTGAGGAATTCAATCTTTGAGGCTGAGGTGTTCAGGGTGGCCAGAGTTGGACAGTTATTGACATTTGGGTCTCTGATGCTTTCAGGAGCCCCCTAAAGAAGATCTGACAGTGTCCGAGAAGTTCCAGCTGGTTCTAGACGTTGCCCAGAGAGCTCAGGTGAGACGTGATAGACAAGCCGAAGATTTATTGACTATTTTTCCCCGTTGCTGAACGGATTTGGATAACAGATGCTTTAAATTTCCCTTTCACAGAATCTGTTTGGGAAGTTGGCAAACATCCTGGAGAAAATACGGAAGTGAGTTCTTCTGCTCACAAACACATCCTCAACTGTTGACTGTGGTGACTGTTTAAATGTGCCTGGTTTCTGTGTAGTTTGTTCATATGGGTTCGGCCTGAGTTGACTCGGAAGCTGTATGTGGGTCTGTTGGTGGCCTTCATCTCCTCCTGCCTGCTGCCATACAAACTTCTGGGCTTCATCATAGGTTGGTCGGATGCTCTCAATGAGGGATAATCTCACACTTTAATCACATAAACTCTCACTTACTGAATTTAATACCACTAAAACTGATTGGATGACTTCCTTTAAACACATGAAATGAGATTATTTCATTATTCAATGTGTATTTTTTGGTCCATAATTCACTCTGCAGAGTGAGTGCGATTAGCATCTTCTTCCTTCTCAGGCATGTATGCTGGCATAAAGTTCTTCATCATCGACTTTATCTTCAAGAGGTGCCCCAAGCTGAGGCAACGCTTCGACACCCCATACATCATTTGGACCAATTTACCCACGGACCTGCAGCTAAAGGAGCGCAGCAACACCCTGATGAGCAGACGGGTCAGTACACTCCTGACAGGCCACAGAGCTAATGCACTTTAGCATTATTAATAAACCTGTCAGGATCAACAAAGCAGCTTTCCAGTAGAATGTCTTCAGAACATCTTCTAGCCGAAATAGTAAAATGCTACAGAGATGTTATTACAAATTAGAACTTGTCCCAGTGGGTGGCGTCTGGTTTGTCTGGTTTCACTTCATTGTCATTTTCTCTCTCAGCTGTCTGAGTGTGAACAGGTAGGATCCTGGTGTGTGGTGTGTATTTATAGCCACAGTGTAGAGGACAGTGATGTGTGCTGTAGTTGGAGCTGTACACTAGTCAGCATTTAGTCTGTTAAAACTCAGATTTCCCTTCTGGTCAGACTAACAGTGAATGCCTCATGACTGATAAAAATTATTTGGTTTTAGCTCTTTATAACTTGCGGATTTTGTTGTGGCTGTCTTAGGACCAGCTTGAGTTGGATCTGCTTTGTTTCACTTTTTTCCCTCAAAGTGCTTGTATTTTTCCTCCTTTGTCACATTCTAGCTCCTATAAAACAATTTACTGATTTTAAACAGCACAGAGAGTAAAATCAAATAGTTGTTTCACCTGGAGAGGTGAGGCTGGAGCTTCGCTCTGATTGGTCAGTCCTGTTCTCCTTCCTGTTCACCACATTAGCTTCCTGCAGCGGGGGCTCGGGGAAGTGTCGGCGCCACGGCTCCTCTGGTCAATCGGGATGAGGACGGTGGGCGATACTACAGCACCAAGAGAGGAGCTTTTCATGAAGTCTTCAACCTTCCAGAGAGTGAGCGCCCCCTGGCAGGTGGGTGGAGAGATTTTAGACCAGACTTTATGTAGTGTGATAACATAACCAAAAAGAAAATGTTACTGTCTGCTGCTGTAAAGCTTTTATGTTTTAGAGCCGATCCAAAGCAAAAGAATCTGACTATCTGACCTGTTTTCCTCTTCTGCAGTGTGTGAGAATGGCTGGCGCTGCTGCCTCATCAACAGAGACCGGAGGACGCCAACCGATTACATCCGTAATGGAGTCCTCTACGTCACTGAGAAGTGAGTCCTAGTTGGATGGCAGCACTGGAAACTGGACTGGAAATACTGAGAGTCTGACCCACACGACTCTGCCACCTACCGGTCGCTTCTGTTATTGCATCAAAACGATGACGACAGACCAATGAAATTTACAACTCATCAACAGCAAACACACATTAGTGAATTAAGGGATTTAATCTGACTACATTTTTCCTGTGTGACAAATTTAATATGCCTTTAATTATAAACAATGTTATTTTATTAATTAAAACCTAATACATTTTTATTTTTCCCTGAAAAGCTGTTCATGCAGCTTGAGTTGAGTTTCCATGACTTATTAGCCCTGATGTTAGCTGTAAAGTCAACTGAATCTCATCTATCTCCACAGCCACCTTTGTTTCGAAAGCTCCAACTCCAAAAGGAACAAAGTCATTAAACTGACTGACATCATTGATATTCAGAAGGTGAGCAGAGCGTCACTTTCTGTCCCAGTCACACCGTCTGGGACACTCTGGCAGCCACAAAATGTGATAAATCTTTGATCTGATAACGCAGCGGAAAATAACGTGAGGTCACGTTGTCTTCACTGTCCCTCACAGTACAAAGTTCTGTCTGTTCTGCCTGGCTCTGGGATGGGCATCTCCATAGCAACTCCATCAACACAAAAGGTAACTGCTCAGAGGGAAGTGCCTTGGACTTGACTGATTGATTGATTGATCGATTGATTGATTGACTGAAACAACATAACAGGAATGGCTCTAAATACAGTTAATGGTGTGAAACACATTGATGCTTCTAGTGTCCCCTGATACATCCCACTGTGGCTAACAGGTTGATTCAAAGCTAAATTAGCATTAACCTAACTTAAAATAATAACATTCTGCAGACAAAGCATTTCCTTGATTGTCAGATATCCTAAACTGAGAGTCCCAGATTCAGCCTTCTGGGTGATTTAAAGATGAACCAAGATAACGTATCGATGGTTTGAAAAGGCTGTTAGACAAGACCTGTTAGAGTGTCCATCAGGCCAGCAGTGTCACCTGATTTCCTGAACAAAAATATAATGCTGATCATAAACTAAAGGTTCTGGGATTTAAAAGGAACCAGTTAAATTCCTTTAAAGCTCTCAGATCCAGCCTGATGGAACAGGGGCAGCTGGTAAAAGATAAGGAGCAGAGGCAGATGGTCAAGATGTACAACAATACGAGAAAATAAGAACTTAAGATGGGCTGAGAAAAGAATCAGAGATCTGGAAGAGAGTGAGAGCTCTCTCCCGAAGAGCACCAGTCAGGAAGAAGCTGAGCTTCAAAGCGTAACACCAGAAGAATCTGATAAATCCTTGTGTAACACGGGTATTTAAATGTAGTCCTTGACTCAATGTGCTCTTCTCTTTCTTTGTTGGGCTGCAGCCGATGGTGTTTGGTGCTATGATGCACAGAGACGAGGCCTTCGACGCTATTTACGCACAGTACCTTCAGACCAGCACCGCGGCAGCCACCATCACACCAGAAACATGATGGTTGTACGTCTGAGACGGCTGCAGTCGCAGGAACAATGGAACCATCTCACCTTACTCAGCAGTGACACCTTCCAATCAGAGCAGCTGTTAAACTCTTTTTTTGTAGTTATATGAAGGTTTCTGACAAACGCTGGTCACCTTTTACAAAACACAACTTAAAGTTGGTCTTTTCCTCGGTGGCCAGCAGGGTGTCACTGCTGCTCCGCTGGCATGTAAATATGTTTACGTGTTGTTTCAGGGTAAATACTTTTATTAAATGGTGGTGTTGTTGGAGCTTGTATTTTTAATGAAATGTTTTTTTATGATTCCAGTAAAACCTAAAGGTGAAACACTGAAGTCTTGTTCTTTTGTTTGTGTCCTTTTGCAACCCGGAGGATAAAAAGATAAATTAATGTGAAACTCATCAACCGGATGCCTTTTAAAGGATTAAAAAAAAAAGAAAAAACAGGAATTTACTTGTGAGCTACTTTATTCTTAATAGCTTATTAATGTACAGAAGTTCATTACGGTGTATTTTCACGAGTTTGCTGGTGTCTGATTTCAGCCGCTGCGCTGAATAATGTGAGAAAACATCTGCAGTTTCTGTCTAAGGTTTGACAGCTGTTTGAAAGCTCTTAGAGCTGCTGAAATGTTTAATGGCAGTTCATAGTCGAATTAAGTTACAATGTTTTATAGCCGCTGTTATCAGAGGGAGGGTTAGATGTTACCTCACTGCTTCCATTTCTAACTTTGACTCAGTCGGCTTTAAACAACAATTAACCTCAAGCAAGTTAGTAGACGCGTTTAGCCACAGCCAGTGATGATTTTGTGTTTTAAATATTTAAGATGAAGTTTAAAAATAAAAATAAATGTATTCTATCCAGACATTTTGATCATCAACCATAAACTGCTTTAGTTTATCTTCAGGTAATAAGTGAGGTATTCTATGTACAGACTAACAGACTACAGAGATGGGAGAGGTCATCTCACTTAAACCAACCTGTTCAGGTCTGCTAATGCAGGTTTAACTGACTAATAAATCACTAGACTCTCATCCTGGTGCTTCCTGCTGAGCCCTAAATTTCTCTGTATGTCTTATAGATTGATATTCAGCACCTCATCATCCTGTGAGTGCTCTCCTTCACGGTCCAGCTCTGTGTCCTTAAAGCCGACTCTGGTCTTTGGCATTTTCGTGTCCTCTTCCTTCTCTTCTCTGTTGCCGTCTGTCTGCTCCTGGTCTTCCTCGTCACTGTCGTTCTCTCTGCTGTCTGGGATGATGACCACCTCCTCCTTTGCTTCGGGGTCGATATCCTCCTTGAACCAGACTGACTTGTACCCCTCGTCCTGTCGTCTGCCCTTGGTCAGAATGGGCCTCACTTCCTTTTCTTTGTCGTCGCTGTCTAAGCCCGACTGGCTCGCAGCATCATCTTGGACCAGCACTGAAGGCTCCTCTGGGCTCAGATACTTCTCCAAATCCCGTGCCTTTGTGTCTGGCTCCACGGGCTGGATTATGGTTCCCCCATTGGGGCTGCCAGACCTAGTACTGCTCCCATCTTCATCCTTACTGAAGGCATCGTTGGTGTACTGGATACCTTCCTTCTTACCACCCAAACCTTTATTCAGCTGTGGGGAAAACACATATGAGAGGAGGAAGGAAAAAAGCACCTTAAATGCTGTCTGAAAGCTTCATTTGGTGATCGAGAGCATCCAAAACAGGACAGAGCCGCCCAAACTCGTCCCACAATGTCCCAGTGAAGGCATCTTGACTTTTGAGTTTTTAAACTTACAGAGCTTTTAAACTGGTTGATTTCATGGAGCTTCTTCCAGTCCCCCCTGTCCCTTCGAATATGGATGATGAGAAAGGCAATTATAGCCAGGCAGACGCACAGCAGGACGCCCAGGGTTGCACCCAGTGCCGCCATGTCGTTTGATCCGTAGCCCCCCGATGGCACAACCACTGCGAGGGAAAAACCGCCAGTCAACACAGTATATTTGACACCATAGACCTTTAAATCTACCTCTGTGCTGAACCTGAAGGCTGAAGGAGCTACAACAACTCTACTGAAGCCTGATGGATATTCAGATTTTAGATACGAAAACATCCAAACCCCAAATGCTAAACTAAATACTAGAATAAATACAGTCAACAACAATGCAAATAGGAAGTGAAAATAACACATGATATGGTTAATTCTATTACTGTTCTACCAGTTTGTTCTTAAATATTTAGCTTCTGTTTCAACACCTAAATCTTAATAACTTTGCATTTCCTTCCCAGCTTATAAGTAATAGTAGTTTAAACATTATTAGTCACTATGATCATCTCAAATTATAAGATACTTTTTACGGCATAAACATGCAGAAAAAGCAGATCCAAACGTGCCGGCGATGTTAATGTTAATTAGCTGTGTTTCAGGTCTGTTAGCACATGTGACTGTAGCAAATGTTGGTGGTGGGTCACTACGAATAGACCACGTTTTGGTCTGATCAAAGCAGCAAATTAATGGTTTTGTGCACCCAGGGCTAAACCTACAACTGAAACGTATGAAGAAAAAGAAGAAGGAGACACCCAGGTGATCTAAATGTCATTTTTGTAAGTGAGTTTCATCTTCATGCGAGATTAAATGTCAGAAAAGTGATTTTCCATGACTGAAGCTACACTGGGCAAGCCTTTTCCACCAAGCCAGTTCCAGCACTGGTTCAGCCTCCATGTATCGTGAACCAGTTTGCATTTCCGCACTGTGACTTAAGATCCGCCATGACAACGTGTGTAAATCTCATCTTCTGAAGCTTGGATGTCACTTTAGCTCAACGCCTTTGACCTATTTCTTGGCATCCTTTCCTTTGCTGTTATGGAGGTCCATCGCCATTCGGCCCCTCAGCTGCAGCTGGGATGTTGTCTTTTCATGGTCTGACTTTAATTTTAGCTTCTTAAAATGGGATAATGTTTCACCTAACGGGTGATTTTAGCTTCCCTTACGTCAACGTTACGTATCGGCCCTGCAGGCTCCTGTCAGTCATCCTCGGGTTTGTCAACATGGAGGAGCTCTGATGCCTGAATTCACCGATTGGGTCTTATCTGCAGAATCTTCTGCCATGACGGCATCTGACGCTCACGGCAGCCTTTGTTAGGACTTTTTCTAAACGAAGCGAGTGTTGGTGCTACTTAGGATCCAGTCTGGTTCCTAATAGCTACTTGGCTTGCAGAGAGGAGGTCCCAGAGGAGGGAAGAACTGGAACAAGAACTGACTTGGTCGAAAAGGCCCGAGAGAGATAAACACCTGTTAGAGGGAGAGCTGTGTTGGCCGTAGGGACAGTTCCGTTACTGGTTGGACTGGGTTCAGCGGTTGTATTACTGTCTTGAGTCGAGGACTTGGTGGTGGACAAACTGGGGTGGTTCGTGGTCCTGGAAGGAGTAGTCGTGAAACCGGCACCATCTGTAGGCTCACTGGGTTTGGTGGTGGTGCTGGAGGGAGTAGTTGTCAAACCAGGACCACCTGTGGGGTCACCGGGTTTGGTGGTGGTGCTGGAGGGAGTAGTCGTCAAACCAGGACCACCTGTGGGGTCACCGGGTTTGGTGGTGGTGCTGGAGGGAGTAGTCGTCAAACCAGGACTACCTGTGGGGTCACCGGGTTTGGTGGTGGTGCTGGAGGGAGTAGTTGTCAAACCAGGACCACCTGTGGGGTCACCGGTTTGGTGGTGGTGCTGGAGGGAGTAGTCGTCAAACCAGGACCACCTGTGGGGTCACCGGGTTTGGTGGTGGTGCTGGAGGGAGTAGTTGTCAAACCAGGACCACCTGTGGGGTCACCGGGTTTGGTGGTGGTCACTGACGGGGTAGTCGTTAAGCCGGTGCCGTCCGTGGAACTACTGGGGCTGGTTGGGGAAACGTGATCTGTGGTCTTGTCTTTTGTGGTGGTCGGTGGGACAGTGGTGGTTTTCGGACCTGGGAGGAGAACACACTTTTATGTCCCCGCTTACTCTGGAACTGGGAGGTCTTTCAGTCTGGATGCAAAGTGAACTGAGCAAAAACAAATGGTTAATGAAAGATGCCCTCAGTCCAACTGTCTTTGTGTCCTCACCGTCTAGGCTAATGCAGCACAATTGTCCAATTTCAATCCCTGAATGTAAGACTGACTGGTGCGTGCTCCCCTCCCCCACAGCACCTGCGCTGGCCATGTGCAACTGTGACTCACCCCATTATGATTAGCTACAATGATACGAACGAACTCCAAAGACCTGAATGACGCAAGGCGGCCACAGGTATTCTGTGGTCAAGGACATGGACCGTTCTAGGAGTGATGTGAGAGACGCGGCTCTTCCTCTGTTTGGAAACCCTGCGCAGACCTTTTCCCCCTACCTGATTTGACCTCCAGCAGCAGCTCAGCTGTAGCAGTTTCGTCATTATACACATCTTTTGCCACCACCTGCAAGTGCAAAGACGAAGCTGAATATACTGCTAATCATTTACCAGGACCTTCACAGCCTGACGTCATCTTACTTGCAGATTTAAGTTGGCCTCTGTGAGACTCTTTGTCATGAACAGGTAGCCCCCGACGATGGAGAAATCGCTGCTGCCATCAATGTAGTAAATAATGTTGGGATTTAGACCCTTAAAAAAAAGATGAGCACTTGATATCAAACACAGACATGGAAAATTTTTAAAAATGTCGTTTCAGGGTAATTCCAGTAATCAACATTACAACAGGAGCTCATAAAGATGGTACACTTGTGTATGAGGGAGCTGTGACTGAGAGCTCAGCTGCTGGTTTACCCCCGTGGCAGCGTAGTCAGCGTCTGTGGCAAGGAACTGCAGGGGCTCGTTCTTCATGTCCATCGCCATAATGCCCACGCCGGTGACGGTGCCCTGGTACCGAGGACTCTGAAACGTTGGGAGATGCAGACTCTCCACCAGCACGTTGATGGTGACGGAGGTGGAGGAGACCTGAATGGTGTTGATCTTCTGAGCGGCCTGTGAGAGGAAGGACAACGCGTTGGAAAACAGACACAGAATTCTGAACACTCATTAAAAATAGGATGATGATGAAGATGAGGAGGAGGAGGAGGAGGAGGAGGAGGATGCTGTATTTACCAGCACGGTCAGAGTAATGGTCTCTAGTGTGTCGGCTTCTTTCTGCATGCTAATGTTGCCCGTGATGGGGTCGATATGAAAAAGGTTGCCATCATCTCCTGAAACACAGACGTGAGATGATTTGACTTGCAGACGCTTGCGTTGTAGTTTGAAACCTTTAGAACAAACGTGCACTGCTCACCCCCCAAGATTGTGTATGTTATCTCCTCATTAATCCCAGAGTCCCCATCGATGGCATATAGGGGTCCAGGATTCAGCTTTAAAGGTTCAGTCTGCAGAGGAGAAAATGATCATTAAATAAAGATGTGAATCCAATTAATCAGCATCCATTCGGGCTGGTGGCGGAGCATCGGCACCTCTTTCTTATTTAAGGTGACCCGGCCAGTGTAACCAGAGCTGGAGCAGATCAGATTGGTCCCGGCCTCGTACACGGTGCAGGGCTGGAACCAAGGCGGCCTGTTGTCCACGTCAAGAATGGTAATCTCTATAGTGGTGGAGGTGTTGTAGGATGGACTGACACCAGGCAACGTGTCCTGCGATGAAGGAAATGACAAATTAGAATGAGGTCACCATTCATGCGCCGGAGGGGATCCATTATTGGCAGCTTAAACACAGGCTGAAGCTAAGCATGGAACATTAAAATGCTCATACTCTGAGAATGAATGAAATGGGTGAAATCTGTGGTTATAACCAACACTTACCTGAACGAACAACGTGAGCGAGACGTTTTTGACTTTGTCGTAATCCAGAAGTGACGAGACGAGGATTTCCGGGACAGTAGGTGACGAGAGGTTAAAGCCGCTCTGCAAAAACATTTTAAAAGAACCTGCATATATTTCTGTTCTCTATGTTGAAACAACCCAAAGAAAAGCAGGAAAAATGGCGTACAGTTTCTCCGATCAGTCTGTAGTAGAGATCAAGCTTGTCTAAATCCTGGGCCTCAACCCGTCCCAACACTGTGTTCTCAGGAGACAGCTGGAAAACACAGCTCAAGTTATTATTCCAGAACACGCTTTACTCATGGAGAGATCTGCAAAAGAGGTCTTTTCCTCAGCGTCTTACCTCACTGACGTTGAACTGGTAGACTGTCTGCGGAAACACCGGAGGGTTGTCGTTCACATTGGTCACGACTACAGTAATGCTGAAGGAAACCTGGAGCCAAAGAAAAACACTGTCAATATGGTCTTTGTTTTTTTTAAAAAGGAAACAGACAACAATGCTGGGGGGTTAGGCCCATTCCTCGAGGGCCGCAATCCAGAGGGATCCACCTGAGTTTCCACTTGCCATGGTGAAAGCTGCCTGGGAGGACAGAAAACCCGGTTGGATTGTGGCCCTCGAGGACTGGGGACTGGGGACTGGGGACTGGGGACTGGGGACTGGGGGACCCCATCCCCGTAGGCATTAAGGGGTCAGGAAGTGAAATGTATCCCCAACAGAAAGACGCAATTTATCGCTCACTTAATTTTAAGATGAAATTTTACCGGACTGCTTGCAGGTTTTTGGCAGACCAGTCTAGCGGTAAGAGTTGTGTATTGCTGTAAAAAACAAAAGCAATAATCATTATTATATATATATATTTCTGGACGAGTTCATAGCTCCTTAGTTCTATCAGATTCAAGTGGTGTTACCTCAGCATCGAAAACTATGGCAGCGAGCAGCTGGGTACCATTTAAAGAGAATGGGTTGACAGAGCCTTGAGGAGGATTCAGCCTCAATGTCGCCCCGGGAGGGATGTCAATTGTCGTCACGAGATCGCCCACATTGTTGTTTTCTGGAATTTCTACAGCGCTAGATTCCGGACAGGCTGTTGGGAGAGAAGAATGCCCATTTTAAAGACAGAGAGGTCAGAGGTCAAACTGAAACACGAGCAGAATAATTTAAACAGTAAATTATGTAAAAACTGTATATTTGCCGCCATCACACGAGTTATGTAATCAAGTCTAATTGCTTTACAGTTCCTGATTCAGAAACTTGCCACTGGCTGTGGTCATTCGAGTAGATTTCCAACTTTCTCACTTATATCGTTTTCAATCTGATGTAGTTTTTACCATTTGTCACAGAATAAAACCAGAACGGGTCAAACAATAGATAAGATCTCCCCGGCCTCACGGCGCGAGGCTCCACCAAGCCTCTCCTCTAACTCCCTCTGGATTCAGTTAGACAACCAGATGATTTTCATATAAAAGTGAACGATAAAAACAAGGGCTCACCATCCTGGGCCTGAATGGACGCTTGAAGCTGACTCAGAACCAGAAAAGCCAAGAAGGTGGTCACCGTCAGGTGCGAATGACTCCCCTCCATGTCTCCGTCCTGTATGAGCCGATAGTCAGCCGTCTGTCCGCTGCTATCTGCTCGGTTTTATGGCCTCGGTGGACTTTTCCCCGTTATAAAACACAACAGGCACAGCTGTTTGCTCAAAAGTCATAACAGGTTTGAGATTTTTCTAACTAAAGGCTTCAAATCGGTTTGATCTGTGACACTTCGGGGGCGTAGCTGAGAATTAATAACAATGTTTCTGTACTAAATATAACATCAACTTCATACAGTTACAAACCATCATGTTTTTGACAGTTATCAAAAGTTCATGTGCAATAACTTGGTTTATGGTTGGTAACAACATCAGTTCGAGAGTAACAAAGCACTAAACACAATAAAAGTGGAATAATAAAAAATAAAAGTGAACATCATTTATTGCGTTCATGCATCTAGACACCATCTCCATACAGTCAGCTCTGTTGTTCATACATCAATCAGCCACATTAAGACCACCTCCCTTACGTTGTGTTGACCCCCCCCATCAATTCATCCCTGACCTGTTGAGGCATGGACTTCCCCAGACCATCCCCCCTTCCCCCTGGTTGCTGGCACCAGAATGTTAGCAGCACACCCTTTGACGTCTCTGATCTATGGGTGGGGTCTGCGAGGGATTTGGAGTTTGGAGGCAAACTCGTCACCTCAAACCGGTTGTTTTGCTCCTCAAGCTATTCCTGAGCCGTCCTCCACGAATGGGTGCAAGGTCTGCACCAGCACGGGGAGGTGCAACGTGTCAATGTGACGTCCACATCAACGGCCACCGGCTTGCCTTTGATGCATGATTGGTCAGACCAGACACCTCTTTTCCATTGTACTGTGGTGCTATTCTGATGCTCATGTCCCCCACCAGCAGCGTGAGCTACAGTAGCTCCTCTGCTAGACTCGATTACCTTGGCCAGCCTCACATCTGTTGCTAGTTCACCAGCTCACAGCGCAGACCGGGAACACCTGTCTACTACCATGTCAACTTTGAGGACAGAAATGTCCATTTGTGCTACCTGGTAACTATGTCAGTAAATATCAATCATCATCAATCTCTCTCTGATAACAGAATCTGAAGGAGTGTTTTAGAAAAGCCTTTAAAAAAAATGGAATGATGAAACAGGCTACGACTTTTAATGACTGGAGGTAAAACTGACAGGATGATGTTTTTTAGCTCCTGTCAACAACTTCATACACACTTGGGACGTTCTGAAACCTGAGAAATGAACTGTACTTGAATCTTGACCCTAAATTGAGTAACCAAAGTCAAATCCAAAGACACAAAAGTGCAGAAAGCAGCAGCTGCAATATAGGTCTTTAATATGCTGACGTCATTTTGTCCAGATACTTTATGGAGATATGCTGAATAAAGTGAAGTGGCTGTAATTCTTTTCTAAACAGGAAATAGCACATTCTTGTAAAATCTCTGACTAAAGAATGGAAAAGCTGATATCAAGTCATGTAATTATGCTGGTGTACAGATATTAAATGATCAAAACTGATTAAATGTAACAGTAACACCAAATCAACCAACACCATTGTGAATTCTTCTGACCACCATACAATGTGCTCCTCAATATGTGAGGTCTGTACATTCTAAATACGAAACAATATTTTTGTATCTTGGTTTTAAGTGTAATATCTCACTGATCCACCTGGAGGTGTGTGGCATGAGCTTCTCCACAGGTAAAAAGGGAGAACAACTAAAGACCCGGAGGTCCCCCTAAAACATAATTTAATAAAACCTCTCAACATTTAACATGATGGGAACTTCTTGTTGTCTTCGTTAATCTCTGCAGAGCGTCTCACAGGTCGCTCGGCCAGTCAGATGGACACATGTACTGTTTCAGCAGCAGGTTCACCCTCTCCGTGTTGCCCCCCGCCCCACTGTGGATGCAAAAATAATCAACAACCATCACCGAAAGTTCTTCTGATTACACACTTGTAAAGAATTTGCAGTCATGGGATCAGCGGGTATATATGTTTGACGTGTAGGTCTCCAAAAAACGTGCGAGTTTGTCAGATGGTGACTGATAAATTCTGTGTTTTAGAGCTTCCCACCTCTTCTTGAAGCCTTGCATGCGCTGCAGGAAGGCACAGATGGAGCTGTGTTTGGCCCTGGAGCGCAGGAACTCTGCATATCTGTTGGAGAACTCCAGGTCTCCCAGCTGCCTCCTGCGGTCTGGACCAGCAGAAAGCAGCTGCCTGAAACCACCAAAGACACATTTCGGATGACCTTTTACAGCACATACATTTCATTTTGTAAAATCTATTTTTAGAGCTCTTTCGAAGCTCTGGGCATCTGCATCTTAATAACAGTGAGATTTATTGACCAGAAATAAAGAACCCACCTGAGTCTGGCCTCCAGAAGAGCATCAAGAGGGTCCAAAAATGGGGCGTCCATGTGTCTGACGCGAGACAGGAAACTTCCCACCTCATCTTCATCTCTGAGGACATTAAAAAAAACAACCTTTTATTCAAAAACTGATCAGAAGACCCGAACTTTGATGTTGAGTTTGATTTACCTGACAGGAAGTGATGAAACCAAATAGACGAGGGTCGCCAGCAGGACTACCTGGACGGACAGCATCGTGCCGACGTCTAAGATGAAGCGTTTCTGAGACAAGACAAGCAGATTCTGTCACACAGAAGAAGAACATCTGGATCTGGTGCGCTCCGGTGAAAGCAGAATGAGACTCACCTGCACAGATCCCGAGCCCAGGTCAGCCGGCCTCCTTTTGTACCCCCCCGGTTATCAACCCCCCCAGCCAACTTTATGATTCTGATTATTTAACATGTCAACACTTGGAGCGGGGAGTCAGATATTCCAGCTGCAGTTTCCTGAAATCTCAGAGTGATTATCGGGTTTTACTTCCTTAATGAGATCTAATCACCCGGGGGAGATAACTGGATGTGTGCTCACATGACAACAGCCCCATATGGATGAAGAGTATTGATCCGGTTACATGCAAAGTGTTTAGACTCGATTACAAATATTGTTTGTGCACGGGGTTGGTTTCATCCAGGTTAATGTTCCAGGCAACATTTTCATAATTACATTTTTAAAAATCAGTTTCATACTTTTTTGTGCTGTAACAGCATTTTAAAGTTCTTCAAAAGCCCAGAATACGAATTATGGCGCCATCTAGTGGAATGCTGGAACAGTAGACGAAAGCTGTTATGCAGTATATCTCAAAACCACAGTGAAGTTTATATTAATTATGTGTTGTAGGTGTAACAGGGTTGGAAAATACCTTGAAGATTTTGAAAAATATTGGAATCCTAGAAAGAAAAACTGATGCGGCTGTGACACTGTGAGGTCCACAGCCACCACCTCAAGGTGAAAATCCACCCACAACAGGAGGAAAGCAAACATCCCATCAACATCCAGACAGCAAACAATGAGGAGAATTCAAAGAGCGGATTTATTTCCTACACCTGAAGCTCTGCAAAACAGCACAGAACACAAGCTGAAGAGTTAAATACGTGTTTTATTCCTGATGAAGAAAGAGCTACAGCAGAAAGGTTACAGGTCAGGGTACAGCAAGAGGTCGACTGATCTAGTGGATCGAACTGGGATTAATGTTTCAGAACAAACTGATGCGTCTAAATGCCAAAATTGTAAAACAGAATAAAATCACTCTAACATTGTGTCATTATAATAAAGTGTGCATAGTTGCTAATAAAACTAGCCTGCTAACCTAAGGAAGCTAGATTCAGGAAAAGTCTGCAAGGAAACCGAAGGCTTAGTAGAATATGTACTGTGTTCTACCTGAGACTAACATTTCTGTTAATTACAGTAACAGCAAATAAATCAGGTCTCATCATTACGTCATAAATCATTAGCCGTGTTCTATCTGCTACTTGCAGTGGGTGAGGTCATAAACGTTCTACACCGCCCACACCTGCTCAGAGGCCAGTGTGTTAGCACTGAGCTAACAGCTACAGAAGCACATAAATCATCAGCAACTAGTTTGTCAGTTTAATAGTTGGTTCAAATACATTCAATGTAAATAACAGAGAAAAATGCTGAACTGATTGAATGTCACTTCAGCTGTCGGTTATCAGTCGACCTCTGCGTGCACATGTCAAACACATTTGGTCGACTGTTTTGTTGCGGTGGTGGTGGTGGTGGGGGGGGTTACCGTAAGCATTCAGACAGAATAACCACATCAACACGAACAAGACTTTGGGCATGCAGAGACCTGTTTCTTCTGTCCTGAGGAGCAGTTACATCACTGAATTCTGGCTGGATGAGAAATCAGCCACTGATTCGCTCCCGCGTCTGAGTCCCGCTCAGTTTTAGCACAGAGGAAGGAAACAGGTTGGCCAGACGTCAAACGTCCGCACCCAGCCCACCCAATGCTGATACTCTACTTCCTTTTTGGTCAATCTCAGAAGTTTAAGTTCCAGATGGATTAAATGACGCTTAACAGCACAGCATGCAATTAATATTTGGTATATTTTGAACCACCTTGAAGTCACCTTTATCTTTGCTGTGACTAGAATCAGTGGGAAAAAACAGAAACATCGGTTTACAGACGTCGCACCTTTAATTCGTTCAACACTAAGCTGTTGACCCTTTCGATAAAATTCTGCTCTTTTGTGGTGAGATTGTAGACGCACGCACACACACACACACACACACACACACGCGCACACACACACACACACAGATAAAAACAGTGTGTAGTTGAAGATCCCGGTCCAACCCAGGTATTTAAAAATGCTACATTTTTGACCCATAATCTCATGTTGTGCTATGAGTTCTGGTCAAAGGTTGCACATGGGGGAGCCAACAGAACCGGCCCTGCTTCTGCAAGAGTTTAGACTGAGGTCACATCTCGTTGCTTGTAATGACTTGTGTTTGATTCTTTTCTGCAGCCACGCCCGGAAAAAAAGATCAAAGTAACTGATTTTGGTTGTGTTTTCCTCCCCTCGAGCTCATTAAGAGGCCAGGAAAGCAACATCAGGGCGTCCGCTTTAGTGATCTGCCTGATTTGGGAGAATTATCTTAAATGTCAGTGTGGTTCTGGAGACATTTTTATGTATAATTATATGCAATATCTATTTACTATAACTGATGTATTTTCCTAAAACTATTTAGAACATGCGTTCTAAATAGTTAACAAATCTAGTAAACAAATCTATTTAAAAGAGAAAATAAGCTAATTTTTTTTTTTTTTTTTTAAAAAGACCCAAAGCAGAAATGGGTCAGAAGGTAGACAAATGAGACCAGATGTGAGTCCACTATAGCGGAACAGGAAAGACTCCAGTGTTTGACAGGAAGTGGCAGGACCGGGGGGCTATATTGCACAAGGGTTGGTGAGATCCTCAAACACGGTTGGCTCTTCAATCCCTCGTGCGAACAGTTTGATCAACTGGCAGTGCACTCTGGGAAACAGAAGAAATACACTCAGCGTGGCTCACAACAGGAAGTGAGGAGCGTGCCGATGGCTGTGGTACCTGACGTCGATGGCCGTGTGGGTCAGGATTTCGCCGTCGCAGTTCCAGCTGCTGTAGGCGGGAGTGCATCCACAAGCCGGGTGGTCTCGACAGATCTGGCTGAAGATTTGCCGTTTGCCGTTCTCCCGTAGGTCCAGCTCCAGGTCCGAGTCACTCTGGCAGTGACGAGGCGTGAAGCAGAAACGCCGCACTCGGTGGACCTCCACGAAGTTCAGGTCAAACTGGACCGAGCCAGTAGAAGAAAGGGCATTAAAGGAGAGTCGAAGGGCAAATCCCAACGGAAACTGAGACGTGACGCGGAACGCCGGATGATTACCTGATCATCTTTGCTGGTGTGTCGGAGGAGGTGTCTCAGGAAGTCGAATCGGGAACATTTGCGGACCAGGATGAGGTCAGTGGTGCCGTCGGCCAGGTGAGCGGCAGGTGAGAGGCCTTTGGGACTACGGGGACACGCGCAGCTCATGCTGGCCGCATTTATAGCCAGGAACTTCCCTCGGATCGTCCTCCACTCCATGTCGCTCTCTGGAAACATAAACACAAATCATAAACACAAACAGTACACAACTATTTCTGCAGTTCTAACTCGCTAACGCTGATGTGATCACACTCACCGCTCTCTGATGCGATGTCCATCTTGTACCTCTCAGCGCTCTCAGAATGTTTCTCTCCATTGTGTTGACATACAGAACATCTGGACAAGGAGGAGAAAAGAACAAATCTGTCGTCTACTTCCTCTTTCCTTGTGTTACACCGGACCAACGAGGGTGGTTGGCAGGTTAACACGTCAGCCCCCCCTGAACAGATCACAGTGACCACTTCGCTAGTCTGGCCTGTTGGAGTAAGATATCAGATTTGTGTTCTCACTCACCCGGAGCGACACCTGCCAGGGTCTCTGGGTGTTCCTATGATGTCTCTGGCGGGCAGGTAGGACACCGATCCCTCGTAGTAATGATGGGTCAGGAACATCTTCACACCTGAGAGTCAAGAGAAAGTCCATCCAGGGTCGTGTGGGGGTGCTGGAGCCAAGCCCAGCGAACACTGGGATACGTTTTGGGTGTTTTAGAGGGTTCTAATTTGGTAATTGAACCCAGAACCTTCTCGCTATGAGATGATTTTGCTTTATTGATTTGGGACAAATGGTTTCACATTAAAAATCCAGCCTTTCCAGGCAAATCACTGAAAGCTCATTTAGGATTTGAAGAACATCTTGATGTTTCTAAAGTCACAATGTTTTGGCTATTTTTCCCGCTGTTTCATGTTTCCTTTTTCTCTTCTTGATGGTAGCATCTCTACCTGACAGGTCGTATCTGGCTGGTCCCATCCACCTCTTCCTCTCGCTGTCAGTTAGCACGTCACCATAGAAACCATACCCCAGCAGAGAGACGGAGTATCGCAGGAACGTGTTGTTGTGGTGGACTGAGCACACGTCCATCGACTGAGAGTCCCCTGAACACACATAAGACGCAGTCCAACAAACTCAGAGGGCATCGTAATAAAATGGAGCCAAACTGTGAAATAGCTGACACAAACAGATCGTGATAAATTTGGTAAAATGTTGTAAAAGGCCTCTCAGTATAATGATTAATGCTGCAGGAGGCGTCGTGAGGTCACGTGACTCACCCACGATGATGTGCAGAGCAGAGGTCACGGGGTCGTTGGTGCCAACAGTGGCAAAGCAGATACAGTCTGTTGAGCCTGAAACTAACATACAGAGCTGTCAAGAGATCCAGCGGATCCTTTCACAGAAGCGGAGTATTCTGTAAAGGAGAGTTTCAACGCCTGCTCTGGCTACAGCAGGCAGAAACTGGGCAGCAACCAAAGGGACTTTAAACCCGAGGGGTTTTATTTCTGACCTGCGGGAATGATTCCGATGCGAAGCGAGCAGGGAAGCAGGGTTTCCTCTGGAGAGTTTAGATTTCTACCGTTGTCTGTCTGTGTTCTCCAGATCAGACCGTGGATGATCTCACTGAACATTCCATCGCCGCCGACGCACACCACCCTGCACGGGGAGTCCAACCTCCATGACGTCATCTGATCAGCGTGGTCTGTATTGTTATAACAGTTAAGTGCTGACCCTCACCCGTCAAACTTCTTCAGCTCTGCCTGCGTCTTCAGGTGATCCCTGGCATGGTTGGCATACTCGGTCACTATGACAACAGGGCGGACATAAAACTGTTTATAAGGGCAACAAAACCAACACCCACGCACACAGGAAGTGATTCAGGAAGCACGAACCGATGACGTGCGTGCGGATCCCGGCCTGTGCAAACAGCGGCGCGACCTTTAGCTCGTAGATGTGTTTGCCCTTCCTCTTCCCACCGTAGGGGTTGATGTAGACCAGCAGGTGTTTGGGTCTGCTGGCTGAGGGGAACAAGAAGGACTCGGTTATTCTGCAGCGGTCACAAGCCTGCCACGTGCACGTGTGTTGGCATTAAGTCGTACTGGTAGCTGTAAGCTGCTCCCTGATGCTGCTGATCCACAGCTGACACAGGGCCTCGTCTGGACAGGCGAAGGTGACCTCAGCGCACCGCCAGCGGTGGCGCTGACACCTCTCCACATACAGCACTGGACGGAAGGGACACAAGCACAGGATCAAAACTGATGATGTGTACTGACAGTATTTTGGTGGAATATAATCACTGGCTTCAGAAAAGAAGGTTGAAGCGGCGAATCTGCCCTCCTGATGAAACCACTTACGCTCACAACCTTGAACGGAGCTGCCAACAGTGTCGAGTTACCCCTCACACCTTGCAGATGTTCCTACAGTCTTTACCTGTAAAGGCCTGCCTGCAGTCCTTTCCTTCTCTCTCTTTAATCTTTTTCCAGCTGCCATCGTCTCTGTTCTCCTCCTCTTCCTCTCTCACGGCGACGATCTCTGAGACGGGCACGTTGTGACACACACCTGACCCAAACACACACAGATGAACACATGGGTATTAGCAAATAACCCCATGTTTACTCTGACGCAGTGATGTTAATGTTTTAATTAAAGAAATAAAACAAGTATGCATCCTGGGGAGAGAGGACTTTTATTAAATCAACATGAAACCTACAGAATGTGGACATCAAACCTGAATAAACTGTACGTTTGAATCCCTACAGTCCATCGTTTTCTATGCAAACACTTTATCAATCAGTTGTCAACACAGGCTACTCACTTGTTCATCACCCCTGTCCCAAGCTTGTGTCATGTGACAGCAGAGGTAAGGTCACATGACCACAAACAAAACTGCAGACTAAGGTAACACTTTTATCATCATTCATGGTTTGTTGATATCAATTTTTCCAGCAGGAAGAAGAAATAAGATATTAGCGTTGAGGTTTGAGAAGAGCAGCAGCTAGTTTTCTACAAACTAACCAACTACAGCAGAACAGCTCCAGCTATTCAGCCAAATCTACACATCACACACGGACCAGGAGCAGCAAAGAGGACGCCATGTTTCTCCTGGATTTGATGTGTGGCCTCGAGGACAAGAGAGGATCATCTATAAAGTCTCCAGTTATATTCCAAATGTAGGATAATTAAGGGAGTCTGGAATTTCCGGTCCAGTCTTCTTTTTTTCCTTTTAAGGCTCCAAGTTTAGAATTTCCAATTAAAAACTACAAATGTTTTTTTCCATTTCGTAATACAACTACATGATGAATATCAGGACACATCAAATACAAAAACATGTTCTCACAGCAGCACCACAAACCACTTTAACCTGCATTCAGCAGGCGGAGGAGGCTCACAGCATCGTATTCTCCTACCTGAATCTGTCCGACGAGAGAATGAAGGAACGCAAAACCCTGCAGGAGAACCATAAAGTTACCAAATACTCCAGAGACCAGTTGCACAGCTCAGTGGGGAAATGTTGCACTGATTCAGCCCCAAATCAGCTGAAGCAGCCTATATTTCCCTGTCTAAGGAAACAATGTGTGAACATTAGTGTGTTCACTTTTCAGGCACTATTAGCATTCTGACCTACATACAGAATTATTTAAATGCTCATTAGCCTTAAACACACAGCAGGAATGCTGGAGAAATGGAGATGTGTCTGTTACAGCCTGGGTCTTGAGGGTTCTAGGTATTGCAGGTTCTAGGTCAGAGGTCAACTCTGCAGCCAGATGCCATATTATGTTAACTGAAAACACCGTTCTGCCCTAAGAGTACTCAAATGTACAACTAAAATCTGAAATAACAGTGGTACAAGTGTAGTTATTCTGCAATAAAAACAACAGGAAAGAATCTTATAAACTCGTGCAAGCTTTGCATTGAAGCTTTGCAACACGCTCCGTTGCTCCTTATGTAACCGAATTTATCTTGTATTAATTCCCTAGCATCGGGTGCCATTTTATACACCAATATTTATTATCTCCACTTAAAAACACATAGTTGATTGAGCGTCCATGTCCTCCATGTTCCCTTTGTCCTTTGCTTATCGCGTACGACGTCGTGGCGTGTTAAAGGCCGATAATAAAGCGGAACATTCAATGGAACCCGAGTCCGACAGCGGTCTTGTGTGAACCTTACTGGGTCTGAAAGGATGGTACACTGGGCTGCTGCTCCGTCTCTTCCATGTGAGCACGGAGCGGCTCAGACTCACATCGTACGCGGTGTTTCTGACGCGGAGCTCGGATAGAAGCAGCAGCCTGTTCGGCTTCTCCATCTGGGTCCGTCCGCTCGACACCGTCCGTCAGCCCGCAGAGGAGACAGTGGCAGCCTCAGGAAGGTTACCTACGTCCGGGCATGTTCTATCCGTGGGTTCCAAGAGGCACCGAGCCCTGAAAATACACGACGGTCTTGAAGACAATGTTGGGACCGTCTAGCGGATTCTGGCTGGGGATGTTTTTCTGACAGATAGCGGTTTTTACCGGAAGTTGCAGGCTGAGTTGCATTTACGTACAGTAAAGAAAAATGGAATTTTACAACTCCTACTTTAGAAACTCATTCGTGTATCTCAGCAATACACATGTCAAAGACTGTGCGGTGAAATAACCAGAATAGTCAAATTAATTCAGAAAGATATTTTAGTAGTCAAGATAGTCGACACTAAGCAGCCAACATAAGTGCCCCTTTCGCCCCCTAGCATGTAATCCAGAATATTGCATGATTGTTTTAAAGCAAATTTTGGGACAATATTGTATTTATTGACGCTGTGCTGACACTTTAATAGTTTTATCTTGAGTAGAGAGACATATTCTATTGTTAATATTGTTAAATGCTTTTATATTTTTTTATTCTCTTTCGTCATCTTAATTCCAACAAATGTGGTGGCACGTGAAGGCATCAGCGTCATTCAGCATTGATTACGTCATCACGCCGGCTGCTTGCCACACGGGAGAAATTCACTTTTCGCTGTTTTTTTCTTTGAAATGTATCTAGTTATTGTCGCACCAGGACAACTGCGTGTTTAAATAAGTTATTTTAATTTGAATTGCAATATTCCTGCATAAGCAGAAATTAAGAGCAATAAAGTTTTTTAAGGGCTGTTGGGATGCGACGGATGTCAGACAAAACAAATGAACACAAGACATCACGATATTGAAAGTGAGGGTTGATTGTATTATTCTTCTGACATAAACCAAAACAATACAATATTATGACGGAACTGACACCACCAATATGCCCGTTCTTCTATTATTCATTAAGAAATCAAATGCTGGAGGTACACATGTCAACATGGTGCTTAGAAGGCCTCCAGGTGATGAATAGCTTCTCCAGGATCTTGGCGTCCTCCAGAGCATTATGTGCATCAAATCGTTGGCCAAGGAATTGCCTGGCCAGGGCCGTTAGGGAATAGCCAGGTAAAGAAGGATTGAGGCGCTTAATTAGCTGGTAGGTGTCCACAAAGCCAGACACCACCTGCCTGAACCTCTGCTGAAGGCCGTTCTCTGCCATCACTCTCATGATCACAGGAGCATCAAACCTTTCTGCATTGTGGGCCACCAGTAGTGGACAGTAGAACTGACTCAGGTAGTCGATAAAACGCCTGAGAAGATCTTTCACCAAGAGGGTTTGCATTACAACACCATGCCGATACAGGTAGGGACCATCAACGGCGAAGCCTGTGAGATTCCTCACATGTTCGCTGAGGGGTAGCTCAGGGACAGCGTAGCCATTAAAGGCACGTCCTTCACAGATGGCTGACACCTGGATGATGTTACACACATCAGTTTCTGAAAAGAGAAAAAAGATGGATCAACAGGGATAAGAAACCTTCACCTCAAGAACAAAAAAATGCCACTTGGCACCATTTAAGACCCAAACTATTTGATTTAGAGACATCTGCTGCCCAGAATATGAACTGCAAGATTCAAAATTGTCAAGAATGTCAAAGAACCTGTGGGGACTGTTGGGGAATAACTGTAAGTCCTCCCAGTTGATGACAAATTTAAAATAATCGTAAAACGTACATTATATCAACCAGACAAGTTACTAATTTATGTTAACTGCTTGAATTAAAATCTCTGAAGATCAATTATTGGTGATCAAAACAAGCACTTCCCCCACATATTGTGATGAACGCTCGTAGTATTTGTAGTAGGAATAACAAGTTATGATCAAATTCATGAAAAAATGACAGTTTTACATCCAATTAACATAAAAACATATTTTAATTTTCAGTGTTGAGATGATGTTGAAATGTGTCAACCCTGAATAAATTATAAAACTATGCCTTTAAATTTGACTCTACAAAAGCAAATTGAAAAACTTTACGTAGTCCTGTGGTCTCCAGGTCAAAGAAAATTAACTTTTTAGACGCCATCTGCAAAAACAGAAAGAGAGAGTCAGAAAAGTACAATATTAAACTGTACTGTCTAAACTGTACTGTTTAATTAGTTTAGGTGTTAGATCTTCATCTAAATGTACACATTACTGTTACTGCTCTAATGATCAGTTGATTTAATAAAAAAATCTAATAGAAATTAACAGTGAAACTAAATCCTCTTTACAAAGTACTAAACCCCAAAATGGAGGAATAAATCAACATTTTAGGCACCCCAGTTTCCAAGTTTGACTAATATAAAACTGTAACTCACCACTGTCGGCCGAAGAATCAATAAGCGTGAGTGTGTTGCAGAAATCAGTGTTCACTCTCTGACTTCTGCAGATGATTTAACTGGGGAATGAATCGGAGGAATAGTGACTAGTTGTAGTTTCATTTTAGTGTAAATGAAAGCAAATCTTAATGTCTTCTGTGATAACACACACACACAGAGAAACACAGACACAACTTCACTCTTTCAGAGACAATCAGTGCTTGTTTCATGGCCAGGAAAAGTAGCATTTCCCCCCCCTCAAGGTTGTCTTGTGGATGACCCTTCTCAACTTCCAGGTGGAAGATAATTCTTCATCGCTTGAACAAGCGCTCCTTCAGGCAGGAGTTCAAGCTCTGCTCACATCATGTGATCACCTACTACATATTGAAGGGTTAAAAAATTCAATGCTAAAGTTAAAACCCTGAATTTACTAAGCCTCAGCCTTAACCGGCCAATAGTTCAGGCTGTGTGTGTGTATTAATAACGTTTTAGCTTATGACTCCTCATATATTCATCCTAAATAGTCAAATTCAATCATCATAGCTAGGATCCATGTAAGCATATACTGGTGTGTTTTGGCTTAGTTTAGACACTGAATGTTCTCTTTATTTAGTCATCATCCAAGCGCTGGCGGCTCAAGCTGAGGGTTTAATGGCATGTGTCCATTGTGTAAAGATAAGTTGTCTGCTAGACCTATAGGCACCGCTCTTGTTGGTCAGGTCATTCCCATCTTTTAGGCCAAAGTTCTGAACAGGTCGGGTTGACCTCTTTGATAATTACGCTATCTGGGGCCTCCGCTGCTTCTTGTCCTTGGCAGATGCTGGAAGAGGCAGTGTTTGTTCTGAAAACACAAGATACGTATAGGATGGACCAGATTGTAAATTTGTCTTATAGTGTATTCCTTAGAGAGCATAAAAATACCGGCTGTTAGCATTTGCTGGGGGGAATAAGGAGTCATCCCAAGTCCGGAGAGGTGCAGTTGGCCGGGTGAGCATTCGGGTACCTCGGAGACTGGAGGCGGTTCTACTGTGACTTATGTCCCAGCCGACTGATTTTTGGTTTTTGAATTACTGCTATCTTAGCCTGTGCACAAATATGCAGACAGGTACCTTCTGAAGAAAAGGTATATTTTTACTGAGCTGAAGTTAAGAATTCCTGTCAACAGAAATTAAGGCTATTGGATGTGGCAAAAAGCCTTCAAGAACCACAAACACATCCAGCTGAGCTATTTAAAACTTAAGCGATGACAAATTTCTTTTTTAAAAATCCAGTTTGTCGGAGTTTTTTTAATAAGCAGATGGTTCTCTTCCTCAGTCCTTTTCCCCCCTCTTACAACCACAGTCATGTCCGTCTCATAAAAAAAGAAATATAACAAATTACACCTCATACACAACGATGTCAATATCAGAGACAAAAAGACACATTTTCTACCATCTCATCAGCATAAACATGACAGACACAGCATGGTCTAAATAAACATTTGTACATAATGAACCATAAACAGGATAATATATCCTTTAATAACACTTTTTTTTAATAACAGAAACTTTTAAACCAATGTACACCCAAAAAAGCATAAATAGTACATACACTGTGTATAAAAGAGGAACAAAAACAACCAGAAAAAGCAGAGCATGCTTTCCAGTGACAGGTACATTCTCCTTTTTTTTTTTTAAATTTATTATAGCTAATTGAGTGAATGACGTGTTAACATCCGGTTCCAATATCAGCTTTATGATATTTCATATTTCTTCTGGGCATCTCCTCCAAAGTAACAGTTTGCTGTGTAAAATGACTTTAACCCTGCAGTCAGCAGCCTTTACAGAGATCCCTTCAGCTGATTAACACCGATCCTGTTGCTAACGAAGCACTGACTGCAGCTAAAGTCATGTAAAGACGGGCCTGCATTCGGGCCCAGGAGATCCAGAAAGATAAATGTTAGGATGTATGCTTGGAAACCATGTGGACAGACACAGAAAGACAGGAATATATTTGCAAAAGCACGTGGACGGTTAGATGCTACTTGTTTTATAGTAAATGCTACTGTTCACAGCTGGAGCCGTGAAAGAAGAAGAAGACAAAAGAGCTGCTGCTTTTTGGTCAAAGAAGAAGAAAATGTGCTGGATGGTTCAGAGGACATCAAGGACGGTGCAGGGAAATTTTAGTTTTAGTGCGGCTTGATGGCTACGGAGGCTCATTTCACCTCGACTGGCATTTTAGAGAGATGACAAGACTTTACTCTTCACACACACACACACACACACACACACACACACACACACACACACACACGCACGCACAAAATGGCTTTGGAACAGACGTAATCTCAACAAAAGCGCTAATTCAAGTCCTGATGCAGTAACACTGATGGATTTGAAACTTAAAAGAGCAGACATGATGTCAGACAGCACTGTGAGCCCAGATCCACAGCTTTTCCTTCCATGTTCAGTTTAAACACACCTAAATTGTTCTGTTTGTTCATTGAGAAGGGAAAAAAGCAACAAGGACCCAAATCAGCCCCAAAAAAATCTGACTCTCAGAAAATTCACGTGAAATGTAAAAGAAAGAGACCGACAACAATGAACATACCAGGAGCAGCACTGACTTCCTTCTATGCACATCTTTTCCTCTGTATAATAATAATAATAATAATAATAATAATAAAGCTGTAACATTTCTGTACAGTCTTCAAACTGGAAAAATGGTAATGGAGTAGCATGCAGCCTCCTGCTGCCGTGTTCCCTGTAAACATAAAAATCTGACTTAGCTTGGCGCTGGTTGCAAACTGTCCACCAGCTCAGTGAGTATGGCTACATAAAGACGGGCTCTGAACGGTTTGGCGCTGTAGCTGTGGAATCTCACAGAGGGTCAAGCCACTCGTGTTTTGCTTCTTTTTCTTCTCTCTTCAAACACAACCCCGGCGTTCCAGCAGGGGGGAAACAGCACAGCAACAGATGAGAAGGCCAAAAACATGGCTGCCTGTTTACATGCTGTCCGTCATGTGTGCCACTGGGGTCACGGCGCCAACCAGCCTTCTATCCCCACTGCTGACAGCTTTGACTGGACCAGAGGAGGAGGGGGATGGTCGCTGCGGATGCACCGCCCAGCATGGACCTGTGAGGGACTCTCTCCTCCCCTCCTGCTCTGAAGCAGGCAGTAACCAGCATCCTTCTGGCCTCAGCTTCACACCATAAACTCGTTGCTGCCATACAGAACCAGCTGCTGCGGCCCTGAGCTGAAGTCCGACTCCCTCCGGTGGCCTCCTGTGGGATCACGCGGTGAACTGCGGCTCAGCCTGAGCCTGTGGCGGGTTTTGCCAGCATTTTGGGTCCCTTCTGCCTCTGCCAGAGGCGCCCCCAGACCATAGGAGGTGAGCAGGGGCCCTGAGGAGGAGGAGCGGAACCGGTAGTGAGGGGAGGGAGAACCTGAGGTGTTGGAGGAGAATGAGGATGAGGGGTGGTAGGAAGAAGTGGAGTTGGAGTCTGCAGAGTCCTGGGAGTCGGGCTGGCGGCGCAGAGCTCGTCTGCACTTTGTCTCCGACTTCCTGGAGCGATAAGCGCCAGACTCTGGATGGTGGGGACAGGAGATCGGACAGTGACTCTCTTGAACTTCATGAGCGACACACATTTACAGCTTTAATCAGGGCATACGCACACACAGACACACACACAAACAAAGATCACAACAAAAACACACACCAGGAAGGTCTGAGGTTGCTCCCTGCAAGGTGATGTTCTCAGAGCTGTCTGCTGTGCCAAAAGAGGCTTCAGACTCGGGGGTGTCGTCGTCAGACGTCCGAGGCTCCAAGATCAGCATCTCGTATGTCAGCTCCTCCCTGCCCACACACACACACACACACACACACACACACACACACACACACACGCAATTGATAGATTACAAGCAGGGTCAGAGATGCTCTCAGCTGTTGACGGAGCTGCAGCTGAGTTGAGTTGTAGCATGTAAATGCGTAATTATTGCAGCTCTGGACAAAAACACTTCGAGCATCGTACTTCTCTTTCTGCAGACTCTCAATCTGCTCGGTGAGAACTCGCTCCTCCTGCTGCATGGCCAGCTGCTGCTGCTCATTCAGAGTAGAAGCATCTGAAGCATCTCCGCCTCCTTCTCCTCCCCCTGCACTCTCTCCGTCCACTGCAGTGGGCGCCTTGGGACTGAGAGGAGGCGAGAGCGTGTGGCTGCTGCTTTGCCGAACGCGCCCCTTGCTCTGCAGGTTCACACACAATCACAGAGCAGGTTAGTGTGAGCACCGCCATCAATGTTCGACAGCTCGCGGCTGACAGAGATGGTGCACAGACAGGAGGCGGCTGGATGTTTTGACACGGTTCTACACAGAACCTACTGATTCCAGGTCAGCTCAGAGGTGTTCACGCACACAGACGCATAAACAAAGGCACAGGTCCAGGTTCAGTTTAGCTGCACATCATTCATGACAGATTTATTTTGGATGTGAGAAAAGAATAAGTGCAGCCCTCTAAGAAATAAATTGATGCTAATCGATAGCTACTCCTCACGTGACAAATGACAGTTTATTCCTGACAACACATCCAATTATTTTACCAAATAAACTGATATATTTTAGCATCTGTTTGATTGCCATTGCCTTAAATGCTAAAAACAGCCTTAAAAACAGGGAACAATTAACAACAACAATTAAGCAGTCTGCAGAGGACGAGCCTACAGACAAACAGCAGACAAGTCAAAAACAGACAGCAATGAGAGGACGGATCGACTCGTTGGACGGACGGGACATGGATGGTGGTGGCAGACAGTTGAAGTGGGAGGGGCATACATACCGGGGTGGCAGTGCGGGTTATGCTCATAAACCTAACTGCAATTAGTACGGGTTTCTGGAAGGAGGGGGAAGGGAGGAAGGAAGGAAGGACAGATTAAGGTTAAGGAGTGATGACGGTGATTTGGTGGTTTGCAGGTTTAATTCTCTCCGGAGAGCCGACACTGTCATTTTGTCCACCACAACTGGGATTATCATTTGCTCGTGGAGTTAAATGAAAGGGAGCAACAACTATTATGCTCTCTGCAGGGCCACAGAAGTCCCGACTCACCATGGACCTCCTGATGTGGGTCAGTCGGCTCTTGGCTTTATTTTCAGCAAACTCCAGACTGCTGATGTCCTTCAGACAGGCCCTGTACTTGTTCATCTGCTCATTGATGACCAGCTCCACACACCTACAGGGTGGAGATCAGCATTAAACCCGACATGTGAGCAGGGCTGAGGCCAATGAGGTAGAACGCTGCAGAAGTGAGAGGGTGCTGCACGCACGCTGTGGTCTTGCTGATGTCTTGGACGCTCTGCAGCGGGTCGGTGGTGTCGGGACAGCGGAGGACACAGGGAGCAAAAACGATGGCGAGGGCGTTGGCTGACATCCTGTTTGTGTCCTCCTGCAGCGCGATCCTGAAACACACCAGAAAAAAAGGCGGCGTTAATCCCGATGTGGGTCCATACCGAGTCAACACTCGTTCCCACCCAGCAGAACACACAGGCGCCACGGCGTGTGACAGAAACGGAAAATCCAGCATGAAAAAAACAGAGAATCCAACACCACCGTCTCAGATACGAAACTCTGCTCGCAGGCAAAAATATGAGGCACATCTTATTACAAAACCATTCCCTTTAGATGGAAGTTGTTGTTCCAAGGCCGCACAGCCACTGTTGTTTATTATTTCATCACACACCTGACCAGATGGAAGATGAGGCGCTCCAGTGTGCTGAGGTGTGTCCTGCTGAGCTGATCTATTACAGAATACACTCCCCGTATCACCTCCCGCTTGTCTGGTTGACCTTGGGGGGAAAAAACAATCCCAAACAGTCAGACGGAGGAAGAGTTCACCTTCAGGGAGCCTCAGCCAGAGGAGGTCTGGACCACAGCACGACACTGGAAGATCTAATTATGAGCTTACCCATGGCCCTGAGGAACTCCTCGTACAGTTCAAAGGTCATGAGAGGGCTCGGCAGGTCGCGGAGCCACTGTTTGAGGACGCTGGCAATGACGTGGATGTTGTAATCATCAAGGTTCACGCTACCCACATCTGGAAGAGAAAGATTTGGGTGTTGGAACTAGAACACCCACCTCGCTGTGCGACGAGAAGCTGTGATTAACTGAATGTTTGAGGTGCTGAAATGGACGAAGGTTAAAATTCTATCGCTGAGGCAGTTTGACTGCTTTCACTCGCACAATCACACAAACTGGATCTTGGCCCGTTTTTTTTGATTCTGGGGGTCTCACCTGTGTCCAGCCCCTGCCGCAGTTCTTTGATCTTATTGGCGGAGCCTGACTTCCTGTAGATCCCCTCTGTGTAGAGTCCATGCATCTCGATGTAGTTGATGAGCTTCTCCACCAGTTGAGGCACTTGTCGCTCCTCGCTGGTCAGGCGGGACAACTCCACACCGAACTGCCGCGATGACAGCTCTGGCTCATACTGCAGAACCAAACACAGGCATCAAGAATGTGCTGAGTCATGTTAAGTCAACTGTCATAGTGTACCAACCACGGCTCTCAATGATGGATTGTGAAACAGAAACCCAATTTTGAAATTTTGTAGCCGTCTACGTTGCTTTTAATATCAATGTGCACACAAATTTCCTGTTTCCGAAGTCTGTCTTGGTATTTAGAAGCACCTTAATCATGACTTTACAGTCACGAGACTCACTTTTTTCTACCACATCAAATCTTAGCTTATGGAATTTTAAATGTTTAAGAGTTTTTGCTCCACTTTGCCAACATCGGCAGCTACTGCACCATGTTTCAGCGCTGTCACGTTCATCAGTTTAAATCTAAATATAGGAGAGGATTTTACGAGCAGGCACTTGATGTTCGGATACAGGTATATTGAAGCAAAAGATTTCAGACACCTAAACATCAGCATTTTCAGAGACACAACAACAACTCTGTTTTAGATATTTAAATTAGACCACCACCACACCACTGAACCGCTGCATGCACAAAAAGTCCCTCCTACCTTTTTGCTACACTTGGTCGTCATCTTGGAGCAGCACTTC
This sequence comes from Takifugu flavidus, assembly GCF_003711565.1. Taxonomy (NCBI): domain Eukaryota; kingdom Metazoa; phylum Chordata; class Actinopteri; order Tetraodontiformes; family Tetraodontidae; genus Takifugu; species Takifugu flavidus. Next base: position 5,091,985 of record NC_079532.1, read on the forward strand.
CTGTGGCAGGCGTAGCGACACACTACAGAATGACAGAACAGCACAATCAGACTGGTAGCATTTCTCAGTGAAACTGCAGCAGGAGCTACAGTCAGCCACAACCCCAAAGGCTCAGGCTCCGGGTCGGAGACAGTGGCAGACAGTTTGGATGTGATATCCACGCCTCACTCAGCAGACGGAGTGTGTAACCAGATAGAATATAGATTTATAAACGGAGACGAAGGATTAATCGAATCTGTCTGACTCACAGGGAGTCAGGGCAGGAGAAGTATAGGTGTTTGTGTGTGTGTGTGTGTGTGTGTGTATGCGTGTGTGTGTGTGTGTGTGTGCGTGTGTAAGAGGTCAGTAAGCAGTAAGAAATTGTATGATGCACTTGGAGGGTGGAAATAAAAGCTACAGACATGAGTTCGATGCTCATGGGTAAGTCAATTAGCAGAACATTAGCAATAGCTAGTGGCGCATGTGTGAGAGTGTGTGTGTGTGTGAGAGAGAGAGAGAAAGAGAGAGAAGGGGATATGAGGTAGGATTACAGATGTTTCAAAGCTGATTATTAGGGTAAATGTAACAGTCATTTATCATGAAAAATAAATCGTAACATTTCAAACTCAACTAAGCAAAAAAAGAACCAATACCACAAACTCCAGAAATTATCGAAATCTAAAATGATTGACTGTGGTGTGAGTTCTAGGTTTCGTGCTCACGTTTGCAGACGCAAGCTCGGTCCATCATCCAGATGAGGGAGGAGCAGTACTCGCAGTAGGTGGGGATGCTGTACTGAGTGGACTTGAAAATGTGGCCATTGTGTTCCTCCACCTGCAGGGGGCAGCAGAGAGTCAGGCCCGTCTCACCCACTGGTTTCAATCTCAAATGATTTATTGTCAACATAAACGGGTGGAATTTTAGTGACGACTCACAATGTCGGTCTCTTTCTTCCTTGACTTTTTTCGTTCACGTTTGGGAGCCTGGGAAGAAAATAAGAAAGGTTTGATTTAGTTGAGGTATTTTTTTCCTTTATCCATCCCTCTGTTCAATTTTAATTCCCTTACCCGGCCAATAGTTCCTTCCATGGGTTTATACTCCGTCATAAATTCATCCAGGAAGACCTTGAAAGTGTTGACCCACACCTTCACAGGCGATTCGCTCCAGTCCCTCTGTTCCAGACGCATGGATTTTTCCAGAATATGCTCGAAGAGGGCGTAGAGATCCTTGTAACGAATACATTTCCCATCATCCATCTGGTGATGAGGGAAGAAAACAGGAAAAGGAATAACTAAAGGTTCACTAAACATTTCCAGCAGGCAACAAAGGACTCCAACTGACAAACATTTGGCAAAAAACCCCAAGATGTGATAATGTAAAGGGACTCACAGCCAGGGCGGTGGAGTAAGAGTTGAAGATGTTGATCCTGAACTCCTTGAGTGCTTTCTTGAAGACAACATCCACCATGGTGTCATTCTTACCATCTTCAGACTCCAGGTCAGATATCTGGAAGTATATTTTGAGATGAATATTTGATTTAACAGGAGCCAAAGAATCACTGAGAACCTTTAGTCCCTGTGAGTCTGTGTGTGTGTGTGTGTGTGTGTGTGTGTGTGTGTGTGTGTGTGTCACCTTCTTTATGAGGAAGTCGTTCATGCTGCGGTAGTCGTGGGCTGAGCTCAGGATGTGCAGTGCATCGTTTTGCCACTGGGTGGGTTCCAGATTGATGCTGCTGATTTTCAGGCTGCGCCGTCTCTTCATCTTTGGGGACGGATCCTTGTTCTCCTTACTGTCCTTGATGCTCCTGGGAGACGCTGCCTCCAAATCTAGACTCTGAGGAGGAGAATGACCCTCTGCCGGAGCAGTAACGTGGAGACAAACAAATAGTTAAGAACTAATGTGTAAACAATGAAAACCATAAATATATATATATATTTTTTATTTTTTTTTTACCACGTGTCTCTCCGACTTCACTCATGCTGGCTTGCTTCTCCCTCGACAGTTTCTTCTCACTGTGTTTCGTCTTACTCCAGAACCTCATTTTTCCCCTCATCCTGTTCAATCACATTTACTGTCAGAAATTTAAGCATTTCAGATGGAGATGCTCACTCAGATCACTGAATCTACCTTCCATCCTGACTAGAGGTCTTCCGGAGCACCTCCACCTTGCCTAGATCTCCTGAAGACATGGTCTTCTGAATCTTCTTCTGATCTTTGTGAGACCCCTTGAAAAGAAAAAAAAACAACAACGCATGTGTCACAGGCAGGTTCTAATCCCGATCCACAACATCTGAGATGAGGAAAATGGCTGGAATCTGCAGGAACATGCTCCTCAGATCCTTTCAGAAAATGGGGTTAGTGAAAAGATCCTCAGCAGGAGGTCGCGGCCATTCCAGCATGCAACTGTTAGCATAGAGGTCCATCTGCTGCAAACCAAAAATCTGGGTGAGAAGAGCGGCTCCAGGGAGAGAAAGTCTGAAAGTTTGGAATACGTTTCCCTGATGAACGAGACCAGACATGAACAAAACCAAAATCGGCTTGTTTATTATGTATTAAAGTGAACCTCAGTGTTGTGAAGTAAAGCAGAGAGAGGTGGAGAGGCGACAGCGGAGGCGGCTCGGTGTGGGCTGCGGAGCGACGTGCATCGCCATTCGCTTCAGCCATGACAGAGCCTGTGATACTGTCTGCTGCTGGACAGCAGAGCAGTGAAGGTCATGTTAGCCGTGTTAGCGGCCTCCTCCACTGAGGCAGGGCCCCCTGAGAAGGAGGGGGAGGGGGAGGCGGCCTGAGCGGAAGAGGAAGTGTCTGCTTAGAGGTCATGGATCCTCTGGAGATGCGGTATGTTACCATCTCTGAGTCACTGTGACAGTCAGCCTCGGGGTGGGCACACAGGGGAGACAGGGAGGGGGGCAGGGTGCGGGAGTGGGCGGCGACGTAGTACTCGTCGTCATCGTCAGACTGGGTCGCCCCCTCAGAGTTACAGCGGGTGAGGAAGTCGGAGCGGGTCCGCGACATTCGGGCTTTCTTTTTGGGGCCGGGACGACCCACCTGCTACCGGGCAACCAAAGGGACACGAGGTCACGTGGCAATTTCATCATGTGACAACTGCGAACGTGGCGTGATCCGCTTTAAATGTATCAAACCTGAGATGAGTCATAATTGTTTAGGTAAAAGTAAATAACTTTGATTCATGCGACGATTGCAAACATTGAAAGAGTTGATATTTCCCCTTCCTAATAAACGACATTAGCACCACAGCAGCACGTGCTAGCGCTCTGAGGCAAATACACACACACACACCTCTCTACGGGATCCAGTGGATTTGGACATTGACAGAGATCTTTCCTGGTTTACCAGATCCTTATCTGACCTGCAGCACAAAAAGAGAACCAGTTTTAGTATTGGATCACCAGGCTGATGATGATGATGATGATGATGATGATGATGATGATGATGATGATGATGATGGAAAAGCTTCATGGCACTCACTTGGAGAAGGGCAGTTTGCGCCTGGGTGGGGAGAACACGGTGTTGGTCGGTTTCTCCACCATGTTCACAATCACAGTCTGGGCTGAGCTCTTCTTCTGGGCCTTCGGGGGTTTGGTGTCCAGAATCGGGCTGGGAGCCTCCTGCGGGGGCCCACTGGGAACACCGGAGGGAACGACATCCTTTGGCTCAAGGGTTATCTGGATGTCAACCTCCGAGGAGCAAACTCCTGGTAACTCTGGACTGGATCTATGAGCGGATGGTTCTAGATGAGAATCCGGTCCTGGAGGCTCTTTAGTGTCCGATGTTACCTCCAAGCCCGCAATAGGCGTCGTGTTGGAATTAAAAGACGCTGCCTGTGATTCCAGATCTCCTTGGTGGGTCTGGGCTGCCAGCAGCCCCTGCTCCTCCACCGGGCTCTCCTTCTGCATGCTGATCAACACCACTACGGGCCTTCGAGATGTGGATTCTCTTCTGTCTTTATAAGCTTTGCTGGGGCTTTCGAATTTTTGTTGGTGAACCGGACTTTGGTCCGATGCAATATAAAACGTCGCTCTCGGACCGTCCGTGTGGCTTGGTGGCTTTTCATTGTAGTTCGAATCCCTCAGCCCCTCCTGCAGGGGGTGGGTGCATTCCTGAGCTGCCGTCACCTGGGACTCACTCTCCATGTCTTCTCCACCGAGCAGCTCTAAACGTCGGTGGCTCATCGGAGATGCCTGCGGCGACTGCCTCTGCTGGTTCTCCAGCTCCACTACGTTGCTCTCTGGAGCTGAAGTGTCATGCAACACACCCCCCACGCTTGTGGTCCGGACTTTCAGCAGGTCTAAACTGAACTGGGCCTGCTCCAGCTCCCTCATTCTCCTGCTCTCTCTCTTAGATCTGTTCTTATGGGTCATCTCATCGGCGCTTCTACTTTGTTCCTCTTTTTCTGCCTGCTTCGACTCTCCGTGGGCAGGCTGCAAGCCTTCTGAAACACCCCAGGGTGTCTCCTGGGTGTTGCCTTCATCTTCTAGTGTGGGAAGGTCCTCCGTAGGGCCTACATCCATTTCAGCTGACTGATTCTGTTCTGTTCTGAGTCTTTCATGCTCCTCCTTCAATTCAGCGAACCTGAACACAATCAGTGAATAACAGGAGAAATTAACCACCTACAAACAGGCAGATTAATCAGATTAAACTTCACTTCCACTCACCTGAGGCGAACCATGTGACCCCTTCCCAAGGCCTGAAGTTGCATCACGCTCCCATACATCTGACGATAGCGGCACCTCTCCCTGAACCCCCTCCACGCCGCCTGAACCGTCACAGCCGCCAAAACTCTGCACCGACAGAAATGCCTCCATCTCCGCTGGATGATGACGGCAGAGTCACGCTGTTGCTGGAACCTCCTGCGCTCCCTGTAGCTCCTCCAGGCGGCCTGCAGACACACCGCTGCCGCCTCCTCGTCCTCAGAGTCCAGAGCGGAATCTCTGATGAGGCAGCGGCGCCACCATCCCTGCACGAAAAAACACGGAAACAAACACCGGCGGTTACTGGACGTGGAAGAAGTGGAATAATTAGCAGATAAAACCACAGGTCAGCGTGGTCTGCTGATCGGGCTGATGGGACCCTGCTGTGAGAGGTGGGTTTTCACTTTTAAAAAATGGCAGAAATCTCTGATTTTAAAGATGAGATTTTAAAATGAGAACAATTATTGAAAGAGCAATAAAACTGTGACTAAGGTAAGTATATAGCTCAGGTCCACTGGAACGCTGAGCCCCTTGAATTCTTTAGTTTCATACCCCAGTCTCAAAACTAGTCCTGTCCCAATGCAAACAGCGAGATGTAAAAAGTCTCGATACAAGCAAGGTTTCACAACATTTTTGGCAAAATAGCGCTAATTACACTTGAATGAGAGCGAGGCTGAACTAACAGTTTACTGTTAATGCTTGTTATTCTTCTCATAAACCTTATCTGTGCAGCGCTGGCTCCCGCTCAGCGTTGCGCCGTTTCTCAGTTTGTTTTCACTCCGCCTAACAAAGATTTGGACAGCTCCCCTCTGCGGAGTCCTCCAGAAAAAACATTCCGTCTGAATGTGGTGTTTTTCTGCCTCTGTCAATCCTTTCACTGTTTGTTTTCTTTCATTCTCCCGCTCCCCTCCTCTCTTCCTTACGCTCCTCAGAGATGTAACAGGATGCACTTGTATCTTTATTTTTCCTTCACTGATTCAAAAAAAGTGCAAATAAACTCCTTTGTTCCCACATTTAAATCCAGACTTGTGAGAAATACTTGTGGATTCAGAAAGCTAAATATTTCTTAAATTTGGTTAACACCTTATGGTTTAATACATTCCGTCACCGCAGCTGAAACTCTGTTTTCTGTTCTTCAGGCTGGATTTTATCAGTGTGTGTGTCTGCAACCGCACCCAAAACCTAAAACAACGATCTTTGAAGTATCAGGACATCCCTGGAACTCCACACCTGCAGGTTAGCATCATCTGCTAATATGGCTAATACTATTTAATAGTCATGTTGTAATAGTAACAACAGTCACAGTAACAATAGTTATTTCAAAATCACCACTTTTTTAAAATCTCACCTGGATGATGCAGGCAGCCTGCCTCATGTTGACAAAGTGCTTCCTCTCCAGGACGGCCCTGAAGCGGCGCTGCAACGCGACGATTCTCCGCAGGACCTCCTGGTGGAGGAGTGTCTGCAGGCGCTGACGCTCCGCCTCCCGCAGGAACACCTGTGCATGTACAGGTACGCGTAAGAAGAGCTACTATGCAAAAAGCGTGCGCATTAGAGGAGAAATGAGTCAGAATCAGTACCATCGTGTTGCCCACTTGATACCCGGCAGGCGGCAGATGGCTCCGCCTGAAAAACTCCCTGATACCGGACTTGGTTGGAGTCGTTCCATGAGGCATCAGCACATGAAAGTGGCGCACAAAGTCCTGCAAGGAAGACATCTCATAAAGTGTGCACTTCGACATCAAAATCTGCACTTCACTCCTCCTGAAGGGTCCAAATGTGGACTGCGGGAGAGGACAGTTACCTGGAAGGTGTACTTGATGCTGTACCCAGACTGGCGGATCCGGACAGTCTCCAGCATACCTGTATATCTGAGCTGTCTCAACACCAGGATGTCGTTGAAACGCAGCGGAAGCTGGGGAGGAACCAAGAGAGCGGAGTCAATACGGCGAAGCACCGATGACGAAAAGCTGTGTTTGACCTGAAGAGCGCTGATAAGCAGTGAGCACCTTCTCTGCATTGGAGCGGATACACTTGACAAAGTACGGTTCAGACTGATCCAGAGTCTCCATCAGCTTATTTAGAGACGCCTGCAATCACAAACAGAATCAGGAGGAATTTATAACACATGATTAGCTCCAGACTTAGTTCTATTATCCGGGTACTCTTTGATCCAAAATAAATCAATGAAACCATGACAGGCAGCTGTTGCTGCAATTGTCTGTTTTTCCACCAGGGGGCAGCATCAGTTCTGACCTGAAACTGTGCACTAATGCTGGGAGGTTTCTTCTTCTTGTGCAGGTGAAGCAGAGACTTGGTGATGCGATCGTGGAGCGTCACGCTGCTCAGGTAGCGCAGAGACTTCACGTCCAATAAGTGCTGTGGAAACAAGACCGACCTTGTCAGCGTTGTCCTGCCTCGATGACCCAATGATGATGATGGCCGTGATGTGCGTGTCTTACCTTGGGGAGGGTCGGCTTGACTTTGCAGTTTTTATTCCTCCTGCCAGGAAAAAGAGCGTTAAGTCTGAATTTCTGAGCAGCAGCAACACTATCGGCTTCAGATGTCGTGTCTGACTCACAGCAGGATGCCCTGAGCTCGCTCCAGCAGTTTGCTGCTCGTGGAGTTGATGAAGATCCCATCTTCTTCCAGGGGGGGACTCGCGGTTGAGGACAAGCGACTGGACCTGGCGCTGCGACCGTTGCACCCGACAGCATAGCCGTCCCTACGGAGGCAGGGATGAGGGGGAGGGGTTAGGGATGGGCTTAGGGCTTAAATCAGACACTCCAGCCGTCTCCTCTCACCTGCTGGCCTTCTCATTCAGGGCGTTGGTGCCTTGAAGATCGGACAGCGGCGTCCGAGGATTCTTCCTGGTGATGCCTGCGTGAAGAAAAATAGAAACTCGGCCTTCAACGTACTCCAAACTCAACGTTACTGTGTGTAAAAACGTCTGTGTTGCCCTGAGAAACCGACAGGAAGGTTTAGTCATTGATACCAGATGGGGTTTTAGCCTCAGCAGAGATTCCTCACATCCTTTATTAGCCTCACAAACACAGGTTAGATGATGTTATCCATGATCAATATATGTGCTGATGTTCTTCGTGGCAGAAACATGTCAGAGAATCACGCAGATATTTCCCTGGAATTGCATTTCTGTACAAGCCGCTGGATTTATGCAGAACTCGCCTCCATCCAGAGAGGCCAAATGTGGATAATGGATGTCGAGCAAATGGGAAAATTCTGCTGGTTCCACAGGATGGATTTATTTGTCCAGGCAGGGATGTGAGCTGCTGCCGTTAGAGGAGACAATCTGGCAGAAATGACCCAGATTTATCACCCGTGATGAAAGGGAGACTGAAATTCATAAGCCTGGAATTGATTTCATTGATTGCGTTGAGCTTAGCAAAAGCCTTCTGACTGGGATTTGAGAAACTGGGAAATGTGATTGAAATAACAGCATTACAGAAAACCGTTTACTGGGAGGACTAGTAAATACTTGTAAACGATCACTGAACCAGGTTTCATCCAAATAGAATATGAATGTATTAAAACGTGCAAATCCAGACTCCCGTCAGCTTGTTCCTGTTTCTGGACAGTTGGAGGAAACCGGAGAAACAGAACAAAAGGGCAGAGAGGCCTCGAACACAGAACCTTCTGGCTGGGAAGGGACTTTTCTGACCACTGCACCGCTGTGATCAACTTAAACCATTTTGGTAAAAAGAAAACATGGAAAAAAAATCATTGCATTGCTTTAATCCCCTGCAGCAGCAGGGAATTACACAAACGGATGGAAAACATTGGAATTCAGCCTAAATTTCCCAATATTTATAGAATATAATATCCGACAGTGACTCTTTACTTACTGTATTTCTCATCTTTGCATCTCTGAAGGATCTCAAGGCTCCTCTGGTGAACTGGGTGATGAAGGAAACTGAAACTGTCCACAGTTTTGATGCAGGGAACCGCTGCGTCATTCCCTGACAGTGACAAAACATCCATGATGAAACAGATGTTTGCTTCAAAAAAAGAAAGGATGCAAACACCGACGGGAATCAGCAGCGCAGCTGAATTTAGGCTAAAATCATAAAAGAACGCAGCATCTTTCTGTGCACCATGACTTCAGAGGGTAGCGAATTTTACCGAGTAAATCAATAAACATCTTTTATGACTTTGTAGGTCAAAGGTCACATGAGAACATTTGGGATTCAATTGGATTTGATTGTATTTCGGATTAATCCTGGAATCGTTTTGGCTACAGGACCAAATTCTGAACATTCATTCAATTTTTCAGCAGATATTTTTGTCTCACAACTCAAGCAAAGAGGGTTTTCCGTCCTCATACGGGACCCACAGTTGTAGCCTCACCTGTTTTCTTGTGGGTGTGTCTGCGGCCGGCCTCCCTAAAAGCCACCAGGGCTCTGAAGTAGGCCCGCAGCACCGCCCAGCGGAAGGTCGCCACGGGGTTGATGCCCATCAGGCTACAGATGAAGCCGTTTTTGCTGCTCTTGAGCAGGGCCACGATGTCGGGACGCATGTGGTCCGTGTTCTTCTCCCGGAAGTCCTGCAGGAGACAGGGACAGCTGACTCAGCACTTTCCTTTCACGACAAAATAAAGGGTTTGAATCAGGCTGCATTTCCTTTTCTTTTCTGATCTGAACATCTTAATAATATCCAACACCTTTTGCCAGCTTGCTGTGAGTATGTGTTACGGAAAAACCGTTCCCCGGAAACTAGAAACAACAATTCCACTGAAAAATTCCCTACACGCCACAGTGATCCATTTTATAAGGGGGTTATTTATCAAAAGATGGACAAATGGGGAACAGCTTGGTTTATTTATTCAGTTTAGTCTGTACAACAAGCACAGCATTCGAAAAGGTAAAAGCACATGTTCACGTATATAAAAAAAACACACAATTGTACAGTAGCATCGTGCCAGTTTAATTCCAATCCATCAATCCCGTTTCTTGTTTATTCACATCTGTCTGTTAAAGATTACAACCGAAGCTGTGTTCTAATAATGGAGCTTCGATCTAAAAGGTCTCCAGTGTGACACAATTCAGCTTTGTGTTGACTGCACCAGCGTCAGGCTCCCGCTGCAGAATTCCCAACAAACGTCTCCGGGATATGCGGGATACCCTTTCACATCCACATCGGCAATGGCCGACACTCACAGATTTATATTATACAGTCAAACAACAACACACTCGCCCCGGTTCAACACATGTGCTTCTTATAAAAACACAGCTGGGACGTGTATAGAAGATTGAATTAAGCCCGGTCCGGGAAAAAAAATGGGTTGAAGAAAAGTAGGTCTGCAGCAGAATTTCGAGAAAGGCTGAGGGACGTGAGATGTCTCGTCTTTAATTTATGTTTTGGGAATTGAGCTCACGCTCTCAGTCCAGGAAGCCTGACTAACGTGACACAGCCCCAGGTCTGTTAAAAGGGGACACATGTGGGGTTTTTTCCCCTCCGGAAAAACCAAATGAACCTCTATATCAGTGTTTGGATCCACAGTTTTTGCTCCACGAGAGTGTGATTATTAAAATGTGAAGGAAAATGAGGGAGAGAAAAAATCATTTAAAATCGCGAATGTTTTATTTTTGCCGCCCTCAGACTCAGACATTAATAATTCACCGCAACAGCTAATGTTGTTTTCTTAAGATACACCGATATCTGCATCTTAACCAGTTCCAGTGCACGCTTTGGATCAGAACACCAAGGTTTAGCCAAGAAAGCTGCGCCAGGATGCTGAGTGTTGACATGGCAACACTGACCGCTGATATCCACCTTAAGCTCGAATGAACAGAGCAGTAATGGATAATAATACACATGTCTCACTGAATACAAGATGTCTGCTGGCACACAGACAGACAGACAGACAGACAGACAGACAGACAGACAGACAGACAGAAGGCTGCAGCGCAGCACCGATACACGAGAGCTTGCATCTCACCTTGACGCCGTACTTGACTTTACCAGCGTAGTGTCTGATGATGAAGGCCGGCTCCATGACAGCGGGGAACTCGATGTAGCTGTTTCCTTCATGCTGACGCTTGAACTTGTCCAGCAACGTCTGATTGGACGCCTGGGGGAAACTAAAGCAAACCGCCGTTCCATGAGACCCAGGCTGCAATTCATCTCCAGAGGCTTCTACTTGCTTTGAAATGTCCATTAATTTCCCCCCATTTGATTTTTAAATAGTTTAAAGGGCAAAGCCTCGGCAGACCTGCAGGCGTCGAACCTCACGTCACAAACCTTTAATCGAAGCTCCGAAGTCTTTCCTTCCATGGGGGGTTCATACACTTAACTCAACGTCCACTGAGGGATGTTTCCTATCATCCAAACCCTCTTCTGAAAGCAAATCTGCAGGAGATCCAACAGCCTGCTGCTGTTACCATAGTAACGAACCCCATATTTACCCCCTACTCTGCAGTAACCTAATCCACTAACTGTGAGCGGCGGGGGCTCCGAGCACCTTTGTTGTAGCGTAATCATTTAGCATGAAGCCCCGTCCTGTGGCAGCATAAGCCCCTGGAGAGACCCCGACCCCCTCGTTTTTATTTCTTCAGAGGTCTCTCTTTGACCTTAATTCTCCTAAAAGCAGCCCACCTCTTGAAAACACACACACATGCACACAGACACAGAGCGCCCTTTGGCTGATTCTGTGTGTTATTAGAACCAGGTGAACCGTCATCGCTAAGTGGCGAGCAAGATGCCGGCGAGCGTGGACAGACGTGATGGTGTCCGTGCAGCTGAATGTGTGCTTATGTGAGGAGGGAGGGAGACGCTGCTGCTGCTGCTGATTTATGGGGGGGAGAGGGGCACATTGCTGACCTGCGCTGAAAGTGGTGACGGAGAAAGACGAGGAACAGCTCGGCGATGCTGGTGGGGGGAACCAGAGCACCCCGCTTATTCATTAGCTGTGCGATCAAACACGATCCAATATTGTGTTAGGTAAGAAAATAAATTTTTATTATGTAAGAAATCACATCTAAGTGGTATTCAGGTGGTCTTTTTTGGGCTGTCTTTCTCTGAACAGTAAGTTTTTAGCATCACGACCTTATTTACCATCATCATTGCGCTCAGAAGGCTGGGGAGAGACGGGGAGGCCAGAGTGGACTCATGAATTGACTCATTAGGGATGGGATGGGATGATGACAGTGGAATCTGCTTTGGTGAAATACCCTAATTTAGATTCTGTTGCATCTTTTTGTCACCTTCCTGCTCCAAAACACAGGTTCACCTGTTTCTAAATGAACCTCCATGTTTCCTAAATGGGTGGAAACAGGCGGAATGCTAACGGTTGAGCTAACGGTTGTCCCACATTTGGATGAGGTGGTGCGTTCACTTACTTGCACTCTTCATCCAGCAGGTGGAAAAGAGCCGTGGGTTTCTTGCTGATTAGGTTGATGCAGGCACTGTTGTCTATGTAGTCGATGTTGTGCCAGGTGATGCCCTCTGCTCTGTACTCCTCCTACACACACACACACAGGAAAGGACTTCAGTTTATCTCATTAAAAAGCTTTGAATAAATAGTAAAATGTAAACGTTTTGCACTGTCATCTCTTTAAAGCAGCACACGTGTGTCCTCTTTGTCCTTTCCGAGCAGAAACATTGTGAAGATGTTGCTGTTTTGGTTCAGATGTCCCTGACTAAGCAGATAAAGATGTAGATTGAAACGCAGCACGCGTGTGTTGTGTTTAGGGTCGATCGAGCTGAACGAGAACAGAGGGCTGACTCACTATCTGGCTGTTGTGCCCGTGACAAAGTTTGGCAATGAGCACATTGACTCAGTCAATTAGGTGCAGCCGCACTTCAGATGATAAACACTCGGGCTTTTTTTATCATTTGCATGTTTATGCTAAGACACCTGGACCCAGCTGATGGGGGACAAGAACGCTGCCTCTCAGTACACGAAAAGCTTGTTCGGTTACAGCATGATTCACCAATAAAAGGCAATAAAGAGTGCTTTTATTGACAGTTTACTGTAATTCAGAGTGATGACATTTTTAGAGGTTTACAGAGGAAATTGTGATACTTTTATTCCTTCTTTCCATAAATGTTCATCAATTTAAAGAGTAATTACTTTGATCTGATTGAAAGAGCTGGAACAACCGGGACAAATGGGACTTGTTTGTCTGGGGTGACTCACAATGGCGGCAGACGGGACGGCACGAGTGGAAGGACGGAGAGTCTGAGATCTGTGTATCATTCCACCGACTGACTGGGCAAACAGGAAGTCCATTTGGTGGAGATAATCCAAACGCTATCATGAGTTAACTCTGTGTAATGCGCTTCATTTCCATCCTGTCCTCTTTCTAACCGTCATACAAACGTGTCCTAACCTCCACACTGATAGACAGAACCACCACAGCCGATACGGGTTAGGCTCCACCCTTTGAGCCTTTGTGGCTAACGTATAGAGTAAAATTAGAAGGATGAAGAGTTACAGAGTCAGAGTAACTCGCAGGGTAAACATGATAGCGTGTTGGCCCAAGGCGGTGGCTGCCGTGTGTTTTCTCACTTTTGATACACTGTCCTCACACACACACACACCACACACACACACACACACACACACACACACACACACACACACACACACACACACACACACACACCTCACCACAGCGGTCCTGTTAGCTTTGGCTGCTGTTCCAAAGGTAAACAGACCTCTGATAACGGGTGAAACCAACAATGAACAAAGTCAAAATTACTTTTCAGCCAGATAAAGAGAATTCAACACCTGATGTTTGTTTTAACAGGAAGGAGAACATTCATCAAGCCATCAGAAACTAACCCTCCCTTAAATCACACCTTCAGAGTTTATAATAAAAAAGGCAGGTGTCAGCAGTTTAAAGCTAAGAGGCGTGGAGCGCTCTCTCTCCGCTCATGACGTCAGACAGAAAACTGCAGGACTTCATCAAAATAAACACACGTCGGTGAAGATCCAGCATCCCCGCATTAGGTCATGGCATCAACCTGCCTCGGAGGGGCCCCTCGGCGTTGAGCAACACCTCAACCGTTGCTCTGTCAAACAGACTGAGGAGAAGGAGACAGCGGCGGTCTGGAGGACGCCGCTGATTTAAGGATAATAAACTGTGAGGGAACGTCGGATGGTGTCATGAGAGCCTGAGAGCTTCCAGGATGGGGGAGGGGACCGAAAACACCAACTGAAACGTTTGATTTGGGCTTCCATCCATCCGCTGTGATCAGCGCTGACGTGGAGGGGTCGTGGGTTACACGTCCTTTACACACACACTCCAATCAGCCTAATGTTCGTGTGTTTTGTCCTGGAGAACCACCCAGAACAGGCGAGCTTAACACAAAAGAATTAGAAATTAAGAGATGATTCGGGTTTTTTCGCTCAGCACTTTAAATTCTTTAACCACGTTATGTCCTGTGTGTGTCTGAGTGTGTGCCAGCATGCTTGAGGGAAAAAAACATCAGACAGAACCATTTTTTTATCTACAGTAACACAACCTCTCAGTCAGGACGGTACGTGTTGTGTCCTGTTTTTAGCCGTGGGCACTGACATAAGGTGAATAGAATCGATGGTGATTATGGCTAAATTACTTGGAATCTGTCTTCTTGAGGAGGTCTCATTAACTAATCTGCAGCGTTCTGCAGCTGCTGCTGCTGGTTCCCCCTCAGTTTGGCCTTCTGAAGTGTGTCAGAACAGCAGGACATTCTGGATCTTGTTGAGCAGCTTTATTAGAAGTGTGTGTTCATATGTATGTTACATTGTGAGGACAAAAATGTGTATTTTACAAGTGCAGATAGCTTCAAAAATGTCTTTTGGGTTAGGGTTCGGGTTCGGAATTTAGCTTAAAGGGAAATTTAGCTGGGGGAAGTGTTTCGTCAATGAGTCTTCACAAAGCTAGAAATACAGATGAGTGTTTGTACAGGCTATATAGGTAGAATCACAATGTGCATTTCACTTGCAAAGTGAGGACATTGTGATGTCAAAACATTTTAACCGGTCCTCACAAAATCCAGAGGTGTGTTTGAGGGTTGAGACTTGGGATCCGTTTACGGGTGAAAACGCTTTGTTTTGCTGTCTATTTATATTAGACTGCATTAAAACGGAGAAATACAATAATGATATTAAAACGGGCTGAAGAGTGGAAGTCCCCACTACATCTGTTGGCGTAAGCGCAAAGAAGCGCGTTTTCAGAGATTTCGGGCATCTGCTCCAGAGCTGCAGGCTGCTGAGGTTGTTTGAAAAGCTTCCGAATACATTCTCAAGTAAACGGGCCCTTTGTTTCAAAGTTATGGTTTAGGGGTGAGGGTCTGAGGGATGCACTCTGTCGATGAATGGTCTCACAAAGATAGAAGAACAAGAATGTGTGTGTCAGTTGGCAGCCTGAGGGTAACAGGACCATGAGTGCATTGATGTCCTGTGATCGTCATTGGAGGCAAAGGAACATAACTGCACTCGTTTACTGTAACACTGCCTTTTCGCCGCTCTGTTCCTCCCCTCATCCAGCCTTCAGCGACGGCTCGTCTGTTCAGCTGTCACAGCTAATCGCGTTTCAGTCTGACGGAGGCGAGAGGCAACACTGACACAGTCCAGATTAGGACTCATTACCTCCCCTGAAGTTTCTGTCCTCGCTGTCTCTTCTCCTCGTCTCTGAGGACATTTCGCTAGAACAGAGTATCTGTTGCTATCTGGCGTGTTGGTGTGGAACTCTACCTGCTCCAGCTTGAAGATGTGTTGGTTGAAGTAGTGCTGGAGGCGCTCGTTGGCGAAGTTGATGCAGAACTGCTCGAAACTGTTGTTCTCATAATCCTCGAAGCCAAAGATATCCAGGACTCCGATGGACAGAATCTGACATGAACATGAATAGAAATGTTACGATCGCGACACAAATCCACTAATTAAGCGATGCGGTTTTGTTAGTCTCTGTAGGATTCTGCCATCATCTATCATGACGATGCGCCGGCGGTGGGAGGCGCTCGCTCAAACAAAGCTTTAATTAGGAAAGTGGCTGTAAAAGCTGCTTCACGTTCTAGTTCATTTGGTCCTGGAGGTTTTATTTCTCTCTGAAGGCCGATTGTCTCTAAAGCCTTTCAGTGACACAGACATGCGCACTCGGAAGAGCAGCGACCTTGAGAGAAAGTGCAACCTCATCGACCCCTCGAGAGCACCGACGGTGGGACAGCGCAGTGATGTCAGCGCATCGAGGGATGCGTGCGCGCACACACACACAGATACACACACTGAGTACTGGGAGGAGCAAGAACCCCAGGGGGTAAAATGAGCTAAAGGGAACTCGATGCCATCTGCCCCCTATGTTCTTGGCACATACACACAGTCACAGAGTCACACACAGACACACACACACACAGATACAAAACGGATCTCCCCACAGGTTCTAAAATGCCAGCTGCCACTCCAAAACACACACAGAGGAATTTTCATATTTGCACCACTCCCTGCCCCGAGGAGAGGAAGAAGACTGACTGACTGACTGACTGACTGACGGACAGGAAGACGGTAGCAGGATTAAGCACATGAAACAGACACATGTTGGAAACATACATGATTTATCACTGGCAACAGATGGACACACGTTAAATACATAAGAAAACTATATTCTATGCAGTCTCATACATCATTCAGTGGATCTGAGCTGGGTAAAACTGTCTGTCGCAAGGATACTTTTTAAAATCTATTCTAATATTCTGATTAATTTCTATTGGTGGGGGAATATTTAACAGGTAGAAACCTCAGAGGAGGACCTGGGTCTAGCTGAGCGTCACCTGTTACAGCAGGTTAGCTGCACCTCTCCTGTGAAGACTGACCACCAGGTTTGGAGACTATCAGAACCATTACCGACTGTACCAAAATGCTTCCACTGGTGGGTGGCTGATCCGAGACAAAGGTCTCGTTGGTGTTCAACAACGGGAAGAAATCAGCAGTGTTGTGTAGCGAAGCTCCTGAAGCATCGTTTTGACGAGTCTTCGAGAAAAATCTGGGTACAAAACAGTGTTTTTCTTTGTTACCTTTGAATTATCCTCCAGGTCTTTGTTGTTTAGCAGAGCGTGGTTGGTCCTGAACACGATCCAGTCAAACAGTGCGCTGTACAGCGACTTGGCCATGGAATCCCTGACTGTGCCCGCCTAAAACACACACACACACACACACACACACACACAGAGGGAGAGAGAGTCAGTATTTTCTGATCAAAAACATACGGATTCCTTCATGTGGAACAGAAGTTAGTCGACCATGTTTATTCCTCCATGTTCTTAGTTTCCCACAGATGATGCAGATTCAGTGCTGATGCAACCACCTAAATATCCCCTTTAATGGTTTCTCTTATCTTCTAACAGAGCCTGATGATTTCAGACAGAAAACACCCACCTGACTGGCTTAAACAACACAAGTGTTCCGTCTCTCTGTGGAACTGGATCAGTGTCGGATCACATCTGCTGAAAACAACTTGGAGGAACTGGCGGGATCAGAACTGGCAACCAGCGCAGGTTGGCATTGAACATAGGTGCAACGAATGTTTGGCCATCAGCTGCAAGTAGGCCAAATGCTTCTTTTTGCTGCCTAAATGCTTTTGAGTTGACCTTTGAGTTTGGTGACCTCAGCTGCATCAGACTATCATTAAGTCAGTCAGAAAGACTCAACGTCTGGTTCCGCCTTCGCGACGCTGGTTTACAGAAAGGCTAAACTTGGTTTCACAGACGTATAATTGTGCATTGTTTATGTAACATGCTACCATCCTGCTAATTAGGCTGCTGCGGGAGGGGGGGGGTCATGATCTGGGACAGGGCCCGGATCGAACCGGAACCGAGGAAATGACTGGGACGACCACTGCTCTGCCTCCATTCTGCAGCAGTGAAACGATGAACTTTGAAAAAAAACCTGCCTGCTGAAATTCATTATCCACCAAACATTCCAGATGAAGCGCCGAGACGTGATCTTAATAATAGACGGCTTCAGCAGTGTGAGCGAGTCCCATCGTAAATCATTTATGCTCCTTTTCCCCCCAGACAAGCATTTCTCTGCAGTGGAAGGTTTGGCACAAAGGGAAATTTAAACCATTAAAAAAATGCACTCACACTCGCTCCACTACATTTAACCTCAAGGAAGGAGGAACTTGTTTTCCGGGGAGTTTGTGTTAAGTTCTCCCAAAAGGGAGAAACCACCAAGGTGAGAAATCTTCAACATATAGACCAGAGACGGGAAACATTTTATCTAAAATTCCTACTGTGGCGCAGAGGAAAGAGATTTCAAGAACAAGGAAGAGAAAACAAGTAAGAGGATAAATAGAAGCTAACAGAGTAGCGGTCATGATGAAGCAGAAATTTGGCTTTTAAAAGCTGCGTCTCCTCTCCTGCATTATTGATTAGCTCTTATTTTTAGCGGCCTTGTCACAGCTCCCCGAGAGTTACGTAAGACTACTATGAATAATACACAGCTTGAGGAAGAATCGCGGTTTAATGCTTTAGTGGCGACTCTCTGGCAGAGGCATGACGAGCGTTTGACACGCTCACCGAGCACGAGCATGTCTGCGCTCGCCGTGGGATTTAATTATTCATCACGCCGGGGACAGTTAGCAAGCACAGCTGGATGCAGCACGGGTCAGATACGAACCCGCGCTTGAGACGGACAGGAAGTAGTTCTCTTCCTTCCTCCTCAGCACAGCTATCAAACACCCGTCTGCATTTATAGAAGTGGTGGTGCACGCTCGCTTCATAGCAAGAAGGTTCTGGGTTCTATTCCCATATGTCTGTGTGTGTGTGTGGGGGGGGTTATCCACTTTCCTCCCACAGTCCAAAAAAAGCACATCAGCTTGACAGAAGACTCTAAATCAGGTGTGAGTGAATGTGAGGTGTCCTGAGATGGACCGGTGACCCATTCAGGGTGGTCCTGCCGGGACAGATTCCTGACAAGAACCAAGTGGCATCTGGGATTTTTAGAATAAATGCGCTCATCTTTTATTCAGATAACAGCAGGAGTGTAGCTTGTAATTAACGAATGACACCACAAGACAGTAAATCTTTTTTTTTAATGATCCAAATCTCAGTTTCTGATGTTTGTATCACCAGTAAGGTGAACCTCTAGAGGTTTTTTATTTAAGAGAACATTTCTCCGACATAAGCGTGAGTTTGTTGCTATCGGAACCAAAAAGAAAAGTTTACCATCGGACTTCTGCAAAAATAATAAGTGGTGTATTTTAAAAGTGCTTCCTCTCTCAAACGCTGAGACAACTGCAGATGTTGACGTCCTGAAACGTGGCCAAGCTCAGTTCCCCCCCGCATGAACGCAAAGTTGCTGTAATTGCTTAAACTGAAACCGAGCAATTCTTAAATGCATTCCGTTCTGACTCAACCGGGGCCCGATCCAGCCCGTCCGCTGCAGTGCATCCAGGTTCAGGGGGTCGCGCGGTTTCACCCCTCTCAGGCGTGGGTGGACAGGACAGCTGCCGAGGACGCGTTTCTCATCGGGAGAGCGTGCTTCCTGAGAAGAACCAGCAACACTTGCCAGGCCTCTTTTTTCCTCCCCTCCATATTTCCCTGTACAAAAGCAGCTGTTACGGGTTCGACAGGTGGTCTTCACCTCTCTCCCGGGGTCTTCCGTCAGATCAGGACAGGAACAGTTCAGCAGGAACTAGCAGAGCTTCACTTTTTTATAGAGGTTTAAAGGTCAGAGCTTTGTTGCTGATGTGACCCCCCCACCTTCAGATCACCTTCATGGAAACGTTATTGCTATTTTCCCCTCACTGAATTCCACCTGTTGATGAGTCTTTATTCAGCTCTGATCTTTTCAGGTGCCTCGACTTTACGACGTTAATTCACTTCTGGCTTCATGACCAAAACGTGTGGGTGAAACAGCAAGGGATCATGGGAGCTCAATGCCAAGCGATGACCGCTGATAAAATATGGTGAATCTGAAAAAACCTTTGGTCACATTCTCAGGTGTCTTTTTTTACCCATGTTTCCATGGATACTGTACAGTTTTGAAAGGGCCGGGTGAGTGAGTGATAATGTGATAGTAACCCGTCATTGTGGTTTCCCTCATCTACGCAGTGTGTTCTTGATGGATCAGACAGAAAGGCTCTTTCACCCCTGCTGCAGTGCCAAATGATATACGGCACATTCAGACACATCTGGTTAACATGGTAAAGTATTTAGTAGCTTACAGACCTAAATGTTCCCCTCAGGAGCTCTTGGAGACCAGGATTTACAATAAAACCACGTTTTCCGAGCGGCAAAGTGAGAGATAACAGTGTTTTTACTGCTGCTTTCTTTCCTGGCCCCCAAAAACGGTCCAAGAAAATCAATTATTACAGGCGTACACATCTGTGCTTTCTCTATCAGTGGATAAATGTTCTAATATGGGGTTTAAAACTCACAGCATTCTGTCAATGTCTATTTTAAGAGGAAAATGATTTTTTTTACAGCTACAGTCGGAGCTTCTGTTCCAAATCCAACCCAGAAAAGAGAACTTATTCTCTGGATTATAAAAAAATAATAAGTTTTTTCTTGACAAGGTTGGGGCTGAAGCAGAAACTGGAAGGAATGGGCAGACAGAGACCGACTGTCCTCCGTACTGTATATTCCAGTGGAGGTTGCACATTCCTGAGATCAGACCACATGACTGGAGAGATGGGGGGGTGGGGGGCGTTTGAGAGTAGGAGCAACCATTGTTGGGCTAAACTATCTTGTAGAACCCACAGGGGGTGGTGTCCAGCAGAGTTAAACGGTATTTGTGCAATATTTCCTGTCAAGAAAAAAGGAAAGCAAAACCGGCAAATTCTTGCGTGATGGAGGGAAGCAGGAAGCTAAAGGACGCTAAAGTTGGGATATCTGTGACGTATGCAGAGTAAGACCCAGGGACCGGTGTGGTCAAGATTCATTTGCACTGTTCCTTAACTTGTCAGGAAACAGGAAGTTGCAGAGGAAGAGAGCTCTATCAAAAGGGCCTTAGAATGCAGCGACAGGGCTTGGGGGGCTGGGGGAGGGGGGGGGGTGTACGAATACCACAACAAACCCAAACTCAGACTCTCCCCTACAGCTGACGCTCTTCTGGGCAAAACATGTGGCTCCAATGTGTCGTCAACAGGCTGGGAGGAATTCGCCCATCCTAGACCCCCTCCTGCCAACTCTTTTTTTTTTGTTTGTTGCTTTGGCCTGATACAAAACATTATTTGTCAGCATTGCCCCAACATCGCCTGGGTTACATCAAATTTGCACAGAAAGGACAGGGTCATGGGGGGGGGGGGGTTGTATGCAAGTAATAGATTCATTTTGGAAGTCTGAGCCAAGTGTTGACAGGCGGAAGGTGTCACGTTTCACTGAGATAAATAAAGCCTCACCTCTGCCAGTTTGTAGGGAACGATGAGCCTCTCCCCGACTGTCATCGTCTTCCTGGTTGTCAGCGCATCCAGCAGCATCTCTTCTTTGACCTGATGGGGGGGGGCAAGATTCACACATCAGGTGTTTCACCTAAAACAGGTGGTTCTTTATATAGTAAGAGCCTGAACAGTATCATAACGAATATAAACATCCGTCCTCATCTGGCCTAACCAGGCCTTTAAATCTGGTTCTCATAATCAATCCTGCAGCCCCCCCATCCCAGATGAAACACGACCACCATCGGCGTGAAAACACAACTCTGATTTGGCCTCGCTGGGCAAGTTTACACAAAAACTAGAATAGGACTTTTGAGGACAGGGCCACACTGGGAGAAGCAGATGTCACTGCACACATCGCCCCCACCATCCACGGGGATTAGGGGATCGGGCCGAACAGCTGCCGCTGACAATACACACGCGTTTCTTTTAAGTGTGTGTGTGTAACATTTAAAGATGTTGATAAAGGATTTAATATCATTATGCCTCCAGTCTTGACTCCATTCTAAAGACAGGCGATAAAAAGAGTAGACAGAACGGGAGGGTGGTGTGTGGGAGTGTGTGTGGAACAGTGGGAGTGTGTGTGTGTGGGGGGCATAATCAGACTTCATTTCACACTCCCTGATAATCCCTCAGCTATGAGCGAAGCCCATTCTGCAGCGGGTGATTGGTCTTTAGCTGCTGTATCCGTGTATTAGTCACTTGGTAACAGGCTCGCTGCTCCGTGTCTGATCAGTTTTAATTCCATAACACACACACAAGTGTGTAAGCGCTGGCTTAGGGTCAGTAAATGTGTTCAAATTTGATTTATTAGCTGTTCACTAGCTCTGACAGATGCCATCTTCTTTGTTTGTGAAAGCAACCAGGACACCACGGGATTTCAGTCCTCCAAATAGTCTTTTAATATTGACATATTGTTGATTTTTGTTTTTTTCTGGAGGAAAATGTCTTTAAAAATGCTAGCACTCAAAATTTAAACTAGCAATTTCAGCTCTAATGGGATGTGTTCCCACAGCAGCTCTGATATCAGTCTCTGCAGGAATGTTTCTGGCCGGGCTGAACCACTCCGCTCACATGATCCAGTCCATCAACTGTCCGTCAGCTCACGCAAACTCCACTTCCTATTCCAGTTTCACAGGAAACAGGAAGTCCCTGCTCGTTTTGTACCTATTCAATCATCAATCCACACTTGTGCTAGTCACCTCTCTTTAAACGCCACTTCGCATAATTGGTGCCGCCGTTACTGTTGCTTCCTGGAGGCGCTACGCCAAATAAGTGAGACATGGGCTGACAGAAATGTGGTTTTTTCATGCAAATTAAGGCCTCACCCATGGACAGGGGTTGCACTCAACTTTCCTTTGAAGGACTTTCAGCTTGCCTGATTCACAAATCTGTATTTAGCGAACCCCAGTGACCTATTTTTAACTTTTATGCAGGATGATTCAAAGTGAAGTCATGTAGTATCAATTAAACATGCATTCTAATTAGTCTGATGGTGATGGTGTCCGTCTGGAGCACAATTCTCGAGAAGCACATTTAAACTTTTGAGATGTCCTCAGAACGTAACTTTGATTTCATTAATTCACGTTTTGGGCTCCCTGTTTTTTTTTTTACTACTTTGCCTTAAAAATGCTGTATTCGTCCCCAGGGACAAATAGTTGCTGCCCACGCATTAGCTAACAGACATCCAAATAAACCTGAACTTAAAAGAGCGACCCACTAGCATGTGGGCAACATGTGGCGCAGCTCTCGTCACAGCCCCTCCGGCCCTGCGGACGGTCAAAGAGAGCAGTCTGGATGTTACGACACAGCCATAACATCCCCGCCGTGCTGTTGACAGGAGTCTCCGGCACACGTCTCTCATTGTTTTGTCAGCGATTCAACAAGTGCATCCGGCTAAACGGGCTAAAAATTTGTAGCTGGGTCTGGGAAATGTCCCATCCCTCCTGCACTTCCTAGGTTAAGCGTGAGCGTGAGCGTGTATGTGTGTGTGTGTCCTCACATTTAATAAATATCAGGTACTAGCAAGTATTCTACTAGTAAAGTGGGACCATTTTCCTGGGTGCAACAATTTCAAAGGACGGTTTGAGAGACGTGGCTTTAAGGTTGAGGCTAGAACTGGGTTTAGTTTAGAGTTAGGGTCTTGGTTAGCAATATTTTTAAAAAGCAAGGTCTTTAAATGTCCAGAACTGTTAAGCTAAATGATTAAATGATTCTGAGACAACAGTGCACACAACATCCTGGGGGGGGACCCCCCCTTCCCCTTGCAGTGCTACATTAGCACAAGAGCTCTGGAAATAGCCCGAACACAAACAGTGAAGCGCTGGATGATCGGACGGCTCTTTGGGGCCTGAAGCACCTCTTAACTTGCAGTGTCACCACAAGCTGCGCTTGTGAGCAGAGAGTCCTCCACACTCCGAAAAGCTTTTTGCCAAGCTCCACATGGGATTTAAACTTGCTTAAAAAAAATCCAGATGGCTGTTACTCCTTTCTTTTTAAGTGCATGGTGCTTTACATCTCCGAAGGGCATAAACTTTAAATAATTGGCAAAGAAAGTATTTAAAGAGAGTAAACAAGCCCTGTGGTAAAGTTCTGCTCCAGTTCTTAGTTTGAATTATTTATTTATCTTGACGTTTCCCCCCACTTGTCACATGTGTGAAAACATGTTCGTAACGGAACCATATTGTAAAATTCCCAGTCTAATGATTTTTTTATTAGGTGGCTAACCGAAGTGGAGTCACATGACCCACTGGACCAGCTTCACCATCACGCCGCTCACCTCAAGCAGCTCCGACACGATGGGCAAAACTTCTGGGTTGCAGATGTCAATGGAATCCTCCCTGTAGGTCTTTTTTTTGTATCGGATGTTTCCCAGGTGGAGGATGGCAGACAGCAGGGAGAAGATCCTGGTGAAAGAGACCAGCACCTGTTAGCGCTTGCGCGATAGCCGTGGTCCGTGGGAACTCTGGACCGGCCTCTCGTAGACAGGCGACTTTATTAAAGGGACGATTAAATCCTCAGATCTTGAAATCCAGCGGCTCCAAGTTTCATCTTTGCTTTCGCAACTGATGTGAAAATATGACGTGAAATCATCGTCATGATTTAAAGAGGAAGTTTGACTTTATGGCAGCTACATTTCGTTTTGCTGCCCAGAGTTAGAATAGAACACAAACAGTTTATATTACATGGGGAGTTAAGGTGGTCCCAGATTTACAGTTCAAACATGGATGAAAACCAAAGTGAAACCGAAGAAGACCTCTGAGGCCACTGGGAGCCAACATGGCAACAGGGAACTGCGGCTGTTGGAGTTTTTAAGCCAGCGCAGAGCTTTAACTTTTGACAACAAAACAACTTTAGCCATTTGGGTCTTGATCTTACTGCTTGCGGGTGGTCGGTAAGAAGCCGACCATCTCCATGGCGAGCTGCAGCCGCTCAAAGTCGTGTTTCAGATCCTCTCCTTCCACCGTGAAGCAGTCCTGCCAGACAAGACAGAGAAAACGGAGAAGGTGAAGCAGTTGTCAGAGACAAATGAAACTGAACGGTCGCGTTAATCTGGGCGATTATTAGTGTTTCACCAGAGGGTTCCCGAAAGCGTCCAAACGCAGCTCGTCGGGAGGGATACGGTGAGGAAAAGAAATCCTGAACATGCGAACATGTGATCGCTGCTGTGTATCAAATATACACTGACTGCGTGTGTGTGTGTGTGTGTCCTCCAGCCACCCGGTCAGCCAGTGTGTCTCCTCTCCATCCCTAATTACCAGATACCACAAAGAGCATCCAGAGAGAAGCCCTAACTCGCCCTCTTGTTGCCTCTTCCTCCTTTTACACGTTTAATGCTCCTCAGCCTCGGCCATTGTTTTCCTGTGGCTGAAAGCTGAGAGGGAAACGCAGAGCCAACGGTCGGCCGATTTCTTCACCGAGCTTCTCCGGTTCCATTTTGATCAGGGGAAACCGGGAACGGCCACTTTTTAAATTGCCGGGTACGTCAGGTCTCAGCGCCGAGCACCACAACGTTCGGGAAGCAAAAAGAAAACCTCGGAAATTGGAAACGAGAACACATTAGACCCTTTACCGCCAACCTTACCAGGAATTTATTTACCTGGGCAGAAAAATTCCTGCTAATCTGTGCGGTTTGCATTTCCACTGCACGACGTGTCCCACCAATCAGCACACAGCCCCGCCCCCTCAGGAATTCTCACTAGGCTCCTCATTGCAGGGAAAACTTGAGATCGGGAAAATGTTTTTTCCTGCGTAATTTCGGCACAAACACGGGTCGAAACCCCTGGGTAAAAGATAAAAATCCCTGTGGTGGAAAAGAGGCTCCTGACAGAAAGAACGATTTTTTCCGTCTTGATCTGAGGGTGTAATTTCACGCCAGTTGCAACGCACATACGGCCTCCGATGGTCACGGCAGAGGGACGGCTCATCAATCTAGTTAAAGGTTCTGCTGCATGTGTTCCTGCTACTTACCGTGGCCTAATAATGATTAATGTTCTCCAGGGACTCGTTCCCCGATGAGCCAAAAACATCATTTCAGCCCGACACCAGATGCCGAAGAGGGCCGAAAAACCCGGGACTGAAGAAATGCAAACAGGCAGCCAGCAGGGCAGCAAACCAGACTACACATATCAGACATCCACAGCACGTTTGGTCTCTGGGATCAGATGTGTCTTTGGTTTTCTCCTCTTACATCCAGATGTTACACCTGGACGCTGCATACAGATGTCAGCGCTCGTCCTCAGGCGACGATCTCGACACGCTGACCAGCAGCAGAGGTCAGGAGGTAAAGAGCCCCAAAGGGATGGAGCAGACAGCTGTCAGGGCTGCTAAGCTTTCAGGGTGTGTGTGTCTGCGTGGGATGAAGACGGTGACATCATCATTGGACCATGGGGTCACAGACTGATGAGGTCATCGGCTCGCCCTTCAGAGAGACAGGGTGTCAGTAAACAGTGGGTGGTGGGGGGGGGGGGGTTAAAGAAAAATATGGGAAAAAGGAAGGAAAACTGAAAAGATGGAGCCATGGAGAAATCAGCCCATTTTTACAGTTCTGAGTCACTCCTGAAATAACCTCTAATTGTGTGAAATTCCAGGTTTTATGTCAAATATGCCGACGCCAGGATGTGTGTGTGTTTAATATTTAAAAGTCAGATGTTTGTTCAGTTCCTTTTTAACTGGATGAATATGGAAATGAAAACGACTTATTGGAATTTTCTTACTCTCACATAAAGTCTTCGCAGTCAAATGTCGCCTGCTGTCAGAAAACAGTGAATCCTTTAGACACACGTGACAAATCCCACTGACCAAACACACACGCTCTCTCTCTCACACACACACACACACAAACACACACACACAGACAGATTTAAAGGGAAGGTTAAGGAGCTCCTCCTCACTGGCTTCTTGTCTAACTGGGGATGTTTCTGAGGACAATGGTCCCTGTTTTTGAGTCAATCCAAAGGCTAGCTGCTAGCTTAGCTTTGGGTGCAGTATTATGGAGAGGCAACAACGTTCTCTGATCTCCTGGTCTTTAAAATCCTGCCTGACATCTTTATCTGGCGGTTGCTGTGGTTCCCCCGCTGCTGTTTACTGTTTCCAATTTGTTGTTGATGCAGAAAAATAATTCCTGACTTGTTAAGGTGAAATCCTAAACCTTCCCTTTAAAGCTGGCAGTTTCCTGTTTGATGCAGTCGCCCAATCACCAAAGAGCAAAGCCACACAGAGCACATTAAAGGGATCCCTCATGTTCAAAATGTAACTATTTCCCTGTCTTTAAATGCCTGAGCTGAAGTGTCACCTTCTCCAATCCCGTACGTTAGCAGACAGTAAAGGCATCCCTTTAACACTGCAGCATCCAATAGGCCTGCTGGGAGCAGCGTAGCTCGCCGTCACCTTTAATCCACTTCAGACTGAGCAGACGGCAAATTAAAAAAAAAGACCGAGACTGACACAACACAACCGTGAGCACAGACGTACACAAACAGCGTCACCAACACGATACTGACCAGCTCGCTCTCATAGTAATTGTCCCAGTGGAGTTTGTGCGATTTCTTTGTCATCTGGAGGAGGCATGAAATACACACAATATACACACATTAAATTAAAGAAATATGTCACACGGTGCTTATAAGTGAGGGTAAATACACAAACACACACACAACTTTAAATTAGATTTGTCTGCGATCTGGCACCGCCAGACGAAAACAAAGGCTACGAGCGTGGCGGGCGATCTCAAAGGCGCGCTCAGGCAAACACGCGCGACCGCCAGCATCCTCAGCGGGGGAGCGGGATTAACTTCCGTCGCCATGGAAACAGAGCTGCGCAGCAAAAGGCAACCAGCAGCAGAGGGCGGGAGGGTTGTTGTGGCGGGTTTAATGAGAAAGAGTTGAAAAAAAAAAAAAAGGTTAATTTTTTTCCGGGGAAGGAGCCAAATGAGGAGAACAAAGGAGGACGTGCGCTGCTGCGAGCAGAGGGGGCAGGAATCCACACATCTGCTGCCAACGCAGGAGAAGACGGAGGCGTGTGTGCCGCATGTGAAGAATTCATGTTATTTGTTCATCGTCGCTCATTGTTCATGTTCAGGTTGAGCTTTCGTAGCAACTGAAGTTTCTAAACACAAAAGGAGCTAAATTCTCTGAAATAAAGAGCAACTATAATGGAGATGACATGATGACACAAATGTCTTTGGTTTGGTTGGGTGTACCTGGTTGAGGTAGTGGTATTCCTCGGGTTTGAGGAGGTGGAAGGACTTCCTCTCCTCTTCACTGGCTCCAGCCAACAGGTAGTAGAAGACATGGTAGTTTCTACGAAGAGATACAGTTGGTTCACCCTCAACTAAGCTAAACGGCAACTCATTAGCATTGAAGCATGTTGGTAACTCAAGAGGTCGTCAGTGGCAACCTGTCAACCGCCCCATTTATACAATTAAAGACTGTTTGAGGTTAATCATCGGGGCGCGTTCTCCTCCGCTGGTAGAGGTCGGCTCTTCCGTTTCCAGGCTGTTACCTCGGCTGCCGGGGCCCATTATCAGGATGAGGCCAGTTCGGAATAAAGGGATTAAATGAGTCTTCACTAACTAGTCAGATCAGTGGGGCTGATATCGATCCAATCACCTGATCACCATATCTGTGCCTAACATGCCATCACACATGACGACATCACTCCCACCGACAGTCTGACCTCTGCCTTCTGTCTCACGCACCTCTCGTTATGCTCCTGGTACACCAGACGGGATTTCTCCAGCAGGTACTTCTCCACATACGCTCTGCACATCATCAGATACACACATGAGAGGCAGCCGTCTTGTGTTTAGATGAAAACGGTGAAGAAAGACGTGTGTGTCTCACCCTCTGACGGTGCCACTCTCCTGGTAGTTGACCTGGATGAACTTCCCAAAGCGACTGGAGTTGTTGTTGTGAGCCGTCTTGGCATTTCCAAAAGCCTGAAAAGACCATAAAGAAGTCACTTTCACATAGCTGAGGGAGTTTATGCTAACATCCTGACATTATTATTGATTATACAGACACACCGTTGCTGTCAAGCACCAATAACGTGCAACAGGATCCTAAAAATAGTTTTATCCAACACTGACGACACTAACGACAAATAAAAACCTTTATGTGATGATGTGCTAAAAACGGCAACAGTAACAACTACCAATCACTGCGCAGAGGTCAAAAACCAAAGGAAGGGACCCAAAACACACACCACACACACACACACACACACACACACACACACACACACACCACACACACACACACACACACACACACACACACACCTCTTAACTGCCAGATTCCTTTAACAGCAAACTGCAGAACTCAAAACAGGCGCACTCATAATCTGTGGGAATATCGGAGCATTCCTGCCAACACACACTCTCACACACACACTCTCACACACACAATCTCACACACAGGAAGTACAGCATTAGTGGACCCTTGAGAACTCGTTTAGGTGTTCATTAGAGGAGCGATGGAGGAGCCGAAGGTGGTGACAAATAATGAAACAAGGAAAAAACGTACAGACAAATGACCCGCCTGGAATGACGGATCAGCTGCCGTCAGACTTTCATCTGTGAAAATTGGCTGAATTTTAAATCCTTTTTTGAGTGCTCATAAATCCAGTCAGAGGAAAATGAACTTCCTGTTAGCTAAACTCGGCTCTGCCGCAGACGGTTGAAGACAATCAAATAAATCACAGCGCCCAGGTGTCTTGCAGGACATAATATTTGAGCTCCTAGTACTGCTTATATATGTCACAATGTGTGTGTGTGTGTGTGTGTGTGTGTGTGTGTGTGTGTGTGTGTGTGTGTGTGTGTGTGTGTGTGTGTGTGTGTGTGTGTGGATGATTGATAGAGGGGAACTCTGAATGGAATCCTGTTTATGGCCCACGCCTGCACCGCCCTGGATGAGAGACGGGGACGCAGTGGTTGAATTTTAACTCAAAACCTGTCAGTGTGTTCTTCCTTTCTTTATGATGGACACATGATACATGCTAGCGCTCGCTAACTGTGGGCCTTTAAAGCTCTCTCAAAAATGGGACCCAGTCTCTTACTCTCCTCATGATTTTCTTCTAAATAAATCCCTGTAAAAAGGTAAATAAATGGTGGCTTTGTTAGGATCCTCTGGATGGATGCCGAAGGCTTTAAAGTGGCCCAGGACCCCCAGGTTGATGTGATCAGTTAAAAAAAACAAGGAGACAAACTGGACAAAACCTCTTTCAGAATCCATCATTGTTCCCACTATTTTATGTTCCGTGACCTAATAGAAACAAAGCCTCAAGGCCTTTAAGGAAGCATCACGAAACAACTGGAGAGACACAGCTGCTTTTCCCACAGACTTGAAAGACTCAGGTGACAATTCAATTTGAGAGTCACCAATTCAGAGCAAAATGAATTAGCCCGTCTTCATCACCAGATGGAGCCTACAAACAAACTTAAGTGTGTTAAGAGCAGCTCGACACCACTGGGCTCTTACAAATGACAGAAACGTCACTTAGACGTCCATATGTTTGATTTAAGGCCAAAGAAGATGGGCTGACCTCTGGGCTTAATCCTGTTGTGACTGCGTGTGTGTGTGTGTGTGTGTGGTGTGTGTGTGTGTGTGTGCGCGTGCGTGCGTGCGTGCGTGCGTGTGTGTGTGTGTGCGTGTGTGTGTGAAGCGCCGACAATGACAGTATGCTAATGTATGCTTATGTGCCCTGTTTGCCCTCGTGGGTTCTTCCACGCTGTCACGTTAGCTTAGCCAAATGTTTTCTCCGAGGCTGCAGAAGAATGCAGCTTCCCAGGCTCGCAGGATGTTGTGTGGAGGGGGGACCAAGCTAAAGTCAGCACGCCAATTATGTCAGAACAGCAGAGCACAAATTTTAATGGTTATAACTGTTGGAAATATCAATGCTGGGTGTACATTTCAATGAAAAAGCAAAATTATCTTCTGGGAAGCTGTTAGGTTTTATTTTTGGGTTTCTATTTGTTGTTTTATTTTGTCTATGTCTTCTTGTGTCCACCTTGACAAAGACTGCAGGTCATGTGACCACAGCAGTGAATGACAGTAGAGCCCTGCACGTCCCTCCATATCTGGACATCACAGATGTTGTGATAATGCAACATGAAAGGTGCAAAATGCCTGAAATTAGCATGAAATTAGCATTAAACAGGCAGGGGTAAACGCATGTCGGGCACAAATATTGAATCATGTTATGAGAGAGACATTTTTAAACACTGCTAACTGGCAAGTCGGGGCAGCGTGCACGGACAGAGCGTGGATTCTGTTGCAGATGCAGTAAATCTGTGAGGGGGACCCGTGCATACCCCAAATAACATCAGTGCTCTCTGCTCCGTTAAACAGAGCCGCGGCCCGCACGCAGACGCCGCTGGTATGCATGAACAGCTGCACGCTTCGCCCTGCTGTTGACAGCTCGATCAAATTGCAGCGAGAAAGCCTCAAACACGCAGGCACGTTTTAAAAAGATATTTCACACAAGCAGAGAGGCGGGAAAAATGGATCTCATAGAGGGACAGTCAGGAATGTCCCCTTAAAAAAGAGCCGGATGTTTAAGCGGTGTGGAGGAGAAGTGTAAACGACACTATGGATGTACAGATGTGTGAATCTTGAGTTGTTGCTTCCTGGCAGGCAGCAGTTCTCTCCTGTTTTCATGCTCTACGGCTCCAGCAGCTCGCCACAAAACGGCATCACGCCGCATTCCTGCACCGACAGGTGCAGCTCAGCCTCACGCGAGACTCTAACACACATGGAGAGTGTCACAGCAGCATGCCTCCATAAGATGGGACAAATGACAGCTTTGAGTGTGTGCATGTGTGTACATGTGTGTGTGTGTGTGTGTCCTTCATGTGTCTGAATTTGTAAACTGCTATCGGACGTCTGGATGGTCTCAAGCCCTCATTAACTGGGATAACTGGTGTTTGCTGCGAGCAGCGAGGAAGTTGAGTCACCCAGTAAGTGCAGGTTGTAAAGTTTGATCCAGAAGAAGGAGAATGAATGGAATTAGTTTTTCATCCTAGTGAGGCGGCACTACAGCAAATCACACGGTACAAAGCAGTTGGAGAAAAGTCGGATTCTAAATGATCCAAAACTAAAGAATTTCTAATAGATTCAAGCTGAACAACAACCAAGAAACAGGGAAAACAAACTGCAAAACACTCCAATCTGCAGCTCCCTTTGTTGAATCTCTGGCTTGAAATAAACGTGCAAAACTCCAGAAACTGTTATTGTTGAAGCCAGATATGGACTAGATTTACATCCACAATGAGGCCAAAATTCCGATTAAGTGAACACAAAAGAACAAACACGACTGTGAGCAGAGCAGAAACATCTTGTATGTTCTTCTGCAGGCTCCTTCCTCTCTTTTCCCTGAGTTCCTTCCTTATTTTTCTTCAAAGCAGACTCAGGGGATGAGCCCTCGATTCTCTGAAAAGAGTGACGGAGGTGAGGATGGAGCAGGAGTAGCGTTAGGTAATCCTGCCGGGTCAGCCCGGAGGGGCCTCTTCAGACCGGGTGATGGAATCACCGACACATATTTGGAGGTGGCCTGGAAATACAACATTGGAGTATGTGAGTCCACACACACATGTAGGACTTCCTCACTTCCTCCAGGCTGGTACAAGGAGCCATTACCTCATTTCCTGCTTCAGTGTTCGCTTTGTTTACCTCGTTTACTGGCTGAACATTCAGCGCTGAAGCACTGGGAACTTTCCAATAATTGTTGGCTTATGCTGTTTACTACCAACACTGCGCACACACACACACACACACACTTGCCAATAGGGTCCAGCGAGGTTTAAGAAAGCTTTCACACGACAGTTGAGAAGGCCGACTGTTGTTACACTGTCCAGCAGCCACTGGGTGAGAGGCTGGAATACACCTTGGACCAGTCCATCACAGAACACACACACACACACACCATTGGTTGACACACTCTTGGTGACTGAAATCAAAACAGCTGAGGAGCAAGTATGAACCAATGTGACTGAAGCTGGCACGGCTGCTCCTGGCAGCCTGCAGAGAACTTCCAGTACTTTCCAGGAATTCCAAAACTCTGTGTGCTCCGAGCTGCCCAGTCATGCTACTCTCCTTCTCCGGGTTCAAAATTTCAACGTGACCACAACACACACTTCAGCTCACTTCACTTACAATTGTCTCCAGATCCTTTACAGAAACCCGGAACCTGACCCCCGAGCGAGCAGCAGCGGTGGCAGGAAAAACTCCCTTTCAACAGGAAGAAATCAGCTCCAGGTGAAAGGAGCGCGTAGAGAACTATTAACATACTAAATTCTTTGGTTTTAATCACCATATTCAGCTCTGGGAAGCTGTGTCACATGTGTGTCACCCCCCCCCCACACACACACACACACACACACACGTACAGTCCTTCTCTCTCTGTCCATAAATGGCTGCTGTCACTTCAGTGGCCACATCTGGATCTCATTGTCCTCAGGAAGAACTGAACTCAGAGCTCCAATAAAAGCATCCTTCCACACTGGACTGTCAACAGTGTCAGCCAGGAGGAGGACTCACACACACACACACACACACACCCGGCTGAAGGAGTGGGAGGGGTGGAACGAGGAGAGACGTGGAGGAGAATAAAGGGGAGTGGAAGATGGGAGACAGATGGGATGAAAAAGGGAGAAGGAAACGAGGAGCGGTCCAACGGGGAGAGGGAGGCATGAAAAGCACATGTGGTGTCCGTAAATAAACTGATTTAGCATTAGAACATTCGGCCTAATCGTATTATCAGAAATGAGATGAAAATCCCTCATTGATCCCTGAAGGGAAATTGTTCAAAAAAGAGAAAGACAACGTTGCAAAGAAGTCGGCTGAGTTTATCTGAGGAGCTTCTGACTCCCGCCAGCGTCCCGCCTCAGCTGCTAAATCCCCTCTCGTATTTTGGAGGCAGCCGTCATCGCAGCGGCACCTCGGCGACTCCGCCGGAGCGGTCTGCGGTGTTCGGTAAACTGTCGACGGAGGAGCTGGCGTTCTTCCCGGAGCTTCCTGATGGAAAACGGAACACGGAGAGCGAGGTGATGAGGAAATCCCTCCGGTGAGCCCACCAGAAAGTCCTGGAGGGGAGCAGGAGTGTGTGTGCAGGTGTGAGACAGGAGTCATTTAAGTGTAGGAGTGTGTGTGTGTGTGTGTGTGTGTGTGTGTGTGTGAGATATTTGGGCGTGTGTGACCCTAGAAATAATTACAATATTAATCATTTCTGCTCCTAGTCTTCATTCGCTCAGCAGAAATGTGGTCGAGTGTGTGTTGGTTACTATAACTGTGTGGACCATCTTTTTTTTAACATGGGAGGTTTGCGGGGGGGTGGGGGGGGTGATTACAACCTCGGGCATTTCCTCTCTCTCATCTTCTTACGCTGCCTTGTGTAAATCAGCTCTGACGTTTTGGTTCAGCCGATGTTAGCGAGCTCATTGTTGCGTTTGATTTCATCACCAGCAGGAAAACGCGCCAAAAAAGACGCCAATTAACACTTAAAAAGGCCCAATTTTAATGCAGCTGTTCTGGAATCAGCTGGTTCGGGTTGGACAGGCAGAACCGGGTAAGTGGATTAAAGCACAGCCCTCAACGTCCCACCGCACAATGTTGGCATCAGGAAGTCGGTCCGTTCATGTATCCTACATGTAATTCTCTTAAAAAGGCATTTCCTGTCTCATTTCTTTCTATTGAATGAAAGATGAGAGATTTCTGTCTCTATGAGTCGTGCTATCTTGAACATTTTGGGTCGTTCCGTTTATAGATTGCCCGTCCTCGTTTCCCTTTCCTTCCGTGGCACCGTTATCACTCGCGTCTCTTGCCGCCCCATCGAAGGTTCAGACCTCAGAACAATGCTTCAGGGTCTATTTTTACGCTGGTGGCTGACACTGAATCGCCACAAAAATGCAGGACAACGGCGCAGAACCCAGGCCGGCGGGGCGCTCACCGCATGTAATCCCATAACCAGCACACACGCTGCGCACTCGCAAACAAACACACACTTGGCTTCACCCAGCAGAACTGTGAGATCAACAAACTGCTCATTTAGGATGAGTCTGGGTTCAGCCCCCAGAAATACAGCGGAAACGTCGGATGCTAGCAAAGAACCCGAGACTGGAGTCTAGATATCAGTCATGATTCTGCCACGTCATGAATAATTAGCCCAAAATTACCTTCAGGCAAGGTGAACACGGGTTAAAGCCCCGGTTAGGTTTAACAGGTCATTAGTTATTATTATGAGTTATTATTAGTCCTACAAACCTGAATGTTGGGGCAGAATAGCAAAGGATTATTGTCATTGAGCAGTTTAAATGAGGTGCTTCCCCTCATTTAAAGAAGATCAAAGATGGTGATTCTAATGGACATTTTCCACATTCTGTCTGGTGACTGAGCTCGGCTGACGCTAACGCGACTCTTCTTCCTGTCGGCCTCCTTGACCTCTGGCCCCGGGCTGCCGCCTGTTTGTTTACGCTTTACTCAGAGGAAGTGTTCAGACTCCAGATCTGCACTATTAAACACCTTAAAAGGGTCTTGGCGGAAGCCCGTGAACCGAGGGCGCTCGCACGCGCTGTCTGGTGTTTGTTTACAAGGTGAGCGGGCTGCGTGGCGTGGTGAGCGGCGTGCACGGAGCTTTGCTCCGCGCCCCTGTGAGGACGACTTAAATCTGCCTCCACTTCTTCAAACCCCCAAAACTGGGGCATTTGCTGCTCGCTCGCATGAGAAGAACTCTCTCGCTGTATTATTTAAGTGCGGATTTCCACCCCCTTCTTTCAGCAGCCCACACTCCTCCTCCACTCACCAGCCCCCCCCCCCAGAGTGCCCCTGGTGGTGGGCGGGATGGAGGGAAGATGAAGGCAGGGACGGAGGCTGCTGCAACACAGCCCTTTCATCTTAACTCTGCGGGGTTGGTGAATCACGGGGGGGCACGAGGAACTCCTCTGCATCTGCCACGTCCCCGAGGAGCAGCGAGCGGCCCGCCTGCAGCGCCCGGGGAGCGTTCGGGGATTAAGGGCCGGTCCCAGTGAGGATGATGAGGGTGGGGACAGGTGGCAGGAGACAAGAAGAAACCAGTATCAACCGTGGTTTCACCAGCAGGAAGCGTTTTCATACCGTTTGTTCTACAGTCAGCTGATGATCCGGAGCAAAGCGTGAGACAGGCCTCTGCACCAAGTGGCTTCTCCCTGGTGCACAACCTGTATTTTAGAACAAAACGTCACCTCTGGCTTCATGGGGTCATGAGTGACCGCGCTGCAAAACCGCCGTAAATCTGGGGATCAGGGGAGTAAACAGAGCATTAAAAATGACCCTCAAATCTGCCCGCAAAGCTGACGTGCGTAAAAGAGATTAAAACTCCCGCTTGCATCAAACCTTGAGTCTGTTTTTTATGGATTTAACCTCCAATAAGCTGTAAAATCTTACTTTAGCAAAGTCATGCATGAACGAAGGTTATTGTACTTTTATCGATCCAATTCTAATTGACAAGAATCCGTCATTAAACCCAATAAATGTCCTTTAGCACCAGAGGAAGAACTGCTACAACAATCAACGTGAACAGAAGAAGGGGTCGATTAATGAGACCTGATGAATAAAAGTTCCACGTTGCAGGTTTAGAAGGTCGAAAGGATGAAAGCAAACGTCCATGAAAAAAACAGGTGTGAGCACAATAAAGTGACGAAACAAAGCGTCACCTGCTCGCTGGGAGCGCCGACCTCACTGGGCAACATGTTCAAACGTCCGCCCGCCACTCACGACCGTCCCACACACACACACACACACACACTCAGCAGACCCTGGTCAATGGCACATCTGCACCATTCATCGGCAACAGATCCACCGACCTGTTCAAACCTGAAAAACGAGGCTTCGCTTCTGAACTTCTGTGTTCTGCAAAACGCAGAAAAAAAACGGCGCCGCCATCAGGATGTCTGTTGTCTGAGTGTTTGCTCGGAAATTGCACAAAGAGATGCTCACAAAGACGAGGGCCCGCCGGAGCGGCCGCACGCAGGCGGCTTCCTCACATCTGGAACTCAGTCCGGTTTGTAGTGTGGCGTTACCAACGGCAACCGCCAGCCACGTCTGTACAGCAATGTCTTTAACTGTTGACGGAGGATTACAGGGATTGCCTCTGAAAACATAGACTCGTTTTCACACCTGGGGGGCATTTAGAGCCCCCCATCCACCTCATGCATGGTTCTGGACCGGTGGAGGAAACTGGTACCTGGAGACGTCCCACAGTCACGGGGAGAATCTGCAAATTCCACCAAGCTGCTATGAGGAAACTGTGCTAACGCCTCCCCACTGTCACATATCTTTGGTTTCAAAGTTATTTAGTTCTTAAGCTCCGAGCTAAAATTGTCACCAAGGTTATGTTGGATCTAGATCTAATCGTAAAAACTGGAGTTGCAGGTTTACATCAAACTGGTTTCAGGGTTGTGCTCAAACACACAGACCCAGTTTGACTGTGAAGCTGTAAAGTACAAGTTGTCCTTTTATGATGTCGGGGTATTAGCATGTATCAGGTGATACATGCTAATGTATCAGGTGATACATGCTAATCACACAAATGTGGTTTCAGGTATTGAACCAGTGGAACCAGTTTTGAAACTCCATCATCTGACAGACCACAATATGCTGCTGTCAGGAACCGGCTGAAACAAACATCGGCCAAAATATCACAAACAAAAGTGGAATTTGCTTTCTCTAAACTCTTAAAATAACTCGACAAAGGCCAGAACAGAACCGCAGAGTCCAGAAGGGAAAAGGTAGAGAGCGACAGCTGGTTTTGTCCGTGTCCCAGACAAGATAACCCAACTTTCAATGGCTCCAGTTTAAATCCAAATTAGTTTTTAAAACAGGTGGCCGAAACACCGAGGAGACAACAGTGGCTTCCTAAATTAGATCCAGTTTGATGAGGTCAAACACGCCGCCGCGTGCTCGTTTGCTCTGATCGTTCCAGATGGTTTCGTGTCGTCTACAACTCCTAATTTAGTAATCTCATCTGCGTCTGATTGCCCTGACACCACATAAGCAGCCTCAGATTGAGTCATTCCCATTGGGACAATTAATTTCCTGTGGCGGCGTCCTTCACCAGGGGGCGGAGCTGCAGCGGGTCTGACTGTCAAACGGCAAAAAGGGATGTTTTTATTGCTTTTATTCGGGAGAAATGAGGAATGTGGATATACATCCGGTCAAAAAACCTCTCCTGAAGACTGAGGAAAGCGCTCGCCGGCGGGGATGTAAAGCCGAGCCGCTGATATGGCGCTGGACCACGTCAGGGTCAACAATACAGCCGTAGAGCGTCTGAGTGTGTACAGCTGTCCGCTGGGATAAATATACCCTGCACTGAGATTTCCCAAAGAGGAAAAGCGAGAATGCTCCAGAGAAAGGCCGGCTAAGAAGGAGATGAGGATAATCCAGCTAACAGATGTTTGGGAGTGCAGTCGCTGCCCGGAGGATACGGATTATAGGGGTGGACGCCCGGACAGCAGCTGTAAGATCTGAAGCTAATGCAGGGAAAATTATTTTTAAGTGATCTGACGGGGACATAGGGAGGCCCCGGCCACACCCTGACACTGGAAATAGGGCCGATGCAGATGTGAACGTCAGGATCAGGTGTCCACAGGTCAATCCTGTTATCAGTGTTGATATAAAATGGCTGCAACTAGGCATAAGCACGTTAGCTTGACTGAAATATTCAGAAGCTAACACACACACACCAGGCCAAAAATTGGGGTGGGATGATGTGCGCATGCCTGAGAGCCAAATCCTGACCTGGCAGTCGAACAGCTTGAGGAAAAAAGTGTGAATAGTGGACAGAACCGTGCAAATTAGCATGATTGACCATTGTCAAGGCTCTGTTTTGCTAACTTGCTAGTTCACTGTTGATTGTTGTCTGTATAAATCAACTGGAAATGGCCCAAAACAAAGATCATAAGAGAAGAGACATGATTTTCAAAATAGAACAGAATCCTGTGTGTGCAAAGATGATCCAGTTGGACACCTGAGCATGTAAATACGCTGACAGTAGCCTCAGTTTGGGGCACAAAAAGCCAGACGTGCATCCCCCACTGCAAAAGGTCAAAGGTGCCACCATTGTGTCTACCTGCATGCAGAGGGGCGGTGGAGACGCTGCACCATCAAAACAACCTGTCATACCCACAGAAGTTTCCAGGAGCTTCTGGACGTCTCAATGTGATTTAAGGAGCAAGGACGCGCTCAGACGTGGGCGAATGTCTCCCACTCCCCCGCTGCTGGGAGATCATACAGCTAACACGTTCTGACAGGCACAGCAGAGGTTAGCCCACACACACACACACACACACACACACACACACACACACACACACACACACACACACACACACAAAGACACACACGGGTGCAGTGCCGTCCTAACTCGAGCAGGAATAAACGCAGCATGTCTGCAATGCGCGTGTGCCTGGAGCAAAGGTGCAGTAATCCAAGCTTCCGCGAGCATCTTCACAGGCAGTTTAATCTATTCTGTCAGGTTGAGTGGGTTCAGGTACAGAATGTCAACAGGCCGCATGAGATTTAAAGCTTTAAAGTATCTGGCTCCGAATCTACAGATCTGTGGTTAAGAGTACAGGCGGCTACGTATACTCCAACATGCTTAATGACACACGGAGCCTCTAAACACATACATTTAAAACCGGAGCGCCAAAACACTACTTGGAGCCATCTATCAGCCACAGGAGACAGATCCTGTCCCTGAGGGCCTGGTTAAGAGCGGAGCAGAGAGGGACATCTGGATGAGAACCATCTGGTAAACGGGGGGTGGGGGTCTGCTAATGCAGCAGAGCGTCAGGTTTGTTGGCCAGAAGAACAAAAAATGCACTTTAATCTGACCTCCTCAGCCGGGGTCGGGGTCAGAGTCCGGCTTCAGGAGGCTTTAAGGAGTTTTGTTTCCAACGAATCCAAAATAGGGCGATAAAGGGTGTGAAGCGGGTCTCTTTTGGGGGTCTTTACATCTGCAGGGCAGTTACCAGTTCACCCTGGTCAACAGCTGACCCCGGAGCAGCAACAGAAAGAAGCACGACTGTTGGAAGGTGCGTCACAATCCAGCCGATTCATGACCGCCGCCATCAAACAGAAAACCGCCTTCCCGGCGGCGGGTCGCATCTTTACGGGCGATTCGCTGCTCAGGTTACAGCGACCGGATGAGACGGTCCGATACGAGGAGGCAGAGAGCGGTCGGACGACCCCGCTGGCGTGATTTAATCTGACCGTCCCTGTTTGCCACGTGGTACAGGCAGCACACACGCACGCGGGTCCGGCGGCTACAAAGGCTGCGCTGTACCGCGAAGGTCACGAGGCCGATCCGTGCAACGGACGACACGTTCCGTCGACAGGGTCAACGGTCAAGACAATGACGCTCTTCTGCTCGCCGCTACGGCGCACGAGTTCTGTCTGAGGATCAGGAGACGGATCCTGCACAGCACAGGCGCTGCTCACGCCAGCGGCGGTTTGTCCGCCATCTATAGGCCTCCTCAGGTTGACCGCGCTGCAGATGGGATGTGGAGGGCGTCAGCGCCCCCGGCTTCACTACAGATTCCCATCAAAGTCCCCCAACGTTCATCTTCTTCTGTTTCCAGCGAGCCGAGCGAAGCGACGCCGTTGACACTTTCCAGATTTAAAACCGAGGCGAATAATCCCCTCAGGATTAAGTTTAAGTCACCCCCCGTGGGGCTATTTAAGAAGATTTATCACATTTCAGTTCTCTCTATTAGGCCAGAAATCGTTTTTGTAAAACATTTCCAAGAGAACATGATTTTAGGAGTAACACTCTCACGTGCACGTCCCCCTCCCTCATTCTATTCATGCATTTGGCAGTAAGCTACTTAAAATCGTATAAATGAGCAAATTTATCCCAGACAAATGTCCTTATTTTCATTCCCGGCATTTATTTTTCATAAATTAGCTTCAACGGTTGATGGAAAAGGTCATTTTCTATGGTTGCTTGGCCGCATTTTTTCTCAGCTTTGTTTTGAGATTAGCATGCATCTGATATCCATCTAATAGCAATGTCCCAACCTCATATTTAGCCTTTTTCCTGCTAGCTTGGCAGTTTTTGACTTAATTTATTGCGTTTAACACCACTATACTAAGACATCCTGTCTTTTGTTGTTCTTTTGAGAGATTTAAACTCTGTCTTGTGTCTTTTACACCTTAGGCAGACAGCTGACTGACGGGGAAGCGATAACATGTGACGCTATGACGCTAGCAAACACAGAACACAAGCTACAAAACGGCAACTTCAGCTTCGGCGTCTTTATCTGCTTTATTATCAATACAAGGCCGCCTGTCCTCCCGCGGCGGCCCCTGTGGCCCCGGTGGCCCCTGACCTCTGACAGGTACTCAGTCATCGGTGTCACGTCGGCTCCACGCGCGCCAACACGAGCGGGGAGGAAAAACCCCCTCAATTCCGAACTGATCACAAACCTACAGCTTGGGTAGGAAAACGCGAGCGTGAAAACAGCTGCAGTTGCAGAATTCCTCCTCCAGAAGGAACGCCGAAGCCCGACGGGTGATTCATGCCTTCCAGATGACGCGCGCGGACCCGATCGACAGTACAAATGCTGCGTCTTACAGTACAGACCACATGAGCGGGACCATACGTCAACACGCGCAGCTGCGTACAGACGACTTCCTGACAGACCCTGTGTTCCAGAAAGTGGTCAAAAAACAGGAAGAAGGAGCATAAAATCTGCCCTTGAGGGGACCTTCACCAAGCATAAGATTCCCAATGAATTTGTATAATCCATAAT
Source organism: Takifugu flavidus (assembly GCF_003711565.1). Taxonomy (NCBI): domain Eukaryota; kingdom Metazoa; phylum Chordata; class Actinopteri; order Tetraodontiformes; family Tetraodontidae; genus Takifugu; species Takifugu flavidus. The sequence goes on from NC_079532.1 coordinate 5,133,333, forward strand.
CCTTTATTGATATAATCCAGGAGGGATTAGGCAATGTTTTATTATATTTTTTCCCCTCCATCAATGCAGAGATTTGACAGCCCCCGTTTCTGGGTCAAGTCAGACATGTACAGGAGTCATATGTGGTAAATCCTGGGCTAAATATAAACGTCCCTGAAGGAGGATTTTCAACTCCAGAGGGATCGGCTGCGCTACGGCTGGGCTTTATTTTTTATTTTTTTAATTCAATTTCACGCTCCATCACATGAGCTGACATTCCAGCAGCAGAGATAATTAACATGCAGCCTCCCAGTTCAGATTCCACCAGGCTTTTGTCTTGTCCCCCTACAAAAGGGGAAATTTGTGCGGCTATTAAAATCCTAAGGTAAACAACCGCAGCTGCGTTAAAGCCCCCTTTAGCTGAATTCCCATTCGATCCATCGTCCTTACCTCCAACACGGGCCCGGCTCCCAGGATGATCTGCTCCACGCCGCTCGCGAATCCCTTCTGGCTGAGGGCAGTCAGGTGATGAATGAGGAAGTTGGTGCTTTGGGTCTTCCCGGACCCGCTCTCCCCGGAAATCACAATGCACTGGTTCTTCCGGCGCTGCAGCATGGCGTGATAGGCCACATCAGCCACGGCGTAAATGTGGGGCTCCAGCTTCCCCAGGGCGTGGTTGTCATACAACTTGACGTATTTGGGGTTGTAGATCGGCAGGAACTGGAACGGGTTAATAACGATAAGAATACTCCCAACGTAAGTGTAGATCTTCTCCTGGCGGAACCGCGCGCGGAGGCTTTCCAAGATGGCGCGTTCCGTCAGCTCCGGGAGAGCGCAGAGGTCTGAGGGAGGGTCGCTCCCAGCAGGCTGAGGGAGAAAGCCCCGTTCCACCATTCGCCTACGCTCCTCGGTCACGCGTAGCCACATCTGCAGGCTGCCGCCATAATGAATAGATCCGTCTAGGTTCTTCTCCCTCAGGAGGAAGCGGTAATCATCGCCGCTGTCGAGGCCGCTGCGGTTCTCCAGGGCGTTCCGCGGCCAGAGCATCATCCTCTGAACAGGACAGTCCCCGGGGTTCAGGATCCACTCCTCGCCTCCGAACTCCTTCACCTCGGCCAGCACGTAGCATTTGGTGCGCTCCAGACGCAGCCGTTCAATAAGACACTCGATGGCCTCGGCGGCCGTGGTGTTCTTGCGGGCGCCGACGGGGCAGTAGATGGTGCCCTCGGCCAGGGCTCCCGGATAGACGCGCAGAGTGAACTCCTGGTCCTCCAGTCGCCGCCGCATGCTGCCACTCGCAGTGGCCATGTTGGCGCTGCCGGCATAGCCACAGCCGCCATCTTGTAAGCTCATGGTGGCGATGCAGGTCCCATCAGCACGCCGCTCTTTGGGCCCAGAGGACTGAGTCAGGACATTCCAACTGGAGGAGGAGATGGAGAGAGAGAGGGAGAGATGAAGAGGGTTAAAGATGACTCTAAAGAGGCAGACCGGCATGGATTCAGGGTCAGAGGAGTCCTGGTCGTTTCGTGTGTCCCGTGACAGCGACGGCCGACTCAATAGACCTTCTGTCCAGGCTTCTAAATAGGCGTCACTATCCAACGCGCCACAAGAGAGAGCCGGGGACTGATAACTATTCAAAAAAACCGGGAACATCGCAAATTTGAAGGCCGGTTTATCACACGTGCATGTGCCAAGATTAACAGCTGCCTCCTTCCACACAAAAGTGGCTGTAATGAGAGCACAATGGTGTGATTCACCGGCTCCCCCGATAATGAACACAGCACTCCATTCTGTTCTCACAAGGCTGCTAAAACACTCACACACACACACACACACGTTCAGGAGAAGAAGAAGATGAAGAAGGAGGAGGTCAGAGCCCTTTTTGGTTGTTTAAATAATCCTTTCCTCTCCAGAAGTAAGTGCATGTGCTCAGATAAGGATGAAGGGAGAAACAGCCCAGACGGACCCTCCTGCTGTCTGGAGCGATCTCGACCACCTACGAGAGGCTGCAGCTGCCCGCCGCTGCCAGACGGAGAGGAGGAAGACGGCTCTCAGCGCACGGGAGAGACACGACGGGGACGGGCTGGAATGAGGAGATTTAAGGCGGCGCCGATCCGGGCAGGTGCTGCACAAACCGGTCAGAACCTCCCGAAGCTCCTCAGGTTCAGAATCCAGCTCCAGACTTTCAAAATAAAACACTAATCATTCACGTCTAAATCGACATGAAAATCCATATGATAGGCATTGTTGTTGTTGTTGTTGTTGTTATTAACAGATAATTGGATAGAAATATAAGGCAGAGGTCACAGGTCACAGGTGTTTTATCATCTCTGTCAGTATAGAAGTAAAAGAAAACCATTACAGGATGGACCCCCCCCCTCCCCACACACACACACACACACACACACACACACAACACACACACACACACACACACAAAGCACCTCTGGGAAATATTGCTCAAAAACATCACAGATGTGGCAAAAATAAAAGGATATTCCAGATCGCCAGTTTTGAAATCCCCACTCTGGGTAATGACCTTCTTTTTCAAAACCAGCTATAGAGTCGGTTAAATCTCCAATCCCCCCCCCCACACACACACACACCATCAGGAGACTCGGCAGAGAATTAGCAGAGCAGTTACGGAATATCACCCTCTTCATTTGCTTTTGCTTGTGACTTTATGAAGCGGCGGCTTGCAGCAGACTTGAGGAGGACCTGGACGGCGGCGCTGAAGGGCGTGATGGATGGTTGCGAGCAGTCAAAGGTCGGGAGAGAGGAGCCAAGGTCGCATACCAGCGGAGGCTCCGACAAATCACATGTTCAACCGTGAAAATGGCCTCTGAGCTTTTTTTTTCTTTTTTCCTGGTGGTGGAAAAACCGTTCAGGCATTTGCTCAAACACCTGTGCTGAGGTCACTCGGGCAGATCCTGGGCAGCTATCGGCAGAGGGAAGCATCATCGTGGAATTCCACTGATTCGAGCTTTAACGTAGCGAGTGCGACCCGTTGCTGAGCCACGGAACCTTTGGTCTTGTTTTGGCCCGTTTGACAGAAGTTTCGCGCCCACGTGGAGAACGAATGAGGAGCTGGCGGTCGATACGAGGGTGTCGGATTCACAATCACGAAGCTCAGAGGTGTAACAAACGCGTGGAAACGGGCGTTGTTGCTTTGCCTTCAGAGAACCGGAAGAGTTATTAATTACACGACGACTCCCCAGACGTCAACAGTGCCGTCTCTGCTCCGCATCCCACAAGTCTCCCCTGTGGTCGCGTCTGTCCGCCGTTGCTACGCTACAGTGCAGTTAGATGCATTTCAGTTGTACATTGTTCTCCAACCACCACCACATATTAACCAGGGTCTTTTTAGCAGGTTCTGCTACAACCCAGAGGAGAATTGTCCACAACAATATCGAAAAAGGTTTTTTTTCTAGTCAATGGACCAAAAACAACATTGTTAAATGTCCTGATCTGCTTCAAAATGGAAAATTTCTAGAATTGTGTGGTCATGTGCTGCCACAAAAGCCTTTCTTAGCTTTTAAATCTGCTGAAACTGGAGAGGAACCTTTCTCATCACCCTCGGCTAATACGCGTTAGGAAAACAAGGCGGCGCTACTTTAGGATGGATGTGGAGAATCTGGCTGGGACGAGCAAACAAACAAGATATTAAAGGCAGATGCAAAGCTGGAGTTATCTAGCAGGTCTTCAGAGAACGACACCCCCTCCTCTCCCACAGCCAGTTCTCAGCAGTGTAACAGCAATAACCACCAAACCTCAGCATTCCTTAACACGGCTCGCTCGCTTGCTCGCCCGTGCGCACACACACACACACACACACACAACACACACACACACACACACACACACTACATAATAGGTGTTTTTGATTCCCCAAACTGGGGGTTGTTCTGTACCCATTAAACCAGTGATAATTGTATTGGGGGCTGACAACTACAAGATTAAACTATATTTTAAGCTGTGAGTCACTGGACACACACACACACACACACACACATACACACACACTCGTTCCCACCCCGATCACTCATCAGAGAGGATCAGTTAAGGATTACAGGCATATTTTAAACTCCCCGTAGGTTTACTCCTCACTACTGGCTGCTGATCAGTAGGTATTAAAGATTGTACACGTGCACAGCAAACACACACACACACACACACACACACACACACACACACAATCTCAGTGATAATTTGCAGTACTGAACAGTTCGGGTCAGATCAGCCCACATTTACCTCCATTTCCACTGGAAGGTGCACCAAAATAGCCCCCTGTGCCCTTTAGTTGGGGTACACAGACCAGTGCTGTGCTGCAGCAGAGGGGAACGCAGCAGCACCATGGCCTGCATGCGCTGACACGCTCTCTCGGTCACACAGATCATGAGGGGGCCACAGAATGTAGATGAATGACACCAGCATTCAATCTCGACTTCTGCTTGCTTCAAATCCGGGTTGCTGGAGTCTGTCCCAGTCCAGCCTACACGCCCTGGACAGCTCACCAGTATCACTATTATGTCAGTAATCAACGGCCGTATCCGCCACCCATCCCAAACACTCCGCAGTGGAAACACAAACCAGATGAGGCGTACCGCTCCGACCCCTACCCGCGCTGGGCTAAACGGTGCCGCTTAGTAGCAACGTGGGTATTTATTACCTTCAGAAACACAGAAGCTGCCTTTCAAACCCTCAAGCATCTCTGGAAAATAATGATGGAAGCAGTCAGCTGAGGTGTTTCTTCATCAATAAATCAAAACATCTCAGGAGCTGCCAAAAAGGCGGCAGTGTGTTTCACACCTTCAGAATTAGGATTTGAACCGTTTCCACGGAGAATGTTGCCAAATACGGTGTAACAGCAACCATACTGTTGCCGCCTGCGCGCTGATGACGGCTCTCTGAAGGCTTTTTAACCCCACGAATCAGGTATGAATACTTTCTTCAGCCATGGTCAGATGACCTACTTTGAGGCAAACGGAGCACTTAGCCTGGTCGCCCACCGGAGCTTTTACTGGGGTGTGACTGTGACACAGACTGGCTGGAAAACAGAAAATGTGTTCAGGCAACTTCCACTGGAAAGGTAAAGGTTAAGATTTTTTAAAAATGCTAAATAATAAATGCCTTGTGTGTGTGTGTGTGTGTGTGTGTGTGTGTGTGTGTGTGTGTGTGTGTGTCTAAATTCCAGCAGGCCGGCAGAGCTCACAGGAACTGAGCCCACACAGACACAAACTTGTGCCAGAGACTCGTGCACACTGAGACAGACTGCCGGGTCATTCGGTGCGGCGCTTTGGGTCTGTGTGTGCGTAATTTCTGCTCCGAAAGTCAAGCTGCGGCGCTCCAAACCTGGAGGAAAGCAAACTCGCAACCTACATCACGTTATACAATTTATTTCCCTTAATTAAACAATTCAGGGTTGTGTTTCTCTGGAATGACTTGTTGAAAGACAAACAGAGGAAGATGTGTTTGAGTGTGTGTGTGCGTGTGTGTGTGTGTGTGTGTGTGCGTGTGTGTTCAGCATGAGTAAAGACATGAGGCGCTGCCACATCCTAACCCTTAGTACTATCACATTGCCCATTTGTGGATGACCTCACCTCAGTCTGTACCACTTTTCTCCTGACACAAGAAGACACACACACACACACACACACACACAAATAAACACACACACACACAGAATCTGAAAAGACTTCTGCAGAGAGCAGTATTGATTTAAGACCCCCCCTAACACAATCAGACATCATTTGAGCATACTTGTTGCCATGGTAACAGCCTGATTGAAATCTATTAGTTCCACGTGTCTCTTAACGTGATCGCAGTTTCTCAACAGGAGAACATACAGTTTCTTCCCAGCTAAAGCTCATAAATGAATAACAGGTGCAACCCTCATATGAAAGCAAGCTATCTATAAATTAGAGGCTCTTTATAGATGACGTGGGAGACGGTTTATCTCACAGCCATTGTTTTCTCCGTATCTCACATCTTTTCTGCATCATCTCCAGATGGCCTCAACATTTTTTGTAGCTTTATTTATACTGAAACGTACAGTTTGTTATTCTAAGCAATGGGACAAGTCCTAAATTGTACAGTGATTCCAGACAACATTTGTTCTGACATTTTTTCCCTCGGGGATGCAGCGACCCAAACCACCCTGTGACGGAGAGTGACCAACAGCGGGCACTCATTGATCCGCTGGGAGAAAACTCCTCTTGTGTGGTGCTGGGTGTGTCCAGGCCTGGAATATGCAAGATGTTGTTATTAGCTTGTCTTGCTAGCTTGCTAACAGCAGCTAACAATGCTAGCCTTTATTATTTCTGACTAATGACTTTCTCAGCTCTAAAAGGAACTCAGAAGACATCAAGTACAAACCCAACGTTGCCTTTTCACCCCACGGATGTTCTACTTTTACCAACTCTCAGTGATGGACAGTTGACTCCAGTTGAGCAGTTAACTCTCGGACATTGTTCACAGCTGCTTACAGAAACACCTTTGTTGCAACAGTGAGTGACACATCATGGAAGGAAAGGAGATCCAATGAACTTTAAGGCTACGACATCTCCCACTATCTGCGCAGTGTTTTGATATAAAGGTGCCAGGTAGCAATGACCTGTGCTAACACAGATCTGGATGGCTATAGAAACACCCCAGGTGGGTTCGCATTAAAGCAGCTTTGCTCTGAATAAGAGACAATGTGTCTGCAGATTCGGAGCTCCACGCCCAGTCAGCCAAACAATAGATATGGAGAATGAAAGAATAAACGGGCGTAAAGGGCAGAAGGCGAAGAAGATATAAAACAACCGTTAAAAGCTGCTTCCATCAGATGATAATTGTTAAATATTACATCTGCTTTACTTGCAGAAAGCTTTATTTGAAGAAACGTCTCTGACAGATGCACTTAATAATGCACAAAGTACAGTCAGAAACATTTATACGCCTCTTGCTTTCCTGGTCTGTGGTCAGTGGATCCATAAAACAAGCCTGCAGCACTTTTATCCGACACATCTGAGACCCTCGCCACTCAACCTGTCACACCACAGCTGTTTTTAATGCACCACATCTCAGTTTTTAACAATAAATCCACCCCGTGACCAATTTGGCGTTGACTGGTCTTAAAATCACTCTTGACGTCAACAGCATGGTTCCATAGGAGCTATAAGCCATCATAAAGGTCCCAAGGTTACCCAACAACACCAGGTCACTGTGGCTCTAATAGCTCCATCATCCTCATTGATTCTTTGGTTTCACCATCTTTTGTTTGCCAGCAGGACTCTGGATCGATATCAGCCCGGCTGTTTTCTGCAGCACTTGTTCGCATTAAAAAAACAAAAACAAAAAAAGTCGATTTCTAAGATCAGCTGACTTTTATTTCCATTGCTGAGCTCCAAATGCCAGCGGGACGGGGCAGGTCCAAGTTCTGACATTACCCAACGAGGAGAATTGAACTGGTGATACGGGGCCGATCCGATCCAACATCGGGTTCTGCTGCCAATGTAATTCCCAGACTGGATCCATGAGTTGCGTCTAGCTAATTTGCAAACCATATATTGGATTCTGAGGTGGAAGCTCTGTCTCACACAAAAACACCAACGTAATCAAACACGAGGAATATGTAGCCGAGGGGGCAGAAAGACGACGAGTCCTCAAGAAATACTTCTGGAGTCATTCCAAAAGCAAGATAAACTTCCAGCAGACAATGTCAAAGCTAACGTACCCGATGAGCAGCTGCTCATTGGTGGGAAAAGAGGGGTTTTGCAGCCTGACTGCAGCCAAGCTGTAATTAACCCCCAGGAGATGTTTATCAGAGCTACCTGAACTATATAAAAGGGTCAAACGAGTTAGTGGAGAAAAGTTCCAGCCCTGTTTTACTTCCGCTTTTTTGGACTCCAGATGTCCGCCCAATGTCGCCAATGTGCCTCACAGTGACTCAGATACAGGCGGCGTCTGTAGAGCGGCGCCCGACAGCAGGGAAAACAGAAATACTCATATTCCTTAAAAGGAATCGACCAATGTTGCAGAGACATTTGTGTTACCTTATTGAGAAGGTTTTTTTTTACTTTTTACTGTTTTCTTTTGAAGAAAGGCTACACAGACTGCTGTTAAGATGAATCTCAGTGTTTTTAATGGTGTATATTGCACTGGTAGTTTAACACTGTCTTGGAATTTAATAAATATTAACAATCTATTTGAAACCCTTACAGTTGTATGTTTGTTTTCAGAATGGGGTTTTTCTTGTTAACAGGATTTCCTGTTTTTCTGGCTTCCTTTTCTGACCTCATACTTACCTCAAGTTGCCTTTTCGGATGTAGCTGCATACCTACGCACACAAACTTTATTTTTTAGTTTATTAAGGGATTATATAAAATCAACAATAATGATAATAATAACATAAAAGCAGAGCTCGTATTGAATTAGCGTTGGCATTGGCAGACATCCCAACTCATGTATTGGGATCAGATCAGAAGTGAAAAACTGTGGATGGTTGTTTCCCTATTCATCATCCAAAAACCTAAAAGTCTAGACCGCTTAAACAGCGACACGGGATGAAATCCGGCTGAACTGTTCATTTTACACGGCCTTTTTTCTTAAAGTCTTTCTAATCGTCCCCAAAGTCTCAGACTGAGGGATACTCGTAGGCTGAGCGTGCATAATTTCTGAGCTATAATGACTGGTGGGACGCTGAGCATTCTGGGACAGATCAAAGCTGAGTCTGGACCTAATAACGGCTCTCAGCGCGCCGGACCAGGAACAAACCAAAGGTGTTGTGACGGGCAGGAAGCGTGCGTGTTTTTACATGAAAACGAATGGATTATCTTCATACTGATGCAGGTAACAGCCCTCTTCACGTGCACATTATAGCTCATAAATGTTACCTCCGCAACATCATTTTAGGGTTTCACCTCCATCCCCAGTGTCAGGCATTAAAACTAAAATAGACGCATGAAAAAAGCAGTTAATGCAGATCTGGAAGGCCGACGCGCTGAGCAAACCGCCGACTCCACCCAAGCGTTACAGCCTGGTTAAAGTCCGCTTCAACCGAGAACCAGAACCGTTTTCTGGGTCTTCATTGGAAGCTCATCAAAAGCACTGAAAATCAGTGGACTGAAACCAAAGGGAACCCCCCCCCCAGCTCAGGTCTCAGTGCCGTGACCCCTGAGTCAGCAGCGGCTCCCCTCGCAGCGGCTCCCCTCGCAGTCTTCCCAATACAGCTGCAAGAATTCAATGTGTTTCATTATGGGAAACTGATTACTGGGAGCTCATAACGGCTTCCAAGAAAAACCTGCCTGACATTTTGATGACTTTTTTTTCCCCCCTCCGAGGAAATGCCTGTATTGTACACACCCATTGTGTGTACCAGGCCTTGTGTTTCAACAATTTCATCTCGGCTGGGCGCTCGAACAATACGAGGGAACGTTGCGGCTGGGCGTTTACGGGCAATAAACTCATTCTCCCACCTCAGCGTGCCGCTCTTTTTTTCTGAAACAGATCCAAATTAGGGGAAGGGGGAAGAGATTTCAAGGTCCTCTTCTGGTTCCTGTAGAACCTGACACCACAGACCCCTCCCCGTATACTTTCACTTCCGCCGCTGCAGCATCCGCCACAAACCAACGCGTCTCCGGACACACAAGAGTTGTGCAAGCGTCGCATCCTCAGGATTCAGGTCAACACACCTGTGAGTACCTTAACCTGCTGCAAAAACTCGAAAGGGTGAAGAGACCAGAACCTGCTGTCGAGTAACTGTCTGTCTGAGTGCGCATAAGAGGCTAATTTGGCTAAATTTACTAAGTTGCACCACAAACACACCATATTTACGCAGGTAAAATGTGCTGTTGGTCTCTAACGGTCCACAAAAAAACACCTAGCGGTGCAGAGGAGGATTATATTCCTTTGTTTTTAGGTCAGGGACCATAATCCAATGACAATAATCAACTGACAAACCTTGTTTTTAGGCAGAAAATAAATAAATAAATATACATATACAAGAAAAAATAATCCATCCGACACCAAGAACGAGGTCTGGTGAAAATCTCTGATGTCGAATCCCATCAGAAACATCTCTGCTTTCCCTGAAAACAGATACGCGACCCACTGATTATCCCTGGTCCTCGGGTTGCCATGGAAACAGCCTGGCTCAGTCAAACCTCTCTACCCTTGTGGTCCAATCCTGCGCAGATTAGATAGGACCATCATACAGCTCGAGTGAATCCTGATGGATTATATGACAGAAAGACTGTGACAAACTCACTGTTGGAGAAGGTTCCAAGCCACCTCACACACACGCACACACACATACACATACATACAAACACACACACCCTCCCCCCAAAGGATGTTTTTCAAACCCCGAGTGTCGCCTGCAGACCAAATGTGTTGCGTCAGCCAAAAAGAAAAAAAAAAAGGGGGGAAAGTTCCAGCCTTTGCTAAAAATATCAATCAGACAGAAGGAGAGGAAAAGAAAAACAGTGTCAAATTCCACAATTCCGCTGCTGTGACGAGGCTCCCGACAGATCGCATTCGTGTTGACATTTTCAAGAGACGGCGGAGGGTCCGCCTGCCGCTTGAGCCACCAGTTTGCTCCGTACGCCGAGCGCCTGAGGGAGGACACGAGATCTCCACGAGTGTGTGCGAGTGATATCAATGATGTCGATTATGTACACCCCATTTAGTCCTAAGAATGCAGCCATTAAAGCCAAACGAATCTAGGGGGGATATGTCGCTCTCGCACACGCACACGCACACGCACACAAACACACACACACACACACACACACACACACACACACGTGGTGATTCATCATCATACATGCAGACACACATGCTGTTTTGTTCTGTTTCCACACATGAACAGGCAGAGATAAATAATACACCCCATGCTTGGTGAATCTGCTGTGGCATCGAGAAAGATGATAACGTCCTCATAAATAAGTCAAGGACAGAAAGGAAGTCTGTTTCACCGCGGGGTGGAACACACCACGCGTCAGCTGAGTTTTTACAGTTTTATGCACATTTTCGACATATTGGAGTGGAAAAAGCTGATGCACCAAATATATGACAAAAATAAAAATATGCAGAGGGGACTGAAACACGTTGGTCTAATGAGTTATACAAGATTCTTACACACACACACACACACACACACACACACACACACACACACACACACACACACACACACACACACACACACACACAGCCAAGATAAATATAGCAGCGGAGTTCAGATCTGCTAAATCTGCACACTCATCATGCTTCGATCGTCTACAGATTAACAATTCGATTTGGCCCAGATTAATGAAGACACCCTCTCAAGTGTCCATCCAACAGCAGTCCGAGCATCAGTGGCAGCCTGTTGGGGTTTCATTGGTACAGTCAGATGTTAACATCCACATCTGTTCTCTCAGAGGCCACGCTGATGGTTCCTCAGCTTCATCGGCTGTGCACTGAATGCACTTATGCATCAAACAGGATGCTCAAATGTATCACACAGCAGAACAAACCAGCTTTTAGAACCCAAAACATGTTTACTGGCAGTTTTAATAGGGCATATTTGGCAAACCAACAAGTGTGTTTTAGCACTGACTCCATCACTCACACACACACACATACACACACACACCGGCTGTGATCAGCTGCAGACCTGTCTGTTAAACAAAAAAATGCTCCAGTTTCCTGATTCTGACCCACTTTCTCCAAGTGAATCATTAAAATTTCAACCTACACACACAAACCCGACACATGTCCAACACAGTGCTGTCTCAACCGTATCAAAACAAAAAGGTGCGTCTAATTATACGCGTGCAGGCCACATCCTGACCTTACACATGCGGCGTGGGCCACTACACGCCCCCCCCCCCCCCCCCCCCCTTCCTTCCCTTTTCCCTGCCTCCTCCAAATCCACTTTGGGGCCAGTGGGCAAGTCGCTGATTGTTTTCTCTCTGGAGGCAGCTGCTCTGTCTCCCTCCACTGTCTCGACCACCTAATCAGCTGCTGGTCATGCAGGGACGGGGGCCGATCGGAGGGAGAACCGAACCAGACGAATTTCAACATAAATCTATGATTGACCTCCAGCAGGAAGCCTGAGAGTTTCTCAGTTGTGCAACTGTGACTTGCTGAGAAACCTCATCAGCATTTAGGAAGTGACTGCAGAGTGGTTTTAGCAGTGGTGCTTTGAGGTTTTACAAGAAAAAGTCCGGTCAAACGTCACGTTTACAGCAAAACAAAAGCCAGTTACCTCCGATTACTGCTGAGTAAGAAAGCCTCACATGCAGAAAAAATGAGTCCAATTAGGTTTAAGGTGAAAAAAATAGCTTACAGAAACACTGAAGACGCTGCGCTAACTGCTTATTACTGCATTTAACTGTGTTAAAAAACAAGAGTAATAGCACAGAAACGAAGGTGCACAACAGTGAAGAAACAATTAAATTCATACATGCAAGTGTGTGTGTGTGTGTGTGTGTATGTGTGTGTGTGTGTAGTGACCCAAACACCCTTGATTCACACTGATGCTGCCACAGCGAGACAGCTTTCACACTGCTCTCACTGCATTAAACCCCACCGTGCTCACAATGACCTGAAATTTTACCACACTTGCACACACACAGACACACACACTGCTAATCAGTTTCGTTCCTATTTGCAGACAGACAAGATCACACTGAGTTGAAACCTTTCAGCGCCGTGACAACAGCCAACTGCATCTTTGCTACTCAGAAAGCACCAGCCAATCAGAGGACCCGCTTCGTTCGTCAGGGACCAATCAGAGCGCTCTGTTTTTCCCCCAAGCAGCTTTCATCATTGTTCCAGATGAGGCTGCGGTGCAGCTCGGCTAATTATTCCAAAGATCTCCGGCTACCTCAAAGGAAACACAGAGCTTTTCATTAACCGAGCAGCTGTGACGTGGCTCTGTGATGGGTACTAACATCATTTTATTATGCAGCTCTTCGTTCATCAGCGCTGTCTCCACGAGACATCCGGAAAGGCTCATTTAAGATGTTCTGACATTTATTTTGAGTTCACTGAGGCACTTTGTTCCAAATTCTGATAACCAACAACTGATATGAAAATTAAAATTTAACTAAGCCCATAATGTAACAAACCATTATCAGATAGATCAGTAAAAATAGTTCCAGCTGCTTAATCGCATAACTGCAATCCAGAAATTACTAATATCAGTTTCCATATCACAAAGAGCCTACAAACATTAACATTTATGGCAAAAATCAGGAGCAGCACACCCTAAAAAATACCCTTGTAATATTGTGTTGCCCTAAATGTGACTATAATCATAAAAACAAACAGATTTTGTCCTACCTGATCCTGCGTCCGAGTTAATGAACACGGGAAAAAGAAAACACGATCTGGAGCTCGTCGGCGGTGACCCTTATTGTTATCAGTGCTTATTTGAGGGAGAGGGAGTGAGTCTGGCTCCTAGCAACTGCTGCCTGTCAGGGGACGGCTCAAGTGCTGTGGAGCCAGTGGCTGAATTCATGAACAAATCAAAGAATGAAACATCTGAAGAAGAGATGGATCAACCTTTAAATATCTGCAGATGCGCGTGTGTGTGTGTGTGTGTGTGTGTTCTGGTACATATGACACGTGGGCATTTTACGAGGACATTTTGGGTGAGGAGGACATAAAGGCTGATCCTCAGATCTTCAAAGTGTAACAGCATTAATATACACAAAGTACAACTGAGGAATGCCATTTTAATTCAATATATGTTGATCATTCCAGTTATAATCTTTAGCCACAAGTCACCACCAGGATAATGTACAAGCCACTGTGAGCGCTGTCATTGCTCTGTGATACATTTAGGAAATCATCAAATACGCCCAGCACCAACTGGACAATCCAACATGGAGCAAAGACACTTGCACAGTGTGTGTAACTTCCCAACATAGAAACTTTTATTGGTGATCATAAACACCAGTCCAGACAAGATTCGCCACAACTGGTCCTCCGAGGGACAGAATCAGTCCAATGGAGACGAACTTCAAAACCATGGACCCAGAACCATTACCACAGTGAAACAAAGGAACAGATGTCTGTAAAGTGAGCGTCGGTGACCCGCCGGCTCCTCGCTGCTATAGTCATATTGTGGCAAAAGTAGAACGGAACGGAGCCACTTTCAGACAACCTTGACGGGATGATGAAGCAACAACAGCCATAAAAAGACTCTCTGTAACTGTAGATGATTAATGATGGATCTCTGACAGGAAACACGGGGGGAAAGCAGCAACATTCTGAAGCTAAGTGACCAGTCTGTCCTTCAGGATCTTGGTGACCGTAAATGTATCCGGAGAGAAGACTGGATGTGTAGTTGCGCTGTGGCAGATCGGACCAGCTACACACACACACACGTGTATAAAGCAGAAGTACTCAGACTGGTGCTTCATCGATCCGAATGCCACGCCCAAGACTTCTGTCCCAGACTGCTTTGTTCCGGCTCTGGCCACCACTGTCACTCTCTCTCTCTCTCTCTCTCACACACACACACACACAGACACACACACACACACACACCACACACACACACACACACACACACAGAGCAGTGAGACATTTATCTTGCCTTCCGATCACACTGTGCTTGTATTCAAATTCCTCTGCTGTGTGTGCAGGCTGCCACGCCTCTCCGGCCACGACTCTCGGCCGCCATGGAGCAGAAGGTCCTCTTTTCTTTTCGTTCTTCATGACGTTGAACTCATTTCGCGTCAAAGGTTCTGATACAGAATGGTTGCAGTTCTGCTTTCCACTGTAGCTCAAAGCAGCAGCGAGGAGTCGGGGTTTTTTTTAAATTAAGAGTGTGAGCGTACAAGGACCTCTAAAATCAAGTGGAAACCACAAAGACGGGCCGGACTGCTGCGGGATGGATGATTTCCACAGGCAGAAAAAGACGGCAAGATGCAAATTACTGACAGTGTCAACTGTAACTTGCTGTTGTCATGATTCTGCAGGCCAAGAGGAGCCAGACGGCACTCCAGAAATGACTGACGGCACAAATATGAGATGAGCATTTAGAGACAGTAACTCGGCTCAGGGAAAGTGACATAAGCACTGAGCGACGCAGCCTCCTGACTCTGCAGACACCCTGTCAAACACATTTAACAGCCACACCGTGATGTGACATAGATGTGGGATTATCGGCAGCCTGCGAACCCTGAATTGACACAGGCGCTAATTGCAGAGGGTCCGGAGTTTTACTTACTACTGAGATTCCCGGCTGCAGCCATGGAAACCCGCAAACTGAACCTGGATCTGTCAATCCGAGCAGCAGCTCCATCAATCTGCTGGGAAAATAGCCAGACCAACAATGCAGACATCAGCATCTGGAACCCCAGAGCGAATGCGGATCACTCCAGTTCACTGATGCGCGTGCAAAGAAACGGGCAGGAGAAAGCTTTCGGCTCTCCTCCAACTGGTAAAAACTGAACTTTAGGGTCACTGATCACTGAAGGGAGGCTCCCTCCGGTCAGCCCACGTCTCATCAAGCCTTGAGGCTTTTATGGACTCGGGGAAGGGATCACAGACGCGTCAGCAGGGCAGATGACTACCAGCTTAACGCCCAGAGTGAGATCATGTGGCTCAAGAGAGAAACAAGGGGAAAATACATTCACCAATCATTACCAGCTTGTTAAACTATAACATGGGCAGAGGGGCTAAAATTGACACCACTGAAAGTCTCTATCTGGTCGTCCTGAAGGTGACCAATCACAATCAGCCCTCAGTGTCACGTGAGCGCCTCAGTGGTCACTAGGCATCCTCCAACGGTGGTATCAGAGCAGCGAATTATCCATGTTCAGGATCTCTTTTAGGAAAGCGCTGACCATCAGGAGCCTGATGACAAATTCATTTTGTAAGTAGGATTAAGAAATTTCTTTTACATAATCTGTAAAATGATGAGCTAAAGTGCCTGATTGGGACATGAGTGCGGTTCTGGTGAGGGCAAAGAGAAGCTTTGAGGTAGCAACACGTAAAAAAAGCACAAAATAAACACTATGATCTCCATTAGATCCATAGAACCTACTCGATCTCAATACATTGGGTCAATCAGAGGAGAACTACTCAAACTGTAAAACAAATAGCGCCAACAATGGAAACCTGACCACTGAGACTTCTCCACAGCTCCCATCTGTGTCAGGACCATAACAAGAGGCCATCTAAGAGGTCCCCCTCCCCCAACACACACATACACACACCCTCTTTTGTCAAGTATTCTATAAATAGTCCAAATGCATATGTGAAACATCAGCCTCCTCCTGTATTGTCTTACATGGATCCTTGAGTGGTGCTGCAGCGGTGATCCGGTGCCGACTCGGTTCAGGTCAGCAAAAAATGTTAAAAGATTCCTGAATTGGCTGTGACAGTCAAATCAACTGGCACGGGGAGTGAAATGATTTTCATTAGATTGCAGTAGCATGAGCTCCTGAGCTCCGCCCTAACTCTGCAGATGAGATTATCTCTCTGATCTCATACACACACCATCATTAGAGATGAACGCACGAGACCAGTGACTGTTTGCATCAGACCGGTCAGCTCTGATGCCGCACGGCCCATAAATCAATAAGAAATGGGCGACCTTGTTGAAAAGTCTTTCTGATGGAAATGCAATGTTATTAAGGACACTTTGGTAATGAACCCATCAGGTTTAATGGGTGCGTTGAGGCATCGGCAGGAACATTTACCTACAATGCAGCTTAAAGTTCCAAACACTTATCCTGACATTTAGCGCGACCGTGGGTCTCTTTAGAGATACAGAGAAGCCAAATACATTTTAAATCCTCAAGCGTTTGTTTGTTTGTTTGTATGATCAAAGTACTAATTTCACTTGGCGAGTTTATCCTCATTCCGATCCTAAAATCAGCCATGCGTGCACGCGCCCCACATCAAGGTTGGCCAATCAGATTGAGCGCTGGACCATAATTATTCACACACTGTACATGTGAGGGCCTGGATGTAGAGGAACGAAGAGCGGAAACTCTCCCTGGCTTTATTTGTTAGCGTCTGAGGGTTTTTACAGTGTTTCTCAGGTTGCACTTAACAAGACGATTGTCTGCAGCATCACACAGATTAGTTAGAAGGTAAATTATCTTTAAGTTTCTCCACTGACAAGCAGACACTTATCAGAGGGTTTTCTTTTCATGTTCTTACTGGGAAACGCTCCGCGTTAATCTGTGAAATGAACTCTGCGCTCAGCTATTAGCGGGATTAGAGAACTGCTCGCAGGTGGATTTGAACCAAACTTGATGACAAGAGAGCATCTCTTGTTCCTTTAATATGATTTGCTCTTCTACATCGACGCCCTCGGCCACGCGGTGGATCCTCTCCTCCGGCTGTGACATCATAGTCGGCCACATGTTTAAAAGTGCAGCTTGAGCGTGTTCACAGGAATCTGGACCTGAGAAATGACTGCAGCTCTGCTCTCAAGAGCTTCACCACTTAAATAACCCACATGAAATGTTAATGTCAGCAGTGCTGACAGCACGGCAAACCAGGGTGTGTGTGTGTGTGTGTTGGGGGGGGGTTTGGTGGAGTCGGCGGTGATCTCCAGCTGGAGGTGGGAATCTTTGTGTTCGTATTTCCAAATAACGGAGCAGTAGTGACTTTATCTCCTCTGCTGTGGCACTTTATGAAGAGGCCACAAGTCAGCAGAGAGACACTCGCTGCTCGCTGGGCTCCGTTGGTCCGGTTCAGTCTGGCCTGGGCCGCGCGGACCCGTTTCAACTTGTCGCCCAATTCTGTCTGCATCATCTCACCAAACGGCTGGTGACATGCAGTCAAGGGCATTTACAATTTTTCTGAATCTTTAAAAGGAATGTTAATGAATGTGCACTGTAATAAATTTGTGCGTTTATGAGGTCATAAGACCTCAAACACACACCCAGTATAACCTCCATCTCAAGTGAGCGTAAAAAATAAGATCTTCTGTTTGTTTTAACTTCATTAAAAATTTTACTCTGTTTGACAATGAACACCCTGCAGGCATTACTTTAGACAGAACGTTGAAAGGCTCTGACCCCCAACAGCGTCACAGAGGATTGTATTGAATATGTAGCAGTTTTTAATGACTTATCTGGACGGGCCGTACAGAGGGAAAAAAAACACAACAGGACTCAAGATGGCACCTTGTGGAATCCCACAGGAGTAAAAGAAAACACTTAGCAGAGAATGTTCCATTCTTTTGTTAGAACAGGAACCAGTTTTTTTTTTTTATCAGACTATCTGGGCATTTACATGCACAAGGCGAGTCACGCCACCCAGTCAGGTAGAAGGTACAAACATTACGTCCCATTACACCTTTTCTGGTTGACCTATTAAAACCCAGATCAAACAGTTGATAGCGCTCTACTCACCCTCTCCTTCCACTTGATCCCGGGCCAAAGACCAACTGTGACAGCTCCGGTTTCAGTCTGATCAACAGCCTGACCGTCCTGCACGCTCACTGTATGACCTCATGCTGCAGACTCTCAATAAAAATAAAATCAAATATTTATGCTTGAGAAAAGCCTCACAATCATGTTTTGTTGTGTTTGTTCACAAACATCATTCTGGTTTATCTCGTGATGCACATGATCACTAGATTCTAGTCACCAGTGTTCTGAGCGGTAGCAGCTCTACACCCTCCAGTCCAGCTGTAAAGAGCCTCGGCGGTGCCCCATCAGTGATGTAAGCAGCCTTGGTGCCTCACCCATGACGAAGAATATCACAACCATCCTCACAGAACCCGACGATACGTCGAGTCCATTCGGATCTGAACCGGACCAGCGGCCCTCGGTCTCATTTACACCAGTGCGTCACGATGAGCGCTGCAGCTGCATCATCATGTCAAGTCTACACACACACACACACACACACACACACACACACACACACACACGCACACACACACACACTAGCCCAGATGTGCCGACCAGCACACACGCCAAGGCGACATCTGCAACAGCACATTTTACGCATTATGTAAGGAAAAAAACCGTAATGTGCAACCGCGGCGGCAGTGGCTGCTGCGCGGTGGGATGAAGGGGGGAGGAGAGCCTGGGTGCGTACTGGGCTGCCGGAGGGCGTTTTGACCGTGCCGATTCATTCCTGTCATCATAACGTGCAGCATTTGTACGGGGAACATGAGGCTGCAGCTGATGCGGAGCGGACAGGCGGCGGTTTCATACCAGCCGCCAGGGTCTACTTCACTGACAGCAGAGCACCGGATCCAAAACTGGCTGTGCTATAATAGGGTGCTTACCTCCTCCAGAGTGTCCTCAGCCCGCTGTATGACGAGGAAGAGCAGCCGAGCCTCCTGTCCCGAAAGCCCCGCTGGTTTCAGCGCAGGGACACGCTGCCGTGCGGTAACAGCCTGCAACACGTATCCCTCCGCTCAAACCTCCGAACGCGCCGCAGTCATTTTTCTTTCAGCCAGCTTCTCCTTTTCTGTCGTAATCCCGACAGCTTCTGTTTTTCAGCCCCTCGCGTTCCTCCGGCAGCTCCTCTCTCCGCTCTCCTTTTCCTGCGAGCGCGGCCAGTGGACGCTGCGCGCACCCGCACTTGCGCGTCCACGGGGAGCAGCTGGGTGGGAGCGCAGAGTGTGTGCGAGACGCGTCTGTGGGTGGGAACTGTGGTGAGACGGCAGCGTGGAGGAGGGAGGGTCGAGCTGTGAGATAACAGCGCGCGTAATTGTCTCGGAGTGAAGAACCAGATCTTTTTCGGACATTTGTGTCAGTGTGATCATGACTGACATGAGAGCGGGGTGTGGACAATAGAGCGGACACCACCCCCTCCCTGTCTCACACGCACGCAAACACACACACACACACACTGAGAGAGAGAGAAAGAGAGAGAGATGGAAACGTCCAGTCATTTTTCATAAATTCCTAGAAACTAACCAGGATTCCCATCAGTTGTCCTGATAATATTGGGCCAATATTGGGAAGAAACTGATTGAGTCTAATCTGAAATGTGTTAACAATCACAAGGAATCATCTGCCTGATGGAAATGGCAAAAAATTGTGCATTTCTGCTAATTAAAATAGTATATTTATATTTAAACTAGTATAATTATAATCAATGTGCATTATCATAATAATATTTAAACTTGTTTCAAGCTTGTTTGGAACAAACGTAATTACAAAAAATATTCAAATATTCATGGTTTCCTGTTATTTTGAGGCAGGATTTTCTTTGCTATGGTGACATTTGAAGCACACGTGTTGCCACACCGACAATAATTCTCTCTGTTTTTGTTTGAGAGGTTGAACATTTTTTTTCCCTGCAGGCTGAAATTGAAACACTTCGAGATTGAATTTGATTTCTGCACGTTCTTTCCTCACCATGGGTCGAGACCGACACGCCCAACTCTCAGCAGCCCTTTCCACCACGCTGGGTTTATCAGGTCAAAGGTCAGCTTGTCACTGCAAGGAACATTTCCCAAGTAATTCAACTCTACGCTGCACCGAGGTGTCACGCGGTGGATCTTTGGAGGATTTCATCAGAGAAGGTTCAGGACGAATCACAACATCTGTGCAACCAGCAGGTCAACGATTCACCCTCTGTATGTGTGTGTGTGTGTGTGTGTCGAGGGAAAGGCAGAGATCATACACACTCCAACGGCAGTTTGAAAACAGCCTACCTGTAGAGCGATGGATCATTTACCAGCCTGGTGACATATTTACCAGCCAGACATTTTGAAAGGGAAATCCTCCCTTCGGTGCTGAAACCAGAGCCGGGCCCCGCATGTGGGGGCCCTCGGCCTTCAAACTCAGATCAGCATCAGTGTGCAGGGGGATGAGAACTTCACAAAGAAGAACAGAGACAGTAGATGTGGGCAGAAGGTTTGCTAACGGAGACACGCTCCTCTAAAGGCTGAAGTGGTTGGCAGTTACAGCCAGGAGGCCAAACAGACTCCTCTGTCATCCAGAAACCTGAGACATGATTTTAAAAAAAAAAACACACACACACAACAAAGGAGCCTCTCTGTGTTGCAGCAAGAGTGATTTTTCTGCATTTTCTGACACCAAGAAGGACTCAAAAACACACTGGTGTACTTTGTGAGTGCAAATTCCAAAGAGTTTGACATTTCAGGAAAATAACCTCCTCACTCTGTAAAGCGCTGCAGTGGAGAGCCTCTTGTGGACCAATCAGAAGAGAGGAGAGAACCACTTCCTGGTTTTTGTACGTCAGTTGTATCTTTTTTGACTGCTATATCCCTTTTGTGGTCATGGGGACGGTGCTGCAGCCTATTTAAGCTATGCATGAAGGCAGGAAACAACCCTGAAACAGTTGCCACTGCCAGCTCATTGCAGGACCCTATGTGAGAATATGGGGGTTGTATACCCTGCTCAAGGGTACATAGGCAGTGTTCCAAAGGTGTCCTGCACAGGGAATGTAACCCAGTGCCCTACAGACTGAGCGACCGCCACCTCTAATATCTTTTTTTTGTTTAATCTAATTTTGAGACCAGGTATTGTAATAAAAGGCAATATTTCATATACACAATTATTAATTAGAATGAAAGTAATCAACTCTTTAAAGCACAATCTAGTTTCTCCCTTTAGGAATAAGAAGGATAGAGAGAGTAACTTCAACTGGAAGGATTTCGAACTGGTTCCACACTAAACACAACACAAAAAGAAATTGAGACTTGAATAAACAATGCGCTGGTGTTCCACGTTCAACGGCTGCAGCTGCGACTTTCTACCTCAGTCCTCCGAGAACAATGTGAGGATGTGATTATTGTTGCTAATCTCAAGGTAAGCTTCCAGACCACAACAAAGAGGTTTGTTCTATAATGATTTTACCAAAGGGGCAGAGTCATCTTTTTTACGTGTAGAGCATTATTGGATAATTCAAGTTATTTAAAAACAGTAATATATGGGAAGATGAAGCGTTTTAATAACTTCCATTATCCAGTAAAACCATAACTTAGTCACATTTGCTACTGTATACTTGAATCAAGATGCCAGAGGTCAGAAAACAGGGTGAAGTCCCCCCCCAAAAAAACTCTTTAAAGGCAAATTACAATAGTGGTCATAAATTATACAGGTGAGTTGGTTTTCGACAAATTAGGTTCCATTTAAACACATTTGAAGCGAGTGGTCCCTCTAGTGGCGAATATTATTAGTTACACAAGAGGATTGTTTCTGGGATCACACTTCCCAGCCTCCCTCATGAGGTCTACGCCAGGACACTGGAGAGGAGAAGGACCCATAGTTGAACCCCAACGTGCAGCCGAGTGTGAAGCGGCTGGAATGAGGATCAGCACCTTTAAATCCGAGGCTTTGGTTCTCGACCAGAAAAGGGTGGCTTGCCCTCTTCAGGTTGGTGGACAGATCCTGCCTCAAGTGGAGGGGTTTAAGTATCTTGAGGTGTTGGGGTCACGACTGAGGGAGTGGTGGAGCGTGGGATTGACAAGCAGATCGGTGCAGTTATGCGGTCGGTGTACTGGACTGTTATGGTAAAGAAACAGCTGTGTCAACAGGCGAAGCTCTCGAATTACAGGTGAGTCTACCCCTCTCTCACCTATTACAGGTGAGTCTACGCTCCCTCTCTCACCTATTACAGGTGAGTCTACGCTCCCTCTCACCTATTACAGGTGAGTCTAGGCTCCCTCTCTCACCTATGGTCATGAACTTTGGGTGGTGTCCAAAAGGACAAGATTGTGGATACAAGCGGTGGAAATGAGTTTCCTCTGGATGGTGGCTGGATGCTCCCTAGAGAGGTTGAGAAGCTCAGTCACTCGGGAGGAGCTTGGAGTAGAGTTGCTGCTCCTTCACATGCAGAGGAGTCAGCCAAGGTGAGTCGGACACCCAGATGCCCGCTGGACGCCTCCCTAGGGAGGTGTTCTAGGCATGTCCCACAGGGAGGAGACCCCAAGAAAGACCCAGAGACTGTGTCTCTCGGCCGGCCTGAGAATACCATGAAATACCTCTGGAAGAGCTGGAGGAAATGTCTGGGACGAGGGAAGTCTGGACATCACTACTTAGGCTGCTGCCTCCACAACCTGAAGAAGACGAGAGAAAACGAACGTAGTTTTGAAATGCTGACGTTTATTTCATGTCCTGAGAGGCAACAAAGTGATCGATGAAAAACAGGCACTTTAGTTGCATTGGTAAAACAGTTGTTTACATGTTTACAGTGTAAAAATTAAAAACAGTTTGGTATCATTAAAAGATCACTTAATGATCAAGCGAATTTTTTTTATTTTTTTTTAAAAGCAGTAAAATTCATACATAGAGAATAAAAACTGTGCAGTCTGCTGCCTTTTTCTAATGATGGGGAGATTTGGTGATTGGCAGACAAACATTTTTAACTAAAACTAGTGGGTTTTTTTTTTTTTTTTAAATAGCACCCTGAAAGATAGAATGTGTCTTCTCAGCTGCACCCATCATCATCATCATCCTCATCCTCATCATCATCATCATCTACTGGGGAGATTTGATGAATGGCAGAGGAGCCCAGAAAGAGGTGAGATGTTGTTTACTGTAGAACACGCAGCACAGCAGCACTGCTCCTGAGAAAATCACAGAGATGCTCCAGTGACGGGACGGTCGGGGCTCCGGTTCTGGTACCACTCTGGTCCTGAAGGGCTGAAACACCCGCTCCCATTGAGTGAGAATGGCCTGACGGGCTCCGGCCCACCGGCCCGGCCCAGTCAGACGGTACTGGTAAGGAGTGCAGGGACCCAAGAGCAGCTCCAGACCCAGTTTGGGGTCCGTCATCAGGAACCACAGAATGCTTGGACGAGCCCCCACCAGCTCCGCTAAAGAGTCCAGGTAAGGGACATAGTCAACTTGGAGGGGGTTGCGAATTGAGCAGTTGAACCTGACCGAGAGAACGGACGTGAATTTAGCGCTTCTAAACTGGCGAATGTTTGTGGATCATCACAAATGAACAAACTTCTGACCTTTGATGCATGTTTATGGTGTCATTCTCAATTTCCTGGAGCATGTATTTTTCTGAGGGGAGGGTCAGTAAACCTGCGTAAAAAGAACAAAACTTTTCTTTTATAATATTCCCACGAACAGTTGATTCCCAAAAAAACCTTCAAATCATAATGAACAGCGTTCTTCCTGAGGCTTAAGCTTCACCTTTAAACACTCTGGTGGCCCAGCGGCTCTGCATCTCAGACAGAGGGTTGATCGCGCCGAGCCCATGGATGAAGCCAATCACTGCCAGCGTGGGTCGGGTCAGGGTGGGCGGGAACACGTGCTTGTAGAGACGCAGCCTGTGACCACTTTTAGCCTGCAGATCCGAGGGCAGGAAGGAGAAGCTGTACTCGTACCCTGTGGCAAACACCACCACGTCCACCTGGAAGATGCAAACCAAACTATTAAAAGCGAATCAAGAGGTGTGTTGATGTAGTCAGACTGGTGCACCACACACCTTCTCTAGAACGCTCCCATCCACAAAAACCACGCTGGAGCCACGGAACTCCTTCACATTTGGTTTTACTTTGACCCGACCGGAAATGATCCGAGCAGGAAGGTCGTCGTTCACAACGGGGATCTGAGCGAAAAAGCTGCCCCAAGACAAGAGGAGAAGACACACACTAATTCCAGAACTTGGCAGGAGAGACCGCCGTTACCTTGTACAGGCTGTTAAGCTGAAAACTGTTTAAAAAGTCACCCATGTTTTGGTTTCAGGCCATATAGTGTATGATCAAACGCCATGTTCAGCTTCTTCTCCAGATTTCTCATCTTCCAAGAGGAAAAGACCTTCATCATCAGCAAGTTCATACGAGAAGACCAAATAAGGTCACCCGGAATGCCGCCATCCCCGACCCGGCCAACAACCCAGGCTCCAGTCCGGGTACTCAGGTAGACCTTTAGATCAGACCGGTACATGGAAGAATGAGACCTCAGGTGCTGAGAAGTTACATCAGGAGGCGGATCTTTAATAACCAGGAGGTCTGTTCACCTTCTCAGCAACTCTGCTGATATCCACGGCAAGATCACCTCCAGAGTTCCCGATCCCGATCACCACCACTCGTTTCCCCTGCAGACCTTCAGCGTTTCTGTAGTGCCAGCTGTGGAAATATCTGCCTTCAAAGCTCTCAATGCCTGAAACATGGAAGGAATCCATCACTTAGACCAAAACAGATCACATCCTTGAAGATCACCAGGATATTGTGCCAGCATGTGGTCGCCTGGTCTTTCCGCCTGCATCCATGATCTACCTGGGAAGTCAGAGAGTGGCAGGTGAGGCTGGGAGTAGTGTCCAGAACAGACCATCACTGCATCGAAAACACGAGTCTCCCGGTGGCCCCCGTCCCTCTCCGTCTCCACCTCCCACTGGCCAGTGGTAGTAAAGTCTGGAGTTTTTCGCACACTGACCACAGAGGTCTGGAACCCACCGTGCAGAGAGAAAGCACAGGCATATTCAGGAAGTTTAATGTGCTGTATTTGCTTTCACCTACAGCGAATAAATCAATGACCTAAGAGTGAACTGGAAGTCTCTTGAGCCCCCTGGTGGTGGAATATTCTATGAACGCCAGTCTTCGTGTGTGATGATTTGTTGTTAAAAAACGTGTAAACTTGTGTTCTACAGCACTTTACAACATGTCTGGTTGGTCTTTCTTCACATTAATCAAAATGGCCACCAACCTGGAAGTGGATGTGTGGCAGCAGTTTAAAGGCCTCGGCGTAGAGACGGACGTACTGCATCACCTCGGAATGATGCATGTTGTTGGCCAGATCGGCCGGGGGAGGAAAGTCGCTGAAGGTCATTGTCTCCTTGGAGCTGTTGATGACCACCGACTCGTAGATGTTGGCACGTCCAGGCTCGGGCGTCTCCTGCAGAATGACAAAACAAGGTGTCTCATCTTCTCAACCGCTTTACCTCTTTGGGGTTCCCGGGCAGGGTACACAATGGGTGAAGGTAGGGTCCACCCATGGATGAGTCCCTGTTTCATCTCAGGGCTCCCAGTGAGCGTTTGTGGGGTCGGTACCTTGATCAAGGGTACCTTGGCAGTGTTCTGAAGGTGTTCTGGCACCTTCCCTACTACCAGAACACCTCCCATATTTTGTCTGCATTGGGGCTCGAACCAAGAACCCTCCACTACTCAGCGCAGTTCCCAACATGCTGAGCGACTGCTGCTCAAAAGACTGAGCTGCCCCCGCTACAGACTGAGCTGCCCCACCACAGATAATCCAGGTTGATAATGCAGGAGTGCGTTTATGAAATCACCTTATATCTCCATAGACCCCCGATGTCATGGCTGCTCTCGAAGCAGGTGGGCTCCAGACCTTCATCCAGGCAGGACTTGATGGTAGTCAGGCCCGAGATGCCTGCACCGATCACAGCGACCTTCTGAACCATGTTGGAGGTGACTAGGAGAGGAGAGGAGGAGACTCTGAGACAATTACAAGTGGAACAAGAAAAGAAGTGGACGAGGGAACTGAGACACAACTTCTGTTCTTTATCACTTTAAGCAGTTTCGAGTGATTTTCTAAGATGTGTGCCAGTAAGTTCTAAACACCCGTTAGGATTTGTGCTACAAGTGTGAATTTCTGGGACATAAAAAAGATGTTATTGTCCCCCGGAGTTCATTTTAGTCCAATAATTAAGGTTGAAGAGAATCTCGGGCTAAAAGAATTCAACTTCTGTTAACTTTTGCTTCTTCGGTTCTAATCACCTAGTGGGAGTTTTATAATGTGCTGGTTTACTGAATGTTCTCCTTGGTGGTCGTTGGTGGTGATTTGCATTATTAAAGAGGTGATCGTCCCGGTCACCCTGTGATGTTGGGTGTGAACAGTTGCTAAACTTTATGGGGGCGGGATCGATGGACCTCATTGTTAATGGCTGACAACTGGTGTCCTAAACCGCCCTCTTTGTTCAGCGAAGGGTTAGGTTCAGTGAAGTTGAACAAAAATGGTTACTGTAACCCTCCTTCAAACCGTCTTGCTTCTCTGGTAAAAACATGAACATTGCTGTCTTAAGTGAGTGTCCCTTATCTTTTAATCCCGCGGTGAGAATTCAGCTCTCCTTTGTGGGGCCATGCGTCTGTGCTGTGGCTGTTTAGCTTATCTAATGTATAGATCTGGACAGTCTTAACTGGCCGGTCAGCCTGGGTGTCCCTCAGGACAACCCCCACCCCCCCAAGACACACCCAGAAAAACTAAAGGAATTCCAGTTGAATTTTCTTAGGCAAAGTATGTGAAATATAATAATAAGGGCACAAAGAGTCTAGTCACACTTTAACACACACACATCTCAAACCCGTTAATATACAACTAACGACCCTCAAGACACAAGAAAATAACACATCCAGAAAATTTAGGACTAGGCCTAAACTGCTTTACAGTTTTTTTTAGAATCCTTAAAAATACTTTGCCATAGGAACAAGAAACGTATATTTATTTATTTACATTGAATGTGTTGGAATCGTCAGTCGGCCCCAGGTCGGAGGCCCCTCGTTAAATATTTGTCAAACTAAGAGAAAAAACAGACAAAGACCTGACCACAAACAAATCAATTAATTTAAGGTTCAATCGGACATTTTTGAAATTCTGGCTTTAATAAAGCGGACTTTTTTTTATCCTCCACCATTACATACAGTGATTAGTAAGAGCGATTGCTCCGGGACTGAAATTACTAATTAAATGGAATACACACAAAAAGTGCTATTTTTTTACTTACCTTGGCGAATTTGGAATGCAAAACACCGCTGGATGCGCAGCTTGCAGCTTTGTCGCAACAGCCAATAAAATAAGGAGTAAATGTGAGCAACAAACAAACTGGGGTCTTCCAAAAAGTCTATTTTTTTCTAACAATGACGTCATTCTACATATCACGAAGATGCGAGCCTGATCTCGTTCGCGCGAGATTTGTGAATCCCAGCAAGCATGAATCATTTAGACAAATCTAGTCAGACAAATCAATCAATCAATCAATCTATCTATCTATCTATCTATCTATCTAGTCAAAAATATAACTAGAGCAAGTACTTAAAAATTACAAGTGTAAACTTATAAGACAGTTTTGTACTTACTCTTCTAGAGAATATAGAAAGTTTTACATAACTTACACGATTATTATTATTATTACTAAATTAACATCACAGGAGTCAAATCATAGGCGAGTCTTGTGTTGGCAGCTTTAAAACGCAGTTTAACATGTCTGCACGGCTCTGCATTTCTAAAATTACACATTAAAATAGTAGCAGTTGTCACATAGGAGGTCCCAAGTCCTTGTCAGTAGTGGCAAGTTATTGCATTTGTGAGATCAAAAACAAAATCTTTATTTTTGGGTCTAAATAATATTAATGAGAAAACTATAGCAACAAATAAAAAAGTTATTTAAAATGGAGAAGACATTTTTAAGTAAAACTAGTAGGTTTATTTTTTTTTTTAAATAGCACCCTGAAAGACAGAATGTGTCTTCTCAGCTGCACCCATCATCATCATCATCATCATCCTCATCATCATCATCATCATCATCTACTGGGGAGATTTGATGAATGGCAGAGGAGCCCAGAAAGAGGTGAGATGTTGTTTACTGTAGAACACGCAGCACAGCAGCACTGCTCCTGAGAAAATCACAGAGATGCTCCAGTGACGGGACGGTCGGGGCTCCGGTTCTGGTACCACTCTGGTCCTGAAGGGCTGAAACACCCGCTCCCATTGAGTGAGAATGGCCTGACGGGCTCCGGCCCACCGGCCCGGCCCAGTCAGACGGTACTGGTAAGGAGTGCAGGGACCCAAGAGCAGCTCCAGACCCAGTTTGGGGTCCGTCATCAGGAACCACAGAATGCTTGGACGAGCCCCCACCAGCTCCGCCAAAGAGTCCAGGTAAGGGATGTTTTCCACTTGGAGGGGGGTTCGCTTTGTGCAGACAAACCTGACCGAGAGACCGGACGTGAATTTAGTGTTTCTAAACTGGTGAATGTTTGTGGATCATCACAAAGAGCTCACGGATCCTAAAAACCTGAACAAACGTCTGACCTTTGATGCAAGTTTATGGTGTCATTCTCAATTTCCTGCAGCATGTATTTTTCTGAGGGGAGGGTCAGTAAACCTGCGTAAAAAGAACAATTATTGTTAAATAATTTTTAACCCCCGATGTTCCCGCAAACATTACTCTAAGATGAACGCTGCCTGTAAGTGTGAAACATCACCTTTAAACACTCTGGTGGCCCAGCGGCCCTGCATCTCAGAGGCAGGGTTGATCGCCCCAAAGCTGTGGATGAAGCCCACCATGGCCAGTGTGGGTCGGGTCAGGGTGGGTGGGAAGACGTGCTTGTAGAGACGCAGCCTGTGACCACTTTTAGCCTGCAGATCCGAGGGCAGGTAGGAGAAATTGTACTCATACCCTGTGGCAAACACCACCACGTCCACCTGGAAGATGCAAACACATAAAACATCGTGTCATTAACAGGAACAGTATCCTTCGAAAAGGTTGAGTCATCTGTAGGACGACCATCGAGTGTTTTAAATCATCTCACAAGATAAATATATTATGCAGCTGTACTGCTTTTCAACACTCATTATATATATACAAAGTTTAGTGCCAGTGTGTTTTTTTCCTAACAGTACACCAAGACAACTGGGAATAATACTCATTTATAAACAATTATTATCTGAGCCCACTGCAGTTCTTGACCCCATCGGTTGAGATTAATCTCCGCTTTCACACACCTTCTCTAGAATGCTCCCATCCACAAAAATCACACTAGAGCCACGGAACTCCTTCACATTTGGTTTTACTTTGACCCGACCGGAGATGACCCGAGCAGGAAGGTCGTCGTTCACAACGGGGATCTGAGCGAAAACACTTCAAAAACAGAAACAAACATAAAAAAAAGAAACAAGGAGGAGGAGGAGGAGGCAGAGAGGAAATAGTTCCTGCATGAACCTTCTCCAGAGGTTCCAGTGAGTAACTCTGTTATGGCTATTTGAAAGATGTCTGTTGTTACCCATGTTTTGGTTTCAGGCCATATAGTTTATGATCAAACGCCATGTTCAGCTTCTTCTCCAGATTTCTAGTCAGCCACCAGGGGAAGAGCATCTTCATCAGCCTGGCCATACGAGAAGACCAAATA
The DNA here is from genome assembly GCF_003711565.1 of Takifugu flavidus. Classification (NCBI taxonomy): domain Eukaryota; kingdom Metazoa; phylum Chordata; class Actinopteri; order Tetraodontiformes; family Tetraodontidae; genus Takifugu; species Takifugu flavidus. The sequence continues at coordinate 5,163,343 of NC_079532.1, forward strand.
AGGTCACCCGGAATGCCGCCATCCCCGACCCGGCCAACAACCCAGGCTCCAGTCCGGGTACTCAGGTAGACCTTTAGATCAGACCGGTACATGGAAGAATGAGGTGCTGAGAAGTTACATAAGGAGGCAGATCTTTAATAACCAGGAGGTCTGTTCACCTTCTCAGCAACTCTGCTGATATCCACGGCAAGATCACCTCCAGAGTTCCCGATCCCGATCACCACCACTCGTTTCCCCTGCAGACCTTCAGCGTTTCTGTAGTGCCAGCTGTGGAAATATCTGCCTTCAAAGCTCTCAATGCCTGAAACATGGAAGGAATCCATCACTTAGACCAAAACAGATCACATCCTTGAAGATCACCAGGATATTGTGCCAGCATGTGGTCGCCTGGTCTTTCTGCCTGCATCCATGATCTACCTGGGAAGTCAGAGAGTGGCAGGTGAGGCTGGGAGTAGTGTCCAGAACAGACCATCACTGCATCGAAAACACGAGTCTCCCGGTGGCCCCCGTCCCTCTCCGTCTCCACCTCCCACTGGCCAGTGGTAGTAAAGTCTGGAGTCCGTCTCAAACTGACCACAGAGGTCTGGAACACACAAATCTGAATATTAAGCACAGCTTAATGGTGTAACTCTCCTCTCCTGACTTATCATTTACGTATCGTATTGGCCCGAATATAAGACGGTGTTTTTTGCATTGAAATAAGACTGAAAAAGTGGGGGTCGTCTTACATTCGGGGTCTAGACATTATACCCATTCACAACGCTAGATGGCGCCAGATATCTTTAAAGCGAATGCTGAACTTAACTCCCCAGGCCGAAGCGAACCCCGTCACGAAGAAGAAAAATAATTATATATATATAATAATTGCAGTTATTGCAATTTTGTTGTTTTATCACAGTAGATTGGTTTATTTACATTTCAAAAACCAGAAGCCATTCATTTACAAATGTGATTGCACTTTAGTTTACATATTTAAATGTTCAGATATTAAGATGTGATAGACAGTTTTTGCATGATTTGAATGAGGGAAAATAACATGCTTTTTCTCTCGAATATATTGTTATAATCATTTGTTTCAGATGTAATGTAATTATTTTCTGTATAAAAATTCAATTTGGTGTTCAAAGGTACAGATCATTTTGTTGCTCTGTACCTGTACATGTGCAATAACAATAAAGTTGAATCTAATCTAATCTAATCAAAAAGTCTTTTTTCAAACTTGAGTCTTGAAAAAGAGGGGGTCGTCTTATAATCAGGGTCGTCTTATATTCGAGCCAATACGGTATTTCTGGCGATCCTTCAAATGTTTCAAGGGCTTTAAACCTCCTGATTTCAACTTTATTACCTGTAAACTCCAAATGTTTGTTTCTGTGAAGTAATTGTAAAAAGCTAAAATGCACATTTCAAAATGCTCTCTGTTTTCATGAAATAAGACAGAATAGTTCATAACAGAATGTTCCATTTCTTTGATGTCACTAACCTGGAAGTGGATGTGCGGCAGCAGTTTAAAGGCTTCGGCGTAGAGACGGACGTACTGCATCACCTCGGAATGATGCATGTTGTTAGGAAGATCGGCCGGGGGAGGGAAGTCGCTGAAGGCCATAATCTCTTTGGAGCTGTTGATGACCACCGACTGGTAGATGTTCGGATGTCCTGGAACTGGTGTCTCCTGGAATGGATAACAAAAAGGTGACAGTGAAATACTTATCTTTATTGTTGTTGTTGTAGTCATGGTGGTTGTTATATTTTATTAATAAATCAGACTGTCAAGCAACTGTCAGCATATTTGTCTTATTGTTCGTTGGGACTGTGCAAACAATTACATTTAGCATTGAAAAGCTTTTCAAACGTTCAGTCATAAATCACCTTATATCTCCATATACCCCCGATGTCATGGCTGCTCTCGAAGCAGGTGGGCTCCAGACCTTCATCCAGGCAGGACTTGATGCTGGTCAGGCCCGAGATGCCTGCACCGATCACAGCGACCTTCTGAACCATGTTGGAGACGATGAGAGAAGAGAGGAGACTCAGCTGGATCTGAAGGAAAAGGCCTGAAAGAAAAGAAAAAGGCATAAAAACTGGATGATGATTTTTTTTTCATGCTCAGCAAAATCATATGTGTTAGAGTAAAGTTTTAAAAAGGAAAGTAGAACAAATCATCTCGTTCAAAAGAAGCAAAAAATTATCTCTGTCAATTCTAGATTTAAAATAACATGAAATGTTTTCTGATGGTAACAAAGAAGTCCCCTTACCTCTTTCTGACGAAGAGCTGGTTAAAAGTCTAAACACCAGCTTTTAAAATGTCTTTATCAGTTGAGAATTGACATATTCTGAGAACAGTTTAATGATTGATGATTGATCCACAGATACTCCAGACATCTACAGACACGTGAGAACTGGTGTTGCCTAAACATCACACAGGCAAGCTGTTGATTGACCATTTTCATAGACATGAAATCAATTAAATTAATCAATGTTTTCCCAGCAAAAAACTGTGGAAACACATTTCTTTTGTGTTTATGAAACAGTGCGGTTTTCTCACTTAACTGATTGAGGTGAGGAATCACTCTGATTAATAATTGCCAAGATGATGTAAAAACTTGGCAAAGGAGACAAAGGGCAACCTCAGCAACGTGCTAAAATTTTCCACAAAGTCAAAAGAGGGACAGACCAGCGTTCATTGTGCAGTGGGATGTCCTTGACTAAACTCTGTTGCCAAGTCCTCCAACTCTCCGCCCAGTTGCTGCTTGTGTTGGGTTTTTCCACCCTCTTCCCCCCCTTTGCCTGGATCTTGTGTTGATTTCATGGTGGTTTTTAATCCACCTGTGTTAAGAGGTCTGTTTGGCTTTGTTTTTTCACTTTAGAACGCACTGCAGCAATATTGGCAGAGTCCCAATATTCTCTGGTTTAATTCCAACATGCCATTTATCCCCTGTGCCAGGCTGTCTTGTAATGAAGCCACTGTTGCTATGATATTGAGAAATACCTGCAAGGCTGCAGGATCCAACTACGATTTTGAAAAATATCCTACAATAACCTGATGACGTAAGACTTTGATATCATATCACAAAATCTTTCCCATTTTCAGAATAAAACAGGATATAATCTCTAAATATGTTATCTAATTGATAACCAGTTTGAATTAGTTGCACCTGTGCTGAAAACACAGTGCTCCTTTATATTTGCAAGAACAATTTAATTATTTGTTATATCAGTGGTTATTACAAAGAAAGAAAGTTACTGTAACTAACTATTGGCACAGTTGGGATATTAATTGTGCTCACAGCATCGGTATAGATTAGCACATTTATAAATCGCTGCAATAAAGTAAAAGCTCTTACCCAACTGCGCACTTTAATCCAGGTGGTTACTTTTATGGACCCGAAGATGTAATTTTCCAAACTAACTGGCAGTAAACACAAATGTGCGTAGAGGAAAAAAATAAATAAATCCATAAACACCGGTCCGTCGCTATTGTGACGTCATCAAAATGCGCCAAGAGCTAGTCGTGCACAGATAACGCTTCAACTTTTTAAAAATTAACGTGTACAGTGATTGAACGTAAAGTAATCGACTGGTTGCATTCCATTTATTAGTTTGAAATCGTGCATAAAAACACAATTAATTTATGCACGACACTTGTTTTTCAAACGCTACAGGTGAATGGGGTAGGGAGAGATAACATGCAATGACGCCCAGTCCGCGCAGCAGCAGCAGAAACGTTCGAACCTTAAAATTATCTAAGAAAAGCAAAATAAAATAAACTATAAACTGTACTGAGCAGCTAAAATCCCACATGAAGCTGGAATTGCTGGGGATGGGAATGATATATTTATAAACACTAGAGAGCGCGCTTTACCCATTGTTGTGCGTTCACTTCTTTCTACGAGGCAACTTTCCAATAAATTCCACAGAAAATAAAGTATACTTTAGGATTTTTATGCTAAAGATGTTTAAACATTTTTCATTTTTTTCACTGCTAAAAGGAAGACTCCAACTCTGAGGTCTACAGAGGTGCCGATCTGATAAGTTAAAAGAATGGATCTCCAATCTCTGACCCAAACCAGCAGCAGAAATTGAATACGGACAGATGTACTAGCCATTTATTACAATGAAAGGAAACCACACTTGTGTTCTTAAATCGTGGTTGAAATAGACAATAATTAGGAGATATAGTCTATTTTAATACTTCGGGAGGTTTAAATAATTTGATTTGAACCTCTGTTGAAGTCTAGTCACTTCTGATGATGCCAATACCGGGAAAAAAGATCTATATAATTTGTGGCTTTTAAGTATAAATCATGTGGGATTAGGATTAATGCGTGCTATGATAGCAGCTGGCCTAAATATTTATTGTGCAGGCCAGAGAGGGTTCCAGGAGACTGTGGTTGTTTATCATGGGATGATAAAATAATTCATAAGTTGCTCAATGATGTTATTGTTTTATTCCCTTTAATTTTGAGAATAACATTTCAGTCTTCACTATCATCCTTTAATGGTACCAGAATAAAACCTCTGCTGTGAAATGGACCCAGTGGTGAGTTCATCACCTCAGGACTCGTCCTGTCAAGACATGTTGTGCTAGTGAAGCGCGCAAAGACAGATTTCACTCTGGCACTTACACTCGTTCAGTAGGTTTAAGTCTCTAGAGAGCAGATTAGTTATTGACTGACCAGGTTTATCTCTGCCTAATGGATCACAGGTCAGACTGTATATAGATGTGTTTTCTGAGAAACGGGGAGTGGATGGCATGGCATGTCTGAGGATTAAGGTCATGAGTGGAGACTTTGACTCCACAGATTGGCGTAGCGTCAAACATAGCGTCATTGCTCAACCTCATTACTTCTCGAGCCCCATTTCTACAACAAAAGTGTGAATATTTAGAAATATTGAATTGAATCCATGGTGATGAGCACAGAGCAGAATGAATGGTGCTGTGTTCGAGGTCACACTGCCATTTCAGTGGACGATTACGACTCACTGGCCCAGTGACTGAAAATAGACCTCTAAATCAACTGACTCAGGGTGGGGTGGGGTGGTGGCTTGGCAGAAAGCCTGCCAGAGATCAGCGCCTGAATCAGCGAAAGCTTCCTACATCTCTTGGAAGCAACAGCAAACTTTCGCTTTTCACAGATGCGCATGAAGAAGCGACAGAAATCACCCGTTTAGACGACTTTATTGGTTCTTTAGCCAAAGACAAAAAAAAATCTCCAGAGTATACAAGTGTGGACTTCTGTCATAGTAATCAAGTCAGAACAACAAAACTATCAAAGTAAACAGTCGAGCAGTGTACATACGTAAAAATAGAGCTCTGAAAAATTCATGTGTGGAAACCTTTGTAACAGCATGTAGTCAGGATAAACAGTATCAACAACCTGAAAACATGCAGAAAAGTCTCAATCCCAACACCGGCGTAGCAGAAAAAGAGGAAAAACAGGTTTAAAAGGATGTACAATATGGTTTTGGTAAAAACAAAAAAAACAAACAAAAAAAACAAACAGAAATGACTCTTTGGTGTTTCACGAAAATTAAAACCTAATCCCACAGGACTGCCTATTTAGGTGATCACCTGAAGTGCTCTGGGTCTGGATCTGAAGTGCAGGAAAACGGACACATTTGGTAAGACTCGAGCATAAAACATCTACAACACGAAACTCCTGATCGGGCACAAAAAGCCTCCTTTCAAACCAGCGTTCAACCGGTGCTGACGGGACTGGTCGATAAGTCACCAGCTCCAGTTTGTGCCCATCAGCTGGGATCGGGACATTTGAGGGACCTCTCAAAAACACCAGGCACAAAAACAGAGGGATCGATTCAAATATAATAATATATACTTTCAACCAAAGTAGGTTGATTGATCGTACAACAATCATTTAGCTTGTGATCAATGAATTTGATCAAATGGGGGCCCCTTTTAAGCTCGTCAATATTTCAATATGACTGTGCGGGGGGTTCGTTCCATCACAGCATCAACAGAGTAATGGAATGATGCTTTAGCATACATCATGAAGACATGAAAACACAGGTTTTAATGAGAAATTCAACACATCAAGCATTCGACGGTCTACCAGGATGCAAAGCTCAAACGTATTGACCCATAATTCCCTGATTGCTGCCTGCTTGGAAAACCTCTGTGACTAAAGTGTCGAAGGAAAGATTGACGGCGTCAGAGGTCAGATATGCTGAACTGGGTTCCCCTGGGGGCTGATGAAAAGACACCTGTGGGTTAGTGGTGGAGATCGGAGGGAGGGCGTTCAGAGGCAGTGTGGCGGTCACTCCTCGTCCGAGCTGCTGCTGTCCAGAGAGTAAACCATGAAGACCAGGTCAGGCCGTGCCGGCACCATGGGGTTACCTGGCTTCACCATCTCAAAGCCCACGTAGTGGAACGTCCTGATGATCGACACTGACAGGCAAACAAAGACAAGTTCCAACGTCACACGTCTGAATGTCTGCTAAACTGGTTTGACCCGTTTCCATCAATTGAGGATTAACTGGCCAACAGTGAGTCAGAAACATTATTTCACTCTATTCTACAATAATAGCACAACATTGTTTTAATGTTTAATTGCTTCTAAAATAAATGTTTGAGGAATAATAATAATTCGGTTTGTTTCTCGCTGTATGTGCAGAACATTTGGCTTGTTTACATGGAGTAATCTTTGCATTCTTCTGCTGTTTGGGTGTGTTCTGTACCAGCCTGGCGGCTCCAAGACTTTTGTTTTCGTTGATTTATTTCCAACACCAATCTGGAAATGCTCTCATATACAACCAAATAAAAGAATAAAGTTCCCGCATAATTTAAAGCAGATGTCTCACAGCCACATCTGTGAGACATCTGAAGTGTGTTTGAACGCAACCCGTTATTGACAAGGCCCGAGGATTTCTAATATTGTTCTGCAGCAACAATAACACGAGCACTTACGTCGGTCCTCTCTGCTTTTATGGAACCATAGGAACACATGGTTAACTTTGAGCTTTTCTTCTGCAAACCCAAGCAGAGCGGTCAGCCTGAGGACGAGAGAGAGAGACACAGAGAGACAGAGAGAGAGAGACACAGAGACACAGAGAGAGAGAAGGGGGTCGATGATGCACATGGATTTTCTGGTTTTTACATAAGTACTGCAACTTTACATAATAATGCAGCGGTGCGTCTGCAAAGTGGTCGATTGGCCACCACTGGTTAGTCTGCAGAGCACCAGACTAACCCTCATGTATTCTTACCCCTCCTTGCTCCCCTCTGCCAGCGTCCCGGCAGGGATCTCCAGGAAGAGGCTATCTTTTGATAGGACCGTTTCCCAGAAGGTCGAGCGGCTCTCGCTCAGCTGGTAGTGGAAGCGGAGAAAAGAGACGCTCCCGCTCACCGGAGTGGCCTGTGTCACGGTTAGTTTCTCATCCTGGATGTAACAGAACAAAGACCCGGATTTAACTTTATTTTGGAATTTTTGGGGGGTGGCTAGCTAACGTTGCCCTAAAATTCAGGCAGCTGTTAACAACACTGGCTTTGTTGTGCCTCACAAGACGCAAACAAGGAAATGAATAAAATGTTGACACACAGGAGGAAGTGGTTTCTGCTCCGCGTCACGAGCAGATGAAGTTTGAAGACGACCAGGACAGATAAAGACCTTGTAATGACAGTTGGGACCGATCAGTCGATCCTAAATCTCTAATCCCAGGACAGTTACATGTGCAAGGTACAAAATGTCACGTGCGTGCACGCTCGAATGCTGCCCAATACCGTACAGTGACTGTACAGTGAATTCCACAGAATGTAAATGGAATGATGAAACGTAACATTTTACTTTCTGTTTGTGCCATTTAAATGCTGAACGTGTGCTCTAACCGGAACCTACCAAGAGGAATCCAGGTGAATTAATCTGTCCTCCACGATGAGTAAAAAACAGATTAAGGGATATCTAAGGTCTAAAATAGTGATTTAGCCAAATGAGGGAGCACTTTGTTCCGGTATTTAGTGCAGAGAGAGTGTTAGCTGGAGGATAACGCTAAATCATTAACTTAAGTACCAAATGTAAACAGGATGCGCCTGCTAACTCTCCTTTATAAATGTTTGGTGTTTTACCTCAGGCAAGTCATACATAAAGGTTTCTGATCAATCAATTAATCATTATATGTGCATTCTGCTAAGCTAAAATGCTAAAGCACTGTACAGGATGGATGGTACAGATCCCAAAGCTTAAGAGGTGTTTTGATAGGTTGCGTTCCTCGTCACCTTGTGTAGTAGCACGCCGAGGGAGTGATCCCTGACTGTCCCTCGCCCACCCGGGATCTTCAGTTGTGGGTGAGGGGCATCAGGAGCACCACAGAGGCCCTGGAGACTGAGGGATGGAGCTGGACACCCGAGACCCCGCTAACCAGGAGCTGAAACGAGAGAAAAGAGAAAATTCAGTAGACTATTCCAGTACATCTGCACACCACCATCCAAAGTGCTAATTACATATTGTGGTGTAACAGTCATGCAACACAGTCGATGTAGATGATTTTTGTTTTCAGGCTCGAATAAATCTCTTAAGTAAATGAATTTTTATTTAAAAAGAAGGCTATTTCTATTGGTGTTGAAAGCAGTTTCTGATGGGGTGAGTGTAAAGTAGAAGGCATGACCCATAAATGAGCACATGACCTGTAAACACCTCTGCAAATAGCACAGGAGGCGCTGGATGACGCCCATCTTTGGCGTTTAGAGTTTCAATCGAGCACGTCGAGCCAGATGTGAACATGCAAGACGAGTAGAGAAAAAAGTGGCAGAGAAGGGCTGTTTTTTAAATATTTGATGCCGTGTTGCACACTGATTGATGCCCCTGAGGAGGGTCAAACGCGTTTCTATGAGAGTGCAGCTGTGCTTCCCCAGCAGACCGGGAAGGGTCACCTGGACAACCTGGTCTACACAGCTACAAAACAAAACAAAACAAAACAGGAGCTGAAAAACAAAGCTGGCTGTTCCAGGCCTGCTCCCATCACAGCTACGAATATGCTTTCTCTCTGACTTTTCAAACAGAAAACACTGTGCGTTAAAATAAAAAGAGTCCTGCTCATCAGCTAACAGGCAGAGGCACCCGCTATATTTTGGAATTCCGCTACAGAATTTAAATACGCGGTTGGCAGCGATCCCCGAAGCGCATTAGACACAGTTGTCCCACGAAAACAAAACTCAGAGACGGCTTCAATGTTTCAAGGATGCAGATGGAGGAAGAGATAAGTGCGCCAGCCAAGATGTCAAGACCTCTTTTTCCATCTTCCCCTTCCCAGACAGACAGGAGAGCCTGTCCTTGATAGAAATGCCAGCTTGTTTTGAAAGGCGACACCTCTCGTCCTCTGACATTTCACTGTACTCAGACCATCTCTCCTTGCACGATTGCGCCGCCCGGAGCGGCCCAATGGGTCGGGAGGTGACTCCAAAAACAGAATATGGGTTAGAAAGTGACCAATGAAAGACTAGAGTCGACGCCACGACAGCCGAGCGCGCGTCGTTGTCAAGTATAGAAATTTAAGGTCCAATAGTCAGACTCATCCTGATGAATTGGACAGAATATGTGGTGATTTATGTGGTAATAAGGGGAGTCCACATAAAATCCTGTAGCTTTGACCTCTGGAGCTGACATGTACATGCACTGGAATCAGCTTTTCACTAAACATTCAGGGTCAGCGTGCCGACAGAGGGCCGCTGACATTTTCACCGCCCTGATGCTGCGCCGCATTTCTCAAATAGTAAATAACAAAAGCAGGGCTAGGTGCGATGGCATCGGGCCTTTTCGAGACATCTACTAGCTAGGACAAGGAATTTCAAAAACACCACTAAACCTACAGGAAACAACATCAACATCCATCTATCAATCGATTCCTCTTCAACCCAGGTGGTAAACTGCCCAGCGCCACCGCCCTAAAGCTGGACGTTGCTGTTGGCTCTATGCTGATTCCTTAGCGATGGCTGGACTCAATGTAGCATCCAGCATCCATAGTCGCTCCCGCCACTGTTTATGTGTCATGAGTGTGCCATATTTTGTAATGTATTATATACATATTTTGATGTAAAAATCAGCAATTGTGTCGTTTCCTGTCCAGCTGCAAAGAGCAGGAAATGAAACAAATGCATAGGCGGAAGTATGTGACTAACAAGGAGGCATAATTTAACACAACAGTAAGACAATATTCTTGTTACAAAACTAGCTTTAGATTAATATCGTACAACTACAAAACAACAGAGTGTGACACTAATGCAGATCATGTTTCTACCACAATATTTATCTCTAAGTAAATGATGCTGGAGCATTGAGAAAACAATAACAATTATGATGATGTAGGTAGGAGGCGTTTTGTCCATGTGCATGTTATTGCTTTAGTATCTCATCTTTAGATACAGGCAGAAACTGGCTGGCTTGGGACACTCGTTTTGCTGTACCTGTTGTTGCATTACTAAAAAATGTTTGAATATATTTCACAGAAACCACCAACAGGTTCAACCAGTTAGCAGTGCCCTATATTTACACTCAGGTAGCTCAGGTGAGGTAATGCAGCTGTTTACTGCAGCTGCAGATACCGTGCAGGCACACACATATGCCCAATTGATGCTTAAATGAACTGGTGAAGGGGAGGTGGGTTATATAATCCCATGTAAATGTAGGCCAGCTCGTGCCTTCAGTTGACAGGACCATAACAGTCAGAGCTAATATAGTCACTGCGCTCTGGCTCCCAGCGTCAGTGGACGTCTGCAAGCCTCTCAGCATCAGAGAGATAATCTCTCAGTGACCGACAGTGTCTTTATGATGTCGAGTTATAAAACTCAAAGAGGACCAGAGTAAAACAACATCCAAGTAGTGAAATGCAACACTGCAAAAGGGACAATCGTTGCATTCAACAGAAAATAAAGCAGCAGTCGCCGCTTGACTGCATCAAGAAAAGCACACAATGTACAGTCGTGTTTCTAAGTTGTACAAATTAAGTGAAAACAGTGAAAGTAGGACTCAAAATATCCCCAAGTTAAGGAGAACAACTGGTGATTCTGGTGATTTAAGGGAGGAAACGTAATAATTAATATTCAAAAGAGGAAGAAACTGCCACAAAGAAAGGATGTTACAAAAACCTAAAAATAGCTCAAGTTCATAATAATTTCAATATTATTAAGAAATTACCACATTTGCTGACGATGAACAAAACTTTTAACAAGGTAAAATATTCAAAATAGCTTTCACCTTTGTATAAACTAGATAAAAGGCCATTGTTCGTAAACTACTTAAGAATAAATAGTAGTTTTATACTGTGAACCTGAGATCTTCCATTCGATAGATTAAAGAGTGGTGGGAAAAGGAACCTTGTATCCTGAATTCTAGATGTTCCATATTGTTACAAACGCCATTATAAGGTTTGTGATGAAAGAGATTGATTGGAAATCTTAAAGAGCCATAGATCATCCTGGTTTACACACCATGCAACGACTCTTTTGTGTCTCTGACTCGATCTTTGGAGACCGACATTATTCTGATGGCTTCCGTATGCATCGCTGTATCCAGAGAGAAGAAAGACGACGTGCACGACGCAGAATGTTTTCTAATAAGGACTCATCTTTTGCATCTCTCTCTGCATGTCGAAACAGAAAAGTCCTGCTTCCCTACCGTCTAAGATCAACCCTCCACAATGTCAAGGTATTTTAACGAGCAAAGCTCTGCAGATTCATAACGACTCCGACCCTGATCGTGACGTTAAAAGCAATATTCACGACATAAAGCAATAACAACCAAGGTGTTTTTTGTGAAAGATCGCTTGCATCCTCCTACCTTTTCCCGGTGTTCAACATTCTAGCTTCAGGGAAAAACGGATTTTCGGGTGTTTACTGACAATTAATGCAATTCTTATCCAGCAAAAACTCAACACGGAACGTCACCATCCGTGAACGGAGACAGAACTTTGGAAGAAAATGCCGTTGTTGTCAAAAGTCGTCCAACAGAGCAATAAAACTGTTCCGAAGACTTCTTTATAAAATTTTCCTCTCGGAAGCAGCTCGACAAAGTATTTATACAGGCAACAGGCATTGTGGGTAATCCAGACCCGGAAGTTCGAGTTTTACACGCTTTCCTCGGAAAGTAAACAAGCAAATGACCGTAAAAGTAACTTTGGTCTCTGTGTCTTTCACGTAGATTGGATGTTTTCACCGTTACAAAAATAAACCAAAAATAGAAAATCACATCATTTTTTTGTGAAAAGCCAAAGTGAGCCTAATTTATGGCTTTAAAAAATATTTAAAGCCATAAATTAGGTTCACTTTTTAGTTTAATAGAGAATTATTTACACACTCTTTTCAGTTCCCAGTTGTGGCCACTTGTTTTAGCTTTTGGTTTTTTTGTAAACATTTTAATAAATATTGAAGATCTTTATTATATTGTTTTCTTAAGATTCTATTCTGCGATATTGACTTGTCTATAAAATAAGTGTTCATTATGTAGCTATGAATACCACAGCTTTATTATTTTCTTTACTTAATATGACTCTTGCCTCAACGAAATTGTTTTACAGGCCACCTCTGTGTAAACCAGTAACCTCAAGTATTAGTTCATGTATGTCCTGACTTACTCTGTGTATTAAGCACACACAGCTACTCTGAATTTTGAGCCACTCATGCACCCAATCAGTCACACAATTAAGCTTTTTGAGGATCACAGTCCAAAACAATTCACAAAGGTCCAACTTTAGTCTCTCTTTGACCCTGACCTCTGACTGTTCTGGGGATCAGCACGCAACATCACAGAATCCTCTTTTCTGACTGTTTCTGTCTGTCCTCTACGGCTTTTAGCCAGGAGTCATCTTGAATTTAAACATAGAGATTGTTATGTAAGGAGGAATGGAAAAGGATCTCTGCCAAACAGATTACTGGATTAGTAACAAGATAGCACCCAGTGCAGCTACTTGATCCTGGCACATCACAGCATAAATGTTTCCAGTCTAGCTTGCTTGGGTGACCAGGGGACACCTGGGACTCTGTACCATCTGCCAGTCCATCACAGGCCAGCACCCTCATGATGTAACAGTGAGGGAGAGATCTGCATAAATGATTCAAAGCCCCATCAGGAGACAGGTTTTATATCTGAATCCATGATTCTATACTGTTGGTTCTATAGATTGTCCCCTCAGTCACTGGGAAAAAGGTGGGAAATCAGTTCATCACAGGACATAAAAGTAACATTGATACATAATTAATTTACAAGTATTTCCAAATACAGCATCAAGCTGTTGAATAGTCTTTAAATACAAGGTATTATATATAAATGGATACAGCCTCTGAGTCAACAAGTTAATTTATGAAAAAAAAAAGTATGAATGGTTTTCTCACATTATTGTCAATACAATGTACTCTGAAAGTCCAGTTACAACAACCTCTGTGAGTAGAAGAACAGATATTGATGGGGTCAGACCACATTTAAGACCCAGTTTTTTTCCAGTAATGCAAAGAATTCTGCTGAGCTATTGTTTCCCTGCACGGTTCTATGTGTGTTTAAAAACAGAGGGATCGCTCAGGTTTTCACATGACTGGCTTAAAAACAAGAGTTGAGAGGGAATGTGGTGGCGTTGTGCAAACGCTGAAGCATTCGCTGGTTAGGATGCTCCTTATCTGTTGCCTACATTATGTTCTATTTATATATTGAAGTTATCAGGGTCAACACCCAGGGTCACCGAGCAAGACGTAAAGGTGAGGGATGGACGGAGGAGAGAGAGTTTGGGAGGGAATGGCACCATGAAAGAGGTCACACACTTACGGAGGGCTAGGTTTGTGGATGGCCTTGAGAGTTAAAGGAAGGATTTTGAACTCATTCTGGAACTTAATCAGGAACCAGCGGGAGTGATGTGGTGGGTGGAAGATAAGTCAAACAGTTCACCTCTTCATTTCCTGACAAATCATGAGGGTGTCTTTGCAATGCTAATATGATACTTTAACATGATATCACATACTGCACTTCAGGACCACCTCTGTAAATGGATAAAAGTGTCCAATAAAGACTCCTCAAGCATAAAAAATATTTTACAGAAAAAGAGAACAAAAAGCTATATAATGAAGAAAGCAGGCCCCTTATCTTAACTCATTGCAGCAGCGAAAAGAAGCAGTCTGAACTTGTTCTCAGGCTCAGGTGATCACTAAAGGTCTTAGTTTCCAGGACAAACTGTCCCTCAGTTGCACTTTAGCGGCTCCTGTGTAGCATCAGGAGACACGTACGCGAGAGGCTCGCTGAAAAACAAATTATCTCACGTTTCAGTCCACCACCTCGATAGCCCGTCTCAACTGAGAGGAACACGGCTGACCTGGTATTTGGTGTTGTCTGTCGATCCCCTCACGCCAACGACGAAGGACCAGTGTGAAGCACGAGACACCGTATCCCTGCTTTGAGGATGAAATATTCAGCAGGTGCTCAATCTGAGTTACTGCTCAGAGCCTTTTCTAGCATAAAATGTGAGGCTGATTGACATAATTCTAAGCTTTCTGTAACATTCTGGCATTTCATCAGATAATACCAGACACCTTCATATCCATTTACATGTTATTTGTCCTCATGTGTCACAGAGGCGAATGGCTGCTGTTGGCTTTATTTTTTTTAAATCACCAAAATATCTTATATTCACACGTGCACATTGTGTCTTCGAAACACGTGTTTCATAGGATCCAGAACTGGGACCAGAACTTGTGTCTTCACGTGTCGTGCTTGTAGTTTAACCGTCTCCATTACAAAAGATCAGACGGGTGCACAATGAGGACGTTTGAGTTAGCTTGTGTGTGTGTGTGTGTGTGTGTGTGTGTGTGTGTGTGTGTGTGTGTGTGTGTGTGTGTGTGTGTGTGTGTGTGGAGCCCTGAAACTGAACCTAATGTCAGTTTATAAAGACAGTGAATCTTGGAGGCTGTTACCAGACCGCCGGTGGACGGATGATTGCTGTGGGTGAGGTCCTGGTTAACAATGGAGCCCAGTGAGAGCACAGGAAGGGACATTTGTCTGCTTTTGTTCCTCAGCAGCTTCTGAATTGTTTACATGCACATTAATACGTCACGCGGAGAAGAGGTTTAGCCTGTGGTGTCTAGTTTTTGTCTCCGTTCTCGGGTGTGGTTGAATTTTTCTGCGTTCTTCCACTTCCTCGTTTTATTTGTTATTGGATAAGTATCATGAGCTGCTCTGGTTTGAATAATGTAAGACAATAAAAAAAACAAAAAAAAGTGGATAGTTGACACATTGCATCATGAGGGTTAAAGAACTGATGTCTCAATGCAAAACATCTGCTTTAGTTATGACTGCAAAACTGCCCAGTTTTGTTCATTTTTGGCAGCACCTTCGGTATGAATGTGACACACCTGTGTCACCTCCTCAAAACCATGATGGCGAGAAATGTACGGGCACAAGAGGGTGATGTCTCAGCCGGCTCCAGACTGGAGATGCCTGAAGTGCTGACAGTCTATTCTAAAAGAAGCCTATCTCGCCTCGCAGTTCTGTGCTTACGTAAGTCCTGCTGTCCCATTTTCCTCCTCCATCCAGTACGTCTGTACACAGCAGACCTTCAGCTTCAGCCTGTATGTTGGCCCCATGAATATTTAATCCAAAATACATTTTCCAGTCTTAATTCACTTTTCTCTGTCTCTACTTATAATAAATAATAATAAAAACCTGATCCGTAGCCAGAGGAAGTACAGTAATATTAATATTTTATACTGTTACACAACTCCTTCATTGAGCCAGTTGGCATAGCCCGCCGCCGCCGCTATTACCAGGCTACGAGAGCCGAGCAGGAATGCAGCAGCACTTTTATTGTCTCTGGTGGAGCACTTATGAGTCCTCTGTGTTTTATCGTGTCCCCAAAAATACGTATCCAGACCGGGATGGAGAGTGACTTTAATTAACCGAGCACAAAACTCAGAGCACACAGAGCATCAAGGCCACCTGCTCCGCGCAGATAAAGCGGAAAGCTATCATCCCCTGTGATTTTGAGTTATTAACTATGTTTTAATCCGGTGATACAAAAGGCTCAAAAAAGGATAAACACTGATGCTTCATCGGAATATCGCAAGAAAAAAAAAACATGTTGTAGTGCTTCCTGGTTAGCTGGATGCTAACCAATTGAATTAAAACCTCAACATCTATTCCATGTCAGTTTGTTTGTCGTAAAACTAGTGTTTGACCTATTTTTAAATATTTATCTCTCAATTAGACTAAAGGGCCTTTAGTGTTTATTCTCTGTCATGATTATATGTAAAAATATGCACGTAAATATCCTTCGTGGGAAAGGTCAAAGTTTCCCCAAACATGAATATTTCTGCTACATTTTGAGTTTGATCTTCAGGCAGTGCTCCATTTAAAACCAGATGCGTCTTCCTGTTTGAGGAAGAAAGAATTCCTCATCTGAGATGATTAATTTCATCAGGCTTCTTTTTTCCTGTTTGTTGCCTTCTGCTCTGTTCTAATAAAACATAATCGGGCAACAATGCTTCCTGCCACTTTATTTCCATTTATGGGTAATTTGCTCCAGGGAAGAAGCGAAGCCCTCCACATATTCCCTCACTGTTAAGGACAACAGAAGCCAGGCAGAGGCGCTGGCCTGGCTGCACCTTCTTCCTGTTCTGAACAGTGAACAAGCAGTAAGTCTGCAGGAAGGGCAGGAGATCGTGGGAACCCGGCGTATCAGCCCGGCCACGTCCCGAGGAAAGCTCCTTCCAGAGAACGTGACCAGAGCAGAGGAGGGGTAAAGAAACCAAAGAGGAAACTGGAGAACAATGAAGAAGTGGATGTGACACCACTGCTGCTGTAGCGGCTCTGGGTGGGAACCCACCAGTCTGCAGGAGTCAGGGTCTATTTTCTAAAACTCATTGACAAAGACAAGGCCCAGTTCCCACACCGACCCTTCCCGTGCTGTCGCTCCGCTTGTGTGTTTATGCTGCTCTCGTCCAACCGCTTCCCCTCTGGATTGTGACCCGCACGTCGGTCTTTCCTGAGCTTTGTGGACGCACAGTCGCAGGAGTCCAGCGTTATCAAGCCTTAAAATGAATGTGTTTCTGTTGACCGTCCATCCATCCATCTGTCCATCCATCCATCCGTCATCCATCCATCCATCCATCCATCTATCCATCCATCCATCCATCCATCCATCCATCATCCATCCCTCCATCCATCCATCCACCCATTCATCCATCTATCCATCCACTCATCTATCCATCCATCCATCATCCATCCATCCATCCATCCATCCACCCGTCCGTCTGTCCATCCGTCTGTCTGTCTGTCCATCCACCAACCCGTCTGTCCGTCCGTCCATCTGTTCGTCTGTATGTCTGTCTGTCCATCTGTCCGTCCATCCATCCATCCATCATCCATCATCCATCCATCTGTCCATCCATCTATCATCCATCCACCCTCCATCCATCCACCCATCATCCATCCATCCATCATCCATCATCCATCCCTCCATCCATCCCTCCATCCATCCATCCATCCATCCATCCATCCATCCATCCATCCATCACTCCATCCATCCACCCATCATCCATCCATCCATCCCTCCATCCATCCACCCATCATCCATCCATCTATCCATCATCCATCCATCCATCCATCCATCATCCATCCATCATCCATCCATCCATCATCCATCCATCCATCATCCATCCATCATCCATCCATCCATCATCCATCCATCCATCCATCCATCCATCCGTCCATCCATCCATCATCCATCCATCCACTGGATGAAACACAGGACATGCACACACAGCAGAGGCAATTTTAATTACCGGTAGAATTACCCCCCTTTTACACACCAAAGGAGGTCAGAGACGTGGCCTTGACCCCTGACCCCTGCTGCCATCGCAATTCTGATGCACTTTATCAAGAGTTGTTGTGGAGGTTTGGCCTAAAGATGTCTTTCCAGAGTGTTTTCCTACCTCTCATGGAGAGATGAACAGATTAATCTAACGATGGATTAATGAAATTAAGATATTTTTATTGACCTGTACGCACAGAAAATGTGTATAAGGGTCAGGAGGGCAGGACACGGGCGATAGATCCTCGCACGGACGGAACGGATCCACTCTCTCTGTTGTGATTCTCCCCAGTGTTCTTTTAATCTGGGTGACAAAGCCTCCTGCAGGAAGCTATGCCAGATATGTCCGGCCTGCCGTGGCTTTTCCAGAAGAGCCGTTAAGTGAAGAATAACACTGTTTCACTGGACAATCCCCATTCGCCACAAACATGGCCAAAGCGAACAACAGGGGGTTTAAGCAAGCCTACAGTTGTGCCAACTCCAGGGAATTCCTTCCATACCTTCCTTCTGGTGAGTCACTGGATGCCTGAGTGAATCTGGGCAAAACAAGGACTGCAGATAGACAACAAAACCCGGAGTAAAGTCCAACAGTGTTCGCGGTTTCACGTCTTCCACAGCTGAAGTTCTGAAAAGGATTTTTTTTCTTTTAAAGACCAGATGTGTGTTCGCGGATTTGAATTTTCCTCATTAGATTTTTGTCTCAAATGATGTGTTTGTGACTGAAAAACCCTCTTTAGCGCACATGCTAGACCAAACTGTGTCTGACCTCTGCATGTCTAATCTGGGACAGAACCAGCTGAGGGAACAGTGGACGAGTTGGTTTAACATCTACAGTGCCAAAAAGTAAAGTATGCAAGTAAACACAGCCTAAAATAATAGCTGTACATATGCTCATCTTGTCAAAACATTTGAGATTATCTTCTGTCCACAGATGAGTTGACAAAATCAGAGGAGGTCGGTTATTTTTAGAAACCCCCACATTGTTCTCACGGCCTCTGACCACAACCGACCCAAACTTTAATGACACAAATAACTTAAATCTGATTAAAGCCCTATCCATTCCCATCAGGGGGTGACTAACTTTACAAAAATAAATATTACTTTCCTCCCCAGCTTCCCTGTATTTTTTGGACTGGGATCATTATAATGCAATTGCTGATATTAATGGTCTTCAGGGACAAAAGCTATTTTCTGCACAGCTTATTCACAATGCTTAAGTGTGTCAGTCTGAACCTGCGCGCTGCTTCTGTGTGAAAAGACACAGTGGAAACGATTGTTTTGTCTGATTATATGAATCTAAAAGGGAATGTGGTCAATCTTCATTTTCTTGTCAGGATAAAAAAAGATCCATCCTCACTGTAAAACCACTATGATATCAATCAATTTCATCTGAAAGGATAAACCCCAAAACAGACGAGTGTAACACAGTGAAAATCCAAAAATGCGCATTTTAATTCCACAGAAATCTGGCGCAACTTAACGCCTGAGTTTATCTATGGCGATGGCGCCCCCTGTCGGTCAGATACACACATGACGGGGTGGGTATTTTTATCAGAACTGAGCATTTTTCTTATATTTTGTTTTTTTATGTTTAAGAATCACATTATAATATTGATGTTGCATTAAATTTCATCAGCTGATTTATGAGGCTCTACCGTTCTGAGGATCTGTTATTAAAATTATCTAACCATGTGCTGTAGTTCATTTTTTCTTGGTAGAAATCCAGCTGACATTAAAAAAAATATACCCTGATAAACGTGTGCTGTACATACTTGTATTAAAAGAGGCGGGATGTGGACACCTGGAGAATATAGCGCCCCCAAGTGTTGTCAACAGGAATATCTACCATTAGAGATGTGGTTTAAACAAAGTGGAATATTAGCATATTTGCACAAACTGGTGATAATTCTGAGCATTTCAGATACTTTGGTACATACAACTCAAATTAAAGTGTGGTATTAACGTGTGGTTTAATGGGGGAAAAAAACTCACTCAGCATTTAAACAAAACATGAAACCTTTATTTTAGATTTCATATATTTTTATAAAAACTGACAGTTGGTTGCACCTTGGAATGCTCATTAGTGATGGACCCAGTGTCATGTTAGGGTTATGTTTGTAGACGTTGGCCACAGATGTGAATAACCAAAAGCCGTTTTCTCACCAATGACCCCACCCCTCCCCCCAAAAGTCCCGGTTTCTACATCAACTCCACATACAGAACTTATTCCTTGGGAATGGCAAATGGCTTTTCCACCTCGATCACACCACATTCATAAATTACGACGTCCTTCAGAGGCCTGTCGCGGCTATCCGTCTTCGTTTTCTCAATCTTCTTCACCACTTCCTGAAATTTTAAAGAATGATTGTAAGTATTTGTTGATTGTACAGTGAAGTCATATGGTCATCAGGAAAATCAGGGATGTAACGCCTCTTAAAAAGGCTAAACAAGCTACAAATGGCAAACAGAAAGTTAAAGATGGGATCGTCAACCGAACTGTGCAACAGCGTTATATTCTTCGTTTTATGCTAATTTACGTCTAAAAGCAGTTAATTAACATTCTTGCAATAATAATTCATCTACCAAATACATGATCTGGTTCTCAGGTAGGTTTCTGTATTTAGCTCCAGCTAATTCAGGCTAATATGTTTACATGTAGCGCCTCACTGTTACATCATTCTGTTGTATATACACTTTCTCCATCCAGATGATTCTGGACATATGGGACAACTTAACGGGCGCTGTAACATCTGGACATACGAATCTCTTTACTAATTGTGTAAATAAACATGTTCCTTGCTGCGGCTATTGGAAGGTTCATGTTTTAGCACCCACCATCCCCTCCAGAACTTTTCCGAAGACAACATGTTTGCCGTCCAGCCACGGAGTACCGACAGTAGTGATGAAGAACTGGGAACCGTTAGTGTCCTTGCCAGCATTGGCCATGCTGAGCCAGCCGGGGCCGTAATGCTTCAACTTGAAGTTCTCATCGGGGAAACGGTCGCCATAGATGCTCTTTCCTAAATTCAAGGAGAAAAAGGGTTATTATTTTCAGTCAGCGTTCTGTGACCCACAGCTACTCCGCCTTTAGAATCCTGTACTAGATTTAATCAGGTAGGTTCTTAAGCTGACCTCCGGTTCCATCTCCTTTGGTGAAGTCTCCACCCTGGATCATGAAGTCTGAGATGACTCTGTGGAATTTGCTTCCCTTGTAACCAAATCCTTTCTGTGGAAAATGAACAAACATGGGAGAATCAGGATATGGCTCCAGGAACATATTTAAAGTGCAGATTTATGGCTGGGTGATTTACTGTATAGTAACAACGTCAAACATAATGGTGCTCCTTTCACCTTCAGCCACTCATCTTCCTCACCTCTCCTTTTGCCAGGGACGCAAAGTTGTCAACTGTTTTGGGGACAGTTTTCCCAAACACTCCGATGACGATTCTTCCGATTTCTTCTTCTCCAATCTTCATGTCAAAGTACACCTAAAGGGCAAATTAATCCAAAGTAGTGAAAATCTGCATTTTGTGCTTTCACAAAATGTAAAATAGAGACCGAGAGAACGAACTGACGCAGCACGTGATCGTGACCTGCAACAGTTCAGTCAGCACCCAACATGACCTCCCCTCACAGTAATGCTGAAAATCTTTCAAGTGCGCTTTAAAATAACAATAAATCTTAATCATAATTTGCCCCATCACGACTCAATCACTGGGCTCACATATGCGCGTTTGGAGGGGCAGACTTGGTCCCTCTCGATTAATACATGGATTCTGATATCATTTCACCCACCACACACACACACACACACACACACACACACACACACACACACACACACACACACACCATCTTCAGCTGCAGACGTGGACAAATTCGAGGAAGTCACATAAGAAACAACATCGCCTATAGTCTCAACAAGCTGCAACCATGGAAATATTCTGAAGAAAGATTTAGACATCGATGTGCACGTTTGTTGGGCTTATTTTTGTTTCAATTCATGCCATCTAGCGTTAAGGTTCGTCTGTCTGGCAGCGCTGCAGCGGTAAATGCCATAACAGGCCTGGAAAACAAATCTGAGCCCGTTTTGAGCGCCTTTTGGGAGGATTATAAGTGTCTGAAATGACCAAATCATCCAGGTTCGTGTCAGCAAATCGCTTGCTAATATTAGCATTCGAGCAATCGAGCTCGCAGATCCCTGCATGCCTCGTTTAAAGGTTTGTGACGTGGCTTTACGGTCTTAAGCTAGTTAGCTGTGACTTTGTCCAGCAATCACTGCCACATTAGCCACGGGGCTAGCGCCTACCTTGGCCGTTACTTTGGGGCCTCTCTTCTTCTCCTCCGCAGTGGAGCCATTTGGAAACGCGAGGAAGATCAGTGATCCTACAATGACCGTTACGGCTACAAGCACCTTCATTCTTCTGCCGAAGAGTCTAAGCATCAACGAGAAAAACGGGCGCCCGGAGACGACCTGGCAGACGTGCTAACTTTATACGAGCCAGAGGAACGGAGGAGATATCCGGGGTGGAGGTTCAGCGGCCACCGTAGGGGCGGGGTTTCAACGCGTCCGACAGACGCACAGGGTTCTGATTGGCTGCACGGTTGCGACGTGTAGCCAATCAGACGCAGACGCGTAACAACGTTTCCAAACTTGGGGGACCAAAATTTGCGGTTCGTCATGTGTGCAGGGCGTGATGAGGCTAAAATCTGTAGCGATATAAAACATATCTCAAAATTTAGTTTATTCTTCATTTGAGTATGGCATACATGGCTATGGCTACCCAAGGGAAAAAGATGTTGTCTTGGCAGTCGATTTTAAATCTTTAAAAGCAGAATAAGCAACGGAAAATCATAAATGAGAGCATTTCTTTCTGTTTGTGACATTATGTTGAAGCATACTCATGGAATTTAGACTCAAGCTAGTGGCTGATCATCAGAAACCACCACACTTTGATGTGGACATGTGAGTGTCCAGACAAAGAAGTTTTTTTTAAATTATTTTAACTTTGTCCAAAGTGGAAAATTATAATTTGTGAATGTACAAGAAGTTAAAAAATATATACTGAGCATGAAGCATATTTATATTATAAAGGAAGGTTTTACATTTTCAGTGGAGAGATCTACTTATAAGTAAGGCTTAGACAGTTTTATTAAACGTTAAAGCTTAGGACTAATGCAAGACCAGCTAAACAGGGTCATTATATTAAAATATCATTCTAAAAGAAAAGTCAAATAAGTCAGATAATTGGAAGACAAATATTGAGCAAGAATGTTTTAGGATTGATGGTTGTCCTACAGATGAACTGTGCACACAGTTGATATCCAGCCTTCTTCATATTGTTCATATTTAACCAGAAACACACTTTTAATATCCAAACACACACTGGAGCTATTACCAGTACAGATGGGTTCATCAGAAGGAAATAAGGTAATCAAATGTTTCAAACATCAGTCAATCTACATATTTATTTAATATCCAATCATCTCAAAAGATTTTGGTTTATTAAATTATCGGAGCCAAAAAAAGGAAAACATATTTCAGCCAAGTCGATGACAGCTTTAACTGACAATTCCTCTCGTTGTTCTAGGTCAAACACGAATGAGCCTGCGTGTATCTGTGAATATTTGTTTTATAACTTAGCTATAATCTGATAATAACTCGTTTAGGGGCATTATTATCATATGGCAGCAAAAACGCAAATATTTGACAACTGCAAAACAAATACTGTTTTACAATAAGTGGAAGACCTTAAGAGGCTGCAAATTAACTGTTTCCAGAGGTCAAAATGACATTTTAAGAAAAAAAGATTTCTGTCCATGTTTCCTCAATTTTCTTTGTGATAAATATGTCTGTAGATTACCAATAAATATAGCATTAAACAATTAAGCAGCACAGATGTTCTGGCTTTACTGCCCCCCCCATCACTGACATTCATTTACACAAGATGAGTTTCAGTCTCCATCAAGTTTTAATGACAACGTACAGTATAAGTAAAATGACACTTTGAAGGTTAAAAATTCTAAAGTCACGAGAAAGAAACTGTAAAAAGAGTAACAACACAGATTGTACTTGCTGAAAATAAAGGGTGGGTTTGGAGTTACGATACATTCGCCTTTGCAGGCACCCCCGCCTCGTCCCAGCTAGTGCAAAGATTTAATTCATGGTTCCATGCATCCTCACACTGTTTGCATTAAGATTCCATTATTGCAGGTCCTCGGTGGCCGTGTGAGGTATACCAACACATGTACATCTGCACAGAACAAGTCACACAACGAAGGTCAGAAAAACAACAGAAGACAGAAACTGTGTCTTCAGCGTACCGTGTCATCTGAATCGGGCAGCTTGGAGAAACCACGAGTCATAAACATGTTTATTACACTTTGCAGGAACCTGTAATCAAAAAGTCGCACGAAGAACAGTAACCTTGACAGCATAAGTGACGCTTACTTTAAAGCAGAATCTTAATTTTTCAGGCAGATTAATAATTAAACAGTCAATTTAGGGCAACTTAAAATATAAAATCGTGGGTAACTGTGCATCTGCCACTGTAACAATCTATTGCATCAAAAGTGGAGTTTGTCACGTGTAATAATATAATAATAATCCTTTTATAAATGATATTCGACTACATAATGTTTCTAAATAAACCTCTGCAGTGGGAGTGTTTAGAAGACTCTTATAGGCGTTCTAGAAGTTTTTATCCTTGCATGACAAATATAAAAAAATTCAACAGCACTGGAGGAAAAAACACTTTGCACCAAACTCATGAGATTTCCTGGTTGAGATGTGAATAAAATGCTGCTTTGTTTTTTAAACAATAAGAACTTAATTTTTAACAAGGCACAGCATATTGAAGGTACAAAGGTCAAAGCAATTTGGGTGAGCCAACAGAACGCTTTACAGCTTGAGGGGAATGGCTTTAAGCGGTGGTCTCCTCTCAGCCCAGTCAGACCCTCTATGTCTAAAAGTTGTGTCTCAGTCTGAGGAGTCCCAGGAGGCAGGAGGAGTCATCAGGCAGGATTTTCTTCAGGAAAGAAGACTAAGTAGCTGGTTTCAAGACGTTGGGCGTTTGGGTCGAGTTTGAGTGTATCCAAACGGCCGCAGCTTTAGGTGAATCTACACTTTTCCAGCTGCGTCCCTCAAAGTATCCCAGGTAAGACGTGGAGTCCTCAGAAGGGCGGCTGAGTCTTTAGTTCCGAGTACATCAGCCCTGCTGCGGAGATGGCGTCCCCCAGCCCCACTGTCCGAAGTGGCTGCGTGCAGACCAGCACAGGGGTCATGTGGAAGGTGACGTTGCCTCGGTGCCACGTGGTTACGGGCTCCGCGGGGTTCAGGATCAGCTTCTCACGCGGCTCACTGTGAGAACTGTAGAACTCCAGGGGGGCTTTGAGTTCCACTTTATTGACATCAACGGCCTCGAGGCCGCAGGCCTGACTGCTGGCAACCCGAGCTCCAGCCATCACGGCCGCTGCCTGGTTCCCCCAGTGTCCCTCCACCGTTGCCAGGATGTGATACGCCAGCGTGTGGAAGTGAATGCGAGTCAGGTCGGCTTCAGATGAGGGGTCCCCTCGGCCGTGCTCTTCCAGGACCCAGAGGAGGATGTCACTCACCTGGCCCACGTCGGGAATGCCTTTCCAAGCAGCCAGTTCAGAATGAGGCCCCTCACCAGACTGGGTCAGGAAGAGCAGCTCCTGTTCATTCAGCCCGATGGAAGTGACAATGGGAATAACCTGCTAACAGGAAACAGGGCGGAACACTTTCATTAAGGACGCAAACTCTTAGGAATTTCGGGATTTGACTAGTCGACTCTTCACGCGTACCTCCTGCATGATCCTGTTCATGTATTCTTTATCGGTCATGCTTGCCAGCTCCAGGTGGATGGGAAAATCTTTACGGATGTCGGATACAGCAGAAACAGCCTTCGAAGGCGAAGAATTGTTGTGGTGAGTGCATTGAACTAATTTAATGAGATTGTTGGTGGTTTGTGTGCTCACCTCTTTCAGTCTCCCCTCCCACATCTCCCTGCCCTGCCCCTCCATCATGTGGAAGCCTGACAGCACCACCAGCTCTGGCTGGAACTCATCCAGACTGGCCACAAATGCTTCCAGCGCGCTCATCTCACCATTGGACACGTCGTGAGAGAAGATGAAGCGGTTGGCTTGAGGCGCCTGAGTCGAGGCCCACTGCTCACCTGAAGGGGACGAACACGGTTAACCCGGAGGGACTGTGAGAGCAGCCGCGGTGGCATTGTCTCTTTACCTGCTTTGTACTCCAGAATGAGGTGAAATTCATCCGTCTCCTGGAGCGACTCGGCAGGAACCAAGATCTGCTCGTCCAGCATCTCGTGAAGTTTGGGACCAACAGGCCCACATAACAACACCTGTGGTTAAACCAATACAGTCAGCAATAAGCCATCAATTCACTCGTTATAAACACGGGACTCTGCCTCATTTCTGCTTGTATGGAATAATAAATGCAGCTGCACCATCAGGTCAGGGTAGGTCGCCAGCTTCTGGCCAATGAGGGCAGCGTTTCCTCCAACATACAGCTGTAAAAGTGATAAATGTCATGTTTAAAAGGAACAGAGACACTAACGCTCAACAAGGAGTCTTTATATCTGAGAAGGTCTGGGAGGTAAATTAGTCTTGCCTTCGCACCGGGATACTCTGCTGCCGCACGTGCGATCCTCTGGAAGATCTCCTTGTTGCTGAAAAAGCGTTCAGCAGCTGCTCCGCGTTCCATGTAATGGATGAAGGTTTCCTTCAGGTCCTCTTTGGAGTGTAACACTTCGTGATCCCTGCCAGGGCCTGGATCCACAGCCAGAGCCTGAAGCAGTCCCACTCCTGAGACCACCACATCCACGCAGGCATTCACGCTGATCAGGGGAGGAAAGACAGGAGCTTTACTTACATCTCATACTTCAAAACATATAGCAGAAAAGAGTCGTTACACATAATCCAGGGTGCTACATTTGTAAGTTAAACATACTTTTGTGTTCATAGTGTATAATAACCTCTGCCTGCTCATTTCTGTGTCGTGATTAAGATGTTAATGTAAATACGACAAAGGTCCCCCAAACGGTGCCAAAGTGCTGCAGGACAGATTCTAATGCAGACTTTTAACTTTATATTAATATTTATGCGTCATGTGACAACAAACCTCTAAATTCTTTATTTAATTCTTGAAATCTGCAATGTCACCACTAGGTGCTGCCAAAACTCACACTTTTAAACGACATAATGCCAAAACCTGCCACTCTGGACAATAACTATTTGTGGTGTGCACTTTTTTCAAAGGCAAAATCAAGACAAATGAAGTCCGTTTATCTTTAACTCACCCTACTGCCATTCTGCTCCACTGTCGGTTTGGCAGCGTTATCAGCGTGTCCCAGGCTGCAGAAATGATCCACTCCACTCTGGTTTGGCCGTTCGGGTTTTGAAACGATGACTGAAAGTTCGAAATGCTGACATACTGCAGAATGTTCTGAGGCAGGTTTGGGCTGTCGTGGTAGAAATAGCCCACAGCTAAGGCTAGCAGGGCAGCGGCAGAAGCTTTCCTCCACATGATGTCCCCGCACGCCTACAACAGGAAGAGCAGAAATGTCAGTCGTGCTTCCTATCGTCGCCGTTACTGTCATAAAAATGCTGTGTGTTTCATGGCGACGCTTCAGCTGGATGGCGGAGCGTCAAATTGACGCAGCGGTGAAGAAACAATTGAGTCGACAGGTCAAGCTCTTGATTTACAGGTGAGTCATGAACTCTGGGCAGTGACTGGAAGGACAAGATCGTGGACACAAACGCTTGAAATGAGTTTCCTGGACACTCTCTTAGCCGCTGCTCCTTCACATGGAGGAGTCAACTTGGACCCCTGCTCTTGATGCTCTGTGGACGCCTCCCTAGGGAGGTGTTCCAGCCAGTTCCCCATGGGATGAGACCCCGAGGAAGACCCAGGACGCACTAGTGGAGCTCGGAATAGCTGGGTGGAGGTTGCTGGAGCGAGGGAAGCGTGGACATCTCTGCTTTAAGTTTCATGCATCAATATGTGAAAGACAATGAGCTTATTTTATATTTTGAATATTTCTAAGATCTGCTTGAAGAAGCCATTAGGTCGCACTTAAAACACAAATAACTAACACACCGTCCTCTTATCTCACAATCCTGCCAGTCCTTCAGCTTCTGCGCTTTGTAGGTATTAACCTGCCACACATATTAACCCCAAACTGCAGTCGAGCATCTGACATTTTGCCTTTAAATCTGCGGATCACAATAATAATCTACCCAGCCATAAATATTTAAAGCCATGCAAAACATTTTAAAAATTACCTTTTTGCACATGGGAGAATAAAATGTAAAGTTTCACTTAGACTTACACTACCAACTAATTTCACTGTTTTCAAAGCCTTCAAGATTCACATCCTTCCGCTCTCTTAACTGAAAACAAAAGCAGAACACGGTTCCGTCCTCCAGGACGCGAACATGCACTTTGCTTTTGAATGCAAAAGGTTTTTTTTTTTTGCTAACGGGGAATCCCAATTTGGCTAATATGCTAGCCCACAGAGGCAATGCTATGTATGTTTAGGTAACAGTTTGTCAAGCCTAATCTGGCAGCAGTAAAATCGGATTAGCAAGCAATCTAATTCTGAATAAAGATGGTCTTAAATCCCAATTACACCTTCTGCTAAATGCTGAAAGAACCAAAGCTTCGTAGTTAGCAGGACGTACCGACAATGTCCAGTCTTCAGAGTAAGTCAGTCGGCGAGAGGACGCAGTTTGCTGGCAAACCACAGAGGATTCGGTGTCCCGGGGACAGAAGGTGGAGGGACGTTTGCTGGAGGACTAACCGGGAAATAGACGCCTCAGATTGCCAGGGAAGAGCAGCCGCGGTGCCGGGAGCGGATCTGCTCGAACTGCTGGATCAGCTCGGGAGTCCTGCGCTTACGTGTGACGTCAAGTGTTGTGATTGGCTGTACGGCTTCCAGGTGATGTCAGGAATTATGATTGGCTATACGGTAGCGACCGTTCGTAACCTTGGAAACTTTACGTGGAAGACAATTTTGCGGCAAAAATTAAATATATTTACAGTTATTCGTTATTTTCGTGGGCGTAATACGAACTATTGATGCGCTGAATTATTTTGTCCTTTGAGCCTCTCGATTAAAGGATTTTGGTTTCCTCTTTAGATGATAATGTAACCTTGAAAGTCCACATCTAGCTGGTACTGAATTATTTACCTATATGATATAAGAAACTAAACATATAAATAACCCAAACCTTAGGTTCGTACACGTGACGTCACTTGGAAGCGCAGGACCGCGAGCGGAGGACGAAGCCGGGCGCGGAGTATATTATAGCGAAGCCCCGCCCCCTCGCTTCCGGACCCGCCTTCCTCGGGCTCTGATTGGCTCGAGTTCAGGAAGCTGTTCTCAACTGTAATCTGCAAGTTGAGTTGAATCGCAAACCCGCAGGTGACGTCACCCAGGCCGC
This sequence comes from Takifugu flavidus, assembly GCF_003711565.1. Taxonomy (NCBI): domain Eukaryota; kingdom Metazoa; phylum Chordata; class Actinopteri; order Tetraodontiformes; family Tetraodontidae; genus Takifugu; species Takifugu flavidus. The sequence goes on from NC_079532.1 coordinate 5,192,620, forward strand.
ACCGCAAGCCATTTTAGCATAAATAGTGGCTGTTTCCGGAACCACTCGTTCCCTATTCACTACTCACTACATGGGGGACATGGATTGAGTGAACTCCGTAGCGCACTCAATTTAAAGTTAGTATTCGGACAACGGTGTCATTTACGGCGCACGTAAAGTGACGTCATGGTTTCGCATAATAATTACAAACCGGTCGCCGGGAAAAGTGGCCAGGTCCATTTAATTATTTCAACCCATCAGAAATACATTCAGCGGTCATTTTATGAAAATGCAATATTTTACCCTATAATTAACTTTATATAATAAAATGAAATATGTCAATAATAATACAATAATAATATACATTGAGATATTGATACATTGAGGGCACTACATAGGGTACAGCGATGCTCACTAGCAATTCGGACACTACTTTAAAATGGCGTCCACACTATTGAGTGCACTATGTAGGGATTCAGAAACAGCCAGTTAAATTTGACAAACCGGAATTAACATGATGGATGTCAATAACCTAGAGCTGATTGGTCAAAAGTACAGTTAGATGTTTGCGAGTCAGGTTTGACCAGTCAAACCAGAAATTCAGATATCACAAATGGCGTTACACATCCTACATTGCGATTACAGACTTCAGGTTTGACTAGGCAAAATGAAAGTTACAAATATCTCAAACTTAACTATGACTGCTGTGCAAGGCATGACTTGAGATGCATCCCATGTGTTTCTCATTGTTATGGCCATTGGATGCACTTGACAGTCAAACAGTCATTTTGTTGCAGAGTAATTTTTATCAAAACAAGATTTCTACAATTACATTTTGATTTGGTGGATTTGGGCTAAAAGCTATCTCCATTTCAAAGAGATATCAACAAAAGCCCTAGAATGTCCAGAACCCGACGATCTGGATTACTATCCGTAACCCATTTAGAGAAATCTACAATACGATTTGGACCAGTTGAAATTCCAACTCAAGATAGCTACACTGTGGCAGGGGAATTAATCAGATTTGAACTCTATTGTGCCAATTTGATGTTAATATAAAAAGATTCTTGTTGTCATAAAATGAGCCATTGAAAATGGTTTGAATGGAATATTAATGGAAGAACCCCCAGGTGTATTTTTAGATGGAATTTCACCTTTTAAAATCAGACATCCAAGTCAAAACGATCCAAGGTAGTTTTCTCTGTCAACTGGACTGGGTTTCTTCTCTTGAAGACGTTTCGCCTTCTATCCAGAAGGCTTCTTCAGTTCTGAAATCGCTGGGGACAGAGCTTAAAAATATAGCCCCTGTGGACCATCTGCATGCTAATGATCTGGGTGGTCACCTGAGAGTCGTTGCAGGGTCGACCCGACCAACGTCCCTGCTAACGACTCTAACCCAGTCCAGTTGACATAGAAAACTACCTTGGATACAATGACCTGGATGATTGAGAATCTACACAGACAAGTCAAAACGATGCTTATTTTGGCCTCAGAACCTTAACCTTTTCAGACCAAAAAGATTAAATTTTTCAGTAGTGAAATCTCAGTTCTACTGAAGTCTTGTGCTTGTTCTGACTTGTCAGTGACACTCTGGAGACAGAACAGCCTGATGGTGCATCCACGCTATAATTAAAGCACATCACACAAATGAAAACATAAGAAAATGCCTGTTTTTATTTAGCCTTTTGTTTCTTAATCATCAGGATACCGACTTCCTTGTAAACACATTTATAAGATAAAAATGATAAAAACTGAGCTAGAAAGACATTTGTCAACACTTGTAAGGTTCTGGAGCAGCTGAGCAGCTCACTCTATTGAAAAGATCCTCAATAGAGGGAGTGTCTGAGCATCAGCTTTGTTGAAAATCCCTCAGATTTTAAACAAAAGCCACCTGAAGGCAACCTGTTTAAGCTCGTTCAAATTTCACACTGCTCATGGAGAGACACTAAAATGGTTTCTCTAATTTGTTCTCTCAAGAATCAGCAGTTGTTAAAAAACTTCTAAAAATCACAGGTCACTTATTGGCTTTTAAAATGCATTTAAAACCAGATTTCCCCTCCTACCACTAAGCATTCTATGAGACAAAATACTACAAAGGGCTTTCTTTACAACAGCCTATTTGATAAAAACCTAATCTCCAGCATTAATAAATAGGAAAGTTCACTTCTAAAGCGGTGATGGGTTCAGGCTCGGTGAAAAGCTGACCCGAACATCCCGGGGATAAAAACCCTGGAGAACGCCATCCACGACCACATCTGGGAGATCTGCACAACACACCCAGTTTAAGACAGGAGGAAATGGGTAATCATTTTCCAGAGTGTGGACTGTTTTTATTTTTACCCTTGGTGCAATCAGACAGGAAAGGATCCCGAAAATACCCCAACACTCGCTGGTGAGGTAACTGAAAACTAAGAAACAAAGAACATTTTAATTTATTAATCACAGATTTAAAACCTGTTTACAACTCAACAAGGTGAAGTAAACTCCTTTTTAGCATTTTCTGATATCAAGAGTGTCCACCAGGGGCGCCCTAACAGATGGTTAATCCTCCCCCTTCCCCCCAGATTGGTACTCACCCCTCATCTTGACTGTCCAAGTCATCAAGTGATCTGAAAATCAGGAGCAAAAATGTAAGGCAGTTGTTACTAAGTGGTACGCCAATGATACTGTTAGGAGACATGCTGATTTATTCTGTTTCCAAACCATAAAAAAATATAGAGAACTCACTCCATGCTGCTAATCCTGTTCCCAGTGTGAAAATGTTTAACGTGCAGGAAATCCAGCAGCACTTGCGGGACGTCTTCATTCTGATAGATGATATCCTGACAAGACGGATGACAGAGAATTTTAAAATAATTAATACTCGGGTGAAGGCTTGGAGCTGCCAGAGTAAAACCTTAAGACAAAGTACAACAGATGGTAGCCATGAAACCTTCTAGAGCTGGTTCTAATTTACAACTTCCTACTCCTCATATTAAGAATCCATCCTTTTGTTCTGCACTGGCAGGGGCTTCAGTTTTATTATTATAAAATTAAGAATCCCTTTTTATGACTTGGCTGGCATTACGTAACCAGATATAGTTGACCTTAGGTGGCACAGCCTTAAGGGCATCGGTGGCCATTTTCTATATCCTACTGGGTCAGAACTTTTATTCATTCATTGTGAATTAATTCAGGCTGCTCCTTTAACGAGGATGAACCTCCCTGCAGGCAGTGACACAACCTTAAAAATATTGATGTTCCAAGATCAGCCAGGCATAGCAAATATGTGCACCCCTGTAGAAAGATACCGATTATAAAGATGGGATCTAGTTCCATGTCATCATACCTGAATGTAGTCCTCCAGCTCCTGCCTCCTCTGCTCCGGAGGTTTGGTCCTCAGGTGGGGGTTCCTTTTGCTGGGGAAATCTGGTGTCTGGATGATCTTCCTGAGCTGAAGGTCACAAAAGAGGTCAAATCCACCGTGAACAGGCAGCAGATATACAGCCAGTCACATCAGGTACAACTTCGTGTTGTGCAGCAGCAACAACCGCAACATAAAGTTCAGGTAAAGTCTCTATTCACTATTTCTCATTCTTCCTGCTCCAAAACGGCGCCACCTTGTGGTGTGATGCAGATTTGTGGATTCGTGGCGGCGGATAAACGCTGGACATTCATTCTAACTGTAAATACGTTCTGTGTACGTACTTTTCTGTGGAGAGCGTGAAATTCGCTGTTTCTTCTCAGCAAAAAATGTTTCCTCTCGTTAAACAGAACTTCAACTCTGAAAAGCTGCAAACCGGAAAGACAAAGATAACAGTTATCATTTATTATCCCATAAACCTCAGTTTACATGTGGCTTTTATAAGGTAAAAATTGGAATCAAATATACAATTGTGATAAATTAAAATACAGATGGCAAAACAGAACGTTACTACTCAAATGTTCTCCTTTCTCCACCAGAGGAAGCTTTTATTAACTTATTTGACTTATTTAGCGTTGAGTCCGTTTCTTTTGTTTTAAAATATTGCTTTACATTTTTAATAACTGCTCAAACCCTTTAAGGTTTCAGTGACCGTGTCCCCGTGATGAGGAACTGAATCTAAACTACAATAAAGCCTTGTCCTGAAACATTGTAAATTAATTTAACAAACTGCATGATTTAATCCACTAACCATGCAGAATAGGTCATGAGTTTCAACTGGTCTGTCCCTTTAACAGGAAAAAGTTATTTCTGTGAAGTTGTTGGCATGAAAAACACTGTTCCCTCAAGTACCACGCTGACGTAAAAAAAGCGTCCGTGGTGCGTTCACGTGCATCGATTTTATTCCCGAGTGGCTCCACATCTGTCAAAGTTCCAGTTCACCGAAGGAGTGAAACGTTTCAGTCTCCAAAACACGCTGGAAAACAGTAAAATCTAATGTCTAATGTTAAATGTATAATCCTCGGTCCATGGGCCATTTTTGTGGCGTAAAATGGGGTCAGTCAGAAATAAGGAATCCAAATAAACCAACCCCAAATTTATTAAAATAAATGGATGACTTAAAAATGTGTATTACCACGAAATAAAGACGTTCTCATCCCACATCCCTGAAATGACCCTACCAGCTCTAATAATCTGATTTATTCTCTTACATTGTCACAGTAACATCTCCACACATGAGCCTCTTCCTCCTGTTGAAACACGCCTGCAAATCTCAGGTCGTGCACGTTAAGAGGAAACGTTCCAAACATTTATGACATGGCTGGTTTTCTGCTCCCAATGCTGGGGAACTAGCTTTTTTAATTCCACCGTGCTTCTTCAGTTTAAAGTAAAATTGCAAATGCACGACGGCACATGTTTCTACTTAAACCACCAGTGAATGAGTCTTCTTCTATTGTATGTGCATGAGCAGGTCCCTGCTGCCGCTGTAGTCAGTTTGGCAGGTTTTGTATTGTGGCTCTGCTGGCAACAAGCCCGAGCTCGGTCTTCTTCCTGCAGGTTACCTGACGCATCTGAGGTTACCTGGCGCACCTGAGGTCGTGCTTCCGCGCAAACACCGAATCAAACCGGATCAAAAGTCTTCACGGGATAAAACAACACGCCACAGGTAAATAAATTGTTCTCGCCTTTTTGTACTTTCCCGACTCATCCACCTTTCGCTCCATCGAAGGTATCGATACTTCGATCATCGGGAAACCTTCGCTGATCAACATCCGACTTCGGGAGCTGATCGGATTCGACTGATCTCCCGCTGAGAGGCGTCTCTTCCCTGGTTTCCGCGCGTCCAGGAACTGATCTATCCGCAACTTCGTGCGTGCGTGTGCGCGTGGGTGTTCTCGGCTCGGTCAGGGCTCCACCTACACACTAATTGAACAAACCCGGTTGGAAATTAAAGGTGCAGCTCAGCATTTAAACAACAGTTCGATAATAAAAACGTAACGCGGATTTGGACGAAATGGCGAGAGGAACAAAAAGAGTCTGGAAACTTTAGTTTAATGTGTAAAGCAAACAACATTGAAATGAGACTTCAGACAACACGGTAACACTTTCAGATCCAGGTTCACTTCCCACGCACACAGTTCTCGCAAAGTCTTTTTTGGTTTAAATTTAGACTGTAAAATATGACTAAGGCCCTGTAGAATTATCAGCAATTAAATATTTAACAAATTACATATTTTGAGGACTTCCAAGGTGATATAATAACGTGTTCACTAACCATGGTTGCAATTTTCCCTTGGCATTGCGTCAAAACATGTGGTTGGCAATTTTCAGTTGAAAAGCAGGAGAGACGTAATGGAAGACAGGAAATATCAAGGTGATGTTTTAGAACTTGAGACAAACAACAGATGTGTTTGATAGTAAATAATAGCAATTTTGCCTGGACAGGTGGAGGGTGGACATACTCTAAAATAATGACAAGACAGGAATGAAACACAACAACAACTAAAACTGGAGGAGGAAAAAACAGTGGAAGAAGCAGGAGAATTGAAGGAGAAGAAAGAACTGCAGAACTAAGATAGATAACGATGAAATCACAGTTAAAGATCATTGAGAAAGACGAACAGATCGGCTGATACAAGCTGACGGCTATGTCGACACCTGGCCCTGTGGAGCAGATCTTAAAGGAAGCAGACAGAAAAGTGCCCTGCGAAGAACCTCCCTGAAGAGATGAAGGAATTACAGGAAGCTTGGAACATTTAGCACACCTCCTCTTTTCAGGAGCTGAACACAGTCAAGAAGAAGAAAAGTCTCTGGAAAAAGGTTGGAGGGTTTAAGAGGAGCAGTTCCTTACTTCTGAATTCACCTGACAAAGTTTCTTTAGACTGTCATCACGTATCAGGAACGTCTGGCCTCGTGTCTGACCTGACTGTGCAGGATTCGTGGCTTCCTCTCCCCACTATTACTCACTGTGTTTGCATTCAGCTAAACCTGCTGAGGCGACCCTGTACGGGAAACGTGGCCTTGTCCGCATCAATCACGGCGGGTTACAAATATAGCCCTGATTTCTCCTACATGGTTGTTTGTTGAGTCAGAGGCTCGTGTTATCCTGAAGGGTCCGGAGTTGCACTGTCAGCACATAGTTGCTGCGCAGAGCAGAAAAAAGCCTTGATATTAGCTGTTGGGCATTGTTTGACCAGATGACTCAGATCACTTCATGAACTAGGTAAAACTTGCTTTAAATGGCTAAATAACAACGTAATAATGTCTTGTTTTAGTAATAGTAGGTGAAATGTCATTACTGTTTATACAATAATGACACTGTTGTTGATCAGAAATTCACCGAAATCACCTTCATCCATAACGGTTGCATGAATGTTTGCAACTTCTGCCTGCATATATGGAAAAACAACAGTGAACAAAACAAATTCCTGGCATTCACATTTTATCTTAACTGTGGAATGTGTAGTTCCAACAGAAACACACACAGGATTTTGTCACTTTCAGACATACCAACCAGTCTGGGAAGCATGTTTTGATTTGTTGAACATGGTGTGTCATTGAAAGAAAACACTGCCCTTCAGAAAAAACACCAAAACACGCACAAGCATGTTTTTGTGTGTTAAGCATTAAACAAAAGATATTTGTAATCTGAGGTGATTGTTTTTTTTAAAAACATATAACTTTAAAGCTTCTCTATTAAATATATTTGAACTGTTATTTTGTTTGTAAAATGGGTTTAAAAGATCTGAAGCTAAATTATATGATTTATTATTAATAGTCCAAATACTACACTGCATGGGCTCATCTGTTGTGTGCAAGGTGCAACTTTTAAAGATTATTGCAAATATTTTTAAAAAGCCTAAACCAATATTTTTGTGACAATTTCTATTTTATTATATAAAAAAGGTCATACAGCTACCTAACATAGCACAAATGCATGTTATCGTGGATAACATGGCTGATGGATTTAGAACGTTATGACTAAATGTGTCCACTAGGTGGCCGTGTGTATCCTAGTAAAAAATAATCATTGCTCGATTTTTAGTTAAAAGATTAATTGCTGAGGGTATATATAGCGTTTATAAAGTCGCTGTCAAATCTTAGTTGCGGTTGTTTTCCCCTTATTGAGTGAGTTATTATAAATGATAAAATAAACTTTGCATTTAAATCGATTTGTTTTGTGGGCTCCTGTTAAAAACATGGCAGAGCACAGTGCTAGCATCCGCGGAGGGGGACGTGCCAATATTTACAGCATAATGCACTGCAAAAACGCATGATTAAATTACAGATTCGAAGGAATTACAGGTAAGTTTAAACCTTAAAGTCAGGAAGACATCTACTTCCGGCTACCAGCAGTCACGTGACAGACGTCGGCCCCGCCCCCGCTGGTTCTCCTGCACAAGCATCGCAGCTAACGGCGGTGCGTGCGCCTTTAAGAGCTGTTATCCTGTTGTCCTCTGCGCTAAATCTCCATCTCTGCTGTGTGGAGGGAGAAATAAAGAAAAAAGCAAAACCATAACACAAATCCACCGCAGCAATGTCGTCCAGTACTGCTTTCAACGAAGAAAAGGGGGGCTCGTCCAGCGTCGGGGAGCCTGAATATGGTCACGACCCAGCAAGCGGAGGGATTTTCTCCTCCGACTACAAAAGGTACGAAGCCTGCTATCTCCGGGATGCTGGAGGGCGGATTTATTTGCCCTTTTAAGCATTGTAGGGAGGCAAGACGGGGGCAGGAGAGGTGCTTTCCACTCGTTTCTTTGGTTAAAAGAGGGTTTTGGGTCGCTTTAAACGTGCTGGATGAGGTGCATCAGAAAGACACTCAAACTTTGTTTGCGATGAGGCCCGTGATTGAAATAATGTCGAATCTCTTATCGCCATCATAAGCTAATCATAACGGTGTTGCAATGTTTGTGTGTTCGCTGTTCCGCGGTTGTTTCTACGGATATTTGGGGGAGGTGAGCCGTGAAATACCCGTTGGAAACGATGTCAGGCCTCGGCGCCGAGCTGTTCAGCACCACCTCTGCTGGACAGCGCGGCAGCAAATAGACGGCACCAGTTGGGAGGAAGTAGGCAGACAACCTTTGGGCTGAACTCACCTGGATATCGTCATGCATGCATGGAGGCGCATACACTACAAACATATAACGACTTAAAGGAACACGTGTGATGCTGTTTAAAAAAAGCTATCACTTGCATTTCCTTTGCAGAAATGACACAATATCTGAACGTGCAGTGATGCACCTGCTAGCTGTGTTTGTTTAAACAAGTGAGGAGAGCCAAGAGAAGCCGGTACAAGTGTTGAGGTCATCTGTTCAAACAATCCTTTGCCGATTACGTCGTTCTAAAGATTGTGTGACATATTGCTGCACAAGCTTAATGTTTACCACCACAGACTGTCTCAGCAGTCTGTGCAAGAGCAGGGCTGGACAGGACAGCAGTGTGTACCAGGACACACACCATTCACTAACACACTCACAACATAGCACCACTTCATCGTCTCCTGTCAATTTAATGTGCATGTTTTTGGGCTATGGGAGGAAGAACCACAAAGAGGTCTGTCGTCTATGTGAAGGAGAAAATGTTGCCTTTTTTGACATATATCCAAAATGTAAATAAAAGTTATATTCATCTTGAAGGAATATAAGCATTTTCGGAGGCACAAGGGGAAACAAAATCAAAATAAGGTCAAACGTTTTGTTGTCACACCCCAGTCATTGAAAACAAAACAGAGAATATTTATTGTCTAAAATTTCTATAATTAAATAATAATAATAAAATAAGTGAGCATGCTTCAGAAAAGAGCTGCAAAACCACAAACTGCCACTTGCTGCTCGAACAAATCCAAAAACCATTTAAGCAATTATTTTAAGACTGCTCAACATTAACCTTTAATGAATCATTAGATGAATGTTTCTGCTTCAATTAAACCTTCAGAAGTATTTTTAAAACTTCTTTCGATCAATGTTAAAATGGATATTATACATAAAAACATAGAATAATAATAAAAAACCTTATAAAGAAAAATATAGCCCTTCTAGAGTATGTTAACCTAATGGCATCTAAGGCGTTGAAGAGCTCATTTAAATGGTTTAATAGTTATCACAAACTTGGAATATTAATAGTAACTGGTAAGTTTACAGTTTAAAGGATGAATATATGTCTATGGCTGGACTACAGCTTCAGTGATTGTGGAGTAAAGTCCTGTAGACTGCAGCGGACGCTCAAGGATCATTTTCTCCGATGTCCCACTATTTCACGTTAAAAGAAGTAGCAACAACTTTATCGAACATGCAAATTATTGGCTTACATACAGAATGTTGAAAATAAGACGTCCCTGGAGAAAAATGAGCATGATTGACATAAAAATATCAATTGCAATTATTTGAAAGGTAAGTATTGTATTTGTATTGTCACGTCGAGTCAGTGTTACTATGGACATTGAGTGTTGTCCTATATGCTGATTCAAGTTTGTATCCATCTCGGATATAGTGAATCCTGATTTGTTTTATACCCAGCATCTAAGAGGGAGAAACATACACTACATACTCACATCCCAATGAAAAGTACTGTGTTAGTATCCTGTGAATCACTGATTTATTCTAAAAGCGTCACTATTAGTGACCCACCAGCAGAGGGCGCCCGTGCTTTACTGATGAATGATGTCATTGGTAAACTGGGCCTGTGATCTGTAGAACACACGAAAAAGTGCTGGCGTTGAAGCTTTTTGGTGAATCTTTATCTTTGAATGCTCGAGATTAGATTCTAACTTCATTTGAAAAGAAGGAAATGGTAGCTTTTGCACTTGGGTTGTTGCCAGGGTCACCTGCAGTAGAGGAGGCTGTTTTCTGTGAACGTTGCTGACAGGGCTGACACCATCGTCACTAGACATCGCTCATGTGGTCAGAACAATCATGTTTTGAGATATGGCTGGTGCGCTCTTCTTCAGTGTAATTATTAAAGCATTAACGTGGTTTCTGTCTAGTAAGTTTAACACAGTTGCATTCACTCAGTTTTCAGTGCTAGAAATTGTCTACGTCTGTTCGGTGTTAACAATCAATATTAGCAATGTTTTCTTTGATCAATCCAGACAAACATCGATGTAAATCAAAGCGTCAGGCTAGCTGCACTGTTTTAATCAGCTGCACGAGCTTCTATCTCCAACTCCATGAAGGCAAATTACCATATTTTCAAACAGCTCAAACCAACTGTACTCTTTTTATTTGCCTAATTAAGGGTGAAGCATGATTTAGATGCCAGTGTTGAAGTATTCATTCATGAAAATTCAAGGATTCTCTTTTTAAATTTTGCATTATCCTACCTGTTCTCCAGTTACAGAATGTGATGTGTTGAACTATACATTTCAAATGCTTTTACTGTCTTGACACTGGAGCCTTTAATGTTTAATGAAAGACACCGTCTGATACGGGTTTTATTGTTTGGAGTGAGTAAATGATGTTTACTGTGAGCTAATTGGATTTCTTCAGAGCGTGTCCTGAAAAACAAGACATTAAGTCATTTAAAAAGCTTCCTGAGTGGATTTCTGTAGGAACAAACTCAGCTTTTTTCCCTAAATTTAAAGCATCCTTTCATTTCTTGCCGACCCTGCGCACTTGTTTTTATCACCACCAGTGTGATTTATGGCCAATGCTGTAGCTTTGTTTGTTGTTTTTTGCACAAGATGGACGAAAAAGTGTTTTTAGCTCGTGTTCTACTCAAACGGGATTTTTAGAACTGTAAAAAATCAGATCTTCGCTGAGCTGTTATTGAAATGTGAAAGTCACTTGAAAGGTAGTTATTTTTATTGGAGTCAAACGGAAACAGAGAGAGGGGGGGAGAGAGCTCATCACGACATCGCCAAGAAAGCTGAGTCATGTAAGAAGAAGAAAGTCCTCACAGGCTTTTAAAAATTCATTAGAGGGATTTTGAGACCTAATGAGGGAGACTAGAGCGAGAATCATTAAAGAAGATCAGAAAAGGTTTGACCGGTTGGTGCGAAGGCGTTCTGCTGATGCTGGTGAGATCGTCGTGACAGAGTCAGAGTGAGCATAAGTCCGCTCATTACCAGCACTTCTGCTCGCTAATGTGAATAGGCGGGGCGGCGGTGACGAGCGGCGGTCGTGGCGGTGCGGGGGGAGGTGATAACGTGGCAAAAGATGGGAGAGGCTGTGTCATTGTTGGCTATGTGGACATGCAGTATTCATAGAGGCGGACGGAGGGAGAAGCTGCTGCAGCAGCGGGAGCAGAGGGAGGAGCTGCGAGCGGAGAGGCTCCATCGCAAATAAAACGCCCCTCTCTGCCGAGCATCCATTAACGTAGCAGCTGGTGTTTGCTGCCTCACTGGACGTGCACTGGTGGAGCAGGAAAGACCTCCACAGCACGCTGCACCTCTGCTGGATTTAGATTACAGCATCAAGCTCATCACCCTGGAGAAGTCTTCCTGCGTGCATGAGAGCGTTAACGGAGAGGTTTGTTCCGTCGTTGCTGCCAGAAATGTTGGGGGTGCTCAACAAAGGGGATTAAACCACCTGTCAGGCTGCTCTTGGGACGATAAGGGGGGGTCGGGCGAAGGACTATCGGTGCTCAAAATCTACAGGTTGTTTGTTCAGAGCAAGTTTCGAATATGACTCCGATGCAAAAGCTGCTGCAGCTGCCGGTGAACGCGGTGAACATGGTGAAGACGGTGCAGAGTCAGGTGCAGGGCCAGGAGGAGGACAAGAGCCCCGTGCTGACCCCTGACAACGGGCAGCAGGCCTGGTACAGCGCCCTGCAGCCCGACGAGCTGCGCCACCTCCGCTCAGGAGGCACCGGGGGCGGCGGCACAGGTGGTGCAGACCCCGAGGAACAAGCACCGCTGGAGGAATCGGGCAGAGGTGGCAGTAGCTCCCAGAGCCAACCTTTACGGTAGGATAAACCAGAATAATCCAGACCACAAACTGATGAGAGGGAATCTTTTTAACTTAACTAACAGAAACCAGATGTAGTTTATCTGATGACAAGAATCTACAGCCATAATTATCACTTTCTAAACTCAAAATAGGAAATATGCGCCCCAGAAATGGAGGAAACGTCAACAGTCCAACTGTATAGATGCTCCACATCTTCAGTTTTCTCATTTTATTCATGCAAAAACACTTTCCTGCATCTGTCTGGAGGTCGCTGCTGTCTCACAGCGCTCCGACCCTGAAGTTTCCCCACGGAGCAACACTTCAGTGCAGACTTTTCCAGTTGGAGAGTCCTGCTGATCTCGTAGCTCTGATGCGACGTAACCTGAACACGGCGGGTTAAATAATTCAGAGCTGTTTGCCAATTCAGCCGCTGTTCACGAGGACGGGGAAAAAGAAATTCCAAAGAAATTCGAGAACCTGTGGCGGAGTAGATTGACCGTTTTAGATGATGGTCCCTCTGAAGTTCTCTGAAGGTTGGAGGAGCGTCGGGCTGCAGCATCGAGGAGCAAAACGTTGATTATTTAGTCTCTTTAGTTCCTGCACCATAAACTTGTGATGAGATGTTCTGGAGAACGGAAAACTGCGGTGAGAAAGGAATAATTAGCATCGGATACCTTTGGATGGAGGAGGTAATGGGATGGCTACTCCGTGATAGAAAGGTTGATATTTCCACAGTTTTGGTCACAGTCCGACCTCGCCGTCACACTTCCACCGTGCAGGGTGAATCCACAGGACCGTCCTCTCATCGACCTCCCGTCTTACTTTTCATTTGTTTGGGAAGCCGACCATATAGTTAAAAGACATCGGCTCACGTCTAAAAATAGCCCACCCTCACAAACAGCAACGTTTTATAGTCTGGCAGATTTCATGCGACGCTCATCTGATCAATTTTGGCTCTGAAGTGCGTGACGGTGTGTGAACTTTGCTCACCTTTTACCCACTGATGCTCCTTCCTACTTTAGCAGAGAATCCAACCCCAACCCCATCAAATGATAATGCAATGAAATCTGCTTTTATGCAAGAATTGTCCCGCTTTCGCGTTGTCTTGGTGTGTTAATCAGATGCTTGAGTGCTACAAATCAGGAATTTGTTGTCTTGTAGGCAGAGTTCTCTGTTTACTCAGCTTGGACCTTCGGTCCCTCCTGGGAAACCGGTCATATACAACAAAGGCACCACAGGAAACCAGGAAATCACTGAACTCCAATTTATTGCATCCTTTGTTGCCTTGGAAACCAGCTGATGGGAAATGTGCAGCTGTATTGCAGTTCCCTCACCTTGCCAACCACAACCCACCGTTTCTTCTCATGTCTCCAAGTTGACGCTTGATTCCGTAGCATCAGTTCAAAGTTTGCTGTGGGTGACCCTGACAGACATGACAGGCTTCTCCCCTCTGTCTGACCGTTGCAGCCGGCTGGTTCTTCCCAGCGACAGAGCTGACCTGCGTGGCTCTTTGTGTTTGTTTGTATTAAGGGAGGGAGGTTATTCAAGATCCTTTCAAACACAGAACCTGTTTTCAGTGTGGGAGCCGATCTGCTCTGTAATCAAACGTGAGAACTAGTTTACAGCGTATGAGCAGTGTGCATCTATCTATCTATCTATCTATCTATCTATCTATCTATCTATCTGTCTGTCTGTCTATCTATCTATCTATCTATCTGTCTATCTATCTATCTATCTATCTATCTATCTATCTATCTATCTATCTATCCATCCATCCATCCATCATCCATCCATCCATCCATCCATCCATCCATCCATCCATCCATCCATCCACATATCCACATATATAGATATTTACGCACACACACACACACACACACACACACACATACATATATATATATATTTAAATACAGAGTAGATATATATAGTTGATGTTGAAACATTCCTGCTAAAATCTACATAATATCTCTGGGACGTCTGCATGTTTTCGTAATATGCTGCTTTCCAATTATTCTGTTTTCATGAGCTGCCGTTTCAAAGGTTTCCATATTTCACCAGCTCGACTACACACTTCAAAGTGTGTAATTTCTGGGTCACCCTTGCTGACTTTGATGGATTTTGAAAGCAAAACAGGTCTTCGTTTCTTGTTTGAGACCTCTATAATCACGGCTGGCTATGAATTTAATATATATATATATATATATATATATACTGTTTATATATATACGGGGCTAATTTGCTGTATTTACCCCCCGCAGGCACGATGACTTGAAGGAAATGCTGGACAGCAACAAGGACTCCCTGAAACTGGAGGCAATGAAGCGAATCGTGGCCGTGAGTATAAATAATGTTTACTTTAGATGTAGCTTTTAAGCAGGCAGGGCTGCAGGTTGAGAGGAAATTTTACAGAGTGCAGTTTGATCAACTGCGACAAACATTTCTCCTCGTTTTTTGGTTACTCAGAGATGAATGTTTGGATTTTTTTTTTAAATGCAGATGATTGCCAGAGGTAAAAACGCGTCAGATCTCTTCCCAGCTGTGGTGAAAAACGTGGCCTGCAAAAACATTGAGGTTCGTATCAGCCCAGCGTCACTCCACCAGATGGTTTTGTCTGCTTTTTCTGCAGCTGGGGTCATTTTAAAGTTTATGGTGATTAAAGTTTATATCTGCATTGAAGTTTTGTTTCTGATTTCGGAAAGCCGCATGAGGTTGGGATTTATCTAACCTGAACAAATTGCAATTTCACGTTTCCCCTTTAAAGGGTTTTTATCACTTTATTTTATCGCTTCGCGTCAGATACAGCCGGCTGAAGATAATTGAACTAATCTACTAAATTGGATTAAATTTGTCTGTTGTCCCCCTTTGTTCTCCTCCCTGCAGGTGAAGAAACTGGTCTATGTTTACTTGGTGCGTTATGCCGAAGAGCAGCAAGATCTGGCTCTGCTCTCCATTTCCACATTTCAACGAGGGTTAAAGGTGCAGCGATGCTTCTTTGAACCTTTATCAAACCAGTTAGCGGTCTCTTGTATGCTAACAGGCTAATATAAAGCGGCAACGCTACAGCGATCTTGCTTATTCACCCTCTGGAACAACTCTCGTGCTTCTACAGGATCCTAATCAGCTAATCAGAGCCAGCGCCCTGCGGGTCCTCTCCAGCATCAGAGTCACCATAATCGTCCCCATAATGATGCTGGCCATCAAAGAGGCCGCGTCTGACATGTCTCCGTACGTCAGGAAAACGGCTGCTCATGCGATCCCCAAACTCTACAGGTGACACACCGACACTGAGCCAGCAGTGATGTGGGCAAACATAACAGGTCACATTTCTCGCCTGTCAAATGTGACAGGAACACACTCGCTGAGCTCACATCTTCCGTTTTACCCCGAGGAGAAACGTGTAGATTCTTATTTTGAAATCCATCCTGTGGTTTGTCTTTTTCTCCACAGTTTGGATCCAGAACAGAAGGACCAGCTGATTGAAGTCATCGAGAAGCTCCTCGCTGACAAGACCACGGTGCGTCTTTTGAACCACTGAGATTAACATTTTTTATTCTGTTTTACAAACGCAATTATAAATGAATAAAAGAAAACAGCCCTGCATGTCAATGAGCCGGGAGGATTTTGGTCTCAATGGCGCCGAGGCTTCTCCTCTGCTTGTTTTAGGTTTAGGACAAATCTACCAGTAAAAAATCTCTACCTTACTAATTAAATCATTAAGCAACAGTATTCTCCTCACAAACCCTGCTGTTTCTATAAAAATGTGCTGCAGTTGGTGGCCGGCAGCGTGGTTATGGCCTTTGAGGAGGTTTGTCCAGAGCGTATTGACCTGATTCACAAGAACTACAGGAAGTTGTGCAACCTGCTGATTGACGTGGAGGAGTGGGGGCAGGTGGTCATCATCAACATGCTGACCCGCTACGCCAGGACACAGTTCCTCAACCCCAACATCAACGTGAGTTCCCTCCCTTCACTGTTCCCGAGACTCTTTTGTGGATTTGGGGAGGAAACTGCTGGGTTCAACTATCTGAGGTGCTTATTTTGTGGGTTAATCATATTGTTCTGCTGTTGCCACTGTAGCAAACTGAACCTTTCCTATCAATATTTTCTCCTTTTTTAATCTCCAATCTGATGATTTTCTCACGTGTGAGAAACAAATGAAAGCAGTTTTCATGCTGCGTTGGATATTGACAGAGAGCAAATGCCTCGAGTGTCGGCAGCAGGCTGCTTAATCCTCCCGTGTCTCTGCAGGAGTCCCTGCTGGAGGAGGGGAGCAGCGGGGACAAGAAGTTCTACGGCTCGGAAGAAGACGAAGACGAGGACGAGGACGAAGAAGAGAAAGAGAAGAAGGCCGATGCTCTCGGCATGGCCAAGAGGAAGCCCTACGTGATGGACCCAGACCACAGGCTGCTCCTGAGGAACACCAAACCGCTCCTGCAGAGCCGCAACGCAGCCGTGAGTCAACCGTGCTTCGGATGAAGAAGCACACACACACACACACACACACACACACACACACACACACACACACACACACACACACACACATACATTCTCCTTCAACAATGATCGCAGTGAAATTTAAATTAACTTATAGTCACACATTGATTAGCAGCTTTCTCCCATCATCTCAACCACATTGAGTTTATTGTGTTAAACTTCTTTTATTAAGATCTTTTGACTGAAGCTGCACAAAGAGCAGAAAACAGCATTTACTTTGATCCCCCTCTGCATATTTAACGCATCAGCCGTGTCAATCTGACACGTTTTATATTTAGACTGTGATGTAAAGATCAGTGCTGCGATACGCTGGTGTTGCTTTAGAAAATAATTAGCCTTCAAACACATTTTCCCCTCCCTCGGATTTCTACCAATGTGTTAAGGATTATATCCTCTGGCTCTCTTCTGTTATTCCAGGTTGTGATGGCTGTGGCTCAGCTTTATTTCCATCTTGCTCCTAAAGCAGAGGTCGGGGTGATCGCCAAGGCACTGGTGCGTCTGCTGAGGAGCCACAGGTGAGCCGCAGCGCTGATAATTTCAAATAAGCAGCCGGGTTTGGTTGACTCTCAGTGCGTATTTTAAATTGAAAAATGCAAAAATGAGTTTCACAAAAGGAAGGAATAAGCAGGAGAGTAAACGGGTGAGGGGAAGCTATAGCACAGCTCCACACAGGGGAAGGAGAATGATTACAGGATGACAAGGCAAGGGCAACAACATAAATCTGAGCGGCCCTGAAGCAGAAAGTGAAATTAAACAGGGAGGCGAAAAACACGAAGGCATCGAACACCAGGAGGGACGACGGCACACAAGTGGCCGCTTGGATTTAAGCCCAGAAAACTGTGGGTTTCTTATTGATAAGGTGGCGTTGTAGCTGTGGGTGTGCTTTAATGAGACCATCACTCAGCAGCAGCACAGCAGCAGCACAGCAGCAGCAGCACAGCAGTAGCAGCAGCACAGCAGCAGCAGCAGCAGCAGCAGCAGCAGCAGCACAGCAGCAGCAGCACAACAGCAGCAGCAGCACAGCAGCAGCAGCAGCACAGCAGCAGCAGCAGCACAGTAGCAGCACAGCAGCAGCAGCACAGCACAGCAGCAGCAGCAGCAGCCAGCAGCAGCAGCAGCAGCAGCAGCAGCAGCAGCAGCAGCAGCAGCACAGCAGCAGCACAGCAGCAGCACAGCACAGCAGCAGCAGCAGCACAGCAGCAGCAGCAGCAGCAGCACAGAGCAGCAGCAGCAGCAGCACAGCAGCAGCAGCAGCAGCAGCAGCACAGCAGCAGCAGCTACAGCAGCAGCAGCAGCAGCTGCAGCAGCAGCACAGCAGCAGCAGCTACAGCAGCAGCAGCAGCTGCAGCAGCAGCAGCTGCAGCAGCAGCAGCTGCAGCAGCAGCACAGCAGTAGCAGCAGCAGCAGAGCAGCACAGCAGCAGCAGCACAGTAGCAGCACAGTAGCAGCAGCTGCAGCAGCGCAGCAGTAGCAGCACAGTAGCAGCACAGCAGCAGCTGCAGCAGCAGCACACAGCAGCAGCAGCAGCAGCAGCAACAGCAGCACAGCAGCAGCAGCAGCACAGCAGCAGCACAGCACAGCAGCAGCAGCAGCAGCAGCACACAGCAGCAGCAGCTGCAGCAGCAGCACAGCAGCAGCAGCTGCAGCAGCAGCACAGCAGCAGCAGCTGCAGCTGCAGTAGCAGCACAGTAGCAGCAGCTGCAGCAGCGCAGCAGCAGCAGCACAGCAGCAGCAGCGCAGCAGTAGCAGCACAGTAGCAGCAGCACAGCAGTAGCAGCACAGCAACAGCAGCACAGCAGCAGCAGCACAGCAGTAGCAGCACAGTAGCAGCACAGTAGCAGCACAGCAGCAGCAGCAGCGTCTCTCTGTGGAGGATTTGTCAAAAGAGCGCTCCATCAAATCTGAGTGTCTGTATGGAGTCAGCTGTCATGGCAACCGCCGCAGGACCTTATACATGTCAGGAAGAAAGCTGCTGAGAGTTTTACACCATTTTCCGCATGATTCCAGTCTTGATGGGGTACCAGGCCATGAGGCAACAAATACAGATCCAGAATCAGAACTCAATTGTATAAATCACGAATAAAAGAATGAGAATCAGCAGAATCCATCTATTAAACATGTAGAGAGCATAAAGATAGGGTAGTAAAGAGTGTAATAATATAGAACTGAATCATGGTTGAAGGGTTATAAATCACTTATGGAGCATTAAGATATACAGTGCTGACAAATTTAATTAAATTGTTATGAAGAAGTAATTATAGTTATTAAAAATGATAATAAAGTCACAAAGGGTTTTATAATCAAAGTTATATAACTGCCTAAACAAGTTTAATAAAAAGGAGTTAGATGTAATTATGACCTGAGTTGCTGCTAATTAACTTGCATTTTATGGAGACCCGACACTCGTGTGTGTGTTCTGTGTTGTCTCTCGCGTCGCTTCATTCCATCCCGTGGATCTAACTGCAATGGTTTTATCTTGTACGTGGGACTTTGCTTCTTTGTCTAATCGGCAGCTCGTGACTCGCTGGCAGTTTGCAATTTTATGAGAAAAATGCCTTTAAAGCTGCATAAAGTTGCAACTGTCAGCGTGCGGAATGTGTGTAAAGATGCTGTGAAATCCATCACGAGCGCAACAGCCAACTTTAGATAAGAAGAAAGCTAAAGGGAAGAAGATGTCACTCCTCTCTTTGTCTTCCTGCAGTGAGGTTCAGTTTGTGGTGCTTCAGAATGTGGCAACAATGACCATCAAGAGAAGGGTGAGCTGGACTGGACCAACTTTAAAAGCCTCTGACAAAGCTGCTTAGAAACCTCATTCTTCCTGTAATTATGTGCAACAGGGGATGTTTGAACCATATCTGAAGAGTTTCTACATCCGCTCCACAGACCCGACTCAGATAAAAGTCCTGAAGGTAACTGAGAAACTGTCTGCACCCACTCAATGATGCGTTTTATCCATCGTGGTGTTGTAGAAAGCACAGGTTTGAATTTTACATAATAATGTTACCAAAGAAGTTTTTTAATGTTCTCACATCAGTTAGCTCCATTGACACCATATCAGCATTTTAATAAACTACAGCATCACGATTAGGTGCTGTTTTATTCATGTTAGGTTTCTGTTCTTCATGTCTTTTCAGCTGGAGGTTCTCACCAATCTGGCCAATGAGACAAACATCTCCACCATTCTCAGGGAGTTTCAGGTACTGGGATCCTGTGTTGATGTGACCACTTTTATTCTCTCTCAATCCCTGAAATTAAAATGCGCCGGCTGGCAAAGGAGGAGTCACCAGCCACAGTCCTTTTTAAAAAAAAATGCTCCGAGTCAGCATCTTTTTCTCTGGCAGACCTACATTAAAAGCATGGATAAAGACTTTGTGGCTGCAACCATCCAAGCCATCGGCCGCTGTGCCACCAACATCGGGGAGGTGAGAGACACGTGTCTGAACGGCCTGGTGCAGCTGCTGTCCAACCGGGACGGTGAGTCTGTGTATGTTTTCCTCCATCCTCTTCCTCCCCGCAGGATCATTCAGAAGGATTTCTCGCAGTTACGTAACAGCTGGAGAAGAAGCAGACTCTGCAACCCGGGGCTTCTGCAGAGGTTTAATTATCGGAAGTTCCTCAGCTTTTCCCAGCTGCGGGTTCACTTAGAGTCCATCAGTTCTGTGTTCCAGCGGTGAAGAGAGAAACCTGTGAGTGATGGAGGCTGTTGAAGGAGGCTGATGAGAGCGAGAGGGCAGAGAGTCGTTTTAAGAAGCTGTTGGAGACCCTCTGGCCTGGCGTGGCGAAGGATCACTGCAGAAATTAGATCACTGAAAAACCAGAATTAACTCAGGGAAAAGAGCATTTCTTTAGTGAATATTTGAGTTTGCATTCAAAATTACTTAGTTTTAGTGATTTAGAGTTCTGGTTTCTCTATGAAGTAATAAATCACTCCATTTGGTCGTCTTTAACCAAGATTACTGATTTATTTTGTTGTAAAATGTTGTTTCGCGGTAAATGCGGAGTTTTCTGACCCCTGCGGGCTTCCGTACGTGTCCTCCCACAGAACTGGTTGTGGCTGAGTCGGTGGTGGTCATTAAGAAACTGCTGCAGATGCAACCGGAGAAACACAGCGACATCATCAAGCACATGGCGAAGCTGACAGACAACATCCAGGTGAGGTTCTCACGCACTCCCCCCGCGCTGTGTCCGCAGGAGGCACATGGAATCATCCCCTCCCAAACTGCAGGTGCCGATGGCGCGGGCCAGCATCCTGTGGCTGATCGGAGAGTACTGCGAGCACGTGCCTAAGATTGCTCCAGATGTGCTGAGGAAGATGGCGAAGTCTTTCACCAATGAGGAGGACATTGTGAAGCTCCAAATCATAAACCTGGCGGCCAAGCTGTATCTCACCAACTCCAAACAGGCAGGTTTCAAACACAAAACTCAGCATTTAAACTGCTTCACTCACAACTGATTCCTACTAATTCCTATTAAATAATTCAAGAACAAGAAGGACATTTTTGTTCCTTCTCTTCACAGACCAAACTGTTGACGCAGTATGTTCTGAACTTGGCCAAGTACGATCAAAACTACGACATCCGCGACCGCGCCCGTTTCATCCGCCAGCTCATCGTGCCCACCGAGAAGAGCGGGGCGCTCAGCAAGTACGCTAAAAAGCTGTTCCTCGCCCTCAAACCTGCACCGGTCCTCGAGTCTCCGTTTAAAGGTGCGGCGATCATTTCTCTCTCGCAGCGTAGCCGACGCTACCGCTCCTTAGCAAGAGCGCACATCCAAGCTTATCGTGTGCTGGTCTAAAACAACAAGAAAGCACGTGGGTGCTGATTCTCGTCACTGTTTTGTTTGTGATAGATCGAGACCACTTCCAGCTGGGTTCACTGTCCCACCTGCTGAATGCAAAGGCCGGCGGCTACCAGGAGCTGCCTGACTGGCCTGAAACCGCTCCAGACCCGTCCGTGCGCAACGTGGAGGTGAAGGAGTCTGTGCGTGCAGTGGGAACAGTAACATGCAGAGACACAAGGGCTCCCTGGGTTCTCCAAGGGCCCAAATGTTGGAGGGGAGCGAAGGGTGCTCCTGCCCCAGAGCAGTGCCTCAGAGGGGCAAGACAGAGGCACCAGAGCCTGACATCCTCTATAAGATTAACTCCAATATAGCTTTGAAGCCACCAGCCATGTCATTCGCTCACAGCTCATTGACATCTGTTACATCCATCCACCTTCCAGGCCTCAGAAAACATGAATGTGGTTTCCTGGGAATGCTTAAGAACAGCCAGCAGTGGAACTCCTCTACCGCCCTCTCTGCTGCACTGGTTTCTGTTCTGCAGCAGCTCACTCGCTACCATCCCAGTGATCCGTGCCGTACGTTTGAGCCTATAGCACATGGGAGGCGTGCAGCAGTAAGCTACAACTGCTCCGAAGCTTCCGCCGTTAGCCGCAAAACAATTTCAAGTCTCATTGATTTTTAATTTTCCGAAAGCACCCAAATTCTTCATCCCGGTCTCCTCTTTTCATTCCCGTCCTCTCCATGTGCCATCGGCGCGACACTAATGTGACGCCAATCAAACCTTGAGGGTAATCCATGAAGTGGCCTCCAGGCTTGATTCGGTTTGTCCCTCATGTTGTTGTTAATATAGCGACTGCTTTGTGGCTACATTTCAAACACGTCAAGAACTTGGACGCTGATTAATTCCACCTCAGGTTGCGTTACCCTCCTCCATTCTCCACAGCATCCGTGTCACTTCGGCAGTGATTTGATTTCCTGCCCTAAATGTTACCTTGGCAACAGGTAGAAAGGTAGTCAGGGTGAGTTTGCATTTTCACATAATCAGAAAGCAGCCGTGAGCCGGCACACGATTGATTTCCTGACAATATATCCCATAAGTGCATCTGCTGTCTGGTGGTCTGGCAACGATCGGATTTCATTATCCGCCAGGATCGTTCCCAGCTGTGACACCTGAAAATTTACCAGCAAAAGCACCAACACGAGCAGCTGTTACTGTGTATTCCAGTGGCCAAATCAGTTTCAGGGTCAACGTCTTTGCTGCCTTCTTGTGTTGAGGCATATATTTGCAATAAAATAGATGTCATTTTCACTTATTTTCTAATTTAAGGAGAAAACCTTGACAATGTGTTGCTAGATGAGAACCTGGAAACCGAATTTAAACGCTGAATTATGCTAACTTACTGTAAAAAGAAATAAATGTCCAGTTTACCCTGATTATTAAGATCTACACAGGATGGGGGGATCATACCAACCTCACTGCTTCTCCTTAAGACTTCTGCGTCTCCACAGATACAGGAGGTCATAACCACCAGCGAGGGGCGGCTGGGTTTGCTGGGAGACTGGCGAGAGGTGCCTCCTCCCCACAGTTTGAGCTTGCAGTGGTGTTTGGTTGATGGCGGCTCTCTCTTTTTCTTCTGCGGTCTCTGTTTGGCTCATCATAAGTTTTGAAGACTTGGTGCTAAACCGCTGAGTCAGAGCAGATTAGCAGAGCGTAAATGTGACGGCTGTCGATCTGCCGAGCAGAACGAGATGATTATTCCTCCTCCTTAAAAGAGAGAGTCTAACCGAAGAGGTAGAAGATTAAAGGATGTAAAGGATTATGGATTCCAGTCTTGAGCTTCACAGAACATTTGTCACCATGAAAACAAGCTCAGAAGCAACATTTGGTCTCATTTTTTAAATGGGGAGAATTCCAGTTAGTCCAGTAACAGGCTGCTGACTGGAGGATGTTGCTCTAGTTTCCTTCTTCCACCTTGCTTGTCTCGTTTGTGACTGTGGCTGTGTCACAAATGTTGCTGTGTGCTGTGTCACCTCGTCTCCCACCCATCATTCCGTCCATGTTCAGCCATGTCAAGACTACTGTTGTGATGTGCGCTCTTTTCTTGACATGTTTGCCATGTTGTTGATCTTTATTTCTGATCTTTATTTTCTAAATGTGCAATTAGCAGACAGTATAAGTCAGTTATATTGGAGGCTTTTGTATTTTGCCAGAGTAATCTTCAGATAAATGTTTTTGCTAGATAAATATGATGATATTTGGGGGTTTATTTTGTGTCTGATGTAAAAAAAAAAACCTGTTCTCAACTGTGTTTTTTTTAGATCCTGTAACCTTCCTGTGCCTGTTTCTCTTGCTTTCTTGACTTTTTTTTTAGAACCTTTCCTTCCTTGTCTGACCTCCATCCAAATCTTTTTTTTTTTCCTTTTCTGCACCTGCCAGGTTTTTGCTCTGCTTGAAAGAGTCACAACGTTAACAAGCGTGAGTCAGTTAGCGCCCACCTCCTTCAGCCTCAGAACCATGTAGCGGCAAAACCCGCGTGCTTTCTAACACCCTGCCGAATGTGCTGTAGATGCTCCCCTGTGCTCAGCTCAGCCGAGGCTACCTGAAACACAGCGCCCTCTTTCCTGCTGCCTTCCGTTAAAGAAGTGATTCTTTTGGCCACACATGCTGTCCTCTCACGCTGTCGCATGCATTAGCAGGCTTGCTAACGTTTGCAGATGTCCTCTCTCATTTGGCGACGGCTAAATGGGTTTGGTACCAGAGAGACCCTGTTTGTAGGCGCCATTTCTCAAAGGCATCACTTCTCCTAATGGAACAGCTCCCTCTATTATAACAAAGCCATTTCTGCAACTGGTCATGAAGGCATCACCTGGCGCAACCATTTATCTGCACAAAACCAGAGCTCAGTCAGTCTCCTGAAATTATTCGCTGGCTGACTGATCGTAACGCAGATCTGACCGCTGGCTTGTAGTGCCTGCATCACACCCAGGCAGGGGCATTCATGGCCACGCTACTGTGATCTGTCCTCACTCCCGCTCCTGCTCGCCAGGTGCTTCACCGCCGCGGAGCTGACCGCTTCTGCTCCCTCTACCAGGTGCCCGAATGGACCAAGTGCAGCAGCCGAGAAAAGAGGAAGGAGAAGAAGGTGGAGAAGCCGTTTTACTCTGACTCGGAGGGCGAGTCTGGGCCCACGGAGTCTGCAGACAGCGGTGAGTCAGCAGCTCCGGATGTGTCGAGCATTGTTCAGCAACAAATGTGTGTGAATTTACCAACAGTGATGGTTCCAGTTCCAGTTTAACATCTCCTGTAGCAATTATATGAAAAGTCTCCAATCTGCTTCACACTTTAATAGATGAGGGAGTTTAGATTAAGATCTAAATGACCTACCTAGTTTTCCTGCCGCCCGTGTGAGATTCTCCCCTCTCTGATCCTTCAGAGTCAGACTCCGCCAGCAGCTCGGACAGCGGCGGCAGCAGCAGCAACGAGAGCGGGTCGGGATCAGAGAGCGGAGAGAGCGAGGACGGCTCCGAGTCTGATGATGAGGAGGAGGAGGAGGAGGATGAAGACGAAAAGGGCAAGAAGAAGAAAAAGAACGAATTAAAGAAGCCGGTTCAAGAAAGCGAAAGGTTAGAAACACTTCCGTCTAATGATGTTCCAGAGTCTAACGTGAGAATGTGGATCCATTTAATTGATTTTCTTTTATCTCTCATCAGAGATAAAAACTCTTTTCTCTATTATTATCTAGTAAAAATCAATCCGAGTTAATATGCGGTGAAATTGTCTTATTTTCCTTAATACGGTGACAAATTGTGCGCTCCTTATTGGACCTGTCGTCCTTCCGTTCCAGTGAGCAGAGCAGTGAGGAAGAGGAGCGGAAGCAGGAGAGGAAGAGCAAAAAGAGCAAAAAGCCCAAGAGCGAGTCTGAGTCCAACTCTGAAGAGGACGAGGAGAGCGAGTCTGACAGCAGCCCATCGGAATCTGAGGAGTCAGAGGCCGAGGTCAAAAAGAAAAAGAAGGTAGCTAAAAGTTCTTGAGCGGACATGAAAGAGTCAAGATAATTAGAAGGAAAATTGGTACATTAGAGCCTGAATTTAGCCTAAAAATGAATTTAAGTCAATCGGTTTTCTCTCAACTTCCTGCAGGCGGCGGAAGCCAAACCTTCATCCAAGCCTGTCAAGAAGGAGAAGAAAGAAATGTCCCTGCTGGACCTGGATGATTGTGAGCACTGTTTTCTACTCTGAGAGGATGTAAAGTCAGAACGGATGTATGAAACCCCTGAGGGCTTCCCGTCTAACGCTTTCTCTTCCTGACAGTTGAACCAGCTCCGTCCCCTCAAGTCACACCCGTCAACAATTTCCTGTCCAACAGCCTCGTCACCGACCTGGAGGGACTGTCTCTGTCCGACAGCGTCCTCTCGCCGGCTGTAAATGCTTCACATTTTCCTCTTTTAGCATTTACAGAGATCGAACGCGTCAAAACACAAACACAAAGTCATCGCTATGACGATGTCATGTCCGGTCTTCTTAACCCTGCAGACCATCTCGCCGTCCAGCGCGCTGAAGAACTTCGAGCTGCTGCACCGCATCACGGGCGAGGGTCTGTCGGTGGACTACTGCTTCAGCCGACAGCCCTTCAGCCCCGACGCCAACATGGTGGCGGTACAGATGCAGTTCACCAACAACGGCGCCGCCGACACCAAGAACCTGCACATAGAGGACGTGAAGCTGCAGTCCGGGATGAGGGTGAAGGAGTTTCCAGAGATCGGTGAGTGATACTCTGGTTTGGGGGGGTTCTGCTTCTGTTAATGTCGCCTAGTTTTTCCAGACAGTTTACAGAGTTCTGTGGCTTTTACAACCTGATCACGGCTCCAGTCGAAGGCCCGTTGTGATGGAACTGGGCCGCTGTGACTCACTCTGTAACGCAGGTGACAGAGGAGGACAGGTTTAATCCCAGTTCAAAGAGCTGCTGCTTAAAAAGGTGTCCCTTCATTCCTTTCTTTTGATTTTGCCGTCGCTGTGTGCCGACAGAGCTGCTGCCTGCGGGCGAGACGGCCACGGCTGTGCTGGGCATCGATTTCTGCGACTCGACGCAAGCGGCAAACTTCCAGCTGTGGTGAGCCCGGCTCCGTCTCTCAGCCTCTCGGCGCCCCGCAGCTTCATTTAGAAGAGAAAACAGACAGGGAGCTGTTGGCATGTTTGGATAGGATGGCGCCTTGCTGGGCCGCGTCTCCGGGAAATGAAATAAAGCAGTTGAATTAAATGGCCTCTCCTTCTCCGACATCTTTCTTTTTCAGCACTCACGCCAAGAAATTCTTTGTGTCGATTCAGCCGCCGGTGGGGGAGCTGATGAGGCCCGTCTTCCTGACAGAGAACGAGTTTAAAAAGGAACAAGGTGAGTCCCCAGCAGCGCCGTCCGCAGGGTTCCTCCTCGGCCAGCTGTGGATATTTAAGAGATGATTGTTGTCAGCCGTTGCCCGTTGCATTTGTTCAAAGACTTTATGACCAAAATTAGCAAAAAAAAGCATAAAAATAAGCAACATTTTCACTTTTTTTGCTGTCTGCTGCACAAATGTTGAATTATTATCATCAAAAACAGTCGATTGCTCATGTTTAGTTGCTCAAAAAGCCCATTTAAGATGATAACACGAGGGAAACAGACGTTTACGCGTGAGCAGTGTGATTTGAAACTTTCAGATCTCTCACTGATGAGAGTAGAATACTATAATGTGATATTAAACCATCATTAAGAAACCGGCGTGTTTCCTGCTGTTTGGCTCCTCCCCCGTTTCGACCCGGTTCGTTCTAACCAACCTAGATTAAATCTTTCTTTTGTCACACCCCCCCTCCCTCCATCTTTGCCCTCTGTAGAGCAGCTATTAAAGAATCACCCGGGTAAGTTGCTTGTGACGGATCTGCATCATCCACTCATCGGCGCGCCCACCTGTCTTATAACCAGCCACACACACACGCCCGCCCCTCCAACCCCTCCCTGCCTCCCCGTCCCCCCCTCCTCTCCTCTGTAGCTGCCCGTCTGAGAGGATCTGCTCACACGCTGGTTCTGGTTCCGCTCTCACTTTGCCCCTGATCATCACTGTCGGAATGGTTCGATTTGTCTGAATGTTTGTCGGCTTTTAAGAAATTAGAACCTGAGAATCGCGACGTTTCGATCATTGGATTTCATCTATTGGTGGTTTTTGCTCTTCTCCAACCATCAGAGTGATAACTGGACCCAGGAATACTGATAATACTCATAAATGCGGATTCTCAGGATCTCTTTGAGCTCTTTGATGAAACGTCACACACGTCCGGTTCTTCCTAGCGTGACCATCAGCTGTCCTCGCTCTGCCGCAGGTCAACTGATGGGAATGAATGAGATCGCGGAGAAGCTCACGCTGGACGCCAAGTGTCGTAACGAGCACGCCATCGTCCAGAGAGTGACCGCGGCTGCCAACCTCAGCAGAGTGCCCTGTGGTTCGGACAGAGAGTGCAGGTGAGTGGGGACCAGAAAAAAGACCCGCAGCTCAATGTCGAAGCCAGACTGTTGTTACCATGGAAACGTAACATGTGACTGTTGGACATGTTGTCTTTACCACCTGCTGATTGACACACATGTCCCTCTACCTCTGCTTCTGTGACTTCTTGACTTCTGCTGCTTTGACCTCAGTCCTCCTGTCCCTCCTCCTGATCACCCTGTCCACAGGTTCGCAGGCAGGACGGTGACAAGCAGCAGCCTGGTGTTGGTCACCGTGGCGACCAAAGAGGAGGGCGCCGCACAGCTGACCGTCAACTGTGAGAAAATGGTCATCGGCACCATGCTGGTGAAAGACATCCTGCTGGCCTTGACGCAGTGACTCCCACCCTCCGCCCCATCACGCCATCACGCCCGACTCCTCACCTGTGTAGCAGCTCCTGCGCTTCTTTTGACGATTGTCAGTAAAGTCATTGAAATGGTATTTTTGACAATCAGCAGCGAGTGGTTTTAAACCTCATCTAAAATTCTAGTTTTCACATCATCTCACAGAAAGTTGCTTAGTTAGTTTTCATAAACATGAAAGGAAGCAAGGCTGAGGTCAATCACGGAGCCCCGAGCAGGAACCACGAGACCCAGAGAAACACGAGACATAAATATAATGAAGGGAATAAATGTGAACAATTTCAGATCAAATACGAGCCCTCAAATTTACTACTGAAAATAAACCCACAAATAATCCCGACTTCAGCCCCGCAGGCGAGTCGATGGCGCTTTGGTGGCGGCTGTAGGAACCCAGTAGATGATCCTGACTATCACTGTAAAAAGGTTTGAATGTAGCATGATGGCTGCACTGACGAAACCGTCACCTGTTACTCAACGTAAAGGGGAAGAAGAGCGGGAATAAAGTAATATTCACATCAGATTAGGTTATTTTAGCATCTTCCAAACCGTCGTGCCCCAAGTATTTGTCATAAAGTGGGTGGGGGTGGCTCCTGAAAGGGTGAACTTTTAATGTTGTACGTATGACAACATGTCTGAGTACTGTAGTGAGAAGGGTGTGGTGTGTTTGTGTGCAGGCATGTGTGTGTGTGCTAGAACCAACTATTGACTCCTCAAATATTAACAGAACACACATAATTACAGAACACAGCGATGTTCTGTTGGATTATTCTCAAATTAGCAGTAGTTTTATAAAAACTTTGGACTTTCTTTGATCTCGCCAAAATTCATCTGAATTTAGGGTTGTTTTTTACTTATGGACTTAATTTATTCCAATTTAATGACTGATGTTGTGGACAGAATTGGTGGTCTTTACAATTTTTGCTTTCCACTCTTGATTTTTTTGCTGTTGAAGTTTACGTTGAGCTTTTGATTTTAATTGTTTTTAAGTCACATGAGCCTCTTTTCATGCACTCTCCAGTGTCCCACTGGCTGCTGACGGTTCTTTTTGTTTACTACTTGCAAACAAAGTGATACAGATGAATGTAAAACTCCACTTTTACTGGAATAATTGACAAAAAAGCCCAAACAAAAAACAGTCTCCAGTACAGAATATTGAGGGGAAAAGTGTTTCCGAACTACATCAACTTTCAACAGTGAAGTCTGGCTTCTGTGTATGGTTGTAATGTGATCCTCAAGTATTACAGCTTTATTTATTGTACAAATAAAAATAAATACCCGATATTACAGCTTGTGAGTTTAATTCTGCACCGTTGACATTTTAATACTTTAAAACAGAAAGACAGCAGTGGAATGTAGAACAGAACATTCCACCACATTCATGAAAGCTCCCGCTTGTAACCTTCCTTGGGAATGTCGACGCGTCCGACAACTGAGCAGCCAAAGATCCGTTTCTTCTACGTAAGACATTGATAATAAACATGGAACGCTGAAGCCCACACTGAGACGGGCTGCAACGGTCTCATCTTAAACGTGACAAACTGGTCCAGCATCTTTGGTTGTTGCTCAGACTCGGAGCACATTACACAGACACGTCTGCCTGGAGCCAGAGGAGCCGAGAGGGATGGTGTGGAAGGCACTGGGAGTAGGATCTGGGAATGTGGTGGGGGTCAGGTGAGCTCTGTCTGTTTGGTCTGTGGGAGCAGCAGAGCCACCAGTCCTGCGGTCAGCAGCAGAGCCGACACCATCAGCACCGGCACAGCACAGTTAGTGTCCACCAGCTTTCCAAAGACGATGTTGGCCGTGACCGCCGCCACTCGGCCTACTCCGGTGAAGAAGCCGAGAGCGGAAGACCTGAAAAGAAAGAGGAGATCGTCCAAACGGATCCTCCAGAATCGATGAGTTAGCGTTTCAGAAAACTGTACCGTAGCTGCGTCGGGTAGAGCTCTGTCCCCAACACGTCCAGAGAATTCCAGCAGACGACTGACACACCACTGAAGACGCAGGACAGGATCAAGCTCTGGACCTTGGTCTGGACCACATAGATGAGGAAGATGCTCAGGCTGGACAGGACCAGGCTGCAGGCTGCAACAAAGAACCCTGTGAGAGTTTGAAAGCAACAGGTTCTGTGGAAATATCAAAGCATCTTTAGGTGTATCAAAGCGATGGGAGCTTTATACAGCGGTCAGACTCACACAGAAGGATTTTGCCTCCTGTGCTGTCCATCAAAAGGATGGTGAAGATGTTTCCGGGCAGGTTGGACAGAGCGACGTAGAAACCTTCCTTGTAGACTGTTGGAGGAGCAGACACAGGAAGGCTTAAAGGGAAACTAAACCCTGCAATACCCCACCCTCTTCTGCAAAGGCTGTCTGCCAGAAAGGTCAGGCTGAAGGACAACCTAATGATGTAACCATGGTTACAGTAGTTGCATAGTTACAGCAGGTGATGTCTGAATGACAAAGTGAAGTTTTCAGGTTGCCACAAAGGCTCTAGTTCATTGGAGAAAACAGACAGGCGGTGACCTATGGCATCGCCGTGGATACACACCAACTGTCTTCACCGGGTAGCAACTTGTGTTCTCAGTATGAGCTGGGATGGACACATTGGCGCAGGGCGAGCCCCCCTCCTCGACTCTCTTGAACAGCTCCGGGAACCACATCCACAGCCCATAGTATCTGAACAGTGGACAGAGTTCTGTATGTTTAGGTTGGATCGCAACTCATGCAAACGAACAATAACCTGCAGCAGAAGATCAACAGAGTTTCGGTTAGCTAAACTGATTTCTGGGTGCTGAAGATAAGCTGCAACGGCTCCGTCTTATCAGCGCGTGGCAGCATGTAGAAATGAGCAGCCTGGAGGGTCTCACCCAAAGGAGATGGAGAAGAAGATGATGAGCAGGATGATGCTCCTGGTTTTCAGGGGTCTGGTAAAGATTTGCTTGATGGGTAACAACCCCTGCAAGTAAAAAAGGAAAGATTACACAGGAAAACAGGGCAGAGGAGTGGAATTAACTGAGGACATTTCTTTTCATTTCTGCAGCTCTATGAGTAAATGTACTTGTTTTAAAATGTTGGAGAGAACTCCTCCAGGAGAACCTTGACTCTCCTCTGGTGCTGCTCTTTCCTTGGAGCTTAGGTGCAAATGAAAATCCTTGAAAACAGTTGAACACAATGACTTTAATGAATTCAATTTTCTTCTCAGAACAGATGAATAAAGGCTGATGCTGTCTCGTTCGTACTGGTAAATCTTTTCTTTTTCTCCACATGTTAATCCGGAACACCGCTTGAAAGACCCGAACGGCCTCTTTTTCACGAGCAGCCTGACAAAAAGAAAAAAAAAAAAAAGGCAAAACCCTGAAAGCAAACACTGAAAAAAAACTGCTTTAAATGCCAACACTCAGCTTTTTAAATACCTCCAGGAGGAACCTGGGGCTTTCAGGCATGAAGATGAAGATGACGGCTGATGTGAGGCTGGGGATGGAGCAGAGAGCCACAAACATTCTCCAGCTCTGAAAGTCCAGAGGGCCCAGAGAGAAGAATAGTCTGGTTCTTGGTATCACCATCCAGGCCAGACCTGGAGAAACAGAACTATTCATGATTAAACACTGCAGATCAGATCACTGAGTTGGGCTGTTTGGGATAAAAACATCAAAGTGCTACTGGTCACAACACTTTCTAACAGGACAGGACGCACTGAATAATAATGGATGTGCCGTTTTTGCAAAATCAGCATTTTATTTCCTGCAGCTTCCCACCTGCAGCCAGGATGTTTCCTGCCATCCAGAACGTGGCCAGAGCGCTGATCATTGCTCCTCGCCTCAGCCGGGGCATGAACTCAGAGAAGTAGGAGAAAACGACAGGTAGCGACCCCCCGACCCTGCAGAGGAGAAGAAAAACAGCTTTCAGAACAGTCGCTTTCTCGGACACGTCAGCAAGTCGACGCGTGTTTGCTGCCTGCCGCCCCCCTTCCAAATGTTGTTTTTGAAGAAGTTGCAGGCGGCGTTCTCACCCAATGCCACTGATGAACCTCAGCAGCAGGAAGAGCCAGAACACTGGAGCCAAGCTGGCCAGACTTCCAAACACCCCGTTGATTGCCAGCGACACAACCAATATGTTGCGGCGCCCCCTCCTGTCAGCTAGGTATCCCCATACGTAGCCGCCCACCATCATTCCTTTAAAACAGCAGTGGGAATATTGTCACTATTATCAATGAGTCAAGTACGTTGGCACAGTGAATCATGGCAAAATGACTCCATAAGAGAGAAGGGAGGTAGAGACATTTGCTGATAATCAAATTAAATCCAGAGAAATGCTCCAGCAGAGCGACCGATGATGTTGAATCACCAAGAAAGATGCTGGCGGTCAGCAGGCCCATGTCTGAAGAACTCAGGTGCAGGTCGCAGCGAGCGGTGGGCAGCAGAAAAGACACGCAGAGGATCTCCACGGCATCACTGGCGTTGGCCCAACCACACACAGCCAACAAAATCCAGTGAAACAAACCAAAACCTAAAGACAAGAAGAAGAAGCAGCTTTTTACTGTCATTATACAACAGAAGAAGTCCACAAAGTAAGAAATTACCAGTTAAATTTTCACCTGAGATGTTGTCTCGCGTATTGTCGAGGTGATAGAAAGGGTTTGTATATATGCTGCAGAAACCTATTAACATCGCACTATTGCTCACGCTTAGAATTAATTCCTGGTAGAATCAATATAAACTCACCTGCTTTCTCCACTGCTTCCTCATATGATAATCTTTTTCCTGCATCGTCACTATCATTTCTTTTGAGGTTTTGTGCCATGCGGTCAAAAATTATTTCACCTAGAAAACAAACATAAAAGAAGGGAAGCAGGGCTGATAATACAAAGATATTATACAAAATGCATCATCTCATTTTGGATATACTGTTAGAAAAAGAGCAGATATGCATGTTTATTATCTAAAAAGGAACGAAAACAGACAATTTGGGGAAAATCATGCTATTCATTGATAACTATGTGGTAGTAATATACATGTTTTCTATCTCATAGGAATAAATATTCAAATTTTGTTCCACAATAGGAGGCTGCTTCAAATAGTGTAATTCGTGGATCTGGCCAGCAGATGTCGCTTAATATAAAATTAGTTTTTAAATATGAAAGAAAACTCTTATGTTAAATGAAAGAATTATTAAACAGCTCACGTAACAGCATATTTTTGTGAAATAAAACTTAAAAATCCATGAAAAAATATCTTTTTTGGAGCTGCCATTGTAAAGTACAACCAACATCTGTTGCACACCTGCGATTTGAACCTGTAAACAGTAAAGCGGCGCAAAAGTTGCAGATATCTGAGTAATTGCTCATTTTTCTCGGTGACGCATCTTTCAATGAGACTATTTGACTCCAAATAAGTAAACAAGAGATAAAAAATGCGTTTGGCGACTACTGCAGGTGCAATCTCATATCTTAAAAGGTTAAAATAACAGTGCAGAGTGTCGTATTTTTATCTCTTTCCCTAGGAGCTTTAAGATGACTCTGCAGTTTAGTGATGGAGCAGCTGTACCTTCGTCCGAGTCGGTGTCCGCGCTGTTCCCGGTGAGCAGCGGCGCTCGAAACTCCGCGTCCGCGGCGTGCACACGGTGGTGAGGCATAGCGACGGCCGGGCCCGCCCAGGGAGCCGGGGGCGACTTACTCGACCGCGGTTCTGCTCGGGTCCATTTCTGCGTTCCGATTGCAGCTGCTGTCACATGAACAGCGAGCTAATGCTAAAGCTAACGTGACGGGGACGCGCAGAACCGAACCAGGAAGTGAAAAAAAGGGGGAGAAAAAAAACAGAGCGGGGGTCGGAGCGTCCAGTAGCCAAACTCTTCAGTTTGGATTACCGAACCAAGGAGCTGGTGTGTGCCAGCGTTTCGGGACCAGGAACATAACCGCAGCGGGTTATCTTTAAAGGAGGCGGGCGTGCGTCGTCTGCAAAACGGAGCCTTTGACGTTGCCTCCCCCTTCTGTTTTAATCAAGATTGAAGATGGCGACCAGCTCGGAGCGCAGTCCTCCGCCGTTCCCGGACTCCGAGGACCAAGATGTACTGGACAACGAGGACGTCCAGCGGGACAGCGACGAAGACGACCTCTTCATGAGCGCCGTGAGTCCCAAGCGGGATCGTTTCACGCCGGCCCGGGGCTCAATGCAAATAGGAACATTAGGGGGAGACAGGAGTTAGCTAACGCCAGCGGGCGATGCTAATCAGGCGACTTTTAGCAAAAGTTTTGCGAGTGTGTCGATCGGCATTTATCCAGTTTCACACAGGCGGAGGTTGCCTGAAAATTAAGGTTATTCACTGCGATGCCGAGCTGAGTTTGTCTTTG
Source organism: Takifugu flavidus (assembly GCF_003711565.1). Taxonomy (NCBI): domain Eukaryota; kingdom Metazoa; phylum Chordata; class Actinopteri; order Tetraodontiformes; family Tetraodontidae; genus Takifugu; species Takifugu flavidus. Next base: position 5,227,379 of record NC_079532.1, read on the forward strand.
GCGGTGCAACAAATAACGAGCGTTGACTGTTGACAAAAATCTGTTCTGCCCACTCAGCTTCACCGCTGCTGCGTTCAGGCGGCTTGTGATGACTTTGGACTGTAAAATAGGGAAAGTTTCGGAATTTGGGGTTTGCTGGAGTCCGTTTGTGGCCCCTGCTTCGAGCATCGACTTTGAGCATCGTCGGCATTGGTGATTCTTTCCCTCTTCCTGCTTTACTTTAAAAATCCGACACCCTGCTGAGGATTTTAATGGGCGGAAGATCACAGTTTACAGGGAAAACGGCGTCTGATCGCAGCTTTCTGCCGGACAGCTGATCTCTGCTGTTCATAAAATTGGCATTAAAAGAATAATTGAATTTAATTGAATTATCTTTCCAAAGAGAATTAAACATCTGGCTCGAGCAGCTTCCAGTCATGTGAGTCAGCTGGGGTCACGTGGGCAAAACCCGGATGTTTTCCTCGCAGTCAAAGTTCAGAGGGGTGCAGAAATTGCTGTCTTTGAAATTTTTTTTTTTTTTTTGCCCAGCTCTCAATGCTGAATGGAAGGAGAAATGCATTACTCAGCAACAGTGAATGTTGGATTTAACAGAAGCAGGAGGTGAAGCAATGATTGGAGAAAGGCCAAGAAGTTACTGGTTGTGGGTTTGGAGTTGCCTCATGATTGTAGGAGTCCTGTAGTTGGTTGCACAATGTTACACAAGAGATAGTGAGCAGCTACACTCAGCTTTTGGCATCAGAGATTTACTGTTTTTAAAATGACAAAGATCAGACCTGCAATATTTTGCTCATCAGATGGTTATATTAATTGGTTCTAGCAATATTTGTTTATTTGGTGCTTTAATCCCCACATTATTTTTTTATTTTCTCCCCAACCCCAGATTAGCCCTCCACCAACAGAAATGGACCCCCAGCTGCCCGCTGTCCTTCAGCCCAGTGAAATGTCAGTGAATCCTCTCATTGACCCCTTAGTTGACACAGCAGACATCCGAACAGAAATCAAACCAGCGATCGATCTTCTCGGCGAACCCTCGGACGAGTTTGTCGACCTCACAAACAACGTGACCGGCTCTCCCGACGACCTGGCCTCGGCTGTCAATTCTGTTGCAGAAGCAGCAAAAACCACGAGTGAGATCTCCTTAGAGGAGTCCAGCGATGAGTTTGTCGACCTAACTGGAAGTGAAGGTGAGGCGCCCAGAGGAGGAGCTGTTTTAGCCGATGTGACATTTGAAGCAGCGCCGGATACAAGTGAAGTGACCGGTGACGATAAAGCTGTAAGTGAGGCTGTGCAGGAAGCAGAGGAACCCCCTGCTGCTCCAGTCATTGACGTCTTTGGCGGTCTATCAGCTAACGTGCAGGAGCCACAAGGCGGCAATAAAATTCTTGATCCGTTGGTCAACCTCCTGAGTGAGGCTCCGCCTGCCGCTGATGCCAAAAAACCCAGCAAGGCCGCTGCCGCCGATCTGTTTGAAGATGACGGAAGTGACCTGTTCACTGAACCGCGACAGGCTAAATCTGTCAAGCAGCCCCAGAAAAGCCTCTTCGGCGATCCGGCCGAAGATCTTTTCGGCGAGCCGCTCGGCGCCGCCTCGAAGAAGACCATCAGCAAGGAGCAGAAGAACAAAATCGCCACACCCAAAGCTTCTGGGGATGTGGGCAACATTAGTGGGCCCCTGAAAAGCAGCAATCCCACAGAACCCGCCGATATATTTGCCGAGGAAGGCGTGACCACGGCGCCCAGCATCAGAACCACCGGCGCTGTCGGCTCAAAGACCAATGGAGTCCACTCTCAAGAGGACACTGACTTATTCACTGGTACGTCCCCTGTTTTACTACCTAAAATATGAGGATTTGTAATTTTCTACAATGCAAGCTAGAATAAAAGAAATATTTGAGTAATATAAGTGGCTTGAATGTGCTCCGTGTGAAGTATTTTCCCCTCTCTCAGAAGCCACAGTGGAGCTTTCTCTTGACAGTCCTCATAATGTGAGAAAGAAGGATGTAGGTGAGAAACCCTCTGCATCTGCTTCGGCATCCTCGCTGTCAGCAGCGACCAGCCTGACCCCGTCACCTTCTGCCACCCTGGAGGAGGTAAACAAATCTAACACACCCGTTTGTCCCTCTGCAGTTGGACAGTGTGTGACGAGTGAGTGGTATGAGATTTGTCTCCAATATTTGTTGCAGCTGGAAGAAGAGGAGGAGGAGGAAGAGGAGCTGGAGGACAAGTTTGACATCTCTGTTTCTGTCAAAGACCCAGAAAAAATTGGTGGGACTCTAGTAACAAAGAAGAAACCCAGCTGTAGCCCTTTTTATTCATAAATAATGTATTTTATTGCCTTCCAGGGGATGGGATGAACGCTTACATGGCCTACAAAGTAACAACACAGGTGAAAAACTAGTTTATTCAGTGAGTCATGTGATGTGTGCCGTCCAGGAAGTAGCAGGAATATTGGAATATTCCTGGCAGGATTGGTCTCAGCTCCATTGTTCCGTGTTTCAGACCACGCTGCAGATGTTCCGCCACAAGACCTTCACCGTGAGGCGGCGCTTCAGCGACTTCCTCGGGCTCTACGAGAAGCTTTCCGAAAAACACGGACCAAATGGATTCATCGTTCCCCCTCCACCAGAGAAGAGCATTCTGGGTAGGCTTCCACAAGCTTTTTCCCACTTCCTGGAATTAACCTTAATTGCATCAGTTTAAGGATGGGATGTTGTGTTGGGCAGGAATGACAAAGGTGAAGGTGGGAAAGGAGGATTCTTCCTCTGCAGACTTTGTGGAGAGAAGAAGAGGGGCTTTGGAGAGGTAAGAAGTTACGCACAGAAACCTTTGGCTGCTTTACTTTAGGTTCTTGTTGCCCCGGTGACAGAAGGCAAAACGGTTGACTTTTTATTTTTGTCTGGCAGGTATCTGCAGCGGGTGGTAGATCACCCATCTCTCCTGCAGGACCCCGACGTCAGAGAGTTCCTGGAGAGAGAAGACGTAAGCTGAAATCAAGATGTTGAATAATACGCGCCATTATTTTCCTCCTCATCCCAGATTTGTTGCTTTCTTAAAGTGTGCCGTGATAATTGCTGTTTCATCGTGTGTGTGTGTGTGTGTGTGTGTTCAGTTGCCCAGAGCGGTCAGCACTCAGGCTCTGAGCGGCGCCGGATTCCTGAAAATGATCAACAAAGCGACAGATGCCGTCAGTAAAATGACCATCAAGATGAACGAGTCAGACGTGGTGAGTTCACTAGTAAACAACCCGTCCTGTTGTTACCAACAGCTTTTCATTACACCGAAACTCTGATGTAACCGTAAAACCACAAAACCTCCTCATTTCAGCAAAACGTCACTCAGCTTCTTTTAAAAAAAAAAAAAAAGCTTCCAGAGAGATTAATAGATGAGAACCGTCTGCTTACAGGAGGAGTCGTCTGTTGCTATGGTCGACAGTGTTAATCTGGTGATCTGTAGCATCAAATCAGATTAACTTTGCTGGGAAGAATCATTTCCTCTGAAACTCTGTCAATCTGTTTAAAAGAAGGAAATGTTGCACAAATGATCACAACGATTAAGCAGCAGATATTACCGGCCGTCTGTCTCGCTGCAGTGGTTCGAGGAGAAGCTGCAGGAGGTGGAGTCTACAGACCAGTATTTCCGGAAGCTCCACGCGCTGGTCGAGTCCCTGGTTGTCCACAGGAAAGGTTTGTGATCTCTGATCTGTCCACAGCTTTTTATTAAAGTCCTGTGCTCATAATTTCTTAATTAAATGTGGAAATTGAATCACTTCTGGGGATGTTCACAGAAACATAAAGATCAACGATGCTCCCAGCTGATCAGTTTATTTGTCTCACCTCCCCACCCGGCAGAGCTGTCCTTAAATACCTCCAGCTTCGCCAAGAGCACGGCCATGCTGGGCAGCGCGGAGGACAACACGGCTCTGTCCCGGGCTCTCTCTCAGCTGGCAGAGGTGGAGGACAAGATGGAGCAGCTGCACCAGGACCAGGCCGCCAACGACACCTTTGGCTTCGCCGAAGTCATCGCAGATTACATCCGCCTGCTGGGAGCCGTGAGGGTACTGAGCAGAATCAGAAGTCAGATTATTCCGGATAATCAACGGCTAAATGCCCACAGCTGAATCTGTGTGTGTGTGTGTGTGTGACCTGCAGGGGTCGTTTGACCAGCGGATGAAGACGTGGCAGCGTTGGCAGGACGCTCAGACGGTGCTGCAGAAGAAGAGGGAGACGGAGGCGAAGCTGCTGTGGGCCAATAAACCAGACAAGCTGCAGTTGGCCAAAGAGGAGATTGTGGAGGTAAAACGCGGCTCCACCGACGGACCTGACTGACGCGTTTGTCCCGAGGCTTGAAATGAGCTTTCCCTTTTGAAGAGAATTCCTCCAGATGTCTCTTCTTCTTCTCACCCACTTCTCTTTTTCTTTCTTTTGAGTTGGTTCTGCTTTCTGTCCTCTGCCTCTCCTTTTTATCTCAGCCACGTGTTTGCGATGTCCGTTGTTATCTTTTGAGGATGTTAGCACAGCGCGCAGCCATTGAATGGAACCATTATGAATTTGTACTAAGCACTAAAAGGATAGTTTAACTACAAATGCACATTCATACTCTCACGTCATAAATTTTGACATGAAATGCAAATTAATTCTGTTTTTGTGGGTTTATCCGACATTGGTGCATTTAGCTTTTAACTTTTCCTTTTCTGGGTCGCAGTGGGAAGCCAAGGTGACGCAGTACGAGAGAGACTTTGAACGCGTCTCCGCAACGGTGCGCAAGGAAGTAATCCGCTTCGAGGTAGGGTGTCGGCCCACGCAGGGTCTCTTCAAGACTGTTCGGGCGCTCTCTGATTTAATGTTTTTATGCGCTCACAGAAAGAAAAGACCAAGAACTTCAAAAGTCAGATCATTAAGTACCTGGAGTCTTTGCTTCAGTCTCAACATCAGGTGAGTCCACGACAGAAATCCTGAAGTTGGTCTTGGCTGCAGCTGACTTTAGGAATTCCAGACAAACCCAATCCAATTCCCCAACCTGTTTTTTTCTGTTTCCTCCAGCTGATCAAATACTGGGAGGCTTTCTTACCTGAAGCTAAAGCGATCGCTTAATCCAGCAGCCCTCCAGACGACTGATAGGCGGCCTTTTCTCTTCTGATACACTTTACCTCTTGCCTTTAAAACCAAGGAAGATGTGTGCATTGTAAAGGGAGACACAATCAGCTTCTTTCTTTTTTTTTTTAAATCACCTTTAACATATAGCTCTGTATTCTATTGTATTGATAATTGTATATTTTCATTTAACCACCTACAGATATTTTCTTAAGTAGATAAAAAGAGTTTGCATTTACCTACAGAGATTACGGACAAACGGACGCGAGAGGAGATGAGAGGCTGCTTTGATACTTTGGGGACGGATAGTAATGGAGTCTTTGGTTCTCAGGATTTTCTCCCCTGGCGCGATCGTGAGCAGGTCGGCGTCAGCGGCGGAAAAACACTGTTTACAGCGCGGCCGCTCTCTCATCGGATGTTTCCGGGGTATCAAAGGGATTCACGTTCAGAGAATCAGAAATTAGGAGCACTTCCACCTGGTGGTTGAATGGGCAAACACCAGCCATGTTTTTGTTTTAGATACTCTTGAGGATTGTGGGGGGGGGGGGGGCTGTGGGGTGTCCAGGGGCATTATTGAGGTCTGTGGCCATGGTTGGGGTGGGGGTGGGGTGGGCGTGCTTAAAAACTACAGGAATGATTTCAATCATAGTGCAAACTTTAAAGTCGTCTGTGCCTTCCAGATTGGTGCTTTTTGTTATATTGTGCGGCGGTTTCCATGACGGCCAGAGTCGCTGGTGCTGGAGAGACCTGCTGTTTGTGGACCGCCGCCTGGGTGTCAGTTTGGCAGCAATGGCTACCCAGAGTCGAAGGCGTCACCCAAACTTCCATATCAGACCCGAGTGGAATTATTTCAGACAATCAGTGGAGGCTGTGGTCAGTCAGGGCGACGCGGAGCTGCGTTCAAGGTCGTGCTCCTCATTCGTGTGTTCACACGTGCTTGTTGAGGAGGTCGCACAGGGATAAAGAAACACGCTGTTTGATGAAAGGATGTTGGATGTAAACATACCCCCTTTGTACTGATAAATCTTCCGAGTAGCTTTTAATTTACTGTTTAATTCTTCAGTAAAATGAGATTTAAGACAAAACCATTAAAGCTTTACAGCCAGCTTTGATTCCATTCAAAGCTATTTTCATTACTAGATTTTTTTCTTTTTGTCCTTTTTAATACACAGTTGGGAGACACTTGTGTTCTACAACACTGAAAAGAAAAGTGGCTGTTGCTGCAGCCTCGTCTGTGTGAGCAGAGAAACGTCTTCAATAAAAGTTGCACTGTTTACACCTGGAAAATGCGCTGAGAAATTAATGTGGGTCTGTTGGGTATTTTTTCATTTCAAATCACACACTTAGTTTAAATAACTGACATTTATTATTTTACCAGAATTAAACTTTTGTGAAAAAAATTCATGCCTGTTATAAAGACCTGATAAATCAATGATTCATTAATAGCAGTTCATGTCAGTTTACAGGTAAATGTTACAATAGTGCTCATTTTAGCCTAAAATACTGTACCGGTACCTTTTTAATTAGCTTAATGTCCATTAAAAACCTGTCTTCTTAAGCAGCGTGTTGGAACCTGGTCCTCAATGGCCGTCACACCCAAAAGGGGTTTTCTGACCAACTAGGTAGTCAAGCCTCACCTGGGTTCCCACTCACCTTGGTGAAAACTGGCCGGGAGGACAGAGAACCCGGCTGGATCGCGGCCCTTGAGGACTGGCTTTCCATCCTTTCATTTTTAAAAACACATTTGTAGCATCGCCACCATTTTTGCTTTTTGCCTTATTGACTTGAACCCAATTGTGTTGGCAAAGGTTCGTGTTTCATTCCAGCTTTGGGAAGCCTGCGTTCACCTGTATCTCTGCGGCCAGTGTAAGAAGACTGGACACATTAAGTTGACCCTAACTTCTGCTCAGATCTGGTAACTTCAGGCTGAGAAACCTTTGTGGAGATCTTTGTGATTTAGACTAGTGTTGAAAAAAGGATTAAAACAGGGTGGGTGATCAGGCATTCCTTTTTTTTTTTTTTTTTTCCAAAGGCATTTTAATTAAAGAAATATTGACAGAACTTTAACTGACATAAGATTATTTGGCTGCAATAAGAAATGTAGGCAAGTGACATCAATTTTGTAAATATTTTCAATTCACAAAATTACACTTGATTTTTTTTTCAGATGTTAAGGAAAATAAACGAATCATGCTGCACCCAAAAACCCATCTAATGTTAGTACCTAGCACCGTGTTAGCCTTTCTAGGCAGGACTTGGTTTTAGTTAAATACAACAGAAGTGGACAGAATTCATTTCATCTTGTCTCGAGTTCTGGAGGAGGATGAAAACGGCGTCCTCGGCGCTCGGACATCAACGAGGACGACGCAGGTGTTTCTAAGTGACTCCGCCTCAACTCCGTTCAGAAAGGCGATGATGATGTAGTCAAGATGTCTGAGACGTCCTGAGGGACGTCCGGCTCGAACACTCAGGCGATATTTGTTTTTTCCACCTGTGCTGAGGACACACAGCCGAGGAGGGGGGGGTGTCTCCACCACAGCAGGTAGGATGGACCGGGGGGGGTCATTTTCAGAGGAAAGTCCGAGCGACATATCTGAGGTGTCCTCCGTGTCGGAAGATGATAACGTCAATCTCGCTGTCGAACATGGCGGTGACGCCGAAGGACTTCCCGTCGCTGGTCTGCAGGAACGCACAAACACACACGTCAGAATCGCTGAGCGAGGAACTAAAACCTGAGGGAAGCTTGTTCTTTGGCTGCTGCTGCCGGTTTTCCTACCTTCACTGTGAGCTGCTGCCTCGGACTCAGGCTGTCGGGCATCGCGAGAGTGAACTTCTCTTTCCCGCTGAGGCCCAGAGAATCGGCGTTCTGCTCAGGCAGGAACTGAAGCGGCATGATGCCCATGCCCACCAGCTGGTTCTTGTGCAGCTTCTCGAAGCTCTCGGCGATGACTGCGCGTACGCCCTGATGGAGAGGAAGCCGCCAAGGTCAGACAAGAGACGAGAAGGGAGAATGCTAAACATCACGTGAAGAAAAAACATGGACATTTAAGTTTACCAGCAGGTAGGGTCCCTTCGCCACCCAGTCTCGGGAGTTTCCGGAACCGTAGTCTTTTCCCGCCAAGATGATGAGTGGAATTCCTTCTTTCTGATAGCGTTCTGCTGCCTCAAAAACGTCAACCTGAGCAAAGAAGTTTAATCTGAAAGTGTTGCAACTGAAGCTGAAACAAACCAACTTAAAAGGTGAACTGCGCCCCTGGTGGCGATAGATGGTATAGCACCTAAACTATTGCTGTTAAATATCAGCTACGACAAAACAAAAACTCTAGGTTGAAGAGGTTTTCTCCTGATGACCTAAATTATCATAAACTCCCCAAACATAAAACATCAATGTCTGCTTGTAAACCAGATCCAGATCACCTGCAGCTGCACAATCTCGCTCCACATTTTCTTTAGTTCTTAATCTTTATTTATTCTGATGGTTTTAACGGTGACGTTTCCAACTATTTGTGTTTATTTCCTCATGTGGTCGTCAGATATTTGCGCTCACCGTCTGCCCTGATGGAATGTGCAAAGTCTTGGGGCCCGCTTTGCCGATGAATCTGTTTTGGAGCTTGATGCTGGCGAACGTGCCTCTGGTCATCACAGCATCGTTCCCTCGGCGGGCGCCATAAGAGTTAAACTCCCGAGGTGTCAGGCTGAAAGAAACATGGATAAATGATTAGCATTCTGACGCGATCTTGCGTTTTGTCTATTTTTGATATAAAGAACAACATTTTTCCTGACTGCTGCACCTCCAGACCAGATGCCTGATCCAACACTCACCGTTTGCTCAGCAGGTACTTGGCCGCGGCGCTGACCCTGGCGATGCTGCCAGCGGGAGAGATGTGATCTGTGGTCACATTGTTTCCGAGGAACAGTAAGACGTGAGCGTTCTCTATCGACTGAGGGGCTGGAACCTCTTTACTCTGAGGCACACGGACGTTGGGGTCAGTGTGATAAATCCCCCCACACACAGTCAAATCTGCTCGGAAGAGACCTACCAGCTTGCTGAAAAACGACGGTGAGCGTATATACGTGGACTTGTGATCCCAGGGGAAAACCACCGAATCTGGACACTCGATGTTGCTCCAGAACATGTTCCCTTTCTGGACAGACAGCACAGCCATGGTGGTTGGTACCAGTTAAAGCAGATGGACATCAGCCACACGTGAAGGAGAGAAAGATGGCGCTCTCACCTCTATCCTTTGTCTGAGATCCTTGAAAATGGAGGAAATGATTGTGTCCTCTTCCGTCTCCCGGACCTCCTCCCTGGAGGGCCAGATGTCACGGAGATACACCTCCTTCCCTTCTGAAGTGACGCCTGCACCACACAACGAGAGATGACGCTACACCAACCTCATTACTTCAATGTGTCTGAACGAAAGTCTAAATCCAACAGAAGCGGATCCAGTCCTGCTCTTTCCTCACCCAGAGGCTCCTGCTCAAAGTTGATGGCTACAGTCCCAGCAAGGGCATAAGCTACCACCAGGGGAGGTGAGGCCAGGTAGTTGGCACGCACGCAGGCGCACAGGCGGCCTTCGAAATGCCTGTTGCCAGATAAAACGCCACAGGCTACCAAGTCACCCTAAAACACAGGACGGGATTGAGATTTGAACCTTGTGACGGGCAACTTAAATCCTAGAATGTGACAGAGACGCTTCCCACCTGTTTGATTGCATCCACAACAGGTTCAGGAAGTGGAGATGTGTTTCCTACACACGTGGCACAGCCGTAACCTATCACCTCAAAGCTGTGGCGTGAAAAAATCCTTCAGCATTAAATATTTATCCTCTTTTTCAAGTGAAGAGCATCAGTCTAGACCAGGGGTGGGCAAACATTTTGATTCGTGGGCCACAATGGGTTCTAACATTTGACAAAGGGGTTGGACCAGGAGCAGATGGATGGATGGAGTGCTTTGGTAACCTCACCTCATTGGAGAAAAAATACACATCTTGGGATATGGAGAAAACATGTGCTTTAATTTCAAATGAAAATGAAGAGAAGCATTACAACAAAATATCTGACTTTGGAATGAGTCTTAAAACACTTAAAATCAAATGAATAAAATGTGCCTTTTTAAAAAAAATTAATAACCATTTCTATTTTAAAGTACTGAAAGTTCTGTTATCCTTCAGGGTATCACCATCACTCTCCTCCTGACTGTCTTTTTTCTAGTGGGAAAACACCAGAATTGCAGTGAAAATTTAACATTAACAAGGTTTATTCATTTAATTTTTCAAGTTTGGCGGGCCGGATTAAAACGTTTAACGGGCCGCGTGTGGCCCCCGGGCCTTAGTTTGCCCATGCCTGGTCTAGACGAAACTCTGGTGAAATGTCTCAGCAGCTTTTGAGGCATAAAATAAGACATGAATATATACAAAATAAATACAAAATCTCCTTTGTTTGTCATTTGAACAATGAAACCAGAATAGTGAAAAGAATAAAAGAAAAACATCTTGAAATGGAATACAAGAGCTAAAGAGACCTAATCCAACTATAATATTTATTTTCACAGTAACATTTATTTTCTGTTGATTTAACTGTGAAATCCTGGGGCTATTCTGTGGCCAGTGTTGTGCTTACTCTCTTCACTCTCCCTTCTTTGACCTTTTCTTTGTAATGCTACATGAGCTGCAGGCTGCCTGAGTGAGTGGGTTCATTCCAGGTCGTGTTCCCGAGTGTGTGTGTGTGTGTGTGTGTGTGTGTGTGTGTGTGTGTGTGTGCGCTCCTACCCAAGCTGGCTAAAGTAAGGCAGGACTCCACTTGTATTGAGGTAGTGTGTGACCATGCCGACGCCAGGAGCAAGGCTGGTCTGAATGTAGGGTCTGACAACAAGCCCCGCCTCCACCGCCTTCTTGGCCAGCAGGCCTGTCAATCAAAGCACAGATTAATGAAGCACCAGGAATAAAATATTGGGAATGACAGATCCTGGACGTGGGGCGCGCCGTAGCTACCTGCGGTCAGCATGGCTGATGGGTTGCAGTTGTTGGTGCAGCTGATGACAGAGGCGATGACCACTGAGCCGTGCACGAGCTGGTACTCCTCACCACAATGCAGGAAAGGAATTCTGATGTCCTGCTTCTCCTTGGAAATGTGAAATCCTTTAAATCCAACCTGTGAGGAAATGACTTGTTGGATTATCCCTCACAAAGGCAGAGGGGCCGAGCAGTTAATGACTCGTGACTGTTGAGCACCTTCTCATCAAGGCAACTCTGGAAGTCTTCTTTCATGCTGCTGACAGCCACTCTGTCCTGGGGCCTTTTGGGCCCGCTCACTTGGGGCACCATGGAGCTCAGATTGATCTCGATCACCTGCTCAAACATGAACTCTTTTTATTCCCCTCGACAAGAAAAGAAAATCCCAATTTTAACAATTACAACAGCAGCTGTAAGAAGTGATACCTCAGAGTACTGGGGGTCTTCTGAGGGATCTTCATAACTTCTGAAGATTTTTACAGCCTTCAAGTAAGACTCCATCAAATCAAGTTTTTCCTGGCTGAAATCTGGAAAAATCAAACGGTTGGTGATTAATGGACCGTTTGGAATTATTAAAAAAATAACACCCTGTCACTGAGACGACTCACTCGTCTTTTTAAAGTGCTTGAGTGTGACTTGGTCGATGGGAAAGAAGCTGACGGTGGCGTTGTACTCTGGGCACATGTTGGCGATGGTGGTTCGGTCGGGAGCTGACAGCTGAGAGACGCCAGGTCCAAAAAACTCTACAAACCTCCCGGCGATGGCCGCTTGTCTTAAATGCTAAACAGTCACAGAACAAAAACAAAGAAAGACAGAGACCAGAAACTCTGAGTAAACACTGGAACTAATGAGATGTCCTCAATACGTAGATTCTGTAACATTCTTCATTAACACGGGCAGCGGTACCTTAGTGATGCCGAGGACGATGTCTATGGATGTGGTCAGAGGGTTGATGGAGCCGACTAGCTTACAGCCCACCACCTGAGGGAGGGCCAGAGGAACTGGCTGGCCCAGCATCACAGCTTCAGACTCAATGCCCCCGACTCCTGGTGGAGGACAGAAAACAAAGTTCTGAAAATGTGAATCACCAGAAAACCGGCACATTGGGGCCAATTCAGAGAGAAGAAAGACTCACCCCAGCCCAGGATCCCCAGGCCGTTGACCATGGTGGTGTGCGAGTCAGTTCCCACCACACTGTCGGGGTAGATGAAGCCGTCCGTCACCTGGACCACTCTGGACAGATGCTCTAGATTCACTTGATGGACAGCACCGACATCCGGAGGAACCACATTCACATTTTTAAAAGCGTTTGAACACCACTGTTTGGGTAGAGAAAAAAAAGGAATATTTATATTCCAATGGGGGAAATGCAGTCATGTTAATTACTGCAATTGAGTGGAATCTTCTCCACATTGTACCTTAAAAAACTGAAGCCTCTCTTTATTCCTGCTAAGTTCCATTTCCTGATTCTTCAAGGCAGTTTCCGTTCTTCAGAAAGAAAAGAAAAACAACACCCGCCATGTATCGCGAGGGAAATGGGAGTTTGGTGAGGTGGTATGAAATATAACAGGAGCTGTAAATGTCAGCAATGCCTGAAACTCACTCAGACACGGGCTGCAGGTGGAATGGACAGAGGAGAGGCGTGTTCTCGATCTGCTGGACAGATCCTCCAGGTCGACCTGAGGAGGCTGGCAGGTCACTGCAGGCAGCTTTACTACAGGAGCCCTGTTGGCCACCACACTGGGATCCTCTGGACAGGGGCCTGGAGGGGGCAGGTCGGGAAGGATTCTGACTGTGGTTTGAACCAACGCCACCACCAGGGTTTGGAGTATTCTGTATTGCACTGTGAAGCAAAAGGACTGTTATAAATGTGGCATTATAAAGGCAAACAAAGAAACACGTACTAACCATTTACTATAATCGATCTGTAACGAGTGATCTACGACGAGGTCTGTGGGACATTTAGGGTTGACGAGGCTGGGATCTACTCCATGTTTGGCAACAGCATCCCTCATAGCTGCTAAGTCCACCATGGCAGGAATTCCACTGTCAACACAAACCAAGGAGGGAAATATCAGATATCGTTCGCTTCCATGACAGGGATCATCGTCGATCTTAGTGAGACTCACGTGAAGTCCTGGAGGAGAACTCTGGCTGGAGTAAACACCACCTCAGCTTTATTCTGCTGCTGCTGCCAGTCCAGGATGTTCTCAACATCCTCCTCTTTAGTGTAGAAACCATCACAGTTACGGATTGCTGCTTCCAATAAGACACGGATGGACAGAGGCAGCTTGTCTGCAGAGTACCAGAAGCCCAATTAATGATGACACACATCTTTGTGTGAATGATTTAATGTTTTCTATGCTATAACAAATTAAAACTCTATCCTCACAATAGGAACAATCGTTTAGATGTTGGTGAACTCACCATATCTGGGATCATCTAATTTCTGTGGATTGAAAAACTTGATTTGGCCATCTTTCAACCCTTCAATTAGATTGCTATACGGGTGCGCTGCAGAGGGAAAACAATCATTGTTAATACCTGTGGTGCCATTAATTCATTTTTTTTACCCCCACTAATTCTTAATCTGTCCATCACAGGACATACATGCCACTCACGTTCACACTCAGACATGCTCTCTTATGTTGTGAAGCGAGATGAACAGCATTGCATTCTCCTCAGAGAAAAATCTGGTAATCTTAACCTGCGGGACATCATCATGTTCTATACGCCTGTCCAGCTGCTGTCATGGAAAAGGATTTTGCCCATTCGTGCAGTAAAGTCCAAGCCAAGCCTGTGCAGCCCTCATCTCCTACTTCTGCACCATGAATGTCAAAAAGCTTAACTTCTATCTTCCTCATCTACAATCTTTCCTTTAAATGGTGGATCACTCATGTTGGCACACCAGCAAAACCATTAAGACTGAACAAAAACGAACAGAAAAACCACGCAACCTATCTTAATCTACAGAAGCAGTCATTACCCTCAGGTAAAGGAGCTAGCACGTTCTGTGGAATGTAGCTTTTTTTTCAGATCATCTAAAAGCAGTCTGCAGATCCTTAATGCAATGCAATATCCCTGATCTTACTCAAATAATGCAATGCACAATGCAAAATCAGCACCACTAAAAAGGGGCAAACTACCTGAAACACTACTGCAGGTGCTGGACACTTGTGAAGGCCTGTTGGCTCAGGTGTACCAAGGATATGCACTAAAACTGAGCTAACACGGTATTATTCTGCATGACTGTTACCCTGTTATAAACCATAAACCTGATCCAACCCGCGACCCTTGTCTACAATATAGTATTGGGATAAAGAACAGAGCTAACGAATGTTAACTTAGCTAACTGGTTCTTATCGTAAAGCACACACTCGAGCTACTTATCGCGTCACTGCTGAAATTGCGGTACGACCTCCGAGATAAAAGAAAAAAGGCTACTGATGGGGGGTTTTAGTTTAAATTACTCATTGTGTTGATAACGGAACAGAGTAGATGCTACATTTAGCCTGTCGAGTTAGCACATTTAATGGCTATGCTTGTGTAGATCAATCATTGGCAGGCTAGCTAATGTTAGCCTTTTTATCTCCAGTTTGCCGTTAGTACACTCGGTATAGCGGTAACTAAACACGAGCATCAGCACTCTCGGGGAATGGAGGTACGTCTTAGAGGTATCCCAGGTTTAAGGACCGAATGTCGACCGGCTGGTTAAGGTTAGCAAAAGACACCGCTTTACCTTTGACAGAGGAAGTGTGCGCCATGATGACTTCTGAAATCAACACGACCCCTTCGCACGACTGCGCTGCTGACACGGAGCCGCCCAATCAGAGAGCAGAGATCCGTGGCCACGCCCCCTCAGTGGTGGTGACGAAAATAAAAACATTTTCATAATTCGCGTGACTAAAATCCATCAGATTTAGCCAATTAAGTGGCGTCACATGGATTTATACTTATGGTGCCATTTGATGGCGATCCCATTTTTAATGAGCAGAACTTGGATCAGTTTATACTGGCCTCGGTCACTTTGAAATTTAGGCTTGACCTTTCCCTACCCGATTTACTCATTTCGCTAGAGCTTAGTTATTTATTGTACGAACTATGGCTCGCTATATCGAGTAATATGGTTATTGTATCAAATGGCAATTTTTTGTGCTGAAAATTAAGGTCAACATTGATACAGTTTTTTAAAAGGAAGGAAAAACACTTATTTGTCTCACTGAGAAAAAGAAACTGTATTTACATTTCTAAATGTTCCCAATATGTGGTAATTACACCCCAACCACCCAACGAGTTTGTCTGCCAACGTACATTACTCGTGTTGTATTCAATAAACTATTTAGACGAAGATAAACCGTTTTCATTAGAATCCGTTCGTGTCTTTTTGAGTGATTCTGCTAACAGACAAACAAACGCCAGCTGTCATAAATCCCCTTGGCGGATGTAATAACAAAAAACAGACACCGCAGTCTTCCGTATCACGTGACGCGTTCCTAGCGATAACGCAGCAATCAACGGATATGACGTTGAGTTTGTTGCCTTCAAGCAACATTCGACAAAAAATCGGTTGCGGTAAACATAGAACCCTTCTATGCAAACTTTCCAGCATTCATCGATTGCGTCGATTAAATGATTTATAACAATCTCATGAACCTCTGGCCCAATAAGAAAATAATTAACCAACACATACACTAACTACACCATACTGGTAGGTCAATATCGTAGTTTTTGTATAGGTCGGTTGAGTTGCTTTTCAATTAATATTACATAAGTTGTGTTTTTTTGATAGTAGTTGATCAGGGGAAAAAAAATCAACGTCACTGCTCATTACACGAAGTGTGTACGCGAACAGTCTTCGCTAGTTCATTGTACTTTGGTCAAAACTCCTACTTTTAGGTCAAACCCTGAATGCCGCATCGCAAGTTAAGTAAACCAGAAGAAAGTCACCGTAATAATACCTCTGTTGCTGGAATACAATGAAAAACTATTTCAGGTATTATGGTGATGTTAGAGTACATACTGACAGTTTGCATCGCGCAGTGGTGAAACATAGTCAATAGTCTTTAACCTTATATTTGCCCTAAGCAGTAATGGTCGGAAGGCACGACCCACCGTGTAGCCGAGCAGGCCGAGAGAAGCTCGTTTTCACTGCAGTGATCGCAGGGGAGGAGAAAGGTGAATACGAGCTGCATGATCTACCGACAGGTATATTTAATCCATGTGTTTATTTGGGTTATTTCCTAACGCGGCTAAAGTATCCTCCTAGCTAGCATAAAACCCAGGGCGAGCACACGCTGTGCCGTTGCACGTGCCTCCTCTGCTGACCTGTATTATGCCAGAAAGTGTCTTGATTCTAACGTGTAGTCAACAAAGTTGTCACATTCTCCTGCTAATGATCGTCTTGGTTTCAGCGATTTGAGCACACCCCTAGCTGCCTCGCACAGTAAAACCTTCTCTTCATCCTATGTTTCCTATTAAAACTGCACATCGTTCGTGTTCGCCTGCTTCGTGCATGTTTTGCCGCCTCCATTTGCAGCTGCAGCGGGTCGTTCGGGACTAACATGAGCGACGGCTGCACTGGATGTTCAACAGTGTCGGGGTTTAAACGAGGCCCTGGAAGTTTTGACTTTCATTCATCTTCAGCGTATTTAATGTAAAACCACACAGAGCCTCTTTATTGGGGCGATGGTTTTGGTTTTGTTTTTTTTGTATTTGTGCAACACATTGTGTAAACACGCCCGGACTAGTTCCTGCTTGTCAGTAACTTTCAATTGGTTCTAGCATCTCAAAACAAAACATTGCACTGACCAAAACATTGACTGTCAACCTAGAAGGAAAAAGCTGTTATTGATGTAAATGTAAGATGTGTTGTTCATTACAGGTGTGATGGTGGTCAGAGGGGCAATGACCAGCGATCTATGGCTGTAGGGTTGCAGGACTGCCTGAGCCGGCACCATGCAGCAGAAAGGTGCTATCCAGATTATCGAATGGGAGGACCTGGACAAGAGGAAGTTCTATTCCCTGGGTGTGTTCATGACCTTAACCACCAGGGTTACAGTCTACCCTGCCAGTGTCATTCGCACTCGGCTGCAGGTCCAGAGAGGGACGGCGCTCTATTCCGGCGCCATCGATGCTTTCTGTAAGATCCTGCGAGTCGAGGGGGTGCAAGGCCTTTACCGTGGCTTCATGGTGAACACCTTCACCCTGGTCTCAGGTCAGGCTTACATCACCACGTATGAACTGGTGCGCAAGTACGTGTCGCAGTACTCCCCCAGCAACACGGTGAAGTCAGTGGTGGCTGGGGGAGCCGCGTCCCTGGTGGCCCAGACCATCACCGTGCCCATAGATGTGGTGTCGCAGCAGCTGATGATGCAGGGACAGGGAGAGCACCTCACCCGCTTCAAGGTCAAACCCAAAATGGTGCTCACCACAACCAAGCACAGACCAACTTTTGGGCAGACGCGGGACATAACAGTACAAATATTTGCCGCTGACGGTTTCAGGGGCTTTTACAGAGGTTACGTGGCGTCTTTGCTCACGTACATCCCAAACAGTGCACTCTGGTGGCCTTTTTATCATTTTTATGCAGGTAAGGAAGGAAATATGTGGCTCGTTTAGTCTCATTTACTTGAATACTCATTGTTGATTTCTCTTCATGTAACAGAGCAGCTGTCCCTGTTAGCACCAAGCGAGTGCCCCCATCTGATTCTGCAGGCTTTGGCAGGACCAATGGCAGCAGCAACAGCCTCCACCATTACCAACCCCATGGATGTTGTTCGAGCCAGAGTCCAGGTAAAACCAGTAAACACCAGTAAACCGCGAGCGACAAAAACTACTCGGCCTACAACAGCAGTTAGTTGGTGTTGAGCGTTTAAGCGTAAATCAAATATCTGCACGTTGAGTTGGCGCCTGCTGCCACTTCCTCTCTTTCGTCAAATTTCTCATTTTTCAGCTTGTTGACTACTGGATTCACATTTTTGCAGCTGCACACTTTTACATTACTTCCCTTTTTTTCCCTTTGGAAGCAGAAGTTAGGAAACAGTCCAACTCTTAAGTTGAGTTGCTGTGCTGGAGCTCAGGGTCGCGTCAACATCAAATGATGTTTGGTAAATGTGTGAGTGAGGGGAACTAAACGTATTTACAGATCAGAGCTCATGAAATGCTGTATTATCTGTTGAAGGTGGAGGGCCGATCATCTGTTATCAAGACCTTCAGGCAGCTGCTGGTGGAGGAGGGGGCCTGGGGGATGACCAAGGGGCTGTCGGCTCGCATCATCTCCTCTCTGCCCACGTCGGTGCTGATCGTGGTGGGATACGAGACGCTGAAGAGGCTGAGCCTGCGGGCTGATTTGATTGAGTCCAGACACTGGTGAGACTGCAGAGAGCTGAAATAAGGCCAACACACTGCAGACGGATGTGAACTTTTAAAAGAGGGGACAGTGAGACGGTGGTGTCCATCCTGTGATCAAGCCTATCTACACAAACTCATTCTGGGTTGGGAAACCTTTGATCCCTTTTGATCAACGCCTCCTGCAACCCAGGGCTTTAGCAACCTTGTCAGGATCTACTGCCACTTTCATCGTGTTTTAAAAGCATACGCGTGATCTACGATCTGTATTTTAATTAATTAGTGATTGTGAGAGCACTGGAAAAGCACAGTGTCACCACAGTGTGCCAGTTCTGAGGTAAAATTTGCATTCCAGAAAAAATCTGTACATCCAAGGATCCCACTTTAAATTTTGACAGCAAGTAAAGGGATTTTAAAATATCTGTTACTTGTTTCACTATGTTCTCCCCAAGTTTATTTAAATGGAGGCCAGCTAAGTTACAGGAAGAGAAATATTAAATGTTTCTCAGAGGTCAGAGTGAAAGCTGGTCAGAATCTTTTTGTGTATGAAGAGGCGCCTAGAAATATTCACTCACCAGCCATTTTAATGGGTCCACATTGCTTGTAAAAGGTTGGACCCCTTTTGCCTCCAGAACTGCCTTAATTCTTTGTGACATACATCAAGGTGTTGGAGGCATTCCTCAGAGATTTTGGTACATGTTGACATGATGGAATCAGGCGCTTCTGCCGATTTGTCGGCTGCTCATCAATGATGCAAATCCCCCGTTAGACATCCCAAAGCTGCTCTATCGGATTGAGATCTGGCGACTGTGGAGAAACCAGTTTGAGATGATATGAACTTTGTGACATGGTGCATTATCCTGTTGGAAGTAGCCATGAGAAGATGGGTCCACTGTGGTTATAAAGGGTTGGACATGGTCATCAACGATACTCAGGTAAGCTGTAGCGTTTAAACGAAGCTCAATTGGTACTAGGTGACCGAAAGTGTGCCAGGAAAATATACCCACCATTACAGGCACAATGGATCCATGCTTTCATGTTGTTTATGCCAAATCTGAACTCTAAACCGTACAGACAGTATTTTCAGAGATGCTCAGTCCAGCCTGTCCGGCACAAACGACCACATTACATTCAAAGTCACTTAAATCCCCTTTGTAACCCCATTTTGATGCTCTGCTTGAATGTCAGAAGGTTGTCATGACCACATCTACATGCCTAGATGCATTGAGTTGTGGCCATGTGATTGGCTGATTAGCTATTTATATTAACGAGCAATTGAATATTTGTACCTGTAAGGTGGCTGGTGAGTGTTCAGCCAGGGACAAGGATATACTGCTGTTCTGTACAGATTTAAAATTGGAAGTTGTTATATTTCCCACTGTGGATCAGAGTGTTGTGATGTTTTTCTGTCATTCAGGGATTAAATCCACAGCCTTTTATTTCTGCTGTGTGGTGTCAGTGAAGTCACTCCACATGTCACCAGCTGGATGGAGGGTGCTCTATTTGTATTAACCCACTAATGTATAATTTTAAAAAGAAAATTTTAAAAGTGTGACAGTGTAACACATTTTAAAATATTAGCAATAAAAATGTCTACTTCACCCTCATGGCTAGAAAGTAGCGTCTTACATGCCTGAAATAATAAATAGCGTATCTGGCTGCAGTACCTCTGGATGCCCATCAGGGGGCGCATGTTGGCTATTCGCTGCTGCAGCCTCGACATGGAGACGTTGAACATAAACGCGAGCGCGCGCGCGTGTGTGTGCAGGATTTGACGTTTCATGAAAACTATCTTGTTAAATGTTCTAAATCCAAATACATTTTATATTTGACAAAGACGGGGACATTTTTCTTTTACATCAGCAAATTTCTGATATAAAAAAATGACTATTCGCAACCAGTGAAGTAAGAAAATGCAAAACAAAACTGTACAAAATCACACTTTAATTAGGCTCCTGTGGCCCAGTGCAAAAAAAAAAAAAAAATCCATCAAAATAAACAATGGCCTCTGATCGTCCTCTCCTTGGTCACATGGGGCAGTCGTAGATGTGAATGGCTCGGTCGTCCCCTGCTGAGATGATCTTTGATCCGTTGCTGTTGTATTTTACACTCCACACCTGGAAAGAAAAGAATTATGAACCGCTGAACTAAATATGTTTCTGTGACGCATCATTAATCTAACATGTGCAAATCAGACCCTCGCTGGCTGCCTGTTGGCCCCTCAGGTTCAGGATGCAGGTTTTGTAATCATTTTTTAGAGACAATCTAATGAGGCAGAATGAGCCGCCTCTGATCCCGTGAGAGGCTGCTGTGTTTCCATCCGCACGCCAGCCCCCCCACAGGCAAGCAGAACATCTAATATATGAGATTATTGGTTTTGCCTGAGATGAACCATCACAGGAGGGGCGGCGCTCCTACACACCCCTACTGACGCCGACCAGCACAACACAGCAGTTGTGCACTGAGGTCTGGAGAAGTTGCGTCACCTGATCTTGGTGGTCAAAGAAAGTGTTGATGCACGCTCTGGAGCCGGCGTCCCACACCTTCACGCTCTTGTCAGACGAGCTGCGGGCAGCAGAGAACAGCGAATATTTTTAATGCCTTTTATTTCTTCAAACTCATGTTTTTCAAGTTTTACCTTGAGACAAAGTGGGTGTTGTCTGGGGAGAAGGCCACATTAAGAACCCAGGACCCGTGTCCGCTCAGCGTGGCAGCTAGGTTAGCATGTTGCCTGTAAATGAGAATCTTCTATGTAGATCTTATTGTACTTTTTAAAATTTCTGTAACATTCCTTTAGATAAGCTTGGAAGAAGCCGGTCGACAAGCTTCCGGCTCGACTCACACATCGTATATTTTGATGTAACCGTCGTCGGAGGCGGTGACCAGCAGCTGGGAGTCGGGGGAGAAAGTGAGGGATCTGATGGGCATGGCGTGACCTGAACAGAGGGGAAACAGTCTGCTTGCATCAAGTCACCTTTAACTCTGAAAAAAACTGTTATTTTAAATGTAGCATTATTTCTAGTTGTGTTTGATGGTGGATTTAGGTCAGGGGTCTCTGAAAATCACCTAATTGAAAATACCCAACTCACCTTCCAGTGTGTGGAGAAGTTTCCCAGTGGCGATGTCAAAAATATTGATGATTCCGTCGATCGCTCCGCTGGCCAGATACTTTCCATCAGGGCTCTGAGGGGTGAACCGGCAATTAAAAGGGTTATTGATTAAAGCATCTTTAGCATCATAGCTCACTGTTAAACATTTGAACCGGCAGAAAACTATTTTAGCTATGAAGCAAATGTCAACTGAGATAAAACAGGATTTTATGGCAAGTTCTTCTTACATAGGCTATACTTAGAATGAATTTCCCTCGGGTATCCAGAGAATATTCCTTCTTGCCACTTTCCACACCAAAGATGTTGACCTTGCCGTGATGGCTTCCTGTGGCAATATGCTTAGAGTCTGGGGAGAAGGCGACCGACCATGCATCGACTAGAGGACAGCACAGAGAAGGAAAAGGTTTATTTTAACAGAAATAAGTGCAATGCTTCATCTACCTATGATATAATTTGACTTTATGTATTACTGTCTCATTACTGCATTGTTCAAGGCTACATTTTCTACATCACAAAATAAATCTTTAATGCACTGACATGGACCAACTGCTGAGGGGACCCGAGCGTCACTAATAGAAGGTGACATGGCATTTACCACAACCTCGTTCAACACACACACTTATTGGTGTGGACTTTCTGAACAGCAAACCGAATAAAAAAAAACAAAAAAAACCCACCCTCCTTATGTAAATGACGCTGAGCCAGTAGAGCAGCTGTTAATCCTTCTAGTCTTCTGTAACATTAGTCTATTAGAACCGATTTATAATTTATTTGAAGGTTGCACAAGCAGGTTGACTAGTGTGAGTCAAAAATCAGAACGAATGTTGGTGTTAAAATGTTATTCCAATACAAGTAAATTCATAAAATGCCAGCCTTGAATATTGGTCCACGCTTACCTGGTCCAGCATCCATGGACTTAATCTGTTTTCCAGACTCGAGATCCCACAGACGGATGTGTGCATCCAGGGAGCTGGAGGCAGCGATGGCTCCATTGTGACTGATGTCCACTGACACTACCCCCAGCTGGTGTCCCTCCAGAGTCCACTGCAGCTCCAGCTTTTCATCTGACCTGCAGGCGCAGTGTGGGGGAAAGAATAACCCCGACGTCAGGGCAAATTAGATCAACATTCAGGCAAAAAAATATCAAATTCTACTCTTAGTGGTGATGATATTAGGTAAGAATCTGGACAGTTTTGGATAACTGGTGCCTTTCACGATAAATGACTGATTATCCAACAGCTCACAGTTACTGGTTGTCATTACGACAAAGAGATACGGTTTACATTTTGAAACAATGTTTAACTGTTTAAACATTGTGTTATTGGTATTTTCATAAAAACAAAGCCACTCACCATTTCCAGACTTTCACCATGTCATCTAATGAACCTGTGATGATAGTTTCTGTCCCATCTGCCTCACTTTTACCCCACGCTGCTGTCCAGATAGCATCATCGTGGGCTAAGAGGGAACACATGCACTCTTCATACTTTGTTCTCTTAATGTTAGCGCTTCAATAGAAACCATGCAGTAAAAACAAGCAGGCTTCTATATGGAAACTGAAATAAATGTTTCCAACCTACCGTGTTCTTGCTTGAAAAGAATGCTGTACTGAAATAAAAGAAACAGTAACAGTAAATATTTTACCCATAAAATAGGAGGCGCTCAAAATGAAAGTGAAGTTGGTTGAACTTGTTGCTTACTTGAGTGCTCATTTTTGGTTCTGAGAGTCACATTCAGTCAGACAGCTAACCTATAAAAACATTAAGCGTTTTACATTCTGCACCAGCTCCTTGCAAATGTATTCATGTTAACAACATGTTAACACAGTAAGAATGGGATACATTTTTGAGTTTAACCACACCATTTTAAGTTTAACCGGTATTAATGTGAGGAGAATTTCCACATGAGTAATAGCATTTTAGAGATTTCTAGACATTTATGACCAGAACAAACTGCAAGTGTTTTAATCTCTTTGCTGGTTGAAGTACCATTGTGAAATATAAACTTTAGCGGGAGCTAACGTCGACTGACAGCTTAGCGCTACATTGATTCAGCAATGAAACCCAGTCAGCAGATCTAGATTATCGCCTCGTTTAAGAAGCAACATGCTGTATGGTGACGATTGTATCATTTTAAATATATCGATAAATATAAATATACCCATACCTTGAATTCAGCTAGTATGGGGTTTCTTCGATTAAGAGTTCCCGTGTATTCATAAGGGAGAAGCCATAACAACGACGAAACTTCCGGTTTGTTCTTCTTCGTTTTTCTATACCAGTTAACTAATAAGCGCACAGAGCTCTACTGCCACCAGTGGACAAAAAGCGTTGCTTCATTGGGAAAATTGGTAATTGAGTTGTTCGCTATTATTACAAAATTATTCAATTACGTTTTTAGGATAATATTAACAATAATACACACTAATCAGTGATGATTGTTTCGTAATCATTCTGTTTACATTAATTATGTATTTGATTATATAAGCACTGTTATGCAAGTCTTGCTGCAAGATAGAGTCTAATGGTCAAAATCCTATTTTAAAAAATGTAAATGTATCTTTACAGTCTGTGAGCAAGTAAAGTGGCCGGGAACTGAGGGTGTGGTTTTGCTGATCAGGCTGTGATGATGAACTGCAACAGAGGGGCCCCACCCAACCTGAAAACAGGGGCAAACAAGCAGACAACAACAGGATCACACAACAGGAGGAAACCCTTACAGACAGCTCTGCCACTTAAGTCCGGCTTAAATAAAGTGTCTTGTTAAATAATGATAATTTTAATTTTTTTTCCTTTTGCATGATAAGTTAAGCTAAAAATCTGTTCTTCAGAGACTGATGTTGGATATGAGGATGCAAAAATTTGTAAAGGCTTTTAAACTGTTATTTCTATTTCCTAGCTGAAATCATCTGGAGATATTTTCACAATCCAAGTAAAAATCCACTAAAAAGTTCAGACTCAGTCCTAATTTTGGTTGGTGAGCTTCAGCACACACATCTTTCATCTATTTTTGTAATGCTGCATTGTGACAATAAATTTTAATAGGAGGTACAACTTTTTTTTAAAGTTGTGTCTGCAAAAAGAATACAGTTGTATTTTTTCCTTAATCACCATTAAATTATTTATGTACACTGCAAAAATATGTAAAGTGTAATTACAAAATGTACATTGTATTCTTTAGTAGGACTGGGCAGAATGCCAAACATTTTGTATTTTGCAAAAATAAATTACCTGCCAATTTTTTAAATCTGTTTTTCTTATCTGTTTCTATAGAAATGACACAATATTGATGACAATCAATGCAAAACCTACAGTTTTGCCCCCCTGTACTCATAGGGCAGCATTTTTGGGAGGGGTGGGTGGCCCTCCTCCCATTGAGGACAGTAGCTATAAAGACGAGACTGCTGCTGGTGTACTGAGAGACGCTGTAGAGGTGAGAGCGAGTGAGCAGAAATATACATTTACAGGACGCCCAGAAACACACACTTGCATTTTAAGAGTGTGATTCCAGAGCGGAGGGACAGGAGCACAGGGAAGCAGGAGGAGGGTGAGAAAGAGTCAGAGGACAGAGCGAAGCATCACATCGGTGTGGAACAGGCTCCTTCAGCAGCTCTCTGCGCTCAGCCTCAGCAGACATGCCAAACTTTGCCGGCACCTGGAAGATGAAGAGCAGTGAGAATTTTGATGAACTTCTCAAAGCCTTGGGTAAGCCCTCTCTCTTCCTCCCTCTTGATTTCTCACAGCAAATCCCTGCATGAGGTTGCCTATCCATCATGCCCATACAGAAAAGGGCTTTCTTGTTCTTTGAGAATGGTATGCCGGACTTCCAACAGCATGGTATTGTTGGGAGAAGCTCATGGGAAAAGATGCCTGAGGTGATGCGGAGGAGAACTCAGGGGAGATATGAAGCACTGGATGATGAATTCCTGCCTAAACAGACGTGGTATTGTTATATGGGGCGAGGGTGGCAAAACATTATTTATGTTAAGGATATAAGTAGGCCGGTGTGAGCCCAGTGCTAATCTCCTGTGTCCCATTTTTAAGAGAAAATCATTCCTTTCACCGTCTGAGTTAAATGATGAAGATGCTTTTAGGTTTGGGCCAGTTTAACTGGGTCATTCAATTGTGTTGCGGCGTTTCGTCACGCTGAAGCAGACAGAACAGGCCGAGGGTCTCAATAATAAGGCTTAAAGTGTTCAGGAGGGGACTTATTGTGAGTCCAGGGAGCTGCTGGAACCACTCTCCCGTTAGCTCATTTACAACAGGAACCTTTAGGCATTAAAGTGGAAACCCAAGACTGTTTTGACGAGTTCACTGTCCTGCTGCTGCAAATATTCTGTCAATATTCAATCTGTAGCTAAAACTAGTCACCAATAAACTGATTAATTATTCTGGATTACAATCTTCCCACAAGTTTATTTCACTATGAGAAATTGATCGGTCTGTTTATTGGTTTTGCTCCACTGGACACAGAAAAATGAACTGATTGGAATTAAGTGATTCATTTTGACAAACCTCAGCTCAGTCTCTTCAGAGGCTCCGCCCACTCTATTTTCCTCTCCATGCAGTGACTGCTTCTCCAGTGGAATTGTATAACTCCTTGGAGAACCCAGTCACCCTCCCAGTCTGGCACTTCATCCCTCCATGAACGCATTAACCACATCTGCCGGAGCAGATCACTCGTCCACTATAAAGGAGGGTTCGCCGAGAAGGGCAACCACTGTGGATTACTGCAGGTCCGCCACTTCCCATCAACATCCTCATAATTATCTGTTGATTCTGCGGAGCTCCATCCAGCAGCAAAAGATTAGTGTACCGATCCGACTGCCTGCAGGAGAGCAGGTGTTCTCTCAGAACCCACAGTCTTTACGGTGCAAATGCAGGGCAAATATATGTCAGATGTAAGCCAATTAAAATCTAAGAACACCCCCCCCCCCACCATTTATTATTAATATTCTAACAGCATGACGTCAATCTTCAGATCATGGGTGGAGTTCACCCTATAATCATCAGCAGGGAGGAGGATTCAAAGATAATTTTGGTTCAATTAGGGAAAGAAAAAGGAAAACTGGAACCTTGGGAATGTTTTGCAGCGCTGCAGCTATGTTGTCGGACGTATTCTGGCAGCATGTGGAGCCAGATGGCCTTGGAGTGTCAAACAGGGCGCATCAAAGCGGCGCCACGGGCGTGGACAGCGCCACACTTGACATGCTGGATCAGCCGTGTCAACGCTGTCGAACAAAGACAGGAGACGACCAGAGTTAAATGGACACTGATGTGAGCTGGAATTCAACAGGATTATTGCCCTTTTTAGCAAAGCAGTGTGTGTGTGTGTGTGTGTGTGGTGTGTGTGTGTGTGTCTGTCAGACACTTACTGGAGTCTGCACTTGTTTTCTGTGTTCATGTGTGAAGTTGGTTGAACATGTGTGGGCATGTGAGGAAAAGACAGAGACAGAGCTTGGAGAGGTCTAAATCCAGGTGGGGGTCAAGGGTCAGGGCGGAGCTAAAGATGAAGAAACAGGAGGTTGATGACACTTTTATTCCTGTTGTTAATTGATTGAGGGGAAGATAACTGAATACACACGTCCATAAATGGGCAACGGTGACAAGTCATCGTCAAAGATCAACATCTGCTCACGACGATCTGACCGCTGGGTCTCCTGCCTCCTCTGTGCTGCTCAGGGGTCAACACCATGCTGAGGAAGGTGGCCGTGGCGGCCGCCTCCAACCCGCACGTGGAGATCCGTCAGGACGGGGAGAAGTTCTACATCAAAACCTCCACCAGCGTGCGCACCACCGAGATCAACTTCCACATCGGGGAAGAGTTTGACGAGGAGACGGTGGACGGGAGGAAGTGTAAGGTAACGAGTCTTCTCGAGCCCGATGGAGGCAAAACTGACAGGTTGGGATTCTTTAACATCATCATGTAACAGAATCAGTTCCTGTACCCTGCTGCTTTGAGTTATGCTTCCTCTACTCCCTATATTAAATTGTATTTGGGATGAGGCAGGATGCCTCCATGTTGAGGGTTGAAGGAGATGTTCCCCCTCATCCTGGTTGGTATCACGGTCACGTCTGTGCTGTCTTTAGAGCGTCTCGCTGAGCTCCTTCAGTCCCTGTGGGCAAATTCTGACATCCTGATACGCTCACAGGTTCCTGCAAAGGTGTGAGGTGCGGCCACAGAGGTGTGCTTTTATTTTTTTATTTTATGATTGCTAGGAGTTTAAATCATTCCTCCCGCTAATGATGATGTTTTACATCTAACATTGATACAAAATGTTAATAAAACCCCCACTAGATCATCTTGATTGTTGTTTTGGAAACAATGTAGAGATTGAGCAGCCTGAAGAGGAGACGTCACCGTGAAATCAGGCCGTCACCGCGTTACTTTAGGCAACCAAAATCTTTGTCTCAGTGGTCCAGAGGCTGATGCCTGTTTATCCCTTGTTGCTTAGCAGCCAGAGTCAGGCGAGGGCAGAAAAAGAGTCTTGTATCTGGTATCAGCAAACCCAGCAGGATCGTGTAATTCCTGACCAATGGACAACAAATCGCCAGTCTACCGTTGCAGGAACTATTCAGCATTGTTGTCCAGTCCATCCGTTCAAGCATAAATAAGTTCATATCTGTTTGTTAATGTTAGAGGACAAAGAAAGGCATTGGATGAAGATGCTGTAACACAATTGTACCGACAACTGGTCAATGGTTAAATTAAGCAAAATTAAGATTAAGTAACATCAATGTTGACTCATACTGCTCTCTTAAATCTGAATTCTTTTCATCCAGTACCAGATGCAAAGTGAATTTTTTTTTTTTCTGGAAATTATTCAGCAGGTTTGGAAAACTTGCAGACATCAGTGGACTCAAACCTGGAGGTTTTGATTTAAGGACAGTAGGTGTCAGAGACAGGAAGTGAGAACGTGACCTATTTTAGATCTCAGGAGACAGTGCGGACCGTTCTGGCTGTGCCCTGGGGCATGCTGGGTACTGGGCAGGTCTGGACAGCTCTCTGCATGGGGTTGAGCCACATGTCTCCATTATGGAAAGCTGACAAGTCGTGTTGTTGTCGTGGTGCATTATGGGACTCTGAAATGAGCAGATATATGCTTTTTTTTGCCTAATTATTTAGATCAGTTTTAATCTGCCATCTGACAACCAACTGGATCATTCGTGCAGTTTCAGTTGTGGAGATTTTATTTCTCATTCGGGCCACCGTGGGTTCTCCAAAATGGATGAAGTTCAGGTGGATATTAAAATGGTCTCTATTCTCACCACATGATGGCGCCAGATCTTACACAGACAAAGTAATTAAACTTGAGTTTTGACTGTAAAACAAACTGTTAATGTGTTTCTGGTTAAATTATTTTTATTCACCAATCAATTTCCTGTTATCTGTTGCCTATGTTAATCAGGGTCATATGGAAGGGGGGAGGGGGGGGGGGGGGGGAGGGGGGGGGCATGACACACATTAGAAATGGATTCTGGCTGACAGGGCCATCTCTGTAAACAGATTACAGACATCAAATACTTAAGATAGCAAAATTAATTTAAATCAAACAAGATGGGACTGGCTGTACTGGTATTTTCAGGAGAGATGGAGGTCCACAGGGCTGAGACAGGGTTTCTTTGTTGGTGGCAGCATCTAATTTAGCACAGAGAGGCAGGAACAGTCCTGCAGGCCATGACGGACTGATCGAAATTCTGCTGTGACAGGAGAGAGACGGAGGAAAGAGCGATGCTTCAGCCCTGATTCTAATTACCGGTAATACTCAAGGAAAATGAAACGCCGGCTTTGGGATTTTAAAGTCTGATGTGTAGAGTTTCAGAGACGAAGTTGGTAAATTAGGATCTGAGAATGGGACACTATTCAGATCAGAAACAATGTGATCACAAAAGAGTGTAGCTCAAGAGGAAACACAGAGGTTATTTCAGGCTGTGCAGAAGAATTAAAACTGCTCAGAAAATGAGATATTCTTTTACTCGAGGACAGACTGGAGACCGAGGGAGGCAGCTCGTGTTGTCATAATCAGAAGAGCAAAGGCCGAAATGAAGAGTTGATCAGATGTTCTGGGTTTTCAGCCACCAGAAACTCCCGTGTGAGAGTTTGTGAGTCGAGGTTTCAAGAACGGGCGAAAATCCATCCAGACTGATTTAAATGGAGCCGTGGCTAATCTGCTCTCTGCAGTCGGGCTTTATTACATGACGAAGAAAAAAGATTCCGAGCAGCAGCTGAAGAAAGCAGAGTTAAACCTCTGCTCCCTCTCAGCCTTGAGCGTCTGCAGACGGCAGCCTGCAGAGATCCAAGAGGACTTTGCACATCTTTGATATGGTGATTGAATATCGACCCCTGAGACACTCAGCTGCTGCCTCAGATGATGTTTGAAGTCCAAACTCACAACTGCAAACTATTTGCTGAGGTCTTCATACCTTCAGAGGTCTTTCTTGGATTTAATGTAATTTAACTATGGATTCACTTCAGATTACCTTTTTCAGACTAGCTGATCTCCACTGTGCTAAGCAGGTCCAAGCTTGAGCAAAATATGTAGCTTAGATTGAATGCCCGACAACAAAAAAAGCCGTACATTTCAATATGGCAACTGTTAGTTTGGCTCATTGGGTGGGAAAAATGACCCAAGCTGCCCACTTATTGATCTAAAACTAAGATTATTTCCGACAGACAGTTGAGGTAATGAAACGAGGCTGCAGTTAATGGATCCCGAGCTGTCCAAAAGAACAAAGTCTCTCCATTAACACAAATTAACGAGCTTGGGTCACCTCGGTCCTGATCTGAGTGGCTGTTTAACTCAGTTACTTCATGAGTAATTAATCTTAGCAGCAAATACAAAGGTTGAGCTAATCCCGCTGAAGTCATTTAAAATATCAAATATGAAGGATGGTGCACTTAAAGAAATGATCATTTATACTAGAGATGTTTAAAAGGATGCAGACACATGAACATCATGGGCATTAATCTGCTTCCTGACAGCCTTTGTTCATCTGGGGGGGGGGGGGGGGGGGTGTTCTACCTGAATTTACACTTTGGCTGCAGAAATTTGCAGTGATCCGTATCTGACCACTAGGTGTCGCCAAAGCTGACACGCTAGCTGTTAACGGGTCTAAAAAAGGGTCTGATCACGTTTGCTCTGTTTGTTCTGCCCACAGAGTCTCCCCACCTGGGAGTCGGAGAACAAGATCCGGTGCAAGCAAACCCT
The DNA here is from genome assembly GCF_003711565.1 of Takifugu flavidus. Classification (NCBI taxonomy): domain Eukaryota; kingdom Metazoa; phylum Chordata; class Actinopteri; order Tetraodontiformes; family Tetraodontidae; genus Takifugu; species Takifugu flavidus. The sequence goes on from NC_079532.1 coordinate 5,258,148, forward strand.
GGTGGAAGGCGACGGCCCCAAAACCTTCTGGACCCGGGAGCTGAACGGGGACGAGCTCACACTGGTGAGCTCTAAAAACCTGTGACGACTGCTCTAGAGTCCAGTCACTGGGAGTGTTGGTGGTGTGTCTGGGTGTGTTCTGAGCATCAGAAACAGCCCACAAGAAGAAGGTGGGGAGGGCATGAAGCTGATGGTTCTGCAAAGGAAATGAGAGTCTCCCTTTCCCAAAGACCCGAGCTTTCGTCCACCCCACGGAGAGACGTGAAAGGACGACCAGGGGACACTGCAGTCATCCTCCCTGTGTTTAGCCAGATTAACAAGTGCAGACGTGGGTCCAAAGCCCCACAAACCCTGAGCAGAGGAGGAGCATAAACCCACGCACAGGAAGAGGAGCTTTCTTCTCTCAGCGCTCCCACGCTCCGCTCTGTTATCCCTCCTGAGTGTGTCCAAAACGCAGACGGTTGGAAGAATATAGATATTTTCGATGCTGTTTGAGTAATCACAGGATGTTTGCACAGCTCCCTCAGTGCCGTGAGGAGGAGTAGCTTTAATCAAGACTCCATACCTTTAGAAAGGCTCCTGCTCGGGCAGGGAGGAAGCCCGAGGTCGTTCCAGGAGGAGCTGAGGTGATGAAGATCGACCCGCCGGAGGTGTGAAGGCGTCTCTGCACTCACGCCATCACGCACCAGCAGATGAAGCACATTTACACCTCAGCTCATAAACACCACTGACGTCTGAATAAATAACCAGAATCAAAAGATTTAAAATGCTACAAGGTTGCATAAAACGATGGAGGAGTCATGTTCCAACTGAGAAAGCCCGTTACTTTAGAGGGGGGGGGCAAAACACTCCAGACACACGCAGAAGGCCGTCCAATAGCAGAGTTGCAGTATTTGGGGAGTCTGCTGAGGACTGGAGATCACAGAGCAACCGTCTGATTGTCTGTGACAGTGCACATTGTAACTGGGACACATTTCCATACGATTTGCATGATCCATTTAATTGGCTTAGTCTGAGGACTCTTTGGGGCAAAGTCGAGGATTTTCTCCGGCTCCGTCGGCCCGAAATGAAATCGAAAGCTGGCGGAACCCCGGGGTTTTGGGCTCCAATGTTCAAAGGGTGCAGCCGGTGAATCTGAACCTCAGCATCGTTTTGACAGAATGCGTCGTTGTCCGTCCGTTAGCCTCTTTTCCACTGCAGGAACTTTTATCATGTAAACGGGATCGTGCGCATTTCCACTGACATTACCTGGGAATAAGGAATCTTATGTTCTTCCCTCTGTTCTTCCAGGTTTTCGGGGCAGACGATGTCGTCTGCACACGAATTTACGTCCGTGAATGAAGCTCTGCGGCCTCCTTCAGCGCCGGGGTAGAAGCCCACCTGGACCCCACCGCGTTCAAACCCATCGACATTCTGTCTCACTAACGTGCTGGCGAATATGCCAAGTGTTCCATGTGGGTCTGCTTAGTGTTCACATACAGTAGAAATGTCTCAGTACTTCTTAGGTGCAGGACTGACGGTCCTGGAACCAGCTGTTTATGTAGGGTTTAGTTACCAGACGTACTCATTAGCTATTCATGTCCAGTGACAGGAAATAAAAGGAGAGGAGCAACAGTGTCTCGGCTTCTTTATTCTAAAATAAACTGATGTTAAAGGCAAAGAAATTGACCCTCCTCACCTGTCCTGATGTGACCTCAGCAGATGCCTGGTCTATGAGAGGTTTCATACCTGCTGGGTCTGGATGTTCCCCCAAACACACCTTCAGTCAGGAGCTGGAGAAGAGTTAAACACACTTAGTGATGTCAAAGTGCCTTTCAGGTCAACCTTGGCTTTGCCTGGCGAGTGCTGGGATAGTCTCCACAGATCCAGCCTGCTACCCAGCATTAACCATTAGCGCTCTGGCCCTCCTGGAGGGAGGAGCACCAGCTTCCTCCCGTCCAGACGTCCCACTTACGTTAAGAGGTTGTGTATAGTTGCTCCATCCCTGGATATCAGCCCCACATTGCAGGGGTGGACTGAAGCCCCTGTGACCTCTGTGGGGGGTAAACAGGGATAGGTAATGGATAGATGCCTGCAGTCCTCATCGGGATTCAGAGGATCCACAGGTTTTTTCCCTGGTGAGCTGTTTTTGCTATTTTTGTTTCTGGCTCTGAGAAGGAAATTAAAATGGGCTTAAGGAACTAAATGGGCCCACTTAGACTGTTTGTCTTCCAGGGCCCAAGTGGGTCAGGTTCTTAAGAGTGTAAACTTGTTTTTCCCTGTTGGTTTATCCTGTTTGATCCTGCTACGTTAGTTGAACCCGCCAGCGTTTCGGCTGATTTGCAGCGTGAATGAGAAAAGCCGAGCAACACAAATCTTTATTTTGGAAAGCTGTCAGCGAACTCGGACAAGATTTCATCCAGACAACTGTGAGACGGGCGATCAGAGGCTCTGGGGAGGACCGCCGCCCCCCCCTCCCCGGCCGTCCTTGGGCTGAATATAACCAGTGGCACGACATCAAAAACAAAAAGTGAATCTGTCTCCGTTGTTCACGGCTGCCAGCGATTAAAAGGCCGCCCTTTCAAACAGAGGACGAGCGCTGTGGCACGCCGGCTCTGGCCATCCATCGACGCCACGGCTACGGATGAGCCTTCGCCACCCCTGCTTTTTGACCTGGTATCCCCTGAAAAATGGGTTTCCTCCTCAGTGCACCACAATGATGTGAGAGGCAGGGGCCAGGGCGAGCGCCTGCTGCGATGTTAATTTAATGACAAGCTGCTGTTCAGGTCAGGTCCAAACAGCTGAATAAAGGGATTGTTGTACCCCCCCACCCAAAAGGGGCCCCTTTGCCCGTCTTGCTGCTCTCTTCTGGGCACCAAACAGTGGAGCCTCTGTGAGTAGAAGCCTCCATCGCTGCCTCATAAGACTGAAAAAATAAAAACAAAAGATAACCCCCTCCCTTCCTCTTCTGCCGCCATGCAGCTCCGCTCAAAACCTGAATGAAGTCAAGGACACCGCAAAAGTGTTGCTTTCACACGATGAGAAAGACTTCCAGGACTGACTTTACATCCAGCTTCTGGAACATAAATCATCCTTTCCTTTATGTAGACACAAAACACTCAATTCCGAGTCTTTTTTTTGGTCTGATTAAGCAGTTCCTAGCGTCACAGCTACCGCTAATGCTACGTTGGCTTCCTGTATCACAAGAGAACGCTGATGAACAGACGTCTGGCCTTTGAATCAACGTTTACATCCTCTAAACTCAGAATGCGGCGACGCAGCTGAAACGGGGAGGCCAAATAATGGAATTTAATAATCTTTGTTTGAACTGATCCTTTAATTTCGGAGCGAGGCCTGCAGGGGAAACGCGTCATAATGGAGACAAATCGGCGTGCGAGGCTCCTCGGCTGCAGTCGAGCAGCTACACTGAAATTAAAATTTAGTCTCTACAATTGCGTTGACAAGAAAGAGTGGTTAACATAGTGGTTTGCATCCAAACCTAAACATATCATAGGTTTGGATAAAGTGACATTTGAGGTTCTCCAAACATAAACACGGAAGTTGGTGTATTTTTTCGATCCAAGTGATTTAAATAAAGGTTAATTTCTAAATGCACAGAAGCATCCCTCCACAAGCAAACACAAATGACAGAAACCTACTAACTAACCTCTCAGTTAGTTAATTGCTCTGTATTGTGTGTTGCCAAGGCCTCCGTGCTTGAAGGACAATAGGAGCTCTGTTTGTGACAATGGCCCTGCTCTCTGAGTCAGAAGTTGCGGAAGCACCAACATCAGCGAGCGGAAAGCTGTTGAAAGTTCAGGAGTGTGCGCTCCCAGGAAGAACTCATGCAGAAGGGCTTTGGGGGGGGGGGTGAGTCCCTTCAGGCTGGTGCTGCCTTTGAGGAACAAAGACGGAGGCACGGAGGGGTCCCGCTGGCCAGGATCACTCTCACCGGGGCCTCAGAGCCATGACAGTGTCGACGAGTGTGTGTCTGAGTGGACTTGAACCCTGCAGGTTTGGTAAGTCAGGTGAAACATGGGTGGTCCGTCCTATTAAACACACCTTTGGGATATGACCAATAAAAGGCTTTTTCAGGAAATCAGGTGTGAATTCTTAAAATGCTTGACTTTAACAACAGTTAACGATTGTGAACATTTTTGATGTATTTTTGTGAACTAACAAGACATCTTTGGGTTAATGAGCTCACGTTAACACATTTGTAATGCCCGGTGCGACAGAGGGCGCCCCCTGTTGGACATTAATGGGAGTAGCACTCCAGAAGAGGTTAACCAGTATATACAGTGGTAGGAATAGGTTTAGGCACCCCTGGTCAAAACAGCCAATACAAATTAAGCACACAACCCCATTATTTCATGCATCAATTGGCTCTCCTAATTTCTCAATGTCCGACTCTGAAATTGCACAAAATAAAATCATTACACTGATATTGCTTAAAACAATGAAACGGAGTGCTCCAAGTTTAACTTTACACCTTTTGGGGATAATCTCATCATCTATTTAAGCAAAACCTTGGTCGAACCTTTGCAGGTAATTAAACTTTGAGGCATTGATGTCGTCTAACTGGGAGGAGGTCCTGAAGGTGTCACGACAGAACAATATAAACTGGTCCAAACAAATACTCAATAACTGCAGACAGGGTTTCTTTAGGCTACAAATGTCATTTTATTATTACTTTAAATAAGGTCTAAATAAAGGGACTAAAGACATGCTTGCGTGACTTCTTCCGATATCAAAAATACAGTGTTTGGGTGCGCGTGTTTGGGGGGGGGTGATAGCAGAAACCTATCCAAGAGGGGGAAGTGTTTGTCACAAGGTGACACAGACACCAAGTCTGTTTAACCGAAGAGGAAACGCCGCAGCGAGAGCGGCTGGGTGACGACAAGGTAGTGATTCTCAACAAATGTCACATTCAGAAGAAGAAGGGGGAAAAAAGAAGTCATTTTTCATATATAAAAACTGAGAGACCTGGATACATTTCTACTTTTCCACATATTTACTACAGAAATTAAAAGAAAAGACATAAAGGAACACACAAAAGGGGGTAAACAGCTATTTTTATAATCAACTCCCTTTGGTAAAAACTGTAATAAATGGTCTTGCATTTGTCTTTTTCCATATACATACTAACTTTAGCCATTTATCACTAAAGTCCACAGTAAGCTTGGAAAGTATTACTAGCACAACAACACAGATCTGTCATAAAAAGTCTGAGACTATATACATTATATTTACAACTTGAGTGGCGCGTGGACAGTCCTTCCAGAATGAGACGGGTGTGTGTGTGTGTGTGTGTGTGAGAGAGAGAGAGAGCGAGCGAGCTGGTGTGTTGGTGGAGGGCGGTTTTAAAAAGGTTGACTTCCAGGGCGACGAGGATCGGTTGTGTTAATAGAACTATATATAATATATTTACACAACACATACACTGGAACACATGCCAGTATCTGACATCCACGAGCTATACAATTTTACACTCTGAGACCAAACAGTGCTGTGAGGCTGTTTTTGTTTAAAAATTATTTCCTTTTTTACATAAATGGAACAGTGCTTTTGATGATGACCCTGACAACACTGTTTAGGGCTCAGGCACAGTTTCTAATAATGCTGCCATGTGTTTTAAAAGAGGAATCTTAACCCCCTCCACCTATCGAGAGATTTGTGAATTGGCCTAAACGCAGGAATGTCTGAACCAGACTTTGTCACTTCGTTGTGCTCCCTCCCAACATTCAATGTAGGAAACAGACTTTCTGAAACATTTCCTTTTCTGAAATAAGTGCACTTGTCTGCCATATTGTTCTCCAAGCATACTACAGTATCACGCTATCTGAAGAAATCCCTGCGTGAGCCGCTTTGATTTGATGACGCTCTGACCGATGGCTCCAGGAAAATGGCCATTCAAACGCTCAACTGAAACCCAGCGGGTGAAGTACAAAAAGCACCGCTTTCTTTCTCAGACTCAACGCTATCTTCTGTTAAAAGAAAGCTCAGGGAAGTTTGTTTGAGAAGTGTCTTTGAGTGCTGGTTAAGAGCTTAGGTCTGGATCAGAACGATTCCCAAGTTTTGGCACCGACGGCCCCGTGAAAAAAAACGGACCCAGCTAAAAACGCTGGTAAAATCAGATTGATCCTGCCGCCCCAGCTGCAAGATACGCGGTAGCTAGCTTAATTGTGCTCCCATATCGGCCTTAAAAACACATTAAATAGCCCTCTTCCCTACCTTGAAATCCTGACCTATTTGACTCACACCACCCCTCCCCAAGAAATCAGTCTTTTCCCCGTTACTCCTCAGCTATGGCGCCTTGGTGGGCGAGACGTATTTCACTCGGTACTTGTTGATGTTCACGTAGTGAAGGACTTCTGGCTGGCGGGCGGTGGTGCAGGGTATGAGGCCTTCGCGCCCTTCGCCCATCAGCCACTTGTTGGTCTCAGCGTTCATGTCGGGGGTCACATGTTGCGTGGCCCAAGCATCCAACCAGGTGTGGAAACGCTTGTGCAGCCGCGTACTTACCCTCTGGTGGGACTGGAGGACAACACAAAGAATCACAGAAACCAGCGGTTAGAAATGAGAGTTGTGTTTTCTGAGCATTAGCCTGTCGCCATCTAGTGGCGACATGTGGTAAATACAACGCGTTTAAAAGGTCATATAAACTGTACTGGTCTGTATACACTGGCTTTGTGTGAAAACTGCCAAGAAATATACTAAATAATGAATGTGGATCACTGCAAACTGTGAGGATTCAATAGCTAAAAATACCTGATGGGCTCTCAGCAGGGCGGTGCGTCGGTACATGTAATCCTCAGACTTAAAGACGTAAACCATCTTGTAAGAGTTGAGTTGGAACATGCACTCCATTTTCTCCTTTTCGAGGGATTTCTTGCCGCCCTCACATGCCTCTTTGTCCAGCTGCTCACGTCCCTTCTGGTACTTCCTGATTCGTCTCAGATTCCTTGTTTGAAGAGAAAAGATAAGAGTGACCACAGCGGCTAACGCAGACCTCAGACTCGATAAACCCCAATTAGACGCATCCTGTATCACTAAAAACTATGCACGACTATTAATCAACACATAACCCCTTAATTAATAACCACAAAACTCTATTTTAAAATAGGTGAAAACTTACCTGGGTAGAAAAACTGGCTTTTGAGCGAGGTGTTCTCTCAACTCTGGTGTGGTGGAATCTGGGTTTAAGTAGCGCCCAACATAATCAGACCAGCGCTGCAGGCAAAGCAGAAATAAAGAAATCAACATTTCCAAAATACACACTGCAAACTTTAACTTGATTTCCAAGAGTTCCGACGGGTTCCGTACCTCCGCCTCCATGGGCTCGTCGGAGTTCTCCTCGTCTGTATCCAGCAGTTCCACTGAGAGCTGCACTTGGCCTTTGCTCTTCAAAAACATCACCTGAGGAAGCCACAAACATGCACGAGGTGTGAAACTAATTGGCAGGGTGCCGCAATGCAGCCGAGGTTCACGCGCTCACCTTGAAGCAGTTCTCGTCTGCCATGATCTGCTCCGCCTTCCGCTGGTAGGTGGATTCTGCGGAGCTCCGTGAAGACTGGGAGGAAATGGATCCTCCGCTTGCATTGTTGGCGCTCTCCGAGAGGTAGAGGTCGGTTACTTGGACACAGATTTCGTCGCTGACGATGTGCTGGAGCTGTGTTAAAGAGGAAGGGCTGCGTTAGAAACCCGCAAAAACCAGCACCGTGCTTTTTATCACAGCAGAACAAGAAGCTGAAGCCGACCTGACGGACGATGCTCTGGACGAGCTTGTCCATGGTGAAGGCGATGTAAGCGTGAATAGTAAACATTTCCCTCAGGGAGTCCTCGTACTGGGAGGCCTCCATGTTTCCATCCAGCAAATTCCTCACCATCTCCAAGAAGGCTGAATAATAATCTTCCACTTCGATGTCCACTGGAGGAAAATGGTTTGAAAAATAACCGTTACACCTCGTTCAGTTCGTTCTGTAGCTATTCTGATGTCGTCAGATTTCCTAGTGATGTCAGATTTTCCTAATTCCTCTGTAATAACAGTCACAGTCTAGGTGAGATACTCACTTGGCTCCTTCAGTCTCAGCTGAACGGCCGGATTGTCGTTCTTCTCTTTTTTCAGGCCCAGGACCTCCCGCTCCCACTCTCGCTCCCTCACCTCCTCTTCAATCTGCCGCTCCGCCTGGTTGTACAGCCGCAGCAGGCGGGAACACAGCGTCTGGTGCAGCCGCAGGAAGATGTACCAGTTGTTGTTGACGTAGAAGAGGTTGTAGGCGTCGTCGCAGCCGCGCAGCTTCTGCGCCGCCGTGTTGGCGAACAGCAGCTTGGACTTGGAGGGGCTTCCGCCGCCCGGGACCCCGTTGTGCTTTTTGGAGGCCCCTTCGTCCAGATCCATCTCCTCTTCCTCCTCCTCCTCTACATCAGAGAGCTCGCCTCGCTGAGAGAACAGCATGTCCGGGATAAAGTGGTAAATGATCTGCTTGATCTTGTATTTGTCGTCCTTCTGAATGCCGGTCTGGCGCTTGACGTGGTGGATGATGAGTGCGGCGGCGTCTTCCAGGATCTGGCTGTCTTCATACGGTAGAGTCAAATGAGGGCCCGAGAGCGGAGAAGCATTCTCCTCGGACGCTTGCTCCTGGCGCTGCCAAACAAAGGAAGCATAATGTCAGAAGACGGATGAAAATCAGGCTAATTAGCATTAGCACCTCTGTCTACATTCATTACAACATATTGGGGGAATGTGGACGTCGGGCTCCAGCTCAGGGGGAAACGCACCTCGTCATAAATACTTTCAATTTCATTCAACAGGGACTTGGACCGAAGCACTTTGGTGTCGTTCTGTTTGAAGTTGATGCCTTGATGGTCGAGCGACTTGAGGTAATACTTCTCGTTCTGCTCCCTCCAGATCTTGTTGAAGCCGCGCTGGGCTTCCCGCCACTCTTCCTCTTTTGTCTTTAACCTGGTTGGGAAACGATGCAGACCCGGTGAATGAACGCCCGGACGCGGACGCAAATGGCAAATTCACACTAAAACCAAAGGTTCCTGTTTAATTTCAACGCCGTTGATTTGCCTTTTAGCGTCTGTGGGTCTTAAAGAAAATCTAACCTCTTTAACACGATGGGGACAGAAACAGCCGGGTTTTTCTTCAGGCCATCGATGATGTCGGGCGCCTTGTCTCCATATATCCTCTGAATAGCCTTGCGGTGGATGACCTCCGATGAACCGCCTAGCGTGCTGTCCAGGCGTAACTTGGCCTGCTCCTCCGCAGACATGCGCGACAGCTTTCGCTGAACCGTTTCCAGAGCTCTGATGGCGGCGAGGTTGGTCTCCAGTACCACATCCAACTACGGCCCAGAGGAAAATGCAAATTACAGCTCCACCGCGAAGCCAATCGTCAAATCGCATCTTGCAATAAGTGTGGTGGTTTCCTGCGCACCTCAAATCGTTCATCCTCACATCTGTAGATGTGCTCCTCATACTGAGTCTTCTTGGAGCTTACAAAGGTCGAATCTTCAGACCAGGAGGGGAAGGACACCCAGGTGTCGTTTAAGACCTACAGAGAGGGGGGGGTTATTTATTTAGATAAGGTCCAAATACGGTTTCCAGACCTGTTTTGAAACCTTTGCCCAGTCTTACCCCTTTACAAAGTGGAGTTCTGCCAGTGCACTTGGGCTGCTGGTAGCTTTTGGGCAGCGCTCGGTAACTGGAGCCCAACCTTTTACAGGAAGCATAATCAATCTCCATGGCGATGCCCTCAGTGGCCCGTTCCTTGGGGTAGGTTTCAATATGGGACATTTCCCGATAGCCAAGAAAGTTTTTAAACCAGTTGAACAGCTCCGGAAATTTTCTAAACAGGATTTTTTTTAAAGGAGATGAAAATGATTATATTGGTGCTACATAAATAAAACACAATTACAAAAAACATCCAGGCCATTTCCTGGTAGGGTGTGTGTGGGCTCACCCTAGGAACGGTAGCACCAGCTGCACCAGCTCAGCCCTGGAGACCACCTCCTGATTAAAGATGACGAGACACCTCAGGAAGTTGTCATAAGCTTCTGTACTTCGCAACGCTTTCCGCACCTGAAGTTAAAAAAAGAGTTACTGAATTAGACAAAACTAAAAAAAAAAAACACCATTCGGATCCTGTTGACAACAAAAATTCTCAACTCTGCCCCCCCCCACATCAATAAAGACAAATCAAGCACAAAAAACTCACCTTCTCAAAGAAGAGAGATTCTGTTCCGACCCCATGCTTGCTGACCTCTGCCGCAGAAGAATCTTTTAAATTCAGTAACTTGGGTTTCTTCTGCGGCGTCGCCCAAACGAAGACGAGAAAACATTGGGAGAAATGAGAAACAATGCAGAGGGACGGTTAAAAACAAAGGCGCGCATGTCTACCTTGACGGGAGTTGGGCCCCCCTGACTTGGGTGACGGCGAATCTGGCAGCCATTCTGACTGGGCCTCTGCTTGTTGTTGAGCTGCAGCTTCTTTGCAGTGCCGCCGTGGTCGTTTCGCACCGACTCTGCCTTCTCAGCCGTGGTCTTGTTCAACAGCTGTGGACGTGGCAAAGGTGATTATGAAGGAGGGCTCGGAGCACCTTCAGACAGGGGTCAGGGGTCACAGCTCTTCTCACCACTGAGTTGTTGGCATCAGGAAGAAATTGGCCAAACTCTGAGAGGAGGTCCTCTTGGTTCTTGAAGAGTCGGGCCACCTGAGCGTACACCTCCTGCTCCGTCAGGGCCGGCGTGTAGTTCCCACCAGCTTCTTTAGCATTGCGCTGCTCCTTCTAAAATGATAAAAACAAGTTTACTCTCGGACACTTCTGATTAATATAAGTTCCAAAAGCCACAGAGAGCAGGCAAAGTTGGTGGCAAAAGAAAAAGAGACGTTTCAGCATTAACCATGATAATCAGACAGTGTGTAGAGGACAATATTCTAAAATATGCCCTTAAGGCTTGGGCCACTCACCTGGTATGTGTGGAGGATCTCCAGAAAGGCTTTGTAGATGTCAGGCTGGCCCTGGAAGCGGTTCTTGATCTTGTTAACATAGTTGATGGCGTGGTTGAACTCCACTGGTTGATTGTTCTGAATAGGAGGTCCGGTGGGGGTACCGCTGAGTGGCTGGTTTAGCTGCATGGGCGGGGATCGAGGGGAGGTGTATGCAGGGATGGACGGATTGCTCTGACCGCTTGGTGTCAGTGCCTGAGGTTGGAGAGGCTTTGGAAGAGCAGCAAAATTAGGTTTATCCAGATGTTGAGCAAAACATGACAACTTAAAAATCTGTAAAATCTGTGGGATGTCTGTACGACTGTCATGGAAAGGCTTGTGTCTGCAGATGTGTTCTCAGGCTCTGCTGGGGGAAGGGGGGGTCATGTTTACGGGACAATAATAGCAGGAATGTGAACAGAAGCTGCAGTTGTAGTCGACAACTTGAAGTTACATTTCTTGGCAGGTGCACGTAAAGTAACGGCTCAACACATGTTTAAGATCCCTGCACATGTTCAACACCTCTAAATGTCAGAAGGGGGGGGGCAGTTCAGCCTCTGAAGTCAGTGTGAAGTATGAAACAGCTGAAGTCTACACATCAGAACTAAGCTACGCCTTCTCCAATCGGCTAAGCTGCCGTGGTGAAAAGTGAGACCTTTGCTATTATCTAAAAAGGGACATGGGGTCTGAAATCAAATCCTATATTTATCACCAGCAGAGAACATTATTGTGCATCCATGTCTTACCTTAGTCATCTTGGCAGGTGTGGGCTGAGTCAGCAGGGGTGGAGCAGTGGTGGTTGGAGCAGGTGGAAGCTGGGCGGGATGCTGGGGGGCCGCTCCTGTTATTGGGATGTTCTGGACTGAAATGCCGTGCGGGGTGATGTGGTGGATCTGACCGGGTGTGGTCACGTTGACTAGGTCGTTGGTCTGGACTTCGATCTTGTAGCCGGGCGGCAGGAAGGTGTTAAAGCCCATAATGAGGTCAGGGTGGCCTTTGAAGAGCTGTGACACTCTGCTGATGACCCCAGGGGTATCAATGCTGAAAAACCAAAATGACCTTTTAATGGAGTCCGTGTGAAATGTACCAGTCAACTTTTACTGGTTTTCCATTTTAACAGTTGATCGCATGTTTCAAAAGTGTGCAGCGACCAAAAACCCAAAGTGCCCCCTGCTGAATAAAGTCAGCAATTACAACAATACAAATTTGCAATAAAAATATAAACAAATATAGATATATTTATAATACAGAACGGTGGATTCACGCCATTTGATTGGTTCTTGGCCAGTGTAGTGAGCGTATTGTGCCGTTGTGCCTGATATTACTGCGCCTCTGACCAACGACAACGAACTCCTAGCTTAGGAGTCGTTAAGTGTCGTCAGCACTTCATTGACGTTCCTAGAGGTGGTCCTGTCAGGATCGGTGATCTCGTCCATATGGACCGATCCTCTTCACCGGTGTCCACCCAGGCTATTCCTGCCTGGCGCCTCCTCAGAAACACCGACAGAGGAAGCTCATTTTGGCCGCTTGTACCTGTGATCTTGTTCTTTCGGTCATTACCCAAAGCTCATGACCACAGTTGAGGGTAGGAACGAAGATCGACCGGTAAATCGAGAGCTTCGCCTTTCTCTCTTCACCACTACGGACCGGTCCGCATTACAGCGGACGCCGCACCGATCCGCCTGTCGATCTCCCGCTCCATTCTTCCCTCACTCGTGAACAAGACCCCGAGGTACTGGAACCCCTCCACTTGGGGCAGGATCTCCTCCTTGACCCGGAGAAGGCACTCCACCTTTTTGCTGATTTAATATTAAAATCCGTGAAACTGTTTTATAAATGCCATACATCACTTCAAAGCTAAGGGGGGGGGGGGGGTGTCTTCACAGCCTGAAGTGATGCATTGCTTAGTTAAATTATATATATCAGAAAATTGTAAGTCAGTGCAAAAAAAACAAACAATAATTGAATAAAAATATCAGGAAAGGATCAATAATTGAAGCAGATGTCATTCAGGTGATAATAGCGCAGCAGGAATCAGGATGGCTAAACACTACTTATTAAAACGATACTTTCCGAAAATAAAAAAAAGTCAGCTTTAAAAACGACAGTATTAAAAGCTCATTACTGCAGGTTGTTAAGCGTTTTAGCAATGTTCACTCTTGGGAAGCGTTACTGTTCCCAATAATCCCCACGACAGAGTTAAATCATGTTACTACACACAAAGCTGCATTCTTTTAAATTGCCTGCTACAAAAGTGATTTTTGCTGTGTCTGGGATGGTTGTTTGGTTCTCTAAATATACAAGGCGGCTGATAAAGTGAGAAGAGGTGTTTAAACAATGCACAAACGCCTCACCTTTGAGACTTGAACTCTTTCATTATATCCAGAAAGTCGTTGTAGACCTGAGGCTGATTGCCAAACTGCAGTTTCACTTGGTCTAAGTAGGACAAAGCATCTTCCACCTTTGGGAAGCAGAAAAGGAAAGTCAGTCATAAATTTCAAAGGAGTGCTACACAAAAAAAGCCCTTTTTCCCAAGCTAGAATAAAAGCAGGATGACAAGGGTCGCCGGTGAACAAACCTCATATATTAACCTGTAATAAGGCAAAACTGCGTACACAGACCAAACCATCTATTCTTAACTAAAATCCTCCCACCCTGATTGACATAAGATATGCCGCCAAAGTAAAATGGGTGGACTGACCTTAAGCCTTTGGAACTGCTGGCCCTGTGCAGAAGCTTGAGGTGCGGCGGTGTGGCTGTGCCCCGACATCACCGAGGGGCCGTGGGGCTGAACTGCTGGGCTGTGATGGTGAGCTCCACCGTGGACCGCTGGGTTTGGAGTGTGTCCATGTCCTCCGCTGTTCTGGGTCACCTGGAGTAGCACAGCCATATATTAACCCCCTAAAACAACGACTTCTGATTCCTAAGTTATGGCTAAACAGGTTTAACAGATGTAGTTTGTAATGGAGTGAAATGTACCTGGTATCCCTGGGTGACAGAGTACTGGACACCTGCTGTTGGCTGCATGTTGTCAGAAACGGCTTCATACACGGTCGGGGCAGGAGCAGGGGCCAGGACACGATGCTGAAACGCCTCCGCGTTGCCGGTGAGGCGCCGCTGTTGGGACGCAAAAACTGTTTCCTGTTCCTCCAATCTCCGCTTCATTATGAACTCATACTCGTAAGAGCCGAGAGACCTGCGGACAAAGAGCACACGGACCCATTTTCACATCACCAAATCTCTGCCAATCGGCTTCTTGATTAACTTCAAACACTTTGGGGAGGATCTTATGACCTTTTATTTTAAAAAAAAAAAACTAAAAAACCCACAAAACACATGGTAGCCATCTGTAGTGACCACTGCCTGGCATCACAATCAAATCATCACGGCTCTTTTGATCATATTCCAAACACAATACCGAGCAGATGTACAAGACTGTAGACAAATGTGAAGCACTTGAGTCGATTCACCAACTTCTGACATGCAGGTTTGAAATAAGTTTACCTTTGCAGGCATTTTTTTTCCCAAGCTTGTGCCATGATTAAGGTTGCATTTCTTAACCATCCCAAACGACGCTCGGCTTCCCCGTGCTGACATGTCCTCCGAAAATGGTATCAAAAGTCAATGCACAAGCGCTATAAGCCGATGGTAACGCGCACTCTTCCGAGCAGCCAATGAAACCGCGACAGTCGACGTCATCGGTGCAACAAACAGGTGCTGGAAAAACGTGGGAAGTTGGGAACCATTCTGCCATTCACAACTTGCTCCGGGCAGCAGCGACACACAAGCATCTCAATGAAACGGCGTGTCGAGCGACTCTTCTTGACAAACAACGCGAGCGGGTGACGCAGACGCGGCGCGTCGGCTCCGTCCGCGCGTTCGTTCGTTCGTTCCGCTCGGTGCAGCAACATCGCGCCGCTCGCGAACGGCTGGCGCGACCCGAGAAAGTGACGCTCCCGAAATTCCAAACACCCCCAGATTGTTTCTATTTCGGAAGTCTTGGTAAAAATAAATAAACAATGACCACCGAAGCCGAACGCTAACGTTAACGCAACAACGGCTGCGGCAGTCGGCAACACACCAACCCCCTTTTGAGGCCTTGCAGCACAAGCACCGACCTCGAGTTACAGCGCGGCGCTTCCCCCACGCCCGCCATTAACGCGCGGCGCCGGAGCGCTGCGAGTTCCACCCCATTTCGGGCAGGTAAGACAAAAAAAAGCCACTGGCTTGCTGTCGCCCGGACTTCCATCCCATTCCTAAAGTATTCGGAGGCGCTATTCTTATTTAATTGCACCGAGAACTCATCCTGTCGTCTGGGCATTGAGCTGCCAGTTAGCTGCTAGCTAATGTAAACAAAATGAGTAGCCCGTCACCATCCGGACTAGCAGAGAAGCACATGCAGTTTACCATTAGTGATCTGCTTTAACTGCTGGTGAACGGGTCGGCGAAAGGCGCAATCGCCACCCATTTGCGCGAGATCTCACAATAAGCACCGTTACGCGCGGATATCTGCGAAAAATACGGCTTTAATATAACTCAAAACGAATGTAGGGAGCTAGCTCCGCTAGCTTGCTGAATGAATTCAGATGAACTCACCCCTCTCCTTAATGGCAAGATCCCAACGGTGCCCTGAGTCTCCGTTATTCTGTGGTTAATTCGTGCACTGCTGGCTTGTAACGATACTAAAGTAGTCCGTTTGCTAAAAACAGCTCATCCGTGGCTTGTGATATAAAATAAACAATCCACGCTATGAACTGCAAAGTGAAAATCTCTCCAAGATAGGAAAACAATCTCCGTTCGCTTAGCTTTGGAGGGAGGTGGGGCTACGGCGCGTCCCCGCCCCCGGGCGTCATTATTGGTCAGTTCGTACCGAGGACCCGGTTGTGGGCGTGGTTATGGGACTGGGTTGTGAATTGGAAGTGTCAATCAAGCCACATAAAACGAGAACGCACAAACTGCACAAAGATACACACCGGAGTCCTTTATTAATAAGCCTTGGTCACTATAGAATGTGAATGAAAGTTTGTAACCTACTCATCAGGCGGTGTTTGTGTTTACACACTGGTATTCGCGACTTTAACATTACTTAACTAACATTCATCGCGCCTCATTAAGGGTTAAGGCAAACGAGTGATAGATGGACACCTTTTATATTTTGTCTGCTTTATGCCCTTAACGACATTACTTCCTGGAGTTTACTAAACACGTGACATTGTAGGAGGGAGCCAGTTTCTGCACCAGCGTCCCTCCTCTTTGTCCGCTGTCCAGCCAATGGCGACATGCAGCCGTCATTACAAATCCCGAAAAGGTGGGACTTCCAAAATAAACCCTCGCCCACGACAGGCGGAGCTGCAATACCAGCCCGGGATTCCTTCTTCCAGCCCGGGTGGAGGATTTCAGCAGCGTCCGTGAGCGCATCGCACGTACTCAGCAGAGCTCCGACACCCTGACGAGGGGTTTTGTTGTTGTCCCAACAGAACTGCGCATCTCTTCGACAAGGCTCCGAAGACCAAAGCGGCCGTCGAAATGCCGTTTTCACATGCGCAATTGTGTTTTAGGTGACCTAACAAGTGCTTTATGAAGGCTTTGTGCAAAAGCATGCAAGACAACGCAGTGCGGGCTTCAGAGATCCGCCACGGCACCGAACTGCCGGACGATCTGCAAGCCCCGAGCTCTCGCCGTAGTTCGACGCAATCTACCCTGCCCAAACAAAGACTCCCAGCACCAAAACACATCATCTGATTGACGTCGTGGACGTACGTCGCTGGGGCCTAACGTCTTAACGCTGCATCTTTCCTCCCCCCCAAGGCGGCAAGAGCTAATCCAGTTGCCCTTACTAAACAATGCCAAAGTCAAACGAAAAGAGAACTACGGCGGTTCTGGACACAGCGGCGCGGAGGAGCCACGCCATTCTACTCCGTTCACGAAGAACACAAGCACTCGGTCAAACCGCCCCCATTTTGCCCAACAGAGAGGGCGAGCGTGCTCCTAAATCATATTCTTTGTTTACTTGTGTAGCCCGAGAGTAAAATGTCTAACCTGTCTCACCACAACTCCCCCCTCACCGAACCATTAGCGTCACACGCGCACACAAACGCCGCAGACTAAATGTTTCGACTTCCAGACAGAGGGGTGTCACGGATCTCCGCTACGCGACCACAGGGAGACTGTTTACTTGTCCACCCAACGATGACGACCCGCAGATCTGGCCGCTTACCACGTTATGTTCCTGGCCATTCTGCAATCGTTTACGGCCAAGAAAAGACCCCCCCTTCAATTCACTTGACCGCGTAAAAACGCACCGCTGACCACCGGGCGCTTTCCGCGACCAAATGCACAACGAGCCCCTTGCTAAACAAGCCATACAGTCAAAAATATTTAGTTTAAACAGCTGTTACATACCCAGGAAAAAGACTCCTTACTCCGGATTCGTGTTTGTAACAAAATAGTTGGAGACGCCCCCCTCCGCTGGCATTGGCGCACAGCGCGATATACGTCATTTTACTTTGAATACGACCCGCTAAAACCGAGGAGGCTTCAGCGACACTGGGGCTGCAGTTCTCCAAACCTCTCCTTGAAACCACCACACAAATGCATTGAACAAAGAAAAGTGGCTGCAAAAGTCTTTAATCACGATGATGAGAGGCCCGCACATTAAACCGCACTACTTTATTGGGCAGGTTTTATACTTTGGTGCGTGAATATTCTGCAGAAAAATCCAGAGCTGAAGCATCATCTTCCGTCCCCAGAAGCTCCAGAGTCCTCCCACACAAAATCTTAATTTTAAGCATTACTGTAATATATATAAACACATTACTATAATTTATGAGAGCCAATCAGCTGAATCACAGATGACTACAAATATATACATGAATATTTTATCACTCAGGACTTTGACATTGATGTCAATTCAGCCAGAATTAGCCCCAAGAACCAAGTTGCAGCATTGCTGGTGTTGAAGTTATCGCACTTCTATTACAAGCAGCTGTATCTGCAGTCAAAACCACACATCTCTTATCAGCCTCTTTTATTGCCAGTTTAAACCATTTAGTCTGACGTCATGGTAACAGACCAGCTGTTTCTCTAGTACTTACTTATGGGTTTAAACCCGTGATACGTTTATGTGAATGCACAGCAGGGGGGTTTCAAATGGTTAATTAATAATAATCATATATAATGAAATAACAAAATACTGTGGATTGGTTCTCCTTCCACTGCCAGTGAGATTTAATGGCCCAATCTAATGAGTCATTTGCTGAAATTACACTGATTTTGAGATGGTTTTATTTTACCAGGAATGCACCACAAATATCGCATATGTGGGTGAAGAGAGATTTATGTCTCCTTTTGGAAGTGACAAACCTTAAATATGATCAACATCCTTTTTGCCTTCTGCAAACAATTCAACACATTAGCATGACAAAAAAACCAAAAAAAAACACTGACGCTTGAATCGACAGTTTGTCTTTATTACAGTATAACTCAATTTAACAGCCATATAAATGATAATGTAATCGGTTAATAAAACAAATATAAAATCAATGTATATAACTGTATATCATGGACAATCTTATGAAAAACAGTTGTAGAATACAACAGAGCAATAAAATGGGGCAACTTTTGCATCTATCACTGAAAGATGAAAGAAAAATAAATCCAGAGCGCGTGAGGACGACAGACTTAATAGTTCACTACAAGCAAATTCAATATGAATTCTGTAGTAAAGGACACACGTTTATTTTATCCAGCAACAAGATGAGGCAAGAAGACACCTTTGTACACGAACCCTAACAATGGCAAGATACTGGGACCAGATGAAAGCGCTGATTACAACCAGTCCATAGAACTTCAACACAGTAATAATGAAAATATTCTTATACAAAATGTATGAGTCTTAGGCGTCCAACAGTAACATAAGGAGTAGGCACAGGTCTGCATATGCGTCCACGATTTGTGGCCGACCGAGGAAACCTGCAGATGTTTTAATCCGTCGATAATAATTTGCCAAAGCAACTCCGAACACTTGCAGAACGGACGTTTATTTACCGCGACTTTATTCGCACCTAAACGTGACGCGTGTTGACCTGGGACACCTCGGAACGTTGAGAATTCAAAAGTGCTGACAATTTGTGTAAAATAAAATAAAAAAGAAAATATTGCACTACTCATGAGGTCTTGGCTGATGACTTCCACAGCTATGACGGCTGCGGACTGGTGTGTGCACGAGTGTCAGGGGCTTAGAGATTCCCACAGTCACCGCTGAGCAACAGTGGTCAGAGGTCTGCCAGTCTGGAACGTTGCATGTTTAGGGACAGAACGATCAATCCGATGGGCTTTTCTTTGCATCTTGGGAAGAGGTGATGAAGGCCATGAAAAGGCGTACCATGTGCCACTAATGTGACACACACTGTGAGCTACATGCACTGTGTTCTACAGACACATATTCAACAACTGGCAGCATTCCTTTAAGGTGGTGTAAAACAAATTAAACTGGGAGGGAGGAAAAAAGGTTTAAAGATTATCTTGGTCATTTCAACCTGTTATTCCCGACTAGAGATCGGGGGAGCTGTTCATGCTAACACACACACACACACACACACACACACACACACACACACACACACACACACACACACACACACACACACACACACACACACACACACACACACACACACACACACACACACACACACACACACACACACACACACACACACAGAGTCACATTAATGGCAGCCTGAATCTGTTCACACTGAAAACACCGTGACATTGAAGGCAACTAAGGCTTTACTTCCTCGCCTAAATTCGGCTGAAAGAGTAACTTGGTTTTATTGTTTTCCAAACTTTTCCCAGGCTTCTTAATTGGTCGCACAACTACTCCAATTGGAATGAATCTGGAAGATGGTGAAAACTCAACCAAGCAGGAAGTGGAAAGAGTTCCTGCCTGTACAACCAGCCAACCGTCAGCTTAACTCAATCATCACATTTACCCGGTTTTAGGTGTATAAAAAGAAAATGAAAGTCTAATTGATTTAAGGAGGGGGGGCTGAGAGTCCCCTGGAGGGAGAGGCGGGTGGGTTGGGCTTATTATCCACAATCAAGACACTTTGGGCTCACTTCTGGGGAGTTTCATGTCAGACATCTTTATTTAAAGTCTATGGTGAAAGCAGACTTGGAGAGTTGAGGCTGAAGCTCACTGATTGGCTGGGAGCAGGCCCTGCCGTTGGGCGTGCTCCAAAATGGCGTTGTAGCAGAAGTAGTATTGGTCCGGCGTTTGGATGCTAAAGGCCCTCTGCGTCCTCATCCGCCGCACCGTCTGGCACACGTTGAGCGAGCCTACGTCCTGTAGCTGGGACAGACAAATATCCAGGGCACAGAAGGTACCTGCCAACAACACCCGTCAAAGGGACCACAACGGAGGAGATGATGAGAAAGAAATCAGTGTTGTTAGACCTTAAGTCATCACTAGAGCGCATACATCATAGAGTTCATGTTAAAAATGCAAAGAAAACCCTTATATACTAACAAAAAAAAAACTACCGTGTCAGGATCTCACCTGTTCTTCCGATCCCGGCACTGCAGTGGACCACCATTGGGGGCCCCTGCGGGTGGCCTGTCCACTGAGGTCCCAGAGTATTCACCATTTTCCTCTGTTGTCTCTTTACAGCACCCAGGAAATCAATAAGGGTGACTGCTGAGGTGGGAACGCCGTAGTCAGGCCAGCTGAGGTACTGGAAATGACTCACTTGCCGCTGTTCACATGTCTGGGATTACAAAAAAAAGAAGGTAAAAGTGACATTTTAGCGGGCGAAAATGCTGAAGCAACATTGTGGATGTTTTTAAACCATGTGTAATAATTATGAAGCTGGAGGAGGAAGAGCATATGCAGCGTTTGGTTTCTTATCTCTGAAAGACTTATTAAAGTTGGAAAACAAATCCGCTGCCCCCATTTGGCAGCTGTGGCCACGACTGTACCTCTGTGTTGTGCAGAACGAGGGTGGTGTGATTGTAGTGAGTGTGGTGATCAACCCTCTGGTTAACCACTGCCATATGGCCATAGACCTCCTGCCCGCCCTCCTCCAGGGGCCAGTACTGTCCGCACTTCCTGCGATTACCCTCATTTGTCCTGCAATAGACACACGGTTCAATTTAAGGAAAAAACAAAACAATAAACCTAGACTTCACGTCCACGTGCGATAACCCTTAATTACCTGGTTGTCATGACGATAACAAGCACATTTTGTTCCCACACCATTCTCCAGAAGTCACCGTAGGTGTTTTCCAGGGGTCCTACACAGGTCAACAAGAGGACCAAAGGGATGGTTAGAAGGGCTATCAGTCTAATGACCCAGCCTTCATCCAAACAGCACAAAACAAGACCACAATCACCCGCTCTAATGTTATTACCATCTCACCTGCTCGTAAGGACTCTTTAGCAATTAGTCAAGCCTGGCCGGGGCATTTATCAAGGTTTTAGTAAATATATAACAATGATATGTACTTTTCCATTTATTCTCATGTCCAACATTGACCCCTCCATCTTATTTCCAGGATATCGATAATCTACTTTTAAAAAAAGGTTCTTTTTATGTAGAATTTTTGGGAAAAGCACCCAATAAGATCACTCTGCTTCCAATTTCATTTGCAATCTGACCGAACGTCGATGTCGTGGATGTACCTTGAGTACCGATATACGCGTTCCTGTGTTTGTAGCCATCCATGAAGCTCGCGTTGATGTAGTCGGATCTCTGTGGAAACAACAAAACTCTGTTCTACTCAAGACCTGGTATTAGGGTTTGTGCAGCATTGTACTATGATTGGGAGGTAAAGGGAATACAGTAGCGATCCTTGTTAACGCTCTGCTGGCTACGAGTATCCGTGGCCAATTTCATTGGTCCCAAATTACAGACGCCGCTTAAAAATGCCCCCACCAACCTCATTCCTTCTGGCTGTCAAACGGACTCTTGTTTGATCAAGGCACAACACGTCCCCGTAACGATTCTTCTCCTGATTGCTGGCCGCCCTGTAGGGTGGTGATACATGCTGCAGTTAACCATCAACCAAGAGTTTAACGGGATAACCTACAACGGGTAATTTAGTTCATTCATAGTTTTAACCTGAGGTAGGAAAACAATAAGAAATATTGACTTTACATGGATTTTTATCCATTACTTTTCGAATCTGTGTGTGTTATAAGACATCTCTTGCTGTCTTCTTTTGGATTGAGCTTACAGTGAGCAGTTAAAGGTTCCCGCCGGCGGCTCTTTGAGGAGCTCCTCGTACTCCTGGTGGATGCCCGAGCGCTGAAGCCGGCCCAGGTGGTTCAGCAGCTCCTGCGGGCGCATGGACTCTGAGCCGGGCACGTGCACAGAAGTCTCCTCCACAGGGATTCCCACCAGCTCGTCCACAGGGTCAACACGGTCGTTCTGGCCGGCCAGCAGCTGTTGGTTCCAGCTGGTTGCATCCAAGGGGAGCAGGCCGCCCAGATGCTGGGGGAGACAGTCTCTGGGAAGGTGTTTGCGCAGCTCATCTAATTTGACCATCTGAACCTGGACATGGACGAGATGCAAACAGATGCCAAGTTTAGGCGGATGTAATGCATGACAGTAATGAACAAAGGTAAACAACAGTGATTGATGCTTTAACAAGTGTCTCTGCTACTATATCCAACAGGGTTTCATCAGAAAACCACCAATGTTCACCTCTACTTACACGTTCTCTGAGTTTCTCCTTCAGAAGTAGACTGAGCAGATTGTAGGGCACTCGAAACCACACAGGGGCACCGACAATCAGCACCTTCTTTAGCCGGGCGGGGAATGCTCCCTGGATGAGAGAGAGCACAGAAGAACCTCCAATAAACCAGACTTTAGGGCATTATTGTTGGAAGATGTGCATGACAACAGTTAATTTGTGTCCATTAGCAACTAACACACATAATTGTGTTATATATGACATTCATGGCATAATTTTGGTTTGATTGTTTGTTCGTTTTCCGGCTTTGATGGACAAACAAAGAACAAAGAACTTGAAGAACTGTTTAATACACAGGAAATGCCACCAGAAAAGTCAACTTATTATCTAGCAATGCGAAAAAGGCTAATGCTAACTATGTGTGTGAACCCAAGATATGCTGTGGTTAAAACCAAGTACCGGTATTCCTACGTTCATCAAACTCTTAAGCTTCCATTAATACAACTTGATTAAAATGGAATAAAAAGTGCCTTAAAATCAAAGAAAAAGTGGGTGGGAATGGAAAAATAGCAGTCTCCACAACAATCCCTTGTTTGATTGATTTAAAGCACTATATCCTGCAGACCGTCCAGACATTTTCTGCCCTTCACCCTTGGGTGTGTTCTGGGTATTGCATGCAATCATTCAGTCTCTTCATGGCGATTATGTCAGCAGATTATCAGGACAGAGACCAGTCATTCATCTCCAATGACGTGCTACCACTTCTAACCCGAACCCTGACATACAGCCATTCACTCGTGCAAAAGCAGAAGACACGCTAGGGATCTTCACGCTCTTCTGTATAAAGACTTAATTTCTACATCTAAATATGCGGCGCTGTGGTTCCAACCTTGAGCAGATTGAGGATCTTCTTGCTCAGGTCCAGCTCGAAGTTCGTGTAGTTGGAGCCCGCCATGTCGTAGATGAACACCAGGCCGTTCCTCTGGGTCTCAAAGCTGTGGGTATTTAAGCAATGCTGGAGTAGGTCCACAAACATTATTGTTGGCTGAATCTACCCGACACCACCTCACCTTTCCACAGCCTGATCCAGGAGGTAGAAGAGCGCCTGCAGCACCACATGGTTGCCCGTCTTGTTCGGGTGATGGAGTTTAGCAGTGTACAGGGCAATGGAGGCCCCTGAAGGGTCCCGCACACTCTGCAAAAGAAAAGGTGAGAGTTTCCCCTGCAACAACCATCAAAGATGACTCTAAAAACACATCTGTGATAAGACTTCCAATGAACTCATGGAGGAACTTCCTGGATTTGTCTTATCGGTCATGAGAAAACTGAGGAAAAAAATAAAAAAAATGAAGGGAAGCGCTACAAAAATGAAGGACTCACAATCAGCCACAGGGGGGCATCTCATTTCTGTTGCTGCCTAAATGACTGACATCCAACCAAAAAGAAGAGCAATCGACAACTCAGCAGGAGGAACACATTTTGTCAGCAGTGGTCATTTCACTTCCTGCCTGTCTGACGCTAAACGCGCGTGTGTCCTGCCTTCCCGACGCCAATGTGTCATCCTTCGCCTCAACAACGCCGCTGACCAGAGATGCGACAGCCTCCCCCGTCCTGTGTACGCAAAGGGGGCCCTGGGTTCTCAGGCGGGGGAGGATAAAAATACCTCAGACAGGAAATGAAGCCTGCCGCTGAGGCTACAGAACGCCGACGTCAGACAAGAGGATGTGCAGCATCAACGCCACTGTGGCACGTCAGCAGGGAAGGAAGAGGGGAAACGCACGGGGGTGGGCGTGATTTATCTGACACAGGATATCCAGCTGGCACATCGGTCAATCAATACTTTGCCATTTACCCCAATTCCTTTTGGGCTGGAATAGTTCCATAATCGAGTTAGTTTAGTTACTTTAAGTTCTTTTAAAATAGGAGCACTAACAATGGAGCCCCGCCCTCCCGCCCACCTCCATAAGACTGGACCACTCCATTTCAGGGATGACATGTTCTTACCAGCACGGTGAACTTTCCACTGAGCAGCTCCGAGCGCAGAGGTTCTTCCTGAGGCTGGAGTCGGACGATTCCTTCTTTCAGACGCGTTTCCTGTCAAGAGCAGAAGACGGCAGGTGAGATCAGGCGGTGCAGTGGCCGCAACAGGCCGTCAACTCCAGCGGAAATTCCTCTCCGTGAACAATGAGGATGCCTCGTAGCAGAGTGGGCTCAGGTTCTCGGTGGAATATTACCCACGAGGTTGAATAAGGCTGCTGCGGATTGCCTCATAATCAGAATTACAGAGCGCAAACATTTTCCCACCCAGATAAGTGAGACTTTACCTCAGATAAACATACATTTCCTGTTAAATTCAACTTTTGCTCGTCCCTGCATGAAACATTTATTACTAGTTTTGTTTTTCAGATTTGAACAAGGACCACGATTGAGTCTTATTTCCAGTCACAATCAGTTGAAGTTTCTTTCATGGTCTTAGCTGCAGATTAAACACATATTAGACATGTTTAACACATAAGTTAAAGTGTCCATTTGCCATACACAACTATTGACAAAAGACATTTATTTAAATGAATCGTATGGGGCCAGTGCATTGCTGGATTTCCCTCCTGCTTTTGACTTCAAGCCATGGCTGATGTTTAAAAAGGCTTTTATCACTGTAATGAAACATTAAATTGTGCAAGATTGCAACTGAATGAATCATGTGATGATGTTTTTTGGTTAAAATGTGTTGCCCTTACTGCAGCAAACCAAAAAGAACATTTCCTGCGTGGCTCCAAATGATTTGTCTCAGGGCCGATTATTTTTATTCATTTATTTCAGCTTTATTTTAGCAGGTAAGATCAGCTTCTCATTTACAAAGAGGCCCCAGCGGAAGGAAAACAAAAGAAACACAGTCCACATGAATCCAAGAGACGACCCATTATGAACCCAATCATGCAACTGTTTCATTAGAATAACGGCGCCTTTTATAGCCGACGTCACCGGCGCATCACGCCGTTCGCTGGAGGAGCAGAAAACAAATAAACAATAACTCTGCACCGGAGGCGATCCACTGTGTGTACAGTAAACAGAACAGACTTAGACTGGAGGCCTGCATATCCCAGCAGATCTCGTCCCGCTGCCTTGTGAAATTCAAATTACAACCGTCATTTGGGAACAAAAAAGGCCATTTAATAATTTATACGCCAGCAGACAGCTGTTAAAACCTGTGAGGATTTTAACACTCTCCAAACTGGTTGCACGATAATATAATTAAATTTTCCATCATATTCTGAATATCTCCACTCTGCTCCCAGCCCACGGTAAAAACATCAAACAGCAGTGTGAACTACGGTACATTGAAAATCAAACATCCACTTCAAAATCTTTCGTTTGTCTCATAAACCCACATAATGCAAATACAAAATGACTCGTAAACTACTTATTATTCAACTGCAACACTCCTTTAACCTGAAGCCAGCCTGCCCTCATCGGCCTGCAGCCTCACACAGGAGGCAAAGGCACAATGCAGCCCAGCCTCCACAGAACATCAGTGGCAGCATGTTCAGACAGCACCGGCATCTATGAACTCCTGTAATGGTCATCCTGTCACGCACCCGCAGGCGCGGCGCTGTGCATCCACGTCAAGATTTCACCACAAAGCTTACGTGTTTTGAGGATGTGGGAGTGAAAGAACTCCTGTTGATGTCAGGAGAAAAGTGAAGAAACTCCTCACAAGTTCTGTCTCGTCACCATTCAGACCACATGGAGATTCTGGGCTGTTCCCAGTTTTAAAATATTCTCAGGGTTTGATTGATATTATTGGTATAAAATCAACCAACATGAACACTGTGCACGTTAGATTCTCCTCGACTGGAAACTTCCCTTCTCCAGGTTTGTCCCGGTTTCTCATCCCACGTCAGAGATTATAGTTCTGAACCAAGTTGAACCGACCGCGGCGTGGCGGGGGAGGCTAATCCTGCCCAGGGTCAAATTCGGCTTCCACCAAAGGCCGAATATTTGTTGCAGAAATCGAGGCTGACAGGAGTTGAAAAAAAAGTAGGTGAAAGGTGGGTAAAGGTGCGATAAGGTGGAATTATGGTCTGTGTGGGGAGAAACTGGAACAGATCTAACCAGATAAATCCAAATGTTCCCTGTCTGAACCTGCCCAGAATTACTTCCAGCAGTCTAGACCATTTAGGGACAAAAAGACATTACCCCCAACTCTGATAATCACTGGCTCAGAGAGGAGAGTCTTGATTGCGTTATTACCAAGGTGCTATTTTAGGAGCGGGAGGTGAGAGAGACCTGCAGGCTCTGTCGCGGCTTCCTCGTCATCCTAATAATGGTGTTAATACCATCATCGAAGTCACAAGTTATCAGTGCTGCCATGTGGCTGCGTTTGGCAATGATCATCTGCCTGGCTCTGTTCTCAACTGGGGCCCCTCAACTGGACTTGCAGAGTTACACGTGCACATATGTCATCTCTTTAACCAATTCATGCACGCTGCCAATAATTTCGGTTTTCTGGGAATCCTCCCACACCAAGAAGAAAAGTCAATGAACGGCTCCGCCGTGTTCTCCATCAAAGCGGGGATAAAGGCACCATGTGCACATCTCATCACCGGCCAACCCCGTGCTGCAAAACACCAACACAAACAGCAAATCAAACACATTTTTATTCTGTTAACAGTAAACAAGGAGATCGGTAACACTGAACAGAGTTGTGGGTGTTTCTCAGCAGAGCGAAGGATTAAATTAAAAAACCCTTCCGGCTGGATATTTGATGGCCACGTTTGTAGAATGGTGGGTGCTCGGCAGTGTGGACGCACCCTGGACACCGTTGTTGCAAGTTTATGTTCCTCATTTGTTCCACAGCTGTACCAACCAAAGGCCGATTATTTCATTTCCAACTCTCAGGGAAGATTAATGTCTGCATGTTGCTTCTTGAAAGTCCCCTAGAAAACAGCAAGCACGTGTGTGTGTGTGTGTGTGTGTGTGTGTGTGTGTGTGAGGCCCCAGGGTATCAGTGCATCTGTTCATGCAATCTCTTGCTTTCCTTCTTAAGAGATTTGTTGAATGAAAAAGCCTCGAGTGGTGGTAAATTCTTGACCTGAAGTCCACATTTCTGCCTCCTGATGAATCTGAATATTGTTGAATTCCTGAATATGATTTCTGCCACATGAATCGGCCCAAAACAGCAATAAGAACACGGAGATCTGCGTCCACCATGCGCATTCAGCAAGTGTCTAATGAGTCTGAAGCAGCTAGCCGCCTTTAGCAGCAGACTTAGAAGAAAAAAGGCAAGAATAGGAAGTGAGAAACCAAAGACAATACAAGGTTTGGACACGATCCATCACGTGAGCAGAGGATGAGATTATCAGCCATCCCTCCTCGCTCATCGTGTAATTCTATTGTTTATGAGGGCTATCAAAGACGCCATAAAAACATTTGGTGTGGCGTTTTCTAATCTAATCAAGCGACACCGAACATCTGCCGGGGTAACTAATGCGTCTGTATAAATGTGGAGCTGTTGACGCATCATCACACGATCTCTTCTTACCCTGTAGCTGTGGAAGAGCTCGATGGCTCGGAGGACGTCAAACTTGCGCGCCATGAGAAACTTGACGGCCAACTCCCTGGACAGTGGCGAGACCCCGTGCTGAGTGGTCCACTTGTTGATTTCCTCCAGAAACTGCCTGGTGGCCTGAAACAGACAAGGATGTGGTCATAAACACCAGGTTCCCATCATCCAACGGTAAGAACCAGGATGTGAAATCAGAACATCCTCACAGGAAGTAGCATCTGCAGCATCAGAACATCTGACAGGTTTACGGCCCGATGAGCAGTTGATGAGTTTTTATGGGTTTTCAATACACGTTCAGGCAAAAATATAGGCAATGAGGGGCCAAAGAAAACACAGAATGACGGAAATATACTGCAGATTAAAAACACCCACTCAAGAGGCTGTTGATGAAAACTAGCCATCACACTGATGATACGGCTTACATGTGCGTCTAATCTGTTCCCGGATGGAGACACTAATTACTTTCTTGTGAATTCTGGCTCTGCCAAAAGAAAAAAGGACAAGCAGCAGTCCCGTTTGTGGGTAAAGACCAGCCTTTACGGCCACCTTCCAGAGCTTCCACAACGCCTTGCTGATAAGAATGAGAGCATTTAGCCAGCTGCCTTAAAGGGGCTTCCTGCCATCCACCCGCTCACCCCACAGAAACCTCATATTAGAAAACAGCCCCCACCCAACGCAGGGCGAGAGACTCGGCACCCTGTGAATCGTCAAAAGGCGACAGAGGAGGCAGTGAAAGCTCGCGCCTGAAACGTGGGGATCCGCTTTCTCCGCAAAAGGGCATGAGCTGGGGACAGGAAGTCAAGTTGTGGGAGGCCGCGGCTCTTTGGGAATACAAAAACCATCAGTGAGCGGTGCCGAGCCCGAAGACAGGAAGTCAGTGTCTCTTCTGGGTGGGGGGGCAGTCGGTTTAACATGCAAGGGACGTGGGACGCCTGCACCTGACAGGGCTCGGGCTTTCAGATCCAAACCCTGTGGTGAGAAAATACCACAGGGCCACTTTCTCTGACCACACTTCCAGCAGATTCCAAATCATTTTGACCAAATACAGTATTGTTTAAGCATTCTGTAGTTTCTGATGTGCAGAGTACAAGATGGCGCTGACAGAGAGAGGGTCAGAACCTATGACGAGGACATTGGCAGCCGGAGGCTGATGGGGGAACGCATGACCTCAATGCAGCGCATTTCAACGCGTTCCCAGAAGACGACCACTGAGAAGTGAGGACAAGCGCCACAAAATGTTATTAAAGGCCCTTTTTTGAAGTCGTTTCTCCATTTTAATTCAATCTTCTTCACACACAGCATACATTATGTCTCCGTTTGAGAGCAGGGTGGGCAGATATAGGCTTAAAATATATAGTTTAAAGACACGAGACGCATCATTTCTCCCCCAAAGCTCTTTGATATTCAATGCCAGCATGTGACCTTTTATCCTGATATCAACGATGCAAGAAAGTGCCCTTAAAATCAGGCAAAACGATCCCATATCCCGCATGTTTTACTGGGAAATACCTGGGGATAAATGCACGCGTGCTCGTCAGGCAGATGAGGTTAAAATGAATAATAAATCAAATAAATAACTGTAGACGTCTTGGTTGGGGAAACTAAACACGAAGCCAAGTTAAAACCAATCCGCCGTGTTGACGGTCAGCGTCAGGTAGACGTGGACCTCCAAGCTCTCGACGGCTGCTCTCGCGCCCTTAACCTTTTAAGGAATAGGTGCCAGATCTTAGCAGCAACCGTCTGCTCCTGCAGAACTCCGTCTTGTTTGGTCTTATTCTGAAACAGGGGCCGTATCCGTCCAGATTCAGCTCTGGACCAGCTTGTTTTCACTGCAGCACACCCGGCTGCGTTGGAAGAGTCGCTGTGGAGGAGTGATTTATTCAGTTCCTGGAAGATGCATAAACATTTAGCTCCGGCTCTAATAGGGAACAAGATTTTTCCACTGAGCACTTGATAACACGTTTAAAAACACTTAAATCTGGATCACATTGCCTGACCTGTTCTAAATGGGATGTGGACTTCCTCTGAACTTCATCAATTCCTGAGTCACCGTGCCGAGTTTTGGCTCAAGACATGAAAATAACATGTCAACGGTGCAACAGAAGCACCGGCTGAACCAAACCAGGGTTGTTGGTAATGTTGGAATTACATTACTAATAGCTGTTTTCAGCTGACAATATTTACCAATAATAGATATCCCTGTCACTTCAAAAATAGTGAGTAAATATACAGTATATCTGAGTCATGGGTCAATGATCGCTGTAAGGAATCCTGAAGCAGCAGATGTGCTAAATTAGGGTTGCCTGGAAACTGGCATGAAGTGAACAAATCCCTTCATTAATCATTGGTCATCGTCTGTCTTTATGTCCCAGCTGAAACTGTACCGGAGGATTCTGGGAAGTGTCTGGACTGTTATTACACCTTTACTGACAGGGCTCATTTCTTCCTTCTCATAAAGAGATTCATGCGCTTGTCATCATCCTTCCAGGATCTGTTTGATCACAGATGCTACGCTAATCTGTTTACAGACGCACTTCTGGTTCCAGGCAGCTCCCCTTCACTTCCACCATTTGGCACGAGTCGACACCAAAACAGGAAGTCCCTATTCCCTTATTTCTCGCACTCCATTTCTTCCTGGGAGCAGACTCAACACACAAACACACACACACACACAAAACAAAGCACATGATAGGCACACAAACACACATGGCCTCAGTAACTCATAAACTCCCCATCCCCCTCACGTCATGGTGGAAATGCTTTTAACAGCTGCCTACAGAATAAAGTTCCACTACACTGTGTGTCCCTGAGAGAGTCCACCCTGCCCCCCCCACACACACAAATACCCCCCATATGGCGGTGGATATAATAAAGGCCTCCGGTACTCTAGCGGAGGCCCTGGCTCACACAGGAAATGGAGTAGTCAGATAAGGCTTTCTGCTGGCCAGATGATGAGGAGTCAGCGGGAAGTGGGGGAGAGGAGCCGAAAGGAGGATTCCAAAGCGCTCCTGCAGCAACCTGGACAGATGGCCCACAGTCACGGCTCTGGGCTTGTGTTGCGTTTACGTCGGGTTCCTCCGAGTTCGGAACAGTTCCGACCACAATCAAGGCCGCCGTCCCCCCGTCCGGCGGTAGAGGGGACAGTTTACGGAATACCAATCTGATCGGAACACAATCTAATCAGCCCATTTCACACAGAGCTTGATGCTAATATTATAAGGGTGTTATCCAAATATTTGCACCAGCAAGCTGTCCCAGACTGACAGCGAGGCACAAGCGCCTCCACGTACACGGAGGGATCGCTCCACCCTCACCCCACCACCCACTTCAACGACCCGGAGGATCTCCAGAATCTGAGGGTTCATCTGCTGTGGAGAACCTGCTGATGACCGTCGTATGTGTGAAGAAACTCCTGATCGATGCGAGTCAAACTGTCTGTTTTGAGTTCATATTAGTGACACATGGACACGGTGTTACCAGAGAGAAGGCGGTAGTAAACTGGGCCTTCTGCGTCCACCTTAATCTCATTCCCTGTGTAGAGATCTTTCTGGAGCTGAGCTTCTTCTTCCTGGTCCCGTCTGTAACAATCAGCCAACAGGCCGATGAGAGAAAGCGCTTCATCCTCGCAGATAAAAGTCGTCCGCTTGTGCTGAGGGGAAGAATACGTGATATTCTGCAGGCAACTGCCCAAATTCTGAGATTATTTCCTGTTATTGATGCATCTGCAACAACAAGAAAAGGACTCGTTTTTTATTAGTTGTTGCTGGGTTTTTTTGGTTTTTTTAGGTGGGCCCTACTCATAGTGGGCCCCAAAGCCTTCAGTGGGATCCTGCGTTTCAGATTAATTAATCTCTTTGATTATAAAAATCCAAATAACTCAAGACTGGATGCAGGAATAAAATGATGTAATAACCTGGTTTGTGGGGAAAACTCGCTCAATGTGACTTCAACTGTTCTTCCTTTTTTTTTTTTTTTTTTTTTAACTTTTTAAAATAATTAATCGAATCTGATTTGAACCTAATTTGATCTGTCAATAAAGAGTCTTCTGCACGACCGCACCGCGGGCCCGCGGACCGCGTTTCCATCCCTCCGCACCGCCCGCACGGATGTTTGAAATCACCGGAGGCTGCTGGAGGCGAACTCGGCCTCTTTCGCAACACGCAGCCGCCGAAGAGGGAACTGGTCGTGGTGCAACCGGAGCAGCGGCCCCGAGACCCAGAAAGCCACACAATATTTCCGCTTTGCTTTCCGGATCACTTACCGACACTGGGCCCGGTGCCCTCGCAGTGCGCACGGCAGAAGTGCCTCCAGGTACAGGCCCGAACGTTCCCGAAAGACTCGCAAAGCGTTTTAAAACGCACGTCAGGGCCTACCTGTTCTTCCTCTGCCGATAAAGTAGCTGCCATGGTCCCCCGTCGGATCTGTGATCACACTGTTTTCAGCGAAAGCGTCTTTCTCATGCAGCGGGGGGGTGACGGAGGTTCCGTCCCTCGACTACAAAAAGGTTCCTGGAGGTGGTTCGTGTTCTAGGTTGAAGGCATCGGAATCCCTGCCGTTTCCAGCGCTTCCTCTCTCTTAGTGTTGGGTTAGAATGAGCCTCATTAGAGAGAGAGAACCCGACGATTGGGAGCCAGATTACACACGGAACAAACGCGGAGGACAGCGCTCGGGGTTCGGTTCGGTTCGGCTCACTGGGGCCTCAGATCATGTCGAGCTCCTCATCCGCGGAACCTCACGCACATCTGAGGGCTGAGGCTGCCCGTCGACTCCTCCGTGCCATGATTTGCAGATTTTTTTCCCCTCCTCGCTCTGAACGTTGCCTTTATGTTGTCGGAACGCACGCGCAAACACGCACGTCTCCCGAAGCGTGAGAGTGCACGTTCCTTTCTAGTGCCCCCTGGCGGCGGAGACGGGAACACGACCTCCGCCTTCATTCATAAAAACCAAGAATTATCGGGATCGTTTTACCTTTTAATCACTGTATTTTTGCACAGCAGGTTACACAGACTGACCGGAAGGTAATTTCTGACAAGAATAAATAAGCAAATCATCGTTTTAAAGAGCTCATTGTATATTCTAGCCAGTGACTGACGAGTATTGTTTATTTTGGAATTGTCAAAATATGATCCAAAATTGACAACAAAGCTGAAGTTAGTTCCAATTTCTGCTAATATCTTGATTTTCTTCATACCAGTTAATAGTTTACCTCGGTGGGCTTTCATGGGCCCATAATAATATTTGTTGGAGGGGGAAACTCTTCTTGGACCAACACAGCCTTGTGCTGTGTTACCAAAGGGGAGAAATTAGTGTGCAGACTATTGAAATTCACTTTCCTGTTTTTTCAAATGGGACAAATGAACCATTACTTTATTGGGGGCACGGTAACATTTAGAATATCAACTTTTTCCAGTGTTTAACCCAAAGGTGCACGTCAGCGGCCTGCGGGGTTGCACGTAAAAGCAAGAGGAAGCAATGAGCGATATTCGCAGGGACTTCCACAACTGGAGAGCAATTAGATTAGATTCATGCATCCCCAGGCTGCATCTTAATCTGATACACTTTACAGGAACAGCATGACATCACAGGAAACGCAAAACACGTACGAGAAAGTCTCTGTAACACGACCCAGCAGCTCATCGCAGGTCTCCACTGAAAGATTATTGCTTGCAGATACGTTTCAGCCGCCAGATTACTGTAAAATACAGTCCGGAAATTGCCTTTGCAGCAGGATCAGATCCTTTAATTGATACCTTGATGTGTTTTTAATGAGCCAAAGAAACATCATGTATTGCTTTAAAAGAGGCAGCCTGAAGCGCTGTGTCACAGATCGCTGTTTACTCCTCTATGTTTAGGTTAGGTGTGTTCACAAGCTCTGCATTTTCTTTAAAATAAGATCTCCACAATAGAAGTAGTGTAAATACTCAGGCGTGAGAAAGTCCGACCTGAAAAGCAAAGGGAAAAGGGAGTGGACGACAATAGACTTCCTGTCAACCCCGCTGACATCATGTCATTCGGGAAAATGTGATTGGCTGAGATTTAACCTCTCACATCAAGTCGGCCTGTTACAACTGCCTCAGCGTTGTTTCGTAGAATTCGAAAGATA
This sequence comes from Takifugu flavidus, assembly GCF_003711565.1. Lineage (NCBI taxonomy): Eukaryota > Metazoa > Chordata > Actinopteri > Tetraodontiformes > Tetraodontidae > Takifugu > Takifugu flavidus. Next base: position 5,292,483 of record NC_079532.1, read on the forward strand.
AAGGTCCGATTCAGTGTATTAGTTAGATAGAAATCTGAGTTCTAATTTCCAAAATATCCGCCACTGAACACCCCCGGGCCTCACAAAGATACAAAGGTTAACCGCACATGATGAACATCAGGTCCTTTAGATCAACTCAAATCATCTTTATTTATGTAGTCGCATGAGAAAGTTAAATCTGGTTTCCTCCTTCAACAAATCAGACCCACAAACATCCACCTGTGTTTGTGTGTGTGTGTGTGTGTGTGTGTGGGAAGCCAGTCTTAAACGTGCACCTAAAGGCTCAGGTGCTCAGTTCCTGGAAAGTGATGGGTTTTGCTTACTCATAACTGAATTCTTCTGCCGACCACATGCCCGATTTCGCTGTCCTTGATAGCGCTCTCGGCTGCCGGGTGACTCAGTGTGAAAGAAAAAACATCCCCGCTGTTTGCCGTATAGACACGTTTTTTTTTGCAGGGGGGAAAATAAAAAAAAAAAACCTCTTTTGCAAAGTTGTGTGTTTTTGCACAAATTGAGCGGTTGCATCTGCAACGACATCACCTTAACACTGCTCAGCAAACACAAACATGGCGTTTAGATAGACGAGCTGGTGTTTGACAGTTTCCAGTGTGGTGATGGCTTTGCACTTCAGTGTGTAGTTGTATTATCAACACCTTTAAAAAAAAATAAAAAACTCTAACGATCACCACGACGACGCTTCAAACTCAGCAGGGTCGCGTTGAAAAGAAGCGTGCATGGTTTAACCACATTAATTGCACGTTTCTTCATCTACCTGTGGAATGGTAGAAACATTGATATCAACCTTGGCGTTTCCTATCATCAATATAAAGAAATAAACACAGGATTTGCTGTCATTTGCTGAGAAATTCCTGTCAAAGAAAGAACAAACACCAGGGCACATTTGTGTCTACATTAATGAAGCGTGCGAAAGAAAGCGACAACGTGCCGATAAAAAAAACACATTTATTTAGGAAGGTAAATCTAAAAATACGTGATTTACACACAAGGGTGTAAAAGTACACCACGCTGTCTTTGAGCCTCAGCAGCAACGTGGTCCCCAGGCGTTACACGGCATCCCACACGCTCTTCAAACCGCCTCCGCTTCTTTTTGGTTTTGTGAGCGTCAACGACGGTTGCCGACAGCGATGAGGCCAGAGCATCAGCCAGACCCAGAAGCACAATAGTCACAAACTGACACCTTTCTACGCACGTTGTTGTAGCTTTAGCCATAAAAACACAGATCGTGGCTCTACTCATCTGCACCCTGAACAGCGCGGCTGGGGACAAACATTCTATGGTTCTCAGACAGCTTACTCAGCCACTCAGAGCTCCATGTGTGCTTCTCTCACTGGATTTTGATGTAAAAACGTCCCATTGTCCCCACGGTCCTGCACCGGGGTGGACAGGTACTCCAACTCGTAGCCTCCGCTGGCGTTAGCCGGGCGGACTTCGCTGGATGGTTTTTTGTGTTCCAGGATCTGCTGCATCTGATGGCTGGCGTACTGAGGCTTAGTTGTGAGGGGCCCTTCAGGAACCTCGATGCCCAGAATGTCAGAGACCATGTAGGGGCGAAGCCAACCGACCAGAGGAGTGCTGCCGGGAGTATAGTGAGTCTGTCTGTGGTAGAAGAGGAGACCGTCCACCTGCATCCAGGAATTAAACCCAAGACAGATGCTCAGATGAAGTTTCATAAACACATGAAGCCTTCTCTCCCAAATCGTTCATGTCAACTTGCATTATGACGTTCAATTGTCACAAGACTTGATGGAAAAAAGCTCTTCTTACATTAAAAGTGTACTCGGCTGCCAGGGCCTTCTGAAAGGACTCCACTGTGCAGTCAGTGCTGTGGAGGCTCACGAACCGGAACTGTCAGGGCAACACAACAACACACAGCTACATCAGATCCTGTAAACAAAACGAGTCTGTTTGTCAAAACTGAAAAAGGTCTTTGGAATGGTGTGTTTATTGCATCCATTTGGGCTGTACCATACAAACGCTACAGATGACGAGGCGGACGTTGACCTCGGACAATGAAAACCAAAGCCAAAAGGACTATGCGCGAGAAAGAATAATAGGAATTGAAGAAAATGGTGGCTTTGCTCACAGGGTTGCGTTTGGCAATCTCTGACAGGCCTTCTGCCTCCTGGACTTTTGACTGGAGCCAGTAGAATCGGAAATCGGTCTGTTGATGAGGAAGCAGAACAAGACTAACGAAAGCGGAGCCAATGAGAGGCAGAAAAGCACTTCTACCAGCCCGACTTGCAACATGAGCTGTCAGATAAGCATTCTTGAATTGCCTGGCTAAGAGGCCAATCTTACAGCGCAGTCGTACACCGGGTGGCCCCTCCAGCACATGACGTCCAGGATGTAGAACGTTCGATCCACCTCGCTGTAAATGCAGTCCAGGATGGTGTAGTCTGCACAGATTATTAATGAAACAGTTAGCGTGCTGAGATCGGAGGCGCTATGACCAAGTATCACCAGTAGGGAGCAGTAAAGGGCACCACAGCTTACATGTTCTAGTTTCCCTTTTGAGCAGCCGTACCCGACTAATCCCTATTCACTTGTTACTTTAGCTACAATTACGAACAGAAAAAAAATCAAAAAAATAAAAATCAACAAAACTTTTGAGGTTTGACCTAATTTCAAAAACTGATTGACACCAGTGGCGCAGAGCGCTGCACCTGCTGTCAGCAAATCTTTTCCTGTTCTGCTGTCATGACACAAATAGTCTGAGTACAACAGGCACACCTACCTTTTCCCATGGCTGAATTATGCCGGTTCCCACCGGGCAGCAGGGAGGGGAAGCGGTTCACACAGTAGCCGCTTTTAGTGTACGCTGCAGTGGAACCCTTGGAAAAATAATACAGGACCAAACAGAAAATACGTAAACAAAGATCGCTGCAACAATGAGATTATTTCCTCATACTGTCTGGAATAAACATTTGGTCGGGAGTTTGGTTTTTAAAGTTTGTGGTGTTTTTTCCACGGGTATGTTCTGAAAAACTCCCTTTATTTCTGAGAAAATGTGGAAAAACAAAGGATTGAATGCATTAAGCACTGCTTACCTTGGAGGCCACAATGAGGGACCTTTTCCCCACAGGACAGACCACCATCAGCCAATCTGTGTCCAGTTCTGCTGGGACATCCACCAGCCACTCTGACAACATCAGCTGAGGAGCAAAAGAACTTTGTTTTATAGACGCAGGTTGGGAAATCAGCGCCATCTACTGGTCGAAATGTTGAATTAAACTGGAAAAGATATGAGCGCCTTCAAACATAAGAAGCATGTCGAGCACTGGCCTGACCTGGTTTGCATAATGCTTTGGCAGCTTCCTCCTCTCAATCTCCATCCCCTCTTCCTCCGCAGAGACATCTTGTTCCCGTTTCCCCTCTTCCTGTTTTTCCATGTCCTCCTCCCCATCGCTGTCTGACCCAGCCCAGTCCCCATCAGCCAGACGCCGAGCATGGTTCACGTAGTTTAACCTTTTACTGAGACAAGCGACCAAGCAAAAATATAAACCACATGCAATATGACACCAATGGGATTACAAAAACAGGCAGATTTCATTCTCACCTTTTCTGTAGTTCAAGGAAGCGCCGGCGTCGCTCACTCTGCTCCAGCACACTGTACTTGCACTTGTACTGAGCCAGCCGAGGGTGGGGAGCCGCTGTACTGTTGTGCTCTTTAGACACAGCAAAGCTGGCTGAGAGGGCTGCGGTCAGGTCATCCATGGGAGGCGACTATGTCAAATCCATAAAGTCAGAGTTAAATCAGTTCAACTTAACAGACCATCTCTTTCTGCTCAATTTAAACATAATGATTTCACCTCATCCAAAAGGCTTTTCTAAGAAGGTTAGAAGCCTTTTGGATGAGAGGCAAAATGTTTCCAGTTGCTTTCAACTGTCCGGTTGATTCCTCACCAGACTTTTGTGTCATAAGAATGCAAACTAAACATTACACCATTAAAATTAACATCATTTGCTTCTGCCATTCTGTGTATTTTAGCAAAATCCATTTTGGCAGTTGCACGAATAACTCGACCTATGGAGGATTTCATCACTTTTTAAAGAAAATGCAGCTGGACTGAACCCATCATGAAAAAAATCCTGTTAAACTTGTGCGGTACAATGAAACCAATGGAAAAACAACTGTGCTGTTCAGAAGCTTCGCCTATTGGTCGAACTGAGCTAAAACACCACCGAAGAAGAAGGGAGCGACACCGGATTGGATGGTTTTATTGTAAATCATAGACCACCTAGAGATAACGGCATCGGTTTTCCCACAATATTACAAATATACATATTTGTGACGCTCTGACGTATACAAATCACATCGAACTGGTGACATATGAGATAGAAGCCACGAGAAAGCTCGGGGGAAGACTGCCTGGTATCATTGTGTTTAGCAGCTTGCTAATTGTGCTAGCATCGTAGGTTGACTAGCCGACAGGTTGATTCAAGAACGTGGCGTTAACGTTTCGACTTTACAACTACAAAAAACTCCAGAGACTACAAAAAAACCCCATCTGGTTTCATTTGATACTTGATGCTAAAACAACATACATACCTTGGACATACAGAGCAGCGAGTACAGAATCGTCACGATGTCATGGTTCCCAAAGCACGCAGGGCGGCGTGAAGATACGTACTACAAAACACGCCCACCACAGGCACATTCGTCAAAATTATCTTTAATGATTTAGGTTCATACATGTGGTTACGTTAACTCAACGTACTTGTTAATAATTTGAAAAAAAAAATCTATTTGAATGAAAGTACCCCTCCCCCCCCCAGAAGGTTTGCTTATCGTTTAAAAAGTAGGTAAACTAGGAAGTTACGTCAAGGGGTGTGTCGTGAGATCAAGGTGGGCGTGTCGTGAACGCTGTTAAACATTACCGGTACTATTTTTATTTTTTTAAATTGGGTCAACAATAAATTAAAACCATCCCGGAGTTTAACACAACAAAAACGCTTTCATATTTTTATGAGGACCCACAGGTTTATGTTTAATTAAATGCATTATATTGGGGTGTAGTAATAGTTCTAGTTGTCATTTTAGGAGAAACAGTTTCCTCACAAGTGAAACAAAACCCCAATTTATCACGCATGTGTGTTTCCCCCCCACTAACAGTTATGACATCAATTGTATCCAGAATGTGTCATTATGTGTTTCTCCTTGTGGGGGCGACAGTGAGCCAGTCTCTCCTGTTACAAAGACTATAAAGGAGCTGATGAAAACTTGCCTCCAATTGTCTGATCCTCACGTCATGGAAAGAGTTACTTTGTTACTGCACGCACTGGAATAACCCTAAAGAGGTAACAAGTCCTCCCGTATGCATCGATGCTACTAAACAGCTGGGAAGACAGTTTTGCTTCTCCTTTGTTTGATTGACATAAAGGACCGACTGAAGATGCGCACCAACCTGTTTACAAGGAAAAGCCTGCAAGTTTCAGTCTGAGGGAATGCGGACCACGCTCGGAACTGGGATGCATTACTCATCCCCTTTGTTTTTCTCCTCGACAGAGCCACGTTGTCTTGCAAAGGTTTTTGCCAGGAATTAATTTTTAGGCGTCGTAATGAGTATCAAATGTCCGCTCAATGATCAACGCGAGGCGCAGAACAGTCGGAGAGGATTAAGACAACCGTCGGCGCTTTTGGAGGAGATCTTTGGGGAAACCAGCTTTGTTTTCGTAGCTGTTGTGTTTGGTGGAGAGAAAGAAGGAGACCTGCGAAGTTGGACCGAGGAAAGTTAATCTCGAAAGACTTTTCCTTCAGTTGAAGTGATTGTTTTGAAAGCAGCAGAGGCGCAAAGACGGAGACATAGTCTCAATGGGCTGAAGACACTAGTGGTCACAGTAGGAACATTTCAGATTGTTGCTTCGGAGAGAAGCAACATCTTTGGTGTTTACTAACTGTCCTATCATTTAATTTACATTCTGCCTGTTGCACACCTGATCCCACTGCTGCTATGTAATTGGAGATGTCCGTGAATGTTATATTGTTCTGATGTTTCCAGTGCAGCATGCGTCGAGGCTTTAACGTAAATATAAACTAAACTAGTCACTTTTGAGCCCACTGGAGTATTAAAATGGCAGTGAAAGCCAAAGCACTCTACACTTTTCTGAGTGAAAACAAGGAGGAGATCAGCATTCAGGAGAACGAGGAGCTGGTTATCTTCGATGAGAACTCTGTGGGCGGCTGGTATGAGGGGGAGAACAGCCGAGGAGAGCGGGGTCTCTTCCCCGCGTCCTACGTGGAAATCATCCGCACTCGTTCAGACTCTAATGTGACCGACTGTTCCATAAGTCCTGCTGGATCTTTGGGAAACGACACCTCCTATTTCCCATCGGCAAACACCACTCTGTATTCGCAGCAGAGTTACTACGAAGAGGACGACGACGACTGGGATGACTGGGACGACCAATCAACGGTGGTGGGCGAAGGTGACCACAACAGGAGCCCCGGGGCCAATGGACATGCCCACCCGAGCCCGCCGCCCAACAACCCCAACGTACATTACAGGTCCAAACCACCCATGGAGAGACAGGACAGCATGTCCAGCTCCAGGAAGGGCAGCATGGTGGGCAGGAACCTGAACAGGTTCTCCAGCTTCGTCCGCTCGGGGGTGGAAGCGTTTGTGCTAGGAGACGTTCCCATGATGGCAAAAATAGCCGAGTCGTACACTATCGAGATGGGTCCCCTGGGGGCTCAGTGGATGGAGAGCCCGCAGCCTTTCTCCTGCTCCATCGAAGATCCCACAAAACAGACAAAGTTCAAGGGCATCAAGACGTACATTTCGTACCGCGTCACGCCGAGTCACACGGGAAGTCCTGTGTACAGGCGTTACAAACACTTTGACTGGCTGTACAACCGCCTGCTGCATAAGTTTACTGTGATATCTGTGCCCCACCTGCCTGAGAAACAGGCGACGGGGCGCTTCGAGGAGGACTTCATTGAGAAGCGCAAGAGGCGACTGATACTGTGGATGAACCACATGACCAGTCACCCGGTCCTCTCCCAGTACGAAGGCTTCGAGCACTTTCTGATGTGTGCCGACGACAAACAGTGGAAGCTGGGCAAGCGGCGGGCGGAGAAGGACGAGATGGTGGGGGCCCACTTCATGCTGACCCTTCAGATCCCCACCGAGCACCAGGACCTGCAGGACGTGGAGGAGCGCGTCGACTCCTTCAAGTCCTTTGCCAAAAAGATGGACGACAGCGTGATGCAGCTGACGCACGTCGCCTCCGAGCTGGTGCGTAAACACCTGGGTGGCTTCAGGAAGGAGTTCCAGCGGCTGGGAAATTCCTTCCAGTCCATCAGCCAGGCCTTCATGCTGGACCCCCCTTACAGCTCGGAGGCCCTGAACAACGCCATCTCCCACACGGGCCGCACGTACGAGAACATCGGAGAGCTGTTTGCAGAGCAGCCCAAGTACGACCTCTTCCAGATGCTGGACAAGCTGTCCCTCTACCAAGGACTGCTCGCCAACTTCCCTGATATCATTCATCTCCAGAAAGGTAAAGTAACCTGTCGCCCCTGCAGATGTTTGCAGCACGTGCAGACGTCGACGTGAGTTCTCGCTCGGCGGCTAATTCGTGCTTCACGAAATTGTTTTCTTGCGAGAAACTCTGGGTTTCTGGTTGCTTCCTCCAATGTTTTAATCTTAATTATGACTGAAAGTTTAGGTTTGACCTCCAGCATCTCCTCCTCTCAGCTGCAGATATGAACGGCCTCCAACTCAGAACGATCCGCTGCACGTGCACGCCTCACATGCGCGTGTGTCCGGGTGGAACCAGGGTCACTCTGTTTGCCTGCTCGGTTGCCGGAGGCAACGGAAATGCCTGAATGCACGAAAACTGTCATGTTCCCAGAATGTCAGCATTCTGTGAGATCAGGTCTCCTAAATGACGCAAATTTGTTCTCTTTGTGAGAATAATGCAGAAGTTCTGGCCACACGTGCACGCCCAGAAGCCGATGCATGAAATTTCAGATATTCCACAAATAATCTCAGATCTTAAAATGTGGGGCGTGTTGCAGGAATGCTGCTGCAGGGACTTCGGAAAGATTGAAAACATCACAACCGAGGAGCATTTAAACGCGTCTCGCACGGGCGGTTCCGTATGGCGGCGATTTCCAGGCTTGGCGGAGGCTCTGGCTCGTTCGTGTGGCGTCTGTGCCCGGCAACACTCACCCCGCCTAGTGATGCATGAGAAAAACAAAACAATCAGGAAGATATTAAAAAGGTCACGAACGCCTAAGACTGATCAGCATGCGGTCCAAATGGATCAACACAAATCTTTTTAATCACCACCGAGCCAGAATTCAGATTTATCACTGTTCTGATTTACTGGGAGAGATCTGGATGGCTTCTGTTGTAATACCGTCACGGTATTACCATCATGAGTTATTACATCAACAGCAGAGTAGAAACGATGGCGGACCCCTGCTGAGAGCTCTTCTCTCCCATATGGGAGAAACAGGCCGATGGGTCCGACTGGAATGTGTCCAGAGAATTGAAAATGGTGTCACTGGTGTCACTGGGTGCTATTAGATTACTGACGGACAAAGGCTGATTCTGCTCAGTGGTAACAAAACCTGCCTGACCCATGAGGTCGTTGTTCAATAACCAGGCAGACGCGGGAGAAGAAAATGCCAAACAGAACTTTTCTGTGGCACATGTGCCTGATGTGACGGCAGATCCAGCCTTGGCAGCACGGAGAACACGCTGACCTGAGGTCAGCCTTATTTATTTGGCCCATTTTGCCCTCTGATCATCTGCCAATAAAAATCCCATAGTTGGACTGCCATCAGTCGATTTGCGAAAATATAGTTTAATCTGATTAATCAGCCTTTCTGATCAGGGCATGTTACTGGCTCCTGATTGGTCAAGATCAGTCACATGATAGCCAGGAAATCAATCCTCTCGTTACGCACCCATGACAGAATATGAAGGTGTGTTTACATATTTGGCATTATTAGCAGGTTACTGCTCTGTGGAGAACAAATGAGTGATCAGCTGACTGAAACTAAACGTCTCTCAGGTTAGATTAAATCTGAGGATTGGTCCCACGGCCTGGATGGTGCATAAAAGATTAAACAGTTAGCATTAGACTCAGGATATCTGTTATGCTGTTTCCCATTGCTAACTGCACATTAAAGCGCTATGAACATCCGCAGACGTGTAAAGCTTATGCAGGTCGTGTTAAATGCGTAAAATTGGGTGCAAATTCTGGTTTTGATTCAGTTCTTTAGTTTTATTCGAGCTATTGTAACACAAATTAGCAACTTTTAGAGTATTTCACTGTTTGAGTGGGCAGAAAACATCCAAATGACGTCAAGGAAAACTCATTAGCCGTCACGTGGTGATAAACGCTGGTCTACTCTGTTGTTTGGTGTATAAAGTAAAATGCCTATTTCAAGCTAGCCTAACTTTATGGGGTTGAAATTGATGTGAAGAGACTGAGGAATCTCCACATCCGGCAGTGTTCAAGTTGATGTTTTGACTAAATCATGGGAGCAATTACAGCCAAAACCCTGAAATTCAAGGCTTCTTAACGACTGAAACCAAAGAAGTCAAGGTAGGATTGCTGGGATAATCAGCAGCGCTGGCTTTATCGTGGCGTCTTTGGAACTTAAATATCAGTAAACACAGTGGCTGTTAGCCTATCCACAGATTTGAGGGTCGGGGGCTCCTCTGGGACGCCTCCGCCTACATCAGTCAGATGTTTAAGATGGGTTCGAGTTGGGTCACCCTCCGCACGGCAGATTACAGCTCTACAGGGGTTTCATAGAAGAAGATTTCCTGCCAAATTCTGCTGATAACAGAGGGCCATTTAACATCAGCTTTTCAAATCGGTGCTGAATCCAGAGCACATTTGTATTTCTGACATTAGATAAGAAAGGAGAGGTCCATTAGGAACCGTGCAGCCTGCAGAACCAGCGTTTGACCTTTGGTTGTGCATCTCTCGTCTCCTTCGTTGGCGCCGGCCTCCACAGCTGACTGTTTCGGCTGTGAAGCACAAATACGCCCCTTTCCTGTTTTTGCTGACTCGTAAATCTCGGCGCTGCTCAGGCACAGTGGAACTCTGTACATTCCTGACAGCGCTGGCCCGGCAGAGCATTGTCTCATACCGATTACACACGTCTCCAAGAACTCGGTTGTTACCGTCACCTCCCTGCTGAGCTCTAAAAAAACACACGGTTACTGTGGCCAGAGGGTGTTTTGTGATCGCTTTTTGCTGCATCCACCTCTCATTTAATGCAACATACTCAAAAAAAACCCAACTCACAATTAAGTCATGTGTCCTGCGATGGACAACTAATGAGCTCCGTCTCCACAAATGTGTCTTTTAGCTGTGTTGAGTTTGAATTTGAACCTGTTCCCTCTCCGGCCACATTCCTTTGTCAACACTAACGAAAATGAAACATTATTAACGCATTTGGCCGTTTCTCAGAGGCTTGGCTCAAACATCCCTTCCTGCTAGCATGTGACGTTCTTATTTGCTGACAGGTTTATAGGCCTCTTTAGTCCAAGTGGCTGAGACTTAATAACGTGGCTTTAACTGGACGCCTGAGTTATGGTGCTGTTGCACATGTTGGGCACGGCTGCAGTCTTCCTCACTAGTTTCTCTGAGCTCCTCCAAGGTGAAGCATCAATGTCGCCCCCTGATGGCTGACTGCAGTAAAGCGGCAAACCCCTCCTCTATTGTCCTGGATCACTTTATGCCGTTCTAGATTCGTGCAGCCCCTCAAAACTGTTGCACAAACTTCTCGTGGCAGCGCAAACACAGAGAAAAACGTTCCACCTGCTCTTCTCTCTGCTCTGATTTATGATCCAGCACAGAGATTATAGTTTGTATATAAATATCACTGCATTTCCTCATCTGCTGAACACATTTTTGACACGATTTGGACAAAGAGATTAATTCTCCCCGCCCCCGTTTCAGTTTTCGGTCCCAATTGAAATGTTTTCAACATTCCTCCTGATGGATTTGCTTTTGTCCGGCACTTCAGAGTAAACACGACTGTCAAAGATAAACAGACATAAGACTTATCAAAGGTGGCCAAAAACATTCCAATCGAGGACAAAATGTTAGCTTGGACAGTAGACCTGATTGGTTGTTGTAAACAGGACGATTACTGGGGTAAGAATTTGTTGTTCTTTTCCCTCTTCAAAAGCTCCTTCCTTCCTTCCTTCTTGCCTCAGTCAGCCTCACATGTCCGCTCTTGTTCCTGCTTCTTATGAAACGCCTCCACTGATCGCGCTGCCTTGTTAATCCTCCCACCCTTAAACGCAGTTTAAAACGGCGTCTGAAACTCGAAACTGTGTGTTCATGCGCCGTGACTGCATTTTTTTGTGTTGTGTTTGTTGTTTAGTCACAGGCTGCAGCTTTTACCTGCCAAAACCTTTGTTTCCTTTCACTGCTGAAGAGTGAAACCTTCTCTGTGTTCCAAGAACGAGGGCGTGCTGGATCATTTGTGGCTCCCATTAATAGTGACGTGTGAGCGCGGTAATATTTCACTCATCACACACGAGCTCGGCAGCAAACTGTGTTTACTCTCTGAGACTGTTTATGCCTCTGAAAGTCTCGTGGTGTTCTTTCATTTTTGGTGGTGAAAAGAAGGTACGGAAGCCCAGAAAGGGCTTCACTACTGTTGCTGGGAACCATCACCCCACTTGAGGGGCTTGTGGAATTACCCTCATCACCATAAAAAGAAGTCTGTAGCCTGAAATGACATCGCGGGTGTCGTCACGGCCCCGTGTTGGAAACAAATAGAGACAGAAACGACAAAAGGTTGATGTCAGTGTGGCAAAAATGCTGCACTTCCTGTGTTAATGTCCACCTCCCACCCGGTGACGGTTGCTGGGAGATGCGGGGAGCTCAGCGGGAGTTGAGTTCAGTCACCCGTAGATGGTGAAAGACCTCTGTTGAAAAATGAGCTGTGGGAATGGTGGAGCAGGAAGTCCGTGTTGAAGGTTATCTGACCTTTAGTGGATGACAAAGGTCCCCGCTGGGGCGCTCGGGTTAGGACGATGTTTCCATTAGCACTGAACTGTTGGTGTCTCGGCAGTGCTGGTGCTGATCTCAGTCCAGCTTGGACCAGCACCAGTCCATCACAGTGAGGAGAAGCCTGTAAAAAGAAAAAAAGTGGAGAACCTGCACACCGCACCACCTTTGGAACCCGCAATGATGGATTTATTTAAAGAAACATTCTGTTTGTCTCTGAGATTCCAGCAGAAAAGCCTTAATCGCTGTCTTTTGTAGACTCACACGCTTCCCGTCCTGTCTCCGGCCACCGCCGTGAAGCATGTGGCCGCCCGTCTGGTTGCAGCAGATAAACAAAACTGGTGACTTTCCAGACCAGTGGCCATGTGGTGCTGAGCAGAGGCTAACTGGGAAAACAGGAAGGGGAGAGTCCGCAAGCTAAATGGCCGAAGAAACATGTTGGAAGCTAAAAATGTTTGTATTTGAGTTGTTGTCCAGCTTTTGCCTCAATAGTGTGACAGATAAGCTTGCACCACCCTCCAGACGGCCCCCAGACCTCTTCCTTTATACGTGTTATCTGCTGATGCTCATTCTCCCCTCATGTGGAAAAAAGAACACGCAAATGTAGGTCAGGGCCTGCTAAAAAAGACAAAGTGCTGTTCCCGTTCTCCCAGTGCTGCCTGGAATGCTATAGAAACTCCAGTATGAAGAGTCTGATGGAACAAACCCGGACGCTGTGGCGGCTGCACTAAATAACCAGACTGTCTAAAACCAGCCCTGCTAGCAGGCTAATTAGCGCGCCACCTGAGGGCAGCCTGGATTTGGAGAGACGCTCTCGCTGGATTTGATGAGAAACGCACACCGCTTGGAAAATGATGTCATGGCAGTCTGGGCGACTGCGGTTGCTACTTGTCCACATCGTCCCAAAGCAGCCGTGTGGTGCGCAGTAAAAACCAAAAAAGTAGCGGCGAGTTGTTCCCAGCTTTATCTATAAAGTGAACAACTCTCAGAGTAATCTTCACAGTTTTATTCTATTCTTAGAGTAATCGCGCTTCATAGTTTTATTTCGTATATCAGCTCTAACTGAAACAGACAATGAGCAATAAAAATAAAATAAAATCTAATAAAACATTTTTAAGACTGAAATCGACTTTTACTGCAACTATTTTTAAGGTTTTCCTTTCTGGACAGAAATGTGGTTCACTGCTTTTCAATGGTTTGAGGTAAGAGAGGGAAAAAAAAAAGACAAAATATAAATTAGCATGTAGCTTGTGCTAATTAGCATGTAGCACATGCACGTGACTGCTTTGAGGGGATGAATAGAAAAGGGCTGTGTAATGTTGCTTTTCCATTACGCAGCTTTAGCCTCTATTCGGCTGTGTTTTGGACGTTTTCCAGTATAATTGAGTCCCACCTCAGGGTGGGTGGGGTCGCCATAGCAAAGAGGAAACTATGTGCAATTCAATACTTTACTTTTAAAGCGTCTCTTACGATCAGAAACTAAGAGTCTCCCCCCCAAACAAGCAACAGCGTCCAGGGAAAACTTCCTTTAATGGGAAAGAAACCTGGAACATGACTGGAATTATGGGGGGGGGGTTGGAAAGAGAAGAGACACTTATTTGGCTTATTTGTATTTGTGCGACTCTTTGGTGTCTGGTACCACCATTCGGGCTCGTGCTATCGTTCACACGTGTGGGATGTTTCTACGAGGTGAAAACGAGTCCAATGTGTAACTAATAAAATCCATCTTTGTTCGGTTCTGGTGTTGGTGAAACCCAGACCCGGCTTGATTCATCACTCCGGTCTCACTCCTCACCGTTCCTCTTCCCTCAGGGGCCTTCGCCAAGGTGAAGGAGAGCCAGCGCATGAGCGACGAGGGGAAGATGGACCAGAGCGAGGCCGACGGCATCAGGAAGCGCTGCCGGACGGTTGGGTTCGCCCTGCAGGCGGAGATGAGCCACTTCCACCAGCGCCGGGAGGTGGACTTTAAGGACATGATGCAGGCCTACCTCAGGGAGCAGATCGCCTTCTACCAGCGGGTGGTGCAGCAGCTGGAGCGCACGCTGCGCATGTACGAGTGCCTGTGAAGACTGGAGCGGTGGGGGTGGACAGCAGCACCGGGGACTGGACTCCGGGTCGGGGTGGGGGGGTCCATTTGATCTCTGATGGATTAAAGATGTTTAAATCCAGAAAGCTACTGTACCGTTTAGTTCTTAAATACGCATCATTTAGGCTACATGACAGTATATAGTTAATTTGACATAATTTAAGGTGTTTGTAACGAGATGATCTCCCCCTTCTCGCCATCGTCCCGCACTTTTTTTTTTTCCTTTCAGGTCCGATTCCATGTGATCAAAGAAAAAAAACAGCCATATCATTTTATTTTATTTTTTTTAGTTTGGCTGGTTTTCCAACATTTTGAAGCGCTCCAGATGTTGAGGCTTTTGCCGAAGTCACTGTTTTCTATCAACAGGTCATAAAACAACAACATTTCGGGCCAAATAAGCAAATTCTTCAACAGCAACTCAACGAGCAGCACAGAGACTAGGGTTTTTCTGAAATTTTGCACCTGAAGAAGAAAAAAACCCAGTTTGTTGAAGTGGTTTTTCCCTCCCTTCACTCATGCTACAAGTGCCCTAAAGGACCTGAGACATTCTAATGGAACAAACTGGTTTTGAATGGAGCGTTTGTCTGTGTTACTGGGACGTGTTCCTGACCGAGTCGTGGGTACAAAGTTTGCACATGTTTTTCATTATCTGTTGGGTCATAGTTTTTCGGGGTGTGTTGGATCGTGGGTGAGTGACATGAGTCAACCACTGTGCTGATTAATACACCCCCCCCCCCTCTGGGTTTAGCCGCAGGTTAGCGTAGCCAAACAGTGAATGAAAACGTCGGAACGTGGGTGAAGCCGAGGCAGATTCCAGGGCCTGTTTCATGATTTACATTTAGCTCTCGGGTTTTTTAAGTGTTTTAATTGCACAAAACCAACATATCATTACTGTCATTTTTAGGAAGGTTAGCGTAGCTCTGTTTGGAGCTGGAAAAGTGACTTACAAATGTGTTAATTCAACATTTTGACAGCTTAGTTTGCCTGTAAACATCCTATAAAGCTTGTCATATGAAATGGTTCATAGCTAATTAGCCAACCAATTATTTCTGCTGTAACCGCAGCGAAGGCTCATTTTAAAATAAATATTTTTTACACTTTGTTACTGGTTAAGGAGTTGTTGCATCCCCTTTAAAAGGAGAACAAAAACCTCCATGGCAACTGAGACAGTTCCACTTTAAGAAAGTCCCGATGTGTTCAGCAATGATGCCGTGCTTTATATGTTTTGATGGGTTCGGGGGGGTTAAACTGTTAGCCGAGGTTTCTCATGTGGGTTAGAATCCGGATGAAAGAGGCCACGTGGTTTATCTGTTAGAAAAGTGCTGAATCAGAGTGCAGATTTCTGTCTAACCAAATGGTCCTTGTGTGTGTGTGTGTGTGTGTGCGTGCGTGTGTGTGAGTGGGGAGGGAGTGCTGTGTCAGTTACTGGTACTGTTCTGTCCACATCTGCAGCCTTTAACTGTTTGCTGTCCACATGTGGTGCTATTTATGCTCCATTTGAGCGAACCTTTGCTTTTCATGCATCTGGGCTCATGTGACTTTGAAGCTCCGCTCAGAAATTGCACTTCCAGAGACCAAAGAAGTCAGGCATTTTCTCCCGAGCGTGCACTCCGGTCACGTTCTCTGCTTTTCTAATCAGAGAGGGGGGTGGGGTGAGGGGGGGTGCAGAGAGATTGTATGGAAAAACAAACAATACAGAAACAAAAAGCCCAGAAAGACAAAAACAGGCAGGAGAGAAGCTGGTTTCTCTCTTGAGTTAAATGCCAGGCGTGGACATGTGAGCCGGGTGTTGCAGCAGCTCTTTGCTTCAGTTTTGGTGATGTCATGTGACTTAAGGGAACAGGGACCAAAAAACAAAAAGAAATCTTAATAAAAGTGCTGCTGGCGACTTTCTCGTGTCTTCTTTTCGCTTGTGTATGTTTGGAATGCAGCCATATCGGCACATTTTACAATTGGTTTCATGGCGTCTAATTAAGCTTTGTGTTTCTTTTGGGAGGTAAAAAGATGGACTGAACCACTATTCTCCACTCATCATCCTGTTTTATTAAACACTTCCTCCCAGCTGCTGAGTTCCAAACTTTAACCCGGTTCGTGATGTGAAAATCGGCACTCTGACGCGTTCCAGATGTTACAGGTTCCATTAGCATGGCCCCAATCACCATCTGAGAACCAAAGCACTGATGCTGTGGAACAGATTAAAACGTTACATATCAGGAAACGCGTGCCGCTCTGGGTCCGACGGCGTGGTTTCGGGCTGAGGTCACATTGTGGGCATCTGCCCGGAGGCTAATCTGACAGATTCATTTAAATCTCTACATTTCCAGGAGAGATCCAGACCTCGAAGCGACACGAAAGATTCCGGAACTGTGAGGCCTTGGTGAGGAAGGAGGAGTGGAACACGCCATCATCTAGGTGTCTGTGGGCGGGGCTGGCGGGGGGGTACCTGCGTGCCCCTACTGGTCTGGTCATGCTTGTCTGTCAATGATGGAGTCAAACCTGACATGGACGAGCACATTCTTAGCTCTCTTTCCAGGGCCCAGACTTCCAGAGTGACGCATTTTGCTTGCTACAGGGAAAAGAGGGGATGTGTCAGGTATGCAGGGCTGCTGCTGGGGCACATGGGAAACACATTAGGAGCCAAAGTGCCAGCAGATGTCTATAAAAAGAGCGAGAAAGAAGCACGATGTGGAGCGAAGGAAAGAGGGGCAGCTTTACCTCGGAAGGAAAAATGCACCTCTAGGACTTTACGTCCTCTCATTTGTTTTCCTTCATGGAAAATCCGTCTGGACTCCGGGGTGGGGGGGTGCTCCTGTTCAGCCATACAGACATGGAACACATGACATCTACACACATGCATGCAAACACACCTTCACACAAGTATTAGGAAAAAAAAAGAAAGGCTGCGTTCAATGTCACGGGATTTTTGTGGGACATCTGAGGCACGTGTGAGAATTCTGCGCACGTCGAGGCTTTCTGGGTAATTATCGTCTCTTCGCCGAAACACGTCTGACTGTCGGTGGGACTTGCTCAGTCTGACCCTGGCTGACGGGTTTGATGATCAGTCAGAATCAGGTCCTCCCCCGAAAAGGTTCAAATCTGAACAAAGGCTCGTTTCAGCTGCCAGGGTGCGTTTTACCTCCCAGACTGTCCCAGGAAGCAGCTGTGACTTCATATCTGATGTCAGACACCTGAGTCATGCTCTCAGCATCGTTCCTGGAGCGACCTTCACACTTTCGGGACGCCGCGAGGTCGGATCGGGCTTGAAGCCAAAACGACTTGCTTCTTATCTCCACCCGTCTGAACGAGGGTCACGCACGGGGTCAACAGGAACCTTTAGCCTTGCAGCAAAATAAAAAAACAAGTTCTCTAGGAGACAATCACGTCGGGGGAGGGGTGACCTGGACCCCAGACTGACTGGATCCAGATGCCGTTTACATCTGGATCTGCCCATCAGAAAAGTCCTCAGCTGGGTTATTAAGCTTTCTTCTGATCTGCAGTGGATTCCAGATTGCAGGAGTCATGGTCCTGCTGGGTTTAAAGCCCAGCTTCTGTCAGTCCGCTGGCCTCAGATCGGCGTGACGGAACACAGATAACCCAGATATAGAAACCAGGAGAGGGTGGGCTGGGGGGTGAGTTTTGGATTCAATCAATCAATTCACTTCCAATTTAAGTCCCGTTCCCAGTAAATCATCTGACCGGGATCTGACATCTACTGAGGTTAAAGGCCAGAGGTTCGCCGGGACCGGCGTTAAGCGTTTGTGTCAGATCCTGATCAGACTGGCGTGTAGAGAACCGACCGTGATCCGAAGCCAGGGTGGCCCCTGACACTTTGCCCGGCTGAGAGACAGAACATTCCAGTGGGTTGGAGCTGAACTCACTCCACATTCTTCCCCAAAGCGAGTCTGCAGACCGGCAAACCGGGCCACACATGCCTGCGCGCGGCCGCCAGTGACTTCTAATAGGGGTCACGTTTGAAAAGGCGCTGAAGGGAAGGAGTGATCTCTGTGTCACCGTGGCAACTGGGTTTGACAACCCCCCCCCACATCCTCACTGCTGTCCCATTAGACCCTAATTTAAATGATTTACATCAGGTGTCACCCCATCGTTTAGGTCCGAGGGAGATGGTTGGGTGTCACTTATTCACCCACCCCCACACACACACACACACACACACACACACACACACACACACACACTGTGCAGGCCTGGGCTTGTACTGGTTGTACTGGAGCGTGTTAAACTATGTGTGAAACACTCGTTCCTCCAGCAGTTGGAGATTGTGAAACAGAGTCTTTGGATACAAGGGAATCTGACGCGGGAAATGGGTGAAGATTCCAAGGGCTGCTGGGAAAATCGCAGTTCAGATCAGACAAATACCGTCCTGGTAAAACCTCCTGCCAGGACATAAACCACTGCAATATCTGCATCAGGAAGTGGGAGATCACACCGATCTTCAGCCATGCTTCCATTTCCAGCCTGTAAAACAAGAGAACGTCTGTATGACATCCACTAAAATCAGCCTCGCCATAAATCTGCGAGATGTGGAGCATTAAAGTGCAGACTGGGGCTTTTGCAGCGACCCGACTCCCACGCAGAATATCCCTGTGAAATCCAAGCTCCCGCCGTGGCTGAGTCAGCCTGCGCAGGCACCGTGATGTCACCGCCTCGCGAAGAGGACGCCTCGGCATGCTATACATGCACCGCATCCGTGTCAACATTTCCCCTCGGTGTCTGCGGTCTGGCCATAGAATCTCCCTGCGGAGACGAGGGCCGTTTCCTTGGAGTGGAGTCTGCATTCCTGGAAGGCCGTCTAATCCTGGTAAACAACATTCCTGTGTTGGGAAATGCAACAAAAGAAATAAACTCAAATCACGCTATCACCATCTCTGCCTGCCTGTTGCCCTCTCTTACAGCCCTCCACCTGGACCCTGAAGATCGGAGCAAGCGCGGCGGCTAGCAGCTCACTTCCCTTCCAGAGATGCTAACGCCAAACTTCTAAGGGCTTCGTCGGCCATCTTGTCTCATACCACGCTGACCACAACCTCTTCTCCCCCAGGAGGAGAGCAAACATCAACACTGGAAAACTACCATCAGCCAGTATAAAGTT
The DNA here is from genome assembly GCF_003711565.1 of Takifugu flavidus. Taxonomy (NCBI): domain Eukaryota; kingdom Metazoa; phylum Chordata; class Actinopteri; order Tetraodontiformes; family Tetraodontidae; genus Takifugu; species Takifugu flavidus. The sequence goes on from NC_079532.1 coordinate 5,311,688, forward strand.
CACAGCCAATTGTGAGCACAAGCTTTTAGCTCAGCAGCAAGGATCAAAGTTATCCAATTGCTGCTGACAAAGTCCTCCACACCCCTTTTTTAATGCTTTCAGATGAGGCTGATCCAACTTTCTGCCGAGGAAACATCCATCACTGCACGGAAAATAGCTGACATCACATTCAACATGTCCTGTATTTGCACTGGTTGAGCCCCAGATGGTGACATGGATGAGACGTCGACGCCGGAGGGAGCAGCTGATGTGGTTGATCTGCTCACATCACGCCTTGTGCAAATGCCACAAGTCAAACAGTATACAAGGAGGGAGGCGGAGATAAAACCCCCATTGTGCTGCGGCTCTGGCTAACGCCTGTGTGTTCTCTCCTCTGTACACTTCCCTCTTTTGGTTGGAAGCGTTTGTGATCTGTGACCCAGCGTTCAGACAGAGAAGCAGTCTGACGGCCGCCCGCTTCGTAAACACGGAACTTGTGCAGAGTTCAGAGGTGTCAAATGCACGATGCCAGTAAAATCACCTCCTTTTTACCAAAAGTATTTTTAACCTCAACAAAGGTCACAAAGGTCATCTGTGTGCTCTAATAACAGCAACGAGCTAAACTGTCTCTAAAACCAAAGACAATGCTCATCTCCCTGTAGGACAGGGACAGTTCCTGGACTGGCTAACACACTACCTGTCCTCCCTCACTCGGCCTACAGGGGCGCTGTGGAGCATTGTGTAACCCCTCGGTGATCCGGAGCAGCAGAATGTTCCGAGTGAGTTTCCAGAAGCTGCTGTTGGTTAAAACAACTTGCCGGTCCGGTTCTACATACCACAAAAGCCCACCTCACCCTGATGTGACCACCGTTAACCCAGCAGGAACCGCGTTGCAGATGTTGTTCTCCCCTTTTTGCCGCCAACACAACGGTGTGTTACCTTCTAAAAGCCCCACGCCATCAGCGTGTGGGGAAGTTGTCAGGTTCTCCAAGAAAACAAACCAGATCCTGTTCTGTGTTTTTCATGGATTTGTGCTTTTGAACCAACAAAGACTGGGGAGACTTCCGGCCCGGTTCGGACTCCTGGCTCCTTGTGAGGGATGAGGCGCAGTGGAGGACGGGAGGGAGGGATGAGAGTAAGGTGGGATGAAATATTAAACCAGCCGTGTTGTTCTTGGCCTGCTTTGTACTCTGTCCATTCCCACTGCAGCGTGTACACACACACACACACAGACACACACACACACACACACACACACACACACACACGGGAGAGGAACAGCAGGGATTTCCATGACAATGGTGTTTCAGCCGGTGGGAGTAACAAAGCAGGGCGACCAGAGTTTTCTCACAGAGGAGGACAGACACAACGTCTGGCTCCACCCAAGGAATCAGCCGCTCCGCTGGGCCGACCACAGGCCCAGATAAGCTGCCCGAGCACTTCAAATGCAAACTGGCACCTTGGCAAATGATTAAAGGGGGACGACGACGACTTAATCAGGGGGGAAAAGGGGTTGTAAGCTCTTCATTTTAAAGTAGGTTTAAATAAATAACTGCGTTTACACGTGAAATCTATGCTCGTTAGCTAGTTGCTAATTCTGGCTGCAGTTTGAGGTGGGCAACTTAAGTAAAGTCAGACATTTTCCCAGGAAATAGCTGCCAGCTAAGACTAAAAATGCTGCTAATAAAAGCAATGAAAGAGTAGAGAACCATCACGACTATTTCCAGCCTTCTACACTAAATCCGTCACATTAATGAGCTGCTCTCAGGCGTCTTCGCTGCTGAGTGTTTTTATCTTTTATTGCAACGTTTGGGACAAATTTCTCACTGTTTCTCCGTCAGCCTGGAGAGGTCAGAGTGGAAGAGTCACCTGCTGTGAACGTAAGTGAGGAAAACCGTTAGAAGCTCGGACCTGAGGGCTTCCGCCCGGTCCAGCTGTCCATCCGTGTCCCGCTGACTGAAAAGCCTTTTCTTCCCTCAGGACTGACAGCAACAACAGGGCTGTCCTGACCTCAACATATGGGGGCCCCATATGTTGAGGTTCACCCACAGCTGCTTCTATTAATCTCACAATCCTTCAGAACTGAGACAGAATGCTCGCGCGCTCACACAGGATCCATTTATGGTGTTTAAAAATACTTCTTTTCTTTCTCCCTTGACAATTTACATCATCGTTTCTCCTCCTTTATTCCTAAACTCAGCCCGCAATTGAGGGTGAAAACCACGAAAGCAGGTCGCTCAAGAACATCAGCGACTGTCTGAATACATTAAATCATCCTCACACACCACTGAAACGGCGCTTTTACTGGAATAAGTGAACAGGAAGCCGCAGAATTAAACTCTAAGTGAAAGGCCGTCGCGGTGCGACCGAATCCGGACGCCTTCGCCGTGGCAACGGTGCAGCTCCACACAAACTGCGTCGCCGAGCTGAAAACAAAACCGGAATTTCTGTGGAAAACCGAGGCTGACTCAGCTGTGGGGTCGGTCCAGCAGCCGCGACGCTTAAATCCAGCAGGAGGAGTTTGTTTTTTAGGTCGTGACCTTTCGCGGCAAACCGGGAAACTTTACGTGAAGGTTTTAAAGGGGGAGCGCCAAAACACAGTCTCCCATTGGAGGGCATGAAGCGTCTTTATCAACACAAGCCACAACATCAGCCTGTCAGAACCTCTGGAAGGAGCTAAAGCAGTCAGGTGTGACGCTGCGCAGTCGCCGATTTCAGACCTTTATCTTGATGGCATCTGAAAAATGCTTCCTTGGCCTCGCCTTGTCTGCTTTCGTTCCTCTTGAGGGGGTGAAAGGAGGAGCCACTTTGTTCCAAACTGTTGGATAACATCAGCTAATGAGACTCTCATCGTCTCCCACTGGACCCAACACAGCAGATGGGTCCAGTTATGAAACACTTAAACAGGAATCTGAAGCAGAAATGGACCGAGCGTCTCCACATTTCAGTTTCCGTCCAGGTTTCACAGTTAATCTGCACTTTTTGGCCCATTTTTGGGCGACTATGGCCGAGCAAGAAAACCTGCCGAGAGGAGAGGAATCAAAGAAAGCCTGTTATTCTGGAGGGGAAATAGAAAACAGGAGGATGTAAAATACGGAGAGAAACGTCTCAATGAAAGGTCTTTGACTGGAAAGAATGACGGACACAGAAGTACTTGTTAAATGCAGAAGTACAGCCGCAGAGCTCATCTGGGGTCTGTAAAGCCTCGTTTCTGCCCCCTGGCGGACAGACACGATTATAGCAACTATGGAAAAAAAATGTTTCCTCAGGAAACAAAATCTTATTTTCCTTTGTTGTCATAAACGACAGTAGAACACCTTGTTGCAATAATGTGTTTATTAGTACAACTGCTGAGAAAGACATTTCAGTTCCAGAACCTAAAGACTGTTCAGTACCGCTGCGAAGGGCCTTGGATATCAGACACTTAGGACCAGAGGTTTGATGATGGCGGCGAGAAAAGTGGAAAAATAAATAACGTAAATGAAACTCTGCAAAGAAATTTCAGCATTGAAACGCACAAGAGACAGAGAACACAAACATACACATCTGCACACACAACTTGTACTTCCATCTTTCCAAGGACTCTATGAGATACAGTACTAGATCCTCCGGCTCCTGATCCGTACGGTAACCATCACATCTCTGCCTGACCCCTGACCCGGAAGCCAACCCCACCAGAGCATAAAACCAACCAAACTACGTCTTCACCCCCCCACATGGACTCCTGACCTTGTGATGACCAATAAAATCTCCTTACCACACACACACACATGAATAAATCTATGTATATATATTTATTGTGCATTTTTCTAATCATGTCGGGTTTCCAGTCTCTCTGATTTATCAACATGTTCATCAAGCTAAAAACCACTAGAGCTAAAATCAAGATCTTAAAATCTGAAGACGTGCACGCTAACGATTCTAACGAGAGTCAGACCTGCTGGATCAACCTAAACCGGAGTCTTCCTCCTCTCAATAGTACGAAATAATACATCAACACAGAAAAAAACAATACTGCAAAGACATTATTGTATCATCAATGTGGTAGAAAATGGTTGTGAAGAATGAAAAAGACATTTACAGCAAAAATCAGGTTTTGGAAAAAGGAAATAGAATGTTTTGAGCACTGACTCACTCAGAGCGGCCTCAGCTTAAACCTGTAGAGTCACTTTTCTGCGTTCCACATTGGAAACAATCAGGACCTTCACGGGTCGGAGCACACAAAGTCGTGGATTTACAGCAATTCTTTTAGCTTCCAAAGTCAAAGATACGACTCAAATATGGATTAAACATAATCAAAAACAGCTCTTGTTATAATATAACTTCATTTTAAACCTATTAGCCAGGATTAGTGTCAGGTTCTACAACAGCATCCCACTTTTTTTTATTTAGGATTCTTCATTTCAGACTGGGAACGTCCCAGTTGGAGGTGATCTCATTCCTGGTAAACAGGGACGTGCTGGAGGCCGATCCCACTGAAATCATTCCTGTGACTTCCTGTCTGGTCTATAAACCGGGTAGTTATGTGGCCATTGCTGGGCCGCTCCAGTTAGGAATTACGAGCGCTCCTTAATAACTACGACGCCTGTGATGTCATACAGGAAGTGACCCGGAGCTAAATTCAATCAGACCTTGTGCAAACTGCTGCAGCCAGTTTCCTTCCATTTCATTCTAAACTGTCAGTATCAAACAATCTCAAACGCTACCGCGTGACATCAAACACTGGATTTCTGGATACTTAAGCATATTTGCCGTCTCCCAGAGCATCAGATGAGGGGACGGACGCCACTCTGACAGCTAGCTGTGCGCTAAAAAGCTGCAACTATCAAGCGTTTGGCCAGCCACAACAGGCTGCTTTGATGTGTACAATTAGCTTTGATGTTAAGACAGCTGCTTCTATGCATTTTGACCGGTAGAGAAGTGGCGTCCATCTACCATCTAATGCTAAAGTAAAAGGAAAACATTAGCATGTTTTTTTAAAAAGAGACACTTTAGCTGAATTTAGCCCTGAGAAAAAAAAAACAAGATTAGCATAAACACGAGAAAAGAGAAGAGGCAGTTTTTCATCTTCGCTCTCACACAGTACACATTTAATCCCCAATAATCCAAAATTTTAAAAGGAAAAAACTAATAATGGCCTTCAATATCATACGGAATAAAACTGCAGACCCCCCCCCCCCAAAAAAAACCCCTTTTGCAAACATGTGACATGTTTATGTCGTCCTTCGTGCCCCAGAGAGGAATGATAAAACTACAATAAATAGATTTCAGCCTCCTTCGATAAGAAACTGCCTCTTTTTTAGCCAATCAGAGTTCAGTGTTTTGCAGCCTGAGAATCCGTCCACAGTGACCGCGAGAGACGCAACTAACCAACGGAGTCTGTTAATAAAGAGGAATGATCGGAGGAGGCGAGCGCTCACGTCCCTCCCAGTCCCGTCTGGAGGGGTCTCAAACCCAGTACTGGTTCTTTTTCAAGGCCGGGTTCGTTGTCCGACAGTGCTGCAACAGCTCCGGGTCGGTGTCCTTGGAGTCCATGTTGGACATGGGGATGTTGTTCACTTGGTCCGTTTTGCGGAAGGTTTCCGAGCCGGCGACCTCTCCGTTCTTGGGCTTTGATGCCGCCGTCTGGACGTTGTGCTTGCCCGTCTTGTTTTTACGGATCAGGTAGTAGGCCACGATGGCTGCCAGCAGCAGGATGAGGAGGACCACCAGGATGGGGATGAGGATGGACCAGAGGTTGTTCTGCCGAGCTACGTGCGGTTTCCCGTGGGGGCTGTCGCCGGGAGGGGCGGTGGTGGGTCCGTCCCATCCGGGTTGGGTCCCATCCATGTTGCCACCCCAGCGGGGTCTGCTTGGAGGGGCGCGCGTGGACCCGCCCACCTGCGGGGGGCCTTTGAACCCGTCTCTTGATGGGTCTTCAGAGGGAATTCTCAGCAGCGTGGCGGGATAGACCCCGGAGGCGTTGTAGGGGCCAGTCTGGAAGGGAAGCACGCACTCTGCTGGAGGAACTCCGTGGGCTTTGAGCAGGAAGCGGGCTTCATCCTGACCGGTGCCGTCTTGTGGATTAGAAGAGCTGTTGAGGATCTCCATGGCCACGCGTCCCTCGTCCAGGTCCTTCTGGCTGAACACGTCGACTGGCTGACCCGCGCCGGGATTTCCAGACCGCACAAAACGAGCCCCCTTTGGCTGCTGGATGACTTTGAACGTCGGCGAGGATCCGGTCTTGTTGGCCAACGCGGTTGCGTCCAGAAGTTTCTTGTCCAGCTGGACCAGAGCGCCCTGTGGTAGGAGGGGATCCTGAGCGATGCTAGCGAGAGGCTGCACGGTGATGTTGAGGACAGAGGAGACGTTGGCCGCCCGGCTGCGAGCCACGAAAGCGACGCTGTCGCGAGGCGACGTGGACTTGACGAAGCGAACGCTGACTCTTCCTTCTCTGATCTGCTTCTGCGTGAAGGCGGACGTGGGCTGCCTGTCCACCATGATCGCTGCGTACTTGGGGACACTCGTGATCTTGTAGAGGACGTCCTCCTCTTTGCCGCCCCCGGCGGTGGCCCTCAACATCTCCTCGGTCACCAGCGTCTCATCGTCGCCTTGTTTCACCTTGATTTCCGGGGCTTTCTCCAGAATCAGGGTGCGAGCCAAGACGCCGATGTGGAGCGTGTGGGGCTTCGTCTGGTGCCGCCCGTCTGACACGACGAACTCCACGAACCCGTTGGCGAGGCTGCCATCGCTGTAGAAGCCCACCTGCCCCAGATTCACCATGTCTTGGGTGAACTCAGACACGGCTTCCATCGTGAGCGAGTGGACCAGTCGACCGTTGGTGGGCGCCTTGGTCACCTTGAAGAAGACTTCATCTGGTGGGCTGTCCTCATCCTGGGTGTTCAGATGCCTTTGGGTCAGGATGGTCACGGACCCCTGGAGAACCTCCAAGAGAACATCTGTGGTGACGATCTCGGGGGGCTCCGAGCCGCGCCGTTTGACCGAGATGTTAAAGATTTCTTCCAGGATGACAGATTCTGCGGGCGAGCTCAAAACATGGATGTCGGACTTGAGCCGCGCCTGGAAAGAGAAACTGTCGAAGGAGGCCGGCGAGTCATCGTGGAGGTACTCCAGCCGGCCCTCGGTCACGTCTCTCTGGGTGAACCTTGGGGCGTCCCGGGGCAGATCCCGCCCCTCCACCGTCACCCGACCGTGGCCGGGAAAGCGCTTCAGCTCAAAAACCACGTCGGCATCGGAGCGCTGCTCTTCGGGGAGGCTGGCCAGGAGGTTGGAGGCGTCCAGAATGGAGACCTCGATGGCTTTTCTCTGGCCCTGCACTATTTCAAGACCTGAGGAGAAACAAAAGAAAAGGCCAGAGATGTAAATCCTGATCCGGCCCACCCCCGTCTACAACTAATTAGGCAGAACGATGTTGGCACGTGAGCAGAGGCAGCCGGAGCAGAAGGAAGGATGGAGTGATGGATCACTTTATCTCTCTGGACAGGCGAGGAGATGGTGCCGGACCTCAGCGCAGAGCAGAAACGTTCGTCTGGAGCTAACGCTAGTTAATGACAGAGACTAAAACCTCTGAGAAAATCTAAATAAGAATAAATATGTACAAAAACAGCCACTAAGTCTATACACTAAGTCTCCTGAACCAACAGATCACACATGACCAGAGCTTTGAGTCCTTTACCTTTGTTCTTCCACAGCTGGGACGAGACGTTGCTGTGAGCAGCATAGTAAGAGATGACGATGGGCAGGATGTGACGGACGTCCGGGGCCGGCTGGGACGACAGAGCCAGCTCTATGGAGTCCTTGGCCACCCAGAATGGTTCCTCTGGTACCTGGTGCTCGTAGTAGACCACTCCTGACTCCAGCTGTGGGCCAGGGAAAAAAACAGATGAGTTTATCTCAATTAAACCCAGAGCCTCTGTAAAGCATCTCCGTTCTGTCATGATGCTCCTTTTATGACGTTTGTCTGTGACGCTAACAGGTAAAACAACAGGGGAACGTCCGGTTGTGTTTGGCGCCGCCTGCTGGCGAAGGAGAAAATGCATTCTTTTATCCAAAAATGAACATTACATTTTACATTCTTAGAGTTTTTTGTTTTTAAATGAACATCAAATCTACTTGCACTTGTGGTAGATAAAACAAGAGAATCATCCTGACAAACATAAGTTGTGCTTTCAGGTGCATAAAAATGTATTTTGTTTTTACTGTTCGATTATGATGAGGACAAAACTGTTTTAACAGGAACCCGTTCTAACAGGAACCCGTTCTAACAGGAACCCGTTCTAACAGGAACTCAGCCCCATTCATTCATCTGGTGATGGACAAACACTTCCTAAATAAAACTCCTTTTGAAATCCAGCCTGTGTTTAATGATGAATCCGGGTTCCCCTTTTTATTTTGTCAGTAGGGTTAAAGTGAGACATAAATCTTGTGGTGGTGGTGGGGGGGGGGGATTAAATCAACACGCCTCTAAAAGAAACACATCCGAGAAAAATGTGCTCAGAATGTGCTGCGAAGGTAATTACCTGTGTTTGTGAGAAATGGGTAATTTCCTCATACTGGTTCTTGTCAGTGGCCAGGATGAGTCTCCCTAAACGAGGTGGGCGGATCAGCGAGTAGCTTATCTCGTTTCCGTCCTCACTGGTTACAGCCCCCAGATTGGCACTTGTGATGGGCTGCCTCTTCCCTGCACACACACACACACACACACACACACACACACACACACACACACAACACACACACACACACACACACACACACACACACAGGCGCGAGCGTGTGAAATAGTTTCACTTCTAAAAAATTTGCAGTGGTTCTTTAAGCATTCAAGCTGACATGTTAGTTCCACAGTGAAATGAGAACAGTTCAACACTCAGGATCCTGGAGCATTTTAAATCAAATGGAATATGAGGTAAGAGCTACTTTTTTTAAAACTACAAATACAGAATAAAATCCATTTAATCCAATAAATACAGTTGCTGCAGCTCTTAACCTCCTGTTCTCTCCTGCTGATTCACATGGACACCAGCAGCAGCTGCTGATGTGGGAGCTGCTGTGACCCGCTGTTGCTATGAAACGTCTGGGTGTGAGACGGTTTCCCGGGAGTTGAGAAGTATGCAGGCACTAAAGTCACCTTTTTCATTTTCAACAAATAAGATGATAAGATGTCTGCTCACACTGGACCCGCACAGTAACGTAAATGGGATCTCTAACCCATAACCTGATTTAATTCCTTTCGTTTTGAGGTCTAAGTATTAATATTAATATTTAATTAAAAAAAAAAAAAAGTTATTCAACTGCAATACTGCGTTTAAACACTAGATGGCGGAAAAGGGCGTGTTCCCATGTGTAAAATGGTGAAAAGGGCAAATTCAAGAGCTTCTTTCCAACAATATCAATAAAGTAACTGCAGTTTGTGTGTCTGAAGGATGTCTGTGCTACCTGGAAAAACCACGAGTTCCTCCTGCGTTACCATCGTGATGGTGAGAGGCCGGGCGGTCACGACAAACTGGTAAAGAGGCGTGGTGTGCTCGCCATCTGTCACAGTGAAACCGAAACCTCCAGACTTTTCACCTGCTGGAACACAAGAGTTTCTAACACATGTCGAACTGCTTTATCAGTTAAATAAAATTGCACCATTAATGTGCAACTACTCATGAGTGAGTACTGTGGCCAGGGCGGGGCCTCACCCTGGTGGATGAAGATGACCTCCCCCTTGTTGACGTGAGACTGGGTGAAGTTAAGGATGGCCTCCTCAGGTGCTTCTTTGAACGCCACCCTCCCACCGGTCAGCGCCTCGAGGTTGTAGACCAGTGCCTCCACAGGGGTGTCGGCATCCTCAGTATTTAGCATGCTGGCGGTGATGTCAGCTTCCTCCCCAGCAAGAACCTTAAATCAAAGACAAAGAGAGGGAGAAAGGGAGACGAGAAGAGTCTGAGATTACTCTGGCTGAGTTATGTTTGGAGGAATCCAATTAAAGCAGGGGTCAGGAGTTCATTGGGAAATTATTCGAACCTCTTTACGTCACACCAAATCAGTCTGAAGATGCTCAAAGGGTCCAGGGGACCTTTACAGGAGGCACACGTACAAAAAAATCCAACCAGGAGGAAAGCTATAATATTAAAGCCAACAAAACCCCGCCGCGGCCAGAGCAACGTTTTTTAAGAAGGATAATGATCCCTCTTTGGCCGTCTAGATGCTCCTCTTATCAGAAGATGGAGCGCAGCGGCTCGGGCTGAAAGGAGCGGCCTTAATAGACTTCTAATGGTCGGCTGGCTGAAAGCAGCATTAATTGAAAGAAATGGGCCAGATCCACAGAAAGACATTCTTAAATAGTAGCAATCAGCTGGGGGAATGAAATGAGGGTGCCCTGCAGTCAGAGGCACGTATCGATCGCAGGAGCTATTCCCCGGCTGCACCTTCAGCGCTCCCTCCTTCTGGAGGCTCGCTGTGAACAGCTAGAGGCCTCCAGCGGGGAAAAAGGACAAGGAGGAGGCTGTGTTGTGGATATTAAAGCTCCAGGTATCCATCACTCAAAGCTTAAGGTGTGTGTAATGCAGTCTCCAATGAAGTGCAGCAGAGTTGCTGTAATTAACTTTCCTTCAGAATCCGCAGTGTTGACCCGGCGTGCACCTGAAATAATCTGTCTGTGGTGAGCGTAAGTGATCCCGGCAGTTCCAGGGTTTATCGCTGCTGGTTACTCATCACGTGTGCTGTATTCAAAGGGGTTTAGTGAAAAGGAAGCAGAAAAGAACAGGAGAAGATGGCGGCATCCATTATCTGTTCTCAACAATGATGAGACGCTTTAGGCTGGACTACCTTTATAATTTAGCGTATTAGCATCCTAATTACTCTGTTTATTTAAGTTTACACTGTGGGCTATAATTACAGCTTAAAGTGTCGCTATAATAATGCCTATATAAATAATACAGCGCCAGGGCGTCATCACAAATACATAAATCGTTAATTAAAACAAAACTATAGCCGAGCCACGCTAGCGGCAAACACATGTACTTTTAACTAACTGCTGATGCCAGGATGCTAACAAGTGCACAATGGAAATGCTAATGTGCTCATATTTAGCTGGGATGGGAACATCAACATTTTCAGATGTTTGATGATAAGAAAAAGTGTCAGTTGGCGGGATGTGGCAGATTTAATGCGCGTGATTTAAGTCAACGCGAACCTCCGTGTTGCTCTGCAACGGTGGCACACAGCATCAGCTGGCCATTTAGCCTTCGTTTCTGATTCCACAAGCTGATTTCCTCTTCGTTCCAAACATGTGGTGATCCATATGCCAGTATTCGATGAGAGATAAAGAAATCATCGAGTATATTTGCTTCCAAATTGCTAAAACATTAGCAGGGTCCTTTATCACAATCAGAGTAAACAGCACTTTCTTTTCATGAATATCAAAGCTAATCTCTTTTATTCCCTCACAATAAAGGGAAATTTTACCAGTTAGCAACAGCTCTGTGAGGGAAGGTGCAGCTGCGTGGCTAAAGCTAGCACCTCCAACATGGTCGACGCAGCCAGACCTGCTTCACAGCATCCTCAGAGTCCAGAGAGCTGCGACTGTGCAGGGATGACTCAGCGGATTCTGGCGCTGCCCACCTGGTCAGATCTCACCATACAGGGGCAGAGTTGATGTTTGTGGGCAGATTCACACTTTCCGAGTGCCGCCTCTGGACGAAACTTCCAACGACTTAGTCAGAAATGCAAACATTCAAACACCGTCGGTGGTGTTTCGTTTCCAATCGATACAGATTCGGATGTGTGGGAGTCAGATGTGCGCAGTCATCTCACACAAGGCTGGAATATTCCAACTTTTTCCGCCGCCTCCTGCGATAACTTTGAAGCTGGTTTCATCTTCGGCCACACGCATCACCCCCCCCAAAGCTGTGGTATCATGTGGAAGGCGAGACACAGACGGAGGAATGAATGAATCTTTTATGTGTGGGAGGGATGGATGATCAATTTTTAAACCCGAAGGTGTTCCAGAACAGCAATCGGAAGTTTTAGCAAAGCGGAATAAAACCGGGTGACTTGCTTGATGGAGCTGATATATAAAAGATCTTTGTTGAAGAATCACTTCACTAATATGAATAGCAGCTAATCATCGACTGATCAAACATAGAGACGCGTCGCGTGTTTGGGAAATAGAGGGATTTAAACGATTTCTGCACCATTTTCACTGGTTTCCATGACAGCAATGAGACAAAAAAGCTGCAATGACCTCGAGCGAGATTAGGAAACGGAGCACCAACACAGAGAGAAGAAAAACCCTGATTAGACGGGAAAAGGTCCCCACTTCTGATAAAAATGTGTCAATAATTCACAGACGGCCAGACTTCTGCAGCAGCTCCGGAGGTTCTGATGGTGCAGAACCCGGCCGCTGTCACTAGATGGCCACATTGACCCACCCAGCCAGTCACCAGCCAATCTGGGGCAGGTAATCTGTGCAAATAGAGGTTTATATAACAATCAGGGCTTTTAGCAACTACGAGAGGCTGCGGGTGGAAAATGACAGCGAGTTCTTAACGAAGGAGGCGCTGCTGGGACAAACGTCTCGACGGTGGACCGAGGACTCGACGGCGTCGCTGTCTGGGAGCGTTGGAGTTCCGAAACCACTCAGACAAACTTGATGTTGTGTTTATTCCTCTCTGTGTACAACTGCAACGCTTCTCTAATGCCGTCTGTCTGGCGGTCCAAATATTTGGAGTCCTGGAAATGTAGGAAAGGAGGCTGAGCCGGAGCCGAGAGGCCCCAGACAGCCGGAGCAGCTGAGCCGGAGCAGACAGACGCAGTGTAAACACTAATGGAGAGCAGCTGCACGGACCAGGCCACATGAAATCAATGGTGAGCCGGAGCAGAGCCGGAGCAGAGCCGGAGCAGAGCCGGAGCAGAGCCGGAGCGCGGGCTTGTTATTCATCATGTCTGATCATCTGTTCAAAAGGTCGGGACACACACGCGGGCACGCGTGCGTTTCCTGCTTTAAATCAATTCCCCAGATCGGCCGCGAGCGTGCGCGCAGACACCCGCGCGTTATCCCGCCTCCCTCGCGCCGCCAGAAACCCGCGGTCACGGCGACCATCTTGGTTTTCCAAAAATATGGGTTGCCAGGGAGACGCGGAGCCGCGGGCAGGCAGAGCAGGGCAGGGAGGGCTGAATGACAGAGTTGGGCTCCAGCTCTGCGGGCTGATTATCGCCGCCTGGTTCCGAGCGCCTGGCGCACGGTCCAAAATGCTGCACAACTTCCTTTATGGCCGGAGTAAATCAACTCAAAAGTGCGCCACAAACGCTCTCAGAGACGAGTGCAGACGCCGTTAGATAAATGATGTGGGTTTATGTGGCTGCAGTGGGGGAAGTTATCTAGCGACGCCACTGACGGTCACAGCGCCACAGAACACGGACGGACGGTATTTTCAAATCCCCATCAGCCTCAGCCTTGGAACCGCCGGAGTTCTGTTGGGAAACTTTGCCTTCTGGCCTCCCGACCTTCGTGGATGTTATGTACCTTGACACTTTTCAAGCCCGCCTCCTGCTACAGGACTCCCGGTGGTTCTGTGTCCTGCCCGGCTGCAAATCGCATTCAAGAACATGATGAAGGCTTTGACCCGGCCTTCAAAGCCCGCCGTTCCCCCCATCCGCCCGAGCATTCACAAAGGAAATACAGAACCGTGGACGGAATGGGGGTCTCAACCTGCAGAGCGAGAGACACAAAGGGACGCAAAGCCGGCGTCCTGGTGCAGGAAGCCCTGAGACAAACACGGGTTTGTGCCGGGCCTGATGAAAACCTTCCAAACACACATTTCAAATGTCGCTCGACATTTGAGGCGAGCCGGCGAGACGCACCCTCGGCCGGCGCCGAGCTGCGGAGATTAGCATCGCTGGCGTGGATACGAGGCCCGCCCCCTTTTTCTGTATTCCTGCTGCAAACTGCCACACCGGCAAATCCGAGAGCGCATCAGAATTCAGCAGAGAGTCGCTGACCTGGAGCGCGCAGGTGACTCACGTGACCCGCTTTCCATGCGCGGGAGCAATCCAGCCGAGAATGTGCTAATTAACCTATACTTCATGCCCCTTTATATATAGAGAATACGTGGCGCCGCGGCCGGCACCGGCGTCTCAGAGGTCGGCCGTGGAATCGCGCTGCAGTATTAATCCTCGCAGCATGAGGTGAATTTGATTCAGTTCATACAGGATCGGCACCAGTGGAGCTGGAGAGCTCAGCAGAGGACCGGAGCTCTTTCAGAGTCTAGACCGCCTTTAAAATCTGACGCTATATGATTAAAGGCAAAGGCTTCACATCTTTGGAGACTTTAAATATTCACATCAGCCTCAGATACCAGTGGGCGGAAGTTAAATAGTGACTCGTGTCTTGTTTGATTTGCTCTTCGAGCCGTTATAATTGAAAAATCACCAGCAGGAAATCAAAAAAGAGAAGCAAATACTGTTAAATTTGAAGTGCTGGTTGTTTCCTCCAGTCCCAGAGGAGCTGAGCGTGACGTGTTAAAGGAAGGGAAAAGGGCTACCTCCAGTCCCGTGTTACGCGTCAGTTTGGGCGGCTCGTCGTTGACCGGGATGACAGTCACTGAGATGGTGAAGGGGAGGCTCCGCCGTTCGATCTCATAAGCGGAGGCAGAGAGTGTGAAGCTGTCCTCCGTGCTTTCTGTGCTGTCATGCATGTAGTAGATGTGTCCAAGCTTCATCTGGAGAGGAAGAAAAAAAACCAAAAAACTCACTTGTCATTCAGCTTCATTCCAGATCAGATCTTGGGGGGTGAGAATGAAATTCTGCTTTATTTACCTCTAAAGACATTAAATCACATGTAGATATGAGCAACAGGCACGGTGGCGTTACGCACCATTAAAATCTTTAATTTCAAGAAACACAAACTCTTTAAATTCCATGTTTTCCCTCTGGTTGTTGCGCTTCCTTCATACTCATATAATTGGAATAATAAGAGTTGGTTCAGAATAATATTCAGCTGTGAAAACAGTTGTTCCTCATCTTCTCTGTCTTTTGGGAACATGATTATTTCAGCCACGGTTTGAGGATTACAAATATTTATAACAGAATGCCTGTGTTTGAAACATGCGGGGGAAAAGTAAACAAAGAAGATTTGACGGCCGGCTGCTGTCTGCTGGGAGGTGGGAGAGGTTCAGGGGGAGCGAGCGTTAGGACCCTGGATCAGGGTTGGACCTTTGCTTGTCGTGTGGCGGCACCATTAAAGCAGCCAGCCAAGCTCCAGGATGCTCCCCTGTTCCATCATATACACCAATATTACATTTATATATCTAATTTAATTGATATTCCCGAACAGACTTTTGTAAAAATACAGGGATTTCTGCGCTAACCAAGCTAGGCTAACTGGGTTAGAGTTCAATTAGAGGGTCCCAGTTTTCTGTTCCTGTACATTACAACTGGTATTGATTCAGATGGAGGATTAAAGGAGATGGAGACGTCCACCCTGACTGGCTGGAAGGTCTGTGGAAGCTCTGATTCATCCCTGGAGTTTTGAATTTTCTCTGTAAAATGGGTCTAATAACATCAGTTGGTGATAACGCGTGCTGCTATTTGCCGAAAACTTCAGGAATAAATTATTGATGCAGGAACTTTGTGAGACTTTCAAAGGGGCACAGTTGTGATGTGGTAATTACTGGATGTTTTTGGGCGCGGTCGTCAGAAACACACACTTCGGTTTACAAACTCATGATATCTTGTGTTGTTCTAAGTTGATAATGTACTATAGGTTATATTTAGAGCTTAATGTTGGACCCAGGAAGGTCGCTGTGTGTGTGTGTGGGGGGGGGGGGGGGACCAGATGCACAGTAGAATCCGTCACCCAGTGTCAGTCAGTTCGATAGTAAACAGCACCTGTAGCCTCAGAGACACGTGACCTTTACGTAAAAAAGAAGGTTCTTTTCTTGATTCCTGCTCTTGTATTCTGATCTGCCAGCGCGGTCGACTTATATTAGCTTTATTTATCCGGGGCCACGTCAGGGCAGATTAAGGGACGTAGAGCAGGCATGAGCCTTTATCATTAAATGCAGTGTGCTCTCCAGAGTCCTCTGCAACGAAGACAGACTGAACTTTGTTGAGAAAAAAATCTGCCTCTGCTCATTACTGCAGTACCCCCCCCCCCCCCAATCAATGTGGAATAACGATCAAAACAGAGCCTGGTGGAAAACTAAACAATAGGCAGTTCCTGGATGTGTGGTCTGTGATCTTCAGGCTCTGTGACGAGCTGCTTCTGCTCCATATTCTCATCTTGGGTTCAACAGACATCGTTGTTCTGCTACTCTAGTGGAAGAGCGTCCAAAATAACAGTCTCAAAATGGCAGCAGTGACCTGCAAACTAAAAATATTGTGCATATTGAGAAAAGTAGTGACTAAGATAGGCTCCTCTATCTTCATCCCTCCTCCACAGAATGCTGAGGAATCCAACGGCGCATGTAGTCACGTTCACATGAGCAGAGTTCTGACTCCATCCTCCCCCTCATGCAGAACATGTTGCCAGACTGGATGATTTAAATTAGAATTACAATGTGGCTTCAATAATCCACAGGTTATTTTCCCTGTGTTTAAAAATAAAACAAATGCCAGTTCTGATTATATGTTGCCATAGCGGCGAATGATAATGTTGAGTTTTGCCTCCCCACCTCCACCATCATCGCTGCTTCATTGGAGCAACACAACAGGAGCTCTGAGAGGCAGCATAAGTTAGACAGCACACACACACAAGCGCGCACACACACAAAAGGCGGGGAACTGTTCTGTGCGCTCACACATTATTACAGGCCTGTATCAGGCCAGTTTATTTTGGCCTCAGGCGGTCAGGGGCATCGTCAATTTTTCCACAATAGTTCAGCAAAGTAGAGGGAGGCTGCGTCTGAGCAGCACTAAAAGTAGGAACTGTAAGTGTTTCAGTAGCTCTGCTAAACTCTGTGGTCTTTTCAGGATGTATAAGGAGTTTCCATCCGTAACTACTGCATTTTTAATACTTTCCTGAAGCTACTGCCTCACAGCACACAGCTGCAGCAGCCTCCATGTTCTGCCTCCTCGCTATATTTGGTACAATCCAACCAAACCCAAACGGCCGGGAGTTCTCTCAGGACAGCGGAACATTAATGCTGCGTTACTGCTTGACCAAAAAAAAACATGATCAAGACTAATATTCTTACAAGCTGTTAAAACCAGATTAAATATGGCTAATTGTCTGAGCTCCTTTCCAAGTGTTGAGTATCAACTACTGAAATAAAAATGTTTTCTAATGGTTTGGGTGCAGAAACAGCACAGAAACTACCAGGAAATAGGAATATGTGACACATCAATGTGCTAATAACCAACTAATAGAGCCATTTCAACTTAGTCCTCCCTGAATAAAATTAGAATTACAATATTAGATAAAATGTCTGCACTAATAGCTTCATATTACATTTGTTATGAATCAAATTAGACCTGTTGACAGTGTTGCTCAACTGGCTGTAAATGTGAAGTTGCTTCTGCAAATTGCCCAGTGTGTATTTATAGTCTGGTCTTCTGTAATAGTAACTGAGTGTAGAGATGGAATCAGCTGAATTTAAAGTTGTGAGGATACAAACTGCCGTCACGGTTTACTAAACCCAAAGCAACTGAGGGTGCAGGAGATCCCGAGATCCGCGCTTAAGGTTTTGCAATCAAGTATTTTACACGTGGCATAAGTGAGGTTCTTATGTTTTCTCTGGAGCTCTGAATGCTGCTGATATTTCCTGACAAATTCTAGTCAGGTTGGAGCTGCTGAGTTCTGAGGATTTCTCCAGGAGAGCCAGAGGCAGAGGTGCTCCTTCTTGATTATTAAAGGCCTGGAGTCACATCACATTCCCGTCACTCTTATTTTTACATAAAAGGTAGATTTATATCATGTCTTGCTTTTAAGTTCGCGCAGAGGTGAAACCCAGATCACCAACACGTGGTCTAAAGATCTCCTAATGGCACCTTCTGAGTGGAGCTGTAATGTAGATTAGTTTACCCCATGAAGAGCTGCTCAAGGGTCAGAGGGAGAAAGTGAACAGAAGCGATATCACGACCTACCTCCTCCCATGTGAAATAAGTCAGTTCATCTCCGTTCAGGTAGCGGATGTCTCCGTGTTGCGGGGATTCTTCCACAAAGAACTCAATGTTGGCTGAGCTGTAGAAGGGATGCGAGATATTAATTATCTCGGCATTAATTGGCCTGGAAAGTCCTTCCTTCACGCTGAAATTGAAGGCCTGGACGGGGATGAGCCGGGGCACGATGTCCACAGAAATGTGCAGGTTCTCCACGGTGGTAAAACCATTACTGACGTCCACAGTGAGGCCATCTCTGCCCTGGAAAAAGACAGAGGAAATGATCGACCTCGCGCCTCTGTACTAGAGTGAATGTCTGATTTGAATCCAACAGAACAAAACCTGGACGAACGCAGACACGTAAAGAATGCGGCCCTGGTCGATGTCCTCCTGGGTGAAGGAGTGGATGTAGTCGAGGACAGGAGAGGCCGATGCGTCTGAACTGTTGGTCAGTTTGACCACATGACCATGGGACGGAGGGCTCTTAATGGTGAACACCATTTCCGTAGGCAGAATATCAGCCTGCTCCACCTGAATTAGGACCGAAGCTACAGTTAAGAGTTGCGTTCATTAACGGTGCAGTGTGCTAAACATCCCCCTCATTAACTTTTTAGATTGTGGGCTGTCTAAGTGGCTTGAGTCATCCTGTGTACCTCCAAACTCACATCAAATCCCTTGTTTTTTCTGCATTGTAGCGGAGTTCTCTTTCCACAGTACTACATTATTAAATGGAGAAACTTTCAAAAATAGCAGATGGTTGCGCAAACAGTTCCAATGACACTCGGTGGAGCAAATAAGATAAAACTTCAGAAAAGCACTCTGTCAGTGTTGGATTTGTTCAGGACAGCTGACAAAATCCATCCATGATATCTGAGAGTGCTGCACTTTCCAAATATGGCCACCTAACTTTGAATAGATTTGTTAAATTCAACACCTGAGTGCCTTTTGTAATATCTCAGAGGTATTCAGCACTAAAAAATGAAACCCCGGCGAATGTTCTAAGCCCCGTCAACATTTTAGCTCTTCTAAGGGTCAATTTATCAAGGTTTTATTTGTTGCATATTTCAGCAGTGCGTGTTTTTGTTGTTATCCTTAAAAATGGATGAACCGTAGCGAAATTAAAGTTTTAACAAAAGAAGACTTTTTGAAAAAAAAAAAAGTTCCGCATGCTCGGACGATTTAAACCTCTTTAATTGCATCCGAGATTAAATGAAGGCAGGCTCATCTTTGAAATTACACTGGGCTTGACATCCTAAGGGGGTGCTTAGTGCTGTTTTCGACACTTAATAGACTGTAATTTAGTACATAAACTAAATTAAAAGCAGCAACGTTGCGGGCCACATTGCCCTGTTCGTGTTGCTGTAAAGCAGATCAGAGACAATGTTATGAAACGCCTCATTAGGGAATCAGGTCGTGTTTTGTCACGAACAAAGTGACAAAAATCAATCATTAACATTTTCTCACGGCCAGGATGTCCAATAATCTTGGAGCTTGGTGAGGCTGTATGTTAGGTTACCCTCGCAGCTTTGCTTGACCATGTCAATAAAGTTTCACATTTTTCAAGATGCTTTGTTTGCACTATACATACCATCACACAGAAATGATAATTTTAAAGCTCTACGGATTCATACAGTATATTTAGAGTACATATTACCTTGAGGTTGTCCTGGCTGATAATGGTGTGCTCTCCCTCATAGGAAATGATGACCTCATTGGTCATGACCTCAGGCTCAGACAGGTAGGCTCGCTTGAAGATTTTAATCCTGAATGTACCCTCTTTGGAATGTCCCCCTGCTGTTAGGGTGAAGCTGAAGGAGTCCTTGGACCTCAAACTCTCGTAATTGTGTTCGTACGATACGACTCCTTTTTTCAGATCCTCCTGGGTGAACTCTGAAGCCTCGATGCCGCTCACGATGATCCGTCCGTCGCTCGGTGGGGACGTAACCAGGAACCTGATCTCCCCGTCATCTCTGATGTCCATGTTGGTGTCGGCGCTCAGCAGGGTGGTGTTCAGGGTCTTGGTGCTTCCGTGGTCAATGACAATTATGGTGTTGTTTACTACGTGCAGGTAGGGCTCGCCGGCCTGGATCTGAAGCAGCGCAGTGGTCTTGTGGAAACCGTCGGACACCTGCAGCGGAAAGCGCTCCTTGTCTGCTCCGTGGTGAACGAAGAGAACATTCTTACTGCGCAGGTCGGCTTGTGTGAAACGGAAAAGGGACTGCGATGGATTAGACGTAGAGACGATATTGCCTGAGAGGATCCCTTCGCGGGCGTAGACAATCTGGGAGTCGTTGAATCCCGAGTCATCATCTTTAAACCTAATGACATCGGTTGTTAGCAGACGCTGGCCGTAGCGCACCACATTGAAGACCTTATCCACGACTCTGAAAGGTATATGCTCATTCTTGGACTGGATGGAAACTCTGAAAACTCCACTGATGATTTCGTCATTGCCTGAGTCTGTGCTTTGATCAAAAACTGAAAAGTGGAATTCATCGCTGCTGGACTTGGAACCGTCATGCTTGTAAATCAGCCTGTTGCGTTGCAGGTCCTCATTGCTGAATACTCTTATTGCCCCCTCAAACCTGGGCTGACCTGGAGGGGAATCTCTTATCAGGTGGCCAAATTTTGGCTGTTGTGCGATTTGGTACACATAGTCTATAGAGTCTGGGGACTCAAGCCAAAGATAGTCTTTGTTTAGTGTGTGTTCACCACCCTGTAAAACAACTAATATTTCATTGGTCAGAACAGGACCAGCTGAGCTGGCGAGGATGTTCACGGGGAAGGTGTATAGAGGGGAGTATTGCTCATCGGCAAAGACCCGAAACTGGAACTGGTCCGTACTGTCCACTGCTCTTTTAACACGCACCCTGTAGCTCACAGTACCGTCCAAAAGGTCCTTTTGAGTAAAGATGTCACCCTCAGTCAACTCTTTGTTCAACAATATTAGACTACCGAGTTTTGGAGGGTTCATAAGGATGTATTTTACAGACTGTGGATCTGGGTTTTTCCCACGTACTTCAGCTTGAAGCTCCGTCAATCCAATTGTTTGTTCTTCGTCATCTTGTATCTCTAGCGCAACCAGATTGGAAACTTTAACTGGAGCAGGGATTATTTTCACTAAGAAGGTGTTGTTCCAAAGAGTGAACTGCCCCAGATGGATGTCAAACTGAATCATGTCGGCCAGAACATCCTCCTGGTCACTGGAGTCTGTGCTGACGTACCTGAGCCGACCTCGCTCCAGGTCAGACTGATGGAACATTGTAACCTGCTTGTACATTCCACTGCTTGTCATTTTCTGGAGTTCTCCGTATTGCAGAGGTTGGGTGATGTTATACACAAGGTCTCCATTACGGGGGCGAGCAAGGGCTGCCAGATTCTGAATACTTATGGACGTGTTGCTTCCTTGAGCCAGGGCAAGGCCATTGTTGATGACAATAGTTATGTGTGGTGGTGTCACAGACAACTTCAGAGTAGTTGAATGGCTTAGAGACTGACCATCAGAGATTTTTAAGGTAATTGCACTCGGAGTACCACCTCTGTGAACAAAATAAATACTTCCATCATTCAGATCCCTGCAGCTAAACTCTGAGATTCTTCTTCCTGGCTGTTTGTCATTTTCAAAGTAACCAACATCTATTAGGAGCTCTGAGGTTACAGTCACTTCTAATTGATCGCAACGTGTGTCTGAATCTGTAATTTTAATAATGTTGGGAATTAAGAGAGTCCTGCCATTTTCTGTGATCATGATTTCGTCTCCACCAAGTTGTGGCACGTCATTAAGAGGGACAATTTCCACTGGAAGGACATACTCCCGAGGAGCTTTTAGACATTCTGGAAGATAGCTGTTTGTGTGAACGGCAACTTCTAACCTGATTTGATCCGGATGCCTCTCGTTTCCATCATGCATGTACTTAATTTTGTTATTGGCAATGTCGAGAAGAGTAAACTTTTGTGTGTGTTTTGTGGGGACTTCTATATCAACTAAGCCGTACCAGGGTTCGTTCTCCAGGCTGAAAACAATCTCTGACTGATGCACTCCCGCAGCACCCAGGTCGAACGTAGGCTTTAGGTGGCTGACGTCCAGGAGCATTTCTCCACCTTCAGTCACCAATAATGGGGTGACGTCAAGTAGCTTTTTTACATTTCTGAACTCCTCTGGAGTTTCATCTGTTGCGTAGCAATGCTGCTCATTAAGGTCAATGTCAACATATCGGATATGAACGGGTGGAGAAGTTGTGGTGCTGTCTACGTCATAGTAAGTCGAGTAGTCATAGTCTTCTCCTTCGCATTTAACATGAACATCTTTGGTCACCAAAGCATCCTGCAGGCTTCTGTGCTTCTGATTGACTTTGATTTCACCCAAGCAACCAATAAAGGACTCGGTCGTCATTTCCTCTTCTATACGATCTAAAGGGCCACTGTCACGAAATACTTCCTTCATTTTACCTTGGATGCCTCCCATATACAAATTCCCAACCAGATCAAATGTTTGTGAGGGGTCAAGAGGGAGGGAGGCAGACTGGCTGTCAACATTAATGGCAAAAGTATCTTGACGGATTTGGACCACAACTCTGTGCCACTGATCATCGTCCAGCTGAACCTGGACATTGTCCAACACCTCCACGCCATTGCCGAGGTCCACCATGCCTTTGAGGTATCCTTTCACAATACCAATAGCAAAGAAGTCAGTGTCCCGGCCTGGATGGAAAACAAGCAGAGAATCTTCAATGGTGGTTTTCATGAGGAACTCTAAAGCCCTTGGAGCATCACTTGCGCCGCTCCAGGTTGAGAAGGATACAAAGGAATCAGGAGTGCTGAAACTTGTCGCCTCCCCGTCACTTGCTTGGAACTCACTGCTGCATGATTCCTTTGTGTCATGGCACTGTTGGAAGGCTGTCCTGAGAATATCAAACTGATGGGATTCAAATCTGACCTCACTCATGCAGCCACGGAAAGGAGGAATGGCATTACTGAGGTATGGAGTGTCCAGAGCTCCAGTTCCTCCAAGCCAAATACCCTGGTCAATGTTGAGCTCCTCCCCATCATCAGTCACAGGAACATATGTTGGGTAGAGCTCATCAATCGTCATGGTGAGTTGACCATCTTGCAGCGTGAGTGATATCTGGTGATCCAATAGGTTGTTCAGCTGGACTACTTGGGATGAGGACAGTGTTACCTCCCCAGACCCCATGTTCATTCGTGCCTATGGATAAATATACACAGCATACATATTATAAATTCATTTCACAGAGTTTTACAGTTTCATTTCATTTTCAGTTCTATGTTTGTTGACAAAAACCATTAAAGACTGAAGATTTGGGAGAGTTCGTACTGTTAAGCCACTGTGCTTAAACCAAATTTGCACTGGGATTCTTACAAATGCATAGAAAAAATTATTGCACTGAACTATTTTACTTTTCGTACATAGGGAAAAGGATTGCAATTACCCATTGAAGATAAAGAGACACATGCTGCGGTTCCAAAGGCAGGTATAAATATGAGAAAATATTCATTGTGGCAGCAAATTTGATGACCATTCTAATCTAAGATGACATAGTCCTCAGTCCAGTTAGACGATAAGAGATTGCAGGCACAAAAATCTAATCAATTTAGCCTATTTTCAGGCGCCATTGAATTATTCCACATGTATGTCCCTATGGTAACACAACCTCTCTTAGGAGATCTTTGTACAGCAGACCTCTGCTGCATTTTTTAACAACCAATTCCAGATTTCATTTTCAATTTTTATGTATTAAGAATGGTTGTCAGTGTCTATGAATACATCTAACTGGCAGGGCGGATTTCCATTTTGATCTTCTTTGCTGCACCTATTTTACGATATATATTTTATTTCTTTTTTATGTACCTCAACTCTTCCATTCTGGAGCTCAAGGAACAGGTAATCTTCCATTCCTGCAGCCAAAAACAGCAGCCCACTTCGTCGGCTTGTTTTGATCTGAAGTGACAACTGGAAGGTGGAGACATCTTGGAAGGCTTGTATGGTGCAGAAGCTGTCACCAAAGTAGGATTCTGAGGAGAAAAAGAAGGATGCATTGTATTAGCCTTTAATAATAATAGTATATACCATGTGTGCAGCTTTTTTTGCTATTTCATTGACTGGGGAAGCAAATTATAGAAGCTTAAAAAATTGCTTTAACAATATCTCATTTTCTATGTAACAGCAAAATAAATCCAGTTGGATAACCCACACATGCAAACACACGGCCAGATATTCATTCTACTACTGCTGAATGTTGAATCTCTGAAATGGTAGTAATCATCTCAGAGTTACCAGTAACCAGTGTTAATTTTCTCCAGTCTCACATTTCAGCATGCACTGTGGTTGATCTCTGTATTATCAGGTGTTCACCAGCTGCTCCGGGCTGCAGAGGAGATCCTCTGGCCTCAAAAGGATTCTCTCACCGAGAGATCAGTCATTACCCTGTGGAGGTTTTCAGGGCACATGAGTTGTGGGATGCCCAATTTCCCAGGCTTGAGTTGTCTCGTATCCAGAGAAATGCAAATTCGACCACCTGCCTCGGATGGCTCTACACAGCCCTCGACAAAATGTAAACCCTAGAGGAACTCAATTATTTTCCAGTGTACATGTTCAGAAATTAAACTGGACTACTTCCAGGAATAACTTCTATTATATGGGTTTTCCATGATCTTAGCCAAAAGATATGGGGGGGGGGGGTGTTTCCATTAGCCGGCCCTTTGCCCTCATAGAGGTTGCAGTTCGGAGATTAGGAAGGCAGCCATTGGAATATTTGGAATATCAGTGAGAGAGAGAGAGAGGGAGAAAGAGAGAGAGAGAGAGAGAGAGAGGAGAGAGAGAGAGAGGAGAGAGAGAGAGAGAGAGAGAGAGAGCGAGAGAACTAGTTGTGGTAAAGTTAGAACATTACTCTGACATCATGGGGACCAAAGTATCCCTCTCAGAATCAACAGTAACGTCTAGAGCACGCACTTCATGCCATGAATCAAGAAATCTCATAAAATAACTTCGCAGACACGACTGAGTCATAAAAAGAGGAAGTGCAAATACTTCGCTAAACATTCGCATTCATACCTATAAATGGAAAAGCATTTTGGCCTGGTCGATGGTGTCCTGGGGAGGGTGGATCTCTGTCGGAACGTGTGCCCTTAAAGGGCACCTTTACACACTTCTTTTAAACACTGGAGGGTCACGTTCACCCCAAAGATGAAGGATGCAAACAGAACCACGGTCCAAGGCAATCCTTTTCTTATGGTACCGAGTATAAAAAACAAAGCTTTTCTGGATTCTTACTAAGAGCCGTTTTGCTTTTGGCTCTGGTGTCGTGCTGTCATAAACAATGCCAGTGATGAACGGTCTCAGCTCAGGGCCGATTCGCAGACTATTGATTACATGCTGCAGCACAGCTCTGCTCTCTCGCAGCCAGAAAGACACCATGTTAGTGGCTTTTTAAAAGCAATCCAAAATAAACCGCATCAACTGAAATAAATTGACAAATGCTGAAGCAACAAGCCTTTTGTTTGGTGCAAACAAAAATGTGAACACCATTTGTGCTGAATGGAAATTTTTTGTGAAATTGTTTTCCAAATGTCACTTTTCTTGGGATGTTAGAGGCTATCACCGCTGA
The DNA here is from genome assembly GCF_003711565.1 of Takifugu flavidus. Classification (NCBI taxonomy): domain Eukaryota; kingdom Metazoa; phylum Chordata; class Actinopteri; order Tetraodontiformes; family Tetraodontidae; genus Takifugu; species Takifugu flavidus. The sequence continues at coordinate 5,337,379 of NC_079532.1, forward strand.
GGGCTTGAGGTGCAACTAAGGTAGGCCAGATTACAATACAGTACTAATTGCACAGGAGCTTCAAGGCTGAAAGTGAAAAATGAGCGGACTGAATCTTTTCTCACTGGCAATTGCATTAACAAAGAAAATTGCAATGAGCTCCGTGGTTCTTAAACCCGAGCTTTTGTTGGATTGTTCATTGAGCATGGGGATAAAAAGCTGAAGGAGTAAGAGATGCCAAGACAATTCTGCCTGGGGATTTTCTGGTTCAGATTTGCTGCTGTTGCCTTCAGGAGAAAAGGAACACATTTCCTAATGACACACACACACACACACACACACACACACGCACGCACACACGCACACGCACACGCACACGCACACACACACACACACACACTAGTCTCCACAGTGTACCTGGACCTGGAATTCATTAGTTCCCCAGCTAAGCTGTGTAAAGCTCAGACAGATAATAGGCTTCATGTAGCAAAAGCACATTTTCAATATGCTATCTGGTTAAATGCTCTGCTCTGTGACATTTCTTTTGTGCTGTGTGCCTTTGCTTGCGACAAAAAAGAGAGACTGGAGCCTTTGAGGACGGATAAAACAAAAAGATTAAAAATATCATGTTTGCCACTACAACACATCGCTCTCCTCACACTGCAGGGACCTTAAGCTGGCTGAAGATGGGCTACAACACGGATAATTTCGCTGATGAGCCATGCTTATCCGTACAGGATCATCAAGAGCACAGACTTGAGTTAAGAGACTCCTGCCACACCTAATGCCAGGCTGGGGTTCTCACAACTCAATAGGACACTCCCTGATCCCCTTTAGATATACCAGACTCCTGCTCACACTACTTTTTTTTGTGCCAAGCAGAATCCTGGTCCCAGGCCAATGCAGATGGCTAGAATTTGATGACTGACTTCATTTGTATTCATGCTGCTCCAAAGGAACGGACTCTTCCTCTCTTTCACACTCAGAATGAACTACCCTGTTGTGTTTCCCTGCCTTTCCTCCTCCTAATCTTCCCCACCCTCTCTTCATCCAGCCCTGGAAACACATGACCTGGAAAGCTGGATGCACCGATCACGAGTGCATGAAGACTGAAGACACTCAGTTGATGCTGTGTCCCGTGTCTCGTCTACGTCGACGAATCAGAGTCATATTTAATGTGACTAAAGATCCATAGATATGATAATATGGGGTTCAAAACAAAATAACTGTCTTGATGTGGTTTGAAAAACTATCTTTTTAACTTTTATCCGTGAGTTAAAGGAAGCTGTCCGCAAATCCAATAATTGGATGTGTCTGGTTGAAAAGGGAAAGTCATACAACACTGTTGCCCTGGCAACTCTGTCTGAAATCCAAACAAATCAGCTCTATAACTCCTGGTTAAACCATGGTTTGCTTTAGTAAACAGTGGTAATGCCAGTCATTTGTTTCTATTGCTGTTGTCCCCGTAATGAAAAAGCCTTTAACTTAATTATATGAGGGACGGGGTAGTGCTATCTACAGTTACGGTGTAGCATTTTAATGGCATAATGTCATTTACCACAATGATCAACATAGCATTAACATAGTGAGCTGTAGCTTCAATAGCATGTGTTTGTGATGAGCATTTCTTTTCTGCCTCACATTGCAGCGAGGCACCCAGGAGACGAGAGGCTGTATGTTAATGTGTGTACTGTAATATGTTTGTCCAAGAACAAACAAAGGGTAAATAATTACAGTCATCAATCACGATGGGCAAAAAAAGAAAGAAAGAAAACAACAATTCATCTTATTCCCCACCCCAACAGGAGAACGTACCCCACCTGTCCATGACCTTTTCACCCGTGGCTTGCACAACATTACAGAGAGCTCAAGGCTTTGACCTGGCCTCCAAACTCCCCTGATCCCAGTCCAATTGTGTGTTCCTGGGTTGTGTTGGAATCCAGGGTGGAGTCTCCTTCACCTCTCACGACCCTTGGGGTCACTAGGTACATGACCCCCACCAAATGACACCCTCAGAGGTTTCCTGTTTATGTTGCCAGATACTTTAATACCTTCTGGTACTGGTCTTGCAGAGATATTCAAGGATACACAAAGACATCTTTAAATGCATTAGCCTAAACTCAAACTCTCCCTTTACTGTAGGTTCTATTTAGAAAATGTGCATGCATGTGGAAAATACATGTAGGTTTTTAAAAAAAGCTAGAATCACAAATTTATGTAACTCCTTGGAAAAACCATAAACCTCATTTATCAACAGAGCCACAGTAATCACAGAACAATAACGACTGTTCCTTTTACAGGCTTGACTGTGAATGCAGGAGTCTGTATAGGAAAAACAGCTAAAGGCAGCATTGTTAAACCTCACAGTGCAAAGCCACAACTCCACATACCTTGACAGCAGTGCTTTACAAGGACTACCCCCCCCTCCATAATCTCCGCTGAGTTTTCAGAAGTCACGGGGGGACGCACCTTTGTGGGTTTTATAGAGTCGTTTCTCAGAGCGGATTGAGTCAGTGTGAAAGCAAGCAGATCACCATTTTCATCTATTTTTGAATCCCCGTCTACATCTGCAGCCCTCTCTGAAGTCCCGAGCCGTCGGCTCACTTAAGAGGTACAAAACATGGAAAAAAAACAGGCTTGTGGAGGCACAGCGGGTCGCCACTTACTTGCAATAATTAAAACTTTTCAGGTTCTCTATAAAGCTGGCAGTTACACAAGAACTTAGTGAGGGCGGCAGCAATGAAAAATTATGACCTCCCCCTATAAAAGAACAAAGGTGGTTTAAGGCATTTGAGTAAACCAGACCTGTGAAAAAAGGGTGGAGAAGGGTGTTAGAGATGTGAACGCCTCAGTGTTGGCTGGATTTGTGCAGGAGAAAGGCAATCTTGAGGAAAATTAATAGAAAAGCTCACTTCGTTTGGAGGAATATGGCAAAAAGGGTTATTTTTCTTCTAAGTCTCTGGGCTATGATGGGATTGAGAACAGGAAATCAGGAGTCTTTTCAATTTACAGGAGAGTATCTAAGCCACATATCATCTAATCAGGTCATTGGAAATCAATATTTTTTACTCAGGGAGAGATTTAGCTTGAAGTCTACATCTACTCTGTGGTCTCTGCGCACTGTTGCACAGCTGCCAAAGAAAATACTTCCACCAAATGTTGGCTGCATTACGGCCTCATGTTATTTTCCTATACTGTAATTCAAGACAACACGGAACAAAGAAACACTGTGCTCCTTCAGAAGGTCATGGCGGGACCTTTTGTACGTTTCCAGCGCATGGCATCGGTAACAAGGTAAACATCATCCCTCCAAGTTCGTATAAAAATAAGGTGTGTTCGGTGTGTTGGCTCCTCTCACTTGGTGGAGTCTGGAGTATAATGAGTCTGGAGTGATGATCTCACTCACCTAACAACACCATCAGACAAACACGGCCATGAACAGAAGCATTGTGGCCACTCGGGGTCCTGCTGTACTTTATGAGCGGCGAATACAAAGCGTGGCTCTGTGAGGCCGGCTGGGCCACGGAAGCCATCAACCACCAAGGTCCCAGTGGGCGGGTCCTGTTAAAATAATCTCCATGACATCAGAGGGCTGACCCCCATCAATACTGCTTCGACCTAAACCCTTCTTCACACCAACACACACACATGGGTTAGAAATTTATGTTACACCTATAATTCCGATTACAGTTGCAGTAAAATAGTTATGTTACCAGTAGCTTCGGGGATGGTAATTCCCCCCCTCCTTCTAGTGGTGGCGGTGGTGTGTATACAACATGTCTAGGCACTGCTGCGTTCTGCTGATGGAGTGCAGCGGTGTTATTACTGTAGAAATACTCATCCCAGCTTTTAGCGGGGCTGGCGAGGCTGCTCCAGCTTTGTTCCACACCGCTGATGCTCCACAGTTATTACCAGGAGGAAATTAGAAAGCAGTTAAGGGCTGTACAGCCACTTGACTTTCTGATATTTACAGAAGAGGAAAGCAGAGTGGTCCCATGTTCTGATAGTGCATCTTCTAATTACTGCAGACAATTAAATGAAATTGTTTTTATGATGGTTTTTGTAGATCGTCAGTTTACCCACAACCTAATCTAAAAGCACTGTACATTTTAATGCTCTTGAGTAGGTTTTAGTAGAAGTGTTAGGTGAATTATGCTACATATTTTAGCGAACCGAGGTTATATTTGTAATGATGGTAGTAAGCAGGATGTGGAAGTTTGATGTAAATACGACACACAAATAACCAGTAAAGGTGTTTCTTGAGATTTTGTAGGAATGACAAAGCCCTTTTGAGGAATGAGTGAGCGATAGAATAAAGACAAGTCTTTCTTCATCCATGAAGTCTGTACATACTTTATTTTTGTGATTATTGTAAAGCTTTACCCTGCGTGCATTTAGCTTAATTGACTTACTTTAGCTTAATTGACTGCACTGCAAATATCTAGATTTACATACAAAAGTCATGAATGTTGTTCTCTTTCCTGTGTCAAAATATATAAAGCAGAAATCCCCAAAGGTTAAAAGCCTTTAAGCATCGTTTTAGATCAGCATCTGGATGTTCTTAAGCTTTGATATAACCCAGACATACATTGATGTAAGGCAGCTAGCCTGCATCCCCGTGTCTTCCTGATCTTTCACTTCCTGTCAGCACTCACACGAGCTTTGTGCTCCCAGTGTGGGTCTTAATGTGTCCATTGAGACGTTCCGCCTGCGGTTGCTACGGCAGCGACAGAGGCATCAGTGAGACTGTCAGGACTTGAAGTATAGACGCAGGGAGAGAGCGGCAGAGATCTAAACTGCAACGATTTGGGCTCATTTTTCCACCCTCACTATTTATTTGGGAATATTGATAATCCAGATTTACACCGAATCTCCCCTTAGGTAATTCGTATCAATGGTTCCGTTTGGCCCCTGGCCCGGCGTGCCCCTTATCTGTCGTCATGCAGTAAGCGTAAGTGCAGAAATCAGTCACTCCACCGCTAATTATGAGCATGACGTTGGCTTTGCAGTGGGCTGGAAAACACTTTGCTGAGTAGCAGCTCACTATCATAAATCACTCCACTTATACGTCAGCACACTGGGAGAGATTTAAGACCCAGACCATGGGAAACCTGACTCAGATCTCTGGAGCAGAGCACTACATTATGAAGATGTTTAAGTTGGACTTGTTTTATTTCAGGGATCCAAATATTTCCCAGACATGTCTCATAAATAAATAGTTGAGCTTCCTGTATTGTTTTCCCTTTTTTCACCGTGAGAGATCAGTTTAACAGATTTTTCTCTCATTATTTTGGCTTTGCTTGAAAAGGTAGAAGACTTTGTCCATTAATGATATTTAAGAATTTTTGTGTTGAAGCCTCCTTGGGGCGATGCATTTTGTTGGCCTGGCCATTGGCCAAGGCTTCCTCACACTGCATATGAAGGAAAAAGCCTTCAGGGTGGACTTAGCTAGAATATAAAAGACATTTTATGGCTAGATTTGCATAAAAGGTGTACTAGGTTGCGCAGAAAAGACCCCCTTCGCTTTCATAACTCAACACTTTTCCGTGACCAAAGTTTATAGCGAATCCTTTCTATAAAAGAGGCCCTCGGTTTCGCGGCGCTCCGAGGAGGGAAACTGTGATACAGAAGCTGCAGTGAAAGGGGCCTCCACAAACCCATATCCGGCTTTAACCTGGCTCTGCAAAGTCAGTGTGTGTTGGAGATCAGAGCACCACATTAGCCCTGTAATGAGAACCAGCTGAGGGTACACACCACCCAGTGACCTTCTCCCCAGTTCAGACTCGCTCCCCCACTGCACCCCCAGCCATTAGCTCCCTTCTTCAAACCCTAGAGACACTCCTGTCTCGTCTAACCCTACCCAGGATGAATGCCTTCTCCAGATGCTTGCTATTGGCCCCGTCCACACATCCAGAGACACAAGGATGTAGCCTCCCCACACCCACACCCGTGCCATCATGACTCGGACTTCTCTCCACCTCCACAGTCTGAGTCAGCTCACCGTCTCCGGCCAATTACTCAACCTTTTTTCCACCCGGCTACTGTTGACGAGGCCCACCCTGCCCCACCCAGCACGTCCAGCCACTTTTCTCCACACAACGACTTGACTTTCATTCAAGAGAGAAGGCGCACCCTCCCTCCTCCAACACAACTGCTCTTTCTTGCCTCTCTCTGACTCGACCGGCGGTAACAACGGCACACAGTCTGCCGCATGGAAAGCCCGGGAAAGCCACTTCAGCTCCAACTCACTCATACATCAATATATTTTGTTCCACGGTTCTTTACTGTTTGTTTTGATTATTGAAGGATCGGCCTGAAACCGAATAGCACTGGGTTTCCATGGAAGAAGGTTGTGGTTGATGAAAAGAGGCTCTTTGTGGCTTTCAGCTGGAGACGTCCAGCATTTCCCCTCTCAACAAATTGTCATCAGAGTTGTTGGAAGTCTTCATATTTCATATAATCAGTTCATATGCACACATTATATAGAAAAGGCACAAGAACAGATGTTGTCTAATCTAAATAGCAGTTTTCACTGAGCGCTATTCGCAACACACACATACATACCCATAAATCGACAATAGGAGCTCAGTAATAAAAGAACAAACACCTCGTCTCTCCCAGATTAATTATGCATCTCTCTCAGTGTTGGTCACAAGCCAGAATCTTTGTCACTGTTTTTCCAGTCCATCTGCTCAATTCTGCCTACACACGACAAATACAGCAGCACAGAACCCTCATTAACGTAAACACAGGTTATGTTCAGCCTAAAACTGCACGCTGCATCTGTGGGAACGGTTTAAACATGTGGTGACCATGTTTTCCAGGAGGGTAACAAAAAGCGAGAGTCTGCCGAATCATTCAGCGTCGGGAACCATTCGGAACTCCACACAGAGTCCAGAGGTTGTTGCGGCGACGCGTCACATCCTCTTACATGAGCGACGGCTTATGGCATTTATCTCCTGCTGTGTTGCAGCTCTGTTGTGTACAGACGATCAGTAGAAGGCCAACTGTGTAATCTATGATGGCCCCACCTGCCTTTACCTGGCTGGCTTACAACTAATGTTTATCTGCACAGCCGTCTGTCACAGGGTCCGTATAACGTAAGAGGAAAAAATGTTACTTTTCAGAAATGGCACAAACACATTCTGGGCAGAAATGCATGCGACATGTGCAACGCACACTTTGCTCTTTATTGCATCATTATTGTAGAATCAGAATGAGTCTGAGAGGAAAATACAAAGTTAAACAATGTCTAGTGAGAAGCAGATGCAGAGAAATGAGTGCTGGTTAGCTAGAATCCGTTAGCATCATTGGGTACAGTGGAGGGTAGACATTATTGAGAATCATCCATCACACATAAAGGGAGCATGCGGTATGTCATTAGAAGCTCCATTATGTTGATCTCTGAACAGTTTCTGAATGAAACCTAGACTTGTGACAGTCCTATTGAGCTTCATCATGCGCACCAGAGCTTTCTGAGCCCTGAGGATGCCTCCAAAACGGGCAAAAGAATCTATTCAGAAATGTTCAAAGTGAAAGAAAAGGGATAAAAACAAGGGAAGCAGAGAAACTAACATAGATCTTCAAAACCACCCAAACCTAAACACCAGAAGACTTTATTCTCTTCTACTGGTCCCATCCATTGTTACAAAGCATCCAGACAGACAGACAGACTCCTTATTACAACTAATTTGGATTTAGACAATAACAAGACTTTAAAGGGGTCGTTGTACCAACAAAGGAGTCTTGAACAGATGTAATTACCAGTAATGCACTTTAGTGCCTCGCTCTGATTCCAGCATTATTCCTTAGAGCAGAGAGAGGCTGCTCATAAGTGTTTCTTTACATTTCCGATTCAGCAAAAATGTCGATGATGACCCTCATTCACGACTACCACAGTGAATCTTCCAGCAGGAGGACGACGGTCCTGCAGACGCACACGCGCTTCACCACGCAAAGACGTTGGAAGGCAGAAATCTGCCGCCGCAAACATTCGCTCAGCCTTCTCGTCCTGTCCTTTGTAGCGCGCCACCAACTCCAAACTGCTGAAAAAGCATGCTAGCGACAGCAACATCTCCTCTCCGTCACACACACAGCTATTTACAGCACATCTTTACAGAGTGGAATGGGTGACTTGTTACTTTTCTATGCAAATAAGCTCACTGCATCGCTCTTAATTGCATGTAATAGTGTGCTGGAATGAGCGCGTTCGACAATTTAGCAAGTTTTTTTTCCTCCTTTTGGCGGCACAGTCCCGTTAATCTGTGTCTGGTGGCTCTCGCGGAAATTTCATCCATCATCACTAAAAAAATATTGCCAGAGTGCAATTATGTGTAGTGATGAAAGTGTCACACATGGATGAGTAATTTGGTGGAGGAAGACACGCCACGGACACAGATGGCTCGTGCACTCCTTCATCTCTATATGTCGTCTTCTGCACAATGCTGACAGCTAATTGACTGGATTGAAATTTATGATCACATTTGTTCGTCTCACTGAGGAGCAAGATGGGCTTTTTGGCCACTTTTCATGGCGGGTATGGACAGGGCTGCCAGATATCGACATCTTAGCAAGCGCAATTTGGAAACAAAGGATCAATGAGAAACAGAGAGATCATTAACAAGGATGAAGAAATGGGGACTGCCAAATGGGATGGAATATGTATTTTGGTTTTACCCGCTGCTCGTCTGAGTGAAATCTCAGGCCCAACATATAAATCACTGCCTGTCTCTACAAATACTCAAGGAAACAGGGACACACACAAAATATAAAATCAAAATACCAAAAAAAAAAAACCAAAACCCCCAAAACATCTGAGGGCTTAAAATCCAGCCAGATGACAGAGTATTGATTTTTATGAAAGGCTTTTCTGTGAGGTCTGAGTCTGTAATTTAAAATCGCATACGCAGACAACAGCAGGCTTCTCATTTCTCACCGTTGACTTTCTGCCTCATCGGGTAACGAGAAGTGTTGCTCGCACATCTTCTAAACAGCCCACAATGGCCTTGCTGGGATACTGGAGATTTCCCAATAAGCTACGCAAAGGTGTGAACCAGAGCTTTACTAACACTAACTGAGCTTGTGGCATCCTGCACGGAGCCGGGATTGTTGGGAAATGCATGTTCCAGCTTTTTCAGAGCTTCAGTTAAGAACAATTTTACTCCACAGAAGCCACCAGTCTGGATACTGGGAGAGCTGGGCACGGCAGGGTTTAAATAGATGCATGATATTATTGTGGTTTGCTAGACACATTTTGCCAGATTGATATTGATACATGATGTATTAACGTTGACAGACTGTCAAAGCCATCAGCATGACACAGGGGGTCTCCAGCCATGCTGGAATCTCTAATTGCAGATAGTTTATTTATTACAATTATGAGCTGTATTTATTCAGTTTGACAGCTGCATGTGCAAAGTCAGTATAATAGCCTACAACTGTGATATTAACATCCATCATGCTGCAAACAACTAATGGGCCTTATTCCAAACATGTAAATGTCTTCAGAAATGAGTGTTGGATTCTGGGTAAATGAGAGGATGGCATCACCTTAAAGAAAAAGTTGATTTCTCTATCTCAACTATGCAATCGTGCTCACCCACGGGTGACTGTGCTAAAACAATGAGTTGAAGCCAAATATTTAATATTCAAATCATTTTTCCCCTCCTAGACTGGTTCCTCATTATTGTGCAGGTTGTCTATGTTTTTTTTCCCCCAAAGATTGCTCAAATGAAACGCACCGTCTTGGAATCTAAATGCACTGTTTGCGGGACCGAGTATTGTAAATATTGCGGCAGCAATTCTTCCCAAACTATCCGAAGGCTGCAGCTGCTAATTTCATGCCGTCTAGTTTGAATCAAGATGATATCGGATGTGCAGGTAGGCTGGCTCGATTTGACTGACAGGTCTTTCACGGATTCCATAACCGGTCTTGTTATCAGGGTGCTCGGTGTTCACGTCCCAGATTTAAGCATTCCGAGTTGTTTGTGGCTTCATTTGGAGCTGGGTCATTGATTGATGTATTTTTCTATACAAATAGAAAACCCAGCGCTTTAAATTTCTCTGCCAAACTGACACAGAGGTTCAAGACCAGTGCATAAACTCACTAATGTCAAACTCCCAGAAGCCTAGAAAATGATGAAATCCTTTTAAAGTTTGAATTTATAGTCAGAAGGCTTCAGCAGAGATTTGGCAGCTTCTTCTTTTGACCTCTGTCAGAAAACCCCCACCCCGCAGACACCTACAGAGACGTTCTCCACCATTCATTACCTGTTACCCGAAACTATTTGCACTTTTCTTTTGATAGGAATTTACAGTGACCTTCATTTCACCGCTTTGGGAAGAGGAAGAGAAGGAAAAGGAGGAGGAGATGTGAAGATGAAACGCTTCTCTATTTGGTGAAATTCCTTCACCTGTAAAATGCAGGGAAAATGAGCCAACAGGCGCGATGGGGTACAGACCCAAATGATGAGCAGATGTGTTCACTGGTGCTCAGCCATTAGGTAAGCAAACATCACAGAACAGCGATGTGTGTGAGAACTGATGCGCCACATGGTCCAAACATGCCTACATTACTCATTCCTCACAGGGAGATCAAATTCCAAGCCTGCGGATATAATAAGCAGAAATCTGAGGATTAGCTTTTTGCGTATTTCCTCAAATCTGGATGATCTTTCCAGCTGGCAGCACATTTCAAGTCTTGAATATCAGACACGAGTGATAGAAAACTCTTTGCCCTAATTTATGCTACACACAATATGTGTTAGTGATAAACTAAGCAGAGAATTCTGATGATTCTGAAACTTCTTTTTATAAAAGTAGTTTAAGTAATGTACCGAGGCGTCTGTCCAGCCAAAGTTCTTAAACTCTGGGTTGAAAGAACAGCATCTAAATTAGATAATTGACTCTTGTGTGAATGCCTTGTGTCACGTTATTTGTGAGGTTTGTGTTTACTTCCTGTCTGAGTTTATGGATGAAGTCTAATCAACCATTAATTTAACATCAACTGAAGTGAAGCCGGTTGAAAGCAATCTGAGTGCAATTAAAATTCCTCTGGATTTAAACACATCTTGGAACGTGCATGCTAATGGCCCATTTGGGAGCTTCTCGGGCTAATCAGAGAGACTGAGAAGTGTGTTCTTCTGCAAATGGGAGAACACATGATTTCACAGTTCCCAATGCGATTAGGCTGCTATTAGGGTCAGACATTGAGAAAGTCTCATCACAAGCCCCTCCACCCCATCGAGAGTGTGTGTGTGTGTGTGTGTGGTGTGTGTGTGTGTGTGTGTGAGCGATATCTCTTCTATCTCTGTCGCTCCGTGTTGACTTCCTTTTGATTCCACTGACTCGACCTCTTTGAACCATTTTGTAAGCAAGCCATGGAAAATTGAGCAGATACAAAGACGAGCGGCGACTAATGGCCGCCGATGTCGAGGCGCTTTTATGTCGTCGGATGGCGAGACGCTTATTTTTTTCTTCCAACAAACTAAAACCAACAGTTTTGCAGAGGGATCACAAACACCTCACATATGCGATAATGACATGGAAAAGTCACCACGCCGAAAAATAAATAAATAAATAAATGAAAGGAGAGTGTGTTGTTATTAGCTGCAGCTTTAAACCACAGTTCTGGATACTGACAGCAGGCGCGGCGAAGCGGCTAACGTTCGCCTTAATTGAATATGACGTGAATAATAGAGAATATGTTTTGGCTGTATCTGCTTTTTTTTTTCTCAAGCCAGTTTGTTCACCAACTTTGCTGTCAGTCTGCTGAAGTAACAGATTAGCGAGAATTTGCCTTATTGCTAATTTGCATCATAACTATATATGTGTATGAATACATATCTATAAAACATAAATCAGAAGGAGAACAAAAGTGAAGCAGTGAAGACGTATATGCATCACAACAAACATTAGAGACACACACATAAACTCACAAAGATCTCCATTCCCACCCCCACAAACCCGCTCGATTCAGCAACCCCTGCAAAAACAGCTTTCAATTCAAATAACCTTCTGATTAAGGGGACCTTCAGGGTAAGAGGAAGCATGTGAAGATGTGCTGGTGCCATGAAGGTTAGGAGAGACTGTAAGCCTGAATTGGAAGCCCATTTGAATCCCCAGCTGAGCTGGAGGGTGGTTGAGTAATGCCGTTTCCTCCCACAAAACTGAGGTGCCTCTGAGGAAGACATATAAGCTGCAGTTAACAGCGATAGCTCCCCAGTGTGAGGTGCCAAATGACATGAATGGAAGCAGAGAGAGGCTCGGTGTTAAAAATCTCTTTTTCCGACGCCCGTGCTAACTCTAACCCTGCCGCACGGACGGTATGTCGACATTCACGATGCCGCCACACAAGGAAGCAACCTGCAGGCGTGCAAATGCCTGGTGAGTTAGCAGAGTCACTAAACTGCACACATGGTGCTACCTCACAAACACATCACCCTTACAGATGCAAGCAGAAGTGTGTTTACTGGATTTACAGCGTTTGCCCTTTAACTCTGCCAGGCTTTGAGGTGGTTTTGAATCAGGAAAAGAAGGCTTTTATTTAGGCATGTCAAACTGCGGGACAAATCTGGACGGTCCAATCCAGGCAACATTCACCTACCCGCAGAAAGGCCAAGGAGGCGTTTTCAGATATTAAAAGTTTTAATGCCAGAGGATGTTTGCGTAAATGTCCTGAAAAGTCAAATGGAAAGAAAGAGTCAGGTACACAACAACACAACAACGTTTGAGGAGGAAAAAAGGTGTAATTGTGTAGCTTTGGTGCCAGTTTCTTTAGAAGGTCTTGGCATTTATTGCCAGGGCGTTGGCCTTGTTTCCAACAGCATCATTTCTCGGTCCTTACGGTATTTTTAACTTGGTTGATGTGGCACTGCCAACAGCCAGAGCGCAAAGACAGACTGCAGTTACTCCGCACACAGTAAGGGGGCGCCCACCATGTAGACAAATCAATAGTTGCATGTATCACACCTTTTACCAAAAACGATGCATTCGGAGACCGCTGAGTATGACTGATGGCCAGAGAATGCAGAGAAAATCAATTTGCAGCATTTTACCACCCCTGATAAAGATATTATTATTATTATAAATGTGAAAATGATAGCACAGCTCGCATATTCTTGTTTATTCTGCACGTTTGTGATGCCAAATCTGTTTGAGATGAGGTTTTAATGTTTGAAACCAATAGGGTAGGAACAAGCTACATGTTTCTCTTCTCTAAATTCATCAGTGTGAGTGTGATGTAAATGAACTGCAGCCTTAAGTTATGAATATATTTATGAATTTATTTATGTTCATTAGAATTTAAATGAGGTTGAAGAATTGAATTCCACAGGCCAAATGGAACCTGTAAATCTCTGATTACTAATGAACGCTGCTCTGAAATGCACCGATTCTCAATAATCCCGCCGGAGGCCCCTAATACCATCCAGCTGGCATTCAGATGTTCTACAGATGTGCTCGATTCACCAAGAATAACACCCATAGGAATAAACGACTCCACTTCCAGCACTGCAGTGCAGAGCACGGAATGTGTGGATGATGCATTTTCATAAACATGCTTAGCGGTGTGACTTCCGAGCCAACTGTTTGGATATGAGAAACACCGTGGAGATCATTTTGCTGTTTGCTGGTTCCACAGGATGATATGGTGTGTATAAATTAGAAAATTCTAGAACACCAAAGACTGTAAGACTTATTTTTGCTGTCTGCACGGAAACGGATGTCTTAATAGGAATGAAGACAAAACAGAAAACCAAAACACTAACTGACTAATAACTCATCACAAAATACGTAAGACATTATAACTAAAGATATTTGTAGTGAAAATAATCTGCTTGGGTTCACATGTGTATCCTTCGTCTTATAAATATGACCTAAAGTTTCCCAAAATATTAGGCGATCTGTTTCCAGACTAAATAAATAAATATCCCAGAATAACTGATCATTTCTGGGCTTGAAGGTAGTCTGTAAAGAGTTCGGAGGGAGAGTCGCACATAGAATAAAGTATCATCGGCAGAAAAACAGCCACAAAAGAACGTAGTTGCCCCTCCTCGCTCTCCTCTTCCTGCAGTTTGATGGGGATAACTCTGACTGGACCCCTCTGGATCCTCTTCAACTGTGTCACATACCCAGCAATCTTCTTGGCAAGTTTCCTGGTGGGGATCTCACACGCCCTCTCGTTGGAGCGGGAATTACTGCCCAGGGGGATGAAACATTCTAAATGATGAACCAAGCGGCTGCCTCTGCCGTCCCAGTCCTGACTTGTCCCATGTTGGCCTGGGCGAAGACTCTGGTAGAAGAGGCACATTTATTTTTCAAAGAGTCCATTCTTGGTTGCCAAGGGGAACAGCTGGCACGGACAGATGCAGTAAGGTGGAGCCAGCTGGGCCGAGAGGGGCTTTTCCTGTTGGATTTGGCCGTAATAAGCAATGATTCGCAAAAATTTGGCACGCCTGGGGTTGAGTCGGTTCACATGATTTATCTACATTTCACTCAGAAGTCTCTAGAACATCCTTCACAAAACAACACACGTTTGGGTTAAACAGCACCTGCGCACAGTTAAAGCTTCATTCATAAATCCAGCCGTTACAGACCATAGACGTTAAAGGCTTTGTTTCCAAGAGACCTCACTCTGGAGGCTGCATACGGAGACCACCAACTCTTTATGATCTGTGTTGGTGAAAAACATTATCATCTTATAGTTCTTAAGACTTTAGAGGGTTTTTTTAAATTTCAGTGGCATGTGACATTTTTTTAACAACAATCACAAGGAAAACGTCTCAAAGTGGCTCTTTGTTCTCTTGACGAACGCGACCAAATCTCAAAAATGTATTAACATGATGAGTGTTAGCAGCTTGCACGTCAGCATGCTGACTTCACTCCTCACAAACTTGATTAATCATGCAAAATCTGCTCACTCTCTCAAAACATCTCCCGAATAGAGCTCATGATATTTCAGAAAGACCGTCGGATTATAAACTGGTGAAGATTAATGTGACAATCCGACTGAAAGCACGTGATCATTTCATGATGACCAAGCATTAACACGGCAGCACATTTGGACATTAGTAGATTCTCCCCACTTGGAACTTGCAGACTTTTAGCGGCTGCTGTCCTTTGGGTGTCAGGAACAGCTCGAAGTGTTGAACCGCAAAAATGCTTCAGCCGTACTGAAATAATAACTTCCATGTCTATGCAGCTGTTTTACATTCTGTTTCCACTTGAAGATACGACATTAGCGCCCGGTCTGTAACCAGTCAGCCGTACGAACGGCTGAGGAATGCTGGCCGGCGTGTAAGACAGATGCCAGTTCTAGAGGCTTGTGTTTCGACTTTCACCGGCTCGTAATTGGCCGGACACTTTTGTTAGACTCCGATTGAATCATGTCATCCGGGGACACAGCGCATCGTTGGTATATGTTAAGTAACAAACACAACAAAAATTCCTCTCCGAATGAAGCAAGTTGTTATTGAATGGGATGTCTTCTGACTGGAGAATGAAGATGAACTTCAGATGGCTCTGATGTCTCCACTGGGTGAGTTACTGATGGGGCTGAATACAAAGAATTAGAAACAGCTAAAAATCCACCGATTAGGAGGTTTTAAAGAAGAGCAAGCGTATTTTCAACTGCTGATTTCTTTAACATTTAGTCTGACAACTCGGAGGAACCTTTCAACAATCGACTTGGTTAGTGTTAGTTGAACACCTCGAGGATTGGAACCGCTTCAAAACAGACCAAATTCCCTCAGAGAGATTTGAAAGAACTGCCCAGCTGCATTAACAGCGTAGCCTCTATTGCTAACTGTCTCTCTCTAGTAGCAGGAATATGTCTTACACTGCATAGAAAAGATATAAAAGTCTCTATAGGTGAGGCTCCTTTTACAAGTCAACGCCTCCACTGTAGAAATCTACATAAATTTTAGAGTACTACCATTAAAGTTGGCAGGCCTAAAATAAACCCAGCCACATTTCAAACCCCTGCAGTCTTCTGCGGACAGTCAGACAATGGTTTCTTAAAGAAATTTTTAGGAATGGTTTCGGAACACTCTAGTCAGCAGCCCCTCGATCCCCCGGCGGTCCCTGATCACGGACCGTTCCAGCACAAATCCAGCCATCAGATAGGTCGGTTGGCCACAGAAGTGTCGGTTGTTGTTGGCATGGACTCGTCTCTCCTGTCATCTGCATTTCTCGAGGTTTGGGGGATCAGCTGCTGAGCTCACTGCATTTAACTGCTTGCCATTTGTTTCACTCTCTTCCCGATACAGCAGCTTTGATAAACACATTTTTCTTCTTTCTGTGCAATTTATCAACAGTTCACCTATTTTTTGGACCAAAACTGAATGATTTTAAAGGTGAGGCAATGCAAATATGTATACAAAAGTAACAAAGAAAAGATGATTTTTGACAAATGTTTCGTGACAAAATAATGTTTCCCTGTTAAGTTGAAGGAGACCAATATATGTGGTGCTATATATATTTCACAAAATGAGGACAGCAGCACTTAACAATGGTATTAGATGGTGCTCATATCTGTCCAATATAAAGCTGCAGCCAGCAGCATAATCTATCACACAAACATTTCTTTTTTTTTTCCTCCCAGTGTTTGAACAAAAGCAACTTGGGTTTGTGTGTGGGATGGTAAATTTTATTACCTTTGTTACAGCTCTGCTGTTCCCACCTCTCCAGCTGGATGATACAGTAGCTTCAGTTTTTATATACAGTGTACAGAGAGACGAGAGCAATCATCAGTCTGTTCATATACTCCTCAGCAGGACATGGAACCAGCTTTCAGCCTCTGACACTGCAAACTTCTGTTGCTCAGAGACACTTGAGATTGTATTTATTCAAACAGCAACATAGGGAACATACCTGTTTACAGCCACGGCTTTTTATGTGACAAAGATGAGACAGTTGAAAGAGCGAAGGAACAAGGTTTCTTATCTTCCAGTTTTCCATGAATCTGCAGAACACTTTTTGATTTAGAGTGGATGACATCATGGCACAGACAGCTTTATTGTCTGACTGGTGACGTGTGCCTTAGCTGCGTGCAGCTGTTAGCTACTTGGTGCTACTGCAGGCAGCCACGCAGTCAATCCAAGCTAACGTCTAGAGACACATAATTTCCCTCTGTTATTTTAAGTTTTCGTAACTGGTGGGATGACGACATTCGCTCTGGCCAAACACTGAGGTCTCTGTCAACCAGAACGCATGCTCCCCATCACACACGGGCCCTCCCCCCTCAAACTTTTGTTGTCATTGTATGGTAGCGTGTAGCTTTCCTGGTGGTCCCGTCTGCTTATATTTGCTCCGTGGGATCTTTTCTGACTGTGATCTCGTTCTATCTGCAGCCTGCTTGGTCGTTCGTGCCGCGCGGGCGTCTGGCATCAAATGACTTGCAACGCTTCGTGGTGCCCTGTGCGGCGCAAAAGCCTTTCAAAAGAATGGAGGCTGATGCCGATTTGCCTCTGTGCCAGCAGGCTGCAAAGTGCGGCCCTCCTGAATCCAGGCTCCCGCTGCCAAGTTAAGAATGATAAACTAAGAAATTGCCCACTTGTTCCGAAGAGTCCTCGGATATAACTCGAAAAATCGTCCAAAATAAAGATGTTCTTACTGATGGGACGCCTCAGCTGGGTAAAATTCATCAAGAAGATGACATAAATTTCACATTTCTGCAGAAATCTTTTATAGTATAGCATCATGTGGCTACATATCAGTTGGCAAAGGAGCCGAGGGTGTCTGAGCACTCAGAACTAATTAGAAGCACAAAACTATTAGCAGTCTCATGATTAACCAGTGCAGCCTTGTGCTCATGACTAATGCACCCTGTGGGCTGGAGGGAGTCCCCATACTCACACTGCTTCTCTATATTTGAAATAGTGACTCATATTCATGTGTGTGAGCTACTGTCCCTGTTAGACTTGTAAAAATAGTCTCAAGTCCCAGAGGAATACTGGTATGCAAAATAAAACCTGACAGTAAGAAAAGCAACAAAAAACAAACAGAAGTAGGTTTTATGATATTGCTGGTTTTGGAGGCACCGCAGGAAGATCCTGAGTAAAATAGCCACAGCAGCTTGACGAACCGCTGCGCGCGCACGCTGGCTGGCTATCGCCGTTTTCTCCATATTAGGGCCGAGAGGCAGAAAGACGCTTAGGTTTAAGCATCCAGCATTGGCTTGTTACTGACCAAGCAGGCTCCAGATGTTGGAGTGGAAACCTCAGGCTTTTCCTGACACGTTTCAGATGAATCAGCCAAACATTTCCCATGACTCACATTGTTTTTCCATTGTCTTGGCAGCCTGTTACTACCCCTCTGGCCACATCAGGCTCATTCCACTGAAGGAAGTTACGTGCAATGCAGGGACCTGCACAGAGCGGGTTTTGTTCATAAATGTGATTTGATTTATACGGACAGATTATAATTTATCGGATGGTGAGAACTGCTGATAAGACTTAATCCATAAAATCCTGTCGAGGTAAAAAGTTACCGTATTTTCACGACTATAAGGCGCACCTAAAACACTGAGATTTTCTCAAAAATCGACGGTGCGCCTTATAATATGGAGCGCCGTGTGTGGACTGAGTTCCAAAATCTGCTGTGCGCCTTTGGTGGGTGCACTACGGTAAACGCTCCGCCAATTGATTAGCGGCACACCGCCGCATAAGGATCCCCTAAAATGGCGCCGGTCAAGCGAGACGCGTATGAATGAGGCTTACTTTAAACTACAGGCCATCAAATATGCGGCTGAAAATGGCAATCGAGCAATCTTAGTGTTTTTGCTTTATGAGGCGGCGGCATCTCTCCATACGCGCGAGGACAACTGTTGCGCAGCGGCTGCCAGCGGATTACCAGGAGAGGGCGGCCATCTTCCCTAACCCTAACCAGGAGAGGGTGGCCATCTTCCCTAACCCTAACCAGGAGAGGGTGGCCATCTTCCCTAACCCTAACCAGGAGAGGGTGGCCATCTTCCCTAACCCTAACCCTAACCAGGAGAGGGTGGCCATCTTCCCTAACCCTAGCCAGGAGAGGGCGGCCATCTTCCGCACCTACTGCCGCGACAAGATAACCGCGCCCAGCCACATCACCAATATGGATGAGATCCCTCTGACTTTTAACATCCCTTTGGCCCACAAAGTGGAAAAAAAGGGACCAGCACAGTGGCGATACGCACAACGGGGCACAAGAAGTCGTCGTTCACCGTGGTTCTCGGCTGCCACGGAAATGGACAGAGCGCTGGATGACGGAAGGCGAACACTCCTTCACAAAGACTATGAGGCAGCTATATTTTGAATGGATGAGATAAATAATGATAGTCAGAGCAGAATAAAGCTGCTATCGCTGTATTCACCCAAAACAGATAAAAGGGACCACTCTAAAAACAAACAAACAACAAAAAAAATCCACGGAGGCCATCCAGGAGACATCTGGTCATGCATAATTCCTTCTTATTGAAAACTTGGCAGGTCCGTGATGGTGAGAATTTTCTCTGGAGTTTTCATTTTGGGCACTAAACTCCCTGATAGCTCTTATCAAAAATAAACATGCGCACTTCAGTCGAGGCAGAAGCAGAGGGTATAAGCCTGTTTGTCTCAGGGTCATGACTCTTTAAAAACCATCCTCTCGTGACCTAGCAGGTATAAAATATGCGCATAACATAAGCAGCCGGTGGCGGTGGCGCTGCTCCTCTGCCCTGGTCCCCCTTTGCCTTCTTGGGTTTGACTTTACATGCTAATGAGCTTTAACGCCGTTACCGTCCACATCCTGTTCTCTGCTGCTGCTGCGAAACCCCAATATCTTCATAAATGTCCGACAAATTTAGTCTCATCTACTCTTCCGGATTTATGACTGTGACAAATGTTTTGGGCGTGAATTTCTAAGAACTTTGTCTCTTCCACCGCTACCGAGTTCCCCGTCTGAGCGACTGCTGTCACCGCTGGAGGCAGCCGTTCGTCCTCACAACTGTCCTAAATTGCCTGCACACAAGGTATTCACGAGCGCACAACAATTTGAAATCCCAAATTGCCGCTAATGGACCGAAATAGTGGGCGTTGGCCATACATCATTAATCTGATTTATCTGATGGAAGGAGAGAGGATTAAAACTACACAGGAGCTCCACGCGAGGTGGCCTCCGACCTTCCACCTGGGGACAGTTTGGGCCTGTGTTTATGCACAGACAGCCTGTTGTGTACACACCCAGAGCTAAATGAGGCCTGTGTGTGGGCCGCCTGCCCGCTCAGAGCAGATCACGACGCTAAAATATAATCCAAGCAGCCTGCCACTGACAACCAACATCCTCAAAGAGAGCTATGTGGGAAAGATCATCTGGCAGAGGAATAGTCCTCAAGGCGAGGGACACAGCTTTCTTTGCCGTCTTCTTGCATCAGGATGAGAATAAACCGAGCGACTGAAGTTTTTCTGCCTTGAAGTGCGCTACAACGCCAGCGAATTCTGGAGCGACAGAAATATCTCTCCTACAGATCCGTCAGCACACGAGCAGCAGCCTGATAACTGTGTTTCTGCTAGATTACAATGCGTTTGTCACTTTTAAAACAATCCTTTCTGAAGCCAACGCTTTCATTTCAGAGATCAGTGGGAAGCACAAAGTGGATTACTTCTGATTAAAGAGTTTGCCATGAATCAGGATTGGACTTTAAAACGTATCGTTGCTGTTCTTGTGTAGATTAAGTTCAGTTCAAGAGAAGAATCAAAAATTCTGATTTGTAACTACAACATAACTTCATAAAGTCTTTTTTTAAACAAAAATGCCAGTAAAAAACTAAAAGATAAAATGCCGCTCCCTTTAATTCAGCCATTTTTTTAAAAAGGAGGAAAGAAAGATGAGTTGAATTTGCCCCGTGTAAGACTCATGACCCATCCTGTGCTGCTTTTAATGAGCATCAATAGAGTATTTTCATCAAAATAAAATGTTTTCTGAGCTTGTGTTGAAAGATGTAGTCAAAAATCTCCCAACTATTAAAGTGAGCAGTGTTGCACCTACTGTCCCCCAGCAGAGCTCAGATCTCAGCAGCAGCGTTACCATCCAGTCGAGTTTTATTACTAATCTGTTGGGTAGATTTTGTGCAGGAGTTAAAGAGCACGTTCATGCTCACAGGACCGATCTGGTCTGCTCACCGATGCAGACGTGATGTCCACCCTTGCAAATGTAAAGCTGACCTGTAGCAGCGGATTCTGTTAGCGAGAGGAGCGGGGTGAGGGCATCCACACTGTTAACTTTGGACAACAGTCTCGCCCCAAAACACAGCAGCAAACCGTGCGAGGTTCTGCGAGGTTCTCTGGACCAAGCTCCGAGGAGGCGCATGTGCAGCAGGCTGCTTCAGAATGTAAAGCACAGCATGGCAAACGTCATCAGCATTGATTCCCCTCCAGGGTCTGAGAGGATCGCGCTCCACATCTCACAAGTGTTCGCAGACATCTGCAGCCCAACTAGATTCAAATCAACACAAGAAGACGGCCAGATCAACTTTAGCTGCAGTGCACTGTCTGCATTCCTAAACACTCTGATTTTCTTGATTGGACTCCAACTGTCTGACTAAATATTACCTCATGTTTGAACTTAAAGTTGAGCAGTGGGTCATGAGCTGCTCCTGCGAAAGGCTGTCGCAACCAAACACGACTGTCTTCGATTTCCAAATGCAAATATTGTCCTTATTAATCTTCTACGCAGACATTCATGAGGGACACATGGAGGCCTTGTGCACAGACGCTTCACAGTGCCCAGGCAAAATTCACGTTTATTTTTTCCTTGTTGCCTTGGAAACATTATACTCCTTGGGAGGCAGAGGACCCCGTGTGCACTCTTGAGATGGAAATCCTCTCGTTAAGCTTCACAATTGAAAATGCAAACACATTCAGGAGCAGGATGTCACTAAAGCACTCAGAAATATGAATAAATCATCAGACCATGTTTGCCCTAAGCTGTTGTCTTGTTATGTTATTCCAACTATTTAAGGGAAGCGGCGGTGGTTGGGCTATATGCTAAACCAACGCTAGCAAACAGCACTCACATGTAGAGCAGTATCATTAATTATGACATATCAGTATGTTGTAAAGGTATATCTGCAAAATCAGCCATGCTGGGAGGCTTCCCAGAGAGATTTACAGCATAATAATAGCTTTCCCGACTGTCTGGCCATCAGGAGGAAGCAGCCATCAACAGAGGTTTCCATAGAAGCCAAAGCTAACAACAGTTGACAAAAATGGAGTCATAAAAACAGAACTAACTCCAAACTTCATCACCAGGCCAACCAAACAAGAGAGATCCTGACACACACTTTATGGTTTGGAAAAGAGACACCGGCAATCTTTCCAGCTGCTGGTCAGTGGTCCACGAACGAGTAAGCGCCATCTGCTGCAGAGATGGCGCGATGGGCCGTAGCCACCACTCCGAGCGGGAAAACCGCACCACGGCAGTTTGGGAATGACCCGTGATGACACCAGAACCTCCTCATTCATAAAAGAACAGGCAGCGCGGAATGTGAACCGGCTTAGCGTGGGACGCCCAGCAAAGATCAGGAAACTTCAAATGGTCCAACCTCTAGAGAGGCTCTTAGTGAAAGCGACTAAAATTAGGATGTCCTGAGGAGGCGAATTAGGCAGGACTTTAACCAAAAACACGCAAACGGATACACACACGTAGATGCCGGTTTTTCATTCATTCCATTTGACATGAAAATTACAGAGGCAAGTTTTTGAGCTCCTGCTTATGCAAATAAAACATCCCAATAAACCCTGTGGCAGATTGTGTGGGTGAAAAATAGAGCCGTGATGTAAGACTATGGGAAAGTGGTGGGTCTGTCCAACAGGGAAACATTTTCATGGAAAATGTTATTATAGGGAAAGACTGTGCTGAATACATTAGTTTAGCCCCTTTCATGAGTACAACTGAGCAAGATGTTCCAAAAGGTGGATAAATATAGGACGTGTTGAGGAGGTGCTGCCACATGCCTTGGTGAAGAAAGGTCTCAGTGTCTTGAGGAACGCCCAAGCATCTGGACCTCATGTGGTTACGGCTTGAAGTTGTAAACTCGTGGAAGAAATGAGAGCTTCTGTGAGCCTTCCCGGAGGTTCGTCTCTCGATGGCTTGGGGGAAGAATTTTGTGCACCAAAAGGGTTGGGGGGGGGGGTCCAAAATCTAATCAGGGACTGTACATCTGGTTAGCATTAGCATGCCGTCCAACGGGGTCACTGGTTGAATACCTTCACGCTGCTGCTGCTACCAGGGTAAATGAGGAGAAACTGAGGAAAACGGGTGTCCGTCGAGCCAGTTAGCACTATTTTAATGCTAATAACTACAGATGCATCCATTTTTCCTGGAAGCAGGAGGCAAAGACAATGTGAACACACACAGATCTAATTCTTCAGCGGAGGTGTTTCTGTCACGCCAGTCAGTGGGGTTTATCTATAAACGAGCGAACAGAAGGGCAGATGACTGCTTTCATGCTGACGG
Organism: Takifugu flavidus; assembly: GCF_003711565.1. Classification (NCBI taxonomy): domain Eukaryota; kingdom Metazoa; phylum Chordata; class Actinopteri; order Tetraodontiformes; family Tetraodontidae; genus Takifugu; species Takifugu flavidus. The sequence continues at coordinate 5,360,827 of NC_079532.1, forward strand.
TGTGCAGATCACAGGGAACCCACTCCAGCTTCCCAGCCGAGCTTTGATTTGGTGCCACAGAAACAAAGCCGCACTCCTCCGCTCAGATCAAGAGTGCGCTTTTTCACCCCAACTGCCAATGAGAGGCCCCCGGAACCTAATTGAAGGCGAGTTTGCAGTCAGGAGGTAAAACATCTGACAGACAGTGGAAGACAATGGGCAAGAAGGCTGCTCCGAGTTCAAAGCTTCATCCTGCCAACTCACATGTGTCATTTAAGTCTGGTTATACAGATGCCCCCCACCACTACCTAAAAAAAACCCAGTTGAATATAGATACACTTGCAGCTGACATCACTGGTTTGAGGCCTCCCCCCCTTCAGCAAATACTCTGCTTCTCTCACTGCTTTGCTAGCTCCTCTCTCATTTTCGTCTCTCTGGATGGATCAGGAGCAGCACTGCCGGCCGCCGCGTGCTCCTCAATGAAAGGACCATTCATCGCTCACCTTCGAACCAAAGAGGGGCTTCATCGCCGCTACCTCCGGCCTTTTGGAACATGCCTTCAATGCAGACATTCTCAAGGTAAGCGCAGCGTAGCGTCGGCGAAGAAAAGGGCCCCGTGTGAGATTAAACGTTTTCATGATGTTATTGTGGGTCAATGTCAGATTCTGGGTGCGTAATCATTCTCATCTATTGATCTTGATCTTAAGAAAAGTAAGAATTCAAAGCTTTGAATGTTACTAAGAATGTAAGAAAAAAAGGAATCGGATTGGAATTTGAAACACGTTTCTTGAAAAAAGACCTAAAATTAGAGTCCAACTCCAGCTTCTCATGCTTTCATTCATGCAATAAGCAAAATGATCTAATCTCCTCTGTGCCCTCTCTAACAGAGTGATTGGCAGTGGCGCTTACCTCCGTGACTGGGGCTGGGCAGACAGAGCAGCAGGGTCAGGAAGGCACCCACCAGGACCGAATGCAGGGCTCTCATGTTTTCGTGCTGAAAGTTTAGTCCTCCACACTCAATTTAAAGACGCTCCATTCAGAGGGGACTGAATGAGTTTCCAGTTATGGGACCTGCTACAGGATACTCCTCTATGTGAAGGGGCAGGGCTGGGGAGGGACTGCGAGAGGGACGCCCTCTTTAACCTCCACCCCCTTCAGCCTGCTCCTCGAAAAAGAAAAATCATATCTTCTCTGTCTTCTGTGACTCACATAAGAACATTCAAGACCTCTTCGCTCTATTAGGGCCAGACATTTCACACGAGGAAGAGATCCCCCAGAACTGCTCACAGGGATCCGGACTTCTGGATCCTGAGGGTCTCCCAGTAGTTTTAGAAAGTTCTCCCTTATTTTCAATCATGCACACGCAGCATTTTCCAGATACACCGTCTTGTTTGAACCGACAACCAACATTTCCTCCCTCCCAACCTGTCCGGTTAAGAGCACCAGTCAGGTGTATCTCGGGCGCGTGCATTTAGACGCACACAGAAGCTCCGTCACACCTCCAACTAGCCGACAGCAGCTGGATCCGACGCTGCTGCTTTCACCCCGACTAAGCAGCTGTGGGTTCGATGGCACCGTTAGCTCCATTTCTCTTTTATGTCCTTGGCACCGCCCTCAATCGGTGCCTCAAACCTGCAGCTGATGCCAGCGGGTTGGTAAAGGTGAGTTCAAGGGCAAAAGGGAAGTGATGGACGCAGCACCTGGAGTGTGCAGAGTTTGCCGTTGCTGACTGATGTACAGTTAGCTTTGAGTTTCTCCCTCTGTCTTTTTACAGTGGACGTGAATGAACTCGAGGGAATTATGATTAAAGCGGAAATTGCAAAGTCTCCAAGTATCCAACGGTTCCATATTTATAAAATATAGCCTTTTAAAATGCAAATATTCTAGATTATTTTCCCTAAAAATAAGCCTTTTGTCATTTGACATTAATATTCCTGATTCATTTATGAATTATGCATAATATGGCTTCCATCTCACTCACATTCTGCCGCAGTTTCATATTAAAGTGAATAAATAGTTAAAAAAAACACCACCAAAAAACAGCGCGCACACACATTAAAGAGTACATGTATTTACCAGCGCATGTGCGTGGTTGTAGCCTTAAGACAACCCGTAAAATAACACATGGCACACGTAACGCTACACCGCTTATTGCAGGCAACCTTTTCTGACTTTACAGGGTCCCTGATTATTTCAGCATGGCACCAGCCACAATTAAAGCGCTGCCTCTGAGCTCCAGCCAGCCGTTTGTGAGGATGACACACTCTGGTCTCCCTGGGGATGCGTTAAATCACCAGGAGAAATGTCACCCACTGACATGTGTGGGCCCGTGTGGCACAAGTGAGAGCGCGGGCACTTGCAAACGCTCTTAAAACGATCCAAGCAGATCTGTGATCAGCAAATATGCAGCAGATTCCCACATCTGTCGGGCAGTTTTCAAAAAGGCTCAACTTCAGACGCGCAAGCGTGAGGCCGACAGTGTTTTTGTTGACCACGTTACATCTAAAACCTTCTTAGCATCGTCCAAACCGATATTGAAGTTCCTTTAGTTTGGTTTGATAACCTCTTGAGGGGAATATTGTATCTTTGGGAGCTGAAAAATCGGCCCCACAGCGTTTAACAACTTTATCCAGACTTGGAGCACAATGACTTTTATTCACCGACCGGCCGAAAGAGAGAAAGGAGCCTTTTATTAAATAGGTTTCATTCATGCATGACCGTTCTATTGCTGTCCCATAAACCAAAATAGTTCCGCATTTTCATAACTATATGCAGCATCTGATATATTTCATAACAAACTATATTGGCACCTCTATCTGGTGGTGGGTCGGGGTCAGCTTATATCAAATTTATTTCCAAGATGCTCACATAAAGCAGCAACTCTGGGCTCTTTGCAGCAATATCTCTGCTCGGGTTGTCTTTGGCGGAGCACAGCGGCTCCGTTTTCACCACACGCTCTTAAATATCGTCTTCTGCTGGTGCAGCCGTCTGGCTGGACCACTGCTCCGCTCCCCAGACTGGATCAGACCACAGAGAGCACGGCATTGTTGTTTCAAACTATTCTTCACCCCCTTTTCAGGATACACACTGGGGCCAAATGGCAGAAAATCAAGCTAAGATTGCTTTGATCATCTTGAGTCATTTGATTGAAAACCCAATTTAAGGAAAAGAGCAGCCTGAGAACAAAGCTCTTCTGATACTTTGATAGTCCAGGAGGAAACACAATGATTCTCTTATTATTTCACTTTCTCAATTTCACATCTAATCCACAACAAATTGCAGGCGTTTGCCTTTAATTAGCTGAGCTCGTCTCTGACACAGTGCTAATGCTGCTCTTTATTTACTCGTTTATGACTTTCTTTGATAGTTGAGAGTGAAGCAGACACACCTGCGCAGCGGCGGCTCCCTCTGAGCCTCCAGTGCAGGTCGTCAGACAGGATTTTATGAGTGGAAAAGCCTCTTGAGGTGGTTGCAGGTTGTGATTCCTGTCATTAAACGGCACAAGTGGAACACTTTGATGCAGGCCTAGATGGGCACATCTGGAACGCAACGATTCCGGATGAAAAATGCATCAGCATGTAGCTATTAAGAATGAATTACACTCCATCAATAAGTAAGTTTCTAATTTATTCATCGATTTATCCAAATAAATTGTCATATTTGCCTTTCTTCACCTTTCATCCATCAAACTTCCAACTCAGTGAGTTAGGGATAAATGTTCTCCAGCAGAAGCTTTAAACTCTGATTCACCTCTCCGCTCCTTAATCTGTATTTATACCTGAACCTTCTGCTGTCGCCGGTGACTCCATGGCAGATATTCCATGAATTTTAAGTGTTCTATCCAAGAACAAGCGCTGAGTCCTGAGAGAAATTTTCCGCATCCAGAATTAAGATAAGATTAGAATTCCAGCTTCTTTTTATAAATCTGCGTGAGGGCACAGAGCCAGAACCCGAAATACATCCTGTACTGGCGATGCAAACAGGCTTATATGGAATACATTGTGGTGGACTATTAATTCACGTAAATCCATTGTAAGCTGTGAAAATCTCTGTCCGGCTCTCAGAGGTAGCGCTGTTAACAAATCTAACATTGTTGGAAAGGTGCGGATTAATCTGTGATTTCCAGGTTCAGCCCGTTTCCATCATGCCGCAGGAACAAAGAGCAGCTTTAAAGATAATTACAGTAGTTATTAATCACCGGAGCCTCCCGAGGGTCCTCTCAGTCACTCGTGGCACTTTCAGAACACGTCCAAACGACCAACAGCCAGTGGTTTAGTGTAAAAAGCATGGAAATATCATTTCCAGACGTGTGTTTTGGGCAGGGCATTAGCAGATGCTTCTTGTCAAAGTTACTTCCTCGCCAACGTAAGCCCGTCGTGACGCTCCGCTGGCAGTGTCGACTTAATTTCCGCAGCTCGGCTAATGTACGACACCACCGGAAAACACGTTTAATGTCGTATGTGCTGCATTTATTAAGGAGGGTAATTCCTGCGACTTGTTTAGATTTGTTTGCTGAAGGAGAAAAGAGGAGCGGATTAAGCTCGCCGATACCTCGGTAGGACATGAAGCTATCTGGCTTGATGATAGGTGCTTTTCAGGCTCTTAAGCTCCATTAACATGTTTTTTCAGGCCTTCCTGGTTAAAATTCAATTAAAAAAAACCTCACAATTGCTGTTTTATCAGAAAAAGCTGCACACATATGAACTGGGAAGGGTGGAGGGTGGCACATGCTGTTGAGAGTACAGTTAAATGCAGTTAAATGGAGTTTCAGTGATAAAAATAACGATGGAAAAAACCTTCGACCCATGTGAGATAGCTTTTTTATCTAAAGATCAAAGAACCTAGTTCAGGTGAGGAACATAAAGAGATGTATCCTACATATGTATTAAGCTATATGAAAAAAGTGGCAGACGACCAGCTGTGCATAGAAGCGTAACTCTGCACAATATCTCGCAGATTTATTCATTCATTTGTCTCCAAGTTAAATATGATGTTGCAGCAGCATCAGCGGGGAATCATCTTGGCTTATCCACACACTAAATCCAGGCTGCTGCCAACAGTTTATGGCTACCATCCCCCCAAATATTCTTCAACCTTTAGTTTCTGAAGATTAAAACCTGCAGCTGCAGCTTCAAGTCACTTCCAAGAGTTGGCATTAGTTGCCACGGTGACTCCAGAAGCAAGGTAATAAGCTTAAAAGAGCTCTTTGTAAGCTTCCCAGTCATATATGCACCCTCTTGGCTGGTACGTTGAGAGAGTGATTATTTACAGTATCCTGCACACATATATTGGAGTCCATAACTACAACTCAACTGAATCTGGCAGCTAGCCTTCCAGACACAACAGTGGTGTAAATCTTTCCCTTAACATCCTCTGAGGGCGATGCTAAATTACCGAGCATGTTACACCGGCTCAGTGATGATGGCTTCAGACGTTTCTCTCTGGCGAGGCCTCAGACGGCGAGGATGATGCCGAAGTTGTGAGGGGATCCGCTCGCAGCCGTAGGCTCTCCTCACACTAAACTAATCCTCAGCACATAGATACCTGTATAAAAATCCAGCTCTGAGCCTGTTGCTGCCGCGCGCTTCAATCATTTCATATGGCAAAACCGTCCGACGCCCCAGCTGGCTTCAGATCAGATGGCATTCCAAATATGTTCGCCTCCTTTTGTTTACTTTTCAGACTTTGGAGGAGTGTGAAAGAGTTTCGCCGACTCAGCGGAGTATTCAGATGTCATAGCGGGCTTTTGTTCTTGCAGAGTTGCAGGAAAAACGTACACCCTCAAACTTTCCCAGCAGCTTAAAATTTTATTATAAATGATTTCACATTTGCACGCAGAGTGGTGCGAAAACAGCCGCTCAGCTTTGAGAGGCGGCGTCCATTTTGAGGGCAAATCACGTTAAACGCAGCAGAAATTCACTCAGCAACATGCAGCCAAAAAAAAAAAAAAAAAAAAAAAAAAAAGCATTTTGGACCCATTTTTCCGTTACTACGTTTGACAATGCTGCTTAGCCTTTAAACTGTCAACACGCAGTCGTGTGGCAGCGGCGTGTTTTACCCAGACACCCCTTAAAGAGCAAAAACTAGGACCAAGATGAGCTTTTCGATTCCTTGTCAGCTTTGGTATCGACACTTTTAGTCTCCTTAGAGAAGTAGAAGTAGAAAATCCAGTAACTGAGGCACAAATACAATATGAATCAATACAGTGAGCTTGGCCTTCTGCTGTCCCCGGTGTTCAAGTCCAACTATAAAAGTCCTGATGAGCCATAATTACATGAATCTGACCCGAGTCAGCCGCTGCAGGCGCGACGCAGAGATCAACGCCATGTTCTGGTGCGTGTGTGTGTGTGTGTGTGTGTGTGAGTGTGTTGTAGTGACGCATAGAGCTGATGTACAATATATAAGACATGGATATTCAGCAAAAGGCCCAATCATTTATATCACTTTGTCTCCATTTGAACTGAACATTTAATTACCCTCCAGACAAATGTCTTCCTAAACTAAGTTGCTTTGATTAAGTTTGTTGGATTTATGGGATATATACCGTATATACTGTATATTTATACATATATGCATATATGCAGAAAGTTCTGTTTGAGTGAATGTTGGTTCTAACTGTGAGGTCATGGCTGCAACCTGACTGATGAGGCGTTGCAGCGCTGTGGCAGGAAACAATGTGATCATTAGAAAACAAACTTTGTTCCCAACTTGAGGGCAGATGCTCAGCAGATGTTCTCTATACGCTGGAGCTCGCCATCGTTTGCTCCGAGATAGATTCAGACATAGATTGGGATCATTATTCTCCAACTCTCTGAGCGAACGCAGTATTTAACTGCAAACGTGTCACATAACGAGGCCACCGCATGTGCATTCATGCATGTTTCATATGTTGAGGGCTGAATAATACATAGCTTTGACAACAACACTCCATTTATCTAATCCACATACATTTTCCCACACTTTATTTTGAAGTGAAATTTGCCAAGGTTTTTTTTTGCTTGTGTTGGCATGATTAAATTTATCGTGTCATTATTGTGTCATTAATTATCTGTTAACCTGGGTGAGTTGAGGGGGTGAAACCCAACCAGGGAGTCCAGCAGAGCGCTGAGGTCGAAAGAGCACTGCCCTCTGCTGGAGGATCTCATTAGCGTTGACCACCCCCCCATTTACACTCGAGCAGAAGTTTCAATCCATGGCAAGAAATTGACAGAAAAATGCCCCTTAGAATCTGTCCCACGGGGGGGTGGGGTGGGGGGTTCCTCTCACACCATCCAGTTCACACGACTGCTGAGTCACAAACACGGAAGCGATGTCAACAAACATAAATAAACAGCCGACTGTGTTCTCGGAGTGGTCAGGCCGAGCGGGACAGAAATGCGAGGTCAGTGCCCGGACCCTGGGAACCACGCAGCATCAGCACGCTGGCGGAACTCAATGTTTATGCTTCAAAAGCCTGACTCAGTCATCATGACCGACGTGGAAACAGAATGAAATGATGTCAAATCACAGCCACATTCCTCCACACCTCTTGATTGTATTTTACTGCGCTTTATCAATCTTTATTCACCCCCCCCTCCCACAAGCTGCTGATTTGCTGAGCCTGCTGCGCTTCATTCATACAACAGCCAGATTATGCAAAGCGGCGTGAGTGGGTTTTTTCAGCGCGGTTCTGAAATGATGACGCCGGTCCCTGGAGAGCTTCTGTTGATGTCTTCAGAGATGCGGATGGTGAGTTTTTATTCATAAAGAAGCTGTCGCCACTGCAGGGGCTGGTAGGCAGATCCACACACGGGCGGCTGGTGCAGATGTGTAGCCTGCATGTTTGTTTGTGTGTGTGTGTGTGTGTGTGTGTGTGTGTGTGTGTGTGTGTGTGTGTGTGTGTGTGTGTGTGTGTGTGTGTGTGTGTGTAGCCACTCATGTCCTGCCAGCCATGGAACTCATCTCTATCACTGCACCCATTCAGAGACACTTTTTTATGTCAGAGTGTGTTATGGTAGTTTCATCCCTGGAGATTCGGGCTGTCTCTATCACAATTGCCACATCTCCTGCTCATTCCTCCCCCCTCCCTCACCCCCCTCGTCCTCGGTGTGCTGGTGCCATTGTAAAACACTGGCCTGAGTCCCGAGCCCCCAGGAGGCTCAGGGGCTCAGGGTTGACTGATCGCTGGATTTCACCGCAGGCTCCAAGAATGGGGATTGTTCGAAAAGCTTTTCTTTTCCTCTGAGAGCCGTGTGGATTAAGGATTCCTGGTTTCAGTGCAATAATCAGGCCTCACACGCTGCCAAAAGAAAACACAGTAAAGCTGCGCACGGCTTCATCTGCAGATGCTGCGCGTCGCCACATTTTCCTGCTCCGAATGGGTTTGTTCTGTGTTTTAAAGGGTGACCTGCCTGAGAGGAGCGGAAGGGCCGGCAGATTTTGAATTCCCACCAGTGCCTTGAAAACAACAATGTAGATTTTTGCAGCCATAGCATCGGGAGAGAAAATTTACTGTGTAATAACGACATTATTACAGTTCTACAATGATTCATTAGACGGGCATGGTTGAGATTGTGTAGTCGGCATTTTCCAATTAGCAAAACAAGCGTTCCCTTTTTATCCAATTAACAGACGTGGAGATGCGATATGAATTCATGCTGCTTTTTAACACCTGAATCAGCAAAAACAGATTCCCGCCTGCTGATTTGACCAATAATTACAACCACAGTCCAACATCAAGTTGTGTTTTATGGCTGAGCCGAATAAGCACATGTAGACAGAAATTGTGCCTTTTGGAAGACGAAATCTTGATTTGATTTAAGGGGTGAGCAAATCCAACCCTAAACAGGGAACAAACGACCTCTGCGCAGCTCCTCGTGCTGCTAATAGTCCTTGATACAGTTATTGTCAGTGACATATGCAGACCGCCACTGGGCGACAGCTCCAGATGGCTCTGCGCGGCCTTTTTCATGCCACGGCCTTTTTCAAATTAGCGGTAGAAGCTGACCAACGTTGGCTCTTTATTGAAGTCGGACTCCATTAGCAGCATTATGAGCGGCGCTGCCTGGTCCATCGCATTAGTGATGAAGAGGACATGGGAGTGCCGTCCATCCAAACCCACAATCACAGGGAGAACTGACCGTGGGTGCCCTCTGGAACAGCTTCTCAATGCTAAACCACCAGTTAATGAAACAGAGGTGTCATTTGGATTAACAGTAATGATGATGCTGGAGCAGTTTAATAGCAGCAGTCACATGACCAGATGTTAAACCTTCTGACTCACAGGAACTGACATTCTGCCAGTTAATTAAATGCAACCCTTGACGGACAAAAAAATACCAACGCGGCGGCCGAGATTCACCACAAGCGCAGGACTGAGACGGTACTCTGGTGTGGATGTGAGGAGACGCCACTCTCGCAGCAGAAGGGTGAGGATTACAGTAGCTTCCTTCCTGATCTCCCGACGGTCGGGCGGAACGTAATTGCTGGACTTTTGCACTTGATAAAACCAAGTCGGAGACAAATGAACGGCCCCTGCGGTTCAACTCAAAGCACGATTGCTTGATTATTCCTCCGTTAATCCTCTCTGCTTCTTTGAAAGAGTTGGAAGACAGTTCACTGAAGGCAGACAAGGAATGAGGTGCACCCCCCCCCCCGCATTCACCCGACAACAGACATCAAGATTGGTCGGGTTGTGCTCTTGGTACCAAGTTATTCAAAAAAGTGAGGGAAACTTCACTTCTGACATAATGATGATGGCTACGCCAGATCTGGCCATTCAAGAGAGCGACAGTTAGCATCACTTTGACTCGCTAAGAACGCTGAAAAATTCCCTAAGATCCGAGTGGAATGACTCTATCAGCGACAGCACTGAGCCTCCCCGCATCACTGCAGGCGAAATTCCATCCGAGACAGCCATAATTGCTATCATTTGTTTAATCCACCCATTAAATCCGATTGTCTTTACAGATAAAATATTTGGAGTGTCTGTGCAGCCTTTTATGCATAATTGTACACTATTACCCTTTAAGAGTCTGAGCGGAGGGGACACCGTGAAGTGCGCGCGCTCTATTCCACGGCCACGTTAGCACGCGGAAAATGTGCCTGGCACCTTAAATTTGAAGCCTCTTCAGTTGTACCTACTTGGAATATAATTACCAGCTTCAGCAGAGTCAATTTTCATCATTGTCAGTTTTGGCCAACGCTCCTTTCTGCTTATATAAATATTTCTGTAGCAGTAATGAATTTTGGTTGATGCGCACGTAGCCGAGCAAATCTTCTGCTTTTCTTTCATTTCACACATGACGGCTGCAGCAAGAGGTGAGGTAGAGGTAACAAACATCGACGCAAAGTCGCTATGTTTCATATGTTTGGATGTATTATTGATTCGGGCGGGCTGGTTAAAAATGGATCATCCCTTAATCCTTCAGGGGGTGTTGGTGGACTGGATCTGGAACAGTATTCTTCCTTAAATTCTACATTTAAGGGGGGGTAAAACCTTTATACAGAGCGAAAATGGAGATAAACTCACAGGTGGGCCAGAGCGGAAGCATCTCATACATCCAAGGTCTCGGCTGCGGTTTCAACGAAGGTCCACTTCTACGCAACAAAAAAAGATATTTCTGCTGGATGAACGGGCTACAGACTCCAATCAGCACCTGGCAGATGTGGACTGGTGACCGTCCATGTTCCTGAGGTGGAGCAGCAGGTTGCACGCCTGCACCCACAGTGTAGTTGTGTTAAATAGGAATATTACAGCAATTACGTTAAATGATAGAGATAATTAAGAAGAAACTATCATTTTGAACTCACTTTTAAGGAATACGTGAAAGAAAATCCAGAATAAGTCAGGAACGAGGGCCACCACAGCGGAGGGGTGAACAGCCTTTTTAAATGTGTCACCAGAAACTATTGACACTTTTATGGTTTCATGTGTCTTTGAACACCGCTTTTCCTCTGAATCAGAATTCTCTCTTGAGCTCAGAAGGTGTTTTATCGCTCGGCATTACGTGGAAATGGGAACAAGTTGAGCAAACTTGAATATTAAACTGATTGATCTTGTTAAACCAAAAATATCCAAAAAATATTCACAATAACAAATGGAAATCCTGATGAAACTGAGCGGGAGCCCCGTTTTTGGGGCTCCAGCGTAGCCAGTAACGCATATTAAAACTCAGAGTTGGTTAGATTGTATTAATAAAACAAATCTTATTGCGTCTTATTTAATGCATTCATGTCTTTAAAGTACATGAACTAGTTTCTCCGATAAAACGTGCATTTTTAAAAACCCTTTAAAAAAAAAAACCATAGCTTTGTTATGTTCCACAGCAGAAGACAGCAGTGAGGAGTGTCCCGACGGTGTTCTGCAGTGCCTCCATGCACGTGTGTGTGTGTGTGTGTGTGTGTGAGGTAAATAAGCTTGCCTTTCACAGGGACGCTGCTTATTGCAGAGGTAGCAGAGACAGATAAATCCATCTGTATCATGATGGAGCAGCAGCTGAACACTAAGCTCCCCCCAAAAGACAGTTGGCTGCTTTGAATGAGACCCTGATATTTAGTCAGAATCAAAATTTCCTGCACAGTGCAAAGAACCAGCTGACTTTCTATAGATTATGTTAGAGGGGTATTCTGAGGAAGGCAAGAAGGCCCCGTTGCTATTTGAAATGAGAGAGAGGAAGAGAGGAAGAGGCTCGGCGACAGAGGACAGACGAGGGAAGAATAGCTACCTCAGGAGGAGCAGCTCCAGTCGCTGATATTTGAAGTTAAATGGTGGTTTGATCGTCGGATTATAAAATCCATTTGTCTATACTTTAGCTCATTAAAGATGAAAACAATGAGATGCAATTGAATATAGTTAAATACACTCCACTGAGGAATATATGATGACATAAAGCCATTAGTGGGAAGTGAGGAGATGCTGGAGGAGTCCAACAAGCGATAGAGATCCGGGATCGGACCTCGCTGTGCAGTCAAGGTCGCGCTGGAGGATTTATGCCCGTTTTCAGTGAGCTATTGTTCTCTATGTGAAGCTGGGAACCATTGCTGGAACTGAAACTTATTCTGAAGCATCAACTGATTACAAATGAGCATTTTTACAACTTAAATGTACAAATCAGTAGCTGGTCCGAGAACTTCATAGAAGCCGAATGAATCATTTCAGTGCAGAATTTTAAGCGGCACACGTTTTATTATGAAGGCGAACGCTTAAAAGAAGGGAAAAAGAGAACTGCTCATACTCAGACGCCCATCTGTCCGACCCAGTGAAGTCGGTGCAGGAATGGATGCGTCTCCACGGCTGTCTGCTCTGCTTTAGGAGGAAGAGAAGAAATTTAAGACAAGTCTGTCTCTCCCCCCAGGACGCATCTGCTCAGTGGAGTTCAAACAGATATAAAACTAATTGGCTTTACTTCCTCCTCCAGTCTTTGACACACAAAATTTGCAGTTAAAGTTACTATGAACAGGACTTCTTTCTTCTTCCCCAATTCTGACCTTAAAATCAGCAGCTTTAGCGTTAGCTATTACGGGGAAAGTCATACAAACTATAGATCATATTATAGCATGTAGACAGGACACGGACCGGGAGCGCACGTGTCCGAGACCACGGAGGTCACGGATGGTGGCTCAAAGGTGCAGCCTTGCTCATTTGATCTGCATTTGGCTAAACCTTTATGAAATGAGATGTAAAGATCAACAAAGAAATCCATTAGGACATGCTGGCACTGACAAGCAATATTTGCATGTAGTGTATAAAAACGTATATGTATACACAAGCATCACACAAGCTGTCAAATCTTAAATCAATTTATTGATGCAGAGTGGAGTCACGTGTTACAAAGCAAGCTGCGGCTTCCACATGGCGCCGACACCTACCAAACACACGTCCAACACACGTCTAATGGACATGTGTTGGACACGTGTTGTCCAAATCAGACAGACCGCTGAAGCCAAAAGGACGATACCATAAAGCAACCAGCAGAAAGGTTCTCACGGAACCACCACCGGAACCTTCGTGCTACGCGCCAAATTACCCTAAAATTGCGGCGACTCCTGCAGCTGCGTCACCGACGCCAACGTGCAGGCTGCGTTTGTGTTGAGGCAGTTTTCTGAAACGCTTGACTGAGCTTTATGTGTTGTTTCCACGCTGCAGCAGAATCGTGTCTGCAGCTCTCCATCTAACATGAGCCCCGTGTCCAGTGTCCACCAACACCTTCACCGCTCCTAAATGGGGCTGCAGCATGCGATGGAGGAGGTTTCAGGTTAAATGATCTGGCCGCACCTGCTCAGAATGGACCCCTGTGTAGGGATCTTTAGAACCATTAAACCAGCATCTACGCCACAACAAGTGTTTCAACAAAACCCACACACGCGTCCTTCATCAGCCCATCAAGAATGAAAAGTGCGAGCATATTGGTTCTTACTTTAACTGGAGGCGCGTCGGTCCCGATGATAAATAAACTCAGTCAGGACCATTTGTCGGCGTCCATCTCGCTTGCGAAGCTGATACTTTGGTGTCTGCACAACTCCTCCAGGATAATATGTCCATTTTTCCGTCCGTTCCTTTGATAAATGTCATAATTCTGGGTGAGAATTGACCGGAACCAAGAACCGACGTCCATTAGCGGACCTGGTCTTTCCACTTATACTAAAATGTATTTCTAAACAAACGAACAAACAAACAAACTTCCTCCCATATAATAGGAGGAAACCTTGAGCAGGACCAGGAACTTAAAGGGGGGCGCTTGGAGCGATGGTTCCGGCTGTGGTTCCTTGAGAACTGTTCTGATGGCATTCGGGTTTATTTCTACGGTCCAAAGATAGATTGTCAACCTATCGCCAAAGGTGGGATGAACGGGGTGTGTATCCTACAGCTGGACCCAGATTATAAACACGGCGCTGATGTGTTTGTGTTCTCCGGTACACGTTGAGTTTGAACGCATCACCACTACGTGAATGACAAACATTATATGACTTTTCTGTCCAAAAGACTGTCTAACTGCTCCAACACAGATCAATTCATGTAGAATTTATTATTTTGTTTTATTTATTTATTTATTTTCCAGAAAATGACATGATCCTATTTTGCTTTGAACCTTTTGTACAATTGTAAACTGTGAACATTGTTGAAGGTCTGATAAACAGACACTATTTACATGGATTTTGTTCACAAAGCTCTTGTATCTTTAAGACCAAAACAGTAAAGTGTGTCTGATTCAAGTGTGCTAACTCTGCTGCTTATAAGGGTTTTATTTGTGCCTCAGTAGACGATTAATGATTCTGTTTCTTTTCTGAAAATATTCCAGTGAGGAAGAACAAACAACAGAGATCCTTTAGTTGTCAGCTAAACGCCACAGTGGCTGCTTCAGTGACCTTCCCTGTTTCCACCCTGAAGGGCTGATGCTAATTCAGGACGGATAAAATGAGTTCAGCTGCTGGAGATCAGGTGTCTTTGGATGTGTCCAGCTACACAGGATGAGCGCTCGAGTGTGACAGCGCAGGCTAACAGATGCACACCTTTACACAGTCTGCACAACTCTGTCAGCACTACAGTCCTGGAGGAACTGTGGAAAAAAGGAGAAAAATAAGGTTCATCATGACTGAGAGTCTATATGCATAAAAATATGACCAATTAGATGGAGAAAAAGGAGGCAGACTCTATGTTCTATAGCTCCACGATGTCACACACAATAGAAATGATACATCTGCACCTGCATATATGTTGGAAAACAATTTTCAGCACTTTTTGAAGCTATGAATATGGCGAAAGCCTCAAGCACATTTTGCTGCACGCCCGATGATTACATTTTAATCGACCGTTTGCAGTGAAAAGATCAACCTCACATCACTGTAGCAGAGAAAACATCTGTAGTCTGCATTCAGCTGCAACTGAGGGTCATATTGAGTGTGGTTTTCTGGATAGATAGTCACCATAATAGTCACCCAAGCAACAGTTGGACTGTGCTGTTTCATTAAAAAAAGCAGTAAAGCTGAATAAAGCAATGGTGATGCCATCTGCACTGACAGCCACTCATCACTGCAGATGTTCAGCTCAGAGATGGCGAGGAAAATGATTAAAAAAAACAAGCTCTGAGCGGTTCCCTTCCCTCTAAAACGCCTCCTCTGCGAGCCAGGCCGGAATCACAAAACTACAATCTTCAACAGTGATGCGTAATTAGAGCAGCGTCTTCTGCTCTGGCTGATGTGTTAAAACAGCGGCTCCGTGCTCCCTCATTTTGATCCGGAAAAAAGAAAAATCCATTGGGGACACTCGTACATCCAGCCACGAAGACATTTTTCATTTGAGGCCATCCAGCAAACGTAAACAAAAAAACAAATATATAGACTTTTAATGTCTCTTTTGCTGCTCCTCCTGGGGCAATATCTGCATTCATACCTGACAAGCGCTTGATTGCTCTGAAGAGCTTCAGGCCATTTCTGAGTCACTGCTGGGTTTCCAGACACTCTGTGATGCTTCCACTGATGTCAGAGCTGCAGAGGAGAGCAGCAGAGGGAGCTGCTAATTACATGACGCAGAGTTCAGGGCACATTTGCAGCATGAGGCCCTGATTACAAATGTCACGGATACTTACGGTTTATCCCGTTTCAGACATGAGACCGTGTACAGGTGCAACAAAGACGCAAGACGCTCAGGTGGGGTGCAGCATTCTGGATATGAGAGTTCATATCCAAACTGTGATGCAGTCTGAATATGTGTATTTAACCAAACGGCACTCATAAATCTGGATTTGTTAGCTTTAGCTGGTTACTGTGACTCCATAGTCTGGGATTTCTCTGTTGCTTCCATCCATTGTCAACACATCGTATCAAAATTGAACAAAAAAACTTTTGCCAGACAGAACTAATCCATTACAACAAACCCAGAGCCTGAATTTAGGTTTGTTGTTGGCTGAGTCTGTGTTTTCTTAGTGTGCTCAAAGTATTTTTTACATCAGTGAACTCAATATGTTATGCTCCACTTCATGTCAATCACCTGATACCCAAAGGAGGAGAGTCTCTGTGTCCTAGATAAGGTCCGTGCGCTCACTGTTGCTGGCTGACGCCTTAATTTTGACCCAGATTTAACAAGACAAAAGCTTGGTTTGGAGTTAGCACAAATAAGAAGCCATGAAAAGATCTTGGATTTGTGTGCATTTGAATAATTGCCAGTGGTGGACGGCAGCATGCTGAAGCTGAAAGGATGATAGAACGGAGAGGACGCACGTTGAAATTACAACACATTTGTAATCATTCCTGCAAATCCTGCAGCTGCGTTGCTGACTGAGGCGGTTTGTGCCGGGGCTTCTCTGAAACACT
Organism: Takifugu flavidus; assembly: GCF_003711565.1. NCBI lineage: Eukaryota > Metazoa > Chordata > Actinopteri > Tetraodontiformes > Tetraodontidae > Takifugu > Takifugu flavidus. Next base: position 5,377,096 of record NC_079532.1, read on the forward strand.
CGACTGAGCTTTATTTGTTGTTTCCACTCTAGCAGAAGCGTGTCTGCAGCTCTCCACTGCAGACTCAGATGTTGTCTTCCCGAATCTAACACGAAACCCTGACGGCTGTGCAGGAAGTCCACTGTGTACAAACACTGTCACTGCTACTAAATGGGGTTGCAGCATGCCATCGCCCTCCCGGACCCAGAGAAAATCTATTTTCACACCTGGCCCACATCTGGTTTCCTGTGTATAACTATTAATGGGGTGCTTGTGTGTCACAACATTAAGATGTTTGAAGAACGCTACAATATATAATCTGATTACATTAAAAAATGAAAGTCCTTGTACTGTCGAATCCATCCGACCCACATCTGCAACAGCTGCCCGATGAGCTGTGTAATGTCTAGCGAGTGTAAATGCCTTTATTTATGTACTTTCCTTTATTTATGTAATTTATCTTTCCTCTTCCTTTACATCAACAACACAAGGAAGAAAATGGCAGCCCAGAATGTTCAAGTCTTCATTGGGAATTCAAGAGGAGGATTCAGTCCGCCGTCACCACCCGGGGAAAAGCTTTGTTGTTATTTATTGTGGAAGTATTAGAAAATGATGGATGTAAACAGCTTCTTGTTGCACGTGAATCAGAATGCAGAGAATTGAAGCAGGCAGAGAGATTGGGAGTGGGAATGTTGGAGAGCTGGAGGATGCGGAGCCAGAGGAAACCAATTAGGACAATGATGGGCACTTAAATCAGGCTGTTATTCAATACTGCACTGTGTGTGGGCATGTGTGTGTGTGTGTGTGTGTGTGTGTGGGGGGCGCTTGGGGGGGGGGGGGGAGAGTTTCTTCACATTTAATAGATATTGAGTACCAAAAATATCCTCATTCTACCAGCCAAGTGAGGCCATTTCTCTGGACCCCACAACTTCAAAGGACTATTTGAGTGTTCCGACCTGGTTCTGAGGTTGAGGAGAGTATTGGGTCCGTTTGAGTGAGGGTGGGGGTCAGGGTTAGGGATTAGTTGGGATGGTTGGGCTCAGGGGTTAGGAGCCAGCTGGGTAGTTATTATGCCTACGTAAGTCCCCCCAAAGATAGAAATGTGAGGATGTGTGTTCTGCAAGCTCTATAAAGAATTCCTTGTTTGTCGTTAAGAGCTTGAAAAGAAGGATAATACTGATTTTTAGTTTTGTGTGTGGCTCTCGAGCTCTAGGAGAGCCGTATTAGCCAACGTTTCTGCCGCCGCTTACAGTCAGAAGAACAAAGATTTTAGCCTCCTTTGAAGCCCAGCTTACATAAAAATGACTTATACAGAGAAGAAGAGTGTACACAGCAGTGTTTCACATCCCATCGCCTCGCCGCTCCACCGCCAAACGCCGCCGTTTCTGAATTGTGAGCTGTTCATTTACTGACAGACTGATAACTATGGTGCTCTTGGAACTCTAAATTCACTATCACGACTCATCTGTTCATCACAACAATCACAGAATTAGAGCGTTGAGAGCGCGGTGTTTCACATCTGTCCAGTCTGTGACACATCAGTGAAGATCCAAGAAAAAATGGGAAGAAAACAACCAGAGATGTGCTTGTATTGATCTAGCAACAGCGATAATCACTCCTTTTAATATACAGGCATGGATTGAAACAATGAGCGCTACCGAGAGCAAAGACAAATACATCAACAGTTCTACTATTACTAATCTGCGCCGTTGGATTCACCAATATTTCCAATTAATAACCCCCCCCCCCCCCAACAAGATTCTTTGTTCTACCTGGTTTACATGGACAAGGATGACATCACTTCCTGTGATCGGAGTTGAAATCTTCCTGCTGATGAGGAAGCGGCAAAACATGCGTGTCTGAATGTCACGTGCAAAATGAATGTTATTATGGTCAAATAAACCTCTCTCTCTCTCTCTCCCACACACACACACACGCACCACACACACACACACACACCACACACACACACACACACACACACACATACTAGTTATCTGCACCAGAGAGACCACCTCCTAATTAATGGAAACATCAGCCTATAAAGAGGAAAGGCTTTATCTTCACTCGTCCAGTCACCTGTGAGCAGCGCAATGATGACTAGGACAAACATCTAACAGCCACATTTAAAAAAAAAAGATGAATCAACATGTTTACTTGTGTTTGTGAACCTGCCTCACACATGACCTTTTCTAATTTATGCATTAAGTGAACCAGTACAGGGAGCTGCACCATCTTTGCTTTAGCTGGAAAAGAGAATTTTATTTGTTAAAAGTGAATCCAGATGGAGAAAAAAGACATCTGTGTAAAGAATATGAATAGAATCAATTGATCAAACTGATCAAACAATGCCTTCGATTGTCCGCAGCTGTGATCCGACTTATTTTGTGTGAGCGAGAGGATCTTCTGACCTTTATATTCACCGATGGCCGGGATTAAAACCTCTAACTAAACCCTGCAGAGCACTTGTTTACACAGCAGAGTTGGAGGAAAAGTACTGCCCAAACACACGCTGCTCTTAAAGGCTGCTGCTCAAATCTGGGTCAGGAGTTTTGGGGTTTTTTTTGTCGCTTTCAAAGGTTTTTAGAAATTCTTTTTCAGTTTTTTAACCAGCGAGCCTCCAGTTCATGTTCAGGATCCTGAATAAAAAATTTAAATCAGGCCGTCTTGACCATAATTAGTCCACATTGGTGATTTTCCACATCCAGGCACTTTGTGCACATGTTCCCCATGAAATGAGCATGGGGATTATAATGTGTGCACAACATTTTCTTTATTTTATGCCTCCAGTGATTCTCGGACTATGATGATGGAATATGAAAATATGATTCTCAGTGAAACTTCATTTCAAAGTGGAATATTACTGCATTCATACTTAGATTTTTAAGTTTGAAAGAAATTTAAAGTTTTCTGTGTGGGCAAGGACGTAATAGCAACATAAGTGCACTCATACTTCAGTCAAGGAATAAAAAAGCACCCTAGAATTCTGAATACAGAACACTGGGTCTGGGTCTGGGTCTGGGTCTGATAAACGATAAATGATAAAAGATAAAAGATGAAATCGAAGATGTCGCTTGAATGCAGGCTCCCGTTAAACGACTCACACGGCCGTTGCTGAGCCCACCACCTCCAGCTGGGCAGAGGAACATCAAACACCACCTTCTGTGTCGGCAGATTTATTCACGTTTGAATCTTGAATGTCGGCTGCAGAAAACGCTTCGGACGCAAACAAAGAAGTTTAGATTAGCGAGGAAACGTAGCGGTCGCTCTTCGCTCTAATGATCACCAACCATCTCCACAACTGCCGCATTTTTCCGAACGGCCCCGATGTGGATGAAGCAACATCACTGTAATCCCACTCCCTTCATTATGTCGTTCCGTTAGCATTGTTAGCCTGTGTTGAGAATGATTAGCATCTGTTGTGATTATACTGCAGCACGGCATGGTGATTCCAGATGCACAGAGATGAGATGTGCTAATCCCGGCGGACAAAGCCGCCATGATTCCCCCTTTAATAGCTATTATAGCCATTGTCGAGGTTACAGCCACGGCCGTTCCTGCTGACACTTTCTGTTTGTGCGGTGTAGACGCTGCATGTTCTCCCTTCGCTGCGCAGGGTTATTGGATTCCTCGACCATATTCCTGCTTTTAATCCCCCGTGACAAGAGTTACGAGGAGGAGCCTGCGTGTGCACATGCACATTGTTTTAGCTGGTTCAAACGCAGATATACGATAACACGACTCGCCCGTGCATATTTGGGTCAGAACCATTTCCAGACAGCAGATTAATCACAGCCGGGCCCTTGTGCTAGCCTGCTCAGGTGGAGTTTACGGACGTGGTTTACGCATAATCATCAATCATCAATTTCATGACTCATCACGCTCAATGAAGCCTCGTTGTTGCCGTCGACGACTCTTGAGCGGCGTGGCTGATACCGCGGTAACAACATGGATGTGCTGCACGTGAGCGCCTGAGAAAGGGGAACAGATTGGCACAGAGGTTGACCTTTCCATGCGTGACCTGTGGCTCGTTGCCACCAGGCAGCTGGCCGCCCGAAGGTTCGCCCGGCTGAGGCGGCCCGCGTTCACACAAAGCAGATGGCGAATCCGGCAACTTCACTCTTCAGCACGATCCGTACCGAGCGAGATAAAACCGTTATTAAAAGCAGCATATGTCATCTCCCACAGGCAAACCTCTGCATAAAGTGATTCACACCTGCAGGAGCTCCAGAGTCATCTGAAGGGGCGTCGGCGCTCTTCAGCGCCCAAACAGATGCTTTTATTTTGGGATCTGTTTACCGTACACACTAGCCTGCGGCGACTGATCTGAAATGCACTGAGCAGCGTCCCAAATGGGACATTTGCCATTCTGTATATGTGACTAATTCGTGTCTTTCTGCATCTCGCCACCAACGCGCGTCCACCGTGAGATAAGTTTCAGCCAAAGATGAATAGCGAACTTTGCGAATTCTGCCCCGCCTCCACAGGAACCGGCTGCCTTTATGTTACACGCTCCCCTGAATTATTGTTTCAGATGTGTGACCGAGACACGTTTTGGTCAGTGTCTTTGCTGGACAACCACAATCTGCTGTTTCTTTCTGTTTAGATGTGCATATCTGGATAAATAGCATGTTATAACTCATGTGCATATGTCTGCATATATGTGTGTTATTACACTTTCGGCTGCCACTTATTCCTAATTGGGGTGACGAGGGGTCCTGAGCCCAGCTCAGTAGGTATTGGGTGAAGGGCAAGAACACAACCCACCACACACACACACGCACACATGCACGCTCACATGCACGTCTCCTTTCAACCTGAGCTCTTTGGATGCAGCACGGACACGAGGGAAATGGGAAAAATCCTCACTGAAAGCAGAGTTCTAACCTGGAACTTTGTTGCGTTGTGTGTTGCCCATAAACATGAATATTCAGTACGTTCATGTTTTCATGTGTAAACCACATGTTGTAGCTGTGCTATATGACATGCTTTTTTCATCCAAAGGGTGCTTTGTCCAGCATCGGCTGATTTTAAACTTGGAAATACGTGGACTTGACTGGCTCCTGTGTTACTTTGAGACCGTTTAAAGTGAACCACCTCCAAAGCAGAAGCGCCCCCCACCCCGCCCCCACGCCCCCACGCCCCCACGCCGCCAGAGGCCTGCTTCCTGGCTCTGCCAGCGAAATTAAAGCGACGCTACGCTCTTTGATGTAGATGTCGAGTCTCGCGGTCTTACTTACGCTCATTAATTACTGACATTCAAAGCCTTTTAGTCATCATTTTGGACAATTTACCTGCAGCCAAGCCACATTTGCTGCGTAATGATCAGCAACTCTGGTTGTCACCTACTCTGCACGCTTGACATTTTAAATTGCCTCCTTTTCTTTAAGTTACCATTTCAGCTGATGATCAAAATAAATGCACGTCCCACTGCCGAGCCTGTTTTCTGTCAGTGCGATGTGGGGAGGAAGGAGAGGACGGCCATTGTTGTCGGGGCGGATGAGACCTAAATTCGATGTGGCTCTACCCTGTCAAACCTGCCAGGAGTGGGAGATGGACTCTTACCGAGGCAGAAGTTGCACCGGACAGGGTTGACGAGGTGGAGCGGATCGCGGACTGACAGCTGCCATCAATCACTTGCAACACCAGCCAGATGCAGGCTGACAGGGAGGAAGGGGGCAGGGGGTGTTGGAGAGAATGGCGAGCTGCGCAGTTTACCGGAGATGTCTTTTTGCCAGGCGGTCCCCGGTGGAATAACGCGTGTCATTAATCTGTCCCAGCATCTATCAATCAATTGCTTTTTCCAGGGTCAAGTCTGTTTGTGACATGCCCCATTTAACAGCAGCATTACGGAGCGGCGCCGATGCTTCATTGATAGTTTTTCGGGAGCCAGCAGAATGGATTCACCCGAGGAAGACGGCCAACAAAGGTCCCAACCTTTCAGAGATTGCTAAAAGGCAGGACGCACGAAGAGGGAAAGAAATGGGTGAAGTTTCTGATATTTGCCGACATGATCCTTGAATTTAAAGCCAGAATGACTGTGCGAGTGGATTACAGCAGACAAGCAGGCTGGAGAAAGTCCATCTGAGACAGCGCTAAGCTAAATAATGCCAGTTCAGGGCTGGTGGATAGACAGGAGGAATATCCGGCTGCGTCTCTGAGGAGTTTCCATGGTGGAAGCTCACTGATGCTGAACATTCCAGACAGCCTCAGCTAACTTTCTGCAAATCTCCTGTTCGTAGCCCACAGGTAAGTCTACTGTTTCCCAGGGCGACGCGGTCTCGCGTTTGCATGCCGACAGGCACAACAACAACAACAGGAATGCATCCTGGAGAGGAGAATATGTAAATTCATGCTATACCGCACAGACTTGTGGCTCATATAAAAAGAAAATATAATAAAAGTGGGTTGAATGATGACTCACTGGAAAATTATTCAATTATAATAGCCTCCCACGCACTAGCTTGTTCAAACCCTCTAATAAACAAGATGCTTTTAATGTTCACATGCTTTTATTGAGTATTTAAAACATGTGAATATTCATTTGACAAGTGCTGTGCAGTTCCTGACATTCATGTCTCTATTTGGTGCCAGCCATTATTTGGCTCTTCTGTAGTGAACACTTCCGTTTTCCAGGATGAAACGACAGCTCTCCACCTGCCGGCTGCAGTTTACCTGAGGAGAGAAGGTCAGCCTCCAAACCAGGACTGTATATATTGGGTTTAAACACCGAGGGGACAAGCTCTTTGGGATGTGATCAAGCACAAATATGATTGGGGTGCAGTGGAGCGGTGACGGCGCCTGCTTCTGGGATGGGCTTTGAGTATAGCGGGAGGCTGCCTGCTAAATCAATAGACCCTGACGCGAGTGCTCTCCGCAAGGTTTCATGTTCCGGTCTCATCTGGAGGCACCAGATAATCTGACCAAACTAGTCAGGGGCTCGCTGAAAATGGAAGGTCTTTTTGGTATCAGGTTTGACTCAGGTTGGGCGCATCGGCACGAGCAGCTGGTGACATCTTTATTGCCTTTATGCCACCGGTGAGGGGAGTGGGCTAGAACGGGGCGCCGGTGTTGGCCGGGCTCCTCCACGCTCAGGTTTATTAGCTGCCCCAGTGCCGCCGGAGCACAATTTCAATAATGCAGCCTGTTTACTGCTGAGCGACGACTTTGAAGGCCCCTGGGCCAAACTCAACACAACAGCGAATAACAGCATCGCACATATTTTTTATGACTTTGTCCTCGGGGCAATTAAGATTTTCATCTGTTTCTTTGTGCAATGTTTAATAGAAAAAGAGCGAACAAAGGCTGCGTCTTTTGCCGCAGATCAGGCGGCTCGCACTCGCGTTGGCAAGCGTGCGTGGAGGTGATGCAGGTCTGACGTAAAGGCCTCGCTGGAGGTGTGTGTGATGTTGGTGCCGATGTGTCCCGATGTTGGACGGTTGACTTCAAAGGTTCCACCTCACACGGCTGCATATCGACAAAAGGCACCACTCATCAGGAAATGTCACATAGGATAACTATAGGTAGAATGATTATTAGTTCTGACAGGACAGTTAGCTGATCAGCGCCCCACTGAAAAACAATTACAGTGTAGCAAAGCATCTTTGCCCTTTAGTCCATCTTAAATGTTTCTGAGGAGGCTCCAAACGCTTGTTTATGCAGCCGAGTCCTTTAAGACTGATGTGCGGTGCTGTAGCCGGGGTTAAAGAAACATTTATGCTCCGTTTTATCTGTAATTTCTTCTTTTTTACAGGCGGTATCTCCCCTCTGTTGTGCCACCCTTTTGTGGAGCGACTTGCTCGACCGTGTTTAACGCATCATTTCCCTCGCTGTGAGCGGGGAGGGGAGGATGTTGGTGGTGGGAGGGCAGAGGGGCGGGGATGAGGGGGCGGGGGGCAATGTCCTTGCACTTTATTGCCCAGTTCTCCTTCCAGGGTGAGTCAGAGCAAGGCCCTGGGTATTAGAAAACACTGAGCCTCACTGTGTTTACAATGGTTTTAATATTTAATCTCACCCTGATAGATGTTCGGCCACTGATACATGAGACAAGAAATAATGAAATTTAGAGTTAGGATTAGATGGAGATACTGGAGAGCATTAAAGGAACACTTCATCCTCTCTTAGAGGAAGAAAATCAACTGATAATCATCTTTGTTATCGCGATAAAAAAATAACAGCCTAGAAAACTTTGCCATACCCTCTCCAGCGAGCACGTTTCGTGTTCAGATGCACTGAACTTGTAAACCCTGGACTGAAGTAACGTTTCCAGCAGGGTTCTTGCCTCTAATGAGCCGTGACTAACGGGTCTTACATTTCACTTTAATTACAGATTGCCAAGACGCAACCGCCTCAAATTATTCATAGTTGGGTAATTTTAATTTTGCCTTCCTAAATTGATTTATTTAAGCTTAATGAAAGTGTTATCTGTAAATGCACCAGCATCACCATAACATCTTAGAATGGCTTCACATCAGTGCAAACAGAATCCTTTCATGGAGGGAATTCGGAAGTCATGAAAATAGTTCAGAACTGTCTGTGTCAGGCTGCATTAATACAGTATGTATTTAAGAATTTCTGTTTTAATTAAACCAACTTTCTCTTTGGGAGCCTCTCCGAGCCCTCTTTCTTTGTCAGATGTAAAATTTTGGCTCAAATATCTTAAAGACCTAAAATGCAAAAACCGGCACCGTTTACATGCTTTTACCACTCATACATGAATAAGAAATGGGTCAAACACCTCGTTTAAGACAGGAACTACGATATATATTCTTAATTCATGGTTATTGTGGACTGTTAGAAAAATCTGGGGGCTTTTTTTCCATCAGTCTTACAAAAAGCCCCAGTTAGGCAGTAAATGTCACGGTAGGACTGAGGCCTATCGAGTAAGACTTGGCTAAAATGATCCCATCACAGGTCCAACGGCTCGTGTCAGCCACTCGTCTGACACCTCTGATACAGTCCAGCACGGCCTCGCCAGCGTCGGGGTGGGTTTGCTGTTCCTGTGGCTGAGACTTTGAAGGCTACTTGGTATTGAGATGTTGTTGCGCCCTCCATCGCTCCCTCTCTTTCCTTTTCCCGCCCCCTCCTCTTCTTGCAGCAGATAAACTGATAAGAAGAGACAGATGAAGGGGGAGATATAGGGGCAGAGCAAAGAGCGAGAGGCCGACCCATAACAAGGAGGTAATAACTCCACACGTCGTCGGTGAGCGGAGGCATCACTGGACCCTCCGCCGAAATGAATCCTGACAGATTCCTGGTGCAACCCATCAATATCCTCTATTGCCATTAATTCAACATCCAAAAGCAGAGCTGGATACCTGCTCATAAAGTGTGGGCCTCGAGGAAGCAGTGGACTGTTGGACAGAACCCGACAGGGGTCGCTAAGCAATGAACAGAGTGGCTAATAAAAGGAAAGGCTCTTTAGATTCGACGCTGCGGGCCGACTGAATTTGGCTGTCAGAACTTTAAGTGATAAGAAAATTATCAATGTGAGAGCATCAGAGCTCCTTGGCTGGGCTGAAGGACATCTGCATCCTCATCATCAAGGCCCCGCCACATGAGCTCAACTGTAAAGATTCCCTAAGAAGATGGCATCTCCACGTCTCCTTTCATTATTGATGAAGCCCCACATTGTGGCGCCGTCACAAACAAATGGAAAAACCTGTGAGTTAAAGGCCTTGTGACACCCCTTTGAAAACTTTGCAGGAAACTCGGCGCTCTGCCCTTGCCGAAGAAGTCGGAGGAGAGAATCCGTCATGCAGACGTGCAGGAGCGGGTCTGTAATGTAGATCTATGGTGGTGGACAGGGTCAGTGGAGGCAGCCGAGTGTGTTTTACTGCACCATAACCTCAGATGAATGACCCAGCGACGGGGGTGGTGCTACAGGAGGAAAGGAGAAAAGACTCGTTGAAGATTGGTTCATAAGTGGAACTCAAGGCTACATGTTCTTTATTATTATCGCTTCTAATCTTTGACTGCTTGTGTTGAGTTGGCAAAATCCGTTTATTATCTTGTTGTGGCTTCCATTACATTTATATTTAACTCAAGTGACAAGTGAAGCGATCAATCGTCATAGTTGGAGGATTACTTACAAATCAGAATGTATAGATTGATCCTAATAGCTTGAGCAGCGTCAGTCGATATCAATTCTTCTTTTCTTCATGGCATTTCTCAGTCTGGGGGGGGGGCTCTCACAGACTCATTGCTGAAGTGGCAAATTCAAATTTTCCAATTGGCCAAACTCAAGCGTAGGACAGAAACCTGCAAGTGTATCGTTACCCTGACAACAGAGGAGCCACCTTAAGTACCTACAAATGATATTTGCTCCCTGCTGTTGAGTTCCAGATGACAGCGTGCAGACCAGGCGTCTCTGTGCTTTACAGCATCTTCAGCATCTGATCAATGACATTTGCTATTCATTCATCTTCTCTTGATCAATGTTTTAGGCCGCGGCTGGAGCTCATCCAGGGGACACACACCTATAGCTCACACCAAAGGGAAGTTCACACTTCAGCACTATAAAGGCCTTTCCCCTTGTTTTGTCTTCATATTATCCTCACGCTCAGCTCAGAGGATGAGTACAGCTGCATATTTACACAGGCACCTCTGTGTTCCAGCATTAAGAACAGAACCTCCTCAGGACCGGCAGCATCCAGCGATTGTTGATGCACATCAGGCTTTAAACTGCGACAAAAACAAGGCACCGCAGACTAATTCGCTGCCACCGCTCAGGAGTGATGGACCAACAAAGATCAAACCGTGGAACTCTGAGTAACGGGTGAACAAAAGAGCCGTCGCTTAATATGAATGAGTCCGACATCAGCAGTGAATAACAACGACGAAGAAAGCCTCCGCCCTCACAAGGAGAAAAGAAGCTAGCATGTCTGTGGTTTGATAAAGAGCAGACAGACAAGCCATGAGGCTGCTGGGAAAAATGTCCAAAGGACAGACGAGTGCAGAGGAAAAGCATTCTTTTAGAAAATAAAAATAACCCAAAAACTTTATCTCATCGTTGGTGGCAGTTTGACGGCTTCAGCCTGATTTGCTGCATTTGTGTGACTCACCACAACGAAGGAACAAAGAGTTTGTAATCGCTCCTCTTAACGATATCAGGAAATCTGCCGTGACGTCGGCAAAAGCCTGGGAGGACAAGAAAACGCTCGCCTTGAAGAAGGGGGACGTGCAAACGCTAGCGCTGAAGCAACGGTTTGTCAAAATGAACCAACCAGCCAGGGATGATGCTGTTTAGAGGCCAACGTTCCTGGAGTCCAAAGGTCATTTGAGGAGGTCGCATCAGGCCACTTTCCCCTTCACACTCTTCATCTTCTTCAAGTGTTGAAGGAACCCATCAGGTCCTGGTTCATCATGGTTTTCTATCCTAAAACACCTCGTGGTGGCGTGAGCAGGTCTGTGCAGCCTGGTTATTAAAACATCTTGCAGGATTTAATATACTACCCTGCTGCCTCTCACTGATACAAAGTGAGTGTAATATTACCTAAATGGTAGGTAAATAGTCTCCGTGGGGAATAATAGCCGCCAGCAGTGTGATCCAATAAAGAAGCAAGCAGAAAGAGCACGAAGGGAAGATGAACGAATCTTATTAAAGAGAACCGATGCCTGGTCAGCAGGAAAATGAGGGAAAATGAGGGAACGGCCGAGCAAAACAGCCCCCGGTTTGCGTTTTACCTGGTTATCAGCACATTTTCAGTCTTAACGGATTAGTTTTGCATCAGACGGCGCCGGCGATGATGGCGATGGTGCAGCTGGGACAGGAGTAAAGCTTGGTGATGTCCGGCAGCTCGTGCAGAGGTGGTTTTCCCTGTGAACCTGTTTGTGGTGTGTTTTGGAAGTCGAACCCTCTGACAGCCTCCTCAGTCCTCCAGCTTCTCTATTTTAGCGCTGCTCTTTCATGCCCACGGCTGAATGTGACGCTTCCTGGCTGCGCTCAGCGTTCCCAGCTCCTTCTGGACGGAGTCTGAAAGTTTCCTTCCTGCTGCGGCAGAAGTGAGCGAAGGGTTAGTCAAACACGGGTGCAGCGTGTCTCCACATATCTGCCGTCTGCTGGAGGGAAGGCAATTCATCGCGTGTCCCTCAATGATCTCCGTTCGCCCCCGGGGTCCAAAAGGCAAGACCGCTTTAATGCTTTGATTCAAGGCTGATCAAAGCTTTTCCATTACCGAGTCATTCTAATTCCCAACGCATCCACTGATACGGACCTCTGGAGCGCATTTCTATTTCATTTTAGCAGACTGAACAAGTGTAAGACAGAAAAACACCTCACAGATGGTGAAGAAAGTCCAGAATCCTGTTTGTGATATTAACCGTCGGGGAGGAGCAACAACAGTTCAACTCTGCGCCGCTACATGGATTTTCTTGAGTTTATTGAGTCTTGGTCTGGCCAAAACGCCCGTCTCTTCTGAGCACGATGGTGTGGGAGGCGGCGGCGGGGGGGGGGTGCTAGCTGTGTCAGTTGTGTTGGCGGACTCTCTCGCGTCTGGCTGCCAGCAGACACGCGGGGTGTCCAGGTGCACGGCGTGCAGACGCCCCTCAGAGCAAGCAGATCTCCGTTATTTATTAAGCTACAAAATGAAGCTGCGAGAGGGAGGCTGGCCAAGCGCGACGCAGGCGGGAGGGGGCGACTCTGCCTTATGCCAGGGACGCAGGTTGAAGGCGCCGGTGCAGGATGAAACAGACCTGGGATTAACTTGCACCCACTGTCGATGGCGGGCCAAATATAGACCCAAATAGAGTTGTTCATTTCAGGATGGCGTGCCCTCCTTTCTCCCGCTCCAACCTCCCTAAAATCGAACTTTTCAGGTCCACAATATCTTCAATTGTGCCCACTCATTTTCTCACCCTGCAGTCTCTCTTGGTTCTGCCTCTATACTATTGTAATGGCTCCGAGCCACATCCAGCCCCGATTCTTCTTCTATTCAAGTAATTTTCCTGGCTTTCATGAGCAATTTTCCATTATCCCTAGCCTAGTCGTGTCGACTTAATAATAAATGCCATTTGACTTTCTTTTTTTTTCTTTCCTCCTCTGGATAGTGAAAAATGAGAAAAAGAAAGCTGTTTTCAATAATCCTGCCCGTGCGATGATTCGGTTGATTTTCATCGGGCGACACTGGAAATGAAATTGCATTCTGCACAAACCCAAAATCTCTCCCATCTAATAATGCATACTAATAGATGCCCTTGCAGCGCCAACTTGACTTCGCGCTAAACTTTTCACGCCAACAGTGACTCAGCACTTTTCGGAGTGCATCAGAATGACGACTGTCCGTCTGACGGTTCTTTTCACGTTTCTGTGCACAAACAGTTTTGGCCTCAAACAAAGACGTTTCCACATTTCCACGACCCTCCTCTGTCCTTAAATCACCACCGTTCACCCACTGAAACTCTACCCGAGGGCCCCCGCAGCCTACCTGGGATGCAGGTTCCTAGAATTCCCGCACCCGGTTGTGCTAATGGGGCAACTTCACACGTGTAGCCCGCAGAGATCGGTTGTGCTGTGGGCGATATGGCTCTGAGGAGTCTCTGAACCGTCCCGTCTGAGGGCTCGTATGCACAAGAGCGCTATGCTAACCTTCACCTACCATGTGGGTATCTCGTAACCTCTGCTGACATGCAAGGCTGAGCGTGCGTCACCCGTGTGTGCATTAGCATGCTATGTTGAAGCAACCAGGAGCCAAATGGAACAGTTGTTTATGGGGTGTAATGAGTGTCTATCTGGAAGGACACCTGTGTGCTAATTGCCCCGGTGATGAGGCTTGTGTGTCCCAGGTGTTAAGTCAGACATGTCACCCCCCCACACCCCCCACCGTCTGCCGTCCACACATGCTCAACACGTGAGCATCATCGACAGTCTCACTCAATTAAACATGCATTGAGAACACGGCGGCGGTGGCTCTGCCATCGCCATTCACAAGACAGCGAAGTGGGCGTGGCCTGAGTTATAACGAGGCTCCGCAGTTTCGTGACCTCGAAAGAGGATATATTTACACAAGCACTTGTAGAAAATTCCCTAGAACAGGATCAAAAATGGAAGGACGGGAATAGAGTTGAACAGAATGAATACTGTATTTCCCAGAAATAAATCAAGATTGTTCAGTACCGGAGCCGCTAACATGATTTATGCAGCTTATTGTCGCGCTGCCTTCCACAACCTTGGTGCTGCAACACGATGCAGCGAGTTTATGCTAAACCTAAACGGCGAGGCCGACATGTGGCATTGAGACCCAAGCTCAAGGTCAAACCCTGCTGTGAAGAGGACGATTTGGAGAATTTTATACAACGAGATGAAATAAAAATGAAGACTGGCAGCAGAAATGTGCATGTTTGGTCCCCGTAAGGATAGCGATTCTTCTCCCATGGATGAGCCACCAGTTTGGGAAACAGCGCTGGCGTTCTGAGATGGTTTCATAATCAGGAAAATGTCACTTCTGCTGCTTTTTTACGGAGGCTGAGAGCATCTTGCCAAAGTGGAAATGGGCGGGCGAGGAGCGCTTTCAACCGTTCTCCCTCACGTCTTCCCATCATTCCTGCTCCCTCCGCTCTCTCGGCTGCTCCGGCTCACAGTCTTCATCCTGACGTTCACATTTCCCAGTCTCACACCCTCCTCCTCACTGTTGCACTCCCCTCCATATCCGTACCCTCCCTCACAATTTCTGCCCCCCCCCCCCTTCCTCTTTCCAACCATCAGTGTGGGAGTAAAAAGGATTAGAGGGAAACCAAGAGAGGGAGCTAAGAACTAAATGACGATATTGAGATCTGGTAAAATAAATTTAGGCTTTTCACTCCAGTGAGAAGTTAAATCTCAGGCAGCGCCGTTTCTAGCACATTTATCACGATTCCACCGTTAAATGAACCCATTTGAGAAGGACAGTTAGATTAGCAAAAGCCTGCCGCTATTTAGGCTAAGATCGTTTAAGCCACCATGAGACGGTCGCGGAGGAAAACAAACACTCCTAAATGTTCACTGAGGCTCTTCAACCACGTCGAACTCAACCATATTTGTGCTCATATTTCAACAGTAACACACCAGAACTGTTGAGATCTTTCTCAAGCTAAGCTATGCTAGGCTACATTTCATCACAGCCCCAAGGTTACCCGAGGACGTGTTCACACGCCACGTGACGCAGGCGTGTGCCGCGCACGTGCACACTTCTGTCTGCACACGAGAGCGCCTCCTGTGTCTGTGTCATGCGGGGGCGCGACATAAAAATCAATAACAGACACTTTGGAATGAGTACGGATCATTAGCGTAGCCGCTGGGACATGATCGTTTTCGCCGCCACGAGTTGTAAAGGGGCATTTTATCAGGTTTCCGCATGTGACGGTTTAGCAAGGCGCTGTTTGTCGTCCGATAATGAGAAACTCTTACGTCTACAGGCAAAAGCAGATGTGAAGGCTTCCTCCTGTCATCAGTGGCTGCGGACGGGGAAGGATGCACTGAAGGAAACCCTTTCCAAGAATCAACAGCGTGAACCTTCACAGTGGGGAAAGAATGAAGACAGAAGCTTCAAATGAAGAAGGCATGAAGGACCCTGGGAAAGACGCTCTGCTAATGACCCCTCCTCCATCCGTCAGGCCATTCCACATCTTCCTTTTAACTGGGGCAGCAAGGTCAGATGGTGCTCCCCATCAGCAGGATCCTCTTCCTCTGGGAATCTTCAGGCCTCATGACATGCAGGACCCTTCCAGCACATTCCTGGCCCACCCAGGGGGGTCTTCCCCTAGTCGGGTGTGCTCGCGAGATATCCTAATCATCAGCCTCCTCGAATGGCTACTTTCTACATGAAGAGGCAGCGGCTCGGCCAGTCGCTCCCGCCGGATGTCTGAGCCCCTCACCTCATCACAAAGACTGCCGAGCACGGCGGTCCCGTGGAGGAGACTCGTTATGGCCTCATGTTTCCACAAACTGGTTCCGTCAGTCCCAGAGTTCACGACGTGGGGCGTCTCTTTTATTAACGGCTGCCTTTTTGTCCACGTAAGATCACGATATTTCTGTAAATGTGACCCGGGTCCTCCTCCAGGGCGGGTCACAGTGCCGCTCCGTGTTTCTGACCAACACACTCGAAGAATTCCACGTCTTCTAAA
Organism: Takifugu flavidus; assembly: GCF_003711565.1. Classification (NCBI taxonomy): domain Eukaryota; kingdom Metazoa; phylum Chordata; class Actinopteri; order Tetraodontiformes; family Tetraodontidae; genus Takifugu; species Takifugu flavidus. The sequence continues at coordinate 5,393,173 of NC_079532.1, forward strand.
TACCGTAATGTTACAAAGACCCCTCTGGACGGGTGTTTTCTGTGGTGCCGTAGAGGAAAAATCCATTTTGTTCAGTTCTGGCTCTCTTCAATTCTCGCCATTTGTATTCCGGACGCCGCCACACAAAGCGACAGAAACCCATTGTTCCCCGATAAAATGACCTCAACCGCCACGAGACCGACGGCCCTCCCTGGAAGCCCGGGCCTTCCATCTGTGGTGCGCTGGTGGCGACATCAGAGGAGGCACTCAAAGTGATGCATGTCAGATTCAGGCTTAATGAGCTCCGGCCTTATGTCAGTCATCCACGATCTTCATCTTGAATGAATAATTTAGCAACAGGTGAAAGACAACATCCCGCAGGGGGGAACAGATGGGTTACAACCTGATGTTTGCAGTGGAGAACTTCTCACCAGCCTTTTTAGACTATTAATGCAGAGCTGAAGATACGACTCCTCTTGAATTGTAATTGTTTCTATAGCTTTTATACATGAAGAAATCTCAGCCATTATGGGCCAGAATCACCTGTTCGCTTCCATTTGTTACTAAGTTCAGTTCCTGGGACTTGCTCTCGAGAACTGTCACGTGATTGGTCAGAAGTTTGAAGTGGGCGTGGCCTTTCCTCCTTTACCGCTAGTGCTAAAATTGACGAGGAGTGGATGGTTTAGAGGAACAGCTGGACGAGACGTGAGGACATAAAAAGAAGCTCATATATCATCGAAGGCAAATGAGGAGAAACAAAAGTAAATTGTGGGAAGATGGACCCGAATGTTGCACAGAGAACAGCAAAAAGATGGCGGTTGCATCAATGTTCTGCAGTGGGAGGCTCCAGTGAGGATTTCCCAGGAGTTCTGCAGTTTCTTGTAAAATATGACATTTTCCAGCCAGAACAATCGTTGCTCCAGTTCTTTGCACCTAAGGAAACAGACAAATGTCTGTGAAAGCCTTCGTGGACTAACCTCAACCCCAAAGAGCGCTCACATCCAGGCTAGCCTGCATGTGCGTCCTGAGAACAGCCCACGTAGCTGCAGCTGCTCCCCCTCATCCCCCCTCCTGCAATACAAGCAAAGAGAAGCACCGTGAGTCTGCAAATAACTCCTGAACGGATGTTAGCATGGTTACCCGAGTGCGTGAGGAAGAGGATGTGCAGCTCTGGCTGCTCTGGGTTTTGTGGCCGCTGTGCTGGGTCAGGACAAAGCAGACCGCCGAGGTTCACTTTTATCACTATTGATTTCGCCGACTGCTTTGCATGCTGATGAAGCAGGTCCGCGCGTCCACGAATGCAAAGGATTTGTTATTGTGGCACGAATGAACCCAGAACCGGAGTGAGAACCCACAGAACGCCCTTTTTCTGGTGTCAACATGTTAGTCCTGAGTTCTGCTGCCTGCATGCTGCATTCCCCACAGAACCCAGGTAGGTTGGACCCATTATGCTGACACCTCACGCCCCCACGTCTGTCACGATGCCACCGTCCTCTTCTGCGTCTCCTGGTGCTGACAGAGAGACTCATGCTTTGGTACCGGGGGGAAGGGGGGTGTTATTGTTTTCATTACGTCATTATGGCTTAAAAGTGCTGCTGAGTCTTTATTTTGCCACTGAGGTTCCAATGTCATATCAGACCTGTTATGTTGTTGCGCTACTAGAAAATGAAAGTGTTCGAGGGGAAAACAGGAAAATACTGCAAAGCTGCTCAAGCTCAGGTTTAATGGTGTTGAACGCTAACACTCATGTTACATCTTGCTTGCACTTTGGCTTCTATATAATTTCCACCTCCCAATACAATAATTGAAAGGTAGGTGATCACTATTAACCGTCCTTTAATCTGGCACCAGTCTGTCTCTGTGGAGACGCTCCAGTCGCCGACTATATTAAAACGATAAACACAGCAATTGTTTTCTCCTCATTCACTTTGAGGGAAGACCATCTGCTTTCCAAATGGAATCCGCAGGCTTTGAATGCCACTTTAGGGTGCAGGATGTGTCCTAAATCAGCTGTAGACTTCACAGTGAGCACCCAAAGACTGTGTGAGCTTAATGAGAGCTGAGCCCAGGCATCTGACAGAGAGGAGCCTCTGCAGAGCGCCTGCACCGCCCCCTTCGGCCACCAGGGGGCGAAGTTGTGCCGCAGCATTTGGAGACGTTATCCAAACACAACTCACCTTCCATCAGCTGCTCGGGGGAAGCTCTGAAAGCGGCACTGGGTGTGTGATGTGTAGTGCGTGTGCGGTTTGATGTATACATTTCATAGAGGAGTCTCATATTTGCAGGAGCTGCAGATGCTGAGACACGCGTCTCTGCCCATCCTGTAATATGGCATCACTTTGTAATGGGAGGCTGCTGTATAAAAGGAGACCAGGAGAGGTGGGAGACAGATGAAATCGGGCAGCAGAGGGCTGTGCACGGAGGGGAAATCACGGAGGATCGGCAGACCGGAAGCAAAAACATTCAAATTCAAATTTATGACCTTCTATTCAGTCCCGTTGAGAAGAGGGCTTCATACTGTATATTTGATTTCTGCGGAGAGGGGGAGGGTTGCTGAACATTAATGTTGTTTACTGCACAGAAAATATGCACAAATGCTTATGAGGAAGAGTGCAAGGGAGCTACAGAACGCCAAATCATACCAACAAAAAATCAAGTACGGGCTAATCTGGCTAGCTTAAGTAGCTCAGTGTTGCAGGAACAATAAACTGCACATGGATTTAGCTTATGTCTAAATATTATTCCAATAATTATTCCAATGATTACAATATTACAAGCATTAGCTCATTTCTTACACTTACTAATTTAATCGTTTCAGGGGTTAAAGTTGATTTGATTAGAGAAAAGGTCTTAAATATCTTCCCACTTGAAACAGAGACAGAGAGGGAGGAAGACAGATGCAGATTTGTGGGGCAGGGAATATTATTTCACTGCAGTGCCGCGGAGAGATGCTCACTGGATCTAATTCCTCTAAGCTGGGTGCTCCATAAGCCAGATGCCAACAGCAGTGCCAGCTCGAGCTGCTCTCCTGCAAACAGCCTCCCCCTCGTCCTCCTCCTCCTCTTCTTCCTCCTCGTCCTTCGCCCGATGCTGCAGGGGGGGAAAAGGCTTTGGCACCTCCTGTGTGTGATAGAGAGAGAGTAGAAGGTGAGAGGGACAGGAAGCAGGGAGGAGGGAACGGGAGAGCCGGGGAAGCGGCGAGCGTCTTATTTAACGCCATCTTTTGTAACGCAACATGTCAAACGGGGGACAGGAGGACAGAAGCCGGGACGAGGACAGCTGAGGACAGAGCAGGTTGGCTGCACAATTCTGGCAAACTTCTGTTTACACAAATAAAGCCGGCAGGCCTGTTGGAGCGTCTGTGTGTTTGTGGCTGCAGAGGCGCTTCTGCTTTTATTTGCGTCCGTCGGTGCACAGCGGCGCGTGCGGCTAGTGCCTGCGCACGTGCGCATGAGGAATGTAGTTGTTCGGTTACATGGCCTGCGGGTGGGGGAAGGCAGGTGTGCATCTGAGGGCTGACCCCGCGCTGCAGTCGCCCGGGACGGACGGACGGACGGAGGGATGTGCGTGAGTGCTCCCAGCACGGACGCGGGAGGACGTTTGGACGTCAGTGAGCGTGAAGGCGAGCGTGACTCAGGGAATAACGGCCCAGCCTGCTGACACAAGGTCAAAACGTGCCCTGAGGTTCCTCTCAAACAGATGTTCCACCCCCCCCACGTCTCCTTCACACCCCAAATCCCACAGAAGTCCACCGCCGATGACGGCGCCGCGCGGAGTCGGGGCCTAATAGAATTCAAATGACAGATTAGAGAGATGTTGCTCCCTGACCAGAGCGCACGCCTCTGGGCTCAGAACCATCCTCTGCATCTTAACGCGCGACAGGCCCGAGACCCCCGCTTCCCCTCGCGCCATTCATCAGCCGAATCACGGGGCGTGAATCAAATCTGGCGCAGCGCGGCGCTACTGTGAAGTTTCCACGTGTCTGTCAGTGCGGAGAGGTGAACAAGGATGACAGGGAAACACAACACACGTGCTATCATATTGTGATGGGGGGGGGGGGGGGGGACTCGGAGACAAACAATAGCAGTGATGCTGACAGGCTGTTGATGGGCTGTTGGGTTTTAATTACCACTTTGTTTTTAGCTGCTTTGCGTCTGCTGGTGTGATTCCGTGGCCTTAACCCCCCACCCCCCCCATCCCCCCGATTCCCTGGCCCTGTTCCGTGTTCTGCTCAAGTGTCCTTGTCCCTGACCTTGAACCTGCGCGCGTCCCAGCTAAGAGCAGACAGCGTTATTAAATAAGAGATAGCCACGTGCGCTAGGATAGCCTGCGTGGGAATTTAAGGTGAGTAATGACCTATTTTGTGGAATGAAGTCTTCTAAAACACATAATTGTGTTGCTTCAATAACAAATGACCCAACAGAAGCTAGTTATTCTTTTTAATCCAGCCAATCGTTTACATTCCAGTCCCCGCGGTCGCCATATTTGAAGGATTTCCGTTCCAGCGGACTGAATCATTGCTCATAAAATCGATACTGTGGGATCGATTAGACAGAGGGGTGTTTGAACGCAGGGATCGGACGGACAACGAAGAAACTGGTGCTAAACAGCTGAAAGAAGCTAACGATCAGGACGGTTATCATCCCGTCCACATACGCTAACCGGAGCAGGCGGCCGTGTCCGCCACATCTGTGCTGATGTTTGAAACAACCCGATTAAATTCAGGAAGTGCCTCCGTTTGGGGAGGAATTAAACACTCCGCTGGAAAACCCTGCGTGACTTTTGTTCTCACATTTCAGCAAAGACAGCTTCACGTGTCGAGTCCTTCGGCTTCTGGATGTGTTGCCGTGAAAAAAAAAACAGTTTTGAAGATTAAAAAAGACTTTAAAGCCGTCAGAGACGGCAGATGCTATTAGCAGCCTTGAAATCCAACACACACACACACACACACACACAAACGGGAGTGGCGTGCTGCGGAGTGTGAAGACGCTTCCAAGGAAGGTGAAGAGGAGGAAGAGAAAGAAGAGAGCGAGGACTCAGGTTCAACATGGGTTGAGGGCTGTCAGCACTTTGTTGACGGCATGCTCCAATGAGCTGTGAAGGCTGTAAAAGCCCAAATGCTTCCATCCAGGTGGACGCAGCTTCATAGTCCAGACAAACCCAGACAACTGATGACTGCGAAGACATTCCGGAGGTGGTGAGTGGGAAGCTGTGGATCCCAATTGGCTGTGCGTGGCTAACGATGTTGGTGGGAGAAGGAACCGCTATGGCGCCCCCATGATGGTGCCTCACTGGTAATTGTGCAGTTCTGTCTGGGAGAACTTGTCGACAACAACAGAGCAGGCGTGAATAAGCCTGCAAGAAGGACAGACTGCGATACAATAAAGCAGAGACATTCAGCCTCGTGTGCTCTGTGAAAGAGCTAAATTAGGACATTTCTACGGAGTCTCGAGTGAAGAATGCTGCTTCTAATTTAGAAAATGTTGCAGCAGTGTGGTTGTAAAAAGCTATGAGTCCATTTAGGGTTTTGCAGGGTTTACAAGGAAGGAAGATCCTCTCGTTCCCTGAGAGCACCACTGCTCAGAGCCCTCAAAGGGACCTTTTTTTGAGGGGGAAAGTTCGATTTTGCGTGAACAAATCCCAGCGTCCGCAGTCGCAGGGTTGGAGCTGGATTCCCAGCAGCTCTGCCAGGGTCCAGGGACAGTCCCACTGTCAAACTGTGGAGCTGTTCTTCAGCCCTTTATGTGCACGTTTGTGCAGACTTTGCCTAAGGGAACGACCCACAGTTCGTGGTTCTGGAATATCAAGCACAGGGCGAGCCTGGAAGAGGAAAATAACCAGCGAAACCCGACAGGAGTGGAAGAAAACGGCCCTTAAGACAATAAAAACACCCAGGTACATAAGTGAGCAACACTAAGCTGCCACGATGGACAATCAAGATGCATCCAGGATATTTGATGAGCAGTTTTGCTAATTTTACTATAAAATCTGCTTAATTTGTTGTTTTGACATCATTTCTTTTTGCATGCAAACACTGTTCTTATATTTACATGCCCTCAAGGTCGTAGAAGGGACTAGGAAGGTGTTTGGAGAGTGTGAGCTTTGCTAGAAATGTGAATACAGGAGTGTTTCACATGGAGGGGGTGGAACTCATGTCCATCTTTATGACCCTACGTCTCAGAGGACTCAAGCTGGTGAAAACATGCTAGCCGTTGCTTCAAACACGCCCTTCGTGTACATGTCGGGGTGGTAACAGTGCTGTGATAGGATTTTGGGGGAGGGTTACATTGTTAGGGTTGTTGTTCGGCTCTGGCGGCGCTCCAGGTAACCCTCACAAACAACAAATATGTCCTGCAGAAGGAGTCCCTGTGAGACCAGAGACCAGTCTGAGACAGAGGAAGGATCCATTTCAGTCTTAATTAAGCATCAGAACACCCTTATCTTTGAATCTGACCACCTCCAGGTTTGGACCTTCTTCTCTTTGCTGCGTCACAGAGTCCAGCAGAGGGTTGTGTTATGAAAATGCCTTTCTGGAAACAGCTTTTCACTAAACTGCTCACTCTTTTATGAGGAGACAATATGAATCATAACAGGGATGAGTCATCTCCCAAGTGTGGGCCCGACAGCGTGCATGTGTTGGCCCGTTATCAGGCTGCACATGAAGCAGAAACAAATGCACAATATTACTCTGTGCAGCACTGAAAGACTAATCCTATTTCCAGTCCGGTTGATGTTGAGGACACGCAGAGAAAGGCCACGGCTGTCTGATCGCTTCTCGGTGCTGCTAACCTGAGCCTCGGTAAGTGAGGGACACTAAACCAGCCAAAACACACTGTAGCCCCATTATGTCACTTCTGTTGTCACTGTAATGTATTCATACGCACAATGTTTCCTCCCTCAAAGCTCCTGCTTGACACTGTGTTAAACACCAACAGACCGTTATCTCACACACACACGCACACACACAGCATGGGTTTTATACACCTTATAGCTTAGCAATCAGGATATTTAGCACCCATAGTTGGAGCTTTTCTTCTGGCATTTTGATCGTTGCAGTTGTGAGTTAGAAAAGGATGGGGAGGTGATTCACTGGGGGTTCAGTACCTTGCTCAAAGGTACCTTGGCGGTGCTCTGGAGGTATCCTGGCACCTCACTCTCCAACCATCAATGATTTTCCACACCGGGGTTGAACCGTCCGCTTCTACTGTCCCCCACAGGGGGAGCTACCAACAGACCTTTTTGATAAATCGATGCCCTTATTTTCAGTTTCGTCCGTATATATTTGATTTCAAACCCCTCCCACATTTGCCCCGCTCCAGTTCCCAAAGCCTCTCAGATGGTTCCTCATTAACAAACCATCTGCCACATTAGGTGAATGGAAATACGCCTCAAAGTCAAAATAAACCCAAACCTCGCCCAGAAAAAAATAACACAAACCAAAAACCTTCAGTTCCGGCCAAAAAAGAGGAAAGTTTCCAAATCCACGGTGTGACCTTAACAGTTGAAATTCAGTTTAGAACCAGGTCTGACGGGATGGATGCCACGGGCCAGCGTTTGCACGTGTTTAGCATTAAAAGCAGCTAACAAATGCATCGCCAGAGCGATTCGCGCTCAGAGAAACTTGGCACGTGATGAGACCTTCCTCTCAATGACAGCTTTAAAAATATTGACTGGAAAAGCTTCCGGAACAGTCAGTGCTTCCACCCAGGAAGCTGCTGTGGAATATTAGAATACCTCTGCACACACTGTCTGTCTCTAAAATGCTTATTTTTGCATGAATGGTTGCAAGTGTGATCCTCAGAAGAGCCTCTGCTCATCGGAACATGAATGGGATGTGTAAACGCTAACGCGCTAATCTAGCAAAGCTGAATGGATACAAGTAAAGCTCACTTTTATTTTCGACCCTGAGTCCAAAATGGAACTTTTCGTCAATGACTTTTGTCCACCCCGCAGTGCTAACACGTCCACCTTGAGGTGAAAATTAGCATCTGTCGCTGGGATTCAGGCGTTTCATTGGCGTACAGATCCCAGAGGGGAGCGGAGAGTAAACAGATCAGACTCGTGTTGTCTCGTAAGTGAGCGCTACATCAGCAAATTAAGCAAATTTGTGCTCACTCAGGCGAGCTACCGAAGTCGAGTTCAGCGCGCCATCGCGGTTAAATGAGCTGAAATCGTGGCCAGCCCACATCAGCGGAGGGTTCACTTGATTCACGCTCCATAAGCAACGTTTCCGCTCGGCTCTGTCCGTTCTCTGGAAACATTCTGGACCAAACAACACTGCTGGGTTTTGTAGCTGCAGATGTTTTAGATTCCTCATTAAAATACTAAATAAAAATAAGGTGACTTTGCTCCTTGTATACTTTAAACTTACCCCAAAAGAGCCCAGAAGCACTCAGCGGGGTTTCTCTTTATTAATATAAGGTTTGTTGCGAGTGTGTTAGTGTTTAGGATGCTAACGTAACCGACTTGACAAGATAATTTAAATGTTGTGCCTTTGCTTTAAACCCAGAGACGCAGATAAAATATACAATAAAAGCAGCTTAATAATGAACATCGGATGAATGTTGATGAGTTCCCCTCATTTTAACAGACTAGCTGCTGTCAAATGGGACTAAAGTGTCCCGCTGCTCTGCAAAAAAGCACGTGGGTGTCATTTTTGGAACATGACTGACAGGTCATTTCTTTTGTGGTTTGGAGGCGAGAATGTCTTGTTCACGACTCGCGGCAGCGTTTATAGCGGAGCACTTCAGGTGTGGTGAGAGGCGGAGCCCCGGCGAGGCTGAAACCTGAGGGAAGGTGTGAAAAACGGAGGCAAACATCACCTGTGTAGTTGTTTATCGACTTTAAAAACCAAAGTGGAGAGACTTCAGCGTGCAGAAAGATTTGACTTATGGACCTTTACTTGAGTAACATTCATTTTAAGAACATTTACAGCATTTTGGAGCATTTATTTGATGATCAGAACTTTCCATGAACCCAAAGTATTTTTTCCTAGGTATTTTTGTACCGGGTGAGCTTCCCTCTGTGGACTAAAAGCTGATTGGCACTGACTTTCTGTGGCCTTTATTCACTTTGATGAGCAGGGCCAGCAGCTGCCCATCCTGCTCACAGATGAGGGGTCACATGTCAAAGTCTTGTAGGCAGTTATGGGACGAGTTGACAAATGACACATTTCAAATGTCAAAACTTGGATGGAAAATGGTTCAATCCGAACAGAAAACACTAAAGTGCACGTAGACCAGCTCCGTGTGTGGCGTCCTGAAGTACACACAGGGGAGCATTTAGAGAAGATAGGACGTATTCAATGTCCACAGTGTGACAGGAGAGGGAAGGAAGGAAGACGGGTTTAAACCTGCTACACAAGCACCTGTGGTCGTTCCCACGACCAGCCCTCTGTAACGTGGTCTCAAGATGTCCTTCCAGGATTGTAACGCCCGATTTGTCCTTTGACCCCCATGAGACCAATGACATGAAGGCCGGGAGGGTCAGTGATTCTCAGGATTCAAGGGAAGATTTCCAAGTTGGGAGCTAAAGTAGCCTGTAATCTATAAAATCCTTAAAGTTCAGTTGGAATTTAGCCCTTATTTCAGGTCATGATCCACGCAGACGGGCTGCAGGGAGCAGCACGGTCACTTTATAGAAGGCTTGTGGTTCAATTCTAAGCTTGGGCCTGCCTGTGTGGAGTTTTTAATGTCCCCTCCCGCTATTCCAGTTTCTTCCCATGAGGAAGAGGGGTGTGTGTGTGTGTGAGAGAGAGGAGTGTGTCCCCTGAGATGACCTTCTTTCCTGTTCAGGGTGTATTTCTGCCTCTGTGTGGAAATGGGAAAACAGCAGGATGGCGACAGAAAAAGTGCTCATACATACTGTATCACACAAAGTTGCCAGTTGTCAGCAGGGCTCCCCAGATTCAGTAATGGACGCCACACATAGACCCCATAGTTGACCTCTGACCTGCTGTCCGGCTCTATTGAGCAGATCCGTTTTTGCTCTGCATGATTTATTGCTTTGATCTTTCTCGCCTGTCCTTCCCCGTCTCCCTTTCTCCTCCCCCTTTATCCACCCGGCCACCAGCAGCAGGGTCCCCCATATGAACCTGGTCCTGCTCAAGGTTCCTTCCTGTTAAAAGGGAGCTTTTCCCTCCACAGTGGTACAGGGGTCGAACCCTGGGTTTCCATAGAGACAATCTTGACTGTAACAGATGCTAGACGGGATGAGGTGGTGCTGGTGCTGCTACAGATCACCTTTACATGACAAAGCAGCATTAATAGCCCCCCCCCACCCCCTGTCTGCCTCCGTCTCTCCTCTTTGGCTGAGCGCTTCAAGGCGATGGTATTTGTCACGTTTGGCCTGCTCCACCAAGTGTGTCACCATCCGCGATTGTTGAATCATGGGTACTTGGTTCTGCATAACCCGACATGCCTCCATAAGAGTCTTCTGTCAGCCCAGTTCAGGACCTGACATTTAAAACCTCCCGCTCACAGATTGGACATGTCTCCTGCTCTTGACTCCAGTCTCGCTCGTTTCTGACGACGCCGTTAAATCCGTTGCTTTGACCCCGGTGGTATAATTGCTGACCCGCTGGATGTTGATGACAAACGTGGCCCACTGTTGATATGACTCGACCGTACGGCCTCTGTGAGACAGACAGCTATGATAATAGCCTGGACATGAGACAGGACGCGGGCCAACATGTACGATTTGGCCTTTTCATGAGCTAGCACTGCTGACTTTTCCAAGCACTGTCAGCCCAAATGACTTCATTGTCATCCGCTCGTCTTCATCTGCCTCCCTGCATCCACTGGTTCCATGCTGGGAGTGGAACGTTTCTGGGGCTTAAAAGGTCAAACCAAAGTTTTCTGTTTTTTCTTTATGGCCTGACCTCGTGACTCTCGCATAACCTTCAAGAACGCGGAAGGAAAAGGGTTAGTTGATGACTGGGGTTGTTAATCACATGAGTTAAATTCAATATTTAGCAGGTTTCCTATTTAAACTGAAGCTTTCAGAGCAGATTCTAGGCGGTTTGAGCCACGGCTGTACTGTAAGTTCTTACTGATGGCTTCCAGTAGCTTGTTGCTAGGCGTATGAACCAATCAATTCCCAGTCTTCATATTCTTTAGTTTGTTGTGTGTTATGATCTATTTCCCATTAAGTTTTAGCAAACTTGGGCTGCTTTCTGTACATAATGAAGTACGTCCTGCCAAACTCTCCCCTGCAAAGGGGAGAATTTAAAGAAAATAGCTCTCATTCTCAACTATAATTGCCATATTTTTTTGTGTGGAAAAGCTGAAAGTCTGCATTTTATTCAGATCCTGATTGTAATTTCCAGGCAGAGTGACAACAGTTGTTCCAACATCCTGGTTCTGACTGTGTGGATTTTGTAGAGTTTTATTGCTACGTAGTCGGGAAATCTGTCCACTGGCAGCGGGAGAAAAGGGTCAATTCAGTCAATGAACGCTGCACAACAGGTGCTTCCACAGCCATTTGGCTCTCTGACTGGGCCCTAATCTGATTAGGCTCCGCCCGCTTCTTCCACTCTGCAGGTCGGCCACGGGCGCCTGTCGGCTACACGTTTCGCGCCGAGTAAGAAACAAGCGGAGTGGCTGACACGGCGCCATCTGCACCTGCCGTTAGCAATCTGTGGCGGCCCTCTCCTGTCCTGGCACACAGTCAGCGTCTGTACGCCTGCTCATTGATTCAGACAGACCCATTTACAAAAGGAGGCCGGCGATTGGTGGGAGATGTGCTTCTGTTTTCCCCTCACATGTCAGCACAGGTGAGGAGGAGAATACAGAGGGTTTTGTCATGTAAATGAGGTTTGAACATACATGATGTGGTCTAATTATCCGTGTTCAGCTTGTGAAACCACTTTTGGACGAAATGCATATTTTGGACTAGACTTTATTTTGAGTTGGTGCACTGGAGTGAGATGATCAAAGGGAGCATCAGGTGAACCACAACACAAAGAACATTCACTTATGCTGCGGCCTTTACTCATTTTGAGGGGTGAAGATAAACATATGGAGCTGTGATGTATTTGGAACCTGCCTGCTCCTCTGTGTAAGAGAAGAGGGTCACCTGACTGGTGCCAGACGACATTAATCAGGGGAGCAGCCATGACAGCAAAGATCTTCTTCAGTAATGATGCAAATCAAAGGATGTAAATGATAAGAGAGCAGCTATAATCACCCCCCCTCCACACTCTCAGTATACTAACATGCTGACGTGCCAGAAATACAGATTTGCAGCTCTTGGGTCGGTTCCAGCAACTTTAGACGTGGACTGAGACAAGCAAATGAAGTTTTGATAGTTGCATTGTTTCATCAGCTCCACATTAGCAGCCCAAGGAGACCACGTGAGAAGCTACATTACACAGACCCCCCCCAGCCACCCCAGGAGACGCTGCTCAAATGGCCACTGCGAGCTCGTTCTGCTCGGCGGAACACAGCCAGAGTGCATAAAAGTGCTGAGAGACAGGGAGCTTAATATGTTCTGCCTGCTCGAGCCGTTCTAATAGAAACTGCCCGTTCGGAAAAGGAACAGAAGACAACAAAGAGACCTCCGTGGCCCAATTTAGCCGCTGTCATGTGCTGTTCTCTAGGAAGCTGCTAAAATATACAGGGAACGCTGCTGCTGCGTGGCCAAGCTGCGGTCAACAAACCCAGACGTGTCGTCACAAGAGAGCAAGTCAACGAGGAGGAACCGCATCAGCCGAGCTTCTGCTGATGGATCAGAAGAAATCCACTTATTAGATCGCTTGGGAACAACTCCACTATTGTGTACAACCATTTCCTGTTTGAGGGAACGAGGGGGACATAAATGACTGTGCCTTTATTGACGGCACTAGACATGGCAGTTGGTCGAGAGCTAAATGGAGGCGACATCGCGGCATTATCTGGCTCAAAGACACGTATCAGGTGGCATCGATAGTCTCTACGCTATCAGTCATTTCTTAAGGCTCATCCACCAGTCCCAGTCCCAGTCCCAGTCCCAGTCCCAGTCCCAGACTGAGCCCCTCAATCACGACTCACGACTACAATTACTAAAAGTAAATAACGGCGTCCCGCAACCAATTCTTCGATATTTGTGCATCCCTAAACTGCAGGTGGGGCTCAGCGATCAGCGGAATGACCGAGGAGGCATCGGCGTGCATTAATACCCTAATAACTCGTATGATGCGACATGAAAGGACAGTTTTGATGCTTTGAGATGCTCTGATTTAACACCAACGATGTTTGATGTATAAATGAATCCCCAGTTTTCTGTCAGGAAAGCACTGTTGATTGTTTCTATAATCTATGGCACCAATAATTACTGATCAAAAGGACAGTCCCGATCCATCATACAGAGCACCTGGTTATTTGTCTGTAGCTTTGCCTGGAAGCCAGAGTATCTAACAAATATGTAAAGATAAACAGATCCCTCTTAAATGACCTCATTTCCCATCAATTCACAATACTGTAGAACCTCACGGCACAGGTGTTTCACAAATGATGAAGAGACCTGTATTTTAGTTGCACTGAGATCAGTTTACTCTGTCAGATGTTGCCCTGATGGTCCTTCTAGAAAATACTGTTAGTAAATGTCAAATAAGCTCAATTTCACTGACACGTTTTATAAATTGCACAATAATACATGTTCATCATCTGTGTACCTACACATTATTGTCTATTGCCTTGTTTGGGGTCTGTATGTAACATTGAACCAGTCAGAGGATTTTAAACTGGATTTTAGGCGTTGGACCGGGGTTAAGAGCTACGCCAGGTCACTGCCACCTTGACCCGGTCCAACAGGACGAGATCGGATCATCGTTGAGGTGAGTCAGAGGGAAAGAGGGAACGCTGCGAGGCTGCTGCAGCGACTGGGTTTGAGTCTTCGGAGGTGACAGATGAGTCGGTAGCACTCGGTTTGGCCCGACGCAGAAGGACAGGATGGACAGACAGCCAGACGCGACCTGAGTCCTGAGCCTGGGCCAGGAAACGGTGAGATGACAGGCCTCGGAACAGAAACTCTGCTCGATATGGCAGTTTTGTTTGCACTGTAATTCACAAAGTCAAAAGCCGGTTTAAAGTGACATTTCTCCTCGGCGGGCCTGTTTTACATTTTGCAAAGTACGTCCACAGAAGTTCAGGCTGAGTAAACGTCAACCAGCAGCTTCCTTCCATCTTCTTTTACCTCTGACATTCAAATACTCTTTGTCTGCTCTTGGAACTAGTTTGTGTCAAAGAGCGAAATTACTTATTGAACACAGGTTCAGTGGATTGAATTAAATAATATTGACTCACCGCGGATGGGAGCCCGCAGACGGACTCGCGGCTTGTGCCCAAATATGGAGCTGATTCCATGCAAATATTAATGAAAAGAGAGCATTTGCTTCAACACAGAAGCCCTCCAGATGGCTTCGACCTCTGGCACCAGTCTCTTTTCTCTTCCTAGTGGTTTTTTGCCAGTTAAAATGGATTTTTCTAACATAATCTGACGTGGCCTTTGAGGGAGGACATCTACGCACTGCTTGTCATTGAGAGGTGATTAGGTCGGCTGTTCATGTCGAATGATTTGGTCTTTCACCTCAGAGAGCAGGATTTGAATGATTGATTAAAGGCTTATAAATGCACCCTTTAATTTAACCCATAAAATCTGCGGCGAGAGGAGCGTTGAATGCTCTAAACTCGACCTAATCTCACTTTCTGTTTGGCCTTAATGTATCAAGTCCCTAAGCTACAAGTGCTACACGTCCAAGAGTGGTGATCAGGTGACAGTCATGTGACTGGAACAGGAAGTGACTTCTCAGAAAGGACACTGTCAGCCCGATACCAAAGTGAAGGAAGGAGCTTATTTCTTGATACCAAAGGTAACTTTAGAGCTAAAGAGCTTTATAACACATCCTCTATTACATTAAACCTGCTCTGGCCATATTTCTCGATGAAATTAATATAAAGCAATTAGAATAAAGGCAAACTGTTATCAAGCAGCAAATAAATACAGGAAATAAGTCTTGGTTCTTATAGGTTTAAATGAGAAATTAAATACAGTAATTACACAGTGTGTGTGTAAAATCTGTAGAAAGTCAGCCACCTGACGTTCCACATAGTCAGCGTCCAGCCCACTGGGCTCCCCCATCGTCCGTGGTCACGGACTGGGGCTTTATTTTGAGACGTGATGATGCTTCATTGCCCCTCTGTGCTGCTTCAAGTCCGCGACTCTGCTGTCCAGATAAGTGATGTGCTCATCTTATTGGGACACGCAGCCTTCGCAGACACTTCCTCCTTTATTAGAAATATCTAGACGTCATATTATCGACCTCCTTTCAGACGCATGTCGCCAGTTTTCATTGGCACAACGCAAATGTTTGCCGCTAGATCTGCCGCCGTACGACACGCTGTTAGCCAAGCCCAGTTAGTTGTTAGTTAACAGCTAACTTACTTTGTTATTGGTTGGTTCAGCTCATAGTCCTAGAGACCAGTCAGGTCACACACAAACACAAACGTGCTTTTATATAGCGTGCAGTAACACCGGCATGGTCTCTGTGAGTATTATGTTAGCCACACACCAACGTGCACCAGGACACCATGACATCATTTTATCTTAGAGAGGTTTGATGCTGGCTGTTCTTTCTTACTTTCATTTTCTTTTTTAAACCACAAATGAACTCAGAAACTTAAACACTAATAGAACAATCATATCCCAGCAGCGTGTCACATTACTGGAACAGCTCAGCTCTGAACCTGGTGGGTTTTTCCCTGCTACTTCGCACGTCTCCCCCTGTAAGAAATCACAGCTGGAGAACTCTGGGAAAATACATTAAGATGGAGCTATTGTACGCCACAAAAGAGAATGATGGATGGGCTGTCAGACAGCAGCCTGTAAATGGGCAGAGATGGGCTGGTGGCAAATGGAAAGAGACCAAAGTGAATAAGCATTGCAACCTGGAGTATGTGGGTCAGCCAGGCTGCAGTGAACTGTCCCCCAGGCATCCAGCCGTTAGAAGACTTTGAACAACTCTAAAGATGGATGTCGCAGTGAAGACGGCGGCGTTGGCTCCCACATATACGGAGGGATCAATCTGTGATAGTTGAGAGGGAGTTAAGAGACGCTGGGAGGTCCTGGCCAGGCTGGAGAACCCGTCCAATAACACTGGCTGGTCTCTTCAAAGGGCCAAAGCTGAAGCTAATCACTTGTTAATGGCTTCTTGATAGCTCTCACACGAGATACCAAACCCGTTCAGTCACCTCTTCCTAAGACAAGGCTCTGCAATTGACTCAACAATTTTGTTGATATAGATTATTTTACGTGCTTGTGGATGCGCAGCGACACACAGCGGCCGCTAAAGTTCTGAGAGAAGCTTCTGATGTTGTAATGTATAATGGATTTTTACCAGGAATATTAAAGCAGAAGTGCATTTTGGGTAGCCAGCTCAGCTGCAGCCCACTCTGAAACTGTTCTGCTGTTCATCCTCTGAGCAATTAGATGCAAACAGACAGGTTTGTGGATGTAATTAGCTAAACCAACAGAACTGAGCCTTACGATAAGAACAGTGGCATCCTTCTGGGAACCTTTTATTACCGTTCACAGTAATTACAACCTCAGTAGGAAAAAGACGGCCTTGGTTTTTGCAAAGTAGTTTCCTAAATCTTTGTCCGTCCTTCACTGCGCTGACTACATTAAGCTTGGCTCACCTCACCTGAACCTGAATATGTGAATATGCTGCTCTGCGGCGCGTCGAGGAGGTCGACACAAACATCTGAGGTGCTGTGACTGAGGAAAACAGCCACGAGTGAAGCTGTTCCCCGGGCGTCTGACTAACTGGCTCTGTTCTCAGTCCACACTGATCTTATGATCAAGCTTGGAGAAAACCTTGAGATTCTGTTTAAACTCACGTGTGCACCCTTTCTGAACCCAAACATCCAACTCTGGTTTAAATTTGCCGTAGATCACTACTTAATGACAAATACATCAGCTTAATGCCAAAGATCCTCTCCATCCACGTGGCAGGTGCCTCTGAATTAGAGGCTGACCCCAAAGCTGCGTCTTTATAAAGAACCTACACGTCACGATGTGTTAAGATAAATTCCCGGCGCTCCGTAAGAACCATCGATTCTTGTCTTCAGTGTTCTCCATCGATGCGGCTGCCTCATCCAAGGAAACAATTCAGTAAATTAACACAATTCAAAGCTCATGTTTATATGAATCTGAGGGTGATCACAGCACATTAGCCAGATGACTAAAACCCCCTGAAGGGTTTTTTTTTCTCCATCTAGAGTAAAGCAGCACTTTCATCATCTCAGTTTACATTATGAAGTGGTGATACAGTCATTCATAGATGCAGATTCATTCACCAAGACCTCTGTGCTGCAACCTTGTGGGGCTTCAATGTTAATAAATGAACATCTGCCACTGTCAGAGGCGACTGCAGTTGCTGCGCCATGTTTTTGTCCTTTAGGAGAGAAAATTGTTGCATTCTTTCTGCGTTCAGCAAAGGACTGACAATAAAACCCAAACTGGGTGGCAGGCTGGGAAAATGCCCGTCCAAATAAACAGAGGAGCGGGATCATCGGAGGTGAGCACCCACGCAGCAGCCTCCTCACACAACTTCTGCAGGTGCACCTCCTC
The DNA here is from genome assembly GCF_003711565.1 of Takifugu flavidus. Lineage (NCBI taxonomy): Eukaryota > Metazoa > Chordata > Actinopteri > Tetraodontiformes > Tetraodontidae > Takifugu > Takifugu flavidus. The sequence continues at coordinate 5,410,759 of NC_079532.1, forward strand.
TCTTGTCTCCTCTGTTGATTCCGTCCCTCCCTGGGGGCAGGTGTAAATGTCACGAGCTGGACTGGCGAGATGAGGTCTGTGCCGGGGTCACTCTCATCGCCTTAAACGGTGCCGGCATGACTTTGGCTGCACAATCAGAGTCAAGCCAAGGACGGCAAATATTTTCAGACTGCGGAAATTTTAGTGTCAAAATATTAGGACTGACGGAGCAGGGAGAAGTGAAAACAAATATTTACAGAGCGTTTCCCCCACTCAACCCGTAACTCAGGGACAGTTTGTTCTGTCTGGTTCTCTTCAGGTTTCCAGTCATTCCGAGGTTTAGGACAATGTTTGCTGGCATTTATTGTTTTACTGTTGGTCAAACGTTTTAAAAGCTCCTCACAGGAAAAGGCTCATTCCTCCTGACGCAGGTTTGTAGACATGCTTGCTCGAGCGCACTTTTTCACTTCTATTCCAATATTTCCCATTAGATTGAGGTCAGGACTTTTTTAGAACCACTTCAGCACCGCGACTTTGGTGTGCTTAAGTCATTTTAGCACAGCTTAGAGGGGGTCATTGAGCTCCGTGACGACCAGTTTGTCACGTTTTCACCTCCCCATTTAATGCTGCGAGTCCAATATTGCCTTTGTGCTGATGCATTTATCAAATTGTTGTATTTAGATGGAAATGAACAAACAAGACTGGAAGCTTCAGTTGCTTGAAACGATGTATTGTCATGACTTATTTTAAAGCTACTCACAGTAGCATCACCTGCACCACACTGTTAAAACCAGAGTGGTCCAATATCTCCATTACAGCCTAAAATAAATACCATTAGCTTTAAAAGGTTGCACACTATACATGAATATCTCTCCCCGGCACCTTACAAATCACTCTAACGAGGGGGGATGTGTCTCTGTCTGTAACTGAATAGAAGTAGTATTACAGGTTTAAATAAGAGGCATACAAAGACAGAAGAGCTATTGGTTTTGACCTTTAAGGAGTCTTAAAATGAGGAGCCATAATTTTCTTTCTCTTCACACAGTAGCTGCCAGCCGGTGGCGGTGAGGAGACAGATAGCTGACGGTTTCCAGCGGTGATAAGGAGAAATACGGCAGGACGGGATGCTTTCGGTCCAATCTGCCCTGCCCTTAAGACTTTGCCGGTCCCTGCTGATGAATTTAGCTGTTATCAAAGGTGAGGGGTCTGCCGAGAGAGGTCTCAAATGAGGGATGGGGACGAGAAATTGGGGGTTGGGCGTCCAATATTTGAAGCTGGAAGGCTGGAGTGGGATAAAACGCTGGTGGAGCAGCCACGCCCACATAATCTTATTCCAATAATTGGATTTCTTGAAGAGTCCTTAGTGATGTTTGAGGCTGAATAGACATGAGGAGTGCGTAATGATCACTGAAGCCTAGAGTTTAATGTGTGTAAGCTAATTATGACTAAAACACACAATTTGACATTTCAAGCATTGCTTATTAATGGCTGAAGGAGCAGTTTGCGCCTCGTTTACTGCAGAGAGTCGACAGATACCAATCCCAAAACCTCTAAATTGCTGTTTTAAAGTATCTGTGACAACAGTTGTGATGCTCCAGAAGATCGGCAGGGAGGTCAGCACCTGTCTCAAAGTCCTGCACCTTTTTTCAAAAAACAACTTTGAAAGAAGAGCCAGAAAACAACAAACTAAAGTGTAACTAAAGTGATCAGCAAGCCATCGGTGGGAGGAGGCCGGGGCCAGAACTGTCAGACAGGAGGCCCCGAGGAAGACCAAGCTGGAGATTTATGGATGTCATGAGAGAGTACCCGAAGTAAGTTGGTGCCAAAGAGGAGGATTCCGAGGATAGGGTTACATGGAGAGAGCGGAGTCGCTGTGGCAACCCCTAAAGGGATCAGCTGAAATTAGAAGAAGAGTGATCAGCAAGCTGCTGCACGGCGGAGATAAAACCCTCCATCAGTTGTAGATTGACATCACAGCGGCAATGCGGTTTTATTCCGGAGTGTAATCCAGCGCGGTTTACTCAGATGAATGGTCTGGAACCAGCTGACAGTGAATAAATCAGTGTCACACAGACGCAGGTGATAGCGCGGCTCTGCTCGCTTAATCTCCTCCCGATATGGGAGCTAATCAATGTGTGTGACGTTACATCAAATCAACGGCTCACGCTGAAGCACTCGCTGTGTTTACTGCAGCGGGCTGCTCCATAGAGATGCTGCTGGGCCGGAGGGGGTCAGGTGATCAACGGTTCAGTTCTCAGCACTATTGTATACACACACACACACACACACACACACACACACACACACACACACACACACACCACACACACACACACACAAACACCCGTTAGTGTTGAATAAATCACCAGAGGGAGAGAGCGAGGGGAGAGTGGGAGGGAGCCATAGGAGGGGAGAGGGCATGACTCACGGGTCACAGCAGGCCATGCTTTACCTGTCACATTTCATAACCTTTGCAGGTTGAAACGCTGCACAACAGGCCCGACAAAGGTAGAAATTCACTCCTGAGGAGCCCTGAAATCCCAGTTACTTTTTCTGTCTCCGTGAATAGAACAACTGTGGGAAGTGCTGGACGAGTGGACAAAATGCGGCTTTTTGAAAAAAAGATCTGTAAGGACGCGGTTATTAAATCCACTTTTGTGTTGACATATGTATTCCTTCATATTATAAAGGTCAAAGGGCTTCGTTGTCTTAAGGTGCGTCCTGAGGAGGGTCCTCATCCTAGCGAGCTAGAGTGCTGCTCCGTCTCTTTTCTGCAAACGTTTTGGAGCAAATTTTATAAAGATGTCTACAATAATGAACCTTTGAACTCAAACCACACTTGACCATCCCCTGTAACACCAGGGATTTGAACCAGCAACCTTCCAGACACAAACTTCTTATCTAATCTCCATCCACCCCCTATAAACCTGAGAGGAACCTCAGCGATCTGCTCGGGCTGTATGGTGATTTGGCTTTAACTGACAGCTCCAGTAACCACCGCGGGTCATGTTCCAGAGGTCGCTGTCAGGTGAAAACATCAGGGTCGTGACATTTAAAGTGTCAAACAAGCCCAGCCAGCATCCAGGAAGTGATTACAGCTGTTTGTCATCATCTCCGGAACACGAACCGGCAGCCGGAGTGGCACCGATGCAGCCTGATAATTTATTCAGCACATGGCACATCGAACTAATCCTGTCGCAGACGTTTATGGCGCGCTGTTATCCAACCCCTGTCCTCCCGGGGAACGTACTAAACTGCCACCTCACACTTAGACAGGAAGGCAAATGTGTGAGTAATAGCACTTATAACACAGCCAGCAGGCCTCTGACTTATCCAGAGGCAGGAATGAGGGGGGGAGGGGGATTTTGTTACCTCTAATTATTGCATCTCAACCTAATTAAAGTGGTGTCACCTCGACCCGAGTGATAGAACACACAACATATGGAAGGCCTGAACCACTGCATTTGATGATTAGCGCACCTCAATAGCTTCATTTTAAAAACTGCTAATCACTGATTAGGTTTCCAGTTGGGGGGGCACTGTTTCCATGAGGTTAAAAGATTCAGGTAGGCCTGCAAACACGCCGCACCTTTGTCGCCTGAATCTAAACTTTGTAATCAAATGTTTTCTTTGTGACTTTGTTTGGCCATCTAAGGAGATATGAACAGGCAATTAGCAATGCTAAGGCATCATTTAGGCAGGGCAATTTGGGATTTTCTGCTCTCTCGGTGGCGTTTCTTTAGTTACCTGTGCAAACGCAATCGCTGTGTTTGGCAGTTATCGCGCTCCCGCACTCAGGTAATGAAACCATTTGCATTTTAATGGCCAATTGAACTGTATTTAATTAAAGGAAAGAGTGGGAGAAATACACCCTCCGCACAATCAGCCGTTTTTTCCCTGCGGAGACAGAAATCACAACAAAAGAAGAGATTAATTCAGTGACGAGTGTATCCGACAGGTGTACAAGTGTCTGCTCCAACTCACTTCACCTCATTGTGACTTTGGGGGGTTTTAATTCCACGATGATGAAAGAAGCAGTATAGATTTTCTTCTCTGCTTAATCGAAATCCCCGTATTGGTTTTCGCCGGCTGGAAACGACAGAACCCGAAGTTCCCAAACACAAACAGGGAAACGGGGAGCGAGAGACGCCTGCGGGAGCACAAATCAACCGTCATCAGTGGATCTAATTCATCCATCGAGTCGGCTTCAGAGGACGCGGAGACGTTCGGACAAAACCGAGGTGTGCTCCTTTGATGGGCTGTTTATGATGCGTCAGTTTGAGTCTGAATCTCAGCTGCACGGTGGGTCCAGCAGGGCGGCGGTGGGGGGTGGGGGTAATGCACCCCCTGCTGACCACATGGCTGCTGGGCTGGCTGGAAGTTATGCTGATTTTATGCAGAAACACCCAGACAGTCTTAAATCTATGTGCGCTAGCGTCCAGAGAGCGAGAGTCAAGTGCATTAAAGGCCTAAAGTAGGACACAGGCAGACCCCCAAGATCTGATTTCAAATTTAAACTTTGATTCCCACCAAGCTGGTTTTATACGTTATGCATGAAGCACAATAAATTTCAAAGAGGTGGGTTTAACCCGCTGGAATGGCAGCACATGTATTCAGCCTCGGATCCCAGCGGTTTAATAAATGTGATCAAAATGTCAAGCTTTTAATTTCAGCGTCTCGAAAGGACACGAATGGTTTCGTACACCAGAAGCTGAACCGGTTCATCTGCTTCTTTTTCCATTATGGGGTTCTTAGGGGCTCAGGTCTGTTCCAGCCGCCTTTGGGAGAGAGGCGGGGGTGCTGGCGTCGTCCTAACAGATCATTCTGATCACTGAAATCAGATCCAGGCTCAGTGGCGACACTCCTCCAGCCCACAAAGACGTCTTCAGTATAAGAACCTCATTACTTTGCATCCACACGTTTCTCGTTATTCATTCATTCATTCCAGAGCCGCGACGGAGGTGGCGGCAGAATCTAAAGTCTTTTTCTCCAGAATGACTCATTATTCTTCACCTCCGCTCCAGTTCCACTCTCTCCACGGAGGGCTCCTCTCCACCACCTGGAGCAACCTCTGCTGCGGCCCCCAGCCTCTTCTGAATTCAGCTCAGACCAGCACGACGCCCTCCTCGGTGGTTCAGACAGATGTCGACATGGCACGCAGCGAATCCCAGAGGTGGATCTTAAAGTATGACTCCCAAATAAATAATCTGTAAGATCTGGGCTGCATTGAGGGGAGGGGGTGATGGACAGTGGGGGACACGGGTGATTGATAAAGTCGCCCAGATTGATTGCAGGTAAGACAAACATGAGAAATGACCTCTTTGTGATTCTCTTGGCGTTTGAGGCGCGAGGACTTTGCAGATTTGCATTTCTCAACAGGGCTTCTAAATCTTTTAAATGCGTGCCCATTGTGCCCTGATGGTGGATGAGTATTAAGACTTCAACACAATCAGAGCAATAACTCCTACGGGGAAAATAAATGCACCGAAATTATTTATGACTACTTTGGTATTCACAACTCAGACATGAGCTGATTGTGAGCACCCATCCGTTCAAGGTGGTGTTTCCCACTTAGCATTGAGGTGCAGTTTAGCTCTTCAACAAGAAACACAACTCAGTAATCTCACCTTTGTGATTGAGGTAAACTTTAAAGGACGCCATTTTCACCGTTTAGCTTGGATAATTTTCCCTGACTTTTATTTCTCACTTACTCCAAATTGGCTCCGTGGACAAAAATAATGGTGCATCTTGTACAAGTCCAGCATTTTAAGTGTTCAAGTTCTTGATATATTGATATTTATGAAACGCTCTGTTGCTCCGCGGTGATGCTAATCCACCTAAACAACTTCTGCTATAATTAGCTGCAGTATTTATCCCTTATTTCCGAAGCTCTGTTGGGATCACACGGATTAGCATCAACAGTGGTGGAGTGTGATGTCTTGCAAGAAGAAACGCCCGTAAGGATCTTTGGCAGAGCAGGTCTCTAAGCTAGGTCATCAAATGTCATATACACAGCAACATCAGTATGCACATCATTTCATCCAGAAATGGAGGCTTATTGTTATAAAAATCCACCCAGCGCAGTCAGTAACCGTCACAGAACCGTTAACGGCTTCTAACTGACACCAGACCCACCTGACACACCCTCGCTAACCTGTGATTCCCACACACCTTTGGTGACAGTGAAGGTGTCAGCCTATTATGATTGGGGCCAGAGCATCAAGAATTCATGACTGGTCCAACATGGAGACGCTGTTAAAGACAAAAAAAATAAAATAAAATAAAATCTACACTTTATTGAGGACAGTGTGGTCAGCAGTTTTAATACGTTATATTATTCACCATGTAAGGCTGGAAACAAGCTGAGACAAAATCCATTCCCTTGTTTTAAGAGTCCTGAAATACTGATGTCTTTTTTGTGAGTCTCAGGCTTTCTGAGGGGACAATGGCTGCACACATTAATATTCCAGCATCCTGCTTTGTGCGTTTGCCTCCGTGACGGCGTTCCGCACTCATCTTCATCCCATCTCATCTCTCATTCTCCACTTTTTCTCTGGGAACAAATGCAACGTCAGCTAGCTTATTTGCTCGGGCCTTTTAAACGAAAGGCTGCTTCATTCCTTGTGACATGTGATTTGTTTTGTTTCTGTGGACTTACACAAATGCTGATGCTCCAGTTTGGAGCAGCGGCCCCCGACCACCCCCACCCCCACCGCCCCGCCCTGCCCCTTTTTTCTATTACCCAGGGTAGATTTACAGTAAATTATGCTTTGATTTATTTTCTATTAGGCCATAAAGACTGCGATGTGCCTGCTGGCGAGCAATTGTGTTACTGTGGTTGGTAGAATAAGATGGATGCTGGTGGTTTTTGTCTCTTTTTTGTGGCGAGATTTGTGATGAGAGCAGAATAGCCTCATTTGCCCCAAGCCTACAAAATGCACCCCTCATCCAAGGCTCTCAAATCCAGCAGGTTGCAAAGCCTATTCTGAATGTTTTCTCACTCTTTGTCTTGTGTGTGGCACACTGATGACTCAGAGATTTCCCCAGACTGTCTTTTTGTGCTCAAGCCCTCATTGAACATCTCTTTTCTTTGCCGTCTGCACCGGGGGGGTCAGAGGTCAGGTGCGGCTCGAGGACAGTCTCCCCGGAGCTGCGATATATTCTGAATCCTGCTCAAGGGCACTTTAGCATGCCAGACACCCATTGACACAACTGTGTGAACAAGGTTGAGCGATGCATTCAGGTTTGGAAAGCCACTCCAGCTGAAAGTGATGCGTTCGCGCTGAGTTAGCTGAGGTTTGATTACGTTTTGAGTGAAAACAGAGAGTTCATCATCTGTTTGATACAGCAAACAGTATCAAAGTCCAGCCATAATTATATCGTCTTGTATTCATGCATTTTTACTTATTACATCCATATCTTCTGATGCTTCTTTGATTTGCATTTGTTGCCAAAGATGAAAGCAATACATTGGCCTCATTTTGGCTATTTTGCCATTAATTTAACTTAAACACACCATTGAAATCTGCTCCTCCACCTTCACCGATGGTTTAATGCAAGAAGTCAGCGAGCTGCTCGTTGAAGAACACCGGTTTGTGTTGCTTTGATCAGCGGCATCATCTCTACTTTGATCCTTTGATTGGCACTTTCTGATATCACTGAGGGGAGCTCTGGGGCTGAACGCTAGATGGATCCCTGGCTGTAAATCTATTCGTAATTCTTTTTCACTTGCTCTCCGGCTGTCCGTCTGAAGATGATACTTGACAATTTAATTGAAGAACAGCCAGGGAACTCAATGAAATCCTCCTCGGTGACTTGTTTTGGAGCGGGTGTCTTGTGTAGACCCCCAGACAACCTCTGCACCTCTGACTTCTGATTGAGCACCTCTCAGATTGTCCTCCAGGGTCCCCGAGCGGGGAATTGCTTGTGACAAGTTATCAGGCCTCAAATAATGTCTATAATGGTGGAATAGTGGCTGACGTAGCGTCCGTGAGCACACAGAGGGGACGGACGCTGTATTAATTGAAAGATGGTATCTGCAGCCGCTGCTGTTGCTCTCTGAGGTAACTAAGACCCGTCCAGCTGTTATTAATGGCTTATTGCAACATGTGATTTAGCATCCCAGGGAGGGATCAGTGTTCTATTTTAAGGCCTCCACACTAAACGTTAATTTAAGCTAGTCTACAGAACATTTACCTCACATGTTGAGCATAGCGCCTGCATGAGGAGTCCTCGCTTGGAGGAGCTGAGAGCTGCCTGGTTGGACAGTTTGCCATCGATTTTATAGAATATCTTCTTTGGGATTCTTTTAGATGAGAGAAAGTAGCTGGAAGTACCGGTAAACTTTATTTCAAAGTGGAAGAAGTCCAACAAAGCAGAGAGGAGAAAGACTAAAGACAATGTCAGTCCATCCTTTCTATTTAAAAAAACCCCTCCCACATCTACATTTTTTACTACCCGTGGACCAGAACTCTTCTGTGGTTTGTTGACACCAATTCCATTAGTTCAGTTGACTCTTTTTCAGAACCGTTTGCCTAAAAACCTCACATACTCATGAGACTGACATGAACAGACTGGCTGTTTTCTTCCAGAGTTGGTTGGTTAACTTGATTAATGATGCAGCGTTTGTAGAGCGCTCCTTTTTTCCTCCTAAACCATTATTGACTGCTTTGCCTGCTTAGTGAGAAAGTGAAAAGTTCTCTTGCTTTGTTACCTAACTAATGTTCAGTTGGCTGAGATAAGAATTCTGTGCTGATGAATTACAAGCTAATTAGCGGAGGACTTCTGCTAAGGGTCTCGGTGATGCAACGTCCTTGGAGGAAAGGTTCTGCTCATCACTCATGTGAAACCAAGCAGACCACCCCAGATCGGCTCATTGGGTATCTTTCCACAGAGGGTTTTCAAGTCTGTCCTCAGGTGTTATCTCTGAAGCAATAGGCCACACTGGAGCAGCTGTAAACCACCTCTGCCAGCCTGGAAGGCGGTGATACCGTCTCATTCCGATGTGGTGAATGTTTGAGCTGCTGATCCAGGTGCACTGAGGAGAGAGAACTCAGCTAACTGTCCAACAATCTAGTTTCAGAAACAGGACTCAGCTGGTCCCAGACCTCTGGGATGATGGCTGGCTCGCTGCGTTTGAGGGCGTCACTCAGATGTGCAGCCAAATATTTTGGCTGTATGGTGCGACTTGTTCTGTGCACGTGGAGTAAATTACTACAAGGTGCAGTCTGTTCATCCTGCCACTGTTGCTTGTTGGGGGTCAGGCCCTGCAGTTCTGTGAAGCAGCTAGAGACAATTTTGATTGTGACAAATGCAATAAATATTAATTAAATGAATGATTGGTTGATTTATTGATTGTTCTGAGTATTTGGCAGACTGACTCCTCCCCCACATGTATTGACAGACTCCTCTTACTCACTTATGCCTACAGACTCCTCCCCCTCCACCTTGCCAAAAGACTCCTCCCCCTCCTCCCTGCCAACAGACTCCTCCCCCTCCTTCCTGCCAACAGACTCCTCCCCCTAACTCCTGACAACAGACTCCTCCCCCTCCTCCCTACCAACAGACTCCTCCCCCTCCTTCCTGCCAACAGACTCCTCCCACTCCCCCTGCAGTCATCCATTTAGCCCCGTGGAGCTCTATGATTTACTTATCTATTCCAGCAGCATATCTGAAGCACACTGTCTGACTCTGCATGTTCTTCCTGGATCTCGACTCTTTATGCTGCACCCAAGAGCCCATTTTCCTGCATGTGATAGAAACATGCCAGCATTAGACAGCATCACTTTCCCCAGGCCCTAATCCCTGCCTCACTGGAAGCTGTTTATATAATTACCCATTCTCTCTGAAAGACGGGATGAGATTGCGCGTGGAAGAGTGAACGAGAGAGGGGGCGGCTCCCTCGTCTTGAAAAGAGGAGTTAAATATATGGTTTAAGACAGAGAGACTGCTTGCAGCAAAGGGACCAAAGTAAATGGTATTTTATGTCACGGGTAACTGGGATCGCAACAAGCGTGACAAAAAGGGGAAATGAAAACAAAGCTGCACAGCATCATTTAATAATGCAGAATGATAAATGTGGGAGGGAGCTTCTGAGCGCTGAAGCCGTGGAAGAAGCATCACACCATCAGGTGCTTCGCAAACTCAATGAGGAGGTCGAACTGCAGCTGCAGCTCCAGAAGCCTGTCGACACAGAAACCAGGATCATGTGGATAATGTCAGCGCAAAGTAGCCAAAATCTGTTTTGCTTTTATCTTCTGTGTACACAGGTACCAGGTTGAGGCCCTTTGATTGGAGCATTTTTTTCCTGCCGACATCGTGGCCTTTTGGACGCTGTATTTTGGGGCAATTTAGCACTGGAGCTCATTACTGGAGCTTAAAATTTCTTTTGTTTCGCCTAAGTGTTCCCTGTTGTTCCGCAGTGCTTCCGTGGAGGCAGAATTTGTCGTCCTGTGGAGACTTTAAGTGGCCAGTTAAGCTCCAATTTCAAGGCAGCGTTAGAAGTGCAGAACGTTAACACCAGGAAGCCCAGAGGAAAACGTTTCCCGCGGAATGGATGCAGAGATTTTCTCGCCGCCCCGTAATGTCGTCACGTTAAATACGATCGCTGCGCCACCGTCCGATCGGGAAAAAGGGGGATCTTTGACTGAAGCAAAGAAATGTCACATTAAATCAGAGCGATGGCGTCACAGGTTGACGTGGCTCAAATCAAAGAGTCTCAGCGTCAAAGCAAACAAACACAGACCTCTGATGGCGGAGCGGCTTGCTTTTCATGCCCTTGCCATTTAGATTAGGGAAAATTAGATTGCTTTCATGCCTTTGCAAATGTCTCCATGTTCGGAATTAATTTCTCTGGCCCGAGATGCAATGAATAATAAATTGGCCAAATAAGTCCTCATCTGTGAAGAAGGGTTGGAGGCAGAGATCTCCTGAGGGGAATGGGGAGACCAGCGGGTCTACAAATGCCGCGCACAGGGGTACCTCTGACCTCCGGAATAGACTAGTGTTCCAGAGGATGGAAGCTGAATCCCTAACACCTTCCTGCTGAGCTAAACGGGCCTCATCCGTCCCTTTATGTGAGATATTTCTCAGGATGATGCAAATTATGGATCATTTCTGTTCAGCACAAGCTGGATTAAACTGGCCCTTGTAGGGTTGCTAAGTGGGTTTGGTGGTCAAAATGGATTTCACATGTTAATGGGCTTATTAAAAACCACCGGGCAGTTTATTTTCCCTCCATAGAACGTCGCTGCGCTGGCTTTTCTGGCTTTTACTGGCTTTACTGGCAATGCAGCTCGACACTGTTGTTTAAAAACCGATATTTGCCATAAATTCCTTAATATACAGTACACATGAGAGCAAGTCTGGTTAGAATTTTTACCATAGTTAAGGTTGGTTTTGTTATAAATTAAGGTAAAACCCCCAAGTACAGCAGAACCCGACCCTCCGTTTGCTTCCTGCCGGGCTCATCCATCAGATGTGCTAATAAATGAGTCCGTGTAGCTGCACAGATCACGCGTGTTCCTGACAAACACTCCTCACTTCGCTTCATCCTCCGTTTCTCCGACTAAGCACTTTTTATTTTTATGTTCTCCTCCGCAGGATTCGGAGACAAAAGAAATGTTTGGTTGGGGCGAGAACATCAGACGCTCTGCAGTGTCAGCACAGTTAGCATAGGGGTGTGTGTGTTTTGTTGCTCTCCTCAGTCATTGATTTTTAGTAACATTTATGGCCTTTATAGAAGAATAACTCTGACTGCCAGGAGGAAAATCGCATCTGAGCCTCACACTTTGTTTCAGCAGGCATCAAACAAGCACAGGATATTTTAAACAACAGCGTTGCTCTGATACACAGCCTCTACATTTGTTGCATATGAAGTGTTATTGGTGTTTTTCCTCTCCTGATTGAGATTTAAGGAGACCGTGTCGCTCTGCGGGGTTCCTGTGCATAAGCCGATCTGCAGAGCGCGTCCCGTCGCTCCTGCTGGGAGTGAAGCTGGAGGGAAGTATCTGTGGCACCCATCAGCGCTCCTGAAACCACTCTGCATCTGCTCCATTCGTCGCATTCCGTTACCCCCCCCCCCCACACACACACACACACACACACCATCTCTGCGACTTACGTTAGCCGCCACGCCGCCGTGTAATCTCCTGTTGTAGAAAGAAGCAGATAAAAATGTGTTCTGCCCAGAGATTTGTATCCACTGTGCTGGAGTTGGCGTCAATTACTGGGGCAGCACATTTGAACCTGCTCAGGGTGAGACGGTTGCATCTTTGTTGATGCCACCACAAAAAAAGGTCGATTCCAGTGAGAACAGCCCACCTGGGCTACTTTAGCTGTGAAGGCTTCTTCTCAAATTAGCAGCTTTGATAAAACAGAGAAGGTCAACCATGTTCCTGCCACCCTTCACTTGCCTTTTCTGTTGAACTTTAATGCTTCTTTGAACGAGCGGGGCCATGAATAAACACAGAAGACAGGCAATTAGAATGGAAAAAAAGGCGGGATGCTGTAGAGTCGAGGCAAACCAGTGATCAGTCCGCTTTACATGACATTTAAATTTAAAAACAACAATTCCATTAATCAAACCAAAAACTGGACTTATAAAGTTTACTTTCACATTACTGTCACCCGGACCCGACTGGCATTAATGTTGAAAAAGTTGAGCTAGCGCACCGAGAATGCTATTGAAAGTCTCTCAGTCAGAACCGAACAGGACTAAAGGTTCGGCACCAAATCCTGACCAGGAATGGGAACATCTGAAATATTAAGAGGAGTTTTAACAAAAGAAGAACACGGTGAAAAAGAAGGACGTGTTCGTACAGAGGACGGCATCGGGTCACCCCAGACAGAGACAAGCCACTCAGTTGCTAACTTGTTAGCTGACTTGGTCTGTGAGGTCATAGGTCACCTGGAAATGGTCCAACACTGAAAGTATCTACAGACACTTTCTGAAAGAAAGCTGATTGATTATCCATTAAATGATTGATTATCGACCCCCATCCCCCTCGGGCGGGGGGGAGGGGGACTTGATCAATGTCAGAGTCCACCTGATCGTTTCACCACACGCAGCGTGTACAGCCTGCACACGATTAACATGTGTTTAAGAAAATCGATCTCATTACCATGTGGCATTGAGACAACCTGGGGGGGTCGCTGCTCACAGCAGGAGGCCCTATCCTTTGAAGCTCTTTTCTGGGTAAACTTCCTGTCTTATCTGTGAATGAAATATTGACCTCCAGAGTGTTGGCTAAGTGTTTCATAAATATTACATGGTGTGGAGGGAGTAATTGGCTCCCCCATCTTTAATGTCTGACACCCCTGGCCTGCGGTGCTGAAGGTTCTTCCCCTTTCTGCTAGGAGTTCTAGAGGGCGGGGCAGCGTCCTTGTCAGTGGGCCCATTACTCTGACGAGGTCTGCTCAATAGCAACAGTCGATATTTCTAATGCAAGTACTGTTTTAATTAGGTGATATGATACCATTCTGATGGGTTCTCACATCACCTCCGCTGGCCTGAAATCAGAAGAAAGGTGTCAAAGGTGCAACAGTGGAGCTCAGGCAGCACCGGTCAGACTCAGCCGATCCAGTCGATATTCCGAAAGAGAGGAAAACAAAACATGCTGCTTAGTTTCTTTATCTTGGAGGCCTCTGGGTTGTTGCACCTTCTAATGTTGAACAGGTAAAAACCCGTTTTTGCCTGAGCTCAATTTATTCGCTAAGATCCAGACACGTTTGAAATATAAATATTTCAAGAAAATGTAAATGTACAAAAACATGGAGACTAAATTCTGGACCCCTGCAGCTTTTCAATCAGGACAATGCAGGAAGGAACGTTAGGAAGAATACGTTAGAAACGATGAGAAACAGGAAAATGAACTTAATTTTTCCGTATTTAAAAGGTGACCAAACCTAAACACACCTGCACGACCCCCAGTTGTTTGTGGGAAGGCAAGAACCTGCTTGAATCCACTCATGCTGAACTGCCGCTCCTCCTCATCCTCACAGTGGATCTTTGGCTCCGATAGCTGGAGCTGCCCCACAGATGCTCCTGGAAGTTTGGAGCTTTCCCAGCGATACCATCTTCTATCCCGTTGATCAAAAACATCAGCATAGCAGCGGCGGGACGAGGCAAACGCGCTCTGCGGTTTAGTCGGCGACGGATGAAGGCCTGAACTTTTGGATGGAGGCGGATTAGAGAGCTTGGCTCAAGTTTCTGTTGGCGTAAAAGGCTCATCGGTGTCAAGCTGTCCGCCGCCGAAAGCCGCCGTAAGAGCTCATCCTTCTGTGGTGAATTTTGGATCGGTATCCAGTTCCGGCCTTTATCTCCCTGCCTGCAGATGCCTCTGTCGACGTGAGGATGGCTATCTGGGACGCGCTTCCAAGACGGCTTTCTTCTTCTCACTTCCAGGATTTGCATGTGCTGCGAGGAAGAATGTCGGAGGCACATTTTGCTGTGATAATGTTCACAAAACTACGGCAGATTTACAATCTTAAGAATGATTCTTATTTGTTTCCGTCATCTTTGAAAAGAGAAGAATTACAGGGGCCGAGGAGGGTTTCTAAAGGCCACAGAGACTCCTGCCCGGGCAGTGAATTAGATTTGGTTTGACTGACAGGCTGTAATATGAGGACAAGGCAGTATCAATCAATCTGCTGCTGCGCTCCATGAAAAATCCTATCTGTGCGCGTGACCTGGGGGGCACACATCTAATAAACAACTTAGCGCCCTCTTCCTCACTGTGCGACAGTCTGTCACATCTCTGCCATTTCAGGTTTTTTCCACGTCTCCCAGGTGTCCCCGGCCGAGGACGACGTCTGGAGAGTCAGTCAGTGCAACTTCCTGTTTCTCCCTGCATGCAAATACACTCATATCTCATGATCCGACCACGGGGCCTTGCTCCGCCGTGAATAGAACCTGATCATGCGCCTGTAAAGATCCTGCTTTGTTTAGGATCCAAACCGGAGCTCATCTCTTTCCTTCCAGCTTCTTGTCTTTAATATGAATGAAGACTGCTGGTCAAAGCAGCCGCCCACTCGCCAAACACGCCGCAGGGCAAGCCTTTGCTTTCTCCCACATTTTGGCTGATATTAGCTACAATCCTCTTCCAGAGATCTTTGCTAGCATCCCCAAAGTGAAGCAATTGAAATAAAACTGTAATCCAATTTAAGTTTTTTTTTTTTTTTTGGAACGGAAAGGGATATGGTTTCAATCTGCATTTCAGAAGGGTCTGAATAGAATAAAATAACCCATCTGACAGGTTTAATTATTGGGAGAGATTGTAGACACGAGCTGCTGGGCAGTAACAGCTGGATCGCTGTTGCCGTTTCGACCGCATTAAAAAGTGAAAGTCCAGCAAAATAAAAAGTTCTCACAAGTGGCATCGATCACCAGTGTCAGGCAATCCAACAGTGTCTGCAGAGCTAAAAAGTCCAGCATGCTAATGGTGGAGCTACTGTGTACAGACATTTTAATTAATGTTGGGTTTCAAAATGTATCAGATTTTTAGCAGTCCCAGTTTTAGATTTCCGACATAGCAGTTGTTTCTGAGCCAACGCCGACTTCCTTAGTTCACAGATGGATTTCCACCTTCTGTTAATCCAACACTCTGCTATTGTAGTAGCATTAGCAGCAAATGAAATGACTGCTACCCTGACTGAACGTGGATCCCTCTGGGTTTGCCGATTGTTGGAATATTATTAATAAGAGTATCCCAGTTAATCTTCTCCGAGATGCGATTGGCTCATCAGCGCCGGAGACACATTTCTGCCCATAGACGACAGCAACACTCTTCACCTCAGCGCCCGTGTCCTTGCTGCCCGGACGTGACTGCTTTCTCAAGTGTGCCGGGTGTTTTATATCATTTTGATAAGAAGACCCGGTGGGATCTTCACTCAGGGATCCCCTCATTAAAATCCGCCTGGCAGGATGGAAAGTCACACCGTGTTTGATTTTCCAGGATGAGCATTTGGGGAATACACCTTTTACCTTTTTTCTGGATGGCTGGAGAATAATGCTGCTGAAAATGTCAGATGAATAATCATCCGAGATGAACTGCTGTGCAGTTAAAAGCAAAGGATGCCTGGAGGAAAAAAGAGAAGACATAAATCAATTTCTCTTGTCAGTTTTTTTCCTCCCCGCTTTATGAACCACGACCTGATGAAGAGGTTGTAAAATGATAGCCCTGATTACTGAACAAGCTGTAGGGTAAACACGGCTTCACCACAGCAGCTGTCGGCACCTACAGCATTCATGCAGCACCATGACCAGGCAGCACAGTGCCGACTCTTGAAGCCTTCTTCATGTACAAGCTTCCCCCAATCTGGACGCAAGAATGAGGATCATCTTAGCAAAGATTGCTGTTTGTGGAGCCTTTGGTATCTTTGAGCGAGGTTGTTATGAACCAGAGTTTGTTGCCTCTCTGTCTGGTCTTCTGCCTCACCTCCCTGAAGGGATGGCGAAGGAGAGCCCCAAGGTCCCGTGGGACCTCCGGATCCAGACTGCTAGCATGGTGGCAGATAATCAGCCAGATATTGAGACAATAGGAGGAGGCCGAGGTGAAGGAAGCAGCAGGATGGAAGTTTGACAAAGCACCACGAGCCTGAGCGACTGTTGGGAGCGACCTGCGGAGCTGCTGGTGGTGCCGACATTGGAGGAGCAGCTGCAGCAGATTCCAGAAACATCTGGCAAATCTTGGGAGGCTGTGAGCGGATGCTGTAAGCCTCAAGTTAGCCAAGCACAGCTCAGACAGCTTGATAATAAATACAAGTGGGCTCATCTATGAACTTGTTTGGTTGCTGATCACTCATCTCATTTCTTTTTGTTGCATTCTTCTGTAGCAGTTGTCGAATCACTACCCTTATATTGTAAAAGCAAATGTAGGTGCAATAACTGCTACAAATGATGATGCAGGTTGGCACTATTTGAGGATTTGGAAATCCCTCAAAATGAACTAGAACAGCCGTTAAGTTCCAAAATACAAAAAAATAAAAAACATCCACAATTTTTACACTGATATTGACTAAATGTTAGTAAAGTTCCTGAGGATTGGGACGTTCCTCATTGATTTTGGCCCAGCGTGCAAGTCAGAACGGAGGCGATGCGTTCGGTTTCGGCGTGCGTCAGCAGTGATCCGACCTCACAGATTCGCACGCTATCGGCATCTCCCTCGGATCATCGGGGATTTCTGATTCGCGCGCTCAGGCCAATTGGAAATATCCTGTTTGCCAAAAAACATGGAGGTATTCCCCCCACGAGAGGAAGAGAACTGCCTATTCCACACATCTTACCTGACATGTCTTAATAAGCAGAAAAATCTCCATCCCAGTAGGGCATCAAAGCACCAAAGTGCTTACTCCTGTGTTAAGAAGAGGAAAAAACACAGATGAGATAAGCTAAATGGAGGTTTAAACAAAGGTTAGAGAACCGAAGGTACAGGAATGTGCGCGATGCAGAGCAGCGCTCAGGAAAACATCGCGTCCGTGTCGGGTTAAATGTTCTTACCCGACATCCAGAATAAACACGTCAGCTCGGGAGTTTAGTGCCGCATCCTGGATGCATTAGAGGGTTTTCCAGTACACCGTGTTCCTGCACAGTACATGCAGCAAGTTCCATGTAGGACCCCGGGCCTCTGTAGAACCTCTGAGTGTATCCACTTACTCTTAACCTTTCAGCTGACATGCTTGTTTGCAGCAGAGTGCTCCGGGCCCCAGCTGACAGCCTTTTGTGTTGCCTCCGATGAGCTGTAATGGTTGGGGTCTCTTAAATCTCCATATTGTCTCTGCCATATTGACATAATGAATATTAAATACCAGCCGCCGACTCCACAGCAGAACTGGGGTTATTTTCCCTTTCAAGGTTTTATCAGGACATAATTGTGAACTTGGGAGATGTTGTGCTGCTGACAAAATGGTGATTTTCTACTTTAAATGTGGGAAAGAAAATCAAATCTTCACATGTAAAGCCTGGAAGAAGAATTTGATTTCATTTAAATTCAGTCCTCAAAGCAACGGTCTCTGTATGGACCAACACTTCATGGAGTTTTCCACCCACAGGAGAGGAAATGTTGGACATGATGGTTTTACTGCAGCTATCATATTACACACATGTATGGTGTTTGTTGGTAAGTCCCATTTCCACCAACGGGGCTGTGATCTGTGACTGCTGTGGTCCTTCAGCTTCTTCTAGCTTGCCTGGAAAAGAGGCGGGACGTTGTCATCCATCCACATTCGGTAGCTTCTCTTCGTTTGCTCCGAATTCCAGACAATTAATCTCAAATTCCACCAATCAACACACCGTCTCAAGGATTCTAAGGTGCTGCCCCCTATAGGTTAACATTTTCAGGGAAAGGATGAGGATTGGAGACAGCTGTCATTTCAGTGGAAACGCGTCTTCAAAATCCTGGGTACAAGATAAACGTTGGTGATTAAGAGGCACCAACTGGCCCCTAAACACTGAAGTCATGATTTACAACGACCGCGTGACCTTCCTTTAAAATTCCACCTGGTTATAACACGGACTTCCACTGGAATTTAGGATCAATACCAGCCTGGACTGCATGTAACACTGAACTCTGCAATCAGGGATCGATCAGGACTTTTCTCCATTTTCTCAGGCAACATCTCAACTGTGGGGCCCGAGCGATTAAAACAAGGCAAAGATAAACGAACGTCTCGCAGGACCGCTAATAGCCTTCTGCTGCTGTGGTCATCACAATCAGCAAGTACGAGGAAACGATGAGGACACGGAAAAGTAAAGAAGGCTGAGAATATTCGAGACATTTAAGCTGTGTTTTAATTATAGATGAAGAACCCACATGCGTTCATCCGTACAAGATCAAAATGTTTCACTGTATGTTTGTTTTAAAGGTGTTAGCATGCGACACTTGACCAACAAACACATGAGGAAAGGTGGTGCTTGTGTTGGGATTTTGGAGTTTCTCTTCCCATCTCTGCGGGAACGAGAAGATGGTGGAAAGCAGAATCCTTCAAAGAGCCGTAAAGAAAATATGAACGCGCCCGCCTTCCTCAGCATCTCTGTCAATATGGAGTTGAAATGTTTTCCACTTTCAGAGTCTCGCTCCAGCTCGCACGCGCACAGTCTCTGAAACGGCGAGACCTTTTCTGAGGCTGTTAGCATTTCGAAGAAAGTGCCCATTATGCAGCGTGTCCATGCTCAGGGGGAGCTTCTTTCCATATCCTCTGTGTTTTCGTTGGCTCGGAGGCAGCAGGAGAACAGGGGAACGAGGTGAACGGGGAAAGATTTTCACTTGGCTCCCTGCTTGCTGGATGCCCGGGAGCGAGCACGTTTCTGAAAAAAGCCAGGCTGATATTTGCATGCAGTGCTAGACTCACGGCTCCTGAACTTTGGATAAAAATCAAAGCACCTGGTTGGAAATGAGGAGCACAGGAAGTACTGCAAGATGATTATCTGAACACAAACATGGTCCAAGGTCAGGAGAACCTGAAAAACTTATAACCCCCCTCAAAAAAACCAAAACCCAACACATACACACACCACCTAGCAAAAAACCATAGTCCATAGCTTGACACAGCCTAGCAGGAAGGTGTGGCTTAGATAGAGGGGGCGGGGCTGGGACCTGATGGCACAGGTGAGGGAGAACGAGACAAAGGTGAAAAACATGAGAACGATCAAAATCCTGGAACGGACAAAGAGACACGACCGGTGATACCGACACACACCACAAATACATTTTTGTGAAGGTTTGGCTATTTTCTGAGCCTTTGTGTTAAACCCTGAAGAACTAATACCCATTCAGCCTGTTGGGAATGCAAAGATCTGCAAAATGTGGTTCCTGCTGTGCTGAGTCAGACGTCGGGATGAAGCTTTTTGACCTTCTGAGCCACCGTAGCTTCTCGCTTCACCACCATTTCAAGACTTTGCCAAGAAAAGTGCTGAAAATCTGAAACCTGGGAGCGAGGCCCAGCCGAGCACCTCGAGTACACTGTTGGCAACACACCGCAGGTCCTTGAACGCACCCTGAGCCCTGCTACTGCGCTCGCACATTTATTGTGCGCCGATGTAAATTCAAATTCAGTGTGCGAGAGAGCAACTCCTCCAGTCAGGGAGGGTGGGGGAGGCCTGAAGGAAGGCGTTCCTGGTGCAATGAGGGTCAAAACTGGGGTGTGAGTTGAAAAACATGACGTTCAGTCGATATTCAAGGGCGCCAAAATCCTCTCGTACGAGGAGTCGTTGCTGTTTCCGTCCTCTCTTGGAACACAAGGTCCTGGCAGACAAACGCTGCTCCTGCCCTCCGATATACAATATTGTTTATTCATTATCAGGGGTTTGTTTTCTTGACCATCTTTTTCTTTATTAATTGCTAATGAAACGTATGTTTTGCCTTTTGCTCACGCACCACTTGCTCTCAGATCTGGGCTCCTCCTTGAACGCCACTGTGGTGACATTTCGGTGCTTAAGCTGAAGGTGGGTTGAAGCGCGGTGCAGAAATCCGAATATTAATGCTGGCTAAGCAGCGATCTCCTAAGGCTGGTGCTGCACATGCAGCAGATATAACCCTGGTTTCCTCCGCACACAAGAGGATTTGATTTTGTAATTCTACATCAAGGATCCTTGTCTTGCCCTCCGTGATGAAAATACTGACACGTGTTAATGCGTGTAAAGCCTTTATTAGCGACTCTGTAAAGTGAAGAGCCAAAGATATCGTCCCCGAAACCACCGTGTTTTTGTTTTCAGAGGGTAAAGTCTTCTTAAGACGCTTATTTTTGTCCTTGAATTACAGAATGAACCAAAGAAAAGACATGAAATCAACATCAATGTGTTGACCACATTGTTCGTTCTTTATCTGCTAACCAGCGCACTGCAGTCCAGAACCGGTTGGGTTTGGTGGGCCCAGATCAGGGGCAGCGCCCCACCCTGGCGGCCTCGCCGTTCCCTGCCGTACCACCAATATTGGGTCAAACAAGCGAAATTTCACAGCATCAATTCCTGCTTCCACAATAATATGTTTGCTTTTTAAATTCAGCCTCTTCGTTTTTAGCCTTCCTTTGACAGTGCAGGGACAGAAACATGGCTGAGGGCTTCACAGAGCCCAAATAAGCTTCACAGGATGTCATTTAAAAGGTTTCAGGTGACCTCTGTGCTCCGGCGATTGCCCAACCTCTCATCATCGGAACATTTTCAGTTCCCGAATGTTCTCTCTGGGCTTCACTGAAAACAGCCTTTGAGAAGTCAAAGTCCAGCCTTCAGAGAGCAACGCTCCTTCACGCCACTAAAACACAACCTTCTACTTCTGTTCTCCGTGTGGACCTTTTGGAGTCGACTGAGGCGGCAGTCAGGTGGAGCAGGTAGAAACTGAAAATGACCTGATTGTGGTGTTCTGAAAACCACAGGGGACCCCCCCCCCCTTCCCCCTGTTACCGTGGCGAGTCCTTAAATGACAGAATCTAATTCTCAGCACATCATTCAGGCGGTCCACAGGAGGGACCCTGCTGCGTTCAGGAGCACTGGAGACAATTAGCAGCAGATCCCCCCCCCCGTCTCTGTCCTCGTGCCCTCTGTCCAACACGGCTGTCCACTCGGGCAAGGCTCAGGGCTCAGTGCTGCCAAACGCGTGCCGATGGACTGCGAGGGTCCCCGGGGGGCCCTGTGGCGTTCCTGGTTTCACAACTGGATTTCTATTTGGCGTCTGAACCACCGTCAGAATCAGTGAACATCTTTAAAGAAAAGTGCGTCTCACTCTGTTGGGAGCCGTCCCCAGCAGATTCAGCCTTCTCCTTTACACTTTATTTACTCCTCCTCGTGTCCTTTGTCCCATAAATACCGCCGCGGGGGAACTGATTACATATCAGCCACCATTTTGTCTGAAGCGGACACCTTAAGGAGTGTAGCAAGAAAACTCAGCACCAGCTATTTTTTCTGGATTGTTGCTGTGGTTTGGGATCTTCACCCACTGTGTCCTCAGTAGTTTTTTTTCCCAGGTTGCTCTGTTTTCTGCTAACACAGATAACAAAGAGGAGGCGTAAATAGGAGCAGCTGCAGCTGCAGAATAGACTGTTATCATGGACGGAAACATAGATGGACGACAGTGAAACCACATGTTGAGGTATATTTCTGTATTTATTTAAAGAGGCTGTGTTCAAAATGGGGGAGTAACAGGTGTCCGTGGACATAATACAGTTTCTCCTTCACACACAAACCAGTCTGATAAGAGTCTTAATTAATTAGTGTAAGAATCGAGCCCTTGTATTGATGTCACCAACCAGGTTCTTTGTTATTCTTTCCCACAGGGGTTTCGTTCAGATGTGTATAAAAGAAAGATGACAAAAACTGCTTCTGTGATTTTATCTGCAGCATAAAAGAAGCTAACAATGTGTCTTAATTGGCATTTGGGAAACAGACCCAACCAGAGAACAGATGAGACATCAGATAAACAACTTTCAGCCGCAGACAAACTGACTATTGGAACGCCGGGGACGACTCTAAAAGTCACTTTGTGAGGCTGAACCATCGACAGATCAGGAGAAGTGATGTGATAACTGGTGATTAAAAAGACAAACAGGATCAATTCCTGATTTAAGATTCGGGGGTTAGCCACGGTGCCCTCCATGAGAAGGTAAAACAAGGCGCCTCGCCTCAGTTCCAGGAGACACGGGCACGAATCAATACCCGAGGAAACAACAAATTCCCACAGAGCATATTTAGTCCCATGCAGCCTGACATCTGTCGCGCTAACAGCCAGAGAGACTCGCTGCCATCATTCTCTCGTGTTCAGCCACAAATGGAACCAATTATTCTGCTGTTTGCTTTCTGCTGCGCAAAATAGTTTAAGACCACAAAGACACCAGAGCCTGATGTTACGGCTCAGGTATACAGAAATGACAACTACGGGAGGAGCGGCTGGATGAAAGAAGCCCTGAAATCAGGTTTCAAGCTTTATTCACACTGAGACACCCGCATCTCAAAGCCCAAACCCGTGTCTCCAAAGGCAACTATAAGGACCCAAAGTTTCCCACAAAGGACAGAGCTCCTCATGTCTGATGAAGCAGAAAGTTGATGAGGCACTGGAGAGTACTGCTAGCTTATCAACAATAGCTGAACACGTTCAGCCCGTTAGCAGCGCCGCCACCAGCGTCACTCTCCCGGACCCAGGAACTCATGAGCAAAAAGACTGCACATAAATCTGGTGCTTTGTTTGGCAGCTGGTTTTCCAGGCTGCTGACTGGGTGTCAAACGCCAGTACACACCACCCGTGTAGGGTTTGTCGCATCTTTTGCGTGGCAGCTGAGGTTTCCGCAACCGTTTCACCCCTTAATGAAGCGTGATGAAGAGTAAAATGGACTTTTTTGTGCATCCATAGTGCTCCGCGGCAGAAGTGCAGGTGAATCTAACCCATATGAGGAGGTCCCCACAGAAAAACTGGGACTAAGACCCTGTTCTCAGGCTAAGACGCTATATAGGTGCCATTGTTCAGGAATATTTGATGAATGCTTTCTACTCTCAGCAGCAAAAACATCCACCGACACAAAGAACGTGCGCCTCGTTGTTCAGAGGAAACGACCTCAGGCAGCCACATGTCAGCGTGTATAGTGGGGATTCATTATACACATCTGTCGCACTACTGGCACCAGACCGGAGAGGGGGAAAGTTGGGGAGACTTGTTTTTTATCACGGATGTGTTCAGGTTGTTCTCCGTCACTCACCAACTATCCAGCCAGTCTTCTATCGCCCACTAACACACCATCAATTGTTCCTGTCTTGGGACTGAGCTCTTTAAAATACAAAGATCTCCACGTGAGATCCGTTTTCGCTGCGTCATCGTCCCCCGACTGTCCCAGCTTCTCAACAATATTTCCGTGTCCTGTCCACCTGTTTTACCATCCGTGTCCTCGCTCCTGCTCTCCTTCGTGCTCTGTCTTCACTTCTGATTACGGAGATCATACCATCAGGTTAAAAGCAGGCGGGGGGGGGGCTGACATTTTACATTTCTTTGGGATTGTAACTGTCCTGTGGAATGTACGTCAACGGGCTGCGCTCTGCACTGTCCTGTCTGATTCACTGGTTTCATTAAGCATTTTAAAGTTGTCCTGACGTCTCGGGCCAGTCGGCCCACGAGCCCCCTGGAGCGCGCCATTAAACCAGCCCCTTTACATGACTGTAAAAATCCCATTATCAGATTTATGAGTTGGAATATGTGATCATGTAAGCAGCGTGATCTGATCACGTGAAATCAGAGTAACGCACGTAACTATCCTAGCAAAGACTGATGTGGTCATGTGAGCGGAAGACGAAGATGTTTGGAAAATAAAAAGATTTTCGAGTTGCATTTCGCTACGATCTCCAAAAGAAGTCCGATTAAGAGATGGGTAATCCAGGGTTTTGGTAATCCGGGTGCAGCTCAGCATGTAAAACGACCCGATAATTAGTAATCGTGACTAAAACCTTCTTCTAATCTGATCATCTGCTGAGTAACTGCAGCTAAACAGAGTGTGTGTGTGTGTGTGTGTGTGTGTGTGTGTGTGTGTCTCTTCCAGCTATCGGCTCATTCAGCATGTTTGTTTTTGCAAAACTAATAATTAGAATGACAGAAATAAAAACAGGAATGATTAAAAACATCAAGTCGGCACAGAATCCAAGGCCAGCTCCTGACTTTGTGTTTAAAAAAGCACTTTGTTTTTGTTTACTATCATCACTTTTATTCACTGAAAACACATTTCTCTCTGAAAGATTTTCATTCAATTGAGGGACAAAAGTAAAGCCCATTTCTCATTAATAGCATAAATAAATAAGCAGCAAGGCTTCAGCGTTTCTTCTATCTTAATGGGTTTTTATTGGCGCTCGTATGCAGATGAAACTGTAAGTTCTCCTCCAGGAATTGTAAATGAACGTTGCATCAAATATAAACATCAATTCTGTCGATTCTGAGACGAGGATCACGGATCCGTTTCCAGAGTTTTTGTTTAATTAGAGGCCTCGTTGACTCCAGCCCGTCTAATCATGTTTGTTGATGCTCATCTACGCTCATGTGGTTCAAACCCACCTCACAGCTTCAGCCCTCATCAATATTTACAGGTTCCACAGCTCAGCCTCATATTTGGACGGTGGAAACTGATCAGATGTTTGCCGGATGTTATTTTTACTGCATTGGAATTATCGTTTCTCTCATTTCTATTAAAATGTTTGTTTAATTGTAGAAACTGGAGAGATTGTGATGCTTTTCTTTAAATTATGAGGCTGTTTGTAAATGTGACCTCAGATCAAATGATGGAAATCTTGAAATGATAAAAGTAAATAAGTGGTGATGGACTGATGAGGCATTCAGGGAGTAGTAATCCCAGTCACAGTGTGGACCTGGTTCAGGACCTGCTTCCTATATTTCTGCGACTCTCGGGCTCATTAAGGTCGAATCTCAGAGTTTTCAGTTTAACTGCAGCCTGAGACGTTTGAGAGGCCGCGTAATTGCTGCGATAAGAAGTGTTTCGGAGGAGTGTTGAGACGTTTTTCACTCTTAATTTCACTCAATTTCAACAGGAGATTTTTTTTCCTTTTGTCCCCAGAATCCTGCCATTGGGTTTTCCATCAATCTTTAAACGGGCTGGTGTCATTAACCCGCCCCTCCCACCTCAGCTTTCTGCTGCGTTGCTCAACGCCACCGTAGAGCCGAGTGGATTACAAACCACAACGCATCAAAGTGATCCACGAATCCACATCATTGCTTTGACTAATGTGTGCAAACGAGCTCTGCTCATTACACAGCCGGGGGGGGGGGGGGGGGGGGCTGCTGCAGATCCAGCTCTTTATATTTCTTTGTCAGTAAATTTGTTCTTTGTTGGGCTCCACTAACATATTTTTTCTTTAATTCATAGCTCATTTTAAAACCTTGGTTTCAGCGTGTGTGTCTCTAGAGTCAGGTCATATCGGGGCTTTATGTTTAATTTGGACACGTTTAATTTTCTCAAGTGTGGCGACCTTGAATCGGCTGTGTCGCTATCACTAGCTGACTTTGAATGAAAAGTATCTAAAGTATACAAATTTGTAAAACAAATCGTTAAAGTACGAGACAAAATGCACAAAACCCCTGTCAAAACTGATGGAGAGAGCAAATCAAAGCGGTCGCAAACATCACGACTCTGTGTGTTGAACGCTGTGAAAGGAAAAAGATCGTGGTCGTGTCACTTTCGTGCTACGGTGGCCCGGGAGGCTCAACACAAATGCAAACACTCAACACAAACACAGGGGCTGGTTCACAGGCCTCAGGCACGGTCTTGTGAACTACTAGAGTTCATACTTGGACGACCGTACTTTAAAGAACACACTTTGCTCCCTCTGGCCAAGCCTAAATGCATTATGGGATATCTAGTCCGGATAACTCACGTCTGATGTGCGCTGATGTGCATACCTATTGATAAGATGGGTGGAGCAGGTAAACTTCAGGGCTGGCAGGTTGTGAACTTGATAAGACTGCAGGGACTGGAAAGTTAAAATAATAAAAAAAACAAGATTTCACCCTGCATCTACATCCTTTTTTATTTGCATTTGAGCTTTCTGAGCCACCGTAGCGAAGACCACTCTGGACAGCCAACCTCACTAAGACACCCACTTTGGTTGTTGTACACTGGATCACTCACTCGTGCTAATTAGGACACTTTTTAGCTGTCCAGTGTTCGTCCATGACGTTCATCAGCCTCCGCAGAGAATCGCCGCACTTTCTTCGGGTAAAAAGCCCTTCACCTTCAGTCCTCCTCCAAGGCCTCGGGGAAAACAGTCGGGGAGCTGGGAACTGTCCAATTATGTGATGTAGTCACTGTGGCACTGCTGGTGAATCTGTTGTTGGAATCTGCGATCCTCTGCCTCCCCAGTTGCTAGCAGGTTTGAGGCTGTGGCTAATGAGGCTTAGCTGTTATATAGGCCAAGACGTTCCCGTCTCAGCGCAACACTGGTGACGACAGAAGCCTGCTCATCCACATTCAGACCATAATTAATGCCTCACTGTCAAAGTCAGAACTCATTACATTATACGTGTGGGACCATTTGACGGGTTTTGGTAAATAACACTTCAGGTCTGTAATTTAGAGTATCCAGCCTCTCTGGGTGTTTGGTACCAGCACCAGGCCTTTTGTTTCAGGACAGGAAGCTCCAGAGAAATCTCATCAGCTCGGAGCTGCAGGTATTCACCGGGTGACGCACAAGGATCCAGTTTTGTGGCAAAAACGTGCGCATCCCACACATTTGTACTTGCGCAACAAATGGAAGCTCTCCCTGTAACTGAGGAGAAGGCTTCGTAACTAATGAAGGAGATGATTGCGCAACATGTTTCAGTCACATGACACTGAGTCAAGGGTGAACAAACTCCTCGGTTCATCTACTAACGTGAGTTTATTCATTCCTACACCTGAACACAGGCTCATCGCCTTTATGAATCGCACGCTGCTTCCTGGGCGCGCAAAGTTTACTTCAGTTCTATTTCAGTTTAATTTAAAATAGTTTAGTTCCCATTAGATGCAATATTGTTTTTGCTAGTAATAACTGGACGGAGGTGGACAGTGGGAGCAACCACACCAGTTCAACCTTATTCTACTTTTAAGACATTTGCCTTTTTATATCATAAATGACTTTCAAAGATCACATTCTGATGCAAATGAAGGCAGCAGCAAGTGTAGCTGAATATATTTAGTGTAAACAATGTCCAACAGCAAACGGTGGCTTTTAAATCTGCCTCAACTTATCTGGTTTGGTTGAATCCAAACCTACAAAAAAAGATGAAAGCTGCTCATCGTTGTGATCCTGCCCAAAAATAACAGCCCCGTCACAAAGGTGGAGGCCAACTGCAGAGCAGCAGTCTGTCCTTCTGGAGGAGGCTGAAAGGAGAGGAGGCGGTTGGGGGGGGTCACAGCAGCTTTAGGTCGGCATCATCGCGCTGCCACCATGGTGTGAAGACAGCAGGACCTCCACAGAGGTACGACAGTAGAATGAGCTATTGTGATGCAACATTAAATTCAACCGATGGAGAATCACCAGGACAGCTGGACAAGCTGCCACTGGTGATCTGATTGTAAATTAGTACTAAAAGAAGGATGTCTTCTCAAAGGCTTCGTGCGATTCCAGACGTGGATATTAGGCAGGATGAGAGCTGAGGTGGCCATCCAATTTTAATCTGCTCTGTTCTCATCGCGTCTCTCAGATGAAATATTAACGTTATCGACTCGGAAACAGAGCGCTCACTGGCCTTATCTCTAAACACACTTTAGGCTGATTTAAAGGGATCTTTGATCCGACACTTTCTAAAACGCACAATAAGAACACTCTCTTGCTGCCCCCCCCCTTGTTCAAGCTTAAACAACATTTGTTGTTATTAGATTCTGACATTTGAGAAGGTGTGAGGGATGAAAGAGGGCGTCCGTCAGTATGAGTTGATCTGAGCGAGGCCTTTATCAACAGAGTCTCATCTCTAACTTCTGTGTCCACAGCTGATGCCATGGAATCGCTCTGCTTCCACACCAGTTTACATCTGGAGACTGAAACTGATTTAATCAAACGCGCTGATGTATATCGATTCGGGAACCTCATCACCGACGGGTCCCGTGCATCCGGTCCGGAGCCTCGCTGCAGCTTCCCAGCTGTTCAAGATGATTTTTAAAGATAAAAATGAATTAACACGTCTCATGCAAATAAAGAAAAACCTGCTGTAGCTGTGATTCTGCCCTCTGGGACCATATTCTATAGTTAATTGTAGGTTGCATCATAAAAGCGCGGGAGAACAGGTGGCGAGACGCAACGCCGAGCCCACCAGCATGAGGATGGTTTGAACAGGGCTACATTATTATTATCAGCCCTCTGAGGTCATCAAAGTCTTGGAATTATGACGCCTAATTAGGACATAATTGTGCCTGTCTGCCAGTCTAGATTGTGACATGTGGCTGCGGGAGGCCGTGCGATAACCACGCGCGGAGGCAAGGCCGCCTTCTAATTGCATTTTGGAGTCAAAGGCATAGGATCAATGCCCGTCTGGAGCCTTTTAGTGTGTCCTTCAGCCAGAGCTGCAGCGAGGAGGCTGATAAGAGGGAGGGGCCGGGGTCAGGGATGCCCCCACCCTTCCTTTGTGTCACTCGCGTACGACCGTAATAAAACATGCAGATGGAGATTTCATTTGTGCGCTGCACAGCAGCCCGCCGCCGCCGGCCGGTGAGCATCACGCTGTGACTGAGGCTCATTATCCCCCCTTTTGTTGTTGTTGTTGAATTGACTGAATTGAACAATTCACGCTGACATCACACCCGTCACTTGTGATCCGCCCGTATGTGAATGATCTTCTTTATTAGAAATTTTTTTGTTACACTTCCGTTTTTTTCACATTTTAATTTGTTCTCAGTCACATCGTGTCACACTTGACCTGATGTTTGCAGAACATCTGACGTCACCTCGAACTGGAGCATCACTGGACTGGATCCTGATAAGTTATGATCCACAGAAACAGGACATTTTGTTCTTTGTTCAGCAATTGTGACACTAACAACCGCAGGTGTGCGACCCTACATGGTAATAAACACATTATAAAGGTGGTAAACATTTGATATTTCTTTCTGTATCTGATATCCTTCTTCCTTTTTATCAAATTGCTGACGTCAGAGCTCAGTCAGCTGCTCATGATGTCCCAAAAGGATCCCAGACGCCTTGAAAATTTGAAAGTTTTATATAAAAGGATCAGAGAAATGAAGTGCAGAACGGACTGTCTTCCTCTTTGGTTGCTTTTTCTCGCTATTCAGACAAACAGTGTAAAAGCTGAGGCAGCACAGAGGAGACAGTTAAAAAGCTTATACACTATCAGCGAGGCGGGGAGAAAGACTCGAGTCAGGCAGAAATAAAGAAAGAGCTGCGGTCATCTTAATCAGAAAACAGAGGAGCTGCGGACGCGCAGTCGCTGGGCGATCTGGGATGAGGTTTCCCCGACCGTCCAGACGACAGCAAGTGGGAATACATGAGCAGCAGCATAGAATAGAAACACAGCAGAGCGAAAGAACCTTCAGAAATACTGTAAACAATAACAATAATAATGAAGAGAAACGCATCTGCACGCTTCTACAGATGATTTTTTCCTGTCCCCATGCTCCCGGTAACCTTTGACCTCGCCGGTCAGTCCATTAGGCTCTCCCCAGACACACAAGGATCCACAGAAAACACAAACCTTGAGCATGGAAACACGTTGGGTTGTGCGGAATCCATCTCCGGGGGCGCATTTTTGTGTAAAACTGTGTAACTTTTGTGTAAGTGCTTCTTTTACGTCTTTCTTCTCTTCACCTGCGGTTTTCTGCTCCAGAGGTCCGAAGGGTTAATGAGGGGGCACGTGCCCTCTTGACCCCACGGGACCGGGGAGCAAACTGTCAGTCTGTGGGCAGAAAGGTAATTATGCCCTCCGGACGGTTGTGAATGTGATTCTTCCAAACAGTCTCTCTGTATTGGGGGGGGTGGTTGTAAACGAGCTGCGGAGTCTGAGGACTGGACCAATTAGTGGGGAGAAATACTGCACAGCCCACAAGCTGCTCGTACATCAGCCGGGCGGCACAGCGGACATTTCCAGGTGTTGTTTGTCAGCTCTTGCAGGATGGAACCCATCTGAAGGGAGGGCTGCTAACAGCCCCCGTCACCGTGGATTCCCGTTGTCCACATTCAGTAGAGACAAGAGGCGAAAGCCGCTTTCACTTCAGCATTTCAGATTCTTTTTTGATGCAAAATGGCTGCAAATGTGGCCGTTCCAAAGTTACTTGACCTCCAGGCCATTAGCGAGCTCTAGCGGGACAATCTGTGCCGAAGAGCGAGGCGAGAAAAGACCCCGGCGGCGACTAGAAAGGTGTCACTGCTCTCTCTCTCTTCTGTGGCAAGTGGCAAAGTGGCAGAGCCGTTGTCATGGCAGCCTCGCCGCCGTTTTAACCGGCCCCTGCAGGCAGCGGGAATGGAGAGGATTGATCCTTTCTTGTTTTGTTTTTTGGTGGGAGAAGCTCGAGTCTGACAGGCTGGAAGGAGGAACGCGCGTGAGCGGGCGAGAGCAAACGTGAGCGGTGACCTCCTTTCCAGCGCTCGCTGCCGTGCACTCAACGTGACATCGGAGGTGGAAAGCGAGGGGAACTTTCCCTGCCAGCAGGCCCCGGGGCGAGCCGCGGGGATCGCTGGCTGACAGAAGAACCCCATCTCAGGGACCTGTGATGTTCTCCCCCCGGTCTATATCAGCCCCTCACAGCTCACAGCAGGGGGCCTGTTCCTCCACCTTCCCTCGGATTACGACCAGTAAACAGGATCTGGGCTCTGCCGTCACAGCGGGCAGCAAAATGTCACCTCTGTCATGGGAAAGATACGCAAATACAAGTAGAGGGATTTGTTTCCCTCGGCTACGGCTGACGTGGGTATTCCAAACAGAGGGCTCCGCCCCTTTAAACCTCCCCGCCCCTTTAAAACTCCCACCCCTTAAAACTCCCCGCCACCTTAAAACTCCACCCCTTTAAAACTCCCCGCCACTTTAAACCTCCCCGCCCCTTTAAAACTCCCGCCCCTTTAAAACTCCCCGCACTTTTAAACGTCCCCCCCTCCCCTTTAAAAACCTCCCTCCCCTTTAAACCTCCTCGCCCCTTTAAAACTCCCGCCCCTTTAAAACTCCCCACTACTTTAAACCATCCGCCCCTTTAAACCTCCCCGCCCCTTTAAACCTCCTGCCCCCTTAAACCTTTGAAGCCGCTCGATTAAACTAGGAAGCAAAGTTACGGCAGATGCCAAACCTGTTCCTGGCACATCCCTCTGACAATGTATGGTAATCACATTGTTACTTCACAGTTACATTTTATTATACATCGATTCGTCATCAATTATAATTTTAATACCTTGTAATAATCTGCTGACCAGCACACGTATCACGTCCATCACAAGTTATAAGGCGCAGCAGCTCCGATCCTTCGGGACCTTTTAAATTGATCATTTCGTTATTTTGCTGGCGTGACGCACGGCATCGGGTCTCATTGTTATAATCACAATCTCTTCGATAAAAAGTTCACACTTTCTCGCCCAGTTGAATATAATTGTTGCGTTAATGGGATGTGTTTTTGTGAACTCTGACCCTTTTAAACGTTTCTTTCGGTCATTTGGAGTCACATGCGCACTCTGGAACAAAATCGCCTCCTTTTATCAGCGCGGTCTTTCAGACTTTAGTCTAAATGGCCAATATGTCAGAATTGGCTTTCTTCGACTACAATGTTAACAAAAATAACTTATTTTCACTTGAATTTTTACCTTTTGCCAAATCTCGCAATCACAAAAGTCAATTTCCAAGCAAAAAAAGAAGATGGTGTGATTTTTAAATCAGTTTAAACTGTATATCACCACTTTATTGTACATCGACCCCCCCCATCTGTATGATTTTTGATATCTTTAAATTAAATGGAGTCTCGCACCTATTTATATTTTCTTTTCTATTAATTATTGATTGTTTATTGAACACGGGAGCCTGTTTGGTTGGGACTGTGTGTGTTCCTGGGTTGGCTCTGACTGACACACGTGCCTCCTCCTCCTCCTCGTCAGCACACGTCAGGATTTAAGGGTTGTTTTGTTCTTTTTCCCAGGATTCGTTAGCTGGGAAACTAAAGACCAGCAAGCAGAACTTCAAACAGAAAAACGGTTGAATTAGCAAACACAGCTCTGTGTTTCGGTTAGCTGAGCAACATCCTAACACGTCGAAGGTCATTGGTTCCACCCCGGTGAGGAAACAAAGGCACCTGCGATCTTTGTAGGCACTTTAACCACGTGGATCACACATGAGAGCAAAATCTGTGGGACACAACAGAGCGTAAAGTGACTATTATGATGCTTTTCTTTTTTTGAGCTCCACAATAGGGAACCGACCTATTTGAAACCACACCTTGAGATCGTGACAGGCTGAAAATAGAACTACTTATGCTGCGTTTCCACTGATGATATCAGCTCCACTCCACTCACCTTTGGGAGCTGCTGCTTCTGGTGAGCATTTCCACTGCAAAAATAGTGCCCCCCTGGACGCCACGTGAATCAGTAGTGACTCGCATGCACACACACACACACACACACGCACACGCACACACACACACACACACACACACACACACACACACACACACACACACACACTCCTATATTTGTGAGGACATTATTAGACATAATGCATAACCATGGTCCTAACCTAACCCTAATAACCCTAACTAATTCTAACCTTTAAGGCTTAACCCTCAAACAGTCCTTTAAAGTTGTAAAGCAGATTTTGGTAACAAGTACAGGAACACACACACACGCTCTCTCTGCTACCCCCACGCAGGGTTTCCATCGCCGTAAGCATGTAAACAACTCCTTGTTGATCTCCGATAAATGTTTGCTTTGTGCAGTTGCCTCTTTTCTCGTCAGTCTTTGCAGAAAAGGGGGAAATCATGACACATTATTTTTTCAATACACTGTCAGAGTAGCCGCAGCAAGACTTCACTCGAAAATACACCCACAATTTGAGAATGCACAATAACACACAAAAACAACTTTTTTAAGCCACACTAACATTTAGTTTACCAAATGTTGCTGGCAACTTGAATTTACGTATTTCACAGTTAACAACGCAATTTCAAAATGCAAGCGGGGACAACTAGCACTGGTGGCTAATTAGCATACAGGAAACAACAACCTTCTCTCCACTTGTTTGACAACGTGAGCTCGCCGTGAATGGAACCAGTAAAAATGCTGCTCTAGATTCCAACAACGTCATGGCCGAGACCCTCGTCCTGTTGCTCGCTGGTTGGTGCCCAAAGAAGCGTCCCTTCAAACCACGTTTAGACCTCATTTTAACAAAAGCACCCAGTTCTTCTCACTTGTTCCACAATCATTTTGATGCTTTTAGCTTTACTTGACATCACGTTTATGTGGGCTCAGTGCCCATCAGAGACTTGCAGAGAAACTTTATTTTTCGTCTGCCACACAGATCAAAGCCGTTGCTATCGTGACTCGTGGCCAATCAGAGCCTTGTGGTGTCTGTCGTGTCTGTGCTGTAGCTTTGCCTGGAACCGACACCGTCAGTGGAAATGCAGCGGTTAAGATGCAAATATTCACAAATGGCCATTTTCACATCATGTCTTAATGCACAATATTAAAGTGTTTATTGGCGTTCCCAGCTAAGATTTGTGTTTTTAACAGTGGAAACGCTTCTTTTGTATCCATGTCGATAATACCCATAATCCTCATCACTGTAGCTCTCTAGCGCTCAGTCAAAACACTGGGTTCTTCCTGATTATCTGCTTTATCAGTTAACAAAGCAGATAAACGGTATTTTTAAAGAGCCCCCCATCCCTCCTGACTCCTCTCACTGTCCCATAAAACATAGATGACCTCCAAGAGCAATTTAGTCATGGAAACAAGGGATCAGCTTAAGCTTTATCAGAACTGGGTGTTAATATGTGTTAATGAGCCTGTTTGAGATTCCAAAGTATCCGCATCACTCGTGCGCAGCACTCGTACTCATGTTCTGTTTGTCTCTAGTTTTTTTTTGTTTGCTTTCAGCGAGAGTTTGCTTTTTATTTTTTTTAACTTGCATCGAAGAAGCAATTGAGGCCAAGCAAGAAATTGGAACTCTACCTATAAGTGCTCGACGCCTGTTGATATCTGCTATTCCTCAACAGAGTAGGAGAAGCCCATTAGGAGCCCCCAGACCAGAATAGATTGGATTGGTCAGAGATATGGGGAGTGGTGGGTGTTTAAAAATGCTTCCAAAACAGACAAACAGTCAAAATGCCCGAACACACACATCAATCCTTACTAGCTGAAAGGGAAGACATGAGAATACCAATAATAACTCCAAAATGAAGCCGTTTGATCAGCTTTATTTCATATTCAAATCAGCAGGATGATGCCGATGGCCGTATCCACACAACTCTATTGATTTTGCAGGACTGCAGCAGTTACTGCAACTCAGGGGCAAAAACCAAATTTATAACTGCAGCTCCATTATGATAATTGAAAAGGCCACTTTGGGAACACTTGATATACTGCGGAGCGGCAAGCGCCTGCTATCTGCATGCCTGCTCCGCACCGGCTTCAGCAAGGTTGTGATTTCCAGCCCCCGCGAAGCCGTCATCCCTTTTCTGCTGCGTTGGCCTTGATAAATTCTGTTGCTGCCAGACCCTGAAAAGTCGGGCCTATTAAATAATTTGTGAAATAAGAAAGAGAATGTCCTCCACAGGAGAACTGTGGACGCTTCAGCCCGCGCTGATAAAACAGCAATCTGTATTCCACCTCGACGCCATTTAAATTCCTGCCATTTAGTAAAAATCCGACGGTTATCTCTACACATGTTAAAAGCCAAAGTGTTTGTACGTAAGCAACTCCTCCAGCACAAATATTCCTCCTTTTGGCTCCGCAGCGTAATGAGCTGCGCTCAATTATTCACGCATCTATTTGCATTTCTCTTTTCTCTCTGCTGAGAACTTTAATAATTCTGGGAGAAGATCCGCTACAAAGAGCTCCGAACCCTTCCAGCTCACCAGGTCGGGGAGGTTCACCTGAACAAGAGCTGATGGTCCATTAATGGGGGTCACTCAGCGTCTCCAGGCTGGAATATTTTGAGACGTTTGTATGTGAAAGTAAAACCAGTTTTATTTTTGGGTTTGTTTAAAAGGGTTTTTGGGTCAGTATCAGCTTCTTACGGTTCCTTTGCCACAACACCCCTCAGCTCGTTCTCCCTTTGGTCTCCAGGGAGACGCTGCTGCTTTAGAGCTCTCTGCTGCCCCCGGTGGTCAATGGGCAGAATGACACAGCAGCTTTGGGTTGACCATCTTCCCCAACAAGGCAAAAGCCTGCAGGGTCACGGGCCGGCTGCTGGGTTCCCTCCCAGTACCAGTTGATGCGGCGGCATGTTAAGAAGCGGAGAAACAGGAATTCCACAACGGACTTCTTCACAACTCCTCGTGTCACTTTGAGACGACTGGAAGTGTTTTGTTGTTGCCTGAACAGTATCTGCATTTGTGTCAGATTCATGTCACGAGTGGAAGAGAACTCAATTTACTCAAAGTTGCTCCAACAAATCCAAGTTCACCCGGAGACGTGAAGAGGAGCCTGTCAGGAGCGGCCGAGTTCACAAAAACAATTATGGCACATTTAGATGCATGCGTGTAATTACAAAGCTGTCCCCCAGGGCAACGGGGAAGGGGGGGGGTTCTCAACGACGATCCGAAGCCGGAACAAAGCATCGGTGAAGGTGGTATCTTTTGGAATCATGGACCTCCCTCCTGGGCTCTGAGGCGCGTCGGCCTGGTTCCACCTCTGGTATATTTACAATATCAGAACAGAGACTTCTGCGGGGCAATTAAAGGTTCCACTGCCCCTGCTGGGCCTGCAGGTCCCGGTGCTGCTGTATCTTCTGACGGCGCGACTGATCACATGTCAGAGCGAGACGAATCTGCTCGGGATGCCACGCAAATGTTTATCAGGCCGATCCGATGGTGCCGAGTCACATTCCCACCGTTTGTTTGCCGATTCCAGGCCGCCGTAACTGGCGCTGCCAAACGCTCCCCTCCTCTCAGACCAACATCCATGTGACAGCCTCATTCTCCCACCGGCTCACACGTGTCCGTGATGAATTAGCTTAATGCTTCGCAAATATTAATCACATTGTCACACGGCGGCGGAGCGGAGGAGCCGTTTGGTGGCGCGATCGTACATCCTCATTCATCAAACCCGGCAGCTCTCCTCATACACCAGCCCTCCTGCTTGTTGTCTGCAAAAACACAAGCTGTTCCCACCCAGTTTACTGCTGCCGGAGTGGACGCCAAGTGCTCGGTTAGCCTCGGAAACATCGGAATTGGACTGCCGCTGAATCACATTTATCATTTTGTAAAAAAAAACAGGACTTAAATTCCAAATCATATCAGAGAAAAATGGCATTTGTGGTCCTTTTAGCCTCAAGAAACATGGATTTTGGACCAAAGTTGGAAAGAATTCCCGAGTCCGGATGTTTGGAATCCAGGCAAAAACACTTTTCCCTTCATTGATACAGGCAGGAATCAGCGACTCTGCAGCCAAACTTGAACTTTATGACTGAACATTGTGCATTTGACCCGGCTTCAGCCTTAAAAAAGGGTTTTTCTGTAGAACACAAGGTGAGCAGATCCAGCAGAACCACCCTGAAGAGATCAGTTCATTTCCTGTTGAGCAGAGAATAAACTCAAGGTTAGAGCCCAGAATGGTGACCAAGCAAGACAATAAACAGTAGATTCATGTTAAATAACACAAAGAACACACTTGTGAAGTATTGGAGCAGGTTCTGGGACATCCAGAGCCCAGTTCTGAGTTCTTCTTTTGTATTTGAGGATGAACTATCACCCCAGAGAGCATTAGCATTAGCATTAAAGCTGCCCCTCCAGTCTCTTTTTCGTTTGGGTGTGTTTTATCCTCCGGTTCTGTCCGAGACCGAGGCTTTAATAAACCCCCAGCCACCCTGCTGCGTCAGCAAATTGCCCACGATTCGGTTAAATACAAGAGCAGAAAGACAGAAGGGGACCACTTTGGGCAAAACGGCACCAAAATAACTCGAATCAGGTCTGCAATTCCAAACTGTAATGGAGGAACCACTTTATCCCGGTTTAACCCACTTCATTTGGTAATAGGAAGTACAGAGGAGCAGGTGAACGAGCCTCCAAAAGAAAGAATAACCAGACTGAATCAGGGCACCTGACCCCCCCATCCCACTGAAGCTCCAGGTGCAGCTGACTGCAGCCAGGGAAGGGTACAGGTGTGTCACAGGAACCAGTGAACCACGTCCGGATCTGCACACGAGCCCCGCTCACGTCACAGAGTGATTTCTAATCCCCCAAATTAAAACAAATTCGCCCCAAACTGGCGTTACATAATCAAGCAGCACACCTGTATCCGAAGGCACATCCGACCTTCACGGGCTCTGCTCACCAGCCCGGAGGAGTCTCCCTCATTGGAGGGGGGCAGTGTTCTAGAACATGGGCTCATTCAGGGGAACGTTGGGAATACTCTGCCCATTAGCTGGCAGCGCGGTGACCTTCAGACAACCGGGCTGGAAGATGGTCGGGGAGGGCGCAGAAGAACCGCAGCACACCTGTATCCGCATCTATTTAGCGACCCCGGACACCATTACAGGGGTCTCTAAACAGCCCCCCATCCCCCGGTTCTACAGTGATCGCAGGTATGAAATAAATTAGCCCAGAGATGAAGCGGTTCAGCCCAGAGATGGCGGAGCCTCGCTAGCTGCTGTGGACCACGGAGAGCTAGATGACCGAGATAGCCCCCCCCCGCCACTCTGGCTCGCCTCTCCTCCACTCCCCCGAGTTTCGCAGCCGCCTTCCCCGCCCCCGTTGCCGAACTTTCCTGCAGCGGGCCGAGCCGAGCCGCCTTAATGAGATTGTTTCTCACTGCATTGGTAATGTGTGACTAATTAGAGAGACAGAAAGCAGGAGAGGTGGTTGAGCCCTGCAGCAGACGTGAGTCTGGGGGGGGTTATTAAACGGAGGGGTGGGGGGTTATTAAAGGGAGGGGTGGGGGGTCGCTGGGCCGCCACTGCTAGCAGACCTGCCTCATTCGTCTGACGCGTGGAGCCACTGTCTTACTTATCCCTGATATAACATGTTGATTACATTCACTTATTTTAATAACCGTAGCTAATTTATCCTTAATTCCCATAATTCCTAGTGCAGTGATGATAAAAATGTAATGTAACGGCTCGGTGTTATTAGGCCCATTCCAGTAGTTAAAGGTAAAAATACGCCGACACAATATTGAGCAGAAGACGTTTTCAGCCATATCAATATCTGGACTTCTTAAATCTCACAGTCTTTCCCTCATCAAGGCCAATTAATTATGGAGGCTACAGCAGAAACAAGGGGGTGGTGGTGGTGGTGGGGGGGGGGGGGGCAGTGGGTCAGGTGAGGTGAAGGCTCGTTAAGCTCCGCTTCCTCTGGACTGACAGGCTGCTGATTCAGAGACTCCCCAAGATAATCAGCAACATCGGTGCTCTGGGGGGGGGGGCTTACGATACACAAGGATATAAAATCAATAGAGAACAACATTAATGCACACTGTTTCACGCTGCCTAGCAACCAGGTGCTTGTTCTGCTGTTTGCTAACTATGGTCACATGTTTTAGAGTTTTTCTTGCAGGAGGATTCGGGTCCGTGCTGCTGCTGACCCCTGTACAGATGTGCGTCTGACCTTTAGCGGCTAACGCTGCGTAACGCCGTGTCCTTGGATTCAAGACTCTAGCGACGTCAACAAGAAGAGAAACAGAGAAAAACCAGAGCTTGGATAAAATGTTCTGCCCCAAAAGTTGCTGCTAACCAGCGGCTTGAGTCATGTTTCATGTCAAATTCTGATATTTTTCTGTCTTTAAAATGTAATAAAGTGGAGAAAGGCGTGAATATTCAAAGGAAGAGACGCGACTTCACACTGCTAAACAGTCTAGAGCCTCAAAATTACCTCCAATATTCCCCCAAAACCCTTTTCTATTATTGCAGGCCGATTTGATTTGATCAGCAAATGACTGATTGTAAATTGTGTTTTCTGCCAGCTGCTGCGTCATTTTCTGCTCTTCTGTAAATAAACTCAATCATTTTGACGTGGCTCAAATCATGAAGAAAATCCATCGCTACTGATTAATGTATTATCGTTATAAACACGCCAGCTTGTCGTTTCTACACGGCTTCATTAAAATAGAGTTTAGGAGTTTTTCTGATGTGCTGGAGCAGCTGTTTTACCTATTTACCTTTGTGATCTTCACAATCTTCCAGATTAGATAAAACAGTTGGACGATATACAGACGACGTCGCTTCGTGCACTGACGAGTCGCACTCGTTCAGCGTTTCAAAAGTTCATTATATGTGGAATAATTTCATTTTCAAAGGGGGCCGTGTGCAACATTTAATGTAAGTTTTTCCTATTTGATGCTCCAGCGTTAGCTTGAATAGTTGGCTAGTAAGTTAGCAACTGCAACGTTAAGTGTGTCTCCATCTACACACCATTTGAACGGATTTTCATTCGCAGAACATCTCAGCGTGTCAAAACGTCAATTCCCGTCGAGCTAACGCGTTTTGTTATATCCGGAAACCGTTTAACACGGATCCGAACACACGTGTGAGAGCGTGATGCTGTAGATACCCCTGGGTGCTCCGTTTCCCAGTCAGAAAAACAACTTTTGGTGAGAAGGTGCTGGATTTCACGATAAAGCGTGCGGTAGGCAGAGCCCTTCATTTCTACCCACAGAATTTTAATGTGTGATGATGAATTTTTGATGCCCTAACCCTCCGTGTAATCCCAACACTCAGCTGAACCCTAATCACTAGCTATGCATAGGTTAGCATACATATCCATATGCTATGAACATGTCAGGAACGGCAATGCAGAATGTGAAGTTCACGTGTTTTGACTCATCTTCCATCATCAGTTAACGCTAGCTTAAGACCCAGGAACCTTAATTAATTCAACTTTTAACAAAAAAACTGATGAAATTAAAAATAAATCATCTGTGAACGTGCACTTACCCACTTGGCAGTTAGCTCATACAGGGCGCGCGGCGGTTTGGCTGTTACAGAAACAATGAGAGCTGTTCCTGCACAGTAGTGAACAATATTAACATCTCAGGGTGAAGGAGTTCTAAATAAATGTTATGATCAGATGGAGACACAAGTCATGAACGAGCGACCCAAATTTGGACTTTTCTTGCTCTAATCAGTAAAGCCTATTACCATATTTTCCAGACTATAAGTCACACTTTTTTTCATAGTTTGTCAGGGGGTGCGACTTGTACTCCGGAGTGACTTATATAAATAAATTATTATAGAATTTCACATGTTTGTTATTTTCACACTGACAACCACAAGAGGGCGCTCTAGGCGTGTGTACCTGAGGAACGAGTTCCTTAGCGACGCAGAAGAAGAAGCGGTGCTTCGTCTATGGAGTTAGACTTGATTGTTTGGTAAACTTGCTTGGATGTTCTTTATGCTATAGTTATCTGAATAACTGTTAATATGTTACGTTAACAAAGCAGATACGTACTCAGTTCGTTGTGGGTCATGTAGCTGAATTTGTTACGTTATCATACCGTAACCCTATTGCTAATCCATGCTAATTGCCTTTCACGATGAAATGTATGTTCTTGGTCTCTGATTTTATCAAATAAATTTTCCACCAAAATGCGACTTATTGTCTAGTGCGACTTATATATCTATTTTTTTCTTTATTATGCAGTTTTTGGCTAGTGCGACTTAAACTCCGGGGCGACATATAGTCCAGAAAATACGGTAAGTCTCCAGGAAATGGAGCTTTTTAATCGATTTCAGGGAAAACAGCAGAAACTAATCATGTTTGTTTTGTCGAAAAGCTCTATTGCGTACTCTACTGACTGAGCTGGGCTCCGAACAAGTAGCTGAGCAACTGTTAGCAACACAAATTGTTCAAGACATTTTCGCAGAAACAACGTCCACTGTACAAAGACAGAAAAAGAAGCGGCTCCTTTTTAGTCTCTCCCAGCATCGGATGAAAGACGAGCTAAGACGTGGAGGCAAAAGAAGCTAGCAGAGGAGGAGGAAGCTGATTATAAACTTAAGTCAACTCGTTTCTGTTAAGTTGAACTTGGGGTCAGTGTTTGTTTTTTAGCCGTAGCCGCATCAAAAGGTGGTTTTAAACCCACATCGTCTGCTTTGGTGCCTGTTGTTTGCCTAATTTTCCTCCCTTGATTGCGAAACATAAGCTGCCTTTTTTTTAGGGAGGAGACAGAATCTTCTGGGTTTTAGATTTTTCTTGCATTATTTCCAGTGTTTGTTGCTTTATTTTTCCAATTAAGCTGCTCCATCAATTGTTTAGCAACCGTCTGATCGTCTCACAGCGGGGGCGCTAACGGCTCTGAGCGAGGTTCCTAAATTATTACAGCTTCCTCACAATGTTACAGGAAAACTTGGTCAGTTCTGAAAAGCGTTCTCAATTCCAGATATTACACAAACAGCAACCAATTATCCTAAAAATGTTCACGTTCATTGGTTTTGTTGCTGTGCTGATTTTGGGGGATTAAATTCCAAATGATTCATCCGGCCTCGGTTTTGCTAGTTTAGTTCCAATTAATGACAAGACAAGACAAAAAGACGCTTCCGCCCCTTTAAGTGGACACACTCTCGGGGACGTAGTGGGACGTACAGAAGTGGAGCCCCCGCCGAGCACATGATTTGCTCGGGAGGGATCCTTTAATGGGCTCCAGTTTGGAATTCTAGGTCACGTCTTTATTCCTCGTCTGGGGGTCAAAGTTGATCTAAAGCACATGACTAAACGCACCAATCACAGCAGCCGCAGGTCAGCCTGTCAGAGCAGAAACAACAAGAACTGAATATTTGTGTGCTTTTCCAGAGGCACCACCTGGGATCCCTCTGCGTGACACGTATGTCGTAGAACTTGTAGCATGTTTGTTAGCGCACGACCGGTGCCAGATGCTGCTGCTCCAGGTGGAATTCTTCTATATTCTGACCCACTTTAGAGGCAAACTTTAGCCTTATTTACGTCACTGGAGGTCCCAAGAAGATCTTGTTGCACCAACCTGGATTTTAAAGGGGAGAAAAACAACATTTAAGCAACATTTTGAGCCGGTCCTCATGTTCAATTAGCCCATAATGAGGCCAGATTGTGTTGCTGAATCACCAAAAGACGCTGAGATGATGCTCTGAAAACTCTTATTTTGAAGCTCGGACCGCGACCTTGATTTACTTGCACGCCAGCCTATATTTGCATCCATTATAATGGCATTATTGTTGAGAAGCAGCGCGTAGCACCAGGCAATGGCTCATTATGGGTCTGCAGGTCATCTAAGGCCGTGGAATCAGAGCCGCTTACATCATGAAACCCCATTTACTGTCAGGAGCCGCGATGAAACGGTCGGTCCAGACAGAGCGAAGCGCAGCATCAAACACGACTGCGTCTCTCCGGCTTTAACGGCCTTCCTGGACACTTTTCTGCCGCAGGAGGACTGAGGAAGACCTACAAAGTGCCGGTTGGCTGTAGCGCTGCCTCCAGGCTGTCCGCAGAGTCTCAACAGACTCGGAACGCCGCTCCGCAGCCAATCACACAGGTGACTTCTTCAGACTCCTGACTGCTTCCTTCAGACCTTCCAAAATGTGTCTCAATGGATTTAATGGGGGGGGGGGGGGGGGACTTTCATTTTAAAGGAACAGCTTTAAAATGAACCATCAGACAAGTGACTTGTTATTAACATCTTATTAACACATTCACTGGTGAACCAGAGTGAAATTCCCGAGGCCAAGGGTCAACCTGGTGTCAGAGCGCTTTGCTTTTGTCCTCTGCACCTTTTCCCGCTAAGTGCGAATGACCGCAGGCAGTGTTTCCATCTGTCCCCGCTCTGAGGACCAGACTGTCCCCGTCACTTCCTGGTCCCCCCCCCCCCCCCCTCTCGACCCTGGACACACACGGGCTGGGTCCCGTCCTCTGGGCGCCGCCGCCCCTTTGATACTCTCACACTTGACACGTGTGAGTCTGGTTAGCATATGGCTGTGGGGTTGCTCCAGATCCCCCAGCAGGACGAGGCGGGGACAGATGCACAGAGCGGCGTAATTGATTCAAAGCACTTTTCACCTAAAGCGTCTCCATCAGAGGACAACAAATGACCCACATTGCAGCTTATTTCTAAAATCATTCCAAATGAGCTTTTATGGCCCTCATTAAACTCACAAAAACAAAAGAAGTCACATATTTTTCCACTAATGTCAAAGACGAGCTTC
Source organism: Takifugu flavidus (assembly GCF_003711565.1). Taxonomy (NCBI): domain Eukaryota; kingdom Metazoa; phylum Chordata; class Actinopteri; order Tetraodontiformes; family Tetraodontidae; genus Takifugu; species Takifugu flavidus. The sequence continues at coordinate 5,454,492 of NC_079532.1, forward strand.
AAAGTTTACCAGGGTTATTATGATCCGTTCTGACAGCAACACTGAAACCTCCAATTAGCAGCCGGATGATGAGTTTGCTCGGCACGCTAATTACAGCAATTTCAACACAGTTTTTGCCTTTTTTTCTGCCAGATGGTCTTTGAACTTGTATTAGTTTGACAACTATTGTTTTTCAGATCGAAATGTTTCTGAAACGGCCTCTAAATGAACACAAAAATAACAGTAAAGATAAAGGGAGTCGAATCTAAATGTTAGCTTTACGCTAGCCGACACTAGCCAGCGGGCTGTTTCCACGGAGAACCAGGAAAAAGATAAGTTGGAGGTGTTAATATGGAATATTAGCATATTAATGAGCAAAGTTTTAGAATTCAGCAGCTCGCGTTTTCTCGCACAATAAAAATCCTCAAATATTAAATCAGCAAATCTCAAGTGGCGCTCGCACGAGTGCCGCAGGAACGGGCCTGAATCCACCTGAACTCGACTGATAAAAAGTAGGAAAGCTCATAAAACAAGGGTAGACGGGGCTCTGCCCGCGCTTATCTTGGTCAAATGTCACCTTAGATTGACTGATTCCACTTTTGTGGGCTCCAATTCTTATTTCTAAAAAGAAATAAGAACATTTTAGATAATCTTCCGTGATGCTAAAGGTCACAGCAGAGGGGTCCGTCGCCGCCTCATCCACACGTACGGAATGTTCCACATCACGAGTGACCTGTAGGAGCACTAATGCTGCGGCGGAATATTGATTTCTCGCTCACGGATCAGATAAAACGCGGCGCTTTTGCCATTTTTCCCGGGCCGATAACAGAAGCCACGGAGCAACGTTGCCACGCGATTGATCGTGCGGATAACGTTGCACTCGCATTGTCAGGCGGAGCCGCATTAATGTGTCGCTCTTCATTTGATATGTTGCTCGGCGGCTTTTATTGCGACGCTGACATCGTCAAAGCGATGTGCGTTTATCTGTGGGGAAGCTAACGGGGCGAGGGCGCGATTGTCTCGTTGAATTAACCTTGTTCAAGTGAAAACTGAAGCAGCAGCCTCATTAAAAGCCTCCGTCGTCCACGATAGCTGCTGCTTCCGCAGGTGAGCGATGGTCTGCTGCCCCCCCCTACAAATGTTTTGGTTCGTTTTGGCTAGGTGATGGCATTAGCTCAGCGCTGGTCACTTCAAGTAAACTTCTTTAATCTCTTTGTGATCATTCTAACGACGCGTCCTCCGTCTGGATCCCTGCGTGCTCGTTGGCTCAGAGGCTAATAAGCTCTGTTGATCAGAGAGGTGAGCGCGCTACGCCCCCACATGCTGCCCAGAGAGCCAGGTGATGAAGCAGGTCGCAGCCTTTAATTAGCTCAGAACAGAGAAATGCTGCTCTGTCTTCCCTCCCAACTGCTGACGCGCAGCAGCGCCAGCAGAACCCGCTGAGCCAGACCCAGCTGGTGAGCCAGACCCAGCTGGTGAGCCAGACCCAGCTGGTGAGCCAGAGTCCAGCCGGAGCTGGAATGAAGGCCACAGTCTGAGGTGGGTCGGATCTTTGCCTCCTATTAGCATTTGGGGTTGAACACAAACCAGACTTGTTGGTCTTCTGTCTTAAGCTAACGTGGTTCTGAAAGGACGGGTCGGGAGCCTCCCTTCCTCCTGGACCTCGCTGTCCCCATCCTGGATCTGGGCGCCTGTACAGGTTTCTCACCATATATATATTTAATTCTTTTCAATGACTGTGCCACTGAGCCCAGTTCACTTTGGGATCAGCGTGTGGGAAATCGGTCCTGTCGGATTCACATGTCGGCGCTGATCTGGCTGACGCCCCCCCGTCCTGCTCCCATGGCTTCCGCCTCCTCTGGCAGAGTCTTATATCATTAGACCTGGATGGCAGCCTAGCAGAAAACGCAGCCCCCAAACTGCCACTCACTAGATAACAGCCCCCTCCTTCCCACCTCTATCACTTCCCCAGTCTAAGCACCCCCCCCCCCCCCACCATCCACCCTCTCTTATGCCTTATCTCCCCTCCTCCTCCTCCTCCTCCTCCACCTCGTCACTTTGCGCCTCCCTCGCTGCCTCTCATGGCATGTTTTTTTCCGTTTCTGGATCATGTCCCGCACACAACCGGACGTCCCCCCGGACCCGCAGCTTGCTGCCTTTACACTAATAACCTTGCTCAGAGTGACCGGCCGCTAATGGGTTGTGGTGCCGCTGATACCGGAGGAGGACGCCCAAAGCCTCCTCAGCAATAAATGATTCATTTCCTTCTTTTCTTCCCCGCATCAACAGGCAGGTTGCCGTGGAGAACGCCGGAAAGGACGCCGTCTTATTTACGTCGTCTAATTTTTGGGTTTTGCGTGTCGTTTTTAATCTGTCGCCGAGGAACTTGCAGAGCAAGAGGTCCGACTGTTGATTGGATGTTAAGGTGAATAAACCGGCTCTTTTGTTGCAGCCCGACCGGCTGCTTGTGTTTCCATCCCAACGCCGTGTCCACGTCAAGCCGAACACAAAAGGACAGGATTGATTTTACATTTTGTACCAACATGTCGGACGCATTCAGCCGTGCACGCGTTCGCTAGAGGATCGTGTTCGTGGTGGCGGGAGGCAACAAGCCTCCCACGCTAAAGGTCATCGCCGGGTGACTGTTGTGAGCCACAAATTTGGAAGTATTAGCTCAAAAAAGGCTTTTTCCTCACATCATTTCCTAATTTCCAGGTTCTCCGCAGAGGTCCCAGGTGGACCGCGGGAGGTTGGAACGCCCTTCGTCTCCTGATGGCCAACAGGTGGGCGTGGCTTAGCCAGAGGGGGTGGAGGGGGGAGGGGAGGGGGGTGATTTAGCTGGGGAGATTAAGCCGAAAAGTAGCCATAAACACAGAGCTGCGGAGAGCTTCCAGAAGATCTGTAGTCTTTTGGGGGGGTTAATGAATCATGCAAAGCTGCTCAACTGGAGTCTGAGGCAGAAAATAAAGACCTGAAAAAGGATCTAATACATCCTGCTTAAGCCTGGCGACACCACACTCCCAGCTAGTTTTCCTTTCCACCTCTATCAATTAAATGCAAATCACATTAACCTGCAGAAGAAGCTAAAGCTTCCTGACCAGATTAATTGCGCCGATTTCCTCTCTGCTCCCACCACTCCAGCGACACACAGACCATCATCGTGCTCTGATGAGATTGAAAGGCCTTTTGCTTTTTGACTAAACATGATTTGTGAGGCGCAGATGAAAGCGATGCCTCGGCTGAATGTGAGGAAACGCGCGCGGAGCCCCTCGACAACGGCATCCAATCTTAACTAATCCCTGGAGTGAAGGAGATTAGAGAAGTCGACGGTTTTACTCCGCAAATGACGCCGCCGACAAAAACAGCAAAGCCCCGTGAATCCCAGATTTTCCTTGGGAAACAATGGCAAGGTCATGTGTCGTCCGCTGCTCGCTCCCCCGTTAGTGCCGCGCTTCCTGCGGCAACAGGAAGTCACGCCACTTGAAAAAGCGCCGCAATTTAACCTCAGCGTTGAATTATTAGCTGATTTCCGAAGAGCTGCTTCCTGAAGCCGTTGGTCTATTCAAAACAAACGGAAAGCTGCCGCTTGGAGGACATTAACGCGGTCACGCACGGCCGCCCGGGGAGCCAACAACGTTCCACGCTAGCATCATGCAGAGCGTTTATCTCCTTTATGGCGTGCACGCCGGCTCTTTGGTGAGCGGTAATTTAGAGCGGGGCCTGTGACAGGCAGAAAAACACCTCACATGTTTTCAAAGCTGATACGGCCGAGCTCGCCGAAGCTCCCCTGTTCTCCATCTGTTTCCAGTGGCCTTTCGATATGCACAACCCAATCTCTTTATCCAGGGCTCCCTGGCACTGGCGTTCTGCAGATGTCCCCATAGGCAGGCAGGCGGGAGCTCTTCACATCCTCCCACACTCATCCACATATTGGAGTGGTGGGATGTGGCCAAGGAGATGCGCGGCGGGACGGATCATTTCGGAGCGTTGCATCTGGAAAAATGGGACAAACTCTGGGAAAAACTCACTATATAAACCAAAAACAGGCCTCGTCGTGTAGCATCAGAATCCAAACAGAGGAGCACGATGTGACATTCACGGGATGAAGGTGCGACCGATCCATCTGAAGCCGAAGTGTCTGCGGGCCGCCATCATCCATCTCCCTGCGGGGCTCACCAGGTCATAGCAGGACACGCCGCTAGCATCAGCGCTAACCGCTGCGCCACCGTTCTGACGGCCATTATCACTTCCAGGCAGGACTTCTCTTCTCTTTCCTCTGTTTCCTTCTGTTTCGCTCGCGAAAGTCCACCGAAGTTGCCGTCACAACCTGTGGGGAAAGACACACGACACGCGCAATGGTCACCGCAAGTGAACATCGTGAAGAAGGAAGCCAGCCTGCCCCTCGGGGCAACAGGCTGAGGCGTGTGTGGATTGTAAGGCAACGACGGCTGCTATCAGCCTTTCTTTGACCGAGCTTCAAATCGAAGCTCTACGGGGGTGTTTGAGTTCTACACGCCTTTGTGTTGTGGGTTGTTGTTCATCCAGATGTGGCTGCTCCGGGTTGTTGGTGCTCACTGGGGCCAGCCACCCTCACAACGGATTCACTGTTAGCGTTGTTAGATGTTTTGGATGAATGCGTCCGCCGCACGGGCTCGGCAGTCATTAGAAAGCTCGGAGCAACGGGGGCTGGGATGTGCTCACTTTGCTTTCTGCTTTAAATGAGTTTGCTGAGATTCGATCGCGGCTGCGATTGTGAGTTTTCTCCTTTGCCAACCCCGCGTGACAACGACGCCGTGTCCAGCGGCTCTTTCCCGCTCTCTGGGCTTTCAGGTCTTCGCCAAAAAAGAAAGAAAGCAGAAATGCTGACGGAGCAGGTCGTGCCGGATGTCTTGGAGTGTTTTTTTAAAATTTGGAATGCATCAACGGCAGCAGGCACGAGGACCCAAAGTGGACAAGGCTTCACCTCCGATGGTGGACAGCAGGGGGACAAGGACACGGCGATACGACGGACGTCTCCCTTCATTTCATGCTTGAAAACGGAGCTGCCCGTGCATGCGACAGTCTCGTCAGGTACCGTCCCAGTTGGTGCCTGATGAAGGGACAGGAAATAATCTCCATCGTTCATCTGAACCTAAAACCGGGGTAAAAGGTTCAACACGTTAAAAAGTTGAACTGGTGCCCCCCGAGCACGTTTCGCGTGTCCCCTGCTGAAGCGTGCGTCCCTGATTGGCTTATTTAAGGGCCAACACACATGGCTGAGTCGGCATGTGCAAACAGGCCTGCAGTCAGCCCCGACTTCCTGTCTCCCTGCATCACCGCAGTGGAAGAAATCGGAATCTTATATAGTGTGTAAATGCAAATTTATGGGCTCCAGTGAGTGTTTTTCCTCATCTGAAGGCCTGGTAACTATGGCAACAAGACACTTGCTCCTTGTTTCTGTGGAAGAACGCAGGTCTAATCTGATGAAATTGCATTTTCTTGATTACTCATCACATCGGCCAGAAATGTTAACGCTCAGAAATGTTCATCAGTTTGATGAAATTCTGTCAGGACACCTCAATATTTTATTCTTCCGCTGTCCACAGGACAGAATTTTAAGGGCTCAATCTAATCCAAACCTATTTGATTCGTCCTAAATGTGCAAATGAATGAATTCCACCCTGGTAACCAGATTATCTAGGTGATGAATGCCTTTATAGGACTGAGGCAGATGATTCTCTGAGAAGTTGATGAGAAGTTCTCTGACATCTGGGAGAACCAATGAGGAATCCAACGCTCCAGCAACACCAAACAGACAGGAGATGAACTCCGCTATTGTTCTGCTTCATCTCCTGTTTGGCTTCACGCTTCGGTTTGGAACCCTGAGGAGCAAGAGCAACAGCCATGATGGAAAAGAAAGAGAGGAGCCTGTCCTGAACATGATGAGGCAATGAGTGTAATTAATAATGTAGAATCATTGCGTGGGCCACAAAAGGGCCTATTTAAGTCCCAGCTTCAAATAAAAACATGACAGGTTCCTGTAAGGTCACGCTTCAGCACCTTCACCTCTGTCGGTGCTTCGGATTCTAAAAAAAAGGTGTCTTCATTATCTGCCGTGTGAAAGTCTGACAAATGGGTTGGAATCGAGCCGCCAACAGTGATGAGCCGGTTCTGATGACAGGGCAGAACTGTGGGAGGCTGATCTGCTCCTGCGGCCCGTTCAGAACCGCAGGCTCCAGAAGCCACGTACAGATCCAAACAAACAAAAAGTGACTTATTTAATGTCATTAGGGGATCTCAACTATAAAATGCTGCGCAGCAAAGCAATTTACATTTAAATTCAGTTCTTATCGGACGACACATACAGAACCCTCTGTAATAGCATGGAAGTAACAGCAGCCATTAATAATTCCTTTAATGGACCATGAAATAGTGCAGGTCTGCTCAGCTGGTAAATCAGCTCCGGACTGGTTCACTGATCACTTCTGTCTCCAGGATATTGATAAGAAAGGTGTGTTTTTTTGTGCTAAAGATAGCATTAGCATTTAAGAAAGTGCTACATCGCAGCTTTTGTTGCAAAGAGAAATGAATTCTTGATTCCACGTCTTCAATACTGCTTCTTTACTCTCGTGTTTGAATGTGTTATTCCGCTACAAGTAGAGAAATAACGGAGCTTTGTGTGAAGTTTGCATACGTAATGAGACGAAACACCCAAGGAAATGTCTGACTCCGGGGGATTCCGGGGGACTGGGAATAACGAATCCATTCCTTTTGGAAACATTGGGGGAAAACACACTCCTTTCAAGCAAGATACCACTTTCTACATCATCCAAACCAACTCAGGAGTTCACACACACACACACACACACACACACACACACACCTCTATAGATGTGAACCAGGAGGATCGGTTCCTATATGGAATCAGCACACTATCAAACACCACTTCCTGGGTAATGAAGGGTGATCTAATTGCTCACAGGCTCCTGAAGCCGTTCTCGGCTTCCTCTGTGATTCCATCCAATTTTCCAGCAGAAGCAGCCAGTAAAGACAGATCGCTGCGCCTCAGGCAGAACACAGATGAAATATACACCGATGTTACCTGTGTGCAGATGGGCTGTTGCTTGACTCTGCGAGCACAGGAAGCTTAAAGAGATGCTGTGGAAGAGTCCAAGACAAACTGAGAGATTTCGTTTTCATAGAACTACAGAAAACAATGATGCAGAGATCTTATTACCATTTATAAACGGGGTGCTATTACTCCTCCGCTGCAGTAGGTGGCGATATGCACTCTCTCAGCTCGGTGTTGGGCCACTTCTGCTGAACTTGTGAAGTCAGAGAGCGCAGCGAAGCTGGCAAACGTCTGATCCTGTTCCGTCCCACTGGTCTGAGCCGCTCAATCGCATCTGGATGTGTTTAAAAGCTCTGAATTCATCAAGCTAAAATGTTTATCTGCAACCTTAAGGTCCCGTTTTAGTTCCTTTGGCTCCTCCGGTGGGAGGTTTGTCTGTTTGGTCTGGAGGATCATTTGTCTGGTCGTCTGTAGCTCCGAAAAAATAATAATAAAAAAGACTTATTAGAAGAATTAGCAAACCCTTGGACTCAGCCCAAGTTAGCATTTTACAATTCAGTCATTCCATTCATTTCTCAGCATGATTCATAAAACACAGTGTGTGTGTGTGTGTGTGTTTGTGTGTGTGTGTGTTTGTGTGTGTGTGTGTGTGTGTGTGTGGTGTGTGTGTGTGTGTGTGTGTGTGAGTGTCTGGGTGGGTGGGTGGGGGGGGGGGTACATGCGATTCATCTAAAGCAAACCTTTTACTGACACATTTGGTATTTCCCATCTTATTATTGGGGCTGATTATAATTCATAGGCTATATTAAATGTCAGAGAAAGGCCAGGGATTGTTATGCAAATGTTAAGCATAGAATGTTCTTTCATTCTCACTTTTTTTCCTCCCTCCTCTTCCTCCCGGGTTGCAAAAGAGAAAGCAGAACACCAGAAACAGTTTAATCGCGAGGACCCTCGGTCGGTCTGGGAGGCGCCCCCCCCCCCAGCCCCCCGACAGGCGTCCGCGTCATTTCACATTATCTGTACAATCAGGTGGAAAAACTGAAACAAACACGCAAAAAAATGAATAAATACAATAATCGCTTCACTGCAACTGCTTTGATGTTTTTAAAAAAAGTCTCATTCTGTAGCTGGCATCAGATTAAATGGAATCCAGTGGATTTATCCCTCAGTGTTGCTGATTCAGAACACAGAACGGTGATGCTGCCAGATGGCATCTGCAGCAGCGGCTCAGACTCGGAGCACTTTGGTTCTCGTGTTCTCCGTTACTGATTATGCACGGACAGGATCCCAACTGTCAAAACAGAACCCTGCGTCAACGCGGGCAGTCGGAACCGCTAGAGAGACACGTTTCCCTGGAAAAGGTCTGGATTCCTCAAACATGAGCCTTGAACGTATGAGGAGCTGCTTTCCTACACGCTGGAAGTGTTTGAGTAGAACAAAGCAGAACAAAACAGATCAAAGAGACCAAAGGGAACAAGGGGCCACGGAACATATTTAACATACTTCTAACTTCGGTGTGAATAACCTCTTGAATCCGGCAACATTCCTCCTCCGAGTTCATCCGTGTGTCTGATCAAGGGGAACGAGCCTGGAGGCTGGGTTCAAAGGTCAGCGCACGTTAGCTCGCTACTGTTTCATTCTCCTCGGCTTCCTGTTCAAAAAGCCCCAAATGTGCTGCTTTTTTTTCTTTTTCCTGCCACCTCCAGCTCAGTTCTTGTCTGTCCTCAACTGAGCTTCCTGTCATCACCGATTCCTAATCTGATCCAGGCTGCAGGGGATCTCATGGCTTAAACCGTTCCGCTTCAGCGTTTGGAGGGTCATGGAGATGCGCTTCGCCCCTTTTTTCGATGGAGGATTTTTTCAAGCGCACAGAAGCCGCACAAGGGGGCGATACCACCAGGACGCTTGATTTAGAAATGCTAGCAGGTGTGTTTTCCTGTGGCGTCAAGGTCGGTAAATTCCCCTCATATACCGTTTGAAGTCACCACCTGCATAATGAGGTCAGGGTTAATAACTGTGTAACTGATGTTTACGAGCCAAGGTTGTTAACATTTCTGTCTTCGCTGACCCGTAACTGCTTGATTGCTATTCAGCTCGCAGAGGTTAGCATCGAGTTAACGTAAAAAGCATCTGCTAACCACCTATAATTTTTCCATCCCTCCAGTTGTGCCCATCTTTTTTATGAAAATGATGATTCCCGCCATGACCTCAGGTGAGTTTCTCATCCTGCGGCTGGGCAGAGATCACCCGATAAACAAAGTCCGAGTAATTGAGGAATTAAAAAGGAGGAATTGGCCACTGACTAGCTGATTAAAGGCCAAGCGGAGAGCTGATTTATTGGCTTTTAATTTCAGCGTCAGGATCATTACCATGAGAGGCAGCCAGTCATCACATAGGGTTACAAGCCTTGTTTGGCTTAGGAGAGGACGGCTTTAGAATAACAATGCTCTTTTGCTACAATTGCTCGCTACTTTCTCCGCATCATTATGAGATCTTAATAGAGCCCAAATGAACAATGAGGGGTTCGGTAGATTTTCAATTAGCGGTGCCGCCAAAAAGGTCTTATGGTTGCCGTTGCACAGCCAGCTGCCCCCTATAATGGCTGGGGAGGGGACAGATGCAGATTGAAGCGCGTGGACTAGGCTGGTGTGGTAAGATGTGATGCTAGTGCAGGCAAACGACTCAAAATGTGCGAGTGTGCTGTTCCATCACAACCCCACCCTCCCCGTGGCATTTAATCCCCTCCCTTTTACCTGGTCACTATTGAGCGCTGCATGCTGCTGCTGCCCCTAACGTTATGCTGTTGTGCTGCTCTGCCTGCTGCTATTTTGCCCCTCTGTGATGTTCTCTAACCCCCCAAACTCCCCAGTGTCCTTCTGTGGGCTCTGTTTCCACGACCTCTGGGGAGGGGGGGCTGATATCTAGGTAGACTATTATCAGGGAATGAACCTGCTCCTTGTTGGTTGAGTTGTCTGACTGACATATAGAGCTTAGCATGCTAAGCTATACTATACTTGTTCACTAGTCAGATATGAAAACAGGATGTACAGATATTTAAGTGGCTGGAACTAAATGATGTTTTTGGTGGATCAGACAGAACATGAAGGATTTATGACATGAATTCCAACTGTCGGATGTGCAAAAATGATTGTGTCTCATTCTGGGGCTAATTTCTAATCATAGCAGCATCGAAGAATCGTCCTTTTGTTTGATGAGCAACCTGTAATTTCTCTGAAACTCACTGAAGGACGTGATCTCTCTCCTCACCAGAAGATGCAGCCGGGGTGAGTGGATAGTTTGTCTGGTGTAGCTACACCAGCAGTTTCATGAGGTAAAGTAACCTGGTGTATAAAAACAAACATCTATTACAAGAATTTATTGTCTTAATATGTTTAACACAGAGCCAGAACCACAGAGAGCAACAGCCGAGCTAATCCCCTTTAAACACTGAGGATAAAGACTGTATTTAACCCAAAGTCAAGGTACACCTAACCCCCCCCCCCCCCCCCCCCCCCCACACACACACACACACACACTTCTGTATGTCACCTATGAATGGAAGCCTGTTTTGATATGTTTATGTAGATACAAAAGACACAACAGGAAGCCTTAATATCCTTCGGAGAACTCTGAGTTGGAGCAGTCTGGAACAAAGCGGCATTCTGATGTGAATAAGGAAGCAAACCTCAGCAGGAGGACCAGCACCGGGTCCAGGCTGACCTCAGAGGAGCCTTGTTGTCATCACTACCTGGACCTAGAACACACCGGCTCTATTTTGGGTGAGGGAAGGATGAGAGGAAATGAAATAGTAATGAACAATAAATGCTAAACCCACGCTGATATCCAACCACCACGAAGCCTCACAGGTGGAGGGTCGATGCCAGAGTGGGTGTTAAACCACTGGGGGGGGGTTGTAATCTCCAGGAGAACATGGGACATCTGTCACTGTTGGGTTCTATATGTATGCAGAATCTATGTATCCGCTATAGAATGAGAGGAAATATGGATAAATGTGTTTACATTAGGCCCTGATGATTAGTCAAACTGTTGCAGGATCTTAAATGTCATTTCCTCTTCCAACTACACAGAGGGTAGCACGTGAAATGGTGCTTAATGTGATTAATGCGGCACAAAAACACACCCAGAGCAGCGGCGTGGGCGCACGTGCACGTTTCTTTACCTCTATAATCAGACAGGAAATGATGGACGACACCTAGAGCTTAATAATATGCAACCGAGCTTTGAGGCCTAATCAATCTGGAATTTTGGGGTCCAGATTATTCTTTTTGATAAATGTAAAATGTCTCTTTTATTGTTAATTTCATCACCGGCTACCTTTTTTGTCATTACAATATTGGAGCGAGAGGCATTAAAATAAATAAATCATTTGTGAGTCTTAATGAAAGCTGGGAAGGCGCCGAACAGCCGCCGCCATCAGTCACTTTCTGTGTGGCTCACACCGACTCGGCCATTACTAATTGATTAGGACATAAAGGATGGGAATGCTTGGTGGCCCCGTCGTTTCCTTCTCCTTCCGTGCAGGCTGATATCCTGTGGGAGGCGTCCACAGCGATGACTGTATAAATTAGCATGTGTGTTCGCGTGTGTACGTCTCTCCCTCGCTGTGCGTGTCCTCCACACCCCGCGACGCTTGAATGTGCCAGGCAACATAACATGAGAAGGCCGTTTGAAGCCAAGCAAGCAGCTATTCCGCAGCTCTGTGACGCAGCGTCGCCAGTTAGCATGTCTGGAATCTGGTGAAAACGTTCAACCTTCATAAAAACTTAACTGGACATTCTTTCGTTTTACACCAATAGTTACCAGACTCAGATTCTTTACTATAAAAGGGAGATTTAGGCTGTTTGGAGGGACTCGAATGCTAACCCGCAGAGCTAAATGTCTAATCTCAGGTAAACACAACCTTAAAATACCTTAATCTGGTTCAGTATTCACTCCTAAACCGCCTTGTAAATTGTGAGGACTCGTCAAATTGTCCTCATTTACCATTAAAATGTGCAGTTCCCACTTTGTAACATGTACAGGAACACACTCACACACACACACGCACGCACACACACACACACACACACACACACACACACACACACACACACACACACACACACGGGTCCAGTTGAAATAATGCCATAATGAGCCATCTGGTACCAAATGAACACGAGCGGTGGATTTAATCTCCTCTCAGTCTGGAGAACATGGGGGAGAGTTTATAGCGTCGCACTAACATGCCTTTAACGTCATTGTCAGCATAATGAGCCCCCCCCCCCCCCCCCACGCCCCCGACATGATGGCTCTGCTGCTGGGGTCTGGGGTTAGCCTTGACCTTCCGTCCTGAGCACTGCAGCACTGACCTCTCGTTGCAACTGGTCGTGAGTGGAAGGACCCCGGAGCACAAGTGGACGCTTGGGAAGAGAGAATCCCCCCCCCCACACCAAAAATCAAGATAAGTCATGGTGGGGTAAATACTAGCCAGCATAACTTTAGCTTAAATGAGTTTCGGTCTCCCTACGTCCCAGGCGGCACCGGTCCAGGGGTTGTGGTTTTAGCGTTGCCATAGGCAACAGCAGCTGATGTAGGCTGTGAATATTAAGCAGTTTTGGAGCTGCTTATATGCAGACGAACTCGTGTGATTCTGTAAATAAACTGGGTCATTCGGGTTCAAATTGAACAGACGGCATTTTGAATAGCAACAAAGGGTTTGGATCTTCCCCGTTCCCAACGCCAAGGCTGACTGGAAAGGTAGCATTTGCTAATTCAACTAAGTAGTTTGTTTATTTGTTGTTATTATTATTAACTGCCATCAAGTTGACTGAATGGAATCATTGAAATGTTTAACATCAGAGACAACTTCCTGTCTCAAGGTTCTCCTCCAGTCCGCCTGATGGCAACGAGCACATCGCATTATTTAAATCCACCTGCGTTAAAATTCAATATTGTTGCTCCTAAAGCCAGAAAAGCTAAATGTAAATGTCAGCTAAATGACATCATCCGTGAACTGTTTCTGCTAATAAAGACACAGAAATCTTTGCCAGAGAGCCAAAGGAGGAGAGATTTACGCATTTAAGTGGTTTTACAGACCCTAATAAAGAACCAGACTTCCATCCAGTCTCATTCAAGGTCAGGAAAGAATATATGATGTGTTTTTGATGAACCAGCACAGAGAATACAAACTTTTATGTGCCAGAAAGTATCCTCAAATTCCCTTAAGACGGCAAACATTAATGAGAATGACCCTTTGATTAGATAGCAATGCTAACGCGCTCCACGCCGCATTAAACACATGACAGGCCGCCTGTAGCAAAGTCACAATGTGCCCGGACAGGCGGGAGAATAACGGCGCCTGGGAGTGGGCGAAATTTGTGATGATCACCGCTGCAAGGACGAGCAGCATCGCAGGGCTGAGCGCCGTCATAATGTCTGCCGCGCCGCACCTGAGAGTGCACTCCGATGCTAGCCCGCAAATGACCGGCCATTAGCGCTTGGCGGCTCCGCCTGCAGCATTTCAATGTAAAAGTGACATTTAAAAGGAAGCACGTGACGCTGCTGACCCTCAGAGAGGCGTAATTAGCTCCCCCTTTAGCATTCGCCGCATAAGGCATTTGATCAGTAAATGTCAATTATCATGGCGGCTTCATTCAGAACGTAACCTTCGGTTATCTCTGTGAGCATTAAACGGAAGGGTGCCTTTAAGAATAGACTGACTTTATCCCCATTCCTGCAGGTCGCTCTAACCTTCAGATGTATCTGCAAAGCATTTCTTCAATACGCAACATAAATGCACTGGGATTATTGGTTAATAAGCCACACATATGGATCAAAAGGACCATCACTGGACTGGGACTGAGTCCAACGTGCGCCTGGCTCTGTTGCTGTCGTGTTTTCCGGTTTGTAACGGCATTAATCTGATCTCAAATAAAGTGCAGTTCTTGCTAATCCACCAGCCACATTTCATTAGCATCTGCACACGGTGGCTGCAGGTCGACAACCTGCAGAACATGTGTGGAGCGCCTGAGGAAGTTTGGGGGCTACTTTGAGTTCCAGCTGGAACATCTTCCCTGTCTTTGCTGTATCCATCACTGGTGATTCTCTTGATTTTCCACCTTTTCCAGTTTATTCCGCTGTTGCCATAACAACAGGGGAGCTATATGATTCTTCCTCCGAAGGTCCCGTATCCCGAACCAGACATTCTGAAGCTATGTTACAGTCAACACAGGCGCTACATTAACCAAACCTCTTCAAAAAGCTTCTTTTGCCTCTGTAGTAGGTGTGTAAGTCAATATCCTTATTTAAAATAAGATGTATTACAATCTTAGCATCACATTACAATGTAATTACAGATTTAAGCTGTCTTCCATGGACGTGCGGCCCACCTCGTCTCTCTGGGTTTAAGCTAATCTGCCTCATGCTCCGCTGATATCTGCGCTCGGCTGTGACGTCGTGGTGACGGCCAACCAGTTGTGGTTCAGACCGGCTGGTCCAGAGTCCAGGAAGAAGATGATTGAGAGGGAACCTTCACACATCTGTTCCAAGCCAGGATCATGTCCTCTGCTATTGGAACTGAAGCTTGCGTCTCTGCTGGGAGAGTCTAAATACACGCTCATCAGCGGAGGGGATGATAATCTGGTTTGTTTTGCTCACTCTGCATTTAAATGTTCCTTCATTTGCTCAGTGGAGAGTGACATCTAAAGTCCCGAAGCGCGTCGATTCCCAAAATTGATTCCCCCGTCACTCTGTTTAACAGACAGCGCCTGAACACCTCACTCAAGCTAACTTTTAGCCATGTTTTCATTGAAATGTGCATGTGAAGTGATATATGGCAGAATTCTTGCCTGTGAAAACAGGAGCAGTTGGAGGAAGTGGGCAGCTGAGAGCTGAGAACATCACACCATGAAGATCCCACAGTGTGGTCATGAATGCGGGTTAGAAGGTTATAATGAGACGGCGGAATATCAGTGGATTCTTCCACCACTGTGTGTGAGCTCTTGCTCAGCTTCACAAACAAAAGCAGCCACTATAACTCCGTTAGCCTGAATACAGACTGAAATATTATCATACTACAGCTGGAAATGCTCCCGTCTGCTGAATTATTAAACATCTGAGTCTGTTGGTATTTGTTGCTCAAAAAGACCCAGAAGTAAAGTTCTCCCCTGAAATGAGCATTTCGGATCTATTTATCTGTTTATTAGAGTCTAACTTTGATGACTGACTTCATTCCCTTTGTGGGAAAAGCCTCTTTATTCAGTTTTATTCAGTAATGTTCTAAATAACAACAATAACAATCACTTTCCCAACATTCTCCCAACTTACATGTGCGCATTAAAAGCAGGTTCAGTCATGAACACTGAGATTTGTGGCACCATTTGATTTGAATTTCAAACTTTCTCGGTTCCTAATGTGACCCCAGCTCCTGCTTCCTCCCCCAGACTGCAGAGGAGCTCATGAGAGGTGGTTTTTACCTCCAGGTTAACACCTCACGTGTTTGCTAACTAGCAGCCACTAGCAGTGTGACTGCTGCTTTAGTTTAGCTTCCCCAGATGTAACATGGGCCGTTTTAGAGTGAGGTAACATAGTAGCAGAGCAGCAAAAAGCCTCATTGTAGATCACAAATTCCTGCACAGCAACGATCTAAGGACATACAGCTGACGGCAGGCAGCCAAGGCTAGCAGAGCATCACGAAATGGAGCAGAATAGACGTAAAAAGACCATAATCAGATCAGAGACGCGCAAACAGAGAGAGCAGCGGGATATATTTAGGCTACAACTGAGATATCTCTGACTTACAGACAAGAGTGAGAATCAGCACAATCAATATTCATCTGGAGGGAAGATCCACGAGCAGAGATGGTTCTCGGAGCAGCTGTGGAGCTGAAAGCGCACGTACGGATGTGAAGGACAGGGAAATTACCGGGGTTGGAGACCTTTTTCCTTCTATTTTAATCAGAATTCCCCCGTCTGTCAAGAGTTTTGCACTCATGTGTTGACGTTAATGTAATCAGTCTTCACGTGCGTCGCCCTTCGCTGTCACCTCTGACCCCCGATGTCAAGGTCAGCTCAGGAGGCACGTTCACGCCGCGTCTGTTGCCATCTCTCGGAGGAACGTCGCGAATCTGTGCGGGAATGATGTGAGCTTGACTGGCGACACGATGGTGTTGAATCGATGCGCGCGGCCATCGGGGGCAGGGATGTTATGGATTATTAAAACTGCAGGGTGAGGGGTCGCGTCGGCGGGCAAGGTGAGGGCTGCGACGCCGACGCGGGGATCCTTCGCTCCACACGCCAGCCTGTTTTCAGACCGTGGAAATCACCCAAACCGACGGGCGCTAATAAGCTGCGAGACAGCGCTAGAGCAGCCGCTAACATTTACAGCGGGGCGAAGTTAAACAGGCGTAAAGATCACGGCTACTTGTGTTTCCAACCTCTTCACAGCGAGCTCAGGTGGGGCCCGACTTTGTTAGCAGACATAAACGAAACCTTCAGCATTTCCTCTGTGGGAATCAGGTTTTCACATGCTAACGCCAGCACTGCAGCTTTAGCCGTACGTAACCATGCAGACGGGCAGCTCTGGATCTGCTCCTTTAATACTCAGTTTTACATGATGACTTGCTTTTATTGTCGTGTTTCAGTCCCTGCTTCAGGTCTCCTCTGCGATGTCGCCCAGCATGAGCTACTTGTTCCGGCGTTGAGGCGTTGGACGTGCATGCAGACGCGCAGGCGGGCTGATCCACGGGGAAATTCAGGGACCGAAGACTTCTGGGGGTCACAAAGAGAGAAATGCTGTCATCCACAGGAGTGGGACCTTGTGCTCGCACTCCCAGGGGGAGCTCTCTGCGAATGCCAAACAAGAGCAGCAGGAATACCTGGACGGCAGCGGGAGTGGGAACGCTGGAAAACTCCCATGTTTGCTGGAGGTCCTGCTCAATAATACATGCTTGTGTGATTGGTAACAAGCGGCAGCTCTGCAGAGGCACCTGTGCGCATCATAGAAGGATATAAAACATTGATATACTGCGTTTATCACACATCCGGTGAGGAAAGAAGCTAAAAGTGCTGTTTAATGGGTGGAGGTATCCATGGAGACACGCTCAGTCCCGCTTCCTGTTGGTAAATATTAACTTCACACTGTGTTGTGCTGTTTATTGGCCATCATTGGGTCTCCGACGTGGACTGATTGGTGGTTCTGCTAAAGCCTGTCGCTCCAGGAAATTTGCTGAATTAGAGAGGAACTCTAATGAGGGACTCACACTCTGAGGAACGTATGCCAGCGTGAGCCTCCCTCCACGTTCCCCTCTTTAATAGAGCGGACAATGAGAGGCGTCTCCCTCAATGTTCTGATCTCATCATCATCTTTGCTTTTGTGGTGGCACTAAAGAGGCGCCGCCGAGTCATTTCCATCCAAATGGCTCCTTTCACACGAGGCTGAAGATTTAATATTTGATCACTGAACCTTCCCAACCACTGTTGCTCCCCTGCAGATGTTAGCGAACAAAAAGGAAGGTGGGGTGAGTAAAGGTGGAGCGACTGGTGCCCTCGCTGTTAAACACGGTGGAGCTGTGCACGGCGGAGGTGCATGTGAGGAGTGACAGGAGCTTTGGTGCTGAATGCTCCAGGGATGCAGATTTCCAGCATGTTGGTGTGAGGTGATGGTGAAAACCTCCGTGAAGGGACGATTCTGGGATGGATCCACTAACAAACCTGTTGTTGTTGAAGAGAGTGGCAGTAAACGACACTGTCAGCGTGGAGACATCATTACTGCGGACAGTAATTAAGTCTGCCTGATGAATTTAGATTAATTAAAACCCCTACAGTCTCTGCCTTCATTACATGCAAAACACTTTTTCTGACAGTTTCAATTAGATGATTCGATTTGGAGGGAATGATTCCTGCCTGTTTGTCACGTGTATCAACCCATGTTGGTTTAAAAAAGCTGTTTTCTCCGTCTCTCCCTCCGCTCGGAGTCCCCGGAGAACGCTGGTGAATCGATACCATTAACACCAACCCGTCGCTGGTGTTACAGCTCGTCTACAGGCAGCGAGACAACCAAAACGGGAACGCTGCGATGGTCTCCACCAGCTCCCACCCTTGAAGAAACAGCATGTGAGCCTGGAGGACGGCCGTCTTCATCCTCTTAGGTCCCCTTGAGGTCCACCCAGAGGACAGATGTCCTCGGACTCCTGCTCACCAGCCTCCCCCTGTTCACCAGCCTCCCCCTGCTCACCAGCCTCCCCCTGTTCACCAGCCTCCCCCTGCTCACCAGCCTCCCCCTGTTCACCAGCCTCCCCCTGTTCACCAGCCTCCCCCTGTTCACCAGCCTCTCCCTGCTCACCAGCCTCCCCCTGCTCACCAGCCTCTCCCTGCTCACCAGCCTCCCCCTGTTCACCAGCCTCCCCCTGACCGCCTGCACCTGGAGGACAAAGGTCACTCAAAGGTCAAAAGAGGTTTAGCCAGAGAAGACGGACGGTTTGAAAGAGGCAAGAGTTGAAAACCAACCTCTGCTGTCGTGGTGTCGCAGCTAACTGGCTAACTGGCTAACTGGCTAACTGGCTAACTGGCTAACTGGCTAACTGGCTAACTTTAAACCCAGTTGCGCTAAGTTAGCTTCGCCACGTACACATTCATTACCGCAGCTTTTTTTCTGATTGCTCTTTGACCCCTGGATGTCATGACACCTGTATGTTCCTGTTCCCGGGGTGGGTTCAACGCACGGCTTCACGTGCACGCGCTGCTGCCCAGATTTAGCTGCTAAGCGTCACCTTTGCGGCGGAAGACAAAGGAAGATCCAGTTTCGCTCGCTGCTACGGTTTGGTGCACATCACACTGCAGATGGGTTTATCTGAGCACGGAGGAGGGAGGGAGGGGGGGGCGCTCTCCGGCTCCCTTCCTCGCTCCCGTCCCTCCGAGTCTCCGGCTCCCTTCCTCGCTCCCGTCCCTCCGAGTCTCGTCATTCCGCGGCTCCTCCCTCCACCTTGCTGTTCTCCAGAACCCGTCCCTTCAGCTGTGACTGTCTGACTCTGTCCTCCTCCCTCCCTCCCTCCTTCCTTCCTTCCTTCCTTCCGCCTCAGTCTCTCAGCCTGGCTGACATCGGATACACCCACCTCGACTCGCTGTGTGAGCCACATGCGTCAGCTTGTGTGCACGTGCGCTCCCTCAGCTGGCAGGAAGGACTAATAAAGTGCTCTGGACTTGGATATCCGATGATTTCTATTTGCCCAGTTGCCATATTTGAGCAACAGTGCAAAACCTAAGTCCCCTCCTCTCTGCGCAGCATCTTGATGGAATCTCCGATCCCTTGGAATTAGTGAGCAGTCGCTGTGGGATCCAGCCGGCAGTTTCAGGATTCCCGTCCCCTCCGTTCTGGTAAGGAAGCGTCTTTCTTCCCTTCATCTTCCCACCTGATCCACGTCTCACAGTGCATCGACAGGCGCCCGGCGTGGAGCTTTTTAGGACGGGGAGAAGAGGAAGACGAGGGTGGGCTGCCCGGGGATGGAGTCTGGAGAAGAGAGGGGAGCGGGAATGTGTGCCAACACCAGCAGCATCGCTCGGGCTGCCCGGGGCTGCAGGGAGAAACGGTCCACTATTGATCTGCCGTTATTTTCAGCTCCCAACCCTCAGAGACAACTTTGTGCGGTCTACCTGACAGAGCAGTGAGTGCGGGCCATCTGCTCAGACACCTCAGGGTGCTTTAAAGCAGCAGATAACTGGATTCATCATGCATGAGGATCCACTCTGGGGGGGGGGGGGGGGGGCTGATGCCGTATTATAATGGGCTCAAGACGCTGTCGCACAGCGGGTGGGGATTACAATCCCTCCTTTGATGCTTCTTTGCATATATGCAGGTATTATCACAGAGTTCACCTCAGCTGAAGTGGAAGGAGAAATTACCCCCCCCCCCCCCCCCCCCCCAATCCTCTGATGGGGCCTCTTGGCGTCCACACTGGCTGATTTCTGAAGCGCTAATGTACAAATTCTCAATTAGACAAAGCTACTTTTGTGGGGACCAAACATGACTGTGCACCTGTCAGGGGTTGTTATCAACCCCGACCCTGAGAATACCCCCCCCCCCCCCTAAAATCCTCTCTTTGTCGGAGGACTGAGGTGAAGTTGCTATTTTCATCACTGCTTTTGCATAACAGATCGGCGCCTCTCCCTTTTATCTTCACCGCTGTCTTGTTATTAATTCTTTGCTCCTCTTGCCTGGTGAACTCTGCAGGGAGACGGTGTTGGGGGGGAGTGGCGGGGGGGGGGGGGGGGTGATCGAGAGGAGTGGGGGCTGGAGGGATGAGATTGGACGGTAGGGACGGGGACAAAGGCACAGAGATGGTTAGCGTGAATAAGATGCCAGAAAGATGTGAGAGCTGCTCTTGTGCTCAGGTTCTTATTGGGGCGGGGCGGGGAAGGGGGGGGGGGGTGCGGGGGACAGGGAGGGGGGTGAGGAGCATGTGATAGGCCGTGGCCTCTGTTTCACACATGCCTGGCTGCGTTTGCTGTGAGCGACATCAATATTTATCACGTTTCCCCTTCCAGAGAGCGTGATAACGGCCGGGGCTGGAAAAATAATAAAAGATAAATCCAATTAGCTCAGCTCGGGTCGACCCTCCGTCTGTTGCGGTTCGAATCCCCTCGCAGCACCTGGGCAAGGTCAGCTGGGTCAGCTGGAGCCGCTGGGTCAGCTGGAGCCGCTGAATATTGAAGGAATGCTTGGTTTTCCCCTAAACTGAAGAGCTTTTCTCATTTATGCGGCATCACTTTGGCTACATTGTTATTGATGTGATATTATTTGCAGATCTGATGAACAGATCAGACATTTTCAGTCAGATTAAGTACAGCAGAGATTTACGGCTTTTGAGCGATTCCTTTAAATTTGACTTCACTTTTATTTAGTGAAAGCTTTATGAGGGTTTTAAGGCAGATTGACTAATAAGTATCCCAGAATGCATCACTCTTAAATTCAGCTATGATAATCCACTTATTGGAATCATTTATTTTGCTAATTAAATAAGTGCACCCCCCCCCCCCCCCACACACACACACACGCACGCGCACACACACACACACACACTCTTTATGTAGACATTGCAGGAACTTGCTTGCGTAGGTGGTCCACCAATGCTGAAGAGGACGTAGCTTCCTTCTGGTCAGTGGTTGTCCTCCTGGAGCCTGCCGGGGGGTCCAGATCAGCATAGAAGCGTCCACAAGCCGTTGTTGGGTTCCTTTCTCCTGGAGGTGTGTGCATCAAGTGCACCAGAGTGGAGGATTTGCTATGGTTGGCTCCATAATGCTGCACTTTATGTTGGACCTCCCCATATGATGGTCTTTGATGTAGTTGATGGTCTTTGATGTAGTTGATGGTCTTTGATGTAGTTGCCCATAAAGCATCTGACAGGGCAGCTGACTGCCAGGCATCTGGATGTGGCCTTTGTTTGGCTCCATGCAGATTTGTCGCTGTGGAGAACACGATCCCGCCAGGTCAACATCCTTCAGCACCGAGGCGGTGGGTCTGACATCGATAAACCTCCCAGGCTCCCGGTGGGACGGGGGGGTAGAGACCTTACGTACGACATGACCTCAGCTTTTTTGTGTGTTGATCAATAGACCTAACGAGCGGTTAATGGAGGACATCTATCTGCATGGTGGATGTTGCTGACCAGTGTCTTGGTCCACTTCTACGTCCATATGGGGGAGACGGGTGCAGTGAAGGTCAGAAGGTTCAACGCAGCAGATGATGGATATGAAACGGAGGTTTTGGGCAGCAGGAGGAGCTCCCCACAGAGAGCACTGCTGAAAGAGACTTTAGCTAAAAGAAATGAAATGTCGCGTGTGAGAGGAAAAGAGACAGAGACATTTTGAAGATGATGATGATGATGATGATGATGGTGGTGGTTAATTATCACCAGAAGGGTCCGAAATGT
This sequence comes from Takifugu flavidus, assembly GCF_003711565.1. Classification (NCBI taxonomy): domain Eukaryota; kingdom Metazoa; phylum Chordata; class Actinopteri; order Tetraodontiformes; family Tetraodontidae; genus Takifugu; species Takifugu flavidus. Next base: position 5,476,446 of record NC_079532.1, read on the forward strand.
GAACTTAATATCTCTGGACAGTGATGGAGAGGGGAAATAAACTTTAAGGGCTTTCTGAAGACTTAGTTCGATCCTAATTTTATTCATAAGCCCTAAAAACTCGGCTTAATCGGAGTTTCACGTGGTCCGATTGTGCGTGCGTGAAGACACCTGATGCAGTTACAATTTATGAGTTAACGTGTGTATTCACGCGCCAACGCAAAGCTTAATACGTGTTTTTTTCCTTGTTTGGAAAGTTGTAACAAAACTAAAAATCCAGTCTCATAATCTGGTGAGCTGTGGCAGGATTTACCCCCCCTCCCCCCACCCACTGAAACTGTGTGTGTGTGTTAACACTTTGTAAAGAGTTTGCAACAGTTTGTGAAGGTGTAACTTCAGCATGATGCACATCAAAAGGGGATTCAGTTCTTTCCAGTCATGAAAGTCTGCAGCGTCAAATTCTGCATACGCCCGGAACATCAAGGCTGTTCTTTCAGGATTAAAACGTGGATTTAGCCAAACTCTGCCTCGCCAACCTGTTTGAAGCACCGAGGTGTGGACAGGAGGAGCGGAGACGCCCGCCGTCAGATGTTTGTTGACTGCTGACTGCGGGGGAATCGGGCTTCATAAATGCATTATGGGAGGACAGGAACAGGAAGTTAGAACGGAATGGGGGGGGGGGGGTGAGACTTACATGATCGGAATATTCCATCCCAAAAATTAGCCTTCAATGTCAAGTTCAATTATTTATTGATCAAAACCAAAAGGAAAATCGCTGTTATTTGAAAGTGTGAGGAAAATATCACCCCGCTGCGATATGAGCAATGTACATAAGCACAAGCTGCTGTTAGCGAGGTTAGCAGGAGACGCTCGGGCCTTCGTTCAGTGGGTAAAAGCTGGCGGTGCAGCGGGTGACAGTGGCTGAGTCACGGGGCTTGTGACTGGCGGTCCACCCACAGCCAGGAAGTGTTTCCGCCCATCACCAAATGAGACGTTAACGGCTAATTTTTCCCTCAACCTCTGAGGCAATTATTCTCCAGACAGTTAGCATGTAGCGGCCATTACCGATAGAGGCTCTCGATCCACCGTGATGCATGAAATGAAGTTGGCAAATTTGTCGCGCGGCTGAAGTAGCGTGAGGGGGTTCGTTCAAGAGCCCCCTCACACAGCCTTAAAAGAACCTGATGAACTAACTGTGGTTAGAAATGTTACGGTTTAATAAAGTGGATGTTGTTATTGACGATGCAGGATCATATCACCAGTAATCGCGACATTATTGTGAGGAGGATTCTGTTTGTCTGTGAAGATCTGGAAACATCCGCGGGGACGAGAACATCAAACCTTCTTTAATATATCAAACAGTCCGAACATTGTAATGTGGAGATGCGTCTGGCTAATTTGATCCCTCCTTAACGAACTCTGGCTCCTCTTAAACAGATTCGTGCTTGCTATAAATACGGGGCCTCACCGCTGTGTTGCTTGTATTAATCATCATGTGAGCATCATTATTGGAAAATTCACTTTGATGCACATGAATAATGGATGCCTACACTTCCTGTGCTGTGTGTACACATCCAAAAATGGAGGCACGGCGGCCGACTCCGCTTGCGTTCATTAAAATCCCATTTGGGAAAAGAAAGCATCAGCTTCCTTTCTTGTGCATCACAGGGCGGCGTAACAATGTCGACGCTAGAGCGAAACCAAGCAAAAGCTTCTGACTCGCGGAGGAACGGGAGTGATGTCTGCCACAGAGGAGACGACTGCGCTTGCTAGCAGCCGGCTGCTTTGTTTCATTACCGACGGCTGAAAGGACAGACAATACGGCCGCACTCCAGCTCATTAGACTTTATTTGATTACTGGCACATATCTATATGTGACTATAGAGGAGGCTCTGAGGGAGACGAGGGGGAGGGGCTTGTTTATTTTTAGCTTCAGTCTGAAACTGTAGCTCCTAATGGTCCTGCATGAAACTGGAGGAGGAGGAGCAGGAGGAGGAAGAGGGGGAGGAGGAGGAGGAGGAGCGGAGGAGGAGGAGGAGGAAGAGGAGGGGGAGGAGGAGGAGGAGCGGAGGAGGAGGAGGAGGGGGAGGAGGGGAAGGAGGAAGAGGAGCGGAGGAGGAGGAGGAAGAGGAGGGGGGAGGACCAGGAGCGGAGGAGGAGGAGGAGAGGAGGAGGGGGGGGAGAGGGGGAGGAGGAGGAGGGGGAGAGGAGGAGGAGGGGGAGGAGGAGGAAGAGGAGGAGAGGAGGGGGAGGAGGAAGAGGAAGAAGAAGATGGAAGGAGGAGGAGGAGGAGCGGAGGAGGAGGAGGAGGAGGAGGAGGGAGGAGGGGGAGGAGGAGGAAGAGGGGGAGGAGGAGGAGGAAGAGGAGGAGAGGAGGAGGGGGGAAGAGGGGGAGGAGGTGGAGGAAGAGGAGGGGGAGAAGGAGGGGGAGGAGCAGGAGGAGGAGGAGGAGGATTGCCTCCACCCATCCTCACCTTTAGCCTCTGCCTTCATTTGCTGATGCATAAATCATTCAGATGCTAAACTTGTCAGCAGTTCAAAACTTGCACGTTTATCCACGTCAGTAACTTAAGATGTTTGATCCACCATTTGAAAGAGCCACATTTAGCAGGAACAAAACAGCGCAGGGCTAAAATTTCATATTTAGAGACAGAAAAGTGCAACTTTAAGCTCAATTTGAATCTAATCACATGACATTTTGCCCCCCTCCAGCCGACAGTCAGACCTACGCTGAATAACAAAACATTACATTTAGTTACACGTGTGTGTGTGTGTGTGTGTGTGTGTGTGTGTGTGTGTGTGTGTTGGGGGCGGGTGTTTGGGAGGGACCATCCCCATAATGGCCACCACTGGATTATTTCCCAGCCCTCCCAGTCCTGGAGTGTGAGCCACAATTGCCTGAGAGTGAAAGCACTGACAATATTTATGACTATCATGGATGAATCACCCAGAACTCTATTTTTGGATCCAAGCAGCAGGGAATGGCTGGTGAGAGGGGATCGTGGGAAATTTGTTACTTATAATTCATTATGTGGTTTACTGGAGCTGGAGAGGAAACATGGCCTGAGGTTTCAGAGACATTAAAGAGATCTACAAGAAAACAGTAAAGTCACCGCTTGTGTTGATGATGGAGTGATTATTATCATTATTCTTATTATTATTATGGTGTTTATTAGTGCTCTTAACCTTGATTTGACGCAGAAGTTGTTTTTATTGTCACAGGAATAAAGTTGTGCACAGGTTTTGAAGGCAACATTAGCGGCTTCATGGATCCACGTCTCGTTTGACAGCATCTTTCTGCAGAACGGCGTTTAAACAAAGAGGAGCCTCGCACGCACACGCGTTCACAATGACACTCGTGTTGGGAGGGAAAATATCATGCTGAGGCTTTGTGTTTGTAATTTGGAGTTTTTATCTGCTATCTGCAGCTTTCTGGGAAAACACACTGACACTTCATCTGGTGCCACTTCAGCCGCAGACACAAGGGTACGAGAACCTGACATGCATCTGAACCCAGAGGAGCTCATGGTGACCGTAACAAGTCAGGTGACAACTGCGAGACTGGACAGGAAGTAACAGTTCCAGACTTTTAGGGCACACTAGGCAATCATAGCAGGCCCAAGCACGTTTGGCTAGCAGAGCAGATAATGGAGCACAGCACTGACGCTTGCCCTCTCGAGAGACTGAATGGAGGATCAGTCACATCTATACAGTGGGCGAAGAGGCAACTGCTTGGCTGAAGGACTTTATATCCACTGAATAAATGAATAAATGTAGCTAGCATGAGCACTAGCATGAGCACGAGCCCGGCACCCTTGCCTGGCTCGGTGCGGATGGAGGGGATTTCTCCAGATTTCTTGTATGTTGCTCGTGTGGAACTCTAGGTCCTCTGTCCCGATGACTTCACTGTCGTTCAGGTGAGTCTGCAGGTTAAATTTCTGCTTCTTGTTCATAATAATTAGAAGAAAACCTTCATCCCCGGTTCAGGTCTCAGCGGGGGCTTTGAATTCCCCCTCAGCATCGCAGACGCTCGACAGGAGGCTCCCTGAGATATTTTGTGCCAGTCAGTCTGGACTCATCAGTTGTATCATCGTTATCCTCTTCGGCTTCACTGGTGAAAGTGCAGAGATGGCGGCGGTGGGAGGATCCACCTGATAGCTTATACAGCCTGCTCGCTCAAATGAAATGAGGCAATATGTATGCTGTTTGTAGTCGCCAGCAAGCAGCAGAAAGTGGGTTATTTTATCAGCACATCTTGACTGCATTTGTGTCTGACTCTGTCTATTACCGATAATGTGAGGGAGCAGCGCGGCGTTTTTTGCAGCGCACACAGGTCAGTTTAAAAAGGTGCTTGGCGCTCAGGAAACGCAGACCTGCGCCGCAATCTCCAGCCCGCCTCTCCGTGTGCACACATGAAAGGCGGGCGCGTTCGTCGTAGGTGGCAGTTGGTGACGAGTGCCGCCGCCCGCTGGGATGAAGTGAACCTCGCGGCATTACAAGCACTCAGCCTCTGCTCTGGCAGGAAGGGGGGGCTGTCAGAGGTTAAGAGAGGGGATTACCGCGGGAAAAAGGGGTCCGAGAAGGAGGAGAAACTGCTGTCATCGGCTGTAACAACCTTAAGTAGGCCAGGCTCAGGTGAACTTTCCAAACTAAAGCCAAATTGGAAAAAGGCCCAGAGAGTGGAGAGTAGCCCTTCGCCCATGTGGAGGAGAGAAATGTTACATCAAGGTTCTGGAGATTAATGTTATCCTTTTATTATTATATAACAGGTTAGAGTAGAAAATGACGCACAAATGTGGCACGTCAAAGTAACAGCTCTAGTGGTGTTGGAAAAAAGCTCAGGAAATGAATTATTATATTATTATTCTACATGTACTATCATCAAACTGATTAGCATTAGCATGAAGAGACCATAAATTAATGCTAATTCAACTGCATTCTCATATACAGGTAAAACATCATCATGTGTGCTGTTCCCATTTGAAATATGCAAGTACTACCAAGTACACTCCAAGTGTCCCGATGTGTCCTTACTCCACCCATTTCCTGATGTATTGTGTGGACTCCGGACAGCTAGTTATCCCACAATGCATTGCGTCTTCAAGTGTGTCCTCCAAAAGCTCACAAGTGTGTACTTAAGTCTTAAAAAGTGGGAGGAGAAAATGATGGAATCTGACAGAAAAATGTGTGTTATCCAACACGTTTGACACGTCGGCCTGTTGTCCACGTGGCGGCGTGTCAGTATTCAGAGGAGCCGCCTACTCAACTCTCACTGACGTTTCATTTGCAACCAAAATGAGGCGAACCTTGTGCGAAGGCTTTGCCCCCCAGCTCTTGGACTCGTGCTGTAGGAACAGATCACTCTGTAGGTTTACAGGAGCTACAACCGTTAATCATTCCAACAGTGGCACTTTTACAGCGTGGCACCATCCACCAAGACACTGAATGCTTAAAAAGTTGTCACAAGCAATTAAAAGTCAAATTGGAGCCACCTTTTGAGAGGGTCTTCAGGGTGGAAGCAGGAGGAAATGACAAAAGTCAGGTCCAATTCCTCCAAGTGCAGTTGGATAATGGTTTGGGTCCAACTGAGAGCGGTAGAACCGTCCTGTTTATGAGATAAGAGCCGTAAAAGTGCAGTCAAAACGTACGTTTCACCCGTGAGTTTTCATCTCCTCTGAAACGACTTGACTTAGTTTCAAACAGCTTGTGAGGTCTTCCTGATGTCCTGTCCTCTCCAGAAGCAGCTCCAGCAGTGGCCAAAACTTCAGTTACTGCAAATTGTTTTTCCAGGCTACAAACTGGCAGCATAAAAATGGATTTGTCTCCGCTGGCCGAACGCACTCATTGATTGGGACTTTTGGGGGATTTAAACAAGATCAGCTCCAGCTCAGCTGGTCCCCTAGAAGTGTGACAAACAGCAAACACAACTGATAACTAAATCACTTTAACATTGAAGTTAAGACGTTTCCAACATTTTATTAAAGGTGCAAATTGGTGTTGTAAAGATAAGATAACAAGATTAGGATTAAAGGGTGAGTAAGCAATAAAACAGATTCCCTTAAGAGTATTTTTTTAATCTTTAACAAAACCAGGCTTTATTGTGCAAACTGCAAAATAAAGGACAACTATTTAACCACCACAGGGAATTTTCCTGTTTCAGTTCAACTAATTCTGGCCTTGATATTATTTATGGTTGTGCTGGCTAGTTTAGCACTGCTGACTTTAGTTAGCAGTCTTTAGTTAGCAGCAACTCTTCTGGTCTCTACACGTCATGGGGGTGTAACGCTGATCGGGATTGGTCAGAGAATTTAAGTGGGCGTGGTTAAAGCCGAAAATTGGAGATGTCATGCAGATGTTTACGTGGATAGAGTGAAAATATCGAAGACACTTAAAGTCGAGAAAAGAGGGAAAAAGGTTGAAGATTCCATGTGAACGTTCGAAGCTTTTGCTTCAGAGCCGTAAAGATGAAGTAGATCTACTCCGTTTCATCGGCGCAAGGCTCATGGGGAGGTACTCAGACAACACAGATTTACTATCTAATTGCTTCCCTCAGACAAACAACTCGGCGTGTTCTCCTAAAGCAAATCTGCTGCTGTATTTACTCGCATCTGCGGCTGATGGAAGATAGAACTGGAGGATCTTAAGGCTTCCGGCTGTGTTGCCCACAGCTCGTAGTGAAACTACAGTTAGCTGGAAACGCAAGATGGCATTAACGAGGCGAGGGCGGGCTGTGATTTGAGCTGATGCCACGTTGTTTTTAGGCACTCGGACTGCTCTTCGTAACGATTATGTTCTCATTTAAAGCAAACCACTGAAGAAAGGAAACCAAGTTTGAGCGAGAGGAAGCGTCACTGTGAGATCACGCGTTCATATCATTTTATTCCAAGAAAGAGAAATAAAAATAGAGAAAGACGTCATTTGTCTGCACTAAACACTCGCGTGGGAAGAACAAAAATCCCCTCCTGGTGCGTCAAAGGCAGACGCTGTTTTCATTTGGAGTCACCTTGCTGCGTAGAGAAAACATTAACGCAGCCACGATATTATTACCTCTGCTCAATCTCCCCAAATGTGTCCGTCTTTGGTGATGCTATCACTCCCCCGGTGGATTATCTACCTTTGCCTGTGATCTGGAAGTGCTTTACGATATCAATTTGCCTGCTGTTTCATTTCTGCAGGAGACATTAGCAGCTGCTTAAAACACTCAGGGAAGCTGCTTCTTTATTCATACCAGCCCGGGCGACGCTAGTCGTTTGGTAGGAGAGGGGTATTTTATTGGTGATAAAAGATTTGCACGAGCGAGCGCCTGTGATGGTCTGTCATGTGAAATATTGTAGTCATGGGCAGCCTGACGTGTTGCTGCAACTCAGCGTTGCTCTTCTGGTTCTGGCGTGTTTGGCTGAATATCTTCAAATAAATTATTGGTTTCCATGAAGCTGCACAGAGATGAGCAAATTTAATAGTCTTTTGTGCCTAATAAAGGACAGTATAATCCACCCAAATGTGCTCTTTATGGGATATTTGGGTGTGACAGGCTTGACATTAATTTGATAAAACCCCAAAGCTAATTTCTTTATACCTCTTAACAAAGGAACTTCCTCTTTAGCCCACGCTAACCCCTGATAAGGACACTTGTGTCTGCTCATGTCACATCAAGCTCACTTTTCGTGTCACCTTTTGATGTCATCCTGGATCATGAGGATCAAGGATCAAACCCAACCCGCCGGCCCTTCACGTGATTATACCCCTTGTTGGAAGTTTTGTTTTAGTTTTCTCCTTACCTTAAACGTAGCTTTCACCTCATTATTTGTCTCCTTACTGAGCAAAGATCCTCGACCGGATCTCGGAATTTCTGAAGCTGCCTGAAAAGGACTAGTAAATATTTCAACGCGTACAAGCCCACGTGAGCCTGGTCCTGCTCAGGGTTTCTTCCTGTTCAAATCCTAAATCTGACACGGCCGTATGTGAAGTCATGGCAGGAGCCCTCGATGAGCCTGTTAGAACAAACATGTCATTGTCTCCTCATCTGGACCTGTGGGGTTGTTAATACTGTCAACAATGATGTGGGGGTGGGCGTGGGGGACTAATAGGATGGAGTTATATTGGCTGAGAGGAACCACTCAGCATTCCAGCTGTGTGGGGGCAGCGTGGGATGGCTGATGTTGGCTCCAGCAGCACCGAGTGTCAGCCTCGGCCTACCTGTGGCCGGTTTCATCCTCCTTCCTGCTTATTTATTTATACATCTTGGGTCCACTTCTTATTCTCTGACAGAACCAGAGTCCCAACGAGTGGGAGTTCTGCTGCAGAGGCTTAATTGATTCCTCTTCTAAACAATAAACACTTCTCAGTGACCCACATGTGACTTATTGATTTACACCCCCCCAACCCCCTGTTGAAGCCCCGCCCCCCTTCCTCGGGCCTGAGTTTACTGAATTATCAGGGATCACATGGAGCGCTGCTATCCTTCTGATCTACAGCCCCGACCAAAGGCCCTTGACCTTTGAAGGAGATTTTCATCACAGGGACGTTCATTTTCTCTTTGTGATTGGCTTTGATGTTTACTTAAAGGGATGTGCATTTTATTTAGAAGGCATATAAATATAAAGCACAGATAAACCTGCAGCCGGAGCCCCAAAACAAGCAACGGTGTCAAGAAAACTTCGCTTTGAACAGGAAGAAATCTTAAGCGGGACTGGACTCACATGGGGTTCAAAGGAAAATTAAGACGATGTGATAAAGAAAATCAGCCTTTATATTAGGAGCACTGCGGCTGACTTTAAAACAAATTTTACTTTTTGTGGTTGTTTACAGTTTCCTGTTGTCATGTTGGAAAAAGTTGCACATATTGTCGTTTCCTCCTTAGCGTGATGTTGATGGCTGTCCTCTGGTGAATAAGCGGCCTAACCCCTCCAATCAGCTCCACATGGAGTAATTGCTTTGTCATTTCTCCCCAGAATGATTACACTCAGCGGGTTTCATTCATTCCAATCAGACGCCGCTGCCACAACGGCGTTGGCACGTTGGAGCCCACCGCTCTCCTGATATGTGATTAAAATAAAAAAGAATAAAATTAGAAAGCAAGTAAAATGTTGGATTTTGCCACTTTTGGATACAGATTAAAATAAAACACAAAGTTGCCAAAAACCCATTTCAACTATGTCGTCATGCTGTGTTAACATGAACTACCTTGATTAGAAAGTAATAATAAAAGACCTTTGAGCACATATGGATCAACATGAAGTCATTGCTTCACCCCCCCCAGGGGCTTCCTGGCTCAAGGGGAAATCTGAGGACAGGTTTCTGTGCCTCTGGCATGGTGGCGCCCGGTCCTGGGCTCCGACACAAACCGCACGCTTAATTAGTCACACCTCATTCATCCGGCTGACTCAAGGTCATTGGAGTAATTATGTGCAGGTGGGGACGGTTATGCTAATGCAGCGGCGTGAATGGCGTCTGCCGTCGTTGGGTTCCAACGCTAGTGACAAAGGAGGCTGGATTCAGGCCTCGGCGCCGCCGCTTTCACATATGATGTCTTGTTGTAGGTCGGTGCGAGTTTGCTGAAGCCATTTTAAACAGACTGTACAGGAACAATAAGTGGCTAATGATAAATGTGTGCATCCAAGAACGCGGCCACATATGAGCCAGACGGACTGTGGTGTGTTTCCCCGTCCGACCCCAGGAGATGCAACGCCGGCCTCGTCGACGTCGCTTTCCAATGTCCACACAGCGACTTATCGGAGGGCCCGGTCCATTAGTTCACGGACTGAATTACCAATATTTGCAGCGTTATCTGTGGTTACCGGGACCAAGTTGTTTGTCCTCGCAACTCCCACGTGTTCGGTCACCTTTGGCGAACGCACACATCTCACATTTGGCTGCATATTCCATTTGATGGGGAGGTATGAGGAATCCCACAGGCTCAAAGGTGTCTTGAAAAACAGTGGCAGCCTTAAATCGGACCGTTCACGACAACAATCGGGGAGACAGTGAGCTGGCACCCTCCTCTATAAACGCCAGATATAGATATGAGTCAGTGTTTAGAAAGTTTCCCTTTAAAGTCCCCAAAGCAAAAAATCCTGAAGTGTAAATTTAGACACGGCATATGGTGAGCATCAGATAGTGGGTCCAAAACTAACACAACACACACCAACAGCATTCTGAATGCTAACTGAAGGAGTAGGCACGGAGGCTGCGGGCATCTTTGGACTTTAAAAGGAAAATACCTCTGATGTTCTTGTGTCTCCATTTCACATTCATTATCGTGCAAAAGCTAAGCATTCCCAACATTCACAGGTATCGTTCCAGTGATGCGTGGACTGGCAGCCTCGTCTACCTGAAACTCCGACTCTGCCGCTCTCGTGTTTTAATCGCCGAGGTAATACCCCGAGAAGTGGGGCAACGGGGGTATTTCTCCTCTGTCGCCTCTGAATCGCTCGGCTTTGACATTTTCCAGCACTGAATGGATTCCAGAGGAGAAGGATGATTTCAACTTCAGGGGAATTTAATTTAGAAGCAGCCCCGATATAAGTTTTAGCACAATAAAGCCATTAGCTGACTGGAGCCCTTTTTTCTCTCTCTTGTAGGAACTGGTCTGTAACGGCGCCACTTCACACTACTTTAATCACTCCACTTCTATAGAAGTTCCAGCTGTAGTGCTGCTTTATTGCTGAAGTTTGATTGCGTAATGAAACACTTGTTATGGCATGTCTGACTTTAGTCTCTCTGACGCCGAGCTGCCGGATTAGCAGGTCCGCAGCCTTTTAATTAAAGACTAAAGCAGACAAAGGGAAAAGTGAGGCACAACAGCGGCTTGTCAATTATTTATTGACTTTTGACTCACAAAGTGCCTCTCATCCCTCCTACACACACACACACTCACACACGCACACACACACTGTGCACTATCCACACCCTTGGCCAGCGGCCCTCTGTCCCTAAACACCCCAAACTTTAACCCCTGAAGCCCTAAAGAGGCAATACTGGGAGTGTTTACATTATGAACAGATTATCACCCATGTTCACACAGGCTAAGAGTCATTCTTTGTAGAAAAATCATAAAATAAATATAAATATGAAAAAAAAAAAATATGAAAAAAGAAATAGTGGGATGTTCCTCACTATCAGATTCCATATGGTTCAATAGTGGCAATATTCCATAATGTGCTGTGTATTATGCATGGATATCATTTAATCATGCATAAGATTATATTTGTCATCAATAATTGGATTGATATTCATTCAAATGCCTCAATCAAACATGTCCGCTGCCTGTTGGATGACTTTCTTTGACAAATATACAGTTTTTGACATTCTAGTTCCTTCATGTTGCTTAAAGGTGCAAAATTGGAACTGAAATAACACATCTTAAATATGAATAATTCATATATTGATGATTTAGAGTAGGTTTTCATGTTGCTAAGGGGAGAAGCAAGATCCTACGTGTTTTATTAGTTTTCAATTTCAGAAGTCATCAAGTCTCCTTCTTTCTTTCTGCCAGCATATAATTAGTCAGGACTCCACTCGTCTGCTTTTTTCCCCTAAGAAAATGTACATTTGTGTTCTGTGTACCCTACTTCTGCTGTTTTCTCCTCTAGTTTCCATGGCAACATGGCAGGGAATGAAGGACGAGCTATTGGCTCCAAAGTTTCTCTCTGCACTAATGGAAAGGCTCCAGGAAGTGCACAGCTCTTCATGCTATAGATTAGTAAGGATGCTAAAGAGCAGTCATGCTAACCTTATCTACGTCCACATGCTACGTGTTCTTTTATATTTGCTCAAGAGAAATGAAGCAGTTACTGTGCTGACTGATGTGGCTGGAGGAGTTCAGACCCACGATAATGATCAGTTCTCCACTGTTAGATGTTGTTGTTGTGCTATTTATCAGAGGTGGAGGAGAAACCAAGCTGAAGTAAAGCGGGGCCACAGGTGAACGCGTCGTCCACCTGCTAGGACACAAATGTCGCAGTCCCAGCCGGAGCCTCTTCAGCTCACCATCAACTGTAACACATCTCCTTGTGCTCACTTGACTTCAAAAAGAAGAGGAGTGACCTCCGTGAGCCGTCTGTGCCAACTTTTCATCACAACTTTGGCTCCTGTCTCAGTTTCCCACATCTATATGTCGGCGTCGGTGTTTGTCCACCTGCCCAACGCGTGTTTGCACAGCAGCTTCTTCTGTTCTGCTGATATTGCCGTATGCATATATTGGAACGCGTCCTCTGAACCGGAGCCTGCTGCCGTCTCTGAGCGCATATGGGACATATGAAAATCCTTATTACTTTTTCAATGCCCACATCCGTGGACCTGTGGGATCTTATCGAGGTTCCCAGGATCCTGCAGGAAGCTGCAACGTAAATCTGGTAATAAACACGCCGGGAAACGTCCAGAAGTGCTGATTTTGAGCCTTGCCACAGAATAATAGCATCTGTAAGAGCTATACGTTTCAATTTAATAAAGAACGAGAGGCTGGACGACATCTGCTGCCTCCGACACAAAGGCCCAGTCGAATCTATCGGAGCAGAAAAGAGCAGAAACAACTGTGAGGCAGCGCACGTCCATCAGACGCCGTCACGCCGCCGAATCAATACGAGCCACGTAATCAGAGCCAGCACTCACCGGCGTCGCGAGGAGCAGGTTGGATGTCATCCTCTGCACTGTGGACGCACAGCAGCACTCGTGGCTAAAAGCTATTAAGGATTTAGAGCAGCAATTTGATGCTGTGGGGGAGACAATTTGGCGGGGCGCGCAGGTTAAATATTAGTCAGAGTGGCAGTTTGAAACGAGCTCGAAAAGGACGGAGATGATCAGGAAACATTAATTAAAAGTGATGGATGTCACTGAATTCTGAGGCGATAAATGAACCCAGCGACTCCTCGGGGCGCGTCACACATCCTCAGGGCATGAAAGGAAACACTCCGCTCTCAGAAGAGAACCCGGAGGACCCAGCGAACCAGCAGAAGGCTTGAAAAAATGTTTCTGTGCTGCTGGGTCGGGGCCTTTGTGAGGGTCACCTGACCCCTTAAACAGCACCGATATGAAGACGACAGCCTGCAAACGGCAGAAAACCCTGAATGTAGAAGCCAAATAGAAGCGGTGGAGTCGGATACGTTTTGGAGGCTGTTTTGCAGGATGGGAGAAACTGGAGAGGCGCGGAGGGAATAGAGGGAATTCTTTTACTCTGCTAATGTTTACAGTTTGTGAGTATAAAAGTCCCTCAGATGCTGAGAACTGTCTCACATATTGATTCAAGATTGAAGTCTCCATAAAAACCTGTTTATGTTCTGAAGCAGACCGGGATCCTCCTCTGGTTTGGACTTTTAACGCAGCGAAGTTCCTTTTCAAGGTGAACGTAAACGAACCGCAGCAACAGTTTTTTTTTTTCCTGCCTTTTTAATTGAATTTCTTGGATTTGAAAAGCCTCCCCAGTGTTGGTCTAATTTACCACCTGGATGGTCGAGCGAGCCCTCACCAGGTTTGTGGCTGATCTGATCCGGCGAGAATAAAGAACTTTATCTTTGCTGCAGAACGTTCCAGATGATATCGACGGCGTTCCCTCTTGAGCGTGACATTTTGAGGGAATTTGGCTCGAACGCGACAGTAATGAGAGTGGGAGGGAGGGAGGGGAGGGAGGGGGAGGATTCATTTTAGTCAGAAGCTGTGCCATCGCTTCATCATTCTGCTATGTTTTCCTCTCCTTTGCTGCTCTCCTTTTTTAAAGATATCTTCTAATTTACTGACTTTTTTTTCTTTTTATTTGACTGTACGGCTTTGATCTTGCTCCTACCTTGGAGCCCGTCATTGGGCCAAATCTCAGCATTTTCCTCCTCTCTGTTCGGTCCATGACCTCGTCTTTCTTCCCTTTATATAATAAATTTGCTCTTTTTTTCAGGGCACTGTCAAATCCAACCGCGAATCTTCTGTCTGAGTAGAAAGGCTACATGAAAAGACCAAAAAACGTTTTCCTGGAACAACAACAGTTCATCATTCGAGAGTTTTCTTTTGCTGTGGAACATCTCAGTTGTAGAAACACGTGAAAACTCCTCACAAGTCTTTTTTTTTTGTCACTGCTACTTCAATGCAGGATGTATACTCAAGTTTTTATGAAAAAAGAACCAAAAACTTGCCATTGATGGATCTTAGATCTTATTCCTAAAGTACACTCTTATTAATAATAATTATTATTATTTGTAGTAGTAGTAGTTTTTAACATTTATTGAATTTTGACATTTTTGATTGATACAATAGAACAGAGCGTGTTTCTTGTCATAACACTTTGGGTTTTTGAATTGTTTTATAGCATTAATTACTGTAATGCTTCTATTCATGGTACCTGCTGCTCGCAGATGCAATATAGACCCACTGTGTTTACGAAGGATTACAGTTAGATCATTTTTATTTCTGCTCCTTGCGGGGGAAGGCAAGGTACACCAAGTAATCTACCGTATTAATATCAAACGCAGGTACATAGTCGTATGAAATCTATTACATTTTCGAAGTAACTTGCTCAACACTGCAAAGAAAGTTAACATTTAAGCGTAGCTGGACTATATTACTATATTAGCTGCTCAGAATGATGGCGTTTGTGTCCAGCCTGAAGGGCCAGAACGTGATGGACAACACTGCAACATATGTGGATTGTGCTTAATGCGGATCTTTGCATGCCAGCCTCAGAGTGCCGAGGCTTCCTGCCTGGGAGTTACTGGCAGGATCATCACTCACACTCCCACCTCTTTATTTTCTACCTTAGCTGAGATAAACACATGAGATGTCTGGTGAGTTCAGCTGAGCTTGTGTGATCCAACACTCCAAAGCAAAGTTCAGAAGGTCAAACAGTCATAGGTTATGATGAATAAATGATTCTGGCAGCCGCGGCTGGACTTGTGCTGTATCGACTCGTCTGTCCTTCTTAGTGTTTCCCTGCTTCACATATTTGTTCTTGGTGAGAAAACACAGTAGATCCCATAAATGCAAATGGAAAAGCTGCGGAAAGAACAACAACAGAGAGTTTTGTTAAAAGGTTTTTCTTTTGAGGAGCAGAGTTCTTTCTCTAAAAGAATGTCAGCGGCTGCAGCTGAACTTGCTAACGTCTGCAGGCTGGATTTGTCCCTCTTGCCCTGTCGAACTCGCTCCAGACCTCTTGCTGCCCTCTTGCCTCAGTCAGCATGTCAGTCGGCAGATAAAAAGGCGCCGGCCCACCCGGCAGCGTGTCAGAGCTGATGCTAGCATACTCTGAGAAAATGCTCTTCTCAACTAGCAGCAATGGCTAACATGTCACATCCGCGACAGATCAGCCTCATAGCGGGGTGGCGGACAATTAGCATCCCGATTGAGGATTTAGCTCACGGCGGGGAGGTCAAGATGGCCAAGAGGTTCTCCTCATCACAGGGCAGCAGGCTGAGACATCTTATTTATCCAGAGAGCAACGGCAGCAGCAACTGTGTGCAGGGAAACAGAGACTGGGTCAGCGCGGGCTGACTGCAGTGGCGTGCAGCTACGGCTTGAGTCTCCGGTCGCCCTGAAGCTCCAGCTGCAATTACTGCAATTTTCAACAGTCAGATAAATGACTGTTATTGGAGAAGAGTGGTGCCCAAAGAGCCTGTTGGAAACGAGAGCCCGTCTGGAGCACCAGTCCGGTTTGCTTGTGTGCGGAAGAGACGGATGGTGTCAGAGTTTATAGAGTAAGGCTTTGATTTGAGGGGGTCCGAACAGACAGAGGAGAAAACTCCGCGGGACAAGCGCTGAACCTCCGTGACGGATGATGCTCGTCTCATAATTGTCCTGATCTGCCGGCATCACTTTTGGTCCTCATCACAGGGGATTTGACATTGTTTGGGTGTCTTTAACGCAGCCCCGAGGACGCGCATGTAAAATCCACTCGCCGTCCGACACACACGTCTGACTGACTTGAAAGAGGCGCAAATGAGGATGCTGTGCCGCAGTTACCGTGACGGCGGCGGAGCCAAACAGGATGAAAGCCAGGCAGTTAACATCGCTGACATCACCGTGGAGCGGGGATTGCGTCAGTGCCTTCAAACAGTCCTGACAGGATTCAAACGGAGGGGGTGTTTATTCTGCTCAGGAAACCGCCCTCCTGGGAATCTGGTGACGGTGCAGCAGCAGAAACAGTCCCTCAGTTTTTGGCTTCCTCTCCCACTTCGTTAAGAGCGGGAGTAGGTTTGTGCTAAATCAAGTATTGCTTTGTTATTAGTAAATTGATAAGTGGGGGGTTCAGTCGGAGCCAATGATATTTAAAGATCTGAACGAACCCAGAAGCGATTGTTGTGGGTTCTGCAGTCAGCAAATCCATGCAGTCACTGACCCAACAACTTGTTTGCATGATGTAGGAGTGCCAAAGCATGTAGGCGCTGTGCTGCCTTCAGGTGTCGGTCACTTCTGCGTTCCTCTTCTCTGTTGGCTCTGGTGTTTAAACACACCATAAATGGACTCTACAGGAAGAGGGACAGAGGGGGTGGGTTAAAAAATGATTGATTTTTGTAAAATAGCACATTTCAATGGACTTTTTGAGATTGAAGTCATCAATGGACACCTGAACCAAACAGCAAATCTCAGTTGTGCTTCACTCGAGAGGAGGAGGAGACACTCGAGCCTGAGAGTCACCAAACAAATTAGCATTTGTTGTCTTTTGCAAAAATATGCAAATCTTCATTAAACCCTGAAAATAAACGGTCCACTTGAGGAGATGAGTGTAAAGCCGTCCCTGCTATAGCTCAGTCGCAACATTAAAACGAGGCAATAAGGTGGAATAATTGAATTTGCAACATGCACAGGTGTCACACACTCATTTGTATGTCTGTCTTTGAGTCTTGAGTTGCACACATCTAATCAGTGGGAGTGCAGCTTCCCTCTCTTGAGGCTTTGACGTGAGAACGGTTTAAGACACTTCATCCTGTGACATTCCAACCAAAGATTTGGCTGAGACAGGATCTGAGTTCAAAAGGAGCTGAAGACGTGTTCCTGCTGAACTTCTCCTGTGCCAAAAAGAGTGACGCTTCCCTTCCCACCAGCGTGCTGCTGCAGAGCCGAGCATGTCAGCCCTGCCGGATTTTGGTGATTTTATCCAATTTAAATGTGTTTTAGTTTGAGTAATTGGACGATAACGTTTAATGGGTTCTGTCAGACTGGAACAAATATTCTGTGATTAATCACAGGCAGCGTAATCATCTGGGAATCGCACGTCATTAATATCAGAGAACTCTCACACCTCCTACCAGTGACGACTGAAACATGTTCGCAGTTCTGAACCCTTCAGCTATAATGCTGCGCTCCAGCCCTAAATGTGCAGGTAGATGAGGGTTAAAGTAACATTAATTCGAGCGGGATAATGATCAGTAAATGGGTCCCTAACGAGGATCGTAGTAATGATTCATTTACAGTCAGCTGATGAAAAAGCAGAAGCAACTGATTGATTATTTAATGACCATTAGATTAAGAGTCTAATGTGGAAAATGAAGTGCTGAGATATGATTGATCAATAAGTGTTAATTGAAATCCCTTAACTGTACTGATTAAAGCCTCTCAACTTTTTCCTTTAAATCACAATTCTGGTTTGACCCGTGTTGGAAAAATCTGCCTAATGTAAAATGAGGGAATCTCCTCCTCTTACATGGAGCCACTTTACACCCCCCCAAGCTAATTATTACACTTGGGGGTTAGCCCGAGATAATTAGAAGCACGTTTGATGAATGCACTGACGGAAAGGACGTCCGTCTGCATCTTCATCAGGTGCGATCGTATTGATCGGGGTGGGTCCACTCAGCCGAGCCCAGTTTGATTTGAGCCGATCGATTGGAGGTTTGACGCCTCTGCTGTCCTGCTGAACAGCTCGTCACTATCTGTTCATATCGGCGTGTGTTTTCAGTGACAAATCAAACAGATTAAATTAGAAAACAGTAAAACTATACAGTAGTGAAATAGATAGTGAGTTAGTTAGTTTATTCCTGCTATATTTACTCAGAACTGGAGGTGACAGCTATAAAATGTAACATTGAAATCTGAATTTATCGAGCTTCGTGAGATATTTCATATTGTGTGATGGATTAGCGTGAGGGATAAATGAATAATTCCTGACAGAAAACTACCAAACTGCCAAATTAAGTCGCTGGAACCCATGTCAGAGCGAAAGCCATTCAAAGGCATCAGTGTGTGCTTAGTTTTGGTTGCTGTGGTTTTCTGTTCTCTCTCTCTCATCCAGCTGTTCTTGCTAATCACCTGTTTGGCATTGATCAGCTCTCCTCTACTTAGACCCTCCTTCCTGTGCCTGATCTCCGGTGGCTTCCTTCTGTGGCCTTTTTGCCAACAAATAATAAAGGAAAACCCAAAAACATCCAAAATAAATGAAGGAAAAGCAGTTGAGAAGGAACAATTTGTAGCAGACTATCAAACAAACATGGCGGTAGGACGCGTTTTTTTCCCAACGAATGAATTTTGGAACAAATCTATTCATCTCCGCTGCCTGTGTGCACCATCTGGATTAATTAGAAGGAGACTTCAGCTAGTGCTGGACTAAAACAATCAGGGAAGTCATTAATCTGGAGTAGGATCTGAGTGGGCTTCACCCGTTAAAACACTCTCTTTATGTATTATCCACAGCCCTGAGAGGTCGCTCATTCAGGAGCCGAAGAAAAAGCTGAGGGGATGTTAAATGAATGAAACAAATAAAATGGCAACATTGATGAGACATCTGCAGCGGTCTGCTGGGCGAGGTCTGAATAGGAAACCACTCTGTCGCCCTCTCGACCCTTTCAGAGCCAAAGTAAATACCCAAAACTGGAGCTTCCTTGGATAAAAATTCCAATTTCTTCTCAGTGACTTTGGTTGGCTGGAAACTCCTGAGGGGCGTGAAGGTGACTGCAGAGCAGCTTCTGTTTGGTCGGGCCTCTCCTGCTTTTGATGTATGAATCCCTGCTACCCCCGGGCTGCAGCGTGTACGCCTTGTTTTTCTTGCACCATTTGTTGTGCCTGTTGTAATGTTAAGTAATGTCAAACACACACACAAACACACACACACACACACACACACGCACACACACACACACACACACACCACACACACACACACGTATGCGCGCACTGTCTCGCTGCAATCCAGAAAGTCTGGCTGTCAGCTCCTGTCAGCCGAGCCTCCCAGCAGACGGGTGACAGTGTGCTTAATGTTGCATGCTTCACTATACTCCGATTTTCAGAAATCCATCAGGTGATTAGGCGTCCACGGCGGAGAGGAGGAATGCAGCACAGAACCCCATTAGCCCCTCCATTTCCTGGAGGTATTGTTATGAAACCTCAGCGTTCTCTGGCTAAATAATTGAAGCCTCATTTGCGCAGGGCCAAATGGAGGATAAGGACGTCTGGACAAGCTGCTCTGGTCCTTCTCTCCCCCATTTGCATGCAAGTTGGCCCTGTTTCCGCAGCGTTTCTGATAGCCAAGATGCCCCAGATTTAAATGAACAAAAAAATAAAAACACAACGTGATTAATGAAAAGTTCATATGCAGTTTGTCACTTCTGGGCTTCTGTAGAAAGACGGAAAAAGATCCGCCTGGTCATAAATGCATCACCACCGAATGAAGACGGACCATTTTGATGTGTCATGTTTTTAATCACACTCAGTCCCCAACTGTCCTGGACTTTTAAAGACCTTCTGTCTGATAATAAACGCTCATCTGAAAAACTCTATCGCCAAGACAAATCCTTTTAACGACAGCAGAGGCCGACGTTATTTGATGTGTCAGTCAGGCTGACGGACAGTTCTTATCTGGCAGTGATAGAGGTGCAGGCCGAGCCCCCCCCCATTTGGACCCAGGCAGGAGGAGCAACCCAGAGAGTATTTCAGGGGTTGATCTGTTGCACATCGCAGATAAGACCATTGAGACGGGGGAGGACAAACCTCAGAGGGTCCTGGGTTCACGGCGTGGGTCTCTGTGTACCTTATTAGGTAATTGTTGCTTTTGTTAATGAAACCATTAACCCCACTTGCTCCATCTGTGAGTTCCACATTTGGGTTTTAAATGTGACCTTTCTGCTTCTAAACAAGTCAGGGACGGCCTCGGGACACGGCGGCACCTTCCAATCCCTATCAGAGGGGTTGTGAGGGCTTAATGTGCTGGACTGGTGTTTTTTACCGTAACATAATGATTCGATAATGAGTTTGGAGGGCACGGAAAAGAAAGCGTCACACCAGCGGTGATCGATGACACAGTAGCAGCTCGAGATCCTGAGTCAGCAGAAATCAGTGCGCGTTGCTAACCTGGTTGAGGAGGCTGCTTCATGTCTAGTGATCAAGAAGCACGAAGCAGAAATGCCACATTGTTGGAACCAACGTCATGTTTTGTATCAATGATCTCCGGATTTATCAGAACAAGAATGAATTATTTGATCCCGGTATTGCCCAGCAACCAGGATTCCGACCGGAGGCCACTTGGAATCGCAATATTCTGACTGTGGGTCTGTAATAATGGTCCAGAGTTTTAACGAGTTTGGTTGGTCTCTCGGTGTCCTCGTTAATATTCATGAAGGAGCTGCAAGCCCACAGGAGGACAGGAACTCTGTAGGTTTCTTCTGTCACGACGGAGCGAAACATTCAGTGCAGCGTGCACGGAGAGGACGCATTAATGAGCAGAATTACTGTGCACTTTAAATGCATAATCATGTTCTTCCGTGTAATGAATGATCCCAAAGTTCAACATCCCATCTCATTTCCAGCCTGTTTCTAGACAATCACTGTTGCTCCCTGGAAGAATCCGTCCCAGCGGAAAGATGGTCAACTTGGATGAGAAGTCGGGCGATTTGTGTCCTCGGGGTTTTGGTTCTGATGCTGACCCGCCAACACTTCTGTTCTTCAATTTCACCCTAGAATTAGAAACAGGATGTGTGTGTACGTGAGACTTCAGTTGAAATGATTCATGAAATCATTTCGACATCATTTTCGTGGACACCCGCCATCTTAATGATATTATAATTACACATTGAAGATTAATTTGCTTGCGTGAGGTAAATGATTTGATGGATTGCTCGTAAATTGCCATGACAGTGGGAAAATGGTAAAAAATGAAAAGCTCCAATTTTCTTCTTGTGGGCTGAAATGACCAAATGGTCCTGTGACAGGTTTGAGCATCTCGTGACCTTTGACAGAGGCTGCAGGGTAAAACCTGCGGAGCACGATGCACATTAACAGCAAGTACGGTGACACTTAAGATCACATAGAGGATATTGTGTTAATCACAGCCTGCAATTAAGTGATGAATTACTGTTCCCTTTAATTACAATAGAGCCGGAACTCCTTTCACGCCCTCTTGTTGAACTGCTGCTCTCTAATAAGTGACGGAACTACTGTTAAAGGCTTGATCTTCTATTATTAAAATCCCATTTTCACCACCTCTTTTGCTGAATAATTCTATTGTGTTGTGCTTTTAGACCGAGTCAAGTGCAATAATTGGTAGGAGTCATTGATTGATGCGTAAAATATGCATTAAAAAATTAAATAAAAGCCACTTTCCTCCAGGTTCATGGCCCAGTACCTGTTGACCCGAAAATCCCAGGTTACTGATGGAGCCGACTACTGATGGAGCTACTACACTTTTGGTGTCAAGCTCAGTATAGTTGGGTAAGGTCACATAGTAGTTACGCTGCTAGGAAGGGGTTTATTACCATCAATGATGGTTAATATCTAGAGAACGAAAAGTACCAGTATGACTGAAGGTCAAATAAAACCAATTACAGTAATGGAAGTTATTACTGAGGGGGGACTCTCTCTCTCTCTCCCTCTCTCTCTTGTCCAGATATTTTGAGTCTCACTCCTCAATTCAGACAATAAAAGTCTATAAAATTAATCTCAACTCTAATTGTAATCATGCTAAAGTGCTCAGATCCAATAAAACACCCAGTTCCACACACTCTTCAGCAGAACCAGATTCCTGCTATTTTTCCCACTCTTCAGTCTGATGTTTAGATACTGAAACACAGGAAAAAACCTCCCACAGATGTTGTTATTGACCTCTGCTTACCTTGTTATTTCTGATATTGTTGCTCTTTTATATCTTTTTTTTTTTTTGAAGTGCTGCATTCTGGTCAGCACAGTTCACCTTTATTAAAGCACCGACTCATGTTGTTGCTGCATTTTAAAATGGAGTCCACAGGAACCAAAACACCAAATTCGACCCTGGTTCCATCAGAAAGGAACATGCAGAGATTACACCCGTCTGCTGGGTTTGCCAATGGAACAAATCTGGAGCTCTGATTTCATGAGCGACTCAAATTGTTAGTGAATTATTGATAGATTTTTAAAATATGCAAGCCAAAATAATTTCACTGTTGAAACTCTGAATGCACCCTGACAGAGCTGGCTGAAAGAAAATAACAAGCTGCACCGTAGAATGTCAAGGCTGAAGCTATTGCTTTAATGATGGGAGCTGGTGGACCTGCCTGAGAGGTGCTTCACTGGGACCGTGGATACCTTCAGCTCTGGTCATTACTGCTCTGCTCAGAAGAACGGCACAAAATAAGGGGTGAAGAGGGAAAAGACAGACAGTTGAAGGGAGATTTTATTTAGAGAGACTTTCTTCGGTGGATTTTTATCCACTTCTTGTAAGAGCAATGATGAATGAGAATAAAAACGCTATTGTGGAAGCATCGATTCAGAGTAACACTGTCGGATCATATTATATTCACCAAATACAGCTCACATGAGCTTTAAAACAATATTGCTTCAGAGGTCCTGACTGTTAATTTCACACTGCAGGTCAACTATCAGTCCCCGTGGTGCTGTTGGGAGTTCAGTTTCTTGCTCAGAGGCACCTTGAAGCCATTAGAACAGAACCATTGGTGAGAGCATTACAGTTAGAGTAGCAGCTAACATTATTGCCTCACTGTCCCGGGCTCCAATCCCCCAGGACCAGGGGCTTTTCTGTGTGGAGTTTGCAGATTCTCTCTGGCTGCTCAGGTTTTTCCCACAGCCCAAAGATGTCTGTCTGTTATCCCTGTGATGAGCTGCAGCCTTGTCTAGGGTGAACCCCCACCCCGAGCCCAAAAGTAGCTGCTTAGTAACAGGAAAAAGAGTTATAGTTCCCAGTCAGAAGGGAATTACCCCAGTTTCCTCTCACTCCAATTACAGTGCATGTCTCCACGACAGTTGTAGATCAATCACTTTTATTGACGGAACTATGATTAACTGTCTGATCAAAACATGGCTTGATACATTTTTTTACCCATATTGCACGACTGTGTTGTCAACAGTCCAAATAACAGTTTTTACTCAAGTAATTCTTAAAAAAACCTTACTATCTAATAAAAATATATATAATTTTACTTGATTTAAGCAGAGAAGGAGCTCCCTGTAGCTGCTGCTACAGAATGAGTTTGGTTTCCCAGCTCAAATGTAATCAAAGGTAGCAGATTTTGGTTTAATTGGTTGTGCGTTGCCGCCTCTCCTGCAGGTTGCTTTGGTTGCTGCTGCTTCCCACCTCCACCTGTTAAGCCCTTTACCCAAGCATGTTTGCTCATATCCAAACACATCGTTTCTTCAGCAGTTCCATTAAGTTATGTTCTATCCTCAACACTCCCACCACCTCGTATCAGTATTTTGTCGCTCTGCCTCCTGACTGCAGAACACAATG
This sequence comes from Takifugu flavidus, assembly GCF_003711565.1. Lineage (NCBI taxonomy): Eukaryota > Metazoa > Chordata > Actinopteri > Tetraodontiformes > Tetraodontidae > Takifugu > Takifugu flavidus. The sequence goes on from NC_079532.1 coordinate 5,500,045, forward strand.
CAGGGCTCTTCTACAAGCCAGATTTAACTTGAAATACTCCGTGAAGCTTTCATGATCCAGAATACGTGACTTCATATACGGTACGAGCTTCGGGTGGAAGTATACAACCCTGCAATATAAAGTTCTGCTTTATGCCTCCAGGATGTGTTCCATATGGGTGAGTCCACCTGTCAGGTACCTTGTGGTGAGAGCTAATCCTGTTGAAAATAGAAAGGTTTTCTGCCTTGGGATGGAAGGTGAGGGTGCAAGAAAGATGTGAGTGACCCAAAGAGTCAGTCATCCATGTGTGCCAAGAGAGATAAGGTAACTTTCCATAGATGTAGGGAACAGAAGGAAAGGGGAGGGGAAGGGCTCCTAGCTTTAGTATCAGACATCTCTTGCATGATGAGAGATGAAGCTGCTTCATGTTCTTTAATAAATGACTACCGTATATACATACACACACACAGACCATTTGTTCTTACTGTCAATGAGCTAAGCAAGAAAAGCGTTGGTAGCTGGTTCCAGATGATGTGCTTATTCCTGCAACTGAGCACTAGCTCCTAAATTTTGATCTTATTATTCTCTGTGTTGATGTGTGAACCTCTGAGCGTTCTCACGTGTTGGATCCACAGCCCAGAAGAAAGGTGTCATCTGGGAGCTATGCTCAGGGCTGAGGGGAGGAGGTCAGAGTACTCTGGTGTGAGGGGTGGGGATGTCAGAAATCTTCACCACCTGCACTCGCTCTGTCTTCACAGGATCAAAATGAAGATTAAAATTATTATTTTATTTTTTTCAAAAGTTTAAAAGTTAAGTGATGCCCAGATGGTGTTTGTTAATGACTCAGAGCACTTGTGAGTGAAGATTTCAACACAAGCTTCAGACATTATTAAAATATGTGAGCTTTGATATGTGAGCTTTTGATTTGTAGAAAAAAAAAAAATAAAATTTCAATGTTGTTAAAGGAGATGACATTGGTTTTGAGGCTATTTTTAAAGACTGTCGTCCCCCGTGGCTCCGTTAATAATACGTCTTTAGCTGCCTTCGGTCTCAGCTACATTTCATCATAAAATGAAATAGCTGTGATACACCAATAGAAAAAACAGTGATGCTCTAAGAAGTGAAATAATCTTTGCATTCCCAAACTGACAGCTTTTAAGTGGAGAAACAATGGGCCAATTCCCTCATCGGGCACCGCTGCGCTGTCAAAATAGCCAGCAGGAGTTTGGATGACAAGTAGCTTCTTGCACATTAGGAAATAAACATGAGAAGAAGAAGAAGAATCAGAAGCTTTTATTTTTTCGCAAGAAAAGCAGCCATGACATCTTCGAATGAGGACTCATTGCAATTCTTCCTCCATATGCGGAGACACAGACGTCTGCTGGCCTTCTCATCACAGGTCCTCCCAAGGGTTACCAGCACTGCTTTTACATGAATAGGCAACCGGGACAAGCTGACTCTACCCGAATGTTATGTAGCTATTCATATGAGACGGGATCTGCTGTAATGTCTGAGGATATCTTCTATTTTAGGGTCCACAGGGGAAGAACCCCGCAACATCTTAGCAGTTGAAGGTGAGGCAGAGCTGACCTGATGCAGGGAAACCTGGATTTCACTCCTAGTCAGCTGCTAGTCAACCACCTGTTGACATCCACAATAACTGACACCCACAGAATTGACCCCATGACTTTGAAAAACTCCGAGATTCACAGGATTTGGGTACTGTTGAGATCAGCTCTGTGTACCATTGGAAATAGCACCTTCTTGTCAGTGTAGCTACTGGATTCTTGCTTATGCACCCTCAAATTGCCACTGCCAACAGGTGGGCAACAAGGTAGCACAATGTATGTGTGTGACATTTGCAAGGACTCCCATTACCATAATGCATCCCCCACTCGCTTGCCCTAACACACTGGGTGTCTAACAGTTGCTCAGGCGATTTGTGTCCTTAATTCTAACCACCCACTCATTTTCTCCCACTTTTCCCTTGACAGGGTCCAACTCTAACCCTAACATTAAAACAAAGTCCTTATTTCACAGAAAGTCCTCAGTGGAGATCTATGTAGTCTGGTCCTCCCAACATAACCTATACAAGAACACACAGACACACGTAAAAGTTAGAACTTCCTCTATCTTCAGGATTGGATATTTTGGCCTTTAACTGGCCACATTTGTCACTAAAACTCCTCCCATGCTAAATAATGTGCTTTAAAACTATGCTTTTCTAAATGTGAATATCAACAATTTCACTCAAAGCTCGTTTTCTTATTTATTTTTCTGTAATGGAGGAACAAATTAACAGACACTAGAGATCGCTATGGCATGTCTGAAATGTGATTATCTCGCACCCACAGAGAAGGAAATGGAAAATGTGGTTATGAGCTGGTCTCGGCAAGCGAAGGGGAGAAATCAGAACGCAAATACAGTTGTGGCCCTTTATTGACTTCATTTACATTCAATATAATGATACATCTAATACAAGAGGCATTTTTATATGAATTACATATCATGTGTACAATCATCATCCTAAACTCATAAACACATTGTACATTTTAATCACTTGTTTTAACAGCAATGACTCCTTTCCCTCTCACAGGTAGCTGGAACATTAAGGCAAGAATGCTGTGAGGGTATGTGGATTAAAGGGAGACGTTACCTACCTCACACCTTCAGCTCCCCACTGTCTGCACTGTAAGCTGCTCCAGAGGCCCTTGGGAATCAGCAGGCCAGCAATCACCACCGGTGAGTGTTATTGCGAAACGTTCCTGCTGATCCCTGCGCAACTTATACTTTAGTGCAATTATTTTGTGAATTTGCAGGGGTTGTGAAACACAGGTAAACTGTAAACACATCTGAGGAGAATGTTAAGGTTGATGCAACAATATTACCAATAAATGTTTCAGATCCATTGCCATGTGAAACCCTGCTTTTTTTTTTTTTTTTTAAAAGGCTTCATTTCTTATTGATGTTCTTTAAAGTGCACATACCTTATTTAAAAGCAGAAGACAGAAAAATAGGCTGTCCTTTCAGACCTGTTTGATAGCCCAAATGATTCTTTACCACCGAACAGAGGCAGACATGCCTGCTGACCACTTGCAGCTCATGCCTCTGAGCCATGGTGTTACTCATCTTGCTGAGCATGTAAAGGTGTTGACATCACAAGTCAAAACAGGGTGCGACCTTTGCCAGGCCTTTGAAGAATCCTAAACATGAAGAATCCTACATGTGGTGAACTGAAGCATTTTCACATCAGTGTTACTGTCTTCCTAGCTCCGATGCACTAATAGCTAAAATAGGAGGGGGGGAGAAGAATGGACCATTATTAAATTTGTGTACATCCATCACACCTCCAATGGGCTGTAGCTCCATGTCCCAGAAGACAACCACACATCTTCCCTGCTCAAGTTGGGAACATTACAGGAAGTGCCATCACTTCAGCTCCTCTGTGTCAATTGCTCCAAAATGGCCAATTTCCTGTCTAGGCTGTGTGTTTTCACATTTTTATCATCCCCTGCTGTAGTTAGTTGCACTCGGCGCCATCAGTCATCGACGCTTCGTCGAAGAGAAGCTGTGGTGCAGTAAAACTGATGGACGGCCTTCCGCATGACTGAAGATGTATGAGATGTACAGACAGGCTTCTGGGACGTTTTATTGTATTTCCAGTGCTGCCATAAGATGCCAGTAGGGAAAAAAAGCTTTGCTAAGTACAGATGTGCACTCTAAGGTTAAAAGAAAGGATAAGAAGCAAGCTGTTTATGTTTTTATTGACATAGGAATGGCAACTGCAAACTCAATTAAATTTTCTTGGCAGTTTTTTCAGTCTGTAAAAACATCAAATGCAAAATTAAACATATATACATTATCTTTCCATCATCGTTGGTTTAGCATAGGTGCTAATATGCATACAAATGGTGCGTGTTGACACAAACCCTCATGAACAGCTATGAGGAAATAACTCCTCATTTGGACTTCAACAATGATGGAACCTCTCTGACGCTCTCTATTTGTTCCACAATGTGCAGAACATGTTGAACAGTTGACCCACACCTTTTGATCTTTTGATTGTGAAACAGCAAAGCTCCTCTCTGCAGCCTTGACAAGTGGAAGATTACTAAACAATATTACACACTTTTATTAAACTGATTCATTAATTCCACAAAACATGCTTGAATGAAGCGGCCTCTTTATTTCTCGGTATCTGCAAAACATAATTGATTTTCCTTGCTTCTGGGCAATGTTTCTTCTTTTGTTCAATTAAAGACAACTTCCACTGCATTCGATACATCATTTCTCAAAGGAAATTTATATCGTATATTATATTATTTCACTACGGGACTCTCACACTAAACTAGAAACTGTTTTTCTTTTGTAAAAGCGTTGACACAGATCAGTTTTAAAGGTTGATGTATTTTTCTTGAAGCATCATTGTTTAAATAGGGCAAAGCTAAATAAACCCCAAGAGAATCGACTCAAACATCCATAATTACAAATGGTAATAGTCAATATATTTTTGTGCGGTTCCTTTACTGGCTCTAACGGCTAATATCCATTTCCTATTGTACTATTCACTGTTGGTGGTGCTCATTTTCTTTTGATCTTGTATAAACCTGTCTCTGACTCAGTACAGCTCCTGTAAACCCGCAGACCAACAGGCAAAACAGCATATTAGACCCAAAAATACATCCTCCTTGTCCATGGTAGTTAGCCTCTGACTGCTGCCAACTCTGTACCACAATTCCATGCTTGACTACATTTTTCGATCGACATAAAATGAACCTAATGGCTTCCCAGGCATCCTTAGGCTGTGTTTTATTGCAGGGAGCTCTTTGTTCAGCCTGTTGCTGAAAGGTTATATCTATCTGTGTGAGGCTATCAGTTTCAGGTAAATACAACATATAAACACCCCCCACTCCTCCACATGTGTTAAACATCTGCCATGTTCCTTCTCTGGAATTCATATATAGGGGCTCTGTAGCCGTTCTCCATACCTCTGGTTATCTAAATTATGACCAACAATAATAACAGAGGCAGCAAATCCCTGACCTTTAGTATCAAGAGGAGAGAGTCGTATTCTTGAATGTGCCATTCATGAATGCACGTAAGATATGAAGAGTATCTGCTGGCATTATCTTACTGTGAGTTGCACAGGGAGAAGCGGGTTCACAGGAAACTGATTTCTTTAAATTCATCCTTCATTTCTGTTTTCAGTCCACTTTGACTCAAGGTGTATCCTTGTATTTATTATATCTGTGAGGAATGCATTAGCTTCCAAGTGTGATATAATAAAAACACATCCTTTACATTTGAACAAGCTGTTCAAACAGCTTGCCGAGTTGTTGAAAGTAATGAAAGCATTTATTCTACTTGGCCCGTTTGCTCCAATGGCTCCAACACAGACTATAGGTTATGCACATTAACACTCTTCGGTGCTTTTGGATCGAAGGTATCGGCACGAGCAGCAAGAGTGGCCGATCTTATTGTCACATGTTTTCATTGACTATAGATGAATTTTATAGTAATGTGATCATGGTGTAAAATAATCTGGAAAAGCGAGCCCACTAAACCAATCATGACTTTAGATTCTAAACAGTTTGGGTTGTTTAAGCTAACATCTATGGAAGAAGGGACAAACCAGTTTACATCAAGGGCACTTTGCTCAAGAATTGAGCTTGACTTATGCAAAGTCTCACAGAAAACTGAGTATCTTTTTCTTCTTGCCTAGCAGGATAACCTACTTTTAGCATTGAAAGAATTTAAAAAGAGAGAGGGGGAAAAAAACAATTGCAAAAGTGCCTTCTCTTTGGTGTCAAACACAGATTGCAAATGTAACCCTGTTTAGCATTTTTAAAATAAAAAGCAGGCGAACTGGACCCGGATCTCTCCGAGCAAAGTGTGTTTGTGGATGATATTCTGTAATCCTCGCTGCAAAACAAGAACCCAAGGTCACTTTTCAGGGACAAAGGCTGGATTCATGTGTGCGGCGCAGCGGTGGTCGTCTATCATTGTGGAACAGTGTTTGACTGTCTGCACAACCCACATATATTAACGTGGCCTCCGGTTTAACTTGAAATATGTGTAAAATATCAAAAAGCAATGTGTAACTAACTAATCATTGCAAATGAGTATTTTTTTTTATCCGGTTGACTACTTTGCTTTTCTGCATAATTAATAGTATGTTTATGTAGCAGAAGTTATTCATTTAACTTTAATCCCTTTCATTTCCCTTTTATTTTATCATTATCTGGAGTGATAGTCATTTCCATATGAGCATATCTCTGGAATGCAGTCGACTACAGAACATCAACGCATTGGAGTTAGATTTATCTATAAATGGAATTTTTTTCACTGTTAGTTTCATTGTTGTGCACTGTCTGTAGACCAAAACAAAGTGTGTAATGAGCCACTTTCCTCTACCTCAGCTCTCCTCCTCCACCCCACCCCTTTGACTCACCTGTGAACAAAGATCCGCAGAATCCTTGTAAATGCAGGGCCAATGTTAATCTGCCTTCTGTGTCTTCATCTGACAACTTCTTAGGCAACGGATGTTGTTTCTAAAGAGGTACTGTCGGATCCTGCTGGATCAGTGCCCCTTTAACATCAGGCAGCGGGAAGCAGACTGTTGTAGAGAAACCAGAGTTGGTTTTGGCTGCTTTACTCACTCTGCTTTTAAGATGATTGTAAAATATTAGGGGTATGAATGTGGGATAATACAACTCAATTTAACAAGAAATTGCTTCTAGTTGATGTAGAACAACGGCAAACTGCTACCCAGTTTGATCTTTAACAAAACTATGGTCCAAACTCTTTTCACCCTTTTTAAAGTGTTTCACTCATCTTTGTCTCCATGGCGATCAGAAAATTGTCAGTGCAGAGATGAAACTGTTGTTCCCTCTTATCAAACCCGGAGTGATTTATTTCAATCACATCCCATCATTTCCTGACAAACTGTGTCATTTTCTGTTGATAACAGTGGTCTCTGTTGTTCTATTTCTGTCACTTGATTATTTCTCTTACACCACAGAGAGAGAACATCATCATTCCCACCACTCTATCATGCGTATTTATTTATTCCTTTAGGCAATTTTGTTTAATTTTAACATTTACTCTCAGGCTTTTAAAAGCGTGTGAGTGTACAACAGGTTTAGCAGTTTCTTCTCCTAATCAAATATGACTGTGGACTGCTTTGCCATTTCTTTAACGGAACGGTGCGGCCTCAGCGGGCTTTAGTGCCACCTGTATGGATGCATCTACACTGAGAGTGTTCAGAAGCTGCTGTGATGGTAGATCACAGGTCAGCTGGCAAAATTTGAAACATAACTTTACACGTTGTGCAACACATTCGTATCTTGAGTGTTGGCGACAAAAATAAGGAAGTCACAAAATAACCTTTGCTAAAAAAAAAGCTAAATTTAGTCTCAAAAATCAAGCATTAGATATTCCACTGCCCTTTCATTGCACTTTATCTTAAATAAAAGTAAAAAAGTGAACAAATATTGAAAAAAGAGACATATTATCTATTATTTAGATGTATTATTGAGTATATTTACTCTGTTTTGCAATGTCTGTAAAAATGCTGCTTCACATGAAGGAAGGCTTTGAAAACAACTCACGTTGGTACCAAATGACAGAAATAAATGTTGCATGTGAGGAAAATAGCATTGATTGCGAAAGACTCATTTACTTCCTACTGAGAGGCAATTTGTTGACTGCTACCAGTGCAGAACGTGAGGGATGGTTTCTAGATACTGCAGGTGCAGGTCGGCTGGCTAACAGATGAGGAACACCGCACAAGTCTTCGGTGCTCTCCAAAGGTGACCACCGTTAAAGGAGCAAAGGGCGAGGACTGGTTTGCCTCCAGAGATGATTCAGAGAGAGATCGAGGACCCTCTGTGTTTAATTTTTTTTTCTCTGCCCACGATAATGCAGCACGAAAATGGTGAGAAGGTGAAAGTGTTTTTAGATAATGGCACCATCATTAGAATTATATTAGGACCCTTGAGAATTCAAAAGGGCTTCTGCACAAAAGCAATTATGGGGACTGTTTGTCTCTGAGGGATTTTAATGCCACAGCATCATGTTGATGGCTTCAAAACTTAAGTACTAAATAGGCCTCAGGAGACCTCATAGAATGTCATCAAGAGGAACCATTCAGGACTTCCTATGGTGCTAGAAAGCTACCAGAAGAACCAAATGTGTCTTCATCAACTGGAGAGTAGGAACTAATAACAAATTCACATTCACAGGAGATCTACCGTGGAGCCACACTTTCATGTTCTCCACTTTTTATTACTAGAATTACCTGCTAATTTAGTTGCTTTTACTTGAAACAATTGTTACTTGCCACAGCTTCTTTCCCAATGCCAGGCAGTCACCACAGTGATTGTACTCACAAATAAAGACAGAAGGTCTTTTCATCCTTTTTATTTCAGGGTGCAGTCCTTTAAGCAGCATTACTAAAAAAAGATATTCCTGAATGTAAAGTATATAGGGCAAACACAAGGTGGCAGTTTAACACATTCAATTTTTGATAGCATCTCTGATTATAGATGTTGATAAACTACCACTATCAAACTATCACTTTTCCCCCGCAAAGATAAATAACAATAATGGTTGAGAAGATGGTAAAATTTCAATTCAGCTCCCCCTGAAACAAAATCAAACTCATCCCCTTAAACCAAGAGTTCATCAGGCCGCCACGATCCTTTCCTGCCATATAAAAAAGGACAAAATGATTCGATGTAAACAAAATGGGGGATTTGTTGTCAGCAAAGTTTTCCATGTCTTGTTGGGTGGCCTAGCATTCAACAGCATGCTTTATACTAGGTGACACAGCCCCTGTCATTGTATGTGCTCTGCCCAGCCTACCTTGCACCCTCAATCGTTCAGAAGACCTTTTAATCTGACTGATTCCCTGAGGCGCTGGCCGATCTCCAGCTGGGAGCAACAAGCATTTATTGGCTCCAGTATCAGTCGGATACCAACAGTGCTTTGCTTCACCTTTTGATACTGAGCCTCATACTGGTGCTGCAGCAGGTTCTTTTTTAACTTTAGCCATCAGCTCAACACTGATACTGACACATGCACGATCAGACGCACAACGCTGTTTACCACCTTCCTGAAGTCAACGAAATGAGCTCACCCGCATTTAAATTGTCCACATACTTGCAATAACTGAAACACAAAATGCATAGAAAAGATAATGTTTACATATTTCAGGGACCTAAAGTGTTTGAATTAGTGATGCACGTTTTTACAATCCCTAGTGGCGCAATAGATGCTGGCAGACTGTTTCACCCTTTAAACCAATCGATCCAACCAGACTGAGTGATTAAAAGGTCATTCTGTCAAAGCCCCGCCCACCTGGTAAATCATGTTTTTGTAACGGTTGGAGTTTGTCACAAACATGCTGCATTTAAATAAATAATTGTCCTATATTCTTAAATTGCTGTTTTCTCATTAGCCCTCATTAGCTTGTTCATCCAAAACAGTTGTATTGCGCTGGTTGCAGATCAGCACATGCAGCAGACTTTAATGTAACATCTACTTTACCATTTCGGTCATCCAGATAAAAAAATCGAAATCCAAAAATAATCAGTTAATTAGTGCATAAAAGAGCAAAGTGTTCATTCTTTCAATGTTTTCCACACAGAAAGCAATCAAAAACAACTTTTTTGCTGCTCATTAAAAATACAGATATGAGGACGAACACACTGCATTAAAGCAACCTTATTGGTCAGTGTAAGTTAAAAAAGTGATCCTGTTCAGCTTGATAGGACACTTAATCTGACTGGGAGGATGTTCTGATCAATCCTGCTGATTTCAGCAGTTCAGATATGCTAACATCTATTTCAAAACTGGCGAGATTCTGTGATGGTTTTATACAAATTTACGACAACGCTTCAATTGCATTCCGTCTCCTTTGATGTCAAATGCAACACACACACACACACACACACTTGTTTATGTGACATTAGGAACCATTTCACACTTTGCTGATGTCCACTGTAGGAACATGTGACCATGTGAAGTCCCCAAAGGCAGAATTCAGTATTTCTTGAGAAAACAATCTCCTTTTCTCCTGTCTTTCTTTTAAAAAATATGAAATTAATTTGCACAAGATTGGAATTGGACACAAAAGCATTGAGAATTGAAAGTGTGTTTTCTTCTCACTCTTGGTGCATAATTAACCTCCAATCATCGTTTCAGTAATTAGCAAGCTATGATTTCATAAATGTAATGAAGAACTGCTCTTGTCTTAATAACAGGTGTTTTGAGAGACACTTAATATGAGTCACGCAATGCAGTCATGGCTCCTTCCTCACCGTCTACTGTAAATTAAGGTGGATATTTTCTATATGTCCGTACTACAAGCAAGAAAATGGGACAAATGGAAACATGACTAAATATCTCTGTACTTAGCTGGGACCAATTTTGGCCATTTCCCTGTTTCCAAAAAACAAATTAAAAGGCTCCTTTTTGAACTTTGTCCCCCAACTCACATATTTATCATGTGTTTGTTGAGAAGGTTGGTAATGATGTCATCGGGCTCCCAAAAGGCAAATGCTGCACACACGCAACAGGGGGTGGGGGGGTGGCTGCCACATTGCATTGTACACTGAGAAACGACCGTAACAAATAACCCCCACCCCCCATCCCCACCTCTTACTGAGCTGTATTGGAATAATGAGATTTTCCTGACATGATGTAATAAATGCAGCAACATACCTCTCCACAGTGGGATTGGTTGGGTCGGTGTGGGTGTGTGTGTGTGTGTGTGGGGGCCAAAACATTTGTGTATTTACTATTTGCCTCCACATGCTCCTTAGATCGAAGGTTAAATAGTTTTATTTGCTCTGCCCATTGGCACCTCTTACCGCACACTCCTGTACGATACATTTAGCGTCATGGCGGTGTTCAGCTACCTGAGGCTTAGGAACAAGGCGCCACTAAGGAAACAGAGGCGATTGCTTTTATAGGGCGTTTAGAAGTAAGCCGGACCAAAACACGGGGATCAGGAGCTGTTTAACACGCTGCCGTTTTGCATTCTGAGTGTGTTCACAAATGTTGGTGGGCGGCGCTCTGTTGGACGCGCAGTGGTGAAAGTCTTTGGATCACAGTGGGCTGTCCACGCTGGAACGGCAGCTGTTGTAAATCAAGCACGACAGATCTGCGGATCTCTCTCAGCTGATGTGGGTCTGCGCTGAACTTGGAGTGCAGCTGGTAGAAACAAGGTTAAAGAAACGAAATGAACTTTTCTCAGCTGCTCCACACAATAAAGAGACACCACGGGTAGAGAACAATTCAAATGTTGCGGCACACGTCTGTTTCAGAGAGAATTATCGTTTTTGATTATAAACACAAATGGTGCTTTTCCCATAAGCCTTTGCAGCGGTCTTGCTGAATACTTCCTTCCTCTATAAATATTGAAATCTGTCCTTGACCCCTGAGGGACCAAGTGATGCTGCTGCTCACAATTTCAATAACAGTGCCGTTACTGATCTAGAACAGAGAGAAGAATGTTTTCAGAGCGCCTCTGTGGTCATGGCAGCCGCCTGCGCAGCGGCAACACTGAAGGCTGTAGGGACAATGGAGTAACCGCCAAAACTATCCTCATTCATACATCTCGTTCAGGCTGCTCTTCCCGCACGTCTGCCTCCAGAAGGAGATCTTCAATGAATTGCAGGTTGCCTCAGCACACTTCAGCTCATATTTGACTGTGTGGATTGACTTATTTATTTTCAATATCCATTTTTGTCTGGTTACACAGTTCAGATGCATTACCTCATAGATTTTCATGCCCTTTGGTGACCAAATTGAATGCGTAAAGGGCGTTAAATGCAAGCTTTCAAATAGAAGCACTGGGCTTCTGTAAGCATTTTATGTGTGCACGACAGCAAAATCCCCGACCATTGACCATCTACGTCATTATGAGAAGCTTTTGTGGAGTGTAAAAGGATTTAATTATACACTGTTCTTCCTGTAAGGTCAATCTTATACATACTGGCTCAGTGATGTGACACTTTTCATAATGGACTCCGTGAATGTGGCATTAATGAAGGTCTCTAAAGCTTTAGCGACTTTAATGATGATTCGTGACGTGTTGCTCGAAAAAAAAGAGATAAAAATCACCTCCTACCTGCCGGTGACTGGAAAAATCTTCCTCTTTGATGCTATAAATAGACAGACCAAGAATTGAATCGACCCAGGAAAAGGAAAATATGCAACACGTGTCTCCTATTCTTGAACATCTGCATCAGATTTTTCTGTAAATCCAATTATCTCTAAAATATTTAAGCGGAGGTCTATTAGATAAAAACAGGGATCAGAGGAGAATCTATGTGGCAATCCTGCAGCACAATGCTCTGGATTAAGCACACTTGGAAGGGAGGGGGTTCGTTTACAGAACACATTTAAAAAGAAAATACTGCAATGCTGCATCCTCCAGTGCAGCTCTAAATGCAGCATCTGTTCATCTACAGGCAAGAAGCTGCAGAGAGAATGAGATTAGACCTTTCGCAGCATGCAATCACTCAAAGGATCCACTTGGATTTGGCCGTCAACAATTTAGTAAATCTCGGTCGGCGGCTGCAAAGTGATTGAAATCTCGCCTCCCTCACTGAATGATGCGCCGTTGAGGAGCGGCGGGGGCGGCAGGTGACCCCAAAACTGCCTGAAATGGTGATTACCTAGCCAGTGTAGCTTTCACCCAGCAGCACTCGCTCTCTAGCCCCGACTGTCTGAAAAACAAAAGGATGGGATTTGATACAGGGGGCAGATTAGATTTGTGCGCGTGAGCGCGTGGGCACGTTGGCGTGTTCCATGCGTGTGGCCTCATCCACTGGAGATCGAGAAATGGCGACATCTTTTACGAGGAGCACTCGTGTCGGGGAGCCATTGTCTGTGCGGCGAGATGACAGGCGGGTAACCCTGGCGATGGATGGCGCCCCGCCGATGAAAAAAAATAAATAAAAAGGCACTCATTGTTTCTGAGGCCATGAGTGGAATATCTGCAGGGGTCTGGGTCCAAAGTGCTCCTCATAATAGCCGGTCTATAGGGTAACACATTTGCTTTGTTGCTTCTGCTAGCAAATACTGTAGAAGAGCCAGATGGATTTCTTTGTGAGATTTTAAAAAAAAGCGTCCTCAGGCGATAGATGTGAGGTTCTGCTTACATACAACTAAAACTGAAACACTTACCTCTTTGGAACGCGAAAGGACCTTTGCTTGCACTGCACTGCGGAATAGACGGTGAAATAAGGGATCCGGGCTAAGGCAGGGTCTTTGTTTTTTGGATCAGGCATAAACGACCCGCGTGATTCACGGTATTTTGACAAGTGTGTCACACTTTCACAAGCCTTTGAGTCACGTTACACCCCCTTAACTCTCGAGGTGTGTGCAAAAAACCTAATCTAGCTCATCAAGTCCCTTTGCCTTCCATCACTGTCTGACATCCACACTAATGGGGGGCTGGTCCTTACACAACAAAAGCTCCAACACAACACCGATTCAATGCTAGCATCAAAAGATGCAGACAGCATCCTCCAGGAACTGTCAACCTTAATTTGTTCAGTTGGACATATTTCCCCCAAGTTGTTAAATTGTTTTGTCAGGATTGACAACTTTCATACAAGTGGAAGCTTCTCTGCTTGGTTTAAAATAATGGAAACAATCCTTTTTTGGCGGCATTTTAGCGGCTTAAGCCTATATCTGGCTTGACTTTTGTGTGAAAAAGAGTGAAAAATTGGGGAAACCTGGTGTTTGAGATCATTATAGATATCCCCAATTGAACACTTTTCTTTCTTTTTTGTCGGTGAGGCCGACACTTGGGTCGACCAATGTATTCTAAATGGGGTCCGACATTTAGCCTCCGCGTCCTTGTGTTTCTAAAACATTTCAATATTTATGTGGCAAATTTGAAGTGTCCTCATTAAAAGTCAACGCTGGGCTGAAGGACATCAGTGTTGAGACATTATTGTGCTAATAATGCTGCGGAGTCATTGATAGACGGCTGATAGCGGCGGATTATGTCGTCTCCTTTGGAAATCAGCGTTCGCCAGTGCCCTGACATTCAAAGGCTGCGCTCTCGTTAGAGGGTTGGAGTGACTTTGCCGTGGAATTTCAAGATAAGAAGCTAACGGTTATTGCTTTTATGGGACCGATATCCCGCCCAGGGCAGTCTGCGCGTGTGTCGGAGGAGCGTTTATTTGTTCACGGAGTCCTTTTAGTTTTTTGCTGCGCGCTGAGTCCAAGTAGCAACAACCTGTTAATTGTTTCATGAGCTTCAAACCACATCACAGCGTTGTTATTGCAATTCTCTTTCCCCGCAAATAATTAACCATCCATTACCTGATTATAGATGTTTGCCAAGCAAGCTGATATTGTTTTATGACTTTTCCAAATTGTTTTTGACTTTTTCTGAGTCGTGTGGGTGCTCATGAAGCCAGATTTTAGGAGAGTTCTGCTGATGAGTGGACGGATGAGAGGACATCTGCCTGTTATGGATGTGGGTGAAATGTCAGCCCTGAAGTGTCTCCTGGTGCGCTGCCATTGTCTACAGCAGACACTGACTGCAGATATTATCGCATCAGTCCGACACATTCGCAACGCTACAGCTCTGAACTGTCAAAAGCCGAGTGTTATCTGTAAAACCTCCCCAGCCTCAGCCTTCCCAGTATGACAGGGTCTGATTAGTGCGGATGACGGATGGAGTTTGAATATAGATTTGTGTAGGTTCTACATTCATCAGGATGACCCAGATGCCCGTGACACCAACTCAAATTCCCTGCTTATTAGGCTGATGTGTGCGAGCCAGGTGTACAATTATTTCGCTTCTTCCCAATTTTAGCTCGTGAAGGTCGTTATCAACTCCAGCACGTCAAATGCGCCATACCGTGCTTCTCGAGAGCATTAGAGGAAAGAAGAGGGGCCAGATGATGGTATGACAGCATGAAAGACTGGCAAAATTTATGAGTCAATATATCAGAGTACATTTATTGAAGGGAGCTGAAAAACAGATGGGGGTCTGCGGGGCTGCATGGAAGAAAGATGAATTCTCTTCAATTTCACTGCTCACTATTGGATCAGCGGGTATATGACCTGTATCTCGCTTATAAATATGTCTTACTGGAGGAGTATTTATTAGATAGATTTGGCTACAGTTGGGTATCACCTAAGGCTAACTAGTCTTGGGTGGGGATATCTGGACTGTGATTGGTTTAGAGTTTCCTTGGCTCTGTATTATACGGCTTCTCCGTCCAGAGACATCTATATCCTCATAAACATCCATTATCCCCTCTCCTTAGGTCTGGGTGTTTAGCTTCGGATTAGCTTGCTCTCCTGTGTCGTAGCATGCTAGTGAAGGATGTAGAGAAGCAACAGTCGTTCAGGTGTTTTGTCAGAGCTTGTTGCTGGGTCTGAAGTGCACAGGGGGGTTCTGCAAACAGTCCTGACGTATGTGTTTTTCTTTCCCTGCCTGAGAGGGAACGCTCCAGCGTTCGGAGTCACAGCGGATCTGGGTTATCAATTAACGTCAGCGTTGAGGCATCTGTCCACCTCAGGCAGCCCAGCACAGTCCCACAATGCTGTCTAATCTCTAGTCCTCTTGGTTGATTTTCTTGTTTTTAAGGTGAAATCTTTTTTCTTTGGTTCTGATTTGGACTTAAGCTGGCAGCTCAGTGGCATCTTACCTCTCAGAGATGACTTTATTTCCATCTCCTCCAAGCAGAGGTTGGCCCATAATGGGAGAAATTGACAATCCCATGGCGCATCAGCGCTGGATATACAACAATGTGAGACAGAGGTCAAGTATGAATTGGATTTTGTCGTGTTGTGTCAGGGCTCCTCACGGTCTCCGCTGGGTCGGAGGATCTTTAAAACTAAAGATTTTTTTGATGAGGGATGAAGTACCTTCAGACAAGAGACCCGTTTCTTTTCATTTAAGCGCTGGAGACCATCGGGGTCTGGACCGACACTCTGTGGCTGCTCATTCATCTCTGCACCCTCATCTCTGTGTTCTCTGCTCTTCCCTCTGATCATGCTGGCTTTTTTTCTTCTTCTTTTTTCACCTGACTCCGCGGAGGAGACGTCCGCGCTCTGCTTCAGTCAACAAGGAGGACCAGAAGTTCAAAACTTTGCAGCCGTGAAATAATTTATGTGCTGTTAAATGGAGCAATGCAGAGTTAGAGAGACTGTTTCTATCATCCATCCATCATTAAAGAGCTGTTAAAAACACAAAGATGTAACATTAAAACACAAAAGATGCTATTTACACTCCTAAATTGCTGTATTTTGCAGATCATACAGAGTTGATTAGGTCTGTATCCTTGACCTTTAGCCTTTAGTGCCCATCTTGAGTGCACGTGAATTTGGCTCTTTAAGTGTAGGATTTATTTAAATGGGGGAACTTTTAGATGCATTATTTTAAGTATAGTAGAACATATGAAGCAAATAGCTTTTGTTGTCTTGTTTCCTTTATTATACATGTTGGAAAAACATGTTAGTTTCTTTTTACAGTTAAATTAAATATGGATGTAAAAACCCGAGCTGCCCTCCGTGACGACGGTCGCAGAACCTTATATCAAATATGAAAGAATTAAACATTTAATGTGGGCCGAATGAACCCTGCAACCTCGACTCATCATTTCAGTTACTGGCACCAAATCAAAGATGGGGACAAAATCGGACGCTTTAGCTTTTTAATTTTATAAAAGGAAATGAAATAAAGGTGCAGTTGTGCTTCCTACTGACCACCCACTAATCTCGTGCGTTCGCACACGTGCAGGCGTGTCAGTCGTCCACTTGTATCGTTGACATCCATCCGCCAGGCCTGAATATTTGCGTTCACCTTTCTGACCTCAGAAAACCATCCTAATACATCCTGGAGGGGCCTGTTGAGGATCTAACCCCCCACTCGCAGTAACAGGACGTCTGGCTCGGCCTCCTGTCTGGGCGGCTGCAGGAGAGAGTGAAGCTACGGTTCTTGGCATGAATAAATAAAGACAGGAGTGGCAGATAATTTGGCTTGGCTGTTTTCTGGGTTGTGTCTCAGCCTCCCCGCGGCTCTGGAAGTGAACACCTCTGACTCTGGCTCCCCTCAGCAGACAGAAAAGCAGGAATAAAAATAAACACACACACACACACACACACACACACAAACACTCTTGTGCTTCTCCTCTAATGCTGCCTGCTCCTCAGCTACAGCAAGTACCCAGAGACTCCTGCTGCACAGCCCCCTGAGGCAGAATTCTACCTACATGTAGAATTTTGAATTTTGGCTTGTTTATTTTCTATAAAATATGATTCCAACTTTGCACTGGGGTGGCATTAAACATCTCTGTCACTTATAGTAACCAGAGCCTTTCTATAGGTCATCATCATCAGCCTGAAGTTCATGTGACGGACAGGCTTCACACCCAGCGGAGCAAAATAGGAAAGGGCGAGCATGCGTGCCAGTGTCGGAAAACACAGCCGAGCAAATGAATAATTAATGGGATGCTTTCAAAGCCTGCAGCGTCACTAGGTATCCATTGTTACCGCTTTTTTGTTTGCAGCTCTTAGCGAGGCAGACGGGAGTGGGGCGAGGCGAGGCACGGGCCAATCCCGTGAACTCTCCGAGCGAATTTACTCCCGAGCTCATCTCCTGTGTTTTTATTTATTAACTCTTTTGTTGGATTCTTCCCGTAATACTCCAGTAGTCCGATGCCAGTGGGAATCTTTAAGGATGCTGGATAAATGTTTCCCAAATGCTAGGAGGAAAATGTTATCTCCGTATAAAACTTTTATTCTTTAAGGTCATTTTCATAGGAAAATCTAATGGTAACTGACATTTAGTCGATGGCGGCTCCTGAGGAACCTCTGCAGCCAACTTTATATCTGATCTAGTGAACTGATCTGGAATAAAAGAAGCCATGTTTCCCCTTAAGGAATAGTTTCACAGGCAGGCAAACAGCTCCATACCTTGTACTGATGGTGATGGTGCCCTGGCCATGCATGAACTGATGCTGATGACATTCACATGTACTGAGATGCCTCAGTGGCTTAAGTTGCTCTGAGGGTCTGTGCAGAGGAGCCGGAGGAGACAAGAAGGGCAGAGATGCGTTTTAACACCGCGAGACAAACACTCCACCGCTAGTTTCTCTGTTGTGGGCGAGTGAAGAGCGGACGGAAATCTACACGCTAGATGATGAGATATTGCAGCAGAGACGCAATTTATTTGTTTGTTTGGTTTAAATCCCTGCGAGTGTTGCATTTAATCTCATGTTCATTTCCATTGTTTTCTGTCCAAACCGCAGAGGACTCTTGGACAAAGACATTAACAATGTGTATTTCGCATAACTATTTTATAAAGTCCGAATAAATGAGATGATTTACATACGTGACTAATAGAAGAGTGAACATCCTCAAAATGACTCTATAATATAGATCTAAAATAGAATAATCTAAAATATTCTCTGCAGTGGCAGAGGCAGTTCAACTCAGTAAAACAGTGGTTAGTCAGTGTCATAGATGTTAAATTCTTGCCCACAACAGCAACCTCTACCTCCCTGTTTCCAAGGGAACAACAAATAAGCAAGAGATTTAAGTTCCAGGCCCAGTACACGTTTGCAGAACCCACCAGACTTCTTTGTTTACACAAGTATTTCCTGGGGAGGATGCAGCCAAACTAAGGGGAGCGTTGTTTAAATTGTGTTTTTATGTCAGCAGCCTACTGTATGACAGGACGGTCTGGTTTGTGTACATTCAGATGCTTCTTGAGAACTTTTGTCTCATCGTTTGCGTCTCTACCACGCTCACAGATGCACCCGCTGGTACACAAGTGGCGGCCGATAAATGTTCATCACTGCAGCCCGATTAAGCTTTGCTGCCATGTACCTGAACGCATCTCACGTTAACTCAAGCACAGAATGTGAGGAATCATCTATTTCTCCGTCAATTAAAACTGCTGATGTAGATTGAAGTGTTTGGATCTTCTGTCCCTTTCAAATCAAAGGATGGAGTTTGCTCCAGTAAAACATTGACTTCTTTCATATATCCTCCTTCAGTCTGTCAGTGAAAGTACCCAAACTTCTTTGAAAACCACAGGAGACAAAGACAAAGGAGCCGACAGACTGAACACTGCAAAGACCTGAGCTGCGCGAGTCTGCTGTAACTGAGAGCCACAGTGCCACCAGGCTGTCAGATGAGGAACTGCACCTTCCCTTTCCGTCTTTATTCCTGATTCCAATCTGTTTTGTTTTTTTTAATTATTATTTTTTTATGTTTTTCCTGTTTCCCAACAGCTTCAGTTATGTGCCTCCTCTAAACTATCATCCATTTTCTCCCGCTTTGCCTGAACTTCTCCCTTGGCCCCGTGCGCGTTTACAAGGAGGACGGGCCGGACAAACAGGAGCAGATAAGCCTGTTTCAGCATCAACAACATAAAAAAAGTGCATATGACGATCAAGCTGATAACCGACGCGCACGACCCCCCACGCACACACACGCTCAGTTTTACCACACGCTGACGCTTGAGCAGGACACGCCGCGCAGGGTGCGTCCGCCGATCCCTCCCTCCCCCCTCCCTCCCTCCAGCAGGCGCATCGCCTGCGCCGCTGACGACAGCCAGTCACACCGCGCTGCGAGTGCAAGGCTGCATGCGGAGAGGCTGCATCAAGGCGAGAGAACTGCGAGCGCTGCGTGGGAGTTCTTCTTTCTTGCTCTCCCTACCTCACCATTTGCGTCCCTCCTTTACTTCCCACACTCGTTCCTGGTCGGGGCGCACCGGGAGTCCCATCGTCGAGGGAGGATCGCGCCGCGCCTGTGAAGGGGGCGCCGGGCTTTTTAACTCCAGCCAGCAGCGGTGCCGCCGTTGTGGAGAAACTAATTGGAAATTCACACAAGCTCTGCTCGGTGCTGTTTTGTTCCTCGGTTTTCCTCCCTCTGCCTCTCTCTTACTATTATTATTATTTTTAAATTGAGCCTTTCAAGGCGATGGACTTGAGATAGTGCGCCTCACTCTGAGTGTTGGTGGCTGGGAGTTGCCGTCGGGGAGACATGCGAAAGGATGTTCGGCATCAGTGACGGACACAGCAGGTGAGTCTCTGCCCCGTGTGGAGAAGCGGGGCGCCGTGTTTGGTTCTGCTTTGTTGGGTTTAGTTCTGGCTGACGCCAATATTTCTGCCCGCGACGCAGCTGAAACCTTTAGGTGGTGGGTTACTTTCCTAAACAGGCGGTTTGCTGGGGTCTGGCTTCTTCCAATGTCAAATCGGGTAAAATGCGCCAGCAAGTCGGCGCTCATTAGCGCGCAATCGGTTGACAGCTGGAAAAGCAGCCTGGGACTCCAAAGGCGCGTCCTCTGCAGGTAAAAGACGCATTTCAGATCCTCGGATAAAATTACAGACGCGTTATCGGCGCGTAAACGCACCGCAGCCTGCTTTCTTTCCCCCCCCCAGACGCGGGTCTGTGTTTGCGTCTGAGAGGAGCTAAAGCCATTAATCAAAATGTAATTGTCTGCGTGTCTGCGAGTGTCTGCGTGTGCGCGTCCGCGCCGCTGCACGCGTGTGTTTGACAGAATGGTAAATGAGCGTGCCCCGGTCGCCCGTTTTGAAAGAAGGGCGAGTGAGTGCGTGCGTGCATGCGTGCGCGCAGGGAGTGAATGGCTAAATGTTATCCTTATCTATCTGGATCGAACCTTCATTTAGTCTCCTCTGCGGCGTGGACGCGCGAGGCGGCGGCGACGCTCCCATGTACCATAGTATTCATCAGCAAAGATGTCTATCAGGTAAATGGGCAGCAGCAGGAAGCCAGCGTTCATGATGCATTCAAATCATCCTCGGAGACTTTGGATTCTTTTTAGTTTTGTTTTGAGCCACTGGATCTATATTTAGCTCCCACTGCGACTCCCCAGCAAGACCCTGGACCAGAGTCGGGGTGCCCATGTGGGGTGCCAAGTACTGTTATTTGTTGTTTAAGGCTGCGGTGTTAGATGGGCCTGAAATCCTCCCTCCCCTCCTTTTATTGTCCAGTTCTCCCTCTCTTGTGGCAGCAGAACACTATCAGAGGAACGTGTGATGCTGCGCCTGCGGACATTCATAGAGTGCTGTCGCTCCGTCGGTTATAAATAGCCAGAGGACAGTTGGGTGGAACAGGAGCAGCCTCCCAAAGCCCGAGCAGCGGCGGAGCCTCCCAGGCTTTATCAGGTGTTTCAATCCAGGATGATAGATGGCGCTCCGAGATATCCCCAGGTGTGTGGCGCCGGGTTTCAGTTACAACACGTGGCGCAGCTCTTGTCGCCTCCCTGCTCGCTCTTTGCGTTTTACGTGCCACCGGGGAGTGACTTCCCAGTGCCCCCGCTCCCAACCAAATGTTTTTCCTTTAATACCTCACTTCCAGGCTTAACGGGCTGTTTCCCCTCCTCCTGTTGTTGCCGCTGGATTTACCGTTGATCCTTTTTTTAAAGCGGGATGCTGTTACTGTAACCAAATCGCGGCCGCTGCAGTGGCGGAGCGGCCTGATCCGCTTTATCTCCGCGCCCCGGCTGCCTTTATCAGACAAATGTGTGGCCGCTGACCTTGACTGCTTTTGAATGGTCAATAGACTTCACCTCCCTGCCCTGCGATGGGCTACAGGACACATGTAAGCAACACCTGCCCCCCTCCCACCCCCACATTATGCTGCCGTTGACACACTGTATTGGATTACGACCCGATGATCAATGTTTGCAATAAGCCGAACCTCCACGTCGTGGCCGATATTATGGAGAGGATCAGATGTCACAGGAAAATCGCGCTCCTCTAACAGCGTTATAGCGCCGCGCGGGATGCTTTACATCTTGGCATGTTTGTAATTTAATCGCACGAGGGAAGAGCGGCGACAGCAAGCCAATAAAAGCGGGGGTGGGGGGGTTGGTAGGGGTGGGGGTGCGTTTAATCACGCGTCCGCGTGAGAAATCGGCCACGCCGCAGATTTATCAGCAGGCCGAGGGCAGAGCAGCGGTCGGGACGGCGTGGGTGGTGACTTATCACGCTCGCAACCCGCTAGTTGACCGGCAGCGTCGGCGAGCGGCGCCGTGACGTGCGCCTGTCTCCTGGAGACGCAGATCCTGGGTGTAAAGCCGACACCTCCTGCATCGACAGGGTGTTTATTAGCTCCCAGTTGTGATGCCTGCATAATAAAGCCGTAGCACTGATGACGGTTTTCACCCGGGACGGCAATTATGTTGTTTTTACAGGGCCACAGCGGCGCCATGCACCGAGGCCAGAAGGTGGCGTGTTGCTCATTCATGCCACACCGTCATCCTTGGTGGTTGCTCTCGCAACTAGCTAATCCTTTCTGCCTCCGAGTGCAACATTTCCAGACAGCAGCTGGTCTGTGACACGTCGTCGCACAGATGGGATCCTTCAGGTTGAGCCTAGGCCGAGTTAACCTGCGTCTCCGATGTTACTGGTGGGCTCTAGGTGTCAGGAAAATGACCTTTGCTGAGTCGATGCGGTCTCTGGAGACCAAAGAGGCCTTAATCAGGCTTCTTTAGTGTTGGCGTATTGATGCAAGCGTCAAGCTTGTGTCAGCGCGGGACACGTGTTTAAGAAAACACCTCCTGGAGTTGATCACAGAAGAACCAACCAACCACCAGAGCAATGGAGGTGCCTCATTCCTGGGACACACTCCCGTTAGCTGGGCCAAATAACACACAGCCGGTAATGGAAGGCCATGCCCATCACACACACACACACACACACCACACACACACACACACACACACACACACACACAGCAGCAGCAGAACAACAGCTGGGCACTGGTCTGCAGCTTTTATACCCACGGCATTTCCACCTTTAATTACAGGTGTCTGCACTCAAGTCAGTTGAGGGCAGAGAGGAGAGGGCACACACACACACACACACGGGGGCGGAATCAAAGCTAACAAACATTCAGTGAGTGAAATCTTATCTCCAAGGCTGACTTCCTGGAGGAGGATATATATAAGGTTCTGCTCATGTTACCGTGTGTTTCTCCGTTACCGCTGGACCATCGATGGGTCTTTAAACACAGCCGAAAGCCTCACGTCAGCCCCCATTATTGGAAGAAAGCAATCGATGCAAATTAAGTTCAAATGAATGAATATTTCTTTCTAATCCGCTGAAATCTTGGTTGATTAGAACGGTTACTTTAAACATTCTAATCAAAATGCAAAGGCCGGCGTGACCCGCCCGCGGGCCCTCGCAGGAGCGCCTCATTAGATGGGAGGTGTTGATGACGGACAAATCTCAGGTCAAGTGTCGCTGTCCTTGCAGAGACCTCTAACGAGGGTTGGGGGAGGGGGGGTATCAGTGAAGGGATCGGGCAGCATCTGCACTCGTGCCCCACGCGTCCACCTTTCAGCTCAATGTTTGCAGGCTGTAGATGTTCTATCAGGAGGTTCCGTCTGTTGAGTGGGTGGTGTCAAACTGGAGGCTTTGAGAAGCACAAAAGCTCCATTTCTGATTTTCAATAAATCGATGGTCCAAATGCTTCTGGTTTTCCTTTGGTAACGTATATAAAATTCATGAGTGTTAGTTCTGGTTCAGGCTTGATTGGGTGCAAAAATAGCAGCGGCGCTACCTTTTGTTGTTTACGATTCAATCTCTGACGGAGAGAAAAGCCCGTCTGCTGTTGTCCCGCGTGATACTGGTGCCTGCATTAATAATCGCCTGAATGGTGGGATGATTGCTATTGTTCAGCAGATACACGACACGTTGCATCTGTTTGCCTGAAAGCATCCATTTAGAAAACGCCAGCGTTCGTTGACGAGACAGCACCACAGCATCTCCACCTGTGATGATTTCCATAAGTGGGGCGGTGCTTCGCGTTAGCGCGCGACCTCGCTCGGTCAACAGCGGATGAAGCGGCGCGGCGAGATCCGAAGGTCGAAGGAGATCAGTCTTTAGATGCAGAACGGGCGGTCTGAGCTAGCCGGAGCGAGCAGGTGCTCCAAGCAAATATGTTAAATATCCTGCAGAATTCCACCGTGGTGCTACAGTGACGGCTAATATGTACATCAGCCAGGGATCTTCCTGCGCCCCGCGCTCGTTATCTCCTCGCCCATCATATACAATTAGTTGCTTCTTGTCTGCTGATTGTCTGTTCAGATAATCATGTTTTCTTTAACGCCATCATCTTACTCTGGAGTACAAGGGCCAGTTGCTTATGCTAATTGCTAACACTTCCTCCATGAGAAGAACCATGAGAAGATGCCGTACCCGGTTTATCTTCTGGATTAGGTCTTTATCTTAGAAATAATAATGAGGGAAAAAAGGAACCTCTGGTTTAATGTGTTCTGGTGAGTTCAGAACCTTCAACGACCAATCAAACAAGCTCTCCCATCTAAAACTGTGGGGGATTTCTTTGTCTTCCTGAAGCCAACAGGAGCAGAGCGTGTTCTTCGTCACGGTTATAAATGACCTGCAAACGGAGAACCGAGAGGATGTCGGGGAGAAAGTGGCCGCGTGACAAGGTTCTCATTTGGTGAGCAGCAAGGAACCTGGATGGCTAATAGCCCGCTAATAACCTTGAGTAGACGTGGTCACCATTGAGAAACTGGCTTGGTCACACGCAGAGGTGAAATAAAAACCTCCAATCACTCAGTTTTAGCCGTCATTTGTTGATAATCTGCGGATTCCTTTGACTCTGCCCTGACTAAAAGCAGATCAAGGCTCCGAGTTTACGACACAAGCGGGTCGATCAATCTGGAATCTTGGGGCGGCCGTTTCCCCAACTAGACGGCGGCGACCGCGGTAGAGCGGGCAGGCTGGGGCTGATGAAGGAGCCAGGCGTGATCAAAGGCGAGAAAATGAAATGGCATTTGACCCCGGTGAACGCTGGCGAGTAACACCCTGCTACGGAAGTGCAAAGTGGCTCAGGAACCTGTGAGAACCTCAAAGCGGGGGCAGCGAGGCGGATCCGGGGACACCGGGTTGCAATCGTTACTGGTTATAAGGTGGGAAACGATTTTCTCCACCTGGTTGTACGTAAATCCTCCACCTTTAAGTGGGCATTAGAATCTTGTTTACGATAAGTGAAGCGCTGTGTGAGGAAACCCTCGGGAGTAATCTCCCTCTGTAACGCTCGCCACCCTCACCCTGGTCCTGAACCTATGGAAGATATGCAAATGCTGGATAAATAATTCACAGCTTGTGCCTTTTTGTGTGCCTGCTGCTGCCATGTTGGCAGTAATGTGTGAAAAAGCTGCGGTGTTTTTATTTACTTGCTGTTTCTTGAGACACAATTGTCACGAGAACTCAGCAGATAACAACAGCAGAGGTTCAATACCCGATCACCTCGGGAGAGCTGCTTTCAAGGCTAGCAACCACGCTAAAACTTAAATCCATGTGTTTTTTATGTACACTGACAGACAGAAGAAGAAAAATCAGAAAACCTTTTATTTTGCTGCCTCCTTTTTTAGCATTTTTTGGGTTTTTTTTCCCACTGCTGGCTTTCATCTCCCCCGTAAATGTCACACATTGTCGAATTACATGACAACGCCACTAACAAGACAAGACCACAAAGGCGAAATCCTAAAATGTGTGTCCGCAAGAATATCACCTGCCAGTCAACTCGGGATCGGAACAAAGGCGTCAAACATGGCGATTGTGTTTAATTAAGACCCGAGAACTGAAGAAGTCTATTTGATGAGCGTTGCCCCGGAGCGGTTTGCGAATTTTTCCCCCTGCGCTAGCTTCCGTAGGCGGTAGAGTTTGTGCATCTGTGCTAAACCCAAAACCATCTTGTGTTAGCATATTGGTTGACCTTGTCATTGATCAGTGTGGCGTTCAAAGACCCTGGATCGCTTTCTTTAAGAGATGTGCTGTTTTTTGTAGGATTAGCGGCGCTCATAGCACTCGAGTCTCGTCTTTTCGGCGTCTATGTGACCTCTCCTCGTGCTGCGGAGAGGCAGAGATAACAAATGGCGAGATACAAGGACGGCTTAGACGAGTAATTTTGCTTTTAATTGCTCAAACATCCCATGAGTGCTATTGCTTAAGCATTTCTAAAACTGTTGTTGTTTTCCCTCCACATAATCTTTGATTATATGAAGGTCAGCGTTTTTTTCTTTAAGCTTCTTACCAGAGACTTCGGAGCAGGTGGAGAGATGAGACAATGATGCCTTGCTGGAGCTGACAGTGAGGGTGGATTGATCAGCCCCCCCCCCCACCCGCAGTCATTTTGTTGCCTCCCAAACGCAGCTCAGCCATTTTACGTACAGCCTTCTTTGTTTCTTCTCCCCCATTTAGCTCTCATTCCCCCGTCTCTATCAATAGAGTTATTACGTGGGGGTTTATCTGGCTAATTAACACTCCATCTTTCTGGGCGATCTCTCAGAGGACATGGATTAAGCGCCCTTATCTTTGCACTGGAGCCATGGTGGCCCGCTCCACCTTCTATAGTGCACAGAGGAGAAAATAATGCAGATGTAGGTCGTTTTTACAGTAAACTGGTGGAAATGAGGGAAATCGGAATGAATCGTGTGACAGGAAGGAGATTTAAGCAAGTTTAGAGGCTCAGAGGTAGCAGAAACGTCCTGATTGGTTGACGGAACCCCAACGTTCAGCAGATATAATAAATTAATATCAGCGCTGCTTCCTGTCAATTGTTGTCACCTAAATGTCAGTCGAATCAATAATCTTTAAAATCACGTCAATGTAACATTGTCAGGTGATGAATAGTCTCAGAGGCCGTGAGCGATCCGGGCTCACTCAGCTGGAGGTCGTGACCCCGGTCGTGCGAAGACGTGGCGAAGGCATCAGCGTTTGGCTGCAGATGGGAAACTAAGTGTTCAGAAGGACCTTTTGTCTCTTCAGCCACTGCAGCGTCGACGAGCATAAACACACGATCTGCCCGGAGCCTCGCTCATGCGCTCTTCTTCTTCTTTTTATGGACTTGTTGTGACTCCAGAGAGAGAGAGAGTGGGGGGATGAGGGGTGGGGGGGTGTGGGGAGGGTTCAGCCTTAAATCATGGAGAGACAAATCAAAGACTTTGTTATTTGGATTTAAAATATGTGATTTGTGGATGAAACGTTGCAATTTGACGTCCTTCTGAAGAGGCCGTTGCACCGAAAAGCCTTAAAAATCTGCAAATCACTTTCAGAATCAGGTTCACCTTTACACACACACACACACACTCACACACACACACACACGCACGCGCGCGCACACACACACACACACACACACACACAAAAGGAACTATGCCGGTTTCAGGAAGTGCAGTGAAAATAACTCAAGGCTGATGTTTGTTTCTGTCCTTTTTGTTCGTGGTTTAGCTGTGAAGCCGTAAAATGGAGCCCGCAGAGGGGTGCACGGCTGTGGGAGGGGCGTGCACGGCTGTGGGAGGGGCGTGCACGGCTGTGGGAGACCTGTGACGTGGTAACTGCTTTATTTAAGGAAGCTGCACTCTTCCCAGTAACCTTCCAGGACTGAGGCTAGGATCATTTAGAACCGATGGTCCTCCCAGGGACGTGTCCTCTCATCTCCGCGTGTCCTCCTCTGTCCTCGCCTCACACGTCTTCTGCTAATTTTGATCTCCGCTCCATTGATCCGAGTCCTTCCAGGAAGACCGGCCCACCGTCTGCTAGTGTGTGACAACATCCACACAGCGGTCCTTGTCCAACGGGCCGCGGCGTCTGCCCTGCTCTTCGCCAGAACCCGCAGCGGCGTCCTCCAGTGTCCAGTCCGGGTGCATTAGTGTGCATTGGGGTCACTTGGCCATCGGCTAATTACAGCTCGTTTCTCTTTAAATGCCTCACAGTGAGCTGGGGGAAAAGCTGAGCGAAGGGGACGTTTTCAACGTCGCGCTGGGAGAAAAGCCTGCAGATGCCAGTCAGAGTTAAAGCCGATGTGGCTCTGAGCCGTCCCGCGCCGGGCCCCCATCACATGTCCTCGTTGCCAATAAGACGTAGCCTGAATTATTCATGGTGAAGGCGCCGTTCCCCTATTTGAGGAGTCAGTGTAGCAGCGTATTATGGCGCATCCTACGGATGCATATGGGTAAGCTGATATAATGGATGTTTCATGAAGTGACATCAGCCAAAACAAGCAGCCCCCCCCCCCACACACACACACCCCAACCCCGCCAGAGGAGACACACGCATTCTAGGCAGATGTCAAACCTTTTCACTGCATATCAGGGAAAAACGTATTCAACGAAAGGCAGAAAAGAGCAATATGTTCAGGCTCATCCCGCAGAACTTCCATTTTTCTTCCACCCTTGAACGGAGGTGAAAGAGATTTCCTTCAAATTAAGAGTTTGGTGATGGGTCAAGATCTCTGTGGGGTCAAACAGCCCGGTGTTGGATGTAATGTGGATAAGTGATGCGTTTAATTATAACAGAGGGAGGAAATTCCAGCTCTGGGCTGACATTGAAGGGGCGCCGCTGATCCCAGGTGCCCACTTTGAGGCAGGGAAGCTTCAGCTGGATTGAAGATGTGCGTGAATGATCTCCATACTGGGATTTATGGTCCCGTTTTATAGCGCCGGGGTCATGAATTCACTAAATCTTCTTTATGACAACGGTCGGGTTCTCAACAGCTGTGTGTGAATGTCGCAGCGTAGGAACCAACGCCGTGCGTCCAATAATTGTTAAAAATGAATTCAACGTGATTTCAAGGCCATTTTGAGTAGAACCCAGGAAGAAAATGACTCCTCCAGATCTAAAAAAAAAGCCCACTTTTGGCTCATAAAAGACAAAATATTAGCTCCCTCTCTCTGGTCCCTTTTATGAACAATTACGAGCGAACCAACAACGGGGAAGGAGACGTTTTTGGAAGGGACTCCGCTTTTGTCGAAATGTCAACACAGCCTGAGGGACTTCTCTGTGTCCCGAAGATCTGAAGTGGAGCTCGAGCACCATGAACAATTAATTTTAAAATAACCTTTAATAAGCTCATTTATCCGGCAGAGATGTGAGCAGCTGAATGTTTTTGGTTTGTGTTTTTTTTACCCTAAATATTAGCATAATTATGCTCCAGCGTAACCCAGTTAGGCCTAATTTCTTTCAATTATTTGTTCCATAAATGTGCCTGACAAACAGTCCAGAGCAGAAATGTATTTTCTTGCAACGGTGGGGGAGGAAAGCAGCCTTTTTCCACCGTCTATATGCTAATGCTTGTCACTCCCGTGTGATGAATCACATTTTGAATTGTGTATTACAGGGTTTTTTTTTTTGTTCCTTCTGTGGTTGTTTCACATCATTATGTTTTGGGACCAGCGTCTTATCATTTTTCATTGTTACAGTATTTGTGATCACACAACACTGTTTTCTGGAACATTTCCTTTTTTAAAAAAAAAAAGAAGAAAAGAAATGAAAATATGATCCTGGTCCTGCTGTTGCAGGCAGGCGGTCAGAGGGCAGCTCTGGGGGTCCTGTTAGACTCAACCTTGGCTTCAGCCCACCTGGTAATGCTCAATTTCTCCAGGTCTGCAATCTTTTTCCACCCCTCCGTCCCTCTGCATTCCCGGCTCCTCGGAGGAGGCTCGGCGTGCAGCTGTGCGCCCTGGTGACACGATTGTGTCCAGAGGGCTGTGTCACAAAGTTTTCCGCCCACCCATGGATGAATGGGACAACGCAAGCGTGTATACGATTTCTAAAAGGGGCCAGCACCCTGGTCTGGGGGGGGGGGGATCGTCTCTCAGCCTGGAGGGAAAAGAAATGAACAGTCATTTCAGCAGCGTTCCTTTAATGCTCCAGAATTTCCGCTTTTATCCTCTTCCTGTTTCCAAATACATGAAATGGCCCGTTGCCCCGACATTATCCTACATGTGTACGCGTGTTTCACATGTTTCCTCATCATTGCCTCTCTTCTTGCTTCGGCTTTGTTATTGTAAATGCTGATCCACGCGGTAACACCTGTTACTTCTGATATGTTAGCGTTGTAAGATTTGGCTAAATCTACAAATGCTGCGCCACTGCAACTGTTTAGACTTGCAGCTTTGTTCGAGCTTGTCAGATCCTTTTTTAGACAGTAAATCAAAGGGGAAATAAAATCAAAATACCGTTTTATTCATCATTGCTTTATTATCATGACGTCCTCTTTCAAAAAGCACACACACATTCATATTTACCCTCTTTTTGGTGAACTTGCTTGTGTGGATACGTCATTTTCATGCTATAGTGCTTGACCGGGCCAATGAGGCATCAAAGAACTCACAATGATCAAAGCCAGATGTTGCATTTCTTGGCAATTGGAAGTTTATTCATTAACGTTTAATTAATGTTTCATCAAAGTTGAAGTGGTTGCTTAACAACAGAATTGTGTTTTCACATATTATACAGTAAATTCAGATACCAGCTAGAAGGACAACATAAACAGCATGAAAACTCGGGCTCAGCCGGGATGTGAACCTTGCACCTCTCGCACAGGAAGAACAAAGCATATCCTTGGACCACCAACCATAGAATTCCCTCCAAACTTTAGGCCAAAATGTTTGCTAGCTTTATTTGACTATAAATGTCCGCGCTCGTCCGATATCATCTGTGTACGGTGCTCGGTATCTTCATTATTCCCAAACTCCTTGAGCATGTAGACAGCTTTTATGAGGACAGCAGCTGGACACTGCGGGAATTCTTAACCTTGATGCACCTAACAGATTCTTCCCCTGGATTAGGCCTTGGCCGTCCATCTGTCGGGCGTCGGCTTATGCTTAAACCCTGCCATTTCACAGGCTCGCCTCTCTCCAGCTATCCCAACAGGCAGCTTAGCATCGCAATGACACAAGGGTAACCTTTGTCTTCAAATTCAAAGAAACACCATTATAGCGGCGGGGCGGCGAACTTACTGTGTGACCTGAAGGCAATTTCTGCCTGTTTAAGCTGGATTTAAGGAAAAAAGTAGCTAAATATCTGATGGTGTAACCCCCAAATTTAAGCCGATCCTGTAAATGAATGATGTTAAAGTATTCAAGGGAAATCTTGAAGTTGGAGATAATTATTTGGGTTTGTAAGCCTGCACACACGGATTCATACTTAAATTGTAAATAATTCTATTTTTATGGATTAGGTTTATTGTTTGGTGGAGAATTAGTGACTTAACTGTAGAAGCTGCAGTTCTCTCTAAATATGCTTTATGTACATTAAGGTCCTGGTGTCTGCTCACTGCAAATCATTTGAGACTGTCAAACTGGTGGAAATACAATAAATAAGACTCTGCTGCTGGTTCCGTCGTGGCAGGATTAGCCTACTAGCTGACTAAGCAGTTTGCAGGGAAATGAGCTTTAAAGGCTTTTAACACTTGGTGCTGCAGATAGCGTCAGCATCATCTCATGGATTTCCAAGAAGCTTACAGGCATTTAACAGGGCTCAGGACTGATGTCTTGTGACAGGTAGAATGAACTCCTCACAATACCCTCTGATTGTGCTTATTGTGAAGACAGACACGTTCCGAAGAGCGGAAGATTTTGGGCGATGATAGCGCGCTAATGTACCTACAAGTCAGAAAATAATGGGGACCCTTCACAATAGGGTGCTTAAGAATTTCAAAAAGACAATCTAAAAAACACGCGCAGCTATGAACTGCCACTGTGTACAAGAGCGCAGATAAAACACAGAAACCAACGCGCTTTCAGAGCCAGTTTCCTCCGTTATTAAAGTGGGTTTGATTTATTTGCGGGTCTCTTGAATAGAAGATGAGCGCACCCAGTACATGCTTCTTCATTTGAGACGTTGCAGTCTATTGACTACTTGATCAATTAGCCATTAGAGGTTCATGTTGTGGTAGTTTAGCCACCACAAATCTGACTCCATATTTAATCAGGCTCGCCTTCTCTCTGGTGGGACGGCCAATGTGAAAAAGCCCAAACAAGAGGAGAGGGTCCCACCTATTTCCTTATGTTAGCATCATCTTCAGGATCCCTGTGGATCGGTAATGGGGGAGGCACTGATCTAAGTATTCATTGATCCAGTTAATACTGGATTTGGACCAGCGGTCCCTCATTTGTCGAGGACTGCCTATTGTCTCGCTTCTCCTCGGCCACAGCTTTTGTTTGGAGTAGAATAGCAGCTCCTCAATTAATGGAATTCTCTGGGCGTTCCGGGGAGCGCTGATTGGAAAGGACTGAATTCAGATGACATGTCTGCGAGGAAACGATAACGCCGACTCATTAGCAAAACCTAGGTGCAAATGTGCGCTCACGGACATCCTTCTCCCGTTATTACTGCTTTTTCTGCTCGCCCGTGGAGGCCAAGAAGCAGCACCCCCCCCCCCCCCCCCCCCCCCCCCCCTTCCCGTTTCATCTTAATGCACTTAAGGAACTATCACACGTGCTGCTGTGGAGGAACCACATTCCATCCTACGTTTCTGTGCGCAAAGGAATAAAAACAAGTGTGAATGTAGTTGCTGGAGTCCATAACCAGAGGAAGCGTTAGCGTTGGGATAATGACTGTATCACCGGGCTGATTGGGTTTCAGCATCAGTAGTAATAGAGTCAGACATAATAACATCTCAGTGAGATCTGATATGATGCAGGTTTATGATAGAAGGTGACAGGTCTGAGGGTGATCAGGTCGCTCCTCGTGAGATGTCTGAGCTCGCTGATACTCTGTCCTGCAGCACTCAGAGCTGAGTCAATCAATGGAACTTCGGCAATAAAAGATGATTAAATAGGACTTCAGGCAGGTTCTGCTGCAGGCCCGCTGATCTCAGATGTCTTTTCATCATTTCGCAGTCCTGGTTGGTCACTCGGTTGCACGCGGCGTCATAAAAGCCCAAGCCTGAACTTTGACCTCGTAGGAAAGCAAAAGAAATTGAGTGGAGTAAATCCACCTCATAAACCTTTCCCTTTCAGCCATTCTCATATCCAGGTTTTTATTGTTTCTTGCGGGAAATGTTATTAGCTGGGTGTCAGCCCATAATTTAATGTGTCAAAACAAATGGAGAAACAGATGTCAGGACTGTTCAGAGAAGAAATGTTCCAAATAATGAGGTCAGAGATGGATAGAACTCTAATACCTTTTATTAAAAGAGGTAGATTACAGAGCATACTTCTGCCTGATACAGATTCAATGCTAAGCTAAAGCCAATAAAGTGGTACTGCAGTGTTGCCTGTACATTTTATTCCCATTCTAACATTTCTGGGGAAACGCATTAAACTTTATTAAACAACATCCAGTAAGTGATTATTTGATTGTGGAAAACTGTAAGGATAAAATTGGATTTTAATTGCGATGTTAGCCGAACAAACACAACGCTGCCCCTCGGCCTTTGCACTGTTTGTGGCGCTCGGCCTGTTTTTAATCATAAAATATTGTGTGAGCTTAGTGTCACCAGCAGCACATACATCACTGCAGCCACCAGCCTTCTTTTTACTGCCTTCTTTCCTTTTTTTGGGTGCGTTTACTGAGTTTGTGTGTGTCTGGCATCTGTAAGAAAGGATGTATCAGATTTCCAGTGAAAAATGACAATAATTCCCACTGATGATTGACTTTATATCAGAGTGGTAGTGCGGAATAATGGATCATCTCCAGAAGATACGATGATGTTGTTTCAGAATTACTTAAGCCTTTTAAGTGGAGTGAGAGATAAATAAATGTAAATATCACGTATAACTCATGTTATATTATGTTATATTATATTATATTACTGTATATTATATTATATTATATTCAGTCTCTTCTCTGTGTCTCTACAGGTAACTGGTAAGATGGCGGCCGGAGAAGCAACTGGGCACAGCTACCTGGTGGCTTGCTGGCAGCCCATCCTGATCCTGTTGCTCGGCACCGTGCTGTCTGGTTCCGCCACAGGCTGCCCATCCCGCTGCGAATGCAATGTTCAAGAGCGCTCTGTGATGTGCCACCGGAAAAAGCTGATGACAGTTCCCGAGGGAATTCCTGCGGAAACCAAGCTGCTGGACCTCAGCAAGAACCGTATCAGAACCATCAACCCGGATGAGTTTGCCGCCTTTCCCAACCTGGAGCACCTGGAGCTGAGTGAAAACACCATCTCCACCATTGAACCCGGAGCGTTCAACAACCTTTACGGCTTGCGGACATTAGGCTTGCGTAGCAACAAGCTCAAGTTGATCCAGCTCGGCGTGTTCACGGGCCTGAGCAACCTCACGCAGCTGGACATCAGTGAGAACAAGATCGTCATTCTGCTGGACTATATGTTCCAGGATCTGTACAACCTCCGTTCTCTAGAAGTGGGCGATAACGACCTGGTTTTCATCTCCCACCGGGCTTTTCACGGCCTGAGCAGCCTTGAGCACCTGAGTCTTGAGAAGTGCAACTTGTCCACGGTGCCGACAGAGGCGTTTACACATCTGCACGGTTTGATCACGCTCAGGCTCCGCCATCTCAATATCAACGTCATCCGGGATTACTCCTTCAAACGGCTCTATCGGCTGAAAGTGTTGGAAATAGCCAATTGGCCGTATCTGGATACGATGACCCCCAATTGCCTTTATGGATTAAACCTAACCTCCCTGACCATTGCTAACGCTAACCTGACCACTATTCCTTATGTTGCCTTGAGGCACCTGGTTTATTTACGCTTCCTCAATCTCTCCTATAATCCCATCCACACCATTGAGGGGAATAAGCTCCACGATCTGCTGCGTCTGCAGGAATTTCACCTGGTAGGCGGCAGACTGTCCATGATTGAGCCCTACTCTTTCCGTGGTCTAAACTACCTGAAAATCCTAAACGTGACTGGAAACTCTCTGACCACTTTGGAGGAGTCCGCTTTCCACTCAGTTGGCAACTTAGAGACCCTGGCCTTGTACGACAACCCCCTGGCCTGCGACTGCAGACTGCTGTGGGTGTTCAGGCGGCGCTGGAGGCTGAATTTCAACAAGCACCAGCCCACCTGTGCCTCCCCTGAGTTCGTCCAAGGCAAAGAGTTCAAAGACTTCCCCGACGTCCTGCAGCCAAACTACTTCACGTGCCGCAAGTCTCGAATCAGGGATCGCAAACCCCAGCAGAAGTTCGTAGACGAGGGGGCCATTGTTCACTTTGCTTGCCAAGCAGACGGCGACCCTGCTCCCGTGATAATGTGGCTCTCCCCACAGAAAAAGTTCATCACCACCAAGACGATCGGCAGGATTTCAGTGTTGCCAGATGGTACCCTTGAGGTGCGCTATGCTCAGATTCAAGACAACGGCACATATATGTGTGTAGCTAGTAACGCGGGAGGGAATGACACCTCCCTCGCTCACCTGCACATTCACAGCTACTCACCCGACTGGCCGCACCAACCGAACAAGACTTTTGCCTTCATCTCCAACCAGCCCATAGAAACTGGTGCTAATGGTACAAGAGACAATGCCCCCTTCCCCTTTGACATAAAGACACTGATCATCGCGACCACGATGGGCTTCATTTCCTTCCTGGGTGTCGTCCTCTTTTGCTTGGTGCTGCTTTTCCTTTGGAGCAGGGGCAAAGGAAACACGAAGCACAACATTGAGATAGAGTACGTGCCGCGGAAATCGGACGCTGGCATGAGCAGCAGCGCAGCGGACGCTCCTCGCAAGTTCAACATGAAGATGATTTAGAGGAGCGGGGTTTGACGGAACGGGAAATGCTGAAAAATGGAAATGGAGACATTGCCTTTCCTCTCAAAAAACCTGTGGGTCCTGGTCTGTTAACATAGAGTAATCTGTTTTTGTTTTGTTTTGTTTTGTTTGTTTTACCTTGACTGGCGTACAGAGGGCGGTTCCTCGCTTTCATAAGTGAGAGGGAACGGA
The DNA here is from genome assembly GCF_003711565.1 of Takifugu flavidus. Lineage (NCBI taxonomy): Eukaryota > Metazoa > Chordata > Actinopteri > Tetraodontiformes > Tetraodontidae > Takifugu > Takifugu flavidus. The sequence continues at coordinate 5,535,710 of NC_079532.1, forward strand.
AGCACACGCAGGTCTCCAGACAGTTTCTACTGACAGCAACCTGTGGACAAAACCTTAAAAGAAAAAATGTGCTCGGAGCAGCGGGAGCACGACCGGCACATCACCTTTCAACCATTCTGACTGTATTTTTTTAAACTCTCTGTGACGCTTAATGTTTTCCAAGGGCGGGTGACAGCTTGTAAATGAGATATGTATGGGTTGATGAGCACATTTCTACATTCCATGTACATTAGCACATGTTGTTGTCTCTTTTCCTACAGTGATGCTTTTCTGTCATTGAACAAATGTATATCTGTGCCCTGAAAACAATAAACCCTGGAAATTAGCTCAAAGACACAGTGTAGGGTCCAATTCTAGAATCCTGTAGTTCCTCATTCTGTTAGTTTGGATGTTTCAGAAGAACCTCAATACATTAGCAGAGTAATCCTCAAAAACAGTTGTTCTCTGGTTCCCCCTACAGTCCAAAAACTTTCCCATTAGGAGACTTGAAATTTGCCTCATTAGCATGTGAATGGCTTGTGTGTTCTGCAATGGCGACTCGTCCAGCACCCCCCATGACCCTGGTGAGGAGTGGTGCTTAACAGAAAGTGGAGATAGATGTGTTGTGAAAGACATCTTTCTGGTTATTTAAGAGCAGTTGCACTTTTGGTAGAAGCAAAGGTAATAGGTAGTGTTCCAAAAGTAGCAGAAAAGCCTGATTGTGAGGCTTCATATTGAACCCAGACACTGGGGCACACTCTGGGGGCGCTGTAAAAAGAATAGGTCTGTAATCGCCACAGATTTTACAGTCAGGCAGAAGCAACAAAACAGCTGGCGTAGGAACCCTGGCACTGTTAGCATTTAACTCGAAGCGATTCCATCGGTTAGAATGATGTTCTGCCCTTCACAAAAGTTGTTGATTCATCATATTTTTGAATATAATGTGCTCCTCAAGCTGTAGAATATGTCTGTCATTGTTATTTTTCTGGATTGTCTTATTAACGGTTCATTTTTAGCCCAGACTCTCCCACAGTCCAGCCATTGAAACATGTCTATCCTGGATCAGTTGTCCCAAAATATCCGATTTCTTTCGGAGGGGGAACGGAACTGACGCTATCCTGCGTAAAATGTCGGAGGTTACGGCCTCACCCTCCCCAGCAGTGGACAGCTGGTCTCCGCAGACGCGTGTGAGAATAAATGTTAAGTTATTTATGACGGACAATATCGCACAGAAGTACGGATGGAACGCGCAGAAAGGGAGGGGTGACAGATGGTTTCACCCGTGGAACAGTCTGAAGCAGCTTTGGTGTAATCTGTTTTACATAAAAGAAAAAAAAAACTGGATAACGGTCCCGATTTTCCCTCTCGCTGATTATGAATGCTCTCATCGTTCAAAGTGTGGCTAAATGTACCTAGCCTTTATTGGTCCCAAGTGATCCGGGGATACTGTTTTTATTTTTCCTTTTGGTTCTTTTTTAATTAGTTTGACCTTGGACGACGTTGACCATGTACAGTCCAAGCCAACTTTTTACAAAAAAAAGGCACTAAAAATAAATATATGGTAAATACATAAAAAATTGTTCTGTGCAATAAAGGTAATATGCAGATTTTCTTTTTTTTAATTAACAAGATTTTGTTGATGTTCAATTGTCAAGAATATGGTATGTTGTATTAAACAATCTATGGAATTTTTTAAACCTCATGGTCTCAACTTTCTTTGTAAGTTGTGGTACTTTATTACTAGTGTTAATGACGGGCGTGGGCGGGTCGTTACTCGGCAGCAGCTCCAGTCATCTGAACAATCACCGCTTCATCTTTTTTAGAACCATAAAATAGATTTGTTGTTTAAGTTCATGGATTGGATACTTCACATGACGGCCGACTTCATGTCTGTGCTAATTGCTGCATTCAGGGATGCTTATTCACTTTGCCCGCCTTCAAACATTAACATGAAGCAGCAACATTGATGGTGTTTGTTAACTTAAAATAAATTAATTGCTTCTCCTGGGTTACAGCCGTGTAATTTTCTAAAATGCAGGCTTGCTCTGAGTTACTGTTGGGCCGCTCTCATTCCTTTTCCCTCCATGTTGCTGCTTTCCTTCCCTTCGTTAGGACTTCCTTCTCTCTCCTCCAGCTATATCAAAGCAAGCTCATTTATCTTGTCACTTGAAAAGAGACGGGCAGAACAGAAGAGGAGTGAAGATATTCTGGAGTCTGAGGGGCTTTGGGGAGTTCCGGAGTCAGCCGTTGTTTTGGGATGTTTGATCTGTGCTTAGAAATTCTGGGTCAGGAACCGGCTGATGGATTCTGACACAGCGCGACACGCCGCCTCTCCTAACCGAGCGTGAAAATGCAGAAACGCCTCTGGCTGTTCTCTCCACCCATTCAAATCCGTGTGTTAAAGTGCATTTGGGAACTTTTCTGTTGCTCAAATGTAGAAGAAAACAAGTTGCTTGTTTTTAGATGGGATCTAAACTCACAGCGGAAGGTTGTTTTTCAAATTCAAGCTTCTGTTCTGAGCTGGATGCAAATCGATGCACTTTTAATGAGAGGGCTTTATTCAAATTGATTTTTTTGTTTAGAAAGCTATTGTTTAAAAGGATCTTTTGTTATGTTTTCATATTTAAAAGAGGCTAAAATGTTAGCAGCAGGCTAACAGGAAATCAAACTGTGTGCTCAGTCTATGATGCAGATTCAACACTTTAACATGAATAAATTATAATAATATAATGATTCAAGAGCTTCTCCACTGATTAAGATTGAAATGAGTCTTTTTTAGTGGTATCACACTGGTATTCTCCCACAGGCGATTTAGAGGGACCAGTTTAGCTGACATTAATTACCGTGTAATACTTACAGTCACACGTGGACGCAGTCTCTCCCAACAGAAATCAGACTTTATAAGCGCAACATTTACATCTTTAGAGGTTTATTTATCCCACAGCAGATCTCAGGCACAGAGACTGTATGTGCACATGCATTAATAACATGATCATTTAATGTCAGCAACAGCCAAAGATCTGCTTCATCCATAAACGTCTCATAAACAGTGGATACATTTTTCATGGTATTGCTGTTATATGGCTGCTGCATTATGTATTAAGCGTGTAATAAATCATTTAATAGCATCTATAGATGAGGAATATTTATTTGTAAATGTTACCTGGCACTGTGAATTATCATCAGTGTTTTTCCTGTTGAGCTAATGGAGATTAATACTCACACGGGTTCTAATGAGATTTGTAAAATGGCCATATCTATGGACATTAAGGTCATTATCATTTCAAATGTGTCCTAAACTACATTTGGTTATGGGCCTGGTGTAATAACATGAACAATATAAAACCACCGCTATCATAAGCAGAAACATGCGCGATGCCAATAATATATTACAACTCAACAGGCAATCAGTGCGATATGATTTGAGCTTCAATAAAACTGTCAGAAGCCAAACTGAGATCCGTTTCCTCTCATAATAAAGTAAATTTACCCTTTATGGAAATCTGAATATATCACAGTGGTTTATATTTCCTTCGGAAGCAGCGTATTGATTAAATCTATCTGACAGACTGCTTTCTTACATCACATGCCTGTGGTTTCACAATCCTACATTAGTCCCACATTATTAATTTGGCACATCTTTGGTTATAGCATTATCAGAACAGACCCAAACACTCGGCTACCATTTAACAAAGTTCAAGCTCTGCCTGTTGAAATGTTTTTCTTGTTTTCAATAAATTGGGTGTAGCAAATGATGAAAATCCAGCCAGTGAATAATAAAGAGACAGTTAGTGCTGGCTAATGCTACATTAGCCACGGGTGAGACAGAACCCATCGTCCCTACGTCAACTTTTCCTCCAATGTTGAGCATTGCTGAAAGGTTAATTTTAGGTTTGGGGTTCATACAAAATATCCACAATGCTTGATCGTGATGTGCAAAATCTTTAGGCAGCAAAGTGTCATTTTTGTGGAATATTTAAATGTGTTCAATGTGCTGTAATTTAATTGATGGTGGGGCTTTGATCCCTCGGTAAACACGTCCCGAGGTCCCTGCTGCTCACCCTTGACTCATTAGCCTCTGTTTTACCGTCTCGGCCTGCCTAGTTCCTGAACGGTGGCGGTGGTGGCTAACACGTCTGTAGGCAAACAGTCTCCTCCTGATTTATTCAACAATCCCATAAAACAGTCATGAGTTCCCAATTCAGAAGAGGAGAGGCTGCAAGGCTACATCTGTCCACCATCAACATGGTCTTTTCCCAACAGTCTCTCTCTCTGACCCACTAATAAATGCTCGCTATGGTGTGGTTTGTTTGCAGGCGCACATCTTCCAGGTAATTGTAATCAAGTTAAGCAGCTACTTAGTTAAGGCTGTAGTACCACAGGTCCTTTCTGTCTGCAGTTCCTGCTTAGAAGCAGGAACAAGAAATGATTAATTCCTCACATGTTGCTCTGCCTCGAAGGGGCTAACCAGTCTGCAAATAATTTGGCATCTGCCTTCTCGCCTCGAGGACAGTTTGATGAAGGGAGCTGAAGCACGTGGCGCCGTGTGACGGGATCTGATGAAAACAGCCCAGCGAGACGGCTTCTCCTATTTGTCAGTGGCATTCCAAGATGTACAGCTTTCATTCCCCTCAACTCCCAGTTTGATTTTTCATCCGCTCCCCGCCTGGGGTTTAGTCTGTCTGGGTTGTTTTATGATTTGAACAGCAAGAGTCTTTTATGTTTGTGTGATTATTGCACATTTTACATACACACACACACACACACAAATGTTTTTTGAGAAATTATGAATAAGATGAATCAACTATCTAATATGACATGTTGAAAAAACTCAATAAAAGTCAGTGATAACGTGCCTCACATTAGCGATGAAAGGAACGCCTTCGTAACTCTCGAACCCCGACCACAGAGACGAGCTGTTCTGGAGCCTTTAGGTTGGATCTTTCAGCAACATCTTGGCGTTTACACACACCGTATAGGAAAGAAAGCAAGTGTTTAACTCCATGTTGCTCAGTCATTAGCACAGCTCAGAGACTCTCCAAACCCTGGCGGCTCACATCGCGGAAGTAATTCCCAAAACACAGCTGTGCCAATCAAAGGCATGTTTTCCAAATTGAGTACATTCATCCATTCATTAAAATAATGATGTGCTATATTAAAAAGTCTGCCGTCATTACAGGAGCTGTGCTTCGCAGACTCGTATCAGCTCTGATTAGACGACAGCGGGCTCCAGGCTGATTCAGGGTCTGCTCTCAGACATCTTGAGCATGTGATGATTACCACATTAAGAGTGGAAGCACATTGAGAATGTCTGACAGAGTTATTTCACGTCAGAAAAAGGGGCCGCGGTCGTAGTTCCACGGGACTCAAATCCTGCAGAGAAACAGTGTAGATGTCAAAAAGCAGCTGAATGCCTCAGTGAATGACTTTCTCTTTGCAAAGCCCCGGGGATGAGCGATGCAACAATGGCGAGGCGCCACACAGAGGTAGAGATATTACAAATCTAAGCCCCCCCCTTTTTTTATTTTCCCAGCGTCTCACTACAGGAGCCCAATGAAGAATTTTCTCTCATTCGGTGGGACAGAATTGCTCGGCTTTGCTCAGCTTTCAATTATTTAAAAAGAGTCACGAGGAGGAAGATGAGGGTGAGAAAATTCAGGGTTTTTTTTCTCTCACTTCGCGCCGCTGACAGGAGCCCTCGAGATTCCTGGGTTGTCTTCGAAAATAATGCTTTTTTCCCACTTTTCCTCTGCTTTCAATCACCTCTCGTCTGCAGCATTGCCTGGTGTTGCTGGGGATCAAAACCAGACAGGCTGCTGAGTATTAAACAGTGCAAAACACCTCAAACCGCGTATTTAAAATGAAAAATGATCCATCACAGCTGATATTTAACTTCAGTCTCAAAGCAGAGTGTGAGATGGCAGTAAAAAGATCGATCTTTAAGCAGACGTCCCAAAAAAGATACAGCAAAGTAACTTTTTGTGTGTTCCTGAGGAAACTTTCAGGGATCCAGTCCACAGGAGGAGCAAAAACATTGTGATTCTACCCAAACATGACCGATTCCTCATCCTCTTTATCTACCAGCATCTCCAGGCAGCCAGAAGCTCTAAACGTAAAATGTGGGCAGTTTAAAAGGCAAACATTTTAGTTTGTGGAACATAAATATACACCAATTTAATTAGTTTCAACACTGCCAAGACGCTTCCACATCGTGTACACATGATTTATTTTATCACCTGGATTTTGCAGCCAATTTCTGATGAAGACATTGAAAAGAACTGAATATCTGGAGATAAACAGGGAAATAAACAGCAACATGTGTCAGGCATGGAAATAAAAGGATGGAAATAAACAGATCAAAGAAACAGGAAGCAGATTCCTTCAAGAAAAGTAAGGGTGAAAACCTCTATTTGTTGGCGTAGCAGCATTCTTTGTGTCCTCTGCCCTTCCAGGTGGTAACATGAAAGGGTTCGTTGAAGAAGAGTGGAGGTGCTGAATGTGGCTTCGAAGAACGCAGGAAGAGGCAGCAGGTCAAAGCCCATTAAATAGTTACAGTACAATGAACCGGGAGGCTCAACATCGACTTTGTATCCTATAATTACCGAAACAGCACAGAGCAACCTGGAAAAAGGCTCCGCACCAGTTGGTTCTGCATGTTGGACAAACACAATCCGAGCCTCTTACCACCACGTGGCCTTGTGATCCTTGGCGGAATTCAATTTAATGACCGGTGGGTTCTAGTTTCTCTCGCGCACAAAGCGGTTCAAACTTCTCGTTCACTAACTTTGGGGTCACCGTCGACAGGCGCTGACGCAGGCGTGGAGGAACCACCTGCTGTTGTCACCTATAATTGCTGGTTTTCTGTAACAAACGGACAATTTTTTTGGATTAAAACAGCTGCTGATGTTTTATGGATCCTCCTGGGATTTTGGGGGTGGCTGGAGAAAAGAAACCACGAGTCTTACACATGTTCTACTAAAGGGGGTGTTAGAGGTGAAACTGTCAGAATGGTTCTTCTCATTATATATATATTCACACCGATTTCCTTCCTTTTCTTTATTTGTATTAACTTTGGGGTGTTCTTTGGCCTGATTGAGGTTTTAGGAAGTCTGATTTGTGAAAGCTTTATTTACAACTGCTAAACAATTGATTATTCATTGGTAATGCAATGAGTTTTGGGATTAAATACACATCCGGGTTGCTGAGAATACCAAGAAAAATAAAGAAAAGTAACTGTTTGGGACGCAAGGTTATGCGGAGAGAAGTGGGAGGTAATGGTCAGAAATCCATCCAAGGAAGGCAGGAGGCGGATGGAGAAAGTAGTCCCACGGGGCTTTTGTCTGGTACTATATGCATTCAAGCTTTGGTGTCTGAACACGTAAGAGGCATAAAAACATGATGGTATGAGGCCATCTGGGAATAAAAAGTCTAGTCTAGTATAGTCAAGAGTCTAGTGGTCGTCCCTGAGGTTACTGAAGCTCCAGCAAATCGTTTCCAGACTCATTGAAAATGGAAGGAATTATAAAGTCTTCCTCTTTTTTCTTGATTGTTTCGTTGAATTGAACTGTAATAATGAAATGAAAGGTATTCCCATTGTTCGGCTGCCATGTTTATGGGACATATATACAATTTCCAACCATCTTTCTGCTTTTCTGAACATCAGGTGTCCTGAATCCTCAACAGGAGCAGGTGCAGAAGGCACCCTTGGAAAGGGATAAGGTAGCTCAACAATGTTTCATTAATTGCTTTGGAAAGAACTTCTGGATGTCACAGCAACTTCAGTGTTTTTATTAAACAATTTTAATGCGTTTGATTCCATAATGCGGCTTTGGAGCTGATTCAAATGCGAGGTTTTGTTATTTGGAGGTTTTATTGGTTTCCCCATTCAGAGATCTCCGACATTAAAGAGCCTTTTTGGCATTTTCTGTATTTTCTGTCCTCAAAACAAACCAAGAGAGTGACATGAGAAATGATAAATGATGAGAAATGATACCAATCATACTAATTCTCACATTTGTACTTTGCAGTGAATTTCTGATGTGTTGAGGGAAAAACAGGCACCAGAGGCGACGGCTCCAGCTCCAAGAGCAGCAGGATTCTATTGATGGTTGATTACATTTACCTCACAGCATCGCATCAAATCAACATATTTATTTTTTATAGGATCAGAGAGACACTGACACACCCGGAACATTCAGTGTTTTATTGAATTAAAATAAGATCCCAAAATCATCTGATTAGTGTGATAACAAAGTGAGACAAATTCATATCAAAACAGGTTCTTGTAGAGTTCTGCCTACTTCTGTCCCTGTTTCCATGGATACCGTATATACTTATTACACGAATGGTCAGGCTACACTGGGGACAGACAAACAGCTTGTTCTTGTTTTTGCACTTGTTAATAAGCTTGAGGGAGCTCCTGCTGCATGGATTCAAAAGGCAGGAAGATGGACGTGATTTATGCTAATAAACCCGTCGGAAGAGATTCGCGATACGATTGTGATGACACAATGAGCGGCTAATTGCGCCGACAGAAGTCCATTACGTAGTCAGTATGTGAGATGATAATCAGAGTGGAAATTCTAATTCTATCAGTGTGGGGATGATGTGTAAATAAAGCAGCATCGGTGGTCAGGCGGTGAGTTTGCAGATACTACACATTTTTGATAGTTAATGCACCTCATTGAACACTGTGACAAGCTAAATGCTAATTTATGGGGACAGAAACTTTGAGGAGGTAAAAAAAAGGGTGCATGAATTACAACACCTGTGTTTGTGTTACTGTCCAAATCTGAGTCTCAGAAAGCTTATGAGGCGTTCAAGACTCAGCAGCGCTTCTCGTAAACGACACTGCAGGTGACTTTTTACCCAAACCTGCTTATTAGGCTGCACCCAGCAGCTCACCGAGCTAATAAGATGATGTGACTCGTTATATTGTCTTTCCCTTTCCCTCTAAACTATCACCAGTAAGATTTGATTGCTTACAGACAAGTTAATTGGTAAGAAGTCCTGTTGGGAAATGCTTCAGTTTAGACTAGATCAGATCTGGACCATCTTCAGACGGCGCCCAGCAGCAACCTACTACGCTTTTTATTGGACAATTTCCTCAATGTGTAAAACAAAACCAAAGCACCCATGAATCAAATAGACTTATATTCTTCTAACCCTCCTAAATACAAATGATATTGTTGAATCAAGGCAAGTTAGTGATTCACATTCAGTAAGTAAAGACTGATAAGGACTTAGAAGATTGGTTGCAGTAGATTTAAGGTCTGACAAGCTGGCTCAGAATCTCCTAAACTGCAGCTCTTGGGTGTCTCCAGGGGTCAGGATCTACCAAAGGTGGTCAAAGAAAGTAGTGAACCAGACATGACTGGCCGTGCCGGGCCGAGTATGAAGGAGACTGAAAGAAACAAACACCTGCCAAAGTCAGTCAGTGAGTTTATTTGAAAAAAACAAACTCAACAGCAAGGTTAGACAACTTTAAAAAGAAGAGAAAGCCTGGAGGCACGGCTCTGGTTCTGGCACTGATGCTAACATGTAGCATGAGCCACCAGCAGCCTTTTAAAGTGGGCTGACTGGTAATTGGCCACAGCCGGTTCAGGTGTGCCGCCGGGCTCTTGCCCAGATGAGCCTAATGAAGGTGACAGAGGGAGGGAACAAAAACAAGACACCGGTTCCACAGGAAACCCAGGACCAGGTCAAGGCTCGTGCAGGCGGTCTGGTATCAAGCTGCAACTTTCATGGTCGATGTTGACCAGTCGGTCCACTACCGAGAGCAACAATGCTGGAAACACGAGCACCAGAGCTGGACCACGGGGACCTGGGGGGCACATGGCACCGGGGTGCACTGTGGGAAGAACTGCTCTGGTCAGAGTTCTGCTGGGAAACCTTTGGTCCTGCCGTCCATGGAAACCATATTCCCGATGGCTCTGGCACCACCTGCGACAAGAAAATTGGTTCTGGAATCTAATGCCGGGGTGGGATACGCTGGGCCAGAAGCGGGGCATGTGTCAAAAAAATGCAAACGGATATAGAGTTTAAGTAAATAAAGCACAACAAGTCATTATTCCGGGTTTAAACGCTGCAGTGTTTACATGCCAAAAGCCCTGGTTTCTAGCCAGACCTTCCCCTGTAATGAATGTGTGAGGGATGGACCTTGTTTCTCTCCAGATATGCAGAGCCTGACTCCGCCATTAGAGATAATTAAAGTGGCTCAAAGAAATGAGTTGTGTGGAGGTCTGATTGCCTGAACCCCAAGTTATATAAGTTTAATTTGAAACTAATCTGTGCAAGGTAAATGCATTTGCTCGAAACTTAAGGCCAAAAAAAAAAAAGTTGCATTCTGCCATCAATTATACCTCCACCAACAAGGCCGCTACAACAAGATTGTGTTAAGTGTGGAAATAATGGGAAGCTGGGATGGAAGCGGTGCAGTGTTTAAATGACCGATGCTACAGGGAGCTATGGTAACGCTGAGAGAGGGCTTGATGCTAAAGTCAGCCGTTTCCTGGATTTGGATATGAAATGAAAGAGAAACTTAACAATGATTTTCATGGTTTAGGATTCATAGATCGAGTAGAAGTAACTGATCAGATGTTATTATTAAAGGGGGGGGGGGGGGGGGGTTCAGAGATATTAGGTGTTGTGTTTCCAAAGTTTTGGTCTCATGCTGTTCTATTTTATTTCTTCTGTTTGCCTTGGTCATGCTCACGGCCGCGTTCGCCTTCATTTGCTTTGTTTTCCTGCCAGCTGCTCCTTCCTCGTGTTCCGGGGTGCTGCTTTCTCTTCCCGTCTGTTTTGTCTGGTTATTTGTGTGGCCTTTCTCCACCGTTCCTGGTTTCCAGCAGCGCACTTTTGTGCGCACACCGGCAGACTTGTTATCCCTGCCCTATCCCCTGTATGGTCCTCTTTTGTTCTCTTATTTATGATTCCACCTTCTTCTGTGTACCTTTCCCGCGGTTTCTCTGGCCCTGCATCTTCCCTCCATCTCTCAGGACCTCTGTTTGTGTTTCGGGGCAGGTTTGATTTCAGATATTGGCCGTGTTTTGATTGTCTCTTTGGAAAACTCTTCAATCGGTGGTCTAAACTGGGTTCTTCCCGTTGCCTCCTGCTAAAACTTCAAAAGGTCGGTCAAGTTGTTTTGTTGGCTTTTCCATTAATTTTTTAGAGGTTTTTCTTACATAAAGTTATAGTTCTGCCCATTCTTTAAAGACTATATAGTCATGGAACTGCGTTTAATTACATCTATGTTAATTGCACTTATGTGTGTTGGAGACATTCTCAAACTAAGTTCTTTTTTATTTCCCACTGAATAAAATCTTCAGCCTTGTGCAGGTCTGGAACAAGACGCCACAGAGAGTGTGTGTAGGTGGGTGTTTCTATAAGGGATCCATATGGTAAAAATGTATGGGCCTAGTGTTCCAGGCTCAGCAGGAAGTCCACAAAATAGGAGGATGTTGACAAAAGATGGAGAAATCTATCATTCCGATATTTCATCCGACAGATATTTCATTCAAAGGCTGCATCATTAAAAGTAATTAAAAAAACCATGAGAAATTGAATTGCTCACAAGTGACTGTTAACACCAGAGGTTGTAGCTTTACGTTAATGACAATGACCTGAAATATGAAACAAATTATAGGTTGTGGGCGGTGATAAAGCCTTTTAAATGTATATAAAGCACCTGTCTAGGCGTATTTGCCTCTTTCTGTGTCAGAATACTGACTCGATCCCAAAGAATGGCACCTCAAATAAACTTCAGTGGTGCCGATTTTTTCATTTCGGCTTTGAGCCGCTTTTGTCAATTGTGTGTTGTGTAGGTTTTATCACACCGAGCCGCTGCTCATTTTTCAGGGGGAAATACAAATGCTTCCTTTCCTCCACGATGTTGCTCGAGGCAATGCTTTCAAATGTGTGTGCAAAGGTGCTTCTCATCCCTCTGAGTCTCTCTCTGAGACATGATGTGTCCCTAATTTGTGTGAAATGTGGAAGAAGAAAAAAAGAAGAATCTAGAAAAAAAGAATCCATCAGAGTAGAGAAAAAAGGAGGAATATGAATGAGAATGTGAGACCGTAGCATCAAGCTAAAGCCTGATGATTTTATTTAAGTCAGAAGGTCCAGCTTTCAAAGGCAGTTGAGCTGCTTTGATCCCAAAAAGCACAGCAATGGAAAAATGGTGGCATGTGTAGAAATACAATGTGATATTCCAGAGACTTTGAGGGAAAATGGGCTCAGTATAAATAGATATAAAACCATTTCGCAATAGTCCCAGTTATAAAAGCAGTCATGCAGCTGATGCGCTAATCTGTAGCTCCAAACCACAAAATAAAGTTAATTCGTTGACAGTCACAATAGGTGTCAGGGCTAAAATGAAAAGATTTAAGACCTTAATTAGCCATTTTTAACCAGGACTTGTAACCTTTATCTCGTTCACGCAACATCATATTAAAAAAGGACATTTAAAAGCCGCAGTAGTGACCTGAACACACCGATGAACGGCAGGCCCCAGAGCTGTGGGCTTTAATCCAAGTGTCTCACAAACAGGCAAAAGGCAGAAACCTGGAGTGCGCCAGATATTTTCCAGTACTTCCTCGGACGCTGTGGCTCCTCTGAACGTCTGTAAACATGCTCAAACAGCATGAGCAGACCCAAAACTGGACTGGTGGTTTACTGAGCGCAGCGTCTGCGTCGCCCTGTCGCAGCGTAGGTGGACTCGGCTGATGCCAGGGGGAGGATTACTCCCTCCTCTCCGTGCTCACACTAATTCACAGCTCAAAAGCTCTCTATTAGATTAAAATGCTCAGTCTGTGCCGGCGTGAGCCAGATCGAGAGGGTTGTTCTACCACCGTGTGTTTCCTGCTGACCAGATCCTCCTCCGATCCCTTTGCACAGGCTTCCGTACTTCGAGCACCGAACCCAGAGTCCTGGCCCAGCGGTCCATAATGAGTCGATGCAAACCCCGACGAGTTCCTCAAAGCAATCATTTGATATTTTGAAATATTTGTCAAATGGCCTCAGCTACAGCACAGGGCCTGTTTACCCGGCCAGAAATATCCAATAAGTCTCTTTGTCTGATTTCATCCGGGCAACTTACGTGTGGGCCAACCCGAGACTCCCTGTTTGCTGTCTCTTGTCGACTGCTCAAGTGCAACGTTCTGTCGCCCTTTTTTCTGCAGGGATGCGAGAATGCAACAAATCAAATAACTGGTTTTCATGCTCAAAGACATCAGAGCATTGTGGAGGATTCTGGACGCAATAATCCAATATCTCACCATCAGATCATATTCACATCGTGCTGTTTACACGATCAGGTGAATAATCTGACAACTCCAGAAATCTGATAAACATCAGTTCACTAAAATCAGCCTCATTATACGGAAGGTTCTGGAGTTCGACTTTGATCCAAGTTAGAGTAAATGGACCATAAATGGACTGGTGACGTACATTTAAAGGCTGCATTCACTATAATTGAGGGGAAATTATTCACAGCCAAGCATGTGTAGAGGCTGGAAGTCTCTTACTTCTTCTTTCTTCAGGCATACTTCCTACATCCAAGTGTGTAACATTACTGACTTTAGTGTAGCTCTGAGTCCCTCAGTGCTATTAGCATGGACGGAGTGTTTGTACGTTATTAGCTCATTCAGAATTCCCACTAAGATCCTGTTTTTCTGTTCTAGCGGTGCCACATTCCCTCCAAATGTCCTTTCTTTCATTAAAGTGCCATATTTTAAGCTATTATCATTAAATCACACGCAGACTGCGGCTTTTAGAACGTCAACGCATCTGTAAACAACGTCGTTCTGTTCGGATTACAGGGAACATCTGATAAGGATAAACCCGCCGACCAACGCAAACAAGTTATCAGGCGAGTGAAACACGGTGTGAGGCTGTAATCACCCCGTTGTTGGTGCTCGTTGTTGCTTTGTTTGCTGAGCAGGCCCGTTAGTGTGTGGAGCAACGGCACGCTGGCAAAAACGTTCAGCACCGTTTGGACTCAGCTGTGATCTGAGATGTAGAGTCAAGCCCAGGATGTGGCCCGCGTCTTCAAACGGTCCTGATTCTGCTACTGCTGAGGAGTTTGATCTTCTTCTGCGGTTGTGTTATTGGCAGCTTCATGTGTTTGGTGGCTGGATCAGAAACCAGGAATTACAATTTAGCATCCCATCCAAGCTAACTATGCTAATCTAGGTTCATTGTGTGGAACTTTCACGGGCTTCGGCTGCTCTCACCAGCCGGATCTGATCATCCAATAGATTTAACGCAGCACCTCCCCCAGAACCTCCAGCCAATCATCATTAAGCCTTTTTGAATCCCTTCTTGTTCTCCTTTTCATGGTTTTTCGTCATAGAATGCTGTTTCTTTTCATGTCTTCACATAGTTCAGCGTGTCTGAGCTCCTTAAACGTGGCCTTTACATTCATGGAGTGATCAGCTGCTTCTACAGCTTTCCATACGTGCACTGGTTATCTAACCTGTCAAGCACTGCAGGTGAAGAGCGCCTCCATTGTGCACCGTCTCTTTAACGACCCTATCACCTCATTTGTATTCCCCATCTCATCCGTGTTGGATTGAATTATACGCATTCACTGAACCGTCTATATGCTGAACACATTCACCCATGTTTTCATCATATATAGGTAAGAATTTATATTTTGCCGGTATGAATTGATATGAAAAATAAAAAAAAATCAATGAACGTTTCAAGAGGCAGAAATAATGGAGCAGTGATTTAATTGAAATCAGTCCCAGTTGAGGTCCGAACGGAGCCACAGTTCAGCCAGGTTGATGCTTCATGAAGGCAGCACCAAAACAAATAACGTCATTATTTATTTGTGGTCATTTTGAAATGCTTTTGATCAAATCTTAAGAAAATAAAGCCCATCAGTTTAAAGTTCATCTATTAATGCTGCCTCTCTCTGTGCCCTGTTAATATGGTGTGCACTGTCATTTACCCCTAAACGCTCCCGAGAACAAGCTCAGACAAGCAAATTCTGCTCTCAGCTCTTCAGTGACTCGTTTGGAGGCGCGTTCTTTTTACTCCTCCTCATCCTCCTCTTCCTCTCCCATTTTTTTTTGCTGGAATTCAGGAAAAACCGCCCTGAGCTGTTGGAATGCCTGAGTGGAGGATGTGGTGGGAGTAGAGCCTGGGAGATGCTTCACGTGGGTGTGAACACATTCATTCAAGGCTGCTCCTCCACAGCGAGGCCGGGGTTAACCTCTGTCTGTCTGTCTGTCTGTCTGTCTGTCTGTCTGTCTGTCTGTCTGTCTGGGGGGTGGGGGGTGGGGGGGGCGCTGAAATAAAGAGGTGGACCTTTGTGTCAATCACACTGGAGGCTCTGATGCCTCATTATGGAGGCTCAGTCTTCCAGAGGCCTCCTGCTGCTGGCATAAATCTCGTTACCGCACAGGCTTCCGTGGTAACAACGGGAGACACGCGGCGCCACCTTGGCTCCCGTAATCACCCGTTTGCACGATTTGCATCCCAAGAATCCACCAGCTTCACAATAAGGCTGAGAAGCTACATTCCTCTGAGTCTCAGTTGAAGAAAGTATCACCTGAACTTCAACTTTCCTCTGCTTTTATCTTTCTAATCAGGATAAGACGTCGATTGGTATCGATTATGTGTGACTGCCTGCACACAACGTCATCATTCCGTGACTCCCACGCAGCAGGCCGGGATCGTGTTGCATAACCACGCGCTCATTACCACGCGTGTTTATGCATTTCTTAATATTTACATGCCTCTTTTTGAGTTTGCGCACGAGCCAGCTAAAGCGGTGCGCTCGTTCGAGCACATGCCGTTCCTTCGCTGCCATAAATAACCAAAAAAGAAGCTGCAATCTTCCCATTTACCGAGATGAAAGCCGGGAAAGTTGAACTGGAATGATGATTATCGTAGCAGCCATAATAATCCTTTTATGGGCTAATCAATGAAGAGAGTTGGCGGCTGCAGTGTCACTGTGCAGGATGTGCTGACAGCGCGTTGTCATCCACCCACAGTGGACTTCTAAAACCGGAGCAAGTCCAAATATGATGAGGAGGCAGAAAGAGAAGAGGCTGCTCCACACTCGGAGACGCCTCGCCTGCTCGGAGATAATCTCATATCGGACACAATAAAACTCAGGCTACATCAGAGCTGATGAGGCAATTCATGGAGAATAAAGGCAACATTTCCTCATCTGGCGAGCGCCTGCTGCGACTGCGTCGAGCAAATGGGGAGGAAAAAGGCAAGAAGCGCAAGGTTTCGTTGAAAATTTGAACTGTGACGAGGATAAACGTAAATAAGATGCATGTATGTAATGTGTAGGCTGAGTGTTGCAACAACGAGGACCCAAAACAGACATTTAGCTAGATTAATGATTAATGATTAATGATTAAAGAGGCTCCCTGTGGAGGCTTGAGTGACTGATTGTCTTTGTTGCGTCATCGTTAAGCAGTCGCCCGATTGGCCGACTCCAGTCGCTCTCAGGCAGATTTACACATCACATGCAGACAGATCTTACAGCCGGGGCAGCACAGATGTTCCAGCTGCAGCACCTGCAGCACTGGTCTCCCTCAGACCACTCACTGGCTCTACTGGGATAAAACACGGTTTCATTGATATTAGTGAGCATTAAACGCTGAGCTGTCGGTGCAGTACGAGAACATGGCGAGGAGAGGTTTGAGTGGGCCAAGAGAAGCTAAATTAAGCTCTCACGGATAAGAGGGGGCACAGGATGAACACGGGCTTTTTACCTGGAAATGGGATGTAACAATCAGCCGTATGGACAGACGCACAGCATCGCTTTTTTTAACCTGGATGAATACCAGGCTGCTTTTGGTTGCATCTGTCTGTGTCCAGCCCCCCCCCCCCCCCCCCCCCACTCTTATTCTTCATCCTCTTCCCCCAGTTAATAAAGCCGCATGTTATTTCCAGTGCAGATAGGCACAGAGCATGAAACCAATTTAAGCGCGCAGCAGCATGAGAGGAAACTCGTCAGAGAGGACTGTCGGAATTTTAAGGATTTCTTGATTGAATAAAGCGATTTAATAAACAGTGTACAGGAAGGTGGTGGCGTGGGGGGGATGGGGGGGTGTCATAACACGATTTTGTGTCATTGTTCAGGGTGGAGACGAGTTCGAGGTTTCTGAGTTCTTGTTAGAATAAGAACACGTCTGCATGACACAAGACTGCAGCACGTGAGGCCCGGCTGGTGCTGAGGTCCTCGCAGTCCCACAGGCCTGGATTACGGGCAAAGCCTCACTGCGAAGTGAGTTGTTAGATGAGATTATCTCTCATTTTAATCTTTGCTGTGTGTTCAGTTACTGAGATCTAAAAATAGCGTCAGATTTACAAAATAGGACCATTCAGATGCCGCCTGTAACATTAGGGGGGATAAAGAAAACACTTTAGTCAGCCTGCGTTCTTTCTTTGACAGATTAGGATGGTTAATACCTGATAAAGAGCCACATATTTATCCTTTAAAAGTTCAGAGAGGTTCATGGCAGGACAGCCACGCGTAAAGCTGATGTCCCCTGAGGTCCTCGTTCAGCTTCCTCCAAAGCTTAAAACATTGTGCTCGGGACAAACATGCACATATAACGTCATGAGAAATGATGGACGTGGCTTCAGAAGTCCTCATGGACCAGGGATTGTGTTCTCTTCCCTCTCTTTGACTGGATTAGCCTGCAGCACAGTGCGCCGTCGATACTCGACACGGAACGAGCAGGTAGAACCTGATCAATCCCCTTTCTTCTCCTCCTCCTCCGATTGGATTCTTCTGCCCTGCCCCTCCCTCACGGATCCGACTGCGGCGAAATCATCGGCTGCCTTCTTTTTGAAGCTTCGCGGTGCAAATGTTGAACTTTGTGTAGTCGTGGTAACAGCCAATATGGTTCTGCTCGTGGGCCATGGGATGCCTTTGAGGAGAGTTCGACTGACAACTTTACTGATGTGGAGCTGCACAAGCGTGTGGGTTATTAATACTGTTGGGAGATGTTATTATTCCATAGCCGGGGCAGGTTCTACAGCAGATTTATAGTTTTAAACCACCCGGGACAGAGATGCTAATAAACTGCTATTTAGCCTCTTTCTATGACAACAATGGGAAGTTAATACTTTTCTTTCCCAGGATAGTTAAACTGCAAATGATAAAATATAGAAAAATATAAAGTTTGACACATTTCTGCAGTTGCTAAAGCTAACATTGCTTTCCTGTGAGAGACAGAGGCCAGTGGTGGTTTCGTTAGCGGCAAAATTAACAAATAAGCACAGGCGCGCTAAGACAAGAACTCACGACGGTTCTCCATCACTAGTATCAACCCGGTGACCCTGAGTCCATAAAGGCTGGAATGGATCTTCTGCCTGCTTCCACTCAGCTGCCCACAGCTCCTCCACTTCAATCAATCATGTCAATCACACGAGGGGCTGCACAATATTTGAACATGCTATGAGTCAATATCGCAGTTGACCTTTATTTTTCCTGGGACATCCCCGCTGGGATTCTAGATTTTTCTAAAAGGTTGACTTAAGAAAACAAAGAGTTGACTTGTTTAACTAAAGGAACAGAATTAGAACCGGTTCAGTGGTCCGATACTCATCAGCCATGTCCGTCCTCGCTGGGATATGAAGACAGGCAGCGCGCTTGTCAAAACCAGGAGCAGAAAACCTGAGTATTTGCTGTTAAATTAAAACAGGAGCAGGAGCCTCCTTGTATGTGGCGTCCCGCGGGCCGAGCTGCGGACAGACGTCTGCTGGTACCGGACACGTCTGACAGCATGATTGTTTTATACGTTCCGGCTGTAAGTTTCATCCGCGAACGGCCGAGAGCAGCGTCTGCCTCTCTCCGCACACACTTGACAGCTCAGACAGACAGATTCCCAACTCGGCCTGGGATGAGCGTTCCCCTGATCTCCAGGATGCCTCCAGCTCGCTCCGATCCTGCAGTAAGGGAGCCGAGTCATTAAGCTTCAGAGCGCGCGGAGCCGTTTTTCTTTATTTCATTTCTGACATTAATATCCTCCTGACAACAATGAGCGACTGATCTGCATTCTTTTAATGAAGCTTAGAAACGATCCCTTCAGGCAGGGTTTCCATGTTTCTGCAGCACATGCAAACACACAGAAACAGGCTACAGATTCTCCTCTATAGATTCTTTCATATGTACAGAAGAGCTATGTGGCCTTTGTTGCACCTTTTCATGTGTGACATATGTGTAAGTGTAACAAAACCCTATTGTGCCATCCATCCATCAATCACTTTTGCCCTTCACAGGGTCCTGGGGGTGGGGTGGGGGGGCTGGAGCCTTTCCCAGCTGACCGTGGACATGTCACCCGCTGATCACAGGCCCACCACACAAAGACAAACAACCCTTCACGCTCACAATCGCACCTTAGGTCAATTCACAGTCGAGTACAGCCTTCCTGATATCTGGACTGTACAAACTTCACAGGGAAAAGCCTCTGGCTGCCCCAAGGGGACTGAAAACCTGACACTCCCCCCTCATAATAATGTGCAATGACTCTTTTTGCAGATGCTCAGTAGCCAAACTCCACACCACTGACCTTTCCTCCAGGAGAAACAGTGCAGCCGCAGCAGAAAGCGATGTTGAATGTTTAATGTTCCATATAGTCAATATTAAAAAGGACATCTCAAGTGTTATTAAATTCCAACAGGAGAAAATAGCTAAAAATTAGGTGGCCATTTTACTAAAACCAACCCGAGGAGCAGCAAATAAACCACGGAGATGTGACTGTTAAAACTGTAATTACCAATGTGTCAGCATGAGTGAGCGCAGAGCTCTGACATTCTATATATTCATCTTCGATTGGTTTGACATGAATAAGTCAGCTCAGGCCTCCCCCATCTTATCGCTGCTGGTTAAGTGATGGAATAGAGGTCAACATGTGCAGCAGGCAAGACGTGAGATGTTTCTCTGCCAGGGGATAATAAGCACCGGCAATTGAGTCTGAATGTTGTCAGGGAGTCACTATCTGCCTTCCGCTGGATAACGAGAGGGGATCAGAGCGCCGCTGTTCCAGGGCGGCCGGGAAGGCAAGTTTAATGTCGCTCTCCAAAAGCTATTTCCAAGGGCTCACCTAACATGTCCTCTTGAAGGTCAGGACACCGGAGGACATGGCCGAGCCGCGTCCACGTGCTGGCTTCAAGACAATCCAATTTCCCCAAATCAGGAAGGATTTGTCACCTTGAGGGAGTGTTTTTTTTGTTTTAATTATTTTATAACAGATGCATTTGAATCATGTTCACTTCCTGTTTCTATTCTCAAAATCCTTTTGTCTGTGTTTTATTTTTTTAAGCTTTTCTTTTCACTGACTTACTGAGATACAGCAGCAGCATGAAGTTGGAGGATTTTCAGGACCAAACAACAACAACAAAATAAAAAGCCTTTTACAAATATATATTTTTTGCTGCATTTTCTGCCAGAATCAATAAAAGTGAGCTGAAATGCTCGCACTGAACCATGAAGGAGAATCATTTTCCTCTTAAAAACATATCAGAGAAATACAAATATGGGAGAACAAAAGGGAACGTGATGGGGTGGGAGGCTGGGATCTGGCTCACGTTTATTAAGACTGAAAATGATTAGCAGCTTGGTGGCCGACACCTGCACACCTGTCGCCACTCCCATCACCAGGGGAGGGGGCAGATGATCCAAGAACAGGGGCAGAAGCAAACGTCTCCCCTCACATGTGCCAAAGTGAATGTCTCAGGTTTCAAAGGAGATCTGATAGAAACCTTTAAGCTAACCGGGATGTGGTTAGTTTTCCCTGCCCCAACACGGAGAAAAGCTCGGGCTGTTCGTGGTGATGATGACTTAGGAACCCTGTGGAGCTCTCCAATGAGCAGCGCTACACACATACGCAGATTTATGAGGACAGAGGCCTCATTCCGATCTTCATCTGCCAGTTTTGTGGTGAATGGTCCATTTGTGCTGAATGGGAACGGAGGATCTGATGCCGAAAACTCGCCCAGCACATCGGATGGAAAATGGATCGGGAGCGATTCTCCGCCTTAAGAGAACCGCTGGACATGTTTCAGGAACAGTTGGTGACGTCCATTAGCCCCGCTTTAATGTCCTGCAGGGCTGGTGGAGTTTTACCAATGACAAGGACAGATCCAGATGTGAACAGTGGTTGGATTGTAAGAAAATGTACTGAGTAATCAGTTATTTTTATGGTAGTCGTGATGAGCTACGCTATGGTGAGCTGGCACCACCCAACCACAGGGTCAATAATCATTTACTCCCTCAGCAGCTGCGACTTGTTTTGGTGTCTGGCTCATGTGAATACTCCATTAACCAAGAGCACATTTTGGAGTTCTACCGTCGAAGAAAACCCCCTTAATAATTGAAAGTATCTGTCAAATATTTAAAAATCCTGACCATCTGCAGAGGGGTCAGCCTGTCTGATGGATGAATCTCTGCATTCCCTCATCGGACGGTTCCTTCAGTGTCCTGTCATTCCGAAAGATGAGACGCTAAATGCGAAATACATTTCCCATAATAGTCCGAACATCTTTATTACGAATAATTTCACACTTTACAGCACACAGCATTCGTTCCTCACACCCCATTAAGTGGGATAGTTGCTGGGTTATTAGCTTACTTTGGCTGCATATATGCCGGTGATGGTATGCACATTTCTGCTTACCATTACCGGAGCTGCCAGTGAAGACACGATCCGAGCCAATTCCACTGGTTTTACCGAAAAAGAAAAGGAACTGGGCAAGCACAGACCCATACAGAGTTCTTATTAAAAGAAATGAATGGCTAGTTCTAAAAACACTTCAAATGCTACATGAATAAGAGGGATAAGAAATTCATACTTCCATGGCAACGGTGCCCTGACGGCAAAAATAATCACGAGCTAAAAAGACGGGCAGCGCGCGAAGCCTTCAAAATAATCAGAAAATTGAATTGCATAATGAGCCGCAGAGACAGGTCCCGCTAATGTTCCTCTTGTGCTTTCAGTATCGCGGAGTCGGACTCGTGTTTCACGAGGGTTTCTGTCTTTGACACAGACGCACATTCTTGAAATAAAAGTCAAGACGTTGGAGTATTTAAAACCTTAATCCTGCCGTCATCACGGCGCTTTCATTAGCATCAAAGCTACAGCAGATCAAAGCAATCTGAGAATCTTCATAACAGAGAGCTTATTTTTTTCCCCCTTCCCTCCTGGAGCAAATAGATGACAAATGATCAAATGTTTAGCTTCTTAGAACATGTCTGATGAAAAGAAATCATGTAGGAAACTTCAACAAACTAAGACTGAATATAAATATATATATATATATTTAGTCCACTATCTAAGACTTGTGTGTCCTCTCATCACAACAGAGCTCCCAGCAGACACGGAGGTGAATATTGGAATCTGTCAGGACCTCCTGCAGGTCGGAGCGTCGATACTGCTCACGGATCGTGTTATTAAAGCGCACGCCCGCTAAAAAGGATGCAAACGAAGGTTGGCTTCATCAGCTCAGCAACCCGGCCGCCGTGACGACCACCCCTGGCTCTCCCTCGTGGAGAGCCTTTCATTGTGTCGCGCTGAATGGGAGAGGCTACAGATGTTCCCCTTCGAACACATCTGTTTAACGGGGCGGAAGGGAGCGGATGCCGTGTTTCCCAGTTGCTTTGGTGGGACCGTTCAGCACTCTGCTCGTCTGGAGTGGATAAAAATGGAAACATCTCCACAGGCCTCCTCCAGGGCCACATATCGCCTGCAGTGATGTTGGATTCCCTCAGGTCAGGATATATTTGTAGTACTTTAATGTTGAGTGTAAAATATATTCATAGAATATCATAACTTTGATGCGGGATGGGGCACGCTTGTGTCCACACGAGACTTGGGACAGGCACGTCCACCTCATGAATATCGAGGAACGCTTTGGAGAATTTCCAGACGTAATTAGATCCACTTCTGCTTGGTGGCCTGTATGGAAACACAGGTGGGTAAACACCAAAACTGGGATTTTTCGACCAGAATATTCGGCTTTGTGACTCCAAACTGAAGAACTGGTGGAGTGATTTGAATTTGGTTTGCGGGGTTTCGATGTTCTCCAGCCGGTTAAACGTTCCGAGGCTTTTGATCTGCATTCTGTGTCTCATAATTACTTGAGGACGTCGTCGTGAAGCCAGCTCAGTCGATTTGCTCCTTTAAGCTTCAGGCGATTAGTTCTGCACAAAGTTCCGCGGCTCCTCATGATTCATCTGGGCTCCTCTTAGAAAGTACTGACCCTACAGTTTGGACCTCATTAGAGAGCAGACCTTTAAAGCTTTTAATTTTAAAAACATAACGGGCCTTTTTTGGCCCGAATCCCAATGCTACAACTCTGGATAATTTATTTCAAAGACTCGACAGCAACGCCCAAACTTCCCTGACATCCGTATACACCAGAACACTTTAACCGGCTGACCCTAATTGCACTATTAATCGTTTAATTTGTCCTAATAAAATGATAGCAGAAAACCTTATTTCGACATATTTGATGTGATTTAAATGACTCGATATCACATCAGCATTACTTTATGTCAGCGGTATCGATTGGGTCTTTTTGTCTTTAAAAAGAAAAGCAGGGGTGTCATTAAAAAATCAGGCGGGAGGGTGGGGGTGTGGGGTGGGGGGGTCCTATTCTTCAATTCATTTACATTCAGCTCGGGGCGCTAGAGATCTATGGCTGCCACTGAATTATGTGCATAATCTGGAGCCGTTAAGAGGCCTCTGAGTTCTGGAACGCTGATAAATACCACGGCGAGGACGCCATCCGTGGTCGCACTGAGCGATCAGGACGTGGTTCGATTCGGAAGCAGCTGTTGTTCTTGTCGGGGAGTTTCTCCTCTTGGTCCTCAAGTTTCCCTGACAGCTGGACTGAGATCAGCCATGTGCATCACAACACACCTGGGTTGAATCGATCAATATCTGCCTTCAGTTCAGGCAGATCGGCCCGTCTGGCCGGTGATTAATTACATTAATTGTGGCTGCATTTCTGCATTTGGCTGCAAACTGGTGAGGATGCATGAAACTGTCATTTAGAGTGATTGGGGTTTTTTCCTCGGTGTTTCTTACAGGCACTGGGTTTGAAGCATGATCTGTTTATTTATTTAACCTTTATTACATCCATACATCTGTGCTTCCAGTTTTTATTCCCTGCTCTCTCTATCCGTGTTCCCTGCCGGCTTCCTACTTTTGGCTTTAAATTCCACTTGCCAGAGTTGTGCAGAATAGTTGATTTGCTGAGGAAGTACCGAGGCAGCTTCAGTAATCCCAGGTTTGTGAGTGCCACTTTAATATTTTAATCCACAGTATATTTCTCTCGTGTTTAAATTCTGCTTTTAAAATAAATCTATACCTGAATATCCGTATTTTATATATAAATTTATGTTTTTAATACTAAGCTGAGTAGTTTTGCATTTAAAAAAACCCAAAATATTGGCTATAAAATATAAAGACCCTCTCCATATCTCTATCTCTGTCCTCCCAGTTGTATCTCATATAGCACAGGCCATAAATTACATATGTGTTTATTTTAGCATCCACCCTCCAAAATGTGTGCTCCCACTCTCAGCTTAAATTACTGGAGTAAATCTCCTCAGCCGGAGAGAGTCAGAGGGGCTGTGCTGGTGATCCTCGCTGCAAAGCCGCTCTGTATCGGTCATTAGCTTCCCACTGGGTGCAGCAGCATGCCTGGCCTCTCACGCAGCCGCGCCGCAGCCGCCGCCGGACTGCCTTCCTCCAGTAAGCACCTCTCCATGAACCATGAAATGGCTCAACAAAACTCATACATTTAATCCAGCCTATTAAAGCTCCCCATATGGAAACCAATCTAAATCCTGATGGTTCCCCATTTAACGCCAAAACAAAAGCATGTTAGCTGAAATCCTCTCCTCTCTGATTAGCCGCAAGTGCTGTTTTAACAATAACGAACACAATTTAGCAGCTCTTAAAAGCGCCGTGTTTCCATTTTATGTGTTTTGAGTTAAATGGAGGTTTGAGCAGATTACAGACACCAGTTGGCTCCCTAGTGTTATCTGACATTCCAGGCAGAAGATTGCATCAGCACATTCAGCCAAACCATGGAATGTGGGAAATAAGGCATGCATGGGCTTCCGAGTGGTCTCTTTGTGGAGCTAAAGCCTCGGTATAAGCTTTACTTTGTCGAGTGCAAGGTCACGGCTGTCTGTCACTGTCTTTACATCCTAATAGACTTTTTTATGGTAAAATGTAAAAGAAAGACACACCATACTTGGTGCATCCGGGCAAGCGGAGAGGGACTTTTTGTCTGAATTCCACCCTCAGGATGTATGAATCTTACCTCGGGTAGGGTAACATTCATTTTCCTCCGTTTTTCAATAAAGGCTTTTGGAAAATGAGGAGGAAAATCTGAACATGTGAACCGACAGTAGAGAACATGTGCAGAAAGCAAGAACAAACACCTTTCAGCTGGCAGCAGCTCTACTGAAGTTATGTTGATTGAAGTTCAAATAATTCCTTGTTTTAGTCTCACCGGCAATAAACCACCAAAATGCACATTTCAATAAAATATATATTGGTGATAATAATAAAATCTAAATGGCCATTTTACAAATTCATGCCCAGGGTCCCTGGCAGCACAGTTTTGTCACCCGCTATCATTTAAAAATAATTACCATTTGTTCTGGCTTCTGTTCTTGTGCATTTCGTCAGAGTGAAATTAGTTTCACGGCGCAAGAGAGAGACCTAATATTTGTCTGCGAGCGACGGTGACGATACATCAGCCGTCGCCTGCAGAGCACTCCCAAAAGTTTGGGCCTTTGAAGAGCAACGGCCAGACACTCCGATCTTTCGCATTTGCCAGAGTGACAAATTGTCCCCTCCAGGTGATGGTTGGGAACCCGAAAAAAAAGGAAGAACAACTGGGCAGCCTGCAGCCAGATGTGCCGCATCACCATCGGCGTGAAGAACATCTGTTGTAGAGAGCTTAATGGGGGAGGAGGGACGACTCTATCAGCGACGGTGCCGCCATTCATTCCTCATCGTTATGAATTATTAACGTAATAAATGTGGACATTTGGATATGGCGTCCACGTGTTCTCTCCCAGATACACAAATCTATAATTGTTTGTGTAAAAACTGCCCGTCATTAATGAAAGTGTGTAACATGGGGGTGTAATGGTGGGTGGATGATTCTCTCCATGGCCTGTTCAGAAATCAGCTGAGCGTTAATTTATTGTTTTGCGAACACATTCATACATTTAACGCTGATTAAATCATCCCGATTAACGAACCCGCAGTATGCATCTGCGGAGGACGTCAGGACCGAGATCCATTGCTAATAAACATACACGTGGCAGCACAATACGATATACAATTATATATGATGACTCGCGTAAAAAAGGAAGCAGATGCCAGAGGAAGCAGGTGCCACAAGACACTCCGGCAGCTTGATGGGCAATTTCCCCTTTGTCGCTTTTCAAACACTTCAAGCACAAAACAAACGCTGCGTGTCAGAGAGAATGGCAGATTGATTTGATCTCAGGGCGAACAATCCATTAATGGAAGTTATAAATGCCGAGCACTGAGGTGAAACTGCTACAGGAATGGAAAACCTGGGGGAACGCGAGGGTGGGTGCACAGCTTTCCCACTGTAATCAAAACTGCAATGTATCTTGAGCGGGTGTGCCACCAACAGGTTAATTATCTTTTTCCCTAGAAGAATATTTCAGCGCTCAGACTGGTGAAAAGTCACATGGTCCCTGTGCGCTACACTGTTTTAGACAATGTTAGATTTATATGAGACATTTTTGTCACCATGGGAACAAACTTGGCTACACTGTTCGCAGAGGCTCGGTTGGTTCTCGGGACAAGAGTCACAATTATTTTTGCCATTTGCGCGGCACTCTTGTCTGCCTGATGGACATGTGGCCCGTGGTCTCTCTGTGGACTCCAGAAGCCTAAAAGGTTCCATCAGAGAAACAGACAACACCTCTGCCGCCTTTGAGTTTATGCTTGGGGCTGTTTACAGTTTTTTTTCTAATTGCTAATTCATTAAAATGACATTAATGTCACAATTATAGAGGAAGGGGAGAGCTGATAGATGAGTTCATGCCCAAAGAAGACAGCAACTTCCAAATGGGATCACAGCAACCTTTGTTGATCGTGTCAGCACCCACGAGCTGACAATGCCAGAGGCAGGACAGTGAGTCCAGCCCAGATGTCCCTGTTGTCTCTGACAACTGGACACAGACTGGAATACGGGTGTGTCACCAAAACTTTCACACTATGTAGTAGCATCAGTTGGGAGATGCCATTTTAGTGACATCATCAACTGCACTAGTTTCCTGGACTGTGGGGAGATTATATTTATGCTGCAATGTCCAAGTCCAACATACAGTATTGATTGAGATTGAGACCCGGAACCACAGTTAAAGAAGGAGCCAGTGTTCACTGGGCTACAGGAAGCTGCCATCGTACGCTTGGCTTTGGGAACTGATGAAACCAGATTAGGAGCTGGACTCAAGGAGAAGAAGCCCCAAAGCCGTTACAGATGTTTCTGGCCAGCGTGGTGGGGAAGTCGTGACGTGCGCTGCCTCCTCCCGTACACACTCATGTGGAACTTGGACCATACAACACAGCATATATTCACGTCTCTGTACAGACTCCACAACATTCTCCTCCATCAGCATTCCTCTACCTCCCACCATACTCACCATTCCTGAGCCCCATAGAAGAGTTCTTTTCAGCATGGCGGTGGAAGGTATATGACAGGCAGCCTCTTGGAAGAGGAATGTGATGAAATCGATGTGGGCACCATTCAGGGATGGATGAGACACTCAAGGCGATTCTTCCCTCGATCTCCGGCCAGGGAAGATATTGCCCGTGATGTGGCCAGACCCAGCTGTGCAGTGAGATGCCGTCTGATTATTTTTCTTACCGCAAATATTTCTGCACGTTTGAACAATCTAAAGAATGTTCTCCATGTTAAACTATTTCAGTGGTATGGCAAAGCAAAATACAGATGACGGGGCTTTTCGTCATGTAGGGGGTTGGACCAAAATCTGGCAATGTGAATGAGGTGTGAGTGAGCAGCTCTCTTGGGTGGGTATGATTCACAAGGTGTGCAGTCTCTTTTGAGCCTCATGTTGCAAAACGGATGACTATAAATGATTAATTACAATAGAAAGATGATTGAGATAAAAATACATCCAGTGTTGCCTCTACCACTATGGAGACACACAGAAGGATCTTTGAATGACATGTCGAGGTCAGTGAGATCTAATCATCCAATCAGAAGGATGTATTTTCGCTTGCATGCAGCAGGACTGCCCTCACCTATGATGTATAACTGCGTATCCACCGCAGTGTGAACTCAAAACATCCAGGTACAGAGGAATGAAAGCTCAAATATATACTCCCCATGTGAGCCTGGTTCTCTTGAGGGTTTCTTCCTGTTAAAAGGCAGTGTTTCCTCCTCACTGCCGCTTGTTTGTTGGGGGAGGGTAGGGGCCAGGCTCCAGGTTTGTGTCAAGCACCTGCTGACAGTCTAGATTCTAACAGATGCTGTTTAAATTGAGTTGTAGGCTGGGCAGCACAGTGGTGCAGTAATTAGCACTGTTGCATCGCAGCGAGAAGGTCCCAGGTTTGAATTCTCCAGAGTAGGAGCTCTAGAAAACATGTAAACTGGTGAAAAGTAACCTTAAATGGGAATTGCTGTCCTATATTTTAGCCCAGCAATGAGCTGTTGAGCCATGTCTCCACCAAACGACCGCATTATGGAATAAAACTGGAAGAAATGGAGGGGTTTTTAAAACCTCTAATGACAGATTGTGTTACATTTTTGATCAAAAAAATGTATTTTATTACCCTTCAAGGACAAACATGGTTCTTCAGAGCAGTGGTTCGAGGATTATTGGGGTTTATTGCCTCAGTTTTATGTTAGTTTTGTCCACAACAGATGAACGTGAACGTGCACACTGTGGTGTGCAGTGGAGACTTTAAAACAAACTCCGTCTTTCATAGAACCAAAGAAATCCAAATGTGCTGCGCAGGATGGACGAGCGTCGCAATACTACTTCTTCTTCTCTGTTCACACACACACATGTGCCTTTATTAATCAGTGTTGCCTCCTAGTGGCATTCTGATGTAAAACCAATGCAGAACTCAAGACACGTCACATCTGCAGAAACAAAGATTCCAAATCCAGCAGTTTAATTATAACTTTTGCTCCATGAGAGAGTTCATGGCTGACTTTAAGATGCAGTTCTGTTTGTTGGGCTCATTAAGCGGGCATTTTTCTTTTCCTTTTTGGTTTTCTGTGGTAATTTTCCTCAGTGGTGATTAAATTGGAAAAATAAAACCAGAAGCAAATTTCCTAAATATAATTTCAACGACCTCGGTACCAGCAGTGAGGAGCAGGATATGGGAACAATGCCGGCAGCACTCACGATATGTATGAAGGTTATTTCGCTCAAAAACGAATTTATACTTTAATACTGTTTGTAATCAGGAAGAGCAGAAATAATTCTTCTTGATAAGATTCCGCCAGAAACGTGTTCTCACAAGGCATATGGCACAAGCAGTGCTCACAGGGTGCCTTTGCTATTTTTAGAAATCTTTTCAATTTTTCATAAATCGTTTGCTACGTATGTTCCCTGTTTTCCCGTCACTGGTGCAGCAGTGTAAACAGCCTGAAATTCCCATTATTGATGACGTGGAATTAATTATTTTAGCTGATAACCAAAAAAACCTGAAGCTAAGGAGCTACGGTGGTTCGTCCTCCGAGTCGGTTTTGTGTGGAAAATAGGTTGTAATGAGTGAATCTGGAATAAAGTATGAATATTGTTTGATTTTCATTTTTGCTTCCAAGGTAAAATGAATGTCTTTTTATGTTGTAGTGTATTATAAACCAGGTTTTTCATCATATTGAATCTTATTGAATTATAGTATAGTACCTATATAGTTTGTGTGTGTGCATGTGTTCTTGTAACCATTACATAGTAAGACAATACAAATTTACCTATCAATGTAAGGACATATGTGTTTAGATTTAGGGTTAAAGGTCGGAACCAGACTCAGGATCAGTGTTAGGGTAAAGCATCTAATTGTGAGGAGTTAGATTAAAGAGCCGGGGAATGAATTGTGCCACTCAAAGTCCTCACAAAGGCTGTGTGTGAATAGATCAACTGGATACTGTCATGTCCCGTCTCTCGACCTTGTTGTCTCTGAAGCATTGTGAGTGCTACTGCCTCCACCAGATTGCTCTCTTTGTATCGGTTTGTCCTCCAGTAGTTCTCTTTCTACCTTTTCTCTATTTTGCTGCATTCTTTTTTCTGTCCTTCTTTAGAGGCTCTCCAGAACAGCAAAAGCCAGCTGCTGCCTCATCATTCAGTGGTGGAGGTTCTGTCTTGTGATGGTTGCCGTCTTCCGATCATATCTAACCCGATGCTTCTAATTTCATTAGACCAAAGTGTTCTTCAAGGTGACGCTAGACGTCGGTGCAGCTTGTGTTCCTGTGTGTCGCCTCCTCATGATGGTCTGACTGGTGAAGACCCACAGCCACAGTTGCATGCAGAGTCTGTCCCATCTCTGCTGCTGAATCTTTTATCTCTTCCAGATGGTCATAAATGCCTTTGAAGGCTTCACTCACAAGTCTCCTCTTAGCATGATCGCTCAATTTGTGAGGATTACCAGCTCCAGGCAGATTCACATGTGACATACTCCCTCAGATTGTTAATAATGGATTTAATTAAAGTCCAGGACCCCCCCATCCCCTTTGGACTGGGTCAGATCATCTCCCTGTTTTCATGGTGTAATTGTCTCAGGAATATTGACTAACCTGTGATACCAGAGTATATTAACCTCCATAATAACATTCCTTCTGGCATTTATTTCCTTATATATAGTGGAAGAAATGGGTCATAAATTATTATTATTATTATTATTATTCCGATTCTTATCCCATCGTTCTCACAATGACAAAGAGTGGAAATAAGGCACATGTCTACATTTACAGCAACCTCAGTGTCCATCCAGTCTCCAGTGGAATCAGGCCTGTGTGTGTGTGTGTGTGTGTGTGTGTGTGTGTGTTCATCTACAGGTTTGACAGACCTCCATTCTGGTCAGAAAGTAGGACATCAAAAAAAAAAAAAAACACCAGAAAGAGGCCAACAGCTGACTAGCCTGTGGCTGAACATCCTGCACATGGTGGGCTGCACTCCTGCTGCAGGATGAGGGACGGGGGGAGCGGAATGGCTCGGTGGGCAGAGTAGCACATCATTTGAAAAAATGTGACCTTGAGTTTGCTTTCACAATCAGATTTCTTTATTTCTGACAGCTAATATACAACTGTACGTTGGTATTAAATCAATTATTGAATGTTCTGTATATATGTATATTTGTACACACACACACACATACACACACACACACACAGAGTAAACGTAACAGTACAGAGTGATTCGTCTATAATAAAATCCCTCAGAAGACCTAACATCTCCGGTACATTTTCCTCTTCATTCAAAGGAATAGATGGTTCAAGGACTCGGAACATGAAGGTAAAAAGAATTTTGACTCACTTTCAATGAGGGATAAAATAGTTATCCCTGCTTTTGAAGTTTCATCTCTTTCATAATTCTGACCAAAGGCTCTCGCTTTACCTTTTGGCATTTCTTTCAAATATTAAACGTGGGTTATTTTGTTAAGATGTGTTGATGGGACCACAGAGTCCATCATATTCGAGGATTTTGAGGTCGCCCCATCATGAAGGCGTTGAATGTCATTTCTCAAAATAATTTGACACCAGAGTCTAAAACAAGCAGGGAAACATGTGCTCTTGTGTGGCACTATTTTCTTCTGTGGAATTCTACATACTCAAAGTCCTATTAAAATGTAAATCTTGTACAGGCACTGATATTTGTAAACCTTTAATAAAAATGAAAGCCTTCTTTAGGGTTTCTTTTGTCAAAATAAAGTAGCATTTAGCCTGAGTGACAGTTTTATTGCTGTTATCTTTCTAAAGGATCCACCGTGGTTCACGCGGATAAGAACCTCAACGCTTGACTCAGGTAACTAAGACAAGAGTGACAGTGAGAGGAGAAAAGCTTTTGTCCATCTATATTTAAATAAGGAAAATCATGAGCATTATCGCCTTCCTGGGCTGAGCCTCTTACACATGATAGAGTCAGAGTGGTGATCTCCAAAGCTTCACATAAATGCTTCTCAGCCCAGAGTGACACAACACAATTATCATGCCACTGAGCGAGAAGGCTGTTTTAATAAACCCAACATTTAAGGTGAAGGAAAGAGTCAAAATGTGACAGCCAGGTTGGACAAATAGGTGCCGAGTTCTGTTCAGACGCAGTCCCAAAGGTTCAATAGCAAATGAAGAATCCATTAAAAACGACTGTCTCACTCGGTTGGCCTGCAAAAAGGAGAAGTAATCTGAGTTGAGAACATTTCACAAGCATTTCTTTGTGGATTTAGTTCAACTAGAAGCTTCCAGTGGTTGGGGCACCCAGAAAGTGGCTGCAGTGCTGATCACTAGTGATTGATCAAAGCAATCAGCACCATTTTAATTCAATCACATCATTCCCACTGCAGAATCACACAAAATCAGTCATCCACACATGATGATCAAGAGTTTTGATGCCCGCGTTGGAATAAAACCAAACTCAACTGAATTTCTGTGTCCGGAAGCTGACCGTGAGCAGAGGATGCTAATATTTTATTCACATGTTGAAAAGCACTGCCTGGTGCTTAACAAACTTTATTCTCTTTTTTTCCAGTTGCTTTCCGGGCCATCATTTTTAAAAGCGACTATAACTGTTGTGTCAAATTTATGGCATCATGAGCAGGAACGCTGACGCGTAAATGAAAATATAATTCACTTTGTTTTTGCAGAGGGTGATGGATAACAGCCTGCGCTGAATGCGGCTCATCTTAACAAAAAAACAGGGATTTAAATGGAAATACCAAGCAAATCTGCTGTAGTATAATAATATAATGGACTCCTGCCAGTTGACATAAATATCCACTGACTAAAAACAGCGATAGAAGCTTTTTCCGAGCTGTTATTAGATTTCCTGTCAAATAAACCACCAGGCCCAGAACATGATTGTGTTTACATGTGAGACCGAGCAGAGAAATGATGAGTATCCAATTAATGTTGTTTCTTTTGCCCTTCAACACGGGAAAAAAAACATATTTCGTTAAATACAACACTGATTAAATGCAGAGGAAAACAATACAGCTGCTGATTACACTATAATAAATTGAATCCATGTTTAAAATTCATCATTTATCTTGTGTGTAATCAGCAGACGTATTGTTGCTCAACATTTTATACATTAGCAACTTCAGTCCTGTTGCTCCAGTCACTAAAGGCTCCGGGATCTGTAATTATGTGGCTGTTTTGTGGAAAGCTGATAAGTTGGAGGAGGGGGGAAGTGGGAAAAAAATGAATTACTTCTCCATTATGGAAGCAAAAGCTCGACATCACGCCTGCCGTTCAGTTTGCCCACTGCCAACGCTGCAAACGCCACAGAGCAAATGCAAAGTGTGCAGAGGCGCAGCGGCCCTTTGGCCCCGCAGGTGACAACATCGGTATGCAGCGCTGCTGATCAGCACTGTTGGCAAATTCTCTAATAACGTACAATATTTCCCAGCAGCGCTCACATTTCAATTTTTTAATATGAAACGCATAATTCAGTCCAATAACAGTGGGGTTTCTTGCATATTTGTCTCCAGAGTTGGAGTTCCACCACCGCAACCTGTCATCAGGCCCGGGGTCAGGGTTCGCCCCGACGTTGACTTTGACACTCCGTATTCACCTAAAACAGCTACGCCTTAATCTAAGTTAAACCAGACAACGCCTGCGCGCTCTCTTCCTGCCTCACCGTCTTGTCACTGGCAGTTTATTTGAGCTGGACTTAAGCACTTTAACGTTGTTTAGTAGCT
The DNA here is from genome assembly GCF_003711565.1 of Takifugu flavidus. NCBI lineage: Eukaryota > Metazoa > Chordata > Actinopteri > Tetraodontiformes > Tetraodontidae > Takifugu > Takifugu flavidus. The sequence goes on from NC_079532.1 coordinate 5,569,615, forward strand.
TTATGAGTTTGCATAAAGCTTGAGCAATGCTGCAGGGATGTGAGCTGCGTCTGAGGCCGGAGCAGAGGAGGACGTGATGCGTCTGAATAGCTCTAAAATGGCGACGCGGCAGAGAAGTTCAGCAACGCGAATCGTGGGGAGGTATCGGATGTTGCCCAGGTGACGGCGCACAGCGCAGGTCGTGCGTCGGCCCTTTATGTGGTATTTGATATTTACGTGGTATTCTACACTGCTGAGGACGTTTCCAATCCCGACTTTTTAGTTCACGGATAATGTTCCATTTTCTCTGAATGTCCGTGGTGTTTTAGTGCTGATGAGTAGATAAAAGCACCCAAAGACTGTTCAGTATTCACCGATTAGCATCAGACATCCCAGAGAATCGAGCATGAATGCACAGACTCTTTATGACAGCCGGGATGGTTGATTGATACATCTGCAAACATCTGCACTTTACAGCTTATTTATTCAGTCCATGTTCGACCAGCGTCCAAGGATGAGGACAGCCTTGTCTCTGCTGACGGGGAGCCATCTTTGTCTGCCCCGGTTTGCCTGCATCTGTGTCAGGCTTCGCCGGTTCCTGGCGGGCCGGATTCAGATGATGCTGCTCTCTTTAATTGGGAGCCGACGAGTTGACAATGAAGCAACACTTCCAGCAGGGAACATAAAAAAAAGATAAAAGACGTGATCGTCTCTTCGCGTGTTTCCGTGCGACAGTCCATTAGTGGGAGAGGAACACGGGTTGGTGAGAAACAAGCAGATCTGAGAGGCGTTATTATTGTCCCCTGTGCAGGGAACAGCATCCAGCCATGTGTTTACTTCTTTATTCATATGGTCGCTGCCCAGTAATGCAATAGGGTGCAGCTGCACACACCAAACGCTGGCTCGTGCCTGCGCACGTGCAGAGATGTGCCGCTTATTTGCATTTGAGCGTCATTCATATTTCAACATCAAAGGCTTATAAATCCAATTGGATGTCGAGGTTGGCTGATTTAATCCGCGGTGTGGTGACCTACAGATGCCCCCCGCTGAGCTTGACACAGGTGCATCACCGCCGCTTTGATTTATCCTGCTGTCAGGAGAAATTGATTTAAATTGGAGGCTGTTTTGAAGATTTTAGCATTATTTTACACACGGACAAATACACACATCCTCTTATTTTTGTTTTCATTTCTTTGTGGGGACTTTGACAGACATCATCATCACCATCATCACCATCCCAACTAACCCCCTTTACCCTAACCTAAACCCAATTCTAACCGCAGCCTTAAATCCAAACCCTCCTCATATAACTATCTGGATGCTCCGTATACGGCACACACACACACACACACACACACACACACACACAGAGGAAGCGCCATCTCTCTGAGTCCTGATCAGTTCTGTCTCTGTCTCCTCCTGCCTGTCTGGGTCTCTCATGCTGCCAGGGTGGGTTACAAAAATACAATATTTCATTGTTCCCCACCTTCTGTACTGCCAGGATTTAACGTCCGAGCGCCACGATATTGGGTTTTCCTCCAAGTGGCACTCATTCCAAGTGGATGTAAGTGGGCTAATTATCACCCCGCTCTTTGTTCTATGGGAGTTGTGTTTAACGAGGAGCAAAGTTATCTGGCTCTCTTTCACTACCCTTCCAGCTGAAAGTGAGGAAATTCTGAGCGCCAGTGAAGTACTCATAATCCCATTTTCTAAGACTCAAGGTTATTAATTACTGGAATACTACAACCCCTCGTCTCTAAGGAGATCACGTCCTCGCTGCTGGTTTAACTGATGTGATATTGATCATTTCTTTGGACTTAGCTTTTAAATTATTTTGTCTCATTGGTAATTTAGGGCTGCTCTTAATAGGTTTGACTTTTATTGTGAGGCTGTGGACAAGATTGGCAGATTCCCTCCTGTTTCTTCTCTTTTGGTTCAACCTTGTCTCTCGGGTTGCACAGCAGGAGCTGTTTTAAAGTTCAACCACAAATTGCAGTCGGAGCCTTGACTGTGATGCATTCGCGTCTGTGATTTTTCTATTCACGGCAGCACGGCGATGGGGGCCGGGGGCTGTTCTGTGTGTTTGGATGTCCTCCCTGTGGCCTTGTGGGGTTTTCTCACGCACTCCAAAGACTTGCATTGGGGGGACAGTTGAACCGGTGACCCTAAATTGACCTGAATGTGAGCAGCTAGAATAGGCTCCACCCCCACCTCCTGGGATAAGGCCAAAGTGGTAGAAGATGGATGATGGATGGATTTCTGTGTACCCGTCTGTGCCTCTGCTCTCATGCAGATCAGAACGGACTCCATAATTCATCTGTAGTTGTTTCATCGTCTGCGTTTCCAAGCCTTCCTGGACCTGCTGCACTGGAGGCATCAGCACACATCGGCGTGTCCATTGTCCACCAAACGAGCCGTCAAAACTGACGGTAGCACACATAAAAAGTGGAAAAGCACTCAGATAACAGCGTTGATACAAGCAAGTTTTTAATGATTCCACTTCACGGTCCTCAGTTGTGCTTTTTCCTTGTGAGAATCACCTCACCAGAATCCTAAATGGCTCACAGAGGGTGAAAAATAAAGATTATGGCCTTTAACGACCAGCGCAGCTGCTCCACCACAAGGACTGTTGTTATCGTCGCTGTCGAACATGCTCGGAGACGTTCAAGTTCAACCCTTCCAACCTCTCCCTGTATGGATTTACTCTACAAAGCTCCGATTCATGATAAGAATTCATCCAGGCGGTAGCTATAGCAACAATATGGTCGACTACAAAGGTGCACCGAGCACATTTACTGTAGACCAATCCCCACTTTTTTATCCCCGAAGAGCAAAAACCGACACGTAAAAGCTTTTATCTGTCCAGTAGATGTATATTTGCTATTAAAATATCAGGTTTCATTCATGACTAAACCATCACGGCACATTTAGTTCAAAATGTTGTGTCAGCCACTTCGCTAACTGGTTCCTGTTGAGCAGGGTGGATGTGTTTCCTGAGGACAACAGCACGCGCCTTCGGATAATGACTAGAAATGGGATACTTAGCAGACAAAATCTGGCGTGTTGCTGCTTCGTTGAGACTCACGAGCAACAAGAGTTGAGTATAAAAGTGCATCTCCAGAGCAGAAACAGCATCAGGCCCCGTCAAGTGCAGAGTGCCAGTGTTCACAGTCGACTCACCACCCATTGGGTTTTAATCCCATGAATCCTGCTAACCTCTGTGTTCTGGGAATGAAGACAGCTCGTACGGCGCAGCAGAGGCTAGGATTATGTTACCTTCCACTGATGCTAAATAGTCCAAATTTCTACCTGACAATTCTGAGAGATTATGAAGTTTCACGTGGGCCACAGAGGATTAGACGGAGGCTTCACTTCAAGTCCTGACCAGCATTTATTTCTCTAATTTCCAGCAGGTAGAAGAGCTGTGAGGGTGTTGTAATCTTTCAGGGCTTCCCAGCAGGTGGTCCGGTGGATTTGACAGCCTAAATGTGCAGCTGAAGCCCTCAGAGCTGTCGCACTTCCAGGAAAAAACCCAACTTACTACTTAAGTTTATAACTGTGTGTTGGGGAGCACGAATATATGACACCAAAGAAGTTCACATATTTTATGGTCTGTTGCTTACAGAATGATGTTTGACAGTTGCTAAGCTAAAGCTAATAATGTATCTGAACCTCCTCAAAGTGTTTCCACCTTCATTTGTCATAACCAGTAACATGCTGCTAGCAATGCTTAGAAAAGGAAAACTGAAGTGATTGATAGAGAAATTGTGTATTACTCAGGAATTAGCTAGCAACACAGATAGGAAGAAGCCTGCTCTTTATTTTTGTCACATTCCAAACATGTGCAGCAGGCTTAGCAAGAACACTGCAATGCAACGTCTCCCTCTGCTCGTGCCAGGTGCTTCACATGCGGCGTCCTCGAGCCTGTCAACGCAGCTTCAGAGCTAATGAAATGCCAATGTGGCGGGAAAGATATATATGTAATGAGATGCGCTGTGATGTACTCACGCCCTGGCTCTCTATTCGCTGCACATATGTCGCGCTGGCCTGTACCTGAGAAAAATTCATATGACTGCCGATGCGGGTTAGCGGGGCTTTGCGCAACGTGGCGCGAGAAAGGTGATGAGGGTGACAGTGGCGTGATGCAAGCACGGCAAATGAGGTATGGCCCTGGCAAAAAGTGGAGCCGAGTAAAAGCAGCATTCATACTTGAAAGTGGATTGGCCTTATTTCCTTCTTCTAAATCACATTTGATGGGTGGGATCATTGCTCTTAGATCATTAAAGTCACTGACTCACACTGGCGTTCGGGCTTATAGGTGGGCTGTGTTCTCTAGCTAGAACAATAATGTAGCACATTTAATAAAACAAACTAAACATAGTTGGAATTAAAAAGGTTCAAACGAGGTGAATAATATCCCTCTGGACAGTGTTGATGAGCTACAGCAGCTCATAAAACTACAGCACCCACAGAGGGCCAATATACTGATATCCACTTTGTCTTTCAAAAATTCTTTTAAAAACAAACAAACAAAACTTCACTCTTGTTGGTTGCGGAAAGAAACTTTCCACAGTATTTGGAAAGTGTTTGGTGAAGGGATTCGAACCATGAGGAACAAAGTAAACATTGTGAGGAAAACGAATATAAATGCAGGAGGTGCTTAATTTGCAGAAGTTGGCTCCATCTCGTTCCTTATTAGAAGCAGCCTGGACGGGTCACAGGACACGCGCTCAAATTCAGGGACAATTAAGAGCCCCCATTCTAATGAAAAGTTTTTGGATTGTAGGAAGAAACCAGAGTAACAGTAAAAACCCAGTATCTATGGGGAGAATTCTTGTTAGCGTAGCGGCTAATTGTGCGTTGACCCACTGGCGGTGTGGAGGGGGTGAGAAGGGAGTTCCAGTGCACGGCAGCATGGCGACGGATGCCTGTACACACACTTCTATCGTCAACACTGTAATAATAAGCTTTGTTTCCACGTAGACCAGTTGGGGACGGGGGCATGCTGGTTTCAGCTAGCTCTCTCTGAATCTTAAAGCTGCCGTGTACAGGACATATAAGCTTTTTATGTTCTTATAGAAACAAAATAAAATGGATGACATCATTTTGGGCTGAAGTGAGTTGTAGTGGGAGGTTTTATTAGTTAGCAGGCAAATAGCTGGTAGCTGCTTTAAATACTGCGGTTCCTAAATTTGCTCCCATTCTCTGCTCCGCTATGTTGATATTTCTCTTCTGAACAATGAGTCCTTGTGCTGGAGGAATAAATCTGAGTCTCCTAATGGTGAACAGACTAGAGGATGAGTTCAACGTCCCTCTTATCTCCCTGCTTTGTAACTGTGAGGTCTGCGGCACTTTGTACTAATGAAGTTCATTAAGATCCCTCCGCTGTCCTTGTGCGCGTGGCCTCCATCACCTCTTTGAATTGTCAGTGTTTTTATAGCCAAACACGATAAAGCAGCATTAGAAAATATTGTGGCTGTCTTATCAAACCCGTATAGAAAGGAGAGGATTATGGAGATAAATATGCCTCACTGAGCACAAAGACAAAGCTCCAAGTTGGACTAATTACAGAGAGAGTGGTTCTAAAACCCCAGCAGAGCTCTTTGGGTCCTGAGGATGCGTTTACACGGCGTTGGTTCCTTGTGCTGTACAAGCATAATGGAGAATCTGCTGAATATGGTTCAGCTGTTTAATGAGGAGCCTCATCTTCCGGAGAGTGATGGGAAATATCAATAGTCCTGAAGACCTCTGCATTCCAGAGGAGATGAAGGTGAGGTGATCTTAATAAGTAGAAGTTAGCTAGCTAATAGTGAAGGACGTCTTCTCGACTGCTGATAGATGATATAAATGACTGTTGCTTGTCGCCATCTCGGAATGCTGCTCCTGCCCTCCAGGTCACGAGACTGAAAACTATGAATAGAAATGGATTTTTCTTTTTTTTTATGTGACCAGCGACAAAGTCAGAGGGAAGTCAGGGGGGTTCAGTAAAGGTGTTGCCATGCCAACAAGATGAATAACACCGAGACAGGCTGTAGAACCGGGCTGATGGTTGATATGTCAAACTTATATGCAACAAACGTCGATGCAAAGCTTCCACGGACACAAAAGTAGGAATATTGAACCGACACGCCGATGCTAAAGATCTCCAAAGGTCCAAAATGAACTTCTGCTTCTGCTGCTCTCTGGTCAGGTCTGTCCGCCCCCAGTAGCCGAAATTAAAGTTTACCACTACGCTAACGACAAGCAAAGAAAACAGTTTAATTAAGCCACATTTGTCAAATGTAATGAAATTAAATGGATCAAACAGCCTAATGAATCTAATTAAGCGTCCGAGGCGTCGCCGCGGCGGCCCGGTCTCCGAGCAGGTGCAGATGTTTCCATCCCTGATGAAGAGAAATGCGGTTTCAGCTGCGTTGGCGAAGGGACGCCGGGATTAAATCAAAACATTTTGAGCGGCGCTGCTCAAATGTGCGGGAGTCACCTCTGATGAGGAGACACATGCATCATTCCGGCTTCTTGCTGCCAGTATTTCAATTATTTTTGTCCTCATTAATGATGCAATAATTCACCCATCTGCGATATTAATCAATGTGATCATTCATCAACATGTTTGTGGTCGTGATGCGCGAGGTGGACCTCCTCCTGGGTCTCGGCGGGCGCCACACGGGCCTGCTGGTCCAGCGAAGGGACCGCCGCCGAGCGAATAGCAATAGGGTTCCCAGGGGGCGGCGTTTTTTTATTAAAGGAAATGAGCGGTGACTCGCTGATTGGTTTTATTGACGGGGGACTCAAAACGGATCAATGAATAATTAAGAGAATAAATACAGGCTCAGTGCGCATTAACCCGCTCCCTAATAACGCTCCGATTCAGCAGGATTCAAGCAAACGTGCTGCATTTCCATCCGACTCCGGAGCCAATACGCTTCCGTGTCGCATTTCACTAGAACCACCGAAGGCGGGGGGGTTGATATCCTTTTAGCCCTCTTCGTTTACCCCCTCCCCCCCCCTTCCTTGAGCAGGTCTAATTGATTTTCTGGAGCGATGTTGGGAATCACAATGGCTCTTGAAAAAGTGCCGGCGTTCGACATTTCAGATGGGTGAAACAAGGTTCAGATCAGCTCGGGGGGGCCCAGCCAGCACACCCGGGTCCGAGTCCATTGAGATCACACCCGAGCAGGAACCACGACGAGCTTTTCTCATTGTTGACTGAAGACAAGTGAGAACTGCCTGACTCTCCTGGAGCTCCACTGCTGAAGAACCCTGCACTGAGAGCCGCTCTTCATCTTCTCTGTCCCTGGGACATCCGATCACTGATCAACTGCCCCCCCCGGGCATTAATTCCATATCATCCGTGGACAGTTTGCAGCTATTTTTTATGTTCTTACTGCAGTGGAAGGTCTGAATTACCTCTGATTCCCTGAGCCGCGTGCACGGCGTGCACAGTTTATAGCGAAGGATGTAGCTTTAATGGCACAGATGTAATCGGAGGTCCTGAAACTAATAAATATAATGAGAGACCGTCGCAATCTGGGCGATTTCTTCTTTGGCATTTGATGCCAGTGGACTCATTTACATACAAGCCCAGTAAATCTCCAAATCGTTATGGATGATCCCAGTGACATCCCCCCACCCCCCACCCTCCCCTCCCCAACGCATGACAGATTAGGCTCTCTGGTGAATTGGACAGTGGAAATGGTTGCAGGTTCTGGGGGGGGGAGGGGTCTGGCCAGGAGCAGTGAAAGAACGCTCCTCCTGGTGAGGTCCACTGCAGCCAAATGAGCAGCTGGAGTCAACTCCACTCAGGTGGGGGGGGTGGGGGTGGGGGTGGGAGACAGACTGCCAATGGCTCTGCATGCAGGTCAACACAAGCGTGTAAATAAACCGATTTAAATAAAGCGATTTATGGCGCCGTGCTCTGCGGTGATAAAGTCGGTACTTTAAATCTGTATTATTTAGCTGTTAAAGACTCCAACATCCCTCCCTCACCCCCCACCCCCCACCCCGGCTCCCTGAGCACTGGTATTATTTATCAATTCAGCGATGCACTTTAGGACGAATAATGCAAACATTTCAAGGTGATAAAAGAATAATAAAGAATTGTCGCTGCAGGTACAGACGCCACTCTGGTCGATGCCAAATCTTTACTTTTCCTGCTGCTGTGAGTCGGATCGCCGTTGTTATTTTGCTTTTCTTTATTAACATGTGAGGATTTAAAGGAGCAGTTTGTCATGTCTGTGCGGCTAAATCACTAGCATTCATTAGCATCTGCCCCTCTGTCAAACTGAGCTGATCTCTTCTTATTTCTCAGTCAAGTCCAGTTTGGACCTGAATTTTTTTCAGTTAAAATTCTAAATGACTACTAGAAATCCCACTTTACAGCATCAGATCTCAATGCTCAATATTAACTGTGTTCTGAAAAGACTTGTCAAATCTCCACCGTGGCACCAGGATAACTGTGGATTTTATCTTGTCTGATCTTCTAACGGGCCGACACTTTAGGTTTTTCTTTGCCCCAAATCAAACAGCAACAAACGTCAAGCCACGCAGCAGAAAAGATGCACGAGACGTGCAACTAAAAGTGTGTTTTATGACAAGCAAAGTGAGAAGTGGGCAGAATCCTGGTAAACGGTGACAGTCCTGACGTGCTTGCCTGAGTGGCCCAGGTTTAGGTTCAATTCCTCCTCAGAAGATGGCCTAAACGGCCCGGTTTGCTGGAGGGACTGACGGGAAAATAGAGGATTCTGTCGGAGATGATGCCCGACAGGTAGAAACAGATGGATTTCATGGATGTTTTCATGCCAACAACAGGTGTGTGGAGTGTCTAATTCAGCTCACGTGCTGTTTTGGCAGTATATTTTATGTTATTTGCTAGCTTTATAAACCAAAGCACAATGTCCGCCTACACATTCTGTCAGTCAGAGCTAAAGGACTCTGACAGCGCTAATAAAATTCCACTTTCATTTATTACCGTGATTATTACCCGGTACAAAACAACACTAAATGACTGTCAGCTTAATTAGCCTGACTGTCGCTATATTTCGATACTTTACAGCCTGAATAATTGTCTCAGTCCAACTCGAGTTGACCCCAGAGGTCCCAACTCACAGAGACTCCCAGAAGGTTGTGGAACTGACACCATGATGTGATGTGGTCATAAAAACAACGGTGGGGGCTGTTCAGCATATCAATCCATCCTCTTCCTTCTGCTCGATCTAAAATAGCCCCAAAGGCTGTAAAGCGCCCCGTGACTCCTGAAGGTCACTCTGACATGTTTCCTTTCAGCGATCGCATTGACTCCCAGCTAAAGTGGTCCCGTATCTCTGTTCACACTCCTGTAGAAATAGCAACAGCGCTTAGCGCATCGATTGATTATGATCAATGTCCTGAATATCAAGTTTCAGGAAAATGTGCACCTTCGCCAGAGCTCCCCCAAAAAGAGGCAAAATGAGGATGAAATGAATAGCGGAGTGGTGCAAGTCAATGATTCACGTCATCATTTTGTGTGTGCAGTGATCAAGCTATTCGTTTACTCCTGACAACACATGAAAAGCGTCGTTAATAACAGGGCTGCCGGTCTAAAGTGGCTGCCTGCGAGGTGCCAAAATAAGAGAATGGAAGAGTTCAAGATGGACACTTGAACCCCAACTGTATTTGCTGGACTTGTTGATTGAATGTGCTCTTTAAAAGGATAGTTTGGGTGTGTGTGGGGGGGGGAATCCGCCGAGGTTTTAGCAGTAGGGGATGGACGTGCTTTTGACCTGTCAGCTGAGAATAGGTTCCAAGTGGCTGCGTGGCACTTATGGCAGGAAAGGCTCAGCAATCTCCTTAAATGGAAGCTGCTCATGCTGAAACACATTGTCTTCAGCCCCTCTCGATGTGTCAAAACATCTTCGAGTTCTGGGATCGTGACGGCCGTTTAGGTGGCTGAGATTCAGAGTGTGCAGCTATGAATACATTAGTCTCCCATAGTTCAGTTGGAGCGTTCCATTAGGAATTACTGTATTTGTGGGGTTGAATCAGTGAACAGGAGGATTCAATCACTCTATTTTAGGGGTTCCAGCACCTGAGTCCAGTTTGTTGGATGGTTTTTTCTTGCTCAGTCTGACATCTGTTTAGTGCTAAAGCAGCAAATTGACTAAATGCTGTATCACAATGGCCCTGAAGGCAACGTGAAGCTGATGTAATTAGCCACAGTCGGAATGGGCCGCGACTTACCTGCTTGTGTATTCCTCCCACTCTCCTGTCGCCACAGGCTGCACCTGCGCTGCTCAGCACCAAAATACCCCCAAACAGGATGCCACTTCCAAAAGGTCCACCGCCCGGCGCACGCAAAAGTGCCCAGATTGTCCTATTTCACATGCCATTGGCTGCTGGAGTGGCAATCAAGTCGGTTTCACCGTGGGAATTTTGATCAGGCTCATAAACGCCTGCAACACCTGGATGAGATTTTAGGTCCCGTAATTTCTTTTCATATCTTCTTTGATTAACTGGTATTGAAATACTGCCAGAGTCCATAGTGTGTTTCATTTAATGTTCCTTAATATCTGTCTTCTTTTATTTCATCACTTTCCCCGATGGCCTGCTTTGTGCTACTTTCTCTCCTTCTTTTCTGTTCTTCTTCCCCCTTTTCTTTTTCGTAATCAACAAAATTTAAACCAAAATATTCCCCAAACACTCAGATTATTCTTCTTCTCCTGTATATTATTATTATTGTTGTTGTTGTTGTTGTTGTTAACTTCTGAACCTTTTCAAATCAGCTCCCTCCTTTGATTTTGTGGGAAGCCACTTCCTGTTCGGGTCACATGACTGTCACCTAATCACCATGACCAGATGTTTAGTATATAATACTCGGTAATTTAATATCAACTTCAACCAAGAACACTGATAAGTTTGAGTTTAAGGTTCTTTAGGGGTTGAATGACAAATTCATCTGTTCAATTCAACTTTATTTTTAAGCACGTTACAATCAAATTTGTCTCCAGGTGCTTTTCGTTGATCAAGAAGAAATCTGGTAGAGGGCCAGGCTTTTATTTATTTGTTTATTATTTACTGAGAAGGAACGTACACGTTCATGGACGTTGCAGTAGATGTGCCAGTGTTAGCCAAAGGCCCATTTTCAATTTTAGTCCTCCTGTGTGGTGTTTGAAGGACCTCGGGTAATTAAAATACATAAAACAAAGACATAAAGGTCAAGACATCCATAAAAACACAACATATTCATGTAGAAAGCAGAACCAATCTCATGTAGGGGGACCCTCCAGCTGATGGGGGGACCCTCCAGCTGATGGGGGGACCCTCAGCTGATGGGGGGACCCTCAGCTGATGGGGGGACCCTCCCTCCGGCTCTTAGCCACATCTACCTCCTCTTACTGGAGTCAAACCAGTCCACCCAGCAGTTCCTCTGTGTTTCTGATGAACGTTAGGGATAATCTGCCTAACAAGTTCTGGTTCTTCACAGTTCTCACACCACAAATACCACAAGAAACACCTGGAAACATTTGGAGTTACTGGACAGACTTTGCTGTCTCCAACTGCTGGACTGGACCCCCATTTACCACCACTGGGGATCATGTTGCCCCGGGGATCATGTTGTCACCTGCCCCCCAGTTCCTTAATGAATCAATCGGTGTGATTAAGTAGCCTCTCTGAGTGAGACTTAATGAGCTCCTGAATAAAATCAGTCAACACAACCAAGGCTGGAATACGGCCCCAACTAAAGGATAATTGTTATAAAGTAATCAGCTTTTCCTTCAGATTCCACTGGAAATCCACATTTTAGTTATTAGTCGAGCTAATGAGAGTAAATGCGCGAGATTAAAAATGTACATTCCAAAGATAACAAATGCATATGCATTAGATAACAGATAAGAGATCTTATTATAGGAAATATATATATATTCAAAATAAGATCTTGGTAGGCTGCTGTAAATGAATAAGCGGCTGCAGAATTCAAATTTGCAGTTCTTAAAATACTCTGCGGCTCATTGTTCATTTCCTTTTAAGAGAGTTCGCTCATTGAGGTCTCACAAAAGGACTGATGCAAGAGGCATGAGTATAAAGCACATTCAAAGACTTAATTCATCTCCATCAGAGGGATACATTCAATCACCGGAGACAGGAACTGAGTCTAGACAGATGTTTGTATGGGCCAAAGCTCCAAACAGGGGAGATGAATCAAGAAACCAGGCGCCCTAACCTGTTACGGCTCAAAACGTGGATGAGAGTCGGATTCAGACCTCTTTCTTCCTCAGCCGAAGGTCCCGTGTCTGCGGGGATAAAGCACACAAATGTGTTAAAGGAAGCAGCCTCGGGGGAACGTGCTTCCGAAATTGTTTCTGTTGAGCCTGACGTCTTTATTATAGCGCTGCTCCCATCTATACATCTCCACGTGGTTCGTTGGCCACAGACTGCACCAAGATGCTAACCCTGCTCGCCTAAAATAACACCGAGGCCGAGTTGGGGGACAGATATTCCACATATAAATGTGTTTTTGGAAGCCACTGCTGCTCCTGCGGAACGTCAATGGAACACAATGATGAGACCCGATCGACAGGAGGAAGTGTGCTCATGCAGATCAGCGATCAGTCGGCCCCCCTCCACTCCGCTGACCCCGCAGCACGAGCTGTCCTCCTGGACCGTGAGCCTTCCTCCAAACGTCTGACCCCCACCCGACCCCTGGGGTTTGCTTAAGTTCCACTATTGTTCTGCGGACAAACGTGGGGCTTTACCAGCTGATTCCTTAGTGTGAAATATCGATGAGTCCTCAGCTCAGGTGTGCTCCGACACCCCCACTCTGTCCCTTTGCCCTTGCAGCACAATGGGCGGCTCTGATGCTGGAGTCCAGGGTCCAGGTTGTGTTGGTTTATTTCCTCTGCAGTCACAGCCGAACATGCGAGCACAGCCAGGGACTCTATTTATAGATCCTCGTATTTTAGAGCCTGACTTTTCGTCCCTCTGCCATCAGAGCTGTGCGTTGGCCCCTCTCACCCAGCCCCCAGACTATTACAGACCAGGAATATGAGGAGGAACCCTGAAGTGAACAGCGTCTAAGCCGTTTGCTCCAAATACAGCCTGGGAGCATCCTGAGGGCCTCCGAGTAGCCCCTCCCCCTTCCCCATTTTCATTTCCTCAAAGGAAATTGGGGAAAAGACGGATTGTGTGGTTTCCTGCGCACCCCAGATCAGCAAAAGAAAATGGTCAAGTGAATGTACCGTGTTATTGATTGGTGGCACATTAGCATTCTGCTGGGGGGAGGGGGGGGTTGCATTTTCCCTTCCTGTCATCCAAGTGTCATGTATTCATTCCTTTCTTTGCTCGCAGGCATGATCCCGGCTCAGTAACCACCACTGAAAACAATGCAACATCCATTCTGAGCTTCCATTGTCGCCCCCTCCCCCCAAAAAAAGGTTATATGTGGTACTAAGGAAGTGCGTTAGCAGTGTATCCATATATGCTGATCATGCAGGGTGTCCCGTGACGACAGTTAAATGTCTTTTTATCTAAAATTACACCTCAGTTATGAAAAAGGCAAAATTGATTTATTCAAAAGTGACATTTTCAAGGTCAGAATAAAAAATGTAAAAAAAAAAAGAAAGAAAAAGAAAACTATTTCCAACCTTATACCTGTTTTCTTGAGGTCAGAGGTTCCTTTTTATGCACAGCATCCCTGGTGTGTCCAAAACATCCAAAATGGCCTCATTGGGATGATAGTCCACCTTAGCAAGGAGTTTTACCAAGTTGAAAGTAGAAAACACCCACATTTCCATCAATGTAAGGAGGTTTACCACTGAACTTCAGTAACAAAAGGCTTCCAGAAGACAACACACACTTATGTGAACAGGTGTGTTTCCATTTGTTGTTGCAGCAAATGATAGGGGAGCAAAAATTACAGAGGGCGCCAACAGCCGCAGACAAAGGCTAACCTCGTTCAGCACAAAGGTTCATTTTCTGGCTTCATTGAGTCCGACAGCAGTTTCGGTTTTTGTTTTTTTTCTGTCTTCTTGTGTTAATGTTGCTCCTCAGGAGGGTTGAGGTTGAATCTTGTCAAAAAGCACATCCCACAAGGGTTTCAGGATTTATTTCTTTCGTTCAGTTTCATGTCGGGTTCTTTCTTCTCTGCTGTTTATCAAGGTTAGCCTTGGAAGAAAGAAGAAGTTGGTCTGCAGGTCTGCGCTTCTTGTGTTTAACAAGTCTCTGCTTGGTCTTTCTGCTTGTAGCGTCACTTTGCCAACCGCCATGAAATATATTATGCTAATATTAAGAGGTGGTATTGGTAGAACTGTTGAAATATATAATATTTGTCCGTATTGTGTATAAATCAGCATGGCTGCATCAATGTCTTTGCAAAGCAAAAATGTAGTTTTATGTTATTTTTAGCTTTGTGTTGTATATAACTTCATAACCCAACTTAAATGTTCTGCAAACCACCACAGTTTATGAAGGTGTTTGTGTGTTTATTTGCCAGTTTATTTGCTTTTCTTTTAAACTTACTTTTGTGTCAAATGCATCGTGGTCTGGACCCACTAAAAAGAACATTAAGCTCTTCCAAATGTAAAAGGAAAAATGTTCTGCAACGGAGAAATTCCTCCGGAATGTCCTTAAAAATGGGGGCCGCCGCAGCTTGCACACTGTTGGGAACCGGAATCAGTCAGAATAAAGAGACAGTGCAAATGAGACACTGATTCCACACGTGGGCGTACCTGTCAGGCTACGGATCATCTCCTGCTTTATAAATGGCGCAGTAACGCCGCCTTCCTACAGACGTCTCTGAACTTGCCGGGACCATTTGCATTCAGCGTGCAGCTCCGTGATGACAGCTCCCAGTTATGACAGATAGTGGAGTTGGCATTCCTTGCAAAGCGACACAGTGTTCTGTAGTCGGAGCTTTAATAGATTCCCAGCAATCAGATCCTTGTGATGCATCCGCGAGGCCCATCGCCGCCGACACCGGAGGAAGAGCACCTTAAAAATGAATGAACTTGAAAATGAGAAGGTTAACATGATTTATGCGGAAACACAGCGAGGGGGAAGCTCATTGAGATGATGAGGAGCGCCCTTGGAATCCATTTCTGCTGAGCGACGTTCGACGGGATGGGATGCCATTCGTCTTCATCATTCATCATCGCTCTATTGTCTACCGATCTGTGAATGGCAGGAGAGCCGGCGCCATTTGTGCGCTTATAACCTCACCTGCACACATGAAGCACTGACGCACGAAGCGCTCCTCCAAGCAGACATCCAGGAAGTCCGCCCGTTTGGGAGTTTTAATATCCTTCCCCACTATTGTCGTTTTTGAGGGGATATTTGTGACTACTGGTGATTTGGAACCAAGCGATTTTCAGCGATTTTGTGTGTCCATCAGCTCGTAAGCTCCTCTGTGCAAATGGAGGTTTGCCACCAGGCATTGAAGAGGGGGATTTGAACATTTTAACCCCTTTTTAAAATCAGATATTTGTGCAACTTTCTGTTGGGATTAAGAAAAGTGAAACTTAAAATGAGAAAAAGCAAGATTTCCAGCTACAATGATTTATCACAAAATTCTAGTTTTATAGCACAGCAGGCAATCGTTTTCAGGTTCTTGTGCTTTTGCTGAAAGAAATTTGATCAGAATCCTGATAATTAAGTTCTGACACAATCGCTGGCGCCCTGTTCGTCACCTTCACGGCTGCACCAATCACGTGAGGCTATAGGTTCCCTTCCAACACGTCTGCGGTGTTTTCACAGTCTAAAAACGACACGCTGATCACGCTAAACAAGTTTCCATTTCTGAAAAAAAAACTCGTCAGAAGGAGTCAGAGGGAGACGGCGAAGGTCCTAATTATCAGCGAGGCAATTAAACGGCATCGGCCAGACTGTTTGCCCTCAGGGGCAAGTTCAGTAGACGAATATCTAATAAAGTGGAGGAAAATATAAACAAGAATGTTTATTTGAAGGTACTCCAGTGCAGAATCTGAGGAATATTGGTTTAATTGGGCATGTTTTCCTGGATTAAAGGAAGGGAGGTTTCTAACTTTTTCTGAGGAACCTGATTATTTCTTAGGTCCTGACACATCAACGATCGTCCCTCTCACCCCTGAGGTTCTGCACCATGACCCACTTGCAGCGGGACGACCTTGACTTTCAGGGGAGCAACCAAACCAGCACCCCATCAGGTCGTGCTGGTCAAAGTCATGAAAAAAGAAACATTAGGTCACAACTCGGGCTAGCTTGGCTTCTCACTCTCCCAAGAGAAGACTGCTTATAGCAAAATAACTCTTGAAATTGGGGTGGGGGGGTAAGAAAACAGGAACGAGGATGATAAATCAACTGAAATATGGCTACTTTTACGATGATAAAAGGTTTTTAATGTGAAATCTTCAACATAAAACTGTGGCATTAAATCCCCCTCTGCAGCGCGTCGGCGTGTATCTATTTTGGCAGCGTTTATTCGTTGGAGTCACCTTGGCGGTGGTCTCGCGTGCCATAAAAAAAATAGACAGTTGTGATGTTGCACACTCGACTCTTCCATCTCATCTTCTGGCAAGTGGCCATTCTCTCAAGTCCACCAGTTAATGAGCCTGTCAGTCACATCCAACACCGGAAAACGCTGACTTCCTGGTTCCCAGGACCTGTTTGGGAATGTTCAGATCCTGGCTGAGGTCTCTCTGGACCTTAGTGGGCCGTGGCAATTGGCCCATGTTTTTTTCTCAGGTCATTACGTGGTGACATTTTGTTGATGTTCTACGCCGAGCCAGATGACCCAGGGTGCATCTGGCGCCCGTGACTGATGGCAGCTGATGGAAACACCCAAAAATGTGATCTTTGGTTGGGAAAGACAAAAAGCAAACACAAAAGACAGAGGCAGCCTGCGTGTCCCAGCTGGGCAGACAGGGAGCGGGATCCCAGTCTGTCTCTAATCCTCTGACCGTTGCCTTCAGAGAGCAGGCAGAAAATTGGCCAGGCTTGACTGGACGTGCATATTGAGCGTCTGTCGCCACACTAACAAGCTGCCCTTTGTTGGCATCTGCACTTAATCCTGCAGCCGTGTGAACAAAGCAACTGTGATTGGGACTAAATCTTAAGTAACAGGACTCATTAGAAAGGTTCCGATCGAGGAACCAACTTTATGAGGCCGCCATGTTTGTGCAGATATTTTTGACTTTGGCTGTGAAATAATCCTTAGGTGTTTTTGGGATTAGAATCTTCTGTTCTACAAACACCCCAGAACGAGCTTGAGTGGCACCGTCGTCTGGAATGTGACGTCAAAGGCGCCTTTTCTGTGTTTCTGTCTTTTAGTCCTACGTCGTATGACTGCAGGTGCTTTAACACCAGGAAAGTCAGCAGGTCTCAGCTCACTTGGTTTGTTTTGGTTCGATTTAACACTTTAGAAAATGGAACAACCCACCGGGACAGCCCCACCAGTTACAAAAGCAGGCAGAAAACTAAAGTGCATGTACCTTCGCACCTCTCCACATCTTCCCACAAGGCATTTTCTAATTTTTTTCCATCTGTGCTGGTCTTCAGACACCTGCTCCTGTTGTGCTGTGCCACGTCCTCTCTTCGGTTCCCTTCTTCCTTTTGGCTCACTTCCTGCCTTTGATTCACTTCATGGTCGTCTGTAAGGGAACAGCACCGGGAAGCTGTTTCAAGCTAAATGTGACTTTGAGGACTACAGTGGGGTGTTTTATATTCACACCTCACACCTGACCACCCAAACCGGACTAAACTTAAAATGGGTAAGGACAGTAAATTTACAGTTTATCTATTTAAAGTGCATCATTTCTTGAGCACGTTTAATGGTAAAGTTCAGATTACCAGTTAAATGTTACACTCATTGTGATCCCCCCATCCCCAACTGACCTCTAAGCACAACCACAGTGCACGAAGTCTGTTAGCATTACTCACCGTTGTTGAACGCAGCCTGACTCAGCTCGCTCAGATTTCAGCAATGGCAAACGACCCGTTCCAACGTTCTGCTTCCTTAAACACAAACTGTCTTCAAGCTCGTTCTGCTGTGACGTGCAGAGCTCAGAGAGGCTGAACTCCATAGGTGTCCCGCGTTGTAATGTACCCCCCATTAATGTCGCTCCCGAAGACATCATGTAATAACAGGCCTCATCCTGCAGAATGTGCACAGGGCTAAGAGGAAAATGAGGAAATGGGCCTGAATCTCGCATGAACATACAGAGGCATTACTTTAAACATGTGAGTGGTAGCCCTCAATTGGGCTTTATATTGGATTATCTGAGAGCTTTATGATGGTCCATAAATGCAGGTTTCCACTAAGGTGGACCCCAGCTGGGACATTGATGCAAAACCCTGCTCAGCTCCAGTTCTCTACATGGGTATCAAATTAGGGAACGGCATCGACCAGGTCCATTGTGGCTCATTCATATCTGTTAGCTCCTGCTGCAGATGTGCACGTGAGACCCAACTGGATGCCAATTATAAATGGATTTTAAAAATCCTTTTGCTTGTTTAATCTCTAATTTTATTATTTTCTGGGCTAAAGCTAGAGTTCCAGCACTCAAACACTATAAGTCTCTTTACACAAAAGCATCTGCTAAAATGTAAACAGTATGTTAAGGATGATAGCCTATTGACAGTCTGTCACACTGCACGTCAACCTACCAACACCTTTAGCTAAGTTAGCTAAGTAGCGACTCATACAGGCAAACATGTGAGAATATGGTACTCACTTTGCCAGCTTGTATTTATGTATGTTCTGCATATTATTCTATGCATTTTCCCCTAAGCATTGACACATATGGCAGGTTACTGAGGCTATGGATAATATTATGCATTTTTTCCCCCCTCGGGGTTTCTTATAGCAAAAACATACTGCTGCATGTGTGAAGCAGATGGAGCGAAATATCGTATTCTGGAGTTCTCGTCCTGACTGATAGTCAAATGTGGCTCTGTACGTCCAATCTGAGACAAACTTTGATTGATTCGACGGACTTTGATTGATTCGTGCTCGGGGACGGCCGTCCTGGCATGCTTAAACTAAAAGAGAGGAACTGTAAGGCGGGTTAGTCAAGTGGGTGATATATGGTTGACCTCTGCTGGAAGTCACACACATGCTTGTGATTTTAAAGATGATTAGTCTGACCTCTGACCTCCAGGTGTCATTGACAAGTGGGCGGAACTGATCACCACAAAGTTATGGGTTAATCTTAGCAGATGTTTGTCATATTTCCCCTCATTTGTTAATCAGAATCATTCGATGGGCTGATATCTTTTTCTAAGGGTTGTTATGATCCAGGGATTAATATTTTGATGTTCATAGATTATTATATATTTAATTGCAAGAACTGTGCTGTAAACATGGCGGAGCCTCATGTGTCTATAAGTCAGGGGCGGAGCTTATGTCGCAGCTCAAACGCGGCAATTAGTCAAGAACCTTCTCTGACAGAACAGCATTTCTAAGCTGAGGTGATTCTGGCATCATTGGCTGATATTCAGGCAGCCAAATGGGAGAAGAGCCTGGAGCAAACCCAGCACCCACTGGCCTGAATGGACTTCCTGCCCAGAGGGAAGGAGAATTCATGGTGGAACTGAATCAGAGGCTTTTGGGAGGGAAAATAACATAATCTACTTCTATGAACATTTTTCTGGCTGTATTTTAAAGCGCAGATTTATGGGTAAATTTGTTATATTCGAATTGCTCTAATGACATGTTAGAGATGGGTAGAGGGATTGTCAGTGCCGACAAAGGTGTAATCTGAGGTTTCTTGGAAAGTTAAGTATGGAAGAATGAACATTATAATGAATATGTGTCATTTATTTTGGTTTCTTATTCATTCTTGGCAATTATATGATGAAAATAAGGTGCAAGGTAACATGAAAAGAAGCTGAAACACACAAAAGTCATTAAGCTGGTTGTGCTGCAATAATGAGAAATGCAGAAGGTGACAGGAATGTCATAAATATACTCCCACTTGGTTACACAAGTAAACTACTCATCTATTTCCAACACTTTCAACACATATACAACTTAAACAGGCTCTGCTCAGAATTGGACTCCGACGTCTCGTCAGATTAGTTCCTTGTTCTGAAGCAATAGAGAAAGTGACTGGAACATGCTGTCCTCCTCAACACTAGGTGGCAGCATTCGTCCTTTCAGCTTTTCATAATATGCATAATGTACGCTTTCTTTGCAGCTTTCTTAAACGTTTGAGGTCCAGGGTCATGCAGAGCAGGGTTTGCAAAACATGTGCACGTGCATTGTCCTGTTTTAAAAGATTAAGGCGTGTACACGTTGGAGCAAATCGATCTCCAATGGCATTATCTTCCCGTCTTAGTCAGACAGGAAGAGCACCGATATCAGTCAGGCTGACGCGTTTACATGCACTTTGGTTGTCCAGTTATAGTCGGATTGAGTAATTAGCTTTTCAAAGTGTCATCGAAAGGTACTGACCATTTCTTGTAGAACAGAAGAAAACAATTACGCTGTCACCGAGATTGGGACTCTCGAACACGCGGTGAGAAAAACAACCTCTCGTTACTGAGACAGTTAACTGTGACAGTAAAATTACAGAGCACTAAAATCAGCAAACAGGGACGGGAGAGTGCTGGAAGGGACACGGAAGCAGCACAGGTTTCAGACAGGAGACAGGCGTAGAGGTGCGCCGACGTCTCCGATGTGTCATGGCTCGTCGAGTGCTGAATGCGCTTCCATGTCGCGGGTGTCAGTTCGTACCTGTTCTGTTTTCTTCCTCAGTTTGACCCAGTTTTCAATTGACTCGAGACTCGGGAAAAGTTGGCGTGAGGTAAAACTGAACTAGCAATTTTTTATTTGTACAAAACAGAAGAATTGACGCGAGAAACGGCCTTTGATGGTGCGAGATCAATAAATTTGCTGCTCAAATGTGGACAGATATGACAATGATTTTGAAGGGTGGGTTTGTAGAGACCCTCCATGGACAGAGCGCTGCGCTACCGAAGTTTCCCTCCCAAATCCCTGAATGGAAACAAGTCCAAAAACAAACGAGAGAAATCCTTGAACTTTCTCTGGCAGCTGTGAGAGAGGTGCTTGGCATCACAGAGCGTTTGCCCGAGGTGAACATCCCAGAGAGTATCACGGTGTTGCTCCGTCGGCCCGCTCACCTCCGCGAGCTGTTTTCAACCCATTTGAAGTGCAGCGCAGGGTTTTAACAGCTATCAGACGCTGGTGTGCATCGCCTCCCAGGGTCCTCTCGCTCTGTTTGGAGGTTGAAATGGCTTCTCCTCTCAGCTGAGCATTGATAGATCCCGATGTGAGTGTTTACGTCAAAGCAAGGCTAATCCAACACTGGCGCGATGTTTAGCGTCTTTGGCTTTATCATTATCTTTCTTTGATGTGATCACATCGGGCTGGACAAATTACAACGCTCGTGAAGTTTGGTCGCTTCTCGGCTCTGTTCTTTTATTATCTAATCTCGCTCTGACAGATACCTCAGCCGTTCATTGTCGCCTTGGGTCGCAGTGAGATTCAAACCCCCCTACATGTGATTGAGAAGGCTCATAAACTGCACAGCGCTCGGAAACATCCCTTTGGTCTTCCAAAGAGCTCGCTCCAGAGGACAGGGGGTGTCTAATTCACTTTGCAATATCAACCAGTCACTTTGGTGGTTCCCGGCTCCTGGCTCCCTCATCGGGCGGGATTTTTACGGCTTTTTTAAAGACGGAGGAGAGTTTTTAAGGAGGAGAGCTTCCGTAGATGCAGCGCGAAGGTGATGCCACCCGGAGTGAATGTTTGCCTACAGGTCATTGAGCCATAATGAGTGTTATCAAGCAGCTGCCAGAAGACAAGTATCGCCGGTGGGATTTATGGGAGGCCTTGCAGGATGACCCCAGGTGGGAGAAGCCATTCTTTACCTGAGACAGGGGGAGGGCGAGGGACAGACTAATATGGCAGGACCGGGATTATAAAGGCCCCCCCAATGCCGACGGGTCTCTGCCATTAAGCAAGGAACCTGAAACCTTACTGTTAAACAGGAGAATAGAATCTTTTAATAGTGGTTCGGGAGACCAGACGCACCCTGAGCATCGTTTACCTGAGATTACAGAACAATCGGAGATGCCTAAAGTTTTCTTTGTCATCTTTGCCAGTGACCCACCAGAACCACCAGAACCGCCAGGACTATGGCAGGTTTAGAAATTAAGATTTGTGATGTAAATGGTGGGGAGGGGGGGGCCGTTGAGTTTTCCTGAACTGTTTGTAGCTATTACATTTAAATACAGCTGTAGGCAACAGCTGGGGCACCTTAAAATAAATGGACGTTTGCATTCAGCTTATCAAAATTCCCTAATTTCTGAAACGGGAGCATTTGTTATTTTACTGTTATTTTACTGAAATCCTGTCATTTAGCATTTTACCACAAATTTGAGCAGAAATGAAAAACAGAGAGCTGAAGTGAATTTTGAACATTTCCTTTCTCATTAATGGTAACAAATCTCTCTCTCTCTCTCTCTCTGAATCACTTTTCCAGTGAGGAAGATGATAAAATGTGCAGTATTCTTTAGACCATCAGTCTCCAATACAAATTGATAACATGTGAAATAAGTCTTCAGAAGGCCCATTTATTCTGGATATCTGCATATACATTTCGATCCTGCGAAGGCTAACGGAAAAGCCGAGAATTTTCTGCTTTTGCTGGAATTTTCCAAAATCTGTGGTCATCACAATCAAACTTCTGCCCTCAACAACTCTCTACACTCAAGACTGAAGTAATGAGAGCCAGAAAAAGTTTCAAAGACATGCAGACCGTCAGTATTTGTTAGCAAACGTCAGCTTGCGGCATCATTAAGCACTTCCACAGCTGATGGACCAAACACTAGTACATTACTCACACCATGAGAAATAATGGAGGGACTCTGTCACGACTGTTTAAGATATCCATTATATTTCAGCCCTCCAGACGGTTCACAGAGTCATCGAGCCGTGGCGTTGATGCGAAGCCTTCACTCGCCCTGTGTTTGCCTTAAAGTCCTCCTCTTATTAGAAGAGTCAACTTCTTGCCACGCTGCTTGTTTGACACTCGTGTGGCGTTAGCAACAGCAGCGGCCACAGCTGTTTTCCTCAGGATCTAATAGAGCGTTTTCCACTGGCCCATTGTATGGCGGCACAATGTATAATGATTAAAAGTTAATTTCCATATTCATGATGTAAAAGAGGGTTGAAGGGATAGATTAGCTGTCTCCCACCTGTGGCCCTGTTCTCATTCACAGTGATTAACAGCTGCCGCACAAACACGGGAGACCCAAGTGACACTCGACTTGCAGATGAGATGCTTGATGGTGTTTGTTCTCTTATCTCGCTGAAGAGCCGACACGATCGGGATACGCCTCGCGGGACTGGAGACGTGATATTATTCCCTGCCAGATCAAAGCAACATGGACTGACCAGTGTTCTTGTTGGGAATATATACCTCTGGTCACGGAAATGTGAGCCCACCACGAGTTAATTCATCAAGAGCAGCCAAGAAACAGCCTTCTACAAATAAGAGGTAACCATGAGTGTTAGCAATTATAGCATTAGCGTCTACAAAACTTGGTGGCACTACACCAATCGCACAAACACGCGTGCACACCTCCTCGAGTCTCAGTGTTAATCAAAGCCTAATCAGTAATCAGGCCGCTGAAAGTCTTTCCTCTTCAGGTGGCTCTGAGCATCAGAACATGGAGCCAACTCAAATCACTCGGTTCCTCAGACCACCCGCGCTGAAAACAGCTCAGGCGCTCCACGGAAACCATGGTCACATGTTAACCTGACGCTAACGCGTAATGGCATTAAAATGGCGTGCATGCCGAGGTCCTAATTTTGATTGATGGCTGCTCAGATGAACCTCTGTCCTAAGCAATGTTAGCAGCTACGCTAATGCACAGCGTTACTGCTACTTAACCCCAAACAAGATGTTCGTGTTTGCAAACTATGAAACATTCTATCGCAACCATCTCTCTCCCGAAACAGCTGTCGCCCATCACGTCAGCGGTCGTTACGGGGGCTCGTGCACCGATGTGTACGGTCAGACTTGAGGCTCACGTTTCCCTTGTCGAACGGTTGTCAGCTTTGATTTTACATGACGGATTAATCTGCAGGGAGAATTGTTCAGTCTGACACTGTCATCGGGAAATGAGGCTGGCAGCGACTGTGGTCGACAATTCTCAGGTTTTGTATCACAGAAAAACGAAATTTAAACCTAAATCTAGAATCAGTGGCTCCTGCATTGATCAGTGGTCTCGAGGCGTACATCCCTGCCTTTAGCATGCAGTAGCAGCACTTGTGTCTGAAGCTAGGCTCCTAATAACTCGCATGAGTAGAACAGGGACCCTGGTCCTGCTCAAGGTTTCCTCCAGTTAAAAGGTTCTTAAAGGTAAACGGTTGTTTTTGGGTCGCGACTCAAAGCTCCTAAAGACGTTCTCGATTCGAACAGAGACTATAAATTTGGTCGAGCACACGTTGACGTACAGAATATTACAGCAAACGGACACACTTGTTGCAGCTGCAATCAAATTAGTCACGAAAGTGATAAAAGGAACCAGTGAGAAGGAACGACATGAAACTTCTCTGTTTTCTGAAACCTTAATTAGACAAAGTGTTTGTGTGCGTTCCGTTATTTATCCTCTCAAACGACTCTCTAATACGAGGCGAGTGAGCGCGTCGCGCTTTCATTTGTAATCCCATTCATTTGATTCCAGATGAAACACGAGTCCCTTTGACTGAGCGTCAACTGACTGATGGAGTGTAAATATTTAAAACTCCAGAGTATAAAGGTTTATTTGCTTGTTTATGTATTTATTTATTCATAAGCCCAGTGCTGTGTGGGGGTTACATTTCCAAATTCATATGAAGCTTCCAGTTTTACATATTGTTAGTACATGAGAATTTTTCAGAAACTGGGATTAGTTGTTCTTGGCAGTCACACACACACACACACACACACACACACACACACACACACACACACACACACACACACACACTCAAAGATATGATTCATGACACATCCTAATCCCACATCCATCATCCATCCAGCATAAATACAAATGCACCCGCACCACTGTGGGTCATTTGCAGTTTGTTTTCCACAAGATTCAGGTTTTGGTCCTGAGAGTCGACGTGTCTGAGCGACACACAAGCCAGATGTCGTCAGCGAGATCATTTAATCTGAATGGTCTTGGTTTAATCTTAGATTTTCCTGTCTGGTGGGCCTGGTGGAGGAGTGAGCTACACGAGCCTGCCGCACTCATAAACATGTACGTGTCTATTTGCCATCAGGCCAAAGGTCAAAGGTCTCTGATGAAGATCAGACCTTTAATGTCCGACCTTGGCAAATATAACCGATGATGTTTCGTTAATTCTACGATCCACAGAGTTTCAGACCCGCCAGAACCTGCAGCTAGTCTGAAGCTAATGTTGGACCCTGAGAGAGGAGAAATGAAATGGAGCAGAAAAGTCAACCTGAACATCTAAACTGTCTCTTCCGGAGACGTTTTGTCGACAATGTTGTGCTGTCACAGAGGTTTCCTGTGATGTTTGAAACACATTAAAACAAGCGAACACATTTGACTCCACCTGCCAACTGGTGTGACTGGTTCCAAGTATCACCGCCGTTTGCTCCGGGCTGTAGCCGAGTTATGAGGCTTCAGAGGGTTTCAGGTTTAAAGGCTCCTGGGGGGGCAATGAAGCAGCTCCTAAATGTTGTCATATGTGCGTGGG
Source organism: Takifugu flavidus (assembly GCF_003711565.1). NCBI lineage: Eukaryota > Metazoa > Chordata > Actinopteri > Tetraodontiformes > Tetraodontidae > Takifugu > Takifugu flavidus. The sequence continues at coordinate 5,595,275 of NC_079532.1, forward strand.
TCCTCCTGTGATGTGCACGATGAAACACAACAGGAGGGAGGGAGCAAAGCTGATGAAAATAACACTTTGAAACACTTTGTACAGTGTTCTAATAAAAAAACAGGGGTCCAATCAATCAGTTGCATTTAGTTATATGTTATATAAATATTGAGCAGGGGCGACGACGGGAAAGAAGCAGGAGTGTCTGTTGGTTGGAGGGTATCTCAGGATGAACTAAAGCACATCATCAGCGTAGAGATGTCAGCAGCCTGTCCTGTCATTGCAGCAGACAGCTAAATGTCTGCAGCGTGTGAGACATCCTGCTTGTGTTTGTAGCAGCACCTCATGTCAGGAAGAAGTCTGACTTCTCCCTCAGTCATCTTTGAACTTTTCTGTGTGTATGTGTGTGTGTGGTCAGGTAGAACTGTTGTCATGCTTCACAAAGCGATCCGCTTCTGAAGGAGACGTCTTCTTGATAAGGGAGCTGCAGCAGAGTGAATAGGAGCGCTGTTGTCTCTCCGTGAGGATTCATAAAGTTTGAAGCCAGGAGGTCGACCTGACCCTGACATTACTGAAAGTCATTTCAAAACACAGACATTCACTGACACAAGAATTATGGACTTGAGAGTCAAATCAAAGTCTGGAAAGCTCTGTTTAGGTGCTGTGAAATAAAGAGAAGCTATCATTAGCATAGGATGGTTGACGGGCTCTCACCCCATGTCCTGTGTGATTTGGTAACTCCAGTGCTTCCGTTGGATCCCTCACCCACCTTTTTCTGTAAACCGGCCCCATACAGCAGTAAATCTGCAGCAGTAACAATTAACCTTCCACCGTGATGCATTTTTGAAGAGTAAATTGAGTGTGAACCAGACAGCTGCTTCCATCAACACGACGTACACTGATTGGCTCCTGGCCAAGTCCTGATCAGTGGAGCAAATCTATTTTCTGCCCCAAACCCACTAATGTCAAATCCCAGCGAGGAACCTGCCTCACTGAGGGAGAAGAACGACCTCTTAGCGACCTTAAACACTCGTAGCCGGTAATGTCAGGTAATAACAGGCTTTTAATTTTTTCGTATTGAGAATTGTCCTTCAAAGTCAGATTTACCAATTCTAGGCAGATTTTGCTGACCTCATCTACAATTCAAACTTTCAACTTAACTACCAGCCTAAATAAGCTCAGTTTGGCTTTTATGAAATGTAGCTATTTTCAATTATGCTAACTGTTAGCTAACTGTTGCCACGCCAACGCCAACATGGCTCCCTGACACCTCGCCACTGACGACCACAACAGTAACGGCGTGCTCTTAAGGTTCCAGGTATCAGTGATACTTATGGTCCAGGCTGATCGTTTCTTTTCGCCCTTCATGTAGCGATGCTTCTGATAAGGAAACCAAAAGTGACCGGAGCCTCTGCTCCCAATCCCCACCCTGCAGGCAGTGATTCAGTGGGGAGAATGATTCCCCGCCCCCCCCCCCAGATCATGTGACATTACTTGTGTGTCACGGTGTGCGCTTACAAGCTAGCTGCACTCTTGATACCATCTGTGATAACATTGAGCTAGCCTGTTGGCAGTAAAAAAGCATTTCACATATATATTTTATGTACGTGCGTGTGTGTGTGTGTGTGTGTGTGTGTGTGTGCACGCACAATCATTTCAACGAGGGATAAAACTTGTTCTAATGCAAATGAGCAGATTTGCTGTAAATGAGCCTCATCTATAGTGACACTGCAGACTAATGACTGAGGGACACATCCAAAGACGAAGCTTCGGCTTGCCAGACCGCATTTAATAATTTATTTGTCAAAGGCGAGGGGACAAAGCAATGATAGCCAAAGGCTGCTAAATGATACAAGGCATCTTTCTGGAGCTTGTGTGTGGTGTTGGGTGGTGCTGATAAGCCATGATCGCCCCGAGCGACATCATCACAAGGATTTTCCTACATTATTGTGGTGACGGTGATAATAGACGAGGTCGTGGTTGAAGTGAAAACCCACAATGTCAGAATGAACGAGTTTTTTGGCAGTAATGCACCCTGAGACATGATTTCTACCCAAACTTCATATTTATACCTGTTAAATATCCAGATTTCCATTAGTGGACTAAAAAATAAAAGCATTTTGATTTGAAAAATGGATTTTTCCTCCAATTCAAAGTCACTCACTGAGGCTTTTTCCAAGGTTTTTTTTCTTTTTATATATTTATAATTTGTAATAGGATTTTAATCAACCCACTCCCAGATTCTCCGTTCCCTTGTGACATCATTGAAGTGAATTTGAAAGTCGCTGAGCCATAAAGCAGCCTCCTGTCCCGAGCCCCTTTTTCCAGACAAAACCTGCCACAGAGGGAGGTGCAACCCCTCCTTCTTTGTATCTGGTCCGTCGCACATTCACCAAAGGACGGTGACAGCAACGCAGAACCATCCCACCACCCTCCCTGGATCTGGGCTCATCTTGAAGTTCATTCCTCGAAACCTGGAGCATTAAAAAGCCACCCAGATGCACAAGTTAGCCATCGCCGCTGAAGTCATGTGGCGAGAGCTTTAAAGAGCTTTCATAGCACCCGTTCAGGCATTAAACATCTATCATCCGCTTGAGTCACGTGACTCCGACACGCACGGTTTTATCCTGCAGGTAAATCAGCCAGCACGCCATTCCGAAGGCTTTGGATTCCTTACAAAAGGCAAAGGGGTCATTACTGATCATAAATTCAGGTCATGGAAGATAATTACAGGTTTTCTGTGCTTAACACGCCCAATCGAACTTATTTCCTGTAATCACTTAAAGCCACGGTTGTTTTTCAAACATCTGCTGCTGCTCTACGACCCTAACGGGAACGACGTCACATCGGATGAGCAGTCGGGGTAAAGCCTTCTAATAATAAATGATCCTCTGTCTGTTTGGGTTATGGTATGTGGAGGATGCTGCCGTATCAATGGAGCAGGCTCGGCTCGCTTCAGGGCACTTACATATGAGGGCGCCGAGGGTATTCCACCGCACGCGTGACGCACGCCTCCATCTGAGAGCGCCTGTGTGGTGTCTCGGCCTGAGGCTGAAGCCGGTCCAGAGCGCGATGGTGTCAGCCATGGTGCTTCTTTGAGAATTGAGGAACGGAGGCATGAAATGAGCCGGTTTGTCCCCTCCCAGCTCGCCGCCACCGCCTCAGAAAAGGGGACAGAACGGACGCCAAAAATGGCAAAAAGGAGGGTTTCCTCCTCATTTGCATTCGCTCGCCTTTGAGCGCGATTGATCCCGCTCGAAACTGTCAGCTGTCACTTGGGAAGGCGGCCTGACCTGCGCACGCTCTGCTGGTTTTGAGGTCGGCCCACGCGGCAAAGGTTTAATGGAGGGGAAAGGTGAGCGAGGCGAGCACAACTGGGTGGGGGACAAGGCCAGCTGGTAATATTCTGGGGTCAAATATGTCATCTGTGATCGGCTGACAAATGTGTTATAAAAAAAAACAACCTTTAATGTCGGTATTATTGAGTGTAATAGACAAAAACAACTCGAGCTCAGGGTTAATATCAGATGCCAGAAGAAGGAAAAATAGGAAGTTTCCCGACATGATGGAGATGTTCCGATCAGATCCTGGCTCCTGTCACTCGGGGGCGTGGAAAAATCTTTTCTGACTCCAGATTTTAATTGTTTCCACCTCCGGGGGAGCGACTTCAGTCAGCATCCGTCACCCGGGTTGGTGCCGCAGCGGCGTGTCCGGAAGTTTGGGAAGAAAGTGCAAACCCAACAAGTCAAAGCAGTTTGGACGGCAGTGACCCCATCGGGGGGGAAGTTTCCTCTAATGTGAGCCGACATGTGCAGTGATGACCCCCTGATTACTGATTACCCGGCCGATTGATCACAGCTTGAACGCGAGCGACTGGAACATTCTGTCCATCTCTGTTTTATTTAATATTCAACACATGTTAGATTTAGAACCAGACTCGGATTTGAAGCTTCTTCTCCTCAGCGTGAACACAGACGAAACAGCAAGCAAATGCAAGTTAGCGCTTTGTTGTTCAAGTGGTTCTAGCACACAGCATCTGGAGGTTTTTCCATTATTTGTTTGATCTTGTTTAATCTTGCTGGGCTACAAAAAACTAAATCTAAATTTTAAAAAACCCGCGTGGCGCCTAAAGTGCACAGCGGGTGAAAATGTTTCCCTGTGAACTTTGCGAAAGAGATTTAATCAAATCAACAATAAAGATCAATTATAGTGAGCTATGTGAAACAGGCGCCACATTTGCAAGGTTGAAAGATATAAACGCTTTTCAATTACATTGTTCTATACACACGAGATGTTCCACTATAGCGACTGATTAAATCCAACTTGTCCTCATTTCACTCCGTGGAGATGTTTCAGCATTTACTGGTGATTAAATGTAAATTTCATTTGTTTAGCCGGAGTGACAAAGTGTTTTAAGTGTCTTTTCAGGCTAATGAGCAAATACATGCTTGATTTAGTCACTTCATATTGATTTAATAAGATGCGCTGTGGGCGTCAGCTGCCACTTAGAGAATCAGAGACCAGCCGCAACGTGAGCATTAGCATAAATGTGCCGCATCGGAAAAGTTTATCCGACAACTTTCAAACAGTTGTTTTCAATTACGAGGGTGCGTTCCAGATCCTGCTACCAGAACCGATGCGTCACATGACAGTGAAACCACCAACTGTGAACATTGTTCCTCATTGGTCAAGCAGGAATCAACCTGTTTGGTCCACTTCCAACCCAACCCAACCCAACCCAACCCAACCCAACCCAACCCAACCCAACTCAACTCAACTCAACTCAACTCAACCCAACCCAACCCAACCCAACCCAACTCAAATTCTGTGTTTTCTTTTTCACGTTGTCACAATCATATGTGAACTTTATACTCTTGCGTGCGCACACACTACCTGTTATTCGATGTATCCACATGGGGTGGGCGACCCAGTCCGTCAGGAGAGAAAACCCCTTAAATGATGATACACAAATCTGGGACAGGATGCTGGTCAAACCCACAAACCACAGCCTGGTGGAGGAGCGAGAGGCAAAAGTTCAGCGTCTATCAGAAGTTCAGTTCAGTGATTTATTATTTGGAGGAAACCTGCAGGTCTGAGGGCAGACACAGGTCAAGACAGCAGTCGGTCCAATCAAGCAGCGAATCCACCAAAGAAGAAGAAAAAGCCCCAAACAAACAAGGCCTCGGCCAACGGAGACACTTTAGAACATCCCAGAAATTTTCAATCATTTCTCACTTACAGTCAACACCACAGGATTTATTTTTTTAAAACCATATGTCCCAGTTTTACAAATTTGGGAATCAGGTGGGACACACGTGCGCGTGCCAGCAGAACTAGATGATATCTTTGGATGTGTTTCTCTATTTACACTTCCTGATCTTTACTTGTGCCTTTTCTGGCTGATTTCTCTGTGGAACGTTAGCTGCCGGTGGCTTCGTAGCAGCTCGCCTCATTTGCCAGAGTCGCTGACATTTGCATTAGGAATCATAATTCTATTATGTTACGTTCTGCTGCTTTTATGGCTCCGGAGAAGAAAAAAAACAAGGAGTGAGCATAATTCTTGTGGAGGTGCTGTCACGCTGGTGACCGGGTTGCATTTGTGTTAGTAATAGAAGTTCTCTGGCATGGAATCATAGAGGCGAAGGAGTGAGACGTCCTTTTATATCTACTATCTATAAAAACGTGAGAAGCAGCCTCCTTAAATCACTGCAGACACTGACGGCCTGGTTGTTGTCAGCAGTTATTGATCACGCGGGATATTTACAGCCCATCTTAAATTGTCACCATGCAGCTGTCCGCTCAGGCCTTCGTCTCCTCCTCCTCCTCTTCCTCCAGGTTTTTGGAGGAAGAGGCCAGAGCTCTGCAGGATTCCTCTGACTGATTAACATGGCGGCGTCTAATCCTCCGACTGGCTGCAGAGGCAACGATCCGAGCGTCTGAGAACTGCCCTTTCCTGAAGGTGAGCCTGAAATTTGTCCAGACTTTTTAATCTCGGGAGCCCTGTCAGGGAGGCGCTTTAATTATGACTGATGCCGCAGTGTGTGTCTGACTGGGCCATGGAAAATAGGTGACGGTTCAGGCGCCCCCCTGCCAGTGTGTGTGTGTGTGGGGGGGGGGGGGGGGTAGAGGCGATCGGGGCTTCTTGGTGGACATAAACCTGATCTACATACTGTTAAAGAAACAACATACAGTGTTGAAGCTGCCCTAAGATGATCTACATGGTCCAGTTGTGATCCATGAGTGGTGTCACGTGTGTTACATCCCACTCTGTCGCTGCGGCGCTCTTCTTCTTTTTCTTTTTTGAGTTGAAAATGGCAAAATCTCCTTTTTAAAGTGCTGCACCTGCCTCTGAGTGCCCCTTGCTCTCTGTGATAAAACCTATCTTCCTCTCCTTCTTTGTCCTTTCAAAACAGAAGATACCATGGAGAGGGTCCGCTGTTCCGCCCAGACCACTCAGATGAAAGCTGTTTTAATTCAGTCCAGAATAACTAGGTATATTTGTGAGCCATCTCCTTTTAATTAAACTCCCCTGTGCAAGTTTGACTCATATCCGGGTTTGGATGGAGAATATCACTGAAATTGTGACGCTGCCATGCACCTCCACTTTCCGCTGAGGTGGTCAGAGCATGGTATGTGGGGGGATTGGGAGGGGGTTGGGGGGGTTGTGCTAAATGTGTCTCACTTTTTTTTTTAAATAAATGAAATTGCTGCAAAGAGGGTTCAGTCTGTGCTGTGCTTTGCAGTTAGCTAATGCTAATCTAGAACAATAATAGCTTATATATGCAAATTAGCATAATAGAAGATGATGCTACTGCCAGCCAGCCTCATCCTCCTCATCATCATCATCATAATCTTACTTAGATGGTGTAAACGTGATAGTCGATCTGTGAATGTGATTGTTGCTGTGCGTAGATTTGATCTGAGATTTGACATCTCCAAACTGCAAAAGTTCACCAGCATTATTTACCATAAAGTGAATCTAAATTCAGAGGAAGCTTGAATTCCGTGAACCCAAACACCAGGCACCAGGACCCGGGGCACAAGAGGTTAATGTGAAAACAAGCACGGAGCAGCAGCTGTGTTCTGTCTGGGGAAATATAACCAAGGTTCTTTAGGATTAGCTAAAGTGGATTTAACTGGAGAGTAAACAATAATAGAAGGCATAATTAAAACTGCTTCATTAAACAAATGCCTCTTGACATACACATATTATTAGCAGTGGGATTGCAGGCATTTCTTTTCTGATTTTTAATAAGTTGGCTTTATGAGGAGTTTAGTACACCGCTGCCCCTGGTGGTCAGTTAGCACCTAAATGACGTCTGTTTTTGTCCTGTACCAAAGCCTTTTGTGTCATAAATTGACTTTGTTGAGGTCATTTTGCGGTAACACGTCAGTGAAGGGGGATTGTTCCGCTTTGCTAATTAGATGCCAAATGGCATTGTTATTCTTGGCTAATTACATCCTGTGAGTGGTTGGAGATCCTTCGCCTCGGAGATTTTTCTTAATCTATGCATTAAGCCAACGGCTTTGCCATCAACGGCTCCAATCAGCAACATCAGTCCAGCCGTAAACACGAGGGGAGGCTCTGTGTTGCCTCGCTTTTATGGATCACTTCAGCTAAATCTCGTTCTTGGCTGTAAGCTACAGTGTGGGGGGAATATTTGGCAGGCGCTAAATTTGCATATAATGTATATTCTGCGTAGATGACAAGGCTTCAAGCATACATCTGTCAGCAATGCATTTTTATGCACTGATTTTTACAGCTGTCGCTAAACACAAGCTAGCACATCTGCCTGAAACAACAACCCAGCTTCGTGTGGAATCCCATGTGACGCTGCTAGCGCCATTTCAAAATGATAAACACCCCCATCTTAACATTTCCAGAGTGATGGTTAACTTGGTTAATAGTTTGTTTTCCCATCATGAAATGTCTCTTCTCGCTTCTTCGCTCAAGACGCGCATAAGTAGGGGGTTCTGGGGTGGTGGGGGGGGTATGCAGATGATTTGTTTTTCCCCTCGTCTGCCTCTGAACAAATAGTGATTCAGTCAAGAAAGAAATGCACAAATGACACTCGGTAGAAAGTGCATCAGTGTCAGCCGAGCGCTGACAGAACGCGTCTTTCAGAAGCAAATCCTTGGAAATGGCTTTGATAGCGACGCTTTGGCCTGCCAAAAAGCACATTTTCGCCGTCATCGAGAAGGCTCGCTGTTTTTGAAGGGCGCGTGTTGCCTGCGTGTCAACAGCCCCGTCGCCCCGACTGCTTGACAGCAGCGAAACTTTTACATTTTTCCACTGAAAATACGAAGAGGCTCTCGTGGCGTTAGTTAGCGTATGCATGAATCACAGTGTGGCAGCCCGTCGATGTGTGTTCCCTGTCCCACAGTTTCCTGGGTGAGAAGGAAAATACAACTGTGCTTTTTGGGTGTGAAGCCCAGAATGTGGCAGCTCGTGCTCTCATGTTTCTGGGGAAATACGAACACATTCCCATTATGTGATGTCGTTAGGACATTAAATGGCAGGGGGGAGGGGTTTCATCATCCTACACACTTTTCAGTTATCTGTGGTCTGCGAGTGTGTGTTCTTAAGCAACGCTGACTCTTTTTTACATCATCATACATCATCTTCTTTTACACCTTTGTGTGGAAGTACCCCTGCGTTCAAAGCCTCAGATTTCCACAGGATGCCTTTTTGATTTGGGTTCACTGCTGAATCTATGATAGAGCTCTCACAGCAACGCTGAGATCGCAGCTGGACCAATATTACTAAGCTACAGTCATTTAATTGGCTCTTTTTTGCCTACATCTGCTCCCAGAAACCTCAACCCAACCCTAAATATCGAGGTTTTTATGAAATAGGCTGGCATTTGTAGCCCTTTTCCTGTTTATGCGCAGTGGCAGCATTTGCTAATGAGCACAATAGCAGCGTATTGTGGTGATTTGGGTACATCTGTAACTTTTGGCTGTCAGTGCTGTTAGCATAAATGACAGGATTTCACTGTTTATCTCACATTAATCTGCTCTCTGTTTTGGTGTCTGCTGCATTGGTATTTCATACATGCCAGAAGAAGACACCTCTGTGCACATGCACGTTCACGTCAGGGGGGGATTTCACTTTAATATTGTGATATGTCAGAGAGAATGTGTGTGTGTGTGTGTGTGTGTCTGTCTGTCTGTCTGTGTGCACAGGCCAGTGTGCAGAGTGTAAACAAGCATTAAATATCAAGTCACGTTGCCATGCTAACAAGAATGACATTTTCCTGCTCTCATCATGACATTTTAGCGCAACTATTTCTTTGACCTGAGGGCGCTCCGAGAGAGGATCCAGGGGCCGACGCCGAACAAACCAGCATGAATAGTGTCGCAGGAATAAACCCAAATGATCAACTTGTGTAATTGAGGAGCCGTGCACTGGCTGTCAGCGACTCCTCAAGCGGCAGCAGCGACATCCGGGTTCTGAGTGCTTCTGTCTTGATTTCGGATCATTTCCGGGCCCGGTGCATTCTCCTGAAACCATCTCTGAAGCCTCATCTGTTGGTCAATCCCAAATGTAATTACTGGTGACATTTCTCTCTGGTCATTTTTGTTGTGGCCAGCTGTCTCAGCTTGGGTAGGCGGATTCTTGACTAATTTTACACAAATTCAGGACACCTGCGGAAAAAAAATAAAGATAATTTTCTAATTACAAGCATCAATCACCGTTTGCTACATGCTATTTAATGCTGTTTATTAATTCGGTAATTTCAGTTGAAGAAATACACAAAAACTACTCAAATACTCACACTTCATCAGATTCAATTAAAAGTGGCAGTTATTTAAAAATACAGCTAATTAGAGGGAAGAGCTCTTTTTTCCCCAAGCTGCTAATTAAAAATCTGTTCACTGAAGAGTAATCAGATTTTTAAGGCTGCAAACAGGCGCTAATGGCTTCTTTTGCATCCTGTTAGCTGGGAACCACCTCCTGACCTCTGACCCCTTTGGGAAGAAGGCATCATTTCTTTTAGATTAGGAATGAAATAAAAATCCCTCTGTCACTGCTTGTATCAGTGACAGAGTGATTTATTCAGAATTTATATTTTATTTCAACAGGGAAAACTGTGGTTTTAACACCAGTTAGTGTAATTTACTGCAGCAGAGATGTTACTAGCCTGTAGTAAGTGTTTCTGCAACTTAGCCATACTTTTCATTTATGGAACTTTTTGAATTTTACTCATTTTCAAATTAGCAAAATAATATACCTTTTTTAGATGCTCGAGGGTTGTAACCCTGACATTTATTCTCCTTCTCACTTAGGCAAATAGTTTGATTATTTTTCCGTTTCTGACTCTCAATTGAAGTTCATTCATGTGGCGGATTCCAGTGGAGGAATCTGAGATATTTTCACAAAGGTTTCAGTCAGCCAAACAAGGACGATTGGGGAAAATGTGCACTTCAGAAATGCGAGCGTGAAACACGGCGCTGGCGACTCTTCATTAAGTTCTCTGTGAAAGTATCTCGAAAGGTCTCCTGTTCACACCAGCACTTTAAATTGGATTACAGATTGGAAGTGTGCCACCTACAGTCCTGCACATTTTCAGCTTCTTGAGCCTAAAAAAGGGCGGAGGAGATCAGCGCTTTGATTCTGTGCCTGTGAGGAATAAGACCAAATTCAATTCCCTTCATTTGAGTGGTTGTGTTGCTGCGTCTGAACCCGTTCACCTGTTTACAGAACCCACCAAGGAACCTTCGGCATCAATTGCCATGCGACGACCCCCCCTGCCCCGTACACTTGTAGCCCACGGACACCCTCACACGCGGGACTGAACTCTTCCCTCGAAGATGCGGTGCGTCTACGACCGCCACGGCGGTGGTGACCAGACCGGCTCGTGATTTTTACTGCTTTATGAAATAAACTCTTATGAATCCCTTCAGTGTGGTGCAGCTGCTCGCGGTGTTTAGGGGGCCATTCGAGATGGCATAATCAAGTCGCATCAAATCAGCGCGTCCTCAGCGTTGTCTCCAGGCCTGTTCATTTAATGCTGCCGTAGGCTTGTAATGAGGGGCATATTGTAGAGAAAGGCAAGTAGCAATGTGTTTTTAATAGGCTCACTATGGTCCACTGGCAAGGGAAAACACTCATTGCATTAGTTCTCCTGGAGCAGATAATTTAAGTAAGCAAGGGAAGTGGGGGATATCGCTTGCTTGCCCGAGATTGGTCTTCTTGTAGATGGAAAGGCACGTTGTCCTTCGATGCAGATAAGGTGTTTGGAATGCATTAACCTTTTTCCCATTTGTATTGTGCTTGTACTCCCCCCACCACCATTACACACTCAAATGAGAAGTCTTTGCTACTACAGGGCAAAAGCAGGGTTCACGTGGGGCTCACGAGGCAGCAAAATGTGACATCTGAACATTAGTCGCTATTGGAAATGAGAAAAGATGAGGGGAGGCGAGCAAGTGGGGGAGGGGCCCGGCGAGAGATGGAGGAGAGGAGGCCCGCAGGAGAGGGCTCCTCGGGGGTTGGATAACAGCAATTTCTTCTCTTCCCTTCTCTTATTCTACCTTTTCCTTTCTCGGGCTCTCTGTCTCTGACTGTTAAAGCTCATCACCTCCGGCGTCACAATTATTGCTACGGCGAAGATGAAAGGTCAGAGCGGTTAGTGAAGGAGAAAGAAATGCTGCAGAGAGGAGGGAGGACGTCCTAACTTTAAAACGCTCCGGGTCTCAGCCACTCAGTAATGGCGTTATAATGGATGTCAGAGGTTTTGTTTATTGATGTAAAGGAGCTCCCCGCGACCTTTGACATTATTACCGACACACACTCGTGGTGAAAAACCTTCTGGTGTAAACACACGTATTGGCCCATGACACCAGCAACAGAAAGCAAAGGAAGGCCAGATAAACAGCGACTTCGGAGTCTATCCGGGCATAAAAACCCAGAGATGATTAAGATTTTATTGCTTCTTGCAGCAAGCGGGTACAGACCCCAACCCTCGAAGGAGCACGGATCCGCTGTTCCATCGGAGTCGGTTGTGGGTCGGGGGGGACGTGACGTCAGTCGACGACAAGGTTTTCTCATCCTCGCATGCAGCATCTTCCACAGCCGGGCAGGCGGAGATGAAGCCGGAGTGGAAAATGATGTTTGGTCATTCATAAGCAAACAACCTGAAAATAGCATCACAACCACGTCAAAACATGCAAAGGGGCGACGCACGCATCTCCACCAGCTATTTGAATCCACCAGCTATTTGAATCTAACAAATCAGGTCTGCACCGGGGTCTCAGGGGATCGGAAGTTTCTTCAGGACTGCAGGTCCGTCGCATCAGGGGAGAGAGAAAGGTGGGAATCGTTCTCTGAGTCAGGCGCCGACACGAATTATGATTTTCTGAACGCGGACGGGGCTTAAAGTTCGTCCCAGCGCTGGGTTTGACATAACCATCACATCATGAGCTTATTTTAGCTCCAATGGCTACAGAATATCCCGTCACCTTCAGAACCTGGGCCTTGGCTGCTTTGTGAAGCCGTATTATGTGCTATTGTGATGCAAAGTACGGTAATTACGATTATTATTATAGTCATTTGCTTTTTGGCTGGAGAATGAGAGGCTCATTAGCTTTTATGAGTGAAGTGGCACGGCACTGGTCACTGTACTCCCTCGCTGGGCGGCGGAGCTTTTGTGCACGAGTGCACGTGGACAAGCGAATCAATCATGGGATCTGATGCTTTACTGAGGAGTTATTAGGCTACTGGTGATGATAAAGCACCCTAATATACCCCATATTACCCAGGTATCTTCTTTAAAAGGAGAATAATTGACCACGGTCCCCGTTAAGGCTCCCCAGAGACGACTGGGAGTCCATATTTGGAGCAAATATGCATGGAAAGACAAGGTGAGAGGGGAGAAAAGGATGGATTTGGTTTCTTGCTGGCCCACCAATTGGGTTCTAAGAGGAAGATGAAAGTCAGGACGTGCACACAAGGAAATAAGCAGAAAGACCATCAGGCTGTAAGACGGAGAAAATGAGGAAATAGGGGAGAACGTAAAATGAGGCAGACAGAGATGCTGAGAGGGGAGAGAAGGAGCTCTCCATGCCAGGGGAGGAGGGCTGTATTTCAGGCCCGGTGCCTTTGTGCCATTTGAATCACCGCAGGTTCCTCGTGCCCCAGGCCGCTCTATAAAAAGCTCAGACAGCTGCTGGATTTTCCACATTACTGCCGTGGAATTGGATTAATATGACGCCCGTCCAAGCTTTCCGCCATCATCAGCTGGCGTCCAGAGGGGACCCGCTCTCGCAGGTCAGCGACCACCTGTCGTCGAGGCGCTGCGCATGCAGAGCAGCTCGTCATCAGGTGGGGGTGGAGGTGAGGGTGGGGCGGGGGGATTCGGGAGAAAAAGGAAACACACGTCTGGGAAAGGACAGTCAGTGTGTGTCCAAACCCAGGGGTCACGGAGGTGCCCCGACCCCTAGTCTCCTGTCAGACCTCAGGACACGCCTCACAGCTGTGCTTGGGTCCCTTCGTTATCTCAGGAGGCGGGGTTTAGATGAACGGGCAACAGCCAATCAGATTTCTGCTTCCATCACCTTTAGCAACAGGTTTGCAAATTATCATTTTTATTTAATTAATTTCATGGTACAGATCAAAAGTGATGCTTGTGTAGCTGGACCCCATAAACCTGCAGACATACATTTTTAAAGTGTGTGCGTGTGTGTGTGTGTGTATGTGTGTGTTGTATGTGTGTGTGTGTATCCTGTGCAGCTAGAAAACATCGACCCGGTTTCGGCTGCTGTAAAATAAAAAAAAATCTGGACTTCATAACAGCAGGTAAAATTTAGAAAAATACGCTGAGTCAGGGCTTCGTCGGGCCTTTCGGGTCCTGCTGGGCCCACAGAGCCCTGATGAATCTTTCCAAACCCAGTGATATGATGTATAGGTTGTTATCACAGCACCTTTCCAGCCCGTGCTACAGAAACAGCCTTGGCCGGGTTCCCATTAAAGGTTCACCAATATGCGAGGTCGCCCTATTTAAAAGGCTGAATAATAATGGAGAGATCCAATAAAACCAAACAAGTATCTTATTTTCTGTCTAAAAAAGAGAGAGGTATCACACAGCAGACTCCACCTTAATATATTAGATAGAAAAATGAAGCTTTTTTCACCACCACAGGCCCATTTTCTCAAATGTCTGATCAGGGTCACATCAGCAGGGCCTTGAGCTTCTGCTGAGCACGACAACCATACAATTTCCCACGATACACTTAGCTGTCTCACAGCAGCTGACACCAGTGTTCCCAGTAAATTGGTACATTCTGATGGAAAGAGGCCAGGTAAAAAACCCTAACCAGGATGTGACAGCAACTCATTAAGATGAAATCAGTGGAGGATCCGGTTTATGACGGCAGTTTAGATTGAAATAAACACACAGGCGAATGCTCGATTGAAACTAACTTCACTTTAAAAGGAAGCGCACCTTCCTTTGTCGAGGGGAAGCATCTGCTGAGGGTCCAGGGAGACCACCAGCATCATTTCTCCGTTTCGCCCTGATTCCTCTCGAGGATCACATGAGCGGCGTTGACAGCAATGTGAAGCAAACGAAATCATTATGGATTTTTTCCCCCTCCCTGCTGCATCCCTGGTGTTTGCATAGCCTTCAGACATCCTTCAGCCAAGCACTTTATCAGGGTTAGAAGATTTTTATTCCTTTTTTTTTCTTTGCTAAAAGCGTGCTGGGAGGGAAAACTTTGCCACTTCGGTTAGTCCTGTGTCGGTGAGCGTTTTAAACGTCGATTGAAGGTGTGTGTGATACTCAATGATTGCTTCCTCCATTTTTTTCCATTTGGGGTCCGTTCCAGTCTGTAGTAACGGCTCCATCGACCAGCTTCCCTCAGCAGGGGAGGATGCATAATGATAATGTAATGAAAAAGGTCACCCAGCTGCTATAAGGATAATTCTCTTAATCTGACTACACATTGTTACCTTTGTTAATCTTGAAATATCTACACGCTGCTGGATGAGCATGAGGCGGCTGTGAAGTGGTCGGGTCTATAATATTATTGTACATGTGCGTAGTATTAGATCCTATTATGCAAGTTAATTCAAAACAATTGTAATTAATGCCTGCACAGATTCAGAACCAGAGAGTATGATTGGGCCCGTTTACATGACCACAAAGATCCGATAACTGCATCTGATGCCTTTATGTTTATGTTAGATTTCTTAGTATGTAATGACATTCCTTGTCGTATTGGGTTTTATTTCCATTTCATGTAAAGTTTATCTCCTCTTCCCTCCAGGAGCGGAACCGAATCGACTGTCCTGGCATGTCACGCGTCATGCTGCTGCCTTTTGTCTTCCGCTCCCGTTTCCTACAATGTTGAGTCACCTTAGCGGGTATGGATGCATGAAGACATCGTAGCATGAGGGCATTATATGGCAGATAGCTGATCACATGATGATGTTGATCACATGAACATGTAAACAATCTCCAGAACACACATAATGAGTGGATGTTTTAAGGTCATGTACAATCCTAATGGAACATAATCAGAATGACATGTTTTTAAATCGACTTCACATGTAGCCGTGGTGACGTCCTGCTGTGAAATACCAGCACCAACCACCGAACCACGAGGCCACCCTCAAGGGATGCAACGGTTTGCTATGAGGGGGTAAAAAAGTCACATTGAGCCCGAAAGGGTAAATGTTCCTCAGACAGGGAGAGCCATCTGGTGTGTGGCGAAGAAACCAGTTGGAGGGAGGCAGGAAGATGGGTTCATCGCTGCTGCTAGAAGATGGCAGAAGGGACAGAATGAGTGTTCACGAGCAGGGCGAGAGGTCCGGTGAGTCACTGTAGATGGCTTGTGGACCTGCGTGGCGATGATGCTCTGATCTCCTGTCGGGAGCCGGGTGAGTTCACACGCGAAACACGTTCAATCTGCACGGATTAGCTCTACGCCACCCTGTTTGTCTCTCATGGAAATTATGTGAGAATTAATAAGCAGTCAAATTCATAGCAGTGCTTCATCTAAATGGTGAAGCAATTACTGTATGCTGCTAAATTAGTCTTTTTTAATTGGAGCAACCATTTGTAGCTGTATGCGAAGGGAGATTGCGTATGCTATAACATGCTGAATGGCCTTTGTACCATAAATGTTACTCGTGTTTACGACAGTATGAAGCTAACAGCTATGCTTGCAGAAGACTTCAGACTTGGGACCTTAAGTATCTGTTAATGTCTGTTTCCCTGTTATTTGACAACTGTTGGTAGAGTAACCACATTTGTTCTCCAAGAATGCTTTTGGAGACGTTCTTTCAGAATGTTTCCACCTATTTTACATACTTTCCAGTGCAAATAGAATGTTCTGCTTTGAAGATCAGGTTTTGTCAAGTTTCACCACTCATGCAAAATACAACCCGAATGAGCTAAATGCTGCCCTAATATCTCTTCTGTTCTCATCTTTAATACTGTGACACTTTATTTCCCTGTCTGGCCCTCGCTTCATGTCCCTGTTCGACACGCAGAGCAACGAATCCACAATTATCCTCACAGCGGCGCGCTTGTCAATGTGAAATTGAGATGAGGGGAACTGTTTCTTGCCCATGGCTATCGACTCACGCAGTAAGGACGCCCCTGCCTCGGCGTGTTCGCTGGCTCATTGTTAAGACTGAATGTTTTGGCATGAAGCTGCTGGGAGCCGCCGCTTAAAATTCATCCAGCCAAAACCTGAATTGCGTCCCCACCCCACTCCTCTCATCACCATCACAACCTCCACACACCCTCCCGCTACCCATTAACCGCGCCTCACCATCGCTGCCACCGGTTGACAGATGCTCACTTACACATGTTGACTGATTGTCACGTCGGCAATGAAGCCGGGGTGGGGGGGCACGGATGAGCGCCACGACCTGTCCAGCTGGTTGTAACAGATACGTCGGAATCCAATGAAGTTTTCCAAACAGCTAATTTTCTGTCCGAAGGCTAAAGTGATGTTTTTATTCAGAGGGTTTGTAAGGACTCGGGAAGGTTGGACCTTATTCAGTTGGCGCACGAGTCAGCAGATTCTCAATACTGCCGACCAACACCGAAGGCAAATTGGAAAGTCGGGTTAAAGGGCGTCTCTGGTCTTTGGGTCTCTACATCAATAGGCTGCAGGGAAACCCTCTGCAGGCAGAAAGAGATCCCGGGATGGGGAGGCGAAGCTAACCGTCATTTATCAGCTCTGGGTAGCAGCAGCATCGACCGTGACACCAATTCATCGATAAGCTACGCGCGCACACATACTGATCCCCACACGCACAGCGGTGCTAATGAGGTACAAAACAAAGGGCTGCTGCACCTGGACAGGAGTCAGCGTACAATCATGGGCTGCTGCCAAATTCCCAACTGCACACAACCGACTCCAGCTCCCCCATTTTCAATCTCTATGATAAAGAGACCCAGAAACAGCGCTGCGATTGGGGGGTTCCTGGAAGAAATAAAGGGCACCTGGGGTGGGAAATGGCAGGAAAGAGAGACGGCCCAACTTCTTGAGACAACCAGCTTGGAAGCTCTGGGAATTTTCATCTGCCCTTGAAAATATTGATTTGTGTCTCTGCTACTCTTCCCGTCGATGCTTCAAACTAAAGCCCCCATCCCCAGCCGCACCCTTGCCGTGCCCCCCCTCTGGCACTGGGCTGCCAGTGTCCTGTGTGGGTTTATGAAAGTAGCACACCAAAGTCATGATGTGATTCACTCACTCTTAACAACAATCTCCAGTGGCCTCTCCAGTACATTCAACTCCACCGATCCATCACTTCAAAAAGGTTTTTCCATCAAAGTCTCACTCCGAAGCAGGAGGCTGTTTTGTTTTTTTTAGTTCTGGGCTGCAGGATTCCTCCAGAATGTTGCACATCTTTAATGAATCTGATTGCTGCCTGCACATCAGCTATTAGGGCTCTCAGAAAGCTCTTCGGGGGAACCAAACAGCCTTTCCACTGAACATATTTGTCTGTTTGGAATGGTTTATAGGGATGAAATGGACATTTGTGTAAAGCAGAACATTTACTGGGGAGGATACGGTCGGGATCGATGTGTGTTTCTGTTTGATACATAGTGTACATCAGAAATAGGCAATTATTCTGTAATATACATTGAAATATCGTAAAAAGGTGGGAGGAAAATGTTTCATCCCCAATGTTGACACACCAATGAAGATTTCCATTCCCAAAGTCTGTTTAAATCAATCGTGTCCCACCTCCGGTTTCCTATGTTACTCACGCGTTCTATGAAACGGTGCCATCTGGCAGCGCCATGGTAGCCACCTCGGTCTCCACAGAAGACACTCGCCATCCCGCTGTCGTGGATTCAGAGCAGAGGCGCCGCGGTCCGGAAGCGCTGTCTGTCCGTACGGATAGGCAGCTGTCTCATGGCATCCCAGTCAAGGACCGTTGTCTGTTGACACTCCGTGGGGTCGGCCAACGGGCGCCCGTGGCATCGGTGAGCTGGGAGGCACCTTTGGTGAGCCGGGTTTTACTCATTACCAGCAGACTCTCCCGTCTTCTAAAAGCATTTTTGAAGGCCTGCCATGAATAATTCAGCTGTTTCATCCTGGCGTCTCTGCTTCAGAGGGTCCGGAGTGGTTTGGTAAAAACTTGGCCTGAGGATTCCAGCCCCCTTTAACAGTCACTTTCAGAACCACACTTGTTGTGTTTTATCAAGATGCAAAATAAAGTCAGCATGCTCAGCCTTTAGGCACCTTTATGAACAATGCTGCCAACGTACAACCTGCAGCCTGAAGTTTACATTTTTCTCTGTTGACGTGACCTTTTATTCTCTAAAATTAGACTTCTGTTTTCACAAGAGCACATCACAAGAGCTGCTTACAAAAGGTAATGCGAAGTAACAGGGATATCCTGCACCTGAGCAAACAGAGACGGAGACATCCCTACAGCCCCCGGCACCTGGAACTGAGGACTGGACTGGTGAATATGTTCTACCCTTAACTTTATTTACTTTAATTTATTCGTGAATGAGTATAAAACTGGGCACAAGTATTTTAAGACCCCAAGTCTTAAAGAGGTAGCATAATTACCTATTGCACAGTTACCCCTATAGGCGTAGCATAGTTACCTATAGCACAGTTACCCCTACAGGGGTAGCATAGTTACCTATAGCACAGTTACCCCTACAGGGGTAGCATAGTTATCTATTGCAGTTACCCCTACAGGGGTAGCATAGTTACCTATAGCACAGTTACCCCTACAGGGGTAGCATAGTTACCTATAGCACAGTTACCCCTACAGGGGTAGCATAGTTACCTGTAGCACAGTTACCCCTACAGGGGTAGGATAGTTACCTATAGCACAGTTACCCCTACAGGGGTAGCATAGTTACCTATAGCACAGTTACCCCTACAGGGGTAGCATAGTTACCTATAGCACAGTTACACCTACAGGGGTAGCATAGTTACCTATAGCACAGTTACCCCTACAGGGGTAGCATAGTTACCTATAGCACAGTTACCCCTACAGGGGTAGGATAGTTACCTATAGCACAGTTACCCCCACAGGGGTAGCATAGTTACCTATAGCACAGTTAACCCTACAGGGATAGCATAGTTACCTATAGCACAGTTACCCCTACAGGGGTAGCATAGTTACCTTGTCCTCTGTTTGGCTTCTAGCATGTTTTATTTTTTTACTGCCTTGATTACTGATTAATAAATTAAGTAATTGAAACTGGAACCATATGAGTGAGGGCAACGTTACTCTCTTTCATCCATCCTCATAGATTTTCTCTCCCCGTATTAGCTTACATATCAACATTTGCTAGCTGGCTTGTATAGCAGTTGCATTTATTCGTTTTAGATATTTCAGGCGAACAAAGCCCACAAAAGACATAAATGTCTGTGAAAAGGAGACAGATACGGCCGCTGTTTTTGAAATGTGCTTCCCGCTCCTCTCAGGCTCATAAAAGCGTCTCATTAAGTTCTCCTGCAATGACAACATCTATAGTTTCAACGCAAGCAGCTTCTCCTGGGATGTCATCCCGCTGTGCTTCTGCAAATGCGCCACAAATAAGTCGCACTTGTGCCGTTGGCAATAACGCCACAGTACAAAGCTCAGCCTGAACGTCTCTTTGTTCCAATACTTCCACGGGAGGAATAAAAACGTCACATCATTCCCCGCCTCTTTTCTTCCGTGTGTCACAGCAGCTGAAAGATGAAGATTTTAAACTAAAAATTCAGCTTGATGTTTGAAATATTGCGTCTGGTTGCAGATTTTATTAAAGAAACCGGTGTTAAATGGAATTGTCATTTGTTGTTGTTCTTTGTTTGAGTAGGGGACTCCAGTGATTCGGCAGAATGCGTCTGTTTCCTCAGTTCTGTGTCAACACCAGGATGTCACATAACACTTAAAATAGCTGCAAAGTTGCAATGAGGCAGACGCCCGGGGCCGCGGGTTTGGTGAGAGCTTTTCGCAGTCGAAGCTGAAAGCGTGCAAGAGTCAGCCGAACACTCTGGGTGACGCCGCTGCATTATAGATGGAAACAAAACAGGCGCGGCTGCGTTGTCGAAGTTCTGCCTATAAGATTCTTTAGGGTGAAGACTTTGAAGCGAAGCGTTTGGGTTCTTCACTTTGAGCTTCGAGATTTCAATAGTCTAGGATAGTTTTTCTATAAAGAAGTTCAATTAAATTTCCATAAATTTTTTTCTCTCTTTGTCAATCAAAGAATTTGGCCATGGACCTCAAAGGAATTCATACTTAAACTCAAAAACCTGTTGCAGAGCCTCGCTGTGTTTGACCGTGAGGTTATTCTGCTATTTTCCTCTCAAACACATGCTTTCCTCCACCTGATCACTTCCTTTTAATTCATTCCCAGGTGCGTCATAATCAATTCCAGCTTATGCACCGAACGGCCCGTAATTAAACCACTTGCTGAACGTCCTAATCTAGCTAATTGACTTTATTGTCCTTGGATTTAAACCAAAAATGTAAAGGTGAACATTCCATCATGAGGGAGGGGTTGTCGTGCAGGACCTGACATGAATCCGCTGATTTAAACGCTGCAATTATCCCTATAGCGGCCATATGTTTAGAAAGCAATGCCTGAGCCATTAGTGCGCGTCCAACGCATCGCACATGATCCCACCTTCCCGGTGACTGTTACGATAAACAACCGTGTTCCAATTATAGAATTGTTGCTGCTCAGTAATGCATGCAACCTTTGTGTTTATTAAACGGGAGGACGCCCCTCCCTGAAAACTGGTGCTCAATAATTAAAGACAAGTATTTTTGTTAATGCATTTAATTATAACACTGTCATGACAAAATAAATAATTCAGGGCTTCATTCAGATGCGCTGAGGTTCACAGAGAGTTTTATCACAACCACGGGGAGAGGTTTCTTTAATGGCTGCTGGCACCTGATGCACTTTGCAAGATCTTCTTAAAACTCTCCTTCTTCCCCTTCAGAAGAGTAAACACGACCACATTTGTTTAATTTCTTTCCACTGAGGAGGTAAACAGAGGGGGCGCTGTTACATAACGTAGCGCCCTTGTCCGAGAGCGTAAATGATTAAATTTGGCTATGATATAACGATTTTCCTTGCTAATTGGGATTACAACTCTATTCCTATTTTTTCGTCCCTGGCAGCAATCTGGACAGCTTTTAGGGCAACATGTTGCAATGCAGTCTATATGAGATCAAACTGCCGGCTCACAGAAACAGAGTCGTCTGATCCGTTTGCTCCCCCTTAGAAATTTCATCACACAGTTCGATTAACTCTAAACGAAAGAACGACTGAATTAATAAATGGGTTGCGTAATAAACTGAGGATAAACAGCTAGATGGGGGCTTATTCTAAATGTCAGTCTGGGATCAGAGAACAGACACGCAGCTACCATATCTTACATTTATGAGTTTTAAATAGTGCCTTCCAGAGTTTCCAATCCACTGTTTTTATCTAAAAAAAATGCTTGGATGAGTAGAATCTTTTTTTTAAAGTGACTCATTCCTTGAATTAAACAAGTTTCTGTATTTTTTTACTGCCAAGCAGAAATCTTTGTTCCAGAATCAAGACAGTGTGGAGACTTTGGCTATTTCATATTAGAAATCCGACTTACAGACATAAATGGGGCTTCTTAGCGTTTGAAGCTATACCAAATCAAACTGGAAATGTTCCGTGTTCAGTATTCTACCCGGTGAAACGGCTGCAGTAGCAGAGAGAGGACTTCAGACAAACAGAATCTTAGAATCATGTTGTCTACATTAGCCTGGCTATTTGGCATGTGCTAATGTGTTCCAGCACACTTCTGAAAGCTCCTGTCATGGAAATACGTCTCATCTGAGACGAAGCTCAGCAATGGCAGCAGTTTAATGAAACATTTTCTTTGACAGGTGGCAGCATTCAGTGGCTACGACTGTTTGCTAATCTGTACTGCAGCCGTGTCAACGAGGTCCCGCTTCTGTTGCTGAAGCTGTGAACCGCGGAGACCTCTGCCCCCCAAAACCCAGGAAGTTAAGTGGCGGGCTTAACTGATTGATTAAATATTCCCAAATATGTAAACACACTGTTGAGTGCCAGAGTGTTTTTAATTGCAAGTGCTAAGGTGGAAATTTCACCTAATGAGCCCATCAAAATGATTAATTGCGCGCAAATGAACGCCTTTAAAACTGCCCTGTGAGTTTAAACGGCGCGAGGCGGTCCTGCCGCACATGGACCCAAACACATCTCCTCTTGTTCAGAAGAAAACCGGCAAGAATTTCCAGTATTTGCAGATTTTCTCCGATCTTTCTGCCGTTCGCTCTGCTAGCCTGCGGTAGCTTAGGTGAGAACTTTGTCGCTACTCCCACCTTCGGCACTTCCTCAAAGACCCGAGCCAAATCCAAACCAGGATAATCTCATCCTCCACTCTGATGTACTTCCATTTATCCCAGCCTTGTACTACTGCCAGCTCAGTCCAGTGTTGGAGAGAAGAGAAAGAGGATTTCCTCTGCTTTTCCCCTTCTTGGGCACTTCTGTCGGGTTGTAAAACCGTACCGCCACGGTGCTCCACGTGAATGGACGAGATGTTACCCCTGTAGCACATTAGAGCGCACTGCACACATGTTCTTTATCATGCTACAGCCAGCTGTGGGCTCATCAAAACAACCACATCACACGAGTAAGAATGTGCTGCTTTCAATCATATTCTTGAAATCTGATTTTTATTCTTGTTGACAGATGGATTTCTGGTAATTTACAGTGGTAATTTGTAAAGTAACAAATATTAATGAGCCTCTAGGCTGGAAATACTGGATTCAATAATGAAAACATCAAGTTCTCCCCCTGTAGGTTCTCTAGCACTGGTGAAAAGAGAGGTGAGGTATTTTCTGTATTCTCACCATAAGGGGACTCATACTAGGGTCCTTTCATTTAAGCAGTCTAGGTCTTTTAGATGCTGTATCTTTATAAAGCCTTGTATGCTATGAGATAGCTTAATTACCAGTGTCTCATCCCTGTCAAATAAGTTAGTATTGAAAAATGTGATGCATATATTTTTGTTGTATTATTGTCACTTGTGTGGTTCCATTTGCCACATTCATCAGACTGTGAGATGGAGCCAGTATTTCACACCATGAATCAGCAGCACGAATGCGTCAAAAAGCAAGTGAGAAACTAGCTAAAATACTGCCAGACATTAAATACCATGGCACATTACGCACATCGGTGTCAGCAGATGATTTCAGAGTTGGCAGGGAAGCCAAGCAAGAAAGCGAAACCATACTTTCAGTCAGAAAAAAAGGGTAAACGTGGCCAACAAGACTATTGTGAGATTGGCATAAGAACCCCCCCACCACCACCACCACCACTGACACACAAAGAACACTTAGCCAAAAAGTTAAATCAATAAATAAAAGTTAAATTACTAATTAAGAGGAACATAACTTACAGTAAATTACTCCTACAGGAACCAAGTTTTAAAGCAATTGCTGACATTCTGTGATTTTAAGCTAACCTGCTAGCTGTAGCTACATGAACAGTTCAATTTTTTTAAAAAGATTGGTTAGTACAGAAATACTGAAGTGTAGTAAAATGACTTATCTATTTTACATAAATATTCAGTGGTCTGGAGCTGTGTAGCGCTGGGCCGGAGAACAGTTGGCAAGCCAAATGAGCAAAAAGATGGCGAGCAAAATGCAGGATGTGACAACAAGAAATACCAACTTTGAAGATAAAAGGTCCTCACGATTCTTTCTGGAGCTAAAAAACAGATGACAGCGCCGAAACGCTGCAGCCGCTGGAGCATAAATACTCCAGCGAGGCGGCATCAGCAAGCATCAAGCCCACAAATTAAAGAGAGTTATGGCAGCCATGCTCCTCTTCTCCAGTGTGTCTTTTAAATCTGTCATCACTTGAACAAGTACCTCCAGTTACTTCCGTTGGTTCATTCTCGCTCTTTTGACGATGACAGCTTTGGATCGCGAAAAAGATGTCAGCCATTATCACTGTCTATGCCTGCGTGAGGCTTTTGTTTCTGACATTCTGACAGATTCAGACGAGACACTTTGGTCTCATTAGAAGTAGGGTTAAGGTTAGGTTTAGTGGTAAGGTGATAGGGTTGGGGGTAGGTTTAGGGTCAAGGTTAGGTTTAGGGGATAGGGTTAGGGGGTAGGTTTAGGGTGAAGGTTAGGTTTAGGGGTTAGGGGGTAGGTTTAGGGTTAAGGTTAGGTTAAGGGGTTAGGGGATAGGGTTAGAGGGTAGGTTTAGGGTGAAGGTTAGGTTTAGGGGATAGGGTTAGGGCTGGGGGTTAAGGTTAGGATTAGGGGGTAGGTTTAGGGGTTAGGGCTGGGTTTAGGGGTTAGGGGATAGGATTAGGGGTTAGGGCTGGGGGTTAAGGTTAGGGTTAGGGGTTAGAATTAAGGTTAGGGGTAAGGGGTATGATAATGGGTTAGGTTTGGAGTTAGGGTTTGGGTTAGAGGGTTAGGGTTGGGGTTAAGGTTAGGGTTAGAACAGCTGGGTTGGGGTTTAACCACATATATTCTGGCTCTGTTATTCAAATTCATGCTTCTAGTATTGTTAATGCAATTTCCTAGAGAATTGATCATTACCTGCATAGAAACACATCCGTTTCCCCATCAGTTATTGATTTCTGCTCTGACACCATCCAGGAAGCGACAGTCGGCTGTGAGCGACTCCATTCTTCCATCAGGTGCACATGAACAGCACATACAGCTGACGATCCCATGAGCCTCCGCTGTTTACTGCTCATTTGCATAATTGAACACAGTGATTAACGTGTTATTATGAGATAGCAAACATGAAAGGCACACTTAGGCCGACAAGTTGTTTGCTTAAAAGCAGAAATCACAAAAAATGGCTGACGTGTGACCTTAATAAATGTTTACATTAGCGATTAGATGAGGAAACCGGGGCCTGATGAAATGAGCGCAGCCCTCTAATGTCTTCCAGCAAGGTGCCTTTCATCAGAGCACTCAACCCCCAGTTGCGCCAGTGGCAATCAAACGAACGCCGCCGCTCCAATTTGCACACATTTTGTATAGAATATATCCAAGGAGAGCACTCTGCCGCCGCCGGCGGGGAACAGAATGGTTAAAAATGTTAATTTGCAGTTTGCTGTAGTGGGCTGTGACATCATCAATGGCTCGAGCTGCCAGTGACTCAGCTCACCGATGGCAGCTGTCGCGCACGTACAGCCGCACCGGCTGACATGTGAGGAGGCCTCCGGCAGATGTACTGCACGTCGTACAGGCATCATGATGTACGTATGTCGAGGTATCAAATGCATCACAACACACGCACTTTACTGTCACGGTTGTCAGAGTCACATTGAATGGGAACCGGTACCGAATTACCAGCACTACCGGACAAGTTGCTCCTGACCCAGAAGTAGAAGAGGCAAACTGAGGAGCTTTAACAGAAGAAAATGGTTGAACGTGGTGAAAACTGGACTTTGTTGTTGGGTGGACAAAGACAAACACTTCATGCTGTCTGAGTTGCTAACTTGCTAGCTGACTATTAACCACGACTGAGGTGTCAGAAATCATAGGTTCCGTGCAAATCCACCAACGGAAATGAGCTGAAAGAGTGCCAATCACGACCAATTCAAATGATTTCTTTAATAAATTGATTAAGCTCGTTCCTTGTGATATTGTTTAAATTTTTCTAGCATTTCCTCTTTTATTTTGAAGAGTGTGTTTTACATTTCCCGCTTCATTCCTCCGTTCGTCCCCCTACCTCCATCCTTGTCTGTCTATAAAATTATGTTTGTGTCTTCCTTTATTCTGAGCATTTTTACTGTGGGTACATTTGTCCTCCCCTCTCGTCTTTACCAAAGTCTGCTGTGGACAGATGCACCGGTTTTGTCTCAAGCCCATATAGGTTTCAACCTTGAAAGAAAAAAACATCTATCAGTATCTATTTCCATATCCAGATACAAAAGCAACGTGTTCTCTAAGATAATGTAATGCGAGTGGCCAATCTTGTTAAACTGTGCCATGTAATTAACTTGCACTTTTGTGTTTCATGGATGAGAATAATGCTCTGGACTTAAGACGTGGGGGTCAAAGCTTTTGTAAGGATTATTGCTGGCATGAATCCAAAGGCCATAAAAGAAAGAGGCAGCAGGCCAAGGCGGCGCATGAAAGCAAACCATTAATACAGCAGGTTTACAGCCTCGACAGCATCAAAGGAAATACAATCATTTACTTCTATCCTTTGTTGGTCTTTGCTAAATGCTGGCGGGTGTATTTACAGTAGTCTCAAAATAAAATACCAGACATTCAGTTTTCCTCAGTGGGAAACCTTTGATCTCCTGGCTAAAGATGTAGTATCAAGCATCTTATTCATAAAAAATAGCAATAATAACCTTTTTCTCCAGATAAACACATGCACATTAGGCTGACTGGAGGCTTGGAATTGCCTCAATGTGTGTACGAACAGTGTGTGTCCTGTCTCGGTCTTGTGACCAGCCTTGTGACTGACCTGGCCCAGTGGCTGCTGGGATAGACCCCACAACCCCCCCTCAGTGATCCTGATTAGGAAACCGGGTTGATAATTAACTCCAGCATCCTGGCTGAGTCCCCGTTTCATCAACATATATTCATATAGGAGGCTTATGCCTCGTACACACTTGATATAGTTCAGATTCCCGTGGTCAGATTGCTTTTCCTGTTATTAATTACCGCGGCCTAATACAAGAGACTTTCTCATTTCATGCAGTCATTAGAAACGCATTACTGCACCGCTGACGCAACATGACTTATTTACTTCACAACAGTTTTTCCCTAGCATGTTGCCTGGAAGGCTCAGAAATGAGTGTTGGAGAGAGGGGAGGAGCCCAGGTAACGCTGGGGCGAGGACGCACAAGGAGCCGTGTGGTTGTAAACAAGGCACGTCAGCGCCGCCATGTGCCGCCACAGCTGCTAGAAAATGATTTTGTTGCTCGCCTCAGCAGGGCACCACCATTATATTATCGGCTCTTAGCAGCGCGCGGGTTTTTCTATTACCTCAGTCCGTGATTTGACATAGCTGTTAAATAGCCGGACGACATGTGCCTCGCAGCTTGTTCGATTGTCCTGAACCCCTTTGAATTCTCGGCAGTGCTGCAATTGGTGCCACAGAGAGAAGGGGCCAGAGAAGAGGTCGTCGCCAAGGCGATCGGCCGTCGGAAAACAACGATTGGTTAATCACAGCTATATCGCTGCACACTCCCACTGGTCTCAAACCACATTGTGAGCAAGATGACTTTAAAGCGGCATCAGGACACCTTGGTATGGCTTACGTTACCACCGCAGGGTGCGCGGTCCAGATGGCGATAGCTGCGTCAGCTAGACGCCAACCATTTTAAAAAAGAAGATGACACAGAGGACAGTCTGCAACCTCCTGGTTTCTAAAAATGGAAACACAAACAATGATGAATCCTCATTGCGCGTGGTCCTGACGTAATCCATCGGATGGTTGGAAACTGGGCTTCATGCGTCTTCATGCACCTTTCCCAGTAGCCGTCCCAGTTTTTTGACAATGGGAACGCAGATGGATGTGCACCTCACAAAGCAGAGAACATCTTTCCTGGCCCGTCATTGTTGGACGGCGGGAAATAAATAAAAGAGGAATCCTCTGTCATGTCCAGGTTTATGTACTATGACACGGGTCACAGTACATAAAAGCAGCCTTTGGACATTTTAACAAGATATAAAAAATGTAATTGGGTGGAGATTGTGGTCGTCCGGTCCTCGGCGCTATTGAGAGTGCATCAATAGAACAGTCGTCGCTGGAGTGATGAATGGTTGTGAGCTATGTGGACAGATGAAACAAATAGGTCTCCCACTCTACGTTCTGCCACCTGACGGCGCTTCGGCGGTGAACTACCTTCAGCTCCTTTCAGGCAAAACAACCGCGAGGATTTACACAAACTTATCTTGTCTTCTTTTTTCATCTTCAGGTGGCGTGAAGGCTTTAAGAAAATGCTCTGGGGATGCGGTGATCAATCTTCGTTCCCTCATAGAGGCTTTTAAAAGAAAACACAATAGCACTGCGCACACAGCTACATCCACACATGGAGTCACTGGAAAAGCTAAGTGTGATGTTTGTTTATATTTGTTTAATAATTCAAGAATGTTTCAATGTGTCGATCACCAGATTTCGCTGGTAGGCACGTACCACCTGAGCAGTAACCCAAATCATGGGCCTCCAGCAGAAGTTGAATCACTCGATCTTTACAGTGGTCATGGTGGAAAAGCGAGTTTCACCATGCCGAATGACTGCTGGGTAAATAACTGTAAGATCCATCTGCATTATGCTGCAGCCTGTCCGACGAGATAACAAAGAAGCCAACAAAACCCAGGCAAACACAGTTTTTGCCAGTCCAACAACTGAATCTCCAGCAAATAAAGCCCTAAATAAACTGGCTGCTCTGGTGCACCATGCCACTGCAGACACTGAGTAATGCAGTGTGAATGTACTCTGCCTTGGATTGATTCGTCTTAAGACTGAAACTCCACATGAGGATGAAATTAGAATATGTTACTTCTGAACTAAGCCCGGCTGTCAGTCAACATCTGAAATGAGAGCACTGAGTTTCCCTTCACCACCACAGGAAAGCCTGCCGCATGAATACAACCTCATTACGTGCACTCCTGGGTGGACAACCCACTTCTGGCTTTGGGCTGCGGAAATAATGCCACATGCCGTTGGTTTAATGAGACTAAAGTGTGTGCTTGAAGGTTTGCTCTCTGCTCTGTGGCAGGCCAACTGCTAACTGCAGATGCTACCTATTACATGTCAGAGGATGGTTTGATACCAACCTGTGAACCACTCATGAGATATTAATAACTCACCTGGGTGTGTGTGTGTTCCTGTGTCTGTTGGAGAGACAGAGAGAGGGAGAGAGAGAGGGGGGGGGGGGGGGGCATTGAGTGTTGATGTTAAACACCCACAGCTCCCTCTAGCTTCTGTGTAGTGAACATCAGGTGTACCTCTGAGTTCAGGCCCAACCAGGCCCAACCTCATTTGTCCTAATTTACAGGGTGATTGTGATCTAGACTTGAGCCGGTTCAGAATCCGGGGGTAAATTACTGCCAGGTTAGATGGGTTTTCTCTAAACAGGCTAATGATATCACAAACAGCCAGCAACCAAAACAGCCTGGACAGCATCAAGGTTCAGCAAATTATTGTTGGTGGCTTGATGTGATGCGTCTTAAAGGCACTGAGAGAGGCTCCATCGTGCTGGCGAAACAACACTGTGACACACCAACAGTGACAGACTAGCAGGGACTTGGCCAGTAACCTCCCGGAGAAGTTCACAAGCTCTGAGCCTCTGAAGAACATTATTTAAGTCATAGTTTTTTGGTGACTATCCTGTGTAAAGTAAAATACACAAGACAGTCGAGTAAAAGAACGTTGCTGTTATTGATCGGAGCAACCTGCCAGCGTTGCTGTTTATCATCCCCACAACAAAGCAACAAACATGAACCTAAAACTGAAGCTGGGAAAGTAGTCTGGCTAATTTTTTTTATACTTAACCAAGTCATGAAAAGTTTAAAAGATAAAACATGGAGCAACCGCTGTCACAACCTAAAATATGATGAAACAAAGATGAAAGGGAATCTTTTATTGATGAATTAGGTTCAGGCTCTGACGGCTGGGGCTTTATTATGTTTCAGTGGATGATGAAGAGCGACGATGAGCTTAGGACTGATGAAATGTTTGATGTTGAAATGGATTGGAAATTGATATTTAAGGAATGGCCTTTAGCTAACACAGAGTAGAACATTAGTTTTGGGGGCAATTTCACCCAAAACTCCTTCCTAAATCGTTTGCAGGCACTTCATTTTAAGTTCCATCCCATTTCTTTTGTGCCTTCAAGTATTAAGGCAGAACGTATTACCTGTGGTGTGCTCCTAGACAACACCCCATAGTTAACCTCCACTCTGTGGCTTAGCAGCAAGAACCTCCAGTTCTGCAGGGCAGCACCCCATTTGAATTGAATGATTTTTATTTTTTTTCGCAGACTCGGGTTTTGAAAAACATCTTTCTCCCCAAGTGCTTCTGGCATCCTGACCTGTAATCCCTGGAGTTTGTCCTCTGCCTTCACCACATTGGAAACAACGCGTCTCCATTTGGTGTAATTCAAGCCTCGTCCAGTGGGATGAGTTAGTCGCCATCACGATTCATCAGCATAGTTCTGTGCCTCATGCAGAACTTCATTTGTTAACATTAGCAGCTCCAATTTTCTTAACGCCCCCTATTTACTAGGTTTCTTTGGCTGTAATGCTTTTTTTATCAGCTTCATCTGCACCTGTATGTAAATAGTTAGCGCATTTATATGATATTTTATATAACAGAATGTAAGTGTTGCTTCTCGGTGGCAGAACTGCTTGCTTTTACCCTCCCACATTGGTTTCACTGCTGCTTCACACGAGCTGAGGCGCAAAGCTAGTGAGAGTAGCTGTCAGGTTGTGTGCCTTCTGGCATTTGGCAGTGGTCTGTCAGCACGGTACCGCCAAGAACGTGGCTCTGAGACAACAAGGCACTAGTCAAAACTTATCTAGGGTCACTCAAACTAATGTCATCGGGTGAATGTTGTGAGGTGACGATAAGAAACTGGTTTCACAGAAGAAAAGAAGTCAGGATGCAGAGGAATGATGGGAGAAGTGGAAGTACATTATTTATAGGTTACTGTATATGTCAGACAGATGTGTTTCAGGCTCCAGGCCCTCCTACAGGTCCCATGTATATAAAGCGAGAGGCCTCCATCACTGCACATTTGTTTCTTTACCTCCAAGATCGTCATGAGGACAAACATGGCAGTGTGTTTTCCCTGTACTTCCTTTGCCCTTCACACACAATGCAGCTCCTGCTGTTCAGCCTAATTTGAGGCGATTCCATCCAGTGCATAAAAATGTAAGCTGTTACCTCATCAGTGAAGCCGAACGAATGTCTGACCACTGAAAAGTGAAGGCAGCGGGCAGGAACGCTGAATATATTGAGCCCATCTGAGATGGACGGGTTAGATTACGACATGAGCGAAGTATACATATAGCAAATAAAATTCAAACAAGGCACGTGTGTGTGTGTGTGTGTGTGTGTGTGTGTGTGTTTTTACATTGCTGGTTGTTAAGGACAATTGGCCTTGAACTTCACCTCACCCCCAGAGTCAGTTCATCTAATCCTCCATATATTCATGCAGCAATTAGAGTTTATCATTAATAGGCAGGAATGTCAAAGAAATAATGAGCAGTGTAATTACAGAATTATTGCACATACATTAGTGTGTGTGTGTGTGTGGGGGGGGGGGGGGGGTAGTGACTACGTATACCTGCAATCAATAGGCACAAGTTGTTTTATCCTCATGGAACTGTAGACTTAAATATACAATCTGCAGATGGAAAAGTTCACATTTTTAAAAGACTCACACTGTTTTCAACATAATAATAACTAAAATCAGCTGATGTTTAAAGCTAGCATGTGGAGAATGGCAGCCTGTAAATGCAGATTGGACCCATTCAAACTCATATTTCCTCTGCAAGTAGGTCATTTTGTACATTTTGTACTTTTAATCATGAAAAAACCCACAGAACCCTGCAGCCCACCACCTGCAGAAAGGGCACACAACGCCTTCACAAAGCATCATAATACAGTTCTTGTTTTAGTTCGTGTTCCGTCTCTTGAACAAGAAATATTTGAGTGAATGGAAATTATTCAAATTGCACATTATTAAAAAAAGTCCATCCGCAAAAACTTGAGTGTGCCGTCTTGATAAAGGAGGTGGTCTCTAGGCAACATGAGCCGACATCCTCACTACATTCAATACCTCAGACTTCATCTGTTGTCCTGCTGGTTCCATGGGAACAGGTAATCAAGTTTGGTGAGCTATTGTCTCGGAACGCCAGCTACCTGCCTGATAATTAGAAATGAGTGAGTGTGATGCAGAAGGACTGCTGCAAAATGTTACTGTGGGGAGGGGGGAGGGGGACTGAGGCTGAGGGAGGATGTGTGTGTGTGTCTGTGTGTGTGTGTGTGTGTGTGTGTGTGTGTGTGTGTGTGTGTTTTTACATTGCTGGTTGTTAAGGACAATTGGCCTTGAACTTCACCTCACCCCCAGAGTCAGTTCATCTAATCCTCCATATATTCATGCAGCAATTAGAGTTTATCATTAATAGGCAGGAATGTCAAAGAAATAATGAGCAGTGTAATTACAGAATTATTGCACATACATTAGTGTGTGTGTGTGTGTGTGTGGTGGGGGAGTAGTGACTACGTATACCTGCAATCAATAGGCACAAGTTGTTTTATCCTCATGGAACTGTAGACTTAAATATACAATCTGCAGATGGAAAAGTTCACATTTTTAAAAGACTCACACTGTTTTCAACATAATAATAACTAAAATCAGCAACTAAAGCTAGCATGTGGAGAATGGCAGCCTGTAAATGCAGATTGGACCCATTCAAACTCATATTTCCTCTGCAAGTAGGTCATTTTGTACATTTTGTACTTTTAATCATGAAAAAACCCACAGAACCCTGCAGCCCACCACCTGCAGAAAGGGCACACAACGCCTTCACAAAGCATCATAATACAGTTCTTGTTTTAGTTCGTGTTCCGTCTCTTGAACAAGAAATATTTGAGTGAATGGAAATTATTCAAATTGCACATTATTAAAAAAAGTCCATCCGCAAAAACTTGAGTGTGCCGTCTTGATAAAGGAGGTGGTCTCTAGGCAACATGAGCCGACATCCTCACTACATTCAATACCTCAGACTTCATCTGTTGTCCTGCTGGTTCCATGGGAACAGGTAATCAAGTTTGGTGAGCTATTGTCTCAGAACGCCAGCTACCTGCCTGATAATTAGAAATGAGTGAGTGTGATGCAGAAGGACTGCTGCAAAATGTTACTGTGGGGAGGGGGGAGGGGGACTGAGGCTGAGGGAGGATGTGTGTGTGTGTGTGTGTGTGTGTGTGTGTGTGTGTGTGTGTGTGTGTGTGTGTGTGTCTGGATGTTAGATGCTTGCACAGACAGTGCGGGAAAAACTCGCTGTCCCCCAGGATTCCACTGTGGCGCTGGCTATTGCTATCTGTCTTCTCCAGGGGACACTGCTCTGTCATCACTCACCCATATACAGCCAGAGCACAGACACTTCCACACAGGTACGCTCCCTCAGAAAGCAGCCCGCCGCCTCCTCCCGGCTGCCCCCCCTCCCGATATATTCATTTAGCTAATGCAGATAAACGCTCAACTCGCACGTACAATGGCGTCTAAGGTTCAACCATCACTGTCGCCCAACACAATGGCAACAAGGCTATAGCTCGGGGGGGCTCTGCATTTTGTCAAAGCTGACATCACAACACTGCAGGATTTGTCCAGATTTCCCTCTCTCTCCCTTTATCGCTATCTCTCTATCTCTCCCTCTCTCTCTCTCTATTGCTCTCTCTCTCACTCAGTGGACGGCTAAAAATCTTCAAAATCCAAATCTACGAAGTCCAAATGCTGTGATAGATCGCAGGTGTCAGAACAGAATTCAGATACCCCAGAATGTTTGGTGATTTATTTAGTTTTTTGCCACAACAAGGTATCAAAGTACGAGTCCTAAAAGGTCAAAGGTGGATTGCACTCCTGGTGTCGAGGTTTGTCTCAGGGTATGTTTCCTTGAGAGGAGAACTTCTCCAATCGTGAACTCTGCAGAAAGAAATCTGCCGAGCGAGAAAAAAGAGACTGCTCGCAAGTACTGCCAAGATTTTATTTTATCATCAGGCATCACATGCAAAGAGGGAACAGCAGACAGCTGGTGACTGCTCAGCGGTGGGGTATGAAGACTCCGGAGCGTCTTCTTCCTTCCCGCCGTGGCCCGTCCGGCTGAGGCGCGCGAACACAAAGAGCTGTGTTTTGGATCAGGGCATTGCTCATTACTGAGGAACCGGCAGACAGAGATGGGGGCTTTAAAGGAGGGAACAGATAGATCGGAGGGGGCAAAGAGAGGGCCAGGAAAGGACGAGCGCCAGCTCTTCCTCCAGAGCCTCCATCTCAGATTGCTGGGCGCCTCTCTTCATCCTGCCCTCCCTCCCAGCTCCTCAGCAGCTGCTCAGGGTTTACTGCAGCAGAGAAAGACTCCTCTGATGGCTCAGACTGAGAGATCAGTGTGTGTTCTTAGAACAGAGCCGCTCTCTCTCTAGACTGTCCATGAATTCACGTTACATCTGCCCTACCCTCGCTCTTCCTCTGCTCTCTGTGAGTCGTCTTCCCAATTACTTAGTTTCTACTCTTCTTCTTCCATCTCCTTTGTCCGTCTTGGACTCCTGCTGTCGCTCCGGTCTCTTTGGACCAGCCTTCCAGTTCACTTTTAATTGACTTGGGGTGACATGCAGCTGAGACCACAGGAACAGTCCCATTTGTGGAGACGGGCACCATCTCCAAAACCAGATGGACTCCCCGAATGAACTTTTGATCGGCCAAGCTTTGATCAGGGAGCTGTCTGTATTGGAGTTTAGCAGCGATCCTGACGTAACGGAGGGTGTGACCAAAACGCACATCTCAAGAAAAAAACAATAAATACCAGCTAATGATTCGGCCGTTGGACCTGCTTTCAGAGTCAACACTGAATGTAAAAACATCAACCTCAGCCTTGATTCAGAGAGGTTTCCGAGGTTTCATCACCTGCGCCCACTTCCTGGTTTTTAGTGGAGCATGGCCTGTAGTCACTTTACGTTTGATGCATATTTAATCGTGGAGCTCTCCACCAGCACTGACCTCAACACACTGCAGAGTTAAATAATGGATATGAAGGTACTCGTAGATTGGACATTTCTGGAAAAGTGTTGGGAGGGAGTCAATCTCCCCCAGGTCTTGAATTAAAATTTTAATTTAAAAAGCGTGTGGGTTTGGGGGGTATGTTTGATAAAGTCAGGGTAATATGTGTCTCGTATGTGGTGTGTAGACTGCAGAGAAAAAACAATCCAGGAAATTTAGGGAATGTTTGTTGTAACTGAGTGTTTAGGCAGTTTTGGAGCTTCCATGTTTCCCCTCTCAGCTGCCTGAGTGGGTCCCAGTCTGAGTGGGTCTTCTCACCCTCTGGCAGTGGTGTTGAACCCCCTCTTCAGTCACATGCTGCTGCCTGGCAGCCTCCCCTGGCTGTCCATTGAAAGGTGGGTTTAGATTTCATGCTTTTCTCCAGTCCACAACAGCGTCTTCTGGCATTTCTGTGTCATTTCTCCATGAAATAACACAGCAGGAAAACTAAGTTAAAGAGTTTGCAGTCTGCAGACTCATCTCCTAACTGACTAATTTATAGTCAGACAGAGTGTCAGATATCATCTTCCAACAGAGACAGACTTATTTTATTGTCTGGATGACTTCGATTAGGAAACACTTTTAAGAATGGAAAGCTTCATCCAGTAACCCAACACTGCTCTCACAGTGGATGAGGATCTTTGGAAGAAAGCAGATGTCTGACAGCTAAAACAGGGAGATGCGAGGAAAACTTCAAACCACAGAAACTTGGATAGAAGCTATGCAAGAGTAGAGACAGCGAGGTAAACACTTGGAAATGGCTTCCCTGCACAGAAGCTCACTTTTCCAAGAGTTTCTTTTTGAAGAGAGATCAACAACGTTTCACTAGAGACCACTACACCCCACCAAAAACAAGTTTATTTACAGTATACATGTCTACAACTGCATGTGTTTGCTTTTAATATGCAAAATCCAGCTAGCTCGCTCGCTAGCTCGCAACCGCGCCAGCTGCAAAAACTGCCAACACACAGCATGTAAACACAAACTGCATGTATCGTCTGACAACTGTGAACAATCACAAACACTTATGTGACTCTACATCTGGTTTACTTGGCAGGAAAATGAAAACAAGAAAAGGATCATCAGCTGGCTCGGATTTATTTCCAGGAAATGTCAGACGGCTCAGTCAGTCTTAACGCAGTCTAGCCTGGCAATTAATCACATTTTTAGGATCTAATATTATAATGGGCTTGAAGGCAATCTGCAAATCCCATTTGATTTGTATGGGCAATGGTTTGGTAGAAGCCTTTTACCTTAATGCAGTTTCACCCCAAACTGTGGAGACTCTTCTGTGCTCTGCATCCTCGGGAGTGCAGCCATCAAGGTGAAACGGTGCAGGAAATGTAAGAAGGGGAGAATTTGAACACTCGCGGTTCCATTCAAAAATATGGCTGCACGGTTTGTTGCTGGGAGCTGATCCGAGGATTCCAAAAGTCTCTTTAACTTTAATTTAGATCAGGCACGGATAAGCAATGTCTAGTCAAGGAAACTATCCAAAATTGTCACTGAGGGCAAAAATGAACACAGATGATCTATTTGCTCCAAATATGGCTCCACAATGAAGTTCTGTCGGTTCGGGTTAGTACGACCTGGAAAACACCGAAATCAACAAGGTTTCTCTAAAGTGGCGTTTTTTGAAGCAGTCCACCCTTTCAAAACAATCCTTTTATAACAGTACTCTATAATCAGTACTAATAAGGGCAGCTGACAGAGAAAAGTGCTTATTTTGGTAACTGGTTCAATCAGAACGGTGGTATGAGCATTCTTCTGTATGTGTCATAAAAAGAGCAGGAAATCAGCTTAAACTCTGATTTATTCAAATTTTTGGAGGGAGCTGTTGGTTTGCTTTATAATTCTCTCCTGCAGTCAACCGTTTCTGAACATGTTCCCGTGCAGGGGCAGGCAGAATGATGCCAAAGGAACAAAGATCAAAACACGCTGCACGCTGGGGGCAGCTGCGTGGCTGCCACCCTTCTGCTCATCACCTCCTCTGGAAGCGCTCATCTTTATTTATGCACATAACGCATGTCAACTCCTCTGTCTTGCACATGCGGCGGCTTTCGGGTTTTCACTCGTTATGTTTTTGCAGCAAAAATGAATCAAGAGTTTGGCTGCGCTGCGCACTTCTGCAGAAGAACACACAAGTCAGGGAACATTTGAGAAGGCGGCTCGGAGGCTCGCCTACCTCGGGCTTCCCGACGTGCCAAAGAAGAGCGACTGCAAACGCCTAAGTGAGTCTGAAGAGTGGCGCAATTCCTTTGTCGCATTAAAGAATTGGGAATATCCCAGCATTGTGAGTAGGATTGCACTAAAGCCTCGACACATCAGTTTATTGTGCGTTTGCTGCTCTTCTTGACACTTAATCAAGGATAAAACAGCAAATATAGAGTCGAGTCGCGCTGATAACCTTTTCGGTGCATTACCTGGAATCCTTTGGTATAAAACGGGATGATACTCCGATTGAGACGGTCTAATTGGCCATTGGGGGAAAACACTCGGACTCACTTTCATATTGTCTGTTCCACTGAAATAATACGCATAAAATAAGCAGCCACGTCATTATCAAAATTACAGAGCTTCACCTAAAAGGTCACTGGCAGCCGAATGAAAACAGCCTCCTGTATGTACGAAACGAGCGCTCCCTGACACGTGCTGAAGGGTGGGGGCTGGGGAGGGGGGGGCTCGTTAACTCACCTCATTTCATTAACCTCCGAATGCCTCCGCTTATCACAAGAGCTGTGATGGTGAGCCGCTCCATAATGCATGCGCACACCCTTCGGAGGAGCTCGACTCAACAAAGAATATCTGATTATGAAATAATCATCAAATTCCTTTTCGTTAATGATGCCAAGCTATGCATGGAAGAAAGGACGGCGAGCGCGACATTACGAGAAGATTCCACGTGCCATTTTTCTCTCTCTCCCTCTCTGTGAACTCCTGTTGAAGCCACACTGGTTAAATAAAGGTTCCTCGATGAAAACGTCTCTGAAATACGGCTGCTAAACAGCAGGTCCACCCAAGAGCGTGACGATTTCTTTTTATTTCTTTTCATTCTCTCGGACGGGATGCAGCTCTGTGTTCCCTGTTTCTTTGTCGGGCTTGATGGAAAGTAAGAACCGGCATTTAAATTGGCCATAAAGAGAGGAAATGTCCGTTCTTGTGGTGATTCTTCCTGTGGGCTGTGAAACACATTTTCCATTTGCTGTATTTAATATAAGTTCACCTTTGCTGGGTATATATGGTGCCGGTGGCTGAAAAGGTCACTTCTGCGCCGTTTAAACTGGAGGATGAAGAAGCAGGGAGATATTTGCATGTTAAATGAGAAGTGGGGAGGATTTCAGTGTCACACCACAAGAGCTACTTGTGTTTTCATGTCAGCTGGTGTGATGTGAGACGCACCCGTGTCCCTGACAACCGCACGCCGCCGTCGGCGTGGAGCCTGCTTGTGAGTGGCAGAACAACTGTAATTTGGGCTTAACGAGCATCAAAAAGCTTCAGCGAACGTCACTCAGGTGCGCCAATGTGGATATAAGCGTGTTTGTGTTTACGCCTCATCTCTCACAATCCAGGCCGATACCGAACCCGAGCAAAGAAAACTTGATCAAATCAGAGCGTCGGCGATCAGCGGAGGGTTCTGGCGGCGTTCTCAGGGGCGATGCCAGAGGAGGCTTTTCCTGGTGGATTCATTGTTTATGGTCTGGCGAGCGCCTCCAGGTGCAGTAATGATGAGCGGAGACTTAATTCAGCTGAATGTGAGTGCAGATGGCTCTTTAGCAGGATGCTTAAAAGGTGAATTTATAACATGAACGCTATCTCAGACCCAGACAGGCCAGCTCTAAACCCCCAGAGATGGAACTGGTTCCTGTGTTCCTATGAAAAATATTAACTACTCTGATCACAAGATGAGGATTTATGACATAATATTGACTTAAACTCGCTACTAGGCCACCACCGAGAGCATCGGCGACGACGGTCTAATTCCCATCCACACAAATTTGAGCGTCTGTGGCCATTTCCCAAACAATTTTCCTTATCTAACCCTGCAGGATAATTGCAGGGTTCGTTTCATTAATTTGATTTCCAACATTGTAAGACTTCTGACTCCATCCCAATTTATTCATCCATCCATTAATTCCTGGCTGCTTATCTCATGCCAGGTGCGCGTAGCAGCTGGCTAAACAAGTTAGCGCCGAAATCCGCCTCACAAGACGTTCCGGGCCAGATGGTAGATGTAATCCCTCAAGTGTGCTCCAGGTACCTGTCCAGTTGGACCTGCACAAATACTTACAAATTCAGCTTATGATGGGCGGCGTTCTGATCAGACTGCCTGGACCGCTGCCTTCAGAGACGTTAGCGGGGATGGTCGGGACAGCTAAAATCAATAAACACAGCATGGTTGCCGAGCAGAATTGTGCCTAGCTGAGTTTTTGTTTGCAAAGTTTGCTGACAGAGATGTTGGCCTCGCTCCCAAAAGGCCTCAATCTGAGCATCTGCCCTGGAGGACAGATACAAAACCATACATACCACAGAAAAAAAGACCCCTTCAAGAACCAGCATGTCAACATACAATGCAGCATATTCCACTGGAGGCGATCAATTATTAATGTTCTCATGGATGGGTGCTATGTGTGTCATGGCTGAGGAAGAGACCTTGAAGTAGCACGATGGTAAATATAAATAAACATGCCCAAGGCAGATATGATAACGAAGCAAAGCAGGTAGCACAAAGACCCTTGTGCTTCTTCACGCACGTGCATAAAATCTGAGATCTTTTGCTATCGTTGCTGTGTGGAAACCATCGCTGTTGCCCATCAATGAGGTGTAACATCAACCCGTGTGGTGGGCAAGCTCCTGCCTGCTGGTGCTCCCATTCCCACGCTGGGAGAGGAGACTCCGAGCAATCCTGGTTCCTATATAAAGAGCAGGGAGTGTAGAGGGACTTGGATCCCTAGATGTCTCCTTGCTACATCGAAAACAAACACGTCTCTCCTTCGCCCCGATTTTCAAGCTTGTATCTTTCTGTTATGTGTGAAGTTTAAACCTTGACCTTTAGGGGAATCTATTGCTCTAAATTCACTCTCACTTAACTACAGCAGGATAACAGTGTTATATCACTATCATCGAAGCGTTGCATGTAATAACTTTTTTGACTCTACTTTTGTGATGAAACTTAACAAACCTTGACGGGTGGACTCCTCCAAGCGTGAGCAAGGTGTTCCCGTCACTTGACCTGGAAATAATGCTGGTAATTTCTGTGTAATAACTATAAATCGTCACTGCAGGGTCCAAAAACCACCTGTGTCGGGGTGTGTTGTCGCTCAGATGATGATGTACGTCCCAGACTCACAACACCAACAGACTTCTGGGTTTTTCTGGATTTATAAACGCTTTAATGTTTCTAATGTTATTGGTTCTATTATTATCTTTAAGAGGTCGGCGGGTAGCTCAGCCTGTTGGGAACTGGGCTGAGAAGGGTTCTTGGTTCAAGCCCCAGCACAGACCAAGGATAGAAGGTGTTCTGGTAGTAGCGAAAAAACACTTTCAGAGCACTGCCAAGCTACCCTTGAGCAAGGCACCGAACCCACAATTACAATAAGAGGAAAATATCTTGAAGAGAATGGGGGGATTTAAAATTTTGATTAAAGGCTTAGATTAAATGCTATTTTGTTGATTTGGTTTTTGATGCTACGCCGTCCTCTTCAGACTCCTCTTTAATCCATCACACAGGACAATGTTCCTCTAATCACACAGCAAATGTGGGGGCTTGTTCCTCTCAGTGCACAATATTCCCCTCTTTAGTTGATCAGAAACTGCATTTCACAAGGTTTCACTGCTTCGTCGCAAACATTAATATTAATTTTTCCTGTCCGACCTGTCCGAGGATGCACACAGTGTTTCTGCTCGCTGTCTGGTGGAATGTGAGAGCAGAAGATGACAGTTTGGTACATTTCACTGCGGGATGCCGTTGGAGGGAGAGAAAAAACCCGACAAGCCGACAGCCGACTGTAACATTTGTCCCTCCCTGTCTGGGGCTAGCATTAAAGAAATAATATCCATTTAAATGTGACTTCAAAGATGATTATAGATCAAACAATCTCACATGGAAACCAATAGTTCTATGTGTTAATGAGATCTTTGACCGTATATTTAGAGGTTCCCACAGAACGGAGAATGAAAAGGGGCCTTGAGGTTCATCTTCTCTGTCTTACACACACACACAGGTCTCCACATGATGCTTTTCCAGGGATGCTTATTCCAGGCGGACAATAAAAAGACACATTCTGTGAGATTTATGACAACAGCGCTGAGAGGAAAAATAGTGCAGGCACTGGGCTGGCTGTTATGGACGGGCCCGCCACGGAAAATATGAGGGACAGTGTGAAGTATGGATAATGACAGCGTGGACCTCACGCTGCTGGGCAACTAAGGCCGGGAATTACATAAGAACGAGATGTTTACGGGTGTTTTTGAAAACGGTTCTGCTGCTCTTGGTGAATTCTTTTGTAAAAAGGTAAAAGGAAAATCAATGAGCGACCTAAAATGGGAATATTCTAAAATTTTGCTACATGATTGCTGAAATCGTGTGTGTGTGTGTGTGTGTGTGTGTGTGTGTGTGTGTGTGTTACTCTTTTGTCTTGTCATCCTGCACCCACCAGTATGTATGAGGGCACTATATGAACAAATAAATAAATAAAAAGGCCAACCACACAGATTAACGGCGGTGTCACCCTGCAAGGTCAACCCTCCGCGCCTGTTTGTAATCTCCCGTACCGCCTGTCACAGCCTTTTCCCACAGAGTGCACAAAGAACACATTTACAGAATGAGAGCGCTTGTCTGTCTCTGCAGGGACACCGGACATAAGTGATATTAATGGAAGCCATTTAAGGAATCTCGCAAAGGAGCGCGACCCCCCCTTGGATGGTCGGCCACGGCGGTCCGCCGAGCGCGTCGCATTTCAGCCCGGCACAAGCAGCATTTGTCTGCCGGCTAGAGAGGAGGGATGAGCACAACAAATTTTCCTGCGCGAAATGCCGCCGCTCGGCTTTGGCGGGGTGACCTCTGTGGCCAATTATAGGGGAGGCTAATGCTTTGGCTGACACGTCTATTGGATTGAATGAAATGTTTTTCTCTTTCACTGACACAGGAGATCACACGCCTGTTATTATCACAATGGCCGCATACACAAGCTTATGTAAATGCCTCCTCGCGCGGTCGTGACTGTCGGGCCCGCCGCATATTAGCTTTGTGTTGGGAAGAATGGCGAGTGTGGGGAGAGTGGGAGGGATGGAAATTCAAGGCTTCTTGGGTGTCGTTGCCTGAGCCGGGAAGGCTAGGCGCCCAAAGATTATGAGCCTTATATGCACTTGTGGATAATAATGTTTAATTAGTTCAATTGGACTGATTTTAAAGCTTCATGGAGGTGGTAATGGTGTTCAAGCTCTGTGGGCATTACCTCTGATAGCAGAGTCATCAATTAATATAACATTTAAAGATGGGGATATTGCAA
This sequence comes from Takifugu flavidus, assembly GCF_003711565.1. Classification (NCBI taxonomy): domain Eukaryota; kingdom Metazoa; phylum Chordata; class Actinopteri; order Tetraodontiformes; family Tetraodontidae; genus Takifugu; species Takifugu flavidus. The sequence continues at coordinate 5,638,006 of NC_079532.1, forward strand.
TTTGGAGACGAAGGAACTACTCTGGCATGAATAGAATCGACTCTGGTGATTAAAGAGCAAAGCAGAAAGGTGAATTCCGACATAGTTCAAGACTGCGGGAGAATTTCTGGAGGTCCCGCGAGTCCTTCTGGGAAGGTTAATTTCACCAGGCTGCACTAGAGCACCTTATGGACTGAAGTAGAGCCTCTTCCTGGGCCTGGAGCCGCTACCAGGAAATGGGGAAAAAAATTAATCTACTTTATAAGTCGGAGTCTCGAAGCAAACGACGGACAAACACGTGGACAAATCTTCACAAATCCTGTGCCTGTATGGTTGTGCATGTACTTCATGCTCTCCTGTGCTTTGTCAGCAATGAGCTCAGTTTGACCTTTGACCTTCAGGTGATTGGACCAAACTGGTGAAAAAATATAATGTGAATAATTCTGAACATAACTGTTCCACCCCAGCGCAAATAGATGTGCTAGTGCTTAATTCTTTATTATTGAAAGCTGTCCAGAGCATAGAGCAGAGCCTTCATCTCCAGCCAGTCCATTTTTTGCTCTTTAGGCACCCACCCTGAGTAGAGCACGATCCTGTGGGGATAAACAGATAGTAAATTAGGTATCAAAAGGATGATTTCCACATTGATGCATATCCACTGGGGCATCTGTCTCGTTTTCTCCTTTCCCGCATGCCCCTAAAGAACCCTCAGGATCCAAATTGTCCAGGAGTCAACCTCTTTTTGCTGCCTCTAATTCAGCTAAACGCTCCCCCTCTTCTTAATGACCCTCGTGCTGGGTCTCCTCTACTATTAAAAAGTTCAAACCGCCTCTGCACATTTGCTCCCTGGCTGAGATGATTTGACGCCCTTGTAGCATTTTTTCCCCCTTTCCTTTTTAGGGTATTATTCGCTGAACCTCTCATGCTTTCTGCAGCCCCCGCTTTTTTTCAGCTGGACAGAACCGACATGTCAGGCTCCCAATGCTGTCACTTACTACCCTCTGTCGGCGCTGCCTGGTAGTGCAGTTTACCAGTGAATTCTGAGCATTTCTTCCGGCTGAGGCTTAACAAGCAGGCATATTTACAAAAACTGCACAACTTGTGTGCCCTCAAGATCTCTAAACCTCTTGCATGCACTCTCAACCAAATAATCCAACGTGAATTGTGCAGGTGGTGCCGCCTGCGTTTGTCTGAGCTCCCTGCATTAATTACAGGGTTTCCATTCGGCGAGTGAGAAGCTCAAAAATAGCTCCCACCGTCTGGCTGCTGTCAATAACTGGGAGGTTTTGCTGCAGCTGGTTCCCAACACTGAATACTGAGCTTCATCGGATAAGTGTGGGCGTGCGCGTGCGCGGACGCTCGGGCGACACACGCGGACGCGCTTATCCTCACAACTTGGCAAGCGTTGCCCGTAGATCTGGCCGGCAAATGCAGGCCAGAGAATGACTTTGCTCTGTGTCAGCAGTGCTCCCTCAGCACAGAGGTGTGCGTGCGTGTGCGTGCGTGTGCGTGCGTGTGTGTGCGTGTGTGTGGGTGGGGGCGGGGTATGAAGAAGTGACTGCTCATATCTTTGCTTGAGTGCTGCTAATAAGAACAGGAAGCTCAGAAGGAGACGCTCTTTTATGCCGTGGCCGCAGTCATAATGAGGCCTGGCATCTGATGGATTACCCAGACTTATTTCATAAAGGCTGCCTCATTTTTCCCATCGCCTCCTGCAACCCTCGGCCCGCTGCGTCAGCCCAACAAAGGCCAGCCCTCACAGTGCCTTCACTCTTTCATCACACGCTCGTCACATGTGTCTGGTTGGGTTCCTCCCGCTCATTAATTGCTCGTTGTCGTATAAAGCGCGGCCCTTTGGGGGGCAGATGAAAGTAAACGCGGCTAATGGCGATGGGATTGGACCCACTGGTCAAAATAATCACATGTATGCATGATGTCACGTCGGCCTGAATGTTGGCTGCAGAAATGAGAGCTTTTGAACGAGCACCCGGAGGAGTTGGAGCCTCCACGTCACCTCATTTCTCCTCTTTAGCGTTCATATTCTGAGACATCTGCCCAGCTACTCCACTGCATGCATTTGGAAGTTGATCGCTTTGATTTCTAGCAAATATTAAATCTCCATTCGGCAGATCTCTGCTCTGGAGAACTTAAAGAATGAGCGTTTATAGTGTTCAAACATGAGGGTTGAGAAGGCCCACAGAACTCCTGAAATGTAATTCAAATTCCTGTAATTGATAGGAAAAATGTCATCATGGCTGCTCCAGAAACACAAAAATCAGATGGTTTAAAGAGCCTGTTCCACTAAAGATGGATTTTGATTCTGAATATGTAGGGCGTGATGGGTTGGGGGGGGGGAGGGGAGTTGAATCCTGGACTAGTTTCGCCTCCTATCTGAATAGAACCTTTTATTTTTTCTATTTCCGTGTTCACTGGCTGCTGAAGTCACTTTGTGTTCTCTCTTTCATGGTTCTTGGTCGTCGGCCAAAGTCCCAAAAGAAAAGGTCTGTCTGTTACCAAGACAGGAGGAAATGAGCTCGTCTCTGCAGAGGGGAGCGTTTACATCCGTCTGAAGCAGAGGGCGGCCGTGGCGCGACACACCCGGCTCGCGCTGGCTCGTCGCTGTCTGCACAGCGGGAGCTTAAACAGGAAGTGGTCTGCCCGAGAACTGCTGGGGTAATTAACTGCATGACTTGCTAATTAAATTGCAACTTCAGCCAGCCTGTGTAGCAGCAACAACGGCACAAAGCCAACATTCAAGGAGGGAAAAGTCTGCCAAGAGACGGCAGAGGAAGAGGATTGAATGCAGGAGCGGCCGAGCAACAGACAAAAAGCCCATTAAAAAAAAAACGAGTTTGGGTTTCCAGAACTGGGGATCGGCGTTCGTGGGGACGTGACTTGGCACGGAGACGAGGCCGGTTCTGTTTATTTTCACAGAACGCTCCTCAGTTTTGTCATTTCAACCGAAGAACACATAACAGCACTTCAGGAAAGCATCAGACTGGCCTGACCTTTTCCACCAGCCGGGAATCACGCAGCAATAAGAATCACTGTCTGTTCCTGTGATGTTGGAGATAATAACGGCCAACTGCTTCAACGATGACTAACTCCCAAACTTTCACCTTCTTTCAACAAGTTTTATAACGCCTCAGCAGCTCACCGCTGCTCGCGCCAGTTGTTGGTTTTATGTCCGTCTTTATCCCCCAAATCTCAAACATTAACAAAGATTAAGGTTAATAAAGAGCTCACACCACTATCACAACAAAAACAACCGACGGTGTCACAACACCACCGCCGCCATCTTTCTGCTATCAAACCGGGACAAAGAGTGTAACGTTTTATTATGTAATATTGCAAACATTTCAAAGAAATTAGCAAAAGATGTCAGTATGAAAAGAAAGTTGTTCACATGGGGAAAGGATACATAAAATAGGAATAACCTAGGAAGCAGGGGCTGAGTCCTGAGAGCTTCCTGAGTGTCTTCAAAATGTCACAGCGTGAGAGGACGGGCCTGAACGCACCTTCTGGCTTTACAGCATGTATTTCCACATGTTTGGCATGTGACCAGGCGGTAAAGAGGAACATGTCTTGTTGACCAGTCGCCGCGGCACACATGAGAGGACATGATGGACACGTACAACCAGTCCCCGAAGGCGCCGGCGGTTTGGCCCCCGTGCCGCGGGGCTGCAGATGCATCGAATGCCGATACACATATGGCAAAAATAGATGGCCGGTGTCACCGCCGAACTCCCAGAACCCCACTTGTCCATCAGCGTGCCCCCAGGGTGGGCTGCGTGGCGGCCAACGGGCCTGAGAACACTTAAACGTTTTTGCACGACAGCGTGTTGCATTCGGGCCAGAGTCCCCTGACGGATTCCAGCCCAACACGGAGGAAAAGGCCAGAATGTGGCAGCTGCGTGTTTCTGTGGCAACAGGACCAGGATCCCTCCACATGAGCGCACCTTCACTCAGCCTTTGATTTCGGTCGAAATGAAATTACTCTTGACCTTTTTTCCCTAATTTAGCTGTATTCGTGCTCTTTTGGTTCAGTATTTCTTGCAGTTATTTCGACATATTTAGCTTGATTTTGAATGCAGATTAGCATTTAAAATCACTCTTATTACCAAATGAAGGTTTCCAGCGAAAAACAAAAACCTTTTAAGAAATATTTGACTTATAAAATGATGTTTGACCTTCCCCCATCACCTTATTTCTTTTCCAGAAAAGCCTTAAACAAAGATTCTGAATTAGGCTCCTGACCGTCCTCTACAAACACAGCCTGTCAGAACAGACGGCATCCATCAGCTCCTGCTGCCGTTAGCTCGCGGCTCATTTGGTTGATTTTCTTATATATTGATTTTTTCCCCCTCCACTATCTGCCAGCAGTGCAACCAAAATGACAAAGGCGACGTGCTCGTGGATTTGCTGTCACTGAGCAGCAATTTAGATAAGACATTTAAAGCTCACAGCAGACACCTCATACCTCAACGTACTATCAGCTGCTCGTCCCTCTTTAACCCCCCCTCAAAGGGCGTCTCGCCACTTTCATTTAAGGTCTGCTGGCTTCACTCCAAAGGTTCCGTTTGGTGCACTGAAGTTGCTCCACTGTTTCCAAGGGAGGATGTGATGCTGATGATGTGCATGTTTTCACAGCAGCTCTTTTTTCTTTGATGTTTGACCCGTGCACGTTCCAGTGACCTCATGTAGCCAATGTAAAGACTGTAATAATAGAAATACTTATATGGACTTTCTCTGATCTTGTTTAAATTTGATGGAAATGTTGCTCAACACTGCCCCCTTGTTTTCCCAGCAGTACTACATCGAATCTGCAGAAGTCAATAAAATGCCCTAAAAGGAAAACAGGATGTAGACAGACGTTCCGTGTGTATGCAACACAGGGCATAAACATTAGCCAACCGTTAAATATAGATCTCATCACAGGTGTTTGCTGTTGGGAAGACACTGTCCTGCCTCCCATTAGTGGATCAGAGGACTGCTGGCAGCACGGGAGGAGCTGCAGCCTCCCCTCCTGCATCTCATCACCCCATTAGGAACAGCATAAAGCGATGCTAGAGTCTCATGGGGTCTACATTGCTTCCTGCTCACTCCAGGCTGTCTGGTCCAGACTCTGACCTCAGGAAACTTTGCACAAAAAAATGAAACTTCTAAGCATCTTAGCTTTGGTGGAGTATGAACACAACAATGGGCGTCGAAGCAACCGCTTCCTGCATTTAGCTTCGGGAAACTGAGCCTTGTGAGCTGAAAACACAAAAGGGTGCTGATGAGAAAGGTTCTGGGAGTGATGATAATGGCGCCTTTTGAAGTGCTTTGCCTTCGCGCCTCGAGGTCGAGACCACACGCGATATTTTCTTAAAGCACATATCAACCTATATTTCAGCTTGCCTGATTAGCCTCAGCCCGAGAAGAGGCGCTAATCAGCGAAATCACTGGGGGATGTGCACTGTTTGATTGCTATGAAATCCAGTGTAATTGGCTCCTGACGGGACATGAATGCCCATCACGCTGCAGCCGCAGCTTTCAGACGGCAGAACGCTCTCCGCGCGGTGTCCTTCCACTGTGAATAAAGTGGAACACCGTGTCCCCACACACCTATGCTCGTCCTCTCACCACCGCGTCCATGTGCTTCCTCAGGTAGCTGAGGCTAATTAAGCCGTTGCATAGCAACAAGAGCAACAGCCCCAGATTCTGTGACATTAGCATAAGAAGCAAATGTATTTAAATGAGCTAATACGTGCCTGTATTCAGATTCAGATGATAATGCGATGAGGTGATGAACGCATACATTGACGCCTCTATTTTCAATCAGAATGTGGAATAATGACGTGAAAAAGCCGCTGGGGATGAATGGTGACCACAATAGAACCAGAGAAAATCATTGAGCTGCCCGTGATGGACCAAGGTTGTAAACTGTGTTTTCTGAGAGGCAGCTTTGTTTGTTTGTTTGTCTGTTTGTGTGAAGGTGCGTGAATGTGGGGGGAAAGGTGAGAGTGAGAGAGGCATTGTGGGAGTCCTCTTTGTCCGGCCGTGACATTCTTGTGGATCAGGGCGGCTACATTACCTGCATGTGTGTAATGTCATTCGTCTGTGTTTTTATTCTCTGGGAGTGAAGATGATGCATGTGGTGTTTTATTTCCTTCCCTCCGCTTGGAGTCTTTTGTGCACTGTGGAATTTTATTTAGAACCAGTCTGTCAACTCACGGCAGCGGGCGAAAAGGCCTCATTTGAATAATGCAAAGAAATACATGAGAATAATGAGAGTTTCTGCAGCTCCTCCCCCCGCAGACCTCTTTTCCAAGTTAAATCTTGGACTTTTTATGATCCTCTGGTCTTTCGCTGGCTAATAAACCAACTGGAGTTGGAGCCAAGCATCAGATATTATATTCCAGGGCTATCAGGCGTGTCTTCGAGGGGCCAAACCCCTCCGCGGTGTGTTTGGCAGAGCGCAGACCTCGCCCATGATTCAGACTGGTTCCTCGTAAATAAAAGGCGCCGATGGTTTATTCATCCAACACATTTTGACTTGGAGGCGGTTCAAGTTTGTGCCTGCGTTTGCAGCGGCACCAAAACAGCAACGGCGCCGTTTGTCCTTGAAACTGCAAACTCTTCTCTGTTATTCTGGCTTTTTTTAAAATCCGATATCTATTAATCACAGGCTTGTTTTTACCATCTTGGACATGTAGGAGTGTGTTTGTGTGTATGTGTGTATGTGTGTTTGTGCGTGTGTTTGTGCATGTGTGTGTGTGTTTGTGCATGTGTGTGTGTGTTGGTGTGTGTTTGTGCGTGTGTTTGTGCATGTGTGTGTGCACCATTGATCCATTGATTTATGGCGAGCCAATAACGCCATCTGACAAGATCACCCTCGGTAACCCAAAGGCGCCGAGGGTGACAGCGCTGCCCCCTCTTCACCCCTCACAGACTAACTGGCAAAGACGTACGAGAGGCGGCTGCTGGAGGGCTTCCCTCCGCTCTCACCCTCTCTGGCCGGGCCTGGATAATTAGATGAGGCACGGCAGGTGGATGATGGTGCAGGGACAACTGGACGCTGTGCCCCACAGGCCAAGTGGGATCAGAAGAGTGTCCAGTTCAAACTGGCGCGGCTCAGGCCGCTGAGCACCACGTGATGACCACACTGCTGCCGAACTTGAGGGGGAGGGGTTGAAATGGGGAGCCAGCCAGGCGCGCCGCCGCCGCCACTGCTGCTGGGAGCTGGACGGTCGGCCTGCATCATTAAGCTTTTCCAAAGCAGTCAATTAGTGACAAACATGATTCCGAATGCATGAGGGAAAAGCCGATTTGCGTGGAAGAGTGACTTTCGCCCGTGTTTGCGGCAGAAGCTCGGCAGAACACCGGCACCAGGCGTCAGGGTTGATCAGGAGCCGATATTCCGGACGGACTGATGTTCCGTGAGGACAGACGTCAGGGTCCTCGCTGAGATGCAGGATGGAGTAAAGCTGCTCCCGTCTGGCCAAAAATCTGACCTAAATGCGAGTCAGTTTGACCAAACAAACATGACTGTGGGCGAAAAGGGGGAGTTCAAATTGTAAATTGCGGTGTTCTTTGTATTACCAGAGCTGGTCCCAGAGGTGGCAGAGCTCTACTTTTTCCTGGCAGGTCCACATGCATCATGGACTTGTAGCACATGTCCTGAGGCTGCTGGAGAGCTGGTGTTCTTTTAACTTACGTGATTACAAATTCAGATTGTGCAGCAGCCGTTCAGACAGTCCAATATGTATGAAATGTCCAGGGAAGATGTTAATTACATAATAACTTTTATTAAAAGGATGAGGTCACGAAGCACTCTGATGCTGAAACAGATGCCACACTTGAAAAATGAAGGGGTGTCTCTTGCATTCTGATTAGATCATCCCGAGAAAAGAAAACCAAATAGCTTCATTTTGATTGTGACTGTATGTTCTCAACTCCGGATGTTCCCGACCGTTGTGTAATGAGCCTGAGAATTGGGTTGGATTAACTCTGGATAATTGCAATTAGATTGCAATCAGCGTTTCAATTAAACAGTAGATTCAGTTTGGTTTCTCTCACTTGGGTGTTGATTTGATCTGTTCATTTAGAATTAGCCTTCTCACACTGCCTCTGAAGTTAAGGGTTTCTTTTGGGTTGAGACCAGCAGGACTATTAATCCTGTGTATCCTACAGCAACTCAACGGTGATCTGTTAGTAAGTATTTTTCTCAAATGAATACACCTTTTTTATTGGCGGGTTGAGGATACGCAATGTGGTGCAACATGCTGATCTAGGGTTGTACGATTTAATTACACCCTGAGGTTGTTGGAAGGATAAGTATCGATGAGGGGTTTGTGCTTGTGTGGGTTTAACTGGCAGAGCTTGGTCCCAGTTGAAAACACGAAAATTGACAGCGAAATTAAAGTTGATTGGAAAACTACAAGTTACATTAACTTAATAAGCTAAGTTGCCCCACAGGCATAATGACTGCCAGCCCTGTTTGGGAGTACATCACCTTTTCCCAGATGAACATTAACCAAAATGTCTTTATCCTTCTCATACTCCTTAATTGTGAGCGCCAACAAAACAAAAACGAACAAAAGTTTTAAATCAAGCAGTTCCCCAACTGTCCAGCAGGGGGAACCATCGCTTCCTAAAAGACATTCAAACATTTCAGCGAAGAAGAGGTGAGTGCTGAGCAAAGAGCTAGATTATCTAGAGCGGACAAGACATTGTTTTCTTTTTAGATATTAAAAATCATCAGACTTGACTCTTATTTTCTATCGACTATTTAATCACACCATTGTTTCTGTGGCTTCTGAAGGCCATTCATTCGTATCATTTATTCTGTCCAAGGTTATTAAGTTCAGAGAGATTCCAGGTTTTCGTGTATTTTCAAGTGATTGTGTCCTTGAAAAACTATGAAACCAATTCAGCTACAACAACAAACACAAATGCAGAACATAATAATGTAAAAAGCTTCCAACATGCGGCCATAATATTACAATAGCCCGCAGCATGAGCTCAAATTGCTTCTGTTCGTTACGGTTCTATAGAGTTGCCGCTGCATTGTTTTGATTAGGAACAGATATAGACTACAGATTGTAAAGCAGGCACCGATTGCTGTATCTAAGGTTCGTTTTCATTGGACGACTTTACCATGTATGTATATATCATATTTATTTAATTTGCGTTTATACTATCGCTTGACTGGCAAACTTACACCAAAATCTAATGTTGCTGCTCCATCTGCTAGCTCACCGTCTCTTAGCAAAGTGCTAACCTTAGCCTGAAGCATAATAAGCGCTGGCCATTGTGATAATGCTTCTGTAATCTTTGTTTTTAAAGTTCACTCCTCACTCGAGTGACGGATGTAACATCCTGGCAGAATAGGAGTGAGTCGTGGCACATACAATCGGGTTAATTTGGTTGTTTAGTCCAAATTAGCATTAGCTTGTTTTATACTGTATCTGACACTTTGAGCCACGGTGCCTATTCTAGCAAACATACCGTGATTATATTAACCATATGTCAAGTGTAGGTAGCACTAATCACTAGCGAGCGTATTTATATTCTTGAAAACATTGTTTCGTTTTAGTTTTTTAGATTTTATTCTTGACGCTAAACCTATCAGAAGACACCTTAAGCAAAGGAGTCTAATGCTTATAAGCAGCCCTGCAGACAACTTAAAATTGCATCTGAAACTCTTGACAGTATAAACATCCGACTGGATTTTTAATAATACTACATACCGATATTTTATTTCCGTTAATAGTGATAACCCAGGTCCAGGTGGCTTTGGCCTTGACTCCCAGCTTGTAAGGCTAGCTCTCTTTCATTAATCGGATTTGTGTTATTACTGTTGGGGGAAAGTGACATACTGCCTATGCAAGCATATTATTGTTTTAGAGGTTAAATAACATTGTGAAACGAGAATGTTGCTTTGCAATGACGGTTTGGTCTAGTTTGATGTAATCGGTACATGTGGCCAGCAGGGGGCGCTGCAGCACAGCGTTCCTTTTCGAAATCGTCTTTAAAACACGTTCGGTTTGTTTCTTTGCTACCTTTTTTAAAAAAAGACTAAGTATCATCTGCGCATTTTCAGAGAACAGATGGAACACACACCCAACTTGAAGTAGATGGTCTGCTGAATTTATCACTTGAAGCTGATTTGCGGCATTATAAAGGCTCTTTGAAAGAAATCCCCTTCCTACTTTTACTCCCTGCTGGATGGGGAATTCCCCCTAAATATATTCTCCTGAGAAAACTGCCTCTTGGTGGGGAACTAACTCATTTCTCTGAGACTTTTCCCATAGTGTTCAATGGCACGGGGGCGAAAACCACATCCGGGATACTCACTTACCACAGTCATTATATGAGGTCAAAGGTTAAATGCTATGATTGTCTTCCTCTTCCCTTGCAAGTTCCAAGCGCATACATTTTTAATAGCTTTATCTATTTTATAATGTTAAAATGGCTCAGTAAAAGTAATTTAATAACACATTTTTTTGAAACGCATTCCGATATCGTATAACAATGATTCCTCTCAGGGAAAACAGGCTCTTTGGGGCTTTCCTTGACTCACTCCATAGTTGCACTAATGGATTTCTATGAGAGGAAATGTAACCAGCCATAGAGAAGAGTTTAGAGCCAAGAATGGGAGGAGTAGACGAAAGCCAAACAGGCAATAGCACCACAGAAAGAAACGTCTTCCTAGCTGAGGTTTTTTTTTTCCCATCGATCATCAAATGTCCCTAAAGTCTGTTATTCCCATGTGTCCCTCAGATAGTTTTTCAGGTTCCTCCTGTTGTCGTGAGAGTCATGGATGAGCAGACCGCTTCTCCTGGAGGGAACGCCGAGAACAACAGCCAGAGGAATGGAGAGGAGGTCAGCGTCTGGACTTTGGCATCGAGCACCGTTTTTATTTTTCTGGATTCCATCTCGAAGTTTTATAACTGAGCTTTGTTTTGCCGTTACTACAGAAGCCCAGACGTGGCAGCTGGACCAAAGGGAGGAAGAGGAAGAAGCCCATGAAGGACAGCAACGCCCCCAAAGCCCCCCTCACAGGCTACGTCCGCTTTATGAACGACAGGCGGGAGCAGCTCCGGGCTGAGCGACCAGACGTGCCCTTCCCCGAGATAACCAGGATGCTGGGCAACGAGTGGAGCAAGCTGCCCCCCGAGGAGAAGCAAGTCAGTGGAGAAGAGTCAGACAGGACGAGCCATTTAGAAGTTGTGCTGCACATGTCACCTGCAGAGAGCTTACAGATGTGTTTATCCACGTGTGTTGAAGTAACCAGGGTGATTCAAACACACCAAAGGCCGGAGCGGCCCCGGCGGCCCCGGGGCGACACGATCACAGTAATGGCTGCTAAACTGTCGTCACGCTTTGCTTTCTGTAATCGCACCACCACATCAAAGCTGATTTGGTCCCAGATTTACGATGGGACGTCCGCACATCGAGCCACTCCGAGCCAGTCAGCAGGTGTTTGACGTGTTTTTCCAGGATGTATTGACAGAGTTTGATGTCGTCTTGTATTTCTAGAACTTGACCTGTGATGAAAGCATAGCAGAAAGAGACCTGAGTGGATCAAACTGCTCGGTGATAAAACCGTTACTGTCGAATGTCCATAAGATTTTTGTCATTCCAACGTATTAATGTGAATGATGCCATCGTTCCAGTCGCTTCCATTGCCTGTACGTGATACCAGTAACTCAGAAATGAGAGTTTAGGCACTTTAAGCGAGATTGTTTCTTACCACTGCTTCCCCTATAGTCCCAACCTAATTCTACCAAAGGGCGCATGTTCATGACCAGACTTTAGCCAACGCAAGTTATTAATGCTGTTTTAGTTCATCCTCCACAAGGAATGAGCTCCATGTGGGAACGATTCTTTTACCCACCAGTCATCCATCGTACCTTCCTGCCTGTTTGTTTCTTCATTGACTCACGCCTCGCCGCTCTTCTCACCCCCCCTCCTCTCCTCTCCTCTCTGCTCAGCGGTACTTGGACGAGGCGGAGCGGGACAAGGAGCGCTACATGCGAGAGCTGGAGAAGTACCAGAAGACCGAAGCCTACAAGCATTTCAAGAGGAAGGTCCAGGAGAAGCAGAAGGGCAAGCGGAACAGGGGAGGTGAGGCTGGATCCTGCTGCATCTCCAAACACGGCCAAAAGGGGTTTTTCACGGCGATGGATGTGGCGATTTCCAGAAAAACTGATAACAGCGAGTTAACTCAATCTGGCGAGCTTGGCTCCGTGCCCCAGCTGCCATTAGGGTTGAAGGTGAAACACGCGGCATCAGACAGGCAGAGGGATCAATAACCACACATTAGGTGCTTTAGAGACAGCCGCTGTCTTCCACCATTATTCTTTCTTTCTTTTTCAGATGGAGGCCACCAGGTAGCAAATGAGGCGCTTCACGAGGTCAGTACTCAGGAAAAAGCAGCATTTTACTAGATAATCCACTTTTTTAATTTCCTCAAACTCAGCACATGTGATTATTTTGGCAGGAATTCCATGCACAATTATTAGGATTGTTAAAAAGTGCCAGTCTTCACCCGTTCAAATGTTGGAGTGGGGATTTGATAGGTTTCACCCAGGAGTCTAAATCTGTCGCACGTGACACGTTCCTGCTCGGAATGTCAAGTGTTTGTTGTTGTTGCTCTAAGTGCTGTTGAGCCCAAGTTTGTGATCCGAACACATTTTTAATGAAGTTTTTCCTGTGATTAAAGGATTTTCTGCATCATTCTTCTGATTAGCTCAGGCGATTTTACTGAAATTAACTTTCCCGGGTGGATTCAACAGTTCCTTAAAGGAAACAGGACGCACACTCTCATAAATTCTGTTTGGATGTTGATGTTTTGAGCCAGAGTGTAAAAGTTAAAGGGTCTCTTCTCACTCTATCATACATTTTCCTGGTAGAATTGATTGATTCCTGGTAGAAATCCTTCTGACCTATGACCTTTCTACTCTCCAGACAGACAAATGGCTGCTTTTTGATGCAAGTGTGGCTGAATATTTCCAGTGTTTGTCTGATCTTTTTCCTCTTCGTGCCTCTGCCTCTAAACAGAAAGATACAGAGGGAAAAGACCGAACAGTGTTTGACATACCGATCTTCACAGAGGAATTTCTCAACCACAGCAAAGGTGAGGACCTGAAGCACCCACCACACTTTGTATTACACATCCTTCTTCCTTTGGGGTGTATAAATGTAGTCCTGCCGCTCCAAACATCCCAGAATAGTCTCTCAAACATCAGTGATGCCTGACAATTTAAGGGAGTTTACAGAGCAAATAAAAAAGTAATGATCCCCCGACCGCCGTCCCCTCTCTGCTGCGTCACCGCCTGAGCTTCTCTGTGTCTCCTTTGCTTCACCAGCACGTGAGGCTGAGATGCGGCAGCTGCGCAAGACCCACATGGAGTACGAGGAGCGCAACGCTGCCCTGCAGAAGCACGTGGAGAGCATGCGCGCCGCCGTGGAGCGGCTAGAAGGCGACGTGATGCAGGAGAGGGGACGCAACAGCCTCCTCCACCAACACCTGGAGACGCTGCGCCAGGCGCTCACCTCCAGCTTCTGCTCCCTCCCCCTGCCAGGTGAGAACACTGTCACGTGGGTCAGTAGCAGGATTTCCCACAGCTCCATAAATGCATCTCAGTCAGCCTGCTGTCGTCGTTCAGTGCAAATACTATAGAGCCCTTTAGCTTATCAGAGGTCAAAGTGGTTGGACATAAGTGCGCTTTAAAGCCGCGAACACGCACAATCTGATCGGGAGTTTGCAGGGCAGCCTGTGGCGCCCTCTTAATTTGAACGCTATGGAAGCAGCAGGAATGATCGTTTTCTGTTCACACTTGTTTTATGCACATGTAGAAGCCGTTCCTGACCGTCACACCCACTGCATTTTTCTCCACACCTCTCTGAGACGGAGAGAGACGCCGCGAACGCCACACGTGAATTCGTTCTCAAGAGCCTGCCAATAAAATGTGACTGCGCAGCGCAGCTCGACTTCAGCAAAGCATAGCCAGGGGAGCTGGAAAATATTACTGCAGTTCTATTTTTTATTTTTTTTGATTGAATAATCCGTATAAGTGATCCAGGGTATTCTCAGTGTAGCCATATTTTATTCTTGCTTGGGGGGAAAATAAAAAATGCATCCAGCTTCTCTTCCCTCTTCTGTTTACTTGAATTGGTTCAGTCCAGCTTGCAGACGCACCAGGCCAGTGCAAGGTGTTTGCTAGCTACAAACAGCAGTGATTAACACAAATAAGGGGAAAAAAGCAAAGATAAAATCAATTCTTCACCAGGAGGCGGTAGATCTTTCCTGAAAAGTCGATAAATATTTAGTCCGCCGTGGAATGAAGCGTTGAAAAAGCAGCGCAGGCTAAATTTAACCGCCACGTTTAAAACACACTTTGGGCGTCAGTGGCGCGATTTAGCAGTCATTATTTCCTGAATCTCTTGGCACAGTTGCAGTGAAAAGATGAGATTCTGTTGTGCAGCAGCAGCACATCATCCCTGTCTGTCAGCTGAGTCACACAAAGAATGAGCGATTCGAATCCAAGACGCCACGTGATCGACTCCCATCAACCGAAACTCTCACCGTGACTTTGGGCGTTTCCAGGGACACCGGGCTGCTCTCATCCCAGTGATTGGCCACTGCCTGCATGTGTGACATTAAAACTCTACCGTTTTGAACCTGCATCCTGTGCTGTTGCCATGCAGGGAGCGGAGAGACGCCGACTCTGGACACCGTTGATTCCTATATGAAGAAGCTCCACAGCCTCATCATCAGTAACCCGCAGGAGCACGAGAGTCTCATCAATACTGTGAGGGACGTGGTCAGTCGCCTGGACAGGTGAGAGCTCGACTTGTCTCTCCTGTCGGTTGTTTCGTCTTGTCTGACGAGTCTTTTCCACCGTTTCCTCCAGATAATTGAAGCAACGCCGTGATGGGGGGGGGCATCTCAGTGGATGCTGCTGTCTGACTTCTGTTGGTCTGTAATCTCAGTTAATCTCAAACAACATTTTCTTACCCTTAAGGGGACACAGGTGAAGGTCATGTAGCACATTTAAGGTTTATTTATTGCTTTTTACATCTTTATAACATGAAAATCCACATTTTGTTCTTATAGCTGTAGTTAAAAAAGAAAGAACTAATCACATGTGTGTCTTCTATTCTGCCTTCAGTCTCCATTTATCACCAATACTTCCATCTGGACATGAACTTGTTCTGATCAGAGAGGTCAAGGGAGTTAAATGGGTTAGCAGTTTTTTTTACACTCTGTCAAAGAACTCTTTGTGTTTCCAATAAATATTCCGGATTGGATTTGTTCGTGACTTTTATCGCTGGGTGCCGTCGCCACGTTCTTTTAAAATGTCGTCATTAAAGCCGAGAAGTTGTTCTGGGTTTTACAGCAGCTGCTTTTGTGTGAGCAACAGATCCCTTCCTGACCGCGTCTGTAAAATTAGCAAAAGAAACATGGAACAAGCTCTGTGTCCCGCTCGCTCCAGATGGGAAGAGCTGTTAGCTCTAACAGCAGTTTTCACACCAAACTCTTGTCATCTAATCCAGATTTGCGGCCATCCTGCTCTAGTACCTGCTGCTGGTCACCGTGTTTGCTGGGTCAACACCGAAAGCTTATTTATACACTAAGTTTGGAGTCGAGAAGATTTGGATTCGTGAAGTTAATTTTGGCAGCTCGTTTGTAATTTACCAACACTGTGAGGCTCGCTGACTGCTACTAAGCTGCTCCAAAGCTGAGAAAAGCACTGTTTCATGTTTGAGGATTGTTTTACTCGCAGCCACACGAGGCCCAATGGCTGTGCGCACAGAAGGAGACCCATTAGCATGCTGTCAACAGAGGGGCTGTATTTATTTTATTCGCGATATTACGAGCTCTTCCTGTTTCCAGTCGCGGATGCCTACTTCCTCTTTGCCAGCTGAGACTTCCTGTCATGTGTTGTCCGATCAATATGCCCAACAGGCTTTCTGCTCCTTCTGGCGAGTCAGATGAGTTCATGAATTCCTGGCTGTGCTCACAGTGAGTATATGCTTGAATGTTGGCAGAATCTATGTTTCTGTGCAAGCTTAAACAACATTTTATTGATTTAAATAGCAATATGATGCTTGCATTTAAAAACAAACCTCTGGCATCATCTTTAACAATCATTTGGGTGTTTTAAGTGGAGAGTTTTAGCATCTAGAATTGAGGGTAATGCCCCCACACAAACACGGGCCTGGCAGTGGAGGTAGAGCAAGATAGACAAGGATATTCCTGAGCCCAGAACGTGTTCTTGAGCTCCGCCCCCTGTTCGACGCTCGCCGCTTCCTTCATGCCGACGGGCCCGGAGCTCATTTGAGTAATTAGCTTCGTCTGCTTATGCCTCCGCTTTGATGTTGGCGCGATGCTGCATGAAAGAGGGAAAAGATGAGTGATAAACAGTGGAGTCATCGCCTTTTCCATCCCCTCGAGTTGATCTGTGGCACCAGCATCCTCTGGAGAAACTCCACCGTTCTATTTTGAAACGCTTGCGTTCGAAGGAGCCAGGTGGTGCACGCGGCGTCCCTCTGTGCGGCCTTTTGTCTTCACATAAGAAACACCTTCTGTAATGAAAACAAGCCCGTCCTCAGCAGGGCCGAGTCTGGACCTCTGCTCGGCTTCCTGCCAGCGGAACGACACCGGTGAGAGGCGGCGGTTCCAGCAAAGGGTGGACAGATTCTGGACCTCGGCGGGGATGGAGCGGCTCACAGTCGGGAGGATGAGTCAGTCATCACGTACAGAATTGGCGCGGGATGGTGGCCGAGTCCTAAACGGCTTCATTTTGCACTATTATGGTCAAAGCTGTAGTTACTGCGTATTTGCTTGTGAAGGGAATAAACATGCATCTGTATGTTGACCTCAGTTTATGGAAACTCTTCAGAGGAGATGCCTCCAAATTCCTCACAATATGGGGGCCGATATGTCCCTCTGCTTTTATTAAACCATCTTTGAGAACATAATGAGGTTTGAAATGAAAAGTGGGCTAAATAGACATGCAGAATGATGTCACGCTCCTGCCTCCACGCCCGTCTGCTTCCTCAAATGGGGATAAAAGTCCAGTCATCAGGAAGGGTCAATGTTCTCACTTCAGCATTGCTGATGTGAGTCAGTTCAAATGTCACCATGTCGGCCCTGGATGACCCCTAACTCCTACCAAAGTGATGACACAGCAGGATGTGGCTCAGCCTAATTCCAGATGCCCCCAGTCTTTTTTCTGATTTTTTTTTTTTTAAGTTTGTGTGATTTATTTCCAGAACTGTTGACAGTAAATAAAACTGGTTTAGTCCTCTCCCACTCTGTCATTAAAAAGCTCCCTGTTTTTAAGGCTTTTTGTTGTTTTTTTTGAGGGGGGGGGGGTTGGAATTCAAAAAGGGTGACTCATCTTCCTCTGTGTTGATTCACTCCATCTTCAACCGTACTGGGAAGACTTTGGCCCCAGTGCCTGGGACTGGGGCAGAGAGAGGGAGGAAACAATGCTTGGAATTTGTAAAAAAAAAAAAGAAACTTGAGTCATTCCCACATGTCAAACTCAAAATGAGCTCCTCCTTTTCCTAAAGGAGGAGCTGTTTTATTGTGCCTCTTTTTTATGCTGTCCAAACATGTGATCTTTCATCAGATAATTTAAATAATTGGTAGGTTTCACTTTCAATGAGAATGTGTCTTTTAATCATTAATGGAATATTCCCAGGTGCAGCGAATGCAGCAACAGAAAAGAATAATTCAGCTCAGGCTCTGTCATGAGAAGCTTCGTGGGGGTGAAAAATACCTTTCAATAACAGAGACCCACACTGCTTCCTCTTATTATTCAGGACACTTTTCAAATGAGATGGTTTTGGATTCAATCTCGCTGGATGTTTCAAAGAGCTTCGCGGTGACTAATGTCAACACAGCCAACAAATCTGAATAATGAAAGAGAAGAATGCCTCAAAATTAAGAAACCATTAAGCAAAGTGTAATACCAGTGTCTGTTTTGCTGCTTTTCATATAAGTAGACAGATGAAAGTGAGCGATACAAAAATATGTTTGCTCAAATTGAGCGGAAGCAGCTGAAAATGTAGTCAACCATTATTCTTTGTTATCTCGATATAATAGCTGATATTACAAATGCAAATTGACTGAAAACGATTACAGACAATATAATACAGACAGGATTATTAAAAGACCGTTTTTCCTCTGGTCTTGGTCATTTTAGTGTCTTTGTAACAACAATAAATACACTCCAAATATTTTCTTTGAGTATTACTTCTACTTTCAACAGAAGTAGGAAAAAAACCAAGAATTAGATTATTTAAGGAAGAATATTTAGGTCATGTAATTATAGTAGTTTAATTTAATATGATCTTACTTGAATTTAAAAAAAAAAATCCAACACCGTTCTTTGAGTGAGACAATTATGATTGTGGGAAGAATCTGGTCTTGGTTTTAAAAAGAAATGGTTTGAAAAATATTTACAAAATAGTCGCGATTATATTCCAAAAAATGAGCTCGAAGATCGGGAATCCAGATCATTGAACACAGAAGAAACGGATTTAATTTCTTTCTTTTTTTGGGAAGGGGGGGGACTGCGCGTTCACGCGGTTCTTCCGGCACGCTCAGCCTCCCCGTGCGCTCGCTCCCGCGCCGCGCCTGTGGAAAACTGCGGCGGCTGTTGTAGCGAAGCCACGCAGGGAGCGGAGCCGAGGGGAGCCCAAACCGCTGGCTCCGGCGAGAGGTCAGCCACATACGCTCGGAATTTCGCTTCTCCCGACTCTGGTGACCTTGTCAGAAGCGGAATTACTGTCGGGGAGAGTGTTACCACGGGCGGGGAGATATTTGGCGTCCAGAAGGTAAGAAAAAGTTAGCAAAGGGGTTCTCCCTTTTTTCCTAAATTGAAAGTGCCTCAAAGCGCAAGTCTGGTCAGGTCCCTCGGTAAGTTCCAGTTTGTTAACCTGCGGAATGTCGAGTCTCTCCGGGTAAACTAAGGGGCATTACTCGGCCTAAATGTGGAATGGTTGGAGTCTGTTCAGTGATGCGAAGGCGAAGAAGTTTGCTAGCCGTTGTTCCGCCTCAGCGAGCCGAACGTGAGCTAATTAGCGGCCGCTGACTTCGGAAGGCTGCAACATAACAACCCGCTGCTGTCATACCTCCGGTATAACGGGCCACGGCCCCGTTTAAGCCCCGGTCTGATGGTCGTTAGGTCGGATTGGCTCTCAAAAGTTAGTGTGAGTGTGTGTGTGTGTGTGTGAGTGTGTGTTTGTTTGGAGGCAAAACCCAGGACACACCGTAGCAGCGTATAAAATGGGACAATAGCCCTCATGTCCAAATGGGATTCCAGGTGGGGATCGTTTTTACTGGGAACCAGTGGAGGTGTTTTATTGAAAAGTAAATACAATCAAGAGCATTATACACCAGGGAGGTGTGGTTTAGATAGAATGGATGCAGAACGAGCCTTCATTGCGTCTATTGGTCATTGGATTTTGGAATTTTAGTTGACAGTGAGTGTTGCTTCTATGTATATATCGGCAGTTTTTGGTGTAGAAGAGAGAGAAAACCCAGACAGGTGCAGGGGATTATCCTGTCAGTCCTTTCTATCAGACCCCCCCCCCCCCCCTTAAAGCTGTGGTTTCAGGCAGAGCTCAAACCCATTAAGAAGAGAAAATCACCCATATTATCCCACAAGACCCACAATGTTTGGGATGTACACATTTCATCCAGTGTTCCAGTGATGCAGCCAGGGTTTTGGTTTCAAGGAGATGGAACTTATAGACTACAGCAGGAAATCTACAAGCCCAATTTTTCTTGAAGTTAAAAAGTTGGTTTGATTTTCACTTTCAGTTTTAACACACTAGAGACCATTTTACTGACATGCAGCATTTAAATGATTACTGACGAACCCTTGGTCTCGAGATTTACGATCAACGTTTTAGCCTGCAGCTCCGGGGCTGATTTGACCTCATTTTGAGGACAGCAATGTGCTAGTGGATCTTGGTGTCGTTGATTTACACCTTAATTCTAAATGAATTGACACATGAGCCTGCGGATTCAAAGCAGCCAACATCATGTTTACTTCAGTAAGCAACATAAAAAAACACCACATTATCCATGCTAGCACAAATGCTGAAATGTCCAATATCGATGAAGGTTGATTAAATGCATTATGCTGCAAGAATGCTTTGAGATCTTGGGTTGGTACTGTCAGCAGAGGCTTTGGACATTGTTACTGACTCTTCATCAGGTTAAAGTGGATGGAGAGATGGAGAGATTACAGATTTGTGTTGGATAAACGCTCGCTCGGCTTGTTTCCAAAGTATCTGTGGGACAAAAAGTTCACGGAACGCTTCTGTACATTTCTGTAATGTGAAAATTCACAACGCTTTTGGAAGAATCTCTGGGTCTGTTTTAGATTATTGTTTATCTCAGTGATTTATTTTGTCTGTGACTAATCTGACAGTTTGGCATTTTACCGATAAGAACATGCTGCAACGGTCCATCTGAGCCCCCATATCTGATCGTAGCACCGTTTCAACGTAGTTGGCATAGTTTAGTTTTAGGAGTTGTTATAGGCCAAAGGTTGATCTCATATCCGAGCACATGGCAGTTCGATGGCGGGCTCGTCCTCAGAACCCCGAGGTCCTAATGGGTACACTGGTGTTGCGTCATGGCTGCACCGGGGCAGCCAGAGCTGATCCCGGCTATTCCAGCAGGGCCGTCCCAGAAGTGCTGCAACTCCTGAGAAAGCAGTTCTATTTTTGATGGAAGCCACGTCAAGCTGCACAGACGTGCTCACAGCCGACAGGAAGTCCCAGCACAGATCCCAGTCTGCCCATTTTCAGAATAAAACTAATGTTTTCCTTTCTGCTGTTTATTTGTGGTTGAAAAATGTGAATTCAGAAGGTATACGCTCCAGTTTACCGCTAGTATCTAATAAGATTATTTGTACTAAGACTTCATTTTATTCTCTCTGTCGGAATATTTGCATCACATGTTTTTCTATTCAGAAATAAAATGTGAAAACCAGCTATGCGACAGACAACAGATGCTTATTCTGAGTGTCTTTGCTGAACAGTGGACGTTATTGTGCCACCTCCAGCTTTGGAATGCGTAGCCTTGTTAAATTAATGAAACCCATTGTTATTGGTTAGTTTTATTGGCTAAAATAATATCCAATGAAAGACCCCCTCAATATCATCATTATGGGCTCCTAATTGTTGTACCTCCCTATATATCATGCAACATATTTGCCATCATATATACTGTAGGTTTATTCTCTGGAAGAGTTTTAACGACGTATCATGTGAAGTGATGAGTGTTGACCTCTTCCTCGTGTTTTATATCAGGGTTTGAGTTGGGTAACAGGTGTGACCCATGGGTCAAGCAGGAGAGAGGAAGTCTGGGCTGATGGTTCTGAAAAGCTGCGTTACGCTCAAAGTCGGTCCCTATGGCAAACATTCGACTTTGGATTTCTACAAGTCTGACTTTTGGTTATCGGGTGTTCTTAATAAACCAAAGTAAATTTGATTTGAACTCCTTTGTCTGGATATAATCCATGTTGCTCCAGGTTATGTCTTAAACCAAATACATTTAGCAGTTCAGGAATAAGACGACAGCTATTTAAATTCAGCTCTGTGTAATCTGAGTAATCTCGGTCAGAAGATTCAGGTTTGAGGCTTAATTACTTAAAGAGCTACATTAAAAAGCTTCTTTTTAAGTTCTCATCAAACTGAATATGGTGAGCACAAACTATGAATCTATGGTGACCTTTTACACCATCATTACTGTTATTCTGTCACAGTAAACCTCTTCGCCTCAACAGGAGCCGGGTGATGGATGCGGTGGAGATTTATGATGATGCACAACCGCGTGCCTCGTAAATAAATATATTGAGCACCTCATCTTGCCAGCACGACACAAATAAACTTGTCTGTGCCGCACACATTTGAGTTGCGAGGGTCGGCGTTTCCAGCTCCGCTGAGTGAGGGCTCGGGTCAGATTTCTTTAAAATGACATCTTTTCCGATGTGACACATACCTGGGGAAGCCATCCCAGCCATTATCCCAGTAGAGATATTCTCCTCCCAGTGCTGACCGGAGTTCCGCTGTATTAGCCTCTGTCCATTTGGGTAAGAGCGGGGTCGTCTGCCATCTATGTAACGCGATCTTGATTAGATGGAGATCAAAATGGCAGGAGACAAACGCTCCTATTCCCTCAGACGTAGCTAATACCAAAGCTATGTCATACTAGCGGGCTGACGCTGGCTATGGCTCGGTTGTTATTTGGCAGCGAGGAGAGCGTGACGTGTCTGTCTGAGAATGATGTGAAAAGCGACACGTAGGGAGTCCTTACTCAGATTGCGTGTGTTTTTAATTTCATTGTGTTGGCAGGTGAGCGTCCTCTCAGCCACATTTGGACCATGGAAGGATGATAGGGGTTGAAGAGTTGCCATAGAGTAGCCAGTGACCAAGAGATTGGCAGCGACCTGCAATCTCGTCTATGCTACATTTAAGACACAAGTTCATGACATTTCTAGACCTCCAACAGAATAATAAACAACAAAATTAATTATTTAATGTTTACCAGCACGTGCTAATTCACCATTATTGTCAGCTAACGTGACCAGCATGAGAAAACATCTTGTTGGGATGACCAGTGCTTTATTTGGAACATGGTAGTTTAGATATTCTATTGTTGCACTGGCATCTATGTTGCTCACCATGGCACTCTGCTACCCCCCCTTAACCCTCAGAGGTGTCTGCTTTGGAGTCAGTTGCTCGGCCATATGAGATTAGGAAAAATGAAATAGAGAGGAGGAAATCGGAGGAGAGCTATCATTTCAAAAATGCCCTCTGCTTCTATCAAGTCGAATTGGAATGCAGAGTGTGTCAGTACTTGGCTTTTGGCTACGTACAAATGGTTTTATTACCCTGAGTCCAAGAGGCACAGTAATGACCTCACATAGCAGCTCTGCAGAGCATCTGTCCCAGCCTAATTTGTTTTGTTTGACTTGCTTGTGCTTTTACAGACATTATACCCATTTAATCGGACTACTCAGGCTAGTTTACTGTCCAGATAGGAGTGGAGAAAGACAGGAAACAGGAGTGAACAGCAGGCACCGCTTGCACTAAAGTTGCTGGTCAAATTTGCAATTTAGTTAGTTTAGATCATTTAGGAAATTGAATTTTTCCTTTTAGAGCCCTTTTAATAAGCTTTGATTTATGAAAAAATAAAAGCTTTGGTTGTTTAATAGCATCTTTGCTGGAGGACACGCTTCATGAACCATTTCAATCTGTTAACCGCCCCTCCTGTTGCCTCCCAGAACACTTATTTTTGTAGATAAATCTATTTTAATCCAATTGCTAAGATAAAAAAAGCTTTTGTGAATGATGGACACTGTTATCTGTTCATTGGCTCAGACACTGTCTTAACATTTATCCGAAAATTTTATTATTATGGGAAAAAAAATAATGTAAGTTTCATGGAAGTGTTGTTTCTATCTCCTCTCTAAACCATTGTGTATTGACTGGCAAAGAACATGCACGTATTGCACACGGCCGACCTATGTAAGCTGTTTACATTGTTGTTGTTGTTGATTGCTGCGTTAAATGGACCAGATTTTGGACCAGTGCTCGTTAAAACTGCCCTCCTTCCATTAGAAACCAGTTCACATCATTAAAATGCAGTGGAGCCTGTTAATTTATGTAAGTTGGGGGAATAAAAAGAGAAAGGCAAAACATTTTAAGCGGTGTTCTGACCTTGTCGTCCATCATGTCACTGTGGCCAAGGTCATCGGAGATCAATAAAGGAGTGGGTGTCTGGGTCGTATATGCCCATCACACTTCTGCTTTTTGCTGTCAGTCACTAATAGAAATCCGAGTAAGTGGGTTGTGGAAAACAGCAGCCGTTCAGGTTCCCATCAGATCACCTCAGCGAGGGGGGGGGCAGAGATGCTTGAAGTGTCAACATCAAGTAATCTGGGCCAGCTCATCTCTCTTGTAGGATAATTGCTGACAACAATATCACTCGTACGGTTTGCGTTTTGTTGACGCTGTAATAAATAAAACCCACTTTTTAAAAATACAGAAATTGCAGTTCTTGAGCTTTAAAAGCGGCCTCCTGGCATCCATCCCAGAATCAGACAAAACCTAAATGATTTCTTTTTCCTCCTACCTGCCTGATTGGATGCCTTCAGTGTGATATCATGAACTATTTTCATCCCGAGATAGTTTTGTTGGAATTCGGCTGGCTACCCGGAACTTTTGCCACGGGGGGCGTGGCAGAGCCCCCAGAATTCCACCAAGCGATGACCCTTGTCCTCTCCACGCCGTCTGCTATAGTTATCCCAACTTAGCTATTCTCCCTCAGTGGGTCCCAGCCATTCCTTAGTCAAGGCTGCTTTCCCATGCAGGCAGCCCCATCCCGTCCATCATTACATCATTTTCAAAAATCTGGGAATGTTTTCTCAAATGTTTAGGTTTCAGATAAAGTATTCAAGTGTGTGTGAGCAAACTGAGCCTATCTGGTGGCCTTCTGGCCTTGTGATGCCTGTCCTGTAGTCACATTGGCCCATTATTTGTTTTTTCCTTCATGTGTAATCTTTCTGTGTTGTGGCTCCAGAGACCTGGTTCTTCCCACCCCTCATTGCGTGTTTTGTCAGCTGTGTTGACACACCAGCCCTCTGGAGGTGGAAAGAATGCCTTTCATTGAACTGGACCTCTGATGACATGTCAGGACCCAATATCATGAGCTTTCTAAATGTTATTTACATGATGTTATATTGACCTATACTGGCAGTGTGTCATTCATACATTATTGTGCATAAAATTGACAGAATTAGATGCATGATTATATATGACTGTATGACAAGAAAACAGGTTTCTATGTGTTTTCCTCAGGAGGAATATAGATCTGCTCACGCTGCTTGCCTCCCCCCATTACACTGAAGTTCCTCCATATCGTAGAGCTCGCTAATGTGGAGGAAAAGCATCAATACTCTGTACATTATTGATGAGTTTGAAAATGGAGAGTTTATAGGTAATCATTCATTCATGCTGTTAAGCATGCTCCGTACATGCTAACATGAGTCCTCACCAGGATAACTACCCACATTCTGGCTTGTCAGTGTCAAATGTCCAATTCTTCTTTTTCAAATGTCCAAACACTCCACTTAAAAACTCAAAATCTTAATGAAATCACGTCATTGAAAATGTTAAAACTATGAATATGCATTTCATGAAGCATTTCTGAACATTTTCTTTCCTTCGGTATTTCAGTGATAACTTTCCATGTGTGGATTTATGTGCTGCACTGTTTCTTTGGGAACTTGTGGGCTCCATCTTGCCAGAGGGCCTCCAGAGCCAACTCTGTCTACATTTGCCAAATGGCAACAATTAAGATTTTTAGACAGCTTGGCAGGGCTACCGGGGAGGGGGCAGAGAATATTTTGGGAGAGAAAAACTGACACACAGTCGAAAGGGAGCAGAATTTTATCCAGTTTTCATCTAAAAGATAATTGTATTTTTATTGTGCTGTTATCTCCCAACACCCCCCAGCTGTTTATCTCCCAATATTTGGTAGAAACTAACTTTCCCACCACCTCGCCGCTGAACTGCTTTTCATTATTTTGGGGGGGGGGGGTGTCCTTGTTTGGCCCAGAGGAACTTTGTTCAAGGACATGAAATGATGAGCAGTTAGCTTGACTTGCTAGCTGCAATGCTAAGCTTCTAAGAAGACACACTTATTACATGTTCAAATATATCAAATGATGTTAATCTTGTGCCACAACAAGTCACACGACACTTCCTCCCAACAGTCTGGAGGCACATTGTTATGAATCCCTAAATTGTATCAGGTTGCAATGCGATACGGCACTTAAGCCTGGACTGGCTGATCCAAGGTTCTGGCTGTTTTGCGGTGACCTGTTTGTGCATGTCTCTCACAAGCTCAGCTGTTGATGGAATGTACGGCTGGCACAGTTGAATTTTCTTCTTAGCAGGATGGCACAGATATGTCAATATCAGAGTGTACCATTTCAGGCCGGAGCCAAGCAAACATGCTTATTATGGGTCTTACATCAGTACACAGCTGACCCATTTTTGCCCACTGAGCCATGATAATCATAACTTGTAGTTAAGCTAATAAATCCTGATGTGGGTCAATGAGGTGTGCATGAATATGCAGATGCCCAGGCAGTTCAGAAGCTTTCTAAAAAATTTCCTTGCTTCATTATTTGATTTTGAGGTAATGAATCACACTTCATATGGATATTTTAAGCCCATCAACCTATAAATAGAACTGAGCTACACAAGGCAGTAACAAGCAGCAAGGTTTGACTTCGCTCAGGGTTGTAATGACTTCATTTTCCCAGCGACCAGCACTGATGGATCCCAGCGTCCTGTCACATCAAGAGCATTCCTCATGAGGGCTAAAGTCTTCTGCCTAGAGAGGCATTTTCTGAGAAACAATTCCAAATTATGTAATCACATCTACATGCGTCGTTCCATTGTTAACATCTTTTTTTTTTCATCCAGGGAATGAGGATCTTGCACCATTTAAATGCTTCTGATAAGCTTCAAAATGACAACCTTAAACCTCTCACTTCTTACTTTAATTAAAGTTAAATTATTTTGCTGCATATAGAGGGCATATAGAGTTCCCGTTATCATTCCCCACCCTAAGCTCCTCAGGCTGAACATCACTGGTGCAAAAAAGCTCTGTCATATGCTTTGATCCCATTAATAATTACCATGCAGCTGAAGAAAGAGGGCAGATTGAAAGCTTCAGAAGGCTATTTACTGATAGCGGGCATGAGGGAGTGACGGAGGATCAGTCTTGGCACAATTGATAGTGTGGGAATTCCAACCACCCCATGTTGTCCTTCAGACATTTTCAATAAATATGAAGTACGGACAACCGACTACTCAGGCAGCATCTGAGCTTATTGTGCACATCACCACTGTCAGCTAGGAGGAGTTCTGGATGTTCTCAGTCTTTTTGGATGCACAGAAACTGCTAATGTGCCAGTGTCTGCAAGATACGACTGATGGAAAACAGCTGTTTGCGTGACAGATCAGTGGTGTTTGTGTGGAAGTGCATGCTTGACAGCAATATTTATGTAGGAAGAAGCATCGCACATACAAGCAGATGAAAGGCAGCAGACCGTAATGGTAGGTTGGTCATACATGTTGTCCAACCACAAACCTTTTTATTTATTTTTTTAAAGCCATGCATTAAGGGCAGCAAGACTTTAAGCTGACACTTGACAGCCTTTTTTCTCCCATTATCCTCAGTCTTACTTTTGTTTCTTCCTTTTTACACAGTCAGTAATGATTTATTTTCCCTTTCTTGGGATGATATATTTCCCAGTGGAGTCTTAACAAAGAATACTTGAAACTTGAACCCTAACTATTGAATATGTAACAGCATTAGCATCAATTAAATAAAGATCATTATCGATATATTACTGCCTCTGAGGAAAATCCTGGAACTCTGGTAACACAGACTGCATGTGTGAATAGATCTCCAGTTGGTAGAGCAGTCATATTTTCAAGCAGCTATATTTAAGCTGCGCCCTGAGATACAGAAGCATCTACAAAGACGAGCAACTACAGCAACTACAAAGGCATTTGTTATTTTGGTTCATGTTCCCTGGAAGCTTGTGTCAGCAATCTTTCTTTCTTTTTGTCACTAGTGACTTAGTCTTTTGTGTTAATATACCCACTGATTTCTCATCCCTAAAACTGAGTGATAAAGTCAGAGACTATCTGTGTGTATTCTGTGTAGTGGCTCTCCTTTTATTGGCCTTTTATATTGATGCGTAATTATGACAAGTTGAACTTCAACTTTAGAATTTATTGATAAGTTCATCCCACTCAAGATAATGAGAAGCATTAGCTTCTCATTATCTTTTCAGCCAGTGACCTTGGACTGATTCCACCCAGCAGGCCGTTCTGTTCCATCCTGAATGTCAGCCCTGCCTCTTCCGTGTAGAAGCCAAACTGTCTATTTCCCAGTAGTTGTGACTGGGGGACATGGCACTGCTGACTAGGTGCATAGTAATGTTGTGGACCATAGCAAATGTCAGAGAGATACATTCGTAAAAGTTTAGGAAAATGCCTCTGATTTGTCTTGGTTGTAAAACCGTCACTCACATGGGCCACCCAGTTCCAACCTGGGCCTGTAAATCTAGTATCTAACCATGTGTGCCATTTATTAGTTAGGCTTGACCAAATCAGTTATACAGGAGAGAAAAGGCCCAGGTTCTAGCAGAAGGATCCTGATGTGGACACATATTAAGGTGTATGAGGAGGTGCACTTTTATAGCAACAAGACGGTTTGCGTGGGGTCTTGAACAAAATAAGTTAAACCTTTTCCTCATTTCCATTCCTCTGCTTGCTGCCATGCTGCAAAAAGGAGGGTGCTGCTCTCATCTTCCTTTTTGTTTTCTTCACCCTCTTTTCTTTCAGTAGAGGAAGCTGAGATTATGAAATTCTTACACTCGTTTACTGCGAGCTCTTTTCCCATCCAGTGTTCTTTCCTCGCTCGCTCTCTTCCATAATGTTTTGGCTCAATTATGAGCCACTTTCATACTTGTTCCCTCCCTTTCTCTCTCTCTCTCTCTCTCTTATGAAGCACTCAGGCTATTTCTCTCTTCCTTCCTCTTTGTCTCTTATTCACGCACCACCTCCATTTGGCCTCCGTGTGCAATGTGGCCTTCTTCGCCACTCACCACCAATGATTGGGGACACAATAGTAGTTTGTGAGTATTTTTTTTTATCTAACTTTGTTTTCCTCTTTATCTGCTGCTTGTTAGCAGCTTCTGTCTTGTCAGTGTGGCAGCGGCTTGCAGATGGGAAACATTTGCATAAGACTAAATAAATGAGCGGAACAAAGGAGAAGAGAATAACGGCGAGCTAGTCCAGGCATTATTGCCATTGACTTCCAGTGCAGATGAGACACTGGTGAGGACGTTTTATAACATTATGTACATGTTTACCAAATTATAAGAGTCAAGACGTTTGACTGGACCAGTATATAACCTGGAACTAGGCTAGCTTCTGCTAACCTTGGTTCACTCACTCACTCACTCACTTTCTACCGTTTGTTCCTCCACAACCTTGGTTCATGTTTTGAATAACTTTTTTCTGGGAGGGTTTTTTTGTTTGGGTTGTCTTAAAAATGTTGTTAAATCTTTTTTTTTCTAGAAAACATTTAAGTAATGATAAGTGAAGAATCGTTGTCATTGTGACACTGAGGCCGTCATACTGTAACTCGGGTATTAATATGCTCATCAAGGTGTTACTCACTAATATCTACTTGATGAGTCAAACCCACAATTGAAGCAATCTTTTTTGCACAAATTCATTTTTAAAAGGGTCACACAATTGGAAAGATCCTGATAATTCCCGAGATTTTTTATTTTTGCTGTTCTGCTATAAACTGTGAGGCGTTGAGTAATTGTGGTGTATGTAGTGTGTTATAGGTCACAACCTTGTCTGTCTGGCATCAACGTTTGAGTAAGCTCTGGATTAACCCTGTTGTTCTGTAAAGGCTTCCTGTGTGTCTCTGCCCTCAACCACAAGCTCATTGCAAACTGACACACCATATTTTAGAAAAATATAGGCCTCACATTTAAAGATGTGCTGCAGTTCAGATGTTGACAGTATCAGTCTGAGCTGCAGGTTTGGTCTGCTTGGTGTCACATCAATAGATTATTCCCTGTCGTTTAAACGTTGGTCATCGTTATTCTTTTTCTTTTATGTCCAGTTTGTTTTAACAGGTTTTGTTTCTGCTTTTCCAGCCGATGATTTAATAACTGCAGTTTAACTTAACAGCTTCTTCTCTGCAGCCAATGTGAGTTTCAGTGAGTCAGCAAAATATGCTCAGAGGATCTGGCAGCAGAAGGTGGAGGTGGTGTAGGAGTTATGCCAAACCCCCCTCCCCCCCCACCAGTGTATCAACTGGAAATTAAATGAAGGCACAACAATCTCCTGCATTTATTCACGGGTACGGTTGCCAACCATCCCTAGAAAAATGGAAGTGTCCCATATTTAGAAAAACAGCATGCATAGCATATTTGTCCCCTATTATCGTATAATATAGTCTGCACTTTTCTAACTGCACTAAATAGAAGAGAGAGAGAGATATTTTTTTAGAAACACATTTGCTCTAATCTGGTGTTTTTGCTATTTTACAATAAATAAATAAATTGTTGAATAATTTGTCTTCCACGTATATTTGCATCACTCAAAACATGCATCTAATTAAATTTGGTTTGGAGTCAAATGTTTAGAAAATCATTACACACACAAATAAGGCAACATAATAATTCAGCATGAGTGGAGACAATCGTGTCGGTCGGCCCTCCCGGTGAGCTGTCCCATGTTTATTTTTCACGAGGTTGCCAACCCTAATCTCAGGAGCTTTTGGCGCAGACTATCTGTCTTTGTAGTTTCTGGGAAACCATGTTGTTGAAATGAAAGAAGTCCCACAGTCGCTCGGTAAAGCTTGTGCGCGCTGGCTGCATGCTCAGATTGTTATTATGGCGTAGCAACATGCACTCAACTGTTCGTGCAGTCTAACCAATGGCGTGCAGACGTGTGAGTCCTTGAGATTGGAATTTACAGGTATTTCTGGACTACAAGGAACCAGCTGTTGTTTACACGGTAGTAGGTTGCAGAGGAGCACCAGGAGGTGGCCGTGCACGTGGTAAACAGAACTATACATGCTTAGATTTGCAAACATATGCATAACAGCTTCTGGAGAGAAATACGATTTCCCAATAGCAGAGGGAGAATTAGATCCATGTAAATTTGTCTACCTATTTATTTAAATTAGTTCTAACACATCATCTGTTAATTGCTTTATCTTTATATTACTTCATTTATATTTTTTATTATTTACTTATTTTTAAAAAAAAAGGTAAATCACCATTGTGTGAGATTCTTTTCTTGGTCTCAACAACTGTGCTGGAGTTGCCTAAACACATCCTAACAAGCAACAAGAGGATTAAAACTTTCAATAGATAACGGCATTAAATCCATCACCTGGGTGATGTTTATGCGGGATAAGAGGGAAGCACACACAAATCATCTTCATCAGCTTCATCAGGTAAATGTCAAGTAAAGCTGTTAGAAAATTGAACTGCTTTACACTATGAAAGGCGTCTTTCAGGTCAAATTTATCATCTAACAGTCAATTTTATGATCTTGTGTATATTATTTATTATTATTTTTAATATTATTTTTCTAGCATGTGTCTTTTTCCAGCTTTACATCTTTGTTTCTGTGTTTCCATCCACAGTTCATATAAGGCCTACCCCTGGTATTGATGTTGCCTATAGTTCTGACTTAATGGCTTTCTGCTATACAGTAGTTGGATCTTTTTTGTGCTGGAAGGTAATATTTGCATGTCGGAATAATCTGGTTACTCTTTATGGACCAGAGTCCTGATGTGATTAGCGTCTTGTGCTCCATTTATTATTCTGCTAGTTCCACTTTTCACAATATTCTAATATTTTGGCTTTAAATTGAATTAAAACACTGAGACTTTGCAAGACATTGCCTGAAGAGAACTTCTCAATGACTGACAGGCTGCTTTATTGACACTGTGGGGGGGGGGTAAAGAAAGACGTGATCACCAGCAAGACCCTTGCTCAGGTATAATCTGTAATACGTTATTATTTGGATAGAAAAGTACAAATATATGATGTTATTTACACCAGTGGGGGGTTTCTTAGCTATTTACTCTTGCTCGTATTGTTTTACTCCTATAACCTGGTAATAATCTGTCTCCATATGCCAGCTGGATGAAAAGCAGCCGTCTTTACTGTTGTGTCTCGGCAGGGTCTGTTTTCATGAAAACAGTGTGTGTGTGTGTGTGGGGGGGGTGTTCTACAGTGGAGTTTATTTCGAACAATGTGTGAAGTTTTGCCCCCCACTCGACAGCTCAGTCTGATGCCTCGTGCAGCATTTCACCTTGAGGCTGCAGCAGCGTAGGATGGCATTACCATTCCCCCTGCCTCTGCCTTCGGTAGTTTATATTATCTTTTCCTGCCTTTGATTTATTTTGCAGTTGACAGTCAAGAGTGGGGAAAGTTTCTTGTTTAGTGTAATTATATGATGAGGTATTGTTTTCCAGAAGCGGTTTCCTCCATCACTTTGATCAGTGCCTGTAGGAGAAGCCGTTACTCACATTTCAAAAGGGTAAAATGACTGTTTCCTGCAGTAGTTTAATAGATTATATAGAATAATCGGTAAATTTACACCTGACCTGATTTTCAGACCATTAAATAAGTTTCTGGTTTTATGGCCTCTTTTTTTAATACCTCTATTTGTCCTTCAGCTGACACAGGATAAATGAACACCACTTTTCTAATGCAGAATGGACTCTAAATTAGAACCAGACTCAGCTTGGACGAAAAAGGAAAAATTTGCAGGCAGAGGAATTGATAAAGCGCGGTGAAATCAGTGTGTTAAGCTCCCCTCCCCTCCGCTGGGAGAACACAGTCCAACAACGCCACTCAGAGAAATGCTGTCTCTTTCATTGCTGCTGCTTGGGAACTGTTATCAAATCTGTTCCCCTTTCTCATTTCGCTCCATCTCCAGCACTGTGGCAGGAGCAAGAATTTGTTCTCTGTAGAAAGTAGGACAAGTTTCTGCAGCGGCTTCAGTTTTGTCTCGGGGCTGTTTCTGTCTTTTGTTTCTCCTCTATATTCTGTTTCTTATGCTTGTACATTAAAAAGACTAATTGGAGGTTGGCTAAGCGAGGGTGAATTTTACATGTGTATAGTGTAATACAGTTGCTTTCTACTTCTCTTCGACATTATATCCTTACTTTTGAAGTGACGTGAACGATTCTCCACAGTGGGCATTATTGGACTTTCATGCATATTTCATTGTATTTGTAATAGGCACCATAATGAAGCTCGTTTGCTTCAGTTCCTGATTGAGCTTAAAGAGCTAAATGAGTAAATAGATCAGGGTTAAACTACAATGAGCAAATACGCAGGGCAAACCAACAAGTAATTGCATAAAATGTGTCAGAGTACAATTATTGGTCTGGTTTTCGGACTCTTCTGTCTCTCCTCAGGGCTGGAATCAAGAATAGTTTTGTCAGGGGACCACAGGAGCTCACCATAGCATCATAATCCCGCTGGCTAATCACTGCGTCACGTTTAAATTTGCATATGGTAAAACTGACAGAACGTGTGTGTGTAAAGATAGAGGGCTGGTGTGGAAAGATAGAGAAAGAAAGTTCTGGATGAGATTCTTGTTATTTATAGCTCTACAGCAGGATTCTGCATTAATTGAGATGTGGCGTTCCAGTGTGTTGGATTTTTCAGCATTGTCTTAACCGTGTCCAGCACATTCATCCAGCCGTATGTTGAACCCATTGTTTACAGAATACACACGGGCCTGCCAACAATGTAGCTGTTTTAGTCCATTCAAAATCCTTAATTACACCTTTATATTCATGTCCTTGCCAATTCTCCTCCTCATCCACCAGTGTTCAGAAGATATTCTCTCTGCTGTCAGGTGGAGACACAAAAGGATGAATTTGAACGGTAAAGTACAGCCGTCAGTGTACCTCAGCTTCACGCCCTGTTCTGAGGTGTGCTTGTACACTTCGATGAGTGATTGTGCTGTTTGGTGCATCCACGCTGCACAATGGGAGTAAGAGCCGAGCTCCAAACAGTTGCTTTTTTATACTGTAGAAGGGGTAAAATATGGCTTTGCCTGCTTTACGGACAGTTTGGCTAAACACAGGTTGGTTAAAGCGACATTACATGCCCTCATCTGGACCCAGAGAGAATATGACACCATAAAAAATGTGTGTATTCTCATTTGTTTGTCTGTCTTTGTGCGCTATCTAAGACTCGTGATCCAGAATTTTACATTTACATACAGGCAACCAGAGAAATCTACAGGGAATAGCCTTATTACAATAGCTCAATGAGCAATCAAATATCTGAAACACATTAATAAAACTGATACATGCTAAGCATGGATGAGATCAGACAGAGACAGCTGTGGCATCTCTACACAGATTACTTTCTGAAACCTAAACAGGACAAAGCCACGTTTTTTTTTATCTGTGGTTTGGCACTGCACGTTCTTAGCACTGAGCACCCCTAACACACATCTCCACCTCCACTTCTTCCCCATGATTGATATGCATACTTGCGGGAAAATGCTTTTCTTTGTAGTTTTTGCATACACACACCCACACATGGGGTTGTGTCTCCTTGCCAGTGTCTGTCTGGAGGTCTTTGGGTTGGTTTCCCTGGAGACCTGCACTTGGTCTTTCCTAGGAAAGACTGTAACTTTTCCCAGAGCTTGCACAATGCTATCCCTTTTCTCTCCTTTCTCTCTCTCTCTGTCATACTCTGATTGACTGTCTGTTACCAACAATATCTCAGCCTGGTAGTGTGTATGCACCTCACCATGGCTGCTAATTAGGTGTAATTGCAAGCCGGTCCTATTAATCATGTTCGACTAAAAGTTTTCTAATTGTAATGTGTTCAATGATAATTGTCCTAAGGTCTGAGTGGTGTCCTGTGTTACATTTGCTAACTTTCTAGGCTTTATTTTTGCCTCTGGTTCAATGTTGCTGGGAGAGGCTCCAACATTCCCGTGACCCTGAACAACAATAAGTGTCTCGTCACAGCATCAAACTGATGGATTCAATTTCAGGCCAGGATTTTTGGTTTTGATTTTTTGGAATGAAGTGTTATAGTCAGATGTAAATATTTGATTGTCAGCAATGCATGTGATGGCAAAACTTGCTTCATTTTTTGGCATATTTTGTTTGTTTGTTTGGGTTTTTTTTTTGCATTTGTGAGAGTTAGGATGACCAGCAGCTGGACGATGCAATTAGCACAACATTAGGAAGCAATTAGAGGCATTCGTGGACACCGCAATCATTGAGGAATCAGGAAGGCCAAGAATCACTTTGTGTACTTTACTGCATGTGAATGCTGTGAATATTTAGTTCTCACTGGCACTTGTGTTGTTCAGCAACTGCTTAATCATCCCAAAAACAAATACACAAGAACTGCTGCAGCCCAGTGTGCCAAACACTCACTGCAGATATGCATGCACACATACACAAACGTCTTAGTCCATCTAAATGGTTTCAGTCTGTTACTCTGTCCTCCTTCTGTTCCATTAAAATGATAAGCCCATCACATCATTAACATAAATCAGCTCTTGGCTGGTTTAAATGCAAATACAAAAGACATATTTGGCAGAGCAACGCCGCTTATTAGATATTGTGAGCAACACTGCATCATTCGCCTTTGAGTTCATGAAAATTTCAACTAAAAGGACTTTTGTTGAAAGCATTATCATATTACCTTACACGGTGTGTGTGTGTGTGTGTGTTTAGGTGTGCACTGAGTTTTAAGGAGGGACAACAAACTGAAATGAAAGTTCTGGATCCTAAACTTTAGAGGATTTATGTTAGTACTCAGGAACTTTGGCAATTATTTTCTCACACTCTTCTCTCAACACAGGATTTATAATGCATCTATGTCAACAAATTTTGAATAATAAAGTCCAGTTTTTGCTTCCTGTGAGGATGCAGCCTGTGCATGACAGCAGAAAAACTACCCCGCCTGTCATTTCTGGTCAGCAAAGTTTGATTCAGGAGTTCCTGCTTCATTGTGTCTGGTCCTGGGTAGGTTCTGCGTGTTATTGTGGGAGCATCCTTCCACACAGGATCTGATACTTGTGACCTGCCTGGATGAGAAAATGGATTTACCCATCACTTCAAATATTTAAGCTACCGTTTCCAGTGTTTCACTGTATTTCAGAAATACAGAGAGAGGTTGCTTGTAAATGTACAGAATCATCACAGAGGTAATTTATATACATAACGTCAGGGTCTGCAGCCAGATAGTGTGTTTTCTATGCTGATTGGCTGACAACAGCATAGAGGAGCAAGCAAAACACTGCATTAATCGTCTTCTGTCCCATCCTTACTTTTTCTATTTGGCCAGTCAGGGTTTTAGACGCAACGATGCCCCCGGGTTGGTTGGCTGCTGTGTAGAGAAAGTTTGCCCCCTAATGGACACAGCTTGGCACTGCTTTTCAAAGTCTGTAGATTTTGCATAGCTCTGCAGGTCAGCAAATATAAACCAAATGTGTGAAAATAAAGTGATATGAAGTAATTGTTATAACCTCTTCTCTTTTGTTTTTAGGACCGGTGTCTGCATCATTTTCACATCATTATCATTGCCATCATCACTTGGAACGTGTGATGTGTGGCTACATGGAGGGTTTTCCTGTTCACTGACTGAGCAGGCTACAATACTGGACCTGCAGCCATGTCTGCCTGTAGCACCTTTACTGAGCATGTCTGGAAACCAGGGGAATGTAAGAACTGCTTTAAACCCAAGAGTCTGCACTGTCTGACTCAGAGTGTTGCAAAAAAGCCTCCTGAGCCGAGGCCTCCGAAAGTTCAGCAACAGAATCTACTTCCGGTTGCAGCCAAACCCGGCCATAGCATCACCATCAACTCCCAGAGGGCTGGTAGCGGCTCAGCGCGCTCTGGGCAGTTCCGTCCACCGGTAGCTAAAAAACCAACCATTGCTGTTAAGCCCACTATGATGCTACCCTGCTCTTCGGTGGAACTTGATGCAGATAGCAGCCTACAGCACCCGCCAAATGTGATAGAACAGAGCAAAGCATCGCCGTTCACAGCCTGGAATCGTAATGGAATGAACCAAAAGAGGTCAGAGGGGTCCAGCAACAACAATGAAGGAGACGCTTGCAGTGCGCACATTGAGAGTTTTGGGCAGCTTAGCCCGAGAACACCAAGTGGAAATAACAACAGCGGACTGACGGATGTTTTAAAGGAGATTGCTGGTTTAAGCCCTGGTCTGAGCCCTACACCTCTATCCAGTTCTAAGGATTTGTTTTGGGGACGGATCAGTTGTTCTTACCGACGGTCTCTGGAAAGAGGCCTTCCACCCTCGAGCTGCTTAGCCATGGGAAGCAACAGTAGTGGCGGCATTGCTCAGAAACGAGTGTCCCTTAGTGGTAGCAGTGAAATAATCAGCACAGAGGGAGGTCGTTTTTGCTACCCCGAGTTTTCCAGTGAAGATGAAGAGGACGAGGAGGATGAGGATGATGACACTGAAAGGGATGACGATGAACACGAAAGCTGGGATGAAAGTGATGAGGAGTTATTAGCCATGGAGATCCGCATGCGAGGACAACCACGATTTGCAAATTTCCGTGCTGCTACATTGTCTCCAGTGCCCTTTGCTGCAGGTAAAAAGTGGAATACCGTGCCACTCCGCAACCGCTCACTTCAGCGGATCTGTGCAGTAGACTATGACGATAGCTATGACGAAATCTTGAACGGATACCCTTCTATTAACTCCAGTGGTGTCCTTCCACCCTATGGGCCGCATGATTTACAAGGCAGTGGTTTCTTCTCAAATTCTGAGTCAACCACTTCTCCAGAATCCACTTCGTCGCTACCAGAAGACTCCCAAACAACTTCTAGTAATGGCAGCAGTGCCCCCTGTATTGTTCAGAATGGTGTTAGATCTCCTACAGCTTCTAAAGCACCTGTTTCCTGCACTTCTCCAAAAATAGAGCCAATCCACAGAGCACTGAGTTCACCCAAAGTAATCGAAACACACAAGGCTGTGCTGGCCATTAGATTAGATGATCAGGATGGCAGAGATGGTGTGCCATTGCCTCAAGCACTTCCAGGTCAACCAGTGACTATTAGTTTCAGTCCCACGGAGGAGCAAGCTAAACCATACCGCGTGGTAAATTTAGAAACATCTCTTATTTGTAAGCCTTACACTGTAGTGGATGTGTCTGCATCCATGGCCAATAAAGATGAAGCGATTTCAGATTCTACTCCAAAGACGGTAAATCTGTCAATACCCTCAAGCCCCACATCATCCTGTAGTACTTCTCTTGGACACCCCCTCAGTCCAATATCCCCCATGTCCTTGTCTTCTCCTGTGATGCCTGGATCACCAACATCTGTTGGTCTACCAGGTACTTCCCAGAAGAATTCTGGACACATACGGTACCAAGAGGTCTGGACCTCAAGCACAAGTCCCCGCCAAAAGATACCAAAAGGGGAATTTGGACTGAGAAGTCACCCTGGCCCCTCCAGCCCTATTCATCAATGCAGCCATAAGTCAGCTCCGACTTCTCCCATTGCTGGGCTGTCTTCTTCTCGTACTGTACCTGTGAAATCTCCCAATTTATCAGAGATCAAGTTCAACAGTTTCAATAATGCCGGAATGCCTCCTTTCCCAATAATTATTCGAGATGAGCCGGCTTACGCTCGCAGCTCCAAGAATGCTGTTAAGGTACCTATTGTCATCAACCCAAGTGCTTATGACAACCTAGCAGTTTACAAGAGTTTTTTGGGCCTCGGTGGGGAACTGCCCCAACCAAAAGGAGTAGGTAATAGAGTAGCTAGTCATACTTATGAAGAAATTGGATCTTCAGATAGTGTCCAGTCATCCTCCACGGAGATAACTGTCCCCGGTAAAGGCACACCAGAGATCACTTCTATTGAAGAGCCAAAATGTCCATCTGAATCGGTGTCAAAACCATCAGATTTGCAAACTAAAACCACTACAGATTCTAGAATAATTACTAGCACTGTCATCAGCTCCACAGACAGGGCACCCTCCCTTACCACGTCATCAAGTTCCCCTGCTGTTCTTGCCATCACTGCAAACCTTCAGAAAACAACCCCCCCTGCCAGCGCCGCCTCAAATGCTTGTGAGACGAGCGTGGAAGCAACTTGCGGTAAAGAAGAGTGCACCATTTCATCCGAGACAACGGTTAATCATAAGGAGGAGGCAAGTGCTGTGCTTTTCCAGATTGTGGCCTCTATCCAACCCCCTCATTCTCCTCCGGAGTCACCTTTTGAAAAAAGTCAAACCCTTGATTCTGAGGAGCTCTATGCCCTGCCACCTGACGCTGTGGTGGACAGTCTCCCCCGACCCAAGTCTCTTTTTTCTACCACTGACGGTTGTCTTTCCAAACCCAAAAAGGACACCCCTTCAAAGGTTTTGTCTAAATCTCAGAGTGCCTCAGCTGCTGTCCCACTCGCTAGCCCCAGATCAGAACCCAATGCCCCCTTCCCTCCTCCAAGATCTACATCTTCCCCTTACCACGCTGCCAACATTCTGCAGCGACATTTTGGGAACTGGACCAAGAGTTCTTTCTCCAATTCCCCTATGAGACCCAATGAAGTGAGTCCGGGCGGTGAGGGGAGACGTCTTTCAGCGGAGTCCTCCAAACCCAAACGCTGGATCTCCTTTAAGAGTTTTTTTCGTCGACGGAAAGATGAGGATGAGTCGAGAGAGAGGGCAGAGAAGGAGAAAGGCAAGCTGGTCGGCATTGATGGGACGGTCATTCATGTACTTCCTCCACCACCAATTCAACAGCAGCACTGGTTCACTGAGGCCAAACCAGAGGATCCCACTCAAAAGCCAACAATCATTTTCACCTACAAACCAGAAAGCACCACTGGAGATGAAGGAGAATTAAGAATAGAAGAATGTAGAGATAATGGACTACAGCAGGCTGATGACGCCAAAGGCTCCCAAACTGCAGGTCCAGGAGAAGCAGCTCCTTTACCTCCTGACTCTGAGCTCAACAGAACGGAATTCGGGTATGTACATTTTTAAATTCCCTTTATTGTAGCAGTGCGTGAAGCAAAGTGCTGGGAGAAGGGCTATCATTATGGTCTGAGTTAACTTGTATCTTTAACTATTTTAAAAGAATTATGATCTCAAACTGATATCTGACATTATTATGGTCTTCCTATATCAGAAGCCTCTCTTATCATCATGGCCATTTAATTTACCTCCAGCTTGACTTATTAAAGGTATCTGAAATACTTTTAGTTATTAATACTGTCTTGATTGTTATTACTGAAATGTGAAAAATCTCAATTCTTCACCATTTCTTTTAACAAACTTGTCATGAGGCTGGTCCCATTATGTCACTTTTTAGCTTCCCCGCCGTTGCTTTCATCACAAAGCTCCAGCTTAAGTCACCTTTGTTCCAGAAATAATTCCCTTTTCCTTCTTAAACAGATCTACATCAATTTCTACTTATATGATCTGTCTTGGACAAAGTGATGCTAAAATTGGGAACATTGAATTTGCTCTGTGCGAGTTTTTACCTCTGTCCTTTCAACTGGAAGAAGACTGTTGACAAAAGTAACTTATTTGCCCATTTCCCAATAACAATTCCCTAAAGGGGATTTTAACTCTGAAGACAAGTGGATGCAGTATTCTTTGTTATGTGCTTGATATATTTTAAATCATATAGAAAGAACATTAGAAAAACATCTTTTTTCTTTGTTCTTTTATCATATAGCAAAAAAAACCTTTTTTTTCTTCCTTTAGATTAAAGAAAAGGAAATTATAGATCAGATTTAATATGTAATTTAGGAATTATTTGATCTGAAAGAGTTTGATATGCAGATATTGACAGATTTGGACTGCCAGGATGAATAGTTCCCAAACAAAGCTTTATGAAAACATCCGTAATGCAACAGTGGCTAAGTAGACAATGTACTTTAACCTAATTTCTACTGAAATAATTCCCAAATAAAACAACTTGTAAGCAAATGTTGCTGAAGCCCATTACATATGAGCCGTCTATTCTTCTGCCTTTTATAGGACCTTGTGACACAAAATGTTTATGACTTGTGCATCCGTCAGTTATTAACTTTTAATTTCACTTGTCTGGCCGGTTCAGTGTTACTCCACACACTAACTCAGCTGTATAGAGGTCACTGGGTGGTATGTAAGAATGTGTGAGTTTGCAGGAAGAATGTCTACACGGAATGTAAATAGGTGCCTGACAGTGCTGCTCTTGAGCATGTTAGAAGTGTTAGAAATTCTGAGTAGAGCTGTAAGATGAATATAAGCAAGCGATTGTTTTTATGTTTTCAGTTTAATTTTGTTCTAAAAAATGAGTGATTCTTGTGAGCTGTAAAGCATTGCTCTGTATTATCCCCTATGGCAGCGCGGTAGAGGTTTTTAATCTTAAAATTAGAGAAGTATCCCAATCTAAGCATTGAAGGGGTTAACCCTGTAGGGTCTGTTTTTTCCTTAGAGAGCATCCATGTTTATTGGCCAACATGGGCGTGCTCTGCAGTGCTGGCAGGCACACGTTACCTTCGACAGGTATGAGGTTTCAGATAGTGAGGACGCTTTCAGTCCTGGAAGACACTTTTTGACCCGTCTCAGATGGTCAGTCTGCTGTATAGAGAATGTAATTTCAGTTTTGCCTCGTAAGTTTCCAGATGGGCAGCTGTGTGAGCCAAAACAGCGGGTAAGTGGGTTGTTAAAATGATTTCTTTTGTAAATAAATGCCAACGTGATTTAGGTGAACGTGCTACAGAAAGTTAGAGAGGATCGTGTTTGGGGATTATTGTATTTTTGTTTTGGACCTGTGATTGTTCATTTCCTGTGGCAGAGACGTGAGAAACTGAAATGCACAAAGGCCGTTTCATTCGGCCGGAACAAGTCAGATCTTGACATTGAATCTTGTAACTCCATTAAAGGTATTTATTGTGTCGAGGGCCTCACAAGCTGTATATCTACCCTGGAGGTTTAGGTTTTTGTGTGTGCTCTTCCATAAACTTCTTTGATTTATGTTTCCAGCCAGGCTGTGTATTTTTCTATAATATAACTGCCGTAAATATTTATGGAACAAAATCCCATGAAGTGACATCAAGACACAATAGGGAGAAAAAGAGGAAACTGCTGCAGCTAACATGTAGATGTGCGTCAGTAAATTTGAATTTAACTTGTAACTCATGGACTTTTTCTGTCATACTTTACTTTTTCTTTTCTAGTTGGCCCACAGCTCTGACAGCTCTTTCAAATCTGTCTTCTGCTGCCAAGTGGCTTAAAAAAAGGGGGGGAACCATGGTAACTCGGGTTTTATTGATCAACTCTTTTTAAAAGAGACACCGAGGGCTTATTGTCTGCAGAACTAGATCCTAAAGATGTCGGATCTGACGCTTTGCTCACACACTTTGCCCCAGGGTAAACGCAGACACTTTGGTATTTTCTGTCACCGTAAAAATATTGTAACTGTGTCCACAGTCCTTGCAGACATCACTATTGTCACTGCTTTCACATAAATTGTTAGTGTTTGCCGAGTTCTTTAACGATGGTAAATGTTGTTTTTCAGGCCCACAAACGTTCAGACCGATCCTGTGTGACTGCAGGAGATTTACTCATTATAGACGATGACTTTTCCTGTTATTACATATTAGTCATTAGCAA
Organism: Takifugu flavidus; assembly: GCF_003711565.1. NCBI lineage: Eukaryota > Metazoa > Chordata > Actinopteri > Tetraodontiformes > Tetraodontidae > Takifugu > Takifugu flavidus. The sequence goes on from NC_079532.1 coordinate 5,680,275, forward strand.
ATGACTGACTTACACATTACTGCCAACTAGCCCCACCCCACCAAAAGCTGCTTTCTGAACTTTAGGTGACCTATTTTTTTTATTTAACATTGCTCCAGCCAAGGTCTTGACACGTCTGTGTGAAAATGTATGTCCACCTGTGCAAGCAGAAGGTAGAAGAAATGTAGCTGGCTAAAACTTAAGAAAGTATGAGATAATTCCTATGAATTCAAAGTAATCCTTGACCAAATATGACATGTCAGTAGAGGCATTTGTTTTAATGACGCATATAGGCCACATCTTGTTGTAATTTCACTGCAGACGTATGTGGCAGTTTACCAGTGAAACATTTCCAGGGATGAGTTACAGTCTGACAGGACTCTTCATAACATCTCAGGGGGCTGTGCACTTTGATTTCAGTCATTGTGTAATCCCACCGGCGGTAACGCAACCATTATAAGTCATATGGCCCAGATTCCCAGTATGAGCACATTATGAAGCATACCGTTTCCTGTTGTGAGGAGAAACATTTTGCATTTGTCAACTGGTTGCGGAGTTATTACAGAGAGATAATATCCAACAGACAGCTGCCATAAATTAGACAAGGGTGATATTTAGTGCTTACTAACAAAGCATGTAGCAAGTTTGCCAAATTTAATGTGGTAGACTAATGACATTCTAGCTGCTCTTTTAATGTTTTACTATTATGACAGAGGCATCTACTACACACATTGTGAAATTATATGCCTGCTGTTTCTGCCTTCCTTCAGGCAAGGCTTAATGGGTTGTATGTGATAGAAACGAGACTTCGGAATCCAGCGCGGGGCAGGCGTGTCTGCTCTGTCATTACATCATAGGAAGAAAGAAGTGAATGATTGATGTGCCAGACAGTCATTTAACAACATCAAAACATTTGCGAGCTTGTGATTTGTTCCTGTTCTGTAATTTCAGACGTAGTTCCTACTAATAGAAATATTGAACAAAGACAGACTGAAGCCTTTATCAACTTCTGTTGAGCCTGGAATTATCAGGCAGTTCTAAAATGTGATGTTTCTGACAGAACTTTTAACAGAAGATAACTAAATTAAAATGACTATGAGGAAGTGTTCCACATTTTCATCCCTATGTTGGTCTCATCTCCAGCCAGGTACCAGTCAAGGCCAGTAACACCAGGGACCGGGAGCTGCCCAGCACTGCCTCTGTGTCTGCCAAAGTGAATTTGGGCCTGCTGCTCAGGGAGGTAGGGGTAGATCATGCCAACCAGGGTGCCACTCAAGCCCCTGCCAGTGAGGGCAGTGTCTGCCTTGGAGATCCAGAGGAAGATGACAATCCATCCCATCACTCCCATTCTACAGCCTCCAGCCAGTGTAGTGCCACATACAGCAACCTGGGTAAGAAAGACTCATGTTACTGCCCGTTCAGTTCATCCTGTATCTCCAGCAGTCAGCTGGAGCCTTCACTTGTAGTTAATGGCTGAAATGTTGCTGATAAAAATAAAATGAGAGAGTCTCCATTAGGCACAAGGGTGCACACAGGGTGCTACACACAGAGACGTTTATCATGGCATCAGTTTGTAGGTGAAATACCATCTCCTGCAGCACAGGCTGCTTTCATCCAGTTAGTACTGTGCTCACTCCTTTTTGTTATAATTCGCATGCCCTCAGCAAAAACACTCAGTGCTGTATGCACACTCTTGTGTGTTAATCAGAGCATCAACAGTAGGAGGCAGAGCACTCTCTGTCTCACTCACAGAACTCAGTGCTGGAGTGCTGAGCCTGCCTGTTGGCACCAGCAGCTCTGCACCACGATGGTCACAGCGAGAAATATTTAACGCTGCTGCAGCTGGTGTTGTGCGTTTACTGAGAAAATTAATGCAAAGCTGAGGTAGGTTTCTCTAATCTTCTCATCTCTTAGCATTATTTGGGGTTTGGGTATTTTTTTGTTGTCATTTCTTTCTCATCTTTTCAACTCTTGGTCTTTGTCCTTTTTCATCTCAATCTGCATTTCTTCATTCTACCCACTTCTTCTTTGTTGTATACATGCAAAATACAACTGCACAGTGTCGGCCTGTAGGGAGCATTTGCCCTCTTTACAAATCAAATTACAAAGAGTAATGGTCTCTAAAGCTGAGCATACTTGTTCCTGCCTTCCCAGACGTTTCTCTCCTTTGTAAGCATCCTTATTGCCAAAAAAGGGGATCTGTCTTTACTAAAGAATGTTTTTGCAGGATATTTTTCTGTGCTTGTTTGTTTTCATTTGCTTTTTATGTGTTTTGCTGACAGTATGTCTGTCTGTAAGAGAGAGGTCAGGAATGATGGAATCAGATGGAATTAGAAAGTTTTTTTTGGTATATGCTGGTGAGACTACATCAAAAATATGCAGATTCATCATTTATTTATTTGGATTTTTAATAATGTGTCTATGCAGTGACCTTCATAAAGATCTATTCTTATGTAATTTGGTCACAGCAACATTGCTGCAATAAAAAAGCCCCTTTGGACTGGAAGATGGAGACGGTTGTTGTCCGGGATGGATTATTGCTGACTGCTGAGCACATTAAATACACCCGTTCTAGAGAGGATTACCAAGACTCATTTACTTTATCCTCACTGCTCTTTCTTAAGACTTCTGCTGCCTAGACATTATGGCAGTGTGAGAGCAAAGGCAGAGAGATGCTCATGGAATCATTTTCTCTGGTTAATATTTACGCTGTGTTAAAAGGTTCGATCGGGTTCTTTATGTGAAAGACTACGGGGGGGAAATCCATTTGTAAAATTCACAGTGTTGAGAATTGTAGTGTCTCTACTGTCCCTTTAAGCAACACTGCAAACAGAACCTGCAGATTTAGCCGAGCAACAGAGACCCTTGTGCCAATCCTTGTGCCTACTCTCTACAGTACATCTGAATATCTATAGGCTCCATTTAAGCAAAAGTAGCCTCATAAAATATTCCACTGCAGATTATTGTAGCCCCTTTACTTTGGTTAATTAATTGAATGCAGTACTGTCACATTGCATTTTTAAAATCTTGTTACGACACATACACACACACAACTGTACTCATAATGGTACACTTTCTGTTTCACAGGGCAATCGAGGGCCAACATGATCCCACTGAAGCAGCCACGGAACTTTAAAGCATCTAACGACACCTTGGCCTCCATTGATCTGGACCATTCTGTTGCTAAGCTGACACCACCACCGCCCTTGCCAAAGAAAGCCGTGCCTCGCTCCAGCACTGAACCCAGCATCGTAGGCAAAGAACCAGGCCAGGGAGTTCTGAGACCTCGAGCCGAGGCTAAGCCTGGTGGCACCAACCTGAGCGTGGCCAACCCACTTTACGAGCTGGACTCCAACTGGGAGACGGCCAGTCAGAGCTCCTCTCTAAGCTCAGAGCACCATCGCGCTCACGACCATGAAAGTGGTGATTCACTGGAGAGGCCTTTACCTGCCACAGCTGCCAGTAAAAGTCGAACGGCTAACAGCATGTCCTCGCTGGGTCCCCAGGCTTCCGCTGGTGCACCCAGTGCAACCAGTAGCAGAGAGAAGAGAGTTTATCCAAGTACAGAATCTTTGAATAGGCGAGGTCGGACAGCACACAGTGGCTCCAAAACACAGAGACCTGCTCTGTATAAGGGGTTGGATAGCTGGGATGAAGTGGTGGGAAGGATCCGGGGGCTCCACACAGATACACTGCGGAAATTGGCAGCAAAATGCGAAGACCGTTTCATGGCTGGGCAGAAAGGTCTCTTGAGATTTGGCACCGACAGCTGGTCTCACTTCAGACTGACCACTGGGAAACCCTGCTGTGAGGCAGGAGATGCTGTATACTACACTGCCTCGTATGCCAAAGACCCACTGGTCAACTATGCCATCAAGGTAAGACGCGAGATCTGAATGGAAAATTGTATCTTTATCTGCAGATTTTAAAATAATAAACTGCTCAGCGATAAAGTGTTGAAAAGTACAGAGGCTGTCATTTTTGTCCCAGCAATCGTACCACCAGTATAATTAGATAATAACCCAGTTAATAACCCCTTAACTTTATGTGTTGTACAAGAATTATATTGCAGCAACATGAGACCGCTAAGTCAGGCAGCTCCCTGTCAGACTGTGACAGTTTCCACAGTTGAAGTTAACTGATGTTTCACCTGAACTCATTACTTTCTCCAGTGTTGTGACCCCATTTCCCATTTTTTGTCTCAGTCACCCACTGGCTGTTTACCGCCATCTAGTGGCCTGAAAAGTGTTACATCTGTAACCACTGTCACATTATTTCTAAGATTTTTGTATAAAAACATGTTGTTTTGAACACACAGTGTACAATTTTGGGATTAACAAGGAATTTGCCTCCCACATTTATTATTTTTCCTTTAAAGCTAAAGCTAGTCTAATTTCTGCCCTCTTCAGATCTGCCGCAGTAAAGTCAAAGAGACCCAGCAGCAGTTTTTCCACAGCCTGGCAGTGAGACAAAGTCTTCCCGTTCACTTCAACATCCAACAAGACTGTGGGCACTTTCTGGCTGATGTTCCTACGTGCCTGCTTCCTTGGGAAGAAGAAGAAGAGGAGGAGGCAGAGGAGCAAGAACCCCAGGAAGAAGATGAAGAGGAAAACGTAAAAGGCCTCAAAGGGAAAGAGTTAAAGACTGAAGCCAATAGGAAATTGGAAGAAACGCCCACTGCAGGTGACATCAACACATCTGGACATTTAAAGAGCCGAGTGGTGGTCATCACACGCGAGGTGCCCTTTCAGACGGTGGCTGACTTTGTCCATGAAGGTGTGGCCCGGCACGCTCAGAACCCAGAGCTGTATGAGCGCCAGGTGTGCCTCCTGCTCCTGCAGCTCTGTTCTGGCCTGGAGCACATGAAACCCTATCACGTGACGCACTGTGACTTGCGTATGGAGAACCTGCTGCTGGTCCACTCTCAGCCCAGCAACCCCTCTAGCCCGGACCTTCTGGAGCCCAATAACAACAGCAGTGGAGCTGGTTCCGCAGGAACCTGCGCCAGTTTCATCGCTGCTGCCTCTAACGCCACCTGTCCCGCCCGCCTCATCATCAGTAATTTCTCCCAGGCCAAACAGAAGAGCGCGCTGATGACTGCCGACCCCGGAACACTACGCAACCAGGCCCGACTTGCACCTGAAATCGTCACGGCGACCCAATATCGAAAGTGCGATGAGTTTCAGACCGGGATTCTCATCTACGAAATGTTGCACCGGCTCAACCCATTTGAAGAGACACCAGAGTTAAAGGAGAGGGAGTACACGTGGGCAGACCTGCCGCTGTTGCCTGTCAGGTCACTCTACTCACAAGGGCTGCAGCAGCTGGCCCGACTGCTCCTCACAGTCAACCCATCTGAAAGAATCCGCATGTCCGAGGCCCGGGCCTGCCTGCAGTGCTTGCTCTGGGGCCCTCGTGAGGACCTGTTCCAGGCGCTGGGCTGCAGCAGCACAGGCCCCATCTCAGGCTCCACCGCCAGCCACCGCGAGGCCACCCTCCAGAACTGGCTGGACTTGAAGCGGACGCTGATGATGATCAAGTTCGCAGAGCGCTCCCTGGACACGGCCTGCGGCGTGAGCCTGGAGGACTGGCTGTGTTGCCAGTATCTGGCGTTCGCCACCACCGACACCCTGAGCCGGGTGGTGCACATCCTGCAGCAGCCCCACCCTCAGCCCCACAGCCTGAGCCAGGCAGCACAGCACCAAACTCACGCACACTCCACCTGACAGTCGCAGCCGCTCTGACTTTCTCCACTCGGCTGTTTCTATGGCAACAGTTCCTACTTCCTCCGTCTGGTCCTTCTGCCGGCGCTAATGTGTGATGTGATCTAATTGTCAGCTTTGTTGTTGCAGTCACAGTTCTCACCTCGATCTAAACTGTTGTTTGTGCAGTGGCTGTGTGTTCTTCTTCATGGTGAAATCCGTCTGCAGTGTGACAGGCTGTCGTCCCAGCCAGGATACAGGATTCCAACGTGGTCAGCTACGTCAGGGTGGATGCCATTGTTACTCAGTGTTTTTTCATAGAAACTAAGAAAACCTGAAACGTTGTGAGGTTTTCCACCTATTTTGTCATGCCACTGAAGTTCTCTGAATCTGTTACAACACACAAAACCCGTGAGGGATTTTTTGTTTATCAAATTGTGAATAGATGCAGAGGGAATTAGGTCAACCTGTCTTTAAGGTTTATTTAACTAAGGAAATTTTAAGAGTTGGCTAACATTTATCCATTCATGCATATATTGTATTTGATACAAAACCTTTTAAAGTTGAAATTGGGACTCAAAGTGAAATAAAGGGATACAGTTATTAAGCTTTTGTATTCATGTATCCCTGAAAGTCACCCCAGATCTGAAGTAGTATGAATATTTTTCCACTTAAACCAAAGATCAACATTTTAACAAAACGATTCTTCTTTCTAGTCCCCAGATTTGCACATTAACGGATGTTTGACCTTAAAATGTTGTGTCAGAACAAATGCAACACTTGTGCCCAGGGCTTCAACGTGGGGTTTGAACACTATGCTTCTTTTGTCTGTGTAGTTTTAAGAGTTTTAAAGATGAGGTAGGATCCATCAGCCCTGACCAGGCTTGACTTCTTGTTGGAGCATGTGCAATTCTAATCTTTGCTAACTTCCTTTGGAAGGTTACAGCTTCTACGATACGCAGCCTTATACAAGTCCTGTTTGTTTTCATGAGTTTGGTGGCACATATACTAATTCTTGTACATTAATTCCTGCTATTTAAGAATCGGACTCGTAGGCATGGATGGGAGAACTGGGAAGTTTCAGGGACTGCCACAGAGTTCTTTGGCTGTTTTGTTGTTCCCGTCAAGTCATTTTGGGACAGTTTTGCGGCACGGACAGCATTTGCACATTTGTTCTGAGCGTTGGTACTCTGGTGGAGAAGACGCGGCGGAGACTGACTGGTCCTGCGGTTAATGGGAGCCTGGTTGGTGATCTTGTGCGTGGGATGCAAGTGTGCCTCCTCAACCTGCCCCCCTCCACCTTCTTTCATGACTGAGCTCTGACAATAACAATCCCCTGTTAAACTGTCATTTTCAAGCTTTATTTTGGGACTTTTCTTTTGATCCAACCAGTGTAAAAGCATCTGAAGCTGAGAACCCAGCAGCACTCTGATGGCTGCATCTTTCCCTCCGGGGCGACGGTTTCAAACTGACACTACAGTAAAGCTTTCAGGAGTTTGGCTCATCTCACTCCAGTAAATATTCCTCTTCCAATCAACACTGCAGCGACTCAACTTGTCACTTTGTGGGGGGGCGCTTTGGGGCTCAGGATCCTGTGATTGCTTCAGTGCAGATGTTCAGTACAAGACTTAATGGGCCACGGAGAAAAAATGAGATAAAGCAAGTGTGAGTTTGTTTCTGCGTTAAAAAGGGTTTGTGTACTGAGGAGTGTGTGTCGACGCCGCTGGTGGCTGTCATTGTGTCAAGAGATTGAAACCTCCATACGTATAACGCTATATTTGAAATATAACCTATTTTAATCTGCACACTATTTTGTCCGCTGTAGAGCACCTGTATTTCTGAGAGATTTTAAACATCATGTATTCATTTTTAAAGCTGTACTTGACGTTCTTCGTCCTTGGGGGAGAAAGGGGTGAGTAGTTTATCACTGTCCAAGGCCAAGACTAAAGATCACGTTCTCTTCAAACCACATGATAAAAAGCATCAATATACAGAACAACGTCTGTTTTCTTTTACCCGCCTGGTCAGCTTATCCGGAGACGAACCACTCTGAAAAGAACCTGCAGGATTCTGCACGGTTAGAACATCTGTCAGTTGAGTGGCCGACAGTGAATATCGTTTATTTTCTCTCTTTGCTTTTCACAATGTTAACTGCCACTGAATGGGGGAGGGGGGGAGGGGGGGGGGGGGGGTGAGGAAAACCTCTATTACTTTATATGAATATGTGTACAGTATGTGTCCTGGCCTGCCACAGTTTATTGTTGATCAATTTATCCAACTGTAACAGAACAATAAATATATGTTTTTATAAATACACAGGTTGTTCAGTTAGTGTGTATGATTTTACAGCTCATGAAAGGAAATATCGCACTGTTATTAATATTAACTAGTAGTTCAAGACACTTTTTTTATGCAGAGGTTGAATCTTAGATCCTCTGGAAGATCAGACCTGTGAGATGCCCAATGAAATTCAATAAGTGTCCCGGCCGACGGTGTGTTTAAGGTGCAGTTCTGTGAATTTTGCGTGGTGGACCTTAAGTTACTCAGCAGTACCCGTTTCCTCCAACAGGGGGAGACACCCTAAATGAAATGCGTAGAGCTGAAGCTGCTCCATAGTTTAATGAATGACTGCTGTTTTTAGGACGTGCCCAAAGGTTGAAGTAATGGGCATGAACAGTTTTGGAGGGTGCATATTCGTCTCCAGCTCGATTTTCTTGCTCTACCAGGTCTTGGAAACCCCCACAGTGTTATGATCAGATCAGCTGGTGTACATTTTCATCACCAAATCTGTTTTCATTAATAACCCAACCTTAGTATTTGGTGCATATTAAGTGTAAAACAATCAGGTTTAAAATCAGTTTATTGTCTGCCTGTTCCCAATTGCCCACCCTCAAAGTGATGATGAGAATTGTCCGTGGTCATCTGTGGATGTGGCCTGACGACGCCCCAGTAGGTTTATTACCTGTTCAATGGGTTATTACTTAATCAATTAGGAAATTGGATGAGGTCAAGCTACTCCAGGGTATTCCCGAGTAGGCAACGGCTGCCTAATAATATCAGCTGTGAGATAAACCTGGGGGGGGGATTGATATTTACTTTAACAATCAAACGGTCTTGATGGAGGAGGTGGTTACCATGGTTTCATGAAGAATAAATAATCATATTGATCGGGCTTTGTGTGATGTCCAGAGCCATGCAGGGGTCGTTGACTTTAATTTGGTTCTCCTGATGAGAGGACAGTCGTTTTGCACCCACCTCCAGGACAGACGCTTGTGTAATTTCACACTGACTCATCACAGAGCCGATGGAGCGATGGATTTTTATTTAAAACTTATACATTCGCTTAGTTTCACTTCTATTAAATAATGAGGTTTTCTATATAATGAGATATAAATGAATATTCTGATTTAGGAGGTTCAACCTGACCTAATGGGTGGAGACACTTATGTGAGCCCTGTTGCGTAACACCAGTGTGTGTGTGTGTGTGTGTGTGTGTGTGTGTGTGTGTGTGTGTTGGGGGGAGGGGGGTTCTTATTGGTGATGGGACCGGTGGTGGAAGTTTCTCCGAGGGGGGCTCCCATCTCCCGTCCTCTGGTGCTCGGTGTAGCCGACACAGAGACGCCTCTAGCGCAGCTTTCCCAACGCAGTCTCCGAGCGTGAGAAACCCTCCTCCTCTTCCTCCCCCCTGCCCTCTTCATCCTCTTCCACCCTCCCTCTAGCTGTCGGTTGCGCTGAAACGGGAGGAGTGTGATCGCGGCTCCCCTCCCTCCTCCAGCACCACATCCTCCTCCCGGGACACAGGCAGCGGACCGGCACCGGTGCCATTGGATGGAGAGAAGCGCCTGAAGAAGGGAGAGCGGCGGAGTTGCTCTCTACCCTCCTCCTCCTCCCTCTATCCTTTACTGCACCAAAAGAAAACTCGGGGTAAGAAATGCGTGCTCTCTCGGGCCATTCGCGCATCCGCCGCTGCGCTCCCGCACTTCCCCGGTGCGCATCCCGCAGAACGCCAGTTGCATGCGTCCTTTTCTTCCTCCCGCTGCTGTTAATTTCCCGCTGATGGATTAGCTGACGGGATGTCGCGGTATTTACTTCCACTCAGACGACCCAGAAGCTGAATGGCGTAGCCGGGAGCTGGTGTATATCTGCGGGAGCGAATTGATGCTCCGTGCGGCATTCAGGGACCTCAGGTGTTCCAAAAAGCGCTGTCAGTCCCGCTGAACTCCAGTTGAGATCTGTGGCACTTGGCGCAGCTTTGAGAGGCAGCTGTAATAACGTGGTCTCACAATGGACTTTACTACTGCTGATGAAGAGTCCTGCTGCTCCATCATTTTCATGGATGCAACACTGTAAAAGTGACAACTGATACCTGACAAATTGCGTTTAATGTCTGTTGGAAAACCAAAAAAGGATGGCAGAACTGGAAATAGAAGAGGGGAAAAGATACAGCAGGATGCTTGTTAGTTTTGAACAGCTTGACTAAAGATATGGAAGATTAAAACTCTGGGGGTTCATTATTATGGGAATGTTTTTGTGTTTCCAGTGAGTGTAACTAAAGTTTGCCTTTATTCCATTATCCAGGGAGCCTCCCACTGTGATGCGTTTCACATCAGTCTTTAATTCCATTTTAAAAAGTTGTGATTAGCCAAAAAGGCGTTTCGTGCCAGTTAGCTGTAATATAGACGATGTGTGGGAGGCGAGCTTCTGCATTACTGAAATAGATCCACGAGATGAGCGTTCAGCTGACTGGCAACGAGCGTTTTTGGGTTGGTTGTGTTAAACTTAAATACCGAGAAGAAAAACTCAATCTTGGTAATGTGAGCTCATGCTCAGAATCAGCAAGTGCACTGATGCTGGAGGTGAAGTAGTGTGTGTGTGTGTGTGTGTGTGTGTGTGTGTGTGTGTGTGTGTGTGTGTGTGTGTGTGTGTGTGTGTGTGTGTGTGTGTGTGTGTGTGTGTTGGCCACTGGAACTCTTGTCTTCTCCTCGCTGGACTGAAATTACAATCTCCACAGAACTGAATTCCTCCACCAGCACATGCAATCACCTCAGTCATTCATGCACCACCCTCTTGCTGTCATGGGCTTCCCCTACACACACACACACACTCTCTCTCTCTCTCACTCTCCCCGTGTCCCCCTGGAATTTCTAGGAAGAAAAGCACTGCGACATTAATAAAAATGTGCCCTTCCTCCGAGTGAGAGTTGGAACTGTCCCATTCCCACTAAAACCTGAAATTATGACGGCCAACTGCTGCAGGAGGGCCCAGATTTATATCTGATGCCTGTAGACGGAGCAGTTGGCTGACAAATGTGGCTCACGCTCGGAGCTCCAGGAGAACACAGCTGGCGGCAGGGAAGGGGGGGGGGGGGGTACTCATAAAATAAAGGTTAATCATATTTATGAGAATGGGACTCTTAAAGTCATCAGATTCAAGCAGGCAGCGTGTGTCTCTGGTGTCCCTGGTTTTCTATCAATTCTAAATTCTAGTTCTGTCTAGAACTTAATTCAGATTTTTTTTTAAATGTATTTTCTCCACACAAGAATACTGATGGGTTTAATCAAACCTTACCAGATTTTCATGCCTTTATTGTAGCCTGCCACCAGGGGGCGATAAGAGCTGTTTTGGGGGCTGCTGAGACGCAGACGTGACAGTTACCATTAAAATCAGTGCGGAAGATGCAAAATGGTTTCCAGGCTGGGTGGTGAGAGGTCACGTGGGCCAACATCGCGGAGGAACACGGATGAGAATACGGATGAGTCATCCAACAGTTTTCCATCGCACAACACCTCCAGAGAGATCACCATGACAGCGGCAGACGAGTCGAAACGGGCTGAAAATGCCATAAATGTTTCTGGCGCCTCGGGGCTTTGTGTTCATTGTTATGGTTTGGGGTTTGGATTCCTGAAAGGTTTCGCTGTTATTGTCGTATTTCAAGTATACAATAAGGCAACGATCATGAAAGTCATCCCAGAGAGCTAAACTTTACCCAGTTTGCTATATATTCCATATAGAAAGCCTGAAATGCCACTAAGGTCTTTATTCAGGGACAATATCTGCTCTTTGTTCTTATATAATGCTTAATTTTTATCTACAGATATCTGCATTGATGGTGTATTATTGTACAGCTGTTACAAGTGTGTTTGACTCACAGGAATAGCTTCCCTCAAGAAAGAGTCAAATCTGTAGCTTCATCTTGAACTTCTGCAATTTTTCTGTGGAAAGTGCAGTAAGCAGGCCTGCAAAGTGGCACATCAGCTGTGAGTTTCTGTCCAAAAACATCTTCAGCGTTGGCTGATCAATAAATCTGATTCCCCGACTCAAACTGCCGATGCCTCAATTTTGGCTTCCGCACGCATTTACACTCACGAGGGAACCTTTTTATGAAAAATGTAGTTGGATCTGGCGAATGTTTTACGATGCAGAATAACTGTCAGTGTGAGGAACCAAAAAGAGACCCAGTCAACACCTTGTTTAACTGCCCTCTGGTTGTACTGGGATAAACCCACAGCCCTGAGCGGGGCATATGTCCATCATTAAATGGGCCCGGTCGCACAGACGGCTGTTCCACCTGTGGGTAGAGGTCAGGTTTAGAGTGTTGTCAGAGCTCTCTGCTGCAACGCTGACATTTCAAAGCCCCGTTTGCTGCAGCTTTTATTTATTCATGCAAGAAGAAGAGACGTTTAATCGGGAAAGCATGAAGAAGTGTCGTGAGTAAAAGGGCAAAAACGCTGCTCGGGGTTACAGCGTTTCACTGAGTGCAGCGAGAAGGCAGTTAATCAGATTAAAAGTAAAGTTGATTGATCAGATATCAGCAGAGCGAGTGAGAAAGCCTCACAGCAGACAGGTTTGCCGTCCCTCCCCCCCTTTTTTCTTCCCCAGCGGCTTTTTCTTTCCCTCTCAGAAGAAGGCAACCTTGGAATTTTCCCTCCCTCCTTACTCTCTCCACCGCTTCACTATTGTTCTCTGTAATTTCTCTCTCTCTGCCGGTGTGTGTAGATCAGAATCCCAGTTTGCTCCTGAAGTTAAGAAACGCTAAGATTCTTGCATCCTTCAACCAAAGCCAGAGAATTTAATATTGAATATAAGCCAAAAAGGCATCGCTGCTCATGTCTGACTTCCTCCAGTTGGCTGGAAGCTACTGTTCAAATACATGAATATTTATAGGAGCATTCAAGATCATCACAGTCGGTTCTACAAGCCGAGGTGGCAAAACTCATTTCATGCTTATCTCATCTGGGAAGATGTCTTCCGTCTGTGCAGTGAGGGAAAACAGTCCTTTTAGGCTCGGTGAGGAACGTTGCCAGACACGGAATCCCAGCATGACTGATTCATGGAGTTATCACATCAGCAGATAAGCTGGAATAAATTTGTTGTCTTTCCCTTCACGGCCACGTGTTAAAGAGCTGTCAGACTGAAGAACGTCTTCAATCTGGAGGGAAGTGAATCGCTGACTCACGGAGACCACGCATCCGGGCTGAAGCCCCGATAACGAAACACTACTGAGCTGCATCCTGATTCAGGTGGTCTTCAGCTGAAGGTTCTGAAGGTGGTGAGCAAGAGTGACCCTAAACTGCCTAAACTGCAGGCTTAATAAAGTCTTACCAAGCCCCCCTCCATTTTCTGAAACAAAGTGAAGCTTGTACAAACTAGCTAAAGACAACCAACAGGTTCCACCAATCAGTGTTCTTCATTCCCTGGAGTCTGACCTGCTTCCAATAGACCCTGTTTAAGGGAAAGTTTGATAATTGCTGTCAAAATGGGCCATTTTTTTTCCAAACAAGGAAAAAATGTCCTGTGTGGGAAAAGAGGTGGATCTAATCTTGGTGGCCCTTGTGCGCACTACTTTACAATAATTTGAGGCTTGAAGAGTTTAATTGATGCTAATGAATGAACCCAAACACCTCCCCCAGACAACACGTTCAGAGCTCCTTTTGTGCCTCTTTGTTTTCTTCATCTATTTAAAGCTTCACAGCCTGGTTGTACTTGGAGCATCCTTCTGCATCCAGCACCCACGCTGCCTCATTGTTATCCCCCCCTTGTTAAAACCTCCCCTCGCCTCCCTCAGGTGCTCCAGTCACGCGCAACGTGTCGGCAGCCGGGTTAAACCGATCGCGTCCACGGCCCGGCCGCGCCGGAGGGCCGTGTCTGCCGGTTTGCTCCGTCCCAGAGATTCCCCGAGCTTTGCTAATGGAACATCAGCAGCTGTCAGTGGGCCCCGCACTGCGTCAGCCGCTTTAATTGGCCCGCATGGCTGTGGTCTGCAAAAACGCTCAGCAGAATTGAGTGAACAACCCCCCCAACAAACCCCCCCTGCAGCATTTCTCTATATCATTAGTGTAATGCTCCCGTTTCCTCCGAGCCATGAGATATGGGAAGATTCCAGCAGGCGGGGGAGGAGGGGAAGTTAGGTGGAGGAATGAGTCACACACCAGTGCCCATCCTTTCTTTTTCTTTTTGAAGTTTGCGGAGGAAGAGGTTCACGGAAAAATAATCCCATCTTTTATGAAACAGCCTCAGGTGTCTTTTTGTTGTTGTTGTTTTTAAAATCAATCTATAGATTTCTTACTGTAAAGCAAATAAAGGCAAAATATGAAGGAAGGTTGTCTAAGGGTAGAAGCACTTAGTTCTGAGAAACCTCACGACAGGGAGGTATTAAATCAAACAGCATGTGACGGTTATAACAGCATGTGACGGTTATAACAGCATGTGGCGGTTATAACAGCATGTGACGGTTATAACAGCATGTGACGGTTATAACAGCATGTGGCGGTTATAACAGCATGTGACGGTTATAACAGCATGTGACGGTTATAACTGTTTTCCTCTATATTTGGGAGCGGCTGCAGCATCTGTCAGCTCTTGGGTCACACTCTGGCTGACCCGCGTTTGTTTGTCATCCAATTACTGGACAGATTTCTATATAACCTGCTGCAGGTCTCTGGGCACAGCCAGAGCTTCGTTTGGCACCGATGTGGAAGGGGAATTGTGGTTTGAGCTGCAGTTATGGGTAAAAAGAAAAATAAAGCTGCCATGTTTGGGGGAAGTAAGATGGTTTTTACAGCAGAACCCTCCTGTGATTAACGTGTTTTCTTTGCTCGGACCTTGTCACACGGCCGGGCTGCCCTGGCGTGAGATTTGCAGGACGAATCTCGTGCACTCCACCAATGATATTGTCTGGTAACAGTTTTATCTCCCACTTTTTCTTTGTGTTTTGTATGTCTGACAACAGAAAGGAGACCCAACTTGAACAGATCACCCTGTGAATGTTTGTCTGCAGGCTGGCTGCAGCACCATGTCCTCGCCTCAAAGTGGGGATATATCGGGCTACCATCTGAGCGGTGAGTGCTTCATCACGCTCCTTTAAAGTTTGCTTTAACACATTTTTAAATTCAGCAGGACGTGTGTGTGTGTGTGTGTGTGTGTGTGTGTGTGTGTGTGTGTGTGTGTGTGTGTGTGTGTCCTCGAGTCTATTTCTCAGGAAACGCTCGAGCTTTAGAGCACCTCTGAACACCATCAGGGTTAGAGAACATTTGAAGTTGGCCTATAATTGGGGCATTATTTGCGTTAGGAGGAGGCTGTCAAAACCTTCCCCCGCAACGTATTCATCAAGTGTAAACCACCTCTGGCACGGGCTCAGTCTCTCTCTGCAGTGCAACATCAGATGCTCTGAGTGGATTTTTATTACAAACTGATTTCCTCTAGTTTTTATGCATCCCGAAGCCTCCCGGTCGCTCCGCTGCAGGCTGCTGATCGATGTACAGTAGCTGGCTGACTCGCTTATGGATTGTAAAACCAAAAATCATACCGGCCTCTAAATAAAGCAAAAACTCCGGTTTCTCTCGGACATCGATGACTAAAAATTGAGTTACGAGACCAAAACTCTGTCCGGTTGTTGAAAGTGGTGTGATGTGTGCTCGCTGCAGTGGTGCGGAACCCACCTGGCTGGGAGGTCGGCATCTACCTGGCAGGTTTCTTTGTGCTGCTGGCCGTGGCGGGGCTCAACATCTGGAAGCTGTGGAAATCTGGAACGTTCCCCACGCCGTCCCCATTCCCCAACTTTGACTATCGCTACCTACAAGAAAAATATGGGACTTCCTTCTCAGAAGTCAGACAGAAGGTATCAGCAGCTGCTGTTTTTATTCTTCCTGTAATTTCTTGGCGAGGGCACGGTTGACCTTTGACCCTCTTTCCCGAAGCGAGTCGCTGCCAACAACCATCGGCGAACCTCCGCCACGTCCAGCCGCAAGCCGAGCCTGGCCCTGTGCGACACTCCGGACGCTTTCAGGGACCTGGGTCACCTGGAGCTGATGAGCAGGGAGCTGGACCCCACCGGGATGGCTCAGCTTAACCGCTCTATTTCCACCGACTCGCTCAGCTCAATCTCCTCCATCGCCAACAATTTCGGCCACGACTTCACGGTGGGCCAGCTGGAGGTCACCCTGGAGTTCGAGCCGTCCCGACACCCCAACCAGGGGACAGGACTGCTCCACATGACTCTGCACCAGGGCAAAGACCTGCTGGAAAAGGAGGAGGGAGACTTTCCCGGCTGCTTCATTAGAGTTTCCCTGGGGCCCGAAGAGATCAATATAGGAGTCACGAGGGTAAGGAAACGGCTCTCCTCTCCTGTTGTCCCAACATGCATCTGGAATCGTGTTGTTGATCCTTCATTTTGGGGGTGGATAAAGTCCAGCTGCAGGCAACAGCCACAACCGTGAGCAGACACGCTGTAGTTAGGATCACATGGAAATATGGCGATGCCACAGATGTAGAAATGTCTTAATTAATCATTGTCATTTTTGGTGAAAGAGCTGCTCGGAGGTTTAACCATCACTGTTCCACTTTGAACCACGATGAGGATCTGGGCGCCAGGTTTTTCCCCCCTATCAGGAGCTGATGTCAGAGGGGTCATGCCCGTCATATCTAATATTTATCCAACCGACGACTCAGGAGCGTACTTAATGATGTATCCATACTCCAATATAAACGTAATTCTATGTCGAGGAGCTCACTTTGAAGTTGAAAGGATGAGCTTTTATGACAGAATTGTGCCACCGATGTTGCTTTTTATGTATAACAGCGGAGCCACAGTCATCCATCTGCTACACCTGCCTCCCGCCTTCTGCTCTCACTGAGACGCCGCCAGAATCTCCGCTCCTCCCCGCCGGGCTGTGAATCATCGGCTCACTGCGGCTCGATGCTGTAGGTGCGGGCTCGCCTCGCCCGAGCCCGTCGCTGACGGAGCCGCTTCTGGCGGCGCCTCCTGAGCAAGAAGAACCGCTGACATCAGCTCCACCCCGGTGGTCTGCCTCTCTCTCTCCCTCGCTGTTTATTTTCCTCTCTGCCGTTTTTGCCTCCTTTATTTACCACTCTATCGCTCCCCCCCCCCCCCCCCCCCCTCCTCCATTTGTTTCTCCTGACACCGCTTCACACCTTTGTTTTGCCTTTAATCACGTGTCTTCGCTCCATCCTCTTTTTCTCCATCCATGATGGAACCGGCTGGCAGACACAAACAGATCCCCAGTGGCCGACAACCTCCCCCCCCCCCCCCCCCCCCCCGAGCTGTTATTGCCTCACTGTCACCACCACACACAGGTGATAAAATGGTGTGCAGGGCTGCTTCATATCTGTGTGGATGCTGTATGATTGCGATGATGTTTGAGACACGGGTCAAGGTTGGACCAATAGATTTGCACATCTTTCAGTCTGGATTCGCCTTCAGCGACCGTTATTTATCTATTTACCCTGAACGACTCCTGCTGACCTCGCACGGAAAATGTGTTTTTATTCTCTCTCAGTGTCTTTTTATTGGAGGAAGGCTGCGGTTTTACTCCAGACTCATTAGGTAAAATACTCACCAAGGCTGTTATTAAATTGTGTTTTTGCACACTTGCGTTGCCTGGTAACCTCCAACTGCGGTGTGAACCCACGTCTCTGGGCACGTTTCAGGAGGCGCCGCTGGGGAGATGGTTGGCTATGAGATGTTGGAGCAGCTCACTTTGCACTGATTGGTTGTTTGGACTTCAATTTAGGATCTTTAGGATCGTTTTTGGATCAAACCTGACAGTGTCTGATAAGCTGGACCAGTTCAGAACCAGAACCTTTACCACCAGTCACTGGGCGAGAGGCAGGAATTCATACTGGTCAAGTCATGAATCCAACATTAAAGTTTCATTTTGGACACATAATAGTGGTTTGACTTCACAATGAAGGATGTAGAGTGTATTTCTTTCCTTGTGCAGATGGTTTATTCCTAGATTTTCAACAGTTTTTGGTGCTTTAAAAGGATGGAATGTTTATTATATTTATATTGAATTGTTGTGTTATTTCACTATAGTGAAGTTGCATAATTAAACTCTTCAATTTTCCTCCCATTAGCCCTCTCTCTCTTCCATTTTGATAGTTTTCACATGTGCATCCCCAGAATAAACCTGTAAAAAATCAGGTCCAAGAGGACTTTCTCCCTGCAAGAGCGATTTTTTACTTCTTTTCTTTTTGCATCACTGCACATTTATGCTCTGCCTCCCACAGGTCCAGACGAACGCATTCACGGTGATTTTCGACGAGCACTACACCATCCCTATGGACCTGTCCGCTCTGGAGGAGTACACTTTGCGTTTTGCTGCTTTTGGCATTGACGCCGATGAGAGAAATATAAGCGCTGGGATAGCAGATCTCAAGCTGTCAGATCTGGATCTGACCGTCAGACCTTTCAATGCCTGGCTTTACCTTCAGGACGTTAACAAAGTGAGTGCAGCCATGTGACAACGGTTGACGTTTTAAGAAAGTAAGAAAATGCTCCATTTTAGTTGCATGACATGCAATAATGTTGTGCTCCCTCTGCTGGATATTCTTTAGAACTGCACCCCATGTGTATTAAAAAAGAAAAAATCTTTTCAGCTGCACTAAAGAGCAATAAAAAGAAACCTGTCCACATTTATAGACCTGTGTGGGTGGCTATTTACTTTGTGGAAACGTCAGAGCTTCACCCAGGCGGTTGTCTGATTGCAGGCCGTGGATGCGGTTGGAGAAATCTTGTTGTCTCTCAGCTATCTGCCAACAGCCGAGCGTCTCACTGTGGTTGTGGCCAAGTGCAAGAACCTGGTGTGGACAGACAGCAAGACGACGGCAGGTTAGACACGTCTATAATCGGGACCAACGTGCTGATTGGTTGATTATGAAAAACGTCCGATCACGCTGTGCTTGCACTACTGGAACTTTGATTGTGTTTTCTTTTCCTTGTGTGTGTAAAATGTGCACATTTTCGTATCGTTTTTGTCACTCGCGCGTCCTCCCAGACCCCTTCGTCAAGGTGTATCTCCTACAAGACGGCAAGAAGATCAGCAAGAAGAAGACGTCCACCAAAAGGGATGACACCAACCCCATTTTCAACGAAGCCATGATCTTCTCTGTCCCATCCAACGTTCTGCAGGTAAGAACGTTCTGCACATGACATCACATCAGCTGGTATAATTCCTTAAGTGGGGGGATCGTGCGTGTGAAAAAGACAGTGATCCCGACAGAGCAACCGTGCCATGTGTCTGCAGGAACTCTCCCTGAGGGTAACAGTGGCGGAGACCACAGAAGACGGCCGCGGCGAGAACCTCGGTCACGTGATCATCGGCCCAGAGGCCAGTGGGATGGGGATCACTCACTGGAACCAGATGCTGGCCACTCTGAGGAAGCCTGTGTCCATGTGGCACCCACTGCGCAGGATCTAGTCCTTCTTTCCCCCAGTCGAGTAAATAAAACACTGTGCTCTTCATGTTCCTTTCCCCTTTGCCCCTGCGGCGCAGCTCTTTCACTCAGATCAGAAGTTTTGGCTCATGCCATCTCTTCATGCCAGGGGGAGGAATCTAAAAAGCCAGTGTCAAACAGAAGCTGGGAGCGACTGGATCGCCCCTCGGCTTTCATTCTTGTGCCTGTTGCAGGCTAGATTGTGAACGTGGATCTCACCTAGGTAATAAATCACAAAGAGATGGAGTCCTTATTCCCTCCTCGTTATCGTGCAACTTTCTGTACTCACGTTAATTTATAGCAAACAATCTTGTCACTGTTGTCTAATTGTGATGTTTTGCATTCTCAGCAGCCTGCGGACGTCTCGGTGCCACTGTAGATCATCTCAGATTAGTCGCCCAAAGTAACCTAAAGCGTTTTAAGACAACAATTTTTAACTTTAACTCAAATCTGAAATGGCGACAGGAAGAGAGACACCTTTGCAAAGTTGTAGTTTGCATTTTAGGTGAGACTTAACTAACAAAAGCAGCTCATTCTTGACCCCTTCTAACCCCCCCCTGCATGGAGACCGACTGATTGAATGGATGATATTCTCCACCTTCAGGACAAAACTCTTTTGTCGTTCGTGCCACTCGTGGATCTTGCGCACTCCATCCATTTTGTAGCTCTCTTAAAGCTAACTTGAATTCGCTCTCTTGGATTTGCTTGTGTGTAACGATAAGGCGGGAAAATACTAGTTTTTCTTTGAATTTAATGTGCTTTTGGAGAAACAAAACAAAAAAAAACACATCCAGGTACTCTTATCCAGGTGAAATAAACGTAATTTGTAGCAGTTGTTACAGGGTGGCAAAACCAATTGTAGTTAGCATAAATGTCATTATTGTTCTATTTTTACCATGAATGTAACATGTGATCAATCGATCGTGTAACTTTTGGTATTACTCCTGTTCATCAGCACCTTTTCGTTTCAATTCCGGGTGCAAATAGGATTTTATTATCCGTGTTATTACACTTTTACAACGTACGCTTTTGTTTGTACAACACCAATAGTTTTCCTGATCCGAAAAATCACTTTAAAACCAGTTATTGTTATGATGTGTTTTCCGAGTGTGAAGTCTCTTGTGAGGTAAACGCTCATGAAAACTTCGAACGCATCATGAGATTTATAATCAAACGTGTAATTCATCTGTGGTTAATCTACAATATTACCTCCTGTGCCAAATAATGAAGCAATATTTTCATTTCCAATCAGCACTGGCATTTTATCGAAGCTGTAGCCGCCATTCGACCATGCATGACGTTATTTAGCACTGATGTGAATGTGCCTCACAAATAAGTTGTAATGTGTGGATGCTGTTTAAAATAAAAGCAACTCAGCTGCACCACGCTGGTCATTTCTTGCAGTTTTCTTTGGTTTTTTAGACGTTATTGAGCTGTTCCAGTGAGGTACTGGACACTAACAGGATTGAACACTACATCCTAAAGTCATTGAGCTATTGTAGGTTAATATGGAAGGTGCACTAAAGTGCTGTCCAGACACCTGGGACCTTAGGAGATGCAACGACTGAAAGCTTTCTGTGAGTAAATGCCTTTTATTTTAAACTATGCAGCTGTCATGTACATATTTTAATTTCTGTGCACGACATTCTTCTCTTCTGTCCTGCATTTAAAGGGTACAAATTGGCGATTCTGTTCCTGGATTGGTATGGTGGGGGGTGAAGTGGTTATTATTTGGGGGGTTTTTGCTAGTTTCTTTTTCTTTTTGTTCTCTTTTTATGTGTGTTGTTTTGCTGTGATACTTTGCTAGTTACTGTTTTTTCCCGGCAGTCAGGTCCAACACTCATACATAAAATACATTTTTAATACTCATCATGATACATGTTGACTTCAACAGACTCATCCTGACAAGGCAAAATCTGTCTGACGCAAAAAATATGATATGCCAGTGGGGTGTGCCTCACTGCTGGGTGGGCAGGATAAGGGTAAAGAAAAAAAGGAAGCTATGAAATCTTGCAATCTCTATCCCCGCCGCTAGATGTCGCTGAATGCTATATACTGGCCCTTTAATGGCAGTCATTTGTTATACCAAAAAACTTCGCAAGTCATTGTTTTGTTTGCAAACCTGAAAGTAGGAAGAGTCAAATTTATTTAACCTACTAATTTACGTAAAAACACCAGGTAGATGTTTTTATTCCGCCTCCACTTCCGCCGTTCAACCAGACGAGAAAATGGGTCAATTCCCGCCTACCAGCCAATCAGAGAAGAGGAGCGCGAAGGAGGCGGGGCCTATCGGCTGAGGTCCAGGAAGAAATATAAGACTCCAGGCTGCAGAAATAACGCATTTCTCCACAACTTTGTGAAGCATCGCCTCCCCGAGCCGTCGACATGGCTGACAAAAGAGACAAAGCGACCGATCAGATGAAGCTGTGGAAGGAGAGTCGTGGCTATCAGGTGGGTGGATATCTACGTTCAGAGTTGTTGCTGCGCTGCGCTGTCTCGCTTGGAATATTTGGGTGAGGGGTCATGAAAGGTTCAAAATCGCAAATTTTCACCCATAATGTCGGAATTTTCTTCCGAGCCGTAGCCAACAATCATTTACATGAACCCCCCCTTGCAGCCAAACACTGTTGCCTGCTTGCTGTATCTTATAATGTTGTAATGTCGATTTTCTGGTTGGTAGCAAACCTGCTAAGTTTGATTGCAAAAAGACATAAAACAAACCCCTGTGCTGGTTTCATGTTCAATGTTTCCTGACTTGAATATGAAAAGATCTCAATGCATATGCAAACGGTTTGATTAGGAACTGGTTCATTGTGCAGATACTTAGTGAACTTCAACCCCGAATTATATAACAAACACGCAGCGCATAGTTAACCTCTTAAATTCACGACCTCTGTCCCTTTGTGGCAGTTTCCCCTTATTTGTGTGAAGGTTTCAGGCTTCTCCAAACCTTTTTACACTAGTTATGAGACCATGAATCCATCCCTGAATAATAAACACGGTTGTGACCATAGGAGTGAAGAGGACAATAGAGACCATTTGAGCTCTCCACGTTAGTTTCAACACATATGGTGGAGTCAGGTTTATATTTTTCCACATATTTGGGTCCTGGCACTTCAAACATCATTGCACACAAGCGTCTGCCTAGATCCTCTGGTATTTCTAAATGTTCAGATATTGTCTGTCTTTACCGATCTGTAAAGCATTAAGTTATGTAACGACCAGTTTCTCAACATTAGAATTTAAATAACAGTCATTAGAAATTAATCCATATCACCGGAACCAAAGATTTAGATTGTTGGTACATGCACAGGTTTGGCTTTGACTCTCTTGCCATTGATGCACTTAAGAGAATTGAGTTACATAACAGGGGTTCTAGATAATACAGAATAAACCTTGTTCAACAATGAATTAACAAATTAGTCAAGGGCGCGGTTTATGAAGTAATGATTGTATTCTTGTTGGTTAAGACGCATAATCCTCCCTAAATCTTGTCTGCATTTTGTTTTGCAACAGCGGCCTGACATCCTGACCACGGGGGGTGGCCATCCCATTGGGGACAAACTGAATCTGCAGACAGCAGGACCCAAGGGTCCCCTGCTGGTCCAAGATGTGGTCTTCACAGACGAGATGGCCCACTTTGATCGTGAGCGAATCCCAGAGAGAGTCGTGCACGCCAAAGGGGCAGGTGAGTGTTGAGGAGTCGCCTCAACCTTCTCTTTAGAAGTTATTTTAATTATCAAATACATTTTCAGTTCCTGCGCAAGACTGAGGTTCTAATAATGTCTCACTGTTTCCATGTTGCACCAACAGCAACACGTCTGAAAAGTAGTATTTTGCAGACTTTGTTATTTAGGATTAATCCCAGTCAAATGTTTATCCTGATAAGTTTATCTTGTAGGGCAGACTTTGGCCACACGATGGGCAGATAACGTTTGTATAACATTTAACTAGCTGGACCACCATGGTTTTGAATGTTGTGAAGCAAACTGTTATTTTATTGTTTCCTACATAATCCAGGAGCGTTTGGCTACTTTGAGGTGACTCATGACATCACCCACTATTGCAAGGCCAAATTGTTTGAACATGTCGGCAAGACAACGCCCATCGCTGTCCGCTTCTCCACCGTGGGTGAGTAGCACCACACCTGTGCGTAAAGGGTGAATCTGACCTCCAGTACTTAAATTTTGGTGAGATCTTGTTTGGTTTTTTTACACTGGAAGAATATCAAGCGATAGTGGAGAATATGTTTCCTTTCAGGTGGCGAATCGGGGTCAGCTGACACCGTGCGAGATCCACGAGGCTTTGCAGTCAAGTTTTACACTGAAGAGGGCAACTGGGACCTGACTGGCAACAACACCCCCATTTTCTTCATCAGGGACGCCCTGTTGGTGAGTGTGAGGCGTAAAAACGTTACAGTTTGTGCCATAATCACACGGGTCATGTCAAACATGTCACGTGTGGCTCCTATGCACTGTGCAGTTCCCGTCCTTCATCCACACGCAGAAGCGAAACCCCCAAACCCACATGAAAGACCCTGACATGATGTGGGACTTCTGGAGCCTGAGGCCGGAGAGTCTGCATCAGGTATCTGCTGCCCACCCCGAACCCGCTGCTGAACGCGCATATAAGCCAAGTGCGCGCAGGCGAGACATGTTGATTTTAATGAAAACGATCGTTAGCTTATGTAATAAATGTCAATGACTTCATATAAGCTGCTGACATTTACATAAATGTAATTGTGTCCCTATGCAAAGGCACACAGGCTTCTTTAAAATAGTGGTGACTATGACTGTGAAGTGTGTCACAAATATCGTCTGCCTGTTTGCAGGTGTCTTTCATGTTCAGCGATCGAGGATTGCCTGATGGCTACCGCCACATGAATGGCTACGGCTCCCACACCTTCAAACTGGTCAATGCCAAAGGGGAATGTGTCTACTGCAAGTTCCACTTCAAGGTCTGTCTGACGTCTCGATCAGGGTTTCTTTAAATGTGTAGATTCTCTTCTTAGAACACGTTTTTGTGTGCCTTATAGACTGATCAAGGAATCAAGAATCTGTCCGTGGAGGAGGCAGGGCGTCTGGCCTCCGCCAACCCGGACTATGCCATTGGAGACCTCTTTAATGCCATTGCCAATGGTAACTACCCATCCTGGACCTTCTACATCCAGGTCATGACTTTTGAACAGGCGGAGAAATTCCACTTCAACCCCTTTGATCTTACCAAGGTATCTCCTCCCTGGCGAATGTAGCCGTCATTTAGAAACGAAGAACTAATTTAGTGTCGTGATTATTAAAGCCTAAAAACCGCACATAACTTTCTCTTCCCCACACATAAATCTTTCATGATGCTCTCTTTTTATCTTAGCGTAACCTTGATGGTTTGTAGTTTCCCAGTGGGTGTTTACAAGTTTTGTCTTTTAGGTTTGGTCGCATAAAGAATACCCTCTGATCCCAGTGGGTAAAATGGTCCTCAACAGGAACCCAGTCAACTACTTTGCACAAGTGGAGCAGATGGCCCATGACCCCAGCAACATGCCCCCAGGCATTGAGCCAAGCCCTGACAAGATGCTGCAGGTGATCCGGAAACCCGTTGCAGTCCTCCGCTCTCACGGCGCCTTGGTGCCTCTGTCTGGTGCGGTAGTGTGTAAACGTTGAGCCTTTTTCTTTAGGGCCGCCTCTTCTCTTATCCGGACACGCATCGACACCGACTGGGGGCCAACTATCTGCAGATCCCAGTCAACTGCCCCTACAGAGCCCGTGTGGCCAACTACCAGCGCGATGGTCCGATGTGCATGTCTGACAACCAGGGTGTGTGCCACCTTTGATTTTTTGGGGAATAATTTAACACAAAGCTACGCTAAAGCATGTTCCAGCTCACATGCGTTATCTTCTTCTGTCCTCTAGGTGGAGCTCCAAACTACTATCCCAACAGCTTCAGCGCCCCAGAGATCCAGCCTCAGTGCGTGGAGTCAAAGTTCAAGGTGTATCCCGATGTGGCCCGTTACAACAGTTCAGATGAGGATAATGTCACTCAGGTATTTAAAAAAAAAATCCTTTACCCTTTTCTTACAACTTTGCAGGTGGATTCATCTCCTCACATCTCACTTAAGTGGACAAATCCAGGGTTTCAACTCTTATTTGTGTACTTAATTTCAGGTTCGCACCTTCTACACTGAGGTGCTCAATGATGAGGAGCGCCAGCGACTCTGTGAGAACTTTGCAGGATCCTTGAAGGGGGCTCAGCTCTTCATCCAGAAACGCATGGTGAGTCCAAACACTATCAGTACCCCTGGGATTCAGGCTATTTTCCCAGCGGTCTGCACGTGCAATTTATTGTGGTCACTTTAACCAAATGCTTATAAATTAGAAGAAACCCAAACAAGCTTATTTCCTGTGGGTTTGAGGTTTTGAGAGTGCCCTTGCAACTGCAATTTTGTTTTTCTTTCTTTCAATGCACTAACTGTAAATTTGTGTTGGAGTAATTATAATCTAACTTGACATTATTAGATGCTCAGTCTATGTTCTATTTTTTTTCATTGTTTTCTGGTTTGTGCAGGTTGAGAACTTGAAGGCAATCCATCCAGACTACGCCAGCAGGGTCCAGATATTTCTCGACAAGTACAACGAGGAGGCGGAGAAGGTCAGACACACACCTTTCATGCACTTTGTTGCCCTTTCTGCCCTTGTATCAAGGTCTTTTTGTTGGTAACAATGAATGGCGTACTGAGCCATTTCGTCTTCCTCTGCACAATTTTGTCCTTGGCAGAATGCACACGTGCGCGTGTACACCCGTCCAGGAGCATCTGCCGTGGCTGCATCCTCCAAGATGTGATGGATTTAAAATCCCACCGATGGCGTCCTTGCAAGTGAACAACTGCAAATGCACTTATTCCCAACTGCTACTAACAGTAACAGGAAGCCTGTTACTGCTCACTGAACAAACCTAATCCGTTCATGAGTGATGATTGTAAATAATTTATGTAGAGATGAACACATCTCTAAGGCCACTTTTCAGAATTTCTTCTCCTGCTTTGGAAGATTGTGAGTTTTTGCCAGCATCTCTGCGCCTGTTCAAGAAGTTTATATCAGAGAACTCCTCGGTGCCTTCAGAAACCACTTCAGTCTCATTTATTTGTCTATAAAATTGGAATTTCAGGAGCTGTGAACTGATTTCCACAAGAAACAAGAATCCCTCCTTGCTTTGTGTTTATAAATTAAGTAGAACTGTATTAATAAGGACTGACCACACTGGCTTGGGGCAGTCATTTGACTTATTCTGCATTTCATGTGCATCTAAATGTAACATTAATAAAATTGTAATAAGTGCTTGTGTTGTTGAGGAGCTGATCAGATGTAGATCTGCACAGAATCTGTTTTTAACTCAATGGTTTTGAATCAGACGTCGAGAAAGTGATTTCTGAGCACTTCCTGTAAGATTCACTGCAATTTAAAACCACAAAATCACCATCTGCTTCCAAAAATGAAGTGCTAACGTCATTTCCAAACCTTGAAAAGCTACTAACAGGTTGTTGATAATAAAATTGAACCCTCACACCCAAGTTTTTGGTTTGGTGTCGATAATAATTGTAATTATCCTGAACAGACCTGAGACCTGTCATGTTCTCCTTTGAACCACCGGTGGGACCAGCTGCTGTTACTGTAGCCTTTGAAACATCCTGACGATGTTCTGAGTCTATTCAAAATCCACTTGATTGGGTTACTGAGCAGACGTCTGCTCTGACTATTGTTCCATATTGATCGTTCATTTTTCAGTGCAGTCCATTCAGAGTCCTTCATATTTTATTCCTATTGATGGTCGTGAATGTTGTTGAACTTTCTCTTCAGCCAAACTTTCCAAACTGGAGATGCTGGATGATTCAAGACTGTTTGCATTTTAGCTGCAGGTTTAGTTTATAAACTGGGTGGAACGGGTCCAAAGTGTAAACACATTCATGCTTTCTGTGTAAAGTGAAACCTACCGTCCAGATCCCTCCTCCCACCATCCACCCCACACACACACACACTCACCTTTGTGGGAGTGAGTCTCAAGAATTTCTTTTTGTTTCACTTCTGGGTCGTTGGTTCACAGTTGGCCTCTCTCTGCCTCCCATAAATCTGCACTGGTATCTGGAACTCAGCACTTCTTTGCTGCATCTGAGTTCTAAAGCATCTTTCTGAAAACCTCTGAGCCGATGACGATGAATCCAGCCATGCAGCCCATGGAAAAATTTTCGATGCTTGGACCCAGCGAAGACTTCCCCGGAGGGCCTCCCGGAGCTCCATATCCGTACACGGTAGTGAACATCCCCGCCGAGCCGCCCAAGGACCATTTCATCTGGTCCATCATCTGCTTTGCTTACTCCAACATCTTTTGCCTGGGACTGGCAGCTCTCATCTACTCTGTCAAGGTGAGTTTCTGAGGATTTTGTCATGAATCACCAGATTATCAGGTCACACCTTTTTTGGGATTTAAAAAGAAGGTTTAGCTTGAGGATTTCACCATTTTTCCATTGCAGGCCAGAGACAGAAAGATGATGGGGGATATGAACGGGGCTCAGCACTATGCCTCCACCGCCCGCTGCCTCAACATCTTGTCCACTGTGCTGCTTGCTGTGTTTTTCCTCATTGTCTTAATCACAGTATTTGTGCGGATGAACCAGATACAAACATTCACAAGACAGAATAACTATTATTATGGTTGAAGAATTTGGGCCTCATTGGCGCATGAATGATGTGAAAGGAAAAAAAGTGTTTATCCAGAAAAGTGTTTTTAAAAAAAAAAAAAAAAATCATTCTCAACGTCCTAATAAAAATGCAGATGAACTCAACTCGGCTGGGACTGTTTGTCAGTAAACTCTGAAAGTATGAACATTCGTTCTCGATTAGACTGTTGAAGACACCTTTATGTGTTGCAACATGGCAAGTGTACCCGCTTCAGAGAGGACTTGGAATTTGAGGAGTTGCTCAATAAACCGGTCCAACTCAAACCTCAAAGAGTTGCATCATTCCCTTTTTTCCCGGGCAATTTTGGACTGCGCAACACTGGAACACTTATTGGAAAAGAGAACTTAGACTTTGCCCTATTGTGATCAATACATCGACTTCAATCTCAACACACTAAGATATATATAAAAATATATAAAAATATATATTACACCATGCACATTTAAAGTTAATCCCAGTTTAATATCAGAACTGGCTAGTTTAAGTCAATTCTAAACAGACAGCAGTCATTGCTCATTTCTCTTTCTCTGCAAGTGTGTGTGTGTGTGTGTGTTTCATATGAAATGAAAGAGCAGGATGTGGGATGTTACAATACGTGGTAGTCCAGGACCCGAACGCAGGCCAGGACACCATGGTGGAGTGGTCAAAACGGTTTTATTTACAGGGAAGGGGAGCACACACTGACGACAGGAAACAGTCCTCCTGGACTGCTGGGAACTCGGAACACCGGTGAGTCCTCAATCCGCAGCAGTCTTCCAGGACTGACGAGGCTCCTGGCGCGACACGCTCACCACACGAACGTGCCCTGAGACACTGAAGGCAGAGGCAGTCCTCCTAGGCTGCAAAGGGAGTAGGAGCGGCCCTCCAGGGCAACGGGAACACAGGAACAGGCGCGGCCCTCCAGGAGACCAGGAACAGGAACAGGAGCGGTCCTCCAGGAGACGCAGAGCACCAACACACGACAGGGGAAGCGACCAAACAGCTTCACCACGAACAGACACCCGACCAACACCAAGGAACCTGAACACCACCCCCTGTAGGACAAAGAGCGACACAATCCCTGAAACCCCAACATGGGATGCTGTTTACTGAGACAAGAAGAGTCCAGAGAAGCAGCAAAGTGTCTAAAAACCTGTCAAACATCTCCATAAGGCAATCTTTTTCAACCACTGTGCCGCGGCAGACAGTGTGTAGATATTGTCTGTGTGTGCGTGCATGTGTGTGTGTATATATATACAAGTGTGTGTGTTTTTGTGTTTGTGTGCGTGTGCGTTCACATAATCCCTTATATTAGATTATGTTGGATTTTTGTCATGGTTATCAATATCAATTACAATCACAACAGTGATGATAATAATAATCAACAATAAAATATTGTTGTTATCATCACAAATTTTCTATTTTATTGTGATGATGATAATAGTAATGTTTGAGAGGAAATATTGTCATCATAGAAAAATACAACAAAATTTCATTTGGCCGAATCTCTTAGAGCAGCAACAATATCAGTGCTAATATTAGTAATAAATACTAGTAAATAAAAGGGTAACCCCCTCACAAGTGCAAGTAAAATGTTATATATAAATAGTTAAATAATAAAAACTGTGCAGTAGCTGTGTGAAATGAGAAAAGGTGTTCTTTTCACTTGACCTTTGCCCCTGGGAACACAAAGCCTGCCCAGAGCTGTGTATATTAGTCCAGCACCCCCTTGTGATAAATCTGTCATTTTAATCTGTCTAGATAAAATATATTGAGAAGAAACCAGAAAAAGATTTTCTTAGCTGACCTGAAGGCCTCACATCCCCATTTTTGCCATCCTTTACCCTTTGGAACTTCTGAGGGTGCTGAAATCTGGCAACAAGGTCAGCAAATCTCTCAGGCACTAACAAGTTATAGAATTTGAAGTTTCATCTCAAAAGCATCTGGGGGACAAATGAAGCAAAACGGGATATTTTGTAGACTGACCTATGGCTGCACAGCCCTCTTTGTGCTTGACTTCTCCCTTAGTACATTTACAGTTGAGTAACGTCAGGATGCTGTTTGAGGAGGTCTCAATGAAAATAGATTGTGGAAATGTAGCTATCCAGGCTGTAGTTTTTACTGCAAAATAAAATATATGTATTTTTACACCATTTTCTGTATTTGAATCAGGCAGCTTTTTAAAGGGCGATACAGAGGCCCGTTTTAGCGTGCATGGGCCTCAAATCGGGGGTGCTCAATCCAGGTGAGGGCCCTCCTGGAATAATAATAGAATTTTTGTTTTTTTTTAAGGTTTGTAATTTTAGCTTTGAAGATCAGGTAGGGTTCTGTGTTCAACAGAGATAGCATTTCATGAGTTCCGTCACTGTGTAACCCTGGCAAAGCTAACTGGCTTTCCAAAATGTGTCGTGAATTGCAACTCAGTTTATCTTGTAAAGGGGTTTTCAACAACATATATGGAAACGGGAGGCTGCACAGCACAGAAGCTGCACAAGGTGAGAAAAGGGAAATTTTGACCTTTACACGTGACCTGTGACAGATGGACACGACTGGTGCTCTGCACATGGTTTGGCAGTCCATCGCGATGAGCATCTACAGCATTTTCCTGCTCTGGCCTGCAAGCCTCTTGGGCACCTTTCAGCCCAAGATTGCGCTTAGGAATGGTTATAGGTGCTGAAATTTAATATGAGCTTTTCCCGGATGACTAAAAAAAATATAATAAATTTACAGCCACCGGAGTCAGTGTTGGGCAGAAATGGGTGATTTTTAAATAGGTTAACACCCTGACACATGTTTACACGTATATACTGTACATACACATGTTTCCCCTTTGAAAAAAAGATTAAAATAAATCAGTAAAAACTGGCATTATTTCATAGAAATACTAGATAATTAAAAAAACAGATAAAACTCATTGAATTTTAATTAAAGATACCGAAAATAGTGGAAATGTAGCTGTCCAAGCTGTAGTTTTTGCCGCTGTTATGGCCCACTCGTGAGGTCCAAAGAAAGAGGAAGACACACTGTCTAGTTTAACCCTTTATTTCTTAAACCAAAAAGAAAACACCCAACAAAGGAATACGGCAGGTGAGGGTGAAAATCAGGGGTGTGAGCAAGTGCCTGGATGAAGTGAGTGAAGGGGTGAAGTATGCTGTAGGTGTGAAATCCAATAATTCACCAAGAGGCAAAGCAGCTGGAGACATCAGGTGGAGGTAGGAGAAAAAGCCCACCAAATGCTGGATCAGGTGGAGCTTTATAACCTGCAGATCGCTGGCCTGGTGATCCAGTTAGGTTAGCTCCACCCTGCTGGAAACCTGTGAACCACAGACAGCACACAGCAAGACAACCCCACAGCTCAGGGGCCGTCACAGTCCGGTCAACCACTGACAAGCCCAGAAATCTATACTCATGTCACCCTGAGTGCACTTAAAGTTACATTGTATTTTACAATCACCTTCAAACAAATTCACACCAATGTTAGCAGCTTGAAACATGAGTGTTTGCCACGTTTGCCACATGCTTCTACTATCTCCCTTGCTTTGTCTGCACTGGGGCCTGAACTAAGAACCCTTCGCTCCTCAGCCCGGTCCCAAACAGCTACCGCCACCCCCATATTCTTCAATTAATTCAAATCACCAAAAAAAATCCAGGCCATTATGAAACTTTAGGGTGAAATTTTCCCTCAGTCAAAACCATTTAACGCTTCAAAGAAAATGGCGTATTTGTATGTGACAGCATAAATTTACTTGTCATTCTAAATTATAGCAAATGTTTGTTTTTTTGTTTTTTCTTGTGGTTTCAGACTCCAACTATGAGCACTAACATCTACCGGGTAGGACAGGATCCCTCCATCAGCAGCTCCCAGCATGGTGGCGAGGGAGATGGACGGACAGCAGGGGCCACTGAGAAGGTCATCAAAACTTTTCGTGGCATCCTCAACAAGCTCACCCCTGAGAACTTTGAAAGCCTCACGAGACAGGTGGATGAGCTCAACATCAACGATGAGGAGACGCTGAACACGGTCGTTGAGCTCCTTGTGGACAAAGCTTTGTTTGAGCAGAGCTACAGCTCCACTTATGCTCAAATGTGCCACCACCTGAAGGGGGTAAACTCTGCTTTCTTTGTACAATTGGTTGAATTTGGACCAGATTATTGTTACTGATATGCCAAACCTTTCCCACATCAGCTGAGGGTCTCGTCCTCAAGCAGCGATGGATTCGTCCTCCATAAACTTCTGCTCACGAGATGTCAGATGGAGTTCCAGAACCGTGGACTCCTGAGACAAAAGGAAAATGATGTGTCTGTTGTTGAAGAGGTGAGTACCGGCACGCCTGCAGCGGAACCAAATATGCAAGTGCAATTATTGGACTGCAGCTCAGCTTCATAAATGCACCTTTCGTGAGAACTTTTTTTTTCCCTACAAAATGTGCTTGCTCCACTGGCAAGAACGGTAGAATAGTTAGATTTTGAACTCAAACTTAAATGTAAGCTTTACAGTGTTTCACCTAACTTAAATACATGCAAATCTGCCCTCAAAGGATCTGAGCAAACCAGACACAAGGCCCGCGTGCGTTTGGTGGGAACCGTCAGGTTCATCGGTGAGCTTTTTCAGCTGAAGATGATCTGGGAGCCCATCATACACACCTGCGTAGATAAACTCCTCCAGGATGAGTGCGAGGACTCTCTGGAGTGTATGTTCAAGTTACTGTCCATAGTGGGGAACGGCCTGGACACTGAAGCTGAGAGGGTAAGGAGAGCTGTGTGCAACACACACACACACACACACACACACACACACACACACACACACACACACACACTGTCAACACATAAACTGAATGAGTGGGACTCTTATTTTCTTCCTTTTAGCCAAAACTTAATAGCTACTATGGCCACATATGCCTCCTACTGAAGGAGAAGAAGATGTCCTCAAGAATAAAATTCATGTTGCAGGACGTTGTGGCCCTAAGAAAGGTGAGACTCCTTGATGGTTAAATCATGAATATAGTCTGCAAGTCAGGGTTGAATTCTCATCACATCTCCTGTGTGGCCTTCAGAACAATTGGGTGACCTGCAGGAAAGTTGAGGGACCGAAAACCATTCAGCAGCTTCACCAAGAGGTGAAGGAGGCTGAAGAGAGGGAGCAGCTCCAGTACAAAAACTGGCAAACCACCATGCACTGGAGAGGTGGTGGCAGGTCGGCAGATCGCGGCCAATCCTTTCATGTGAAAGAGGTTCCTGGGAAGGTCAACCAGGACTCCAGCCGCGACTGTGATGGAGAAAGGAAGCAGCGGTGCCATTTGGGCAGCAGCTCATGTCGTGGTGTCAGCAAAATTCCAGGTAAATAACTGAAAAAGCCAAAAGATTAGGTGCATTTTTAAAGCAGACATCTGGATGGGGTTTTTCACTACATGTTGCTCTTTGCAGTTGAACACAAGACCCCCCCAAAGCAGGCAGGATATTTATCAGAGCCCTCTTATTTGGAGTCGATCGCAAAGGAGGAGGCACAAGTGCAGGACTGCAATGAAGAACAAGTGTACCAAGCACTAAAAAGACTCCTGCAGAGGAACTGCAATAATGATAAAATAGAAGAGTGGATCTAGGTAACTCCGGATGAGAATGACCTTTAAACTGGATATTTCTACAGAGATTGTGACTGTAGGCATGAAACTAACAAAGGTTCCTCTCCCCCCTCCCAGAACACCCTCAACAACAGACAGAGGTCATCAGACGGGTTTGTGAGGGCCTTGATGCGAGCAGTCTGCCAGTCAGTCATTGTTGATTGTAAGTGTTCTATAATGTCAAATAGAGGCAGAAATTTAAGCCTGTTTCTTTCCAAAAACATGATTCATTAGTTTTACTCCACATAGATGTCTGTTTTACATTATGTGAGCACATCCACAACACCAGCCTGGGACACTTTATGGTCCATGATTAGATGTGTTCAGTTTCTTTACAGTGAAGACAGTGTTTGTGTTGTCAGGTGGGGTTCCTACACTGAGAACCTACGAGCTGCTCCAGAGAGTGAGCCTCTTAAAGAAGTACATCAAGGAGGACGAGAAGCAGCTGGTGGCCCTGAACATTCTGCAGCAGCTGGTGGTCCACATAGACCAACCTGATGGTGAGTGTCCCATCTATCCACCTCGACGGTCACGGCTTTGTTCATTTTAACTTTGAACTCTAAATTCAGAAGCCAGTGGTGTGTTTCTATTGACTTATTCCTGTGATTTTTGCTGGTGTGTGTCCGTGTAGGTCTGCTGCGGATGTTTTTTGACGTGCTGTTGGATGAAGAAGTCATCCAGGACGAGACCTTCTTTAAATGGAAGTCGTCCACAGTCTCTGTAGTATCCGTCTGCAACTTCTTCACCTGGCTCCAAGAGGCGAACAGACGGATAAAGTGAACTTGGGGAGCAAAATTTTTTTATTTTTTTTTAAAAATCTGCATTATTTCATTAACAGTAATATCATCTGTCTTTGAATAAAATCCAATTTATTTCCAAATACAAGTCCTTGAATATCATTTATGTTTTAGGCACCATTTATCCTGATGTGATCATCATGTTTTACTCTCTAAAGGAGTTTTGGTTTATTGAGGTTGAATGTTCAAGACAGTTATAAACATTTATACTAAAACTACCTAAAGAACACTATCTCAAGTATTAATTGTCTATAGTGGTTAATGATAAAATAAAGTGCGATATAAAGTAAAATAGATTCTGCTATTTTGAGCGTATTTATTATATTAGTTCTTCTAGTGATACTAAAACATTACACTCAAACTTGAAATAATGGGATGGGGGGGAGTGGGAGGGGGGTTCAATTTCTTCACTTGTGCCACAATGTGGCATTGATCATACATAATATTAGAAATGTAAACTCAAAACATGTAAAAATAGGGTTTGTGTATTGTAATCCACACAATTACAAGTGTGTGTGTGTGTGTGTGTGGTGTGTGTGTGTGTGTGTGTGTGTGTGTGTGTGTGTGTGCAGGATGTGGGATGCTGTTTTCTTCTTCTGTCCTCTAGGTGGAGCTCCAAACTACTATCCCAACAGCTTCAGCGCCCCAGAGATCCAGCCTCAGTGCGTGGAGTCAAAGTTCAAGGTGTATCCCGATGTGGCCCGTTACAACAGTTCAGATGAGGATAATGTCACTCAGGTATTTAAAAAAAAAAAAAACCTAATCCTTTCATGAGTAATGATTGTAAATAATTTATGTAGAGATGAACACATCTCTAAGGCCACTTTCAGAATTTCTTCTTCTGCTTTGGAAGATTGTGAGTTTTTGCCAGCATCTCTGCGCCTGTTCAAGAAGTTTATATCAGAGAACTCCTCGGTGCCTTCAGAAACCACTTCAGTCTCATTTATTTGTCTATAAAATTGGAATTTCAGGAGCTGTGAACTGATTTCCAAAAGAAAAAAGAATCCCTCCTTGCTTTGTGTTTATAAATTAAGTAGAACTGTATTATTAAGGACTGACCACACTGGCTTGGGGCAGTTATTTGACTTATTCTGCATTTCATGTGCATCTAAATGTAACATTAATAAAGTTGTAATAAGTGCTTGTGTTGTTGAGGAGCTGATCAGATGTAGATCTGCACAGAATCTGTTTTTAACTCAATGGTTTTGAATCAGACGTCGAGAAAGTGATTTCTGAGCACTTCCTGTAAGATTCGCTGCAATTTTAAACCAAAAATCACCATCTGCTTCCAAAAATGAAGTGCTAACGTCATTTCCAAACCTTGAAAAGCTACTAACAGGTTGTTGATAATAAAATTGAACCCTCACACCCAAGTTTTTGGTTTGGTGTCGATAATAATTGTAATTATCCTTAACAGACCTGAGACCTGTCATGTTCTCCTTTGAACCACCGGTGGGACCAGCTGCTGTTACTGTAGCCTTTGAAACATCCTGACGATGTTCTGAGTCTATTCAAAATCCACTTGACTGGGTTACTGAGCAGACGTCTGCTCTGACTATTGTTCCATATTGATCGTTCATTTTTCAGTGCAGTCCATTCAGAGTCCTTCATATTTTATTCCTATTGATGGTCGTAAATGTTGTTGAACTTTCTCTTCAGCCAAACTTTCCAAACTGAAGATGCTGGATGATTCAAGACTGTTTGCATTTTAGCTGCAGGTTTAGTTTATAAACTGAGTGGAACGGGTCCAAAGTGTAAACACCTTAATGCTTACTGTGTAAAGTGAAACCTACCGTCCAGATCTCTCCTCCCACCATCCACCCCAAACACACACACACTCATCTTTGTGGGAGTGATTCTCAGAAATTTCTATTTGTTTCATTTCTGGGTCGTTGGTTCACAGTTGGCTTCTCTCCGCCTCCCATAAATCTGCACTGGTATCTGGAACTCAGCACTTCTTTGCTGCATCTGAGTTCTAAAGCATCTTTCTGAAAACCTCTGAGCCGATGACAATGAATCCAGCCATGCAGCCCATGGAAAAAATTTCGATGCTTGGGCCCAGTGACGACTTCCCCGGAGGGCCTCCCGGAGCTCCATATCCATCGACAGTAGTGAACATCCCCGCCGAGCCGCCCAAGGACCATTTCATCTGGTCCATCATCTGCTTTGCTTACTCCAACATCTTTTGCCTGGGACTGGCAGCTCTCATCTACTCTGTCAAGGTGAGTTTCTGAGGATTTTGTCGTGAATCACCATTGCAGATTATCAGGTCACACCTTTTTTGGGATTTAAAAAGAAGGTTTAGCTTGAGGATTTCACCATTTTTCCATTCCAGGCCAGAGACAGAAAGATGATGGGGGATATGAACGGGGCTCAGCACTATGCCTCCACCGCCCGCTCCCTCAACATCTTGTCCGCTGTGCTGTTTTCTGTGTTTTTCGTCATTGGCTTAATCACAGTCATTGTTGTAGTTGTGCAGATAAAGCAGATGCACACCTTCACAAGACAGAATAACTATTATTATGGTTGAAGAATTTGGGCCTCATTGGCACATGAATGATGTGAAAGAAAAAAAAAGTGTTTAGCCAGAAATGTGTGGGTTTTTTTATAAATCATTCTCAACTTCCTAATAAAAATGAAGATGAACTCAACTCAGCTTGGACTATTTGTCAGTAAACTCTGAAAGTATGAACATTCATTCTAGATTAGACTGTTGAAGACACCTTTATGTGTTGCAACATGGCAAGTGTACCCGCTTCAGAGAGGACTTGGAATTTGAGGAGTTGCTCAATAAACCGGTCCATCTCGAACCTCAAAGAGTTGCATCATTCCCTTTTTTCCTGGGCAATTTTGGATTGCACAACACTGGAACGCTTATTGGAAAAGAGAACTTAGACTTTGCCCTATTGTGATCAATACCTCAACTTCAATCTCAACACACTATAAGATAAAATATATATATATATATATATATATATATATTATATATATATATAATATATATATATATATATAAAATATTATATATTACACCATGCACATTTAAAGTTAATCCCTGTTTAATATCAGAACTGGCTAGTTTAAGTAAATTCTAAACAGACAGCAGTCATTGCTCATTTCTCTTTCTCTGCAAGTGTGTGTGTGTGTGTGTTTCATATGAGACCCTTGAGACCCTTGAAAAGAATTATTATATCTTGTCAGCATCTTTTATCTTGTTAGCATGTGTTATACTATATGTTTTTGTTTTCTGTTACAGTTAGTTTAGAAGTTAGGGATAGTATATAATCTTTAGTAGGAATAAACATAAGCAAGTCAGTTGACCCTTCCTTGACATGAATGTTGTTTGGACGGTTGGGGCCAGGAGGAGACAGTCAGACGGAAAGTGGTAGACCCCCATCGTAAAATGTGACAGCATAGTTTACTGGTGTTGATAAGTTCCTCGGCAGAAATAAGATCTCTGATCTGGCTATCTGGGGACGATAATGGAGAAGAAGGACCGCACCAACACCAAAGGAGGCTGGAAGAAGAAGATTAGGTCATCCAAGAAGAAGGACTGGATTGGACTGAATTAGCATCAGTAATTTACATATGTTTTTCTATAAAAGACTGGGTCAAGGGATAGCTAGGTTGTCAGACTTCATGCCCTGACAATTAACTCTGTTGTTGCTAGGGTTATGAACTGGCCCAGAGCTCTGTATATTTGTATCTTGAATTGATTCTATTTGCTAAATACATTTTGAAATTGGCATTTGTTTACTTGAAGTCTTCATTTAAAGAAGACGCGGATTGGCAGTGACACACGAGAGGTATTGCAATCCAACAATTTGGTGACCCCGATGTGATGAAGACAGAAAAGTCATCTGAGGCAAAGAATTCAACAACGGTCACTTTGGAGGACAACTGACGACAAAGGGATCCCTAATAAAATTTAAGCAGACACCTGTTTAATCAAAAGTTCTGCACATTGGCAATTTCCAAATTGTCGTCACTGTCAATTGAAGTGTCCTAGTTATAAATTCCAGATACAAATATAGAAAATATTGAAACAACTGCAGGAATTACAGTTCGAGTCCGGAAAATAGACGGTTAGAGGCCAGAAGTACTATTGAAAAAAACAGGGAAGCGTCGAAGGATACATGTTGTGGCTATGACATGTGCAGCAGTGCACAATTGCAGATCTAGGGGGTTACCCAATGCCCAATGAAGGCAATCCTCCAATGAAGTGCCCAATGAAGAGAAGCCTCCATTAGAAATCCAAACCAGACACTGACATTTAACACCACTCTTTATCCATCATTACCTACTATCACTTCCCCACCCCCATATCAATTGCCAGTTTTGACTATTAATAGTGGTCAGTTAGATGTGGACAGAGATGAAGAACTGCAGGAGTTACGTGGGACAGTGTGGGAACTTTGGAGACAGGTTAGAATGATCAAACAGGGACAGGAAGAGGTTGAAGATAACTTA
This sequence comes from Takifugu flavidus, assembly GCF_003711565.1. Lineage (NCBI taxonomy): Eukaryota > Metazoa > Chordata > Actinopteri > Tetraodontiformes > Tetraodontidae > Takifugu > Takifugu flavidus. The sequence goes on from NC_079532.1 coordinate 5,719,283, forward strand.
GGAAAAATTGAATTTAGAGAAGAATCCCAGGTGGTTTACCCTAAAATCTCCCAACAGACTACATTTAAAAAACAGGACAGTCAAAAATCGTCTTTAAAACACTTAGCAATCAAACAAAACAAGTGAAAAGAGCTGATCCCTCAGGAGGATTTGCCAGGGCAGAACACAGGGAGGAGAAGGCAAGACTGATTTATGGCAGTGATAAAGAGGAGAGCGAGAGTAAGACAGACACCCTTAAACTTCCGGCTACATTTATTGGGGAATTGGAGCTTCAGGAGCCTGTTGAATCTCAGACCGAATTATATGAAAAAGATCCAGGTTCAAGTATGGAAAATTATGAATCAGAATCAAGGGAAGAGAGTGAGTGTGAGTATAGAGGTGAACCGTTGACAAGGGCCATAAACAATGAGGAGGCGGGTCAAACAGGAATACACACAAGGAGTAAGGGGCCGTTTCAGGACTGCCGCAACTACGGGCCCTCTGATACAGAAAAGAGGAGGACAGGAACCAGTATATGTTCCGTTTGCTATCACAGACATTAATTGTTTAGTGAATAAGATGCCCCCACCCGCAGAGGGAGGCGGCAAGTGGATGTCCAGCCTTTTTAGTTTAACACAGAGCATGCAGTTGGCGATGGGAGACTTTAGAGGAATTTTAGGGAGACAAGTGTCTCTCTGGGATTTGGATAAGGTCGAGGTAGCAGCAGGTATTAAAGATAGACCTAATGCTGCACGTTTTGGGCCTTGTGCAACCAGGGTTGGTGAAGCTATGAGACAGATATTTCCAATATCTCCAGGAGCAATGCAGAACTTAAGATTTAAGTGGAAGTAAAGTGAGTCGGCACATGGGTTCCTTACGAGGTGTAAAGAGGAATGGATGTGTGCCACAGGGTGCCATCCTGGCTCAGATAATCTACACACCACTTTGTTCCATCAGGCAATAATTTTAGGACTTCCACAATTAGTGAAAGAAGCCATGGAAGGAAATCCTGACCTTCCAGGCAGTACGGCGGATGTCTGGGAGAGACATCTCTCTTACCACATCAACACATTTAAAGTTAAACAACAGGGAAAGAAAGAGGGGGTGATGACAGCCCAGGAACAGCTCCTAAAAATACAGTTAGATGAGGCACTGAAAAAGCTTAATGATAAACGAAAGGAATAGAAACAGATGGTTCAGCGGTTTCCTCGGCAGGTGCAGCCAGATCAGTTAGGTCCGCAGCAAAATTTTGCTCCGATAAACCCGTATTGGGTCAGTCCAAGGGGAGGCATGTGTGGGAGACGCGGCGGGCAGGGATACGGCTTGATAGGCGGGTACTTAGGCCGAGATCAGTGTCACGCCTGCAAAGGGTATGGTCATTGGCAAAGGGACTGTCCATATCACAACTACCCGGAGGTACCAGGCAGTGTTCCACCATCTCATGGAATTTATCACTGGAGCCGATCTCATCTGACACCGTCGAGCTTGTGGGGTTCTCAGGAAGCCCGGAGAGACTGCCGTTTTCTGTGCCATTAGTGACTCGTTTTGCTGGACAGACTGTGTTGCACCCCTTTGTCATTTCACCACATTGCCCTATCAACCTGTTGGGACGAGATCTCCTGGTGAGGACAGGAGCAGCTATTCTGTGTGGAGATAAAGGTCTTGTGGTGCAATTTCCTAATGGACTGAAATTGAACTGCTGTATTTCACACCAAGGTGTGAAGGGACAAATGCTGATGAGTCTGACACCCTCTCCAGAACAGGAGGTGTGGGTGGATATTTATTGGGGAGAACTTGAGCCTGAGACTTCACCTGGTGTCGGGGTTGTGGCATTGTTTCAGAGCTGGAGGCCCTGGCTGTCGATGCTAAGTCCTTTTGCCCCGCCAGTTGATCCCTATCATGTCACTCTATTTTACGTGGGAATAATGAGGTGTATCAGGATGTGTTTAGAGAAAAGTTACAGGGATTTCTGGATGATTACATCACCTTGTTTGTGTGTTGGGCCTGAAGGTGTGGCTGCCCAGGTCGACTTTGCTGAACAGAATGAGTGGTATGAGAGACTGTAAAGGAAATGTTGTCATTTCTGGGTCTTGCGAGCTATAGTAGACATTTTATTCCTGCATATTCAGAAAAGACTACGCCCTTACGTGCAATGGTGAATGAACAGGGAATGCGTGATTTGGCAGCCCGGCTAACATGGACAACTGAGGGAGAAAAAGCGTTAATTGCTCTTAAACAGGCACTCACAACATCTGCATGTTTTGGCAGTTCTGGAATATAAAGATACTTTCTTTTTGGATGTTTCTGAAGGAGAACATACAGTAAATGGTGTTCTCTTTCAGAAAAAAGGGGGTGAAAGGAAAGTATTAATGTATGCAAGTATAATGCTGGACCCCATTGAAAACAGGCAGCCACCATGTGTAAGGTATATAGCAGGGGTAGCAAAACTTTTGCAAAAAACAGCACATTTAGTGATGGGTTACGCTCTGACAGTTCTTACAACACATAGTGTGGTATCACTGGTCAGCTCAGCAGCATTCACCATGACCTCACTTAGACAGACCAGGATGGACAAGATTTTAACGGCACCACACATAACATACACTCATGAAGGGATAAGTATGGCAGATGGTATGGGAGAGGGCGAACCACACAGATGTGAGGAGAAAGTGAAGAAAGATGAAAAAATCAGCGTAGACCTCAAGGCGGAGCCGTTAAAGGATCCAGATGAAATACTATTCACAGACGGCTGTTGTTTCAGACACCCACAAGAGGGGCTGAAAGCTGCCTATGCAATAGTTAGAAAATCGGAAGAAGATTTTGAAGAAGTGGAAACAGGAAACCTAACAGGTAAAGAGTCAGCACAACTTGCAGAATTGAAGGCAGTTATTAGAGCATTAGAAATATCAAAGGGAAAGAGAGTGACCATCTATACAGATTCAGCATATGTAGTGGGAGCTATCCAGTTAGAACGTTGTCAATGGTTGCGGGCAGGTTTTAATACAGCATCAGGATCTCCTATAAAACATGAGGCAGAGAAGAGGCAACTGACACAGGCACTCATGGAACCAGCGGAGGTCGCAGTCGTAAAATGCAAAGGTCATAGTAAAGAGAACTTTCTGGAGGGAAGAGGTAATGAGGCTGCAGATCAGGCAGCAAAGAAGGCTGCAGGTTATAAACCAAGTTACAATTTGTTGTTGGCAGAGAAAACAGTCCATGAAATGCTTCCAAGATACGACAGGGAAAGACTTAGTTGTGATCAAGAAGAAGCTTCTCCACATGAAAAAACAGTTTGAAAGGAAAAGGGGGGCTGTGAAAGTTGAAGGAATTTGGCGGGGCCCAGACGGAAGACCTGTTCTCCCGCCCGGTCTGTTAGATGCCGTTCTGGAAGAGGCCCACGGCCTGACACACTGCGGGAAACCACAAATGATGCGGTATCTAACACATTGGTGGCATCCATTTTTGTCAGCCATTGTAGAAAATTATATCAGAGAATGTTCAATATGCACACACTTTAATGTAAAATCAACAATTCGACCACATGAGGGAAAGTTTCCAGTTGCCCCCATGGCAGGGCAAGAAATTATTATATTTCACTGACATGATAGACCGAGTCAATGGGTTCCGATACCTCTTGGTGGCAGTGGATGCATACACTGGCTGCCCAGAGGCGGTTCCCGTAAAAGCAGAAGATGCAAAAAGTGTTATTAAATTTTTGATTAATCCGACACATGGTTTCCCCAAACGAATTAGATATGATAATGGAACTCATTTTAAGAATAAAGATTTACAATCCATAGGCCAGCCCAGCACTTTTATGAAATATAAATATTATTTTGTTCAACTAAAAACGACTCTCTCAGTTTTCTCCCAACAGGCAACCTCTGTAACAACAGTCAGTGAGGATCCAGGAATTCCACACACAGCTGAGTGGGTTCTTCTGAGAGTCATCAAGTGAAAGTGGTCAGAGCACAGGTGGACTGGTCCCTTTGAAGTTGCAGAGTGAACATCACATGTTAACCCTAACATACTAACACCCTAACACATTAACCCTAACTCTGGTATCACTGGAATCAATGTACCCCAGCAGGTAATTCACAGAGAACGCTTGGACAGATCCGGGAACATCTAAAGAAGATGGCACCATGATTAAACTTCTATTATTCTTGATTACATCAAAGGGAGCGGTCAATGAATTGTTAGTATTGGCCTAGCGTTAGTCCTCCTAGGCTGCAAGGGGAGCAGGAGCGGCCCTCCAGGGGAACAGGAACAGGAGCGGTCTTCCAGGGAAACCAGAAGCTTAGGAACAGGAGCGGTCCAGAACAGAAGAGTCCAGAGAAGCAGCAAAATGTCTAAAAGCCTGTCAAACATCTCCATAAGGCAATCTTTTTCAAGCACTGTGCCGCGGCAGACAGTGTGTAGATATTGTCTGTGCGTGCGTGTGTGTGTGCGTGCGTTCACAAAATACCTTATACAGTATTAGATTATGTTGGATTTTTGTCATGGTTATCAATATCAATTACATTAATTAATTCATTCATTCATTCAGATCCTTTATTGTCCCACACGGGGAAATTTACAGTGCAACAACAGCAGCAAGAGCATGCAGAGAAAAATAAGATAAAATCAAATAGAACAGGATTTGGAATATACAAAGAGGATGTATCATTCACAACAGTGATGGTAATAATAATCAACATTAAAATATTGTTATTATCATAATGAATTTTCTATTTTATTGTGATGATGATAATAGTAATGTTTGAGAGGAAATATTGTCATCATAGAAAAATACAACAAAATTTCATTTGGCTGAATCTCTTAGAGCAGCAACAATATCACAGTGCTAATGTTAGTAATAAATACTAGTAAATAAAAGATAAATAAAAACACAAGTGCAAGTAAAATGTTATATATAAATAGTTAAATAATAAAAACTGTGCAGTAGCTGTGTGAAATGAGAAAAGGTGTTCTTTTCACTTGACCTTTGCCCCTGGGAACACAAAGCCTGCCCAGAGCTGTGTATATTAGTCCAGCACCTCCTTGTGATAAACCTGTCATTTTAATCTGTCTAGATAAAATATTGAGAAGAAACCAGAAAAAGATTTTCTTAGCTGACCTTTCTTAGCTGACCTGAAGGCCTCACATTCCCATTTTTGCCATCCTTTACCCTTTGGAACTTCTGAAATCTGGCAGCAAGGTCAGCAAATCTCTCAAGTGAGTGAACTCTCCCCTTTCTGATAGTTTTAAGATAACTTCCACTGAGCTTTTACAAGGCTGCACGTTTAGTCATCTTGAAACTATGAATTTTTTTCTTTCTTTAGCATTTTTACCAAATGTTTTCATATTCTAATATCTTCATGACCGCTTTATCCTTTTTGGGGTCATGGGGAAGGCGCACATGTAGGCAAAGGCAGGGTATACCCCTGGTTGAGTTCATCACAGGGCCCTATGTGAGCTATTGTGGGTTTGGTACCTTGCTCAAGGGTCCCTCATTTATGTTTTAGGCACCATTTATCCTGATGTGATCATCATGTTTTACTCTCTAAAGGAGTTTTGGTTTATTGAGGTTGAATGTTCAAGACAGTTATAAACATTTACACTAAAACTACCTAAAGAACACTATCTCAAGTATTAATTGTCTATAGTGGTTAATGATAAAATAAAGTGCGATATAAAGTAAAATAGATTCTGCTATTTTGAGCGTATTTATTATATTAGTTCTTCTAGTGATACTAAAACATTACACTCAAACTTGAAATAATGGGATGGGGGGGGTTCAATTTCTTCACTTGTGCCACAATGTGGCATTGATCATACATAATATTAGAAATGTAAACTCAAAACATGTAAAAATAGGGTTTGTGTATTGTAATCCACACAATTACAAGTGTGTGTGTGTGTGTGTGTGTGTGTGTGTGTGCAGGATGTGGGATGCTGTTTTCTTCTTCTGTCCTCTAGGTAGAGCTCCAAACTACTATCCCAACAGCTTCAGCGCCCCAGAGATCCAGCCTCAGTGCGTGGAGTCAAAGTTCAAGGTGTATCCCGATGTGGCCCGTTACAACAGTTCAGATGAGGACAATGTCACTCAGTTATTTAAAAAAAAAAATCTTTTACCCTTTTCTTACAACTTTGCAGGTGGATTCATCTCCTCACATCTCACTTAAGTGGACAAATCCAGGGTTTCAACTCTTATTTGTGTACTAAATTTCAGGTTCGCACCTTCTACACTGAGGTGCTCAATGATGAGGAGCGCCAGCGACTCTGTGAGAACTTTGCGGGATCCTTGAAGGGGGCTCAGCTCTTCATCCAGAAACGCATGGTGAGTCCAAACACTATCAGTACCCCTGGGATTCAGGCTATTTTCCCAGCGGTCTGCACGTGCAATTTATTGTGGTCACTTTAACCAAATGCTTATAAATTAGAAGAAACCCAAACAAGCTTATTTGGGGCTTACTTGGGGCAGTTATTTGACTTATTCTGCATTTCATGTGCATCTAAATGTAACATTAATAAAGTTATAATAAGTGATTGTGTTGTTGAGGAGCTGATCAGATGTAGATCTGCACAGAATCTGTTTTTAACTCAATGGTTTTGAATCAGACGTCTGGGAAGTGATTTCTGAGCACTTCCTGTAAGATTCACTGCAATTTTAAACCAAAAATCACCATCTGCTTCCAAAAATGAAGTGGTAACGTCATTTCCAAACCTTGAAAAGCTACTAACAGGTTGTTGATAATAAAATTGAACCCTCACACCCAAGTTTTTGGTTTGGTGTCGATAATAATTGTAATTATCCTGAACAGACCTGAGACCTGTCATGTTCTCCTTTGAACCACCGGTGGGACCAGCTGAAATCTACCGTCCAGATCCCTCCTCCCACCATCCACCCCACACACTCATCTCTGTGGGAGTGATTCTCAGGAATTTATTTTTGTTTCACTTCTGTGTTGTTGGTTCACAGTTGGCCTCTCTCCGCCTCCCATAAATCTGCACTGGTATCTGGAACTCAGCACTTCTTTGCTGCATCTGAGTTCTAAAGCATCTTTCTGAAAACCTCTGAGCCGATGAAGATAAATCCAGCCATGCAGCCCGTGGAAAAAATTTCGATGCTTGGGCCCAGCGAAGACTTTCCCGGAGGGCCTCCCGGAGCTCCATATCCATACACGGGAGTGATGATCCCCGCCGAGCCGCCCAAGGACCATTTCATCTGGTCCATCATCTGCTTTGCTTACCCCAACATCTTTTGCCTGGGACTGGCAGCTCTCATCTACTCTGTCAAGGTGAGTTTCTGAGGATTTTGTCGTGAATCACCATTGCAGATTATCAGGTCACACCTTTCTTGGGATTTAAAAAGAAGGTTTAGCTTGAGGATTTCACCATTTTTCCCTTCCAGGCCAGAGACAGAAAGATGATGGGGGATATGAACGGGGCTCAGCACTATGCCTCCACCGCCCGCTGAAAAAAAAAAAGTGTTTATCCAGAAAAGTGGGTTTTTTTTTTAAAAAAAAAATCATTCTCAACTTCCTAATAAAAATACAGATGAACTCAACTCAGCTAGGACTGTTTGTGAGTAAACTCTGAAAGTATGAACATTCATTCTCGATTAGACTGTTGAAGACACCTTTATGTGTTGCAACATGGCAAGTGTACCCGCTTCAGAGAGGACTTGGAATTTGAGGAGTTGCTCAATAAACCGGTCCAACTCGAACCTCAAAGAGTTGCATCATTCCCTTTTTTCCAGGGCAATTTTGGACTGCACAACACTGGAACGCTTATTGGAAAAGAGAACTTAGACTTTGCCCTATTGTGATCAATACTTCAACTTCAATCTCAACACACTATAAGATAAAAATTATATATATAATATTATATATTACACCATGCACATTTAAAGTTAATCCCAGTTTAATATCAGAACTGGCTAGTTTAAGTCAATTCTAAACAGACAGCAGTCATTGCTCATTTCTCTTTCTCTGCAAGTGTGTGTGTGTGTGTGTGTGTTTCATATAAAATGAAAGAGCAGGATGTGGGATGTTACGATACGTGGTAGTCCAGGACCCGAACGCAGGCCAGGACACCATGGTGGAGTGGTCAAAACGGTTTTATTTACAGGGAAGGGGAGCACACACTGACGACAGGAAACAGTCCTCCTGGACTGCTGGGAACTCGGAACACCGGTGAGTCCTCAACCCGCAGCAGTCCCCCAGGACCGGCGAGAACTCGGGAGTCCGGCGCGACACGCTCACCACACGAACGTGCCCCGAGACCCTGAAGGCAGAGGCAGTCCTCCTAGGCTGCAAGGGGAGCAGGAGCGGTCCGCCAGGAGACCAGGAACAGGAACAGGAGCGGTCCTCCAGGAGACGCAGAGCACCAACACACGACAGGGGAAGCGACCAAACAGCTTCACCACGAACAGACACCCGACCAACACCAAGGAACCCGAGCAAACACCCACACTAGACAAACAAACCCACTCCCCGCACGAACAGACGCCCTGGCACTGGCAGCCAGGCACAACCTGCTTAAATAGGCAACGAGATGCAAACTGCCCACAGGTGCGACTGCCTGCAGCGCCAGCTGCACCCAATTGTGCTCAACACCACCCCCTGCAGGACAAAGTGCGACACAATCCCAGAAACCCCAACATGGGATGCTGTTTACTGAGACAAGAAGAGTCCAGAGAAGCAGCAAAATGTCTAAAAGCCTGTCAAACGTCTCCATAAGGCAATCTTTTTCAACCACTGTGCCGCGACAGACAGTGTGTAGATATTGTCTGGTGTGCCTTGGAGAATTATATAATTTCTTCTTCTGTCCTCTAGGTGGAGCTCCAAACTACTATCCCAACAGCTTCAGCGCCCCAGAGATCCAGCCTCAGTGCGTGGAGTCAAAGTTCAAGGTGTATCCCGATGTGGCCCGTTACAAAAGTTCAGATGAGGATAATGTCACTCAGGTATTTAAAAAAAAAAATCTTTTACTCTTTTCTTACAACTTTGCAGGTGGATTCATCTCCTCACATCTCACTTAAGTGGACAAATCCAGGGTTTCAACTCTTATTTGTGTCCTTAATTTCAGGTTCGCACCTTCTACACTCAGGTGCTCAATGATGAGGAGCACCAGCGACTCTGTGAGAACTTTGCAGGATCCTTGAAGGGGGCTCAGCTCTTCATCCAGAAACGCATGGTGAGTCCACACACTAACTTTAACCAACTGCTTATAAATTAGAAGAAACCCTAACAAGCTTATTTCCTGTGGGTTTGAGGTTTTGAGAGTGCCCTTGCAACTGCAATTTTATTTTTCTTTCTTTCACTTTCAATGCACTAACTGTAAATTTGTGTTTGGAGTAATTATAATCTAACTTGACATTATTAGATGCTCAGTCTATGTTCTAGGTATTTTTCATTGTTGTCTGGTTTGTGCAGGTTGAGAACTTGAAGGCAATCCATCCAGACTACGCCAGCAGGGTCCAGAAACTTCTCGACAAGTACAACGAGGAGGCGGAGAAGGTCAGACACACACCTTTCATGCACTTTGTTGCCCTTTCTGTGTTTCAGGGTTTTCTTGTTGTGTTTGTGATGGTAACAATGAATGGCGTACTGAGCCATTTCGTCTTCCTCTGCGAAATTTTGTCCTTGGCAGAATGCACACGTGCGCGTGTACACCAGTCCAGGAGCATCTGCCGTGGCTGCATCCTCCAAGATGTGATGGATTTAAAATTCCACCGATGGCGTCCTTGCAAGTGAACAACCGCAAATGCACTTATTCCCAACTGCTAATAACAGTAACAGGAAGCCTGTTACTGCTCACTGAACAAACCTAATCCTTTCATGAGTGATGATTGTAAATATTTTATGTAGAGATGAACACATCTCTAAGGCCACTTTCAGAATTTCTTCTCCTGCTTTGGAAGATTGTGAGTTTTTGCTAGCATCTCTGCATCTGTTCAAGAAGTTTACATCAGAGAACTCCTCGGTGCCTTCAGAAACCACTTCAGTCTCATTTATTTGTCTATAAAATTGGAATTTCAGGAGCTGTGAACTGATTTCCACAAGAAACAAGAATCCCTCCTTGCTTTGTGTTTATAAATTAAGTAGAACTGTATTATTAAGGACTGACCACACTGGCTTGGGGCAGTTATTTGACTTATTCTGCATTTCATGTGCATCTAAATGTAACATTAATAAAGTTGTAATAAGTGCTTGTGTTGTTGAGGAGCTGATCAGATGTAGATCTGCACAGAATCTGTTTTTAACTCAATGGTTTTGAATCAGACGTCTAGAAAGTGATTTCTGAGCACTTCTTGTAAGATTCGCTGCAATTTTAAACCACAAAATCACCATCTGCTTACAAAAATGAAGTGCTAACGTCATTTCCAAACCTTGAAAAGCTACTAACAGGTTGTTGATAATAAAATTGAACCCTCACACCCAAGATTTTGGTTTGGTGTCGATAATAATTGTAATTATCCTGAACAGACCTGAGACCTGTCATGTTCTCCTTTGAACCACCGGTGGGACCAGCTGCTGTTACTGTAGCCTTTGAAACATCCTGACGATGTTCTGAGTCTATTCAAAATCCACTTGACTGGGTTACTGAGCAGACGTCTGCTCTGACTATTGTTCCATATTGATCGTTCATTTTTCAGTGCAGTCCATTCAGAGTCCTTCATATTTTATTCCTATTGATGGTCGTGAATGTTGTTGAACTTTCTCTTCAGCCAAACTTTCCAAACTGGAGATGCTGGATGATTCAAGACTGTTTGCATTTTAGCTGCAGGTTTAGTTTATAAACTGAGTGGAACGGGTCCAAAGTGTAAACACATTCATGCTTACTGTGTAAAGTGAAACCTACCGTCCAGATCCCCCTCCCACCATCCACCCCACACACACACACACTCATCTTTGTGGGAGTGATTCTCAAGGATTTCTTTTTATTTCACTTCTGGGTCGTTGGTTCACAGTTGGCCTCTCTCTGCCTCCCATAAATCTGCACTGGTATCTGGAACTCAGCACTTCTTTGCTGCATCTGAGTTCTAAAGCATCTTTCTGAAAACCTCTGAGCCGATGACGATGAATCCAGCCATGCAGCCCGTGGAAAAAATTTCGATGCTTGGACCCAGCGAAGACTTCCCCAGAGGGCCTCCCGGAGCTCCATATCCATCCACGGTAGTGAACATCCCCGCCGAGCCGCCCAAGGACCATTTCATCTGGTCCATCATCTGCTTTTCTCACTCCAACATCTTTTGCCTGGGACTGGCAGCTCTCATCTACTCTGTCAAGGTGAGTTTCTGAGGATTTTGTCATGAATCACCAGATTATCAGGTCACACCTTTTTTGGGATTTAAAAAGAAGGTTTAGCTTGAGGATTTCACCATTTTTCCATTGCAGGCCAGAGACAGAAAGATGATGGGGGATATGAACGGGGCTCAGCACTATGCCTCCACCGCCCGCTGCCTCAACATCTTGTCCACTGTGCTGTTTTCTGTGTTTTTCCTCATTGTCTTAATCACAGTATTTGTGCGGATGAACCAGATACAAACATTCGCAAGACAGAATAACTATTATTATGGTTGAAGAATTTGGGCCTCATTGGCACATGAATGATGTGAAAGGAAAAAAAGTGTTTATCCAGAAAAGTTTAAAAAAAAAAAAAAAAAAAAATCATTCTCAACTTCCTAATAAAAATACAGATGAACTCAACTCAGCTGGGACTGTTTGTGAGTAAACTCTGAAAGTATGAACATTCGTTCTCGATTAGACTGTTGAAGACACACCTTATGTGTTGCAACATGGCAAGTGTACCCGCTTCAGAGAGGACTTGGAATTTGAGGAGTTGCTCAATAAACCGGTCCAACTCGAACCTCAAAGAGTTGCATCATTCCCTTTTTTCCAGGGCAATTTTGGACTGCACAACACTGGAACGCTTATTGGAAAAGAGAACTTAGACTTTGCCCTATTGTGATCAATACCTCAACTTCAATCTCAACACACTAAGAGATACACATGTTTCCCCTTTGAAAAAAAGATTAAAATAAATCAGTAAAAACTGGCATTATTTCATAGAAATACTAGATAATTAAAAAAACAGATAAAACTCATTGAATTTTAATTAAAGATACCGAAAATAGTGGAAATGTAGCTGTCCAAGCTGTAGTTTTTGCCGCTGTTATGGCCCACTCGTGAGGTCCAAAGAAAGAGGAAGACACACTGACCAGTTTAACCCTTTATTTCTTAAACCAAAAAGAAAACACCCAACAAAGGAATACGGCAGGTGAGGGTGAAAATCAGGGGTGTGAGCAAGTGCCTGGATGAAGTGAGTGAAGGGGTGAAGTATGCTGTAGGTGTGAAATCCAATAATTCACCAAGAGGCAAAGCAGCTGGAGACATCAGGTGGAGGTAGGAGAAAAAGCCCACCAAATGCTGGATCAGGTGGAGCTTTATAACTTGCAGATCGCTGGCCTGGTGATCCAGTTAGGTTAGCTCCACCCTGCTGGAAACCTGTGAACCACAGACAGCACACAGCAAGACAACCCCACAGCTCAGGGGCCGTCACAGTCCGGTCAACCACTGACAAGCCCAGAAATCTATACTCATGTCACCCTGAGTGCACTTAAAGTTACATTGTATTTTACAATCACCTTCAAACAAATTCACACCAATGTTAGCAGCTTGAAACATGTGTGTTTGCCAAGTTTGCCACATGCTTCACACCTGCTGCAATTCAAAGTTAACAGAGATGAGTTGGTTTTAGACCTGTGGAATTCTTTATGGACAAAGTAGAAATGACTTTGGTTTAATTAATGGAATAAAACTGATGAGAGCGAGATCACTTCTAAAGAACAAAGTAGATGGAGGATTGACTGTCAGAACCAAAGCATGCGCACAAAGACAGAGGGCGGGGATCTGCTTGGAGAGGCGGAGTCACAGAGCGCATCAAAGGTCAAAGGATCAAAGTCTCAACATGAAAAACAGTTTTTTTTAAAAATTGAATTAAAGGTAACATAAAGGACCAAATTTCTACATTATTAAATCCCACTGAAGGTTTGGAAAGCTTAAACCAACAATAAGCACCTGCTAAAATATTAACAGTTAATGCTAATCGTAACATTTAAGGAACAACCAACAAAACTCCGGTCCGAATACTGACTGTACTGCAAGTGAGTGAACTCTCCCCTTTCTGATAGTTTTAATATAACTTCCACTGAGCTTTTACAAGGCTGCACGTTTAGTCATCTTGAAACTATGAACTTTTTTCTTTTCTTTAGCATTTTTACCAAATGTTTTCATATTCTAATATCTTCATGACCACTTTATACGTTTCAGGGTCATGGGGAGGGCGCACATGTAGGCAAAGGCAGGGTATACCCCTGGTTGAGTTCATCACAGGGCCCTATGTGAGCTATTGTGGGTTTGGTACCTTGCTCAAGGGTCCCTCGGCAGTGCTCTGACTAGGCGGTGCTTCTGACACCTTCTCCTACTATCTCCCTTGCTTTGTCTGCACTGGGGCCTGAACTAAGAACCCTTCGCTCCTCAGCCCGGTCCCCAACAGCTACCGCCACCCCCATATTCTTCAATTAATTCAAATCACCCAAAAAAAAACAGGCCATTATAGAAACTTTAGGATGAAATTTTCCCTCAGTCGAAAACATTTAACACTTCAAAGAAAATGGCGTATTCGGATGTGACAGCATAAATTTACTTGTCATTCTAAATTATAACAAATGTTTGTTTTTTGGTTTTTTCTTGTGGTTTTAGACTCCAACTATGAGCACTAACATCTACCGGGTAGGACAGGATCCCTCCATCAGCAGCTCCCAGCATGGTGGCGAGGGAGATGGACGGACAGCAGGGGCCACTGAGAAGGTCATCAAAACTTTTCGGGGCATCCTCAACAAGCTCACCCCTGAGAACTTTGAAAGCCTCATGAGACAGGTGGATGAGCTCAACATCAACGATGAGGAGACGCTGAACACGGTCGTTGAGCTCCTTGTGGACAAAGCTTTGTTTGAGCAGAGCTACAGCTCCACTTATGCTCAAATGTGCCACCACCTGAAGGGGGTAAACTCTGCTTTCTTTGTACAATTGGTTGAATTTGGACCAGATTATTGTTACTGATATGCCAAACCTTTCCCACATCAGCTGAGGGTCTCGTCCTCAAGCAGCGATGGATTCGTCCTCTTCCATAAACTTCTGCTCACGAGATGTCAGATGGAGTTCCAGAACCGTGGACTCCTGAGACAAAAGGAAAATGATGTGTCTGTTGTTGAAGAGGTGAGTACCGGCACGCCTGCAGCGGAACCAAATATGCAAGCGCAATTATTGGACTGCAGCTCAGCTTCATAAATGCACCTTTCGTGAGAACTTTTTTTTTCCCTACAAAATTGTGCTTGCTCCACTGGCAAGAACGGTTGAATAGTTAGATTTTGAACTCAAACTTAAATGTAAGCTTTACAGTGTTTCACCTAACTTAAATACATGCAAATCTGCCCTAAAAGGATCTGAGCAAACCAGACACAAGGCCCGCGTGTGTTTGGTGGGAACCGTCAGGTTCATCGGTGAGCTTTTTCAGCTGAAGATGATCTGGGAGCCCATCATACACACCTGCGTAGATAAACTCCTCCAGGATGAGTGCGAGGACTCTCTGGAGTGTATGTGCAAGTTACTGTCCATAGTGGGGAACGGCCTGGACACTGAAGCTGAGAGGGTAAGGAGAGCTGTGTGCAACACACACACACACACACACACACACACACACACACACACTGTCCACACATAAACTGAATGAGTGGGACTCTTATTTTCTTCCTTTTAGCCAAAACTTAATAGCTACTATGGCCACATATGCCTCCTACTGAAGGAGAAGAAGATGTCCTCAAGAATAAAATTCATGTTGCAGGACGTTGTGGCCCTAAGAAAGGTGAGACTCTTTGATGGCTAAATCATGAATATAGTCTGCAAGTCAGGGTTGAATTCTCATCACATCTCCTGTGTGGCCTTCAGAACAATTGGGTGCCCTGCAGGAAAGTTGAGGAACCGAAAACCATTCAGCAGCTTCACCAAGAGGTGAAGGAGGCTGAAGAGAGGGAGCAGCTCCAGTTCAAAAACTGGCAAACCACCATGCACTGGAGAGGTGGTGGCAGGTCGGCAGATCGCGGTCAATCCTTTCATGTGAAAGAGGTTCCTGGGAAGGTCAACCAGGACTCCAGCCGCGACTGTGATGGAGAAAGGAAGCAGTGGTGCCATTTGGGCAGCAGCTCATGTCGTGGTGTCAGCAAAATTCCAGGTAAATAACTGAAAAAGCCAAAAGATTAGGTGCATTTTTAAAGCAGACATCTGGATGGGGTTTTTCACTACTTGTTGCTCTTTGCAGTTGAACACAAGACCCCCCCAAAGCAGGCAGGATATTTATCAGAGCCCTCTTATTTGGAGTCAGTCATTGTTGACTGTAAGTGTTCTATAATGTCATATAGAGGCAGAGATTTAAGCCTCTTTCTGTCCAAATACATGATTCATTAGTTTTACTCCACATAGATGTCTGTTTTACATTATATGAGCACATCTACAACACCAGCCTGGGACACTTTATGGTCCATGATTAGATGTGTTCAGTTTCTTTACAGTGAAGACAGTGTTTGTGTTGTCAGGTGGGGTTCCTACACTGAGAACCTACGAGCTGCTCCAGAGAGTGAGGCTCTTAAAGAAGTACATCAAGGAGGACGAGAAGCAGCTGGTGGCCCTGAACATTCTGCAGCAGCTGGTGGTCCACATAGACCAACCTGATGGTGAGTGTCCCATCTATCCACCTGAGCCAGCGGTGTGTTTCTATTGACTTATTCCTGTGATTTTTGCTGGTGTGTGTCCGTGTAGGTCTGCTGCGGATGTTTTTTGACGTGCTGTTGGATGAAGAAGTCATCCAGGACGAGACCTTCTTTAAATGGAAGTCGTCCACAGTCTCTGTAGTATCCGTCTGCAACTTCTTCACCTGGTTCCAAGAGGACGGATAAAGTGAACTTGGGGAGCAAAAAAAAACATTATTTTTTTAAAATCTGCATTATTTCATTAACAGTAATATCATCTGTCTTTGAATAAAATCCAATTTATTTCCAAATACAAGTCCTTGAATATCATTTATGTTTAGGCACCATTTATCCTGATGTGATCATCATGTTTTACTCTCTAAAGGAGTTTTGGTTTATTGAGGTTGAATGTTCAAGACAGTTATAAACATTTATACTAAAACTACCTAAAGAACACTATCTCAAGTATTAATTGTCTATAGTGGTTAATGAGAAAATAAAGTGCTATATAAAGTAAAATAGATTCTGATATTTTGAGCGTATTTATTATATTAGTTCTTTTAGTGATACTAAAACATTACACTCAAACTTGATATAATGGGATGGGGGGGGGGTTCAATTTCTTCACTTGTGCCACAATGTGGCATTGATCATACATAATATTAGAAATGTAAACTCAAAACATGTAAAAATAGGGTTTGTTTATTGTAATCCATACAATTACAAGTGTTTGTATGTGTATGTGTGTGTGAATGTGTGTGTGTGTGTGTGTGTGTGTGTGTGTGTGGTGTGTGTGTGTGTGTGTGTGTGTTGTGTGTGTGTGTGTGTGTGTGTGTGTGTGTGTGTGTGTGTGTGATCCATATAAAATGAAAGAGCAGGATGTGGGATGCTGTTTACTGAGACAAGAAGAATCCAGAGAAGCAGCAAAGTGTCTAAAAGCCTGTCAAACGTCTCCATAAGGCAATCTTTTTCAACCACTGTGCCGCGGCAGACAGTGTGTAGTTATTGTCTGGTGTGCCTTGGAGAATTATATAATTTCTTCTTCTGTCCTCTAGGTGGAGCTCCAAACTACTATCCCAACAGCTTCAGCGCCCCAGAGATCCAGCCTCAGTGCGTGGAGTCAAAGTTCAAGGTGTATCCCGATGTGGCCCGTTACAACAGTTCAGATGAGGACAATGTCACTCAGGTATTTTTTAAAAAAATCTTTTACCCTTTTCTTACAATTTTGCAGGTGGATTCATCTCCTCACATCTCACTTAAGTGGACAAATCCAGGGTTTCAACTCTTATTTGTGTACTTAATTTCAGGTTCGCACCTTCTACACTGAGGTGCTCAATGATGAGGAGCGCCAGCGACTCTATGAGAACTTTGCAGGATCCTTGAAGGGGGCTCAGCTCTTCATCCAGCAACGCATGGTGAGTCCAAACACTATCAGTACCCCAGGGATTCAGGCTATTTTCCCAGCGGTCTGCACGTGCAATTTATTGTGGTCACTTTAACCAAATGCTTATAAATTAGAAGAAACCCAAACAAGCTTATTTCCTGTGGGTTTGAGGTTTTGAGAGTGCCCTTGCAACTGCAATTTTGTTTTTCTTTCTTTCACTTTCAATGCACTAACTGTAAATTTGTGTTTGGAGTAATTATAATCTAACTTGACATTATTAGATGCTTATTCTTTGTTCTAGGTATTTTTCAATGTTGTCTGGTTTGTGCAGGTTGAGAACTTGAAGGCAATCCATCCAGACTACGCCAGCAGGGTCCAGAAACTTCTCGACAAGTACAACGAGGAGGCGGAGAAGGTCAGACACACTTGCTGGTTCCACCGCGTCATCGTGGATGCAGCAGACCCGACGATCCCTAACCAGTTCATCATGTAGCGCACCAAAGTCACATTTCTTGGCCATTACATTCAGCGTGGCAACATAAGACTGGTCATGCACTTTGTTGCCCTTTCTGTGTTTCAGGGTTTTCTTGTTGTGTTTGTGATGGTAACAATGAATGGCGTACTGAGCCATTTCGTCTTCCTCTGCACAATTTTGTCCTTTGCAGAATGCACACGTGCGCGTGTACACCCGTCCAGGAGCATTTGCCGTGGCTGCATCCTCCAAGATGTGATGGATTTAAAATTCCACCGATGGCGTCCTTGCAAGTGAACAACCGCAAATGCACTTATTCCCAACTGCTACTAACAGTAACAGGAAGCCTGTTACTGCTCACTGAACAAACCTAATCCGTTCATGAGTGATGATTGTAAATAATTTATGTAGAGATTAACACATCTCTAAGGCCACTTTTCAGAATTTCTTCTCCTGCTTTGGAAGATTGTGAGTTTTTGCCAGCATCTCTGCGCCTGTTCAAGAAGTTTACATCAGAGAACTCCTCGGTGCCTTCAGAAACCACTTCAGTCTCATTTATTTGTCGATAAAATTGGAATTTCAGGAGCTGTGAACTGATTTCCAAAAGAAACAAGAATCCCTCCTTGCTTTGTGTTTATAAATTAAGTAGAACTGTATTAATAAGGACTGACCACACTGGCTTGGGGCAGTTATTTGACTTATTCTGCATTTCATGTGCATCTAAATGTAACATTAATAAAGTTGTAATAAGTGCTTGTGTTGTTGAGGAGCTGATCAGATGTAGATCTGCACAGAATCTGTTTTTAACTCAATGGTTTTGAATCAGACGTCTAGAAAGTGATTTCTGAGCACTTCCTGTAAGATTCACTGCAATTTAAAACCACAAAATCACCATCTGCTTCCAAAAATGAAGTGCTAACGTCATTTCCAAACCTTGAAAAGCTACTAACAGGTTGTTGATAATAAAATTGAACCCTCACACCCAAGTTTTTGGTTTGGTGTCGATAATAATTGTAATTATCCTGAACAGACCTGAGACCTGTCATGTTCTCCTTTGAACCACCGGTGGGACCAGCTGCTGTTACTGTAGCCTTTGAAACATCCTGACGATGTTCTGAGTCTATTCAAAATCCACTTGACTGGGTTACTGAGCAGACGTCTGCTCTGACTATTGTTCCATATTGATCGTTCATTTTTCAGTGCAGTCCATTCAGAGTCCTTCATATTTTATTCCTATTGATGGTCGTGAATGTTGTTGAACTTTCTCTTCAGCCAAACTGGAGATGCTGGATGATTCAAGACTGTTTGCATTTTAGCTGCAGGTTTAGTTTATAAACTGAGTGGAACGGGTCCAAAGTGTAAACACCTTAATGCTTACTGTGCAAAGTGAAACCTACCATCCAGATCCCTCCTCCCACCATCCACCCCACACACACACACTCATCTTTGTGGGAGTGATTCTCAGAAATTTCTATTTGTTTCATTTCTGGGTCGTTGGTTGACAATTGTACCCTCCCCCTTCCCCCTCCTACACACACACACACTCACACACACACCTTTTTTTTCTGTAAATCCGAACTGGTATCTGGAACTCAACACTTCTTTGCTGCATCTGAGTTCTAAAGCATCGTTCTGAAAACCTCTGAGCCGATGACGATGAATCCAGCCATGCAGCCCATGGAAACAAATTTGATGCTTGTGCCCAGCGAAGGCTTCCCCAGAGGGCCTCCTGGAGCTCCATATCCATCCACAGTAGTGGACATCCCCGCCGAGCCACCCAAGGACCATTTCATCTGGTCCATCATCTGCTTTTCTTACTCCAACATCTTTTGCCTGGGACTGGCAGCTCTCATCTTCTCTGTCAAGGTGAGTTTCTGAGGATTTTGTCATGAATCACCAGATTATCAGGTCACACCTTTTTTGGGATTTAAAAAGAAGGTTTAGCTTGAGGATTTCACCATTTTTCCATTCCAGGCCAGAGACAGAAAGATGATGGGGGATATGAACGGGGCTCAGCACTATGGCTCCACCGCCCGCTGCCTCAACATCGTGTCCACTGTGCTGCTTGCTGTGTTTTTCCTCATTGTCTTAATCACAGTCATTGTTGTAGCTGTGGAGATAAACAAGCATCATAACCATTATTACGGTTGAAGAATTTGGGCCTCATTGGCACATGAATGATGTGAAAGAAAAAAAAAAACAGTGTTTAGCCAGAAATGTGGGGTTTTTTTTAAATCATTCTCAACTTCCCAATAAAAATGCAGATGAACTCAACTCAGCTTGGACTATTTGTCAGTAAACTCTGAAAGTATGAACATTCGTTCTCATTTAGTCCGTTGAAGACGCTTATGTGTAGCAACATGGTGTCCTCCAACTCCGCAGACTGGTCAGTGGAGGGCAGGTGTGCACGGGATAGAGCGTCAGCGACATAGGGCTCTCTGCCCCTCTTGTAGATAACATTGAGGTTGTACCGCTGGAGGCGAAGCATCATCCGTTGTATGCGTGCAGAGGCAGTGTGCAGTGGCTTTCTCAGTATGGTGATGAGAGGTTGGTGGTCAGTTTCAACAGTCACGGCCCGGCCATAAATGTAGTGATGGAATTTTGTGCAGGCATAGACGAGAGCCAAGAGCTCCTCAATTTGAGCATCGCGTGATTCAGTCTCTGTGAGGACCCTGGAAGCAAAAGCCACCGGCGTTTCGTTTTGGAGGCAGACAGTGCCCTGTCCATGCTGCGAGGCATCAGCTGACAGTACAACTGGTTGGTGAACATCAATGTATCTCAGCACAGGGGGGCTGGCAATGATGTCCTTCAGTTTAGTGAATGCCGCTGTGTGGGGCTCCAGCCAGCACCAGTACACATCCTGCCACAACAGTTCACGCAGAGGAGCCGTGATCTCACTGTAGCCTGGTAGAAACTTGGCCAGGTAGTTGGTCATGCCCAGGAACCTCTGGAGGCCGTGTTTTGGGACAGGCGAACAGCAGCTGTCTTAGAGGGATCTGGCTTAACACCCTGGTCGGTGAGTAGGTGGCCGACGTAGGGGACCTCCGTGACCCTGAACCTGCATTTTTGGGGTTCAGTCTCAGGTTCACAGCACGGACCCTGTCCAAGACCTGGCAGAGGCGCAGATCACGTTCCTCCCCAGAGCGGCCCCACACGAGGATGGCGTCAATCACGATCGCACATGGCTGTGCCTCAAACAGCTGCTCCATGCACCTCTGGATGTCACGAACAGGTTGACTGGGACCCGACCGCAGGCCAGGACACAGTGGTAAAATGGTCAAACAAGCTTTATTTACAGGGGGAGGGAGCACACAAAGAACACAAGGAACACGGAGTACACGAGGAACATGAAGGCAGCCCTCCAGGGCTGCGGAGCACACGAGGGACACGAAGGCAGCCCTCCAGGACTGCAGAGGGCGCAGGGAACAGGGGCGGCCCTCCAGGGCGCAGGGAAATGGGGCGGCCCTCCAGGGCGCCGGGAACAGGGGCGGCCCTCCAGGGCGCCGGGAACAGGGGCGGCCCTTCAGGAGACACGAAGCTGGAGCGGCCCTCCAGGAAACACAGAACACCAGCACACAACGAGGAAGACCAACAGACAGCCTCGAGACCAACAGACACACTGACAAGACTAACAGACAACACAAACAGACACTGACAGGCAGGCGCAACCTGCTTAAATAGGCAGCCCGATGTAAATTCCCTACAGGTGCACCTGCCATCAGTGCCAGCTGCCACCAATTGTGCCCCACACCACCCCCTGCAGCACAACGACCGACACAACCCAGAAATCCTGACACTGGAAGACCTCACTGCCTGTGGTGATGCCATAGGGCATGCATAGGAAGGCGTAGCGGCCCACTGGGGTCATGAAGGTGGTGAGTCTTGAGGATTCCTTGCTGAGTGGCACCTGCCAGAAGCCACACTTTGCATCCAGAATGCTGAACATTTTGGCATCTGGCATGTCAGCGATCACCTCCTCCACAGTCTTCAGGGGGTGACGGGGCCTGAGGAGGGCCTTGTTAAGGTTGACAGGGTCAATGCATAGTCTTTTTTCTTCGCGGCCACCATTGCTGAAACCCATTCATTGGGTTCCTGGATTGGTGTGATGACCCCCATGTTAGTCATTCTCTGCAGTTCTGCCACGATTTTGTCCCTGATGGCCAGTGGCACCCACCTCGGGGCACATATGGTGGGGGGCACGGAGTGATCAAGGCGCATGTGGTACACAACAGGCAGTTTGCCAATGGTGTCATTGTTGAACAGGTCTTTCTATTCCAATAGCTCAGGTGATTCCTGCTGTGTGAGGGCATGCACTTCCGGACCAAAAGTCACAAAACCCAGTCTGACACTGTCTTTGAGACCCAGCAAGGGCTTGACATTTCCGGCAGAGGGGTCAGTGTGCTGCAGGAGCGCCCTGGATATTTCGTTACATTTGGCCCCAGTGTCAATCTTTACGCGTAGCTGCCTGCCCGTGTTGCATGCAGATAGCTTAGCAAACCTTTCATCTCGGTCACGCACATCTTGTGGTTGGTCTATGCTTTTGCAGTAAAACATGTCCTTACGTGCAGTGGGGGACAGGGGCTGTGCTGGTCTGATGGTGCTTGGTGGTTTTCCTGATCTGCAGCATCTCGAAAAGTGGTTGGGTTTTCTGCAGATGTTACAGCGCTTGTTAAAAGCAGGACATTTGCTGCGCTCGGGTGCATGTTGACCACCGCAGGTTGTACACTGGTTGAAGTGGACCACACACACCACAGCTTCCTTCTTTATTTCTCTGTTGGCCCTCTCCGACCGTTCATGCAGCATGCAGATTTCAATGGCCGCGTCCGGTGTCAGCATTTTCTGTTTTAAGAGCTGGGCGCGGACCGCGTCATTGTGGATGCAGCAGACCCGACGATCCCTAACCAGTTCATCATGTAGCGCACCAAAGTCACATTTCTTGGCCATTACATTCAGCGTGGCAACATAAGACTGGACAGACACATGTTGTTTCTGGTTGGTTGTGTTGAATGCATGTCTGTCCATAATTACGTTTTTCACTGGCAGGCAGAGCTGTAGTATCCGTCTGCAACTTCTTCACCTGGCTCCAAGAGGCGAACAGACGGATAAAGTGAACTTGGGGAGCAAAAAAAAAAAATTTTTTTTCTTTAAAAATCTGCATTATTTCATTAACAGTAATATCATCTGTCTTTGAATAAAATCCAGTTTATTTCCAAATACAAGTCCTTGAATATCATTTATGTTTTAGGCACCATTTATCCTGATGTGATCATCATGTTTTACTCTCTAAAGGAGTTTTGGTTTATTGAGGTTGAATGTTCAAGACAGTTATAAACATTTATACTAAAACTACCTCAAGAACACTATCTCTAACAAGTATTATTCATCTATAGTGGTTAATGATAAAATAAAGTGTGATTTAAAGTAAAATAGATTCTGGTATTTTGAGCGTATTTATTATATTTGTTCTTTTAGTGATACTAAAACATTACACTCAAACTTGATATAATGCGATGGAAGGGGGGGGGGGTGTTCAATTTCTTCACTCGTGCCACAATGTGGCATTGATCATACATAAAATTAGAAATATAAACGTAAAAATAGTGTTTGTGTATTGTAATCCATACAATTACAAGTGT
Organism: Takifugu flavidus; assembly: GCF_003711565.1. Taxonomy (NCBI): domain Eukaryota; kingdom Metazoa; phylum Chordata; class Actinopteri; order Tetraodontiformes; family Tetraodontidae; genus Takifugu; species Takifugu flavidus. Next base: position 5,742,550 of record NC_079532.1, read on the forward strand.
GTGAGTGTGTGTGTGCAACGATGTAGGATGCTGTTTTCTTCTTCTGTCCTCTAGGTGGAGCTCCAAACTACTATCCCAACAGCTTCAGCGCCCCAGAGATCCAGCCTCAGTGCGTGGAGTCAAAGTTCAAGGTGTATCCCGATGTGGCCCGTTACAACAGTTCAGATGAGGATAATGTCACTCAGGTATTTAAAAAAAAAAATCTTTTACTCTTTTCTTACAACTTTGCAGGTGGATTCATCTCCTCACATCTCACTTAAGTGGACAAATCCAGGGTTTCAACTCTTATTTGTGTGTGTGTGTGTGTGTGTGTGTGTGTGTGTGTGTGTGTGTGTGTGTGTGTGTGTGTGTGTGTGGTTCATATAAAATGAAAGAGCAGGATGTGGGATGCTGGGTCCAGAGAAGCAGCAAAGTGTCTAAAAGCCTGTCAAACATCTCCATAAGGCAATCTTTTCAATCACTGTGCCGCGGCAGACAGTGTGTAGTTATTGTCTGGTGTGCCTTCGATTTCCTTTAATTTCATGTAATTGGGCTAAAAATATATTTTTTAAAAATTCAATTGAGTTTAATTAATGTGCCGTTGTCGAGTGTCTGTGCTGACGAGTCGCTGTGTAATACTTCACCTCATCAGTAGGTGGCAGCAGGTAGCTAATTACTTTGTAATTTGAGTCAAGAGACTTAAGGATGCGTGGATGCGTCAGGTAAGGGTGACAGCAGCATTGTGGCTAGCTAACATCTAAGTAACAGTGATGTAGAGGTTTTTGAAAAGGAAAGATGCTAACTGAATTTCAGACCCAAATGAAGGCCCAAGTATGGGTAGAGGCCTGTGGCGCAAGGTTAGGGACTAGGTTAGGAACCCATATACCTCAGCATCATTTGGTGGAAAGGCCATGACAGGAGCAGGAGGAACTAACTGAACTGAGGCTTGAACTGGTTTAAAGCTAAGCTGTGCAGAGTTACCAGAGTTTCTCCAATCTGGCAAACAAAGCTATATTGCAGCTGGAACTGTGGACACTTTATGTAACTGAGTTTTACATGACAACCAGGAGGAAGGTGTTCAGACTCCATGACTTTTGAGTTGTTTAGATTTACTGTTAATTGGGATGAGACTCTTTCATAAATCTAAACCAGAGAGAGGAAACAGGTGCCAATGGGGGGAATTGTTCCGAGACACTCCAGTGGAATGTGACTTTGTTGAAAGTCATTACATTTGATGATGTCTTCTTCTTCTTCTTCTGCTACTAAACTCCACCATTAGAGCTGAAGATATGGAGACTTATGGCGTCTTTCCTCCTCAAACAGCGTTCCTTCGCTGCCTATCTCTATTTCGGGCCTGACCGCATAATGACAGACTTGCTATAGCGTGAAAGCTCCTGCCCATCGGTCCTCTGCCTCTCACCTCCCATTTCACCGGCCTTTATAAGCCTCTCAGGCTTCTGGGAGCCACCTTCCGAACAGAAACAGCGCACGGAAACCTGGGCGGCTCGTCGAGTCAGGGTCAAAACATGGACAACTACTCGTACCACTTCCCCTCCGACTGCACCCCGCTGACTAACTGTAAGTCTGCCCGTAAACCAGGCGGGTCCACCATGGTCAACATGGGCCACGTCGATCAGAACCCTCCACGGGACTATCTGGTGTGGTCGCTGTGCAACACGCTGTACGTGAACTTCTGCTGCCTGGGATTCATGGCTCTGGTCTACTCCATCAAGGTGAGAGACTTCATATCATATTGTCCTTCTTTACGAGATTTCCTGATCAGTTGTGAAAACTCTTTTCATTTCAGCTGTAGGTGGTGGTAAGGAGCGTATCTGTTATCTCTAATTTCAAGCTTTCTGGAAATATTACAGACCGAGCCTGAGTATAGAGGCAGTCATCCATCCGTGTGACCTCAAAAAACAAGAAAAGATTCTGAAGGTCGTCATAGCGGGGCGTGGATGACCTTTTACTCAGGTCCACTGCACAAGTGGGCGCAGCAGAGAGTCACGGGTCCAATACGGGTCCAAAATTATAGACAGGCTGCTTTTCTTAGAGGAAAGAAAAAAGGGTAATTGGCATCTTATTTTTGGGCTCATGGGAAATTAGAGAGTACTCAGGAAAGACTCAGGCGTGTCCTTTAAAAAAAAAAAAAAGGTGGACACAAGCTGTAAGTAGCTGTAGGGATTTTTCTTCTTTAGTGTTTGGAAAGAGAATAACCTACAGGTTACCGCGAAGCCCTGAAAGGTGCGTATCCCACCAACTGCTGTGCTTGATTGCATCTGTGCAGGCCAGGGATCAGAAGACGCAGGGAAACCTGCAGCTCGCCCAGGAGTGTTCAGACAAGGCCAAGTGGTACAACATCCTGGCGGCCGGCTGGAACCTGCTGATCCCGCTGCTCTTCGTGGTCCTGCTGGTGCTGCTCCTCATCCACCTGGGAACCTCCCAGGGCTCGTCCCCAGGCTCCTTTGACTTCTTCGGCGAGGACGGCTTCCAAAACTTTATGAAACTGTTCAGCTGGTAGACAGGAATTGTCAAACCAAAATCCAATAAGGGTTCCGGAGAGCCGTCGACACTCGGTGAAGGCATTAGCGAAGGTGACACATCAGCTAAAAGAGAGAATTCTTTAATTATTTTCAGTTCTTGATTATGACAACAAACCTTAATTTGTGAGTTATATCAAATAGAGGCATCAAAAAGGGAGGTTATTGATGAGCTTTTGTAAGATTACTGAGGTGCAACAGCTCCGCTCACACATGCTGCCTTTGAGAAGACCAAACCCTTAATGGGAACGAAGAAACAAACCAGAAACATCAGATGGGTGGGGAGTCAAACCTTTCTTGTTATTTATTGTTGTATTTATACTTTAAGGAATGTGGGAAAAGAGAGCAGTCGACTGCTGAGCCGGTCTGATCACATGGTCAACATATTCAGATTGAGATCCGTATTCAGATGGAAGGACTCTGAACATGCGCACATGTGTTGCATCTTTATTCACATGCTCCTGTGACAGGGAAGGTCACGGGCCAGTTTCCCAGGCTTCCCAGGAGGCATTCAATCCCTTTGGGTTATTTTGGTGTTGCATTGAAACATGTTCTCTGTCGCGGGACATTCACCACTCATTAATACTGAGTTGTTTTTCCTTCTTTATTTGTTTGACTCATTTAATTCTTCCAAACATGTATTATTATTGTATTTTAGTGTTTTCCATGTTAAGTAGTTGGACTTTACATTATCTGTTGCTGACTGAGCTCAGTAAAATTATAAATCAGTTCTGCTTTGAAAGGTTCTTATTTTGAATACTTCTCAAACTCATGCGGATTAAGAGGTTCTGCACCTGCTCTGGGTTTTAAACTAATAATTTGGCCAATGTGGTTGGACTGGGAGGGTCTAAATGAAAGGACGAGGCCCTTTTTTTATCTCCAGCGGTGGGCCTGCAAGTATAAACAGAACATGTGCCTTGAACTGCTCAGATGTTCCCTCAGCTGTGAGGCCTTCCACACAAACCACCTGCCTGAGGAGGAATGAGACAGGATTCCAGTCAATCTGGTCCCATTCTGAAGAATCAGATGACATCATGTCAAATGTGTCCATGGTGTTCTGACGTCCTGTGTTCTCTGGGATAAAGACTTTGAAGGCACCGCTGATGTGCACGTCCTTCCAGTCCAGAGGCTAATGAAAAGGTGCTGCAGCCTTCCGAGGATCAGTCTGTCCTCCCGTCTCCTGTCCTGCTTTTGAAGATGTGGACGCTGCAAACCTCTGGACCTCCCACCCTCTGGGCTTCCAGGGCAGCCCGGCTCCATCTCCCAGCTTTATTTAGAAACGCCCCAAATTACAACCTAAAGCTTCCAACTTTCTATTTTTTTTCCCTGCGTGCGGCTGCAGAAATGTTTACAGATGTTTGAGATGCGTGAAATGACAGGGTAGGAACAGAGAGAAACGGTTGACTTTTTGTTTGACTTTTTCTGTCCATTGCAGTTAAACCCCCACACATCAAGGGGGCGGGGACACACACATGGACAATTGTGCTACTGTGAATCAGTGTCAAGAATGTCCGTCTGTCTGACTCACAATATCACCATTATTGGGGGAACTTCAGCAGAAGCTCAGAACTATTTTGATGTTTTCAAAAATATCCTAAAATAATCCAAAATAACAATCCAAAATAACCTACAATTGCGAAATGATCCCATTCAAGGGTGATTTTTAGAAGACAGCTCTAATAAATCGGGACACATTTTACTGTCCCTGCAGGATACATGAATAAAAGTCACTAACACACATTAACAGTAGTAATATGTCCAAAAAAGACAACTTAATGAGAAACTGTGGTCTTATAAACTCTGCATGTAACATTGAGGCCAGTGAACCAGCCCCCGGGTGCAAGCGAGGTTTATCTTTAAGATGATAAATGTGGGTTTATGCTTTTCTGGTGTGATTAAAACGCTGGCTGGATTAATGCTGTTTGGAAACATCTGGCATGTTAGTTCAGCTCAAAGGAATTTATGCGTAAAACTTCTTTTAACTGCCTAAAACAGAAGCCGAAGCAACTTTGTCGCTAACTACAGGCTGCAGAACGTGTCCTCAGAACATGTCAGGAGAACTCCATGTTGTTCATTGTGTTAGTGTGTTTAATATTTGTTCTCTTTCACAATGTCGTAACTTTTTGGCTTTGAAACGACTTCAGTCTTGTTTCCTGCTCGTGTCTCGTCCTCTCTGGCCCCTGTGCTGGTGTCACACCTGTCTGCACACCTGTGTCTGATCATCTGATTGACCTGTATTTAAGTCCAAGCACTGCTGCTGGTGCCAGGTGGATGTGTCTCTGCTGTGTCTGTGCCCACCTGAGTTTGGCTCTCGTGTGCTGTGTTTTTTGGGGGGAGCTCTTTTGGGCATTTTAGGTCTGTTGAGTTTTAAAGTCCAACATCTTCAACCACACTGGGATGGATCCCTGCATAGTCACGGTTCTTCATTTAAACACAAAAAAAAAGGCACCGCTGATGTAAACAAACATCTGTCACAGGCTTCACTCGACCACATTAAATATTGTGGGTGGCATCATGGCTTATATGCAGCCTTTCTGATCCTTTAAAAATAGACTTTACGTCTATAATGAGGTAGAAACAAGCACACATGGAACTGTAGACATGCAGGCAGAGGAACAGAAACACTTTAATGTATAATTTGATTTAATTTAGCTCTAACCCACGTGGGTTGGCTATAACGCTGCCTCTCTGGGTTTGCTGACACGTTCCCACTTCTATGTGCTGCTTTTGAAAAACTTTAGTCACAGTGTTCTCTGAAAGACTTGAATGCTGTTTGATTGGTCTTCCTGGTGATTAACTTGTTTCCACACTATCGTTTTCTTATCTATGAACATGCCACTGATGAAACAGGTTAAAGTACAAGCTGATTTGTGACCCTTTTCGATGGATCCTTTAGGTAAACTAGGCCAAAGTGTCTCACCCTTGCCCTTCAATTATTGCAGGAAATCTGATTTACATCGAACATAGACAATATAGTATTCTAGTGTTTGCACTGAGTGAAGGACTGATACTGTGACTAGTTTTGTAGTCAGGAGAGCTGAAAAATGTCAACCACAAATATGGCGGAAATCCGCTCCGAGCTCTTCATATGACTGGTGGGTCTTTCTGTCAGACAGGAAACTCCCATATAGATCTTCGAATGGGACAGATTTGGACCACAAGAGGGAGCAACAATCCTTTTTTAAAAGGTTCTCTCTTGTAACTGACTCCACCTTTAAGCCGACAGTTTATTTTCTGTTTTTTACTGTTGTGAATACAAGGGAAGAAGTATTAAATCAGATCTGGACATTGGTGCGCAGTGCAGAGGTCACACGCCCTGATTAGAGGTCGATACCCGCCGGGGCAGCATGTGACCCATGAAGGTAGCGCACCTCTGACAGTAAACAGCCGCGTTTGTCCCGGATCTCAGCGACCTCGGCGGGCTTCGATCCTGCCCTGCAGCCTCTCCTCTGACCCGCCCACAGCAGACACCCGACACCACCTGAGAGATTCGATAATACTGGGCGTTGACGTGCAACCGTCCGCGGGCTTGAAGAGCAACTTCGCCGGTCGCCGAGTCCTCCTTCCTCGCCAGCGCATCACCAGCACCGAGGCCGAGATCAACGAACCGACATCGAGCCGCAGCAGCCCAAGAAAAGACAACCACCATGAGCAGGTAGGACTGCAGAAGGCCCGGGTCGGCTCGGACTGAGGAAGATGATGGAGCAGCAGAGAGGAACTTGAACTAGACCTTCCGCGAAAACTCTTGAGTCGCACAATGCAGAAATATATTTTCAGCATGGAACTTCCCGCATTTAATGCAAAAGGGTGTGTGTCTGTGTGTAGTTGTATTTGCGCAGCAGCGTTAACTACAACAGGGAAGCGATCCGTTTCCCTTTGAGGTGTTGAATACCCAAGTTGCACTATCAAAAACTGAACGGATCGACTGTGTTTTTGCTGTTTAGGCACTTTGACAGTTGAGGAGATAAAACAAAAGGAAAAGGGCGAACCTGCACATTTCTGCGTCAGTCCAGGGTTCAGCTTTCTATCTGCAGGCAGATTTTAGGCTGGTATCGTTGAACTTTGTCCCACAATTACGCACCTACACTGCCTGGAGTTTAGACCCTGGAGTACCTTGCTGGCCTGCTGCTGGAACTGTTCCAGTATTAAAGATGCATATGTGAAAGTATAGTGGGGAGATAACCCTGACTGTAATCCTCAGAAGTGTGTATGTGTGTGTATGTGAGTGTGTGGGGTGGGGTGGGGTGTCTATATGGAGGGATTCAAGAGGTCTGTTTGTGCTCCAGATGCAAACCTCTGGTCATTAGTCAGGTGCAACAAGACATTTTCCTTCATGTTCTGCTGATCTATCTCACACGTGTGTCTCGTATGCAGAATCTGACCCTAAAAGTGACGTTCGGGCCTCTCAGAGAAAGAGCATTTACACAGGGCCAGATTCCCAAGTGTCGTCAGGTTTCCATCGCGTTGTTGCCTCAAAGCATTCCTTTGTGTTTTATTCACAGACCCTCCACATCTGATTGACATCAAACCCCCAAACTACGAGTGGAACATGTGGTTGTCTTCAGGTTTCTTGCATAACATGTTACATAAGTTCCAGCTTGGCTCCTCCCGATATCCTAAATGCACTCCTGGGTTTTTCGGCAACCTTCCCCCCAACCTGAGACCACCGGCTGTGTCAGAGGTGGCCCCATATTGGTTTAAGTGCAGGGTTTCTCACTGCTAAATGTACATAGAAATGAGTTTGTTTAAAGACTGTGAAGATAAGAACATGGCTGAGGTTGGATTTTTGGGCGAAGGAATCTAAATCGGCCTCTATCTCATTCCCTCCAGCACCGATATGTGAAACTGATTGTTGGGACAGTCATTTTCTCCCAGAGGTTACTGACCCCTGGGAGAAATGTGACTGTTCCATTTCTCATGACTGATAAGTGTTTAAAGGACAAATGTTTGGATGAACAGTTTAGTTTTGCACGCTCTGGTGGAGGCTGCAAAGGAAGTTCCTTCCACAAATTATACAGCGAAAGAGGAGGTGGCTGTTTTCTGTTAGTGATGGGGGCGCAGTGGGAGTGTGGGGTTGCGCAACTTTACGGGTTTCTTCATCAGAAACAGCTTCACAAAAAAAGTTTTCGTCCCAGTTTTTGCAGGAAAGGTCGCGTAAATGGTTCAAATCAGTCAGAAAGTGGGAACCGTAAGCAGTTATTGGATCCTTGTCTGGCTAGCATCCACATCGCCCACGGGACTGATATTTTATGACCTTTTTTTCAGCTTTTTGAGCAAAGTTGTTTGTACAGAAAACAAGGAGTCGGCCAATCAGGGAGCAGGGGCAGCTCGGCCCCAACGCATGCCTGCTTCAAATTATAGCACATTCCAAAAGACTCCATTTAACTGTGGACAGTGGAAACAGAGAGGGGCGGCGGCAACAATAAGAACAGTAGGAAGAAAAACAAGTTAGTCAAGAGGAGAGTTGAGTTTCGTTTCATTTTCCGGCTAATTCAGCAAGTAAATAAAGTTTCGTCCGCTGTTCCTGACTTCGCCAGCGCAAGTTCTCCTGTGCAGGCGCCATGTGTGGTTCATTTAGCCGAGCTTGTGACGCCTGTTATCTTTGGGTAATCCCTTGTTTGCTGGAGAGGAACTTGAAGCCTAAACGTGCTGTGAAGTTCTCACATGCATGTGACTCAAAGTGTGACAGAAACTGACACAATTGCCTCATTGTGGGCATTTTCCCCCCTAGTTTGTGATGTCCTGCAGCCCATATTCACACAGCGCCACAGAAACATGCGTTCGCGGACTGCTTCTTCTCCGTTTAACTCAACGCCCCCTCGTAGTTTAGCGCCGTGGCCTAAAAGTTTTTCCTGGTTATGTCGTCACTGCGGCGACGATGAACTTCCTCCTTATCTTGGAGCTCTGCTCTCCCTCAAGCACCACGTGTCAGCACACTGCCGTGCATGAAGCTATGCAATACCATACACGCAAGTACGCCTGAGCTGTAGGAGAGGTTGTTTTGGGCTTCTTTGGCTTTATTTGTAGCCGAAATAGACAATAATCAGCCAAACTGTCTGTGTTGTTGGTCCGTTTCCTGTCCTGTAATGTCCTAAACTGTCCTCCTTCCTCCTGTGCAGATGTCTGATCACGAAGGCGGAGGTGCAGAGCTTTGTGGAGCGCTGTATGGTAGCAGTGGGCACGAAGCCGCATCACGCCCGCAGCCTGGCCGAGGTGCTGGTGGAGGGAGACCACAGGGGGCACTACAGCCATGGGCTCAACAGGATGGGTGAGTGGACGCAGCGTTATGGGGGAGGGCGCGTTTGAAAGAGGACCGCGGAGTCGCTCTACTTTGATCCGTCTCTCTGGCAGACATGTACGTGAAGGACATTGAGTCCGGAATCTGCGCCAAGGACGGTGAGCCGGTGGTGGAGAAGGAGAGTGCAGCCACGGCGCTGGTGGACGGGAAGAACCTGCTGGGGCCTGTTGTTGGCAACTTCTGCATGGACCTGGCCATCAAGAAGGCCAAAGAGGCCGGCATCGGCTGGGTGGTCGCTCGCGGTGTGTTTTTCAACTCATCGGTGAAATCACCGAACGATCGCAGCGAACGCTGACGCAAAATCCATGACTGAAAACCTCACCGTCTCCCAACTGTCCCGTTTAGGTTCCAACCATTATGGGATCGCTGGACACTATGCAATGTTGGCTCTGAAGGAAAACATGATTGTAAGAGTGCTGATCTTTTACTATTCCAGTCCTGAAATGTGTAACGATGGTGGATCAGCTGTGTCTCATCACATGTGCCATAACCTGCCCCCCCCCAGGGCATGTCCTTCACCAACACCTCCCCACTGGTGGTTCCCACCCGTGGTAAACAGGTAAATCTTGCCGGCCTGCATGGTTGTGCTGCGTCCGGACTGATCTCTCTCACGCTTCAACGTTGTGAACCTGCTCTTTTCAGTGCACGTTGGGCACCAACCCCATCAGCGTGGCGGCTCCCGGCAAAGACGGCGACAGCTTCGTCCTGGACATGGCCACGTCGGCGGTCGCCCTCGGAAAGGTGAGCATTTATTGGTCCATCGTAGAGGGAATAAGAACGGGCCTGACTCCGATCAATCGCCCATGTTATGGGCCCCTCTCACAGATTAGCTCTTGGTATCATTAACTCCTGTTGGCCGACTTGCATGATCATGAGGGAACCTTTGACATTTGCAAGGGGTCAGAAAGTGCTCGGTCGGTAGTTTCAGAGGATTTTTTTTAGTGACAGCTCCTCATGCAAGTCCAAAAATGTCTTTAAAAACTGCTGCATAGACTTGTTTTTTAATAATTACATGTTAATGTTGCACCACAAACTCTTTTGGATTTCAGTTACCCGTAAGTGGGAACTATTTGCAGAGGAGGAAGCAGGTGGTCAGATTTAGAAAGAATGTTGTGTTTCTGAAATGTCCCCCGCTGGGACGTGTCTGCGCACATTGTTCGCCTCATACATCCTGTTCTGTTCTGGGATGTTCGAGTTCTGCGACACCTCAGTGCTGGATTAATCTCTGATGGCAATTAAAAGCATTGCAGCTGGACAGCGTGTTCCCCTACAGACTAAAGCAACCGGGCAACCACAATACAAACAACTGGGAATTTAATGCTTACAAAGCACAGAGGACAGCGTCCTGAGATGAGTCTCAACGTCACCCTGCAAACACGTCCCCGATGTTTGTTACTATTCTGTTTTTCCTGCCGAGTGTGTCACAGGTTTGAAGGTGGTAAATCTGGAAAGGTGCCTCATATCTATCTCCTATCACAGGTGGAGCTCCATGACAGACGTGGAGATTCCATCCCTGAAGGCTGGGGCTGCGACACTCATGGGAAGCTGAGCACAGACCCCAAGAAGGTTCTGAACGGAGGAGGACTGGTGCCCATCGGAGGCAGCGAGGCCACGGGTCCGAGTCTCTTTTTGTAGGATCAATTGGCTCTTCGTGACACAGCTCTTCTTTTACACGTTGACTGCTTCTGATCTCAGGAGGGTACAAAGGTTACGGCCTGGGAATGATGGTGGAGGTGTTTTGTGGCATCTTGGCCGGCGCCCAGTACAGCAACAACATCCGAACCTGGAAAGTAACGGATCGTGTAGCTAACCTGGTACGTGATTTCTGTGTTTGTAGCAGAAATACTTCAGTGGTATCCTGCCTTTATAGGTTTCTTTGTCAATATGTTGCGACTAAAGTAGCAGGTGAAAGTATGTTGACAAGTTAACCCAGCGGTTTAAGAAAAAACACAGTAGACGTGTTTGGTTTGGTTGATCAGTAATACGGTCGGTAAAATGAGCCTAGACACAACTTTTGCATGTTGAAATAGACTCTTACCTTTCTTATCTTAAAGATCAGCACAATCAACGCATGCCAACATCCCTGACTGTGTCAGGTCTCTTTACTGGGTCACTTACATCGTCATCGGCTTGTTTGTGCTTTCAGGGTCAATGTTTTGTGGCCATCAACCCGGACAACTTTGCTCACGGGTTCAATGAGAGGATGTCTGACCTGATGTCCATCCAGAGGGGGATGGAGCCTGTGAGTCTTCATGTTGGCTAGCAAATAAAACATGCAAATGAAATCCTGACATGCTGCGGTTTGTCAGGCGGATCCTGACTTCCCTGTTCTGGCCGCGGGAGATCCAGAGAGGACCAACATGAAGAAGTGTGACGAGATGGGAGGGATTCCCTATCACATCAACGTCGTCAACTACATGGTGAGAGCTGCACGACAGCAGAGACGTGGGGTCGGATCAGGATTACCCTGGTCAGGAATGAGACTTACTGTGTTTTATGTTGTTTTTTGCAGAACGACTGTGCAAAGAGAATCGGCGTGAGTCCACTTCTGCCATGTGACAAAGTCGTCTCCGAATAAAAGGTCAATTCTAGGCTGTGAACGCGGCATGTCGGCTCATGTTGAAGTTCATGTTGCACATTGGAAATGCAACTTCTGTAACTCATAATGCCTGTTAACATTCTTATATTCATATTCAACATTACTGGAAGTTTTCATTAAAAAGAAAACAGAAAAAACGTGACAACTGTACAGATTTTCTATTGTGGCTGGACCTGTTGAACTAAGTTTCTCATCATGACTGTGAAATTGCACATGTTGTCTTGTGTCACAATGATTTTCATGTGTTTGTGTGACAGATGAATCCAAATATCTATGTTTTTTTGTCCAAAGCAGTTAGCTGGGATGTTGGAACATCAAGAGGTGGAGTTATGCTGTTGACAATCATGCCTGAACTTTGTACTTGATGGTTCAGTCAAAGGAACCTGGGCCATTATAATTTTACCAACAATCTCAATGTATATATGTACCTGTACTGTAACCATATAGTACAATGGTTTTTTTTTTTTTAATTCACATTTCTTAAATGGTCTTGAATGTTCACACAGTTTTAAAGCCATGGCAAAAGATCACTATTTGCCTCAGTCAATAAAAGCCATATGAACACAAAGTATCTTTCTGGTGTTTATATTTGTATCATAGACTATTTTGAGGATGCCTATTATGTTTTTATCCTATCCTATCCTATCCAGCTTTTCCTCTTTATTTGGATGTACCAAAATTGGTACTTAATCTTTTAACCACTAGATGGCAGCAGATTTCATTCTACCAACGTCTGATACAATAAAAACAAATGTATCCTTAAATTAAAAAGCAAAATTAAATGTAAAGGACAAGGACACAAAATAGGAGCAAAATAATGATATAATAATATGATAATATTGGAGTAAAGTGAAACAAGAAAGTAAAACCAATTTAAAGATTATGTCGGTGATATTTGCAAACACAGTGACGCAAAGATTCAACATTTCACGTTTAGAATATTATTTTTTTCTTTTTTGCAGTAACACACTCATTTATTAAATCAAATTTAATTAAATAATTTTCTTTTTCTACGTTTGGTTTATGAGTGCACTGTGGTTGCACATCAATATGCTACCACTAGGTGGAGACAAAGACTGGCTAACTGCGTGCGTTCTGTTTCATGTTATAATTGTCATGGAAACGGGCTGTGGATGTGACGATCATAGGTGTGAAATAAATGGATTGGAATAAAGCAATTGTCATTTAAGAGTAATTTATATCTATTATGTTGGTCTTAATTTATAAATTAGATAGATTTCTGGACATATGCCCAGTTTTTAGTGCATAAGCTTGCAAATATCTAAATTTATATTTAAAAAAAAGATTATTATTCATTTCTTATATTTGAAAAATGCATGAACATCTGAATCTATGCATATGCGAATAACAAATATTGCATCCAACATATTTATGTGCTGTATTTCTAGAGTATTTTTTTATTTTGTGTTTCTTCTTTTTGGTCATTACCGTTATTGACAAAAAAGAAAATTTAGCTTCTTCTCCAGCAAAAGCACTAATTTAATACTAAAGTGTAATTAAGGAAAAAAACGGGCCCCTGTTAGTGTCACAATGCAGAGGGGAGACAGGGCAGAGACAGATGCCCTGAGCAGGACCTTAATCTCCCATGCCAAAAGTCCTGGCACTGGACCCTGGACCCTGGATGTTCCATTAACACTCGGTCGCCTGCAAACAAAAGAACAGAAATCAACAAATCAATGGGCTTTCAGCCCCACTGGGGGAGGGAAAGGGAGACGTAGGGAGAGCATTTCGATCTAGAGACGGGGATGAGGGGGCTGCATGGAGATTAGGTTAGGACTGAGGGGGAAAGAGTCCCAAGGATTAAGGGGCCGTTTCAAACACTTGTTATAGGCAAATTTAGAGATGTGTGTGTGTGCTTGGATGGTTTCTTAGGGTCTAATCTGTCCCGGCCTTGGCCTGGTGCCCTTGTGCAGATTAGAAGGGGCCCAAAAGAGTCCCAAGAGCTGAGCCGCAGGCCGGGATTAGGCAGACTCAAACAGGTGTTTTCTTTTGTGCTGCTGAGGGGAAAACTGTCCGTCACTCACTGAACGAGCAAATCATGAAGTGAGTGAGCATCTCTGATGAGGCGAGGGATGTCAAAAGGCCACGGCCTGTGTGTCCTCCTGCGCCACTGTTTGTTTTGGGCTCAGACGCTACGGGCCTCTCTCTGACAAGTGTGGCTTTTTCTTATACGCTAAATTGTACGCTGGACGTCCATCCAGGGAACGATTCAGATAAATGGGGAAAAACATCTTAAACCGGGACTGAAGTCCAACATCGTTCACAAAGACGGGGGTGTCTATTTCCCCCCTTTTTATAGTGGCTGAAAAAGTGATCAGTTGTTTTGGCTGCAAAGCTGCAGGGAGCCACTCTGAGAGAGATTAGCTGGTCGGTGAGTGCAAAAACCCTCGCGCACAGGAGATCAACAAGATTAAAGTAACAGAGCTCATCCCAGGGACTCAGGAATCAGACAAAAACAGTCAAAAAAGCATCTTTCAGTAAGGATCACGACAAGATCTTCTTGGAAACGTTAAATTGACAGTAATAATCCAGAATAAAACCAGAATAAATCCTCCTATTAGTCAGAATCATTACTTTACTGGTTTAGCTTCTGTTTCCGGCTGAAGATGCTAACAAGCCTGCCTGATGACAGACAGGAGGGAGGAGTGGCGTGATGGAGGGAGTAGGAGGAGAGCGTGAAGCTCTCCACTGAGCTCCTGCTGGGCCTTTAATGAAGTGGAGCGACTTCCTGGTTTGTTTCTCCCAGCTGTTGCCCCTGCAAAGCCAAGATATGGCCTTGGCCCTTTGTCCTGCCCGGGCCACCATACCTCCAAACCCACTGAGCGAACACGTAAACATAAAAGCGCAGCATCTGCCGTCTCGTTCTCTCCAACTGCTTGGGAATGCAAACGTCCCTCCATCTGGCTCCCTCCTTTATTCACTTATGCTGGCAAAACATCAAAATGTCACGAAGACTGAAATGGTCGCACACAACATATTCTATTATAGTGTTACTGCTTAAGCCCCGCCCACTCAATATAACAGCATTTGCTCTTTTGCATCAATGGCAAAATATACTTGATAATGAAAATTAATCCTTGTTTATATATCCTTAGGAAACTCACAGGTGACCTTGAAATGGACCTTGCCAGTAAAACAGACACAGTTATAACTGCTTTTCTGCCAGTTAAAACTATCATGGGGTCGTCTCCGCGGCCCAATTCGGGTGTCCCGTTGCACCAAATGAAAGCATCAAAGACTGAACAAAAACGACGGCTCTCCCAACACCTCAGGTTGACATGGATCCCCCCCTCTCCCCCCCGGGCCCTTGACTCTTACACCAGCGCGGCAACAGCCAGTTGAGGTGATGGAAGTCTTTTGTCCGTCTGTGAGGTCCTAATCTCACTTTAACAGCTGGCTCCGTGTTTTCTCTGCAATCCCAGGTCCACTTCATTTCCACCACTCTCTCTTCATTTCCTGTCACTGTCCCCTCCTGTTTGTTTTTGGAGGATGATGAATGGGGGAATAAAAAGCTGCAGGATCGGGCCTTTTGTTGTGTTTCTTTATTGATGGGGATACAATAGAAACCATTTAGGAATGGTCAGTAGATGGCAAATGACTCAAATTGTAGTAAAGCTAAAGGAACAGTCTGAAAAAACAACTATGTAATAAAAGAATCATCTTCTTTGTATTTATGAGAACAGAAACAGAATATTGTGTAGAGCAAAGGTGGCAAAACTGTTGCTCGTTCAGGTTGTGCTTGAATTAGCACATCTGTTAAAAAAAATAGGGTTGTACGCAGGTTTTATTAACAGCTGTTACACGTGCACATTTCACCGCTTCCCTACAAACTTCAGAAAGCTGCTCGAGAAGATTTATTTTCTTTAAGAACTGTGATGTTCAGATGTCCTCCAACGGTCAAAGTGAGCCGTGAAAGCTCCTCTGATGTTCCTGCAGGCGTCAAGATGAACACGAGGGAGGAAAAAGGCCACAAATGTTGAGAAGCATCAGAACCAGCTGGGTCTGAACAAGCTCAACCTGTGCGGCGCCACCCGCGCGTCGGGTCACTCTCCTCTCACGACACCACACTTCCTGCGACCAGTCGGCTCCTGAGCGGCGTGACGATCCTGACGCCTGCTGGCGCCGACTCCTTCCACCTCATCCTTCTGCAGAGTGATCCTCAAAGAGACGCGTCACCCTGCAGTGGGAATTCCCACCAGGAAATCCTCCTGGCAGGATTCTGATTGTCCCGTTAACACGTGGCATCTATAACACAAGGTAACAAAGACTCATAATCTGAAGTCTTTCATGGTAATCACTCAGCAAATGAGTTGTTATAACATGCGCATAAAGCAGGAAGAAAAGAACTAATCATCCTGTCACTGCTCTGTGTAGTCTTCAGTCATAGTCAATAATGGATGATTATGAGGGGGGTAATAACATGGTAATAACCTTTAATGTAAACAATGAACCCAATGATGGCGTATCTTCATTCCTGCCCAGAATCAACCTGAAGTTTGGTTCTTCTTAAGCAGACAACAAAGCAATCTGCAGATATCTGACATTAACTACGATAAATGAAAGTACACGAAAAGTTCCAGGACAAGAAGAGACGGAAATAGAACAATCCAATCACTTCAAAGCACGGAGATCCTTTGATCACTACGGCGAACAAAGACGCGCACGGCCGCCCCTTCCTGCTCGCTGACGGCCATGTTCCACCCGTGCTTTGATGCAGACACACATGTCTCCTCTGCAGATGCAGCTGCTGCGCGTGACATTATGGTCTGGTTTATTTCTCCCCTCTGGGCGACTGGAGGCTTCCACTGAAGCAGAGAGGATTAGTATCCAGCTAGTAACCCTAAACACACTTCCAGAGGCAACCCCCAACACACACACACACACACACACACACACACACACACACACACACCACACACACACACACACACACACAGAACAAATACAGTCGCTCCAGCTGCCGCGCCCGGTTCAGGAGTCAGAAAGCTGCTGTTGTGTGGTGACGACAGTAACAGGTGACAGGTGATGGAGGGAGGAGGGGACACCGGCTCACCTTTCTCTTTGGTGGCTCACTGGGTCTGCTTCAGGGCTCCCGGGCCAGGACCTGGGGCCCCTGTGATGGATGGGTACAGCTGAGATGATTCCTGGCCAGGGGAAACTGATCTAATACGGGCCAAACCTGACCCACCCCCCAGCTCTGGTCTTTTGATTATTACTGTATTTAGAGGCTAAAACAGCAGAAGGTATGCACGTGTTTTCTGGAACATTGCTGGGCTTTAAGATAGTTCTAATGATTCTGTTTCTGTTTATGTAATAAATAAAGCTACAAGAATGTTTAAGTACCTTATTGTGGATCTGATTGCAGAGCCTCAGATGCTTCCGCTCAAATGCAATTACAGTCTTGTTTGCATGTTCAATTTTATTACATGTAAATAGACGTGATTTATTTAAAGTTTCATTACTCGTGAAACTACGGAGTGATTTGATTTGGTGTCAGCTGGACGGACGGACATGTCAACAGCTCTGACCCTCAGAGTCCCATTAGTGGCATAAATTCCCATCCATTATCCATCTGGGGCCCCAACCTCCCTCCCCTTCATGATCTCTCTCTCTCTTTCTCTCTCTTACACACACACACACCACACACACACACACACACACACACACACACATACGCACACGCACGCACACGCACCGCACACACAATTATAACATTAATAATACATTGCCTTTTGTTGCCTTTGCGTTCTAACGGATGTCTACAACTACAGAATTGATGATTATGGGTCTTTTTTGCAGATTTGGTGACTTAAGGTCTAAAAAGGTTGAATCAACCTTTGCAGACAGGAGTTTTCAGTTGGTCCAGTCGGTCGCGATGGTGGAAGGTTACGCACATAAAATCCAGATTGAGAAAATGTGTTGCACAGTAGTGTTTTTTAACCCTTGTGCTTATTTTGTATGGGTTATTTTTATGTATGCAGAGCTTTTCGATCAGATTTATTGAACGTTATAAACTAAAAGGAATTTATCATCATTGTGAAATGTACTTCAGATTGTCAGATTGATTTTCACTTGAATTTGTCCGTCACGTGATTGAAAAACAAACAAACAAGCAATAACACATCAGGCGCGCACGTTCTCTCCATGCTGTATATAGATCATCATCAAAGGCGGCCGTATGTACGTCCTGTAGGTCCGTCTGTCAGCGGCAGCTGCATGTTGCAGGGTTTCAGTGAGAGTCATTATGGGATGCCCGTGCAGGCTGCACATCCAGGGCCTTGGAGACGCTGAACACTCCCGCCTGAAGAATCCAGAAGCCTTTAATGTGGATCTGTACAGTAATTTGTCCCCATATAAATGTAAATGTGTTACCGCCATTGTATTTGTGCTGTGTAATCATTGGGCTCATTGTGTTGAGAGGCGGGGGTCAAAGGTCAAAAGGGGAAGAGTGCATTTCCAGGCATGTTTTGTCTGGGGTACCGACAGGGGTTGGTGGGTGTTCACAGAATGTCATCTGGACTTGTACAGTGAGGCTATACAGCAGCAGCTCCGAGGGGTTCTCCACCACCCGGCGCAGTGAGGAAGTGTCCGGGGCCCTTCGCTACGAGCGCCGGGGACAGCTGGTGCCTGGGCAGCTGCACGGCTGCGGGGTGGCTGGGAAAGGGTCTGTCCTCAGCAAACCCAGGAGGGGCTTTTGCATCTGCTCAGCTGTCGACCCACCCGCCCCTCCAGCCCCTCCCCGGTCCCGTCGTAGTCCATCAGCTGAGACCAGGAGGAGAGACAGCTGGCCGGTGCTGCCGCAGGAAGAGGAGGGTGAATGTGTGTTTACAAGAGTTGGCTGGGGGGGGGGTTGCACCAGCGATGACATCACGCCCCAATGATGCATTTAAACACATGCTGCCACTGACAGGCAACCTCAACGTGGCACCCAAGACACAATATTTACAATCTATTAATGCTATAAAAAGACTGAACCTTAACATTTACCTAAAACTGGACCAAATATTCTGTAAACTAGTCAACTAGTCCTTCCAGTGTTAGTCGTCCAGGATCATGCCAACATCCTTGTTCTCTGTTCTGTGTCGTCCTCACTGACCTACAGTTCTCAGGTCAGCACCTCCTCTCGTCTTTGTCACTGGGCTCGTTTACGTGTCCAAAAATATCCGATATCTGGGAGTAAACCGTTAATTATATTAATCAGATCCGAAACATGGTTTCCATCTTTTAATCCATTTATGGGATTCCACTACTGCATGCCATGCTTGTTGTTTTGTTGGCTGCGTCACTATCACTTTCTTTCTTACATGTGCTTGAATCTAAAGTAATTAAATAAACTTCATTAAAGAGTCTTTGTGCACAAAGGATTCCTGTAGATTGTTGTTGTAGAAGCGTAGAAAAATCAAAGAGAATTTCTACAAAACTGAACCCGAATATTACAAAGAAAATGCAACATATGTATATATTTGTATGCATGTATTTGGTTCTGTAACAAGTCTGAGTGTTCTGAGCATTCTGCTGCTTCAACATCCTTGTAGGCGCACGTTGATGCTGGAGACCAATAGACTGACTATAATCAGCCCAGGATGGACAGAGATCAGGGGTGGGGGTGTTTCGTGTGTTTGGGGAGGTTGGTGTGAGGGGGTGGGGTGGAGTCTGGGGATTTTAAATGCACAGAAGTCGCAGTGGGGGAGGAGCTCCAACATTAGCAGAGTTCCTTTGTCCCTTAGTCTGGGCCTTCAGGGGTCACAAACCATTATTATTATTATTGTTGTTGTTGTTGTGTTGTTGTTGTTGATGATGATGATGATGATGATGATGATGATGATGATGATGATGATGATGATGATGATGATGATGATGATGATGATGTTGTTAGTAGTAGTAGTAGAAGTAGTAGTAGTAGTATTGCATTCAATTGTTGGTAGCCTGTAACATTGTTATATCACATTTATATGTGATAAGGTCTATAATGTGAAATTCAGTGGTAAATATGAGGAAAGTCCTACATCGCTATTGTATTCTCATCATTTAAAGATTCTTAACACTTGTAAGAGGGTAAATAAAAAATGTCAGTAGTTGATTAGAAAAGTAAGCATCATTTTAAACGGCATCAGTTTAAAAACAAAAACAAAGGAGACAATCTACTTTAGTTCAACAGTCTTGTTCCCACTTAATTTGCCTGGAAAAAGAAGAGGTGAAAGCGAACAGGGGCGTACTTGCCTTGATCCTTGGGGTTAAAAAATAAAACCCTGAATTTTGGGGGGTATATGGGGGGATGTTTGTGGACTATACATATCTGTATACCATCTGTCTGGTAAATAAAGCTTCATCACTTCATCGCCGCTGTTATCAGCTATGGTTTCATCTAAGTGGTCACAGCCCATCTGTCCGGAGCATTAAAGATTGCTGGTGACCATTGATCCTTGATTGATTCCATGAATTGCCTAATGACCACCAAGGTCAATTAATTAACCGTTGGCTGGGTGTTTTAATTGCCCTGGGCTAATTTAGCCCCACTGATTAATTCTGCTTCCCCCGATGGTGGAAATGAACCTCCCTGTCAATGGTGGGATTAAGGAGACAACAATGGATGACAGATGAGTGACACAGCATTGAGTGGCTTTGGAAAGCTTTGCTGATATTTGTATTGTACATTTTAATGAGTGCATTGTGTTAAAGGTCTTGATGGACAGACTGCAAAGCCATCATTTATTCTGCACTGCCGAGGGAACATATTGAACAGTTTATTGTTATTCTTGGGAAGTCATCCTTGCAAAAGAACAAAGAATCAGAGGCTAATGTTTAGTTATGTATGTTTTCATTCGGTTTACTTTTATCATAGAAAGCACAACTTGACTCACTGCATGAATCCATATGGATCAGGGGGATGTTCAATATGTCTCTTGTTTATCGTCTGTCCTGTGATTTTCTAATAATGAGACCCTTCAGTAGGACAGCGAGGTGGCACTTGCTTGTTTACTTTAATGCCTCTTATTAATGTATTTCCCCTCTGTGTTCAAGTGTCGGCTCTTGCCTGTTGACTGCTGTTTATTCTCAGTGTAAAGTGACGCTGGTGTCACTTTGTGTTGTTGCCAAATACAGGCTATCGCCCTGTCTGGAGCTGCAAGAAAACCCCACAGATGTGTGCTCATGAGATTATACAAGGTGCGTGTTTTCTCCTGGCACAGCCTGAGATCGAAACTGGGCTTCAGCCTGAGAGCAAATAAACTTTCTGCACTTTTCAAGTTTTCAAGCGTTTTTACAGTAATCTGTTACTGATCTCAGATGATCCACTTACAACAGTTAAAGCTATAATCCATCAAATGATCCGGAATCATAATCTGGTTCCTTGCTGACTTGACTGTGTCAAACTCTTTTCTTTAAGACACATAAGATGGGCAGAAAGTTTGGGGAAGTTTTTTAAAAACTGCAACTGCAAATCTTTAAAACAATGAATTATATACAGTATGGATGCATTGATGCACGATGTACTGATTTTATACTGACTTCAGTGGATAAGGTGCGTTGTTCTAAAATAAAATCTGCCTATTTTGAAGCATGCATATTTACATTCTAGTGTATTGTTTTAATTGCTATTTCACGTTTAATATACATTTTATAAATTCTTTCACCAGCAGGGGTCACTGTCGCCCTAGTCAGGATTTACCGTGATATGAAGTCTTTATCAACACAAAATGATGAATACATTTTCAAAATTAAACTTTAAATGTAATAAGACATAATTTTATAGTTTTACATTGTATGTTTTATTATTTGTGGTGAACACAGCAGTGATGTATGCCGTTTTCTATGTATACACAACATACACAACTCCCCTACTGTTTAGATCTGAGCCACACCCTGCTGGAGAGAAATGGCTCTTTGTGTGTGTGTGTGTGTGTGTGTGTGTGCGTGTGTGTGTGTGTGTGTGTGTGTGTGTGTGTGTGTGTGTGTGTCAGTAAAAGGTCAGTCTCTGTGACATGGTGTGAGTGCTTTTTTAGGACGTCAATACTGCTCAGGTTAGTGGTTCCTTTAATTTCACCCATATTTAAAGTACAAATTTAACTTTAAAAATCAACAGGCTGGGATTATGAGGCAGACCGAACAAAATTATATATTAGCTGCGTGAAATGGAACTGGAAAAAGTTAAACATCAGGCGTCAGTGGAAAGTGGAATCACTGCACGCGCGATGAATGTTCTGCATTATTCGGCCACCAGCAGGGGGCAGTAGAGGCATATGAGGCCTCGTGACACGTTCATATAAAATAAATTTAAGTTAACGTCTCTTTCTCTCACACAGATGCAAGCAGACATTCTGTATTACATGACATCATGTCATTTTAAAGTTTTTTTCTCTTACACATTTTTTTCTCTGAGACTCTATCTATCTATCTATCTGGGAAAGTCACAAAATGAAGAGTGAGTAAAAACCGAGTGAAAGTGTGCCTGAGGCCACCTTTACTGAAGAGAATGATAAATATGCTTAAGGACTGCAGAGGCTGGTTGAGGGAACAGGTGCAGATTCAACCTGGGGCCAAAATTGATAACTCATCTATGAGATATGAGCAGCATTTCAGCCTTGGACAAACATTTGAAACATGTCAATTTACTGGAAATACTGGTGGAAAAGGCAAAGCAGTAATATAGATGTTTGACCCGACTTCTTAAAAATCTAAACACTTTTTGAAACTGTGTGAAAGATTTCAGCTCGGAAAGGATGAAAATACACATGATTTTCTCACAAAAATAAAATAGAAAGAAAAAAAATCTTGGGTGGTGTATTTAACAGAACTGTTGCCACTTGAAAGATTCTCATGTATTAAGCATTTTTATTCCACTCACTACTTTCGCTTCCTCTGCAAAGTAACTTCGAAGGCAATCCCCCAAGACTCTTATCCAGCAGGTGCTGAGGTTCACGGCAAAAATGTCGGTATAAGAATGAGTCATATCTTTGCGACAAAGATTATTTCAAACTTCTTAAACAATGCAATGTTTTGGGGTTTTTTTTACAAAAGATTTCATTTAAACCCACATGCTGAACTTATTGGTGCCTTGGCTTAGACTTGTACTTGAAGATTTGCCAGCAATTTTGTGATTTTACAGTAAAATGCATAGATTTGTCTGCATGTAAAGCTCAGTGTATACACCTGTAGGCATTTTACATGCATTATCAGCAGTGTTCTAGAAACACAAATTTTAAAAATGTATTTTTGTCTTAAGATTTTTAATTCCTGATCATCTACACCCACCAGAGCAAGATAACAACTGAGACAAACTAGTGACGGCAAAATAAAGGAACACATTTTTTTTTGTCAACTCTTTTAAATATAGTTTGATTAAGCAAGGCCACATGCAACAGAGAGCAAAGCAACAGCAAACGGAAAATGTACACAGTCTGGGTTTCCTTATGATCAAACACTTTTGAGAATGTATGCCTCCTCTCATTAATATGATATAGTGTCTGTGTGGGATGTAAAAAGCCCTCGTCTTCAAACCACAGCATGTCTGGGGAGCAGTGATGTTCTGTACAGGGGACATTAAACATCTGTCACAATGCAGTCTTAATTACAGACTAAAGCTTGTATTCAATCCAAATTTGCAACACTCGAACGTGCAATATGGTGAATTAGTACGAGCTTTGGACCTTTGCATTTTCCGTGACGTGAATTGCATGTTTGTATTAAATCTGTAGCCTTTGACTTGTAATACTCAAATTTTTGTGACGTTAAAAAGTTTCAACCACTAAACGTCTGTGTGTGTGTGCGCTTGTGTGTGTGTGTTCTACGCTACAGGAAAAACATGCCATTGCCTTGTAGCACTCACTTAGGGGGACCCAGAGCAACAGCGATAAATCTGTTAGTTATATTTTGTCTGTTTTTTTAACTGAATGTCCATGTAGTCTATTACCTACCATGTTATTTCTTTCTTTAGAGAAGCAAACTCGAATTTGAATGTATGTCACCCAGCCTCAGCTCTCACTTTCACCTATTGCTCACCCTGAAAGCACGCGTGCAAACACACATTCACTTACATTGAACCACAGGCTGTGTTGTTTACATGGCTTCCTGACTGCAGAGCACACAGCAGCGTGCACCACATGTGCTCTTCATGTGTAAAGTATGCAACCTTTCTTTTTCACATCCGCATCAGGCTCCTCAGTGCACCTGCACTGACTGGCAGGCCGCATGGGCCCCTGGCATGTCCGTGCGTGCCCAGCGCCACCCTGCCCCCTTGTTATTGAATGGGCTGCTCTATGTAGGCTTCCGTGTCTACTTGGCCACGTTATTGGTTATGAGTTCATTTCCCTGGGACGGCGTCCAGAGGATGTTTAATTTGGTCCCTGTGTTGTAATAGTTTCACTGAAGTGAAGGTGAATGTGACATATTTATACACTGCTCACTTTAGAGTGTGAGCGGACCCTATGAACAAGTATTTACAGATTTGAGGAGCGTGCACGCCGAGGAGAAAGTTGTTCTGAGTTACTCGGACAGACAGAAGGAGTGTTTGTGTTTCTGTAGTTTGGTAAGTGCTGGGTGTGTGTGTCTAATTAAAGACTTAAAACGTGAGGTAATGTGCACATAGCAAAAGTGTGAAGGCCGGTGAACAAAGTTTCTGCTTTATGCACACACACACAAACACACACACACACGCATGCATGCACACCATTTTCTGTGTCTTTTACCTCCCGTTGACTCCCTCTTCCCGCCCTTTGCTGTTCTATTTGTTCAAACGGTTCATGGAGGATTAGTCAATGATAAGTGACATCAGGCTGAAAATATGGACCTTGACCTCATCAACTTTACTGACACACACGCATGCACACGTTGAGTCATGGCTGTATAGCAATGCCACAGAGGGGAAGATAGGTGACATCATCTGAAACTCTGTCTGTGTGTATTTGGAGTGGGGGGGGAGGCTGGGCAATTGGATGGTGTGTATATTTCAATGTGTGTGTGTGTCTGTATGTGTGTAAGTGTTTAAGGATTTACTGCAACGGTGTTTATGTGAGTGTGATTCAGAGTGGTTGGTTGATTGAGGCAGACTCTGACTCGTATGTTTTCCAGAGGGGACTCCACGGCTCCCCTTTCCCGCCAAATTTTCCCTCCTTGTTTGATCTTCTTCTACCCCCCTCTGGAATCCTCCACTCACACCAGTATCCCGCACCCCCCTGCCACCCCCACCACTAACCACCTTCCCCCTTTTTCTCTCCTTGCCCTTCATTCAATCAATTCTGACCTTTGGCCTGCTAACTCAAGAGGCCAGGAGTAGTCACTTGGTGTTACTCGTGCCTCTGGCCAGAAATAGAGCTTCTAGAAATGGTGTACACACAGACACACAGACACACAAAAAGTGCATATATATATAGTGAGCTCATAAAGGCAAAAATGGTTGTGATTACAGTGCCATAATGACAGTTTTACATTCAAATCCAGACAGGCAACCAGACAGTACTTACTTTTTTCTGGCAAATTATTCATTGTTTTAAAAAACATGAAAGGTAAACAAACTGTTTTAGAAATGATATTGGGTAAATCAGTGACAGAAGTGGTGTGAAAACAACCTTGTGTCTTATATGCCGCTGGATCACCGGATTAGGAGAGCGTGTGCTGAAGAAGATGTCCACAGAAGATGGAGTTACAGATGCAAAATAAACTGGAAAAACTGGACAGAGTTAAAGACAGGTTGCGTAAACATCAGTATTTCTCTGGTATTTGGTGACATATATTATGATATTCTACACCCTTGGTCCTCCCGTGAAGCTGAATAGAGGTGTAACAAGGCTCGTCACAAAAAGCATGAAGCAACAATGTTGAAACAGTAATCCAGCATTACGTCAGAGACAGGCCAACACAAACAGCAAAATGTCATGTGTTTTAACTCTAATCTCATGGTTGACAACAATAACTACCAACAACAGAGGGTTCTGTTTCTGGGTCAGGACTCTTGTGTCCAGGATATATGTTTTCACTTATGCAACACAAACAGAAAGAGACAGGAGCTGAGCTTCACTGGGATTCACTGTGATCTCTCAGAAGTTATATCACTTATCAGACTTTTGTGTCCAAACATGCCGACGTGCAAATAATAACTCTTCGGTTCCACCAACTAATACCCGTACCTGTTTTTTCATGCCCTCTTAATCCAGCTGCATCCCAAATAGTCTTGCTTTATCGGCGATTATTCATGTGTAAAAACAATTGGTGTTGTATTTTAGTGATAAGGCTTAACTTCGGTCCTTTTCAGCAGAAACTATTTAACAAAACATTCATTTTATTAAAATGTTCTGTGCTTTGCAGCCAATATTTGCAAGGTTTCAAAAATAGTGACTGATCTGCCATTAGTTTGGTATGAATGGGTTAGACATTTAGTACATACAGTATATTGACAATTTCTTGTTTTAGACTTAAAAACAGGATGTAAAAGACAACAGTTTAACACTGAAACATAGTGCATGACAGTGATATAAACTGAGTCAATCACTTTTCACTCTTGTCATTTTTTTATATATGTCGTCTGTGTCATTTTTGCTACTTCAATAAGTCACCAGTTAACCATTATTATCTATCTACCCCCTAAATCCACCTCCAAAACTCTACTGGATGATTGAATGAACGTGACAAATAACTGATTTTATGGTCGTCGGACTCAAAGACGAAAACGTGTGTGCATGCACACACACAAACACACACACACGTTCCTGTCTTTTCAATACATTTGCTCTCAGAATTGGTCGGCCACTGCGGCTACACATACAGTACAGACAGAGAGCAGAGCCTCTGAGAGCAAACACACATGATTGTGGAAGCCTCTCGCTCCTCGACACTTACTCTTTGCCCGCTTGAAAGCCCACTGAATAATCTTGACCCCCTCGGTTCAGCAAAGACGTACAAGAGTTGGTCGTATGATGTCATCGGGGTCAAAGGGCAGGGCTGCAATGCCTACACAGCCAGTCATCCAACAAAAGCCCGATTTTGCTGGTCTTGTCCTGAAGCAGGATTGTAGAGAAAGAAGGATGAAGCAAGAAAGATGGAGTGGTTGTTATGGTGGCTGCTGGAGTGGTGGCTTCCAATGACGATAAGGTGGCAGAAACCGGATTGTTTTATTGATATTATTAAAGCGATAGCAAACACATAACGAATGTTTTTTTCTTTATTGCTCTGCAGGCTGTTCTCTAACGGCACCACCCCAGATAAAAACAGAGCAGAGAAGTGTAAATTAGATAATACCTGGCTCCTTTGACAGGGAGCCAGGTATTGTAATTGGTGTGAAATATACACAACGATATTGATTCATGAGACAATTTGACCTGAATATTTTTGTTTTTCTTTCCAGTTCTGTGCACCTTGGGGTATTTATTTCACATCTTTTGGTCTCTGTATTAAGGGATAAGGGCTCCTGTATGTTCATTCTGATATTCATACCAGCTTTATAATTTCCTGAAATGTGGTTAAATGTTTTATAATTCAAATTAGGAACACCCCAGAGTTTGTTCATGCTGTGGAAAGAGGGGGAGGGTCCATTTTGCAAGATTGCAAATTTGTAGCAAGCATCTGTTAAAGTAAAGTGTGTGTATACATTTGTGTGCACTATTGATAGCAGCCACTAAACCATGACACAGCTGGCCCGAAAAACCTATTCCCCTTATCCCTACTGTCTTCAGATCCTGTAGACTCTGCCTGGGCAAAGCCCCCCCCCGTCAGATGTGGCCCAGCCGAGTGTGGTGGAGCTTGCCTGGTTTAACGCAGCGGGGACCAGCAGGGGCTTTTGTGTAGGATCTTGCAGCGCAGCAGGTAGCCGGCAGAAGCCGCATTGCAGGATCCTTTGATGAAAAGCCAATGCGGCCAAGTTTGTGGGGATAGTTGGGGTGTACGGAGAAGAAAAGGAGGAAGCAGGGGGGCAAAGGGGGGAGCCCCCCAAAGCAGTAGTTTAATAAAGATATTTAATACCACAGAGGGGCCCCACTTTGACTCTTTGAAGGAACACAGGAATAAAATGAGGGGCCAGACAGCTGATTGTACACCCTAAAAAGGGAGGGGGGGAGAGGGGAGAGAACTACTTAAACATTCATGCAGTTGGTCAGTCAGACATTATTACTCTTGTTCTTTGTGTAACATCAGTTAAAGGTCAGCCCAAGTATGTTTTCCACCTCTAAACCATCACAGATCATGGAAGTCACATCCAAAATCAAAGAACACGGTCAGGAATTAATGGTACAAAAAAAAAGAAATCGAGCAGCTATGAACTTTCCAGATTTGGTTTAGATGCTTTTGGAGAGGAATCACATTTTTAACGTAACTCCCATGAGAGGTGTACACGCAAATCACGTCAAATTTATGCTGTTGAGACAGAGTCTGAGCCGCCGTACCGCTGAAAGACCCTCGTTGTCTCACTGAGTGGCCGTGGGCAGAATTTTGGATTTATGAATAGGCTTGATGAGCAGTGTTGGACAGGGGGAGAGCATTGTGCCTCCTGACTCAGCCCTCCTACATATTCATACAACCAGGGCGGAATCTAATAAACGTAGGCTCAGGGGAATCAATTGTCTCACATGGGAAAAGCGACTAATTGTTGGGCGTCACAGGCAAACAATGCTCCAGCTATGAGAGCTTGGATGCAAACTGTTGTTGTTATCCTGCATGCGAATGTTGACGTTGAGAATGTCGACAGGGTGGAAATATCCGTGTGAACTTGTGTGTAGGCTCGTACAGCCTTCGGGGGGGTACATTTCTACATCTTCAACCATTACCCTTCCCACGGGTTCCGATGCATTAACTGGCTGAGAGAACTGAACGCACAGCATTTACAAGAAATATAAGTTTCCTGGTGTTATGTTTTACCTGTGCAGATGCTTCAAATGCCACAGCAGTCATACTGGTGAGCCATTCTCACCCTGTTACGCTCAGTTACAATCAGTTAATCGGTGCAGTTATTAGGAGGGATATCCAAATAGTATTGCAGGTTTGATTTCATTAGTTGACATGCAAACCTACAATTTATTAATTTCTAAGACTTTAGTTTGCAGAACTTGGGACTATTGGGACTATATACCACAGTGTTCAAATCATGTGAAAAACAAAACAAATCATGCCTAAATTCTCCCTTCTAAATTCTGGCCTCTCTAGACTCTTTATCACCCTGTGGATCTAAATGGCCCAGTTAACCGAGGATCTTATTACTAGCACTGCTGCAACTCTCGCTTTCCTCCCCTATCGAGCGTTGATTTGTTACCTAGTACGTCTCCCCAAGGAAGCTGTTGGCCCATATCATTTCTCCTGAGCTACGTGACAATATGTGCTGTGTTTTAGAGGGCTCTAACACAACGCACCAGTCAGGAGTCTCTTTTTGGTCCAGAACTTTGCCCTCACATTTTTATTTGTTCCTAAAAAAAACATTTACAATCGTACAATTCTATATGTCTTTGTTTTATGCACTTCAGCATGAAAGAACTGATTTTTCCAACCTTTATGTTTCACCAGTTCCAAGGTCTCGCAGGACTCAAACCCACAGAGATGCCACACCTATAGTTTCAGGAAGCCCAGGGCACAAAGTGTGCATTTTCCAAAAAAGCCACACAGACCAAATAAAAGGTAGGACTATTTATATAAAATGCCCTGATTGCTACCTAAACACCTCATTTAAACTTGTGGAGATGGAGCAGAGATATGACCAGGAGAATGGGCCTGTGGCCATTGTGATTCTGGCTGCTGAATTCTCTCATTGTGGGTCTAATGGAGGCAGAGATAAGATTTTTGGTGCTGTTTAACACCGCAGTCCCCCTGGCTCCAGCACTTGTGGCTGGCCAATGGCGTGCCTGGCTGGAGGCAGGGAGGTGTAGGGTTACGAGATGACAAGAACAATGGGCTTAGTGCAGAGTCAGCACTATCTGCCGGCTTCGCCTTGGCTGTTTTTTTTCCCCCCTCCAACAAATCTGGCTAACCAATGACTGCTGTGGAGGGAGAGTAAGCGCGTATATTGACACACACATGTGCACACGCACACACATGCACACACACAAAGAAAGAAAGAAAGAAAGCAACAAGGAAGTCAGTGGGGGTTGGAAGGATTGTCTGGAGGAATAAAGCAGTGGGCTATTGTTTGCGCAGATGTGACTCACGTTTTCACTTTAAAATCTTTTTTCCTGCTCCCCGACACGCACATATGTTTTTAATTAAATGATGATAGATTGTGCTCAGTTTTCCAAGCTCTTCAAAGGCTCAGCTCTAGTTTCACCTCTTTCATTTTTTTTTTAAACTTATTCTATGAACCTTGATTCTCCCCATCGTTCTGTGTTAACTGTGTTTTCTCATTGTGGTCATTACAGCCCTGAATCAACTGACTGCCAGATTTTTTTGACTGTGTAAGCAGAGAGTGAGATGGCCACCTCCTAACCGGAGTTGTTCATGACCCCTGAGACAGACTTCTGTGTGAAACTCCTCTGTTTTGAAGCGATTAATGAGACAGCTCTGGGTCAGAATGTACACCACTGTGACGGCACCACCTCCTGTGATTGCGGGGTTGGCTGTGTCTCTTAATGGTCTTTGTCTTGCAGAGCTCAGTGGGTGTGGCAGCCAACTCAACCCCACTAAGGGCACCTGTGCCGACTGTTTCAGCGGGATAATTATGTCTTTGCTTTTGTGGGGGAGGGCGTCTTTTCCGTCACACTCCAGGGTTTTATGTCAACATTAAATCCAGCTTTTTTACATCCATGCCAACGTCCAAACACTGATTTGACCTCTACACCTCATCTTTTGTGTTGCATTCCTCCTTTGTTCTGGATCTATCCAAAATTTAAACAAAAATGGCATTGCTCACAGTTACTTACACTAACAGAGATATTTTGCATTATATTTTCTCTATGGAATCAATTTAAACAAATAACAACAATCAGTATAAAGGGGACATATGGGTTCACACCTTCAAGAACAGTATTTGGAGATCAGTACTGTCAAACAAAAGATTGCTCATTGACAAAAGAATACGCTTCATCTTGGAGCCTTTTAAGTGCAACGATATGCCTGTCAGACAATGCCAACGCATCTGTTGGGCGTCAGGTTGGGTCGCTGATGGAAAAACAACAAACCCAACCGTTTAAAACACAAAAGCTCTGATTTTTTTTTCTCCAGGGTCAACACATAGCTTGAAAGAGTATCCCTGTCTGCACGTGGATTTGCTGTCTAAGGTTACTGACATGTCAAGGCATCCTCCTCAAATCTGTTCATATACGCCTGCCACCTGCTACTGGATAGAGGAAAGATCCCGATACGTGTTGAGTCCCTGTATCCCGCGAGAAAGATGAGCCAAGCACAGCTTAGCAAAAACAAATCTGAACAAAATCACTCAACAAAAGACAAAATGAATTTCTCTCATTCGTCCAGCTGCTTCAGGTTTTTAGACATGCTGATGGGTTTTTCCTTACAGAAATTAGTCCAGTAATGTGTGGAAGTTAAAAGTCTCAGCTTTGTTGTAGCTGTGACTCTAAGAGAGGTGAGTTCTTGCTGGGTTTGGTGCTACAGATACTGCTCCTGTACATCAAATCCTAGCATCAGTGTAGAGTTCTGTTGGTACAGAACACAATGAAGATGGGTTCTTTGGATATATATGTAAGTCCTGAAAAGGGCAAATCCAAGACTGTGGGTCTTCCTGCGACTCCTGCTCCAACTGTCCCCTGCTGAGAGACTTTTTCCTCCAGAGCCGTGCTGTGTTCTAATGATTAAACATCTCCCCTGGCTTCAAATTTTAAACTGCTGACAGTTTCATTTTTCTATCTAAAATAAAAGGTCTGTCTGTGAAACTGCTGTTTCGGCCATACAGAGTTTAAAAGATTTTCCCTAACATATACTGTATATGTAAAATTAGTGTTTAATAAAGGAGATAATAGGCTGATCAAAGTTTTTCACTTTGTGCTTTCTAACACACAACAACGTTATAACTTTTTATATTTTCTCTTGGTTATTCTTTTTCTTCCTTATCTTTATTCTGCATTCATTGCATTATCATTATAAACCAGAACAAATCCATCTGTATTTTATTGTTTGAGGAGTCCGCCTGTCAGTCTTCCTGATTCAGTCAGTCTCTGGGATCTCATAACTAGTTGATGGTTAGCTAGTTGTGGAGCCAGCTGCCACAGCCACAGCACTGGTCTTCACTCATTACTTCCAGTCCCTAATTATAGACACACACACACACACACACACACACACACACACGCAACACACACACATACACACACACACACACACACACAGGTTGCCCACAATTTTAAATGTGTGCTCTATAAAATAGAGAAGGGCTCCAGCCCTCCCTGAGGGAGCTGTTGCCTCCTAATATAGTTTGTTGCCTCACCCTGAGTAAGAATGCCTTGTTTAAATGTTGGGCATTTATGGCAGGTAATACCCAGGGGAAAGGTCAGAGGGCAGGTCAAAAGGAGCGACTGGGTTGGTGAGTACGATGTAAAGAGTCGGCAGGCGGGTAAATACTATAAGATGGATGTGGAGCTTGTAAACACTTTAAATCTTTGAATAGAACCTCATGTGGGTTTTATTCTCATTATGGACACCTACTCTTGAACGTATGCAATTGTATTTTCTTAAGATTAATGTTCGCACATTTATAGATTTGACAGACATTACATGCTCCGTTGTGCGTCAGACGTTGCATGTTGTGTCACCTGTGTCGCGGTCAGCGTCCAGTGAGCGACGTGTTGTTTGCAACGCGACGTTTCAGTGTTAATTTTCACGGCCGCCTTTCTTCAGATGTTTGCTCAGGAGTGTCAACAGCTGAGGTGGTCAGTGTGTATGTGTGGGTGCGTTGAGGTGTGTGTGTGTGTGTGTGTGTGTGTGAGATCAAATGTTATAGATCATCCAGCTCATTCCTTTACTTCCCAGTTCCCCAGCTGTGTGGATACAACAGGACTCTGTTTGTTTGCCCTCACACTGGTTGGTGATATTTACATCCAGTCTAGATTAACACTGTCCTCTTAACTGTTTAAGGACAGTTTAGGTTCCATTTTTAAGGACATTACTGTCAATCATGTGAGATAAGGTAGATGGAACTGTTAAAGGGGGCATGAAGGTATATATTTTTTGCCATTGTGTATCCCAAGTGTGCGTCTACCGTCTGTTTTTAGAGCCCTGAAGCATCAAACCTGAGTACACATTAACCGAGTGCCCAGCAGCCCACGCCCAAAGGAACAGACTGGGCAGTGTATAGGCCCGCAGGGGATGTGTGAAATTTGGGCAGAGAAAGTCAGACGGTGAGCGCACGCAGGTGTGTGATGGATGTGTACGTGTGTCCATGTCTGTACCTAGAAACTTACATTTAACCCCTTTTAACTCCCGAACATCTACCCTGCAGAGGGACAGTTTGGTGTATAAAATGACAAAGAAATAAGTCGTCGTGTATTTCAGGCGCTGTACGAGACTTTTGTAGGAGCCCTGTCAAAGTTGAAAATATGAGGAACTAAAAATCCATTTCATACACAGTCTTAGGTTGAAAGAATGCCATAATGAATGTTCCTGTATGCTTTGAACAACAAATTCTACCCAAATAAACTGTAAAAAAGGCATTGAACAGATGGAATGCCTGATGTTTGCATATGGGATGTATTATACATGCAAAGAATGCATATAATGTGTTGCATGTGTACATGTTAAAGGTTTTTGGTGGTGCCATGTGTTAAACTATACAAATACAAGCTGTGATGTAATCCAGCACATTAACTAAATATTTTCTAGCGTATGTGAAATAATGAGAAGTGTAGATTCGGTAAATCAAAAACATGTCAGGCCTTGCAGCACGGTACAGACCCGAGGATGTAATATAGCAATAGCAAATAAACAAGGGAAGCATGAATGAAGTGATGGAGTTCTCCATCTGTTTGCCTCAGAGAGAGTTGATAGCAAATACCCAGAGCATCCTCCTGCAGATTGTGTAATCAATGACATTCATGATCATATTATCTGCCTTGGGTTTTGGGTCGTATCCCGACAGCTCATGTAAGCTCTGATAAAAGTTGAGCTGGGTTTTTTTTTGTTCATTTTGATCAATGAGATAGTAAAAAAAAGCATTTACTGGAACAACACTTAAGATGAGCAGATCTTCTGGGTGGACCACTGGGGCTAAATAATCATTATGGGTGCATCTAGGTCAGGCTTGGAGGGGTGTAGCCCAAATGACGGGGGTCTTCAGAGTGACTGGAGGGCACGTGGACCCAAATATGTCGCTCCACTGAGTCATCAGAAGGAAAATCAAGCAAGAGTCACATTACAAACACTTGACCTGTTTAAGTCATATGGGGGGCTGCTGCTGCTGCCCTGCCAGACTTTCAAAGCCTCTTAGTAATGTGATTTTTCTGTAGCACGTTTCCTCCATTTTTCAATGTTGTGATGCCATAATAACATTATTTTAACAGTGTAGATGCTCAGACTGGCGAGGATAAATACCAGACAACACAAAACCAGTCTGTCCGTAGGAAACACACAGGTACATGTGGGTGGTCCTGTAAGAGACACGGGGTTAATGATAGTCTTAACACCTAACAGCCACCCACACACACACATGCATGCGCACACAGAGTTTTGTGCTTGTTTGTTTTTTGTTGCATTTTTAAAAAAAAGTTTTTAATGGATAATGGGGGTTTCTGAGTAATGCGGGAAGGCCGATTCAAATTCCAGCATTCACCATTGCATCATTTAAAATCTCCCCCCTGCAATTTTCCAATGGCATGACCCCCCCCCCCCCCCCCCCCCCCCCAATTGTTTTATTAGGGGGGAAATGTGCTGACATCTCTGACACAAACAACCTGGAAACACACAGCCTGAATCAATTTAACTCACAAATCAGAAGTTGCAATTTGCTTAATAGTCCATTGTGTCTTATTTACCCAGGAACAAATGTGACCTTGTGGAAGTCCACACGCACGCACACACACATCTGACATTTATAATCAGACCATTGCTGCGGCGCAACTGCTGTCAAACACTGGTTGTGCCTCTCGCAGCATCCACCGTAATTGATTATCAAACGGAATTTCTATTGTTTCAGCACTGGGTCGTGTGTCTTCCATGTGTTTGCTTGTCACGGGGAGGGTAAAAAAAATGAAATAGCTGTTTATTTACACATTCTCCACATGCTGGAGTGGGCTTTGTTATGTGATATGAAATAAGCAAGTGTTTTTCTGATGAGTGACTCCCAACTATCGCCGTACAACGACGTTAGCCAAACAATGTGATCGCTCACAGATGTGGTAGCAGCTGTAAACCTTGGCGTTGCTTTGCCAGCGTGCTCCGTCATGGTGGAACTCATCATTTTTTTTGTCCTCTTTGCTTTGCAACGTTAGGTATGTTAAGGGAAACTCATATGTGGGATCATTTAAAAGTTTGAATTAAGGACTGGGGATTAAAAAAGGGGGGTGAAGATGAGCACAGGTGAACGGGTTTGTGACTGAGCCTGTGAAAACAGCTGCCGGTTTTGTTTTGGGAACCTACGTGGTCACCAAACAGACCCGTGCACCCGTGGCTGAGCCGAGGAAACTCGACGGAGACAAACACGCTTGTCACACACCTTCCACACCCACTCCTTCAGCGAAACAAAGGCCGGTAAGTTTAGGTTTGCATTCACTCCGAGGAACACACAAAATACTCATGGCCCACTTGTGCGTCCACTCAAACCTGCAGACATGTTCTTTGTTTGCACACAAATAGTCCCTCACTCACAAATGCAACCACCCCCTCGCCATTTGCTCGCACAAGGACAAACACAAATACACACTTACTGATCTCCTTCTGTTCATTTTGTTGTTTCTGACAAATGTCAAAAAATGCTGCAGGAGAGCCCAGAGATGAATGGCTCTGTGCTCGATTGCGGACGTTTAAATGGAGATAATGATTTTTTTTTCCAAAAAGCTTTAATTGTCATCTGTGTTGCAATGCACATCTGCTTTGGTCAGCAGAGTTACTATTATATTAGTCATGCAACTTGTGTTTCTACATGAATGCACGTATGAGGGTGCCAAGGGTTGGACCGGGGCTTAGTGCCAACGTGGATAAAGAGCAGATGGCGACCCTGACAGGGCAGAAAAACTCCAGTTTCCCACATTCTCGTGTTCTATTCAGCCTTCGCTTCGACACTGCCAATGGCTGCATGGCATGTGCAGCAGGGACGGCTTGGATTTATACTTGAGTGCACCGTCGTGTGTAAGACAAGAAAGGGAACAAAACCGTCTGCTCTCTTGTGCATGCTCTTTCTTCTCATGGGGTTATCAACTAGTTATGAGAGGCAGATGATGCTGGCCTGCATCAAGGTGAAAAGACAAATGGCCCCAGAATGCACACACTTGTGGGCTTAAAGAAACACCTGATGAGCATAAATCTCCATTTAACTAGTATAAAGTACATACAAATAACTTCCCAACAAAAACTGTTCAGTCATTTGTGATTTGGCATGGACACAAAAACTCTCTAAACTCTGATTTGTAAAAAGGGAAATGTTGTGTCTCCATACATTTAAGAACAAATTGCTAAACAATAAGTCTACAATTTTGGGCTATAGAATACCTGAAGTAGCTGTTTGGGTAGGTCAGCGTTGAGTTTTATCCTCCACCCTTAGCTCCCCATCTGGTCTCCATTGTCTGATAGCCCTGAGCGACAGGTGGTATTGTTCCCATGAATACAGTTTCCGTGGTGGCACACTCCTGAGGGTGTAGTCTCTCTCTCTTGCTCCCACACACACACACGCAAACACACACCCCACTAACCTGTTTCCTGTATGTGTCCTGACCAGACAGGCGGCGTCCCGCCAGGAAGTGCACCGTCTCATCAGGTTACGTTAGCAGGTGTCTCACTCCGGAGGTTTCCCATGTGAATCGGTCTTGGCTGAATATGAATTTGTCTTCACTGGTTTCCTGTCATTAGCATCCGGGTTTTGTTTTTGTTTTAGCTTTTCAAATGTGCAGGATACATGACATGAAGTCTCAGTGACTGCAGCACAATACAGGTGTGAAGCCATTTAATATATCATTTCATTTATTTTCCATTTCATCTTCTTTTCATCGTGAACAACATCTTAAACGCACGCATATTTGATGTGTTGTAACCTTGCAGAACCATTTTCCTTCCACATCTCCCACTTCAGCCATACGAACCATAAAAACTTGTGTATTTATTGAAAAATCAGTGTAGGTCTTTAGCCGACAGGTATTTGACTGTTGTTGAAGTGAATGTACCAATGAAGGATCGGCTTTCCTGATCTGTTAATCTGAGTTTTCAAGTTAATTTGTCATTGTTTTATTTGTTCCTAAAACTTATTTACATTTGAATATCCCACTTCTTATGGCAGGATTGTACTTGTTTACTATTAGGCACGCCTCAGATGCAGTTTAGAATTGTTCCTGACATGATAATAGGGCAAGATCACACTTATTTTCCCTTTATGCTTCATTCAATTTGTCTGAAGAGGTATACAGCCATTCAGTGTGTGTGTGTGTGTGTGTGTGTGTGGTGTGTGTGTGTCTGTGTGTGTGGTGTGTGGTGTCGTGTCTGTGTGTCTGTGTGTGTGTGTTGTAGCCAGACTGACTTTATGCTGTCAGTGCCCATTAGGAAAATGACTGTGGGATCTGGCAGGTGTCCAAACTTTAAGAGAGGGATGGATGGAGGAGGGAGAGGAGACTGGGAGCAGAGAGTCGTAATGGCCTTGGGGGATGGTGGCGCTGCTTGATGGGATCACATTACACACACACAACACACACATACAAACACACACACCCCCCCCCACTTTGTCTGCCATAAACAGACAAAGACAGTGACAAACATTTATGGTTCGACTAACACAGATCAGCATAAATTGTAAAGTACAAAAAGACAAACATACCATAAAATTGGAGTCTAGTTTCCTCCTCCTCTTCCTCACTTAACCTCAGACATTGTTTATGTTATAGTTCATCTTTAAAGTACTGTACATATTTAAGTTTCGGAAGAGATGAAACGCAGCTTCTCTAGTCACCAGGGTCGGGATCAGTTATTCGGTTTGTTTTATCCAGTTTCTTATGGGTCCTTTGAGCTGGGTTTTTTTTTTTTGGGTTTTATGGAGTTATTAGCTTAGTGTATTTTAATCTTTTCTCGTATTTATGTGTGCTATTGTGTGTGTTTTGTTCTCTGGATCTCAATGGATGGCATCCTCGGGAGTCTAGAAGGTGCATAGGAATAAAATGTATAATTTTCGTTTATTGCTATGTTATTATTATTATTTGTCTGTGGTTTGTCTTCCACTGTTAGCTCATTTCCCCTCCCTCAAGTCTTCCACCTGTGTCTAACTGTCTCTTGATGATCATGAATAAAATCTGCTCCCTCTTTCTATTCCAGGCCAACTTAGACTTAATTGATTTAGATTCATTATTCTGACAGGTCAGACCCTGATAAACCACCTGGATCATAACTGGTCATTCCTCTGGTTGCCTCCATGGGCAGCCAACAGATCTAAAAACTGAACAAGCTTCTCTTTTCGTTCATACCTTTGTCGTGTCCTTGGTGAAGGTCAGCTGAGCAGAACAGGGCGTTCCCAACAAAGCAGTTGGGAAGGAACTGTCTCACCACCTCTGAAATCTGAAGCACTCAGACATGCTATGAAAAGCCACATTTAAAGTTTGGGCGAAAACCTAAAAATCATCAAACAGACGGGCTCCGTGTGATTCACCTTCAAGGCGGGACAACAAACTGTTTACGGAGTCTTTGTATGGAGGGTTTCATGGTAAGAATGAGTAACGGAGAGATGGAAGATCTGTGTCGGCTGTTGTTTAAAGGTGTGTTGCACCTTTAAATGCCTGGCTAATTGCTGCGCAAGGCGACCGTCCTCGTTGGTTTGCGGCAGATTACAGAGTCTCCTGGTTAGAAATTAGAGGGCAGAGGAAGAATTTCAGACAGTGAAGATCAAACAAGCGTTTTGTGGTGGCTGGTAACGAAATCAGTTGAGACAGAAGAGACTTCCTGTTGCAAAAATTAAGGATTCCTTTTGAAGATCGGAGATGGATCAGGTGTCAGATTTCCCTGAGGGTAAATCATGAAATTTACTGAATAGAAGATGGTTTTATTTACCTGTTTTAAGTGCCGTTTTCTGAAGTTTAAGCTTTTTAAAATATTCGATTTATTAGATTAGATTTTAGGAGACCGTATATGGAGGATTTTTTAGGGCTGCGCCCTTTGATCTGAGCTCAGACATCGACATTGTCACCCACCAACGGTATCCTCACGCAAACCGGTGCGTCCGGATACACAAACACTCGCACACACGCGATGTTGTGCTGTGCAAACACATCTAAATGCAGATGCAGCTCGCAGGATAAATGCAAACCTTTGCCCTCAGTTCCCTTTCAAATGGTTTTGTGGAGTCAGATGCCGGTGTGAGGTTGCATGTTTGTCACAAAGTGCTTCACCTACAGAGATCAAGGGTGTTCCTCACGCACACAAACGTTGCACATGTGTGCGGACAGCCGAACAATGAGTTTAGAACTGCAGCTCAGACCAAAAGGAAGGACTACAGATGCCCAGAGACGCACAAAAAAAACCCAAAAGACACAAGTTCTCCTTGATGTTGTCACATCAGATCTTCAAGAAGCCAAAGAAACTCACCCAAACTGCAGCTGCTTGTCCTGCCAGAGACCAGCGGCCTCCTCCGGTACTACCTGATCTATATGAAAGGTCTTTTTGATGGATGTGTGAGGGATGGCAGCCTTCCTCCTGTCCTCTGATCGAGTAAGGCGGGACAAATGTAATCTGTGCCTGCAAACAAAGGTGAAAGGGTAAAGGGGTCATTCCATTAGTGAGTTAATTCACTGCATGTGCATGTGTTTGTAAGTGAGGGGGATCCATGCTGGGTGCAGCATAGGAGGTTATGGGTGGGATCCTTTTCTTTACATTAAAAAAGCCTCTTATCACACACCTCACCCTGAGAATAGTGCAGAAGCCTCCCAGGAGAGCTGACCTCTCTCCACCGGTGGGAACGTATTTGTCTCCATCCTTCTTTCTCCACCTGCCTCTGAAAGCAGGATGCTTTAACCTCGCTGCACTAACTAGAGATCGTCTTGAGTTTCACCTTTTGCCCGAGTCCCACGAGGACGTGCTCAGCTTACTCAGGTTGAGGAAAACATGACAACCTTTTCGAAACAAAATGAACAGAACAAAAAGGACTTTGGCCTGTATATGAAAGAGAGTATTCATTCACCGATGTCTAGATAAAGTTTCTGCTGTTATTGTGGCCCCTATTTAATCGGCCCATGCCGTATAAAATGGGGTTTTAAAAATAAAAGATTTTGGAGCGTGCATTAATTAACCATGTTGTCATGGCGATTACATTAAAAGTCAGAGTTCTTGTTTAAAAAGACAATTCAATTTGAGCCCTCAAACTAAATTGTTTAATTAAATGTATACTATATAGCATTATTGAAAGGAAGTCCTATAACTGTAGATTACCAGTGCCACATAAATGAAGCAGAGTTGTT
The DNA here is from genome assembly GCF_003711565.1 of Takifugu flavidus. Taxonomy (NCBI): domain Eukaryota; kingdom Metazoa; phylum Chordata; class Actinopteri; order Tetraodontiformes; family Tetraodontidae; genus Takifugu; species Takifugu flavidus. The sequence continues at coordinate 5,782,477 of NC_079532.1, forward strand.
CAAAAAGTCATTGTAATTAAGAGAAATTCTGAAGAACCACTCTGAACCTAGCAGGAGGACAATTGACGCTGCGTCCCAGGTGGCATCCTGCAGTCATATCCTCGCCACTGACAGGAAGACACACATAATGCTGAGCAAACAGAAAGATACCAGGGTTCCCTGAAGGTAACCTGAGCCTACAGGACACCAGATCACCAAGGGGGCCTGCGCCTCCTTCTCTATATCGGCAGGTACAATGGAACCTGCTGCAAGTGCTATTCACCGTAGGTAAGGGATATAGGTCCAGCATGTAGGGTGAATAGAGCAGACAGGTAAGTATCTGCTGCTCTTTATTCAGGGGGGATTATGTAATGGTAGCACACGGAGAAAATAGGAGACTGCAGAAAGAACAGTGTCGCTTCCAGTTGCAGGTGACATCACTGGACAGAGGACAATGTTAACTGTGCCAGTGGCTGATCACCCTCATCGTGGGCTGTGTGGTCGCGGAAGGTGCAGACATTCATAGACATTCTCTGGGTTTAGGCCACTTTAATGATCTGATTTGCTATTTTTTGTTTTACCCATTTCCTAAAATTGTCTTCTTGAGCACCCTCAGATAGTGTTCTGGAATCCGCTGTCCCAGTAGGGCCAGTCCCACCACCAGCACCCATTGTGCCATCACTTTTTTCTGTTGCTCCTCCCACAAAAGCTGGCCTTTATTGAGCATCCGCTGGGGTGGCTGCATCCATTGCCACCTGCACTTATCTGGCACCCCCGTTTCTGGTTCATTAGCCACCACTACTTTACCAGTCTGGATCCCAAAGTCCCACAGGAACGCTGCTGGTTCAGTCTGATCCTGTCACTTCCAGTCTGTGCTCTTCACAGATGTTTCTGCTCGTGCTGCTGCTGCGGCGTTCCAAGCAAGAGTGGCCTAAAATGTGCAGCCATGTCTAATTTATGATAGCTTTTCACTTCTTGTTTACTTGATGGAAGAAGCCTCCAATGTGGAACCAGTTGCTGCAGCATTTTGTGCAGATCTCTTTTCAATTTTAAACCAATCTGTCTCTCAGTTGCAGCACTCTAGAAAACACTAGAATCTATCTACTGTATATCCAAACAATAAACTGGAAGGTTTGGGGCATTGTGATTTTACGTGTTATGTAATTAGTCATAATTAGTTAGCAGCTGATAAGCAACAGCTCTTGTTTCTCTGCTTGTTGCCTCCAGGATGTTCTGCATCGCCCAAGGGTGCAAACTAGAGAGGATCCTGACTGGCTGGTACCACAATGCTCCACAGCAGGTCTGCTTAATGCATCCTCAGGACAATGCTGCCATCCATGGACAGCCTTTACACCCAGCCTTGGAGGAGAAAGGCCACGAGGATCATTAAAGAGCACAGCCACAAATAATTTGGCCTATCTGGCTGTCAGCGCTCTAAAAATAGGCCCTGCACCAACAGACTCAGTGTGTTTAGCTACATTTGCATATAGTTCTAATTGTATATTTCTTCAGCGAATAATTTTAATTTACGGTAATAGAAGTGTTTTATTTTATTTTTTTACTGTAGTTTACTACCTAATTTATCAACGGTTTTCCTTGTTTAGATGAGTCTTATTAGGACAAGCTTATCTCTTAGGCATTTCATACAAGTGACGCATCAATCTTCAGCCTTTTCAGAGTGCAAAACAAGTAGAAAACAACACAGTAGAAAATGAAAATAAATCACCTTTACATGTTTATCCCACATGAATACACCAGTGCAACAGTCAGGGAACTTTTTTGAATTAGCATCCAGCCAAAGTTTATCTGTTGTTAGCATTGATTAGCATGTCAAAGCTGCGCTGATGGTTGCATTAAAGATCCCGTCTGCCTCTGCACGAGTCGTCTCCTCTCACGTTGCTGTTAACCAAGTCAATCAACTTGTCCCTGAAGTGAAAGCTGTCATGTCCCACATGCGTTCCTGCATAGATAAATAAAATTCGCCAACTGAGAGAGGAATAGCAAACAGGAGCTATGTGAAGTATGACGTCGTAATTTAAAAAGAATCATGTCATCAAATGTCACTAAGAGCCAAAAGCTGTTTTTGTTACGACTGAGAATTTTACATGTCATAATATCAGTATTGGAATCATCTACTAACATCCTCATGCCGACGATAAAAAAGGAGGAAGAGTTGAACAGATTTGTGCAGCAGAGTGGAAGGAGTGGCCCTATGGTTTGGCCTCATGGAAACAGGTGATTCACAGTTACAGAGCTGTTACTGTTGCTATTTATCATTGTCTGACCATAAAAAGTCCTTCAGGTTCGGTTGTCTGGTTTTATCAGCAACTTGTGGCTTTAAATGAAATATAACTGATGATGCAACAACAATAGCGATAACGGTGATGGAAACAGTAGTTGGGAGCAGCATTATAATAAAATACAGGGCTCACTAATGATGTATATAATAATCATTCAGTCATATTATAGTATTATCAGGGGGTTCTCATTTCAGTCATGATGCTTTAGTGCAGGTAGTAAAAGTGAAACCTGCCTGTCTAGTTTAGACTCCACAGGTGTGGAGGAGGCAGCGCATTTGTGGAATTTTAAAACTAAAGATTGTGAAAGTCAGTGTTGTGACGTGTGAAAGGGGTCAAAAACAAAAACGCCCTCAAATAACTTTCAGTACAACTATTTGAAAAAGCTGTAGCACAACAACACACAACAATCACACACACACAACAATCACACACATACACACACGAAAAAAAACTTGGTTGGACTGATTAGTTCTGCAAAATATGACTCGACAAGCGTCAAACATTCTTTGCTTTTGAGCTCTGCTGTGACCCTGATGTCAGTCAGGGTGTGGCCTTCTAGCGTGTTTGTTTCTATATTCTTTTCTATATGTCTTCAAAATACATAGATGTTCTTGTTTCTGCTTTCAGTTAAAGAAGGATTCCTTCCTCTATTACTGAAATCCATTTTGCCTATTAATAAATGTCAGAACAAAATGCAGTGTTGGGCGGTGACCCAGAATGACGATGGCGTCATTTTCCCGCAAAATGATGCTGTGTGTTAAGGGAGGATCTAGGTTAATGGGAGGACTAACATTGTCCCAATCTGAATACATCGGTTAAAAAATAAATTTAGAACAGTGGCGAACGGACGTGTGATGTGGAATCACGTGAATGATAAATCTAGGTAAGAGGGTTTTTTTTGTTCATGTGAGCAAACTTGTCTTCAGAGGTGTTTATTTTTTACTCATCATCCCACATTAAGCTGCGCTTCAACAGTACCTAGTTGTGTTTTGACCACAAATGAACAAATGAAACAGTTGGGTGGAAGAGGTGTGGCCCCACTTCACAGTCCAAAGTTCCTGGAATCGAAATAGAAATTTCATCTACATTTCTTTTCTACATTTTTCCTACACATTGAGTGTCTCATTTCTTGTCAGTCTTGCCCAGAGAATTAAAAAAAAACCGTGCACGTAGTGCTTGAGCTCCATGAAACCAAGCAGGTTGCCTGAAAATGACACCGCAGGCCATCACAACTTCCTGGATTTTGTAAAACATAGATCCGCTTTCAAAAGAATAACCTCAAGACAGCTTTCAGGGAAAGAATAACATCACTTTTAAGGAATTAGACCCCAGGAATACCAGGAAATTGATACAGAAACAAATATTTTTTATCTATTTGTATATTTTTTTAGTTTCTATCTGAGTCTGTTATTTGATATGAATTAGTACCGACTAGTAGACGCAGTGTCTCAATGTTACAGCGCAGGTTACTATATAAAAAAAACATTACAAAATACAAAATACAAAACCTGCTTAAAATGCTTTATAACTGGTTATGAATTTGAATTTTTGAGTACGTTAGTAGAAGCTTAGTTACCATGTTAGTTACACATGTAACTAGCAACCTTCCCATTTGTAATTTTTTCCTATATTTCTCCATAAAACAATTAAAAGATAAAGAAAAGATAATTTACCGATACTCTGCCATTTATGAAGGACACAACAGATAAGCACCAGTGTGTGACAAGTCAGGCCTTCAAACACACACACACCCAGACATATCCCCATGTAGTGACGCCACCCCCCCACCCACCCTAAAGTCGTAACTCTAATTGGAGCCTCATGCCTGTGATTGCTGCATTTACTTTTACAGCCTAAATTCAGTAAATGATTTTTAATGAAAGGGTTAAAAAGGCTGGACCAGTTTAAAACTGACACTTAAGTGGCCTCTTTAAACTAGAACCTCAGTTTACCTGACGCCTGGTCTAAAATCCGTCCCACCAAAACATAATTTAAATTAAAATTCAAAGCCGTTAAAGTATTTATTACCAATGCATTACTCTTTTATTACTGTGGCTGAACCGTGCACTGTTTCTCTGTCACGAAATAATGCTGAGCAACACAAAATCTCCCCCCCGATGCTTCGATATTCCGACTTGAAAGACGTTTGCCACAAACTCGCCTGAAAGAAACAGACTCACTGTTGTGGGGAGGGTGGAACATGAAGCGGACTTGCCCCCGGGGCTGCTCTGTCTGAGGTCAGCTCCACTCAGGCTCCAGTGGTTTACGCTGCGGACAGATGTGGCGTGCTTCATGTGATCGGTGCGACTTTAATTCATAGCTTAGGCATCATGCGGTGGCTAACCATCCTGACTGATGCCAGTCTGGAAGAGGCTCCAAAAGGCCAAATCTCCCTGTTTCATGTGTATGAAAATTACATTCCGGGACACCCCTTGCTGAGCAAACTGGAGATCTAAAGTTAACATACAATAAAATGATTGTGTTTGTCCATACAGCTCTTGTCTAATCCTAAAAGTGCTCCTTTCATTCACTCTTCAACCACTTTCATGCTATCACACGTTTGATGAGTGTCACACGATTGAGTGTGCATGCTTTCCACCCTGAGCGATATTTACTTATGTAATGATCGTGATGATTCATGTACAGGGTGTGAGTGTGTGTGTGTGTGTGGGGGGGGGGGAGTGAGGGGTGAGCTGGGCTGCTGAGGTCATCCTATAATTAGCACCTCCTGACAGGTCAAAGTGGAGGAAGACGGAAGTGTGCAGCCCTATAATCAGCCTGACGCTGGTCAGTAGGTGGATTGGACATATGGAAATGGAAGCTTAGTTACCATGTTAGTTACACATGTAACTACCAACCTTCCCGTTTGTTGCATTAAAGACAGAAAATGTTCATCTACACAGAACTGTGTTCAACTTATTCATTACATATTCAGCATGTATATGACATAGTAACCATATAATAACTTCTTTATGATGCAATCCTGATTTTCCTCTTATTTATTTGAACATTATATTGTCATATATGAAAAAGCATGCATGTTTTTTATTAACAAATGCATGATTTGTTTAGAATGATTTCTGCCATTTGTGGAGCTCTGTCTATACTTTTTCTAACACTCTCTGTGAAACACCAGCACCCACTTCTCCCTGTTCAGTAGAGATGTTATCAGCGCATGTGCAGCTAAAGTGTGTGTGCTGTGACCGCGATTGCTCTCACTCTGTGTGCATGTCTTCGCCCCGGAGGTGCGTGGCAGGCGTTTAATCTACCATTGCATGATATAAATCAGGAGGATGTGTATACAAGGCTAATAGGATTACAAATATAAACTATACTCACATGCAGCTTTATGACCACATATTCAGCAGAAACGACTGTTCTGCATGTAGACAGAGAAGCACAGAGAGCAACATGTGTCAATATTGTGAAGATCAAATAAAGGTCACATGTCTGTTTTTCTACCCGACGTGAAACTTGGAAAACTATATTTCAGCCTTGAGGCACCAAAGTTAACCCATGACAATGTGTCCAGTTTGTGTCCCAAAATAAAGTTTCATTTAATGCAGCAAATCCAAATGATAGGATAATAAAATGTTTTTGTTTGTTTGTTTGTTTTCATTGAAATGCTGTAAACACAGGATGGAATCCCTCACCAACATCAATAGAGGTGAAACTGTGGCAGAATTTATTTTTAAAGCATCTGTAAGCATCTGGTCGTTTTATAGCCATACTCTCGCTCTGAACACACACACATGCACACGCATACACAAGCCTCAATACACACATACACTCACACTTATATGTGCATGCTCACACTTAATACTTCAAATTAAGTGGTAGGAAGTTATATTTTCTCCTATCAAGATGGCTGTATGACTAAGTGCTAACTTACACAAGTGGGACACACACACACACACACACAAACACACAGAGTGAGAATGCTGACACATCCTCTCTCCCACTGTACCAGCTACTGACCGACACAGAAGCCATTTCCTCAACCCTCCCTACACACACCTGCAGAATGACTCCCATTTTCACACACACACAAATATTCGCACACACGCCATTCTCAGCCAGCCAGCCCCACCTCTTCATCAGCAGAGCGACCTTTACCCTCGAGCGCTTGGATACAGACAGACAGAGCCATGTCTGGATGTCTGGATGCTGTGTGATTCACTTGTGAGGCAACAGAAGGAGGAAACAGTGAGCTGATTGTCCTCAGACTTCAGCCATAGTTTGCTTGTGCAGGCTTTGGGCTGAGGGGGATTATAAAGCTGCAGGTGAATGAATTACAGACTTAAGACCAAGAGCACTTTCTGTGAAGTAGCTGATTGTTTGGGCTGAAGAACAGCAAATGTAGACTGGATGGCACACTGCATATATGTGAAATAAGAATATCTTGTTTTTGTCATTTCTGGGGGCTGAATATTTTAATTTGGGAAACTAAAAGAATTTAATCCACTAAATATTTACTCTTGTGCTTCATTTTAAAGTGATACTTTACATGTGCTGTCATGTTTGGGACACACTTACAAAACACACTCACACCCAACAAGTCTGACAGTCATCCTTTATTTTATTAACAGTTACAGATGCTTGACATTTTAATTTGAATGACTTAACAAATTAATGGACAAATGTCTTTTGCTAGTGCAGGATATTAACACAACACCTAAAATGAACAATGAGCTGTGGACACATTAGCATCAAATATAACCAAATGGCCAGACTATTTGCATATCTAAGCATGTCAAAGGCTGCATTCAGCCCCCGTGCTGCACCGAAACATGTTCCGGCAGGCTGCTTCCCAGAGATGAGACAACCCTGCGTATTTGGCATCTGCAGAGGAGGAGGATTTTATATTCCCAGAAATCGGGGAGTAGTAAAAGTGTGCCGCACAAAGTGTATTAACTCTTTCATCTGGGAGGGAAGGAACAGAAGGGATTTGAGACACATACACCCCGAGTTATAACATATACTAATCTCAGTATAATGCACCATAATCTGGGATTTGATGATTTCTAAAGCCGCGGGAGAAAAGCAAACGCGAATCCACAAAACTCAAAGAAACACTTAAGACCGCGATCCTTGCAGAGATATGCAAAAATAATAGGATGGAATGGAACCTGTCATTTACAGGAGGCAAATAAAATCCTGACTCATTTTCCAAGAAAGTTTCTCCTTGGTATAAGAAACCAGCAGCTCCTTGGTTTCATTATCCTTCCAGCACTTTTCAAATGGTTCCTTTTCCAGAACAAGTGGTGCAGTCTACTGTGTGTCTATATACCTGCAGCATCAACACATCACAGGTTGAAGGCTGTGACTATTTTCCTGTGTTGTAGGCTGAACAATCTTTGCCCTACAGATTAGTACTACAGCCACTCTGATACCACCTGGTTCACATATGACTCCATTAAACTCTGCTAACTCTGATACCGGCCATGTGGAACACTAATCTTATTGTGTTTGAAGACAAGCAGTTATTTTGGGGGCATGTCAGATTTGTCTATTTTTCTTTCATGACCTCTGAACTTTTCTGAGAGGAGTGAGTCTAAGCTGTCCTGGCGATAAGGCTGGGCAGGACCGCAGCAGAGGGGGAGTGACAATATAATCTTCTTGGGCTGAAATATCTGGGGATTTTATGGTAAAATATTTGCCTCAGTCTTTATCATTTTCATTTATTTTTTTTTCAATAGGTGGGGGAGACCTTAGGGGACAGGAAGGAATGGTTAGGCACACACGGGAGTCTGCAGGAGCTACTGGTTTACTGAAAGCTACTCATTAGCCCAGTCTTAATCACTTGGCTGGGTTTTCTTGAGAATAAGGCCTTTATGTGTGTATGAATCGGCAAGCTATGGAACAGACTTATGGCTCGATGTCTACCCACCCGTGGTCACCTAAGTGCTGCTATTTAGGGGTCTCCTGTCTGCTTGGGGAGGTTATTACTGTTGGGTTGTGTTCAGAGCTCGGGGGTGCATTGCCGGATAATTGAGGTTCTTGTTGGGCTGGTCACGTTTTACTATGTAGGCTCTAAATTGCAGACCATGATATGTATTTTTTAAATCCAGGACAGGAGATTGTGATTGCATTTATTTGATAGTCCTGTAATTAAGCTGAATTACAGTCCTTAACGGAGTTATAAACCTCTGATCCAGCTGTGCTGGAGCACAGTGCCTCACTTGTTTCCACTGTTTTCTGGGGTCACGACATTATTAATGATCCCTGTCAGTCTCAAAGTGACAGAATTGTTTGATGGATTTACACCTTTTACTAGAAAAAACAGCTCTACTGTGCGTAGAAGCTGCATTTCAAATCCGTCACACATTAATTGTGCCACATTTTAAGTGAAGGGTGCAGTCAGAAGTGGCACCCCCTAAGTTATTGTTGCAGGACATAACAGCCCGAAATGAAAACGTTAACACAGGCTGCAACATTGGATTATTCCATCCAAGTTACTACTACCGGTACTCACTAAATAAACACTTTGGATCACACAAAAACTAGTACAGATAAGGCTTTATTCATTGATTTGACTTTTTTTCCAGTAAATTGCCTGAAATATATATTTATTAAGTCATATTTAATGAAGTATAAGCCTCATTGGCTGTTCTTTAAATATGGAGACTCTCATTTGGATAAATAAGGATCTGAATGCACCATTGAGGCCATGTTAAAAAGGCTCGGACGGTGGTTATTCCGGGCCTTCATGTGTTTATCGAGTGTCAATATGTGTTTGTGTATTCAATGTGTATCTCTGCACACATAGACTGCTTTGGCTCCTGTGTGTGTGTGTCTATTCATGCATCATCACAGAAAGCTTGTGCACTTTACTGGCTTTCTCAAAATAGTTCTGGCCCAGGTGTGATTGTGTGTTTATGCGTGACAGACACTTCTAGAAACAGAGAGAAAACTGGCCTGGCGGCACCGGCTGTCTCAGAGCCAAACCTCCCGCTCAGTGTGTGGTTAGCATCTATTCTTAGTGCATTGGCTTACCGTGTGTGTGTGTGCGTGCGCGGTCGGCTGATGTGTGAAGGGGGTTCTGCTTGTTGATACAAGGGGATGTCTGTCCACCCCAACGTATTAGTCCACTAGTTAAAGTGGGGGCTATAGCAGTGAAAGCTAACCACAGCTAAACTGAGATGTTTACAAATCCAGGCCTAGGGCACATTAGTAAAATATATTTATGGAAAACTGTAGTCATTGTTCAAAACTATGAACGCAACTTACAGAAAGTCTGTGTGTTTGCAGTGTGTGTATCCTCAACTCAAGCAGAAGAAGAGGAAGACAGTGAAGGAAAGCAGACAGCAACTCAGGGCAAATGGCACCAACCGTCACCGCCGCCTTCGTCAAGACGCTGCAATGGTTATGCTCGTCTGTGCTCTTTCTTTTTGCGCCAGTTTTGTCTCAAAATGGGCTTAAGTGGAGTGTTGAGATGCTGCTGTCTTGTAGCAGAGGAAAGAAAATGCACCACTGAAGGAATAAAAAGTGGCTCAAAGTCTCCATGACTATTTTGCAAATGTTGTGAAATCCAACATTGATGCTTCGGCTCTATGTCAGGTACCGCACCGCACAAATGAGACAAATTAATCAGTTCAAGCTGGGCTCATGCGCCCTTTATGCACGTAAATAGACGCATGTCTGATTGAGGTTGTTCTGGATGTTTGAGAAAGTGTTGCAGGCCGCTCGACCCACCATTTCTCCTTTTATGGACCATGTTTGAACTAGAAATTGCACAAGTCTGTGTGTATTCATGTGGGAATAATGGCTGTTGCCTGCAGGGCTTCCCTCCGGTACAAAATGTTCTGGGTCAGGAGAGCTGACACGGCACCATGTCTCTGGACTGTAGTAACCTCAGAACCGCTCCTCTGTGACTCTTTCAGTTTAACTCACACTAGCAGAGGCCTAACCCCTGCAGAGTTAAATAAACACACACACACTCACACTCTCACACATGTAGCAAACTTTCAGCTTTGCCAGCAATTCTGTTATCTTCCTACAACTTTTGCTTACAGACTTTCTTTCCTGTGCAGTCTCTCGGGATATGGAGATACTCTGACCTTTCACCACATTATTATAGCTCCCTATAATGCCTCTGATGGAGGAAGGGAAACACAGTGCTAAGTCTCACTTATTGTACGCTTTGTTTTTAAGAAAAACAGCAGCGTCAATCTCCTTTATCATTATTATACAAAGGCTAAAAGGTTTTGTCGGGGTTGAGCTAAGGTCACCTTTTTGTCCTGAATTTCTTGATTTTTTTCAAATGTAATTTATAGGTTTTAAAATATATGAAAATGAAATATTTATGAGTCCTATCTTAGCACCAACATTACCCTTTTGTGGTTTCAGGTTTCAGCACACATTATTTTTGTAGTCTATCCTGTCTCCAACTGGGCAGAGAGACAAATCCACCCTGATGAAGAAGCTTTAGCTCCACTTTTATAGAATTTTAATGGCTAAACAGCCATGACGCAAACCCCTCCCAATGGCAGGCCATGCACACCTACAAAAAACTGTTGTCATTAAATCTTAATACTATACCAGAAGTTTTCATTTAGCAGAAACAGCGGATGCCTCGTGGGGCTGCAGGGGGGTACAGTAATGACATTATGACAGTAGGAGCTGTTGGAATGTTGAAGGTTGCTCTCATTTCACACATAAAATAATAACAGACTGATGCCAAAGGCCCCTGGGCCGAGCAATAACCTTGCCTCTTCCTCCACTGCCATTTCATTTCAGAATTAATAGCAACTCCTGCGCATTCTTTGGGCTGAGCAACTTTTGTCTAAAGGAAATCAGAAAGCCTCGTGTTCCTTCTTATTGTCTAAACCAGCAGGAAAGCGCTCACTTTCACCACTGGTATGTTTTCAATTCATCTGCAGCTTTCGTACTGGGTGAGAGTGAATGCTGCGTGTAGATGACTTGATAATCATCTGCATTTTTGTAGGGTTGTATGAGAAGGAAAAGAAAAGGGGTTGATTGTTGCGAGAGAGCTGCTGTAAACTTTAAAACTTTGACATATTCCAGACATTTCACATGTGACTTGTCAGCACATGTTGAATTTTGCTGTTTTCAAGACTCGAGAATGCTTCAAAGAGTAAACCCAATCTACTGAAACAATAAATTTACATGATTTTTTTTGTTGTTGTTGTTAATCGGCATCACATATGCAGGTGCAGCTGACAGTCACATGCTTGTTCCATTTGAGTATCATTGGAACAATAGGAACTTAAGTCCCACAGGAATGTTAACATTTAATCAATTCTGTCACTCCTCAGTCAGAACCAAACAGGCTTTATAGCTTCGGGCAGGAGTGCATTGACCTGGCAGTTAATAAAGCAATACAAGCAAATCTGTTAAAGGATACATCATGGTAAATATAACATCCACACATTTATTTATGCTGTGTGAACCTTCCTTCACCACTTCAAATGCCCCCAGTTACCTGCCTAGCTGGCCTGTTTATCGACTTTGTAAAGTAATCCATCATCCGGAAAAAGTCCAATAACAGCAAGCCAGAAGGGGTATTGTGACACCTGCCTCAGCCAATAAATCAATACCCCTCATTTGCTCAAATGGAAAAGTGGTAATCTAGTCAAATAACCTGGTGGAGCTAATCAATAGTTGGGATGAACGGTCTGTGTCAATGTGCGGATTAGGATCTCTCTGTTTTTCGATGGAAAAAGAAACATTTTTTTTCCATAACACTAATTTCTGGGTCATGTTCTCAACATTGACGTTAGCAAACTGCAGCATCATCAGGCGGGGCGCAGGCGTGTACACGTGGTGCTGCCTCGGCCTGCTGTGCAACACCAAACTGCAGTGGAATTTTCATTATTTTTTAAAGACGCTGCTCCTTCTTGGGTGGTCCGTGCCATGTGTTGGCCCACAGTATGCGTAAATATGTGTCTTTCTGAGCGAGCATGTGTTAGGGAGGCCGTGCCTTGTTGCTTGTGCGTTTTGTGAATACGCTTTGCCCATGTGGCAGGGCAGGAGCGGCTTTTCGCCCAAAACTGCACAAGTCATGGATTCCCTTTCCACATAATTAACCATGACTGCAATTTACAAGGGTGATAATCTAAACTGGGCTACAGCCAAGTGGTTAGAGCAGAGCTAAATACAGCTGCTGTGCTGGATGAACAACAGTTGCATGGTCGCAGATATGGAGATTTTCAAGACATTGTCTCAAACATTCAGTTCATCCAGTTAGACTTACAATCATTCAGATTTATTAAGCCTCTTCAATACCTAAATGTGGAGGCTTGGGATTCTTTTGTTAAAAAATGAAGGAATCTGAACAGCAATCTGGCACTCACATGTATATTTTATGATCCATGGTGTGAAATAGCTGAGTGGAATTTCATGAATCCTGCATGTCAGGATATGGCAGGTGGTCAGTGGCTGCGGCACATCTGACAACATCAGGTGATGTTGATAGTTGAAGTGCCTGAAACAGTTCAAAGAAAAAAGTCAAACACAGAATTTACATTATGGAGCTTTATTCATTATATTTTAACAGCTTTGCACGTTTCCGAAGATATAACCCTAAGTATTCTCCAGTTGTAATAGTCTTCTTACAAGGTCTGGTAACTGAATGACTGGAGCTATTGGATGTAAAAGATTCCTGTCCAATTGTTAATTATTATGGTATTAAAATACACCAGCTGACATAATACTGACATAACGACAGGGCTGGTACTGCACCAGGCAAGAAATGTGAGTAAAGGGGTTAATTCTATAAAATTAAAATGTCTTCTTTCTAGGATTTTCTTTAATTGTACATGCACAACACATATATCAGCCTCAGGACTTTTCTTTTGCTTGAATGTGCCTTTTTTTCGGTCCCCCGCTGACATGGACAATAGACTGTACTGAACTCCTGAGCAGCAGCAAAAGCTGGAAACAATGCTCGAGGCGTCGCGTGCCTCAGAAGGAGATTCATGTCTGGACCCTTGCCGAGTGGGAGGTGTCTGGAGTTGCCAATGGAACCAGGTGAAATGCCGGGCATGCCACAGCCTCATCTGGCTTCCTGCAATTGAAAGCCAGCAGGACAATTCCACTTCAAACATCCCAGAATTGTAGAACATATTACAAAGTCAGAAGACAGAATGTACAATAAGATACAAACACATGGTCAATGCAATAAAATGAATAAAATGGGAAAAGGGGGAATCTGGGGGTTGGCATTCTCTGGCCAGCGAGGTGGAATGTTAGACTGGACAGAGAAAAGCCTGCAGTGCCGATTGGAACTGGGCCAGCAGCAGCAGCAGCAGGAGGTGGAGGCACAGACGGTCAAAGTCAAACTGTGTAGGACCTCCAAACAGCAGCAAACTGTGTCGACATCGACAAATAAATTATTCCAAACTGATCTTTTCCCTTGTGTTGCCACATACAATAAAGGGAAAATCAGTCTAACTGGTGTTCTAGTAATGATAATACAACTCAAAAATGAGCCTCTCTCATTTAATTATTTCTTGTTAATGCAGCGATTATGTTGCCAAACAGATGCTGATGTGGACAGCTGCATGTGTGGACACCACACATGCACAGTAAATTCCAGTCCCAGAAATTGGAGGTCTGTGTCTGTCAAAAATCAAATGCTTGGTTTGTTTTACTCAGATGGATATTTGTTTATTTTCCAATCTGTTTATTGACTGAATCTAAACCCACAGGGAAGGCCAGTGGGGTCAGAGGTCAGCTAGCAGCTCTCAAGCTGATATCTGCAGAAAGGTGAAAAGAAAGAGAGAGAGACAGTATGAGAGAAAAAAAACAAGGCCATAGGAGAGGAGACGCAGTTAAAACTTTGTTATCTTTATTGGGATGAGGTGAAAACTGACCCAAAGGTTGTAAAACAGATGTGAGTTAGATAGATGTCCACAAGCACACCCATTAGCTTCAATGCTAAAGAAACTAAAATACAGAAGAAAAATAACACATACAGTAGCTAGAGCCCAGACATCAGCGTGTGTTGACTCCACTCCACCTGCCTAATGGTCTTATGTTTATTCTATTATGTAAATTACTAAAGAAAAAGAAAACAGAAGCCCCACATTTTTCTGACTTGTGGCAAAAACAAATCAATGCTGTCATTAAAACAGTCCAACTCATTTGCACGATGTCCCGAGTTTCATTTCCAGCCAGTGTCAACTTGAGCTCTGCCCACATCATAATAGGTGCTTTGGGACATGTTCAAACCTTCTGTCTCTGCGTCCAGGCGTCCTGTCCTTTGTGTCAAATCTCATTTAATCACTGCTATTGATTGTTCTTAATCACCGCTTTTCTGGTTTCATCTCAATCAGTGAACACTTTTGCAGTTAAAGTGATACGCCCGGCGCCATCTGTTCGCAGTATTAGGCAGATCTAGTTATCAGCCATGTGGCGTCTATTCCCTCAAGATGTGCCGGTACAATGCTGAGATAACGCTGCTTATCCAGTATGAAGATCCTCATCTGCTGCTCTCCTAATGACTTTCTTTCTGAACACTTTAATTACTTGTGTGCATCAGCCTTGCAAATTGGATTTTAAATCTAAATTAGAATTTGCAGATTTTTTTTAAAGAAATAATTTGAAATTTCTCTGCCATAGATAAAAATGCGTTTAGGTTTGGGTTTTTTTTTCTTTGTTTTGTTTTATTCCATTGAACTAGATTAGCCATTTGTGGCGTTTCGTAAGAATTGTTATTTAGATTTTGTTCTTTCGTAGTTGGTGCGTAGTGATAAAACACAAGCATAAGGCACTGGTCAGGAGAGGATCCATACTTATCCCCCAGCATTTAACAACCAGGACAAAACAAACAAACAAATACAGGCTGTTCTGAATCGTCGTCGAGGTTTGGCGCTTAAAGCAAGGACACAGTGCTGATAATGGACGGCCTGTGTCGGACTCAGTGTCCCACCGTTTTACAGCCTTTTACTGTCTGGTAACTCAGTGCCAACAGATGTGTTTACACAACCTTTATTGCTTGTCATTAACGAGCTGTCAGCATGTGTGTGGAAACAATTGAAGGCTTAAGTTGAAGACATGTGCAGGGCTTTGGACCAAATTGTGTTCGTAATCTGATGATTGGACATGGAAAAAGAAAGAGATTGAAAGAATAACGTCAAGTTAAAAGTCTTAGTTTACTTTGAAAATGATGGCATTTGGAGCAATGGTATGAGTTATGGGACATGAGGGAACTTTTACCTGGATTTTATTGCAAACTAATTTTGATATGTAAAATGATATATGTAACAACTCCAAAACATAGTTTTCTGAGTATGTCATCTGAGGCTTTTGTTTTGTTCTTTTTAAAACTCAGACTTTCCCACTATCTCCTGTGTGTTGACCTTCAGGTCAATGACACCAAGGAGCTGTAAAGGTCCCCTCAGCAGTGATGGATATTAAAACTAACTGTATAATCAATTAAGGAAGGTGAAGAAAACACAAGAGATGGAAATAAAGAGTAGTGGAATAGGGCTGACCACACTCAGTTCTCCCTTGAGCTGAGAGTTTTATGGAGTTACATTTTTCCTGAAAGCTTTTGACACAAAAAAAGGAGAACTTGAGAAAAGTGGGTGGTGTAACATAAACTGACCATACAAAGTCACAAGGAACTAAATGTTGACTTAGAAGAAACAGAACCCCAAATGAAGGAAGTGAAAGTTCTTAAAGAAAGGACTTTATGGTGTTGCTGCGATGGCCATCATCTGGTCTTTGTGCATACGATGATTCATTGTGACTAAATCATTCCATCTCCTATAAGGAAGGGTTCCCATCTGACTAACGCTTTCTGTTGCATGACAACTTCATGGCACGCTGAGATGACTCAAGACACGAAAGAGACTCCAAATCTCTGTTTATTTTGTTTTCCCTGCCCAGAGTTTGTTGCTATTTCTGGTTGAGCACAGCCAAAGCTTTACAAAGCTCCACAGCTGCAGGCTGTATTGTGGCGCTGCATTATATTAGAGCATGTCAGTGTGTGTGTGTGTGTGTGTGTGTGTGTGTGTGTGTGTGTGCGTGTGTGTGTGTGTGTGTGTGTGTGTTATGGACAGCTGCCAGTGGATGGACAGAGAGGTGTAGTTGGATATGAATGTTTGCATTGGATCTGTTCCAAAAGTCTCCTTGTTTTTTTTTTCTCAAATGGTGATTAAAATGGAGCAATGTGAGGTAAAGAGAAATAAGTTCAATAAAATAGGCATAGTGTGTTGACGGAGCAAGGAGAATTACAATTACACAATACAAAGGTGGAGTGATACAAGGTGGTTAAGGGTGGTTTGTAGGTGCCTGCCTGCTTGTAAAGGCACAAAAACAGGGATGGTGTTAAAGTAAGCAAGGTGAAGGGGAGAGAGGACAATAGAGACAAAGTGTGGGACATGAAAGATGAAGAAACAGGAAGAGGGAAAGAAAGGAACAATGAAAGGAAGGAAAGAGAGGATGAGAAGGAGAAGAAAGAGGGCCCCCGCAGATAATCCTGGAAATCCATTCAAGTGTAAAGGGAAAAAAAAAAACAATGTAAAATGTAAAGTCACCTGACTCTTGACTCCAAAGGGGACAGCGCTGAAGGTTGGCACACAAGTCAGGATGTGTGTGGTACACTGAGTCCATTCAGAACCCACTTGAACTGTTGTACACTTGGAATCAAATCATCTAACGCATTTACGTCTTTATGTAAGTATTCAGATGTACATGTCTCGCCCCTGTAGCAAGGTGAGAATTCAGACAATGTTTCTTCACACACTCACAACACCTGGCTGACATATGAACGACCTCCTACTCGGTTTACATCCCTCTGTCTCTAAGAACTCCAAAAATGCTGTTGAGTTTGTTGTCTCACTTGTTTATCATTTCTTTTTTCGAAAATGCCCCTCCTCCAAAACCTTCAAATGAACTACAACTTACTGTCACCACAAGAACCTTCCTGTTATGATCGCAGGGGTTTCTTAATGACAGCGGTGAGAAGGAAGGACGTCTTCTGTCAAGTCAAATTAAAAGACAATCAGCATCCCAGCGAATTAAACAGCTCAGAACCCCCTTGGGGGAGGGGTTTACAGTAATGAGAGACAGTTGATGTGGTCGTCTCCCTGAACGAGGAGAAAACTTTCAGTAGGGTCGATTGAATAATCTGTTGTAGGTCTTATAAAGGTTCTGAATTGGATCTAAGTGTATAACAGTGATACATTTGTCCAGGGATAGATTTTAGTGTGTGTATCTGCTATAGGCTGTCAGATCTGTAAAAGAACAATTTTACACCCCTGGTAGAACAAGTTGCATATAGCAGGCAGGGTAAATTGAATCAAAATGAATGTGCTTCCATGCTCCATGAAATCTTTTTGAATGTTTGCTGTTCTTTTTCCCAAGTCCTTTTTTTTGTTATAAATAAGCTAATTTAATCTTTTATCTGGAAATACAAGACCTCTCAGATAAGGAGAGAGTTTTTACAAAGGCATAAGTTTGTAGGTGGATTATCACTTCCTAGCTTTAGTCTCTACTATTGGACAGCTAACATATAAAAACGGACTCTGTGGAACTAAGAACCTGAACTGAACCGCCGTGTACTGGAATGTACACCCTGGTCTACTTCACTTATAGAACTGCTTACATCAAAATTGCCCTTCTTGACCATTCCATTTTATAAACACTTTCAAAAATCAATAGCTGACCCGAGTATCTTTCATTGGTGGTTCTTCATATTCTGCTTCATGTCAGCCCACCCTCAGTGCCAGCGGGCCGACTGTGGTTAAAAGACATCCCTTGTGGCGTCAGAGAGTGGCACATTAACTCCGCATTCACCCATCAAGCTGCACAACGCTGCAATCATAAAGAATTACGATGACAGATGCCGCACATAACCTTGTCTCATACACAAATACACACATGTAGTACCAGACCTGTCACCCCCACTGGAAGCTTTGATGGTGGTGACCACAAAGCAGTGTTTATAGTGTGTAGTTGTCGCCTCTGTGCAAGCAGCTTTAGAGCGGATGGGGTGGGTGTGGTGCCCAGCAACATGACTTCAAACTTTATAAAAGCCAGCCAAGAGCAATTAGTACTGTTTTTTTGCACACGGGCCCTGGTACCCAGCAGTTCCAGGCCTCTTCATGCAGGGTTCTCCTTCTGTCTCTGCTGAAAATGTGGGAAACAAAAAAAGTGTGGGAGGCAGGGAAGCAGCCTTGCTGGCTAATTGGAAGCCACATCTGACTGATGTCGTGCCGTCTGATGTCATCTCCATCCAGATGTTATGTTGTGGGCGGATGAAAGAACCTAATAGACATGATATTTTTTTCCCTCATTTTCAGACACAAGGAGTTTAATTTATGACAGATGGCTTGATGCGGCAACAGAGATATGACTCAGGGCATATCAGTGTCGATTCACAATCTCGGCTCCCTAAACTGTTTATTGTTGTTATTTTTGAAGTTTTCTGTCGGAGATAAACATATCCTCTCATCATGAGCCCCCTATTATTGAACCACTCTGAAGTTCAGGCAGCTCATTTAGCCCATCTGATAAAAAAAAATGGACAAACAAAACTCTGATTTGCTTCAGTCCCTTGCAGTGGCCTTGTTTGCTTACTTTGCCTCCCCCCACCCCACTGTCCCGCATTGCAAGTGTCTCTTGAGGGTGACAGGATCTCGTTTTGAAGGCCGTCCAATCTTAACACTACCCTTCTTTGTCAGAATCAAGGAGGTGAAAATCCTCTCGGGTGCATTAAGAGCAGGGATTTGACCAGTAACTGGGAGTGTCAAAAAAGCCATTCAGCCACCTAAGAGTCCCTCCACAGGACAGCATGTTATCCATTAGTTTACAGGGGCGAATACACAACTCAGCACTACATGTATAACAATGTAGCTGTGTGTGTGTATGTGTGTGTGAGAGAGTGAGTGTGTGTTGAATGGAATCTGAAATACAGACAGATGGATAGAGTTAAACTTTAAATCAAGCAAACAATTGTAATTGTGCATCATTGCACACTAAAGAAGAAGGTATGCCCTCCACGGAGGGTCTTTTTTTTCTATGTGGTCGCACAAATACTCACAAATTGGTGGAAAACATCGAATCCATATGTCAAAAACAGCAAATGCAGATGTTTCCATTGGTGCCACTTGTGAGTAGCGTGACTCAGCGGGTCAGACCTTCACACAGCTCAGTGACCGTCTGTCCGCCATCCGGCCTCCATCCTCGAAACACCACAAGAGAGCAGATCTTCAGGGAGAACGCCGTTTGCCAGCGTGTCAGAGACCCTCTGGATCATGGGCTTTGCCCTTTAATTTGTCGCGCAGCTGAGTCTGACTGCGCAAAGATATTTTTGGAAGCGATGGACACAAAAAGGAAATTACAAAGAAGATGCGGTCCCAGAATTCTGTCATCCCCCGTCTCGACCTACTTCTCGCAGCGGTCACATGGGGGCATACTTGAACTGACAGACTGCTGTTTTGGGCTGCTGTGTTCAACGTGTACGTCTGCTCTCTCTCACAGGCACACGCACACACACTCGCCTTTGAACGCTCAAAATTCATTCACTCTACAAAATCCACACAGCGCACACACACCGCGTCCTGTCTGTTTGGGTACACTTCATCACCACACACACTCACTCCTGCCCATGCACTCACTCAGACGCACACTTCAGAGAGGGCCCCCTTCGCCTTATTGCCCCTCCATTTGGCTGGTGCCATTTGTTCCACACATTTTGTTAGCGGCTGATGGAAAGCTGCTCCAGGCTGGGGGGTGCTGAGGAGGCTTGTCCTGACTTGCTGAAGACTTATAACATAACTTGAGACTCGACGTTTTAACTTTCGTTTCGAGGGATGCTCCTCCGACAAATGACACATTGATGATTCTTCTGTTAGCGGAGGGACATTAAACATATAAAAGTGCTGGCATTAGGACTGTGGGGAATTATGGGCTTAACTAACAGCAGCACAGGACTCAAATTAATGTTGACAACAGTTTTAAAATGTTTGAGTTCACTGTCCTTTTTAAGGCATGGGCATAGAAAACAGGAAAAGGAAGGTTCTTTTTTTATTGTTTGTGAATGCGTATGTGTCTGTCATCTCAACTATAACTCAAACCCAGGGTCCACAGGCTTTCTATTTGTCTTGAGGGATCCTTAGTATTTAAAGACTGAATTGCAGAATTAGTGGGAGCTGAGGATTTTTGTTTTTGAAGTAAAATGAAAAAATAATTTGTATCAAACTCTTTGTGACAAACAAGACCATGCTTAGAAATTGTGGTCTTTGCAACCTCCTCACATGCCCTTAATAAACTGGGTCAATGTGCTTTTATTAATTACTTCCTTAAACTTAAACTCCCACCAAGTACTGTTTGCCTAAGAGGAAACTGTCAATGTTCTGAGAAGTGAGAAAAGCTCTGTGGCTTCTACTGAACTGAAGAAAACAACGAAACTAACGACAAAGGTTTCAGCCTTCCCTTGTCATCTTTCGTGCTTGTCGCTTAAATTAAAGTTTTGTAATTGTGCACGTGGAGGCGCACTCACGACCAAAAAAGCCAACTGATTATACTCACAGTCTGGGTGGACCACACACTATCATGAGCAGATTTGATCTCTTAAAGCTGCATTATAGCTGTCACCTTGCTTGTTTCACCACCCTCTCTGACGTGTTTTTAGATTTATTTGACACGTTAAGGTAATGTAGCTTATATTTATTTCCATGCTGAGGCTCTCTACTCCTGGAACGGCTGACAGTCACCTCAATAACAACTGTCAAACAGCGCTACAGAAGTAGCCAAAAACATACCCACCTTATTATTTATTTCTTCGTCCTATTAAGCGGGGATGAATGTAGCTTGAGAAAGAATATAGAAAGAAAATTTTTTTTTTAAAAACTTTGTCTTTGTAAAGAATGAATTCTGTAATTTTAATTGTCAAAATGGCTTTTTTTTGCTTTCTAATATTTCAGAACAGAGCAACAAACTTTACATTATTTAATGCTGAGAAGAGTCACAAACAAAAAAGTGCCAATAGCTCAATTCCCAAACATTAACCAAATAATTTAAGACGTACTTCTTGCTCATCCTCAGTGACTCGGAGTGGGAATGACACAGCGACCATGAGAATGGCTAAAAAAAATGGGGTGGGGGGTTGAATTTGAGGACGGACAGGAAAGGGGATTGCCCCTGGTGCCTGGAGCAGATGGTGTGCCTCTGTCTCTGTGCATTTTGGTGACATCCACTGGGAATTGGAGAAGTCTTTAAGCATTCCTTTAGAGGTCCGAGACAGATAAGTGAGCTCCGCAGTTTGTCACCATCTGGGCCTGGCCTGCAGCTGACAAGTGTGTGCATGTATGTGTATACTATACAAATTGTCGTTGGGAGGAGCATGCGTGTGTTTCCGTAGCAATAGTTTCTAATTGTGGAGAGAGGTCTTCCCTCGTCCTGACGCTCAGGCCCAGGTGTTCATTCCTCATTGTGGCTTCAGATGCTGGTTTTGGGATTGTTTTTTTGTTTATTTTCTTCTTTTTGTGCTCCATTCACAACTATCATTGTCAACTAATTTGGGCCTTGCAGCTGATTGAACTTAATGATAAATAGCATTTATTGAGAAGGGTATGATGGTATGATGCAAGTTTTTATCTGCACTTGTGGCTGCTCCTTCTGACACGGCTGTGTTTCTTTTGTATGTATTTCATATGTCACTTGTTTTATTTCTTTGTCTTTATTTTTGATACAAGGTCTTTATTTTTGATACAACACATAATCAACAATTCCTTTTCTAAATTTAAATGCTTTTGAATATGCATCCTATGATGAATATGGGCAGGAAATGTTTTACATTTGTTATTGTGATGCACAAAGGGAGTGTGGCCATTTCCCCCTGATCATAAGCTGCCGCCCGGCCACTCGATACACTGATTTCCATATGCACAATGTAGGATGAATGCCCACTGTGTAAGTACAAAACACCAAAACACACAGTGAGACACTTTCCCTTTTCCTTTAGTCCCTTTTACAAAGCCTAGCACCTCATCACCTGCTTCTCTCTCCAGCCCCAATGTACCATTCATGTTTTCATCTATCCATTAACGTCAACGTGTGTATGAGCTGTGTGTACACACACGTGTGTGTCTGTGCAGGACTTCCCTGCTGAGGAGGTTGCACACTGCATATCAGCCCATTGGTTTTGCCCTGTGTGAAGGCTAAAAGATGTTGCTAATCTGCCAACAGAATGCAGCAGGTCAAGCAGCCAGCAGCAGTTGAATTCAACCCCAGGACGACAGCCACAAATTAGAGAGGGCTGACAAGGCCCCACGGCATTTTGGGTATTGTTGTGTGCTGCCAGCAAGACCCCGTCTGAAGGGGCAGCCAAGTAAAGGTGAAGATTAATAGTGGCTCCGTGACCTGGGAGCACAGCTATGTATTTATATCTGCAGCAGATGCAAAGTGCATTTCTGTCAGCTAAACATATACAAGCACATGCACACACACACACATAAACACACACAGACACTCATTCATGTGTCACCAGCATGTGAATGTTTAACTTTAGGACAACCAGAGTTTTG
This sequence comes from Takifugu flavidus, assembly GCF_003711565.1. Lineage (NCBI taxonomy): Eukaryota > Metazoa > Chordata > Actinopteri > Tetraodontiformes > Tetraodontidae > Takifugu > Takifugu flavidus. The sequence continues at coordinate 5,805,257 of NC_079532.1, forward strand.
AAAAAGATGTGTTGTATTCTGATATTTCCCTTCTTCTCATCTTTGTTTAAATATCCAAGGATTTAAAAAATAAAAATAAAGCCAGTGTGTTAACGTGGCGCTAGTAAACCAGCACCTGAAAGCACCAAGGATGAGTCTCAAACTTTGACACTCCTCAGTGCTCTTGCTGTCTGATGAATGACGGCCCATTGTTGCATGTTCCATAAAAGATGCCATGGCCGTCCCTTTTCATAGGGCCTGGTGAGCAAATGTGGGGTGTGAATAGCATTAGTCCGAGTCAGTGCCCCCATAGCGGTGTAGCCAGCCCTGAAAACTCAGCCTGCTCGCCCTCCTCCCGAAGTTTTATGGGCCAAGATGATGGAAGGAGAAGAAAACGGCCCTGCCAGTGGAAATGATGGAAAGGAAGCTGTTGGTGTTAGAGATGGATGGATGGATGGATGGTCAGATAAAACACAGACAACAGCCGCTGAACAGAGGGCTCACATCCCCAGCAAGAAGGGACGTGATGGAGAACAGGCTTGGTTCAGAGGGGCTGAAAAGCGTTTAAACAATGGGGGACAGCAGAAGAATGGAGGTGGAGGACTCTGGCTGTCAGGACTGCTGCTGGGATGGAGTTAGATCTCATTTCTCAAGTGTCATCACGCTATCTCTCTCTCCTCCTCTCTCCTCTCTGTCCAATTACTGTCACAATGAGGCAGACCCGATCCTGCGGAGCTACATATGGCCGTCTGGTTGTAAAGTCATTCACTGACCAGTGAAGCTATGCAGTTATTGATAGATACAGCGCGTGAAAAACTCAACGGGCTCCAGAACCAGTCTGTTTTGGATGGAGCTTCTCTCAACATGATTTCCTGCAAATGCTGGCAGGACACCAACTCGATTCCCTCCTCATGCAAACAATTGATTTATCTACTGTCAGAGGATGGGTGTCGCTTTTATTTCACAGGTAATTTAGATGAATCCAAATAAAGATGCTGCACTCGGTCCAGCATCAGCACCAAGTGACTCGCGATGCGTTTTAGGGTCTGCTGAGCATGGTTGCACTAATTTTGAGGCCAGCCAGTGCATCTCTGACTGGCTGTACACAATGAATCAACTGTGGGAATGCAACACATGTATGAGCTTACCAGTGGAGACGTATTGATCATGCACGCTTGGGACCAGCTGCAAGATCAATCAAACTGGAATCATGCAGGAACTGGCAGCTTTGACACTCTACGTGATTGATCAGGTGGATTGTTTGGTGCTGTTTAGCCCAAATGTCACCTGCTGTGTCCTGAAGTGCACTCACATGCAGAAGCTGTTGGCCTTTACTTTGAATGCAATAAACGTGAAAACTGTAAACATTTTAATTTGGAATAAGATATTATAATGATATGCCTGTAATATAGAATTTTTAAAGAAAACGTTTTATTTGATTTTCCTAATTTGGACCTTTCTGTGATGGAATCAGTTAGTTCAAGGGCAGGATCGTGCAAATCTATTGTATTCCTTTGCACTAAAAAGTCAACTTTGCAACATTTAATTGTAAAATGCTCTTCGTTTTGGCTACCTTCCATTTCCTGTGAAGTAAGTCCGTGTTTTCGGGGAGCAGAAGCAGCCGAGGCAGGCCATTAAGCCACTCGCTCCATCACGTTATGAAACATTGTAAAGGATCCGCTTTTCTTCGGGGCAGCGTTAAATCCGATCCCCTTGATGCGTGGGGAGAGGAAAGTGAATTAGAAATCGAGGGTGGGAGGCTGATTAACCCCCCCTCCTCTCTGTTTCAACCGAGACCAAAGTCGAGATGTAAAGAAAAGGAGGAGACAGAGAAAGAAGATATTTGAAAAGCTGCCACGAGTTCGCTGCCACACCGCCTCCTGCGTGGATTGAGCCGCGCTCTTTGTTATCCGCGGGCATGAATACTGAGTGGATGTAAAAGGGAGGAAAAAACCCAGGGAAGAAAAAAGAAAATAGTGGCACATGTCTGCATCTAACAGAAATACATAAACTGGACCTACAAATTGTCTATATGTAATGAACTTTAGGACAGTTTTGTGGGGAGGGGGTGTGTCAGAGCTATGATTTCTTTTTTTTATAGCTGATTCTGTGTTTGAGCTCTATATGTTTTTTTTTCTTTAATATTTGGTAAAAACTTTGACTATGTTGTATCACTGACAGGCACAATGGCACAAATAAAACTACATAACATGGAGTGACAAACAAGACGCCCCCTCCCCCACTACAAGCGCCTTTCAAACACGCACGCCTCTGCCTGCGCAGTTGGAGTGTTGGGGGTGCGGTCGGGTGGCACAGGTGTCCAGCCATCAACACACCCACACACACTGCAAACCCCTCTTTCAATGCGCACTCGGTTTCAATTATGACCACACTGAGGAGGCAAAGACGCACGGACACACGAAGAGAGTTTAAACAAAAAACAACCCAAAAAACAATCAAACTCCGTTTGGTATCATGTCAAATTTGCATGCATGCCTTATTATGTGGAAATCTGATTAAAAGTAACGATAGAATCATTATTTCGTTGATTGATGACGGAATTGTAAATTTAAAAACGCTATCTTTCAATGATATCAATCATTTTGTTTGGAGCTCCTCTTGTCATACACAGACCTGAATTCGGGCCTTCTTTCGTCACACTATAGGTAAAAAGAAGTCTCCTTTAGGGAGGGGGTAAAGGGGGTCAGGGAACTTTAACTCGGTGACAAAGCTTCATTTGCAGGTCAATGCGATGGCACACTCGCCTCTCCTCTCCATCCAGCTCGCCTTTGTTCCCTGTCGCCTGCGCCGGTGCCAGATGGTCATGGAAAATGCTAATTCTTCTTGGCCGATTTTCCTCTTTTCTATATTTAATTGCAGTCTTGGCGAGGCGTCCCGTTAATTGTGTGTGTTGTGAGATGAAAATGTGATTTACGTTTTTTTTCAACGCCAACATTTTATCTCAGTTGCTATTTGCCTGAAGTCTCAAAGCCAGACGCGTCAGACGGCTGCAGCCAAACTATTTGCCAGATCAGGCCCGGAAAGGAACAGCATTTAGAAGGATTAGTGACGCATTTTATCGAGGACAGACAGCATTTTATAGTTGATTCAAGAATTAAGAGACAGAAAAGCTACGCGCAGATGCCATCGTTTTAAGATGGATTTTAGATAGTCCTTTAAATCGATTAAACACTATTTTATTCGGTATGTGACACCTTAAACATTTTGGTTGTTTTTTTTAACGAATAGTCAGAAGATTTAGAAATATAAACGTTGTTTTGTTAAATGAAATTTCATTATCTGCCATTTTAAGAACTCAGTGATGTGTCTGAGTGCTCTGACAACAGCAAAAACAGATTACATGTTTCTGACTATACTGAGACAAATTAAACAGGAGTTAAAGGTCACATGGTGCACCAAAGGGCTCATGTGGCTGTTTCTGTCCATCCTCAGCAGCTGCATGCTTGGTTATATTCCTGGCCTGTTAATGAGGGCTGCATGTTAGCTGTCATCTCTTTCCTTTAAGTCCATCACACATGCAGCATGGCTAAATTAAGCAGTAACTGCAGGGATTTTAACCGCAAGGTCTTTGGACGGTGTGTTTATCCGAAGATTTAATATTTCAAACAGCAGTGCACCAGTTAAATTTAAGGCCTCATCTATGAGCTTTCCAGCAATGGCTCACAGCCAAAACCATTTTGAGTGAACGAATGTAATTTGAAGTTCTATTTATTGGAACAAATTTTATATAGTTGCACAGCTGTGGAGACAAATAAAGGAAGATGACCCCTTTAACTCGAAAGGAAGACTTGAGCCCTTGAATGTGTCCAGTCTCCATCAGAGAAAGGACTTCATTAAAGTAACACATGAACAGCTGTTGTCTTTAACATGTAAACTATTGTGAATTTAAAACTACACTGAATGGCTCCACAGCTCCCCGTGGGCATATGGGCCTTAATTAGCTGGATATAGCCATAGATTAATTATAATATTTTTTTCGCCCATGCGTATCAATAGAGAAGCCAGACAAAGTGTCTTTTGTTCCACGATGCAGGGCATTCTGTGGCTGACTGAATGGGTCTTGGCTATGTCTACATGGATTTGCCATATGGCAACAAAAAGGAAAGAATAGAGCCGGAGAGCGCTTTGTGTTGGAAATCAGAACAAGCCCGTCAGAGATTATAGCTGTATAGAGCTGACAAAGTCACTCTGGCCATCAAAAGTCTCCATTTTCATCAAAACAGTAATGTCAGACAGTCAGAGGAGCTCGGAAGGGTTGGAAAAAAAGCCTGATAGAGACATTATGAAATGCGCATTTGTTTTTTGCGCACTGACGCACAGAGCAGCCGCTTTGACGCAGGCCGCTGCTGCATTTGGCTTCTTTCAATTAAGGGTAAACTTACAACTATGACCTCCTCAATGGATTGTTTCAATGGACGACAATTACAAAGAGTAGTAGTTTTCTTTTTCCAGGTCTGGCAGGTGGCCTCCACGCCCGGTGTATCCACGGTGGAGTAAACAGTGTGTGAGTGGGTCTTTAGAGGGCTTGTTGAGTGCGTGTGAATGTGGGGGTGTCTTCGTGGCTCACAAAGCGGGGATCCAAAGGCAGCTGCTGCTTCTTTAGAGGAGCGAAAGGGCCTTTAAATCCAAGCCTATATCCCGCAGCTGCCATGCTATCCATGGCTGCGGCTGCGCGTCTAAATGCGTCTTTCCCTCCCACCAGGTAAATAAACTGACAAAAAGCTTCAGGAAAATTGCCCTAATGGACATTACCTTCGTCTCCTGTTGAGAGCTTGTAAATAGCAGTGGTTAACAAAGCACTTCTGTTAAATTTAATCTTGTCTTGTCGTATAAAAATAACGTCCATCTTTCGATTCCGCTGACCTCAGAATGCAGAAAAGGCAAACACACACCAACAGACGAGTTTCACGTCTCAGTTTCAAGTTCAGTTTCAGTATCAACGGGGAAAAACGACATAAGGAAAACAAGCACAAAGGCAATTTGAAGGTAATAATTTTATTCCCATCTTTCGCAAGACATAATTATAGGGCACTTGTATAACACACAAAACGGCTCAGAAACACAAAGAAACCTATTTTATTTACGTGTGGGCTACTATGGGGAAGCTACATGATTGCAAAAATATCACAAAACAAAACGGAAACAATAAAATAAAATAAAAAAATATGCCGTCTGGCTAAATTAACAAATACGAAGCAACATAAATAAATTATAAGTTAAAATAGTCTTAAAAATATACATTAAGAGAAAAACAGAACAGAAATAAACATTTATAAGCTATTGTCTCTATAAAGCTGTACACTTTTGGCCAGTGTAGAATTTTATTTTATAAAGTAATTTAGGATTGCACAGATGTTAAAACATTTAACACTGTCGAGTGGCTGGATGCAAAAGCAACAATGAATGCTACATTTGTACTGGTTAGAAGTCATTCGCCGATATTTTTTTCGTTTCTTTCACTCCCCCACCCCCAAACCGTTCAGTCCTGAGAGTCTGCTCCGGTGTTCAGGCTGCGCTCCGCCAAGGCGCACCGAGCCGGCCGGTCGGTCGGGAACCTTCCTCTCCTTTTTACCTCCTCTCCGACATTCAAATATCGGGAGAAACGTCCGCCACGTTGATCTTTAAAACAATGCGCGGGGAAATAGTGCAAATCCACCTAAGAGAGCGAAAAAAAAAGAGCAGGGTGAGTCATCTGAGGCAGGTCCGAAGAAAGACGCGAGTCGGCTTTCTGAGGAAACAGGAGACGGAGCTCCAGCAGCAGGCGTCACCCTTGGCCAGCGCCTTTTCCCGCCACATCGTGACGCACATCCCCCTCCCCCAAACCACTGGAGTTACTACAGCTCGTACTATCACTACGACTACGATTTCACCACCACCATCTCTCCCCACCCCCTCCCAGATAAGGCTGTCTGCGCTCTTTGACTCAGCCTTAATCCTCACAACCGATGTCGTGAAAATAAAAACAGGCACACAAATGGCTATGAATAAACCCTCCTGGCCAAAGCAAAACGTGTAAGGTCTAAGAAGTCGCGATTTATACGAGCCATCAGTCATTAATCAAAGCGTTTTACGCGTTCAAAAATACATTTCAATACCTTCAACGAATCCTCTTCCGCGGTGTTTGTTCCACGGGGATTGAAGACTTGGTGTGATGGCAGGGGCTCATGTCACCGAATTTTCTATCAACGACCTTCTTTCGTTTCACGAAGAAGTCTGTGAAGGGGAAAAATAGTCAGGATACAGACATTCTGGTAAAGGAAGATTACGCACGGATGAGCGTGAGCGCAGGGGCCAGCCTCAGGGCCCCAAACGTCGACAGATTACGCTAAATATTGGACACATTGAAATGAGATTTTATTTACCGGTGATGTGCGCGTTGTCAGTAGATGCTGCCCGTTTGCGTCTGACACACGGAACCAGTTTGTGAGTCGATTTCCCTGAGTTGACTTTGTCCGAGCGGTTCTCCTGATTGACCTGGGTCGGGGAGACAGGGTTGCTGCTCTCGGGCATTGCCAGCCGCTCCTGTACATCCATAAGAGGTGTCTCTGGAGTCTCAGAGTCCGGAGATGGCATTTGTTTGACTGGAGTCGCCGGCACTCTGGTCCTGTCGACCTGTACGGAGTCCATATAAAACACCGGGGTGTTATCCACGGGGACCTCTTCCCATTTGTAATCCCCATCCAGTGGTGTGTTGCTCTCGAAATCAAAGTTCCATCTCTGCTGGTCCCGCTCGGAAATCTCCCGCAGCTTTGACTTCACCTCCCGGCTCAGCTCGTCATGATCAACCGGTCCGAAGAGGTTGCGACAGACACTTGTGCGTTTGTGGAGGGGAAAGGTCCTCCGGGCCACCAGCCTCTCCAGTGCGCTGTTGGATAACTGTACGTTGGACATCTCCAGATTCTTTCCAGTAACCCTCTGCAATGGCCAAATAAGATACTTTGTGGCTCCCTGATGAGCGACCTGATTGCCTTGTTGTTGTTTTGTTGCTGCCTCCGAAGTGTTGCTTCTCTTTCCCTCCTCTCGTCCGTCTCTCTCCTCCCCACTGCTCCGTTTAAATGTACCTTCGCATTGAGTTGTGGAGCATATAACCCACTAACGACTCATCAGTCAGAGAAGCCACTTCGGTCGTCCTTCTCATTGGTTGATCTAAGCCCGACCCTCTACAAAAACACGCACAACCCCCACCCTGATATCCCGCCGGCCCCTTGCGCCCATTTGGCTGTGCGCCGAGCAAAGCGCAGCGTTTTGATTTTTCTCCTGGTGTCAGCCCCTCTGGCAACACCGAACGGGTTCTCCTCACGTCAGAGTCAAACTATCGGATCGCTGTTTACGTTCATGAGCCGCTGGAGGCTCTGCAGCTTTGTTTTACCGGGTTCATAAGCGCCCTTTACGCAGTGTTGTGAGTTCTTCTTTCCGGGACTGTTTGCGTTCTGTTGCACTCACTGTGAGCAATTAAATCACCAAATCGAAACAGATTTTTTTCTAATTATAATATTAAGATGGGTGATGTTGATTTAATCCAATCCTCTTGTTGGACAACTTTCCCTCTAAATACAGATCAGCAGCTCATATCTTGTTTTTCTCCTGGGTTTTACGCTCGCGGAGCACCTTGGATTTACGCACAACGTGTGATCAAACTAAGCATCGGTAAATTATCATTATCATTCGCCCATGAAAAAGGATATACAGTAACGCAATTTCTCTGAGGATAAGAGCAAAGCACTGTTTTGTCAAAAGATGATCCTGCTGTAATCCAGATTAGCCAATCACAACCTTTACTTTTCATACAAAGACTGCCGTGGAGGGGTTTATCTTCAATTCAGACCTCTAAAAAACAAAGTATCAGTGTTTCACTCCATTTACGAAGTGTTTGGTTTCAAGAGTACTAGGGTGATAAATCACAGCAACCATGACACAGATTTGCTCGTGGGGGTTGGAGGGACATCAAACGTGACTGGTGGTTCTGCGTGATCAGACACGCATGTTTATGTGTACATTTCTAAATTTGTGTCGTGAAAGAATAGTATATTTAATAAAAAAAAGATTGATATATTTAATTTAAGTGTGTCTGTAGTCTGTTGCGCTTCTATCAAAACGTATCTATTTTGGAATTATGCATACACAACGACACCCAGTGTTTAAATATTGATACTACAGCAATAACTTTTAAACGACCAGCCGTTGATACTTCATATACGATACTTTTAATAATTCCTATATATCTGTGTATATATTCTTGCTGCTTTTATAAATAGAATTTAGATCATTGCGAATTAAACAGTGAAGCAGTGGGTGGGTCTGGACCACAAGACGCCTCGAACAGCCAGATGCGGGCCAAGGTAGATGCTCTTGCCTTTACACGTTCATTTCACCCCCCGGTCATTTCAGTGTCAAATGTTATATCATATCGTACCATGCGTTTAATACTAAAATCCAATATAGCTGAGGCCAGCTGTCAACTTAATAGTTTTCTGATTTTAAAGTTAGTTGCTGTTAATCTTGACAAGTAAAAACGCTGGCAAAATTAATGTGTGTCCAACGTAATGGTAATTGTATTTTTTTTACAATAAGCGTGTTGTACTGTGGTGGCCCCCTCTAGTGGACAACGATTATACAGTTTATTTTGAATATTAAATGTTAAATCAAAATAAGACAACAGAATTAATTACGTTTATTTAAGGTCACAATGACATTCACTTTAACATCATTACTTTCATTTGTAATCGATGAACATTACATTGGTGAATGGATTAGATTAGGATTAAATGATTCTGAACAGACAAATGTTCAGGGATAAAATGAAGCATTCAAATACCTCGAGGGCAAAATGCATGTTTAAAAAGGGGCTAAGCATAAACAGATCTGATGTTTGACATATCCTTAGTATGCTAGGGTCAAAGATGTCATAACATATATAAATATATGGATAGATAGATCATTTAGCATGAAGCCTGATTTTTCCCATGTGTTTGGAGGGGGACACTCATCCAAACATGGCCACTCACCTGGAAAACAACAATAGAAGCTTTATGATGTTATAGACCTGCTGCAGGCATCACCACATGGTGCCTTAAACAACAGAATAATGGTGTCATTTGATGAAACACACAGGTTGTGACACCTATAAAACTGTTTTGCTTCCTTTGAGATTGAAGGTCTGTCTTTTGACACACCCAGAGCGATTTCCTACATCTGTTATTTGTCAATTCTTCGTCTTTTCCCAGGATTGTTCTTGTTTATCTGCAGGATCACCACACCTTTTGTAATGTTTTTTTTCTTTTTCAATGAGCTCAACAATCCAATTACATTTGCTTTTATTGGAAAACAATTATTTGCAGATAAACCTGAACTGAAAATTACATTTTTTTTCTTCATCTCTGATCTCACAATTGCCGTATGCTGTTGATTTTTAGGACAACCTCATATAAAACTCAGGAATCAAAAGAGTGGTCTTTTTTTAACTGAAGTTTTATGCAGCAAAGCACTGTGTCAGAAACTTTTGCCATGGTTATAATCCTTCCCTTCATAAACAATTTGAGAACAAAGTAAACATGTAGTACATGAAGTGTGCCTATCAGGTTTGTAAAGGAAAGAGATCATGTGAATGCCATGTCAGATTTATGACATTAACGTTTGTTTCAGCTTGATGCCAAATAACTTAAAATAATGCAAGCGAGTTTTTCTTTCCCGTCGCACTACTTTAGATTTTACTTTGAGGGAATAACTTCTGAAAGATCAGTCTTTTAAGGGTTAATAGAGTTATATTGTGAGATATTGGATGCCATTTTTAAAAGACTAAAAGGAAGATATACGTTTCTCTGTTTCTTTAAAAAATATATTAGTTTGTACTGAACGGAAGTGACGACATATCAGCGCGTGTTGTTTTGTTTAATAGAAGAATGAGCAAGCTTTTGAAACTTTTAAATATAACGTTAAAGCATAAAGTGCATTTATGTTGTATGTGCGAGAATTTTAAATTTTGATCAGTTTATCACCTATGAAGGCACAAACAGGAGGTATTCACCAAAACTAGACGTTGCTGTACAAGATCGCCGCTGTATTACTTCCGATAAAAGATTCTTGTTTCAAAATAAAGGTTTCTGGTAGGAAAACCTTAAAAAAAGAGTTTTATTATGAAAGGGTTTAGTAGGATACAGTGATGTTGCTACTGTCAAATGACACTGAACACATTCCGCCGCTACTATGTCTGACGCATGATTGTTCGCTCTGGAGCTGAAACAGAATTACATTATCGATGGCGTGGACTGTTTTTGTGTTGTAACTGTGTTTGTGTCAACCTGCTGATGCTATGTGACCCATGTTGGCGCTAAATTGATTATTGCTAGGACAAGCCTGCTTTTCAGTGGTTGCACTAGTGATGTAGCGTTAGCATGTGCTTGCCTCATCCTTCAGACTTTAATCCTATCAAATTACCTGGTAAGTGTCGTTTTAAATGTAAGGAAACTTTCTCCTGTGCGCGTAAGGACTATTTCAAAGAGATTCCTCAGTGCGGAAAAAACGCTGCCTTGTGTCACGGAGCGATGGTTTGGATAAATGGGAACGTTTTATGTTAAATGTTAATGTTAAGACAAGGTCAAATTGTCAGAAGTAGCCTGCTGCAATTAGCTAACGCATTTAGTCAAAATGTTCGCTCCTCTTATAGATGAGCTAGCGTTAGCATCGCTTTAATTCCTTATTCCATAACCTGACAGAGTGGAATGGAAACAGTTAAAACACCCCTGTGACCACGCGTGTTGAGCAACAACCACGCTGTGTCGTTTTAGAAACCAGGTTTATACTCTTCTACATGTTTTTTTTTTTTTTTAATCGGACTCCACCAACATCAACAGTCCGTGTTTGTCAGGGTTTGTCTCCTTTCTATCGGGGCCACGTTAACGTAAGTTTCCTTCGACCACCGCAGGATGCTGACGGTCACTTGGGTGGGGCTGACGCGGATGACGGTAGACGGGAGCCGAGATAGATAAATCCAGCCGCACAGCACCGACTGACAGCACTCAGGGGTGGATGGCTGGGAAAGCCATGACCAAGCCCGAGTCGAAAAGAAGCAGCGTGGCCGCGATTAACGTCACCGGTAAATGCGCCACCGCCTTTTCCGCCGCCGAGCACGTCAACGACGGCCCAGTCGAGTCCGCGAGTAGCAACATGAGAGCCGGGGTGCTGAAGCAGAGCTCCAGGGAGAACCTGCACAGGAAAAACACGGAGTGCGAGGTCTACGACGACGGAACCAACACTTTCTTCTGGTGAGTGCCTCCCACTTGTGCAGGTACTGATATGTGAGGTGAGATCTACAGCTTTTATCAGAGTGTAAAAAATCTAGTCTGTGTTTTGGATGAGAGACTGGTAATAGATTGCATAATGGGTTTCAAGGACGTCTGAACACAAGCTGATGTGATCTACAAATACTGTAAAATTGTTTGAAATATCCGATTAATTCTACTATATTGTGTAAGATGAATCAAAGTCTTTCTCAACAAAATGCCATTGACTAAACACGTGCTTTTCATTGCATAGTCTATTCATGTGCAGAGTTTGTGCAATGGCATGTTCAATGTAAAGATATCTAAACAGTGCAGGTGACCTTTGTATACCGGTGTGCTAACATGCACATGTTGTAATGCAAGGGCATGAGGTCAGGCTTGAAAAGTGGCATTCTTCTGTGTGATCTGGCTCTGTCGTGACTCTTCAGCCCATTGCTCCAGGAATTGTGGCAGACCTGGCATCAATGGACACCTAAATATACTTGTTTCATTGTACCTCCCAAGTTTCCTGCAGTTTTGTGGGAGTTTCTACAGAACGTCTGCAACTAGTGTTGAGACCAGTTTGTGCTGTGTCTCAAAAAGGGTTAATGGGTAGAAATGTAACTAGGTTGTTGACTGGTAGGGTGATGTGTTGCTAGTATAGCCTTTTGTTTCTGTGAGAATAGAAGAGGATCCACGTTATTAAATGCAAAAATGTGATGGGGTAGCTCATATATTAAGCTAAAGCAGATGATGTAATGATAAATTGGTGTTATCAGGGAAGGATCATGGGATCTAGAACAAATAAAGGTTACTGCCGCCGACTGGACTATGTTACTGTCGGGATTGTTTTTTTCCTAAATTGTCCTGGTCTGAGCTGCTTTAGCCTCACTGTCAACAGTCTATTTCTGTTTGATCTAATTGTTCCTTGGATTGCCTTTAAGTGGGATCTGCCTTACCAGGCCGCTCAGCCCATCTGAGACTCAATGGCGTTCTAAGCTTTCCCTCAGGTGCACCAGGCTGATATTTCCGGTGTGTCATTTCATTCCCACTGGTGTCTTGTTGTTGTCAAGACAGGGAGTTGTGAAACTCTCCTCTAGATCTCCTGCCAAACAGGTTAGAGGAGCTGGAACTGGAAATTCTGTGACTGAGCCGTCAGGTTGGTTCCCGGGCAAGCTGATGCTGATTCAGCTGAGAATGCAATTAGCATACAATGCCAATTATTCCCTAACTTTAATGTTTCAAATGTCCTTACCAGATCCTTAAAAGGCTGTTGTTTTAGCAAATGGAGTAGTGTCACATCTAAAACTTCATTAGAAAAGCTTTGATTTAATGTTGCTATCCCAGTCTCTCACACTAGTGGTGGATCTTTTGGGTCAGGTTTGCCCGTTTTCCTCATTACTTAAAAATGAGTTGTGTGTGTACTGATCCTGCTCTGTTGGGGGGAAGGTTTCAGATTAAATTCAGTAGCTGAATTAGTTATGTTGAAGTAATTCCTTGTGTTTTATATTCAATTCCGGGGACTTTAGAAGACACTCGGTATTATATGCTGGTGAAATTGAAGATTTTTACCACATCTTTGCCTTTTGAAGCAAGATAAAATTCTCTGATATGATCAAGGGTCGCTACAAACTTAGAGCGTGGGCATATCAAAAAGAAGATAACCAAACAGAATCTTTGAGTAATTGATTTTATCCTGCATTTCTGTTTTTGTAATAAAAGCCGCCTTTCAAATGTCTTCCTTCTGTGCGATTTTGTTCATGTGGGATGTCGTACCAACCCATCCTTGGATTAAATCATGGTGTGTTATTGCACTTTCAGATGTTCAAAACTCCAGTGGCTTTTACTACATTTTGGGGTTTTATTAGGTGAATGCTACGATCTTTATGTTGTTCATTCTCTGCAGGCGGGCACACACGTTGACGGTGTTGTTCATTCTGACCTGTGCTCTGGTCTACGTCACGCTGTTGGAAGAGACCCCGCAGGACACAACATATAACACCAAAAGGTCAGTAAGCACTCGTAGGCTGCAGAACTGCAATTGCAAATTTGTTGAATCTCTTCAGGCTCCTAGCTCCATTTTCATTGATCTTATTACACGCAGAACAACGGCATGCCTTTATTTTTTTAGTTTTAGTTCTTACTACTACTTATTACTTCACTTGTCTAGTAAAATGTTGTATAAATGAGGCCAGGGAGTGCTGTGTGCTCATGTTGGTGTTTGTGAGGTACAGTTGGGCAGGTCTTAGCAGGATTTGCTGAAGCTGGCAAAGTCTTCTTCGTCCTGGCGCCAAGTAGAAAGCTTTTAACCTAGCCAGAGGCTTTCTCCACATTACATAGTATCACTATCTGCATCCACAGTGTCTTTACATCACTTACACTGCTGTTCTGAACACTTTTGAATTAGGTGGGAGGGGGGGGGTCTTACTAATTCCTAGTGTCTGAAAATATAGAAATGAAAGCAAAGTAACGTAAATGTTATTGTCGCTGATGTGTTTCCATTGTTTTGATCCATGTTTACTTGCACAGAGATGACAGAAAACACATGGATTTGGACTTTTTTGATGGGTCAACTGAGCTAAAATGACTTCTGTTGATATTTGTGGTTGTGTAGGGGGATTGTGGCAAGCATCCTAGTGTTCCTCTGTTTTGGAGTAACCCAGGCCAAAGATGGACCCTTCACAAGACCACATCCAGGTAAGATCATCAGATTAGGATTTTTAGGTTTCCAAAAGAAAACTAAGAGTACATTACATTACTAATCCTTTAATATGAATTGAAAAGGAAACCTGACAGCATTAATTCTTGTTGAATCGCAACATCAGTTAAACGTTACACGGATAGGAAGTGATTCAAACCTGCTATTGAGGTCACACTGAATGCTGTGGCTCTGTCAGGTGGGGAGGCAAGAATTTGGGCAGTTGTTGCTTTTTCTTCCGACAATTGTGGCTGGGAAACAAGGGGCATTTGTTAGCGTTTGTGTACTGAGTGTGTGTCAACCTCCCTGACCTGCTCAACCAGACAGGTCGGTTGAGTTGCCAGGCACCTTGATGCAGTTCTGTTGGACTGTTTGTTTGAGCAAAAGACCCTGGACTGTGATTCAGCATTATCATCCACGTATCACTTCACGATTGCGTTAACAAGAAGAAGTAAATATAGTTGTAAGCCACTGCGCTAAATAAATGCATGTGACTGAAGTTACACTCTGTTCTGAGCGCCAACACAGCCGTTACTGTGGCACAAGAAAGCGTTCATTTTCTTTGCTGATTGTAGAAATAAATGTTTAACGTGTTTATTTTAAGACATTTTATTTTGACAGTGTCACTAATGCTGACTTTTCTCTCTCGGTAGCTTACTGGAGGTTTTGGCTTTGTGTCAGCGTCGTGTACGAGCTGTTCCTCATCTTTATCCTGTTCCAGGTTAGTGTGCTGATAAAGTCCTTCAATGGCCTGAAGTGCACGATCATGCACGATTCATGAAGACATTGTTTCTGTTCTGTCAAAGTCTCAGTATGTGTGAAGAAGTAAACAAGTGTTGTACACTCTGATCCAATCCAGACGGTGCACGATGGACGACAGTTCATGAAATACATTGACCCCAAGCTCGGGGTCGCCCTCCCAGAGCGTGACTATGGAGGAAACTGCCTCATATACGACCCAGGAAATGCCACCGACCCCTTCCACAATATCTGGGTGGGACAGTTGATCTTTTCCTTTCAGCTGGTTTGATGCTTCTAAGTCAACATATCTGAACTTGCCTTTTTGTCCATTCTTCCCTCTTTCACCCTTCATGCTCTCAGTCTTTATCACTCTTTTCTTTGGATTCCTCACTGCTTCAATGCACACGCTCACATTTTGGAGATTAATTAGGTCTTTAATCAAGTCCTGACATTTTTATTGGACCATTTTTTTTAAAACCTCTGGAACATTTTCTCAAAGTAGTTCACGCGAGAGCACAAATTTAATAAGTTACGGAAACTGTAGAATCGAGGAGCAACAGTGAAGGGACAAGTAGGTCAAGGGTCAGAGCCAGTCATGAGACTGGACTGATTTATTTGAACACATGACTTTTGACTGCAGGAAAAGCAACTGTTGCGTTTTTCCTGGTGAATGTCCAAATCTTTGTAATGAGTTTTTTTGTTTGTTTTTTTGAGTGCAACTTTGTTTTTTCGTCTACAGGATAAGATGGATGGTTTTGTTCCAGCTCATTTCCTCGGGTGGTATATCAAGGTTGGTCTCATTTAAGTATCATTCAAATATGGTTCAACACATCAGTACATATTAACCTGTTTGTAGGTGATTTCTTCACATGTCTCTCTCTCACACACACACACGCACACACACACACACACACACACACACACACACACACACACACACACACACCGAACTGAAACATCTTGAATTGCCTTCACTGGTATTTCGCTGACCTCCACCCTCTGCACTCCCTCTCCACCCACTCACTGTATTTGTTCCATTTTTCTCCTTTTCCCCCTCTCAGACACTGATGATCCGGGATTGGTGGATGTGCATGATAATCAGTGTCATGTTTGAGTTCCTGGAATACAGCCTTGAACACCAGTTACCCAACTTCTCAGAGTGCTGGTGGGATCATGTACGTCCAAAAGTTACTCTTGTGAATAAAGTTATTATGTTCAAATAATCACGTTTCCTCAAAACCAGCAGACTTATTTTAGTGCCATTGCAGCATAGTTGATGTGACGACAGGAGGGTTGGTCAAGGGTGCCCAGTCATGGCCCAGAATAGTTGTGGAAATAGTGAACAATGCTGCACAGCTACTGATAAAGAACAGTGTTGAGCAATGTCTTCCATTTGAGGAAGTCCTGCAATTTTGTCACATCCTGATACTGAGGGTCTATAAGTGCAGGAAGCTGTTTGATTTACGTTGGCAGTTTAGTTTGAGATGTTGGTAAACATGAAAAACCACTCCTCTCCCTCCAGTGGATCATGGATGTGTTGGTATGTAACGGCCTGGGCATCTACTGCGGTATGAAGACCCTGGCCTGGTTGTCAATGAAGCCCTACCAATGGCAGGGACTGTGGAACATTCCTACATACAAGTATGACTAAAACATCTACATAGATTCACCATATACAGTAAAAACAACTATAAAATCTCATTTCTATTTAAAAAGTTAGGCCTGTGTGGTTTTTAATGACATACGTAGGAACCAACATTAGCGTGTAAGATAAACGTCTATTTTCAGTATGACCCGAATCTCTGACGTCTTCCCTCAGGGGGAAGATTAAACGTATAGCATTCCAGTTCACTCCATACAGCTGGGTGAAGTTTGAGTGGAAGCCAGCATCAACTGTCCGCCGCTGGCTCGCCGTCTTAGGGATCATCTTTATGGTAAGAATGAGTGATCACGCTAACCATCCTAATGTGTTTAAAAGGATGCCCAAATAGGAATAGCATTTATTTATTTCCTCTCTTCGCAGTTCCTTCTGGCAGAGCTCAACACCTTCTACCTGAAGTTTGTGCTGTGGATGCCTCCAGAACACTACCTGGTGCTCCTACGGCTCGTCTTTTTCGTGAACGTCGGAGGCGTCGCCATGAGGGAAATCTACGACTTCATGGATGACCCGTGAGTTGTTGTTTGGGATATAAGTTGAACACATCTGCTGGTGGTGGTGGGGGGGCGGGTCACAGAATCAGCATGAGCAGCAGCTGTAGCAAACACAATCACCATTTTTCATCTGTCGCGCAGGAAGTTTTACAAGAAGTTTGGACAACAGGCGTGGCTGGTGGCTGCAATCACAGTGACTGAATTCCTCATCGTGGTCAAGTATGACCCCCACACCATCACGCTGCCAATCCCCTTCTTCATCATGCAGTGCTGGTTTTTAGGACTCATCCTCATCGTCTTCTGGACTGTGTGGCGGTTCTTTTTTCGGTAAGTGTTGATTTGAGGGAGCAGGGTGGGTCAGGGATCAGGACAGCAGAGTTAAGCGTAGGCATGCTACAGCATGTCATTAAGCTTTCATATTTCCCTTCTTGGGGCCTCCACCATCATCCCTCCCTCACCGGAGCGCAACAGTCTTTTTCGTTCTGTGATGGGGTGTTTTAATGGAGGGTTTTTGGTTTTGATTAGCACGTATCATCATATTTTCTTTTGTCAGTAGCGTCTCTGTCTTGTTTTCAGGGACATTACACTACGCTACAAAGAAACCCGCCGGCGTAAACAGGAAGTCCCTGGAGACCGTCCTCTGGGCAACGGCAACACAGTCACCCCTTCTGGGCGGAGCAAGCTGAACGGCAGCTCGGAGACAGTACGTCAGAGGAAGTCCTGAGAGAAGACTGAGTCCTAACTGGTTTGTTGGCAGCAGAGTGTAAGGGTTAATGGGGAAAATAGAAAGACTGAAGAATAATTGTGAGGGTCAGGACACACGTGTACATGGATCTGTGCCTACATGAATGGAATGAGTCATGAAAGAGGATTTTCACATGTGTTGTCTTAGGACTGCTGCAGGGAGTTAACGGGAGTTATAAGACTGGTGTTTAAAAAAAGAATAGAAGCTCAAACCATTGAGATGTATTCTGGTGGGGAAAATAAGTGGCCAGGGTTCAAAACATGACAATTGATTGACAGCTTGTGACAAAGCGAAATGAGAATCAGACGTTGTGGCTATCATAATGCTCGGGCCTTCATCCTTCAGTCACTCACACCGTTATGAAGCAGTGATACATTTTCAGCAGAATCTTGGGATTTTGGCCACATTATTGCCATGCAGCAGTTTAAAACGGATCTTAAGTTATTGGACACATCGGTGCTGGGTTAGTTGAAATGTCCACATCTTTGGCCATTCAGCGCTATGCATGTTTGAGGTTTTAGGGGCTACTGGTCAGGATGGTCTAAAGGTCCTCATCCATCCTTTTCATGCTGTATGAGAGATATTATCTGATTTTTGTGTGTACTTCAGGCTTCTTACAAGAACTTTGAGGATTCTTTGTCAGTCTGACAGATCCTTCTAGGTTTGTTCTTGAAAGAACTGAATCTATGTTCAACATATAAAAGATGTACTATATTCTAGGTATTGAACTACTGATAATGGAGATGAGATAATGAGAGCAGAGTATTGTTTTCAAGGGTGTATAAAAAGGTTCTTTTTGTAAAATGGGGAAAATTTGCAGCTTTGAGGTGAACACATCCATGACAATCACTGTTCCAGGAAGCTGTGCTCCCTGTATGAAGACATACATACTCACATACCACAGTGATCATGACCATGTTTCTGTCAGAGGAGTTCAATGTAAATACATCTGGGCTCAAGTGGCGTTTCATCAGGTAACAGCGACTACATCAAGTTAGGATTCCTTTCTTTGCCAAAATTTTTTTGTATTTAATTTCTTTTGCATTTAAACTGATTGGCTTAAAGTGGAAACACTGGCTCTTGAGGGGAAACTGTACTGGAAGTTCAGTGTTTCATTTGGGGGAAAAAGCACCAAACTTCTTCTGCACATGCAACAAACCAAAGCTTGATTCTGATTAAAGCCAGAGACGCCACCTAAAGTCTTCTGAGCTTCAAACACAGCCTTTTTTGTCTCATGGAAATTCCATTTCATTTCAATTTAAGTATGTATCCAAAGCCATGGGGACTGTTGCTCCATTGAAACCAAATAAGTTTGGAAATTAAGGAAAACTGTTATTAAGGAGGAATTAAATGAGGGAAACCTGTCTTTGGTCATTGTTGGGTAGAAGGTTGTATTTTCATTGTTTTGTTGTCAACACAAACCACTAATTAGATAATCAAGTCATTATTTTGGCAGGAAAAAAAGGTTCTGGACGTCAAGTGTCCATTAGTATTAGGTTTTGATCTATTAGGTCGTCAGAGAAGCAAGTGTGAATCATTTTTTTAAATATTTTGGTGGTTAATGTTGCAGGTTAGAAGGTATCTGTGGCTCTGTCTCCAGAATTTTCTGTTGCAGTCTTGGCCGATGTGTCTGTCGTGAATCTCTTGTGAATGTATAATCTGCCGCTCAGGAGGACGGCTGCTCAGAAACTGAGCTCAGTTCATGTCTCTGCTAACACTAAATGTTACTCACTGATAGACCGATGCCTTCAAGGGCATCTTTGAAATTGAAATCCCCAAAAATTAAATGGAAATGTCAAAGTCGGCACACTGCTTAAGTAATTAAAGAAACAAACTGTTCCTTTAAATATTTTGAGCGTTGTGTACCTATGCAATTACTTTAAATTAAAATTTAGTGGGTCTTGTATGTTTCTCCATGAATGTCTTAAGATGTGGGACAGGGATCCATTCAGGAACTAAACTATTTTTGGGGGGGGGAGAGGATTAGTCTGTGAATCCCCTTTTTCGATGTAATGTCAATTGTTGCCACATGAGGGCGACAATGTTCTCAGTGTCTTAAAACGATTTACATCTTGCTATAAAAGCCATTTTCCACCTGGATGGTGTAAATGTGAACGTGTGAAAAATCATTCAAAATGAAATGCTGCTGTACCATACAATTTTATAAATATTTCATTAAAATAAAGAGAAAGCCTGAATAAAATAAGATTTTCATATCCTAAAGAAAGAAGTAGCAAAAAGGGAATGCAGTCATAAAGCATCCCATCTTGCACCAACAAAAGGGTTTCATTGTGTTCATTACATAAGACCAATATAGAAATAAAGATTCCAGTGTTCAGGCCAACTGTATCCAATTTACTAAGTCAATTAAATTTTAGTGTAGCAGAAACACATTTCTGTCCTTTCATACTTTTGCTATTTAGTTTAAAAAACAACTATAAGTTGTTATATTAAAACTAGGAAACATGTGAGGCAGATTGTTTGTTAGATGAGGCACAACAGATTGATGATTAAAGTCTCCCTTTATTGCATAGTTTCACCAGTCATCACAGAGCCCTCTGGACTGCCATCCAGTTCCAGGAGGACATGTTCAATTTGATTGTTGGGGTTTATTAAAAAGGTGAATATGACATTTATAAAACCTCTGCCGGTGCATTTTCAGTTTAGGTTAATGACAAAGTTTCTGGACTTGTTGAAGCAGCAGGAGTGAATAAAATAATATAAAAAACAGGTTCAAGCGATATGTTCTGGAGTGTAAACATTTTAGAAAAGTAAAGGGTGGTGGGTAGTTGTAGCTCAGTCTGTTGGGGACAGGGCTCAGAAGCAAAAGCTCCTGGTTCAAGCCCCAGTGTGGACAAACCATGGAATGTGCCCTGGCCCAACCAGAACATGCCCCATCCACAACCAAGCCCAGAGAAGGTGCCCCAGAGCACCACACCCAGCCCCCACCAACACATCCCCAAAAGGGACAGAACAGTCAGGAAAACAGTTGCATAAAGCTCCTGATGCCCAAGATCCTTGTGTGAATGTATCTTATGGTCTCTTTGGTCTAAAACCTTAGTAATTTGCAGTGAATAAAAGGCACAAGTTGATTATTCAACTCAATGTGATCATGTGCAAAACTTTGTTTTTGTGCTCATTTTTTATCAATATAGATGTCTAAAGAGGACACCAAACTCTTTAAATCAAAGCTTTTACAAATATTGAAAAATCCTCCATTCATATAAAACATTAGAAAACCAACTTTCAGTAACTCATTGATCACATTTCCCCCCCAGTAACTAACGATATCAATCTGAGGCCTTACAATCCAACAGCTGCCTATTTTCAGAGTCGAAAGATGAGTTTCTGAAATGAAAACAGCCCTTATCCCCGTTTCTACGATCTAACCAGTTTGAAGCCTTGGCCGGTGTCCAGTACTGCTGGTGGAAACCAGTTGAGTTTGACTCTTCTAAAGAATCGCAGGCACGCATTGCAGAGCCACAGCTCGTCCGAACTGCCGCACTCCAGCGCCAACTGTATCACCGGGTAGGTGATCCGAGGGAAGTACATCCTCCAGTGGTCAGTGAGATCACTTCCTGTTGGAAGGTGCAGCGTGTAGTCGCTCCAGTGCTTGGAGACGCCGTAGACTGCAGAAACCGCCCTGCCCCTCTCACACCACTGGATGGCACTGTTGGGGTTGCAGTTGTACTCCACCCACTGAGCAGTGAAGTCTCCGAGCTGTGGGGGGTCCTGATTCTCCATGTCCGTCACTTTGGCAAATGTCGCTCCCTGCACAGCTACATACAGGCCTCCTGCCTTCTTTACACCGTTCACCCACGGCAACGAGTTTTCACAGTCGAGCACCACGATCAGGCGCGAGCAGATGCTGCTGTTCTTTTCCTTCCACCACCCCAAGATTTGGTCAAGACGAAGAGTGTCGCCTCCTGATGATGAAGAGCCAAACAGGTGTGATTTCTGTCATCACCATTAGTTACAATATTTAGGTTTTATCCAAGGTCGGATACTCGTCTTACCTGCGAGCGCCCATTCACCGGAACGGTGAGTGTGGCCGCTGAAGAAGATCACGTAGGTGTCGTGGCGAGGCCCGTCTTTTGTCCGAAACTCCAGGAATGATTTGATCTTGGCCTGCAGAGCCTCCAGGGTCACCCCACTGGTGGAGTAGTCGCAGCCAAAAGCCTCGATAATGTGGTAGGCGAAGAAGCGCTGCACATTGTTCAGCATTCCCGTAGAGCGTCTGTTCAGCTCCTGCACCTGGTCCGGAGGCAGCAGCATGGGTTGTCCATCAGGGCTAAAAGTCAGAGAGGACAGGTTAATCTATGTAAGGTGTCCCTCGCGTCCTTTAGTTTAATATCAGATGTGGTGGACACTACCTGCAGTAGTTGGTGGGAATAACAACTGCATAACCCACACTGGTTCCTCCCAGAGTGCTCCCGAGCTCATAGAATAGTCCGTGGAATAAAGACTCCAGAGGCAGGATGAGTAGAAAGACACTCATAAAGACGCTGCTGGAGGACTGAAGAATACGCATGTGAGAGGTGACAATCACACGTGTACGTGGGAGTGATTCTCTAACGTGTTATTTGTTCAAACTTAAATATTTATTTAATTGAGCCCTACTTGGATTTCAGGCACATATGGTTGTCATCTTTAACTTCATTAAAATCTATCGTGGTGGCCTGTGACCTTCAGTGGATGTATTCAAGGTGAACGGTGTGTTCTTACCTGCCAACAGAGAGCAGCTACAGCAACGGTTGACAGCAGTGTGAATTTTACCAGGCGTTCAGAGATGAGGCAGAAATGCCGCATCCCCTTTGAGGCCATTATCTTGTCCAGTCTGCTGTGCACGGACAGCTGCAAGGAGCACACTCTCTGGCACTCGCTAAGTTTGGAGTGAAAGCCCCACACCGAGATGACAAACACCATATGGCAGATGGCCCAGAAGAGCGTGCACACCACAAAACCTGGAACCATTATGAGCAACTGCTGCTCCTTGTCCGTGAGCTTGTGGGCAGCTAGTACGACGAAGGTCACCTGCACCGCAAGCAGGGGCAGAAGGGACAGGCGGCGCCAGAGACCCCGCCACAGGAGAAATGGCTGCCAGCGCTCGGTTACGGAGAGTCCACTGAAGTAGACATCCAACAGGGGGTCGCAGATGAGCTGGCTGAAAAAGCAGGCCAGGGCAAACGGGTTGGTGATGATGTTCAGGGATGGGAAGAACAGCACCGCCGTGATGACAGCGAAGCAGACCAGGTTGTGGAGAGCCAGGAAAGCCTTCATCCGGAGGGCAACGATGAGGGTGGCCAGCGCCACCACCAACACCATCACGCTCAGGGATTTCTGGATCGGCAGGACTGTGCTGGCGGTGGCAAAACCCACCAGTTCCAGACGCTCGGCCGTGGTGAGGAAAGCCGGGCGGTACCTGGTGCATCCAAACAGGCGGTCGAGCAGAGCCCAGAGCGTCCTCAGGACCACACTGGACAACAGCAGATAGTTCGATGCACGCTCCTTTA
Source organism: Takifugu flavidus (assembly GCF_003711565.1). Lineage (NCBI taxonomy): Eukaryota > Metazoa > Chordata > Actinopteri > Tetraodontiformes > Tetraodontidae > Takifugu > Takifugu flavidus. The sequence goes on from NC_079532.1 coordinate 5,828,363, forward strand.
CGTCGCCCTCCAGCGCAGGACTGTTGAGGAAACACAGAAGCCCGAGCATAAATCCGAACCACGGGTGTAGAAGTCTGAGGCTGAGCCTCTCCATGTTGAAGTAGTAATACACCAGACATGCTACTCCAAAGAAAATCAGGGCCAGAACGAAAATGACCAGAAGGACCGTCTCCGCTGTCTTCTCCCAACGAACATAAAGCCCCAAACAGAGAGCGACCAGCAAGTTGAGACCGGACAGGTAGCCCAACCACCGGACAGAAGACCACCCGCTCACTTCGTCATTGACCTCCTCCAGTCGGGTCATTGCCGCATGCAGGCAGTGGCTGACACAGTAGCGTAGAAAACGACACATGTTGTACGGATGACTTGGTCGATACTCAAAATTTAGAAAAAAACGGAAAACTTTAACCAGTTACAGTCTGCTTGTCCCCCGTTTAGATGATAAAAATTCTAATAACAAAACTTCTGAAAGTTTAGCTAGCTAACCTGTTGAAAGCGGTTAGCTTTAGCTACTAGCGATGCCTAACTGCTACGGATCACCGAGATTAACCTATACATCCTTACGACGATGGTGTTTAGTTCATTAGAAGTCCCGTTGGATTAAAAAAAACAACGGCCGCGCCATGACGTTGTCAGTCCAATGTCGCACGGAGACATTTCCCCTTTATAAAACTTAAGAAATGTGTTTGCTGTCTGTTGACAGAAGCCATGTTTAGCGATTGAAACTACGGAAACCGCAGCAGGACAAACTTGATTTTACTGGCGTTCCATTGACTCAAAATAGCAAACATTTAGCAACTGAAACAAACCAATGTATTATTATCATTTTAATATAATAAACGTACGTGTCAGCAACTTTTTAATGTTGTACTTGATTTAAAAAGGTGCGACAAATGTCACCCATACGTCCTATAAGTGTTCTTTTATACTGACTGTTATTCCTGTTAATGGCCATGAAAAGCTCTTTTACCAAACATCATTCGTGTAATCAAATCTGTGTTATGCATAACGTGTGGTGTATGTTTCAGATAAATTATGCCCATTCTGGTGGTTTTCAAGCACTCAAAAAAGAGACACAGACACCTTTGGCTTACATTCATTTATAAAAGAGAAATACAACCATACTAGAAGCACACATTGTTCTGCATTGTTGATAATGACAATGAACCGTCTCATGCAAATGAATCAAAAGAAACACTGGAAGACAGACAAATAAATCAGAAAACACTCTTCTTGTCAGTATGAATATGTAGAGCACTGTGAAAGGTTGTTTTACTTTGTTGAAATTTAGGGTAAAATCAGCAGAGGAACGTGTATTAGGTGGGACATGATATCAGAAGAGTAACACCACATTGCATTACGTTAACACTGGAGAAGCTCATCGATCAGCCATCACTGTGGCTCGAGGAGACCCGGACAGTTGGATGTGAAAATGTTTGGTATCTTTTTGTTAAATTGAGGATGAGAACTAAATTTATTCCAGGTGAATGATAGTACATTTGAAAAGAAAGGCACCTAAGACTCACTGGTACCTTAAACAGGCCCATCGTATCAGTTGTAAACCTGTCGTCATACTAAAATATTGTGTGACACCCTTTGGGTGCCACTGATTTTCAAAAAAATAAAAAATAAACACAAAAAAAACCAGCACTCATTCCTTCATGCACACAAACAGTCCCAAACACACATTTAGCCTATTCACAGACAGGCAAAAACAACACAAACACTTTATCTTTTAGTGTTTTAGGTTCAAATCTCCCCCTTAGAACACATCTTCTGATCTGGTCTCTTCTGCTATTGCTAAACTATATGGTTTTTTTCCCCACCGTTTCAGAAGCTCATTATGACGAAACAGTAAATTAGTGCAAATTTCTTCTGTTGAGGTGCTTATTATTTTTTTGTTTTGTTGGAAATGTGAGAAACATGGATCTGAAGGCAGGTCACTTGTGTTGTTTTCCACATATCAAAGTTGAAAAAATGCCGTACCATTAATTTACTGTGGATTACTGATGAGCAGTGTTGTACTTTTTCTCAGGTTGAGGACGCAAGTGTAATCTCAGATAATCCTATTGTAATATGTAAGAACAGGAAAAAGAGGGGGGGATCAAACCTTGTTTACTTGTACCTTGTTAAAAAAAAAAAATCAACAGTGAAAGTTTCACATTAGTAAACTGAGCAATCCTACTGTATGGTTCAGAAATAGTCTAAAATGCCACAAATACCACTTTCTCGTAAAAAGATACACATCATTCAGGGGTTGCCAAGCTAAAATGGCAGTGCCACAATGAATGCTGGACAACACCAATGTCTCGACTGTTGAGAATACATATCGCAAAACTTTTTTTTTTGTTTTTGTCTTGGAATACTTAATGCACATCAAGAATTTTCAGAAAAACCTAGCTGCATGACTGTTAGGAGCAAGCATATCCAGTCCGCTCCTTCCATCCAAGTCCCTCCAGTGCAATCAAATGCCTCCATCACACTGCTTGTTTTACTGTCTAAGTATTTTTTAAACTAAGCAGCCTGTAATACTAGCTTATTTAAACAGAGAGTGAGTACAGAATGTAAAGCTGGCTTTTGCTGTTAAGAGCTGATTGGAAGATTGGCAGGGAGGGGGGTCAAGGGAGTTCAGATTTCTTACAGGCATTCACTTTCCAACTCTTAAAAAACCCATATATTTATGAAAATATATCAATCTTTGTCTGTGCTGCATGTCTCCTCATTTGTATACATGTGTATGTGTATGTATGTGCGTGTGTGTGTGTGTGCGCACTCTCAGAGGGGCATGGTTGTATGGAGAAAATAATCTGTAAACTTCTCTTTCACACTGTGCAAACTGCATTTTGAGGACAGGGAGGACAAGAGAGAAGAATGCAGCAGGTTAAATTTGGCAGCACAGCAGTTGAGGGGGAGGTGACAGTTAGGCAGAGAGAAGCTCTAGCTCTGAAGCAGGATCGGGTCTTCCAGCTCATGGAAGCCAGGCACCGAGCTGCCCTGGCTCTCCCCAGAATCAGAATCATTGTCAGGCAGCTCCGTGAAGCCCCAAGCCAACTGGTCATCCTCAAACTCAGAACGAACCTGCAAGGGCACATCAGCGCACTCTTCCTCCTCATTGGAGTTGAAGTCCTGTGGGATATAGAGCATCTCAGGGTAGTTGCGTGACACCAGGTCACTGGTGGTGGCCAGACACACCTTGCGGAAGGCGATGAGATGCATGTGAGAATACTTGACGTATTTGTAGCGCTTAAAGCCCAGCGACTCCACTGCCACCCTCCAGCTACGCATCATTAAGGCGTGGCGGTTCTGGTGGGAAGAGTCGGGCGTGATGATGAGCAGCAGGCCGTGCAGCTCCAGCAGCTCATGGGCCTTCTTACAACAGATCCAGCGCTGGTATGGTGAGGGAAAGTAGGACAGGAGCAGGGAGAAGACCACCACATGGAAAAGCTGGGCGGGCAGGGAGTCGATGGGGTTGTGCAGCTGGCGCAGGAAGGCCTCCACTGCATCGCCTGCAAGCTGAAGCGGCTGCTGAAGCTGAAGGTTGAGGAAGTCACACTTGTAAACACTCTGAAAATTAAAAGAAAAGAAAATAGCCAAACACTTAGCTGTTTTCACACATTGGGGCACTCTGTTCATTCCTAAGTCCAAGACTGCGGTGTTCTAGTTGCAGATTACAAAGTATGTTTCACTTTGCTTTCTGCTGAATTTGTTTAACCACAAAACAGACACTTCCGTGTGAGTCGTTTCGTTTCACGTTCTCTGCTCTGCTCTGTAACGGCAGCATCGAGCCGACAGACAGGAAAAGCCTGTAAATTTTAATCACGTCAACAAGGACTTGACTCGCACTCATACCTCAACTGCAGGCACAATGTCAATGCCAACTGTAAGGAACTCGTCAAACTTCAGGAAAGGGTTGAAGCAGCTCCCCACATCGAGAAGGCGAATTTTGCCCAGCTGCGAGAGCGAGCTACAACAGAAACATGAAGGAAGGACACATGTCAGTGGCTTACTCACCAAACTACATCTCTCTGTCTTACAACATCCACCATGTTTTAGTTAATACATCCACTGTCCTTGGCAATCGATAACAGCTGGAAACAGCTCAGGCTTACCTGCGGATGGCGCTGTATGGCAGTGGAGTCGCAGGTAGCGCTGTCACACCCATTGCCAGATTGGCACTTTTCTCATCCTTTTCTAACATTCTCTTCATCCCACCATCCAAAAAGTATTCCTGGCACACGCTGTATATAAAAACATGACTGTGAAACTGACATTCAAATGCTATAAAAGCAGTTTTAGGTGAGTCATATTATACCATCAGGTGAGAGCACTAAAAGACAGGACGATTTGTACCTGCGGCACCATTCGATGCGGCCTTCTCCTTCATATTTTTTTGTCCAATGGTTGTCAGCAAGGTTCTTCATGGCCAGGGCATATTCACTCAGTGTCTGTTCATCCTCGCAGTGCTCACGCCAGATCTTGTCAAAGTCACCCACTATATGGGGAGGAAACCAACATTAAAATGATCATTTTGAAGAGTTTAGTGCTTATTCCACTATAATCATGTTTTACTCTTGATTTTCACAGGTCTCTGTTGGCACAAAAGTAGAACTGTCTCTATAATTCCTCCTCTCACAGTTCATTTTGCCAGAAAAAAATCCTTTTGCCACATTTGTCAGACATTTACAGCCTGTAGCGTGGGCCAACACAGCAATGTTCGATCCCATGACCGCAAGAGGAAAACATCCGTTTTTTTCTTTAAAAAAACACAACAAATGGCAGCAGTACACATGACCACATCTTAAATGCCAAACCTACAAGATCATACTTTACTTATTAGCTCCTCATGAGATGCTGCTCCAGCCACCACAAAGGGCTCGCTGTCCTTTTTGGTATGGTTTCTGACTTCAGCGTGATCCAACATTGTTTAAAATGTAACAAGATATTGTTTAAAGTAGAACATCTATAAATGTTTTACACTTTTACATGAAGCAGACCTAGATTTGAGTCCAGATATTATAAAACATCACAATATTAAATATTCTACTTCCAAAAATCACATTAATCTACAGGTTTTAACTCGTTCAACTCACTGTTGAGCTTTTGCCTATTTGTTCAAGCCAGTAAAGCAAATGTGAGAATGTTGCATATTTTTTAATTCCAGTTTTGTCAAAATTTCCCAGTCAGCAATTTTAACCTCACCCTTCCTGTTTTATATTTTCAGAACTTCAATCCCTCCATTACTGCTGTGAAATGAAATGTTTTTGTTTTTACTGTTCTGACAGTTAAGATGTTGAAAGGCCTGAAAGTCTGACATTTAGACATCAGATGTCAGTGAGTCTTGTGGAAGGGTTTTTCCAAACTTCCCATTTCATATAATGCAAATACCCACATTGACACAGCAGAGAGCATCTGAATAAGTCTTGTATGCATCAATAGTCTACCAAATAGTCTTCAGGGTTTTAAGTTTTATTAAGTGCTTTTGTTTGTGTTTGTTTAAACATGAAAAAATAAGTGGAGCATTGAGAGCATAAAATGTGGAGAGTTTAAATGCGGTCTTGATATTTTTGCTTGGAGCCACGCGCTGACCTTTAACTGAGGGAGATAAACCTTTAACTTGTTTTAAACTTTTTTTTTAAAACTTACTGTGTCCTTGAGCACCTCTTCATCCACCTCACATGTGTGGCATTTGAAGAAGCTGATTAAAGAGCACCATTAAGATGCAACAGACAACTTGCCTACAAATTGAATGTTCATCTCTCTGTCTAAGCCATCTCCAAAGGGGTTTCAGAGAATTTGGCAGTACATCCACCCAGCTTCAGAAGCCCAGACAACATGTAACCACATTCCAGGACCTCCCCATCCAGTGGCTTCACCTCCAAGACCATCTGAGACCAGCCACCCAGACAGCTGCTGCAACAATCGGTTTACATATCCACAGAATTTCTGCACAATCTGTCAGAAACCATCTCAGGGAATCTACTATGCTTGCTGGTGTCGGCTTGACGCACTTTCACATGACACATCACATTTGATGGCTTCTGGGACTATGCAGGTGTTCTCTTCATGGAGGAATCCCGGTCTTCACTTTACTAGGCAGATAGCAGTTGCGTGGGTGAGCAGTTTGCTGATGTCAGCATTGTGGATCAAGTGGCCCGTGGTGACCGTGGGGTTATGGTATGGGCAGGCACATGTTAAGGCCAATGAAAACAAGTGTATTTTATTGATGGCCTTTTGAACTCACAACGATACCATGGCGAGACGCTGAGACCCACTGTTGTGCTGTTCATCACCTCATGTTGCAGCATAATAATGCTGCAAGGGAGTTGAAAATGTCCCAGTTCTTGCGTGGCCAGCATGCTCACCAGACATGTCACCCGCTGGGCATGTTTGAGATGCTCTCTTTCGACAGCGTGTTCCAGTTCTTCCCATTTGTACCAATACACAGCAAATTTGCACAGCCATCCAAAAGGAGTGGACCATGGCTCCAAAGGCCACAACTGGATCAAGGAACTCTATAGGAAAGACCTGTGTTGCACTGTGTGAGGCAAATGGTGGCCAGACTTCCCCACCCCCACAGCATATAGGAAAACTGCACATTTTAAAGTGGCCATTAATTGGGGGCAGCTTAAGGATCACCTGTGCAATAATCATGCTGTCTGATCAGCGTCTTGATATGCTATTCCACTTAGATGGATGAATCATCTCTGCAAAGGAGAAGTGCTCACTATCTGAATCTCGAAAGATTTCTGAACAATATTTAAGAGAAAGAGGCTTAATGTGCACATAGAACAGTCTTAGATCTTCGAGTTCTGCTCGTGAAAAATGGAAGCAAAAACAAAAGTTGCGTTTATATTTTTGTTCATCGTAGCAACAAAGAGATGACTGCATTCCAAGAGATCCACTGTTGTCTTTGCTGTGAGGTCACGCTCGTTTTAGTAATCGATACTAAGTTTGTACACTAGCGTTTTATAAATACCCTTATTATTTTAAGTATGTTATGTGATTCATAGGTCGCTTTATGGCCCTGCTTGCCAAAACAAATTAGCGGATAACTGTTTCAGTCTACCTCAAAAGCTAGTTCGTCAACACGAACAATGTTATTGCCAACACGGATAATGTCATCTCCTCTGGAGACACTCGAAATGCAAAAACAGCAATTCTTGATTTGGAATTTTACAGCTATTAAGTGTTAGCCACAAGGCTGCAGGTTCAGCAGATCGCAGGGGCCCAATGAAGCCGCTTACCCTCTTTATATTTCCTGCGCAGTTTTCTGTGAAGGTTTTTGACGACTCCTGACAGTTTCTCCTGCTCCCTCTTACACGGTGCTTCATCCGGGATCGGGAGGTAAAAAAACTCCGGGTGGCTTTCCGCTTCTCCTGTCTCGACATTGTCCCTGAGGTCCATAGTACCACCGATGCTACCTTCGCCAGTAGCTTCCCTGAACCCAGCTGCAAACAGACCGGCGAACCGGTGCACCGGACAACAACGAGGAATCTGATTGGTTCACCTTTACACACGTGCTGTAGAACTGACAATCCCTTGTCCAATCACGAGTCTCAGATGCCTACCTTATGGCTGCGTACGTGCCGTGGTGCGTTTGGGGACACTTTGTAAATCCCAAACATCGGTAACGAAAACACACGTCGTTAAAAAAATAAAAAAGTACTTCCAGATATCCCAATACTGTTGTTTAACGAAATAAGCTTTCCTGGACAAAGTAATTATATTCAAAATCTTTAAAAGACTTAATAAATGTGTACCCAGATCACGTATTTGAGTTTATTATTTGCGATTTTATGGTGTGCCTGTACTTGTCTAGCTTGCAAACAATTGTTTACAAACTTTATACGTATCTTCATTGCTTATCAGTCATATCTTCCATGATGCAGTTTTTCAGTTTATTAAGACAGAAGTAATTTTTGATAAGTAAGTCAGTATTGAAATAACCCACAATCATCTACAAAAACCTATGTCCACAATTATTCTACAAGCATTAGGCACAGATACTTTATTATCTAGTCTGCAGGAAAGATAAAATAAGGAACACGGACCAAAACAAAACAGATTAGCTAGTTAAAGTATCCCTATCCCATTAACTTTTATTTTAGTATCATTTTCAACTTGGGTACTTGATGCAAAATAATTTCTTAATGGCCCACCTTGATGTATAAAACTGATCATGCAGTTATTCAACAAGCAAAGAAAAGTGCATACTAGTTTCCCATTCCACCATCATAGTATGACCTGTTTGTAAGCCCTGTGGCAGACGTACCTGTGATGGGCATGTCAGTGGATCCCCTGGGTTCAGTGTGGCAGAGGGATGGGCCTCCGTTCTGTTCATGTTTCCGTTGCATCCCATGTATGTACAGTTAGGAGTTTCAAGGCCACATCAGATCCGTTCATAGCATGCCATGTTCATCGAGACACTTCTGAACAGTGTTTGTGGTGTTGTGGATCACATTATACTGCTAGGGGAGGGGCAGTGACATTGGGAGTGGCTTTAGTACACAGGAGTAGACTCTTGTTTGGGAGGGTGCTGTGTCAAAGTAACGTCCACGTGAATTCCAGGAGGCAAAGTTTCCCAGCATAACACCGTAGTTAACAAGCTGATCATTGTTATTTACTTCACATATCGGTAAACAATAAAGCTGCTGCTTATATAATCATCAAAGTTATTTTGGACAACACTGTCTTTTACCATGTTCCATTCAAATGAACTTTGCAGGTGTTTATGTTCAAAGTAGCAGATTAGTAAATTTCCTCAAACTGCCTTCTATGTATAAAGACTGCTGGGTTAAAAACATACAAATAGACGGCCTCTTTATATGGACTTAAAATAACTTGATCTTCACAGTTTTAGTAATATATTTATATTGAACTGCTGAATGTTATTAACTTCACAGTTGTAGTAATCAGAGGTGCTCTTGAACATTATAGTTTTCTACATGTGACTATTTGCACAAAATGTTTCTGTTCCACTGTAAATGTGGAATGTGTGTTTTAAGTTAGTGTTTATTAAATAAACCTGGAGACGTGTCTGTACTCTTTTCATGTAGAAAGCCATTACTGCTGTGAAATATGACCTTTTTTAAACCTTTGTTCATATGCCCTGATTATGTTGTAATTTCAAGAACCAAAATGCTCTCAACAAAACTCTCTCCTCCTTGCAGCTTACATAAGGAAAGATTTTTAGCTATTTCCTGTCTTATTGTCTTTAATACTTGTGATTTAATGAAACTCAATGCATTGTTCAATGTTAAGAAACAGGGATGTGTGTAGCTTTAGATGGGTTGTCAAAATATTGTGTTCATGTGGTTGCAGAAATCCCCAGACACATACGCACGACTGCAGCTGCTTTCCTTCCAAACACTGCAGCTAAAAAGTCAAAGGTCAGAGGGAGGACTGCGCTGGATTACATGAAAGGCAGCATGCTGAAACGCATGTGAGCTTAACTCAAGATTTTCCCATCGGGCTAAACTCATCTTAGAAAGAAGTGTGAAGCTATAAAAGATTACTGTTGGAGATTTTGACTCTTACTTCTAAAAAGCTCTTCTCAGAGTGAAACAACTCTGCTCTAAAAGCTCTTGGTCACTTTAAACCCAAATGTTTTTTTAGACTGAAAATTTGTGATAACAAGATACTGGATTTGATCAGAATGCAGACTGAGGCTTAGAAAAAAACATTTCAACACACCAGAAACCCAAATAAAAGCCTAAGATATCAGGTCAGATTCCATTTTGGTTTTCTTTTTGCATTCTTGAGGAGTTTGAGGTTCCGACCACAAATGTGTAACTCCGATGGCATTCTTGTTCTCTTCTACACAATAGTGAATATTATTATCTATCAATCTATTTAACTCTATTAACACAGCCAGAGCATACCATTAAGATTTGAGCCAAGCCTCACATGACATGTTACTCAAAAATCCCGATCCAAATTAAAGGAGCATTTACACTGTGGCTTTATTCAATTATAAAAGCAATTATTTTTGGGGTACCATTAATATATAATAGCAAATTAGATGATATGATAAATCTAGTCTCACTCTAAATCATCTATTGTAAGTTAGAATAATAAGAACAAAACACTGCAATTTTTGGGGGGGAGGGGCATGCTCAAGTCATTAAGTATGATTTATTAATTCCAGAAAAATGTACCTTACAGGGACAGAATTATCTGTAGAGGACGTCCATATGCATAGCAAACTGGTTTACATCTAAAGCACATACAGTATAAACTTTCTGTAGATGTGAATGGTGGTGGTCCACAACTGAAGGAATTTGTCCATACATTCAATCAACATCGTCCCAAGGGGATTATACAAAAGTATCTCAATATGCTGTTAGATATTTTGAATCGATACCCTTTCTCACTTTTTATTGTAATGTATATTAATAGTGAAGACCCTATTGAATTATCTTTGCATGAAGCAAACTGTCAGAATCTTATTTGCTCTATGTTAAAGACCACAATAATTTAATTCACCCTAATCTGTTGTTTTTCGCCGGCTGCCTGTCACTTTGACAACACAGCCATATTATAGATAGTATATAGAGGCCAAAACAGGCAAGAAAATCATAATAGAAGGCCAGAAATACAAATGAAACTAACATGGTGGCATATAGCAAAGTTTTTGAAAGATTTTCACAGTTTAAAGTGTCCCACCTTGCAACATTTGTGCTGACAAGGCTTTGTTCACTCGTTTCTGGCAGAGCAGCAGGTTTGGTTTGGATTTCTGCCGTCCCTTCACCACTGTCCTGATGCCAACCCAGCGGCGGTTCTTCATCCGCAGACTCACTGATGGACGGCATCGGCGTGGACAGCAGTTTCCCTCTGTTCGGGCTTTTGGCCACATTAGAACCTGCATCCCTGTTCTTGTCTTTCTGGACCTGTGCTCCACTGTGTACGGCCCTCAGACAGTGCATGTACAGCTCCACCTCATCGCCAGAGTCCGACTCAGACGAAGTGTCGTCCGGGCTGAGTCGGTCGCCCTCGGGCCATTGGCACGGCCATTCCTCTGCAGCAGCGTGCTCGGGCTCGTCTCCCTCGGCCTTTGATAGGTCATGCGTGATATTCGTGTTGTTATGAAAAGCTTCCTCTTTGTCGAGTAGCGTCTCATTTGCCATGTTTGCACTTTGCTCCTCTTCAGTATTTTCTTTGTCACATTCTTGCTTGTGCTGCACATCGCTCTCTGGAGCATAAGAACAATCCTCGCCCTTGTTGTCTGTTATGTTTAACCTTGCGTCTGAGCACCTCTCTCCATTTTCCTGTTCATTTACTGCCATGCTCTCTGGTTCCGATGTTAAATCCAGCAGAACTTCCCCCCTGCCACCTGGATTCGTCTCATGTACATTTTCATCCATTTCTTGGGCTTTATGGTCATCACTATTGTTCCACTGTATCATAAACTCCTCCTCTATGACTGCATCTTCTTCTTGTTCCAAAACATTTTTTCTTTCAATATTGACCTGAAATGTTTCTGCAGTGTGATTTTCTTTCTCCGACCCCATCTCATCTTGTTCATCTTTTGTCTTTTTTGCAGATTCTATGGTTCTTTTTTCCTCCTGTGATGTGTTCGGGCTTTCGAGGGATCCTTTCTCAACTCCCCCCCCCTGTTTATTTGCCCATGCTTCTCCCAATTTCCCATCTCCCGTCTCTTGTATCTCCTGTAAAGTATCTTGTATAATCTTGTCTTTGCCTTCCTCCTCTGCAGCTGTGATCACCTCAATCAAATTATTGTCCATTGTCTCCATTTCCAACTCTGTTGAATCTTTATTTTCTGATAGCAACACGGTCTCTGAATCCTCTATCTGTTCCCTACGGTCTTCATCTGATACTTCAGTATCTCCTATTGTAAAACTCAGCTCCTCATCTGTTGATACAATGTTCTCATTAGTGTCTTCAGAGTTTACGATGTCATTATCCTGCTTAACTAATGCGTCACCAGGCATTGGCCTACATACCCACATCGTCTCTGCCTTTTCTTCCTGAGCTTTTCCATGAAAGGTCAGACTTTTATGCCCACCTGAACCGCTATCTCGCTCTAAACACTCCGGCGCTCTCTCTGGAGTTTGCAGGGATATTTCTAAACTGTGTAAGAGTTGTTCTTCACTTTGTCCTTGTGTTTCACATGTGCTACTTTTCACTTGGCAGGGACGCTCTAGCCGTGGATCCTGCGCTGTCCCAGCTGTACTTTGCTCTTGAAGGTCATTGGTTACATCTCGTTCCTGGGCTTCTCCCCAGAGATTCAAACCCTCAGCGAATAATTCTGGAGCGGAGAAATTGGGGTTTAAACTGTTTGGAGTCGGTGGGTGGACTACTTTGTCTCCCAGAACTGTTTTTAGAACGTCAAATTTATTGCTGCCCTGGTCTGAAAGTATTTCTGGAACCTTCAGAGATTCAACATTTTGTACAACACGACTTTCTTCCACCATGGCGCGCTTTTCTCCCTCTTCATTCGTGGAACTCTTCAGTGATTTGTGTGAGCTGTCTTCAGTTTTTGTCACCATAATTTTGTCCTTGTTATCCCCATCATGTGCTGGCTTGGTGCTGCGAGTGTTTTTCCCATCAGCGAGAGGGAAGATTTGAATTAAATTAGTTGTAGTCGGGGAGGGATTTCCCCAATCGCGCACAGTCGGTCTTTCACTTCCCGCTGTGCAAAAGACCTGCTGATACAGGGGAGCCACCACTGTCCCAAATCTGGAACCGTTTTCACTGCTCGATGCAGGAATAATACGGTCAGCTGGTTTGGCTCCAATGTCGTTCTGGCACTCTGCAGGAGTATAATCATTTGGCGGTGAGGGGTTGTCTCTGATATCTGCATCACCCTCACCTCCTCTGGCCACGTGGTCGAAGCTCTCAGACTTCTGTGGCTCAGTGTTGCATGTTTCATGTGGCTGTGAGACATCATTGATAACAAGAGCGGGCATTTTGCACATTTTAAGAGAAGCTTGTGATTTACTGCTACCGGTAATCTCAGGCACCTCTGATGGTGTTTCCTCTCCGGGCATTTGGGTCTGTGGTGTTGGTTCATCCCTTTGCAGCTCATTTGCTCCACCGTCCCTTTGAGTAAAGATTCGTTTCACACGGGCCATCCGTGCAGCCTGTCTTTGAGTTCTTTGGATGCGGTTGTGTTGATTTTCCCTCTGTTCATTGGAAGACAAAGAACTTTACTAACATTGTATCAAAGCACAGAATGGAATATTCCACTGAAAGTGCAAAGAAGGGGCCGAGTTTCCTTCAGCTGTCGTTATAATGTTATGGGGTTGCTGTAAGCATTGGTCACGTGGGCGCTGCGATTTGATCCTCTTGTCACACATGGGTACTTTGTGTTCCCTTTCAGTATATAAAATTCACAAATCTTAAAAACCTAGTGGTAAACACTATATAAAAATAAATAAATTAAAAAAACCCTCACCAATAGTTCCTGTTCTTTTTCATGTGTTGTTCCTGGCTGATCATCGGAGCCTTTCTTTGTTTTGACAGCAGATTTTCTCCCTTCGACTCTTAACACATCTGAAGAAAAGGGACATTTATAGGTAGTATTCACACTTACAGATGTTTGTGACCATCAGATGGATTTTGCAATAAGCAAAAAGAGAAAGAAATCACCCTGTGACATGTTTTCTTTACAAGAATCTTCAGCTGAAACGATTTCCGCAGCCGAAAAGGTTTGACTGTGAATGAAGTTGGATTTAATAAATATATTAGCAATTACAGACCGATTTTATTTATCATTAAAATTCTAACAATGGGTTGGGTTAACTTTTTGAAAACTTCTGATCATATTCAGCCTAACACCTTGACTGATATGATGTGACAACTTAAGACAACCTTAATCTTTAAAGTGCCTTTTATAAAAACTGTGGAACACTTTACTGTATAATCTCACCCAGCAGTCTTCAGGCAGCTCTTCTTGTTAGCATTTTCCCACTGTGGTTTGTCCAAACTCCTCACCCTCTTCTGACAGACCAGCACGTAGTTCTTGCTGTTATTGTTAGCCCAGAAAGTCCCCGCAGGAGTTTCATAGCGCAGACAAAAGTCAACTCTGGCTCCTTGCTCTCCAAACGGAGGCACTAAAGTGAGCTTGAATGAGAAACAGTCTGTGAGATTGTCGCTCGAACCTGGAATGTGCTCTGCTAGAAGGTCAAAGTGGCTAGACCAGGAGTCCAAAGTGGTTCGGATATAGACTGCTTTGCTGAAACAGATGTTGAGGACACGGATAACTCCTTTTAGTATTGTGGTTCCTGGGATTAATTCAATGGTCTCCAGGTCCACTTTCTGTGCCTGAACCTTATTAGACAACTCCTCTGCAGATAAGGGAAGACAGAAATTAAGAGGAAATAGGAAATAGTCATCTTCATCTGTCCCACTGCTCTCAGAACAATCGCACCCTGGTAATTTAGGTACATCCCAAGAGTCAAACTCCTTCACCTGCACCAAACTCTGACCCTTGGCATCTGCAAAGGACACTCTCCTGGAGCCACATGGAGGTGGTTCGGGTTCCGAGTCTTCGTCGCACACCGAGCTTCTTCTTCGTGGCAGTGGAGATGATTTGGGCCTTATTCCGATCACAAACTCGCCGTCATCGTCGTCTACGTCCAGGTCCAGCGTGCTGAGTCCTGGCACTCCAAGGAGGCTGTAGGCCCCGGAGGATCCTGACTGTCCCACAAACTCCATCGGGTCCCTCTAGTCTGTGGGAAATGAGCTGCAGTGCTTGTGGAGTCTGACATTCAATGTGCTCTGACTTAACAGACGGGGTCGAGTTACAGATGACTTTGTTGCTAGGGCCAACACTATAAATAGGCCAGATGGGACTCAAACTATGTACAGTAGTCTAAACTCAGGGGGAGAAAATATCACCAAGTCGTCACTTTGAGGCAGTTAATTATACCCATTTTATTCATGACGATATTTCAGTGCAAATCTACATCAGACTTGAGGATACTGATAGTATGGTGCCCACTTTTATATAGATTTGATCAATATCAATGAACATGATGCTTCTTTCGCCACTTCATCTTAAAAAACACCGGAAGTCTTATCAGTCTGTGACTGTGTTAACAAAGGAAATGCCATCCAAAATGACTTCCTTGGCAGCAAGTGAAAAACCCAAAAAGGCAAAACCCAGGACAAACATCTTATTTTATAACTTATCTTAATAAAATGACTGGCTAGTTTCCGGTGACCTTTGACCTCCAGCGGTGGCAGTGTGCTGTTAAAAATATGTATTTTATCTGTGTCATATTTATCCAGATTTATTTCCAGATATCAGTCTTATATAGTTTTAAGTCATGCTTTGTGTTTGTATGGTTTTGTTTGCTTTTTATCTGAGTGCTGTGACGGGGAGGCATGTCCGGCCTGAGCTGCAACCAAAGCAGGCTGTTATCTTAGCAAATAAAGTATTTTACCGGTGAGTAAAGGTGCTGTGTGTTAACCGAAGAATGATGCCCCCACCCTTCTGAAGTAGGATTGCTTTGAGATATATAAAAGCATGTCATGGTTGTCTGGATTTGTGGCACGTCCCGATCGAGGAGAGAATCCTGGATACATCTCAGTGTAATGCAAATGATTGGATGTTACGGTAACAAATAGATAGACAGCATATCTTTAGTATACTTACACCATAAAAGAAGAAAAAAAGGAAAACTGCAGAAAAAGGGAGCAGAGGTGCAACAATGGAAGGAGCTGTAGGTACCACCGACGGCGTCCTGGCTGACCCAGATAACAGGATGTTCTCCTCAGAGGACCCCCAGCTCCTATCAAGGCGCTCACTCACCTACATTGCCCTGATTGCCAAAGTCATCCTGTCCTCTCCCTCCAAGAAACTCAACCTGGCGTCCATCTACAGCGCGATGGAGGAGCGGTTCCCCTACCTCAGGGCCAGGGGTCCGGGCTGGAAGAACAGTGTTAGGCACAATCTGTCTGTCAATGACTGCTTCGTGAAGGTGGACCGCTGTGAGGACGGTCGAGGACACTACTGGGGCGTCCACCAGGCTCACCTGAAGGAGTTCCAGCAGGGCAACTTCAGGCATTACAGGAGGATCAGGGACAGGAGGGAAAGATATCCTGGGAATACTGGTCGGGATCTGGTGTGGATGAAGAGTCATTGTTTACATTTAAGACGGTTCTATGAGAGCAGATCCTTCCCGTGTGTGGGATCACATTGCCCTCTGCAGGAACCACAAGGACACCAGCTGAGTCCTTCTTGGACACAGCCGTGCTGTCAGCCTCAGTGGGTCAGTGTGTGCTGGATGCCGTCCCCCGGCTGGATGAACCAATCAGAGAATCTGCCGGCATCATATTGCAGCACTGCAGGTGGAAGTCAGCACTCAAGTCAACCCGTGACCTCCGGGCCGCACTGCTGGGATGTTAATGATGTCATACTCACAACTGGGAGAGAGTCATATGACAGCAGGGTCATAATACCAGAAATATATTCTGGACTTCCTGTCTGCTGGTGCGTGCCCCAGATTCAGAAGAACTGACATTTTCTGCCTCACTTTTAATCAGTTAAATTCTAATGATAGGGGTTCTATAAATTACTCCCCAATGTGTACAAAAGAAATCTAAATTGATACCTGTCTTGCAATTTAATCTGAAGGGCAGGTAAATACTAATCCAGTAGGTGGCAGAAAGTTACCTCAGTATCAATCTCTACAATTCAGTTATGAATTTAATCTGTCTTGCTTCATATTTGTCTGAAGTGAACGTAATTGTGTCTTTTGTAAGCTTCATTCATGTTTTCCTTCCTTTTATCCCATATCCCTTTTTCCTATGTGTAATAAATCAATCACAAAAAATATCACACCGTCATTGCATTGAATTTTTACATATATTACTGTCTTGTTATTATTTGTGTTGTCATGTCAAATGATGACTGAGCAACCAGGCTTTTGGTCACATACAGCACTGAAAAACCAAGATTTGACTAAATAAATGATGACAAAAAGTCTGTGATAAGGTGTATGATAAAGGTTCTATAAGGTGAAGTAAAACAGCAGAAGAGAATAAAGATCCTAAAGCAGTGAAATAAAGTTTGGTGTCTCTTCACTGCTCTGTCAACCTTTAACACTCTCTCTTCACTTATCAGCCAAAATTAAAACACTTATTTGTTTTCAGCAGATGTGCTGATTTAGTGTTCAAATAAAAGCGCAGACATTACTGTAAATAGCTCTTTGATAACAGTTTGACAGTTGTGTGGCTGCAGAGTTCTTTTTGTTGTTGGAGCAGTTGCAAATCTAAATAAAGTCGAGGACATTTATCAAAGGCAGACCTTTATTTTAGTCATGAAAGTAAATAGATTATGCTTATTTTTGAATCACCATGTCTGGGCATGTTTTTATTTTCTTTTTTAAACATCTTTATCATCGAAAACACAGGACCTTGCTGTTTCAAAATGCTAAAAAACAAACAAACAACAATTGCGTGTTTACATCAATGTAGAAGGGAAATGTACTAAATTAAATGCTCGTTAAAAGGTGTAATTACAGAGCAGTTCCTGTTTTTGACATCAATCCATTGCTGTCACTGGCTAATTTATGGAGTGATGCTTTGACTCCTCCCTCTCAGGTAGACTCACAACTCTTCTCACTTCTCTCCCTTCACTACAAACTGCACAGGCTTGGTGACAACAACTGCCTGGCTGCTCTGAATCCAGCCATTCACCATCTTAAAGGTAGGTTGCTTTTAATCTGACCGCAAAAGAAATCAAAGTAAAACACTAAAAGTTAGATACTGGCTAGTTGTCTGGATCTGATATGCTCTCGGCACTATTTATGTTGTTATGCTACCAGGTGTGCTGATTTACAGCAAGTTAAATATTGACTCTGCAGCTTTGATAGCACCAGATGTGTGCTCGCTAACTTAAGGTTTATGTGTTGTAAAATAATCATGTTGAAATACTTTGCTGTTGTCACAGGTTTAGTTGGATTCCTTTGAAGGAAAATACATTTTTCATTTTATTTCTGCAAACATATTCATGAGAACTGACAATTTTTGCTACAGCCATGAGCAGTGTCTCCATTTTTAAAGCCTTACAGCTTTTTTACTGTATTTTAAGTCTTGATCTAGGATGCCAGAATCTCCTCTCAGTCCCACAACAGCCCGTCAAACCCCAGCCCGCAGCCTCCTCACTCACACAGACGGCGGTACCGGAGAGAAAGCAGCTAATGGGGACTCCTGCAGTGGAGTGACTGGCGAAACCTGGCAAAGTTGCCACCAAAAGCAGGTATTTTTATCCTCCTAACTTCATTTCGCACTGTTCAGCCTTCTCCACGTCATATGTGGGAAACAAACAGAACAGATCCAGTGAGCTCCACACTGGGCATCTGCCAGGGCACCAGACCCTAAAGCCTGCAGCTCTGTTGACAGTGGCAGGAATTTATTACGAGACACGTTGGGAGTTGACACGTAGAACTCTGTTTGTCCTTCATTATTAGTTTGCGAGTCAGAGCCAGGGAGGAATAATTGTCTACAGACCGAGGCCAAACACATGCAAGTGGAAGGCAAATAAGCATGGAACAACATAATTACATGCTTGTCTGTTCTGATTCCATCCTTGGGAATCTTAATCTGGGGGATCATTGAAAGAGCGGAGATAATGAACATCTCAGCCACGTTTCCTTCAGCACATTCCCTCATCTTGTCAGTTTGCCTTTCTTTAAATCCTCAACTACTTCTTCAAGGTGTT
Organism: Takifugu flavidus; assembly: GCF_003711565.1. Lineage (NCBI taxonomy): Eukaryota > Metazoa > Chordata > Actinopteri > Tetraodontiformes > Tetraodontidae > Takifugu > Takifugu flavidus. The sequence goes on from NC_079532.1 coordinate 5,847,054, forward strand.
CAAATGTGATTGGGCAGAATTTTAATCATATTACAGCCAATAGTGAGACAATCACATGTAAAAGGGTTTGATAGCAATAGATAATATAGTTTTAAAAATGTGTATATGTGTCAAAGCCAAAAAAAGTCGATGTACCCTAGTAAAGATACAAAAAGTTATGTGTGTTTTATTGTCCATTCTTTTTAAAAAGAAAATATGAGCATATAATCTCTTAAATTTGCTTTAGGCAAACAATGAACAGTTTTCTGTTGAAATACTGAGCACTGATCCACACCAAAAGAAATGAATATGCAGAAGTGCTCTTAGTAGTAAAAGTTAAACTGATGGATTTACACATAAAATTTTAATCCTAGCATATTTCCATGTTCTAACTGGTGGTTTTGACAGGGCAGCTGCAGCTCTAAAAGCAGGCATCTGCTCCACACAAGCATGAATGCAGATCAGTTATTATTCTGTGAGTGTTTGGCTTTATTAACATGCATACACTTCCATTCAGGATCACAACAAGCATGTAATTGTGTTGCTAATTAATTGCTCTGCCATCTCATTTAGGGTCAGTGACACGATCCAGCGTGCTGATGTTCACAAAGGGTTGACGCCGCTGTTTTGTAATTGGATTGGAAAGATTCTCCATTGGATGTTATTACTATTTCACCTCTGACACATTGCGGCACAGAGCCCGCTGGACCGGGCGGCGGCGCTTTCATATTTTATCTCTCACGTTTCCGAAGGTGTTCCAGGCGATGATGTCCACCCAGCAGATGCAGCACCTTCTCTTCCCCAACCAGCTGCAGGTGCTGATCCAGCAGAAGCAGCAAGCCCTCCTGCTGCAGCAGGTACGTAAACTATAACGAGTAATAAACCAAATAATTAGACAATTACGGCTGTGCCAAAAATGAAAAGGGAGAGGATCGCATCCAATATAGCAATCATATTTTGTTTGATACTTTCTACATTAATTTTTGTAGTCAAATTCAATTTGATGGACAATTACAGACAAAAGGACATATTGATGTGAGAGCGAGAGCACTGTGGGACAGTCTGTGGCTTAATTTACTTACATTAAATATGTGGCATCAAGAGGGTGATTTATCCTTTTCCAGCAACATCTGAAGGAGTTTTACAAGAAGCAACAACAACAGATTCACAACAACATACGACTGCTTCAGCAACAGTCCAACAAGAGAACGGAGGAGGTAAGAACTTCTCTCTCTATGTTGTGTTTCATTTATTTAACATTTGGTCATTAGTGTTTAAAATCGATGATTTGCAACATGGTCATGTTGCCGTTGTCGCTTTTAATACCAGAAACTGATTTCTGGTATCAGGATATTTGCTGATGTTGGCAAGGAGTCTGAGAATAGAGTCAAAAATAAAGGAAATATATTTAAATTTAAATCCTGATCAAACAGGAATGTCTGAAGCAGAGAGAACAGGTTTATGTACATGTATCCGGCATCTGGGATCAACATTTTCAAGCACGTGTCAGAGATGTTTTTTGTTGAAAACATGCTGGGAGGATTACATTAATTTCAGCTCATTGATCAATTCCATTCAATTCATGGTTTATGTTTGACTTTTTTTCGTATCTGTTAGTCGTCTTCGCAGCAGCTGATTTTCCAGCAGCTCCTCCAGCTCCATCAGCAGCAACAGCAGCTCCTCCGGGTGCAGAGACCCGTCCTGCCGCCTCTGGCTCTCTCTCCAGGTCACTTCTCCTCACCTCTGACACCAAGTGGCACATTTCCAGACAGCATTTGAAAGCAGCACAACACACATGCGCGATCATCCTGATTTCACCTGAAATTAAATGATTTCGCTTTTTTTAAACAATAGGATTAATAACATCACAATGATACAATGCAGAGAAACAACGATAATGAATGGAAATAGTTGGGGTTTTGGTGAATTTAGGTTCCGGACTAAAAAAAAAAAGATGATGAAAGAAGCTAAGTAATAGAAGCACTTCTCTTTAATGTGAAGAGAACAGACTAACAATTATTTCATGTGAAATCAAACATTTACTCTTAGAAATGTATAATTAACTCTGCGTGTGCTTGTGTGTGTTTAACATCCAGGTGGCCTCAGCCCTTTAAAGGTGCAACAGCTTTGGAAAGAGCTCACAAGTGGGTCAACACAGGCCAAAACCTGCACGGACGACCAGGCCTCTGGCGCCAACGATGCAGAGTCAGCAGAGGTGACGGGGGGACAAAGCGGTGGGCAGCTGACACCTTCACACGGGGCAGAATGGTACGATCTGTCTGATCGGGCTGGAAACACGCCACTGTTGTGTGTGTGTGTGTGTGTAAACATCAAAGAGGTGTCATTTGTTCTTCCTCCTCTCAAGATGCTGTGAGAAACTGTTTGTTTTGCAGATGAGACTTCACTTTTAATTCCCCTCGGGTGTGTTATATTGTGTTTTGTTTGTCTGGAAAGGAAAAAAAAAAGAAGTTTATACAGCTACATGTCCCAAATCAGAAGTAAACGGTTTGCCATTTATTTTCCAGCTCTCTTTCCCACCTTTCTGTCACATTCTGCCACTCGAGAAGATGCTCACGTTTCTGTGGCTGTTCTGTTCTCCCGTCATCCTCCTGCAGCTTCAAAATCACCCCCGTCTCCCTCTTTTCCTGCTCATTTAGTGTCGTCAAACCAGAACATACCGCCGCTCACGCTCTCTACAGCCACGGCACGTGTAACTGGCCAGGATGTGAGATGATATGTGAAACTTTCAACCACTTCATCAAGTAGGTTGTTTTTGTTTTTTCTAATTTATTATCTTTTGCTCTGGAATAAAGGACATTTTCTGTAGAATAATTGGCTAATCCGGACTGGAAAGATATGGAATGTTGCAGTATTTGGAAATATGAGTTAAAATTTATGCGCTTAACTTGGTTAACTTGGTCAAATGGTTACTCAAACAGGACCAAATTACTGTTTATGATGCTGCATCGGTATTTAAGGAATTCATGTTTTCATTTTGTCTTTAAAAAACACTTGGGAATTAGAAGTGAGGAGACCAGAGATGTTCACACAAGGACTAAACCACCATCTGAGCAAAATGTTTTAAATTTAAGAAACTCTTTAAAAAGAGTGTAATCTATTATATTAATGTGCACGTTCTGTAGGAGTTCGTTAAAATAGCTTCTGGGTGATTTAAAGCCTTTGTCAACGTTTTTGAGAATTTTTACTCTGATTCTTGGCTCTCGTGTAAATAAACTACTGCAAAGTTGAGTTGATGTGTTGTGTGTGTGTGTGTGTGGTGTGTGTGTGTGTGTGTGTGTGTGTGTGTGTGTGTGTGTGTGTTTCAGGCACATCATCACTGATCACACTCTGGATGACAAAAGTACAGCTCAGTGCAGAGTACAGATGCAGGTGGTTCAGCAGCTTGAGCTTCAGGTGAAACTACATTTGACGTTTCTTCTTCTACACACTTGTGTTGTGGGCTAATGTAGCTATTATAGTTTTAATAATCACAGGAGAATCAAGTTGTAATGCAGCTTCAAATAAATCAAGAAATCAGCCATTTGTGGTAGGATAATAAATGATAAAACGATACAAAGCTTCTAATGGAGGCACAGAAAGTATAATAATAGATTCGCTCTGCATGAGAATGCCTCAAAAACATAATATCTGTATCTGATTGGTGCGTCTTTAATTTAAATTGCAGCTCGAAAGTGTAAACTGCTGATTGGATTTTTTTGAGCGGCATCCTTCCAGATTTATTTTAAATCAATTCATATAAAAGACCAAAAAAAGAAACCCGGTGGCCGTTGTCAGTGGTTGCTTTGCTCTGTACAGGTGATCTTTTTTTGAGTCTTCTAACCAGAAACAGTTTCCAGTTTCAGCGATTTGACTCTGATCACCAGTGCTTCATCCTCTTTCCTGTTACAGCTCTGCAAAGAACGCGAGCGTCTGCGGGCGATGACAACTCACCTGCGTCTGCCGTCCTCGGAAGCTCAGTCACCCGGACCTGATCCGTCAGCCGACCCCGGAGCTCCTCAGGTAGAGCCTGCGGAGGAGCATCATTGATGAGAAATGAGCCGTAAACGCATGCTTGTGGTAGAGGATGAAGCTATCACGTCTGGCTGCACTTTATCCGGATGAAATCACTGTATCCTAGTCAGAAAGCCGAAAAATATGTTTTTGTGAGATGAAGGTGACGGCAGAAAAGTTGAGCACAGCTCTTAAATGTCTTTTCTTTGCCTCCTGCTGCAGCATCCGGCTACTATTGTCTCATACAGATGCGCTGATGCAGAGGGGAAGATAATCATTTGTTAATCTTCCAAATATCACAGCCTAATCACAACACTCACCCAACAATTTCACCCTATAATTAACAATAATTGGCTCCTTCTTCTTGAGATATTAGTGGAATCACCTCATAAGAGCCGAGTCAAATTGCTTTGTTCCACTGTGTTAAAAAACATCATCTCCATTTTCCTCCCAGTCCCACTTGTTTCTTTGTTCACTCCGTCAGCTTCATTTAGGCGCCGCCATCGACCTGTCCTCGATGAGCCCATCGGACCTGCCGACCCCTCAGAGTCCCGTGTGCGTCACATCTTGCTCTCAGAGTAGCGGTGAAAGCTCACCTTCCCAGACATCGTGCAGCGGCGCCATAAGACGTTGCCATAACCCTCTGATCTACTCGCTGTCATCAGGTACGAAGACACAGTGAACTGGACTCCAGGACCAAACGTATCTAATGGATCATGTTTTGTTTCAGAGAATGAGTACGAGCTGTACAAGAACAATGACATCAGACCACCTTTCACATACGCAACCTTGATAAGACAGGTAGTTTTACTTTCTGAACAGCTACACTTTCCATTTTTACATGTTTTTGGTCTTTCTTGGTGTTGAAAAGCTCCGAGAATGCGTACAACACTTTATATGTCCAAAAAATACGGCAAAAAAATGCAAAAATTATTCAGATTTGCCAGAATTATTGTCTCATGTAAAGAACATTTACTATTTTGAATCAGCAGGTCAAACATGTTAAATATATAGACAACTTGATCATTGAATCATCAATTATCAAACTGTGGGATGTCACAATGTCCAAAACCAAATTCTTATTGGACAAAAATCCAGTTAGAGAACTGAGATATCTATTATTTTTAAATGTCACCCTATCCAATAATAATAATAATAATAATAATAATAATAATAATAATAATAATTGCTTTGATCCCTGCATTAAGGCCATTATGGAAACATCTGACAGGCAGCTGACGCTCAATGAGATCTACAACTGGTTCACGCGGACGTTCGCTTACTTCAGACGGAACGCTGCCACTTGGAAGGTATCAAACATCTGTATGATTAACTCTGTGATCCCAGTCTGTGTTGTGAGGGATCCATTCAGCCCCCACTCTGATTGTCTCTGCATCAGAACGCGGTCCGTCACAACCTGAGCCTGCACAAGTGTTTCGTGCGCGTGGAGAACGTGAAAGGCGCGGTGTGGACGGTGGACGAGGTGGAGTACCAGAGGAGGAGATCCCAGAGGATCACAGGGTACAGAGCGTGAGCTTTTACTGGGATCTGCATCGGTGTTTCTGGGTATTTCCGAAATAGTTCATGACTGATAATTAAGGGTCAAGCTGACCAGAGACTAAAAAAGGATCAAATCCAAAGATTAATCCCAAACATCCCTCGTTTCCTGTCGCAGAAACACGGCAGTTTGTTGTTTTTAGGTCTCAGATCATGAAGTTCAGATATGATCCGATCAATAACGTGTGATCACCTTCGGTTCTTTCCGTGTCTCTCAGTGAAATGAATTATTCGTGGTCATAACTGACCTTGCCTCAGACTATTGTTTCAACCTTGCTGTTCTGAAATTTAGCCTGAAATATTTAAGTTGATGGCTATGAAACCAGCTGCGCCTCTTTTGATATTCTTCGTTTTTGCTCCTGCAGGAGCGCAACTATCATGAAAACCGTGTCCTCCAGTCTGGATTTTGGAAGCATTCTGCACGCCAGCCTTCAGGTGAGGCCTGGAGCGTTGCGGTTTGAACTGGTGCACGCTCGGTGATTTTAGAGGATGATTCCCTGTGGTTTTTTGCTTTGATATTCTTGACTGTAACAGACGCGATATAAATAAAGCAGAATAGAATTTTACTGACCTGTTGTGAGGTTGGTCAGGCATCATCTGTTATTTGACCGGATTTTACGGAGGATGCAACCAGATTCCGATTATGGTCCGTTTTTCTTCCCGATGGTTCAGATGGACGCATCCGTGCCAGGATACAAGGACAACATCAGCAGGATGCCGATAAAAGAGACTAAAGAAGCAAGCAGATACATTCAGCAGTAAGTGGTTTCAACTCCACAATTCAGTTAAAAAAAAATCCTGATGGATTGTGATTAAAAATCTGGCTTCTGTGTCACCTCTCATAGGTCGTTGTTCCCTAAAGAAGCATCGCAGAATGACCAAGAAGCCCTGATGTCCGCCGTTAAACCAGCTGCTCTGCAGGGAGCCATGCTGGAAAATGAAGAACAGAATTTGTTTGATCTTGACTAAAAAGAAAAATAGATGCAGAACAAAAGTCTGCAGGACAAACAGTGTCTGCAGACCTTGGGATAAGGCTCCTCAGAGGTGGAACCACTGCTTTAATTTAGTTAGAGCCACATAAAGACTCCAGATTAGTGAAAATACATAAATGTTATGATGTGACGTAGCGTATAAAGAGACATAAACTTATAAAACACATTTGCGTAAATGGAAAAGCTGCTTTTTTGTATATCGGTAATAGTCAGGAGATGTATCATTTGTCCTCTATATACATCAATATTCTAGTGTTTAACACTCATCAGTCTCATATTCTCACTTTTACAAGTACAGTTGTATCATCAGTGGGAGGATTTGTGGTTCCCAGAGTGGAATTTATGTGTTTATACAGTCTTTGTGCTGCAGTAATGATTGGTGATGGTTCAACATTTCACTTTGCAAGTATTTACAGTGGTTGTTGTGTATACTGTATACAATAAAATTAAAATCTTCACTCTGAAGTTGCTTTCAATGATTGTCCAACATGTTTGATGGCGGTGAAATAAAAATCAAATATTTGTCAAACAGTACAGCTTTTTTTTTTATTGCCAATTCAAAAAACTAAAAAAAAAGTACTTTTGTATTAAATGTACATTAGATGCCAAAGAAGAGATCTGGAGTACAACACAACGAATCTACTGCGTTTTTTGTTGGTGACTTTGTTTCGATGGTGATGCACTTCAGGTCTCATCTGATCTTATTTATGAAGCATATTAAAGCAGCCGGGTTGAACAAAGGCCGCACAATTAAAAAGTAAAACTGCATAAATTCTTCAGTGATTGAAAGGAAAAAGACACCCATGAGTCCAGTTTGACTCCGCCGTGATGCATTTTATTTATATGTGTGCTTAATTTAAAAGAAAGCCACTTCGTCATGGTGCCACCCGCCTGATGGAGACTTCACAGCCAAACCCACAACAAAGGCCTCTCATCTCTCAGCTCCCTGATTTGACTAATGTCAGTAATTGTCTCAGCTGATAACATGTTAGCTTGACGCATGCTGTTGCCTCTCAGGTCTTCCTTTGATTCGCTGTCAGCCAATTAGATGACACCTTCTTCTGATTGCCACGCCGCTCGGCACGTTTACCGACTGAAAGTTTGCGCGACGCCCCCGCAACTTCAACAATTTCATTTATACACCGCTTTGATGTGGCATACACTGCGCTGGCTGCGAGGCAGACGAGTCAACATGTTTTTCCACGCCACACTTTTGACAACACTTAGTCAACAGCCCCCCCAGTAGGGTCTGGGCTGCGTGCATCTCTAGATTAACACGTAATCATAAAGCTGTCACCTAGACGTCCCTCTCCATGACATCTTGGTCTCCAGCGTACAACAATGAAGTGCATTTTTTTATATATAGTTCTGTCAAACTCTAATGAACTTGGGAAAAAAAAATAAAATGGGTAACTGGTTTGGGGGTGAAAAAAAGATGAGTTGGGACTACACAAATGTACGTTACCCTGGTCATTACACATGATGGGCTTGGTGGGAGATTTGGACCCAAGGAAAAAGCCTTTTCCCCAACTTCCTCTAGCCCATTACTGAGACAGGAAGTAGGCGGGCTGTGGCGATATCTCGCAGTTCACTCAAGGCTGGTTGCAGCAGGGTGCTACGGAGGCTCAACCCCCTGTCCTCAATGAGTGAATTTGAGGATAGCGTCTGTGCGACGTTGATAAAAATCCCATTTTAACTCAGAAGCGAAGCTCGTCACCTTCAGACTCGGGCAGTGAAGGAATGTGTGGTAAAGGCTCGAGCTGAAGGCCCAGGTGGGAATTATTGTTAAGTGTAGAGAATGAAAACCAGAATAGAAGTCAGTGTGCAGGTCCAGACTGAAGGAGAGGGAGAGAAGGGAGAGGGTTCACCTGACACTCTCGTGGGACATGTGTCTCTATTGTGTTAGGGGGCTAAAATCAGCACAGAAGGAAATCTAGAGCCAAATTCCGATGTGTTCCGAGGCGCTGCAGAGGGATCTGTTAGAGAAATTAGTGAACAACAACACCCACACGGAACAGAGCTCACCTCCTCCTGTTTGGTGAGTCGGGGTAGACTGTTTGTCAGGCTCAGAGAGGACAGAAGCAGGAACAGAGGGTCATGGCTGATCATGGGGACTTCGGGAAGTCGTGAGCATCGGACATGTTACCTGAAGAAGATTTACCTCCTGAGAGGAGAGAGGAGCAAAGACAAGTGAGCACAGGCAAGTAATGGGGTTAACCTCTAGCTTTGGTCAAGGCTCTTTAACAAATGTGCTAAAATCACATTTAGGGTGGGCAATGTTAACCTGTTTGTTATAAATGAAATAGTTGCGGGCTGAACAGTTAAAAGTCAAACACACACACGCGCGCACATGGATTTGTATCTTTGAAAGGACTTGCATGCACCTAATTTATTCCCCGGCCTCTTACCCCAACACTAACTCTAACTCAGCCCATGAACACAATTTTAATCTAAACCCTAAAACAAACCTCTGTAGTTGTAAAAAGCAAGAAAATGTCCTCAATTTTTGAGTAAACTCTGTATATCGCTCCTAATTCAGCAGAACACAGGGGCACACCTGTGCACACATGAATGCACAATATGTATGCCTTTTTGGAAGGAATGTACATTACGATTTGATGGATATCAGCTAAGAGGACTATGTTTGGATGCCTCTCAAGGCGGTGCGCCTCTAAAATCAACACAGGAAGCCCCTCCATCACACGACCACGTTAGTGGAGGAAATGCCCTCCCTGATGACTCCATTAACAGTAAGTGGAAATTTTGAGACCACTCGCAGTGAACAATACACCTCTGATGACTTGCTGAGCCCATAATTGTGTCGCAAACATTTCAGGCTTATGTAGAAAAAAAAATGTATTGATGGGTTGGCTGAGCCCAAGAGTCCCTAATCTCAGACTTCCATCTAAACTGGAATCTTCACTGTGTTCGTTTCTTGGTCCAGCCCAGCCTCTGCCTGCTGCAGCTCCTGCAGGAGGGGAGGCTTCACCAGATGCCGTAACATTTAAGAAACCTCTACAGGAGCAGCAAAAGTCCACCTGCGGCCTCACAGCACCCGACAATGAAGTCCCTCCTCCGTATCCAGGCCTGGAACAACAGCAGGGGTCACGCCCGGTGGTCCACAGCAGGAAGAGCAGGAGCAGCAGGAGCAAAGTGGCAGCATCACAGCAACCTGCTGCCTCAGCTGCCGGTGGGAACAGCAATGTCACTCCTGAAATCATTTAAGTCATTTATAAATGCATTTTTGCATTTTAGCTGTAAAATGCTGCATGGAGACAAAGTGCATCCACCTGAACAGATAAAGGTCCTGCTCATGGTTTCATCCTGTTAAAGGGGACGTTTTCCTGCCGCTCTAGCATTCAGAAAAGTGCATTTCGTCCAATTGTTGGCGAGAAAACGACCTGAACCGTAATGAACACATTTCAATTAACTTTTCAGGAAATGTGGCGAATGGAATGAAGAACAGAGGAAGAGATTTTGCTGATGTTCTGGATTCTAGAGGGACTTAGACCTTTGATCTTCCAAAGCCAAGAAGCGTTGATCAGAAAGCTACCTACATATACTCTGGGTGTCGAATCTGGGGGGAAATGACCTGCTTTGCAGAGATCTGCGCTCTCCTGGTGCTTTGGTTTCTACTCAACGAGGAAATTCAAATATTTAGAGGATAATTCTTACCATGAAAGACATTTTTTTTAATTAGGAACTGAGCTGTAAAGTTTTCCCCTGACAACTTTCAAACGGCTGCACTTTCTTCCACTTTTATCAAAGCAATGAGACCAGCTCCTTGTTTACCATTGTGTTCATGTGGTGATCTCTACGAGGGTCCACATTAAATCAATAGGGTTCCCCTTTTTCCATCTATGCAGACATATATATTTCTATAGATATTAGCATAAGTTGTGCGGGGGGTGTATAATTGGAACGACTAAGCAGGGAAATGCAGAACCCCTCTCCCCGGGGAATTCTGCCATCTTCTTTTCATTTACCTCCATGAGTAAACAGGATAAAAGCTCCATTTGCATGAGCTGGCACAGGATCCGGTCCTCGCCAGGATGAAAACCGTCGCGAGCCTGAACACAACGGTTGGGATCACCAGAGATGCACGGGAACACACTGGCGGGGTTAACGTATGCAATTTCATCCTCACCTAATTTGAGCAGTGCAGCAATTATCGTGTGACAGCGTCTCCCTGGTTGTTGTTCATCACCGCCAGCCTCTGTCCTTCTTTATTTTCCCCGGAGGCCTGAGCGAATCTCTGTGATTAAGTAAACACAATCACACTTGATCACTGCAGCAGATTTGCTTCTCTTTCATGTGGCGCCTGGCATAACAAACAAACATGCAAGAGATTAATTTAGGGTTAATAGAGTCGTTAATCTCGGTGGCTGATGGAATGTGACAGGCTTGTTTGTTGCTAAATCTTTTTTTTTTTTCCCCTCCTCAGACTGTTGCTTACAGCTGCTGTTGGCGTGTCTCTCCTGTCAGGGCTCTGTGCTCCTCCTGGGGCTGGGGGAGGCCTGCTCCTCCTGTCTCCATGCTCTCTGCTCGCCCTGCTGTCACGCCTGCGCCGTGTGCTGCTCAGCCCTGCAGGAGGCGCCTGTGGAGGAGCTCAGCTGCCACGCCCACTGCCACAGGGTGCTGTTTGGGTCGTGCTGTGAGCCCATTGAATGCCTGGAGTTTTGTCTGGAGTGCTGCGAGATCTGCCATCGCGGTTAGGAGCAGTTTGAGAAACAGTGAGATTTGCCGCCCCCTGGTGGTCAAACCCAATGCCAAAAAACTCTGAAATCTAAGTCTTAAGTGGTGTATACTTGGGAGAAATCTGAACACAGCTGCCTCTGTCAAGTCTTTTTTTCTTTGTTTGACCACTTTAGCGTCAGAGGACAGCATTCCTTGGTTTGCTCCTCCTCGGGCTTTCATGCAGCGCTCCGTTAAACGTTCTCTCACAGCGTTCGGAGACATTTCTTTAAAATGTGTATTTGTTCAATTTGTGTTTTAAATAGGCAAAGGATACTTTACTTTATCAGTCAACCAATATCAAATCAGTTCCAACAGTCATGTCGTCTGATAATAGTTAAATATAAATTATATATAAGCTAATGATGCATTTATCTCCTGCTTAAGAATAATGGAAAATATATTCAGGGCCTTTAGAAATATACAGAAACAAGCTGATTTCAATCTCTTTGGGTCCACTAACAGCCAAATCAGACTCTGCTGTGTAGATGTTGGTGTGTATTTAATGACAGCGGCCCAGACGACCCTGAACAAGAAGGTCCTGCTTCTTCACTCTGATTTCTACGGCTTCTCATGTTACCAGACTGGAGGTTTGACTTCTGCCTGTTCGGCTCTTTGCCGCTGAGAAACAGGTCGACAAAAACCTTGTCAACTCTCTCTTGAATCTTTTTTTTTTTTTTTTTTTAACATTTGTTGTATAAAGCACTTAGAACATGAAAGGAGGCTGATTTTCTCCTGATCTTGAAAAGATGGAAGCGGGTCCTTTCAAAGCCGTCCTGTGAGATGACAGCGGTGAGGCAGAGTAAACAGCCAAAAATAAAACAAAGCGGCTGTAAAGACGATGCTGTCAATCTGTCCACGCAAGCCGAGAGGCTCATTTAAATCACGCCGCCACCGGTACAATGAATTTAGGTTCCTTATTTGTCCGTGACGCTCACGTTCTGTCAGTGGCAAGAGATGTCGGTGTCTCGTTTAGACAAACACACACCAATAAATAAACACTCAAGGTTGTTCCACTTGTCCCCCTCAATTTGTTCTAGCCTTTAACCATAGCCGGTGTTTACCTGCACCAACGAACATCTGATAGAGTGCGAGAGAATTCAGATACATACAAACACACACACCCCCATTATTTATGGCCAATAAACACATGTAAAGAGAAGAAAAATGCAGATTTTCCTTTATTTGGCGAACAATTAAACACAAATGAATCTCTAAGCGCTGCCAAAAAAGTAATTTCTCTTCAACTAGACAGGTTTTAATCCCTACACAAGAATTCTGTAAGCAATTTTGACTTTGGTCTTTAACTTCCACTTCCAGCACGTGACTGCTGATTTTGTTAAAAAAATCTACAGATGTGATTCCAAACTGGTCTATTGATGGCGTTTTCAGAATGGAGCCGTCCTCGACAAGGATTGGGAAGGCAGACACAGATGGATTCAAAGACATTTAGGTTGTGACACAAATATGTCATAAAATGTGTAAATTGATATTTTTCTGACTGATAGGGCTGTGTTGTTGTTCGGTTTTATTGAGGCAAAGGTCCAAGTTTTGGAGAAATGATTGAAGTTTGGAGACCTTGTTTTTTATTGTTATTATTTTACAGTTGTGGCGCCAGCAGCCTGAGATAAAAAAGACCGGCCAAGGAGAACGAACTGGTGTGGACTGGATTGTTTTACACCGAGCTGCTTTTCAAAAACAACCATTTCTACACTCTCTTTTCCCGCGACGTGTCTATTTGTATTCTTGCCCGCCTCCAATGCTTTATGACAATGCTGGTAACCTCCTCAATCAAACCCAGGTCTACTTGTAGCGTTATGAAGTGCCGTCAATTGAAGAAAAGGGGGAATAATAACACTTAATAGTCAGACTGTCAGATGTGCCCATCAGCTGTACAGGAAACAAAAATAAATGTAACTGGATTTGAATATCTAACATTTGAGGCTGACGCAGAGAGGACGGATCAAAGAGAAGAGAGACACACCAGAGGGGGGCAATCATAAACACATCGTCTCATTTTAATACGCGAGGGGAAGGCTTGGAAAGCAGCGCGCGCCATCAAGTTTCACGGGTTTGGAAGTGTGTGTGTGTGTGTGTGTGTGTGTGTGTGTGTGTGTGTGTGTGTGTGTGTGTGTGTGTGTGTGTGTGTGTGTGGTGGGTTAAAGCGAACTACATCAAAACACAGTTAATGAGCATTGGGTTAAAAATGGCTGTGGATGAAATGTTTAATGAAAGGTGCAGTTTTATAGTTGGAAGTGAGATGCCAGGGAGATTTCTTCCAAGGCGTCCACCAATTCCACCATTTCAGCGTGAAAATGGCTCAGTAATCTCAAAATTACCGTTACAGGTATAAAAAGATCCTTAATTAAATTGAAGTAACATCATATTTCCAGGGGGATTCTCTGTGAATTGTAATTATCGCCACAGGTCAAAGGTCACCGGGTTTGAGAAGAATTACCGCAAACAATCTCGACAGCGGATTACGTCGCTGTTAAAATTTGAAAAAGACAAAACTTGTGTAAACTACAAAGGGATTTTATTTCAAAGGACACATCATATTTCACAAAAATAACACCGTCAGTCTCTAGACATCGCGTCAGTCCGCTCACTAAAAACTGGACCACGATTGCCATACTGGATTTGATTGGAGTGTAAACATATATGTGTATATACACACACACACACACACATATATATATATATTACCATTAATGTGTTTAGCTCCTGAAACTCAGGTTTCAGTGGTCAGATTACAGCTTGCTTCATTTTATGTTGCGTTAGTGTTTGATATTGTTTAACACTTTTTTAGACAGGCTATAGATTAAAAGCATGTATAAATAATAATTTACCATTTCATCTACGAAGCAGCTCATAAAACCTTGAATTTTGTTTCTCATGACACATAATTATTAAGTCATGTTGTTGCTTTTTTTAAAAAAAAATTCATTATTGTCTCTTAAATTGTACTCATGGAATACATTTTTCTTGCATTGATTGTCTTACAGTACTTAAATATATACATTAGCTGTGAACTAAACACCAGCCGAAGCAAAGGTGAAAACGAAAACCATAATCCCCATTATTTTTTAAATGGCCAGAGAAGAATCCAGCTCGTCTTATTCAAGTATATTCTGATGGTAGAAAATAGCAAAAATCCTCCACGAAGATGCCGGACGTAAAGAGACAAGTACAGCTATTGCACCACCTGACTGCAAGTACCTCAATGTAATACCTGCTTGGAATTAAAATTAAATACTTGTAGATTTAAATTCCTCAGCAATGAGGAGAAACATAATATCGTGTCAATAAAGAAATAAACCTTTAGCTCATCCCTTCTGCTCCTGAGTGCTTAAGTGTATCCTGTACACTTTGTTTCATAAGCAAGTCAGTTTAAAGTACAAATTTAAAATGTAATTTTTTTTCCTGGTACAAACCTTTTACCCCTCTTTCTTGTGATTGTCAGCATATTTTGATTTGATGACTTGTTTATGGCTGAAATACAATGTTTGACTTGAAGTTGCTGCGTCTTCAGATCATATTATTCTTCTTCAGTACCTCCAAATACTGCTGTGTTGCCATGCTGACGGGGTGGAGGTCTGTCCTCGAGACGGAGCCCACCGGGGACAGCCGGGTTGAGGCGCTCTCCAGCTCTGCTGTGGCTGAGGACCAAAGACCGACGACCACCGTCACCTCATACACATTCTGTAATCTTAAATATTACTACTGTGGCTTCAGTGCACTCACCATTTTTTATTTCATTTGATATACTCCTTTCCAGCTCATTCTGCATCTGGAAAAAAACAGAACGGCTGAGACATTTTTCTGGGAATTAATTGGGAGCAGCTGGAGAGGTCCTGTTGATGGTGGACCCCGTACGAACCTTAGAGATATAATCGCCAACCCTGCTGCTCTGGCGCTCCGTTACAGGGCTGAGGAGGGGAAGGCCCAGGGAAACGCCTCTGCCGAGTTGCCCCTTTGTGTCTCCGTAACGTAAAGATCCCAAAGAATCCAGGTCCAGGATACCAGAGGCGAAGCTCTTGTTGCGCTCATTCAGCAGTGTAGCATTGGATTCTTTGAGCTGATAAGTGGCTCTGCGGGGGAAAAGAGGCAGCTCTTATCATCGTTATATGTGGTAATGATCATAATCACACTGAGAACATCCTGACTATTGATCAGTCGACAGCAGAAAATTCTGATCTCACCTCTCTAGTTTGTCAGTCAGAGATTTGTGGAGCTGCAGCTCATCTGTGTACAGCTTTTGGTATCTCTCTAGCTCCGTGCGCGTGGAGCGATGGGAGTCACGGGCCCGCCTCAGCTCACCCTCCAACTCATCAATCCTCTGCTCCAGCTGGAAGCGCAGGTTGGCCTCTTTGTTGGCTTTCTTCTGTTCCAGGACTTCTTGTGATGCAGCCTGGGACTGACAACCAAGCAGGATTTCCTCCACATGTGCCTAACTCGCCATTTCATTCTGTTTTAAATTATCTTAAAACATGTACAGTTTCCCCCCCCGACCAAACAAACTCTAAGGTAAAGCTCCTACCTGCAGGAAGAGGTTGACCTGATCTAGTTTCTCCTGTAACTCCTGGCGGGCCCTCTCCTCAGCATCACGGCAGAACAGCTCCACCTTCATTCATTAATGCAGCAGAACGTCAGTTAGTAAGTAAATAAGTTAAGTTGTTCTAAACATCGCAACTGTCAATTCAATTCAATTTGTTTAAAAATAAGTTCAGAAAACACTTAAATGTTCTGTACCTCCTCATCTAACTGCTTCTTTCTCATCTCCAGCTGGTCTTTTTTGGAGCTTGTGCTTTTCACAGATGCCAGTTGATCTTTAAGCTCCTCGTTAACTTTTTCCAACTGTCTGCGAAGGGACACTTCCTGTTCCAGCTGAAGCTGCATCCTGTCCACCTGGGAAGATCAGAATCATAGAGGAAACATCTTTGAAATGAATCTTTGCCCTGCTGTCCTCCTTCCAACCTGGAGGTCTGAAAGCGACTTAAGAGGCTGCTACATTCTAAAAACAAACATAAATTAAAAATAAATTGTAGAAAGTGCAGGTTTACTTCAAAGCAGAGATTCTAACGGATCTAACAGAAACCTTATTGCTGACTGGTCCAGAAGAGCCAAATCCAATCCCACTTCTGTCCTGATCCTTCAGTTTCTTCTTTGCAGTTTTTAATAAAGTACGCAATCTGGAACAAAATGCATGATTCAGGAAAATACATTGTTTAAATAAAAAACAAAACAACAACAACAACACACTCAGCGCATCACACTCTTAAACAAATGTATTTTCAATTATACAAACACACAAAAAGATACCTTTACGCCAAATACAAACCAAGCAGCACTACAGGGCTGTGAGCTAGGAAGCGCTGGCCTCTACTGGAATCTACCCGTGTCTAAATGGAAGCACTGGCAGCTGTGAGGAAGCCTGAGGTGGAATTTACAAGTCACCTGTACATTTCTTTTTGAAGCTCTGTGTTCCTCTTCAGCTCGAGATCCAGCCGGATGTCAATGGCTTTTCTCTGCTCTTCTAACTGGATGGCTTTATTCTTTTCCGCTTCCATCTAAAACATGGAGGAATTTCAAAGAACAGTTCAGGAAAAATGGCTGGTTAAGTCCTCGAGACAAATGTCTGCTCATTCTGTAATAAATCACCTGGTTGCTCAACTCTCCTTTTTGCTTTTCCAGCTCTGCCAGTCGCAGTCCCAACTGAGTGCGGCTCTTCAGCTCCTGCTCCCACAACACCTGAGTGTCCTTGGCTGTGTGAGACTGTGTGCTTTGCTTCTGGACCTATGAAAGACAAACAAGCACATTAAAATGCCCGTGGCCGGCATCAGACTGGCAGAATACCAAATGAGAAGCATCAGTCAAGACACACGAATGATGATGAATTAAAGACTTTCATGAACAAAAAGACAAAAAAAAGAAGAGAATACCAGTTCAAATACTAGTACCTCTTTACTGAGCTGGTCTTCGAAAGTCAGCTTTGCAACCAGGTCCTCTAGATGATTTCTGACCTTCAAAAATAAATACACCGTGTCAATCAGCGAAATGTGTATTTGTTATCGTTGCATTTTGGCAAAAAGTGAATTTTATGCCAGAGGGAGTAGCATGCATCATGCAGCTTGAGCTGAAAGTAGGCAGAGTCCTTTTCACCAAAAAACTATTTCACCCATTGAAAAAAAAAGCCCAAACCAACACAAAGCTCTAGAATATTTCATATACTATTAGTAGAGGACCGGAAATTATCGATGGAGATCAAAGATTGGATTTATGTTCTGTTTAAAGAACTGAACAGAAAATAGACAAACAGCCAATACCAACCCCTTCTTCACTCGAGCCATCAGACAGCTGGAAAAATATTGGATAACTTAAGATATGACAGTGATTTCATGATGTAAAACGGATGTGATAACGCTTTCAAGTGTAATGCTGTGAAGACATGTTCCCCATATTCAGTGTGTAGATATTTGATGAGATCGTGTGACAAAACAATTTGAAACAACAAGAGGACCGCGAATAATAAAAAGAATATGCAAGCACTATAGAAAACTAGTGCCTAACACCACCACTACGCTTCATTGCACTCCAACTTCCACAGACACTTGTTTTTTCTTTGTTCTATATAATGTTGTAATGTGACACGTTGCTGCCCCACAGTGGCCGAAGTTACAAACTGCAGATGAAATTGAATTTGTGGCCAGTAATCAGCGAAATGTCTGTTTAGTTCATATGTTTGAATGAATTGTTTTTTGAGGGACTATGACATAGTGGGTTGAAAGGGTAATAAACTATAAAATAACATTATAATCCCATATTTCATTATAAAACACCTTGGTGTGTGCTTTAGAGATGAATGAATGAATGAATGAAAAAGTAGTGAATTTAATTTGGTGAATGGAGATAACTGCAACTACCATTAAATTGGTGCCCTACAAAAACCGAAAACCTTTGATATATTGTGACCCACCTCAGAATATAATACATACCAGAGCAGCTTCATGGGTTCCTTTCTGTAGTGTATTGATTTCTTTGGACTGCTTATTTGCAGTAGCTTCCAGCCTAGCGTTCTCTATTTCCAGCCTAATGATACATACATTTAAATTCATTATCACAGGGCATGGTCCAACATGTGACATCTTTGAATGTGTGTACAATGTGTGTTTGAGCAGACCGCTGCATATCTTGTTCCAGCTGTTTGATGGTTGTTTCATAAGCCGCTGAGGTGGACAGTGACGCTTGAAGTTTCTGAACAGCAGAACTCAGCTCCTTCTCTCTTTCATCCAGGCTGCAGGTCAGAGTCTGGATACGCCTTTCAGCCTGTGTGTACTGTTCTTCACTTTCCTCCAGCTGTGGGACAGATATGAAACAATTATCTCGACAGGAGTGTTAGGAGTCCAGTCAACCCAGAGTTGTGCTTTCTTTGATGAACTTGATGTAAAGGTTTCCAGGTCATTTACATGGCTGGACCTGACACATGGAATACCTTTCTTTTCAGCCTGTCCAAATCCTTAAATAGTCGAGCCTTCTCTTCTTCCAGGTCATTCCGATAGCGTGTGTTGACTTCCAGTGAAGCTTCACTCATTGAGAGCTTCTTGAGTGAATCAGCGAGCTCCTGCTGTGCCTCCCTTAAACAAGCCTGTATCCAGAGAGAATACAGTTTGGTTGGATGGTAAGGAAATCCTGAACTGTAAAGGTATTCACTGGATCCTAATCTGACCTTCATTTCATTCTTTTCTTCCTGCATCTTGTGGATATGACCTTGAAGATCAGCAGCCTTGGAGTCAAGCTCCTTATTTCTCTCCTTTATTAGTTCGACCCTCTCCTCATAATCAGACTGCAGCTTGGACAAGATATCTTTTAAATGTCCCTGAGCATCAGTCACAGCACGTTCCTTAGCAAGGCCTTTGTTTTGAGCCTCCTCCAGCTGTTGCCGTAGTAACATAACCTCACTCTGGGCTTGGGTGAGTCGCTCCTGTGTGGCTTCGTGGCGTGCTCTGTCCCGGCTAAACTGCTCCCTTTCGGCATGCAGAGTCTTTTCGAGTTCCAGGCCACGTGTGAGGGCCTGGTCTTTCTCCCGCTGTAAGACCTCCTGCAGAAGACCTTTGTCTTTCAGCTGCTGTGACACTCGATGAACTTCATTCTCCAAGTTGTTTGCCTGAGCCTCTGCCTTGATCAGTTTCTGAGACAAGTTGTTGTTTTCCTCACGCAGAATGGAAACTTCACCTGTTAAAGTAATTCACCAGGAGTGACAGCTATGATCCAAAGAAATACTTTACAAATACATTAGCTAAATATCTGATACTTTCATCAGAGACATTGTCAAACAATCAGTGTATTTTAGTACCACATGGTGAAATGGTGATATTTTTTTTTTAGATAAAAATATTTTTTTAAGTCAAAGAACTAGTTCCTTGATGTTTAACAATCCTCAATCCACAGTCCTAGTAAAACTTACCTGTGAGTTTGCCTTTGAGATGTTGGTGTTCCTCTTTCTCCCGAAGCAGAGTGCTCTCCCTTTCAGACTTGGCTACATGAGAACGTTCAGCCTCCTTCTCTGCTCCAGATAAACGGTTACGGATGGACTCCAGCTCGGTCTCCAGCTTTTCACGAGTGTGTCGCTCATTTTCTAGCCGTGTTCTTGTTTCAGTTAGCTCAGACCTCAAAGTGGTCACCTCGTTATTGCTGCTGGAGACGGTGTTTTTCAGGGACTCGCTGTTGAGTTTGAGATCTCGCCGAGCATCTTCCAACTGGCCCTTCAGAGTCCTGTTCTCCTCCAACAGAGTGCCCTCTCTGAGACTGCTGTGAGCATGTGAGTGTTCAAGGTCTCTTTTTGAAGTGGTCAACTGCTCCTGTAAGGTAGCGATCTGCAGGAGCATTTCTCTCTCCCTGCTGCTGGCCTCAGTGAGCCGAGTCAAAGCCTGTGGAGACCATGGAAACAGTTCAGTGAAGACAGCCACTGTCTGCAGTGGACATGATGCAAGTGATGTTTCAAGTGCCAACCAAACTAGCATGTTCTGAAATGAGAGACAATAATTACCTCATTGCTTTTGCTAATATTCTGCTTGTTCTCCTCTTCGGTCTCTTGCTGCTTACGGAGACAGTTGTTGAAGAGATTCTCCTGCTGAATGCGAGCACTGCGTTCCTGAGCCAGCAGTTTCTGTATGTCATTGTAGTCTTCTTCAAGCTAGTATATCACAGGAATTCATTAATACTCAAACACATATAAAATAATATATGCTCTAAAGTACTGCAATATTCAAAAAGACCAACAATCTAATGAAAACAGGATGTGCTTAATTACCAAGACCAACCTGTTTTAAGTTGTTGCCCAACTTTGAGTTTTCCAGCTCCAGATTTCTGAGGGTGAACTCTACTTTCTCTCTCTCCTGGACTTCAAACTGCTGTTGTTCCTCCATGACTCTCAGCTTTTCTCTGGTGGCATTGGAGTGATCTTCATGTTCCCGTTTCAGCTGCAATCTTTACCAAGTTTCAGACAAATTTCTTAATCATTCAGTAAATACAACATAGAAATCACTAATCACTAAGGAAGGGACATTCGAAAGTCTTTAAGAGGAGATAAAAGTGGTTCTCACTTGAGGTTTCGGACTTCGGCTTGCAATTCCAGCTGGTTGAGTTCCAAACCAGTCCTATCACATTTGACTTCCTCCAGAGAGCTCTTCAACTCTGCCTTCTCCATTTCAAGGTAACTCACCTTGTTGGCCAGATTAGCACTGCGATATTTTTCCTTCTGAATGGAACGGTTATATTTGTAGATAATATTTTGCAGCTCGATGATGATATTTGAATCTGTAAAGATGCAAACAAGATGATGGTATGTCCATGGTGATATGTGCAACATGGGCTCCATAGTGGATTACTTTTTTCCTAAATTTTATAAATAAATGTATCGAGATACAAAAGTTTTAAAAGAAACAATGAAATGAATCATTTTGAAAACCAGAAGAGCCAGTACCCAAAGTGGAGTTAAGCTTCTGAATGAAGAGGGCTGTTCGTTCTGACAGTGGCGACTCCATGTCATCTGTGGAGGAGTCTGACGAATGACTGAGATCAGCAAAGTCTTCTGCCATCTCAACATGCTCAGGGTTCTACAAATGACAAGAAAATGCAGCCCTCACATTCATCATAATGCTTCTCTACTGGAAGACGTCTAACAGAGCGATTATTGTACCTCATGTGTCTCCCCTCCATTAGCTGACAACCTGGGCACAAAAAAGAGGTCGGATGAATTCACCAACAGTGCTTATTAACTGTGCAGCGTTTCCGGGAAAATTTGGGATGACTCAATGTTAAATTTGAGGAGCTATTGAGAGAAATGTGAAAATATTCGATATACCTTCCTTCCTCATCAGATGTGCCATCTAAACTGCCATCATCATACAGTGAAAGAGGATCTTCAATGTGGGGGTTTTGCTGAGGGGCTCTGTGATGAGGAGTCACTGGGGACAGCTGTGCTTGCTTCTCCTCTTTGGTGCCAGTTTTGGGCTGCTGCCCTGGTACCCTGGAGAGAAATAAACCTGCTTGTTGTTCCCCTATGACATTCACAATAAATAAAACATTTTGGGGGTTCGATGCAGGCTTGCGGTCACTTACAGCTTATTAAAAAAAACACACACACACAAAAGTGGGTCCTGCCATTTACCCCTAATGTATTCTTCCAAAATTGATATAGCACCATCTTACCTCTTGGTGGGAGTCGGCTGCTGTTTGGATTGACTTGACAAGCATTCTAACAAGGCCTCGGGTTTTGCTTGTTCCTCCTCAGCCAATGATGCAGAGTCCCAGGAATTACTGCAGTTTTGCTTCTCTACTGAACTATCTGTTTTTTCTTTGCCAACCTGAAAACAAAAAGATAAAATAGTATAGAAGGTAAATATTTGTGGATCAGCCCTTTACTATTGAGGCCTACTACTTAAGTATAGTGTTTATCTCTAGGGTGTTTCGTGATAATTTGGCCTCTCTGGAGGTAAATTCTTAACTTTAACAGGTCAAAGTGCCATGAGATGTGACATAAAACCGAGAGACTGATTTAAAATTTCTCCA
Organism: Takifugu flavidus; assembly: GCF_003711565.1. Classification (NCBI taxonomy): domain Eukaryota; kingdom Metazoa; phylum Chordata; class Actinopteri; order Tetraodontiformes; family Tetraodontidae; genus Takifugu; species Takifugu flavidus. The sequence goes on from NC_079532.1 coordinate 5,869,397, forward strand.
ATTAACTGAACAGATATTTTAATTTATCCAACTGAGATATTAGTATTTAAAATATTTGTGTGTGCATTGCATTGGTATAACATGCAGTAAAGATAAAGCAAGAGAAAAAGAGAACTTTCAAAATTAAGGAGAAACCGAACAAACTTCACAACACACTACCAAGAACAAACGCGGCAGACATCAAACAGAGAAGGAGTCAAAATCAAAAACATGACATTTCTATAAGTTGGGTGAGCATTGACCATGAAGTTGGTTATACTTTTATAGCCAAACCAATCAATGTGCAGATTGGTGCTAATCTCAGCACAAGACCAAAAATAAAAAGGAAACAAACATTTAACAGAAATAGGATGAAGAGATGGAGGGAGTAAACCAGTAAAAAAATGCAGAGACAATCTACACAACCATCTTCTACCTCTTTCTGGAGACGGGGCTTTTCTTTCTCCCGATCTCGGAAGGCAGCCTTCAGCTTCCCTACCTCGTGTTTAAACCTTTGCACATCCTCTTGCAGCTCTTCATCAGAAATCCTTGAGACTGATGTTGGATTTCTATTGAGCAAAGGTGGAAGGGACCTGGTGTATTCCTCAAGATCATCTTGTAATTTATTTTCTTGGCTCCTCATGGTTTTATCCGTGTTTGCAATGTTGTTATTCCAGTTACCATCAGTTCCAGTTAACAAGAAGGGTGTTTTCGTAGCCCCTGGTGCTCCAGGTCTGCTCTCATCCTTCTGTTGTCTGGTGTAGTTTGATGAAGGGGACCTACGATCTTCCTCAGTTACTTGATCTGGGTCTTGATGCCAGGTGTTCATTCTTGCTGGCCGGTCAGGGCCAACAGGTTTTGACTCACTTTGCGTAGATGTGGAAACATGGTCTGTACTCCCAGCTTTGACTTCTACATCCTCATCACTAAATTCTTCTCCCGAAGAAGCTGATTCAGCTGCAGTCTTTTCTTCTACATTATGAGGTTGAAGCAACTCTTCAAACTTCTCATTTAAATGGTCTGCGACCATTCTCAGGCTGGGTTTTACTTCGCTGTTTTCTACTTCTACCCAGAGGTTCTCACAGTGTTTCTCTAATGGCATGTTGTCGTGTTCTTCAGCTTTAAGCTCATCTTTAAAAACATTGCTGTTTTGACCTGTGTCAGATTCCACAGGGCCAGCTGGGAATGGCTGACTCAGACCTAATTCACATGTGTGTACTGCACTTTTATTGTCCTTTGATTCCATAAATGGGAGGAACAAAAAACAGACAAAACACAAATGCAAAAAATGATGTTTTAAAAAGTAGGAAAATGTAAATATTTAAGAATATAACCATTTCAAAACTACATTTACATATCTTTAATAAACTGTTCAAATGTCCCAAAGATTATTGGAGCAAACATGATAAAATCTTCAAATCCTGCAATGATTTACATGAGGAAACAATGAAGTTATAATTTCTTTGTACAGAAGGCATAAAACATCTCACCCTTTGTTGCTCTTTATCAGATGCTACATTTTTTTGACCATGTATTGGTGATGATAATTGCTCGGGGGATCCTAAAAACACAAAACAACATAGCAGAATTAAGCACATCTGTGCTCTCAGATTAAGATTGGCTTTTACCAGCTAAAACAAAAGTCACATGCAGATGTCAAAAAGTATGTTAAAACAAAGATTGTGTCAAAACACATATTTAAAAAAATGCAGTTTAATAAAACGGCAAAAAGAACCTGACCTTTGACAGTTTCTTTCTTCTGAAGTACCATCTTCCTTGCTGAAGGTTGGGGACAGGGAATAGGTGGTGGTGATTTGCTTGACTCTCTGGCTACAATACTCCTCTGTGGCAGCACTGGAGCATCGGAGCAATCATCTTCAACTTGCTCTTTAACAGATGACCTAGAACAATTTTGCTCCTCAAGTCCAGGAGAAACCATTCTTTGCCCAGGTGAGTTTCTCTGACTGGAGGCACTGTCCGAATCCCAGTCTGATTCATCTGTGTTATAATCACAAGACACGCAGTTTTGACACTAACAATAGTTGAATGTAAATTCTACCTCAATAAAAAACAATGCACGGGAAAGACAAAAAGGCTAATAAAGAAAATATACTGTGTATACTGTAGTTTTACAACTAAAAACTAAGCCATTCATGCATATGTAGCCCGTTAGTGTTACTAACCTGCTCCATGAGCTTCAAAAGGTTTGATGGCAGAAAAATAACAATAAATAATAAAGTTAATGTCATGCACAATCAAGACTAGAGCAATACCAGCTATAGCTACACCAGCTATTTTACTGTTGAATATTACAGTAAAACCATGGAGGTTAGGTGAGTGGGTAGGTGCAATATTTTGAGCTTACCATCAAAATCATCGACCCCACTCAGACCGAGTTCTTCCATTAGGTCTGTCGAATTGAAAAAGTATTAAACTAAAACTATTCCCCTTTAAATAGATTCTGAAAATGTAAACAGAAACCTCACTAAAAGTTCATGTGTTTACCTAATTTTCGATCTTTGTCACCTTCAAGCTTGCCCAAAACACTTGTTAGGCCAAATTTTGGCTTCTCTCGCTGTACCTCCGGCAGGTCCTCATCAAGATCGACCTGTTGGCTTTCACCATCATTGTTCTTGTTTCCAACTGCGGAGGACAAGGCATTAGTGTCCTGCTTGAGGTATCTTTAACCAAATAATCTGATGAAGCTGGATGGAAATGGCATGGCAAAAAGCATCCCCATGCAAATGAGCTCATGACTTAACTAGCAAGAAATTACATGGTGAGGTATCAGACACTTTCTTCCCTGATGGAGGTTTTAGTGTGACATACGGCAATTCAGCACTAGCCAGGCGAACAGGTGCAAACTGAACTATTCAAGGCAAAATCAGAAACAATGCAACCATGTCGCAAACATTAGGGTTGAAGTGTAGCAGGCAGAATGACGAGTATGTCACATGCATTATTCCGAGGTGAGCGTAAAGCGATGTTCGGGACTAAGGACTGGTGGTTAATATGATTAATTTGCAGCTCCATAGACCTATAAGTCAAGTCATACCCTCGCCCTGGCTGCCTCTGGGCATGCCTATTCTCCTCCAAGGCTCTAGCATTGCCATCCTATTGACTCCTTCCCCTCTTAAAAAGGAGGGAACATAAAACATGTCTACAGAAGAAATTGGACACACTGTTGAAAAGGCAGTTCTGATTGAAAGACCAGGCCAAAACATTCTGTCCCATACCTAAAATAAAAACTGACAATATAAATCACCATTGCATTCCCAAAAAAACAGCAAAAGTAAATAAAAAATATTTTTCATTTCTGAAGAACTACATGAACAAATAAGTTCAGCTTTTGTCCCAAGGCAAAACTTGTAAATATCAATAGATATAAATGTGCATCCACCTTCTTTAATCTCTTCTTCATCCGAGGATATTTCATCTCCATCATGATTGTCTTCTTCTGACATTTCCAAGTGTTCTTTGCAGGACTAAAGAAGAAAAAGTGATCAGTCAAAAGGCTTGTGGAAAATATCTTCACCTCATAGCACTTTACAACTGTGTCTACAGGGTGTCTCTATAATTATTCACACGAGAAGGACCAGGAATCTGATGGAGGTGTTCTTACAAAAGCCACGCTAGACAGCTGAAATTCAACTACAACTAAAAGTACCTGACGTTCTTCTCTTTTACCTGTGTGATAGGCCCTTCCGAGATTCTGACTTCTTCACTTGTCTCCACTACACTCTTTGCCTCATCAGGTGAGTCTAGATCAACATCATCAATGTCAGTCTGAAGTAACAACTCATCAGCGCAGTTCCTTCTGGAATCACAGTTCTCAACAGCAGTGACATCATCAGTGGTGGGTTGTCCCCTGAGGTCACCAGACGACATTTCTGTTCTGCTGAAAGCGGCATTTCCACTTTCTGGGTGAATATGTGAATTTAGTCTAGATTCAACATTGAGCTGATTCCCTGCACTCAGGCATCTATTGTGAGCGTTATCAGAACCATCTCCTACATCAAACTCTTTGACTGTAGTCCTACCAAGACTGTCATGCAGTTTCTGGGGTGTGTGATCACAATCCCCACTTGAACCATCATCTACTTCGACAGCAGCTGCCTCCTCTAATCCCGTGGCTTTGGCATATGCAGAGGTATATGGGCTATTCAGAACATCCCCTTTCACTGCTGATGTGCAACTGTCAGCTTTATCAACCAAATGACCGTCATCAATTTGATCATTCCCCAATTCTGTTATTTGTTTTTTTGATAACCGACCATGTGAATCTACGTCAAGGTTATGTCGAATCTGTTTTTTAGTTTCATCCTCTTTATCAGGTACTGGTGACAGCGAAGGGGATGGGTCATCCGATACTCTGCCGATACTGATTAACGAGGCTTCTTCACAACAGTCCAGCAAATGCTGCTGCTCCCCAGGATTATTTGGAGAACATCCCAATAAAGAGTCTTGTGAGGATCTGTGTGTCCATTTGTGTGATCCAGCATCATCTTTGACATCGGGGGAGCCATTATTTTCCACACCTCGCTCCTTCGTCCGATCAGCAGGTTCTGCATCAGGGCCAAATCCAACTTTTTGACCGTCTCCGTCATCACTGCTGTCCGTCCACACTGTATCACCCCTGATTTGGTTTTTGCTCCTTGGACTACCATTATCCATTTCAGTTACTTTGTTTATGTCATCTTCTTCAACCTCAGAAGATGCGGGAGATCTGGAAAGTTTTCCGATTAAATTCCTGTGTGAAACTTGGCTTTGCTCTGTGGACCATGGATTTTCCTTTCCGAGGCTTTCCTCTTCATCGGACAACTTAGATTCTACTCTGACCGCTGAAAAAACATAATCATGCTCCACATCAAATGTCACTGGTATGGCATAACTCGCCCCAGCTATTTGCTGCGTTCTGGTTTTCAGATCATCTACAGAATTTTCATCCCCACTAACACCAGATCTACTTTCTCCGTTGTCATAAACGTGAATGTCGGGTATTTTTTCACCAGTAACACAAGCTTTTTCAACATCTTCAAAAGAAGCAGCACGGGCCTGAATAGAGACCACACCTTTATCATCGTCCTCAGATTCACTCAATTCTTCATCTTCTTCATCATTCTCTTCCTCCTCTTCCTCGTCATTTTCATCGTCCTCCTCTTCGTCTTCATCGCCATCGTCTTCATCTTCGTCATCTTCATCCTGCTCCTCTCTTTCTTCATCTTCATCATCAGAGTCCTCACCTTCTGGGCTTTCTTCTTGAGATTCTGATCTGTCTTTACTATGCAGGGGCTTTTCTGTTGTACTTGTTGCTTTTTATTTTATTTTGGAAAGACAAAAAGATACGTGTCAGAGAAATGTGAATTTATTTACCTTTTTGCAGTTTGAAGGGGAGATAGGGGTCAACTGCGGCACTTTAGATGGGAGGAAGGATGGGGAGGGATCTACTGGGTGCTCCTTAGGGAGAAATATGGTGTTCTGGACATTATTTTCATGGTATGGGTCAGTTTTTGTATCCTTTACAGTTCTGTCGGGCAGTGCAGGAACTAGAGGCAGGCAAGGAAAAGTGTTAACTACAAAAACAACGGATTATGATGGGGCTCTAAACAGGTGAATGAAGGTAAAATATTTTCGATACCTTCTTTCATTTTGGATGCCAACATTTTCATCAAGTTTGCCTTTTGTGGTTTCTGAGAGACACAAAATAAAATGCAAGGTCAAAGGTCAAACTAGGGTGACAGTATGATTAACAACAGCAGCACAAACCGCTTCAGTTAAAAGGGAATCGTCTTCTGACGAAGGCCAGTCGTCACAAACACTTTCCATATCTCTGCAAAGAGAAGAAAATCATTTAACCTGCTATTTCCTATCTTTTTAAAACAGGCACACTGTCAAAGAAAATGACATAACTAAAGAAAGATATAAACACTTACCGACTTTGAGACTCAGACTGAGAATTGTCTTCACTATCTGAAACAAAGTAGAAAAACTTGCTCCAATTATCTAATTATGTAAATGTTAGTGAACAGAAAAGGTCCACATGTCCTATATGTCTCTGCATTACGAGGACGTTATCTAGCATGGATTCATTGCCTCCTGCTGAGGAAGCTGTCTGTGCCCAGACACACAGACCTTCTGCAACCTTCTTTCATGCTGTCTCTGCGGGTTGTTGCAAAGACTGTCAACACCAGCTGGGTAACTACAGCTGATAATCCACTGAACTGTCCTGTCCTGGAACTGTTAAACAGGCCAACTTAAATCTAAATACAGATCCAAGTTTGATTCATTTTTAAAATGCTGCTCAAGCACAAGTGTCAAAAACAAAATGTTGTTTTTGTATTGCAAATAATTTGATTTTTTTCCCCTTAGTTGCATATGAACTAACTTGACACATGAATGAAGAAAATGACCACTACTGATATCTTATAGTATTTAACTGCATATACTACCTCCCCGAGCTTCATTTTCTCCGGGCTCTATGTCCAGGTAAGAAAATGTGAGAGGAATAAACAATCAAAATCACAATTTTAAACACTATCATATCAAAAACATGGCATACATACCATATTTACTAGTGGCTGGTCCCCCCAAACAGACAGCTGCTCCAGCATTTTGGGAAGGGCTACCTAATGGCGAGGGTTTCTTCTCTTTGCTCAGACCTGGAAGTGATGGTGACTGTCCATTGTTCTTCTTGATACTGTGCTCATTGATCAAGAGGGAACACCTACAAAAAAGCCACTCTCATTATTCAACACAGAAAATGACAGACAGTCATACAGAAAGAAAAAAGAAAAGCATAGAAGAAACAGTTCTGGATGGTTAAAAGAACAAATCAAAGAACAAATATCTGGGTTTGATTTTTAGAATTAATTCGTTAGGAACTGTGGTCATCTACATTTTACAAAGCCATAAATTACAGCTCCAGGAACACAATATTAAAACAAACGCAGCACAACTTACGGGTGATACCCATTCATCACTGCATAGTCATCAGCTGACCATCCTTTTGTATCTTTTAGAGTGACTTCTGCATTAAATTGCAGCAGCAGTCGCAGCATACCAACTAGTCCATTGCCAGCAGCTATCATTAAAGGAGATCTAAGGGTAAAAAAACAACCAAAGAAAAAACTTACTAAGAGTGACAAACACAGAAATTGATGACAAATATGTCATTGTTCTGATCTGACCTCTGATCTTTGTCCACAATGTTCACGTCAGCACCCTCCCTGAGGAGAAACTCAGCCATCTCAATGTGATCCTCGCGGACAGCCAAGGTCAACGGTGTGAATCCATCCTAAAAGTTGAATTGCAATTTGTCCTGAGATAGACAGAATAGCACAATGCTACTTGTCTGGCTGAGTAAGGAAAGTCACCTTATTTTGTGCATCAATGTCAGCATCATGCTCAAGCAGCAAGACAGCAGTTGAAATGGAAGGGATGTTTGCTGCTAAATGGAGGGCTGTGTTGTCATCGACGTCCACTAGATTGGGGTCAGCATGATTTTCCAGCAGTATCCTTACACAGCGCTCATGCTGACACTGCACTGCCTGACATTGGACAGAAATACGGTGAGTGCTACTGAAACAACTACTGAGAAGCTTCAACAAATCACTGAGCAGAATTATTCTGTAATAGACTGACTCCATCCCTACAGTATATCTAGGATTACCTTCATTAAAGCGGATCTGTTTTGATTGTCACACAGGTTAAGCCTTGCTTTTCTCTCAAGGAGAAAATGCACCACCTCAACGTGTCCGCTGGCACAGGCAATATGAAGTGCAGTTCTGAAAGATTAAGAATTATTTGTTACAATATATCCATGCATTTAGGCAATATGACTACATTTTGAGGTGTTTGAGAGACATTAATAGTGTATTGGCTATGGGTGTTTCCTCACAAAACATCAGAAAGGGGTTACTAAACCATGCAAGGATTTATCTTCACTCACCTGTTCTCTTTGTCCAGTTGATTGATATCATGTTTTTCAGCAAGTTCCTTCAACTTTCCCACATCACCACCCGCAGCAGCTTTGTGAACTTTTCCAAGATCCTTGTCTTTTAGCTCGTATCCTCCAGAAAGGACACTGCCGCTGTCAGGGGTCCCAGAGAGCCGCTTTTTTTCTTTGTGAGGCTGAAAAACTTCTTCATCGTGCACGATGGTGAAGCTTTGCGTTACTAATGTCACTATGCGTCAATCATCTGTTTCAGCGCGACTAGCGACGGCTGCTCCTTTCCTGCAAAATAAGTGGTGCAAAGCGGATTATAACACTATAAACTGCGGTGTAGGTAGACACCAAAAACTTCCATTAATGCTATTCGCCATGACAACCTTATACCTTCTAAGTAAAATCTACTAGGCTGGGCTGGACTAGATTAAAATTAAAGGTAACTACAATACTAATCTGGGATCGACAAAGATTTTGATAAATAAGGTTCAACACTGTGATGAATACCCTAAAGTCCCAATACTCCCGAGCCCTAGCTAGCGTAGTCATAGCTTCTGTTACCATGGTAACTACCGGGACAGCTGGCATGCTAAGTTAGCATCTGGTGCTGGATTTCATACGGCCCTAGCAAGCTTGTTAAAACTATGCTAAGAATGACGATTACCTGTTGCCCTGGCATTATCTTACAGCTGCCTCTGCACTGCAGTCAAAGTCTCCACTTAAGAGAAGCAAACAACCAGGTTTAAAATGTATTCTCACGCAGCAGAGACAACTATTTAGACCGTCGCTGCCATAAAACGTGGATATCCGTCATTTAAGGAGCTACGCCTTACTGGGATTATCACAATTTGGATTAGGAAACGCTAAAAATGAAAAGGAAACAAGGATGAACCAAAACCAGGTTACTAAGAGTAAGAAATGGCCAAATGCAGAGGATGCGCAAAAAATCTATATACTCACTTGTATCATAGTGCGCATTGATTGTATTAATTTAAACGTCAACGGAATCACATTATCAATGACTGAGACGTCGCCTCTTCTTCTTATATTGATTAATGGCGGATGGAAAACCTCGGCCTACCGCCACCTTCTGAAGTGGAGAGTGAAGCGTCTTCTTCTTGTTCTCGGCTGTTGACCTCGAAGATTTTGGGCTACTGCCACCTTCAGGTCCTCTTCCTCAACTATTTATCCTCAAAACCCTTTTACTACTCCAGTAGTGATCGGAAATTTACGAACTTCTTTCTTCCCACTTGAACTGTGCACATATCTGTACTCATCCGCATCCATCACCCCCAGTTTCTTCAATCTTTCTTCACTTTGGTCTGTACATTGCCTGCATAAAAGAACGTATTCTATTGATTCCCATCCTGACAAAACTCGCATATTCCAGTTGTATGTTACCCCACATTGTGCTATGGAATGTTTAAGTTACTGTGACGGATTTTTAATCTTGTTATTAAAACTTAGTGTCCTTTTGCTTTGTTTTGATAAGGACTGTGCCAAATATGGTTTTGGAACATTACTGCCACCTACTGTCCTGGAGTTGGTACATTCCACGTTGGACTGCACAACTCAATTATTTCATATAAGTGTTATACACAGTAAAACCTCTCATACACACTCTGCGTCTTCTTCTACATTTATTCTCCCCGTTTCCCCAATTGGTCTCATTATTGTATAGTTTTGTCCTTTATGAAATTTGAGATAATGTTGAGACGTTGAATCAATTATGTTTTGGGAGGGTTGATAGTTGTTTTGATGATCGGGGCTCTGATACGCAGCGCTCAGGGACCTGTGGCAAGACCCGAGAAGCTTCTGTAAGTGATTTTGGTATTCTATTCTAAATTATAATCACGTGTTTTATGCTATCATACATTTCATATTTGGACATTTAAAAAAAAAAAAGTTACAATGCAACAATGAGCTGGGACTATTCAACCGTGTGAACACAGAAAACAAAATTGGTGTTTGGTTTTATTTTACTGTCTAGTTATCTAGAAAATACATTTAACTCAAAAACCCTAGAATATTTGCATATGACTCTTATCCCGTAAGTTTCCTGTTAACATATGTTTATATAGGTTTCTAATATATGCAACGAGCAAACATCTCTTTGCCACCAGATGGCACTGTTGACTGCAGGATAATTGGATTTATTTCAAGATCAAATTTCTTCAAATAATTCTGAAAGCATTTATTTAAGTGAAGCTTTATTCACTCCGGCTGCACTGTGCAACAGACTAGTCTGTGATCAGCCAGCTGGGTTTGGTTATATAACAAAGAACCTGAAATGGCACAATAAAAAAATACATCTTGGGGAGGAGAGGTCAAGATCTTACGCCATTCTTCTTTTCCTGGCAGTTTTTTTATCTGCTGCTTTGTAACATAGTGCTTACTTTTCTGCCCCAGTTCATATGCAAGTTATAGATACATTGTATTTCTCAAAGAGCCTTATTCACATATAAAAAAACAAACAAACCCAAAAAAAACTCATATTACAAAATGAACCATAACAAACAAACAATCTATCACAGTTCACTTTTAATTGTTCAAAACGTCTCACCTTGCTGCACAAAGAGTTCAGGAAAATGGACTTAATGAGACTTAAAAAAAAAAAAAAAAGCACCTGATTCATATTATTATCACCACATGTAGCAAAAATAATCATTTTTAGCATGCACATCTAAAGCTTAACCAGGTCCTCCTTAAGACCTTAACACGCAGAACTAAACCTGAAGGTTCAGGACTTTCTAAAGACACAATTGTTGCGACGCCATTAAAGCAGTGACACATGTAACGATGACAAGGGCTACTTGTGCAGGTCATGTGCGGTTGGTTCTTCATGCTTGCTTTCAGAGGCCAGATAAAACAATCTATGCAAGTTTTAGCTGTATAATATTGCTATGTTTGTACAAAAACAAACCACAAGGGTTTTCGTTTGGTTGGCATCACGGCAACGGACACGTGCTTCCTGTCAAAACACTGCTGCACTGATGGAAATACTCAGGCGTTTCTTCACGTGAAGCCAGTCAAAACCAGGTTGATTGACAGGTCACAAATGGTGTCTGTTACAGAGGCTGTGAAAAGGTTTTCTGTGGCAGGTTGGTACAAACTCTGGTGCCAGAGGAACATCAAAATTTAGTTCAACATTTGAGCTCAATGGAAACAATGTAAACTCTGAGCATCTTAACCAGAGCCTTAAGTGAAACCTTTTTTTTTTTACCTACCTGTAAATGGTAGATTATTTATCTGTCAAATGTGAAATACAATCCTTTATGTCTTCGCTTTTATGCATGTTGTACATCACTGTATTTGTTAATCTTTATGAGATCTTTCCTTTTATTCCTGCACATGAACATGCATTAAAATGATTATTTTTCTGGGGCCATAGAGTGGCCAAGTAACAATCTCTTTTTAATTAAAATTGTTGCTTTGCAACCCATAGCTGTTCTATATTAACAAAAAAATTCTTAATATACACATGAGTGACGCAGTGTCATTAAATATACATGTTGGAATGCAGTGTTCTGGTCATTAGTAACATCCATTGCAGGGGTGAGTGGCAACATTACATTAACCTTAAGTTATCTGAGGCAATAAAACAGGAAATCAATGGCCATCGCCTCCTCTTTGTAATCAGAGAGCTGATCATTTTAGAAAACGTCTGTGTGATGAATTGTAAACAGCAACTTTAGAGTACCCTCATTTTTAGCCACAAATGTTTCAGGAAGGGACTGCTGAAATATCCTCTTCCACATATTGTCCCTATTGGTCTCCTTTTGACCCCGAGAATGCATGGAAGGATGTATGCGTGCTTGTCTTATCAATGTGTGGCACAGCTACATCTGAAGGACACTTTGTCCACAGAAAAAGCAGGCATGAGTAAGGGAAAATGTTCAGCTATGTTTATGTCAAGGTGGGAAAGTTTACTAGGAGTTATTCATTGAGGCTTGTCTAAATCAGGATTCTACAGATTCCCAAGAAGAAGCAAAACAGCCAAAGAAATAACTTTTTTCCAGAATTAAAATGAGTATGGCAGGCTGACTTCCTGAAAACACAACAAAACACTAAACTTTACTCAACAGTTCAGCAGTATCAACTGTTGAACCATCCGTGGATCCATTAAGCGAAGCCACAAACGTGTTTATGTTTTCCCTTCCGTAAAGGACATTGGGGACCCACCATGCTGCTGTAAATGCACAGGAAATCCCTCCAAAATCTGGGGACTTCACAAAATGAGAGACAGTGGGTGAAACATCTGGAAGGGATTTGCCTGTTTCTCATCATTAAGTTGGTTTCGAACTTTGGAAAACGCTGAACCACCACTGAAGTCACCTCAGCTGGGACTCAAAAAGGAAAGAGCGAGTTGGTGCACACACAGTTACTCGGTACAATAGTCAGACCTGATGTGGAGTGATTTATCGGCATCCACGAGACCACAGTGTGAGGGCGGAGGAGTAGCGGGGTCTCCCAGCGATTTTAGAAAAAAAAACGCTCAAAACAAAACACTGTTTTCAGACTAAAGTCTAAAAAACAACTTAACAGCGCTTGTAAATCATACAAAAAGGATCCAGAATAAATTGTGAAATTGTGAAATAAGCCCTTTTGCAACAGATGAATTACTTCACAGTTCTTGGGAGTTGTTTGATTTTTTTTTTTTTTTACCAGAAATACTTTCTTGGTGTGTTCATATGTCTGGAAGAAGTCTAAATTGATCTTGCTGGAACATTGCGTTGGATGACTGCCACACAGAGGTGGATTCTGCCCGAGACAATGGTCAGCAATTTGTACTGTAAATATGACACATCCTGCTTTTGCCATCACAATACAAGGTATCACTGTGTGATTGGCTTACATCGCCTCACTGCTGGTGCGACAACAACCACAGTGACATTCTTGTAATCAGTGTAGGCTCCTACATCGTGCGCCACAATGCTCTTTTAAGTTTCCCCAAGAGCGGGATGTCATTTTGCAAACGGCCTTCTTGGTTTTCAAAGCAATATCCGGGATGATGAATGGAAGCAAACAATGCTGGCAGCTAAAACTTTCCAGCTTTCTAACAGAAAAAAAAAGCAGCCAGATGTTTCCATATGTTAAGCAGTGTGTTGGAGAAGTAATTTGTCCAGTCAGTTTTTTCCTCACATTCTCTCACTGGAGGTTAGCTTCCCTGTTTGACGGGTTAAGAACATACAAGATTATAATAGTAGCACCTTTGGTATTATAGAAATATTGGAAACCTCTCAAGAAAGCTGTTACTTTTGGATACCTTAATGTCAAGATTCTGTTGTGACTGCATCAGCATATATAATATTATGAATATATTACAGTGCATAGGACTCTCAGGAGACTGGTAATGTTGAATAATGAGCTATGCTTCAGTAACAAGGCTTCAAACACTTCACACGCAACTGCATGCTTGCTTGATGTACAGTATATTGATAGAATGTCCCCCCATTAAGTGTGACTTCATAGTATAACAACGCAAACAATGTAGCCAAGCATTAGATCTGATGTTTCCCCTGATGAAACCTACCAGCAATTGGTACCTTAATGCATTGTAATCTAAATTCCATTAACATCATATCAGTGACATTTTAATGAAGGTGTTTGTTGTGGGAAAAGCCACAACAGATGCTTTCTATTGTCCTGTCATTTCCTGTCACATGTTTTAGTGATGGGTTGGTGTAATTTGTAGGGTTATCCCAGTCTTTTCAACAACCCTGGAAAAAGAAATAGTTTTACACTGGCATATTGACAGGTCATCTGGTCATCTCAGTTTTCTTTTTCCAAATGTTACCTTGTCTTCAAATGCTTTTGTGAACTCCCACATTGCAACAAAGCTTTGTAAGATGTAACAAAAATGAAACCTCCCTCACCTTGTGAAATATTTCTGAAAGAAAAAAAGACAACAAAGACAAAATCTACAGAATCTGTCTGAAGATATACTGCTATCTTATCACATAATTTGCTTATCTGGGTTCATGTCATGGGTGCTGCAGTGTCAGCAAAGAAGCCCAGACCACATCCTTTCCCCAGACGCTTCCACCAGCCCCTCCATAAGGACGCTGAGGCTTTCCCAAGCCTGATGGTAAATGTAATCTCTCACGCATGCCCTCGGACTGTGATGGGGGTCTCCTTTCACCCAGACTTGACCAAAACACCCCCATAGCAGGATGTCCAGGAAGATATATCTAACTCAGCTTTTGCACAAGCTTTGGCCCGGCGACAGCAACGAGAAGGGAAAAATGTCTCTCTCTTTTTTTGTTTTTGAATCAACACAAACTGGCAGTTTAAACGATCTCAATCCAAGGATCTGTGGACATGGATGACCCTGCTGCAAAGATAAAATGCTTTCTGAAGCAACTGACAGAACGGCCGATTCACGGATGGTTAGAAAAACACTCCTAAGTCACTGGAGAGCTCCTGGAGTTCAGTTAACCTACATCCACACATAATTAAAGGGATACTGCATTTGTCTTCATCTGAGTGGTTAGGAATGGTCAAAAATGGACAAGAGGGTCAGAAGAGAGAATGCTGTCCCAGACATCCATGAGCATCTGGAAAAGATAAAGGCTTCAGCAGTTGAGAAAGCGGAGACTCTGTGTGAAAGCGTTGTTGATGAAGTTCTTCATTAGTCAGAGCTTTAGCAAAACAAAGGAAGTGAAAATCCACTAATTTTCACCCAAAGGTGACTCTAAGTCTAAGGTCATTAAAAAATCTTCTTTAGTTCGAAGAGACCTTAAAAGAGCCTTCAGCCTGCAGAATAAATGATTGCTTTTGGTGAATGTGGCCGCATTCTTCTCTGCATCGGGTCTGAAAGGTAGAGAGAATGCAACAAATTAACCTGGGGATGATCTGATTCATGATTGTCTGTAAATAGATTTGGAAGCTTCAGACAAATGATTCAGTAAAGCGGTCGATAGGCCTTTCACCTCTTAAAATGCAGGCAGAAGGATGACATCACTCTGATCTTTATGGACTCAACAATGGGCCATCACCATTTCACTCATCCTTTAAGGTTTCAATGTGATAGATGCAAATTTCAGATGTGTGTAATCCATTAATGACATTAAGAAATCTGGGATGGTTGGTGTAAATGTAAACTTTTCCTGCTCGGCCATTAACTAATGGTTTTGACAGAGCTGTTTACATAGTGTAAACACTGAAATACTGTATCAGCCAAAGGGGTTGATTGTGACCATGTGTGATGAAAAACGTACAATTTTGATAGACACTAAATTATATAAGGCCCAAAGGTTTCTGCACGCTTTATCTCACACTGTAAATTAGAGAGTTATATCATAATCTTGGCAGGATGTTTTCACCGCAGCTGTGAATGACAATGGGGCTTGTTATTTTGTGCCTGAAGGTCCTGCATTCCAAATACAGTAATGATCTTTGTCAACCCATGGGTTACCTTAGTTTTCTGAACCTTCTCAATGACATCCATGTGTTTTAGAGTTGTGCAACGCACGGACGAAGCCCAGGATTTGCACGAGTCGCACAAATTCATAAAAAATGTCTCATGGAGCTTCGCTATTCAGTGCAGAATCACAAAAGAGCCCAGTTGAAATCCCACTGTGACCATATTACAGAGATCCACTGCTCATTCCCTAATCCCTCAAAAGTAGTGACAGATATACTGCCTAGAGATTTATTGGGTGGTAGATGTTAAGAATGTTTCAGGTCACTTATCTATGAGGGTCATAAGGTACTTAGGTAAATTTCAACAAAGAGGATGACCCACATGCATTTCCTACCACGTGTGATCTGCCATCACTTTGTCTTTTTACCTTTCTCTGGCAAACAGTACTTATAAAACCACTTAATTTTGATTGACTGTGAAGAAAAGCCCTGAATGTAACCTTGGATGAGGACAAGGAGCCCAAATGTTTTCTTACTTTTAGTCCTGTTATCGTCCTTTTTTCTGACAGCACAGCTGCCGCCGCTTTGCCGCAGCTCGTCCTGAATGATTCTTGACCTCAACAGAAAAGAATTAGGGATTAAGGGTGGAAAGGATGATTTGCCAAGCTGGTGTCCATTTTATCATCTTGAGCATGTTTCCACTTAGTTCATTTTTGTGGCAGTCACATGCTTGAGCTGGATCACAGATGTGTAAGCTTTCATTCAGCATTTCCACTTTTCAGTGAATAAAATAAGGGAAAAGTGCCGCGAACCTCACTCCTTTGTCATAAATACAGTCACATATCTTTAGTTTCTGAAAAGTTTTCATATTTTTTCAATTCCAGGGGGCACAGATTGTGTGCCGTAAGATCAAAGGCTACATTTCAATGTGGTTCAGGCTCAGGTCATTATCTGCACATTGTTACTGCCCCCCCCCCCCCCCCCCCCCCCTTTCCGGTCTTTATCAAATGACTACTAAAGCCCAAAAATAATTCTTAAAAAGAGAGAATAGAATAAACAAATTAGTTTGGAACAAGCTAAAGTCCGCAGTATCCTCCAGGACTTCAGTTCTCCCTCTGCAAAATGCTCAAGATTGACATTTTCTACTCAAACAGCCAGAGATCCCCCACACTTGAAAATTATTACCTTTCTTGGTGCCCATCCTTGAGCAGACTCAGAAGACTCTTTGGAGGCCAGTGTTGCTCCTCTCCAATCCCCCACTGTCCTCTACTCGCGTTGGGCCAGTCCAGAGTCAGAATGATGAAGATGATGGAGATGAATGCAGTTTGTGTAGCCATGTGTTCACTTGTGTATGAGTAAATGTGTGTGCTCTTGTACATCCTAGTGGGTCATTTTTGGGAACTGAAGACTTTTATTTATTTTCCTCACTACTTTAAAGGGATGTGTAAAGGTTTAGGGTTGGTTTCTTGGGTTAAGGTTGGGGTTAGGCATTTCATTTTGATGGTTAGTGTAAGGGGCAGTGCATGGAAGTCATCGCAAAGCCTAAACAACAAGGGTGTTTGTGCGTTATTGTGCCTTTTGTGTATCAAATTACTCAATACTAATAAAGTTAGGACATTTTTGGGTAGTGAAGACATTTTGTGTGCTCCTTGCAACTTGAAAGGACTGTTTGAGGATTAATGGGGATTTAAGGTGTGTCTGTATTTCTGTTTCTCAATGATCATTTGCTGATATTTTTTCTCTACGGTATATTGTTCGTTCTACATACATATAATACTTTGATCTACAATGTTTCAAAAATGTTAAAATAAAGTCTCATCAAACTGCCATGACTGATGAAACTATAGAGGATTGAGAAGGTGATATATATATAAAATGTCGCTGCTGATCCAGATTACAGTATGACTCTTTTAGTTATTAGCCAGTAAATGTAAACCCACCATGGAGACAATATATGGTTTTCTAAAAATGACACTTGCACAGAGAGGAAATGAGGACTTTGTGGGAGCCCCTATCCATACAAATGCTCTTTCACCAGACTGCAGGGGAGATTATTTTAATTTACACCAGGGGATACAGGAGCCATTGAGCTCCCAGGTACATTCCACATGTGGCTTGGTTAGATTCTGCACGGTTCAACTGAGGGTGCAAGTTGGTCCTCACATCCCATTTTGCCTTAATGTTTAATGATTTCAGCTTCAGGCATGCCTTTGATAAGAGTACCTGTATGACATGATGAAATAATGAACAAGGAACTATATATTATTTGCATAATATTAGTTAGATGTCTCTTGAGGCAAGCTTTCTCATTGAGATTCAAGGTGAATTATTGGGGCTGCTATAGACCTTCCTGAAATGGATGTCACAGTTATTGGGTAATCAAGATTGGCATAGTGGCGCTGACAAGCTACTTAATAATAATAGCCGGAGGGGACATAAGAAGTCCAGAGCTAGTTTATGTTCAGGGTTAGTAGTTGTTTTTACTCTTCATTTAGTAATTGTGCTTCCCTAAAATCCAGATGTTAAAAAGCTTGAGAGGATTTTGCTGCCGTGACTAACTAAGGAAGTGGGTCTTAGTGAACATTTCATTGATATGTGTCTAACCTGAACGGCAAAAAGAAACAAAGTATGTCGCTAAATGCATCTCTACTGATTTACTTTCTCTCGTTATGGGTTACAGGCCCTGTTAATGCAGAAAAATACAACCAAGAAAATTCTGCCATGTTGAAATGAGGACTTTCTTAAATACTTTGGGCTTATAATAGAGAGGACAACATGCCTGCTTTCACCTTGAGCCAGCAAATCACTAAATCCACCGCTGGCATGTGGAGCACGTGCGAGAGACACACCAAAAGGTCTTGCTGCCATAACTCTTGTTCTTGAAGCATAGAGAACTCCAGACCCTGTCATTCACTGAAGAGATCGCTTATCCTTATTGACTGTGACCGACGTAAGGTACAGGACGTGGACACTGAGGTTGTGTGTTAATAATGTTTTTACAGTGTGTGTAATGTTTATGGCCTGACTGTATGCAACACCAGTAAATTTCAGAGCTTCATAATGGATTTTCTCTGATCTTTAAGAAGATTAAAGCTCAGACTAGATCCTAATTTGTGAATAAAGGTTTTGGTAAAGAAAATAAATGGTGCAAGAAACAAACTGATACAATGCACGGTCGTGTTGAAGATGATATTCAGCCACATCACCCTGTTAATCGGGCCCAGGAAACATTCAGATCAACACATCATCTTCCCTGCCAACAGATTGTTAAAAAAAAGGCCTTTCACATTTACAGGCTGTCACTTTTTCTGTGTGGATGTGATCAGTGACAACGTTCACAGTGACATTTCATTAGTCTTTCATGTAACCAATTACCTGCTGTTGGTTTCCAGGAAACAACCCCCGCTTTAAAGACATCACACGCTACGCATATTTTAGTAGCTGTGGTGTGTGTTTGTGCATTCCGCCTCGGCCTGTGGGTCGTACCTTATATAAGAATGTTTAAACATTTAAAACGTTTAGAATAACATGCCAATCGCAGTGAAAATAATTGCGGCAACAGCAACAGGTTTATAATTAGTCTTATGTTAATACATGAGGTGTAGTGTGTGTCTCTGTGAGGTCAGAGACACAAAAGAAGGGGTTCTAACATATCGAGAAGCCTTCCATCTCTATTGCTTGGATCTTTCTTTGATTTCCACCTGGTTTTGACATTTGCAGAGCAAACGTACAGTCTGCTTATAACCTTCATGAGATGCCATGCTATGATCCTGCACATCAAACACTGCTGGAGGAATAATGACTTTCAAATAACCTTTCTTTTTTGAGAAGAGACCAAAAAAAATCTGCATAACATATGCTGTGAGCATAATACAAGAAAAGAAAAGAAAAGTAAAAAGTAGTAAAAAAAAAAAAAAAACCTTTCAAGAGAAATGAGTCTTATATGCTCTTTTGTGCAATTGTTGTTTTCTGTGTAAACCTGTCATAGCCAAAAATAGAAAGGTTAAGATAGCGCACGAGCTGTGGACGGCTGAGAGGAGAAGGTTATGAGGCCCATTCAGCACGAGGAGGACGATGAAGCCAGAGAGGGGATTGCGAGCATGAATCATAATGAATAATGAACATAAATCTCAGACTTTAGCTCTTAGTCACTGTTGAGAAATGATTCAGAATCAATAGAAAGCTGCAAAACAGATGCACAGCTTGGTTTGGGGATAGTCAGAGTAGCTGATCACATGTGATCAGTGACAGTTTAATGCCAAATTTGACTTAGCATTTTAATCAGTGGAGTACTTGCAAATTGTCTGATTACAACTGTTAGTGGTTTATACAATTGGAAAATGGAATTATTGCCAACTCACACAAAGCCAGTTTTTGTAATAATGCTTCTAATCCTCTCATAATCAAAAATTGAGGCAAGAACAGTTTGGAGTAAACAAAACGAGATCTCATATACAGCAGTCTTTTTTATTTTTATTTTTAAAGTATTATTTACTATTTTCTTCACAAGGTCACATGTAAGGTAAGGGGTTTTGTAAAGTTGTTTACTTGAGATGAGTGACCTTTTGAGGGCCATTAAACTTTACAACAGTAAGGAAACGTCTGTCCTATATTGTTTTCTGACTGTAGACCAGAGTCTTTTAACACTTTCCTGCATTTGTGTGAAACCCTAATAATAACAACACTGGCTGGAGTTATGGCAAAACATTTTTGAAAAATTCAAACCTCATTTTTCAAACCCTGCCACAACGGTGACTTTGCAAACATTACTTTTATTGTTAATTTTTCGATATTTTGTTGGATCGTCGATGAAAGCTCAAGATATCAAGTGGAGGAAAGCCAGCTGTGGATACGGTATCCAGAGAGCAGGACTCATTTCCTGTCAGGGAAAGATGGTGGAAGTTGTTTAATCACCAAAAAAGGATATGGGACTCTTAGCATTAGTCTCACACAAGGCTTTATAAAACTCTTTTAATAGCAGTCCAACAATGGCGTGTCTTCTAATCTGCATCCTGGAAAACAGGGGCTAAGAAACAACAAAAGTGGCACTTGTTATGTTCATAGCACACCGACGTGTGTCTGAATGTTAATTAATGTGTGTTTAATTTTTATTTAATGTTCAAAGTACTTTCATTTAAAATATTTCTGTCTTTTTGCCATTTTACACACTTTCAGAGACAGATGGATCAAATTTGACAAGTGTTATTTATTTTTACTTTATGGTTTTCAATTTGATTGCATATTTGAATAAATTATATGTCTTTCATGCAAATATAAAATATTCCAATCATTCATTACTAAACCAGCACTCATATAAAGGAAAAGGTCATATGTAGTTTGTATAATACTGCATATGTTACTACGTATAAACCTCTTATATGAGTGCTGGACCGCAGACAGTAATATTTGAGACACTAAAAGAACAAAGAACAGCCATTAACCCAAATCGACCCAGCTCTCAGTTTACACGCTAAACCAGTGTAATAAAGTTTTTATTTGTTTTTGGTTTTAGTGTTCCGACCAATTTTAAGTAACTCCATCTGGAAGGACAGCTGAGGGAAAATAAAAGAAATATGAGGCATTTGCTTTTGATTTAATTCATTTTAGACACAGAAATGCTCTGGCTCGAAATAATGACTATGTTTAGATCGCAACAAAGTCTATGCTGATCATTTTGATTTCATAATCATTTAAATAATCTGCTTTGTAACTGTTGAGGCTGGACTGAGATCTTGTTTAGGTTCTTTGGGGAACCTCAGTCTCTCCTGGAGTATTTGTTTTGTCTACACACTGACTGACAGCCGTATCCAGACTGTGTTCCTGTGGCTGGCCTGAAAGGCTGGTGCTAATGGTTGGTACGTCTAATAAGATACATGGCTGGTGATTAACTAGGAATCTGAAATATGTGCCATGGAGCTAAACTGGTGCTCCTTCCTGAGTTATTTCCTGCACAGATGCCGACGCTGATGGAAGTGAAGATTACCTGATTCTTAAAGTCGCCTTTTGAAACACTAGAATCACCATCTCATCTTTCATAATCGTCTCTGCCATTATCGACTTGAATCCACTCCCATGTACGTCGATGAGATAGAACCACGAAGCTCAAAATGGTGGAACGCTTAGAGCCAAAGGATCAAATGCTTCTTCTTAAAATGACAGAGGTATTTACAATCATCCTGCTTTTGTTTTACTCTTTTCAAACCATTTATGAATCACAGAATAATGCAAATAGCAAATAATTTGCTAAACTGTAATTATTTATAAGTTGATTTTCATTAGTTTATATAAAAATTAGGGGAAAAAATGAATAATGACACAATTAAATGATATTTACATTAGATGTTATATTGCACTATTGAAAACATTCCAGAGGTCAGATCATGGTTTTTAAAAATGACTTTGTCACCATGAAATAATATAACTCCTTTCTACCAAAATGTGTTTTAGCCATGATAACTCTTGTTAGAAGATACTGTTCTTGTTTTTCTGAACTAGGGTTCAGGGAAATAACAACAACAAGCAGGTGATCCGGTTTAAATATGAAAATCTGACAATTAATACGTTTGTAAATTACAATTTGCTTTGCCGCAAAAAAAACTATTTTGGCCATTTCTACCTGATATATTTTCCATTTAGGTGGAATCTGTGACCTGGAGAATTTGGCATGTTGTAGCATAAGGGCTTACATTGGCATTGGAAAGTCAGCTGCCTCCAACAGTAACACAGGGTCCAGTGGCACAATAATAAAATTTAAACCTAATATCTAATATCTTTGCTGTGCTTGGGGAAAAACAGGAGACAAAGCCAGACTTGTATTCAGTGCAACACTCTGTATATTTCATAATGTGTTTATAGGACATTTAGGCTTTTTTTTTTGTTTTGTTTTAATTTTGCATAAGGCACAATGAACAAACAATTCACATTCAAATTATTTACATATATTACTCCCATAATTAAATGTCTTTTATGTACAAATATACGCCAGATAGTGTCTTGATATTATATAGCATGAACAACACAATATTTCACAGTGAGTATGCAGATAAATGTTTTTGTGTCTGGAGCCCCCCCCCCCCCCCACCACACCACCACCAATACACACATTTACCCCCAGTAGAAAGGGGAAAGGAAAGAATTAGGAAGTGTGTTGTCGTATAGAGCGTGGAATGTGTGAGCCCTCCCCACCATTTTCCTCACGGGAGGGGGGTCGTCTCTGTTCATCAAATCACTGATGCCTGCTGACATTCACATCTTCGAATGTGTGAGTGTTAAACCCAAAGCGCTACAGGGGTTTTTTCTTGTTTTGTTTTTTTTGACACCCCACACACTGACATATTCTTTGAAGGAAATCAATCACGATCAATAGCGGAGCGTTGAAGATGGTTGCACACCCAAAGGATGCTTAGTGGCACCACAGGGCAGCATTATACGAGCACAAGCGCCATTAACAAGAGATAAAAGTTCAAATGTGTCGAGGCAAATGGCTGTCAAACAGAGTCTTTGCTTTTCTCTTATACAAATGATGACAGTTTTTAAACCCTTCTGTATTTCCAGTATTTTTCAGTAAAACTCTTATAATTGCTACTAAAATGTGTACCTTGATAACATTCCAAGTGTTCTGTTAGGTTTTTTTCCCTTCAAATTGCACTCTTGCTCTGGTTTCCACTTTACTCAACCTCATTGGAGGACTTTGGAGAATTGTCCAGTTCTCTCCAATTGCCAGAGCTGGCTGTCGGACTCCGATTGGTCATTTTGGACAGCAGCGTGGTTCTGCGGAGGCTGCTGTCAGAATCCTCCTTTTTGAAGTCAGTGTTCATTTTCACACAGCAGGGCAGGCAGTGCACGAAATCCTGCAGGAGGTGACCGCTGAAGATCATGTATATCCAAGGGTTGCAGCAGCTGTTGAGACTGGCAAGCAGCGCAGAGAGAGTCACCGCTGTGTTCTCCGAATCTACAGAACCCAGAGGATATAGAAAATTTAGAAAACATCTGGTGCTGACATGGCAATTTAAGCCAGATCTTGTAATAATACAATGAGATATAAATACAAACGCACCTGCAGGCACACAGCAAATTATACTGACCAAGCTACTCTTATTACATTAACATTTATTTGAAACCTCCTTCTATCCCACAAATGTTTGCCATTATAATCCTTGTCTCCCATACTTGTGCGTAAAAGCTGCGCGCACAAGGATCCTTTACGCACGTAGTTGGCACGACTGCGTTTTGTCTTTTTGAGTACTCACCAGCCCACTGGAAATTTTCATCCCACACAGACCACATCTGTACGGTGAAAAAAGGCGCCCAGCAAACGATGTACGCCAGAACTATCACAAAAGTCATTTTAACAGTCCTCAGCTTGGCTCTTGATATAGTTGTGATGCTGCTGACGGAATTCTTTCCTATGAGTCCGTTTTTGGTAGCGGCGCCGGTCGTTCCTTTCCGTTTCTTGAATTTGATGTTTTTCCATATGCTGTGACAAATGAACCCGTAACACATCATGAGCATAGTCACAGGCACCAGGAAGATGCCCACGGTGATCCAGGTGATATACGCCTTGGCCCCCCACGGTTCGATGAAGTGCGCCCAGCAGTCGTAAACCTCCGAGCCCTTCTCGATCTCGCTCAGGGAGAAGATGAAATATTGCGGGGTGCTGAGCGCCAGGCTGCACATCCAGGTGGAGATGATCATGATATAGGAGCGCTGGCTGGACTGCTGGAGAGTTTTCAGCGGGTGACAGATGGCGATGTAACGGTCGAGGGTCATCATTACCATCATGTAGGTGGACG
The DNA here is from genome assembly GCF_003711565.1 of Takifugu flavidus. Lineage (NCBI taxonomy): Eukaryota > Metazoa > Chordata > Actinopteri > Tetraodontiformes > Tetraodontidae > Takifugu > Takifugu flavidus. Next base: position 5,893,478 of record NC_079532.1, read on the forward strand.
CGAACATTCCCATCACTTGGAGGTGTTTAACTATTCTGCAGAGAAAGTCCGAACCGTAGAAACGGAACGTGATCTCCCAGCAGAGCTGCGGGAGCACCTGGAAGAAGGCGACCACCAGGTCAGCCAGGCTGAGGTGCTTGATGAAAAGGTGCATCCGTGATATCTTCTTCTTGGTGTTGTGCATGGCCAGCAAGACGCTCACGTTCCCAATCACAGCGACCACGAAGGTGATGCTCAGGACCATTATCTCGATTTGGGCAACCTCCTCGTTTCGCGCAAACGGATCCGATCCGTTGGAATTGAGGAGTTCGGTGCTGTTTCCCGACGTCCCCATGTTCAATTCAATGGGCCTGGAAACCCGAGAGCCGTTCACTCCGTTCAGGAGCAGAGCATAATCGGGAGTGTGCATGGCACTGCCCCTCTGTGCGCCCTCGCTGATATGTGCCAGAGGGGCTTCTCCGATCCCTATATGGAGCCGATGTTCACACTGAGCGCCACGCTTCTTTCTGACTGGTGCCTGCTGACGGGGCTTTTAAACTCGAATCAAGTTACAGACATGCTATATGGAAGGGCCATACACTGTAAAAAATTAAACAAAAAAATGTTTTCAGTGATTTGTCAGAAGTCACGCACAGACATTTTCTCTTTACGCGCACGCCAGGAAACGATTTCTTTTCTTGGTGATGTCCTACGGTTCTGTCTTGCTTTGATATGATGTATATATTGTTTTTATATTTTCTTGGCCTCTAACATTTTTTGCAGCACCATTCTCTGTTATCAACATCCCTTCCACATCCCAGCCTGAATGTGTTGACCAACACACTGGAATGTTGCTTGTAGCCCTCTAAGTAAATGCTTCTTGGCAGTAATGGACTGTTTACATTATTTTCTGAAGGTTGTTTTAACAGTCACCAGACTTCATGTACTCTGTGTCACATTTCCCATTTGATAAGTCACAATTCAGCTCCAAAAAACATGTGATTAATGATATAATAGCAGGAGCAACGAGGTTTTTGGAAGAATTTCCAGTTGACAAACAAAAGAAAGGACATATCCACAGTTCATTATACTTTTTTCCCTTTGGGCTTATTTCAAAACTCCCACATTTCTATTACTAATTATTCTCACTGGCAAGGTACCAGGTGACACAAAGAGCATGAAGGTTTAACAAAAAGCAATGCTGTCTCGGTGTACAATAAGTGCAAAAATTACTGGAGCCTAAGGTTAAGAAAGCAGCAATGTAGGAAAAACTGAGTAAGCTGACAGCTCTGAGTCTTGCTTCCCCTGGGTAATAAAAGCTATAATTATCTCCCCTAAACCATTGTTAGCAAAACCGATGTCTTTTAAAAAGCTGACATGAAAACTACCTGCAATAATGATTGATTAAGATTATTTTTATAGTGGCGTTTTGGCCCACTGAGGGTTTCTTTTGTCACATTTCCTTCGACAACAAGTCGTTCTAAAACCTCTTACAAGAAAGACTGTTTAAGATTTGTGTGTGCTTATATAGATTATTACTATGTTTTAGTAATTCTTCATAACTCTTTTGCAGAGGGTCACATAAATGACTTGAGGTCAGTGCTGAGACCACCAGTGATTTCCTAAATCTCAGGAGGTTAATCTTTAGGTGACGACAAGTTTATTACACTTTCCATTACAAAAGCACATGATTGAACTGGCTGTGAGGATCTGGCAGCTATTACACTCATTTGATCCATGTGCTGATAAAGAGGATAGTTATCTTTATTGCTTTCACATTGAACTCTCCGTCCAGATCTTCTTCTTCTTCTTTTTTTTTGTCTCTCATTTCCGATGGCCATCTGAGCAGACTGAGCAGAAACCGGAGCTCAATTTTTAAAATTTCCTGCTCTTGCAGGTTTCTAATGCCGTGGGCTTCAGTTGACCAGCGACAATCCGTGAAACTGTGTTACTTGGCTGATTTATACACCTTTAACTCAGAAGCAGTCCTATCTTGTCCTGGGGGGTTTTGTCAGGGGCAGCAGAATAGGTATCTCCGCATGCTAGAACGAACAACGTTAAGCCTAATCACTTCGTATGTCTCCTTGAAGATGCTGTCCTGACAGGTTTTCCCCATGCTGTCATCACAGCTTCAGGCTAGGATTGTCTGCTTAGCATCAGAACATGGAGTCTACTTGGATGGTGCGGATGTTGGATGTGGCCCCCAGGAATCACGGGAACACATGCTGTTCTACTAAATCTGTGAGGGTTCTCAAATGGAGCCGATTACGCGTCATCAACCCTTCTAATTATAAAGATTTCACAGGTGATTTTTGTTTTCTTTCTGGCTAGGGATGATTTATAGGCTATAAAAGTCATTATCACGACGTTATTTCAGTTAACGCCTTTGAAGACATTTAGCTCTGACGTTTATTTTAAGACCAACATTTATTCCAGCCATATAATGCAATTTTCTGCTCACCACCACTCATTTCTAATCAGGTTTAAGGGTTGGCGCGGGGTGGAGTGCAGGAGTCTCCCCTAGCAATCACCAGATGAAAGCCAGCGACACTCTGGACACTTCACGAGTCCAATGGAAAAGGAAAAATGTTTAAGCTCCAAACCACCTGTTGTGCATGTTTCTGTCCTGTAGGAGGAGAACCCAGAGAAAAAACAAGTGAGAACATCTAATCTCCACAAGGCCCAGGCTGGACTCAAACCCAGAACCATATTACGGTGGGGCAATGGCACTCACCCCTGCATTCATCTCGTTACATCTTCAAATTTCAGCTCGGCAGTTGCATGCTTGCCATTCTCCATCTGCTTTGTGTTATGTCTTTCATGTCCATCTGCTTCTCTTTATGATATTTCTGTCAACAGTCAGAGTAAAAAAAGGTACATTCTTATGGAAAACGACTTTTGATATTTTACGTTGAATTAATTCATACGATTATGATTTGGTAAGAGTCCTCCCCAAATATGGGAGCTCCATGGAGGCCACCTAAAATATATTTGTTATGTAAGGTCGATAGTTTACATGTTCTCCGTTACCGCTGGGACTGAATCCCATCCAGTGCTGTGGTACATCATTCATACAGGTTTATAATCATAAAAATATGTTCCAAAGACACATTGGTTATGTAACTTTGACATATGAACAAACTATGAGTGCTGCATGTACCTTTAAAACAATGTGGTGCAATGGTAAATGTTAAAAAGATGACGTCCAGATGCAGCTCAACCAACCAACAAAGCTACTTTTTACACAGAACTCTGGGAAATTTACCAACTCAGCAGAAGACTGTATTAATAATTTGGCCTATTTTAACAAAGTAATATTTCAAATTAGCACTGCTGAAGGAGGAATGTTCCACCAAAAAAGCAAACCCTCCGCTAAAATGATCCCTTTGGCTCCATACAGTAGGAAGGGGAATTGCAGGTTTCTATACTGTTCCCTGTAGGTCACATTTATGCTGAATTCATAAGTGTCCAGCTGCAAGCTATGGTGATCTGGCAGAGTTTAGCTTTAGTCTCTTTGTTTCTACATACGTTCATGTTTCCTACCATAATATTGATTCTGGAAGAAACATATCTCGAAATGATGCAGTATTACACTCGCTAGAGCCTCATGAATATGCTGTGACGTTTATGTATCTAAGGACGTGAGTGTTTCAGATTAAATGGCAGGTCACACACAAGAAGATCTGTCAATATAAGGATACCAAATCTACAAAACACAAGGGAATTCGAGCCAACACTAAGCACAGGTCATGGCCCGAGATGATTAAAGACAGGGACAAATGTAAGAGCACTACAGAAAACAGGATGAAAGGAAGTGAAAGGCAGCTTACCAACGTGACAGGAGACAATTATGGAGGTGACATAGACATTGACATAATTAGGTAAGGTAAAGGGACTGAGCAGCACAAAGGGAGGGATAATAGGAGTGAGGAGGCAAGAGACAAATAACCACTCAAAAGTGTATAGAAAAGTGAGTATAAATGCCACTGTGGGTCTCTCTTTCTGTGAAAACCACAACTGTTGCCAGAGAAACTGAACCTTAAACTGCATTTAATGATGCTGGTATTCTGAGAGGCATTGTGAAACACGGGATCAAACTTACAGAAGAGAAAGAATTATGATCTGCTAGTAGTTTGGGTCTGTTATTATTTCAAACACATTCTGGTACAAGGCTAATAAAGAAAAGAAAAAACAAGCCAAATCTCTGATTGGATTGTAATAAATGCAAAATGATCTTGTTCTGATTTCACAAGCAAGATAAGATTAGATGACACCTTTCACAACATCAAATCTGCTTAGATAAGATTCAACAAATTATAAATGATAACATTCTGTTTTAGAACATTCTATTACATATTTTTCATCATGAAAAAACAGTTTTCCTTTAAAAACATTTGAATAAATAGAAAGGACATGATTTCTTTTTTTTTAAAAACAACCCTGTGACGCCTATTGCTTCATAAATTCTATGAACCAATTGAAAATTCAAGAATTTTTTTTCAACTGGACACAGAGTTTAGCTGTGCACTTGTCCTCCATAATAGCTGTTCAGTTCTGACGGCCATGATCCGCTCCTATCCAAGATCTCCAGTCCATTAGTATCATATTAGCTAGTCTTTCTTAATGCATCATTTCATGCAGATATATTTTCTTTATAAGAAAATGGAGCAGAACTGGTGCAGTAAGCATGACACTGAAACTCAAATCTATGCCCATTCAGAAGTATATTTATAGCCATACCCTGCCTCTGTTGATTTAATTCTATCATGAGAAAGAATCACAAAAGAGTAAATTGCCACCCAAAAACATTGCATTTAAAGACAAGAAAATTAGACCGAACATCTAAGAGAAAGCTGCAGGAAACAACAGGGTTTTCAGGCCTGATTTGAAAGAGCTGGCAGTCTTGGCAAACCTTCAGTGTTCAGGAAATTGGTTTCACAGGTGAGGAGCTCAATAAGCAAATGCTGCTGTCCTATTTTTGGTGCAGGAGAGGGGAAGGACAAAAAGGGGAGAAGAACATACACATACATCATACATGTACAGCAAATTCTAAGACAATTCCTCATGTGTCACACCAACCATGCTGCTTTAACCAATTAAATGTGATTATTTATTTATTGATTGTGTGTATTTATTGATCTATTGTGGATGTGCTAGTATAGCCTTGATTGTTGTGGTCTGGTCATCATGGATGTAGTCACTGGTCCAAGAGCCGTGACAATGGTGATCAGTGAATTTACTTATTGATCTCCAATGCATCTTTTAAGAAGGAGATAGGCCGTGACATTTATGATGACCTCATCAGTATTTGCTGTGAACGGCAGTGAAGGTTAGAGAGACACCATCTGCTGTGGTTCTGCCCCCAGGGAGCTCAAATAAACACCTCAGTGCCATGGAGACACAGTCAAGTGCCCAGTGACACCAACACTTTAGATGAAAAAAGGAATTTACAAAGGGATTTATATAAAGGTTTGCATTTTATAATCAGGTCATAATGCACACAACACATAGTAATATCACACCCATCACCATTAGACGAGTGAGTCCTTTGGTGTCCATGGAAACGAGTCGCCCTTTTCACAGAATTAAGCAGAAAATACATGTTATTTGTTTCAAACAAGATAAGGATTCCAGCTCACTGCTTTTGGCATCTGTGCATAGTCCTTGGGTGGCCGATCACAATAAAACTCTCCTCTTATTATTTGCGGTGACATCCGTGCCAAACTATAAAGACTAATCCCTGCATAAACCTTTGCAGTGATGCTTTCTGTCTGTGTCTACGTAGCTTTCATCGAGTCAGATCCCATCGACAGATTTGATTTGAGGCCAAAAGGTTGAGAAAGGAAATGGAACTTCATCAATCACGCCTCATCAATCTTTTTATTGCACCACTGAATCTTCTCCTGAACTGTTTGGGTTGTTTCGGAAACAGGAAGTGTTTCGGCTGTAGGTAAGAGTACGCTGCGGATAAGATGTCACACTCGGTGACAGACGGCCGGTTACTGCAGGTGTGAGATAACAGAGTCTCATCAGTGATTGTCAGGTATTTATTTTCCTTTTAAATTCCACGAAAGAAGTATAAGCATGAGGAAATGAGCACTATCATTTCCAAGCCCGAGAGTGTGTTGAGACTACACCTACCGCCTCCCTGCAATGTTTGCACAATGTCAAAATCTGTTACAAGAGCACCCGCCGGTAAAAAGATTAAGTCATTAAACCTTATTTGTATTTAAAATAATGACACTTAAGCAATTTAGATGAACACTAAGTGTGATATGTGACACTTGGCCCTCTTTCAATACTAATAATTTTTATCTTCTTCACTTTATGATGCATTTCTGTTATAGATTCCTTCTGTTTCTTCCCTGGAAACTATTTGCCTTTAAAGGTTGAGACATTTTTGATGTACAAACACTTATGTCATGCAAAAATGAAGGAAAAGTAAAAGATCTTCATTCATTCAGCTTTGAATAGTATCACCTAATCCCTGTTCCCAACTGGGTCGATTTGCACGTCTCTGTGAGGCGTGTTAAAAAAAAACACATGCAAGAAATAGTGTGTGTGAGAGGCTGTGAGAGCTATCTGGAGCGGGACCAAATAGCATGATGATTCCAGCACAAACAGAAAAAATATATATTTATGTTGAGACGGATAGAGTGGAAAGACCGAAGGGTGCGTGTGTGAGTTTTTGGACAAGACATGATGGGTCTGTGTGCGTGTGCATCCTGCAGGCAGAGTTTATGGGAAACTCACATGACATGATTCATTATATATATGAGATTAGATAGCGATGTTCTCACCCCGTGATCTGTGACCCCCTGCAACATCCAGGAACGGGCGCTTTATGCAACTTGAGCGATGACTGTAGATTTAGTCACAGAAAAAGGTCTTCATGGGTGAAGTTTTTACACTTAAAAATAGATTATATTAAAGGAGCACTTCTAACCCCCCGTCTTTGTTTACATTGCCACACACACACATGCCCACACACACATATGCAAGAGGGGAAAGATGAACAGAATATTGGACTGAAATAAGTTAATGGTTTATTTGCACGCTTTACCCTGGAGTATTCTTTATTTGCTGGGTTAATGTCTGCAAGAGCATCAAAGGATTTAAAAAAATGAGAATCTAAAAGCAACGCTGTCTCAGTGAGAACCTGAGAACTCTGGACCATGCAGGCCATCTGATAAGCCTGCAAATGAATGCTGCCATGGAGGGAAGAAAAACAAGAAAGTGTAACAGCACCAAAACATCATGAATTGTCAGCTGTCACCATCAAATACAGCGTCATGATTATGTTGCACAGATGTTGGTGCTGTTTTCATTCTGCCTTCATGCATCATGTCATTTACTGTGAATGAAAAAGGAAACGTGGCGTTCCAAAGGGAAACATGTATTTAAAAAGAAAAGAAAATATTGACCAGTTTCTCTAACGATCAATTTGAATGCAATGAAAAGTTGTTATCGAATCGTCTGGTCCCTGTTTCGAGAGGTACAGGGCGGACAAAAATAGCCTTATCTGCTCTCAGGGTCTAACTGATAACGAGCACTTCAATTTGCCCTTTTGCCCCATTAAAGATCTCCTTCTGTTCTGATTGAATATATATATATTTGCTGCATCCTAAAGGGATGAGTCTTAACTTATGCGCTATAGATTTTATTTTGGCTCCTGTGCGACACATCTCTGACATTATTAAATTAAAAACCCATGAAACTTCAGCCAGATACACATTTAGACTATTATTTTGGGCCATTCTAGTGTTCATCGCAGTGTCACATCTAATCGTAGGACAATTTGGTAAATATTTTTAGTTAAAGAAAAATGACAAGCATGTCACATAAAAGATGTAAAAGACAGGTAACGGTTGTAATTAGATATTGTAAATGAAATACTGTGTACTCTTGATGTGTCTAGATGATAGTAAATCCATTTGTCTGAGGCTGTGTGTGGAAGATGTTAATTAGAAGGCAGGATGAGGATGTGGTTTGGTGGGTTTCCTGCCTTTCACCCAGTTAGGCAAAGTCCGATTTATTTATGCTAGATATCAGTATGTCTGGCCAAGGTGCCCACAGGTCTGGACTGCCCCACGATGCCCCATGTTTTCCTCAGTCTGGAATGTAGATTTGTAAAGTGTGCAGACTGAAGTAAACTTGTCTCTACTAAATTAATCCCTCGAAATAATTGTAAATAAGGTCTAATTGATTCCAATATCTGAGAAGGGGTGATAGCTGTCAGACTGTGCTTAACAAAACAAACCAGATGTTATATCGTCTCTGACCACAAGGGCATTCTGACGTTTGTTTTCTCCCACTGACAGAAGTAGAAGATATAATTTTACACTTCAGAGACACTTTTTGGTATTGTTTTGTCCACATTCATTCAATGAAATTCAGTTTTGCCCTTTTCTTCTCGATACAATGCTCAGTGACGACCATAAAACGGGGATGTTAATTTTATATTCGTACTGCTGAAATTTAAGGAGAATGGAGATTTAATTTGGTAAAAAGAGGTTTCATTCTAGTATTGGGTCAATCATAATGGAAAAACACAAGGAACAGGCAGTTTGCTATCGTGCTGGAACTGTTCTCAGTCAAGTCTTCCCTTTAGGGTTGTCTTTCCCAATTTTGGAATGTTGTTGTTGAGCTGAATGAAGATGTGGCAAAAAAAGAAGCAAAGCACGGACTGTTAGTCCTTTCCTCTATTTTTCCCAGTATTTGAGGAAGACAAAAACATGGTGAGTGTGGTTGTTCGTCTACCACTACCAGTAGGGATCAAGTGATGCTTTTAGAGGCTCAGCTGATAATCATAGTTTAAAAGACAAACTCTGACTACCTCCTTCTCTGCATCCTTTGATGATTTAATTGTGTCCTGGGCCATCCTCAGTCTTTAATGACACCTCATAATACCATGGCTCTCCTGCCTGTAAACAGAACAATAATAGACCTCTCCTTATGTAACAGCTCCTGATTTACATGCCCGCAGTGACTGTCCTTTCTGATGAGAATGACCTGGATGACCTGGGAAACTGCTCAGGATTCAGCCCTCACAGTGTCCTCCAACCATGGTGATCCTCTGGAAAGACATGATGACTGTTGAGTCCACATTATCTATCTATAGACATGTAGCAGACTAAAAATAAGGGCATTACTTTGCCACCATGACCACACGTGCTAATGTGGCAGAAACCTGCTGCATTGCATGAAAAGACGAAGGTGGCTTTTGGTCTTTGAGCGTCCTTTATCTCCCTTTGGATTCAGGTATTTGCCATACAAAACCTCTACCAGCTTTAGCCTTGGTGCTGATTTAAGATGTCTCACACAGCCTTGGCTCAGCGTACTGTTACTGCTCCGTCTCACGCTACACAGCTCGACCACCAAGAAGCAGGCGAAGGATATATGGCACCAGCGTTCAAGCCGTCCCTTTGTAGTTTCCACAGATTAGATCTACAGCGGTGCCCGAGGTTTCCATGTGTCTCTCCCTCCGTCTCTTAACGCGGTCGCTGGATTATAATTCCTTCCAAAAATGAGTCCTGCCGGGAGAATATGATTTAACGTGAGCCGTTTAAGCCCCTTTAAACTGAACGCTGGTAAATTAATAAAAACATACATAATGAAAACTGATCAGAGCCAAGTATAGTGCTGCAAGATTTTAAGGCCTTGATGTTTTATGGGTGCTTATTTTGAAAAAAGAGACATCAGAAATGGAAAATATTTTCATTTATGCATTTTTAAAATACGAAACAACTAATAATCTAGATCTTTAGTCTGGTGTCTAATCCAAGTTAATACTTGAGAAATTACATAGACTCATGCATTTTCTCACTGTGCATCTTATGATATATACAGTAGTTTGCATGTTTTTTTTTAGTTTTTGAAATATTATCTTGGATTATGATAATTTGTCAGGTGAATAAGTCTGCCGGGCTGTCTACCTTCTTCTGATTTATCTGTCAGCGGTTATAGAGTATCAGAATGATGAGCCATGTTCTATAAAATGACCTCCTAGGAGGGAGCCAATAGATTTTCCACGGAAATGATTACAGAATAATTGGTCAGCAGAGAGCTATACGATGCACGTCTGTTGTTGGAAGTCATCTATAACTGAACGCAATCATTACCAGTATGAAATGGACTGGATCAACTCCCCAAGTGTATTCACTGAAGAATCCCTGCTGCCCATCCCTATAGTGCTATCCTATCTGCTTTTTCTTTCAATACTACTGGAAGAAATTTCTATTTTTTTGCAAGTATTTTTCCTGAATGTATAAGGGAATTAAGATAAATAAAGTGCAGATGATAAAATACATCTCCGCAAAGTCTATTTATACACAAGCAAAAGGTTATGATGTCACTTTAGAGGTAATAAACAGTGGAATGTAGCTTGGCAAACAATTTGGCAGGTCTATTCCAAGAATGCATTCCAACAGGTGAAACTAGTTCAGTGGTTTAATGGAAATATGAAGAGTATAACTGTATTTACTTCACAAAGTAAACAGAAATAATAAGCTCTGACCACTTGGGTGATTATTCTCATGTCAGCACAGGCAGCTTGGATGATGGGTTGCCTGTTGGGCGTGGGATGAAAGGATGGACTCCATTAGGAGGCCACAGTGAGCGTGACACACCAGGTCAGAACATGACAGACTTTTTTTATTTACATTCATGCTTTTATGCCTTGGATGGTATGTAGGCATGACTCTCATCTCAGCTCATCTGCTTTTTTCCTATTATCAGTGTTCAGTTAAATTGTGACCCTAAAATGTGACCTCTAAGAGTCATTGTGGCCTCTCGTGTGCAGCACGCAGGGATGGAAAAGTCCTGCTCAATTCTCAGGTGCTCAGCAATGATAGATGCTCGTGCTAACTGACCTTCACCACCAACCTAAACATCCACCGCAGGAAAAATAACATGCAGAGGCGGCGTTACATAAGGAGAAAGAGAGACGTCCGTTGCACATTTTGACCGGAGAAATTCTGCAGGAATAAATACATATATGGGGGCTATTTTTCAAAGCGATGGTTGTTTTGCTAAAACCAAGCTAATAAGCTATAATGTAAACTACAGCAACCTTTCAGCTAATCATTCGTTTTAATAGTAGCAGTTCTGTTCTGACAGCTGCTCTGACTCACAACTACATTAATCTAAAATTCACAGCGTGACAAATGTGTACACGTGGACACTAATGAGGACAAAAGAGAATTAACAGAATGGGCAAATGAGCTTAATCAGTGACAGTCTTGGGTAGACTGTTCTCATTACTGCCTCTATTACAGTATCACTCTACACCGCGTCCATGCATGCACACACAGCAGGGCAATATGACAAGACACTTTTGGACCGGAGACACGTACTTAATCCATCTTAAATCAGATTTAATTGAAGCCCGGGAGCAGGAGGACATTTCCACCTCATCGGGCACAGTGATAACTGAATGTGTACAGAATGACCCGAGCATCACCTCGCTGACATGTAATCTCAGCCTGCTAGATCGTCCCCAGAGTGGGTTTTTTACAGTTTGATGTAGGATTTGTTAACACTCAGGTAACGCCGCAACATCTCGATTTCATATCCTGAATCCTCAAAATGCACTGTCATAAATGACAGCAAATATTGATCCTTCTTCTGTGGTATATGGCGGCACTCGCACCTCCAACAGGTCTTCGTGTCTGATATTGGCTAAGACAGGTATAGTCAACAATATTTTGCGAAAAAGAGCAAAATCTAATGGAAAATTCTGCATCAAGCCGTCATAAGACGTTCTTATTAAAACATTATATAATCATTACTTTCTGTGTATTCGTGGTGTTTGCTGATTTAATAACAGTTTTGGTCTCTAAAAAGATTACACGGGCTTATAATTCATACAGATGGCATAATTAAGCAGGTTATAATGAAATAATTGGTACATTAAAATGTTTAAATCCACAAATTAAAGATTTGCTCAATCGGTTAAAATTTTTAGTCTCTTTATGACGTGTTTTTGGCTGTATGAGGAGAAAAAAGCAGGGTAACAGCAGACCACATATATTTCATTCCCAAAGGCACACACCTCATTTGTTCCCTGTCAAAGCCCCCCCCCCCCCCCCCCTTCCCCCCATAAAAGACACTAGAATCATTGTTTATTGTATAATGTGGTGCGAAAAAGCTGCATTTCTTCATAGGAATCTTTTTCAATGTTCAATAGAAGTCTTCCACTCCAAATAGAAGTGTTCTGGCTCGGAAAAGAACCGCAGCAACACGTTCCTGAATTATAGCAGCGTCGTTTTAAAACGCTTTTGTCTCCGATAGGAGGATGTTCTCCACATCACTTTTTCACGTACTTTGCGCCATTCTTCTTTCAGAGCTCAATGCCCAGAGTTAAAACAGAAACATATTGCTGATTTTGTTGAGACTTGAATGTCCTCACAGCTGAACTACTCTGTGTAGGTGTGGTTCTAAAGCAGCTGGAACAGCACCACTGGAGCTTTGGCTACGTGAGGCGGTAGGTGGACGGCGATTTGGCTCAAACGGCGCTGGAATGGTAAATGTCCTCACCAGGATCTCTCTTCAGGATGACCTGTTGGCACCAAACTGCTGAATTTCTGAATCTACTGAATGCAGCCAGACACATTTTCAAACATGATGCAGCCAAGAGAGAAACAAGTTAAATAATTTTCTCTCAACTGGATGTTACACATCTGTTAAAGCTCATACATTCTCATTTTCTTCACAAATATGTGTTTTGCGTAAAGTTATCGTGTTACTTGAGCCAAAGTAATAAGCCTCTGTTATATTAGACAAGAGAGATGGAACATTTGGACTTAGAGTTGTAATTATTCTGTCAGTTCTTAAGAAATTCATGTAGATAGCCTCAAATCCTCCTCTACAGTTTTCATAATGTGGCTAAGAGTGACTAAAACTGTTCCCAGGGCACCTTTAATATTTTGCAAATTGAAAACTGGTTAATGGATTGCATTGGTTTATTTCTTGTGAACAGAAATTTGGTTATCTAATCACTGCTCATGGCAACCACACAATATTGAAGTCCCTGTACTCAAGATGAAATCATTTTCTTGATATTTCTCTTCTTTGTGTGGTGGAATGATGCATGTGAAGCGTCTGATTTGTGCGCTGGAACAGTATTAAGGTCTGAGTGTTGCCTGCAAAATATTCAGCGTTATAACACTTGTGAAGTGAAAGGTCACAGCATGAATGTCACTTATTTACTCACGCTTGGTAAGTATTCATGGGTTTGATTATTCTTTTTTACATTTCAACAGCTAACGTAACATTATTACGTATTCACTGATGTGGGCCAGGACTGTATTCACAGATTTATGATGAAAGGTGTGCGTCAGCCACAGTGAAAATGTTTTGCAGGTTTCATTGATGCCCTGTAAATTGCCCCTTAGAGATCAAAGCTTTTCGGCACCGTTGGCATCGGTTGATTGTTTTAAGAATCTATTTTTCCAAGAACGAAGTTCCTAAATTGAACTGAACCGCCTGCAGCAAAACACTTCTGCGGCGTTTATTTCAACATCCAGCAGCGTTTCCCACCAGCACCAACATGTAAAGCCCAGGTGCTTAAAGTGTTATTCATGCCTTTTTATTTCATTTTTCTTTCGCTCAGACAGCCTCAAACCCTGATTAGTGTTGGCAGAGCTGAGGATTCGGCGTTCGTGCTTGTGTCTGTGGAATCTTAGTTCGAGACTTGATCACAGTATCCAAGGCAGAATGAATAGGGAAAAACAGGTTGATCACAGATTAACTGCTAAACTCAAGTAGTTAAGTTAAGGTTCTCCTTCTCAGCCCAGCTGTCACAAACATTAATATTAGCTAGCGTTATGACAGAGGCCGTGGGCTATGTAATCAGTGATTTGAATAAAAATGAGCTTACTGATTTATTCCAGTCTGTTTTAGTTGGTGGCAGATAATTAGCTAAGGAAGCAGACGTGAATAATCCTTCTCTTGTTTTATGTGTCAATTGTTTGAGGTGCTAAACTTGAGCACCAGCAACCTGTGGAACTGATCCCAGGCAGCTAAAATCAGGCTTCACTGCATGATACAAATCCGAATCTGTGGTCTGTACATGAGGGATTTCATCATATTCCTCAAATAATTTGGAAAAGATTCATGGAAAATTTGATTTTCCCTTCCAGATGTTCCCTGCAATATAGCTTGCAAACACTTTGATGTCAAGACAAACCAACTTTAGTGTATTGAATATCTCCATGTTTTACACATCTCAATGTATTTTTAACACTATTTTCATCATGTGCAACACTGTACAGGTAGTTTGGTTAGTTAGTTAAGAGTAATAAATTATCATTAGTTATTTCATTAGCACAGCTGCATTTTCCATCCAGCTTAACTGAGCCAATATGACAAAATAGTTACCAAATAGATAAACAAGCACAGTTAGAGAAGTAATTCTGTCTCTTTTTACCCTAATGAGCTCTTGGCTGAGATAATCCTGTTTGCTTAAAACTGAGAGTAACAGTGGTGGAAAAGGCCCAGTGGCAGTTTTTCAAAGTGTGCTGTGGGAAAGGGTTCTTTTTCCGCCAGACAGACCGGATATTTATCTTTTCACAACACGTCTGGGTACATATGGAGAGGTGGGAAAAGAGAGTGGGATGGGGCCAGGGCTTCAGGGAATCATGGGATTTTTACTGTGTACTCTTTAGCAGTGTGTTTGTGGAGTCACGTTGTGATAGATTTAGGCCAAGGAATATACAACATATATAGGCGGCGTGCAGTATATGCTATGAGTGGTGTGTAAACATGGTCCATAACTAGATTACTCCAGATTACATTTTTAATAAAGGAGTGGATTCGCTTATCATTTGCAATTTGGAGATATTTGTGTTCATTAGCAGACCAGGCTGTTTAACGGTGGGTTGTGAGCGTCTATTATGATGATCATGGATAAAGACAGAAGTGAAAGCTGAGGCAACACGTACGATGAGCTTTTCCTCTGCTGTCTGTTGGCCTGGAGGCAGGAGGGGAAACTGGTGGTCTCATCCTGGCTGAGTGAGGCAGCGTCTGATCCAGGTTTACTGAAGCAATTGAAGGATTTCGGCTGTTGTGTCTGTTTGTAGCCTTTTTATCGCGTAAATTTCACACTGACTATAGGATGAAGAGGGCTAGAGGAAAAATAGGGCGCCAAAACTTTTAAAGGATAACATTAATGCTTGTGCTCACAGCGTTGCCACTCTAGTGCAGTGAAAACTGATTGGATCAATTATAAAAAGTGGAAGGACGGCAAAAACGGTCTCTTTTGTTTCGTTACCACTAGCTGTTATCACGCCGCATCCATTTTAATGAAGGTCAAACCAGACCAAAGGAGAAAAGAAAGCTGTAAAAGTAAGCTTTAATGACAACAAATGGGATACCAACAAAAGCCCGGGAGTGTGCTGATGCAATTGTGCTACGGACATTCCCAGAACCAAAGAAATAAGGTATCATTAATACTTGATAAGTTTGCTGGGTTGGATAAATGATTGATTGTTCTCAAATCGCTTTGGGGCATTTTATAATGAACACTCTCGTTACGTGTGAGAAACAAAGTGTTCAACAAGACCATGTTCCAAGAATGCAGTACTGGGACAGTAAGGTGAAATGCATATAAATGTAAAGAAGACCTTGCACACACGAAGTACATGGAATGTATGTATTTCTAAAGGTTGAATGGTTAGAAAATACCATAACACAGACTGAAAGGTGCACCAGTTATAATATATTAATACTTATATATCATATAGATCGTCAAAGGAAGCATTTTGCATTAAATATTGATGTATCTAACAGCGTTTAATCACGAGCGCTGATGAGATTTAAACCATTAAATCCAGGCACTCGTCTGAGCAGAGAAGGTTTGGACCCATTTTAAATCACATTTTAAAGAGACACTTGTCTAAATATTGCTTATTGGATTTTAGTGATGTATCTTAGAATCGTTCCACGTGAGAAGGATATTGCCTTTTTGAAATAGGACATTAGACAATGATTATTGCAATATTGAAATGTGCCCTCCTATTATCCACCTTTGCGGATGCACAACCTTCTTTGATTACACCTTTAAAAAGTACATTGGCAATCAAATGACGTGACTTGTTTTCCGAACTTCATTAGATTAAAATTTCAATCTGAGGAAATAGAAATTGGACGAGTGCAGCGACACAGGTGAAAAGATGTTTCTCTGAGCTGTTGCTTTTTTCCGGTCCGGTTGCAATTATCTCGGACTGAAGTGCAGCTCGATTTACTAGATTTATATTCTGTGTAATCACTTAAATCAGTGTTAACAGACACACATAAAGGTGCAAAGAAACCCTGTATGTCAACACAATGATCCACTTTAATTATGATACTTTATTGCCACGCTCCTCTGCCACTCTCCCTCTTTCTTCAGTTTCCTGTTGGTAAAAGTCATTTTTAATTTTCACCAGGAGCACGGTCACCTGGTGACACAAAAACCTTATTAAATCTTTGGTAACCTGGCTGTCCTGGGGTCTGTCTGCAGCACCTTTCACTGACCTATTTTAAAACTGGCCAAACATCGGCCTTTCCTGCCTGTGTTTTCTGTGTCAACACTGGTTGCTATAATGCAATTAGAAGAGGCATGAATGGGAACAGTGAATAAACACGAAGCAGAAATGTTCTTTGGCTGTTATAGTGCCCGACTCCCTTAGTATAAGTGAATCTTTGCAAACACAACATGTTAAATAGAACATGTTCTTTAAATGTCTGATTAAAGCATAGGAAATAGATGTGGGAACAGAAATTTGATTAACTCATCATCTAAAAGTTTAAATTTGATTCTGGCATATGTCTGTGGAAATATGGGGTGGACGGTGTATTAAAGGCTGATGAAATGTAATTTGTAGCCCACATGTATGTGCATACCAGATGTATCTTGCTTTCCACTTGCAGATGTTTATTCTAGCCTTGTAGGAGGTTGGTCCTCTTTCGTGAAGTGGACGGCAATAACAAAGGAAAATTATCAGAGTTTTTGGCAGCCACAAACTTAAACATTTGATGCACATGATGGAACTGGAATTTTACTTCATCACCACCTATAAATCTTGATTTCTGACTCCAATAAACACTAACAACTGCTCTGGAAACTGCTTGATATTCTCTACCTTACTTTAAATCATGATAGCCTATGAATTGGATCAAGACCACATGTTAACATACTGCTGATCAATTTTACACCTTATCTCAGAATGGTACCTAGAGAAAACACATGCTGATATAAGAATCAGAACCAATCAGAATCAGAATGGTTTGTTATGATCAAACAGTCGTAACAACACAACGCTATGCAGCAATCTGTAGGAATGTAGTTTTGATTTACAGGTCATTTGAAATGACGAAGATCATGAGCAGAGTATACTGTAGTTGCAGTCAAATATTCTATGTGCAAAGGGGACCTCTGCTGGCCATTAAATGCACATGCAATTTTAGATTATGTGACGTAATGCGGCCTATTTTTTCCGGCCTTATATTTCACGTGTCAGTTTGAAAAGCAATTAAACAAAGACATTCGTGAACATTATCTATCTTGTAGATCTATTTTGAAACGCAGTGATACTAATACTCTTGTTCAAAATAGTATGAAATGTACACGTTCCTCAAATATACTGGGAAATAAATACCCTATATGTTAGAATATTATCACTCAGGTCACATGTAGCAAATATTTTTGTGTTATGCATTAAGAGAATGATCCAAATGATCCATATTTATTTGTTTCACCTATTTATAAACAGGCACATTCGCGGTTACCTGACTGTAGAGACCGGGGGCCTCATTCCATTGTTTTGGTCATGATGTGCTGCAGGTATTCTTATTTTCCGATAAATATGTCTTCAATTCGTATTTGAATCATAATCGGAAGATTATTGGATGATAAAGGGTAGAGATGCTGCAGGCATTATCTGCACCGCTATATGTAACAGAAAAAGCTCAACAGTATTGACACGTATAACGAATGTTTTAATGTCTTCTTTGACCTACATTTACACTCATATTTTATAGTGAGAGATCAAGAAAATGATCGTGTTGAATTATAGGAACGAGTTCTTTGCCATTGGTCTTTCTCCGGACTAAAGCAGACTTTCTCTTCTGACTCTAAGTCAGTTAACTTATACAGTTATAATGATTTCTTCCTCCCTGCAGCTCCTCTCTTTGAGCTCCAGCAGTTCTTTATGCTTCTGTAGAACCTACTAAATCCAACTAAATCATTGTTCTCCAGCAGAAGTAACTGCATAGTTCTGCGGTAAAACGGGATTTTGGTCCATTAGCTCCCAATAGTTTATATTAATGCTTTACATTTCGTGAGGAAACACAATTACTGGAGATGACAAAGTAACTGGAAGGTTTCTAGATGTCAAATATAGCTTCTAGAGAAACATGGGTCCTGTCTTGAATGTATAGTCATGCTTTCCTGTCTAGGCGAGTGTTAAACCTTAAACAAAATAACCCTGATCTGTCCTTGTGTATCTCTGTCTTCATGATTGTCCCTCACCCTGACCTTCCCAAACTGGGTTCTGCCTGGGGTTTCTGCCTTCTAAAAGAAAGTGTTTTATTCATTGCTGTTGCTTGAAGGGGAGTGTGAGTCTTTTTATGTTCATAAAAAAAATTATTAAACTGGGACTACGAAGCCCACCAACAACCAGTAGCATACAGAAATTATATTCTTCAAAATAAATGCAGCTCAGTTTGATTGTTGTTTTTAGGGGTTTTATTTCCTGGTAAATGCTGGTTCACAGAAGCGTAAGTCTTCTGAATTCCAAACAGCTGCACTGAACCAATGCAAAAAAGGTCTTTGACTTAGGTAGCATGAGTGGACTTTAGTCTGTGGGTTGGATACAAAATTTGAAAGAGCTAGATATGAAAAGGAAAGCTTGGAAGGATTTTCATGTCAATGAATGTCCTCCGTCATCAAGGTCGAAGAGAATTCTGGCTTGAAAACAATTTAACTGGACTCCTTTAGATATTCACCAAAGTGTCACCACTTATCTGGAATGCTGTCCTTATTGTTCGCTGGGGGTGATTTACAGTATTAAAGGGGTGTGTTGATGATGACAAGGATGATCCACAGCCTTTTGATAATACAGACGACCACCAACGTCCACAGAGGACAGCATTCAGGAAAACAGCACAGTATACAAAACTCTGGGGTTCCCACCAGGTAATTCAGAACTGAGGAAGCCTCTTGGATAAGAGGTGAAACATATTCCAAAAACTAAAGGAAGTCCAGCTGAATTTTCAAAAGGTTTTTTTTTTAACTAGATGTAGTTATAAAGGTAAAATTTGCCATATGGTACAAATGAAAGGCGAGGAAAATACCATTAACATGAGATAAGACCGACAAACTGGATTTTGATCTAAACGTACAGTATATTTAAGGGTTGTATATGGAAGATTGTTTTATACTGATGAATCATTGACATCATCTAATATTATCCTCAGTCAGCGCGTGTAGGCAGCAGTGTTCCTCGATGAGTCAATGGAGACATCTATTGGATACCAAGCCCACTGCTCCCACACACAATATCTTCTTGCTATCTTGATCCTGCCACAATCCTGCTTCCTGTTTGAAAATAATAAAGCCAGAATATATGAAGTCTATACTATAACTATAAAACTATAACTAAAACTATAAAAAGAGTTCCCATTTGCTGTTGGTGCAGTTTGAGTAGACACTACCCATGACTTCAGGGTAAAGTGTATCCCTTAGGTTTGCGTCATGGCTAACCTCTGACCCTCTATAGTCGAGCACGAAGGTTAAAGTTGACTTAAAAAGCAAAAATAGAGCAAAAAATGTCCATCCTCCACTTATTTATTTATTTTACCATCTAATCCAAGCCTATTTATTCACATTCTGCTCGTAGGCAGGGTGCCTCTGTAATTAGGTCAGTGGAGCTCTTTCCTGGCAGACTCGTGAATTATTGATTGCAGATTTTTGGCATATTCCCTGTGGCGATGCTGTGTGTGAGTGATCTCCTTGATCCTGAATCACAGATGGAAGAAAAATGCGTAAACTTGCAGTTTAGGATGTTTTATACTGCTCATTTTAAGTTACACTTATTTCTAATGTGTAATATAAATTATTTAACATTTAGAATTAAATACTGTACATTTTTGTGGCACTTGAGAGTTGGGGGAGAAGATCTGCCCGCATCAATATAAACTTGGAAGCATCACCTAATTAAATGCTAGCCTTGAAACCTTGAATCTGGAAAAAAGGAAGAGACAAAAAAGCATCGAGAAATGGACGGATACAATAAAAACATAAAACTCGGTGTAATCGTCATGTTTTCTTTTACCAGGTCCAGAGTGCACCAATAACACCTGATTGCACTGAGTGTTTCTATGTGTTTATCAGAGGGGGCAATAAATGTAAACATGAACTCATGGATGTAATGGACCAGCAACACCAATGTTATTCTATGATAAACGCTCAGCTGATAATAAGCATGGACAGTAAAGATATGCATGGAACCTTGGATCTAGTGTTATGAACTTAAATTTTATGAGGGTTCTAAAAGATTTTAAGGGATATATATATACACACATACATACTCTACTACTACTCATGACCGCACAAGAACAGGCCCTGAGCACCAGAGCAATAGAGGCCAGGGTCTACCATACCAGACAAGACCTCAGGTGTAGGCTGTGTGCAGATGCCCCTACATGGAGTGGCATAACCAGGTGGCTGGCATAGTGTATAGGAACATCTGCACTGAGTATGGACTGGAGGTCCCAGGGTCCAGGTGGGAGACACCAAGATCCTGTGGGACTTCCAGATCCAGACTGACAAGATGGTGGTGGCCAATCAGCCTGACATAGTGGTGATAGATAAACACCAGAAGACAGTGGTGGTGATAGATGTAGCAATCTCAAAGTGATAGCAACATCAGGAAGAAAGAACACGAGAAGCTGGAGAAATACCAGGGGCTGAAGGAGGAGATAGAGAGAAGGTGGGGCGTGAAGGCAACAGTGGTCCCAGTAGTGATTGGGACACTATGGGAAGTAACCCCAAAGCTGAGTAGATGGCTCCAACAGATACCAGGAACCACATCAGAGATCTCTGTGCAGAAGAGTCCAGTCCTAGGAACAGCTAAGATCCTGCAGAGAATCCTCAGAGGACTCAGGTCTGAAGGAAGAAGTCACCACCCAGGAGGGTACAAATGAGCAGTACTAGCTAAATTTATAGGAAAATGAACAATTATGTTTTATGTATCTGTTTTTTAGTCAGGAATATTTGTAAAGTTCTCCAGTTGTCCTTTATGTATTTATTGGTGTGGTCAAGAAGATGATGGATGTGGTTAGTTGATGACCTGTTGCTCCTGCAGGAGATTCTGGGTTTGGTGAATCAGCCTCGTGACCATGTTCTCCAATCACCAGTGACTGTACATGATATTAAGCAGCTGTGGATATTAATATTTCATGTAACATTGCAAGTCAATAAACGACTCAGAGTGTCATTGCACACTGAATTTGAATTTTCTTTTTTTGGCTCAGTGTGTGTGTGTGTCTGTCGGGAGGAATGCTCCGGTACACATGACAGGCCCACATCACGCACGCGTTCCTCTGAATAAAAAGCATATTTCCGCGCATGACACGCCGCCTAATGACGGCACCTCGGTACCCTGGAGGCGGTCGCTGCTCGGCGATCAGGCACCTTTGACCTCCAGCCTTGTAAGCTGCTCAGGGAGCTCCAGCGAGACCGACTCCACCAGCAGCAACCGGTTTGTCACATGACCAGCGTGCAGCCCTCAGCGTGTCTCTATTTCCGTGTTCATCGAGCTGAATGAGGATTCACGTCCGACCGATCTGCTTCACACACCGGCAAACTGCGTCTCGGTGCGGGGCCCCTGTCGGTGGACGCCGAGCTCACACACACGCATCGCCGGGACCCACGCAGGATCATGCTCACACGGGTGAAGTCGGCGGTGGCTAATTTTATGGGAGGCATGATGGCCGGGGGCTCCAACGGTGATCACTCCGGGGGCTCGGATCTACCGCTGAAATACCCGTACAGCAGACCGGAGTTCCTGGGATTGTCCCCGGACGAGGTGGAGTGCTCGGCGGATCACGCGTCGAGACCGATCGTCATCGTGAAGGAGACCAAGCGGCTGCCGTGGGCCACCGGCTACGCAGAGTGAGTAACCTGCCTGCGTCCATCTTTTCTTGCACGTCGCATCCTTTGGGAGGTGGGTTTTCCTGGACCACCGCATGAGCGGGTAAACAATAGCACCAGCTGTTGTTGTTACTGTTGTTGGTGGCCCCTGTGTTTATGCAGAGGATGGGTGCACAGTGTCTGACATAAATAAAGCCCCTCTGAAGATACGGCTGCTAGAATTGGCCCTTTCAAGCCCATAGATGGGGAAAAGGTGTGTATCTCTAATTTTAGAGGTAGGTGGTTGTAGGACTATGGGTCCTTTCACTTCAGGCAGAATTTGCACAGAGGCTGATTAAGCACACATGTAAATTTTCCAGAATAAAATGGTGGTTTTATGGTGTTGTTTCTCTTTTTTTATTTTTATTTTTATCCTGTACTTGCATAACACATCATCTCTGGTTCATTTGGTTTTTCCTTTCAGTGGGACTCACATTTTGGCTGCAAAAGCTTCAAATAAAATTACTGCACATCTTCCATAAACTGTGCTCTTATAATGTGAGTAATTCTGCAGAGAACATTTCAGAAAATAACCTTATAACTGTATAAGTTGTGGCTTTATGTTCATATTATTTGACAACAGAAAGAGAGACAAGGAATTACTTATTCTCCTGTAGTCCAAATATTTGGGAGGTCTGCAGGCAAGCTTAAAATGACACAGCTGTTTTAAGTTTAAAATTCACTTTATTTTCATGAACTTTGGAATCCATGTTGTTGATAGCCTGATATGGAAGTTTGCCACTATTACTACAAATACTGTGTGCATAGCTGTGCACGCATCATGTTTCTACGACCTCTGTGTTGCAGAAATTAAGTTTACGTGTGCAAATGTGTCAGTGTCCTTTAGCCAAATCGTTGACAGGTCTGTTTAGTCTGCGTCCCTGAGGCAATTCGCTGGAGTTTCCAAGAAAATACATGAGCAGAGTAAGACGGCGAGGCTGCCGACATCTTCAGACTGCTCCTTTTATTCTGTCCGGTCACCAGAAATTCACCCACTTTGAATAATGTAGAGACAAATTGAGAAGCTAGATTTTGCTAGATGTCATTTGCAATTAAAAGAGCTGTAATTTAAAGTCCGAGTGGTTTATGTTGAATTTAAGGTCCTTCTGGAAAGATTCACTTCAGCCACCCAGCAATGGTTCCTTCTGCTACTCTACCACGAGGTTGCTTCAACTCAAGAAACGAATGCATAATAATTAGCCTCCTTAAGTCCCAACTCTGCCGCCAAATGTTGCATAACCTCTTTATAATTCTAGCCTGATCTCTATTTATGGTTTTTTTATTTTCATGCAACAGTTTAAGTCATTATTTCTTGCTGGCTGATAACTCAGCACAGTTTATTTAGAGGCATAAAAGCTGACTTTTCAGCCAGATCACATGCACATCACGCGGAGAGAGAGAGAGAGAGAGATGGAGAGAGAGAGTTTCTCTGTGAATATGTGAGATCTTGACATTGCATCAGCATTATCTTCGGAGATGAGCCATACCAGGGATTTGTCAACAGCTGGCTGACCAGCAGGATTCACTGTAGTTTAATCTCACCCCTGCTTGAGAAAACGAGAGTCAACATATCAGGAGGGTCAGAGAGCAGTTAATCTTCGAGGGGAAATGTAAACATATCCAGAGATTTGCTAGCCTGCTGTCTCTGAGAGCTGCAAAATCGCCTTTAATGCCAGACAACCCTGTATTGGGAGGCAAATATGATATAATGTAGATAAAACATGCTAAAACAGGGTTGACATTTCTCTCCCGCTGTCATTCTCCAGGTTGCGATATCTCGGGTTTATCTCGGGAGGAAGCCGGGTTCTGCTTCAGACTTGCCTCTTCTGATTGGCAGCACTGACCTTCAGGTCCAGTGAGCCCCGTCATTGGAAAGGATCACTGAATACTGCTTGCTCCAACTCCTGAACAGTCCCCTTTTCCTTCAGTGCACCAACAGTCCTCGGCTTTATCAGCACAGTCAGGATGTATCCTGGGACTTCCTTTTCGTGCATGCAAAGACAACTAAAAGGAAAACAGTGTCGGTCATGTGGGCAGTCAGCCGGCTGACTGAAGCAGCCTTTTTGAAATAATTAAATTTGATGAAACTTGATTTGTTTAGCGTAACGTTGCTATGATCTCGTGGTGATGCAGAGGAACCCAAGTCTGACCCCGAGCAGGCGCCTGTGGTCAGAAAGATCTCCTTTTTATTTTTTTTTAGGAACAAACTTTGCTCAGCACCAGGCTCATGGTGGGAGGGGATGCTCAAACAGAAAGGGAGTGTATAGTATAACTAATTTCAATGCTTTAGCATTTGACTAACATGTGGATATTAACCTATCCATATAAGGCATGTGTGGAATACTATACAATTATGTTATTTTTTATCTTGGCCATGAGCAGTAAACTTATAAACATGGGGTTTGATACTCTGTGGTCTTAAGTGCAATTATAACTTATTGGTTGAATGAGCTCTATATGTAGTCAGAGGGTGATTAAGAACAGTTAGAATCACTGCAGAAACGAGGGCGATGACATCATCCTTCAGCATCTCTCCAGAGATGAAACAAATTGAAATCTTTTTTTTTTTTTAAAAATGGCCTCACCATTGTTGTTTGCCTGCTCTACGTCGCTGGTCCCTTCCTTAGATTGCTTGTTGGCTCTGTTGCTCTGAGCAGCAGACGCAAGCAGCGTCAGCGGTATCAAATGGTATAACTGCTACTTTGTCCACATCGTCCACCAAACTGCCTGGACTGGATGAAGAATAGAAGAAAAGTTTAGTTTAGTGGTATAAACCATATTCCTCCCCACCTAATTTCATGATCAGTATAATTTCCTGTTTTTGCAAGATTTTACAGAGCTGTTGACCCGACTCATGGTCTGAGTGGCCACGTGTGCACGTAGCAGAGGTCTGCAAGGCTTCGATGGTCCATCAGAAAGAGATTGAAGCTGCAGCAGCGGAGAGGAGGGAGACTCACGAATGTTTCAGCCTTCCTCGTCAGTCAGAACTTTTCTTACACGTTAGAAAGGTGGAATCGCAGCACACTGCGCACGTGCCAATGCTGCAACGAGAACTAAACAGAAGTTGTCGTCACAGTCCAGATTTATGCACAGTAGAACATGTGTGAGCGCAGTTCAGAGGAGCTGTTAACATCCCAGTTTTGAAACTCAGATCTGCAAATAGTCAAAATCTTTATGTAGCAACTAAATTTAATTGAGCTAATTTTTGATTATATTACTTTCTTATTGACAGAATTTATTTGGAGAAGCATGTTTCACTTAGCTGCAGTTCCATTTATAGAAGCAATAGAAACCAAATCTTGGCGTTCTTTCTTTTTTTTTTTAGATGCTTTCAGCTGAATCAACTTGTTGTAACACGTTCCAGCAAGTGATCCCGTGTTGTTGCATCAGATATAACACAGGAAAGATTTTGAAGAAAACAAAACCAAAACATTTCAACATTTACTGTAACTAAGACTGTTGGTTTTACTGCTTTTGTTTCTTTCTTAGTAAAGCTTAGATTGACGTTAGCGTGACCGTTACTCAGCGCAGCGATTTAACCTGACCTGACAGGCCCGCTCTCAGACACAGCTCCTGCCTCGGGCCGTGGACGGGTTCTATCTCGCATCAGAGACCAGAGGCCCGAACACGCAACTCGACAGGGTCAAACGAATGCTACTTCCTGTGGTGCTGCTGTCTGTGGCCTCTTTTCTAAGCAGTTATTACGACGCGCTTTTGTGTTTGCATAATATTGCTTATTGACTGCTGCTGCATGGGCTTATTCATTGGACCTAATCACCATTTAAAAACCGTGGCTAATACAATTAATGCTTCTGGGACAACTGGAGTTTTAAATAGCCATTTATTCCAAAAACTGGAATGAAATGGATTATAGTTACACTAATTACTCCAAGTGTTTCCATTTTCAATTTCAAGAGGGAGCGCGTTTGAAAAATGTAATGATGCGATAATGAAATATAATGGGGAAAAAATGGTTATTTTCCAATATAATTGACAGGATTAGAGGTTTAATTTAAATTTCAGTTAACAGGAGCGTATTTTCATGGCCAAAATTGGTCCACAGATATGCACGCCGGACGCCAGGAATACTTTTATTGCTGCTTTAATGTCCCTCTGACCAGAATTTTGATTCGATCTCATCTGTGATGTCTCATCTCTGTCCACCAGGGCGATCAATGCTGGGAAAAGTGCGTTAAATGAGGATCAGGCCCGCTGTGAGGTGCTGGTGATCAAAAGGAAGCCTGGAGGGAATCCCACGTCCAGCCAGATTCCCATGACCCGCCGGAGGTCGTCTCTGCCTAACGGAGAGGGGGTTGACCCCCCCAGTTGCTCGGTCAGTGAAACGACTTTATTTAACCTATGTGGCAGCGTCGCTTGTGCACGGTGACAGCCTGATGCTTCTAATGGCTGTATGTGACTATCGCCGGTGCAACTGTTTCTGTGTGATGATACTCACATGTCCACCTGAAGCCAAGGGCACTCTCGTGCACGCGCCTCATGACTCACCACCGCAGTGATGCTGCGATAGGGAGCCATTTTCCTGCTCTTTGCTTGCTTCACTGAGGCAGGCGCTGCCTGTAAGAAAAAAATAAAGATGGAGTCATCGTGTGTGATCAAAGCTCAGCAGGTGCGGCGCTCTCCGCGGCGTTGAATTCGGTAAATCGGTAAACAAATGTGGCCTTTAAACCTCGGCGGCGGCACGTGGCCTTTGAAGGCAGCCGAGACAAAAGTGTGCCATGAACGGTGGCGCTCACACGTCTACCGGGTGCGAGGTGACGCTTTCAAGGCTACACCGACGTGCTGATCACAGACTGCACATTAGCCCTTCAAAAGTGTCGGTAAACATCACAAATGCGGCTTTGGAGCATTTGTTCTCTCACAAACCAGCGAGATGTCCTGCAGCTCCGGCGCTGTCTGGGGGACAACAGCTCTGACCCCAATGATGTAATGTGTTACAAACTGTGTTATATAATGTTTATGTAGATACACAGCAGAAGGGGGGGAAGTGCTGATTCTGAAAAGACTGTTTGAAAGGAGCCGCTGCTACATCAGTGATTCCCAGCCATTGTTGCTGAGCTTTCTGTGTCACACAGCCACGGAGGGAAAGCACTGCTTGAATTACCCTACAGCCGCGCTGTGGCAATGATGCAGAAATTGTTACGTGCAAATGAACAGTCGTTCGTGCGGAGGTGGCGGATAAATACAAAGACTCTCCCTATCTTGTCTGTCTGGTTTTATATTTTCCCTGCACAGGACAGGACAGAAGACCTGATGTTGAACTACTGGGCGTTGTTTGACGGCCACGCTGGCTCCGGGGCTGCCGTCATGGCTTCGCACCTCCTGCATCATCACGTTGCCCTACACCTTCAGGAGGTGTTGGAGATCCTCTGCACTCCCAACCTGCTGGCTCCCACGTGTCTGGGAGAGGAGCCCATCAATCACCACCTCACCCCGACGTCCCAGCGTGCACTCACCAGGGCGGCATCGCTGCGGGGTGCAGCAGGGGCACCCTGCTCTCCCGGCAGCCCGCCCACGCGCTTCTTTACCGAGAAGAAGGTTTCCCAGGAGAGCCTGGTGATCGGAGCCATTGAGAATGCTTTCAAGGACATGGTAAGAAACGTGGTGAAGCCGAGGAGCCTGAAATTATCCGTGATTATCATTCACTTTTCTGAACTTATTGAATTTTCTTTTTAAATGGCCCCAGTGTCAGATATTGCGCATAAAGCATCTCTTCACCACCATTTTGCACAAAATATTAAAGTTGAGATGAATTTGATGTGCGGCGCTGGATGACAGTTCGGTACCAAGTCTTGGATTTACGTAACGAGCTGTTTACTGTAACACATCGACTCGTCAATAACTAAATCGATAGTTATCTGAGCCAAATGCACTTCTGTTTCCTGTTTAATGTAGGACGAAACGTCCTTTGGTTTGAAAGGAGTAACTGGATGAAGTAATATTCCACTTAATGAGAGAGCTGTGGGGGCGGTGTGCTTTTAACTTTGGTACTGACAGCTTTTTTCTGGAATATATCAAACACCAAAGCTCTGGGGTGTCAAGTAGGACTCCACCTCTCTGCTCTGTTGCAAATCCAGTATCGAAAATAGCCGATGTACAGCCAACACACTTTTTACATGCAAAACACATGCTTAATTATTAATCTATCGTAGAAGCAGAGCAGGTGGTCCACTCTTGTGTCGGTGGATGGATCAATACCAGAGCCAATACAAATAGTGGAGGTCTCTCTGACACACTGTCGGGCAAAAGAAGTCAAAGATCAATATTGTGAGCAATTGAGTTTAATTTTCCAGGTAATGCACACCCGATACCACCTATTGTAGGAAAATAATTTACTAATTTGTTGTATATTAAATACAATGCCTTTTTTCCCGATTAGCCTCACTGATAAGTGGTTTTCTCACAGCACACAGCCATTTAGTTCCAACCCAGTTGTTTTTCTACAGTTTGATTTGATTTGACCACATTTCGTCCTCCAAGATGATGGCCCCCCCACTAGGTTTTAATAAATCAGTTCTTAGCCATATTTGAGTAGTTTCAACAATCTGACCCCTCTGAAACTGAGTCACATCTTCTCCATGACCGCAGGATGTGTTTGATATGGTCATTAAAGAAATGAGGTGCTACTTCCTGGATCAGTTGGGGTTAAAGAACTTGTTGCCAGCTAAACCATAATCATTTATACAGCAATTAGTTAATGGGAGACTCTAACCTATTTGGTCATTAAACCCCACGTGGTGACTTTTTTTGGTCAGCTTCTCATCACATTCTGGCATTTGGCTCGTCTGATCAGTATCAGTTAAATGGTCAAATTAAGTTAAATGGATCCATTTTTTTAAATTCAAATTGATACAATGCATTTTAAATTTAACTCACTTTAAGTAGTTTAAAAAATGTGAAGGTTTTAATATGAAACGCTTTCCTAATTCATTCGGGTCTCCATATCGCCGCTAGAGGGAGGTGTTGTATTAAATATCCGAACAACTGGCCCGTAAAAGAAGACATATTGGCTTGGAATGCTTACCTCAGAAAAATAAATGGTATTTTTTAATGAATGAATTAAGAGTTTTCTCTTACAAGGTTGTACTAGGTGCTACGAAGTGGTACTGAAATATCATTAATAATTATATTTTTGTCTCTGTAAAACCAGTCGGTACATTTTCTAACTTCACAAAATATTTTATTTTGCCAGTTTTTCCACTGTCTTTCCTTCCTTTCCTCGTTGGAGGAAAACCACATTGATTCTTGTTCCCAGGCAGCAGCAAACATGTCTGACCCTGCTTGCCTGACTCTCCTCTCACAGGCCCCCTAGTGCTTTTCCAACTCTGATTTTGCACATTCGCTCCCCCGTCTCATCTGCTTTTCCTAAAGGGAATGGAAGAGATCTACTTAATTAAACCTTAAAGAATTACAAAACTGTCTCTTGATGGTCCAATTTTTAAGGAGAGGTTTAAATTTCTTTATATTTTAAAAGTGACCTTCGTAAAGGACAAATGGTGAATCTTGCTCTGACAATTCAATATATGGATGAATAAAATGACCATTTTTAAAAACGTGTTAAATAATTGGGTTTCCAATACTGGCCAAATTAACAAGCATCTGAGAATAAAATGAATCAATTCACCATTTAAGAAAATTAGCTGATAAATATAAAAAAGTATGTGTATACTTACCTTCCACTCTATATTCATACAATCCAAGAACACGTTGACCTGCAAGCGTATTCCTCCTCTCTGACTCTCTTTAGCTGCTGTTTTTCCTTTAGTTCAGCTGTTGTGGAGGTGCAGAGGAGAAAGGTGTAGATGTTTATGCAGACATTTTCATTATTCAAGACTGCCTGCAGCAAGACACATTTGATACAGTGAGGGTGAATATGGATGATTCACTGTAGATTCATAATTCATTCAGGGTGAAGGACACATTTTGTTCACCCTCCAACGAGTGTGTGAGTGAGCGTGCACTCGCTACAAAGCCCAAGTTTGAACCAGCAGTGTGAGGACGTTTTAGTGTGTTGTTGCTGAGTGCTTTTTGTGCTCAGGGTACAGGTCGGGCCATGTTGGTTCAATGTCACGGTGCCACAGATGCATCTGCCTGACGTGAGCTCATAGAGTCAGAAGTTCAAGAACATGCGTATTTGTGCTTTTACAGATAATTGAAGATGCAGAACAAGAAATAAATAGACGGGCATACGAGCCTGTGATCGCGTTTGTGTTTTTTATGGTATGCATACAGTCCAGTGCTGAAATCGTGACCAGATTGAGGCGGTTAGCGGAGGAACAGAAGGTAAAGAAGGGGCAACATATGTAAAAACATGTCAGTGATGGTCTCGCTGCAAACGTGTTCACCGACACTGTTCGTCCTGCTCAATCTGTTAATGGTGAAAATGGGATGTGAAGGAGACCCTGCAGGGCTGATCCGCTTCCTCGGGACAGCTTCCTGCTTTTGAATTTAAGGCTCCGCACGCAGCCTCTAAGGCCGGCCCGATAAAGGATTAAAGGGTCAAAGGATCTGAGAGGAGCTCAGTTCAACTTTCCTTTCACGTTTTGATTAATTTACTGAAAGGTTAATTATTCTCTGAATAAATGGGTTGATTCCTTTTTTTCAGACCGCTTTTTGGTTTAATTAGCGGCAAATGAATCTGGGCTAATAAGCCGGTGTAATATCCAGCAGTCACTCTCTGCCTTTGCTCCAATCCGTTCTGTCTCTCCTCCTTGTTATTACTGATTGATATGACTGTTGACACCTAAATGAATGTTTCTATTTTTGATATTACTTTGACAGCAGCTTTGATGGCAGGCTATGACTTATCAGTGTCTCTTCTGAGGACCCTGCTATTGCGTAATAGAGGATGTGAAGGAAATGTGTTTTTTGTGCTCAGGATATGCAAATAGAAAAGGAGAAGGGAGTCTACAACATCTCAGGAGGCTGCACTGCCCTGGCGGTCGTCTGCTTGCTTGGGAAGCTCTACGTTGCAAACGCAGGGGACAGCAGGTGAGCCGTCATTCTGAGGAAGAGGAAGAGGAAGAGGAGGAGACTTGGCTAAAGTAAGCATTTCTGTTTTGTCTGTTCCTTATTCTCAGAGCTATCATTATCCGGGCGGGGGAGGTCATCCCCGTGTCAGCAGAGTTCACGCCGGAGTCTGAGAGACAGCGCCTGCAGTTCCTGGTAAGACCGAACCTCTCGCAGCTGACACATATTAGTCCAGCTGACCTCCCCTCCCACAGAGACCCCTCGCACTCCTCTTTCATACACTGCACGTCGCGATGTTTTCCTGTCATGCTGGGACACAAACCCTTCTCTTTTTTTCTCTGCATTAAAGGCTTACATGCAGCCCCAGTTGTTAGGAAATGAGTTTACTCATCTAGAATTCCCAAGGAGAGTCCAGAGGAAGGAGGTGGGGAAGAGGATGCTGTACCGCGACTTCACCATGTCTGGATGGTGGGTTAAACATATTCATTGAGATTTTAGACCCCTTCTGAGCTGATTTCCGTTTCTCATCTGGAGTTATGCTTGAATATTTCACTCTAAAGCTTTGAATTTTTTGTCATATATATTTCTCCTAATCCTCTTTTTTTTAGTGTTTATAAGCCAGCAGAGGTAAAATGTCCTTCTTCAGTCATAAGTGATTTCATTTGATATGCATACAGTAATTTTTGCCTTTTTACCCATTAATTACCCAGTAATTTAAAAGCTTCAGGAAACTGACATGGAATCTTTTGCTTTGGTATGTGAAGAACGTGAGAAGAAAAATCTAGGCAGGGGGAAGTCTCAGCTTTCATATTTTAGAGCGAGAAATTGCAGAAGATGGTGTAGAAAATAAATAAAAGTGAGAGTGCCGATAGACAGACATGAAAGAGTAAAAAGGAAGGTGGAGAGGCACCCATGGGGTCAGGTACTGAATGTGAAACAATGGCAATGCAGTACCAGCACCCCAGCATTAAATATAGGAGAAGCCACGTAAAAGAAGTGCAGTATTGGTCCTGTTTTACGCCACATTTTGATGCGTTGCCAGATGAGGCCGAGCTCATTTCAACAAATGTGTCGGATACAAATGACAAATGACGTGCAGGCTGGATGCGTTTCTCTGTCTCAAGCATCGAACAAAAAGAAAAATGCCCATTTAATATACTTTGACATCAGCACTGATTAATTCTGCAGTCAAATCACTTTGTCATTTGATATAATGTAATGAAGACAAAGGAGCTTTTAAAGCCGCCACTTCCTGTTGGACTGTAGTAATTGCATCCGTCATGTCTGTTTCTTTGTGTTGCCTGCAGATGATTAAGGGCAGCACCTGAGTGCAGCGTTCTGTAGTGTCCCCGCAGATGTAGGTCAGTTAGCCACTGTTCCACATTAGGCCCCGAACATTCACTCTGCCTCGGCAGGGCAGAACTACTGTGATGTATTTTTAATCTGGTTCCACCATAACCCAGTTCTGCCTCTCTCAGCCAGGCTATGTCTGGGTCTTAAATGAGTAGCTAGTCAGGGTGCTTGCTGATGGCTCCGATGCCAGCCTTCTGCTTCGTCTGCAGGTGCAGCTCCGTTCCGTGGATACGCTGCCTCTTTTTTATGCCTCCATTGGGGTGCATTCTTTACGTTTAGCAATCGTGCTCTTATGTGTATTTGAGTGGTAGTTGTGTGGGTGTAAACTGCGTTACTTTCAAAGGCAGCCACGATCAAGGCCACCTCTGCAGCCCACCTCTTTCTGTGCTGCCTCCCCGTTCGCTTCATCTTCCTGAAGCAAATCTGTGTAAGCTTCACTGTCCGGGCTAGTGGAGGTTTTTCTGACACGTCCAGAACCGTTGGACATCAAACCAGTGTCCGACGCGATGCAGCCGCAGCCAGCGGGTAGGAAGGTAGTGTCCTCGGACCGGACTGAACGAGCTTCGCTTAGTGCAAGAAGCGAGTCGACCGGGGGAATAAATGAAGAGAGAAAGAGAGTAAGAGGTGATGAAGAAATCTGAGGAGAAGGTGTGGAGGCTACATACTGTAGGAGGGCCAGGATGAATAGTAACTGAGCTTCCCGCCTCTGTACTCCTGCTTTTAATGACAGTGAATATGATTGGAGGGAGACTGACACAGGCCTTCATCAATTCATTACTCACGTCTCCCCGCTGGCATTATGCCTGCCTCTGTCAACGAAGAGCCATTCAAGGTTGGCCAAATAGTTGATTTGAGCTCTTCTCTATCCCCCCCAATTTGCCTGACTCATCTGGTGCTGACACAGGCGCGCCACAGTGTCACCTCCAAGTCTGCCCCAGGGTGTGTGTGTGTGTGTCTGCTGACTGGGAGGCTGTGCGTAAGAAGTCACTTCAATACTCTCTCCCCTCATCCCTCCTTTCATTCTCTTCCATCCAAACACCCCCCTGAATGCCAAAGCAGCATCGGTCAAACACTGCAGCCCTTGTTTACCTCATTTCTCTCCTCTGAATTCAATCTCAGTCTTTAATTTTATGCTTATTTATGTGGCATCTGTAACGGTACATTGTCACCAAACACTTTACAGAGCCTAATTCGTCCACTAAAGGCCACAGAGCCAAAGGGAAAATTCCATTTTAACAGGAAACTTCCCCTGAGTAGAACCCATGACTGTCAAAAAGAGTGATAACGTGTGTCTCTGTCATAAATTTTGAATCCTACAAACATAAGTTGATTTATTTTGCGCTGCAATCCCGAAGCCCTGAGTTCCAAACTGCATTTCTGTGTTTATGGGATGTGTTTTCTACGATAACGCTCGCTGCGCGTGCTGCTGGGAAAAGTGCTGACTGCGGCAGTATAGCGCTCGCCCAAGGTGGAAACATATGGCGTCTCTGAGTGGAACCAGCAGTAATGTAAAAATCATCCATCCCTGCTAATCTGCTCCGTACCAGCTGGAATATGTTGGATGAAGCAAGCGGAGCAGGTCTGGAGAGGGAGGGGGTCACATTTAGGAAATTTTATTTGCGTTGTGTGTCGTCAAAAGTAATACAACAGGCAGAAACATCAGCAGTCATTTCTTTTAATGACTCAAACTCTTCATTCCTTTATTTTAATAGCATTCCTAAATTATTTGGCTGCTCAAAATGAATTTCTCTGTTTGTGTTGCACCTGGTCTGAATCGTTGGAGCTCAAATTGGAGGTCTTTCTGATTCTGACACAGGTGATGTCAAACTGTTCACAGGTGAACAAAAGTACACGAGCCACGAGGATGAAGAAGTGTATTTTAGTGCTCTGTGTGAACACTTGTATTCTGGAGCCTTTGCCTTGTTCTGCAGCTCCGACTGACGGTGGTAAATTATTCATTAGGTGGAGAAGTTTAAACAGCGCTCTGGGAGCAGGGGAATGTAAATGAGGATACTTGCATCATTCAGTTGCGTTACATCCAGCCTTTCGTGCAGTGCGTGCGCGCAGCCCCTCGTGCACGTGCAGGCACCAGTGGCAGCAGAGTTACAGAAAACCACCATTAACGCAAAGCATCCATAGACCTCTCAGCAAGGACAGCGATCAGGTAGAGGAGCGAGAAACAGGCTAGTTTCTAACAAACGTGGGGGGGAGCGTGTCTCCAGGCCGCGTGTCTGCGGCCAATGAACTGAAAGTGTCCTCTCTCCTCTCCGCAGGGCCTATAAAACCATCGAGGACGATGACCTGAAGTTTCCACTGATCTACGGCGAAGGGAAGAAGGTAAGCTTTGCTCTGCTGGCTTGTGCTCCTCGCCTGTGGTCTCAGCACAGCAGGGCACAGTTAGCAGCCCCTGCCCTCCCCCAGACCCTCCCATGTTTCCCCAGGGCATCCTACCTCCACCATCCAAGGTAGTACTGATAAAGGGTCAAAGGTCGGACACCCGCCTGAACCAACAATCGCGTAAATGATCTGATAAAAGACTCATTGTGATACGGAGCTAAAACACCCACTCGCAGCCGAATCTTGTTGGTATTTTGACACGAGTAAAAGGTCGAAAGCTCGGCGCGCCGTTCATGACATTTCTCCCCCCTCCAGCGGGGCTGCCGTGTGGCGGCGTGCGGCATCTTGTCCTTGTTAGATTGAAAAGGTCAGATCGGAGAACATGATCGATGTGGATATTTTCTCCCGGTGGCATTTTCCAGCAGGCAGATTTATGACGACTGGGGCAGGTGCCGCCTTCACACGTGAGGCTTCATAGTCGGCCGTGTCCACGTCGCCGTGGGGGGGGGGCTCTTCAAAGGCCGGTGAGCAATCTGCAGGGCCATAACTATCGCATTGTTTCTCCTTTCCCTGCTGGAGGTGCTTTGAAATGCTCTTCATGCTCACTTCAACGCTCTGGAGTGCGTCCAGGCCCAGTCCTAACCAGCCACGCACGGCCCCTCGTGCGCCCTCCCTCTTTTGCCGTGCAGTAGATTCAATTAGCCCAGATCCCAGTCCTCTGCCAGCAGCCATTTTTAGATGCATCGGCGGTGACCCGTGAAGAAAAAGGTCTTGCACAGACGGGTTCAACCGTTGTTTGGTACCCCGGAAACCTGCAGCCTCTTTTGGATGCCCTCAGCCCTGCTCATCATCTACCTTTGTCGCCGCAGATGTGGTTGGCGTGACAACGAAGACGTGCTTCTGCTCACACCTGTTTTTGTTTTAAAAAATGTGTCTCTTCTTCTTTCAGGCTCGTGTGTTAGCGACCATCGGGGTCACCCGGGGACTCGGGGACCACAGTCTCAAAGTGCACGACTCCAACATTTATATCAAGCCGTTCCTGTCCTGCTGTCCAGAGGTGGGCAGCACTTTGCATTTTGTATGTCGAGGGTAGATTCTGATTGAATTTAGGGAACCTGAAACTGCCAAGCGGAGGATATGAGTGCTTTAGCATACTTTGGTAATCGTGCAGCTTTGTTATTTGTCCCTCAGAGATGCTTGCAGCTCCTCTTCTGTCAACAGCACAAATATGGAGCTCAGGAGGCTGTTATGAGGACACAGTTGTTGCCCGAGACATAGTCAATGAGTGGAAGTCGCACTTTGTGACCCAAAACCTTTGGTAGATAAAGAAATAATACATGTGGAGGGGCTGTACACTGCCCCGAGGGCAGAGAGGTTCAACAAATGGCTTCCCTCTGTCCTTGACATCGGCTGACACTCATCCTGAAATCAGACATGGCCACTGAGTCATAAAGCAAACCTCTGGTGCGTAGTTTAGCTCCTCTCTCTTTTGTAATGATGGAAATGATCCTAACCTAGCAGAGGTTATTTTGGTCCCGATACATCTGCTTATGCGGCTGTTGGGCTATAAGTCGTATCAGCTGTAACTAGGCAACTCCCCTACGGCAGCAATGGGCTCGCTGGATGCAACAACCTTGACATTCCAAGCTCATTCAGTGCATTATGTGCTTTCATGAGATTAGTATCTTGCCACTGTAACATATCTCTCAGTAGCTAAGAAGCTTTTAAGGTTTCTGTTTTGCCTTTGTATTTAGTTTCAGGTATATAACTGCGTCCATGTGTCTGATCGGTACCTTGATTCAAATATTTCAATAGGTTAAATCTAAAACATTATCCCATTATGTTAGCTGTGTGCTAACTTGGATTATCTACTATGGATTATCGTAGGTCCGTGTTAGCATGCCGACGTGTAGCCAAAATGTTGCTACGCTCCAGCAGCGGTCTAGCAGAGCACTGGAGAAGGTTAACACAGTCGAGCCTTGTTGTGGGACTCTTTAGTTCATGAAACGTGTAAATAATACATATACATCAGCCGTCCTTTAACTTCTGCCTGTTGTCTTTATTCAGGTCAGGGTCTACCCTCTGGCGCAGTACGAGCACGGGCCGGATGATGTTCTGGTGCTGGGAAGCGACGGCCTATGGGATGTCCTGTCCAACCAGGAGGCTGCGGAAGCGGTCACCTCTTTCTTGGCAAACTGCGATCCGGACGACCGGCACAGGCACGTTCCCCTAACGGCGCTCGAACTTCCTTTCAAGCCCGGCTCATAACCGAGACGATGGCGGCTGCTGACTCGTTGCAGCTACGCAAATCTCTCAACAGAGGCTGACACGATGATGAAGCAGCATTGATAGCAAAGAATGAAAAGTTAATTTTTTATTTTTTTTTAAAATCGCTTTCTTCTCGCAGGTACACGATGGCGGCTCAAGACCTCGTGATGAGAGCAAGGGGAGTGCTGAAGGATGGAGGCTGGAAGATTTCCAATGACAGATTAGGCTCTGGAGATGACATCTCGGTCTTCATCATCCCCCTCGCGCACGCCAGCAAGCAGAACTAGCGAACAGCGCCGGCCTCCCTCCTAGCTTTTGCTCTTTTAAAGTGCTTTATCTTGGACTTTCTTCCCCTCCCGAGGCCCGGGTTGAATTATCATGGATTTCAAGTTTAAAAAAGAAGATATCTTGGTGTCGACCTCAAGCCATCCCGAATCTTGTCGCCCAAAGCGGCGATGGCGGACCCCTCATCCCAGCGGGTGTTTGGGTCGTGCCGTTACCGACTGTTGCACAATCATTAGAAATGTATATAATCCAAATGTGTTTTGATGCGCACGTGTACAGTGTAAAGAAGAAAAATCCGACCTGCGTATGAGTCATATCAACAGGTCCTGCTCTGGACCATTTTCTGATGCGTTTGTGCCATTTTTTTCAGTGATTTCTTGTGCACGTGCGGAACTATGCGAAGGATATCCTGTCGTACAAAATCAGTTCTCCTTACTCTAATTATATTGAGCTTTTTACGGCGAGTGAATTTTTCCGATCTTTAATGTGGTTCTGCGGAAAGGATAATGTAGAAAACACTTTGATTCTGTTCCATTTTCCACTCTTTAGTTTGGGCCATAGTAACTTAATTTAAATTGTATAAAATGTATATAGTATTTAGAGCAGATACTCTCGATGGAAGTGTTGCACATCTTACTGAAACAAACGTTGACGTTCGTATTGCTTTGAAAACCTGGAAAAAGTGGTTTACATCCTCACTTTGATGCTGTATTAAAAAATGATGTTTTAACCTTTTTCCATATTAATGTGCAGCGTGATTAATTGATGTGTGTTTGTTGTCGCTGCATAAGTGCATATGAAATGCCTCACTGATGGAACTTCGAATCAAGAGTCCCAGTGGTGGAAATCAAGCAATTTAAACTGCTTTTCAGATGTATGTAATTTAAATGATTTCCTCCATAATGGAGAAGAGGGGAGGTAAAAGCTTTTCCCGTTTTTATAATGTAAAAGCCGCACAATTACTGGCCAGAAAATCTGGCTGGCTTGAACGGGAACAGATTTCCTCTCTGGTCGACGTACAGAATTAGAGCATCAACACTGTGTCAAACTGTGTTAAGTGAATCTCCAAAGTGATGTGGATGAAGGGTATTAGTTCATGGAATAGCCTGACAGAAGATTACAGGCTGGAGGGCTGTAATTCAGCACACACACACACACACACAGCAAAGATGGCGAGATCGCTTCATCCTCACAAACGCAACAATGAAGGATGGTATTGTCATTTAAGGTGAAACAGCAGATATGAACACTCGATAAGAGACCGTAGATCAGCGCGCACGATGAAGAGTTCGCAGTTTTTGTGACTTTTAACGGATGTTTCCCGGGAAAGGTCTTGTTCTGTAGTTCAGGGAACCTGAAGACTGCCTTACTGCCGTTAAAGGTCACGTTCAGCGTTGGCTTGTGTCTGCGTTGTAAAGGGGGGGTCCATCTTGAACATCAGATGTGGACATTTTTGCAAACTACTCGAAGCTGAGAAGATCTTCAACCCTTAAACTTCTAGTAAATAATAGGCTTCTGATTTCCTGATTCTATTATTTATTTATTACATCAACTTTACATATTGTAATGGGCTAATATACACTCAGGATACAATTAAACAGACTTTTATATTTATTCAAGTCCACTTTATTCCATTTCTTTTGAGATCAACAGATCAAATCTATTATTTTAGACCAATATACAAAATGTATGGATTAATTTGTGTTAATCATATTAACAAGATAAACATATTTGAACCTGTCACACACCTTCCTATGTTTTCTGTACATCTACTCGTCCTGGGAGCTGTGTGGGAGCCAGAGGACCATCTGGTCCCCACAGGCCAGCACCGCATCCTCCTCCAGTCAGGCCAGAACTGATCTGGCACCCCACACTCGTGTGTGTGTGTGTGTGGTCCAGATTGGATGACGGTAGTGATGACACAGTCATTTCTGTGGGCGGCTTGTTTTTTGTTTTTTTTTCTCCAAGGTTGCAGCCCTGCCATCCAGGCAGAGCCGACGCGGAGAAGAACCTCCAGTGGAAAAGGGAAGGCAAAAACACACCTTTACAGAGGGATGCATGTGTGTTCAGTTTTCGGGATTGTTTGATGGAAGCTAAGTCGCCTGGCTGATTCTGACCCATTTTAAATGAACAATGCCAAAAAAAAAAAAAATCGACAGACTAAAAATGGCTTAAATTGTGAATCTATTATCCAAATAGCTTCTCAACAGTTTCAACTACACATTTCACTCTCGTGATCTCAGAGGGGGAAGAGATCATATTGGGCATATTTGCAAAAGAACACTTGAGTTCTGATCAATGATCTTAGGTTGCCCCCTCCCTTCAGCTCTGATTAGGTGACAAAACACCAAGCTTTGCTCTCTATTTCTCGATCAAAATGACCTATTTTTTTTTCCTTTTTTGGAGAATATCGCCAAGTTTGACTGCCTTTCGTGAGCATTTCAAATTTTTAACCAAAATTGAAATATTAAAAAAGGAAAAGTTTTACTTTGGAGAGGCTGAAACTAGCGGTTGGCTGAATGTTCTGCAGCAGTGACTGAAACCGTTTGATGCAGGCAGGAGGCCAGATTGTCCTGTCAGGGGCCAGGGTGTGGCTGCTTCAGAAGGTGCAGAGTTGTGGACGGAGGGGGCTCCAGTTCACCGCTTCAGAGCTTCTGTAGCCTTGAACATGATTTATGCGCAGCCAAACTCAGGTGACAGCTTTGAGACAAGATGGATGACGAGGACATGTGCTGATCACTGATCCGTTGGCTGCCTCTCTCTATCCAGGATATGATAAATTGTGTTTTACACCAGAGGAACGATTGCTTGCCTGAGACAGAGACTACTATTTGAATATGGGAGCTGATAATCAACAGGCAATATGTCTCAAGTCTCCTGTCTTTCTAAGTATCTCCATTTGCAT
Source organism: Takifugu flavidus (assembly GCF_003711565.1). Taxonomy (NCBI): domain Eukaryota; kingdom Metazoa; phylum Chordata; class Actinopteri; order Tetraodontiformes; family Tetraodontidae; genus Takifugu; species Takifugu flavidus. The sequence continues at coordinate 5,933,767 of NC_079532.1, forward strand.
GGGTCTCTGTCTGTGCACACGTGACAGCGAGCTGAGCTTCTGCAGAAAATAAATATTAAATCACCTTACTGTCAAATGTAAGCAATTCATTGGAAGGTCAAACGCGGTATCCAATCAGACACTAACCATCATCTAGGATGTGAGCGCAAGGACTAAACCCCCCGCCCTGACCGACTGAGCATACTAATGCCACCAGATGCCGTTGTGCAGGAGCGGGATTTCAAAGGTTAACTCGGGACGCATGACCCACATCAGCGCCGCCGCTGCCGAAATGCTGCTGTTGGGGGGGATTGATGAGGTGTTACGGTGGGGGTTTAAGTCACGAATCCGTCTGCGCATACCAGAGACTTCCAGCCCAGAAGCACACACCATCCTGATTCATCGTAATAATCAGATTATTCGGCGGATAGCGGCGGCGAGGGTGCAGATTTACGCACGGGTGAGGCGTTCAGGTTCAGCAGGAGAAAGCGCGATCAGTTCGCGTCTGATGGTATGCGGGGTTATCGACAAAGGACGTCTGGGGGTCTCATTAAGCAACCTCGTGTGGATGCACTATGGAGGATACCTATGGGCAGCAGAAGCCACGTCACTCCTCCCCTCATAGCAACAGCACCGTTGACCTACATGCTATTAACGCAGCCCACTCCGCCCGGGGTGTTGGAAAACATCGCAAATCCATAGCAGATATGGACTTTATTCGTGCATTAAAAAAAAAACCGTGCACGTGAGCATTTCACCAATAACGTGCGAGTTCACATTTCTCGGTTTAAAAATCACCACTGCACACAAATGCTTTTCCTCCAAAGCCAAATCACTATTTTATTCAACGAAAATGCGATACAGCATGAGCACGAAAATGCAACACTGCGGCCGTCATGTTCCGTCCGAACGGCACCAAATGACAATTATAATACAAAAGGCGAGCACCATATCCTTAAGGGCGCGCATTACCTGTTTAAAACCGTAAAACATCAGTGAAAGGACGGCTGGTTTCAGACATTTTCCTTCGGTTGAAGCGAGGGCACCAGCACTAGCAAGGCAGTAGCTTGCGCAGTCATCTCCATAGCGGGCAGTGTCACAACCCAACCAACAGCACAAACTACTACCTCAGCCAGTACGTGGCCAAAAAAAGCAGGAACGAAAGAAGCGAAAAATGTTCTTTTAAAAAAAAAAATGTTGCAAAATATCAGAGGAAACGCGGCGCCTCGAAAAGCCACGATCCCTTCGGCGGCAGCTGAAGAATGTCCGTCTTCTGGCCGCCTCGCTCTCCTTCCGCGCAGACTTGAATAAGAGGGAAACCCCGCCCAAGCGGATCAGCCTCCCCCTCCTCCTCCTCCTCTGCCTCGTCAGTGTCGGCCACAAAACGGCCCTTTCCCCTCCTGTGACCTATGATCTGAAGCTGTGGAGCGAGAGCAGCGAGGGAGGGGGCCGAAGGGTCCCCGCACAGAGAGCACCAGTGTGCTGTGGGACGTGCGGACTATAATAATGAAGGGAAAAGCCATTGCTGAGGTTCCCCCTGCAGCAATCTTCTCCTCAGTTTTACATCCAGGGCTGCAGAAAAGTGACCAAGAATGTCAATGGGTTGTGTAGAGAGGACCAAACGATGTTTAAAATAATAAAGGTGTGATGTTTTTAACAAAACCAATCAATGATAAGAGAAAAGGTTTATGTTGAATGAAATGATGCACATTCATAAAACGTCCATGTCCTTCCCAAACGCTAATCCCCTGAAATTTACAACCTTAATTGATATTTCATCACTCATTTGCAGATGTATTTTGTGTGGAAGAACAGTTTGAGGAGTTCAATGATGGCGCTTTAACCTTCACTTTGTCTAGAACACATAGAATGAATAAGAAAATGCTTTAATATAGAAACCTGGTGGCCAGCAGCTGCACACAACAGAACATCCTGGCTGCAAATGGCATCATCAGCACAAAATGGCAGCACCATGTCGTGTTTGGATGTTAGAATGTTGCACATTATCTAAACCGTGAACAGTGTGAGTGATTTAAAAACATAGTAAGAGCACAAAGGTGATTTTAGAACTGTCCCATTTATTTTATACAGACAAGTACATCCCTTATCAGACAGCTGGCTAAAGATGACATGGAATGTTACAGTTAAGATTTGTTTGCTTGCATAAAATCCTCACTGTTGAAAATGTTGCAAAAGTGTTCAGTTTTAATTCAATACAAGCCCGTTTTTGTTTTGTTTTTTTCCTGTTTGCTTTACACTGTCACCATTACCGAGTACTGTACACTGACTGGGCGCCACCGGGAAAATAAGACAAACTAGACAAATAGGCCACGCTGCTTTTTTAAAAAAAATTCCTTTTTGGAAAATCTCTGGAATTAACACTGAATGCAGTCGAGTCTCCGCGAAAATTTTGGTGGGGGGGGGGTTGTTCAGCTCACATGAGAAGCATACAATGATGCACGAGTGAAGCCTCCGATGCGGATCGGAGGTCGGTAAACGGCAGGTTGCTTCATGTCACCGTGGATGAGGCTCGTATAGAGTTCACGTCCGTGCTCTTTTAAAGCACATGAGTTGAAAAGACACATTCAAGATTTCTTCATTATATGTAGAGATAAAAAAAAAAAAAACACCAACAAAAAGGGCTGAGAATGAACCTGCTCAGGTCTCTCCGTTCTGGACTCGAGCGACGGGAGGCTGCATGAAGTCTTTGAAGGGTCCCAGGGCCTCTTTCAGAGCCGAGCTCACCTCAGATGAGGAGCACGTGATGCACTCCACCAGCGTGGGGTACAGGCCGATCACCTGAGCCCACGTGTTGTCATCCACTGCAGGAGGAACACAAAGGAACAAAAGGGGAGACAGACAATATGAATTGTGGAATGAGGCAATCAAAGAAGTCCTTTTCTCCCATCTGATAGAAATCCCACATGTGCATGGAAACAATCTTGGTTATCTTAACATCTTGAAGGAATGGAATTTGAGAGCTTGATTTCCATACATCCCAGCGATAATGAATATAATAATGGGTCGACCTTGCTGGGAAAAAAAAAGCTTTCCTCAGTCTGGAAATCACAGTTATTCAGAAAAAAAAACACTCCCAATTATGCTCTGACACGTTTTAATGGAATGAGCAGCTGGAAGACTGGGAGAGTGCCATTATCATTCATGTCTTCTCTCTCTCTATTTTTTTTGGGTGATCTATTTCCACAGTTTCGTACTCACCATTTTCTGGTTGCGTCTTTTTAAGCGAGTCCATCAGCGTGCTAATTGCTTTCAGCACAAAGATAATCTCAGTCACTTGTTGTCTGAAATGAAAAATGTAAAAAAAAAAAAAAGACTTGATTACGTAGAGATCAAGGATGATACAGAACTGGGCAAAATGGTGAAATGAAGAGAATGCTGGCACAATTACTGAGTCAAGCATTCAGTAGCACATAAAAATCTACATTCAAGCTTTTTTTTTTTTAAATGCACAAAGGAATGTGAGCAGACCTTGGGCAGGAATAAGCTGATGCCAATATAAATGCCTATGCAGTATTTACCGGGGCAGAGGACAGCGTCCGCTCAGTCTCTCGTCCTCCACGTAGCGGCGCAGCACGTCCTGAGACCTCTTGAGCAGCACGGAGAGGGCCATGCGGGATATGTAGCCTTCCTGCGGGGTGGACACCTTGTTGCTGAAGGAGAACTGCAGAAGCGTCTCAAAGCACACCTTGGAAAACTCCTCCCTCATCCTCACATCTATCTCTGCCTCTGAGAGAGAAAAAACATTTACCTAATTAGACGAGGAAGATTTGAGAGAAAACGATGTGGTGAGGCCCACTCAGGCTGTTTTACACGTATAGATGTCCAGCTTGTGAAAGTAATATTGTTTAATGAGCTCCGACTCACCAGTAAAGGAGGCGGACTGTGAGTGAATGGAGCCTCTGTTAAGCATAGCCATGATCTGGCCAACAAAGTCTTTGGGAATGAAATTAGCGAACGGCAAAATCTCTGTGCTGATGAGCTGGACGACCTAAATTAAGGGAGACACAACATCAGTGCGCTGGCTGCTCAAAAAATAATAGCCACAAAACTCCCGGTTCGTCGCTTACCTCGACATCAACGCCTTCATTCTTCTGAAATTCTTGAATGGAGAGATTATCCGGGGGAGTGCTGCGAAAGGACGATCGCCAGAAACAATGAGCTTAGATTCTCCGAGCCGCGCAGAAGTACGCTTAAAACACGTTTGTACCTTTTGGTAAAAAGGAAATCTTCGAAGGCATGGGCCAGCTCTGGCCACATAGTGTCGAACTTCCCGGAGGAGGCGTGCTGCCGGGCCACCGGCAGCCCGATGGACAGCACTTTGAGCAGGGAGGAAACGGCGAGCTTCCAGGTGCTCTCTGATGGACAGGCGTACTTCAACCCTAGAGGCATTTTTAAGGTCTGAAGACAAATGAAGAGAAGGAATCAAAGACCTGATGGGTGACCAAGAGTACATTTACGATGGGCTTTCTACTGAGGAATCCCCTCGATCTCACTGATCGCTACTGTCCCACATTTGTGCGCCCATCGGTGCTCTCACAGGCTGGGTCGTCAAGGATCCCTCACCTCTGTGCTACATTGTGTTCTCTCTTGTTCTGTTCTAATCCTCTGGGTATGGATTTGATACCGAGAGAGGGGATTACGTGCCGTTTGTGCTTTCGTTCCAGGAAGATTTCAGTGTTGTGTTCATTTACTCTGTTGAATTCATCAGGGAATTATGCTGCCACACTGTTACGAGATAATTGTCGAGATAATAAATACTACTGCAGGGAGAATAAATGCATTGCAGAGGTTAGGATCCTGCCCCAGGGCCCCAGGTTACACCAAGACTTTGTATGGAGCCAATGTTTAGCTCGTCTGTTCTTTCCTTACTGGAAATGTTCAAAGTATAAGACAAAGTATAGCCTGCACATTCTTGCACAGCACAAATATAGCCTTCTAAAGCTTCACATTTACAACTGCTTTTGGGTCAGATGTGACCTGAAGATGCAGCAGGAGTCAGAATCTTGAAAGTGACTTGAATTGCGTGAGAGTGGTTAAATAAGCAGGCGACTGAAAATTCAGCCACGTTTGCACATGAGTGGAGGGGAGGCTATGAGGAATACCAAAGGTCAGAAGTGCGGCGTTGGATACCTTGATAATGTTCTGCAGAACCTTCTCGTTGATGACTGCTTTGTGGCATGCCGTTTTATGGTACAGATCTACCACCACCTCCAGGGACCTCTCAGCAAAGGGTACATAGTTTAAGGCAACCCATTCTGCCTGTATGTATAAGAAAATTCAGTCAAAGGAAGTAAAGCAGGAGGGGACATATAAATTAATGTGTAAAAACAAAAAACAATATCCCTTCACACAAAGCAGCATTTTTAAAAGGCACACATTGTAGAAGTATTCATAATAGATGTATTACAGAACTCTGATAGTAGTGAAAGTCCGCTTCAAGGTTTGTAAGTCAGTACTGCAGATAAAATGCTTCCAAGCCCAAGAGATGACTGTATGTTACAAGGTGTGTCTTTGAGAAATACAAATACAAATCAAACACGGATGAAGAAAAAACAAAACAAAAAAAACAACACAAAATCAGTTATGACTGGAGCTGCACATGGACGGTGCACACAGAGGCCAAAACCACCTGTTAGTGGCAGGCAGAGACAGCGAGCATGGAGCGAGTGAGAGACACTGACAGCTGCAACAGGCAAAACTCACCGGTGCAAACAGCTGGATCTACAAAGGTTATCCAGTCCAAAGAAACAGAATGAGAGAACAATGCAATTAAACTGATGACTTATTTAATTTACAGTGTTGTTTCTGGCTAGACAGATCAGTGACCTGCTTTTTAGAGGGGGAACGTAAATCACTTCTATCAGAAAGGTGATTAGAGAAAAGCTGACAGAGGCCAATAAAGACCACCCATCACATCTGTTTGGTTGGCTCGGGAATTTATTTGATCCTCTTCAACTTCCAAGGATTTAAGCTGATTCAGATCAACAAAATTGTCCAGGATCGCACCAAGTCTGGGCCCCACATGCACATTCAACACCCTGACATGAATTAAGACATGGAACATGTAGCACAAGCATTTCTTTGTTAGAAAAAATGAAGCGTCTTCTACTGATTCAAAAAAGGAAAGAAATTAGTAAAAAATAAATAAATCACCAGTCCTGTGTTTTTTTAGTACTGCCAATAACAGATTGCAATCTAAATACTTTAAAAAAAATACTTTTTACTTAAAATACTTTTTTTGCTCTTCAAAAGCAACATTTTACGTGATCGTAACTTTTTGATTTTAAACTAGGAAAACAGTTTGGCATTTTACCAACAGGATGAATAATAATAGGAGGATTATGAGGAACAAATAGCACGGGACAGACAAAGATGGGGGGTGTTCATGAACACCAAAGAGGAGTGGTGATCTTGCTCAACTTCTGATACGATAAAGCTTATATGCTCAAATGATCCAATAATCCAACTAGACTAACAGCGAAACACTACATGCGAATGGAAACCAAGTCGTATTTCTGGCAGTTCTGCTTCCACCTCCTACCTGGTTGCATTTGGCATTGGCCACGTGTTTTGTTTCCATTCTGCCGTACTGAGGAGGCTTGCAGGAGAACTCCACGAAGAGGAGCAGCTGCTCAAAGATGGCCGGGTACATGACCTGCAGGTTCTCCGGTCCCACACAGATGGCCTGCAGCAGGGAGGGAACAGAGGAACAAACACTGCTCACATCGACTGTGGGATGACACGTTGCATATTTAGCAGAGTGACGTATTAAAATTGGTAGAGGAAACTGAAATCAGTGAGGGTTATTATATCATCTTTGGGGAGTCAATTTCCTTTGCTCACCTTCTGTAAAACATCCAGAGATGTTAGCACAGCTTCCTGTAGGCTGGTGAGCACCGCCTCAGTGTATGAGGGGAGAATGAAGGGTGAGGCATCACTACTGATAGGCACAGACACAGCTCCATGGAGGATGACCCCAAGTTTCTTCAGATCCTCCATACTGAAGTTTGCTTTTATATGCTGGTAGAGAGCCGGGAAAATCTGGATCAGCGCTGTGAGGAAAGGCTGACTGGGGATGAAGGACAGCTTCCCCGTCACGTCGCTTGGAGGTCTCGTGCTGTCCGTTCCAGTTCGATACCATGTGTTCCAAGCAGACCACCACAAGGCAGAGTCTTCTAAAGCTGAATCCTCACCTGGCGGAGGGGCCTGCAGCTCCGCGCCATTGTAGCGTGTAAGCCGCTCAACTAGCGAGTCTGAACGGATAAGGGGTCTGCCTGGTCCGGATGCAGAGAGGGGATCAATGAGCACAGGGGGGACACCCATGGCAGCGAATGCATCGCTTGCTTTGTCCGAGTCTTTCACAGGTGTAACTATCTGGAGGATCTCTTGAAAGCTCTTTAGGGCGGCCAGCGAGACTTCGTTGTTTTTACTGAGAGCAGCCGACTGAATGTGGTTTAACAGCACCTCCCAGGCCTCGAAGAAATCCCCTGCGGACACGAGACAAAATGGCGGGGCAGTGCGAAACTGCCAATTATAATGTGATAAATGGAACGGTGATATGTGCTGCATCTGATTCAAGGGCCGCAGACAGTGAGATGGCACCCCCATCGACAACGGCAGGTTCACCACTGAACACGGTCTAATTCTGAATACATTAAACAATCCTCAGAGGCCCATAAAGTGATATTACTTTACCAGTTGTAATTATTCATTTGGTCCTGGTTATTTTTAGGAAGGACTGCGTTGCTCTAAGCCATTTTACATGTATTAGGCTGGAAATTGTGCTGTATATTATAAGATGCCTCTTGCAATTTGGCTCTGGTTAAGATGTTCAGAGGGATGAGAGCAGCTAATGAGAACACGCGTTTTATCAGTCAGGTCTCACTGGAATATTAGGTCATGTTTATTGGGGCTTAAAACAAACTTTATATGCAGTAATATTGCAGTAACAACTTGGCCTTTTTTGGACCTTTGTTACACTCGACTTTTATTTATGAATACAAATAAACATATCATTTTATTTATTGTGTTTATAACTCCAAGTCAGCTGCGTCCTATTCCTGTAGTATGTCGGACTTCCACATTATGGCTGGTGCAGAGTCTGGATAACTGGAAGGCTCACCTAACTGTTGAAGCAGATACCGCCGTGTGTTGAAAATGCGTGCCACCCCGGCCAGAGTCAGAACCCACGTTTCTGCCCATTGTTTCTCTGCCGTGTCTCGGGAATGGTGAATCAGGATGTTCCCGCCGCCCGACTCGATCTTCTCCTTATCGGCTGTGGTGGACGACCTTCTCACACAATCGAGCAAGTGGAACAATACCTAGTGGTGACAAGTGCAAATGCAAAAAAGAGATGGATGCAAAGAAGGAAAAACGGGAATAAAAAGATATTTTAGATGTTATAAAATGATAAAAAGGAATTGCTCAGTACCTTCCAGATCACGATATGCCACGTTTGCTGCTGCAGCAGGGTCCCATGCGCTGCAATGGTTGAAAACAATGTCTGTCCGGCGCTTTTACGCACAGCAGGCCGTGGGTCAACGCACAACTCGCCCAGCTTGGCATACAGGCACAACCACAGGCAATCGAAAGGGGGGGCAGGGTGGAAGGGCCGGTTCAGGATCTCTCCTTTCTCTTGAGCCTGTTTCTGCAGAGCTTCTTCCTCTCTTTCTAACTCTTGTGTGATGGCTTCTCCTCTTTGGAAGAAATAGTCTGAGATGTTCCACTGTGGATGAAGCAGCATGAAAGGGTATAAAGTGAATGAATGAATAGAGTAACCCATAGATCAATATAGGGTTTCTCATGTCTTGAATAATGTATAAAGTATCTATTAGATGTCAAATTTGATAACATAATTAAACAAAATACATTTTAGCTCTATGTTTCATTCTTAGAGTGTGTCTGACTAATGCAAAAGCATAACCCCACCACAAATCTTGAACTTTTGTTTTCTCACCAGCAGTCCGATGGAGGTCAGGCTGATGTTGAGTTCCTGGTTCTGCAAGCCAAAACTTCCAGCTACATCCACGACAATCTGGAGGCAGGTGCAAGGCATTGTTGGCAGGAAGTCTGTCACCACCAACTGCAGGCACTGGAAGGCTGTTCGGATCAAGGATTCCCTGCGAGAAAGGACACACGGCGGGAGGTTACATCCCTAAATTAGTTACAGTGCCTTTTTACATGTAATACATGTGCATACATCCCAATTTAGGAGTCAGCGAAGGGTGTAACAGCCCTGTTTGTTCTTACCCTTGGTCATTTCGGATGGCTCCTATGACACCCAAGACGAGGGGCCAGCCGGGCCCCAGACTGTCACCTTGACTCTGGAGAATCTGCAGGACACTCTCCAGCTGTTTCTGCCGGATGTCTGCATGGAGCACGTTGGACAACTCCTTCAGGGGGTTAAGCAGCATGAGCTGCAGCCGCTTGGGAAACAACACAAGAAACAAATGGTTGCTGATGAAAAAACCTTTGAAAATGTGTCGTATATGATGGCAAATATGAAATCTGTAGACACAATGAAGCAGAATTATGTATTTATAAGGAAATATAACTAGAAATACTTTTTTCAAAATGGTCCCCCACCACAGAAGTGTTGCAACATCTCTTGCATTCAATGTGTTTCAGTCTGAATCAAATATTTAATGATTTTCCATACGTATTCATTTCAGAGGATGGCTGGATACAGTGGGTGCCCACACAATTATAGTTTTTTATAATAATATTTAATAGCTAAGCATTGAATGAAAAACCTTGACGAAAATTACTTGCATTTCACCATCGACATAATTTGTTTGGTTCCCACGGCTCTATTAATCTTCTTGGAAATCACTTTCCTGTCACCCTCTTTGTCTGTTAACACCTGCATGAAGGTAATTCTTTTGTTTGGAGTGATGGGAGAAATTGTGTGACATTTCATTCCTCACTGATTTAACCCATGTTCTTTTCTACATCAGCCATGATAAATGTCATTATAAGCACCCAAAAGACAAGAAGATCAAACAGTCCTTGGGAGAAGAATGGAAATTGCTCAGCGATTCCTATGCAGGTTTATACCTGATTGTGTGCCAGCGGAGGGTCGTGTTTGAAGGCAAGTCCAGCTTTAATAAGAGCGGTTAATGCTTCGGCGCCCCACTCTCTCATTCTGGAGTTTGGGTGCTGACAGACCTGCAGGAGACGGACCACAGACGGCTCATTGAATGCAGAGATGGTTCAGGGTTGTGTTTCCCAGCAGTGTTTGCAGATGGTGGACGTGACATAATCCAATAGACGTGTGAGTCCAATGTTTTTGACAGTACAATCATCAAAGCTGGTGTACGTATTCATTCAGACGATGAATAAAGATTTAACTGAACCTACCGTGACACAAAAGCCTGTCTTCAACTTTCAAAATCCCAGTGAAATTAAACCATGCGAAGCTAAACTGTGAATTTAATTAATCATCTTTGGTTTTTCGGCTGTTTGTCAGATTTAATGCCAAGCTTTAGAAGAGAGGAAGAAACAAAATGCACTCCTTACAGGCACACATCAGCCACTGCTAATAAGATGCAGGCGGAAACCTTGAAGTATAAAATGTATCTGTTTATTATTTTTCCATTCTTTGCTGTACTCAATTTCTAATCAATCAAATTTAGTGTTCCATATCGCAATGTGCAGCTGTAAGTAAACAAGACAGAAATGGCATTTTGTTTAAAGCACTTCGCTGGTGCATTTTCACACGATTGGTCACTTAACAAATTACTATTTGAATGTGCAAAAGAGGACAAAACTAAAAATTGGCACAAGAGCACAGACACATTTTGGACCACGTTTTTGCTGCGAGACTGAGGAGAAATCAGCGCAAAACGGAGGGAGGAAGCAGATGATTGTAAAAAACATGGTCTGAGCTTACCTTCTGCAAAACAGTAAGGGTGCAAAAGAGAGGAAAACAGAAGAAAATATGAAGAACTCCTCAGGATAGTTAAAAACACACAGCTCTACACAGGAGTCCTCTCACAGGTGCAGCCATGCATCGACTCATAAAGGTAACAACATTATAATAAAATGGAACCTCTAAATATAAAAAGCTCCTTTGGTGCATTTAATTGTTTATATTGTTTTAGCAACAGATTTTACCTCCAAAAGGTGACCTGTTAATGGTCTCCACAAGATTTCTATGCGGTCCATGTTGACCAAGCCAGTCTCCAGCAGCTTGGCCACAGCGAACAGAGAAGGCTCCTGAAGACAGACAATAAACACTCCAATTAAAATCCACTATGTGTGAAACAAAAAAAACATTTCTGTACATCAAATCTGCCTGATAAAATATTGACCTTATTGTTTCCATAGGCCATTTCCATGGCCTCCATGGAGAGGGCACAGAGGGCATTGATCAAGTGATGCAAGGACACGTCATCCAGGTATCTAGGATGCACAGCGCAAATTAGGAATATTTTGGTAATAAAGAGTTACTTTAAAGATTTATTTGGTTTACACAGAAATAGTTCTTACTGGGAGCTTTCAAAGAGTCTGGACAAGATATTGGAGATAACGGGCAGGTCGGTCATCACAGCTGTGGTCAGCACCTTGGGGGTTAAAGACGTGAGCTGTTTTTTTTCCTGCCTGTACCGATAACAAAATCAAAGATCTATACTAACTGCAGGATTACTCACTGTGCTGGGTCCTTCCACAGCTCTGCCGGGCTTCAGGGCACCGCCCGCCCCTGGCTTCAACCCCAAGATCCACACTAGATGCTTAAAGAAAACAGTGAGATACTTCAGGGTAGGCAAGGAAGCCACCAACATTTTATCACAGCAGATAAAACCAAAAGGAAAGGTAGATGGAAAAAAAGTAGCTTTGTCTCTTCTTCAGGGTATGAGGGGGAAAAGGGTTTTGTTTGCAAATGTGATACATTTTCTCTAAACCAGCATCTTAAATTAAATGATCTTATAAGTGCACATATGGTAATGAAAGGCTACCTAAATGTGTGTAATTAACAGGAATACAGCTGTGGTCTGCCATAGAGATGATTTACCTGCAGTGTGGCCAGTACTAGCTGCCAGGAGGTGCCCAGTACTGCACCATGACAGTGGGCCAAATTCAACAACGTCCGCATACACTGGATGTTCTTCGCAGTCAGCTGACACAACGACAGACAAATATATAATAGTGGAGACATTTTCAAGCTGAAAAAATATGTTAACATCCTTACATTTGTGTTTCAGGCATTGTAACACAGATAAGTTGAGAAATGTTCTATTTTTGGGGGGATTTTAATAACCCATCAATTCTCTGTTAACGCTGTTGTGACGTAATTGTGCGTGTCTTTACCACTACTGTGCCCTGGGGCTGAGCGGAGAGCGGCTGCCCGACAGCCACCACCTGCTGATGAGACTCGCTGGCGGGGCTGATGATCTGCACATTCTGGCCCTGGATTGAGTATGCTGTGAAGAGTACACATGTCCAAACACCCGGCATTAAAATCAGAGACAGTAACGCACGCGAAAGAATTTCGCAACTTTCTTAATTAACTCAAGGCAGACATCCATCTCAAGCTGAGACCCAATTTGCCAGCTTTATCTCGACAAGGTAATATGTAAATAATGAGTGCCCAAGTTGCTCATTTGAGAGTGGTGTGTATTTGTGTATTTATTCATCTGCAGCCTCTCCGGGACTCTTAATTAAGCCACCATGCAAAGTTAAGGATTAACACTGTTGGGCAAAAGGGACACGCAAAATATCGGCAGTTTGCGTTAAGCTGGTTTCGCAGGATGCTTTTCTACATCCTGGGAGCTGAGGAGCTCATTAGTTGAACATTAATGTGAATAAAAGTGTTGCATTGATTATATTCCACACCTTTGGTGGAGAGGTTGGCTCCATTACTGCTCAGCACAGTCAAGGCATAATGTGGTGGGAGAGAGGCTTTGCAGATGGCTGTGATGAAGGCATCACGGGGGGTCACCAGGCCAAGTCGACCACACAGTGAGGCCATGGTCAGTTCTGCTTTTAAGATGTTCTCTGTCGCAGTCTCGTCAGTGCTGAGGAGATTGAACGAGAGGTTTTAACACATATGAAATAATAAAAAATGCTTCAATTTCAATATCCTTCTTCTTTCATTGTAATTTTCTACTTACCTGGCATCTAAAAGCAAAGACAAAGCAGCTAACAAGCCACACCAGCAAGCATTGACCATCTCCTCCCATACAACATGGGCTTCTGTTAAGGGAGCATATAGTTAGTGAGTTAGTGGGGATTTTCTTTTCTTTCACTTTTATTTAATGTATCTCATCTCCACACCTGGTGGTGGCTGCCACTCCTTATCAGGATGAGCCTCCCTGAACTCTGCAGCTGCTTCTTCCTCTACGGACAGTTCTCTTTCAATCATAGTTGTGATGCCTCGTACCAGGTCAAGGAGAGCACTGAAGGCCACAGACATGGCATAGCCTTCTGGGATTGAAGGAGGCTCCACCTTGTCCAGCATCTCTAAACTGGAGGTAGAAAGAAAAGGTAAAGAAAAACGACACACATTTTTAGGATACAAATAGCTAATAAAAGCTAGCATTTATGTTGCATGTAGCAGGATATTTATTCCCTCAAAAAACAGTCTTGCTTTGTGTTGTTTTGCAAGAATTAAATATGCAAATTTAATTTATAAAAGTCATTTTATCATACAACGTGGGACTTACTACGTGGCCTTAGCACTGCCCTGGACACTAACAGTCATGAGGGGAATCCAGGTGCCACGGAATTCAAAAGCAGCCTGCGTGGAAAGATTTCCGCTGACCCCTCCTGCACCTGGGCCACCTTGTGCCACACCCTGGGTACCTGAACCTGAGCCACCTGCACAGAAAATCAAAGAGTAATGAGAACAGTAGATGAGATGGGGCAGACCTTGAGCACAGCTGAGGTAGGTGGATTTAACTGTGACGCTTTCCTAATAAAATGAGGATGTGCTTTTGAAGGGTTCATGGAAACAATAACAAATGGAGAGACTGACCTGCGGGCGCACTAGCAGCAGCACTGTTTCCTGCATTGGGAACAATAAAGAGGGACTGGATGAAGGAGCCGAGTGCATTGACGATGTCTCTGAACACCTTAGTGGAGTGCTGTTTCATGTCATACGACTGACAGAATGAACTGGGGGAAAAAGTAGACATGAATATAGAAACTGTGTGAAACTGACAGTCCAGAACCACAGTGAGACCTGCTTGACTGTATATGTTAAAAAGAGTAAACACAGTGGGCTACAAAACACATCAAACTCTAATAGGAAAAGGTAATATATCGAACTGGCGCAGTCATCTTTTTTCTTACCGTAATAAATGTGGTTGCACACACAGCCGGTGCACTGATTCCACAGCCACAGCTCTCAGCCACTGTGGTTTCTCCCCATCAAGAAACTTCACCAGCAGAGACAAAAAGATCTCACACTCAGTCACCTGCAAAATAACAATAAACTTAAGACAACATTTTACAACATTAGACATCCAAGTCTAGGTGGGACATTCAGCCACCATTGTACTGCAAACTGAAGGTACCCTGTGGTAAAAATCCTCCAATTCTTTAGCAATTTAATAAATTTATTTCAATTTCAATGGCCATTTGATGAGGCTCATTAAAACAGTTGGAGTAGATTAAGATAAAGTGGTGGTCCTTCCTTTAATTCAGATCAGACTGGATAAGCAAAAGTGTCTCCTTTATTTCATTGCTCCAATACCAGTAAACTGTAGAAATGCTTGATGAGGACTGAGACAACACGCAGCAGTCTCATGCAGATGGGGAAGTAGGGTTTCTCCACAGGAGCTGGTGATGAGGCGCTGCTGCTGCCCTGACGAAACTTAATGTTGGGTGAGAAGAGTTTGATCACAAGCGGGCAGACTCGTTCCTTCAGCAGGAAGCTGAACTCCTGGTGCTGTGAAGGAGACAGAGAGAGAGAAATGGATACTAATATGTAGTCATAAGGCTAAAATTCAATGAAAGAAGGCTAAAAATTAAATGAAATGCAAGAGGATGAACAATACCTGTAGAAAAACTCCAGGAAAATCATTAAGAACAGACTCTAGCAGTTCTAGTCCAAATGTCCGAGTCATCTCTGTCATGCCCACCAACCAGTAAGGCGCATCTGCATTTACCAGCTGGCACAAATCCTGCAAGAGCACGTAAATGGCATTTTACAGAATTGGTTAAAAATAATCAAATCACTGAGCTTTGCATAACCACAAAAAAGAGCAGTGGGGGAGGACTGACGGTCTGAAAGACGCTTTTATTCAAGACTAATACAACTCAAAATTAAAGGAAGACAGAAGGCATATTAAATTCCACTTGTGGTGATTTGCTCACAGAATCCCTCCATAGGTGACATCACAAGACATAAAACCCATCATGTCTAAAGATTTTACTCCTAATTTGTGGGAGGTGTGTGGAAGGATGTCTCCCTCTGGTGGACATACCTGGAACAACATATAAGCGTCTTTGGCGCTGGGCCTCAGAGTGGTGACAGACCGCCTGTTGGTGTTGCCCTGCACGGGAGGAGGCTGCTCCACAATACCTGGAGGCAAGGCAGCTCGTAACATGAGGCATTTCTCCCATGGCTGCATTATACACTCTTACAGTAACAGTCTGGATTATTTCATTTAGATACATTTTTTATCAGTCCTTCAAGAGGCGTTACACAGCAGATAATAAAGTCAGTTCACAGACAGCCCAAATGTCCTCTGACCTTTGAACCGCTCATCTTCAGCCACCATCCGCTCAAAGACCACAGTGACAACCTGTCTGACAGTGGCAGCTGCTGTGTTGTTGGTGATGTTGTCCTTGGTGAAGTGCAGGCGGAAACACAGCACGATTGCCTGGCGACAACAAGAGGATCAGGCTTCTGTATATTGAGTAGTGAGCCTAAATTAAGTGACAATGCATTTGTTGTTCAAGTAAGAAGGTCGATGGAAAGAAAAGCTTAACCGAGAGTAACTACCAAAAATAAAACAACACTTATAGATGCATCTGCCTGTCTGAGCAGTGCAGTTTCTTGTGAATACACCATATATGAGCAGTGTTTGGGGTAAAAGAGCGTGCTTGGGATGTACCTTGGAGAGTACTTCGTCATGTACCACCGTGTTGGTCGTCAGCAGTACAAGGACGGTCTGTAAAAGTTTCAGCTCCTCCAAACCATTCTCCATTAGCTGCCACAGCATGTTGATGATGTTCCCTGCAGCTGCCTGTCACACACACACAAATACACACACGCCATGACTGTACACATGGACCTTTATGAAATCGTAGCATTACACTGTTTAAACTCCACTGAAACAAGCTGAGGCACTCTCAGTCACATGACTCAACAAAGAAATGCACAGAAACACACACTTGTGGAACCAGTCGGTGCCGTCTGCAAACAGGCATCATATTGAGAACCGCAAGGAACAATAAACTAGTTCTGGTTGAATATTTTGTTACTTGATGATGAAAGTAATTGACACCAAAGTATAAACAGGGCAACACAACGCATTATACAAACCCTCGAGACACATTCACTCATGCATGGGCTGCCAACGCAGAATGTTTAATTCATTGGAATTAATTTGAAATAATGTATTTTTCTAATGCAATTAACTTGTGCTAATTTAGTCGATGGGCAGCCGATCATGGAGGAGAGAAAAGTGTTATTAACTTTAAAAAATGAAAGAATGTGACCTGGGGGGGTTTAAGTACAAGGAAGTACCAGGAAAACAAAGAGGAAGTGATTAACAAGTGTTATTACGATGTAAGAACCAAATGATTTCTTTTCAGAATCAATTCTTAGTGCTGAATAGCAGAAATCTACTTATGACCTGGAAATATTGGTAGTACTCTCACGGAGGATATGGGAATTATAGGATTTCCTCAGCAAAAGGTAATGACGTATTCCAAGACACCTCACCAAAACCTGTCTCTCTACGGGGGAAATAATCACCCCTTGAAAATGCCTAAAGAATTACGTGTTGTTTTCTTTTTGAACAACCTCTAGTGTTGAACTTGCAAAAACCCTCATCAGTTACTTCAGTTGAGTGTCCTTGTACACATGACAAAAACCTTGAACAAAAGCCATAATACAACCTGTTACCATCTCCAGTATCTGTGAAACTTTGCAATATTATCTTGTGTAAGAGTCCAATAGTGTAATGAACTGAAGAAATAAAATGACACTGACAGTAAACCGCAATAAACACACACTACTGTGAGAATGTTGCACGTTTGAATGGCTTCAATGTCCCCACAAAGGCAGTAAACATAAGCTCACAGTGAACTTATCAAAGAGATGTTGCAGTTTAGTCGCTGCCAGCTTAAATCTGTTGCCAGCAGCAACAGATTTAAGACGAAAACCAATGAAAATAATTTATTTTTTAATGGTAGTAAACACTAAACATGTTTTATTTTAATTCATGATACATTTCTAGACAACAGGTGCACTAAAAATTAAAATAAATGGAAAAATAATGCATATGACACAACTGGAGGACATATTAAACAGAACAACATTTTAGTAAACAGAATAGGCAAAACCTTCAGGGACATTGTGTTTGCTCCAAACTCAACAGCTCCCTACTTTGATTCGGACAGACTTTCCTATAATTAAAACAGTACACGGCTCTGATATATGATCAATGATTGAGTGACCTGAGGCATTAATGTCAAGCTTCAAAAGAAATGTTCTTAATCGTGACGGGAAAGAACAAAATCCTCTGCAAGGCTGCGTGAAGGCACTCTCGTACATAATAATCGCCTCCAGTCACTCAATAAACCTCAAGATGAGAGCAAAGGCCCTATATTGATCTCACTTAGAAGCTGCATCCCAAAAGGACAATGGAAACGAGGAGGAGATGACCACCACCTGAAGGCTGTTGTGGACAATCTGCTGCAAGTTGTTATCAGCTTAGCAAAAAACAGCCTTTACTATGTTTCATTAAACCACTATTTAATATAAACACGAGTAATCTAATACCGTGGTCAGTGTAAACGAGTCAGGATACTTACCTCAGACACTACTTCATGGGACATAAGTCTCTGGATGGCAGCCAGACAGAGCTGGGTGATCTTTGGCTCTTTGGTGCCACAGCCCATCAGGAAAGGTTGAACGACCTCCGAGCTGTTCTCCTTCAGAGCTGCAGGAATGAGATTAAACCGCTTGTCACTATATGTCACACCTGATATACGCTTGGTTCTTCAAAGCCTGCAAACCAGTTACAAGTCCTAAAAATGAGGCTTAACTGTAAGGGGCCGTGCTTTCGCAGCAGTGGCTGCTCAAACTATGGAAAGTCTCCCTCCCCGTGTCCTCCACGGTTCTACCTGAGTTCTACCTCAGTTCTGCCAGATATATCTTTAGAAATCTTCAATTCAAAGGAGCTAAATAATTCATTCCATATAATAACTGATAATTTCACAAAACACTGATTTCTACGGAAATTCCAAAGCTACATCAGATTGCACAATCTAAGCGCAGAAATCTTTAAATGTTGCCTCAAGTTGCAGCCTTCACTCTACAACTCTTATTAGAAGCTGGGCGTTTGTTTATGAAGACAGAATGGAAATAGTTTCCGGCTCAACTGGACTGGTGAGAATTCTGCCTAGACTAAATGGATTAATTCTCAGTGGTTCACAAGAACAACTCCACTTGTTCCAGTGCACTAGCTATTAACAAAAAGATGTGCATTTTGAACCCGTCTTCCTTACCTCTGAGTATGTCTGTGTTTCTGGCTGCAATAGTTTTGATCTTGACAATGCCAGACTCTGCAGCCTGGGGGAAAATAAGAAGAAATTAGAGCTTTACATTCAGTATAATATTTACCCCTCCAAAGATGCACAACTGTGCTATTGACTCAGAGTCTGGCTGCGATGACCACAGGGGAGGAACTATTTGGCCCTGCATGCACGGCAACTAAGCTTCTCCAGCAGAGAGCTGTGAAAAAAATGGATTTCCCCAGAGGTAGATACAAAATATAATCTGCTTTATAAACTCTGCAGCTTCTCTATTTTCCAGCTATGCGTTCCATTTGCTCCAAGCATCCTCAATTTGTACTTCATTTTGGGACTTGGAGGAAAATCCTTCAGACTGACAGTGAAACCTCGTAGTCGCGATGGACAGTAATGCCTCTGTCAATTTATTTATTATGTATATGACATGTTCAGGTACCATCTGCAAAAAACTCCATTAGCAGCGCACAAACTTACAGTAAACAGAAATCAGCATATCTATTCAAACTAAGCTCAGGTGAAGATCATTTTGCAATCTCAGAAGCCAGAAATACTGATCAGATTGAATGTTTCTTTTTGTAAATGATAGAAATAAATGAATGATTTGACCATTAGACACAGTTTGTGTGAGAGTCATTATGCAAATGCTCCTTAGAGTGGCTGTAATATCTGGCAAGGAGGCATCAGAGCTTCAACTGTCACTGGCAAAGTGAGAACTTGAAATTGTGTGTTAGCACACTGGGTTAAAGGCTGAGCTGGCTTTTTTCACGCCATTCCCTGATAAAGTTAATCTTTGAAAAAATGCTAGGCTCCCGCCACGCTATTGTTCCTCAAACTGGGCCAGATGTCTTTACAAGGCAGCAGGCAAAACACAGAGATTTGTTTGTCTCGTTCCGTGGCCGCGCTTGTTATCGCAGCAGCTGAAAGGACGGAACAACATAAAGCAAAAATGACAAGAGCGAGGACGGCAAAATCTGGGGAGGACGGAACTAATCAAAAATATGGTTTGGAGGGGGATCAAAACATCAATAAAACCACCCTAGAAATGTATAAACCATGATGTAACTAACTCATAACCTTATGCTTGATGCGTTTTTAGAGATTGTGACTGCAGTGTCCTGTCCCAGTAATGAAATAAACCAGAAATATGACCCTCAAGGACAGATGTGTTGCATCATTGAGCCAATCTGCACAATCTTCAAAAGCTTTCGATCACGGAAATGAGGCAGTGCCAAAAACCGAGGAGCCTGGGGATGGAACCAGCATGCTTTTTTCAAGCATTGGCCTCTAAAAAAACATAATAAACTTTCAAATAATTTTGCAGAACTTTATCTCCAAACACTTCGCCAAGATGAAGTTTTTGTTGCCAAGCTGAGGCTGCATTTTTGGACCTAGAACCATGAGCATATAGCATGGAACATAGCAAGCTGTGATGAACGCTATTGTTGCTAATCACTGGATTAGATATTAAACCTTAGCTGTCAAAGAGAACATGTCAGTGACCTGATGTCAAACAAATTCCACACTGGCATAAGTGGAGAGGGTATTTATTTTTTAATCTGATTTGCTGAAAAGCCCCCCCCCCCCCCCCCCCCCAAAAAAAAACAAACAGTCTGGGGACCTTTATTATACTCTAAAAATTTTTGGCTATATAGACAAATAAAGGCTGAAAAGATGTCAGTGAACTATGCAAAGTCAGCAACTAAGACAAGAAAGAAGTACTTGATTGTATCAGAAAACAACAGTTCAAGAGATATTCTATTTATTTGAGAAAACTTTACATGCTGCTAAAACTTTCTTAATAGGAATTTGAACATTAAGAGAAAAAATCTGTCACGTAAAATAAAAATTTAATGTGACTTCTTTATTGTTTAAAGTAGAATTTACACAATGTTCCCGAAAAATATTTTGAATCTGAAAGTAAAATGCAAAGATTCTCATTTCAGAATGACCCATGTTGGCCTGGAAGAACACTGAAGTGAAAAGCAGCACTAGTGAAACTCATCTCAGACCAACTTCCCCGGAAAAAATGTGGTGACAGACTCAGCATTCAGCAGATTTTGTGAACTGACTAAGCATAAAAGGCCTTTTGAGTCAGAAGCAAACGTGTCACGTCGCCAAATCCTGATTCGTTTGGTATATTTCGACCTGAGCCTGCAAAATTTTAGCTTGGAAAAAGAAAACCACAAGAGTTGGTCGATATCTCAAAGGTTTCTCGCAGTGCAGAAGTGATCAGATGGCTCAGTGAACGTCTAGCTACAGCTGATTCTTTAAAGGACAGAGAGAAGAACCCCCCATGGCTATTTCACCCAGTCAAAAGGAAAACGCACAGCAAGCATCAGTGTCGTGGTGGCTTCACTGACTGGACTAGGATGCAGGGGAAAAAACAACTGGGACCAGTTCATTATGTCCTTTTAACCTTAAAAAAACAAGGGTTTGTTCTGCAAGAACACTGCTATTCTTTCCTAAAAAAGGTTGGCATTAAGATAAGATGAAACACATGAGCTAAATAGCTACATGCTAACCAGATACAGACCAATTAAAAGAATACACAGAGATCTTAAAAACAAGGTACATTATAAAAGACTAAATGAAGTGTGCAAAAAGGCATAAAATGAAGTTAAACGAACAATAGCCTCCCTTTATCTGTAGCACCGCACAACAATCCCTGGAGGTCTAATCACAATAGCGTGATGAAATTGAAAAAGGTTGTTTATTTTTCAATCACAGTTCCATTAACCGGCGTGAATAAGCCCAGGAGGACATCAGTGTCACCCCGCAACACTGTGATGTCGAAGTGGCAATTTTAGGGATAATGGAGATGTTTCATCGGGATTCCT
Source organism: Takifugu flavidus (assembly GCF_003711565.1). Classification (NCBI taxonomy): domain Eukaryota; kingdom Metazoa; phylum Chordata; class Actinopteri; order Tetraodontiformes; family Tetraodontidae; genus Takifugu; species Takifugu flavidus. The sequence goes on from NC_079532.1 coordinate 5,955,312, forward strand.
TTGGTCGGGGCCAACGAGCACCCTGAGATGCAAGGAACCTTGGACCATATTCTTCATAGAGATTACAGAGCGGGTTAAGACATGCAAGTGAGATATGGGGTTTAATAAAGTCGGGGTACTGATATGCACCATCTTGCTGAGCCCCAAAAGCCTCATATGAACTTGTTTAATGACCACAGTGACAGAGCAACAAAAGACTGAGCTTGCAGGAGCTAAGAATTACAGGCAATTAAGGCCAAGTGGCTCCAACTGTGATGTTGTCAAGGCATAATACACAACTATGGCACATATTAGCTGTAACCTGTGCACATTTGCTCGGGGTAACAGTGAATATCTACAGAAAATCTAGCAAAGTAAGTAGTTTAATAATTAATGTGTGACATTAATATAATGGAGTGGGATTTAAACAATATACTCCATGAAACTGATGTCTACGGTCCATACACCTCATTATGCCACTCTTTTTTAAAGATGAGGCTAGTAATGATCAGTAATGCGGTTTCTCACATTTAGTAAGTCAACCACAAACACACGAAATTGGAGATTTGACTTTTCTGTTGACGTAGCTGAGAAAAAAAAGTGGTTTGCAAACTATCTTGCAAGATTGCAAAGACAAAAATAAGCCCTAACTCTATATGAAAAAAAAAGTACAAAAAAATAATATGAACAACAGAGCCGTAGTAAAAGTTATTTTGATTATTTAAAGCTGTTGAAGCCCAGTGTGTGTAATTACCTCGTAAATCAACTGACACAGCCGAGCTGGGTGTTATAGGTCAGTTTGATTACGAGACACAAACGTTGCAATAAAGCTTCATAATCTCCTCGGACAGTGCTCCACCGGCCCTGCAAACCGCTTTGTGTTGCAACAATTGGTTGCCATTCGGGCCCAACTTTGCTTTCAGCAGCACAGTGCGAGTACACCTCAACATCCACGACCCACAACAGAACACAGGCCCCGGTGGCTGATGGGAAACGGGCACAAACGAAGACCTTAAATGATGGGGATTCGAAATCAACCTCATGATTTAGGTAACGGTTTCATGTAGCTAACTGGGAGGCTAACCTCTTTGACTGGAGGGAATTTCTTCTTGCACTCCATAGACAGAGACCGCAGGTCCGTCTGCATGTTCTCCAACAATTTCTTCACCGCTTCGGGACTGCTGGTTGACATCTTTGACGGCGTCTTCGACAGAAATCTCAAGAAACTTCAAACGCTAAGGTATAGTAGAGTCGCCCAACACGCATCCACGGCCACACCACGATCCGTTGATACTTCAGTCGGCTCCCATGGAAAATAAAATAAAAACGCCACGGTCCATTGACACAGTATCCCACTTCTGTGCTTCGAGTGTCCGTGTTGGGGACAGCAGCGATGTCACCGGCATATGTTCGCCTCCTTCGCAGCCTGGTGACATTAGCTTAGGGAAGCGATATAGTTCCCATTTATGTCCACTTCTTATTGCTGCTCACTAATCGAAAATATCTGCCAAATTGTGCGATCGGCCATCAGCGGCCAACAGCTCCACTTCCTTTCCCACAATGCTTTGCTGGACAATGACACGTCACTCGGACTTCCGTAAACAGTGACTGCTTCACATGAATTACAGCAGCGGCCCCTGTTGGGAAAACAGCTCGATTACGATTTCTTTTAAAAATACAGAACAATTTAACATCGAAAGAATTGGCTATACTATACAGTTGACTGTAATAAAATTAGAAATGGTGACATTTTTATACAAGAGATTAGGTAGTCGAAGGATATTGCTTGTAATGTGATAACCATACCTTAAAAAAAAAAAAAAAAAAAAAAAAAACGCATCATGCTACAATTCATTTTCAAATAGGCCACAATTAAATACAAAATTGGGGTTTTCAGCCTTGATTTTGCAATGTTAAGAAATGACAATATGATAAACTGCATTCCCCCAATATCAGTCTACTGTTTACAAGGGTTTTTGTTTCCAAAACCACGTGGCCAGCATAACTCTTTCTTGATAAATATATAAATAATTTAGGGGGTATTTGATCTTAAAAATTCTTTGCATGAAAAGTAATGACAAGTAAAATCTCATTTAATTTCTTTAACTTTTTTCATATAAGTTATTTCGTTCACAATCAGACATAAACGCCGCTGTCACATTACCTCCTTGATGGGGGTAATGAAATGAGACACAGTTGCAATTGCTAAAAAGTTACAATTAAATGTATTTTGAATTTACAATCAGTGGTTAAGGATTCAGTATATGAATTAAGCTTTAATGAAACAGTGCAGTGCATTATCATAGATAAAGAAAATTGTTATAAAATTGATCAAAAACTTATGAAAGTTAATATAATTGCAGTTCTCAATTACAATAGTCTGTAGAGCTCATTTAAATATACATCTAAAAACAAACTGGGCACACATGATATTGGAATCAACGTGACATATTTATTTTAAGTTAGAATAAATTAAAATCTGTTGACAGATTCCAGCCCAAATGTAAATAAAAATCTCCAGAACAAAACCTAAAAAGCAAATAGCAAATAGCAGAAGAGGCCAGTTGAATAGAATGTACACATATACCTCTGCCACTATCAATAGAACTGCAATGGCTAATCAGGAATAGGTCGACTGATGGAGTCTGCTATGTGTAGATTTGGTTGCGATGGAAAGTGAGGTATAATAAAAATTTGACATTGGAGCCATCCAAAGAATTTTACGAGGCTCATGTCTCTAGCATTGAGACTCATTGCTATCAACAGGAAGGTAGCCATCATTGGTGGGAAGTGAGTTTTGGTGGAGGATGTCATCATCTGCTGCAACAATGGATGGTCGCTTCTCTTGTTTTATCTTTGTCTTTCGTAAATCCGTGGAGGGAGTGGTCAGAAGAACAAGACGCTGTTAAAGGTGACATGCAGAAAATATTAATGAACAGTCCAAAGCTGCTTCTGCATCTAACAAGTGGCTACTTTGCTGATCGGACACATTTGTGTCTCCTAAAGTGATTAATTTATTGGTTAATATCTATACTGTGACTATACTGTAGTGTTTATTGCGTAGCACTGATAACTCACCTCTCTCAGTGTTCCAGGGGCATTATACAACTTAACTGCTGCCACAAGTGGAACACACAGCATGGAGGACAGGGCCAGCATCCAGCCTATACCATTGCCCCACCATGGGTAAACATATTCATTGTTGTACTTCAGAGGTGAGTACCTGATCACAGCAAATGCAAAGGTTCCCTGAAAATAAAGGTACAGATGTCATTTAACCTGAGGTATTTAAAAACACTTTCCTTTTTTTAATCTTAAAGTTAACCATTCTTAATGTCTATTGCAGAATGTTGATGAATCCGTTATTTGTTTTTGACTGTTGGCAGTTAAAGTTTTAAATGCAAATATATTATTGTACAGTAGAGGTCGCTCTTGTAACAGAAACGTGAGGGAGGAAACTAGAAACCCACAAAGCATGTTGCAGGCGTGAAGAACATCCAGCAATATTTGATAACAGGGCTGGGACGATAGCCAATCATGTCTTCAATGTTGTCATAGAAACGGTCAGCACCTGCAATAAGAATTGAGAGACATAATGGAGATTTCATCAATATTCTGTGTAAAGGAAAGAAAAAGTCACATTTAGTAATTAGTTGCCTCTGCCTTTTCAAATGATTATTTTACTTACTAATCATTAATTCATGAAATCAAATTTAAAAAGATCAAAAGAGCTACTTTTCTTTGGTACACTGTTGTATATATGATTATCACGCCTACCATAAAACCAAGCAATGCAAATAGTCTCAAGTATTGCCACGAAGAGCATGGTCATTCCACTGGCTGCATAGTAATCAAAGAGCTGGAAGACATACATCCCCCCCTGTGCATAAAGGCAATATGTTAATAATCCTGTACCAAAGTGAAGAACATTTATAGAGGTAGTAAAATGGCCATATTATGGTGATTGTGGAAACATTGTAACAGAGGGCCTCTGCTGTAAAACACATCTTCTGAATGTCAGTTCATGTCAAGCAAACCTCTGTGACCATGATGAGCCCCAAGAGATAAGTGACCACAGCTACTGCCAGGATGAGGAGCTCCCTGCCATATTTACGGCGGAAGGTGGAGGGATACATGTCCATCACAGCTGTCACCAGGCTCTCCAAACACACAAACTGGAAATATCACACATCAGATTAATAAAGATGACTTCTTCTTTAGCTTTTTTTTAGGATGTTAGCCTCACCTGGCTGTCTAGTCCCAGAAAGACAATCATGGTAAAGAAGCAGACTGCCCATAGAGGTGGGAAAGGCATTATGGTGACAGCGCGGGGATAGGCTATGAAGGCCAAACCTGGACCTGAGTGGGAAACATTTTAAAAAGATTAATGATTCAAATAAATCTGTGAGTCAGTGAGTTTTACTGGTACATATCCATGGAAAACTAACCAGACTCAGCCACTTCGGAAATGGGAAGGTTCTGATCATAGGACATAAATCCCAGGATAGAGAAGATGGCAAAACCTGCAACAAAGCTAGTGCCACTGTTCAGAAAGCAGAGGCACAGGCAGTCTCTGAAAGCAGCACAGACAGGGGAATATAATAATTAGTTAGCATACAGTTTGGTGTTTTGCGTGAGAAAGTGTAGAATTTTGCTGCAATGCTGCTGATTCTTCAGTCTGTACCTGTAACAGTTGTTGTTATATTTATTGTAGCTTCCCAGTGCAGTCAGGCAACCGATGCAGATGGCATAGGAGAATAAGATTTGAGTTCCAGCATCCACCCATACCTAGGAGGAAGAATACTCACATCATGAGCGGGGAAAAAAAATAAGAAGAAGACGGGGATACAAATTATGCACAGTTCACATTCACCTCCAGGGGCCTGGCAGCAACAAAGGGGAACTTTTTATCACACAACTATTTCAGATCAACTCATTTCCAGCAAGACTGCAGAGTGCACCCTAAAAATGTAGGTGACCTTGATGATTTCCAGCCCACCTGTGGATCAGAAAGTCGACTCAGATCAGGGTAGAGGTAGAAGAAGATTCCCCGAGAGGCTCCAGGCAGGGTGACTCCTCTAATCAAGAGGATGATTAACATGATGTACGGAAAGGTGGCCGTGAAATAAACCACCTGAGGAGAAACATGAAAATTTAAAAAATAAAATGCAGTCCCAGTTTAAGACAAATATTTGCTTCTATTGTTCAGCTGGTGTGTTTGAATTTTCCACTAATGTCATTATTTCTGCATATCAGATATCAGAACATAAATAAAGAAGAGGTCTCACCTTGCCAGTGGACTTGACTCCTTTCCAGATGCAGAAGTAACAGAGGATCCATGCAACAGCCAGACATATGGCCAGGTCCCAATTTAAAGAGCCAATATCTCCAATGCCCGAGGAAATTCTCAGCACGCGTCTCCTGGAGCGCCCAACGACACGCAGGACAAGTGTAAATAATGATAATAAATAAACAGATAGAAAGGCAAGAAAATGATGATTATATGAAAAAGGCTGGCGAACTGGGAGGCATCGAGAGCTGTTCAAGGACAAGAACGGACAAACAATTAAGAAAAGCACTTACTCCCAGAACTCAATGATGGGAGAGGTGGCGTTCTCATGGTGACTGATGGAACTATTCCACTGCTGAACTGCTGTACAAGAATCTTGAATGAAATAGAGGGGAAAAAAAGACTTTCAGTCTCGCAAAGGATTCTGGGCTTTCTCTGAGGTTTCTAAGTCACACAAGGCAAAGTGAAAAGATGCTTTGACTGAAAGTGAGAAGGAAATTCAGCACAGGAGCTGAACAGGAGTGTCTGCAACGGGATGTGTTGATTGTATACCCCACCTGTGTTCCAGGTGTTGTTGCAGGATGCCCAGGGCAGATCCCAGGTGAAACAGTTGGACAGGTAGAAGATGGCCCAGGCTAACACAATGATGTAATAGATATTAAGCAGAGCAACAATCACCTGGGTGGCATAACCCAAACCTGGAAACAATGACATTAAAATACTTTTAAGCTGTGGCCAGTTTTAAAACTAGTTTGTCAGAACAGTGTAAGTGGTGTAGTTCTTTAACAGACATTCCTTTGAGCTCACACAACGTTAAAAGGTTCACTGGCAGCGCTGGAACCTATAATGGAATTATTGCGCCAATTCTAGTAAATGAGAGACAAAGGTGTAGCAAGATTTACAAATTTGTAGTTACATATGTGTGTGTGCAGCAGTAATAGTGTAAAGGCCTCAGTGCTTTTACAAAAACATCAGTGAATAATTAGCCTGTTTTCCCGTGAAAGCAAAAATGACAGTGACAGGTGCAATGTCTGTCCAGTGGTCACTGGGCAAGAGGTAGCAATAGACCCATGGCAGAACCAGTGCACCCCTCTGCTGTTCCAAAATGGAGATTTCTTTATACTCTTAGATTTAGTGGTTGCATGTTTAAGTTGCTACTGCGACTAAAAATAAGGGATTACCTTCAAACAATGGACAGACCTTCCTCCAGCAGGTGATCCCCCCCTCAGTGGTATACTGGCCCAGAGACGTTTCCAGCAAGAAGATGGGGATGCCACAAACAAACAGGAAGAGGAGGTACGGGATAAAGAATGCACCTGTGATTGTGCAGATTAGTAAATTCAGATACATTTTTAGTTATTTAAATGACATTTATATTGTTATCACATTCCTGCCTGCATGCAAACTAGCTTTAAGAGTGTGTGTATTTGTAAAGAGGTGGGGGTTGTGGTTACAGTTGCTGAACTGGCCATGAAAATAATCATTCACCCTCATTTTTATTTTCCCTCACCCTTTTAATATGCTGTGTTTGACATCCTGACTGGGCTTTGAGCACACTGTGCTTCACTGGTTTGCCTCTTCCTGGACCCCTTCCAGTTGATAATCAAGCGCGACCTTCAGTGATTATTGAATCCCTCTAGCAGAGGTCAAACATTAACTCTTGTGCATCTCCTTATCTAAACTGGGCTAATTCAACTATGTTCCTTCAGATACTTGGAAAATATTGCTGAAGCCATGAAAGCATGTTTTAGGAAGCCATATATTTTGCTATCGGCAAAACAAACAATGTTCTCAATAAATTATGACGCTCCAGACAGGCTTGCCTTTATAGACCACGTGCAGCTAGTAAATAAATGTCAATGATCAGACATCCTTTAGAACACATCATGAGTTACCAAATTAAAGATAGGTCATTCTAGCACTCACCTCCTCCATTCTTATAACACAGGTAGGGGAAGCGCCAGACATTCCCCAAGCCTATAATTTCTCCAGCCACTGATAATAAATACTCAATCTTGTTGCTCCACTGTCCCCTGTCCATCACCTTCTCCTCCGAGCCAGGCACAGCGTCCGGCAGCCTGCTGTCCACGTCGGACGGCTCTACATTGCATGTGTTCTCCATGTCGCCTGTGTCCCCTGTGCATTAAAGCATGTTAGAAAAAGGAGAGGCAAAGAATGGAATAGGATAACAAACAAAATTCAGAAATTATTCCGATAGAATTAGGCAAGAAATCCTTCAAAGAAGGTACTGTCATTTAAGAAATACATGTACGCTTTAGACTACCTGTCAGTGCTAAGATATAAAATCACAAGGAGTGAAGTATCAAGAAAACCAGCCTCAAGTTAAAGTCCTTCTCACGGTATGTCATTTTTCAGGTTTCTGTTCACAATTGATTTCATGCAGCATGACCAAGTTCCAGACTCAGCTTAAAAGGCTAATGGTGCTGAAAAACTTGAAAGACCAGGCCTTCTCTTTTTGGTGCGCATTGTGGCCGCTGTCAGTGTCTCCATTCTAACACAATCATAATTCTGCATGTGATATTAAAAGTACAAGCATCTCCCCGAAACCTCCCACCTTCCTGTCTGTCTGTGCGGCGAAGTTTTAGATGCCTAAAGCATCGACTATGGACCATTTGTGTCTTGTTGCAAGAAACAGAACCTCTGGTCTTAAGAAAGTACCTCAGGGGAATAACGTCTTGGTGAAAAAAAAAGCCAAGGAGCGCCTCTCTCTGCTGGCAAGAGAATCGGAGCCTTGCAGCGAGCTCACACTTGACTGAACTCTTTCACACATTTTTTTTTTCTTTCCGAGTGCTGAGACCCTCCAAAGAGCAGGAAAAATGCCACACAATACTTGCATCAACACTTGAAATCTTTCCTTTTGGATTCTAATTAGATATGCAAAAGTAGCCATGATTATTTTGTTTTAAAGTAACTTACTGGACCCCCGTGTAGATTTGTAAGATTTGATATTTCCTTTGATATTTGCATAGACAATTGAGCGTTATTGCAACATGGGGGAGGTGGTTGCTCAGTCTGCTCAGGACTGTGCTGAGAAGTGGAGGGATTTTGGTTCAAGACCCGGTGTGGGCAAAACATACATTGCCCATATAGGCTCCAGCTCCCTCGTCACGACCCCCAAAGGGATAAATCGGTCAATAAAACGAAGCAAAGCAACATTTTTGGATACATAGAAGGAGAAATGAAAAAAGAAAGGTATTTTAAAACATATACTAAAGAAAACCATGTGAGTTAAACTGTACATCTTTGCTTTAGCTTTGAATTTAAAGTTCCCGGGCGTATTTCAACATGCTACAACCATAAGAAATGCTTTAATTATAAACTGCACATACTCTGCAGTAACATCTAATAATTACCTTCCAGAAGGTTACAGACTTCAATGAACTATGGTTCCTTAACCTCTATGTTTACTTTCTGCCAGCACTGAATTTAATATTCAATTCTACGCCTAAAAAACAGCAAACTTTGCATCACTTCTAGCAGGAAACATCAGTCACAAATGAAATTCTTTCTGCGTTTAAAAGTTTTTTTTTTGTAAAGGCTTGTTTTTCTTACCTGATTTCATCTCACACTGTATTTACAGTGCTTATGGCCGAGGTGCAGGTGTACTTTAGGTCTGAGTGTCAGGTTGATTACGTAAAGCGCTACCCAATGCCTACCTTTGCCTCTTAAAGATTTACAAACGAATGCAATTAATGACTTATTAGTTTGAGGCCAATTTTCAATAATCTCACAGCTGCTCAGTTGTTGCATAAATCTGCAGGTGCACACTGGATTATTTCTTTTTATAATAGGCTTTTTATATAGTAGTGTTTATTAAGCCATTTGTTGGATATACCCCATAATCCAAGGCACTCACCTGCCAAGATGATGCACCTTGGAATAGAATCCTTCTCACGCTTTAGCAGATTTTACACATACATGGGAGATGAGATGTGATCTGAGAAAATGAAAACTTGTTTGCAGCCTGCAGTGGGATTTTTCACTCCCCCCCAACCCCCCCTCTTTATCCATTTCTTTTCAGACACCCACATACGCTGCACACTGGCGGTCTGTGCTGTCTCAGTGAGGGACTGATTGCATAACCCTTTGACACACATCTCTCCAGGGTCGTTCCATATCGGAACGAGAGACATATACACTCAGTGTCCTGGCAAGTAACCAATTAATTGTGAAAAAGTCACATGCAAATCATTCATGCTCATGAGTAAAAGTGAGCACCGTCCCATAATTACCTCCCACTAATGATTGCCTTTTTTCCCCCCAATTTTGTTCTTTTGCTTTTGGATTTTACCCTCATTATTTTATCTTGGTTTATTACATACTGTATATGTATGTAAAAAAAGAAAAGAAAAGAAAAGTCACTCATATGTTGTAGAAGTGAAAACATCCAGCTAATAAATCATTAACAACTTGACATTGGGTAACCCAAGAGTATTTAAATCTAGGCCATTTTTGTAACATGAATGAATAAAAGGCAGACTTGAAAAGTTAAACCAAAACACTTTTCCTTCAACCATTTCTACTCATTTATTCCCCATTCATACAGTCATCTATTATGATGTAACTTAAAAAACTCCTCTTCATTGTCAGAGGTTATTGTGGAATTCTATCTGAAAGTAGCTAAACCTGATGTCATGAAAAGATAATCCAGTCAACAGTTGTGTTGTTTCTACACCTTTAAAGGTTATGTAAAACAAAACGATATCAGATGGGGGGGGGGGGGGGCATTTAGAGGATATGCCTGAATTGCTATTTTGGACTTACGTTAAAACCATAATTGGACTTGAAAGTGCAACTAAGACTAAATATATAGCCAAATATCCAATCAAACAAAGAGAAAATGTCATAAAATGCATGAATGATCTACAAAGTCTTATTCAAGTCATTTTTTTGTTTAAATGGATGTATTTTTAAAGTAATGCTAGCTGATACACTCAAATTTTACATAGATCGTTGCATTCGAAGTCAAACATCCACGATAAACATCATGGAATTTTAAATTTGGCCATTCATTCCTGTTTGTTGGCGCCCTCTTGTGGTCAATTTTAAAAATAAATGAACTTGCGATAAAATGTAGGTATTGACGTCAGGCTTTTAGTATTAGTAAAATCCAACAATCGAACACTTTTAATATTCATCATGGAAGGGATATTCTGGATGGTCACTCCACCTGTTTGGAAAAAAAATAGACGGCGGAGTGTAAGGACAAAAGCACATGACTTATACCGTAAAACTTGCATGCATCATCTATTTTAACTTACATCAGCAGCTCCACAAAACGAATATCTTTATTTAGGGCCTCAATGGCTTTCATTTCTTCATCGGTGAGAGAAAAATCAAATATCTGGAGGGTGGGGGCGGAATCCAAATGAACAAATAAGCACTATTAGTGTCTGTTCCAGGTATTATCAAAGTTCCAATTAACCAGGCAGCATTTTCATACACTCACCTGAAAGTTGTGTTTGATCCTCTCCAGGTTGAAGCTCTTGGGGATGACTACCACCCCCCGCTGGGCATTGAAGCGCAGAGCCACCTGGGCACTGCTCTTGTTGTACTTTTTCCCGATGGATATGAGCACCTCATCCTCCAGCAGGGGAGGGCTTTTCAAATTCACCCTGAAAACAGACAATAAGTTAGTATTATTCAGGTTCCTGAACGTAATGTGCCACTGCTTCTTTTATCAACTTTGCAACTTTCTGCTCAATTTCTGAAGATTTCTGCTATATTAAATACAACGTTGAACTGAAATGAATTCCACACACACCAGGATGCATCTCTGGAGGAGCCAATGGGGCAGTAGCCGACAATCACAATGTCGTGTTTGAGACAGAACTCCAGGAGTTTTGGTTGTGTAAAATATGGATGACATTCAACCTACAGGTACGTGCAAGCACAGAGTCGATACACGTTACAGTTGAAGGAAACATAAACCACACCATTACTGTTACGCACTTCTTGAAATTTCCATTCAGTGCAAGAAGTAATGACAAATGATTCAAACAGAATTCCAAATTCTACATTTACATATTACAACCTAATTTGACTCTGTGGATTTAGTGAGATAAGTCAGGGTCACCTGGTTGGACACAGGTTTGTACTTGAGGCCAGGTTTATTCAGCAGAAGCTCCAGCTGTCTGCGATTGAAGTTTGAAACCCCGAGGGACTTCACCAGGCCGGCATCTACGCAGGCCTCCAGAGCCTGTGGAGAAGAAAAGATCCACTTAAAGACGGACAGAGATTTATCTTTACAGATTGACTGAGATAGAGGAGACCAAGATAAAGCCAGGTGAAAAAGGGCAAAATGAGCAAAGTTTGACTCTTTATGGCACTGACCTTGATCCTGATTTTCTAAATGCAGATTGAGCATAAAGGAAAGGCAATAAAATGCACAATATGACATTATATCTATCTAAAAATGACAAAACTCACCTCCCATGTTGCGCAGAGGTCTGTGTGGTGGTAGATGTATTTTCCATCTTTGTCTTTTGGGTAAAAGTCATTTCCAGGCTAAAACAGAAGTACAATTTTTTAAAAAGGCAGTGTGCTGCTGTATTTTAAACAAGTAAAGTGAGTTTAACTTTAATGTAAATCTGTGAATAACACTGATTTGGGTCGAGCCCTTTGGAACAATGCAGCTGGAATGCATGAAAACCTTGAAAGCCATTGGAAGCTCCACGATATAAAGATCCACATAGTCTAGCTTTAACTCATCCAGTGTTCTCTCCAGGGCTGGTCTCACCAACTCTGGTGGATGGAAGGTGTTCCAGAGCTGAGGAAGACACAGGGCAGAATGACATGTAATGTGGATGCATAGAGGGGGAAAAAAAGGCCTGACTTGACTTTTAACACACCTTTCCACAATAGAAGATGTCCTCTCTTCTCACGGTGCCATCAGCAATCTTCTCTCTAATGGCTTGACCTACTTCACCTTCATTAAAATAAACCAATGCACTATCAAAATGTCTGTAACCCACATCTATGGCATGCTTGACACACTCAAGTGCGGTGCCTTTGGGTGTCTGGTGAAAGAAAATGATATTTGTGTGTACTTCTTGTGTTAAGGTTTGGGGAACATGTTTTCCCCCCACTCTATACTGTATTGATGTGTTCTATGTACGGTGCTAATGTTTAACCAGTACCAGATTTTAACACTGCTGCTCCACAAAAATCTGGTACTGGTTAAACATTAGCACCATACATAGAACACATCAATATAGCAGAGTTTACAATTTAAACAGATTAGATCTTTCTCACCAATCGAGGGTTTGCGTATGTGCCCAGTCCCAGAACTGGAATGTGGTTTCCATCACTGAGAGGGATCCTGTGGTTTTCCGCTGTCAGGCTCATGCTGGCAAATGGATGAGTAGGATGAAGGCTCGGCTGCCTGTCAAATAGGTAAACTATTAAGAGATTGAACTTTGAACAAGGGACCGTTGGGTCCAGTCCACATGTTTATGACATCGGCAGAAAACATTCACTGTCAGACTCGAACTACTGGATATAGCTTATCAAAGTATGTTTTTGATTTCTGTTTTTACTGAACCTTTACAAGAACCTTGAGGTGGATGCTGTTTCTTCCATGAAGCTCGTTTTAGGGCAGTTTATAAGGAGTTGAGCACAGCATTAAATATGACAGAGAAGACTCATTATGTGTCATCACAAGAACTTCCAGTGTGTGTGTTCTTGTATATGCTTACCAAAATATGCATTCTTATAGGAAACTGGGGGCATTTTGTATGGACATATTGGCTGGTCCTCATATCTTCATAAGTCTGTTTAGGGTTGTATAGGAAGGGGGAGGGTGGGGGGGGGGGGGGGTGGGGGGGTTGGAGAATGTCCTCTCAAATGTAGCATTACGTGTGTGTGTGTTCGTGATGATCTGACCGAAGTTCAGGACGACTTGGCTCAATGGCTTCGTGAGTTTACCTTAAAAAAACGTTACCGCGGTGCAGTCAACAACTGCACCAATACATGGCGCTGTTGAGTCACATATTGATTGTCTATCTATCTATCTATCTATCTATCTATCTATCTATCTATCTATCTATCTATCTATCTATCTATCTATCTATCTGTCTTCCCCCCCCCCCCCCACCACCACCCACCAGACCCCCCACCACCACCCACCAGACCCCACCCCCTTCTTCACTGCAACCGGTGCAACATCTGCGTCATCCTTAGAAAAGGTGGGAGCGCATTTTGAGAAATATATGTTGTTGTTTTTCATTATTTTAATACAAACTGCAGCTGCAAGAGGAAATTGGCTGTTCACGCCGAAGGAGACATGCGAGAAAATGACTCTTGCGCCTTGCTGCTCTCACCTGTGCAGGCGCACGTCGCACGACACCATCTGAAAGTGCAGCATATGGATGCCTGCGAAGAACAGGAGGAGGCAGCGGGGGCTTCTGCTGCAGCCGCCGCCGTGCTTTTAGAGAACGAAGCTGAGAGCATGCAAGTGCAAGAAGAAAAGTGCGCTGCAGCTGAGCTAAACAATCTAAACTCGTGTCCCGTTTGCTGCCTGAACTTCTACAGTCGGGAGCCTAAACTTCTTCCGTGCCTGCACTCGTTTTGCAAGAAATGTTTGCCCACGCCGTCGAGGAATTTGGCCATGGTCGAGGCGCCAAACTCCCGGGTGGACCGTGTGAAACCACGTGAGTCTCTTTGTTTACCAACAACCACGAACCGATCTCAGATGTGTTCAAGTACAATAACGATCAATGCTTTAAAAAACAAAACAACCATACTCACCGTTCTCGTTTGCCTCCGAGACCCAGAATAATGGTTATGTTTTGCCCCAGTGAATGTGATCCGCTGTCCGGTGTGCAGACAGGAGTGTATGGAAGTGGACGTAATGGAAAATGTTTTTGTGGAGGACTCAGTCGAAGCTCCCAGCAGCACAGTGGAGAGATCAGCTCAGGTCAGAACACATGGTCATATGGGGGCCGGACCTTTACTTACTAATTTAACTCCTGCCGACCACAATGTAACATCTTATCAGCCAGCTTATCACGATTCCGAGAATGATCATTCTCTGCTCCCATTTCTCAGATCTGCATGACCTGTGATGACAACACCGAGGCGGTGGGGTTTTGTGTAATCTGTGTCGAATACCTGTGCTCTGCCTGTGTGGAGGCGCACCAAAGGGTCAAATTTACCAAAGATCACACTATCACCCAGAAGGAAGAAGTATCAGAAGGTAGATTGAGCCCGTTTAGATACTTTTCAAGGTCCTCTGCTGTTGTTGCTCTGCTGTTTCTGTTCTATTTTGCAGCTACCGCCGCTTCATCAAGCTGCTTAATGTTAGATATTTCTCTGATGAATGCAAAGTCATTTCATTTTTCAGAAATCCACAGATGGTCAACTCAGAGGCCGATGTTCTGTGGTATCCACAAACAAGAGCCGGTGAAGTTGTTCTGTGAGACCTGTGACCTGCTGACCTGCCGTGACTGTCAGCTGGTCAGGCACAAAGACCACAGGTGCGTCCCAAGTGCGTTATAAACCACAGACCAATGCATGGGATGCACCTTGAGAGCAGCACAATAATATATATGTTTTTTAAATTAAGGCTGTTTCCCTTCCCTCTGTCAGGTATCATTTCCTTGAGGATGCTTATAAGTATCACAAGCAGCATGTAGACAGCATGACCCATCAGCTGCAGGACAAAAGGATGCTCATTGAAGAGGTGTCCTCTGCCATAAACAACAGGTATATATTCTCATATGCACCTGCATTGTAGTGTTTTTTCCCCCTCAGCTTAAAAAGCTTATGTTTCTAATTAACTTTAACGTATGTGGTTAATGTAATTCGTCATAAGAATGTGGCTCAAGACACGTAGTTTATGTTTTAAGTAAGTTTTGCTCAAATGAGAATCCGGTTAATGTATCCATAAGTGCCATAAGGCATATGTATACACAACTGTCTCAATAATATATGAAGTGTGATAATGGTGTATAGTGCACTAAGTCATTTGTGTCATGTACTATCCATCAATGTCAGAGGATGATAGCTACAGTTAGACACGAGGGACACTAATGAAGCCAACGGCTGACATTTCTTTTTAAAAAAACCCAAAGTGAAGTATTCCAGACACCAGTAGAAATGATAAATGGGAAAGAGGAGATACGGACGAGGAAGACATCCTTATTTTGGACACTGATAGAAAAGGTTTATGGTCAAGGTAAGTAAAATTATATAAGTAAAAGAGGGGTAAGGGGTTGTCCCCACGCCCGGGTTTTAAGGTATAAAAGATAGACACAAATATAGGGTGTTTAGTTCTTCCTTAGAACTCCTTTGGGATTGCTCATGTTTCTTCTCATGTTTCTTCTCTTTTTCTTCTTTGCTGCTTTTAGAGAATAAATGTTTTGGACTTGGCTCTTCTAAACTTCTGTGCTCATTTGGACTCTGTGTCCATTTTCTATTCACGAAGTTGAGGAGATCTCCACGTCAGCATGTCTTTTTTCCCCCTAAACATACTGCACGTTTATGTATCCAGGCTTCTCCAGGCGGAGGAGAGCCGCACATCGGTTGAGACTGAAATAAAAAACTCCATCTGCAGCTTGATTGCGGAGATGAACAAAAAGGGCCAGATGCTGTTAAATCAACTCGAGGTACAAAAACCGGTTTCGATTAAGCACCCGGTCATTTGTGAGAAATCAAATATTAGGATATTCTCATCACATGCTGCAGCTTTGTGTACAAGCTCGCTTATTTGCAGGCAGAGATGTCTGTTTTGCCCTCAGGCCCTGAGTGAACACCCTCAAGATCCATGAATACTGCAGATGTTGGCTTCTTCCTGCTCTTTCAGAGTGTAACAAAGGATCACAAGAGGGTTTTACAAAAACAGCAGGAGGACATCGGCTATCTGTCCAGACACCTGGATCACGTCATCGGCTTCACCAAGTGGGCCACCGCCAGGAACAAGGGCACGGCCTTCCTGCACTGTAAACGTTTAGTAAGGCTCCCCTGAACATTGAGCTTCTCTGCCCACGCAGCTCTGTAACAAAGTGGGGACACACACTAGTGTCTCACACTGAAAATTATTAATGACGTCCCTTCTGTTGCAGATTCTCTTCCAGATTGGAAACCTCCTGCAGGCAAAGTGCAGCACATCATTTGTGCCGCAGACTGTCATACGCTTTCAGGGTCGCTCCCCATATTGGGCTTCCAGTCTTGATCTGGGTAAGAAACACAGTGTCTATGTTGTCGGAGCTGATATTGATCACATGTTAATGCGTATTTATGAAGGACTAAACTGTATTATTGGCTAATCACATTAGCATTTAGAATAAAATGTACTGTTCTCTGCATGTATGTTGTTGTTTCCATTCAAAGTAGTTTGCTGCCAGCTTTCAACCATATAAATTTAAACATAAATAGGGTGGTCAATATTAAACAGACCAAAGCATTAATGGCCCACCAAACCTGCATTAACTATAAAGTAACTGAAAACTGCATTTTCTATTTTCTATCCTTGCTTCTTCTGCTTATTCCTGTTGTGTGCGCGGATTCCCACAGGCTCTCTGCTGGTGGAGAGCACACCAGGCAAACGGCTGCCAGGTTTTCAGGGTATTCCTCATGATGTCAAGAACCCTAGGGAAGGACCCTCGGGCTCCCCCTACGGTTTTGCCATCGGAAACCCCCGGAACACTCTGGCTCTGCTCCAAATGGAGGTAGAGAAGCTAAACCCAACGACCCACTGGCAAGCCCAGCCGCCTTGGGGATGGTGCCAGAGCGTCAGGCTGCCCCGGTCCGGGCCCCAGACCCTTCTCCAACGTGCTCCCTCCCACAACGTGGGTGCCCAACCACATTGCAGGTTTATGGTGCCTCCTCCGAGCAACACCGGCCCGACCAGCGGCCCACCAAACCCTGGGTTTACCCCGCAGGTTAGTGTGTGATTCTTGTGTGCGTTTCCATTTGACTGACAAGCCGCCCTAACAAGGACAGACAGCAGATGGCAATGTCCTAAATAGACCCGACAGCCTTCACATCCTGGACAATTCACGTCTTCCCTTGTCAGAGTGGATTTCAGTCAAGCTTTTGACCAATAATCGCAAAAATAAAACCTCTCCACATGTGCAGCGGTCGCGCCGGCACAGGACACACCCGGAATTCCATTAGAAGCAATTGATAATATCTGTATTGTTTAGTCTGCTTCAGAGGGTGTTTTGGCTCCGGGTCTGACGCTCTGTAGTCTGCTGTGTGTGCTCGAGTCGCTCCTTGCTGATGTGAACAAGCTGTTATTGCCCCGCAATGAACTCTGATACTCTCAATAAGCAACGATTCTTCCGCTGTTGTCGAATTCTGGGTGTGTTCAGTGCGAGCTGATGGCATTTCATCACTTTTTCATTTATTTAGTTATTACAATCAGCCTGAAGTAATTTCAGGGAAACATTATGAGGCTACAAAGTTTTAGTTTCTGTGTTATTTCGGTGCAGCTGAAAGAGCAGTAAAAATGAGCTCATAGCAACTAAGTAATGACTTTACAAAAAAAAAAATGTCATGACATCCACTGGACTTCTCTTCTGTTGTGTCTTTTTTGCACTACATTGACAAAAAAAAACATGATTCTTGGAAGGATTGCAAAAGCTGTGACTCATGTGATGAAGAACGTCTTGAATTAAAGCCCTCAGAGATGTTCAAACCACGCATCTGTGTGACAGGAAACATCCCTGATATAGCAGACACAAAGAGTTTTTGTGATGTACCTAATGTTACAACTCCAAACACTGAACCTGAATGCATCTATGCTGCTTTAGATTTATCTCACTGTTCTGTTTCCCCTGTCGTTTGCAGCATTATAGGTTGTTGGGTAGCAGCTCCGGCTACCAATCTAAACCTGGAGGTACGTTCTCTTCACCTCTTTACTCATCACCCGTGCCCATCGGAGACGTCGCTCTGCCTCAGCCACGACACACGGCGAGTGACATCATCCATTATATGAAAGTAGACGACACACAAATTTGACTTGATCTTCATATTGAATGACTTATCCACTAATTTCTGATTGCGTGTTTAGGCTGAGTCACCATATCTGAATCAAAGGACTGATCCAGTATATGCCACTACGAGACATCCACCACAGACCCCTGTGTCTTGTGTGCCATGTACAGATGGTAGAGTAGCAGTTTTTTTATCATATGCTGTTGCAGGCTACAGACTTATTAAGGATAAAAATAACACAATTTTCATTTGTCTTTAGTGCAAGGGAAGCAGAACCCAGCAGGGCTCGCTGCCGTTTCCCAGGAGGAGAATTCAGAGTAAGGAGACAACATGGTCTTCACCCCCCCTCCCTCCCATATCACATCCAGTGAATAATGATTTATTTTGACTGATCGTCCTTCTTTTCCTCAAGATCTGCTTCCTGGGAACCTGCAGAAACACATCAGACCATTGGAGACGAAGGCCCATCTGTCAGGAAGAGACCGAGACCATCACCAGGTCCCATCGTAGTCATCAAAGATGAACCAGATGACGACATTAGCTATGTAAGGAGAAACATAAGGTTTTAAACTTTACTTTTATCCAAGTTCTGTGGTAAAACTGCATTTTAATATAGATTGGAATGGCTAAAAAAAATGTCACTTTCAAGCTTATTCACTTATTTTCATATTAATGCTAAAAATTGCCTCTTTTAGGATAGAAGCTACTTGTAGATGGACCTAATCCTGATTCTTGTTGTCTGTTATCCTCAATTTCAGGACACCAAAAGGACAAACCTCCCTGACAGCACAGGTGACCAACCAGACCTGCTGGCCCAAGTGAGCAGCCAAGACAGGGAGGACGTCTCCACCCGTCCAAGAGTCACTGATAAAATCCAGATTCCCGTGCACACTCATAGCACACCCCAAGACCACAGCAACAGCAATGGAAATGATCATAACAGTTTGCTCGAAGGAGAGACGCAGCGTAAAGCTCCGTTAAAGCGCTCTGACAGAGGCGTGTGCACCGTGTGTCAGACAGGGGGGGAGCTGTTGCTCTGCGATAAGTGCTCCAAGCATTTTCACCTTTTTTGCCACATTCCAGCACTCCGAAACGTTCCAAGGTGAGCTTTGTCAGGCAGCATTTGTGCCTGCAAACAATCCCATTATTTTTTACTCCTGGCATTAGCGCTAGGTCCTGCCTGCTCACACACATTTGAATTAGATCTCTGCTCTGTCTTCAGTGGCTGTTGGTCGTGTTCCTTCTGCCTTGATTCCCCTGAGATGGGCTCCAAATGCAAACCCAAAGCCAGAGGAGTGAAGACGGAGTCGGAGTCTGAGGGAGGATTTCTTCCCGAGGAAAAGAGAGTCAGTACTCTAATTAGAGTCCAAGCATCTCATGTTTGTGATATTGTGTGGATCCTTTAATGAACTCTCCATTGCTGCACTATTTTTGTGGAAACCTTTTATAGACTACCTGCTATAATGTGTGTAATATATGGATATTATGACCCATACAGTCGAGGGGAGATCACAAAAAGGGAATAACATAAAGGAGAGGAAGCAGCTTGTGAGATGGTTTTTCCACATTTATTGATAATCATCAGAAAAATATGAGGAAATAAGAGTATGGGTTCAGGGAGTGGGAACTAACTCTGTAGGACACAAACACTAGAAAAAAGGAACCCCCCCCCCCATCCCCACACACACAAACACACGGGATGTAACACTGAAACAGACTAAATGGTTTAAAGTTTTCCTTTTTGCATGAATTGATGTTCCTTTTCTACTCTTACAGAAATGTGAGAGACTGTTGCTGCACTTGTTTTGCAGCCCAGACTTCGGAGAATCCCCCACGGTGAGTCCAACGGGATTAACGTCACATTGAGTTACTGTATAGGCAAATGAGTGGTGCAAATTCTGCAGTGTTCTTTCATACAGAATGCCAGTCCTGTACTACAAATACACAAGTCTTGTGTTTATCCTGCTGTCACAGCCACTATTTTGAGATTTAAGAGATTTTTTTGACAGTTTGTGTCTGGATGTAACTCAAAATGGCCCCAGACCCTCATAAACTGCCTCAGTGCAGATCTGTAACACAATAGATATCAATAATTATGTTGCGTCTAATACTGTTATTCTCACCATGTTGGTGAATATTGTAGGTGTGTGCCAATAATAGGAAGAATGGGAGTGGACCATCAATGCTTCACACTGTGAGGAAACGACTGGAAGCGACAGAGAGTCTGCGCTACAAAAACCTGGCAGAGTTTGTGTCAGATGTCAGGCTGGCCTGCAGGAACTGGGCCACTAAGGTTCTGCCTCAAACACTGTGTTTTTCAGCGTTGCAGATGACCTGACACTTAATAATAATAATTGTAATAAAATGCTCCCTGCTTTTCAGCCTGAACCAGGAGCTACCGCGGCATCCAAGGGGCTTAATGAGCAGTTTGAAGAACGCCTGAAGAACGTCTTCCCAGAACACACTTTTCCTGAGATGAAATCTCCGTCCGCTCCCGACTCGGTCTCTTGACGGCCCATTTCGTCCTGTACAACTTGAGTGTTTTCCAGTTTCCCAGAATGCATCCAAGTTCTTTGTGTTGCCAGTTGAAGTTGTCGTTCTCAACTCAGTTACAATCAGCAGCAATGAAAGATGGCGTGGTCACGTCTGGGCCACTCTTCCTGTTTTGCTCTACATGTGTAAATATAGCAGGTTCGAGGAAGGGGAACAATCAAGAACTTTGAAGTGTGTGGTCTACCTTATGTGGAAAAAGGAGAAAATGTATCGCTGACCAGTTGAAGAAAACATCAAAAAGGAATCAGAGGCAGATGAAAATGTTTCAAAGAATTTTATATTCAAAAGGCAGAACATAAAGCCCATAAAGCTGCACGTATGCAAGCCAGGTGGCAGGTGTTTACAGGGTATAATGAAAAATGACACTTTGCACCTACTTTGCTTTAGTGCTTGATGACTGCATGTGCGAGTTGACAACGTTTGACATAAACCTTCCTGACCCATAGTTTATATCTTTGAGTCCCTCAATACCGCACGTCCATTATAGGTGGGTAAATGAGTCCCCAGGGCCTCGCAGGCGGCTCTCCGGCTGCGCAGCTGTGTCAGTGGCCTCCGTTTGATTGTCACAGATGTGGCAGCACGAGCATTGTTCTGCTTCAAAGCAACTGTATTGCGCTTTTCATAACAAGATTAACATGGATTGAATGTGACCTCACCCCCTCCAATTTCCTCCACCGGTGCACTTAAGGTCAGCTCCCGCTGCTGTTCAAGCTCAAATGGGGTTGAGAGGTGGGGGAGAGGCCCGGCAGATTTGGTAATAGATGTGAGAAATTTGACGTCCATGCCGAGGTGTTCCAGAAGAAACAGAAACTTTTATTGTTACTGTGTTTAAATACACATGAGAATACTGCTGAAGAGAAGAGGACTGCAAAGAACACACGCAAGCGTTGATGGAGACGTGACAGATTGGATAATTGACCCCAAGCCCAGTCCCTGGCCACCCTAAAAGCAACCTGAACGCATTGCCATAGACCGCTTATTAATCCCGATGTATGTAGTCATCCAACATTAAATAGAAACGAGAGTACGAGCAGCAATACCAAACAGACTGGTGGACTGAAAAACAGAGGAAAGAATTGTCACTCACGCCTAAACAGCGCCATGACTCTTTTATAACGTGCTGTTTACTTGTGGGCTTTCTTGTATGTCTGTGGTGTCCTGATATGAAGCCTTTGGTGGTGTTTCCAGACTGGCTAGACTGGTGCTGGAGACATATGGCTCTGATTAGATTATTCAACCTCTCTCCTGTCACAATGCCCAGAATCAGGAGACTGATTGAATTTGCAGATGGTCTCAGTTGGTACAAAACGTTTGAGAGGCACTTTTTCAATTATCTCTGCATGTTTTGCCCACTGCAACAGATGTGTGTGTGTGTGTGTGCGTGTTTCTCTTTGTATTGGTGTGTGAGAGAGTGGTTTGTTTATGACTGGGCGCTCCTAATTATGACAGAAATTATTAAGTAGATGCAAACATCTCTCATTTCTTGAGTTCAGGTGAACACTGAACAGTTATGTTCATCCTAAAATAATTAATAATAAAAGAGAAAAATATTTTTTAGCTGCAGTAATGTGGAGAAGAAATAATCTTTCTCTAACATTAGCAATTTTCCAGAGTGGAGAACAAATGGAAAAAGACAAGTTTGTTTATACTTTCTAAAGACTTTTATTAATAAAACAGATTAATGGGTTCGGCAGTAAAATGACCATAAACTGCTGGATGTGAAAATCTGATGAAATTAAGTGTAGAGAGAGTTGGTAAGATTCAGGGAACCCAGTGCCAGAATGCATCCAGCGTTTTGTAGACAGTGGTAATGAAAAGATTTCGTTTTAAATTCGCCCCCATTTCCTCTGATATATCTCAGAAAGTTAGAGTTTCTGCTGTCTGGTCAGAGCCAACACAGATTTCCAAACTACCCCAAAACCGACTCCAGATGTTGAGCAATCAGAGGAGTCATTAGTCACAAACAGAGAACTTCGCCATAGATGGGGAGACAATCTCCATATGTGCATGCCTACCTGTAAAACCGTGCAATAAAGGCTAGAAATATACGCCCAGAGTAACTTCAATGTATTTCAGCTCTTCCAACACGTGTCAACATTTGTTGCTTGATACTTTCTAACCCTAAACGCTGAAATTCACTCCCGTTTACGCACATATCGAAACTTTAAACTCCAACAGCCAGATTATAATTGTTTTCGCATACGCACGAGTTGATCGTGGACAGCAAAGGGTTGGATTTGATGAGCATGAGTGAGTCGGTGTGTGTGACCCCCAGCCCGCCCCTCACTGTGCCATAATTAGACGCTCATTCCTCCAGTCACGCAGCAACCGCGACTTGCTCAACTCCATCACATCATCGGACTCCGTCTGCGTTGATTACAGGAACACGGAGGTTCAAACGCATTCCGCAGAATATCAAAAGCTTGAAATACTCGGACACCTTTCTTTGTTCACTTTTTTCTCTCCTCATCGGTCATTCAATGGATCTGCGCGTAGTGCTGCTGTGCGCTCTGTTCGAAACGCTGCTTGCCCAAGGTAAGTTAACTTTAATCTTTTAGTTAAAAAGTTGCAAACATCTGTTTTGCGAGGCTGGACAGTATCATGTAAAACTGCACAAGAAAAAGGAAAATGGGTCCGATTTTCTGCGCACCCAATTGCCGGGATATTTAAAGTTCCGGTGCCAGACCAGAGGTGATGAATTTGTCACAGAACTGTGGGGCATGTCACGACAGTCTGCAGACGCTCAGTCTGCCTTTCATTTAAACGGCTGGGTTGAAAATATCAATGTATAAATAAAAATGTAGAGTAATGCTTCAAAATTGTGGCAATTCTCTTTAGTTTTTTGTGCATGTTTATATAGAATAAGACCATACTAGAAAGTGTCCCATCAAATTAAAATTGCACTGTCATTACACTACAGCAGGCCTGGCCAACCCGCGGCTCCTCTTTGCCTGGTTTCATGCAGCTCTAACGTTCATATCGAAGTTTGGGTTTGTGTTTTTTTAATGTGCGTGTTCACTTCGCTTGAGTTCAATACGGTACCTTCGCCAAAAGCGCAAGCGCCTTAGATGAAAATACCGCAAAGTTTCTCAGTAGGGACATGATCTTTTGAGTAAACAATTAGTGTCAAGTTCGCCTTCAAAATGGCAGGAAAAAATGCACGAAAGCTTCGTGACCCGGTTCCGTGATCTACAACTGAAAAGGCCACAGATCGTATTCCTCGTTGCCCCATTTAATGTGGAGACGCACTGTTTTAAAGCCCCGCCAGTCACAGATGAGGCTGCAGCTGAGTTGGAGATGATCGATCTTTGTGAGGACCAACTGAAACCTGCTTTAAGGGAACGGGCCATTGGGTTCTGGAAAAGTGTGGCAATGGAAAAATAGCCCAATGTCAAACGGGCTGCGCTTAAGATCCTGTCAATATTTGGGTCAACATACGTCTGCGAGTCTGTGTTTTCTACCCTGAAACACGTGAAACCAAAGCATCGATCTGTTCCGACTGCCTGGCAACAACTGAATACAAGCCAGATTTGAAGAGGATTGTTCTAAGCAAGGAATGCCAGAAGTCCCACTAAGCAACATACATAGTAAGAGAAAAAAGAGATATTTTTGTTTGTGGACTTAGTTTGAATTGGGAGTTTGTGTGTGTGAGACAGTGCACACAATGTTCATTGTTGAAAATGACTGGCCCGTGGTCTGTAGAAGTCAAATTCTGTCATTATCATGTTGGTGTGTGACATTTACAATAAATCTGGCTAAGCAGAGGTCTGTGTGTGTGAGGAAGGGATGAGGTGATGTTTATGTGTGCCCACGTGTATGATGTGGCTCTTTGCGGTAACACAGTAAAAAATGTGGCTCTTAGGCTCTGACTGGTTGGCCACCCCTGCACTACAGAGTCAATCATCAATGGATTCCTAGGACAATTTCAAGAAAGCTTTCATTTAAGTGGTGTCTTACCCTCTGAGTCAAAGGCCAAGTATCTTGGTATGCTGTGATGCTAACTGGTGTCTGGCCAGTCTTATCTAGACAAGAGTGTGATTTATGCACACATGCCTGCCGCAGGGTCACACATGGATGGGATGAGGCATATCCAAGTGTTCCCAGTAACCCTGGTCACACAGGGGGCGATTCTCACAGCAGGGTCACTTACTCTAATGTTTCATCTTCTTAAGGAGCAGTCATGAGTCAAACACAGACATAACAGTTAAGCGTGTCAAAAAAACCACGTGTGCCAGACAATAGCTGACAAGAATGGAGGAAACGGTGTTTTTCTGTCATTAAGTCTGGAGAAACCTCTAAATAGGCCTGGAGCGTGCTGAGGAGCACACTGCTGTTGTGACGTTTGGCTGTGGCCTGAGTGGCGCTGCACCAGCAGGCTCATTAGGCCTTGTTTATATGAGGTGTCTAGACACACGCAAGCCATGTGCTGCTCTGCCAAGACACAATAGCTCTCACCACCAGCACTGCTGTCCAAGACTGGAGTCGGCACGGTCCAGAAAGAAAGACAATGCATCGCAGAGAGCAGTGACTGCGTCTGCTGCTACTAGCTCTGCTAATGAAACGGCACCACACATTTAATTTAGGGCCCTTCTGCTTTTTCAATCTGGGCTTGCAGAGCAGCCGACGGTGGTGCCGCTGGAATGACAGAGATTCTCCTTGTTCTGAATGTATCTGCAGGGGATGAACGGCTCTCCGGGAAGTCATTTGCAGAGTAGAGTGTCTATTCTCGTCATTTAAAACATACCCGATGCCCACGCCCAGAGAGGATGCAATATCTTTTTTAATGTCGAAGCTGGAGAGATGCTACTTTGGGTTTTAAATCTTCAACGCAAATTGGGCAATTTGCAAGAATCTGTCAAAATCTTAAAGAAACCACACAGACAAGATTAACAGCATTGTGAGAACTGCTCTTTGGTCCATTAGCAAAGTTATATAAGGCTTAAATTACTCTCCCAGCTCTTTTATGAGCCTGTTGTTATCTATTGCGAACAAAATATCTTTTAAAACTCGCTAAAGCACCCTTGTGTTACTTTGCAGACCGGTCTTAAACACTGAGACTCTGAGATCTGGAGGGCTTAGGCTGGGCCCACGTGAAAGGCTTTTAAAATGCCATCCCATTTCATCCAGCTGCTACAGTGTTTATTGGCCGGGGGACTGCGGGGTGTGCCAGACTTCCAGAAGTCAGTAGTGAGTCAGCTAATGTGGCTCTCCTGTAATAAATCCCCTTCTGAGATTTACTCCTTTCTGCAAACGTACTCATCCTTCATGTAGTATGATCCAAGACGTTAAAAATATTGCGGCTTTCTTGTGGTCACTGGTAGAAAGTGTCCATGCTGGCCTTCAACACTGGATCACAGATTTCTAATACATGGTTTTGAAACTCCACAAATAACCCCAAGTCTCCTGAATCAGAGCATCTATTGCCAACAGATGAACTTGGTTATAGTTTAGATTTAATTAAACTGTTAAACGACCAACTTGTACAGCAGGTTACCCCCCCCCCCCCCCCCATCTGTCTCTGTGTGAGACAGTTTTCTCCATCTCCCCTGCTTTAGAGAGTTGCACGCTCTCCAGTTCACGTGAATAAATTGCCAGATCGTTGCGTGGCTGGTTAGCTTCCAGTCAAAAGAGGGAAAAAAAACAAAACGCCCTTGTATCTGCAAAAACAAATCTTTATCTCTGGCAAAAACATTCGCTACAAGTGGTTTAATTTACCAGACTGTTTACAGCTCTGTTTGTCCTTCTTTTTTGTGAGCACTTGAAACCAAAGTCAGTGGATAATGAAAATATCCCATTTTTCTGTGTTTAGATATCAAACTGACCAGTCGTCGTGCTCCACTTGCACTGCAAATAAACAGCACGTTGCTCAGAATCCTTAGGGACGCGTGCATCCTCTTAATGAAAGCTGAAGCTGAGCGATTTGCAAAAACACACTTTGTGCTGTCTTTTTTTTTTAGTGTCCACAGGAGGAGAGCAGATCTCCATAGAGGACTGCTGCAGGGATGGCCAGAAACGGGCCAAAAACAACGAGGACTGCTCGTCCATCCCGCTCATCTTTGAGTCCAGCACGTGCATGTAAGCAAACATCATCTGGCAAACTTTTCTCTCCCCCCTGGATCTTCGACGTCTGATCTTCTGAGTTATGACTCGCTGGACACAGAAGAGCGAGGGATGGGTGAAACGTCTGCAGGTCCCACACGAGAGAGGACTTTACCCCACTCCTTGAAATCGCCAGGCACAATATTCACTTCAGATGTGAGCAGGAAACACCAACCATGGTGGCATAATAACAGCTTGGCTGGTAACTCTAGGAGTGCTTCCATGGGTCCACACAGCCTGGAAGGTCTGCTGCTGCTGTGCACCCTGACAGCAAACATAATCACAGCCACCCTAAGTGGCTAAATTACAGTGTAAGGAGGGATAGAGGAGAAGGGCAGGGGCGTGCGGGGGAATTAGGGTCAAAAAGGGCGGTGGGGGGGGGAGATCAGGAGAGAGACTGTTAAGAAATCCAGGAAATACCTCCGAGGTGAAACGTAGAAGGACGATGGAGCGAGAGAGAATAACAGGAAATCTGAACAATTACACTACGAGGAAAAGAAGAAAAGATGAGGGAAAAAGAGAACAGAGAAAAAACAAGGGAGCAAACGTGCCCTTAAAAGGTCCTGCAGCAGAGGTGTGCCTCGATTTTGACGTCTTCATTGGTTTATGTGGAAAGAGATTTCTGGTAAGAGTTTGCGAGGAGTTTTTGGAAATGGGGGGAACAGGGGGGTGGCTGACGGTCCCGTAAAGTAACACTTTGGCAGAGATTGAGAGCAGACAGAGAGGGAGCCGCCGACTCTCACCCGAGACAACACAAGGGCATTTCTTTGTGATGAGGACATTAATGGTGTTTTGATAATGACGCTCACGCACGAGGGGATGAGCTTGTGTTTGCACGCCGACAGACATTATAAGCAGCAGAGATTCTGGGATTTGTGCTCCATTACATCATGGAAGAACGTGCTGGAGACCACATCAGCATGTCTGTGCTAATTTCCAAGGAAAACAACAGCCATTCGGCTCTAGTGATGTAATTAATCCCAAACAGGCACTGTGCATTAATAAAGGGAGGGGCTTCCATCCATCCATCCATCCATCCATCCATCCATCCATCCATCCATCCATCCATCCATCCATCCATCCATCCATCCAGCCAGCCAGCCAGCCATCCATCCATCCATCCATCCATCTATCCATCCATCCATCCATCCATCCATCCATCCATCCATCCATCCATCCATCCATCCATCCATCCATCCATCCATCCATCCATCCATCCATCCATCCAACCTGACCTTAGTGCTCGTGGCGTCCAGCCTTGAAGAATATTTTAAATGAAATGACATTACTGCTGTAAAACACAACACATTTCCACAGCCTCAACTAAATCCAGACACACACCCGTACACACACACACCCACACACACACAATCCACTCAGGCATTTTTAGCCTGATCCCCATCGGGCTCGCCCCAGGCTGATTTTAATGGGCTTCACTTTGAGGCAGCAGGGAGACTATTGATAAGAACGGGGAGTTAATGTACCTGTCCCCCCTCCTCTCGCTGACAGGGCGGTGCAGGAGCACTGCTGTCTAGCAGTGCTGGAGGATAACATGTGCACCACTGGCATCAACATGGCCAAAAACCAAGGATCCTGCGATTCCTTATTCGGCAACACCTGCGAGACCAAGACTACAAAGGTGGGTCAGTGTGAAAATAACAAGCAAAAAAAAAGATGGACGGAAATTACACACAACCTGAATCAAATATGTCCCTCTAATATATCATTCTACATTACATCACCCTGTATGCTGCCAGTATGGAGGCAAATGATTGATGAGGCCTCTGTGTGAGCGTGTGTCTGTGTGTGTGTGTGTGCAGGATGAAGCATGTCACTCCAGGGAGGCCTGGACACTGTTACTGTCAGATATTATAATTTCACTTCTGACTCTAAAATTCCACTGCATCCATAATCCAAGAACCTCTCAAACGGTTTTATTGTCTTTCAGCAAAACCCCGACTTTATTTTCCCTTCATATCACACAAAGAATGTGGCTGAATGTAAACTTTTATCATTGTCTTGCGAGGCTAGATCGTCTCATACAGTTAAATGTGGTAATTTTCACTCTTTATGCAACATCAATTTTAATTCATTTGAATGAAAGTTTTCGGATGTGGCTCATGTTTCAAGGACATGCTGAGTTTATTGGAGTCAACTGGAGCTAATGAACTCTGCGTCGGAGTTTCTCGTAATCTGTAATTTTGTAGTCATTAGAATTAACACACGTCTATCAGCGTTCATATTTAACAATACAGCCAGCCATATTATAGAGGTGCTGGAAAACTGAGCACGATGAGTTTAATCTCTCATGCTCTCATTTTGCTCGGTTTAACACAAACACACCCATCCTTCATGCTCTGTAACATTTTCTCCCACATTGACGTCTGACATTAAAACCTGTCACAATGATTGATGGGTAGAGGTGCTGCTGTCACCTCACCACTGTGTGATATTTAAGGATTATTTTTCCTATCCGAGGGGTTTCTTGATGTTATTCTAAATGTTGATTGGAAAATAACTGAGGTGTCTTAACACCTCAAAATATCTGGCGACCGTCGCTTACTTGTTTTTTAGTTTCTGTCTCATCCATTTGTTCTGCTATTGTAGATGTGCTGCGACTGTTGTCTTCTGGGGAAGGTGGCTCATGAACAGAGTCTACCGTGCGACCACAACCTGTCTGTTGGGCACCGGTGTGGCCAGGTGTCCCGGGATTGCTGTGCAGCCGAAGTCCAGCTCAACCAGACCACACCGACACTGCAAACTAAATGTGGGTAGAAACACAAAGCATAACAGATGAAAAACCACTTTAAAAATCCTCTGCAGTGAACGACAATGCATTTATTGGTTGTATCGGTTTATGTAAATATTTCTTTAGGGAAAAAAAGGAACAGTAATGATCAATTTATAACCCTGGTTTTGTTGTGGAACGCCCTCTGGTGGACAAATATCATAATGCTGTTACGTTCAAAAAGCAAGTGCCAAAAAGGGAAAAAATGAGACATGTTTTGTTTCACATAAAACCAGACAAATTAAAAATAATATAAACACAAGGACTGCCAATGATATATGCTTGTTTTTCAAAGAAATATAAAATGTTAACATGATGTATTTAACACATGCTCGTATTTCTCCCTGGCAGTGCCAGCCCAGGATGATACAGATAAAAATGGAGATAACTCAGTTCTGACTGATGAGTGCAAAGGTATAGTGTAACAAGCCAGTAAACACACACTCAGTGATTTAATCTAGAGAAAACAATGATCACCCAGCAGGAATTCTTTGGCTGTTTTTTTAAATTTTTTCTCCAGGGGTGTGCGCACAGCGCTGCGTGGGCAACGACACGTGCGGCTGTTTCGACGGCTACAAACTTCAACCGGACAAAAAGACCTGTGAAGGTATGTCTCCTCTGAACGCTGAGTTGTTTGCAAGAGCAGAGAGCGAGAGAGAGAGAGAGAGAGAGAGGCCTTAAAAGTTCACAATCACAGAGGTTCTGCATTCGAACCCTCTTAGACATCAATGAGTGTTTGCTGGGTGCCAGCAACTGTCGTGGAGGAGAGCGGTGCATCAACACAGAGGGCTCCTTCCGTTGCCAGAGAGAGGTTAGCTGTGGGACTGGCTACGAACTCACTGATAATAACAACTGCAAAGGTGAGTGGGACTCCTGGACGGCTGCATGTCTGAAATTTGTTGTAATAAGTGTTATTGCAATAAATCGGTGACTTCTTCACTAAGATATTGACGAGTGTGAGACTGGAATCCATAACTGCGGCCAGGATTTTGCGTGCCAGAACACGCAGGGATCATTCCGCTGTCTCCCGAAGGTCAGGTGTGGCGCAGGGTTCATCCAGGATGCCCTTGGCCAATGCATCGGTGAGCAGATATTGGGGAGATAGAGAAAACATCAGGAGGGATTCGCACAATTTTCATCTTTAGCAGTGATGCAGGTGTTGAGTTCCTTCTATTCTTTGGTCAAAGCTTAAACGTTTGAATACAAGTGCTGCCATCTGGTGTCTGGTGCCTTTAAAAAAAAAAGTCAAACTCAAAGCTGGAAGAGACTCAAATTATACACTGTTGTTTGTATCAATTTAAGATGGTTTTATTTCTGTTTTAAGACATCAATGAATGTGTCAGTCAGACGAGCCCATGCCACAGAGGGCATATGTGTATCAACACCGTCGGCTCCTACAACTGCCAGAGGAACTCTGTTACCTGTGGCCGAGGATATCACCTCAGCGAAGATGGCAAACGATGCACTGGTATGGCTACAATAGAAAAAAGCTGCAGAAAGGCCTTTCCAATGCAGCGGAGGTGCGTGTCTTTGTTAAAATGCCGTCCGTCTGTGCAGATATTGACGAATGTAAAAACCCCGGGAATGTTTGTCTCGGTCACGGCTGCATCAACATGGTGGGCTCTTATCGCTGTGAGTGTCAGGCTGGCTACATCTTTAACAGCATCAGTCGGTTATGTGAGGGTAAGCAAAGTTTTCCTTCGCCACACAGAAATAAACCCCATTGGATCCCTTTGCATGTCCCAAAGTCAGGGTCGTACCCTGTCTATGCAAGTGAATGGAACTTTGTTCTAAACCCTGGTCACTTGGTGTTTTAGATATAAACGAATGCAGGCACTATCCTGGTCGTCTTTGTGCCCACAAGTGTGAAAACACTCTGGGCTCCTACAAATGTAGCTGCACCACTGGCTTCAAGCTAGCAAGCGATGGGAGAAACTGTGATGGTAATGTAATGCTTAATATTCCTTCAGGTTTCTATTTATCCAAGTTAGCGACACACACGGTTTAGCACTTGTCAGACCGGATCCTTTCCGTGCAGATTTGAACGAGTGCGAGAGCAACCCATGCAGTCAAGAGTGCGCCAACGTGTTCGGCTCCTATCAGTGCTACTGCCGCCGCGGCTATCAGCTAAGTGACATCGATGGCCTGACTTGTGAAGGTAAAGTTGTGTTCCTGCGCTAATAAAGAATGCTCAGAGCTCTATTTTAGCAGCAGGCCATATTTACTGTACTTTTCTGCTTTTAATCTCATGTTGCCACTCATGTCTCAGACATAGATGAGTGCGCCCTTCCCACCGGAGGCCATATTTGTTCCTATCGCTGTCACAACACGCCGGGCAGCTTCCACTGTTCCTGTCCCGTCAGCGGCTACACCTTGACCTCAAATGGTCGCAGCTGTCAGGGTACGGGGATCTCGCGGGAACATCACACTCCAGCACGTTGACTTATTTTGGTGAACGCAGCTGCATTTTAATGATTTGAATTTCTTTTTTTTCCTTCGCAGATGTGGATGAATGCCTGACAGGAACACACACGTGCACAGAGAATCAAAGCTGCTTTAACATACAGGGGGGATTCAGATGCCTGTCCTTGGAATGCCCAAACAACTACCGCCGCGTCGGAGAGACGTGAGTGCCTTGATTGCCCCTCTTTTGCACACGTGTTCCAGGGAAATTAGGAAGACCAGATACGAGCTGTACACACCAAATACTCTCAGAACAAAGTTGCAGTTTCTCCCAACCGGACAGCGACCAGTCCCGTGACTTTTAAATATGGTCGTCGTGAGTCATACGTGTGGATCGAGGCTTTGCATGTCCAGTATGTTCCATGCTGGAATAACTTCAAGGAAGCTGGAGCATGTTCTGTTTTTGTAAAACAAAAGAAATGCACACCACAGTTGTATGGAAGATCACTCTTTAATGGTGGCGCCAGTCTTGCATGAGCCACAGATCCATCAGTACTGACCCGACGTGTGTAAATGCTGCAGACTCATGTTCCTTCCACTGCATGCCACGCACGGCAATACAAGTCACATCTTTTTTCTTTCTCCCTCTGCCTGTTTTGTTTTATCCTGCCTTGCCCCCCTCCCCCCCACATCTTCCTGTCATTGCAGTCGATGCGAACGCTTGCTTTGCAATGAGTCTGAAGAGTGCCTGGCCATGCCACTGAGAATAACCTACTACTACCTCACCTTCCCAACCAACATCCCCGTCTCCACCAACATCTTCCGCATGGGCCCCTCCCACAATGTGGCCGGCGACGACATCCAGGTCGCTATCACTGCTGGCAATGAAGGCGGTTTCTTCAAGACGGCGCGAGTGCTCACCGGCGGCGTGATGTCAGTGGCGAAGGTCATCGACAAGCCGCAGGACTTTGACCTGTCTTTGGAGCTTAGATTGCATCGCTACGGCACCCTCAGCACGTATCTGGCTAAAGTGCTGGTGTTTGTTACTCCAACGGAGCCCAAACTAGCTTATGAACCCCATTCAGAATAGACTCGGCTATGACTTAGAGGAACAGAGTTTTTGTTCTGTCATTTTTAACATCGTAGAAAATTGATTGTATCACCTATTATTACCAGTTAGTGATGTTATGAGTCCACCAACCATCTTTATTAACTAAGATGGTTAGTTTCATTTCTTAACTCGCTTTATACACGATGTAGTTCAAAGTATCATGGAGACAAGAGGAAAAAGAGACTGTAAAATAATTTGGTTGATGTCAAATTTCTTGAAACAGTAGTTTGTTTTTTGGGGGTTATAGGATGGTCGCAGAGCCTGTAGCAGTGGGAAGAGGGCAACGTTTTTAAAGCATAAACTAAAGAAACAGGACATGTACTTTCATATTTTTTACTCATTTCTTTCAACTTTTTAACGTTAGAAGGTAGTTTTTGGAAGTAATGCGCCATGAGTCACCCCTAGGTGGCGCACTAGATCAGCATATGTCACAAGAGGGTCACGACCAAGTGCCTACAGTTGAGTGTAATTTGATGATGGTTGCATGATAAAGTCTGACGTTTGCAGCATTTTATGGTTTATGTGTTGGATGAACAGTTTTCTATTAAAATCGAAATAGAAATAACACATGTTCAAGTCAAAGCCACTTCTTTTTAATGGTGAATTGTGGAATATAATCAAAGGCAGCACAGGGAGCAGCTGGAAGGCCAGGCCGAATCACACATAAAAGCATAAAGACATCCTAAAACTGTTAAAAATTCTGACAGCTTCGGTGACAAGGATAACCAATGACAAAATCAAACAATTCGCAATTCGTTTTTTGGCGTTACCCGTCGAGATGTGATTGATTTAAATGGTTCTTCCAATGAAAAATGTTTTGAATCTAAAAAAAGCCTAAGCACATTACAAGAACTGAAAATCTGTGAATTTGAGCAATAACTCACCCTAATGCTTTTACTTTGCTGCATGAATGCATCGATCTGTGTATAATCATTCATCCGGGGGGCTTAATGTAAAACACACAGATTTCCACTGAAAACTGCGGGTATAAAACCCAAATGATCTGAACGAAGGCTGACTAAGAGACATGCAATGCGTTGCAGTGGCACAGCAGAAGGAAATGTGCAGCAAGAGAAAATATAAATAGTTTGACATGCTATGAGGCCGTAGCCTGAGGGCTGTGGCTTATAATAACTGTAAATTCAGATGTCCGAGGTTCCTCCTGTCCGAAGCTGTCAGACTAGTAAGGATGCACTTGGTCCCCGATGGGGAGATCCTTAAAATAAGAATACAGTGGTGTGTGGAGGGTTTTTTCCTCCCGTATGACATTGAGTTATGGGGCTCTGGGCTCTGGCCGGTGGTCTGAACAATTTGTGGTCCAGCAACATCACCACATGCAGAATGAATGATGCCCTGCAGTGTTTGTGTTGGGGCGTTATCAACATGCCGACTATAAATAATAATTACAAAAAAGAGAGAGAGAGAATAAAAGGGCCTACGCTGACCAGAGAACTTTCATCCAAAAAGTCTGTTTTTCTTTCTGGTCTGAAAGTATTGGGGTTTTTCTGGTGGGCTGGGCCACGTGAGGTATCGGGGAAGATCAGGAAGACAATTGTGCATGCACAAACACAGATGTTCACACACCAATGCATGCTTGTCTGCACATGTAAAATGCATGAGTACGTGTTTATCTGGTGTAAATGGACATGCAAATGAACCCGTAATGTGTTGTAATTAGACAAACTTTGCCACCTGCCCCTGCTTGAAAAGCAAACCCGGACCCGGTTTATATTCCTTTAAATGTACTCACTTTTGCAACAGAACTTTCACCTTATCCTCCAGGGCCCAGTGTGGGTCTCTCTGCAGCTCTGGCCATGGTATTATAAACTCGGAGAACATTTTGTGGGTTTGGCCCGCACCAAAGCAAAACTTGGACCCACCCGCTAATTGCTAATTACAAGCCCCTACCCAGTGGTGGCTTGACTTTTTGTCAGGGGCTTCTCCTCTCACTCTCAATGGAAGGAGCCCAGCAACCCAAGAAGCGCCTGCTCTTTTTAGCTGCAGCCAGTGGGTCCCGTGAGGCGTGCCAGAGATCCACGGATCATGACTCACAATGTAGCATATAGCCGCTGCGCACATTAAGTCGATAACCCAATATAGCCACGCCGACTTTTTCAGTCCAACTTTGAATTTAAAGTCCAGCATGTCAAAGACAAGACAAAAAAACTCTGAAACCCCTGTCAGGATGTTGACAGGAAGTGTAACGTGATACTTCAGGTGGCGTTAGCTTGAGCCAGTGGAGGCCCTCCATTCCCTCCAACCTGTCACTGATTAGTCTGTGGAATAAACAAAGCCCTAAATAATAGGATGAGAGCTGCCCTGAGGAGAGGCTGGGGAGTTGTCGAGTCATGTTGCTCACAATTTACGAGTCTTTTAGAACACTCCCTTGTCCCATAAATCCCCCTCGAGAGATTATCTGATATGAGGCTGGGGATGCTCAGCAAATCCAAATATTTTCCTGAGCAGGTTGTGGATTATTCTTCCCAAGCGTAGTAATTCATTTCCCACAGGGTCTGAAATATTGCATCAGAAACGCATCAGTGGCATCTCTAGTGTGAAGATTGACTTCAGCACGCGCTTCGAACATTGGTTTATTATTCTTTCAAATCACACAGCCTGGATTTTGGCTGCTTTAGTAGCCATCGGAGTCCCCCAACACGCGTCTTGATGAGGCAGTTAGCGTCTTCCAGTGGTGCCTAGCTAGAATCTTCTTTAAAAACTGAAGGTGTTTTGCTATCATTGTTTTAAATACACATCACCTAAAGGTCAGAGGTCATGTTAGCCATGTGTCTGATTATTCCCATCTTTAGACTCCAGAGGATTCAGCTCTCTGACACCATCCGCTGTGTAAAGTCCTGCCAGCCCAACGATATGGCCTGCGTGCTGGACCCTATCCACTCGCTGTCCCACACGGTCATCTCCCTGCCTACATTCAGAGAGTTTCTGAAGCCGGAGGGTAGGTACCGGTCCGTCTTACAGCCATATAATCTGTAAAATCTGTCCGTTGGAGCTCAACATTGGAAGCAACCCACAGAAAGATGACTCTTAATTTTTTGAGTGGCCACCACATACATTTTCCCGCAGCTGTCAGAATCTATGTGACTGCCTTTGACAACCCCCAGCCCCCCCATGATCTCTTCCATGATGCGCACGGGTGGCCCACCCATCCTATAGGGTCCTGAGTTGCTTTAATAATCACATGCAGACACTGGCCGGAATTTAACGCGCTCACGCTCAGGGGAAGTTAAGCTCTTGTCATGTCTCATAAGCTCTGATATGGGGTGTAAAGACCCTAAACTTGAGCAGCAACAACGGAAAAGCATCAACCCCACTGTGACCTCTTGATCTGCAATAAAGATGGTTCTACTTCCTTTTTTATTGACTTTTTCTTGGAAAGAAAGCATTAGTTAGTTGAGGATCGGGAGCTTAATCCCTGAGCAATTATTATTCTTTAAAAGCTTTTTTCCCCCTCCCTATCTAACTGTGATCTTCCAACAGAGATTGTTTTCCTGAGAACCACCGTGCCGGCTTATGGCTCCTATCACTCGGGCAGTTATGATGTCAAGTTTGACATCCTGGAAGGTAACGTGGACAATGCCTTTGACATCATGAAGCGGGTAGAGAACGGAGTGTATGTGGGTGAGTACTGGAATTTTACTCTGCTTTGTGTATTGTCAAGTCCATTTAAACCGACCCTCTTGCACATACAGTAGTTGGCATTTACAGCCTCAGTGACTGTCACGTGCAGGTTTTTGTTTTGCTTTTGATAAAAGCAAGATCCCACACGGATAATGGTGAGGTGCTGACATCAATGCATATGATAGGTCCCGCTATGGTCTTTGCAGTATGGTGGCTTCATGCAGTTGTCATCGTCTGTACTGTGGCTCTTGGTGTCTGTGTCTCCAGTGGCTCTGAGACAAAACTTTTTTTTTGTTTCTCGGCCTCGCTAAATATTTGGCATCGGTTTTCATGGTCTCGCGGTTAAGCAAAGCAGCGTTTAATTCCCCTTTTCTATGGGTAGGTTTATTCAAAGCAGATCGTTATTTTCTACAATAACTTATGAGGTCTGCGCTCGAATCCGCGCGTGTGAATGCAGACGCATGTACGCATGAATGATTGCAGCTGACGTGGAAACTGCCTGCTCGTTGTGACTTCCAGCATATGCAAAAAAGAAAGCAGCAGCCATCTCCAGTTGTAAATAACAACATAGGCGTTGGTCGAGGCCGTGCCCCAAGTATGAAACCGTTTTAGTGTTTTTATTTGGTGTTGCGAGGCAGGCAGGGTGGTATGTGGGAAGGACGTGTCCGTTTGCACTGATGGATGATGGGATGGCTGGCCGATATGCACATTTGTCTCCATAAGCCGAGAGACACCGAGGAGCGGGAGAGGATGTATGGCCATCCACGGTTCAGGATGGACCGTCGGCGCAATTATTCTCTCCTAAACTTTTGCAGAAACAGATGTGTGTTTTAATATGCAAACATTAACACAGGGACATGAGAGAAATCAGATACTCCAACTCATGGCTGAAGCAGCTATAATTATATCCTAGGCTTGCAATACTGCTATTGTTTTGGAATGTGCAGTGGTGAATTCCATATGAGCGATAAGCCTTATTTTGTAATATATCATCTTCGCCGCGTCTGTGTGAGAGGATTTAGGAGGAATTCCCTGTTTATGGTACTGCTCATTACACAGGGGCACGCATGGATGCGCGCACACAAGGGAGGGAAGCGAATGAAGGGAGTGCAAACGACAAAGTGGGAGAGTTCGATTGTACGAAAAGAAGGGAAAGACGAAGAAAATGTGTGCAGAAGTAATCTTGGGCTGTCTGCTTCATGTGGTTGGATGTATTGTTCCACTTCCCTGTCCTAGGCCTCAGCGTCTCGCCGAGCTTTGGAGCACTTCAGCCGACAACCACATGAAAGGCCTGTTTGTGCGAAGCCACTTCTCTCCCAAACCCGTTGGACGCTTATTGGACGCAGCTCTTCCATGTTAGCACCGGTTGTCCATTATACATTCAAGTTGAGGCTTTATCCTCTTGGTCACCGGGCGCTCGCCATGACGTGTGGCGTCCACGAAGCCATGAAGGCCCTCGCGGTTTTTTTATTTAGCGGCTTGTGCTGCTGGTGATTTGGCCCACAGATGCTGCCGTTGCGTAACCCTCCAATGAGGCCGGCTGACGTGTCCTATTCAAACGCGTTAGTTTCCAGTATCTCCAGTGTCTCCAGCATTGGTATTCCAGCTTGGTGGGACGTGAAGAGTTGCAGACATGGCGTCTCCACTTCTGAACAAGTGCGTGAACTAGAACTAACATTGGTGATTATTTTTGGCGCCGTTATGTGTTTTTGAAAGGGACAACGGTGGCAATTAGGAATTATCGGAATCCATTTATAAACTCTTGAAGGGATTTTTAAAAGGTTTGATTGGCTTCCGTCCGTTTCCGTTCTGCTCACTTGCTATTTTAAAATCAAGCTGGCTGCGTGCAAGGCATGCGGGGTTTCGCGGACGTGCACGCACACATGCGCGTGAATGTCGACAGTCTGTTGGCGGTTTTTGGTCATCCGTCACTGGCTCCCTCACCACTTTACCGCTGTCACATCTGGAAGACGAACCTGACAGCCTGAGCGCCTTTCTGCGAATACAACAGGCCCTCAACAGTTGGAAAGCATAATCGAAATCCATCAAACGCATTCTTGCGACTCTCTGACTGGCGTGGCCACAGATCCCGGCAGGTATGTGCACTAAAGTGATATACTGTGTTATCCTGACACCAAGGATGGCAGCTCTGACACATCGCGCATCCATATATTTGGAAACACAAACAGTGGAGGAATGCATTAGTCATGCCGATGCGGCCCTCCGCTTGCGATGAGGGCTAGATCGCTTGAACAGGGCTGATAATGGCATGATTTATTTTGACATTCAGCAGGTGGGTGAATAAGTCCCCACATAGAAAACATTCTACTGAATATTTGACAGACAGCGCGTGCAAATTTCTCACTTCCACATAATGTGGCTGAGTTGACGAAAGGACGTTCTTTTAGCTTCATTATTACTTTAATTTGTTGAAAGATTCTTGATGTATGCTGTGAAAAATGAGGCACCCAGTAGTAGAAACTATGGGTAAAGAAACCCCTCAAAATAACCCAGAATGCATTCAAATAATCATGCTTCATCTAAGTTATTTTTACCGGATGGAATTTACTTTGCCATCATACCCTTATGTGAGTGAAACCTAAGAGGAATTCCATTCATTTTTGAAATGCAGGTGGAAATATGCCCTTGTGGTTTTTTATACTTTGTAGAGGAAAAAAAAAACCCTCTGGCATCACCGCTGGCACAGGCCTGGCAGCCAGCGAGGCAGCCAGTAAGATGAATGGAAGAGGTCTCTCTGCAGGTCATGATTGTCGTTGGTCTAGCCGTCCGCAGTGCCCAGTGGAATGTAGGCTCACTGTGCGAGACGCGACTACTTCAGAGCCAGTGGAACTTGCGGCTCTGGCTTGCGGCTGCGCTGGTGAGGAGCCGAAGACAGCCGTGGAGATAAGCAGACAACTCGCTCTTCAAGTTTGAGTGGATGCAGGAGGCCCACAAGAGTGCGCCAAGCCCACGAGAAATCTGGGCCTGCCTCAGCTACAGCTAATCAAAACAGGGTCTCCTACACCTAGTCAGACCCAAACTATTCTCCACAGGTGGTCTTGACGAAGAGAGATGCAAATAATAAATGTCTTCATAGCCAAAACATGTCCAGTCAAAACACTGATATGTATACATTACATAACACGAGCAATAAAGGTTCATTTTATATTTATCGGTTGCGTTTATCTCCCTTGGTTTGGGCTGTTTTTTATATTTGCCATTCCTTTTGGCTGTCTTGCAATAATCTAAGAAAGGGAGAATGTTGTTTATGTTTGTATCTTTTTCCTGACATCCTATCCACTCCGCGTACATAGTGAATTTATTTTATGCTCCTTATTTATGAGCTGTGGCTTTGAATAATCACTTGTAATATAGTGCAAAAGCAGCGGTTTAAGATGTTGGTGCACTTGTGTCATTTACCCACAGCTACCAGAAAAGAGTGAGTCCATTAGGGAACCAACCAGCCCCATATCGCTCCTTTTTAAATGGCACTATTAAGAGATTCCCCGCAAAGCGCCATTAAGAGATCTGTAACGTCGTCTTATGGTTAATCACCCTCCAAATATTTGACCACTCTCTTCTTTGGAGTGGTCAGATTTCGGCTTGGACGGCCTGACTTGCCTGGTCATCATCGTTCTTATGGCCGGCGGGTTTTGCAGCTGTACCGCTGCATTATTAAAACTGAAATTGGTTGTGTTGCTAATGGGGAAACAAGGGAGCTAGCAGTTTCTTTGGCAAGTTTGAGAAGTTTTATGACCTTATTGCAGAAAAAGAGGTTCTGGCAGATTTGAGCATTCTTGCAGACTCAGTGTGTACACTAAAAAGTGTTCCATTCTACACCATAATACAAGTACAGCCATAATGATGCTAAAGAACACCCTGTAGTGACTTTGTGCATGGGAACGTTGTACAGTACCTGGAGGCTCTCCAATGGTTTCACTGCAGTGAACATACATAGAACCATAACCAGTGTGTCATTATACTATACTGTGGTGAGGCCAATGGATACTTTTCATTTGTTTCTAGTGTTAAACCCATTCATTTTGGATTTTGTCATACACTTCCGAGCTGACTTGTATAAACCAGAAAACCCAGAAATTGTACTGTTTACATGTAAGCCTTCAATATCGTAGCCATCATGGGCAAGGACGATGACAAATGGCTAAATAAATGCATGCTAGCAGTAGCATATTTGCATTCCTTCATTTTAAGCTATTTTCTGCAGAGGGAGCTACTCTGTGATGTGGCGTAGTGTTTAAAGAGCAGATACATCATATGGCTTCTTTGATGGTGCCTGTTCTAGGCAGCATAGTCACCTCTGCTCCGTGCGGTAGATATCCTCAGTGAGATGGAAATACACCATAGACTTTCCAATATTAATACTTTCTCTTCCTGCATAAGTACTTCAGGCCTCAGATGTCCTTGACTTAGTTCAGTTCCAATTGGTTTTGAAAGGCTTCCCATGTTTACTTATAAATTAATCTCAGGTGAGGCTGCAGCCAATGCAAACCTGTTGTGGCTGTTGGCTATTCCCCCTATAGTGTAGATGGAATAAAGATGAATATGCAATTGTGGTTTCACCTTAAGTTTCATGTGAGTATGTTGAAGCTCTTAGCTGATGTTTTCCCGGCAATGAGGACTCTTTCATTTTTTTTCAGGAGTTTACTGAGACTTAAAACAGTGTAAAGATACAGGCTATGTGGTAGGATAGCGTAGGGTTAGGCTGAGGGTTTTTTCCTCGGGTTCATATCTAAGGGGGGGAAAAAATGCTCCAAGAGCTGAAAAAGCAGTTGCTTAAATTCAACAGTATGTAATCATTCAATAGAT
This sequence comes from Takifugu flavidus, assembly GCF_003711565.1. Lineage (NCBI taxonomy): Eukaryota > Metazoa > Chordata > Actinopteri > Tetraodontiformes > Tetraodontidae > Takifugu > Takifugu flavidus. Next base: position 5,996,961 of record NC_079532.1, read on the forward strand.
TTGCAGAACTGTGAGACAGACAACATTTTCTCCATAGCAGTGATGTCGTTCTGCTTTTGTGCTTCTTGATTCTCTCAGAATTACTTTTTCGGATATTCAGATGGAAAATTATCCTCAGTTGGCCTCAATCATAGAATGTTTAGCCCCTTGTTAGATATAGACCATAATTGTTGCAATTTAAAAGAAGCCTTAATGTGGACTCAAGCCCATCTGTCTTTGTGGTGGTCCAGATTGTGCTCATCATGATGTCTTTTTCATCGTCATTGTGTGCTTGTTAAGCCCAGCACCGGAGCTTTTAAACTTGTTTGAGTTACGAAGGCGGGTAAGTCCTGAAGTCCTGAAGGCCTGTGTGGCTCAGGTCGGAGCGCAGCGCCATCTCACTTGGTTCACGGCTCATTTTCAAGCTCAAAAGTGATTGTTTTTTTCTCGCCTTTCATGTCAGTTACTCGCTGAACGCTGCATCTGTCGTCGGGCCGACGGCAGAGGTTAGCTTTTTCCCTTCGCTCTGACACGATGGAAACAATAGATACTCGGTGCCACTCCCCTCCTTTCACTGTCACTATGCAACAGAGGGCCAAAACACCAAAACACGGTGGCAACCCTGGTAGAAGTGGGCCCCATTCCACACTTTTTCAAGGGCTTATCGCTGGAATCTGCTGTGCGCCTACAGCTCGCACCCGGAGATGGACGAGGGAGCAAAACAAAGTGACAGAGAGATGGAGACAACGGTTCAAGCTCTGCTGCTTGCCCTCCCAGAGTTAAAAGATGGATTCCTGGAGCAAAGCCTCCATGGCTGTATCGCGTGACTAAAGCTGCTGCCCTCCATCAAACACATGGGACTCATTTAGCCTTGCGGGTCGCAGTGATGGTGCTGCAAACACCAGGCCCCCTCAGGAAGAAATGAGGCAGGAGGAAGAAAAGGAGAAAGGCTGGTTGTTGAGAAACACCAGTGTCGCCAAAGAGGCAACAGATGGCACATAGCGGGATCACTATTTGTCCTGTGGTGAGCAACTTCCAAATAAGTTTCATTGCGTTATTACCACAAAGTAGCACCTCGTAAGTCTGACCACTGTGGGATGTGATCCGCGGTTCGCTCGTGCAAACCTGAATTTAACCCATGAAATGAGGTTTAGGGGCAGCAAAAGGGTCAACGTGAGGCGGTTACTGTTGTTAAGGGGGACGGTGCTGCGTTTGCGTTGCCTGAACGCATCTGCTGTAGGCTGCTGAAACAGATATGAAGTGAAATGTCACCAGTCTTCTGCAGGGAAAAGACCTGCTGACAGCCTGTATAAACACTGGCCTTTCTCCCCCTGTAATCAAATGTTCACTTAGTAAAGAGGGCCCAATGAATTCCACAGGAATTCAGTAATGCTTTGTTGCCGTGTGTTTATTTTCCCATATATTTTTACCAGAGTGTCTTCTGTCCATGGGGGGAATCGCGGGGGTATTTATTTCAGATGGGCAGTTTTGACTCGGCTTGCTGTTGAATTCAACTGTACACTTTATGTGTTGAAAAAATATAGATCTGAACAGCAAACACCAAAGGTTAGGGATAATGTGATGGGTGGATTTGTGAAATGACCATGCTTTGCCCCTTTGAAAGCTCCTATGGTGCAATGTTAGCTGTTAAGATTAGCTTCAAGACCTTTGATGTTTGCGTTTATTAACGCACATAAATGAATCTCAAAAACATTGGAAATTACCACGTGTCCTCGAAGTTGCACAATAACATCTTACCAGCGCGTCAACCGCAGAACTGCTTTGCACAACAGAACCTCGTAGAATCGGTAAGTGCAGCTAACATATTTGCACAGCTGTATCGAATGAAAACTGCTGTGCGTAAAAAAGAGACAAAGTTGACAGACGAGTGTGACAGACAGCTGAAACATGCATCTGAAACACTTCTGCTTTTAACAGACTGTGACCAGGACTTTGGTCGTGGAACAAGACTTGTTAAATGACAGTTTATATGATTTATGACACTATTTTCCAGGGTGCCGGGAACCGCCAACTAAATTCTTTTGTTTTCGACCGCATGAGCGTGTCGGAAGAATCTTTAGAAATCAGAAAACTCCATTTGTCACCAAAACAATCCGCTTTGATGTACAAGTGGAGAAAAAAAAGGAAATTCTTGGACATTTAACAACCATATTCAACCATATTCATATTCATCTTTTTTGGGTAACCTACCCATAGAAGTTAAACCAATGCTAGTTTCCTGATATCTTCGTCTGTTTTTATTTCCTCCAGGTGTCGTACGCCAGATGAAACCCCTGATCGGTCCACTGTCTACACTCCTGAAACTGTCCATGCGCAATCTTTCACACCAGGGCGAATCTGGCCAAAACATCATCAATGTTCACGTCTTTGTCTCCGAGTTTTGGTTCTGAAAGGAGTCAGATTTCGCCACGTGTTTTTTTGTTTTTTCTGACACTGTACTCGCTGGTCCTGTTTTCTCAACGCTACCATCAGTTACAGACTTTAATATCGTAACTGATAGCTGTAGGCAGTTTATAACTTAAAACACTCGACCTCCACCTAAACACTTCCGGCTAAATGGAGCTAAGATTTGAGAAAGTAATCTTGAAGAAATGGGATTTTCAGAATATTATTTGAATTGAAAGTGCATGCATGTAGAAAGGTCATTCATGGACACGATGATTTATCAATATTTTTTATATGACATTATAAACCTTTGTTTTGTAACATTAACCTTGATCTCCCCTGTAAAATAAACACTATTTTAGTTATGGTAGTTTTTATTTTGTGTTCCAAAGCATTTAACCCTTGTGTGGTGTTCGGGTCTGTGATGATAAAATTAATTAATTTTATCATTTTTCTTTTAATAAAAAGTGAAAACGGGTCCCACAGACCTGAACACCACACAAGGGTTAAATTTCAAGCACATTTATATCTAATGGATGAAGGGGAACAAAATCAGCGCAACATGATTCAGCCGCCTCGTGTCGCTGACGAGCTTCAATCGAAACTAACTTTATTCATTAGCTTTAACCTAGAATTGCATTTGCTACATAACATATCCTCAGTGGGGAAAAAAAAAACCAAGGCAGTGCTGGTATTTGACCTGCCAACGCGCAGACCCCCCAAAAATGACCCTGAAATGCAAACACCACATTTCCCCACAGCGGTAATCCAGTCACTGTGCAAACATTGTGAAAGAGAAGTCATCAGTGACGATGACTTTCTCAATGATGATGAGGCGTGTGAGCTTGATAATACCAAAACCTCAATACGAACGAACAGAGACGCACAAATAGAACCTATCTAAGCTTGTGTGCTTTTATTCAGGACAATCTTTGGAAACTCAGTTTCCATGGTGACATTTAGAATGCTGTATTGATTCAGCAGCTAATGATACGGGAGGCTGGGAGCATGTCCTCTGAATGCCCTCTGTGGTGTAAGGGTGCCCATGAGGAGCAGTTCACCATTTCCATGGCCGTAAACACCTCTCCTGTATCCTTTATCTCCTGCTGGGGAAGGTAAGCTTCTCTTCACATGGGGAGGTGGTAGCAGCTGCACTTAGCGACCACAAACATCAGTACCAGCAACCACATTCCTAATTACACTTATCAGTGAACCAGAACTTTGCTCTCCATCAAACATCAGACGCAGAGTGATCTGAGCACGTCAGTAGCAGCCTAACTGGGAGACTGTAATCATCGCTGCGGCCGGGCCGGACCAGAGCCTCTGGGGGGGTTCAAAGACACTTTAGTGGAGGAGGCAAACACTTCAGGGTCTCCAGTCTTCTGCTTTGATGGATATTAATGCTCTACTGAAGGGGGATATCCTCTACAGAGGAAATGGAGGCCAGCAGGTCAGCCTGGTGGTGACATAAAAAGAAGGTACAAGTCTGTGTGTGAATGCTTAAAACACATTTTTTTAGTCAATGGTTTCCTCTGGCTGTGTCTTCTGAAGCTATTTCTAATCTTCACATGACCAAGGCGGACTAGCCTAACTTGTAATACAATAATTCACCTCAACCGGGAAAGGCGTATTTTGAAGGATGGTTCGGAAGAGGCTGAAAATCTCTCATGTCCGCAAGGATATAAAATTATCCAGGAAATTAAAAGAACCTTGTCGTGACATTTGGTACATCTGTAAATCTGTCAGCTGCTATGCTAATCAGCGGTGAGAAAAGTGTTCATCATGTCCAATTTCCACCACCGCTAGCTGAATTCAAGCCATTTCAATTCTCACGAGTAAAATAAAGCCCATGTAGTACGAACATCATCTCCTCCATTTCACAGGAGACTGAAATAAGGGATGGTGTCAGTTTGAATGGACGGAGAAATACAATAGAACAGAATTGGCTCCAAGCGACTGCGTGAAACATTTCTGTCCTACTGTACATTCAAATCCACAAGCACACGGTAAGAAACTTAACAGCAACGACAATAAAGGACTGTGGGAGGACACCCAGGAAATGTCTGGCTGGCTCCGAGCCTCGACAACACAAAGCTGGAGAAGCAGTGTTACCAAACCACATCCATGTGGGGACAAATGAGCAAACATCTTCTGCCAGACTCTCCATCAAAATCCCAGAAAGAAAGAGCTGCCTGTACGGAGGCCCCTGCTTGGTATGACTAAACCGACTGTGTTTGCTGTCTGCCCGCGCCCTGCCGTGGCACAACGGCTGTCAGGCTGCTCAATGTGGACTCGTGGTGGAGTTTGGCTCTGAATGGACAGGATATGGAAATAGTGGAGTCCGGCCACGCTGTTATTAAGGCCAACAGGTGGTGCTCCTGCATCAATCCGGCCCCCTTCCCTGCCATCCTTTGCGATTCAGGATAAAAAATGAGAGGATGGCTCGTTTTTATTTAATGTTATTTGAAACATTTTAACAAGCTGTGATTGATTCTCTCCAATCATCATCTTTCATGCGCTGTTTTTACATTCATCACATATACGTGCATGTGTAAACACATGTAATATAGTTGGGTTTATACTCCCAGTGTTCCTGCGTGGGAGTAGCTGCTGCATTACTGAGCAGAAAGCTAATCGGGAAAAGAATTAAGGATCGAAGAAAACCCAAAGACCTCGGACCCACAACAAACCAGACTTTGGGGAATTTGTGGAGTGGTGTTTCGCTGAGGTCCAATAGATGGCAGACACATACAACATAACACTGTACTCAGGTTTACGGCCCACATCCTCAGCATGTTGTCACCACTTTTTATTAGAGGAACAGGCATTGGGGGAAAAAACATCATTGTTCTGCAATTTTTAATGAATCATTTTCATTCTGAAGTGAAACGAAGATTCATCACGTAAAAATCTTACCTGGAAAAGTGTACTGGAACCTAAAATAGGATCGTCAGTATTGACTCCTCAATGCTGTATTTCATGTGTGCCTACAATTTTTATAAGACTGTGACTCCTTTATTGGCTGCATCCTTGTCAATCAGCTGAACGTGTTGGGGTTTTGAATGACAATCAAGCAAGCGCTCCACCTTGACCCCAAGAAAAACAGAAAACATACGAGTGTGTCCCTCCATAACTTAGAGATTTTCAACCTAATTATTTACAACCACTGCTGAACCCAGCGTGTTGCCAGAGTACACAGAGGATCAATCACAGGCCGAGGGTTGTACTCATGAAAATTCAACATGCAGCTTCTGTGTTGTTACAAGGCGCTCAGAACAGACCGTGACGTCCACGGTGCTCACGCGGACCCGTATCATTGAGAAAGAGCGAAATAAATCCAACCACATAACCGTAATGGGATGGTGACCTAAAATTGTCGGTGACCTTTGACTGCAAATTCATCTTTTTCTGGAACACAATGGTTGACTTTAATATGGCATTTATTTGTTATATGTTTGGTCAGTTTATTGCCTGTTGGAAAGAAGGAATATGCCTTTTATAAAGACAAAAAACAGACTGTTTATTAAAGAAACTATGTCTATTCAGGAGGAGTTTTCCCTCTTAAGTTTAAAGACGGCTGCAGTTCCTGTTCGTGTATTCGGTCTTTTGAAGAGATTCTGACCTAATGTGGAAAAAGCCGATTCTGTCTTTCGCCGCCGATTTCATTTTCTCGGGCAAAAAGAAACCGTTTGACCTGTGACGTTTAAATTTAGACTGTATGTAAAGAAGGGGCGAGGAGGTTACTGTATGTGCCAAACGTTTTGTTTTGCCTCCGTCTGAGGCTCTCATCTCAACTGTCATCTCTCAGTGGACACCTCTCACCTCCTCAGACGTCACGGAGGTGCCGAGCAGTGGTCAGACGTGACCCAAACAGCAGAAAAGAGCAGGATGGGCAGTTAGCGGAGTGATTTAATTGCATGTTTGGACAAGAGGTGACAAGTACGTAATCATAAGAAGCTGGACAAGGATGAGGCAAAAATCATCGCGCGCAGCTGTCGCTATCACACCCAGCGATCCATCAGGAAATCACTCAACAGCTGTAACTGCTACGCTCCTCAGAGGTTTATGACACTATTTTGACCAAATTTATCAAAACATTTGGTTTCATACAGTTGTAGCACTCATCACATAGTGTATGAAGCAGACTGAAATAATGAGAACACGTCATCATATTTAGCCTGACCTAGCTACTATAAAAAAAAAGAATATAAAAGAAAAGAAACTGCAGCCGTGTTAAGCATAAATAGAGGCAATGCTAAGTCATCTAGAGCACATCTTTTTAACCACTGGGTCTGCATTCAGTTAACCATGACACACAATAGACAATCGATAGCTGAATGCGTGGGCATGCTTTAACGCTACCGTGTTTCTGCTCTGCATGACTATACGATGATTAAGGTTTCCAGGAACTGCAATGAGACAAAGGTCATCTGCTGTATTAACGAGTGGAGGGCCTTTGGTTACGCTAAACGGCCACGGTGCTCTTCTCTGGAACTAATTGTAGCGGCAGTGATAAGTAATATGTCACTGTTTGTTTTTCCTAGCGGGTGTTTTCTGCCTTTTATGACTTCAGAGTCTTTGGAGAAATCCATCAAAATGTTTTTATTGCATTAGCAGTAGGTTACACGGACAAAGCGGGCTTTGTTAATGGTTACCCACAAGGTACGGATGCCTCCACAGAACGGCTAAACGTCACTTAATCACAACAGTGAGTTTATTGGCCGTACATTTCTTGTATACATTTGCGCACCCTTATGAACACATATCTGCTGTGCACAATGGAAGAAAACATGTTCTTAATGGACATGTGGCTCTCATTGTTGTTAGACCACTGGGAGGTTGTCTTTTTTTTTTTTTTTTGTTTCCTCTCATGTCTGGATGATTTCAATAAATCAAGCAATTTTTACCCTATTAGTGTAAAGTTCAAAGGAGCCAGACTGGTCGTTAGACACCGTATCCTGTGTCTGTGATGATGTTATTCAAACTGTGCATCACATCGCTTTGATTGTTGTTTTGTAAAGATAAAGCAGATGCTGCAGAAAAGGCTTTAGGGTTAAAATGCATTAAGGCTAGCGGAGACTCTGGAAGCCATTGAGACATTGATCTCTGGCTTCTCCCAAATTCTTCTATACCCTCACCCTCCTTCCTTTTTATGCCTTTTTGTGGTCACCGGGACAATCGGTTACAGCCCAACAGAATGGAAACCACACAGTCAGTCCCCTGCTACAGCAAACTTTAAACAGAGGATCCAGTTACTATGACCAGTCTGGAAGGCAAGGCATCTTTAAGGGAGATTTAGTTCTATATAGCATTTTCGCTATATTGCCAGCGAACCGAAAACGTTTTGATGCATATGATTCAAATCATGTTGAACATTTAAAATGGTGGGATTCCAAAAATTGCAGACTGCCGAGGGATAAGCATTCACGCGAGCGTTTACCCTGTAGGTCATTTCCAATTTGTTTACTGTTTATTTCAGGGCAAATGTTGCATTTTAACCAATTATTTCCCAATAGCTTGTCACACTCGGGCCAGTACGAACGTGGCTCCATTCCCAGAGCTATCAGGGAAACTGCATAAAAGAAACACAACAAAGATGATGAAGTGGATAAACAGCCCCGACTTGAAACTGTGAATTGGTCTGTCTGTGCGTCTCTCACTGGAGCAACAATAATGAGTTCTGTTTGAATTTTGTGGGTTCCAACCCCAGACCCTGTCTCCTTGTTGAAGCAGCAGAAATGAAGGGTCGTGGTCACTGTGGACGCTTTGTTTTCCACAGTCCCTTCTCACTGCTGTCTTACCCATGATGGGACCATCTGCCATTTCAATTAAAAAGCATGTTTGCGCTCCAGATTTGTTTGTGCTCACAGATGATTTTTGTAATAAAACTCAGACCTTCTGGTATTTCTCGAATTCCTGGGTGATGACATTTTGCTTTGCTTTTGGGCTTGCGGCTGTCTCCCGTGGAAAATGTAGCTTGCAGTAACTGCTAGCTGTTCTGGTGTGTCTGTGGGATGAATTGAAGAATAGAATGAGTCTTACTGATGTTCCCTGCACCAAAATTAAGAGCAGACTCACTCTTTGCTACATGGAACCTACAGGATGAAGTGGCAGCCTTCGCTATATCCTCTGGGACACGACTATTAGCCATAGTTCAAGCCAGAAAATGTCTTCATAATGTCTGTTGTTCCATCCTATTGTCTCAGTTATGCTCCTGTTTAAAAAAAAAGAAAAACACTTACTGCAGCAATAAAAACACATCTGGGAAATGGCCTCTGTTGTGACTGTGACTTACTGTCCTTGAGGAAGATAAACACACTTTTTTCAGGGACACGGGCACATGTGCAATCCAGTAAAAACATTTACAGTATATTCCGGGGAAGACGATGTCTGTTTGTGTATTTTTCAGTAAAGGGTTTCTTACATTTAAGCAAGTATTACCATGTTTTTACGTACTGTGGATTTGGCAACATTTTTTTGGACAATATTGGCATTAGACTTTTATGGACCACACACAGACTTTTGCCCAGACCTCTCGTGAATGCCCGCTTACCTACACATCAAGTGTGGAAAACTGACCACTGGCCACCCTTGGAACCTGCAGCGCATCGTCCACGGAAGCCGTCCATTTGTTTGGATGACCTCTTCCACTTTTGGTTCTTCCCTTTTATGGCATCCGCTTCGACCTCTCCAATCTCCTTTGCTTGCTCTCTCACAGCAGTTGTTGAATGTCGTCTTTGCATCCATTAAGTTGTCCAGTGTTTAGCTTTTCCTATGTCTGATAGTTCTGCTGGATGCAGCTTTCCACAAATCGGAACTCCTCTGTATGCACTCATTCACCCAAAACATCCATCCTGTACTGTCTCTGATAATCGTGTACATCTTCATCTCATTCTAAGCCTCTTAGGTTAGAATCACTTATTTCTCAATGTAAAATTTGACAGATTTGATGTTGTGACTAAAAAGATGATATGCAATATTGTTTCTTTCATTTATCAAACGCCTACAAACATTTTAACGACCACTAGAAGTAAATCTAGCAACTCAAGCTGGCTGTGAAATCCCCCAACATCGCACACTTAGTAGAAGCATGGAGGTTTCTTGTCGGACCATGGCTGCAGTGACATGGGATCTAACTGTAATAATTCTAAAAAAGTATGATTCCAGAGCTGCGGCTTTGTGCTGGGCTCGTACAAGACAGTCCTGGGTGTGATACCAGCATCTACATTTCATGACTTGATGATTTAATAGTCTTTTCCACCATCATGAATGAAGCATGGCACCATTTCGCTAGAGGAATAAAAACAGCTTTTCTTTCCATTGTTGCTCCTTTTCCCAAAATTACACACCCACCTCCTAAAAACAAGGCCGTCTACTCTGTCTTCAGGGAAATACTTTCTGTCATCTATCAGCAGTCACTGACTTAAGTCTATAAACATGCCAAATACTTGGCGATTGACTACTCCACAAACGTGCAAACCAGAAAACTTGACGACTTTGTTTTGGTGCTGACACTGTCTTCTCAGATGCCTGATGAAATCCTCTTGGGAGCGTATAAGATACAATTGTTTAATACTTTAAACGGATTTATAACAGGAACTTTAGCGGCTGCGGTTTCTTGAATTTTCAGTCTTTGATGAAAACAACATGAGCATTTCGTTAAATATTTACGTTACGCAAAAATAGTCACGCATCGCTCTCCATCCTGTCCCAAAAGTCTCTGCGTCAAACACCTTCAGGCCAAGAAACATACACATTATCTTCTCACTCCAAAATTGCCATCTGAGGCATCGCTTTCATTCCTGCATTTCGTCAGGTCTTCCTTTGCAGAATGTGCAGTTCCATAAACACGATGTGTGTCTCCTGGGGTTTTATAATTGTGTTATTCATATTGCATGATACAATCAGCCATAAGCCAGTTTGGATGCGTTTACCATGTATGGTAGGAAGAATATGTGAGAAGCAAACCTGAGACGCTGCTGCTGCTGTGAAACATGGCGTACCTAATTGTATAGTGGTCACCCACTAGGCCTAAATAGGGTTCAAGACCACACAGTGTGATGATGACCTGTTGTAGGAAACTCCTTTTTACTGATTATTTAACTTGTGTCAGGTCATCCATCTGCGTAAGATCCCAAAATACATGTTGTCTTGTGCCACATTGCCCCCTTTATTGTGTACCAACAATATACTACAATATCATGTGCTTTCTGCCTCTGGCCCCTTGGATAAAATGGGTTTTATAATTTGACATATCATGTGCAATTAAGACTTTTATATATATAAAATACTGTTTTCTGATTATACACAGCAAGTGCCAGAAGTCACGGTAGAAGTAGAAACAAAATGAGTTTGACAAGTGTTGAAGAGGTGAGAAGATTTATGATCTGATAGTGTTACTCTCAAAGCTATATTCCGCCCAAAGTCTCTTCATAAAAAAGCTGTGTGAATTGTATGGCATCACTGGTCAGCCCAAGTTTACACCCCCACCCCACCCCCTTGATAATAGCACATTCAAATTAGCTGTGGTTATTGGGTTTTCTTCAAATACGCAGCTAGATTCACACAAATTCTTCTCCCCACCTCACCTCTCTCTGGTCTGGCCTAAGAAAACCACATGCCGGGGTCAATATGCTCTCCCCAAGCCAAACCAGACCCATAATTTTGCTTTTGTTTCAGATGTAGCCTCAAAGCCTGAAATATAAAGACCCAGGCCAGCCTGGGAAGGTCAGTTTGCAGAAGGAAACAGTGAGATAGAGAATGGCAACAACTGAAATAAAAGCAAAAATGGAAAAAAGTTGAAATATGCAAGAGGGGAGAAAAGAGACCGGAACTCAGTAGTGTGGTGAAAACAGAGTGCTTTCCAGTTTCATTTTACTGTGCGTATGTGAACCTGAAAGAGCCTTGTCATTTAATCAAGTCCCAAAAATTGACTGGGACTCCCTGTATCCCATTTTTGGAATTCATCTTGGAAGAGATCCCCAGAGGTAATGAGCCACCCTACCGTCATGTGACTCAATGGACCCCAATGAAAGGTCCAGTTTCAGTTTGGGGCCACCTCTCTAATAGTCTACCTTCTCTGTGCTCCGACATGATCACTGAAATCCAAACAGATATTTAGCTTCTTTTTTTTAAACGCATTGGCTTATAAATTTGGTAAAATCGCATAAGAATTCATATTTCTAGTCACATTTTGTCCTAGCATAAATTCAGCTCTTTATTTTTGTCTTGAAAGTAGAAAAATGTCCCTCATGATTTTGTACAGAAACCATAGTAATGGCCATGATACTCTATACACGCTCTCACTTCAAATTTATACAGAGCTGACATTTAGGTGGGCAAAGCAGAGCTCTAGTCACAGTGAAACAAGTTTTCTGCCAATCACCCTCTTGTGTTAAATTCAAAAGGTCATAATGTATTCACCATAAGGCTGCCATTGTAACAAATGTCAAGGTAGTTTGGTGTGGGGGTGACAGACTAAAACCCCAAAACCTCAACCTCCTTTTAAGAACAACAAACCATTTTTATTTGAGAGCCAACTTGTGCATTATATTATCCTGACCTCAAGAAGCTATCCCTTTCATTTCAGCTCTGGACACCATTGTTCCACCAGCAGGGGACCAACCAGACCTGTGACACACATTAAGGTCAAACTGTAGTGCGGCTCTGGCCACAACTTCAGCGACTCCGAGTCTCTGGAGTCTTGTGGAGAAGTGAACTACGGTATGGTTTCTGCTTGGCACACTTGGTGTTCTTCTGAATTGTGTGACATATTGCTTGGCTTGCCACCACCTATTGTAAAATTTCAGCCTCATGGGGGGGCTTGGAGTAATGATAGTTTAATGGTTTGGTGTGACTTTAACACAAGTGTTTCAAGGTAATAATGGAACACATGTAATTTAAATGTAATTGTCCCTCGATCTAATGTCTTCTTCTACTCACACCTCCCCTGTAGGTTAACCACTCGAAACAACAACTCCCTCCATGGCAGTTATGGATTAGTATGACACAAGAAAGGAGCTGATTATGCCAAACCAAGTTAACTGAAGTTCTTGAGCAGTTCCAGGGTCTCCTCTCTGAAGAAAATACCCATAACACCTCACTAGTCAGCCTCTGGACACGTGGACTGGTTGTTGGAATACTTGTTTGGGCATTGGAAAGTCTTGGAGCTGCTACAACTGTGATTCGATCATTAATATTTTCAGCTTTCCTCTCATGTATTAGAGAATTCTTGACAGACTTGTTACATTTCACTGGGGTGTCATCATAAGAAAAAAAACAAATGCTAATAAAAACCACTTAAAAGCACAAAATCAAAAACTTTCCAAGGCCCCCACCCAAAATGAAGCATTAAATTTGGAGACATGATGGGACAGGCTGTACATCCAAGGTCCAAAACATGCTGAACACCCACTCGGTTGCAATGAAAAGTAAACAACCTAAATGCAGCCATGTGGGCAACAATTTCATCCCAAACGCTGTGCTAACGTTCATCTGATCAGTCTCTATCAAAGAGGGTTTGCTGTACATGATTGCATTTGACAAGAAACCACACAACACCCATAGATTGGAAAGAAAAGCAGATTTTTGTAAGCATCCTGATTTATATTGCATGTGGATGGTAAACAAGGCAAGAAAGACAATTCCCTGCTCTCTGAATTTATTCGCCTTACACTGAGTCCACTCTCCTCCCATTTCATTTCACATTTCATGCAAACCAATTGAACAATTGTGTTATTATGGCGTGTGTAAATATACCTTTTCACTGGGCAATACTTCAGGAATGCTGATGATGTGTTAGTTGACACTCTGTTGGTTGTAGAAAGCCTAAGCATCATTTATTGTAGGCTGGTGGTCTGAGTGATAGATGGGGTAGCATTTACTCCCAGAAAATCATCTTTATAGGCTGTCATTAAATTGTATATGTAATATATGACAACTTAATGTATCTTGTTAAAACTGCAAAAGTATCTATAAATAAACTGAATTTTGGCTTTTCTGACCAAAAGAAAATAGAACAAAAACACACATTATAACATTTCTACAAAGAAGTGGCAGCTGAAACTGTTAAAAAAAGTGCACTGGTAAGGTCATGCAGTGGACAAACTTTTACTATATTCACAAACACCAAGTCTGCCTAGATAGGTCTTTGGCCGACGCTGCAACTTTATTCCAATTTCCTTTGCAAAGCTACTCCAAATCCTGTTGGATTGGGGTTCAAATATGAGGAGCCTGCATTTGACTCCAGAACATTCACACTGACAGTTGAGATGCCGAGTTTATTGTCGACCAACCGGAACGTCTTGCATGATGGACAAAGGGCTCCATTTTGGTTTCATCAAACCAAAAATCTTTTCCTCCACTTGACCTTGTAGGCTCCCACATGTTTGGAGACTTTTCTTTTTTCCTCTTTATCTGCCACTCTTCCATTAAGTATTGGGTGGTGGGTCCTTGTGAGCAGTCAGAGGTGTCTTGGTGGGTGCCTGTTTAAGACACATATGCCAAGGTTGATTTTTTTTTTTTTTTTTGTTTCCATTAATGGATTTAACTGACCTAATGTGGATACTCTGACCTGGAAAATGATTCGTATCCCACTATGGAATTGGTTTTGGGGTTGTGTGAAATGTTCTTTGGTTTTCATTGTGCAATTGCAGCAGTCAGAACCTTCCAGATACGCATATTATTTACTTACTGATCTAGCGATTAAATGCGCAACAGCAGAAAATGCAGAGGAGATATACTTTAGTTCCTGCACTCTTTAAAAATTTAGACATTCTATATAGATGTCAGAACTTTGGTCAAGGTATTAAACTAATTTAACTGCTCAATTACTCACCTGCTTCATCTCTTCAGTTGATGGAAACTTGTTTACCTTAACCCATCAACACCGACACAATCTTTCATTAATCCATGCAAAGCCACGAAACATCACAGAAGTCCAATTACCATCATCCTCCATATTTTTCTTTCTTCCACAAACTCTAAACTGAAGTTCATGTGCTTTTCTTATGTGTCGCTGTGATGTTAACTCAACAGTTATTTTTAGATGCCCAGCGATGAGTCATCATTTACTGTCCTTGCAGGCAAAGTCAGACACTTTGGTTCATGCTGGCTCTTGTTAACTAGTGTCAGCCCTTCACAACAGCTTGGCAGTCCAAACTGTACAAGGGCTACTTCATGTACACATGTAGATGGAGGTTATATGGTGGGTATAAACCGCATAGCCAAACTTTACAATAATTGTTCATCGATTTTCCTCATTATACTCCGGCTTCCTCCTGCCCAGTATGCATGAACACACCAGTGTTCTAGTGTTATTAGTGCAATGAGCCCTCATTTTTCTTTGTTCTATCTTAGAGCCCTTTTCCATTGCAATTAAAAGCTTGATGCATATTTTAGGGTGTTACTAAAGGACAGCCACAATCTTCACACCCAAGGAAGGAAGAAATTCAGGTCCTGGGTAGCAGAAACCAAAGCTGTGTGTAAGTGAGTGAGAGAATAAGAGAGAACAAGTCACCCATTTGAATTCAAGCATAGGTGTTGTTTTAGTGTGTATAGTACCTGTGTGTGGTCCTCTTAGCAATGTGTGCAGAAATTATTTTTAAGTTCAAGTTAAACATTTGTTTTTCCATTAACCTGCCATTTTTTAGATAAAGAACAGGGTGTGACCAGGGAGGTGTGTATGAAAATGAACACTAAGAATGAATGTTAATGTCAAATCCTGTGAACAGGCAACATTAATGCACGGTGACAATTTTCAACCTATTTGCTCTTGGAAATAACAACAGATTGGAAGCAATTAAATCACTGGCGTTTTTAGCGTGCCCCATCTGCGAGTTACAATGAGAAAATACACAGTTAGAAATACAGACATCACAAATGAGTAATTTGGCATCCACGTTAGCACAAACAGCAAACAAAAAAAACAAGGTTGTTTAACCAACCTGCCCAGCACTTTGTATTGTGGGCAACTTTGTTTAGCTAGATTTCACTCTAATTCAAAGTCGCTACAATCTTCCAGCCGCGTAAGGAATGTTCCATAGAAGCAATCCTTAGTGGAAAATAGCTGTGATTCCAAAATGCATTGTGGATTTGAAGTTCAACGAGAATTAACAGGAAAAGCATTTTGCTTATTTCTCTAAATATGCACTCTTTCATTTGCTCATAACTAAGTCTAAAAGAAAAAAAAAAGCATGCTTTAAAAGTGCATAAAAGCTATGAATCGTATCAAAAGGCAGACAGCCAAAAGCTAGACAGAGGAAGGAATTTTCTTTTGCATGTGTAAAATGCAATAGTGCCAGTAATAAAAGTAACTGCTCATCTGGGAAGCATTTAGCATGAGAATGACTTGAAAACAGGACGGCAAAGCCACATTTATGACAGAAATTATATTGACTCATTTAATGGAAACTGAAGTTCGGAAGTTGAGAATACAACTTTTTTTGGAATGAATGAATGAATAAGAAAGCGGCTGTGGTTGGATGCTGTGGTGGATGCCTTTCATAAATCTATCAGAGCACATGTTTGTAAAATAATGAATAAATAATGCTCCACACCCACTTTGTCGTACTCTGTTTTTTTGTGGTTTCTTTTTTTAATGGGAACGCGTCACTGCTTTCCTTGACAGCCAGAGAGTGCTTGCTATTATCTCTATACTTCATGCTAAATGATTAATGCATGTCTTCCGTGACTCTTTTTAAACCTTTAGCATTTTTGAGTAATTTTAGACTGAATGAAAACCCTCTATTTTCATTTGACAATCTGAGAGTTGATCTTACCCCAAAAGAGACGGGGGTCTTTATACTAAATATACTGTTTCCCAGAAAGATATGAAACTAAGATCATATACTTTGCTCAAGGTTTTATGCACACTTAATGCATTCTCCAAACTAGTCTTCACAGAGGTTGGAATTGGACAGCATGTTTTATCTTGCTCTTGCAAATATGAGTGCAGAATTTTAATTCCAAGTTGTGGATTATAAATGCCTTCTTTTCCCCCAGCCTGACAGCATTTATTAAATAAATGCAGGTGGTCAAGGAATAGTTGCATATCTGCTGTCTTCTTTTCCTAGCAAGAAATCTTTCAAACACTGATAAACCAGAGAGCAGCACTCGGAGAGATTCCCCAAAGAGTCCAGCACACAACAGAGAAAGAGACAAAAAGCAACTTCAGTCTAACTCTAATGTTACGCGTTGGCTTCAAACTGTCACAGGGGAAACCACGTTTACTCAACTACTGTTACTGCAATTTACTCCCCTTGAGGTTTTATTTTCATGCCCAGAAGGATGGATCCACTTTATCCTGTCATCTAAGCTGTCAGCATTGGAATTGCCAAGAACAAGGAGAGGTAGGATCATCGGTTGTGGTGCCTCAAGCGATTTACAGGACCACCTGGCTCTCGCTTCCAATATGTGGTATGATTAAAATTTGTGATGATCTGATGTTCCAGACATTTTGCCAAAATAACATTTCACATAAGGGGGAAAAAAATTATCCACTCCCTTAAATAAGCTAAAATAAAAGAGCCGATTAGACACGGCAGGTGTCTGTGGAATCTCCGCTGGCTTCGAATACGCAGCAACTAAAAACACCTGAAAACTACAAAACAGACATTCAGCAGACCTCCCTTTCGTTACCTCTCCCTGAAATTCCCACCTACAAGTAAGGGTACTAACATCTTCTCTGTCGACCCACACTGCCAAAGACTCCCTGGCTCCTCATTCCAGCGTATCTCTCAGCACTGACTCTCTTATCCTGGTCTGTACGCTGCTCGAAAAGAATCTGAGGGTCTGCACTCCTCCACAGGTATTTCAGCTGAAAGCTATAATAAATCATTTGCCTTTTGTGTCTCAGCTTTCTGCCTATTTTACTAATGTGTTTTCTCTCTTCTATTCTGGTCTCAGAGTTCAAAGAGGTCTAGTTCAAATAGTTGCAGGACTCTGCTGTGCCCGATTCAGTGCTTGCAAGTGATTCTTACTCCTTGTCATCACTCCAATGCCCCATTTCTCCAGGTTGAATAGCACAGGAAGCCTGTGCTGCAAACACACTGTGGCAAATAGTAGATAAAGGAGGGGAAGAAGATGGAACGAGAAGACTTTTGTCAGAAATGCAGTAACTGAAGATTTGACTCAGGGTCTTGTGCTGACTTCTGTCCACAAACGATTTTGGTTGTGGTCAAGTGACTCTGTGGGGAAGAAAGCATGGTGTTTACTTAAAGGGGAGAATTTCATATTTTGACCCAACTGAGTGTATAAAGAATAGCTTAACAGGCCATGTAAATATCAAAGAAGATTTAATGAAACCGTAAGGAACAACAGTTTCCAAAGAACATATTATCTGTAGAGAGGTCATAGTGTCCCAGCGACCATCTGCAGTTCTTTCTGTGGACAAAAAGTCTTGAGTGATTGCTGAATTCTTTTGGTCAGAGCTTCAAGCTTGAGCCCAAAACCTTCTTGACAAACCCCTTCCTCAGTCTGCCATCCTTCTGTGCACACCCTGCCATCTTGCATATACGGTTGCGAATGAGGGCACACACACGCATGCACGCCCTGCCATCCAGCTCCGTGGCTTGGAGTGTCTGCACAGTTTCTAAATCTTCTGCTTGCACACTGTGTTGGTGGGAGTGGACTTCCTGAAAACAGTGGAGCAGACTAATCTGTGGATTTGCTAGTGGATTTGCTAAAGGCCCATGTTCTTAACCAAAGTTTCTCTGACCCCTTGTTAAAAACTTCTCAACTAGCTCTGCTCATCCCTTCCACCCTTTTGTTGTGAAAAGGGCAAGAGTGGATTACCAGAGGTGCCTTGTCTAATTAAACTCTTCTCTCTTGGAGCACCCCCCCCCCCCTCTATATCCTTCCTTGTTTTGTTCTGCTTGCACCTACACAATCCTCACATTCTCTTGTTCTTTTAGCATTTTTGCACAACTGCTAGTTGGAATGAAAAGCCTCATGCTGATGACTCCCTACTGGAAAAAGGTACAGCAGGGTCATAAGTCAAGGGTCAATCCTCAGAGGTCACGCAGAGGTTAATAAGGTGTTTTGTCACTTGAAGAAATGTCTAATCTCCCTGAGACTCAAAAGGGTGCATCTTTCCTTTCGCAAACTTCAGAGGTAGGTGGTAACCCCCACCTTATTCTCCTTCTAACCTTTTCTTTCAGGCCCTCTCCTCTTTGTCGTCCACCCTTTGTAGTCTATTTCAACAAGGCAATACTTGTAAAAGACATGGCGTGTCCAGGATTAATTTACGGCATCATCTTCTAAATCCCCTCTTTCTCTCTGCTCATCACGTTTCATGGAAAGCTGTCCTTTGCCAGCCTGTTTGAATGGCTAACTAGTTGTTTCCCATGAAACCAGAATTCCAGCTTCAGGCCTTCACTCAACCATCCTGAGGCCTCAAGCTCACTCAGGCGTAGGTGCAACTTTGCCATTAGAAACCCACTTGATTGGGGAGCTTATTTTAATGAAGAGTTACCCATCCATTCCCAGCATGTTGCCAACATAAAGACGTAAAACAGAAAAATGCAAGTGAACACAATCCTTTCTTTAAAAGCAAATACTTGGGGTTTGAAGTCAAGAATTCTATTAAAGAACGGTACTATTTGAATAAATTTTCCTTGCTACATTCCATCACTCTCCAGCAAGCAGGTTCGGTTTCCAAAGGGTAGTAGCATTTTCTTTTAGCAGTAATAGATGGTGGCTGCTTTCACAGTCTCCCAGAAATAGATGCCGGTCTGCTGGATAAACCGGAGCTGGAAGTGCAGAAAGGATTTTGCATTCTTATGCCCATGTTTCCTGTTTACTGCTGTATTTGCTTATGTGGTCCTCACTTTCTTATGGATGGGCGAGACCACATTTTTACACGCCTGTGTAAAGCTTAGTGAGATTAGATGCCTCAGTTTGAAGAGTTATAAATAATAATGATTAGTCAATGAACCAATTTGTCACCAAGAAAAAAAAAGACAAAATTAAAATCAGATCCAACCAATGTAGCACATGCTTTGAAAATAATGGTCGAGAGGGAATTGTCACTCCCTTGTGGAAACCCACAACACAAGGCCATATAGCTTGATGTAACACTGATGGCAAAGAATGTGACACTCTCCATTGAGGACAAACAGGCTTTTCCACATGGAAATATGTTGGGAAAGCCCACATTCATTTTTTTCTTGTTTGTGAACCAACCACACTGTTATTGTTTTGTTGTCAATATGAGTTATAGTCGTGTGAAAGTCTTTTATTTTGGCTCGCTGTATAATTGACCATTGCTCTGTGAATGGAGTCCCCACACATTCCTGAACTTTGCAAAGGGAGTCGTTCATTGAATGACTCCGACTTTGCATGATAATTTAGTGGAAAAAACCCAAACATTGTTCTTTCTTTGTAAGCCAATTTTGTATGCATAATTATATATTGTAATTTAAAAAATAACTTATTGTTGTGTCAATGTTTGAAAGTCTGTCACGAAAAGTGTATTTTTATTATATTTTTTGCCTGATTTTGTTGCACATGCCACTGCGACATTGTAAATAATGTGAAAACACCTGAGTAAAAAAATATGATTCCTTTGAAACTACGCCTCATCAGTCTCATCTATTATCTGACTCTATTTGCCATTTTTGCTTAAAACAGAAATGAATGTCTATTGAGGTTGTCCTATTCTTCGCATCTTCCTTTGTCATCTCAGTGTGTTTCTAAAATCTACTAGACAGTGTGGTGCAATTCTCTCTTCTGATCAAAGCTGGGGGCACGGCACGTGACCGCACGCTGCATGTGTGCTGAAGTCAGTTCATTCATGTCAAACTCTGAATCTTCTTCTGACTCATGCGGCACTATTTTCCACTGCTACAAGTCGAGTCAGAAGTCCTGTGAAATTCAGATTCAGGTCGGAGTCAAAGATTTGTGTTTTTGTTGACGGTATGATTCCAATCAATGTATGTCCAGCCTTTTTTGTTTGTTTGTTTTACAAATTATTGAAACGTGTCGCACTAAAGAATATTTCAGACAAATCTCAGCCCTTGAATGGAGTGCCTGGATCTACTCATTGATACTTTCAGCTCCTTTAACAGCTTACTACAGCCCAAAATGTTCTTTTTTGAATGAACAGTCTGGACTAAAAAAATAAAAACCCAACTTTAATAAGGCCTGTTTTTCATTGACTTATTTTATTTCAACTACCAAACTGCATATCAGTCCATTGTAAACACCGGCGGTCGAAAAATCCTTTGCACATCCTGTGTTGTATTGTTGTGTATTGACTTTCTTGCTCCTTACAGTCAGTGGTGGGATGGCTGCTCTTTTTTACCTACTCTGTGTGGTCAGTTGTTTCAACAGTGGGTTACAGCTGCTCTGCTTTTGCCGAGGCTCTCATGCTTCTTGCGCGTCCTGTGGTTTGGTATCACCCGAAGGTGTCTGATGCATTTGGCTGTCGTACTCGGGTGGCCTGTCTTGTGGTTGCTCTGTGTTTGGCTTTCTGCTTCATGCACAGATTAGTAGCTATCTCCACCGGGCTCCGGCTTTTCCTGTAAACTGGCTCATTCATTGAGTATTTGCTTATGTTTCAACGCGAACTGGCACACTCCTCCGTATTCTAGATGCCCTCTGCCATGAACGGTTCACTTCTGTGCCAGCAGCCATTGCATACTTCTCTAAATCTCCAGCTATTGATTTAGAGTGCAACCACTTAAACTTGTATCAGATCACATCTAACATAAACAAATTTCTAAGTCACGTATTCGAGTACAAAACTGTTTTTTTTAAATTATTTTGATCGGTTGGTCAGTGTTTGGCTGTCTGAGAATTACTTTCCTTTTTCTTGCATATTCTGTCTCTTAGCTGGTTTGTTTTCTGGCATCTGTTTAAATTTATTTATGTAGATATATGAATTGCTAATCTACACAGTATACAGTATGTATATCTCAGATCTCAAACCATTGGATTTGACTGATAAAGGCAATTGGAGCGTCAGGTTTGGGGTTACAAATCAACATAACTCCAATAAAGCTGTCACATAGTGGATAAAACATGTCAGCCTGCTCGTCTCTATAATCCATCTTGGGAACGATGAGTCGCATCTACCTTTATGGTGCATACATTATTGCAGCTATAAAACTACACAATACAAATTACCTTTCCTCAAACTTTGGAAATCTGTCGTTGACTGATTAATCTGGCCTCTCTTTTGGTGGTCGCTCGGTGCAGAAACATTAATGTCTCAGCAGATTGCTTGTTCTGGTCTCGCTTTGAGTGATAAGTAGAACCGCTGAGATGTGCCAAGTGCTGTTTCCCAGAGGTTTACCAAAGGACTGTGACTGCACCTCTCTCACTTGTTTCTTTCATTGCACTTATTTGCATTCATGATTAGTCTTGCTCTACTGGAAGTGTGGCCTCATCTCCGTGGCATGAATCCAGAGCCTTTGTTGGTCTCCTTATAATAAATGCAAAGCCTGGCTTTCTTGATTGCCTCTAACATTGTCTCGTTAGCTGCTCTGTGGTTTCCACTTAGACTTGGAAACAGATGCAGACACAGTTATTCCTTGTCTAAAGGTTCAAGAGAGATAGTGGAGACACAGCTAGTTGTAGACAGGTGAGGGTCTGTGGTTGCAGTGTTACAGTCACATCGGGTGTTCTTAGAAAATTTGCACACAAAAATAATCATATTCCATGCTGTCTTTACCCATTATATATCCTTTATGTTGTTGAAAAAGGAGACTCACATTAATTCAGGGATCAGTATGTACAAAAGAGAATGTTGGGGGGGGTATCAGTTGTCTGGCAGTGGCATTTGTGATGGTGAAGGGAAGTAGAAGTCTAAAGCCTGTCCAGTTTGCTGGTTTAGATTTGGACGCCAGAGCAAGGCGCCAGGGGTTCTTTTGACCAGGGATGAGCCACTAATCTGAGTTTGTGTCCGGATGATGGGTCTTCCTGATCGTTTGAGAATGTTGTCATCATTGGTTAATGTTGAGCTTGCTCATGGGGGGAGTGTCACATGAGATCCTGCCAAGTAGCTGCTATAGGAAGTGCAGTGGTGGGGAGGAGCGAAAGCGAGGGAGGCTAGTGAGGTGTGTGGCTCCTTAGGCTGTACTCAAGTTTTATTTGACCTCTCTTTTTATAGAAATTTAATTTTGTTGTTTGCATCAACTTGGTATTTTGGGCAATTAGCGAGACAGACGAGAATGTCTGCGTGGTAACTATGGTTAGCATAGCCCCAAACTAGCATGCTTTTGTTCAATGATAACAAAACAGGCCAACAAATTTGTGGCTTTGCAGAGTTTATTTGCTTTCCTGTTTCATGGCTATGACCAGTTGCCAAGCATCCAGCAGCAACTCCTGGAAGTTACAACATCTGAGGTAACACAATACATTTGATCTTTATTTAGAAACCAGTCAAGACAAGGATACAATGTGGTTAGTCAGTCTGAATATGCATAAACCCTCTGAAGTTGAACAACTTGTACAAGAACAATTACATTTTGGTAAAAAATTTGATTTTTTTGAGGGGGGGAGCTCAAAATACTAATAAAATGAGAGCTTCTATCTCGCATTTATGGAGGAAAAGCTTAATTTGCATCTTCATGATCACAGTGTAATGTCTCCTCCAGTTTGTCCTGCAGGGTCACCCTTTGTCACGTATGCAACAGAATGTTGCTGAAAGCTGAGGAAAATAAAGGGAAATTACGTCCGGCTTATTATGACGGATGACTCCGTCTTTCCTGTAAACAATAATATGGCGCAATATGCAACACACGTTTATTTTCTGCACTCTCATGAATTTCTTTTTAAGTTGCATTTGCAACATCAGCGTTCACAGTGTTGAGTGCTTAATGTCTGTTTGAAGACGTAATCCCGTCCAAAAGTCTTTGTTTATAACAATTTAAGACATTCTGCACAACAAATAAGAAATTTGGAAAAATAAGAAAGGTGGAAATTTTCCCCTCACTTGCTCTTTGTGCCATATTTAGCGTGGACTTTATTCTTTTATATGTCTCTTTTACAAGCAGGCCTGCTTGTTTCAACAATCCAGGTGGCTTTGGTCTGCCACATCAAGCTATTTCAATTTCATTTTAATATGTTATAAATTTCCCTCTAAACACTTTTCTCTACTTGTCTAAATAGCCTGCCATTCATTTATTTTCCTTTGTGGCAAATCCTACAAATCCAGCAGCTCAAAGGGTTTAAATGTTAGAACAGTATTTTCAACATGTTTGACCTACGTCTGCTGCAGAGGAAGAACAGCCCAAGCAGAAGAGCTATATTTACATGGCCAGTTAGAGCCAAGGGATTTTTTTTATAAAGCAACTAGTGCCTGCACCACAGGAAAGGTGTCACGGTTAGGCAAGGTGTTGGCGCAGCACATTCCCAGTGGAAGCCACCCTGCTACTGGTCCTCATGGAAGCGGACGAGGAGCTTCAGGGATGGGTTCATATGGAGGTAAACAGAAAGTGTGACTCACTGCCAGTCCAGACAAATACCACCCGCGACCACAGACAGATAAGTCTGTGAGAGATGATGTAACAGGAATCAGACCCCCTCCCGCACACGCCCACCGCAGCCAGCCTGGTCTCTGCTGTATTTGTCATCTGGTTCTTTGCTGAAAGGTTGGTACAGACAAGATTTAACCAGACCAGTCACCGCAGATCTCTCTGTAGTCAGTACCCAGTGCCTTTATTCACCTCCCAGACTAAACCAGCTGATCCCCGCTTCCACGCTAAAATTCTATTCTAGTTCTATTATGTGATTGCCAGCTGCCCGGCCAGACGCGAGCTGTGTTCAATCGATTGCCTTCGTCTCCTCGCCCATCCCAGACACCCTGCTACGAGCTGCAGATGAGAATTCAGCCTGATGTTTGTCACACGCCATTCCCCCTCATATTTAGAAAGCGGCTAATTGAGGTACGCTCCCACTAAGCGACGTGGCTCCGGCATGGTTCAGTAGCACTCACATTACCTACATGTTTAACATTCATCGGTCAGGTATCGTTAGGAATGTGTTTACAGCAGTTTTGGCTCATTGCAGCTCAGATATCACACCACCACCATGCCTACTAGAATAAACATTCGGCAGAACAGGAAAACACGGAGTTGCAATTCCCATGGGAGAAAAGGGAAGCAGGAGGAAGAAAAAAACTATTTTTGTGGTTAAAGCGGCTGCGCTGACCTCATGGAGGACTACAGTAAAGGAAGAGGTCAGCTTGGTCATTTTATGGCTCCACATTATTGTGGGCGCACGTTGATACATATGGATGTGTGGACAACTGCTTTTCCTGTAGGCCGCTGGACTTTTATCGGACATAATTCACATTGTTGCTTTGATGAATGGCTCCATTGCTGAACGAGACAACCAAAATAAAGCCTGACTCTCGAGCAATGCTAAAAGGGATCAGCTAAACTATGTAAACGGGTTTTATTTCATATAGCACATACATGGGAGAACAAGGTTCTGTAGTGAAATTGGAAGAATAAAATCTTAAAAGCTTTCCCACAGGATAAAGATCCTGATTCATTTACAGTAACACCATTTCTTTTCTCAAAATGCTCACCAGAATATGATTGACATCCAGAACCTTGATGGCCTTACTTTGAGCAGTAGCAGGACGGCAGATGAGATTATGGCAACGCACTCTGCTAAAAAAAATTGGATTTGAGAGGGTTTAAAAGAGAGACGGCAGTATAGGCGTCACTAGCAGAAACAGCACAGGACAGCTCTCAACACCAGGCAGCGGATCCTCCTAAGGAGGTTCCTGGAATTTACACGCAGAATTCACCCTTTGTTCCGCGGATTTAGCAGGCTCACTATATAGATAGCTGCGTGTTTGTGCATTTCTACATAATTCATATATTTATCTTGTACGCGGTTTGGAAAAAAAAATCATTCTCCTCTAATTCGTATTTTGGTTGAAATCTCCTTCTTGTTTTGACATCTGGGTGGGAAACACAAATATAACCTGAGCGTCTCTCCCTCTCTTTGTAGTTACTGTACTTGAAAGAATCTTTTAATCAGAAGTGTTGCTGACAGGTACCGTCTTGTGTGCGCTGTGAGGCAATGTCTGCATTGCTGCAACACTAGGAGTCAGTATCAGTATCTGGCTGTCAGAGTGTTGGCAAAAGAATTTCCATCCCCACTTTAATACTTGCTTGGAGCGTCGCTCGCCGAGACAGGATAATTAATAGTTCTGAATGGTCAGCTGAAGATCCGACTGTTGCGTAACAGGTTACGGTAAACTCGGATGATGTCATAGTAATCAATTCCACCATATTTGGTTCCCGAACTCAGCAAAAACAATGTGTAAAGAGCTAAATCAGCATAATTTCTAGCTTTTGTAAACATCACAAAGCCCAAAATGCAGAATGACACAAATAAAACAAACCAAGTAGAATGGCAGAACTGGCTATCATGCACCTCGTGGCAATGAGGTGTTTAGATGTTGAACATGCTAGTTGAAACAGCTCATCATGATGTAATGTTTCAATTATTTGGCAAAAATTAGGACACTAACCTCTCCCCCAGACGCCTAATGAAGACCTCAGCGTGCTGATAAAAGGTTCAACAAGCTGCAGTAAATCTTTGTTCTAATGTGGAAAGGACGGCAGGACAGCGGGTCTGGAGAATGTTAACGTTAACGTCAGGGATGACCTGTGGAGCAGCAGCAGGATCCTGCACCGACAGAACAGAGCCCGCTTCACCTTCCACACGTTCTGGTCTAATTCAAGCTCTTCTCCTATCACCTCATTTCATTTGCACTCAAGTCCTCTCTCCTCGTATGCACTCGGCATTTATCCCAACTTTCACTCCATACACAGCTGCCCACGGTTCCAGTGAGTTAATGGCAAATTTGAGAACCACTGCGGAGGTTTAGGAGACCAGGCAGCATGACAGTTTCATCCAAAAGCTCATATTCACAAGAAGAAACCTTAACAATTTCCAAACTTCAGTGATTTTATGAATATTTTTCACTTTTCTTCACCACCTTGTCTTGTCTTATATGAAGAATTAAAGGTGTGTTGTTGCAACAAATAGCTGATATGATTGTGGAATCGGTGCGCATGTATGGAGTTGCATGCTTTGCGCATCACTGAGGAAATTACAAGATTATGCCTTCGGGCTGGCCAGTAGTAATTACTGAAGAAGTGGCCTATAATCTGTGGTTGATCTGTGATGTGTGTGAGTGTTTCTGTGATTGTGCTGAAGCAAAGAAGCATTGCTGACATGTTACAAACTAGTAGGTTATGAAAGCATAACCTCACATCTCACCTTTCAAACAAGCATGACTTGACATATTATTTATTACCTATAATAAATATAGCTTGCATCACAGTGGCGATGACATGTGTGCATTTAGATAAAGTGTTCATATATTCTACACACAATAAAACTCCATCTGTGATCCCTATATCACTGGAATATGTTAAATCTATTGCAGCATTTCTTGACCCTTTCTTTCTTCTGCTTTCACCACCCTTCTCTCTTGGAGAGATTTAACATATTTTAGGTATATGGGCACATATTAATATCTATAAATTCCAGACTTTTATCATTAAGCCTTGATAAAAGTCTTTATTTAGAGGAGGGCACCTGCTGTACCTGCCATCAGCTCCTCATGTATCGGGTGCAGCTGCTGCTTTGGCTGGGTCAGTTTTAATCCCCGAAGCCTGTTACCACTGGCACACACTGAGAACTACCACATTAAAATGATTAAGAAATGACCCCTGAAATCATGACTAATCATACATTCACACATTAACACATCGCTGTAGGTAAAGACAGCTGTGGGCAGGCCATCCATAACGTTTTCCAGCCAGGACTTGTAATGGAGGTGCTGGATGTGTCGGCTGATAGCATGAAAATTTAGTCAAAGTATTACTAAAATTGGAAGAACAGATTGAAAATGATGTACAACAGCGGCAATAATAAGCTGCGCATGGGCCACAAGCGGGTATAATTATAATCACATTTAATTTGAACAGATTTTCTGTGATATTAATGTGATTGGCACCAGGACAACCCTGCGTTGCTTGGTATACAGTACAGTCATTGTATTTGTCCAGTTGGCTATGGACCAAAAACAAAGTCACTAATGGATTCTGTTTCGCAGAAAAGCTTTAAATCTGCCAAATCTAAGAAGCAAAACCACAGCGCTAACTAAAAGTTAGATGCGCCTACGTCAGAGCTCCAAGATTTGCTGTTTCCCTGCTATGCCCTTGTATTGATCTTCATTAGTCAGAATCATTTTAATGACTCTTGTAACTGATTCTTGCTGCGGTACAAGACATATTCAGAAAAGTGTTACTTAAACAGAATTTAAATAAAAAAAACATTATCCACTAGGTTTTCTTTAACATGTAATTCATGTAAATCACCCATTTATCATGCAGGTTTGAGAAACATTTTTACTTTCTCTTTCTTTGAAAAGATCTCCGTTTGCTTTTACAGTGTGTTTCTATTCACTTGTCGGTTTATGGCCCTTCTGTTGCTTGGACACACGCTCAGTAGGTTCTTCGTGACCGTGGGCTTGGATGCGCTGCCAGAACTTGATTTGGACCCTGTGCCAAGTGCTAATGCAAGCACAGAATGACCTGCTCCAAGTGTAACCTCACTTGCTAGTTTAAAACACGAGCGCTGGCCAGTGTGTGTGTGTGTGTGTGTGTGTGTGTGTGTGTGTGTGTGTGTGTGTGTGTGTGTGCAGCACGTCAAAGTCAGCACAAATTAGATCAACACACTGATTACATGGCAATCACCAGCCGCCGAGCTGTTGCTGAGTGACTGAAGATTACATCCTCGGCAGCGGACTGCAGCACTTTTCTTATTCTACCTTTCCACTAACACGCAGACTAATTATCACATAATGACTTAATGAGATCTGTGGGTTTGACTCAGCAGGAACCAAAAGTTCTGTTTTCTATCCGGTAGCATATTTCTGCAGCGTGACCAACCTCTGCTTGGCCCGATCTTTGGTATCAGGCAGGCTCGGAGACACTGCGCTGGCCAGCCTGTCAGCCTGTCTGATTTCCTGACTGACTGATTGACACATGGGTGGATGAGGAGAGCGTGCGGTCTAAGAATTAACGGTGAGATAAATTACAGTTATTACCTCAATCCTGGAGATTACTCCGCAAGTACCCACATTTCCCACAGCCCGCATGCAAATCAAAGCATAGCACAGCTATTCCAATGGATCCATAACATATTTTTCCTGTTGTTTTTTTTTGTTGTAAAGGAATATTGCATCAAGTTAAATGTTGCTGGCACTGACCACAGCGTTCTTGTCAGGTCGGTGGATAGATGCTTTCTTCCATTTTATGAATATCTTTTATTTTCAAACCGCTGCCAAAGTTCACACAGTGATGATAAGGTTGATGACAACCACATAAATCAGGTTTCTCCTGCTTAAATGTACCAATATGCATCAGTGTAGTCTGCAGGCTACAGCACGCAGAGCCTATGGCACCGTAAACACATTGACAGCGTTTGAGCGAAATCTGTAAGTGGTGGAGCCATTTCCAGCTTCAGCTGGAGATTTAGAAAGTGATGCGCTTAAAAACAAACCGGCAATAACCGTTCGCATAAAGGAGAGGCTCGTCCTGTGAGTCCACCTCCTGGTGGAAAAGGGATCAGGTCAGGCCATGTTTAACCTTTGGGATTCTGTAATCCTTCCTTAATGCAGGCTCACTCTTCCACATAAATGGTCTGCATGTCTGGAGCAAAGCTGACAAGATGAAGGTATTGACATGAATCCGGCAATGAAAGGGCTGCTGGCTCCTGTTGTAATTCCCCCCTGAGAACAGTTGGCTCATGCACCAGTGGACCACCCATCACCAGTGAAGGAGGATTAGGGAGCCACTGTAATGATCCTCCATTCACCTCAAATGACGGCTTTGGGTTGATAGAAAGTTAGCTCCAAAAAATATATTTTCCACTGTCAAACACAAAAACCTGTTGTTTACTAAATAATTAATGCTATTCTGGAAGTTTCAACTAAATTAGATTTAATTTTTTAGTGACACAAAAGATAATATGGTAATTTCTTATGAATGGGTATGCATTTATAATAAATTAGAATTAAAATTATTGGCTGATATTTTGTTAATGCCATTTTAGACAAAGAAATGTACAAAAATGTATGTCTGCTAAAACAGTACATTTTCTCGTAACACTTTCACTAAACTAGTATCAGCTTGGACGCGATTATATGTCATAAAAGATAACTGCACTGTAACAACATCCATCAGATCCATCAGCAGATTGTGGAAATGACTGATTAGAGCTTCAGTTTGTGTCCCAGGCTGCAGCCTTGTTTAAATGGATTGCAGTCAGGCACATCCACTCTCACTGGATGAGAGGGAGGCACACCTGCAGTCGCGCCATATCTCTCTCTCATCACGTCCACTGAGTGTCATTCATTCATTCTAGGACAAACACGCTCTTCTCATCTGCTCAGACGTGACACGTGGTCACCTGAGCACATGTAGCCACAGGTTTATGAAGTTTGGTTCTTCTACAGCATTAAGTTCAATCAGTGCAACTTTGAAAGTGAAACTTTTTTTTGGAGAGGTGACCTCTCATATGACCGTTTAGCCCAATTCTTTAGTCTTAGATGATGTTTCTCTGATTTTCTCATCCTTATGGCACGCGCTACAACCTGGTCTTCATGAGTTGGATCCCAATGTGACATCTGGTGGCTCTGTTTGCTATTAAAGAAAATTCCTTTTTCTGTAAAAGAAAACAGGCTGCCAGCTCATCCATTAAAGGCCGGGCTCCTATACTGAATGAATCATTTGCATTAATTTAAGCTCTTTGAATGTACAGAAGTGCTTCTTGGCTGTCCCATCCTCGTTATCACGTATTGAGAAAAACTACCGTTCCGTTAAGACTCAAGGAATGCCAAAATGTTTATTCTATCTGGATTATAAAACTCCAGTCAGAATTTTTTATTTTGTTTGCTTATAGACTTCTTGAAGATTTATTTTTTGGTGTAAAATGTGTTTACTTTGACTTGTTTTTGTGTGAGAACGGGCTAAAATGTTCCCATTTATCTGACAGCTTTTAAAAAAAAACTTTTACAAGGTAACGCCGCTCTCAATCTTATGCAGTGAGCGTATTTTTGCATGTGCTCATTACAAATATCCACCACTTTGGCTGCAGTTTCCCCACCATTTATTCATTCACTATTTATTCGAGGATGTTTATAATCTGAATTTGATGTACTCCTGCGGGAGTTTGTGGGAACCGCAGAGCAGTTTCGGGTCTCAGACATGAAAGCATGAGACCACACACTCCTCTGTGACCTGTGTCCACCTGTGTTGATGAAGAACTCGGCACTGTGACTGGAACATTAGGACAATGTGACAAATAGGCCGATCTAAAAGGTTTTGGACATTCAAGAATACACTTAGTAGCCCAGCTGATGAGGGATTTACTGTAGGTATATATATGTGTATGTGTGTGTGTGTGTCACTCTGTGTGAGAGGAAAATTGGCTCCATGTATATGTTGTAATCAATTAGGAGACGTTACACCTCAAAGTGAACTGATGCCAACAGGTCCAGCTTGATCAATTAGAGTGAAGCGAGCTGAGGTCAGTTTGAGCTGAGCCAGACAGATGTGAGTTGTCCATGTGTCCTTTTAATCTCTAATGTTTTAATTGTCAGACCCCCTTCAGGATGTTTTTGTTATGGGTTCATTCCCAGAGCACTGGGATGTCCCGAAAGATGTGTGCCTATGACTTGTTTACCACTTTATCTTTCAAATATTGCTAGACAGAATAAATTTGGTAGAGTTTAATATATTTCTGACATTTAATGTGACCTGGGAACTGGCTGGTCCTGGCCAGACATGTGACTGTGCTTGTAGGTATTGATGAGATATAGCTGGACTGTAGTTGTGATACTGCATCGATCAGTTAGAGAGAAAACCGCTGGGCTGGAGGGCAAAAGCCTAATTTAATCGGCGCGTTTACATTAAAACCCTCAACCTATGTGTGTCGTGACAGAGACAGAATGACATCACGCACACACACGTGTTGAAAACGGTGATGCCAGGGCAGACCCGGGACATGCTAAAGGAATTACATCTCTCATCTACTTTGGAATGCCTGAATGTCCACAGAACAGCTGGAGGAAGTGGATCGGGACAGGGTGCTTTGGCTTTCCCTGCGAAAATTGCTATGCTTGTGACCTAAAGCCAGATAAGAAGATGAAAACCGAAGATATGCAACTGGTAAATAAGCGATTCTCACATTCCTGGCAAACGACGAAGCAAACGTTTGCTCTCAGATCATATAGATTTATTTCCGGAGAGAACAAATCACAGTGAAGCTGAATTTCAAGCAATCCGCTGTTTAGAGAAACAGACATCTGCGCCACCTGCTCTTAATTTCACTGGAATATGATCAAAGCTAATCAGGGACAGATGATCTTCATGTGCAATCTGTATTTTGTTAAAAAGAGGATCTAAAAAGGGCTTATGTGCCTCTTATGAGAACAGCGAAGCCTTTCAACTGGAACAACTAAACATGTTGTGAATTAGTGCCTGAATGCCAAATTTAAC
Organism: Takifugu flavidus; assembly: GCF_003711565.1. Classification (NCBI taxonomy): domain Eukaryota; kingdom Metazoa; phylum Chordata; class Actinopteri; order Tetraodontiformes; family Tetraodontidae; genus Takifugu; species Takifugu flavidus. The sequence goes on from NC_079532.1 coordinate 6,028,883, forward strand.
CACAAGTCAGTCCATGATTGACCTTTGAACTTGACTATACCCACCTCTTTATGTTGGCATTCCCTTTTATTCTCTGCTGTGTGTCTGTGTGCTTGTGGTGACTGTCCATTCATCTTCCTGTGGTTTCTGCAAGGATATTGGAGTCTGCCATTCAGACCTGGAAGGTCTGCTGTGGCCTCATGCATGTAGAGATACAGGGTATGGGTTAGTTTCCCCCAAAGGCAGAGTTCACAGATCTGCAGCCTGCATTTAATTGGTAAACTCAAAAACTAATTTTATGGGCTTTCCTTTGGGCTGCATGGAAACGAGATGGAATTGATGTATTTACTCACACTTTAGCTGTCATGGCAGTTTTGTGCTCACCATAAAACTGCCAGCAGTTGTACGGGAACTCATAAATAAGATTAACTGTTTAGCAGCAAGCTGAAGACAAATGCTGTGAATGATTTTCACTTTTTAAACAGGAAGGACTTTTAAATTTTACCCACAGGTAAAAGGAATAGATAAAATGTGGGGCTTAGTGAGGTGAAAGCATTTGGTAGTGAGACATAAATGTGCTGTGTGTCGGGGGGCATGCTGAACGTCCGTACTCTCTAGACAGATTACTAGTAACATTAACCTTGAAACTCTAAAATGGGATCTTCACATAGCCTTTTAACACAAAATCCTCATATTTTATCCCACATACACATAGGAAATGAGGAGGGATCACTGGAATCACAATCATTTGCAGTTATTAACTGAATAATTGGCTTTCCTGATACCACCCTTTAAATGCTGTGGGTTTGGTCCCCAAGGTGGCTATAGAAGCTTTAACAACTGCATCTTGGAGGAAAATATGAGCGTGCTGAATGTCTTCAGGATTAAGGCCACAGGGGTATTTTTTATTTCACCTTTGAGCCAGTAAACAAGGGTGCATCACTTCTCCCACAGTTTAATCTCCAGTGAACACTTGAGGCAGATTGGGAGGATATTTGGAAATTTACTGTAGGTCTGGGTTTGATTGTAATTGTATCTGTCCAGTATGAGTATGGAGCAGGTGACGCACGATAACAAGTGAAGCCATGGAATATTAATCACCACTTTTGGCTGAGTGGATTGTTAACATTCATGACATGTCTGCACTTGAGGAGCAACATACAATATTCGAGCAGAGTTCATTACTTTGAACACTGATCTGAGATACTGAGATTTCAAAAATTAGTGTACCCAGAGCGTCTGCAATAATAGTGATTATTTTTAAATAAAATCAAATATATTTTAACTTGTAGTAAGTTAAAACCTATTTCACAGTAATGTTTGTCCACATGCTCACAGTTTAACATGGTGAGTTCAGCCAACTTTGTTATTCTAAATGTTAATAAAGATAATATCGGTGAACCATTGAATGATTGTTGTGTCATTGTTATAAGCTGATATGGATTTTTGTCCTGATGTCATCAATCAGCACTGGACAAACTTCCCTCCGAGGTAGGAAAACTGAGGCAGAGCTATTACTTGTACCTCCAACCAGGCACACTGAGTGGTGACCTAGGTGCAGAGCACACACACCAACAGACACGCACGCACGCACGCACGCACACACAGACACACACGCGCACACATACACACGGAGAGAAATACACCTGTACAAAAATGTCCGTGCTCATGTTAATGGCATCATTTTTAATGGTTTTTGTGGAAAGCTGCCAAACTCGGCTCTGTCTCTTCTCTCAATTTCCTCCATCCTGCTCATTTTCTTGTCTCTTTTCCTCACACTGCTGATAATCTCCCTTTATCCCTTGTCCTCTCTTTCAAAGAGCATACTGTATGCTCTTAAACACCCCCACCCCCACCCCCTGAAGCCCTTCCTACCTCCTACAAACCTACCTTCCTTAAAAAAGATGCAAACCCACACAGGGAAACCCAGAGATGTCTACTAAGTAACGATTCGTCATGACAGGCAGGGTACCACACACAGAAGAGCTACATGAACAAACACGCACACACACACACACACAGAAGCATCACTGCCTAAAAGCACTCAAGGAGAAACTCCATTTTCTTTCTGGAGTAACGAAGGATTTCAGCACAGTTGTTGTGACTAAGGTTATTGCAACAGACATCTGGAGAAAGAATGTGTAGGAGCATCTTCAAATAGATCAAAATTCTGCCCACACACTGAATGGATTCCCTTTTCTGGAAAGTGATGTTTGAAGATGAAGAAGATAGCAGGCAGAGATGCTGTGTGTGGGACAGACTAATGTAATCATTACGAAGCCCTTAATGGGCTATTTAAACATGCCACTAATGGTTCTGAGGTGCAGAATGGCGCATAATGCATTAGTATGTCCTTTAAGATCATCATTCTTCACGAGAAGTTTTTAACACAGCGTACATGCAGACTTCTTCGCTGCGCACTCTCGATTCTCTGTGCATGACAAAACATAAAACAGATCACCCTGCTGTCAAACATTATACTGTTTGATTGTTGTTATTGTCGATCGTACCACAAGAGCTTTCACACATTTTGAAAAAGAAATTGGTACAATATTTTAGACATTATGAGCCTTTTAATTTAGTGTAACCGCAAATCTTCATTTACTTCAAGCGTATTAAGTTTAAACCACACATCAAACCCAAATTTTTAAACGTCTTGATTTCAGAGTTGCCAAGAGCAGATGTTGTAGACAGCAACACCAAAATATTGTTTATCAAAGATGGGGTGAAACCTTGGTTTAATTTGTGCTACACTATTACATCACTGATATCATATTTGTTTACAGGCCAAAACCATCATCAATGACTGTAGGAATACATTTATCATGTAATCTGTTTGTAATAAACAAAAGCAGCTACGTTTACTCATGAGGCTGCAGTCATAAAGTGAACAAAATGTTAAAGTTAATACTTCATTGTTAAAACCAATAGTGCTACCACTGAAAATTAACATTTCACCTATGGCCATAAAACAGATTAAAAACAATCTTACATACACAAGATGTGATTAATAACATCTCTAATCAATGGATCTAGTTTTTCAGAGGTTAACGATTAACCTCAGTTATGAATTTGATCATGACTTTTAGGTCTCACATTATGCAGCTGTGGAAACTCAGACCACACCTTGGAGAACAGAAGCCGTTCTTTTGGTTCTTGTAAATATGCTGCCGGTCATCGTATGGAGATGATGAACAATTCAATAAACAGGAAGTAAACAGCAACTTATTATAAAACCATCCTCTGTGGGCAGGTCACGCGTTTTCCCTCATTAATCTCATCAAGAGTGGAAGCTTCATCAAGCCCCTCCTCCGACATTCACCCGTCTAGGACTCCTAACAACACATTGGATTAATCCATATAATAAAGCAGGAGGCTCAATGGGTTTTGTAAAAAATACAAAAGAGGCAATGCTCTATGTTTTCTAAATGGGGAGCAGAGGGCCTTTCAGAGGGAAAACATGCTGATTACTGTATTGTAAAATGGCTTTTGATTCCCCCTGCCTGCTTTAATCCCCGGCACACAACAGTGGCCCTGTCTCCCAGCAATAGCAATTGAGCCTCTAAGGGGACTTGTATTACCGGCAAGCAGGGTTTAATTGTGAACTCGATCGGTTATTAAAGAAGCCAGGGCCCACTGAATTAGAGACTGGTAGGCCAGTCCTCCAGTGCTTTTGACCATTTGTGCCTCTTTTTTCCTCAACTGGTTTGCAGTTCGTTGTTTGCGATGCATAGGCCTGAGAATGAATGCGGACTACCCACTATGGAGTTCTTTCTTTTCTCCTCCTTTAACTTTTTCCTCTTCTTCTCTCCCTGGCTTCTACAGAATGCAATTAAAGTGGGAATTTTATGGAGGGATAGAGCAGTGATGGGAGAGGAGGAGGGGGTCTGGCCAGCAAGACTATTATCTATCTCATAAGGCTGAATGGCTGGCCCCCCTCAGTGAACACAAAGGCGTGGTCACAGCCAAACTGAAGGGTGGCCCCATCTGGAGAATGGTAGCCCTCGGCAATGACTGGACCGTGTTGGCCTTGCATTGTATTTATACTGCTGAAATGAACTGAATGACCGCATAATATTGCTATTCCTGAGTGAATCTGAGCAAACGTCTGTCAACATTACTAAATGCATTTCCACATTGTAACAAGGCGGGATCAGTTAAGTCAATATCCAGAAGCCCTTTCACATACAAAAACACTGACTGTGGAAGCATCTGAGGATCATTAAATAGCAATGATGTGATAACTGGTGACCTGTCCAGGGTCTATTCCTGCCTGTCCACTGACCAATGGGACTGGCTCAAGCACCCCTTTCAACCCTGATTAGTAATGAATGACAAGTAGTGGATGGATGGATGGATGGATGGATGGATGGATGGATGGATGGATGGATGAAGAAAGGGAACAGGGGCTAGGATTTGTGTTTGCTATTGCCGACTACTCCCTACGTCCTCGTTTGAGTCAAGTTGCAGTTCCATTATATTGCTATATTTTTCAGGTACACAAAATCTATCAGTCAGATAAACATATTAATCCAGCAGTCGGATTCAGTCACGTTTTTAACATGTGGTTTAATGACTGGTCCTGTGAGCCAAGAGCAAATCCAGTCGGAGAATCAGAATCCATGAATCAATTTCCATAAAACAGTTTCACATTACTCAGAATTTGTCTCAGTTATTTGTTGCAAACATAAAATGAGTAACAATAACATATGAAACTCTACAAAGTGTCATTTTATATACCCAAAGCTTCTTTGGTAGCCAAACACTCTTAACATACCAAGAACACCTACGTATTCTTGCAGTCTTTATTTTTTTTACAGCACAATTCCTCACATCCTGCCAGTCCTCCATCATCACACAATAGTCAATTGAGGACATCCTGGGTAGACCAGCATCTGTGAGGCCTAAGAGCTGTGTGCCAGTATGGGTAAATAGAGGCTCTTAAATATCCACCAGGGGGCTGAGGGGTGGGAGTGGGGTGAGGATACAGAGCTCGCTGAACTGGCAGCCATGCAGCCCATTGTTACCGCTTGTTATCAGGTGTGTGTGTGAGTTTAAATGGGAGGCTTTCAGTGGAGAGGCTACATGAGCCCATAGGGCCCGGGCACCTTTCACCCCCTCACCGTGGTCTCATCAATGACAGCTTTTCAGGAGCCATGGGAGGGGGAGAAGGGGGAGGAAAAGGAGGACAACGAGGCTGGCTGACAGATCCATAGTGAGAGGAGAGCCTTCACTACAGGTGCATGGAGGGTTATATGCCGTTTACACTAGAACTACCAGCTGGAAAGGTCTTTTCCCTTTTCATTTATGAAAAGAAACATCTTCAGTTAAAAACAAATTTACACTTCCATTTACAAGGTAAAGCACAAAATGCTGGAGTCTCCATGCCAGGCCACTAGTGGGCAGTGTGTTATGGCTGACTCAATCACATGCGTGTTTACAGACATAAGGACTCCTGAATGCACAGATAAAATGTTGACTGCAATCATGGTGCGTACATGGATGCAATTTTCCATTTGGTTTACATAGAAACATATGAATGGAAGTTTTTTCACCTGAAAATATTCTCCTGAAAATGTAATCAAGAACAACTAGAAATCAGTGATCAAACACCAGTCCCCATTATGTCAATCTTGTCCTTTTTGGTTTGGCGTCAGAGCCTGCTAATCAAATTTTTATACACATTTGTAAGTACGATTTTTTTGTTCACACGAGGTCGTCCCTCAAACAGATGTAATGAATTTGATCACAACCAAAAGAGCGTCTCATCAAAAAGCTGCTTCCTCTTTGGTCTGGAATCATTAATCCTGTCTGCTTTTTCTAAAGGAGAAAAAAAACCCAACAAGCTTATCAGTAAATTTACCCAAGGATGTGTCACTAAATCAAAATGTTTACAATCGAATATATTAAAGTGACTCAATATTATTTGTATTTTATTGTTGATTTAAAAGTTATAGTCATATGCTTCCAATTGCTGCACCAGGGATTTGTCCTCTTGGATTGGGAGAAGAATCCAAGCGATATAATCAGTACCAGCACACATCTCTTTCCTCTGGCTGTCGCAGTGTGCATAATCCACCAGTTCATCATTCCCGACAAGAATGTCGTACAATGTGTGCTTTTGATTAACCGTTTCATGTTTGGAACTGCATGCTTAACACACATGCTCAGAAGGCCACATTTCATAACATGTTTACTGATGTGATTCCCCCACAAACATGAGAAAAAAAGACCACACATCAGTGTTGTAGACATAGCAACTATGGCAATGGTTTAGGGGTGATAAAAGTTATTCTCTTACCCAGCACAGATGCTGTCTGAATCATGTGCTTCATGTTTGTAAGCCAGAAAACCAACTCCCATTTCCTCAAATGATGAAGCTCTGAACACTTACTATGGCACCACTTTATGACATTAGAAAATTTAGAGCATTTCACTGTGATTAAGACTATTTGGTGAGACCTGGCTGAATTCTAAGTCTAAGTGCCTCACAGATGACATGCTAGTCTTGTGATTTAAGCCAACAGAATCCTTGATTATGGCTTTATTTTCTTGATCTTTTGCGTCATTGTGTGAAGCCTAAGGCACCTGGCGAAGCTTCGTTGTTGATGACTGGGTCTTGGACGTGAGAACGGGTTGGTTGCAGCAGTATGACGGTAGCACTGGAGGTAACATCCAACAATCTTGGACGGGTTTTACTTTTTCCCCCATCTCTGTCCCCATTATCCATGTTTAGGTTCAGGCTACTGCCAGAACAAAACACAACTGTAGCTAATTTCTGCAAATAACATTTAGTTGTAGGATTTATATGCATCATAACAATACATCTCATGTTTGCATCATGCAGTATATTACACAGAGATTATCTTTATTAATCAACATTAGAGTCCAGAGGAAAATGTTGTCTGCAACAAATCGGACATATTTTTTCAACTATGTTCTGAGATGCTTTTCTGTCCAGCAGTGTTGCGGTAACAAAAGAGGAAGCTTGAAGCCAAATCTAAAGTATCAGCTTCAGAATAAATGATGATGCATTGCGCTCTGGACCGTTGCTGTCAATATGATTTCAAGCTACAAGTTTGTCTGTCAGAATATGGATGCTGGTCTGGTCTCCATCTGATGTTTATTGTATTCCTCTTCTGGATTGTGAGCCCCTTTAAACGGTCCATGATTTTCCTTTGACCTCTGTTCTGGAACCTGAAAATTTTAATCACCGAGACAAAAAAAGAACCACCCATATTTCCCCAAAGGCTGAGCTACTTTTTAGAACCCTGACCTACCTATCCACACTGTGATTCAACTTTAAAATTGTACATTACTCATCAGTTGACACTTAGCAGAACTGTTTTGCAGTCGGCAGGCCATCACTTTTTCCTTTCTATTCAACCTCAGTGACACACCAATACTCATGAAAAAAAAAGGTCAAGTTTTACGCATTTTCACCAAGTGTGCATAAGGAAAAATGGTTAGGCTCATTCTCTCTGCATTGAGCCGCTCGTTGAGAGCTGCGCTGGCAAGAGGGGAAAGGAAAGGGCGAGGAAGGCTGTTCAAATGATAACCTCACCACACGGCTTTGTGGAACGTAGGCCTGTTAATAGTTTCCACCACGGGCGAGTGAGGTGGGGACCGAGAGAGAAAGGTGGAGCAGTGGAGGATACTTCCTGTGTGGCTGGATGTGTGTGAGCCACGCCACAAAGAGGGAAGCAGCCTTGGATATAGTGGAAGAAGTGATGGACGGTGACCTTCTCACCCAAATAATGGGTGTTTTATTTTATTTTCAATGTCCAGATACACACATTTTCATTAAATCAGCAAGGAAATGACAGAAGCTTAAGGTGAAGCTAAGAGCAATTTTATATATTCATTATTCAACAAGGTCTGTTTCAATTGACTTTGTATTCAAGATAATAAAATGTTACGGTCCATGGGCTTTACGTTGACTTTTAAGCCTCTCATCGACAGGGGATATAACAGAAGTTTGGACGGCAGTCTCAAGAGGAAGAATCAAAGAGTGAAGTTATGTCTAACTATGCTGTTGACCCCAAACTGAAAACACCGGAGGCACTTGAAGCCTAAGAACCCACACTAAAAGACCCAAACGCCAGGGAAACCCAGACAAATAAAAAAAACTGAGGAGCATACAGACATAGGGACAAGTGAGGGGAAAACACAGCCTAAATACATGAGGGAGGCGTGACAATGAGGCTCAGGTGGAGGAGAACAAGTGGCAGCAATCAGGATAATTAGGAAGGAGATGAGGGAGACACACAGAGGAGAGATAAAAGCTGACATGAAGGGGAAAAATACCAGTAACTGAACATTAATGCATTAATGAACATTAATCCATCCATCCATTTCTTTTCTGGATTTTCACATTTTGTACATGCTGTAAATTTTTGCTTTGCTTCCTGTGTTATCACTTTTAAAATATGTGATGTTTGTGTGTGATTTATTGAGTAACAGTGCATTTTTTTACTGGTTGTGTTCCCCTTTTGCTGTTAAAGCATATGACTAACCTGATTTGGCTTTAAATGTACATTAAAAAATGTCATTAGATCATAATGACTTCCAGCTGATGATCAGATCAGGCTCTCAAGCACCTGATGGCTGGTCCTCAGCTTTCCCACTGTACACTCGTTTATAATGGATCCACGTGCTCCTGTCCTCAGGTGGTAATTGTACAACTCAAAACACAAAAACAATGTTCTAAGACTTACACCACCCAAGCCACCACAGCCGCTGGGCCTGTCAGCCAGTGGCTTTTAGTCAAAGGCAGTTGTGCGTTCAAGATTATATATGTCAGGATCCCCCCCCCCCGATATGACAAGTTGAGAAAACCATCCTCGTGACCCCGTACAGCATCGCACATAATTTTCCTCTATAGGGGAGAGCAGCCGTGACATGTTAAGCCTTAAAACCAAAATAGAGAAAAGTATATGTAGGGTGAGTCAACATCCCCAGAAAATGGCTCCTAATGCTTGAGTTAGCAAACCACAAGGGTCTTTAACCTCTTTATTATAAACTACATTCAGAAAGTTTAATTCTGGAAAACCCCAAATGAAACCCAGCAAATTAAAGAGAACAATGTATAGTTATGTGCTTTCGAAATACTGCTAGCTGTAGATTTTAAGGATATCCGTGTCTATCAAGAAGCTTTTTTAATTGCAGTTTTACTAGGTATATTTTATGTTGTGAATGTTGTCATCAATATTTATGGATAAGGGCCTTTTTTATTTAAGATTTAATTGTGAATGTAGTGGATGCAGCGCTGAACCAACAGGACATTGCACTGGCAGGGTCTCTAAACCCATCATTTCCCTTTCACAACCGAGAACATCCCTATTTTGTTTCACGCGACTCTCATTTGTGTAATTTCCTACCACAATAGGCTCGCGTTTTAGTTAAAAAACAAGACAAAACTCAAAAGAAAACCGCAACACTACTTTCCCAGAAATACAATTTTTTTTAATAAAAAAAAGGGGGGTGAGAGGGGAGATGGTAAACAGACTATATGATTCAATTACTAAAGATCCACATTTTCCAATCATTACTTCTCTATTATTGCATCGTGTACTGGAAATGTCATTACATCCTGCGATCAAGTTTAATGAGAACTACTTAGACGCAAGCTAGTTTAGAGTTGCCATTCTTTTCTGATGCACGAAAAGAATTTACAATTTTAAATAAAGGTCCTAAATCTGCCAGTGGTTGATCGCTTTCGTTCAGATGATTAGATGTATTTGAAATATTGAGTGTGAAGTTTGACTAATGCGAATTAAAATATGGTTTACTTTGGTCAAAACACTAATTATTATCTATCTGAAGCATGTTTGTTCATTTTTCCATTGTATGGAATGATATCATTCTATTTCTCAGGAAAGCCGAGGAGCCCTATGATAAAATTGGTCACACGTCATTTGTCAGTGGACAGATCATCTGAAAACAATAAACCTATGGCAGAGATTGGCGAGATGGATGAGCCACATAGAAGGAGGTCAGAGAGACCCTGCGCTGACCTCCGTGGCTGCTCTGCATCTGAATCACACGCTTTCATCTGGTAAAAATGAAAGCAACCATCATCCTGCTGAGAAACACAACTTCCTTTTGTTCTTAAGTGCACGCTGGAAACAAGGAGAAGGCTTCCATAAGAGATGAGCACTCGAGGAGTAGCGGGAACACAGATTGACAGCCTTTGGTTTTGCTGTGTATTTTTCTAGCGCATCTGCAAGCCAGAGGAAGCGAATCTTGACCCTTTTGGGCCTTGAACATTCGGAGGAAACCAGAAGTGCGTAGCGTGAGATTTTACCGTTGTTTTTGGTGTGTATGACAACACTCAATGGCACGGCATTAATTAAGGATAAATACGAAGCATAAACATTAAACACGTGACCGCTGAAGCTGCAACTACCAGAGCAATGCCAAAATAAGTAAATATGATAATAATTTCAAGATTCCCCCCCTCCCATTAAGCCACACGAGGAAGATGCAAGTAAAGTAAGTAAATGATTCAATAGATAGAAGCGCAAGGATGTCATTCATTGGCTGTATCGCCTTTCACATGGCAGCTCGGCAGGATCAGACTGCAGATGTGCAACTTGGCGTATAATGTCATTTTCTAAAATAACCTGTTTTGTAGAGCTGTGGGTCTGGGTCCATGTCTGAGCTTTGCTGGAGCACCCGTTGGAACCCATTTGTATGTGTTTATGGAGAACTGTGTTTAAATAGCTCTATGTGTGTGTGTGCATGTGTTTGTACATGTGTGTGTGTGTGTAGCGCATGTGGTTGAATGGAAGTGAGTGCGTGCGGAGGGGGGATGGTTGAGGGGACAGCTGTAACGGAATCACTTCATAAGTGAAATACCACTCCCTCTACAATAGCCAGCCACAAACCAGAGCTGTGGTGCAAATGTTTTTCCAACATGGCATGGATTTACCCCTGCACACAAGATTTTAAAAAAAATGTATTTTTCACTTCCTCAAACTGAGAAACCAGAGAAAGTTGTGCAGTCCAATGGTGTATATAGTCTTTTCAGTCGACGTAGGTTGATGATCAGATGTATTTCCTGTTGTCTCCACAGTTTCCTTTTCGGGACAGGTTTACCAATAAAGGCTTTAAAGTGTCGGGCTGAATGCGGATGGCCTATTGAGGTGCAGATAAAGGCTGCTGAAATGCATTCGTTCTACATAGTTTCACATGCTGAGAGCCATTTTGCATCCTCCTGAAGAGTAAAGATTCAATAGCCTCTGACCCTGAATTTGCAGAATGGCCTTATTGAGGAAGCTGAGGGGATGAACTACATTCCAGAGGCCTGCTGGGAGAAAACAAGATGGCCGTATGTGACATGTGGCTTTGTTGGCGGGCTGGGGATGTCTCTCATGGCCATCAGGGTGTCAGAACCGGTTACCTCTAATCACGCTTGATAGGCGGGGAAGGCCTGGGCACAACCGCAGGGCCTCGTGATTCAAAACACAAATGCTTACAAAAACGCACCATGACCACACATTGACAGATTAACATTCCGCATGTTTAACTCATATCTCGAGAGCTGTGAACAAGTGGCGGCTAACTCTCTCCCAGATTCCAAATCACATTGTTCGACCTTTTTTCCCCCTCCCCCCCCACACACTCTGGGATGTGAACCTGAGGGAACGGCGGCGTTGGAATTTCAGAGAGGGAATTCCTCTAAATGTCTGTTTGACCTGACTCACCACTTAGTGTCAGCGCAAGAAACACACTCAATCATTGACAACTGGACCATGGTGACCGCTGACCAGACTGGCTGTTGTGACCCGGGCCTCATGACTGGCATGGTTACGTAAATACAGAAGCAGGAACACCCACTGGAGTTTTAGAAAAGAATTATTATTTTTTTATTATTCTGCATCAACAAAGAAAAAATTTATGGATATTCAAAATAGGATGTTGGTCAACTACCAAAGTTTAAATTTAGCATATGAAAATTCTTTTCATATAGTACAAATGACATTAAGAAAGCCTGTGGTCTGGTTGTAGAAAATATGATTGTCCAAGAACCGTAAATCGTTGGTGGAAATGAAGAAACGATGAATGAAAGCAGGCACTCATGCAGCTGAATTGAAACACAAGTGATGATCAATCCCTGATCATTAGCTGCTTAAAGTTACGTCAGAATAAACCAGGACGAGTAGCTCATTTTAATATATCGGTCATTGGCAGGATTTAGAGGAAACAACTATCAGTCTATAGGTTCAAAACATTAGTGATGATTCAGATGTGAGACAATTCCTGTGGAATTAGCAGATGCGTTTACTTGGTTAAAATGTGACTGTGACCTTTCTTGAATGAAGGAATTTGGCTTAATCAGCTGTTTTAATTCTGTGAGTGAAAGAATTTACCACCTTGTGCTGTATTTTTGTTTTTTTCTGAATAAACCCACAGGTTATTTGCCGTAAAATCAAATTCAATGGATTATATCAGAGCTTTGTTTATCAAAATCCCTCTTGATTCCAACTGGATCAGACCTTTGCAGCCTGATCCAGCCTCCCTGCACTGACATTACATCATGGCCTGGCCTTCATCCAATCACTCTCACTTACCATACATATTTTGAACCATTGACTGAATTACCAAATGGGTTCAGTACTCATTTTAGCTGTCACAACTGCGTTTTTGCCATTATAAAATAAAGAAGCAAGAGGGTGCCTTGAATTTTCACTGCAGTTCGGGTAGGATAAAAGAACACAGAACTGTAACACAGAATGACGGTGAAAGCAGCATCTGGTGGAGGATAGAACAATTTAATGGCAACCCTGGGGCCACCCTTCACCGCTCTGACCGCACATAGCTCCCCTGTAGATTTTCAGAGGCAGACCCGTAGCAGTATGCCGTATCGCGTTTATGTGTGATCCATCCTCTCATGTAAACCTGTACTGTTCTATGTAAATCACAAGTGATGGAAGGTCAGTTACTGGCAACAAGTCTCTTACTGCGGGGTCATGGCAGTGCACCTGTTTACTTAAAGTGTGTGTGTGTGTGGGGGGGGGGGTCGGGGGGGGGGGTATCAGAGGTGCGGTGGTGAATGACGTCTCATGAGTCAGAGACATCTCATTGCTCCGCCAAAATTGCAGAGCAGAGTTGTGCTCTGCACACAAAAACACGCTCTGTTGGATTCATTTGATATCTGATCACGGATTACATTCCCATGTCATAATTAGGAAAATATCTATTTCAAACAGGATATGTGCCATGTTATGGTTAAGGGGAAACCATCTTTGCAGTGCGGTGAAGGCAAGAAATGTCACTATGCTGATTACTGGATTGATTATTTTTTTCCCCCTCTTTGGTAACTAGTTAGTTTAACCAGCCCTTTTGTCAAGTGCCACATCAGACAAAGTAAAACAATGTCAACCTTCATGCAGTGCAGCTGACACATCCCACTCACCAAAACCAAGCACTTTGGACACAGAGGATCATAAATGTATCGAAATAGTGACACATCACCACCCTCAAGCAACTTTGAGGAGTGGAATTATGGGAAAGGAGAGAGGGCTGACAGCAAAGTAGAGATGTGTGGGGGTCCTTTCAGAGCTGAGGAGGAGGAACATGTGAAAGAGCCTGCCTCTCCTGGCCCATTGTGCATGAATGATTCAGCTTCTAACCTGTCTCTCCAGCTCCAGGCATCACAATCCCTCCTGACATGCTCTCATTACCCACCCGGAATGTTTTTCTTATCTTCACTTGTTTCTGGCGTTTGACCTGAAAATCACAGAATCGCAGCTGCACCTTGCGCGGGAAGAGGAATGATTCAAATTCTAAAAATGTAATAGGTTTCAGTTTTTTTTAAGTGTATGTATCAAATCCAATTCAAGTTTATTTTGATTTAGTAATGGAAGGATGGTTGAGAAATCCCTGAAAACTTACCTCGCTTATTAAGCTGCCAGTCTTCTCTAACCCTATGATCCAGGAAAATGTCTCGCTGATTGAAGGCTTTGCAAATCAAGATCCCACATGCACATAGACATACCTGCACACAGGCATGTCACTTGGGTACAAGTAGGTACTTAATGTGCTTCATTTTCACAACCCAATGTCTTTTCAGCGGTTTCTACTGCATATTTTGCCAGATTAAGGAGGCGGCTTCACACTGCAAGTCTCTGAAACTCGAGCACACTGTCTCTAATATTTTATGACAGCTGCCTATAAACCATTGTTCTCACATTTAAAGCTCCTTGACATTGATTAAACCACAAAAAAAAAAGAATCATTTGTCGCTACTGTATGCTCCACATCAAGCTGAAATAGAGAAAGTAGACATTTCAAAACCAGAAACAGATGACGATGAACAACTGTATTAAATTTAATGACTGATTGGAATAATAAACAGAAAAATAAACTTACCAGCTGAGTTCAGCATCTATATATACATAAACACGTTTTCTCGGCATTGGTCAGTGTCTGTTGGTGGCATGTAAAATGTTGATTATCAGAATCTTTCATTGTATGGACATTATACAGTATGTAACATGTATTCAACCAGTATCAGAACATATAGTTGTAAAATATATACATAAATACATACATCCAACATATGGCAGCCATTCATAATCCCGGAGAAAACACTAAATGAACTACACATCCTCGTTCTCTGCATAAGGCTGCCTTGTACCTTCAATATTAATGTTCCATGCCAGGTCTTGACATTGTGGCTCTCCACAGAGCCTCTAAAGTACAAAGTGTTGAGCTTGCAGATTGTTTTGCTTATACATCTAGCCTCTAATCTAGCAGATTTATACCACGTCCCACCCCTGTAATTAAGAGACTTCCTAATAACTTACTCCATACATTTATAGCATTTATTATCCCCACACATCAGCAAACAACAGGGTCTATTGAGACATCAGCTTCAGACTGAAAACACGAAGAAGTTTCCATGGTGACAGTCATCACTCATATTACTCTAAAACCAACTTTGCCTCAAGCTGTGTTGGCTATTTATTCTCCTGCCAGATCTAAAGATGTCTCTGAGGGAACATCTAGGAATATATGCGAGGAAATGGAGGAGCAGGGATGGCCCAAGGATGGGACTGTCACAAATCTTGTTTGTTTAGCTGTGAAGTTACTCTCGGAATTAGCCAATCCCGAAGCATCCGAGCACGCAGAGGAAATCCAGGTCTTCCACATCGTCGAGTTTTATCCATGCTGTCATGGCCTCGACAACCATAGTACGTCAACCAGTAGTCTGAGGCGAGCTTTGGGGTCAATCCTCTGCCCGTGGCTCAGCGCTGCAGTACAAGTGTCTGGTCAGAACCTTTGGCCAAGCACCACACCCTGCCAACAACCACTGTCTGACAGCTGCTGCTGCCTCACCAACCTGCGCCCATGGGAAAAGTCCACCAAAAGCCAAGCAGACAGCTTGCCCATGACGAGACGGGAGAGGACAGGGGTGTCTGCGTGCACTACACACGTGTGGAGAAGCGGGCGATATTCTTAAATGGCCAGAGTGGTGAGAGGTGTAACTGCGATTTGAAGGCCAGCAAACTGGCAGGAGGTAAAAATGGATTTTACTGCTGTTACCAAGACAGGCCTAATAGACTTTCCCAGTTAGGTCTAATGTGTTTATGTATTTGTGGAGTTCATTTTATTGCAATTCAGCTCAATAAAGCAGAGAAATAAAAAGGCAGAAGTTTTCTTTGGAAGGATGATACACAGGTCCATATGCAGAAACCATGATTCTCAGAATTAGAAACATATTAATTTTTCCTTTCCCTGCTGCCAGAGGCCACTAATTGATAGAACATATCCGACTACAAGTAAGGTGATCCAAGAATGAACCTACTGTTCAACTCTCCTTTTAAACTGCATTTCTGTTCAGATGTTGTGAAGTGCTAATACAAATATTCATTAGACAACTGAAGAAATTATCAGTTTGTTAAATAAGATCCATTAAAAAGATGTAAAATAAAAATGATTTTTTTTGTATCTCTGTGAAACTAGAGAATTCACAACTTCATTCATCACAATGCAAAAGTAACACCAATAATAACATTGCTATCATTAGCATGCCGCTATCTTACCAAAGTGCAAGACTGTAAAATGTACCATTATCATTATCGTTTTTTGTCTGAGTGTATGTTATATCAACTTTTAGCTATTGGAGTTTATTTCAAATATTTAAGTCTTTTTGTCTCATATCTCTCCCTGCAGTAGATTGTTGATTGATTGAGCTGTCAGACTAAGCACATAATACAATTTAAAGACAGCTTGTCTGTAGACTAAAAAGGCAGAGATTATTGTATATACCTGTCTATTTGCAGGCCTATATAGAATTTGCCTTTGCAGACTGGGAGGACCTTGTTTTATATCCAGGCCAAAGCAGTTGTGACATATCATTATTATCTTACACTTGATAGTGTTTATCTTACAAATTTAAGATAGCAAATCTGCCGACACTGGCTTTGTGCACTCATGGGTGGAGGTCTGAAAATAAGGGAGAATTAATTGTTCATAGCATTTACGCTGTCTCATAAAAACTGATAGAGTCTTGGTATGAGATGTGACCAAGAACCCACAATTCACACTGGCTGAGCTCCAGAGATCCAGTGTGATAAGGGGAGGAAGTTCTAGAAGCCTTCACTAGAGCACTCCACCATTCTGGGCCTTTCGTCAGTGGAAGATACCCAAAGGACCACCTGAAGTTTGTAACAAAGCAACTAAAGGACTCCCAGAGTGTAAGAAACAAGACTGAACTTTTTTGAGTTTAGACAATTTCCATACAATTCACTTGGGGAAGAAACTTCACTAAATATGTCTTTTTCCATATTTATGTGCCAATGCTATTTGTTTTCCAGACAAAATTACACCAGGTAATGAAACATTTGATCTGTTTTGAGCTCTGAATTTAGGAAACAGGATTTCCTCTTTACTGTGCTCTGACCTGCGCCTGCATTTGAAGCATTGCCTCCTTTCTCATTGTCCAATATGCATTTATAATAGCTTTTTAGATAATCTGCACCAAGGGAGTATTGAAAAAAACCCATTTTTTGGCCAGACACTTCTGTCTTCAACAATGTTATTCCTCACACCTGCAGGTTGTAGGAAAAGACTCCTTTGTAACTTGACATGAGCTTCCTTTGTTGTTTGACCCCTGCCCCCCCCATCTTTCACAAACATGACCATAATCTTTATGATGTTGACTACTGCTGTCAGTCGTGATACTATTTAACCATGTTGAGAAGGTGAGAAATGACTTTAATCTTAGAGCGTCTGACTGACAAGAGCAACACAACACCTCTATTTTATTATAACCACACATTTGTACAAGAAAAACTTAACATCAACAAGTTATTATAGTAAACACACTTGTTTTTTCCACACTTGTTTCCCTAAAATTCTTTTCCCTCATTTATGCAGAGTTTTTTAAGAGAGGAGCTTGGAGCAGGATTATCAGTGCCAAAGGTTTGCCTTAAACAAAGACATGTGTTACCAGAGGGATGTCACCCTGCCCATTCCCCAGCACTGTGTAACTCAATCTCCCACATTCTCATCTACTAAGGGGGCGGCGAGGTTGTCGTGAGGAAGGAAGGGTTAAGTATGTTGATCAAAGGCGCAGTGATGGACCAAAGGACTTCTCTAGATCATCAGTGTGACCTTGCTGCATCCATCAGCCATTGGGATGTCAGGGTGGCGGGGAAGCAAGGGCAGTTGATGTGGACTTGGTAGGAAGGGGGAAGGGGGGTTAACACAACCCACAAAGTTGAGAAAAAGAAGGGAAAACTGGGAGGAGGGCTGGCAGATTAAAGTCCCAGCCAGCCTTTAACTTCTCCCAAACCACATGGAGTTGGTGTCCAATGCCCTACATACTCATAGGCATGTATACTAGACCACTTCCAGCCAGTGACACAGATGGAGACAGAAATATACAAGTGCTGGGCACACAGTTTTTTTCTGTTGTTGCTTTCCATGTGGTGCTATTTGCTGACAGCGCCAGTTAGCCAAGTATTCAAAATCTGATCTTTGACACCATGTTGCCCATCATTACCTGACACAGAAACGACTGCAAAATGAGGCCGCGAAAGCTAATACAATTTAAGCGCCCTGGCCTCACACGTCCAACATCTGCTACGTTTGTTGTAACTGTTTGTGTAACTTGACGAATATGACCTACCTCATGGAACCTCTTCATTTCCACCACTCCTCTTTCCGCAGGCGGGACAGGCGCTGATAAAACGGTACACTACACAGACCCTCAGACACTCTGCCCGTGTTGTGGAATTATGCTCTCCACCTAAACTCAACCCTAAAACACTGAAGCTACTCAGACTCACCTACGTCATAACTGCTCATTGAAAGTTCTTGACACTGAGGTCAAAGGTTAAATTGAAATTAAGAGAATTAGTTGCCGTTTTCAAACTTGACAATATTTTGTAAATGGCTGCTGTCCAGTTTCAGGTTTGTGGTACCAGAAGATAGTGGCTACATTATTAGGATTTATTTATTCATTTGATGAAAAACTCTCAATTTACTTTTATACAAGATATTGATCATAGTTTTAAAATTGAACCGCTGCAACTGCAAATCTCTCGGTGGTTGTTGCAACTTGCTTCATCCTGGGTTTTCTGCAACCTCTCACCCTCAGTGAGGTGTAAAGACCTCAGAAAAGGAGCATCTTGTGGAGTCTGCTTTTAGAACCCCATCGTCACTTCACTGCAAACAAAACGTGAGGAGAAAAATAACCTCAAGGAGAAGCTGTGGCTTAGAGAACCACTGGACACTGAGCAGCACAGGAGCATGTGTGGGCCCTCCACCAAATGTCTTCATGCAGAAACCCACGTCCCATAAAGATGTCTACCTCAGCAGAGCTGACACGTGTAGACAGAATGGACGCGCAGCAAGGGGAAGAAGGTGTAATGAGTGTGTTCGTACCCGTTGAATGATGGAAATGAGCACTGGCCACATATGAACATAACAAAAGGAAGCCACGTCAGGGTTAGGATCCATCAGACCTGCTGATGCCCTCCCTAATGTAGCTGTGAGGCCTGAGGGCGTCACCTCATGAGAATTAACCTCACTCATATTTTACAAGCACCGCTGTCTGTTCGGGTCCAACACAAACAGGTGTGTGTTGGCCAAATTAGTGTCGTAGCGCCCCAGGAAAATCTCTTGTCTGCATTTTTATGTACATTTAGTACTCACAGCATCCAATTTTCTCTGGACTGTGGCATTAATTTTTAAAACACTTCATTCAGAACTGTAGAAAAGTAGCTAATTGTGTTGTTATAGCTACTTGAGTAGACCAACTACATTAAGTTAAACCTTCATTACATCCTGGTTCCGAGTTTTTTCCATTGGAATCTTCATGGAATGATTTTGCTATTAAGTTAGACCGCTTCAATTTATTGTGTGCTGTTTGTTTGGAGATTGAATCGGTTAGTAAATCTGCCTCTCAGAACTCTCACGTCTGGCCCTTCACGCGAAAGCAACAACGTGCAGCTCCACGTACGCCCAAAGCAGCAGCCCAGATCCAAGCTGACATGTTATTTAGACAGCGCCGAAGCAGATGGATCGAAGCAGTCAGGTAGCGTTCAGAGACCTCCATTGGGGGGGGGCTTGATGATCCCCACTTTGCCTTGTGGTCTATGATGTCACACACGGCTTTGCCTTTGAATGGCCATGTGTTCTTTACCACTAATATCAAACAGATGATGAGAAACCTCCAAATGATGGTCTTTCACGAAGACAAGCAGTCAAAACAAAGTTAAAGGAACACAGAAAAACACCAAGTGGTCACATGACTTTTTTTTTTTTTAAAAAAGGCCATAAATTCGTAATGGCTGCAGGCTGTGCTGTAGACGCCACAGGAACCTACCTCGTGCTCTTCAGCTTTTCTAAAAATTTGAATAATTTTCAATCCTTATTACAACACAGTATGGTGATCACTTTATGAATTACCAGGGAGGCAATCTCCCACCCCTCGAGGGGCTGAACTGGACTGAGCAAGGCCACTGTCTAAGTTGTCTTTCTTATGGTTTTTTTTTGTCATCCTCTATAAAACACCCTGATATCTTGCCAGCAAATGCCAGGATCATATTGAAATTTGCATAAAGTCAAATGCTGGCTTGACGTATGAACAATACATCCTTTCCAGCGGTATCAGTGGGACGTTGGCCCTTGACTGTTTCCTCCTGGATGCATCTGTCCCAGTGTGAATCAGACCAGACACATGAGCTCCTGTCTCCCAGTGATCTAATGATCCTGACACCCCAACAATAGCCGCTTTGGAAGAAGGCATACACAGCAGACTCTGTTTTTCTATGTCATATTTTTAATGACAAAATGTTTGTCAGAAACAAATGGATTTATTTTCCTCAATCCAGGGTATAGTATGGGGAGCTTATGCAGTTCCGGTCCCCAGGGCTTCAGACTACTAACAAAACACATCTTACTTCTGCTCTGCTGCCTGCCTACAATGCTTTTCACATACAGGAGGATGACTGGGAGGGTTCAGCAGATGAATGAAACAGCATGGCTCTCTCACAGAGCCACTTTGATATTGATCATCGATCACCCACAAAAGTAAATGTTTATTAATCTGCCTTATGTATAATGTGTCGTGTATAATCTGCCTCATAATTTCCAAGGCTAGAAAGGGAGAAATCATGCAATTTCTGCCTTACTTGGTAGCGAAGTGTACCCACTCTTTTGCCAAATCACTCTCAGTTAGCTCCTCTCCTTAGCAACCATTCTTTTCACCTGCGGTTTTCCGGGCCCACACATGCACCTCCTTGTTTCATCAAGCCATCCCATCCATCTCAAAAACACCCTCACAAAAGAACTACACTCTCGCTTGTGCGTCCAAAAACAAAAGGCACACTGAACCACTTCCTATTCACATCAGGTCATTTGCATAAAGGTCCTCTTTCCATTTAGTGACTCCTCATGTCTGTGCCAAGAGGGGGGGAGGGAGGAAGGAGGAGGACTGGAGTGTTGTGCCCACCATTCTGAATCCCTAACCTGTGTGTTGTGGAGTGTATCGAAGTTCTTGAACGCATCATTATTATGCATGCAACATGTCAAAGGTGACAGAAACAGAAGCCCATTTAGACCAAAATCCCCATCTTCAACTTATAGACGAATCATTCCCACATGATGAATGATCACATTTGACATGGTTCTGAGGGATTTATTTTGCGGGGACATTTCATTTTGATTTTAATGGAATAAAAAGATTTTCCATATCCCTTCTAACCTCTCGTTCTGTGTTGCCGATCACATTTCTGCCTGACACAGACACAGAGAAGACACTTCTTTCCATGCTAGGAGAGAGAATTGACTGCTGTTCCATGCGTGCCATAATCAAGACAAAGACCACAGTATATTAGCAAAATGTGCTGTGTACAAAATAACGTCAAAGTCAGCACAATGCTTGATTCATATTTGATTTTTAATGATTTATGCTTCCTAATGCATTTGCCAGTAACTATATTAAGAGTGGTCGGAATGTTTGAATAACAGACCTCCATATAAAGCTCAGCTTCAGATCTTGATATGCACAATGATCTGATTTAATGTGTGCTTTCCATCAAAACAAATTATGGAAATTATAGCTGTTTTTTTTTCTTTTTGAACAATCAATATGAGCAAATGAACCCCCAAAATGACATTTATGCTTTGACAGAAAAAATGTACAATGTCTGTTTCTGGAAAAAAGCGTTTGTCTTTTAGTGTATTAATTTCCAAAAATATAAATATCAGAATGTGGCTATACGCTATGCTGAATATGTTATTTTAATAAGTTACTTTCATTGGTTAAATTGGGAAACCTACTAATGTACAAAAACGTAAATCATCATTACTGAAACTGTAGAACACTGACGCCCATACAATACTTAAAAGAGAGTTCGGGAAAATGGGCTACAAATATATAATAATAATTCTAATCATTGTAATTATAAATGTGCAAACGTTAACAACCTCATACATTCTGAAGTTAAACTGAACATAACCCAGCCTGTGAGACCTGTAAACCTCACACAACCACGCAACATATGGTTTTATAGTCAAGATTTAAATTAAATAGCCAGTACTGAGTCTTCTGACAAATACTCTGACATAAAGGACACCACAGCCCATTCTTAGGAGCATTTTTTCTAGTCCATTCACAGACAGTTAGTCGTGCTGTAATTAGCATCGCTCAGCTGGGTGAAATAGCTTGGCTGCTAAAAGCATTATATCTTCTTTATCAAAACTTTTCCCATAACTGCATGAGTAAAATAATGGGATTTGTCTACCAACTGAATTAAAAGTTGAAAATTCCCACCAAAGTGTACTTGCTGTACCTGATTACTAAAATATCCCAAAGAATTATTAAAGACAGCTTATTCCTTATATTAGTGTGGTTTGCGCATCTGTTTGCTCTAAATTTTTCCCTATCATTTCTGTTTCTTGAGTCACTGTGAATACTATAAAACACTTTTCAGGTACGATGGGTGCCGAAAATATTCAGGACCTCTTAAAAATAAATAAATTCCTCATCGATCTACACTCAGGACCTCTCGAGGAAACGCCTAAACCCAGCATTTATGAAGGTTTCGCAAATTAGCAGAAAAACCAACTGAAATATCGCATGACCATACAGTAAGTATTCAGACCCTTCATTGGTACACATGTAGGTGCCGTCCATTTGTTTGGTTCATCTTTAAGATGGTTCAGTCTTCTTTAGAAGGAGCTCCAGAGATGCTGTTTGGAGATGGAATAAGTTTCAAATAACCACGACTGCAGCGCTGCACTAAACTGAGTGTATTTATAAAGACCCACCTGACCCCCCCCCCTCCCCAGGCTGTAACTCTCTGGAGCCTTTTCATGTGTTTTTCACTGAGGAGAATCTTCCATCGGTCCACTCTGCCATAGAACCCAGTTTTGGTGCAGACCTGCAGCAGTGGTTGTCGGTCTGAAACTTTCTCCAGCTCTAAACAGATCTGTGGAGCTTAGTCAGATTATATCTTTCATATGAGAATCATGGAGACCACTAAGCTTTTAAAAACAATGAATGCATTAGAATGTCTTTTCTAGCTTTGTCCAGATCTGTGTCTTGCTCCTGCTCTGTCTCTGAGCTCTGCAAGCAGCTATTTTGACCTCACGGGTCTTGTTTTAGGTCAGATGTGCCCTACAAGCCGCACACGTCTCCCTTAAGAACCAGGTTCAATCCATGTTTTTCACCACAACTGGACACTGAAGAAGATGTAAAAGCGTCTCAAACGGAAGACATGGACGGCACCTAAATGACCTCCATCAAAGAGTCTGAATACTTATGTTCGTGCGATATTACAGTTTGTACATTTTTATGTACAAACTCACCTCACCGAAGGAAAATAATGGAA
The DNA here is from genome assembly GCF_003711565.1 of Takifugu flavidus. Classification (NCBI taxonomy): domain Eukaryota; kingdom Metazoa; phylum Chordata; class Actinopteri; order Tetraodontiformes; family Tetraodontidae; genus Takifugu; species Takifugu flavidus. The sequence continues at coordinate 6,052,216 of NC_079532.1, forward strand.
AATTTAAAAGATTCTGAATATTTCCCATAACAATTGAACCCTCATATCTGGACTGCAAAAAGGTGTACATCGGACCTCAGTAGCTTTGTTTTGAAAGATCAGTTTTCATCTACAGCTTATTGTAACCATGAATCATGCTGGTTGAGCCGTATGATCCCAATTATCTTTCTGTTGAGATGCTACGCAGTTTTGCTACAGGACACGTTAGCAATGAACTGCCAAACTGGGTCAAATGGGAGTTTATTTAGAACTCAAAGGTTGAATTTGAATAGAAAATATCAGTGCAGCACTCGACAACAATGTATCACTTTCACGTTTAATGAGTAGAGGAAGAGTCCTGCTTTCTGACGACTATAATCTAAACTTGAGCAATAGCAACAACGTAAACTAGATGATATTGTTTAAGGTGAAAGGACTGCAAACAAACTAGGCTAGGAAAAATGATGTTGAATGTGTAACACACGGAACGGTCGCTGTTGTCAACACACCGGTAGCAATGAAACCTTAACGGGGGGGAAAAAAGGTTATGTGTCAGGGATTTGTTTTTCTAATAGAAACACATCTTCAGTCAGTTTCTAAAAAGGTTTTTTTTTTCTTTACACTTAGTACAAAAAAAAGACATCTCTACCCGTTAGTGCTTTGTTTTAAGATACTATAACATAAATAGACAATTTATTTTCAGTGTTCAGAACAGACAGTTCCAGTGTGACTGGAAAACTAAAATACTCCACCATATTCCAGTTGGCAGCAGAGGGTTTAAACCTCTGCCCAGATTTCGGCGCTCCCCAACACACCATACGTACAAAATGTTCTTCATTTCTACAAATCTCTGTCGTCAGCCCCCAGCCAGCCTGGGGAGTTTCATTCATTGTGACGATTCACTCTTGTTCACAATTAGTGAAAATGTGACAAAATCCATTAGCTGGTTTCTCTCCCGGTCCCGGCCACATCGGCTGCTGTCGATTTCCGCACCTCCAAGGTCACCGTGTTCCTCCTCCATTGTAGTCTCTAAAATCTGAGTGCAACGCACAGTTCCCAGCGAGGGCTTTTGTGTGTCAGCTGTAGTCCCGACTTGACTGCGGATACACCAGTACATGAGAACAATGTCTGCGTGACAGTAAGGTTTGGGTCTTATCTACTGATATTTAGCATTTATTCTCTGTAAAGAAATAATTCTGCTGTGCAAAACAATGCCACGAATAGCTGATAGAGTTAATTCCATTCTTTGATCCAAATCTCCCACTGGTCCACGTCACAATTTTACCTAAATCGAGTCCTCGTTCAGCCCCCTGCTCGACGCCTCACGGCCCTATTTGCAGGTGAACACCTCCGTCCTCTCGCTGCATGTGTTGCACTTGACAAAGCAGCACCACTGGAACTTACAATTGCACTGCCAAACTTTGGTGTACTGGTGCGTATTGTAGCCCCGGCCGCAGCACATGAGGTCGCAGCCGTCCGTATGAGGCGACGTGCGATTGCACAGACGTCCTTGGGTGCCCACGCTCCCCGTGGCCGCGTCCTTCTCACAGTAGTTGGGTGACCTCTCGATGTAGACGAGGTCTGTCTCCATGGGCTTGCGGTAGCCCTGAGTCTGCTTCACCTTGAGGTGAGTCGGCTGGCGTAGTCGGCTCGCCCTGACTACTTCCACGTGCACGGCGTTGTTGTACTTGTCCTTGAGTACGTAGCCAATCTCGCGGAACTTGGGTAGCGTCGTCCAACAGGTCTTGGTGGTGCAGGAGCCGGAGACGCCGTGACACTTGCACTCAAGCTTCATTCTTTCTTCTAGTACCTGCAGAAAAGGAAAAAACAACATGAACTAGAAGCTACATGACTTTATATCTGCTGATTATGAGGTTTGTTAAGCCTTGGAAATATAAAGCCTTTTTTGGATTTACTCAGGGTTTAACGTAATTATTATGTAATTAATATTAACTTCAAAGCACTTCCATTGCAATTCTGCACCTGTGCGACATCTATCCTCGTGGAAATATGAAAACCACGAGTCCTAAACACCTGACCAGTTTTCTGAAAGATCCTTACAGCACCTCTGCTCAAATTAGTGAAATATTTCTGGATAAATCATTTTGTCTGACAGCTCGCGATGTCCTCCTGTAGCCTCTCCACCTTCTATTTTCCAAAGCTGCATATACTGTATGTGCAGGTATTTCTTGCTGGCGTTCAGTGGTGTGCCAATGGTATTTGGGACACAGGCACTGCGAGGTAGACAAATCCTAACATGAGTGAACCTTCAGTCGTGGATGACATGCCGCAGCATATCCTGAAAATGAGGAAATCGCTCCACCCTGCAGAAAAAATGTTTTTTACCCCCATAGAAATATATGGTCAGAGAAAATGCTAACAACTTTTATAAAACTATCATTCATATTGATGTTTAAAGTAGAAATGACTGTGTCGCTGCATCTACTAACTGTAAAAGAGATGTTTATGTACTATAGATTTTAATTACAACACTGTATATCTATAGTGTTCCAGGGAATTCTCTTTGAGGGTATCTCCAACATATGGTGCACAGGACAGCAAGTCTCCTCTTTACTGCCTAATCCTGTAGCATATGGGAAACATTGTGCAGCGTTCCCAGCATTTCAAAAACCAATAAGCCCTAAGACAAAAACACCTCTCCATATTTTTGTGCATCCCGGAAAAGTGGGGGCAGAGTTTCAACGGATCGTGCTAACACATCGGTAATAGTCCCGACATGATTCCTCTAACTAAATTAGGAACCTTTGACTTGCTCGAACAGAGCACATGTCATGCCTGTATGAGATTGTAACTCTGGCGGGGCATTTTTCCAGTGCAGCTTTTTTCCTGGCAACGCGCCCCGCGGGTGACACAGACATCATTTCTGTCACTTAAGAAGTGCACACAAGTGTTTTTCACTATCTGTTTGTGTCGTCTGTGCACTCATGTGTTACCAGTTTCCCCCTTTAAAAAAACACAAACCAAAAAACGACCTTGGGAAAGCCAGGGTCAGCTATCGATTTCCCCCTGGATGTTGATTGAGCCAGAGGATTTCCAAAAATGTATAACATAAAAACCACAGAGAATGCTGGGTGAAATGAGTCTGAGAAATGTATGGAAACATTTACTTAAACTCTGTCCATCAAAGCCTCCGATCTGTTACTAATTAAACTGACGTGACTCCATCCCCATTTGAAGTTTACTCGTCAGACACGCAGTCACGATACGAGATGAAAGAAAGCTCTTACAATACTGCTGAGACGCGTCGTTAATTACAGTTTTCAGTTCAAATTATGTAGCTTATCAATCATTTAATCAGCTTATCAGCTTGAAACAACAGTGGGTCCTTCTCCGGCATTGTGAAACAGTGTGAAATAATGACATATAGGCTTCAAAATGATGGCAACATAAACACATGGAAAAGTATTGAGTTATAATTCATCCTTGCTGTCAAACATTTATTTTAGCTGTCTTTATAGGTGAAATGAACTGGGATTTAAGAGAAGTGGATTGTTTTTAGAGTCTCGACAGGTAGCTTCATGTAGGGAGCAACTCAGTAACTATCAGTTAACCCCCTGATGGCGATTCTAAAATGAAGACATATTCAAATTGAATAATTTTGTAAATATAATGTCACCTTTGCATATGTGTACAAACTGATTTTACAGTCCCCAGAGTGACACCAGGGGCGCCACCAATTCCCAGCATGACGCCATCAGGAATCAGTCTGCTAACGTCAGCACTGTTGGGCCGCTGTCACACCCTGAATGGATGCAGTGGAATGGCAGTGACACGTTTTTGCATTGTGCAGAGAACTGCAATAATGTCCTGGTCCTGCTTTACACTTTGTAATTTCAGGAAAGGAACTGCAAAGAAGAATAGCAACGCTCCATCTGGCAACTGTTAGCCAGAACCGTATTTTCCCAGTGGACACGATGAAGCCCAGCTTATTAATTAGATCCATTTGTCAACATAACATCATCTCTTTTCTTCCTTATACCCCTCTCTCTCTCTCTCTCTCTCTCTCTCTCTCTCTCACACACACACACACACACACACACACACACACACACACACACACACACACACACACAAATATGAATCTACTCTTTGAAACTTTAGTAACCAGCACACCCACATTATCATGAGGATCCTCAATGTTTGGATATATTTTGGATACTGCAGATGATAATGTGGTTAAATTCTATTTTTTTAAACAGATTTTAAATTAATAATTGCCCCACCCCTCCCAAAAAGTTCTGTACCTTTCTCCCCGCCTCATTGTTATGTAAGTTCATAAGGCGTCTCGGGGTCTTTTTGATCTCGCGGGCGTCCACGAAGCGGCGAGAGAACTCGATTCCATACTTGATGTCGGCGGAGCATCCTCCCCACTTCCAGCCTTCCTCCTGATTATAATAGCCCTGCTTCTCCCGGTCGCAGCCACATTGGCTCAGGTTGCCCTGGCTGCACGCCGCTGTGATGGCGTGAGCCACTCCCGCTGCTGTGATGGCATACGTGAAGGCGGCTTCCCGACTGCCTGAAAGAGAGAAAACAGCCTCTTCAGTCTGGATGGTAAACATTAAGAACCTTGCGATGAGCTATATCGCCATTATCTGCCGGAAAATTTTACACCAAGGGATAATTCTGGTATTATATTTATAATATGACTCCTTCAATCTTATTTCAAAGATTTCCTCTGCACCCTGCAGCAGATTAAGACCCTCAGGAGATGCAGAAGCCCCTGAAAGGATTATACGGCCACTCGATGTTCCGATGGTCCTTCACAAACATTAACACACACCTCTGACCTTGAACTGTCCCGTGTCTGCTGCATCATCTTGCCAAGCTACCAATTTCCGTTTCCCTCCTCTAAACAGCTTCCCTCCTGCACCTTGGTAGAAATGTGGTCATATTTCCGACCACAAAGTCCTTGAGCCCAGTCTGCAAGAGCACAGTGTTGGAATTCCAGCGTGGGGAGAGCTGGTCTAGGTGCTGTCCAAAGTGCTGAATTCCTCTACAGGAGCACCTTGTGCTGCTGCCCACATTATGAACAGCTGGGGTCTGCAGGTTCTGCCACCTCCTCCCTTCAGGAAAGGGGAGCAAATACCAGGTAGCTCAAAGATAACACCAGCAGCTAAGCAACACGCTCTTCCTGCCTGTGCAGTATGTAAATCTGAAATGCTGGCAGGTAAAGCCATTATTCTTTTCTATTCTTTCTTAATAGGTTTGAGTCCTAAATGAATCTGACCTGAAGCTACACTTAATACATTGGGTGTAACTTTTCATGCCTAAAGTCCTCCACACAATGGAACAGAGATTAATATCTCCTTGAGATATTGATGCCACATTTGAAAGAGAAAGAGAACTCAGAGTTCTCTGTGTCCCTAATGGTTACAGAGTGCTGGCTTAAAAGGCCTTCTCTGGTCTGAATGTGGGCTATTACAACCCCCAGTCTGGATGCAACTGGCAGAAACAAGTTTTGCAACAGAGAAGAGAGGCTTGTTTTGTAAGTCTTTTAATGTGTGTTGTGTAATCTACTGAGACAAACTGATTTGAGATCCTTTGGGTTTAAAAAGATGGCTTAGATTGAGCAGAAAAATATGTTTAATGGGCTCCAGACACCATTGATATAAAAAATCAAATAAATGAAGTTGAAACCAGTGACAATATGGTGCTAAATGACACACATCGGTTAAAAATGAATACAGTAGAAATATATGGCAAACATTTGGAAGAAATCTATATTTATAGAACAGCTGTTATGTCCAAATATGGTCAAACTGGGACATGTGCAACATCAGCAGCATCAGTGCACAAGTGGAATGAAGAAAAATGCTGTGACACAAGGAAGGGAAACTGTGGCTTGAGGTATTTAAAGTGTAACTACAAATAAAATCATTGCATATTTTACCTTTCTGGATTTAACAAACCACCACAGCAGCCAGTTCAAGCCCACACTTTACCAGTGTAGCAGGCCTGGCCTGCAGGCTCCACTGCTTTACAGAAACCAGAAGAGGCGAAAATTCACTTACATGTTGGGGTTTGTATCAGTCTATTACCTAATTTCATGCTTCTTTTATCAGCATTTAAAAAGCAATCTGCATAAATTACTACTACATAAACCCTTCAGATGTAGTATTTTACAGTAGTCTGATTGAATTTCCTCTTATTTCCTCTGGGGGACTTTATGCACAAGTCTCAGGGGACACTTTCACACTCCAAGCAGCTGCTCATTTCCTATCTTGGCGCTGGTGCTGTAGAGCAAAGTCCGTAGCCACAGGTTTGCCTGGTAGGGGCTGACTCACAACCGCTTGCCTTGTTGGTTAGCAGCAGAGCCGTGCACCACTAGCTTGCGGTATCGTCGCACCGCCCTCACCTCACACAGACATGCAGCCATGACGTAAGCGCGTTCACGCTTACACCGAGCAGCTCGCCCCGATTACCCTCCTCGCACATGTGCGCTGCTAAAAAGCATCCACACGCAGCAACACAGTCAATGCAAAGTTTAAAAATGGATGGAGGCCGTTTCCAGAGGAAGGGTGGCTCCCTCAGCAATGGATATATGCCCATTTCTGGGAGCACTGAGCAGTGCTGCTCAAGGGGAAAACGATGATGATGGGATTTGTTCTCGGTTGCCACCTCCTGATGAGACTGGCACTGCCAGGGCCTCTCTTCACTAGACAAAAAGAAGCCAATTAAGAGTCAGGGAACTGTGGCATTCAAGTCTTCCTTTCAGCTCTCTCTGTTCTGGGGATTGTAAGTGCTTAAAAATGTGCTGCCTTGTTAAGGGAGCATTGCTTCATTCAGTTTCCTAATGTTGCTCAACAACATATCCCAAATTCAAATTTATGCACAGCAAAAAAAGAAAAAAATAATACCGAATTCTGCATAAAAGGTGATTTTAGGTTAAATTTGGAGTATAAAAAAAAGGAAAATCTGCACCTTAAGGAGCTTGATATTTAATCAGCAATGCCGTGTTCTCGTGTCAGACCCAGAGTGTGAAACATGATTTGACTCCCTCAGGAATGGAAGGTCCCTCGATGCTGTGCAGTTGTGTGGTTGGTGTAGATCTGGAGCAAATGCACCATAACAGCAGCAGAAAGCACTGACAGGCCTCCAGGAGGAACCACCCTGGGATAGCCTCGCTGGCTGCCAGTGGAAAATTGGAGTGACCAGAAAAACCTCAATGAATTTGGAAACATCCAGGAGAGAAGAATGGTGGAATATTAAACCAGATGTCTAATGGAGTTTAGTGGCAAGTGTTTAGTGTACCATCCAAGAAAAAAAGCAAAGAAGATGGGTCTTTAAGAACAGGTAGAAGAGTTCCTGAACAAGGGACCAAGGCGTCACGTTCACTGGCCACATCGCCGCTGAGATGCCGTCAAATCTTTTGACAGTCTCCTCAAAGTGGGACATAAAGAGACGCATCTGTTGGTGGTGGCTTGCCACGAAGACAGTAATCTGTGTTTAGAGCTGGAGGCAGGCAAACCACGAGACAAATTTCACATGACACAATGCAGTTTGCACTCGACTACGCCAGCCAGTTCCTGTGAACTACACACTAGTTTCCTTCCTCTTTTGTACAGAGAAGCGCTGCCCCCATCCTCAAGGTTTCACCTTGTTCAGATCACAGCGGGGCTCTGACGCTGCCAGACCCATTCGAGCGAGATTCAACATAAAAAATAAATAATCTAAAATGCATTTTGGGTCTTTTGGCAGAAAAAAAATCACCTTGAGAACAAATGTTGAATCAATGACAATGAGCACACATTGCACCAGGATTTTCAATCTTTAAGCATATAAGCTATGTAAATTGAGAGAAATGCATATGTGCTGTTCCTAATGTGATATAGTTTTACCTTTTCAGTTTTTACATCTTCATCACATTGCAAATGAAAGCCCAATGTCATAGTATCTCCATAAAAAAGTCTGATTCCAAAGAGTACGAAAGGAATATTTAACAGATACTGCATATCTAACCAGGGAGGAGTAGGAGTAGCTTGGGATGGAATACTGGTGGGGTTTTTTCCAAGCCAGAATAGAACACACACACACACACACACACACACACACACACACACACACACAGCAGCAGAACCCAGCAGTGCAGCTGAATGGCCTCTCTACACAAGACAAGCCTGTTGGTGGAGCAGTGAAGGGGAAAGCTTTTTAAAGGCCCCTCATCCCAGACATGCACTCACACCCCAGGGACAGAGGAGGATTGGATTGCATAAGAATTACATCCCAGCAACACAACAAGTTTTGGAGTTTCATATCCATTAGGCACAGGGACATCCTGTCGCAGGCAAATACCTCGATACAGCGAACAAAGAGGAAAGTGTCACCTGCTGGTGGCCACAAGTCCTTACAGTTGTGAACCTGACTGACCGTGCGTTACAAATAGGACAGCGAGCTTTTTTCCAATCAGCTGGACCTTTCTTAACTACTGACAAGCACTTGCAATGTGTTGAAAGTTTATTATTCACAGTGAGCTTCAGTCTCCCTACATTTCACAGTGAGTCTGCTTATTTATTCTCCATGAAGATAATTTGAAACTGTGAATCATGCTACTAAAACTGCAAAAAAAAGACCTGGAAGTGATATCGAGCACACATTTAAAGTATTATATTTGTAAACTACTGTGTATCCAGAGTATTTAATAAGTGCATTACACCCCAAATGCTGAAGTTCCATCCAAACCCACCCAGTGCTGGAACTATGAGTCCGGGGCCCCGTTTAAGGGAAGAAAGTTGAAGGAAAACCCCTTTCTTTGTATACCCATCCCTGAGCTGAAGTGACGAGATCATTCTACTACTGTTTTCCGTTCCGCTTTATGTGCCGTTGCTATGAACATATGCTGACAGCAAATTATAGGCAGAGTTGTGGTCCGTGAGGTTTGCAACAGGAGGAATTAGCACAGCCTTGTTCCTGTACAATAAAACAATATTGTTTAACCAGAACTGGGCTCCACATTCTCGGGGGTTAGAAGTGACACACTGGTAGGGATGCTCATCGCATGGACCCCTGCTTAATTCATAATGGGACAGCTTTGGGATGTAAAGCTAAAACAATTATAATGGCATCCATTGTTGCTGGTGTTAAATGCTGAGCATGTCGGTAATCTGCCTCCCAGGCACAGAAAAACGGGGCTGGCAGAACACACATGCACAAAAGCATCCTTTTTTCCTTGATCTCTCTGAGGTGGAGAAAGTTTTTTCGCCTGAATACCGAGACTTGCTAAAACAGGCACAAATCCTCCTTCCCTCCCTTTTTATCCTAATAGTGTGGCCCAATTGGGACCTCACCTGCTTGAATCTGGAGAGGCACGCCTGTGCGCGCTGCACATAATCATCGAGTTCATTTGAGGACAATGATGAGGATTTTCCTTAATTTGGATTCCGTTTGACTTTGTTTCATCTTCAGTGGAAACATATTTACTGAGATATAAATGAGCCTTATATCATTACAGTCATGGCTGTAATCACCCCGTCAACTATGCCACTGATGACATGCTTTCCCTTTTGAGCTACGTTAGAAAAACCTCCTTTAAAACCCATCACACTCGCGGATAAAGCTCCAGGCCCCTCGATATCTGCTTCATCCTACCCACATCTTTTTGCTACTAACCCGCTAACTCTTCCTCTCGTCGAGCTCTCACCTAATTGGGCCAGTAGCGCTGTGATTGTTGGCACATGTAAATGTCCAGTGGCGGCCCTGCATGTAGAGAATACAGTGATCGGCCTGGGATTGTGTGAAACAAAGCACGCTGTGAGATTACAGTTGATCCTCTCGCATCCTGTTTCCTCCTGCGTCTAGCGGCCCTGGCAGACACAGACAGGCGCAGATCCCACCGATAACACATCACCATGGGGTTAAGAGGGGCGAATGTCACACACACACAGGGGCCCGAGGGCCAGGGCCCAGAACGACCCCGGGCCACGTCAGCAGACAGACAGTGGGTGGGTGTTTGGGGAGAGAGGGGTGAGGGAGAGGAGAGGACCCCCAGCTCCCGACACACCCACACAGTCTGAGACAGAGCTGATGAATGAACAAGGGGCCTGGCTGTGATAGCGCCCTGCCGAGGCCCCGCCCGACATCCAGACAAATGTTGTGGGCAGAGGACGTGAGGCGAGGCGCTGCACGAAAAAGAGTCAGAGCTGACCTTTTACCGAGCGGCGTTGACCACAGCCCACACACTGAAGAACAACAAAACAAAAGTCAGGCCTTCCTATCTGATAAAGTGGTGGTGGTGGGGGGACGCCGTTGAGCACCAGCACGCTCTGTACACCGCTGCTCTGTTTTCTCCAAACACATAGAGAGGAGGAGAGGAGAGGATTACTCTTACCCACATGATGATGGGCTAAAAAATAGGCCTTTTATTCACCACCAGTCCACCATAACACAATGCACGCATCATTTCCACGCCGTCATCCTCATGGTATCAAGCACTTGGCTGTGTACATGTGCAAAGATATCTTTCCAAATACAACATTTTATTAATGTGTGTGAATAAAGGGTCATGTGTAACTTCAGTTTAACTTAAAACCCATTTCTATGCTCCTTGTTCTTGTACACTGTAATGCATATTTTGCTAGTTCCGTGCCGTCTAACCACTGAGTTGCTGATTGCACGAGCAGCAGAATTCCTTTGGTAGGGAATGATGAACGGCCTTGCTTGTTTAGTTTATTACTGCCTTGTGCGTCTTGCTAAATGTTTTGAATGTGAGTCCAGATTCTGCTGTTTTGGTGGAACACCTCTGCCTGATTGAGGCAGAAGAGGGTCTGTTTCCATTTTTTGTCTGTCAGTTTAAACAGTGGTCGGCCGTAAAAGTCCTCCGAAAACCCGCAAAGCCTTTGCCTATCGTTCCAAATCTTACATGGGTAAGTGCAAACATTTAACTCAAGATAAGTGCCTTTGAGATAACAAAACCTCTTTTTTCAAGAGAGTCTTGGAAGCGTACACACCTACAGCGTAGCTGTTTTTACCTCAGATGAATGTCTTTGGAATGAGGGAGGGAACCAGATACCTGGTGAAAACCCATGCAGACTTGCGGAGAGCACTGTGAAACCCTCTGGTACTGAGCCCTGAAACTTCATGTTGTGAGGCAACAGTGCTTACCAAAAGTTTATCCTGCAACTGCTATTTAACTTCTGTTAGCCTCTGTTTTGGAGACCACATGAGTTAAATACGGTTTGTTGAAAAAGTTCAGCTGGTCAGAATTAATATTTCAACTTATATTTTCTTTGTCAAAATGAGAGTCGGGGGAGGAGGGGGCAGACTTGACTCGAACCGCACGGGCTTTTACGTTCTCTTGTCCATTCATTATTAGCCTTTTTCATTGGACGGTTAGGTTGCACTTGCATTCTGCATGGATACGATTTCACCACAAATGACCATCGCCTGATTCCGAGAAGGGAAAACAGCTCTGCCAGTGCATTTATAATCTTGTAATCCTGTAGTTTTGTTGTCCTCAAACCAGAAGAATAATAGTGCAATAGCACACACATTTTGTGTGTGTGGGAAGGAGGGAGTCGTTAATGAAGAGTTTTCGTCTCAAAAAACGCTGATGTACATATTATGGAGGATGGCTTTTTAATGATTTGATTTTTCTTTAGCTAGAATAAGGTAAAACATGAGTTGATGCATGAGATGAAGGTGCAGAACTCAACTTCTGAGGAGCATTTCCTGATGGGCTGACGGCTTTCATGGAGTAGTTTCTCTCCATTGACTGCAGCAAATTCTAAATTTAGCTCGAGCTAAAGGGACACTCGGCTATTCTTGGATACCATTAAAATTCTGAATTCATTGACCACACCACTTCCTCTGTGTAAACCACTTTGCCTAACTCCATTAAAGGTAAGTCGAATGTCTGATTGTACGACTGAGCTTGAATAACAAACAGGCTTCAATAGTGTCAATACATTAACTTCAGATATGCGGGTTAGAATCTCCCAAAGCAACATTAAAAACTCTAAAACCCAATAATCAAGCTTGGTTGAAGTCAAATACGTAAAAAAATGCAATTCTATATGTTGGTTGAGGATGGATGGATGGATGGATGGATGGATGGATGGATGGATGGATGGATGGATGGATGGATGGATGGATAGATAGATAGATAGATAGATAGATAGATAGATAGATAGATAGATAGATAGATAGATAGATAGATAGATAGATAGATAGATAGATAGATAGATAGATAGCATGTGCTTTGTAACCATGGTGACATTTGCTGCTGTAATGGTTTACCTGTTAAAAGGGCCACACCTATTCTTGCTGACTGATCCAGGGACAGCTTGATAAAACTTTTGTAATATTTCACAAATGGCACAAACAAGAACCCCCTTTCAGATGAAAAGCCTGAATCAGCGCGGTGACAACTTAGCTGGAAAGTCAAACAGAGGGAAACCGGAGCAGCCGATTTTACGACAAGGAGGCCAGTGTTTGTCCTTTGATGCTGAGTGTAGCTGGTGAAAGGTGTCCGCTTTCAAACTCCAGCCGCCAACATCAAGTGCGATGCAGAATGCGAGCCGCAAGGTGTATTTTTTTCCTTTGGGGGTGCAGGCCATCTCTGTTACAGGTGATTAAGTTCCCAAAATTAGGCTGTTATCAGTCAAGCCCATAAAACAGGCACCTTTCCTCAATACTGGAGTCAATGACCAAATTACAGTAAAATGAGATCAGATCAACCGATGCTTGCGTGCTAGAGTGGAGACACAGGCCAAAGGTCATCCTAAAACACACCATGTTGCCATGTGACATGTGTGACTGAAACCACACATGTCTCCAACCATGCATAACAACAGTGCATCATCACATCACTGGCAGTGAATCCATCTCTGCTGAAATATTCAAAATGTAACGACTCACCCAGGATCAAGGCCAGATTTGTTGATTGGAGGACCATGTGTGCCACTCATGTCCGGAAAGCGGCTCTGCTTCTACTAACTCACTGGTGGATTTGTTACAGATTTTTTTATTACTTCTTAACAGACTGCAACAAGCCATTCAATAACAGCCATTTCGGGAGAGGATAAGCATTTTTATAGCTTGAAGGTACTGTTCATGCCAACACCGTGGAGCAAGGCATGCTGGGAGGACTGCTAAACAGAGCAACAAAAGACATGATTAAATTTCCAGTTTCAAATCTCACCACCAGTTCTTGGTGTTGTTCTCCAATTTGTCAGTTTGGGTATAAGAGAGACAAAAAAACAGTTGAAGGATTGAACTACAGTAAGAATTGGGTGGTGGTGGTGGTGTGTGTGTGTGTGTGTGTGTGTGTGTGTGTGTGTGGGGGGGGCTTTCATTTTTCCATCAGTGCTTTCACCCTCAAGACTTCTTGAATGTCGGGCCGCTGTGAAGGTGCCAGTATAAGCCATCTTCTGAAGTGAATACACTTCACTGTTGACAGGAGAAAAGTGAACTAAAATTCCTCTGCCTCTGAAACCAAATCACCTCTGCCGAATGGAGATATCTCAGGCTCTGTAATGCTCAATAACCCAGCTATTAATGTGTGTTCTCTTGGAAAGCAACTGTAATAAAATGGAGCGGTTCCAGAACAGAAAGACTGCCTCCTAAGAGCAGGCAGCACAGAGAGAATGCATTAGACTTGTGGTCGGCTGATCCTTAGTTCTTGAAAAAATGCCGGCAACTCCTCCCTCCAGTCGAAACTACGAGTGGATCACAGTGGAGGGAGAGGTTTTAGTGCTCATAATTTGAGGGATTTGAATAAAAAACTTACATATGAGCAGAAGGAGAACTGCTTCTACCGGAGGCTTGATTATGATGATGTGGGAATTTGCAGATTGGAAGAAGGGATTGGAACATTTTGCCATGTTCCATGATTTCATAGGCCGTGCTGAAGACTCTGCGCGGACGTTTTTACGTCCTGGAGCGGCAGATCGATAAATAAAAACAGTCACAACTCTGCATGTGACTCACAGCCAATGGAAGAGTGACTTTAAGGTGCCGCGTGATTCTCTACTATGTCTGACTCCGGTGGAGATCTGGGGTCGCTGTGGTGTCCGTGGTATCCCACGATTACCAAGTGGGACACCGTTACCGAACAAATAGACCAGGATCCGAACCATCAATCGAGTTATTGATACCACGGCCAATTACACACAATGTTTACAATGTATAAAAGGCCTTATATCTATGTTGTCCTATTTGGCATTAGCTCATAGTAGAAAATCTAAATAAATCAGCCGTACTGAGAGGAGAAAGCAGTTGAATTATGGCGCAATGAATCATTAATACACAATGAACTCTATACGACTCAGAGGTGATGTTTATTTATTTAGGTGTTCCAGACTGTTGGGCACACCTTTGCACGATAAAGGTTCGATCAAATCATTTACACATTAACATTTAACTGCAAAAGTTACCCCCGAAAATCCAAAATCAAACAGATTGCCAAGTAAACGACGACGAGTATCTTATTTCACCCTAAGAAGGTAGTAATTAGGCACATATCATCCATAGCTCTGTTTACTGCCAACATCTAAAACCCATAGCAACAATCAGCAATTTATATAACTACAGCAGTTAAACTCCAGTTAAACCCATTTATTTACCAAAAGATATAAAGAAAAAGAAAAAATTTAGATAGAAATAATATAGTTAGTCATCACTGGACAAGCATTGCAAAGAAATTTGGCCTTCATTCAAGAAACAGTATTGCAGTAAAAATTCTTCACAATCACTCTCATATTTACACAATTCACAATACTCCTGACGACTTTAGCACTCCTAAAACCAGCGATTGTTTGGACAACACAAAAATGGTTCCTCTCTCTCACACACTGGCCAAAACCCCGACCTAACCTTGCCCAGATCCAGCTGTGCTCAGCAATGGGAACGCTACAGACTGGCATCAATTCCCAGGTCAAAAGGCGCGACCTTATGCAGCTACGAGTCGCTGGTGTCGCTCTCGTACCACAGTACCAGTTACTGCTGCCCAAAATAGCTGAGCCTCATTAAATGATTTTGAGATTTTGGAAATGTTTTCAACGGTGGCAAGACGAGGAATTCAGGGAGCATTTCTTGATATGTGGAGAAGAGATAAGGCAGAAGATTCCACGAACAGAGGAAAAAATGCTTTTAAAAAAACCCTACTAATGTTTTTTTCTAAAAGTAAAAGTGCGTGTTTAATATTCCTGCATGACAAAAGCGGACGGCCTCTCTTATTCCGTAAAGAAGCAGAGAATCCAAAGCAAATGTCATTTATAGCCCATCTATCGATGTGAATAAAGGCAGCACTGCAACAGCGACACACATCCAGTCAAGTCGTAAATGAAAACATAAATATCATTGGTAAATCCTTGCACTCTTCTGAAGAGCATGAAATGCTGAGAGACGGGAATGTCGAGCAAAACGCCGCTTCCAATACAAAAGGCAGCGCTACATTCACAACAATGAAGGAAAAAAAAGTTCTATTGAATGGGGACTTGGAGCTAATTCAACTAATCCTTAAGGAGAGTGATTGTTAGCAGACCTGTTGGCCTCAGTTCCCAGACCACATGCAACAAGATGGCAACAAAGCATCTCTTAAATGAAAGGAAACTGAAAACAAAAAAAAAAGCCCACCGTAAAAAATAAAAGCAATGCAAAAAGGAGGTTTGTGGAATCCCAGCGACTTTAAAGAGGGGGATCATAAATGCTCATGTTTGCTTGCAGACACGGTCTCAAAGCATCTTGACCCATTCAGAAAAGAATCGTGCTTCGACAAACATTCACTTCTGGAACAGAATTGGTGAATTCTTCCACGGGAATTTTGTGTGTGTCTCCCAAATTCATTTAAACTGTGTTTGATTTGTGTTGTTATTAAATATATTTTTAAAAAATCCCAATGCATGCCATGCACCGAGCTGCACATCACATTCGTTATATTCCAGCCTTTACAGAGCCTTATAAGGTAAAACACCCCAAACTGGCAAATATCTAACACAAACTTCACCAGATCGAAATAATTTCACTCTAAAGAGCATAGTTTCATCCCGACGGCCACAAAGGAATGCACATATATATAGACGCATGGCTCCACTTCCATTTTCAGACGGAACCCAGACTGACCTACTCGCAGCTCCTGGCCGAAGACCGTCCTCTCTCCCAACGCCGAGCAGTTCCAGCGTCCGTACCGGAACTGGTACTGACACTCATTGATGCCCATTTGGGCGCCTTCGCCCACAACGATGATGGCGTCCGGGCGACTCTGGCAGATAGCCCTTTGGCGAGGTGCCAGCCCAGGGATCTTGTTGCAGATGATGTTGGCACCCAGAGCCACCACTGAGGAGAGGGCCCTGCCGGATGAAGAGAGACACACACGTGCGCAGCACACACATGTGCACGTGTAGTAACACATACACAGGCGTGCACACACACACACACACACACACAGACACACAAAGAGAGAGACAGTTAGAACTCCAGGATACCCAGACAGTCATTTATGTGAGACTCTCCAGAGCAGGATCAATTGAATCAGTGATTGATGCGCATTTTGTGGCAGAGTTTAAAGGCAGTTCAATCAAAAAGCTGACAGCACATCAAGAAAACCACACAGGAGATTTAGGAAAGGAGCCATGGAGACAGAAGAAACACCGGTTTTGAGCAATGTTTTCAGTTTCTGGCTCCCTAAATTCGCTGGATTGCAACTGGCTGTTTACTTCAAACACCTCCGTTTCATTTAGAGTCAGAGACACACAGTCAGACCTCGTCACTTGATGCCATAACATCAAAACACATGTTAAGGACGGCTTGGCAGCCGCTGAGAGAGCGGCGGCAGATTAGAGCCAAACAAAGCGCTGACTTTCCCCACAACTCTGTTTACAGCCCTCAGAACCATGTAGATACATCCTTTTTAAACATGTCAGAGATGGGGAGCCATAAATGAGCGCGGGGGCAAGCGAAGCCTTTGAAGTTTGGCGTCGGCCTCCGAAGGCCTCGCCGCAAACGACACCGACGAGCGCTGGCGAGCTTTGTGTCAGGGAAACGTGTCGGCGGCACACAACGGGTGGAAAGGAAAACTGTACACGGGAAAAAAGAAAACCAAAACAGAGACCCAGACACAACAGTGTGGCATTTATGGCCCACGCTCGCCGATTCTGCCGCGGAACGATATAATCGATGAATGGAGGATGGGCTCTTCCTGAGAACGGCTGGAAGAACCCGTGTTTGTATACTTCTAATAAATCTCAGCTGTAGCAAGACATGGATGTATCAACAGACCGAGAGCTACGCACATTCTCTTGATCTTTTCATTGGTGTCAGGGGAACGCCATTGTGCCGAATGTTGATTCACCCAACTGGGCTCTGAAAAACCCCCAGAGATCCAAAATGTAATCAAGAACTTCATGTTTAAGGATTTTAAAATAGTGCAGCGTGATATCCTAGACGCTAAAATCAACTACACTGCAACTTTCCAAAAGTGAGGATTAAAATTGTCTTTAAGAGAGTGTCCCTAAACGCACCACTCCGCCGCCGCATTCAGGAACCTCTTTGCTCTCTGCTGTTAAATAGGTTTGAACTGCTCGGACCCTCCGTGACCCTCTGCCGCATGTGTTGCTCATGGCAACAGTAACACGTTTCACTGCACAAACAAAGATGTCGGCCTCCACCAGATAGCAAAAACGAGCGCCGTGGGGGGAAAACCCAGTTTGCTTGTAGCAAATCAGGAAAGTCAGTTTCATCCGTGCAACCTCTCCGGTAGTTCACTGGACACGCTGGTGCTCCACAACCCTGACAAATATTCTTCAGTAACATCTCCTCTTGTCATTCACCCGCTAAATCACTGAATCACAGATTACCGCTGGCAACCTGAACCGCCGGAGAACTCCCAACAGAGAATTCCAGAGTTAAGCTTTTAAACCCCTGAAATCATCAAAGTGCACAAATGTGATTCTGTTTGCTTTGCATACGCTCTGCTTGTGCGGCAACAGTTCGGGGTTACAGTTACAGCCCGACCCTCAGAAAGGCTGCCAACGGCAACGCTAATGACATAAATGCAGCGATGCATCTGTTTTGCTGCAACTCTTGTTGAAATTTGTTTCTAAGAAATGCCACGTTTATAAAGGAAAAGAGAGTTAATTATTCTGTAATGATCGTGTAATGCTTTGACTTCTGGAAACCTGCACAGATGAGGGACAGATGTGTTGTAAAAGCAATGGGAGCAAGGAATGGAATAAAAACTGACACTATCAAGATGAACGGTGGAATCACTCCTATCTCCTTTATAAATTCAAAAACTGGGTGGCCAATAGAATGAAGCTATTTAATTTGTGGCAGCTGCACAGTTTTAATAAATCAGAAAGGAAAATGGTCAGATTGTTGCCATTGGAACATGAAGTCCAAATTTCTGCAGCACTGCAGTATGGTAGGTGTGCAGTGACCCAACGTTTCATGGTCAGATCCTTTTTGCTGATGGCTCATTTGTCACCCACAGTCCTACAAAGTTCATATTTTCATCTGCCAAACTGTGCAGCACCGAGGCGTTGCACTATTTAATCCACGTTTTAAGTCGGCAAATGTCCCCGGCCACAAATATTCAGTGGCTAATGAACAACATGAAACAAAGTTAAATAATCCAAACAAAGGTACAGTATGTAATTTTAACGTGCAAGTCATCACTAATCTTAGCCGTGTATGGCCCACTTTTAACAGAAAACCAAAAACCACATCTATTTCAGCATCAGGTTTTGGGGTCTCCAGGCAGCGGAGGAATAAACGAGGGCACATGGGTGAGTAATTATTTTGGAAGCTCTGAGAAAGCCAGTGTTCTCCTGCAAGAGTAATTTCTCCTTTAATTCTTAGCCGCAGCGCATTACGGCGTCAATCACGCGTGCGTTGTAGGTTCAATTGATAAACATCGGAACACCGGGGAATAACCGCGGATGAGGTCATGCGACGGGGGTCATATTTCACCCGCTCTGACAGGTTAACGGTGCTGGCGTGTGCGTGAAACTTGCCCATAACGCGTTAAATGGCGAAGGGAGCGACCAAATCTCAGCATCCGATTGTCTTGAACATCTCCGCCACTCTGTGGCCAAAACGGAGGCGCGTTGCGTTCACTGCAGTTTTTTGGGTTGGTTTTTTTTCTTCATTTCGGTCATTTGGCACTATTGACCAGATACCGTGTCCGCTTCCCGCTTCTGACACGATGAGCACGTCAGCATCAAACGGCACATTCGCGGCTTTGGGTCTGCGCTTAATGACTTTATCCCCACGTGGATTGTACTGGCACCGACGCGTGTAATAGCAGCAAAGGTGAGAATGTCCTGGAATTCATTCACATTTCACGAAGTATAACTTTTGGTAAAGGCACTGTGCCTGCGCGCTCGCGATGATGCCAGCATAAGCAGCTCGCACAGGAGTTGCTTCACTATAATGAATCTCCACTCCGTGCGCACGGGAAATTCAACTTTAAACCAAGCAAGAAAATACAGTTCAAGGATCAATAATACAGTTGAAGCGTCACTATACCAAAACCAAACCCGTGCGTCCTAGTGCTGCCGCCGCTGATCGCTCTCACTCTCTCTCTCTCTCTTTCTCTCTCTCTCTCGCTCTCCCTGCAGTTAATTAAGGACCAAGTTAATTGGCTCAAACTTACAGGTAGCTGCCACTCGTCAGGATGAGGAAGATCTGCGGATAATAGACTGACAGCAGTACACTGCGCGACGAGAAGATGATCATGATGACATTGAGCAAATGGCCACGTTCGGTTTGTCTAAGAAAACGCGGACAGGGTGTGAGAGACTCCTTAAAATTTCCGGTTTTTAAGTCCCCTTCTGCACAAAATCAAGAGAGGCGCTACGCGTTTTCCCTCGTCTTGGCGCGGCGGCTCTACGCAGCTCCGAGCTCCCAGGGCCGTGTGTGCGCTGAGATTGACTCGGTCATCTCTCAGCGGCGGAGGCTGTTACACAGTACTGTTGGGCTCCCGAGCCGGAATGATGATGGTTTCAGGGATTTCGCATGGCAGGAGAGTGCCTCTCTCCGCTCTCATGAGAGTCTTGTCTGCCATTGGGCAGGGAGAGACACTGCTATCCGCCCACTTTGCCAGCGCAGGACAATAGGGTGACACTGATCCGATCCCCGTTGGACAGGCAAGAGGTTTCATTCATCACTCCCTCCACCTCCCTCCGCCAGCACCCTCCAGCCAAAAATAAACAAACTATAGTGGATGGCTGCTTGAGCGTCTCATACCATCATCGTAGCTCCGTGCGCAACAAATCAGGAACTATTTTCGGAGAAATTCTTTTTTTTCCTTTTTTACGTGCGTCTTTATCGAGTGGAAAAGATCTTACATATTATGTGATATATTATTCTTTGGACCTGAAGTGGTAACACGTTTCCTGTAAACCGTTTTTGTGGTTCTGAACTATGAATGATATTATTATTTCCTGTGGTTTCATATAATATTCCTATAGGCGTCTATAACATTTCTGCTGTGGCTGCCTGTCTGATGCTGTTTGATTGCTGCAGTCAAATATTCGTTTTGTGGCTCTGCAGTAAAATGGCACAAGGGGTTCCTAAAGGTGAAGGAGACGGGATTACAGAGAAATAAAACAGGCCTCCTGTTTGGGGAGATTCTTTTCTTTCTTTCTTTCTTCTTTCTTTCTTTCTTCTTTCTTTCTTTCTTTTTTTGGCTTCTACAGCTTTGGAGGGCTGGGGGCTTTTATCGCCTCAGCATCGTGACTCTCACTCAACACCTGCAGGCTCCAGTCGGTGTAAATGAAGAGGGTACCATGAAAGATTTAGCCGGGGTAAAAGGATGGGAGGAATGAGCGATCTCCTTCGCCTTGGTAAACACAGAGATGGGTGACTTCCCCCCAATATTGGAGCTATTCTGGCATGAGATACGCATCGATGTCTGAAAACGCTATCACGCCAATAGGACTTTTGAGTAGCTATCTGAAGTTTTTCCAAAATATCTGGGCATTCTTTCGGTTCTATAATAGTCATAGAATAAGTTATTTTTTATCTATTGGAATTAGGAAGCCATTCATTTATTTATTCCGTTTTACAGCTCTATGTAAAGCTGTGCGTCGTTGCTTTAATGAGGACAACTTTGGAAAGTTATGGAAAACCCTGGAATTTCTGGGATTTAATCATAAACTCCTTGCATTGGCTGGGTGATATGTGTGTCCCCTCAGAAACACTGCGGTAGGCGCAGTTCCTCTCTGCTTAGGTGAGCAATTGCAAAACAGGTAAAAACTCCGTCTGTGCGCTGGAATGTGGAAATGCAGCTAGCAGCGTGCCGCTATTAATGAAGGTATGCGGAGTGAGCTGGCTTTGGAGCAGAGACGGCAGCTCAAATGATCTTGTGCGACAAAAGGAACAGAAGTTTGACGAGCTCGAACTGATATCACACAGATCGATATTATCTGGTTGGCAAATAAGTCGTTTATTGCACTTGCATTCACAGTGCAGGCACCTGGATAGGACCATGCGGGGTTTCCTTTAGGATATGTCTGGTAAAAACTCAAACTGGGATTAAGTTGGGGGTCAGGGGGCACCAGATGCTTCCCAGCAAAGTTTCCAGCTGTCAGACCGTCTCGCTGGAACTCAAACAGAACATGTGAACAGCCCGCGATCGTATTCGCAAGTTAAAAAAAACAATAGAAGAAAAAATGAAACACTCACCCAAGTTCCAGGTATATGATGCCAAAAGACAGGAACACATAGAGACTCCGTTTTCGGAGTGGCTTGTGCATGATCGTCACCACTTTTCTCAGAGGCCATGCACTGGAACAAGAAGTGGTCGCGCTTCCTTTTCCAAGCCCTCCCAGACGCACGTACACCGGTTACTTTCCGCGACGCGAATCTGAAGCGCCTTCGAAATCCTCCACCGTGTGAAATCCATGGTCCACCGGCACAGGTGAGATGCTGGTGGCGAAATACTAGGTGGATAGGAACTCAAAATGAAACTGGAGAGAGGGTCGGACCTGAAAGGTGAACGGGTTTTTGAAGGAAGTGCCTCCTATTCGGGTTAGTTAATTAGCTATTCCCATTTGCTGCCCCTCGCAGTAGCCAGGTGGTAAAAAAAACAACTACCTGCGTTCAGAGCAGGGCTTCGCCAACCTCTGGTTGCGCGTTTACGCAAAGCTGTGACGCACCCCTCGATGTTACAGTCACTTAAAGGCATCTTTGACTCGGTCCGTTCCTCAAAATGGTCAGGTACGCTGTCACAGGTAACAAAAGGGCACCGCCTCCTCCTCCTCCTCCTCCTCCTTGGTCTCCTCCTGCAGTGTGGAAATGTAAGCAAACCCTGGGATGGCCTTGTGTTCTGAGCCGCACACGTGCAGTTGTTGAGGGGAAAACTGAAATGCACGGACTGAAATGGCCTTTTATAGGACCGCGGCTCAGCTGCAGGCGGATGCTGCTGTTGTTTGCATCTCTGCGGGTGTCGCCCCGTCAGCGTGGGACTTCACCACAATAATAAATTCCCTGAAATCAAACATGAAACCCAGACTGACTCTGCAGCACTGCGATGAGGGGAAAAATGCATCTGAATGACTAAGAACTGCTGAACAAAATAAATAAAATACAGGGTCAAAATAAATGTGGCAATGCTTTTAATTAAAGCGGGAAATGCTGTAAACACGACCATTTTTGGACCTGAGTCAGGATGACGATGACATGGTCAGAGTGCACCGTCAACTCTTTGGGAAGCTGTAATTTGACAAAGAAGTCTCCCTCTGGTGGCCACATGGAGCACAACCTTTTGCATTAAGACAAATGTGAATAAAAAGGAAAAAAAACCACAGTTAAAATACATTGATTTCTTAAAAAGTTAAAACAGTTTATTTAGAAAATGTACGGTTTTAAAGTCCCAACTTGAATTAGTATTGATACAAAGAAAACAAGTCTAACATTGTGAGAAAATATCCTCCATTTGGGCCATTCTTTTTCCCACCTCTGCTTTTAATCTACTTGGATGTACTCTAAATATATATGTCTTCACTTCCCTCTGTACTCATAATCAGAGGAACCCCGGTCTTCTTCTCTCTAAATTTATGGTCTTCAGCGAATTTCTTGAAAGAAACAAACCATCAAGTCAGAATATTTTTCAAGGAGCGGCATGAAAAACACAAACATGAAAAAACGGCTAACGCGTCGTAATAACGATGGCGTAAACTGAAATTACAGGCATGAGCTATCTGAGTCTGCTCGCCTGTTGTTGGAACAGACAGAACCGCAGAGACCTTTGTTTCGAGACACCCCTGCCTTGTGGTTTCGAGGCCCCCCTCTTCAAAACATGCCCGTCGAAATTCCACATGGATTTTCTAAATAATAAAAGTCAACATGCAGGCCCCGGGTGACATTAAAAAGACGTTGCGCGCATTTGATGTCTGCCCTTTAACAGATGGTCTTGTTTGTCCTCAAATGAACACAGCTCGCTGTCATCGTCGTTGAGGCCTGGGTGGGGATGGTCCTGTTTAGTTTAATTAAAATCTTCAAAGAGAAGACACTTTATATGACAGCAGACCAGGGACAGTGTGTGTCAGCTCTGTTTTGTCATCTGTCCTAACAAACATGTCACGCACAGCCACGTTCACATCCTTGGTTCTCCGCGTACATTTAATATGCCTTCAAATCATGCTACGTGTTCACCGAAGCTGCCATTTCCCGAACGGTAGTCACGTGACTGTTTATTTAACTTCAGGGAGCTCAGACCAGATTGGGACCATTTAGGTCAGCGAGGACGTCCATGATGTGCCACATCACCATTTGGGCTCAATGCCACATCGCAGTAATTGTGTTTAAAAATATTTCCTTTTTTTTCTTTTTACAGTCTCCTGAGAGGCAGCTGCTCTCCTCCTTGGTCCGCTCTTACCCTCATCCCAGTCTGCTCCACGAATAACCGTCATCCAGAGTTTTTTCACGGTTGCACCGTTGCGTATCTGGTCCCTTTCGCCTGCATGCCCTCTTCCCAGAAGAGAACGTGTCGGGGAGGGGAGTGATAAAAGGGGATCAAAAATGTTGGCGCACGGGTGTTGATCCATCACGCCGGCCTTTTGATTAATACTAAGTACCCTTGACCGACAGCTATAGGAAAACCCACTGGTTGCCCAGCGTGTTTGCATAGGAGCTGGTTCAGCTGGAAACAGTGAGCGAGCAGCGCACGCCAAACCATGAAGTGGCGTCTGGGGCTATGTCCACCACATCTACACTGGGCCCAGACACGAGCAGGAAGAACGGGGGAACAGGACACAGTGTCCCTGACTTGCATCTGAGGTTTTTGCACTTTCATAATCCGTTAATATTCCGACGCCATTTTATAAAACTGAGAAACAACAAGAATTCTGATGTACCTGCACTGAACTGTACCTGTAGTCCAGCTCCAACCCTAAAAGGCCCTTATATGTGTGTGTGTGTGTGTGTGTGTGTGTGTGTGTGTGTGTGTTTGTGTCTTCTTGACCAGTGTGTTTGACCTTTTCCTTTTCTTTGCTGGTTGCAGCTGTGAATTTGGAAAAGAGGCCAGGTCCTAATTAATTCCCAGCCATGCTCGTTGATTTATAAGGTCATTGCTGGCTCATTCATGTGCATGTGTGCGCACAAAGTAGATTTGCACGTGGACACTAGGGATACATCCCAGTATTTTATAGAGACAGGATGATCAATACGCCCTCACTGATCTTAGCGCTGATAATTTCAGACCATTAAAATCAATCTAAAACATAGATGAGTGGTACTACATTCATTTATGTAATAATAATGTAATAAAGTTTAGTCAGATGCCCCCTTAGCATCACCTTACAGCAAAGGTAATACTTAATAAATGTAGAGAAACACTCAATAAGAACATAGTTCTTTCTTTTAAGTGCAAAAATATAGCTTTACCATGTAAAGATTTTATCCAAACACAAACAATAATGTATAGGAAGCAGTGATGTAACTAACCTGCAATCCACCACTTGGCCCGTCCCATTCATTCCTCTTTTTATTAGGTTTGTACATACAGGCAACCTTCTTTTTCCTGGTGTGCACGTACGTGAAAGGAGATCTGTCAGGCTGGGTCTGTGTACATCTGCGCCTCCGTCTCGCTGGCTGATTAGCCAAGACTGAAATGCTGCAACGTGTCCATGCTTGTGTAAAATTTGGACTGAAGCTTAAACCTGCAGATGCAGCTATTTTCAATATAAGACTTGTTTTACAAGGTCACTCGCTCCCTGATCAGGCCAGGGCGGTGGGACAAAACCAGGCAGGGAAATCAATTTAGCGTAATCACAGAGTCTGGGAGCCGGTATCGAAGCTTTGGTCTCGGCTCCAGAGTCCAGAGCGCTCGCAGTAGGCTGGATGAAATGGCTTAAGGGAAGGGAAAGTGTCCCATTTCAAGTCAAAAAAAGGCCTGAAAATGACAAAGAAAGCAAAGTGTTGTGCTGTATTGTGTGTTGTGCTGTTGTGGTCTGTATTATTATAACGTCTAATATACAGTTCAGCTGGAAGGTTTTCAGACCCTTTCACTATATCTTTACATTTGATTTTGTTGCATCAGTGTAACAGAACTTTTAAATCTTTTTTGCAATAAAGAAACACTAAAACTTCTGCTGGGACATCCAGTGTGTCTGCCAGGTATCTTGCTGGAGGATGAACATTCAGCCCAGTCTTAGGTCCTGAACACAGGAGATCGGGTCTTCTTTAAATATCTATCTCAACCCTGATCTGTCTTCCTGTCCCAGCTGTTTGAAAACTCCCAAACACCTTTATTATTACTACCAGAAAATTCAGGTGGGCTTTCAGGTGTCCTGATACCTTTTCAGCCCAATTCTTTGTTTTAACTCACACAGTTGCATTATCAGGGGAAATATTAGTGCCTCTGAGAGAAGGAGAAGAGAATAGGATCTTTGATTAAAGGAACTTCAGACTTCTTGGTTAAAGAGCGGGGCACAGCCATTTATATTTAAAATAAAATCTGACAGACATATGGCTGGGGCCTGGACCAAAACACTCAGACCCAGAGCAGCAACACACTCCGTTGACCCTTTAAAAGCCCAGAAATATGAGTGGAGAATCAAAAAAAGAGCTCACATCCTCGGGATTTCATCTGTAATATCGATGTCAGGTCGTGTTCCCCGGTTCCGCAAGGAAGTTCAAACGGATAATTACTGTTTTGTCTTGGGAAAAAAGAAAGCTTGACTGCTAAAATAGGATTAGAAAAGCAAAAGGAAGCCAACGCTGGTCAGTTTTAGCTTCGCCTTGTGCGCAGCAGCCACGCTGTTGTGTAAAATGGTGAGTGGGCCTCTTCCGTCGCTGCCTCAGCCGTACATTTCATGTTAGCACGAGCTGTTTTCTTCCAATAGGGCAGAATATGGATGAAATAACATTTCTTCCCGCATTAGACATTAACTTTCCTCTCCTTTTGGGTAAACTTTGCGGACACATCAAATGCATGCTTCGGCGCAGGAGTTTACATACCTGTGAAAGTTAAACAGAGAGCATTGACTCAGGGTGTGGCGCCATATTTGTATGTGACCGCAGTTATGGACGGGCACAAGTGCATTAGCACGTGCGCGCGCACGGGGAGCTCACTCTGAACAGCTGGGAGTGTTTGCAGTGCGAGAAGCGTTGGTCGGTCCCTCCGTCTCGCACAATGGCCCCGTGCGCTGTCTGTGTTTGCACTGCACCCAGAGCTCAAACAGCGTTTGTTTCCGTCCCCTTTGCCATTCAGGCGCACTTTTGTTGAGGACGCACACAAAACTGTCAAGGCTTGGCCCCCGGTCGCGCTTGCAAAACAGGGCCAAGTTCATTGAGAAATCAGGGAGAATTTCAGAAATGCACCTGATACATGTGTGGTTTTCTCCCTCCTATTGATAATGTTTCAGCATTCCAGGCAGGGTCACACAGATATTCAATGTGTGTAATTTCACTAGTTTTTTTTGTTTTTTTTAACAGGTCACAAAGACAAAGCTGCTGCAGAGGAGTCGGCACGCCACTCTCACACAACCACACTTCTTCTTACTGCCACATTCAAGAATGAGAAAAAGCTGTTTTGTTTTTAAAAGAGGAGCCACTTTTGCCCTCCTAATCCCAACAGCTTGTAACCATGCACGTCCATTTTGTGAAACTAGCCCGAGCGGCAGGAGGTTTGCTTCTAATTTCCTTGGAATTCTCGCTACTCCTCTGATAAGCTTTATATAAATCACCCTGCGTGAGTCATCAAGCAAAATAAAAATTGTTTGCCTACTCCGGGTCCAATCCGCAACCTCCGCATATGCCATTCCACTCAATCCATCCATGCTGTTTATCTTCAGCCTTGCATTTCGGTGACTGAGGTTTCTCAACCAATGGCCTGATGTGTTTGGATATGAGAAGGTGGTTTTCTCGTTTTTGGCGCCGTCAGAGTGTCTTTTCCTATACCATCCTGACATCAAACTCTGCTGCCTAATATATAAAGGCCATCTGTGCTATTCACTCGGCTCGCTGATGTCTTGGCAGCCGTGTGGTGAGGCCTAATAACGCCGGCCCGATAGACCGTAATACCACAGAAATGGCACAGAAAGCCTTCCCTCACAATGCTGCTCATTCAAGAGTGCAGATGTGTAGTAAAACTACATTTGTTGTTCATTTCAGCAAGAAATTTGCTAAGCTAATTAAATTGATCCAGGCTGTGTTATGCAATGATGAGTAAAGCTCGTGAAATATGGTCATTTTAATTGGTGGGAATGGCAAAATGAGAGGCTTGACTCAGATGTCTCCTTTTTCCTACTTTTGACCCGCATCCAGCTAGTTTTTGGAGAGAAATCCTGATCCTTTACCCAACAATTTAATCACCACTTCCTGGATGATTAGGCAGTTGCATGCTCAATCTGAGCTCAGATTTACTGTCACTGGCAGGTGTGTGGAAGAGATTTAAGTTAAAACCTCAGAAATGTGTGAGAGGCGGGGTGCACCCTGGACCTGGTCCCAGATAGCACAGCGCCAACGTATGGAGTCAAACAACCACTCTCACCCTCATTCACACCTAAGGTCAGTTTAGGTTAGCGTGGCCAATTCACCTATCCCCCAACACCCCTCCTATCACTGTTGGAACCCTTCCATTAGAGCCCATGCATGCAAACTCCTGGTTACAAATGCGGAAAGGTCTTGTTTCGAAGCAACGGTGCTAACGACCGCACCATCTTTCACCACAAATCTTTCTCTTTAATAATGCAACCTTTATTTGAAATTTGATATCTCAATCTGGACGCCACATACAGCAACTTTTGATTGTATTTTTGTGTTCAATTGTCAAGTGTTTCTACCTGCTCCCTTTTCCTGAAACAGAACCTGCAAACTGACAAAAAAAAGAAATAGAGACGGCAAAAAACAAGTCACAGCACTGGTGGAATCAAAGCAACACCAGTACTCATTTGCTCATGAGCTCATTCTAAACTCCTCATCGTCTTGCGTGTGACGTGGACATCCAGTCTCATCTGGTCCAGAGTGTCCCAGGCTTCCCTGGCAGTCTCGCACTGTGTTGCTTGTCAAACACAGCTTCCCTTTGTTGAACTGCCGCACACTGGACCTCGCAGGGGCCTCACATACACAAAGGAATGTTTGGATGGATCCGTTACATAGCCACACACACACCGCTTGTTTGCCTGTTTGACTCCACAAACGTAATCTGACATCTAAATTGGGTCAAGGAGGTCCCTGTTGTACGTTGAGCTCAGCCGGTGGACGGGGATCCGTCCAGAGAACTCTTCGATTATTCTGGTCCTGAGGAGGCCGCCGAAACTTTTAGAAACAGTAAATGTACATGGTGGTGGGGTGTTCCAACACTCTGCAGACTAAAGCCTCCTATTTTATCTCCTTTTTATAGACTAAGTATTTTTGAATGCGTAACGCGCGGTCTGCCCCAGTTGCACGTTTGTTCGTGCGTCCCGGCGTGTGAGGGCCCTCTTTGTTGTGTCTGAGCAGCGAAGCATCCCAGTCAGCAAGTGTCTATTATTTCAACTTCAGAGCGCTGGACTGCCTGCGGTTTCTCTGTCTGTGCGTCTGTCTGGGTGCCTGCCCTCAAACTTCCCCTCAGTGTGCAGAGGAAGAAGACACTTCCTGGAGCCAGAGTCTCAGACCGGCAGGTTTAATATCAACTGGAATCATGTGGAAAGTTTACTGGTTAATGGCAAAGCAGTGGTCAAAGGCCACCATCAGTGCCATTTTCTTCCTCCTCTTTTTACTGTGTGAAAGAGAAGTTGAAGAACCCTTTTTGATTGGCGACATACCTTATAAACATAAGAATTCTGAGGGTGAAATGTAGAAAATTTGGTTATCGGTACTATCACGGTGATGGAACAAAGTTATAATAATCAAAAATTGTGGTTCAGTTATATTTTAAGATGTTGATTTGTGTTTGAGATCTTGTTGATGGAAGAAAAATCAAAATATCTGCATCTAAAATCAGTAACAAAACTTCACAAATAGAAGTTGAAGAAAAGGTCTAAAGCACATCTAAAGCAAGACTGCGTATTTAATGACTGAGCAAACTTTTAACTAATAATTGTAAATGAACCAATATACCAATATTACTGTTATTGTCATTGTCATTATTATTATCATCATTAATTAGTCCCTTATAGACTGACCTAAAGATTCCCAGAGGATGTGCATGTACGGCGTAAACTCTGATTCTAGCCTCACATTATAGCAACATTTATGCTATCAAATGAATTCAGTTGTAATGTAACCCAAAGTGACTTTAACAGACAGAAAATTTCCTCAGTTCAACCCAATCTTTATTTATTTCTCACAGAATTGATTTCTTGTTGGCCAAATTGGCCACTTCCATACCTTACAGAGCCAATATTACACTCAGGAATGGCTACTCTCTGACTGGATTAGGATGTTTCCATTGACCGGCGGTTTGCATAGCTTATAATCTTGCACCCTAAAGACAGATTTCCTTTTAGATCCAGGAAATCTGTCTGACACCGCTTACTGGAAGCTGATGGAATTTCAAACAAATGCTTTCTGGCCTGGACTCAGCAGGACACACCAAAACCTCACAGAATGTGGCAGATAACAAATGTCGGCAGGCCTGCTCCTCTTTCCTGCCGGGTGGTGGAAACACGCAGAAAATACATCTGAATTCATTTTTACTTCATTGAGTTGGAGCAGAATAATTCCCAAACGTGCGCAGTGGTGGCGCCACTTTATAAAGCAAATATTTTAGTATTGGTGGTTAATGTGTGTTGGATCCCAGGTCTTTTAAATGTGTATTATAGGTCTACTTTAGACTCCTGTACTCTTGTTAAATAAGATTCTATACATCAAAGTGATCTTTACTATTAACCATGTTTTCAAAATATTCATTTAATCTTAATAATGTCCATATTTTTTCTTATTATTATTATTATATATTTTTTAAACTAATCACTTTGATTCCACCCAGTAGATGGAGGCAAAGGATTAAATGCTGCACCTCTAGAGTGGTATTTTTCAGACCAGTAGGTTTAACTTTTAAAAAATGTATCTAATAGGTAAGGGAGTGTGCACAGTTTATTCTTGAATACAAATAAATCGGTTTACAATGTGCATGCACACATCAAACGCCAATTAGTTGATTCTAAATACATTTAGAATTTTAACAACTTGAAGATTATTTCATGCGTTGTGCAAAAGTATCAAAAACATCTTGTAAAAGAAAATTGTTCACGAACTTTAACTTCATTTTGTGCGTTAAAACAATCAGAATCCCTGCTGGACCTCCACGCTGAGCCGTACAGATAACCAGCAGAGGGCGATGTTGCACAAGCAGAGAGGACGCAGTCACGGATCAGGTCCCCGGAGCTCTCGGTACAGTGGGGGCGGATGAACGACCCGCATGGAGCTGTAGTCTCCGCAGATCCACCGCCATCTTTGTTGCTGTCATTCTTGCAAAAGACTTGTGG
The DNA here is from genome assembly GCF_003711565.1 of Takifugu flavidus. Classification (NCBI taxonomy): domain Eukaryota; kingdom Metazoa; phylum Chordata; class Actinopteri; order Tetraodontiformes; family Tetraodontidae; genus Takifugu; species Takifugu flavidus. The sequence continues at coordinate 6,083,067 of NC_079532.1, forward strand.
CTTAAAGTGTTCATCCCATCATAACACGAGGTTCCAATACTGAAAAGATGCAGCAGTTTTCATTAAAACCAAAGCCTCTGCAACAATCATTCGAATGAACTCACCAGCTTTAGAATCTAGAAAGCCACTATTGTTAAAGGCCTTTTTAATGTTATCGTGCCATACGTTGATCCGGAGTCCGCTCTGTTCTACTCATTTTCATTTGCCCTTTCACCTCCGCTTTATTAATCAGTGGGAGCCAAAAGTTGAGACAGATCTACCAGCTGGCAAATGGCGGCCCAGTCCCTGCTTGCACGCTACGGCACACATGAATATCATTAATAACTTCATTAGCGCTTCCTGACTACAGTCGACCATACAGTGTAGTGGACTGCCAGATGGACTGTATGTGCGTGTAAGTTTGAAAAGCTGAAGTTCAGCGCGTGCGCGCGCATGCATGTGTGTCTGTGTGTGTGTGTGTGTACTGGGTGGGTGTTTGACTCTTGATTGCACACCACGTTCTTGAATCGCAGAAACACATCTCCTCCAATTCCCGCCATGCCCTGTGATTGAAACAGTGTCCAGCACAAACACCCCACAGTCGCAGTCCCACCAGGCATATCACTGAACTCTAACAGTGCTCCTGTTACACTTTCAAAAAAAACAAAAAACAAGCTTGATCAAAGATAGTCCCCAGTACCCTCCACTCCGAGTCACACTGCATTAGAATGCTGCATGTGTGTATTTGCATGTTACATGAAGCCGTTGGACATCAAACATTATGTAAATTCCCAGTTTAATGTTCCAGTCTTTGGCCAGTCTGCACAGGAATGATTTGTCAAAATGTCTCCTCTCCGAGCTCACATTTTGACGGGAAAAATCTGGAATCTGTAACGTGAATACGACTTACACAGGCTGCATCGCAAATGCACAATCTGATTATCCCCCTGTGAGGAAATGTCCTTCACATCCATGATTGCTTGGAAAAGGGTTTTGAAACCCTGATTTTGTTATTATTATCATTAGTAGTAGTAGTAGTAGTAGTAGTAGTAGTAGTAGTAGTAGTAGTAGTATCATAATCATTATTATTTATTCATTTATTCTTTTATTTTTTACAAGCACCCCACATTCATTTTGGAGCTCCCCAGCAGTCTCTGCAGTCTTCATAAAAGCAGCATTAGCCTTTATAACTTGAGCACCTCAACGTATGGAGAGGGTGTCTCTTAATGTCTCCCTGTCAGCTTGCTTTGGCCACAATTAATGGATTAGACCGGAGATTCCATATCATATTTAATGTTTTTCTTATAAGCCATAAAGAAGACTTAAACAGATGTGTCATGTTGAGCCAATGCAGCTCAGTCCAGAGAATTTACTGACACCTGAGTCCTAAAATCAGCCCCAAAATAATTCAACTTCACATAGTTTAACGGCTGGATGGGTTTCATCATTATGACCATATTTGCAACTAATACACTTTTGAAAGGAGTCATTTCATTAAATGATGACGTAATATTGCATAAGTTTGTGGAAACAATTAGAATAATGTCTGTCTAAATCTGAAACAAGCTGTGTTTTTACTATGTCAATGGCTTCCCTTCATTTCGCAGCACTCGTCGGACCAGTTTGTTTGAGATCGGTCCACCTCTCTGCACGTGTCAGCACACATCCTCACAATAACTACCAGGGGAAAATAATCCTTCAATGAGCAAATCTTTTTCTGAAAATGCTTCAAAAGCCCTGGGAAAGATAATAATCAAGCTCCAGTGACCCAGCAAACACCAGCGAGCACCAGATTTCCTACACAAGACAATCAATCTTCGCCTGCATCCCCACCAATTTGCACCTCTTCACAGTTCAGAGCCCGGAGTCATAAAACCGGTCAGCCTGGCCGCTCGCTGCACGTGTCAGCTCTGCCGCTCAGGCCGCCTTTTAATCACACGGATCAGATGGAAGTTCACTGAGTAATATTCACGTCTGCCAATTTACGCCAATGCACTTCCTTTGCCTCCTTTTAAGTTGTCACGCATGGCCGGAATCTGCTCTTTGACCCTGGATTTCATCACAACATGCTGAGCTTTACACAGTCTGGACCTCACGACGGGAACCAGAATTTCACAGAAACTGAATCCACTATGTTTTTGTGTTGTTTCTTTTTATTAAAATGCCAATTTCCCCTTTAAATCTCAGAGGAATCTGTTTCTTTTTTATCAAAGTTGTTTTCTAGCCTGCTGCTTCAAATTTGGATTGGCGCCCACTCTGCTTCCGTCGGGGAGACAGATCTGTGTCAGTGATGCGTTGACTGCTTCTCCAAGCCAAATCCACGGCGATGCCGCCGCAAGAGTGAGACGGGCGTGCTGATTCAGACTGTGCGGAGAAGGACGGGTCGAGGGTGGGACGCAGTGAGGGACAAACTTTTCCCTCATGGCAGGAGAAAGCTCATCAGTAGGGACCTGTGGAGAGCATCACCACAGACTCTCAGTGGAGAAATGAAAGGAAAGTCCAGGAGTTTTATGGTTTGTGATCTGAGGGTTGACGGCGGATGATGCGAAGGTCCCTCGTGCGAATGAGTTTCATTTTCTTTCCCACACTTGTGTGCATTCGTTTCAAGTTTAGTCGTTCCTAAAGATCCTTGACCAAGGCCTTGAACATTTGGCAACAAAGGACGCGATTGTTCTGCTGCTGGAGATGGACAATGCGTGTTTGACCTCTGGGAGCAGCGAGGGGGTGTAAGAGATACAGTATACAGCCATTGTGCTGCGCAGTGATCGGCATTGATTGCTTCATGCTGTGGGGTCGTTCTGTTCACTTCCAATAAGGGAAAGGGGGAATGTTGTTCTGTGATAGATCTACCCGTCTGACCATCAATTATACTCAGGGCTTTCCTTTGTTTTCTCAGCCTCATCTCATATGGCAACCCAGCTGGAGTTTTATGTTACATTCATTTTGCAAATGAGACACCCCGCCTTTGAATTATGCCTCCAAAACAGATTTTGCAAGTGCGGAGGGAACGGGACGATAATGGCGGTTGGAAGTGTGACGCCAACACGGCCGTTCCATAAAGAGAAAAGCTGCATTTGTCACGGCTGCTTCTGACAGCCCATGACAACACGTGATGACTAACACATGCTGGATTGAGTAAGAGAACCACAGTAGTTGTGGCTGTTGGAAAGGCCCACCAGACGGTCTGAAACAGAGGAGATCTTCTGGGTCAGCTGGAGGGATAAGAACCTTAAGCACTGGCGATCCAAAGGCAGATGCAGTAATGCCCCGAACAAACAGCCAGGCCGGGCCACATGACGTAAACACTCCATCCAGTGTGCAGGATTCAACTGACACCTGCAAATACACCAGCCATAGAAACATATAAGCATGCAACAGGCCAAGAACAGACAGCACCATCCAGTGCAATTTAATTACTGCATCATGTGGTTAAATTTAGCAGGAAAAACACATATTTCAGCACTAAACCGCCGCCGAATGTTTTTAAATTGAACCAGCCGGGGTGAACGAGTGCACTGGTCCCATGACCAAAAGTACACAGCTCATCTGTGTGTGTTATCAAAACCTGCCCTACATCTTGTTAAGGCATGTCTTTCTAAGCCTATCTGGGCCTATCGCTGCGCTCCGAGGGAAGGTAAACAAGGGCCACATGCGCTCACCTACAAAAATCACTTGGCAGGGACAATTGTCCTTCGTGAGAAAGAAAAACATAAAAATAGGTCGCAGGTAGGTTTGAGTCACCTGGCTGGTTTTCGTGTCTGAACCCCGACCGCTGCTGAAGAACAAGTCTGCTGGTGGACAACAGGACGTTGTACGTGCACGCTTTTCTCAACTGTAATAGGATGATGTTCCATGAACCCACGAAGGAACCCATGTGACCGCTTTACCTGAGATGACTTCTCACCATATCAGCATGACACACTGTTTTTCTAATAATGACACATGACCTGCTTGGCACAATTCAACCCAGTCTGCTGCTCAGAAGTCGCCAGTGTTTTAATCCAGTCCAGTTGTGGTTGTTGTTAAAGGAATTGCCAATGAAAATGACGAAGCCTTATTGTTGTTAGAGTAAGTAGCTGTGAAACATAGATGCTGTATGTGCTGCACTCCAGCAGAGTGAGTTGTTACATGGAACAAGCTCCATTTCAAGCATCTGTTGAGTTTGGGTGGATAAATAAGTTGATCCTTGAATCTTGCTTCACTCCAAATGCTGCTCCTGATTAAACGCAGGAGTTTTATCCCTACCAGCGAGGCCCAAGTTTAATGGTGGTACCTAACATATGAAAATGGAAAAGGTTCCCTGATTTTGGATTATATGCTCTGAACATTGTTTAAAGCAGTAAGATTTTGCACATCAGCAGTATCTTACTAAACCAGGCAGAATAATAATGTGGCCAGCTGTTCAAGTAGCTCCAGGCTGATAATTCACACTTAGAGTTTATAATTTGGTGCTGAAATGTGTGCGTTGAATTTTATCCCCTGCACGCCGTGGGCCAGCATTAGTGTGTCTGTGACAATTTTCCGTAATTAACTTTGTATCAAATTTAATCACACAAGGTTCTGTGTTGAAACTTCGCAATGCTTTGATGATAACCCCGGTTCTTACAGCGCGGTGGGTCCCAGGATCACTCCTGGCTAAAAGGATGCACGTGAGTAATAGTCACTCAAGTTGTCAAGTGAACACCATCTATTAAGAGTTGCAGAAAAACGATGAAAGGAGACGACTGTAGGTAGGGAGGGTAAGTAATGTAAAAGACCGCCTCCTCCTCCACTGAAGTATGGTTTCTCTATTTGAATATAGATGACTTCCTGTGCCTCGGTTAAGGTGCGAGGGGGCTCATGACAAATGGTCTGCATGAAGTGAGCTGGAGTCCTTCTGGTGGTCCGGCTCCTTTCAACTAATTAACATGTTTTCCTGTTGTAATTGGAGACACGCTTCTGAATTCTCAGTTGTTTAAACTGTAACCGAGCCAAGACGGGAATATCGCGCTGATGAATGTCCGAGCATGCCTCTTCTATGAAGCTTTACTTTGGAGGTTCTGAGGTGGCCACTGCACGAGCCACCTTAGCCGATGCGCTTATATAATCCACACATGCTTTTATTCTTTCCCAATTTCCAGTTGGCTACATCAGCTGTTTGTCTTCCTCGTGTTGCCCTAGAAGGTGTAAAACGCTCCCTTAAGTACAGCTCTAGAGGTCAATCTATGTCATTTGGCTGCATCAATCTTTAAAAACAAGGCCAGTCGATATTTTAAATATATATTTCCTTTACAGCTTTAATTAAAAGGTCAGCGGGGATGAACAGTGGGCGTCACATGCTACTTTTTTTTTACTACCTCAGAGGCAAAGTTGCAGCATTTGAGGGAATTTCTTTTTCTCAAGAGAGGCCGCTTCATGTTTTTCATTATGCTGGTGTGATGTTTGTGAGGAAGCCGTGGGAAAGGTAGTTGTGTGTCCACTCAACACATCACCGTGAACTGAACTAATTGAAGATTATGGTGGGGAGTATGCCATGCCTCTGCCAGCAGATAATCCTTCATCAGCTGCTGTCTGGACTCAGAATGAGGAGTGCATTTCATGGAGGGACTCCCCCCATGGAGTTGCAGAAACTGAGAGGCAGCACTGTTTAATTACCGGCCCCACTAACAGCACTCAAAGCTGGTGGAACACAGAGACCGGGGCAGAACATTGGACTGAGGTTCTGGGAGTCTTTGATTGAGGGTGGGTGGGTGAGGGTATGCCTAACCGCTACCCCCCCCCTAACTGTGGAAAACAGGAACAATGAGATTTTGTTTAGACTGAAGGCTGTGCAGATTTGCCTCAGTTGCCATTGTCCCCCAGGCCTTTTTTTCTTGGGCCCTTGCAGGTTACAAACTCAGACGCATATTGAGTCATTCATGCGTCCGTCAATGGGCGAAGCCCACGTCGGGAGTCACGCTGGGAATTTAATGAACATGTTTTCCTACTTAGGTGTCTCTCAAAAGCCAACAGGCTAGCACAGGGACGAATGTGAGAAAGTTAGTGACAGCCAGGGTCCGGTGCCAGTCCCAGTGCACATTTTCAGGGACCGAAAAGACCGAGCAATATCTTCAATCACAACTGGAGGTAACTTGAATTATTCATGTCTGCATTCTGTATGCTTTCCTATTTACTTTTACAAAAGTGAGGCCCTTGAAGGAATCGGGGAAGGCAGAGATGTGGACTGAACACCGGTAATAATCATCTCACTGTGCAAAGGGGCTCTATTCAAAGGCTGAGTGACACTGGGCAAAGCATTCTGTTTACAAGTCAGCATAGCTTAGAGAGCAAAAGAAGCCTCCAGACAGTCTGAGGTCAAGGAGCATTCAGGCAGCGCCGTCACTCGCGACCACATCGATGCATGACTCCAACTCCAGCGACTCTCAAGACAAGCAGCCAGCCTCATAATCCTTTATCTAAATATCGTGTTTTGTATGTTCAAGCACACTCTGTCTGGACTCGAGCAAAAGCAGCATAAGGAAGTCATTGTCTCAGGGGATGTAGAGAAATGCAGCGAATGCAGCTGTCCCAGGAAGGCAGCGTGGAGTTGTGCGTGCGGAATGCTAATGTGTTTACGATTTTTTTTAAATAGAAATTAGACAGAAAACGTTCATCACAGCGTCAAAAAGATTTAACAGCTATTTAGTAAACTTCAGAAGAGGGGCTAAGCTTTGCTATATGTGGCGTATACATGTACATCCAGAAAATGTCATCCAAATAATAATAAGCATGCATAAAAGCTATAAACCTACTCACAAGGTGTGACAAATCAATAAAGCTCCAACACATCAGAACGCACTGCAGCCACGAGTCCTGCTGCCTTATGAGTAGGCTGTGCTCAAAGCAGGCGTGCTATATTAACATTCTTAGAGTTCAGAGAGAGCATCAAGGTTATGTACTCCACTGGATCTCCAGGAAATCCTAATAAAAATGTAAAAAAAAAAAAATCTAATCATACCTCTGAACAATGTAATCAGCCGCCGTGACAAAATTAGGTGATAAACAGAGAGAACAACAAAAAAAAAAGTCATTTGTCATTACAACACAGCAAAACAACAAAAACAGGAAGTCCTTTCTGGACACAGAAAGTCGTTTCCTTTCCTTTGCCACAGGCTTGCGAGGCCTGACTCGTGCCCTAACCTCACTGCTATGTGAACTCAACCACCCCGCCTCATAATCCTCTCTCTCTCCCTCCGAACTGCTATGATGCTGTCACTTGAACTGCAAAGCCTGAAAGCTGTGCTCGCACAATCTGGAGAGGACACGTCAGTAACGGCGCTAGCACACTCATGCACAGCTAATCTCATTACCCTTGTCTCCGTGCAGTATGAGGTCAACACGGTTGCTGGTGCAACTTGCGGTGACACATGGGGATCCAATTGATCTTGAATTTCAGCCGGTCCTCGCAGGGGCATTAATACAAGAGGTGGTTCATATTAATAGTGCCTAGCCAAACAGCTATGCGGCTTTAGCGTGCGCCGTGTTGCCGGGTAAATTTCCCTCGTGTCTGTGTTCTCAGGATGAAAAGTCAGGCCGGACTGTGTTTACTGTCTGTCAGGTCTGGTATTTTCCAGCAGTTTGTGCAACAGGTGCAACTTAAGATACAGTGAGAGTTATTCTAAGTGATAGCTCGGGTCACCATTAAAGCATCCCTAAGGCCGCTAAGTCTGCCTGAAAGACTGCTGAGTGAGTAACTTGACTTCTTAAGTGCACGCTGCACTTTAGTCCGAGACTGTTGAGATTACAAATGAGGACGTGTTTATTCTTAAAAATCCTTGCACTTGGGCCACGGCCCGCTCACATTTGATGAAAATGAATCCACGTCACCTTTGCTCTGGAACCCAGAGGTGCTCTCAGCACGCCCAACCACCAAGCTTATGAGGGGAAAAGTTATGGTTACGATAACTGCTCGGCTCAAAAGGGCCCATCTTTTGCATGGATCACAGAGCCTTTGTCACGTCTGAACTAGTGGAAGAGGTCGCGGCGTGTGAACCCAAGCTTTTATTTTGCGACTTGAGCGTTTAGTCTTGCTGTTTATCATCTGAAATTTCTTTTAAAGGCTCAAACAGCCCAAACTGACGCGCCGGTTTTAACTTAAACACACATTTAGGACCGAGCATGACGGTGAAAAAGTGGCTCCCCCGGATTTCAAAATAAACCTCCTCCAATTGAGAAATGTCTTCCTAAGTGCAACTGATGCACTTGAGGTCAGGCGTTTATGGCGTTCTGTTTAATTTGTCCCGCGGTCACTGCCTACCAGATCATATGACTCCGCGATATAAACCACAAACTGTGGAGTCAGTGTACTTCACCACCAGACAGCTTCACCGCTGCTCCCCTGAACTTAATCCATTATCGAAACTTTCATCAAAAAAAAAAAAAGTATGAGGGTGGAAGGGGTGGGGGTGATATCAAACCAAACGTTTCCCACAAAACAGCCACTTAAAGCCCACGTTGCAGCCTGTCACCAGATCTGAACTTGAGTCCAGCCACAGTGGAGTGAGTCACACTCGTCATGCAGCCGAATTGGGGACAGCAGCCTCCTGCGCAGCGGATGAGCCAGATGAAAAGCTTTGGTCGGGATGTTTATAATCCCGTCCTCACGACAGTCGGCAGACCACCGCCTAGATTATTCAGACAGTCACTTTCTAGGCTGTTCGAATTAAGAGGAGAGTTGTCACGCACGCTTTTTCGCCCCCCACCCCCCCTTTTGGCGCTCCTTCTCACGTTTCCTGAAGCATCAAAAACAGCAGAAAGCTGCTGCAGCCGACGGCGCGGTGGTAACCCCGCGTTTCTCTCGCCTTTCTCGTCCTGCCTGTTGCATTCTGCGGACGCGCTGCAGGAGGAGACGCTGAACGGTGAGTCCGCGGCAACTTTTCTTTGTCCTGACTGAATCAGACCGAGACGCAACTTGGAAATTAAAAACGCTGTCGCCTTCACGCAGAAGGAATGACCCGGGAAAATGGCTTCGAATGTTGTCTGCGGGCTTGTAAATAAAGGCTCCCTCCGGGGCAGCAACTTTTTTTTGTTTTGTTTTTTGGTTTCAGTTTTAAATAACTACATCTACATTTCACTGCTGAGAGGGTGTAAAGTCTAATCCGAGTTTTCTTTGTCTGTATACGAGGCACAGGGAAGCTTTTAAAAACTCTTTTAACCCTCATGCATTTTTGCGGCGACAATAAATAAATAAATAAATGAACCTGAGAGGTTTGTCACAAGGGCGCATAACTCTGCTTGTTTGGTATTTTAATTTAGGAACTCTGTAGTCTGTGTACCGTGAGTCAGTCTGTTACCTCGAATTTACACACACACACACACACACACACACACACACACACACACAGTAACTGTTTATTTTAGTATATAGAATACATGCTATAGCTGCATCACATTTATTTTGGTATTAACATTCATTGTGAGGATGTTTCAGCTTCATTTTGAGTTTTTATGAGGTCAGTTCATAATTTTCACATGAATGCAGACAGATATCAATAATAAATGTCAAGGTCTGACTGAAGAGACTGAGGATCGGACTATGTGGGCCTCACACTTAAGTTTAACGATCTACACACAGATAATATTGTGATTGTGTTTCAACGCTTTATCAACTTTGCTGTCCTCATCTAGCTAATATGTCTATAAAGTTTGAAATGACAGAAACAGCATTGAAAAGCAACATGTGGGGTAATTATTTCAACCTCCGTAAAGTAAAAATAATCTGCTTTGCACTTCCTTTGTCCCAGGATTGCATTTGTGTTTAATATCGGTCTGCATAGATTGAACTGAGTCTGATGTTGTTTACCTGCCGTTTCTTTTCATAAAGTGATAAATGACAGAGCATATTATTCATAAAAAGCTACTTTTTCCTCACTTATATCCATCGCATGTGGGCTGAAATCACAAAATCATTCAAATTGTGATCAGGTTCTCAACACTGGCACACTTTTTATAATTTTATCAGATGTTATAGCTTGTTTTCCTCTGCATCTTTTTTTTAACAATAATTTGAACCCGTTGACTCCTGTTACTTTTGCATATCACTAAAACTAAAGACAGCTGCACAAATGATTACTGTCATTAGTGGCAGCGCAGTTATGAATGCTCCCGGCAAAGCTTTTATCTTTCCCATGTAACCCGATACCAAATGTGTGCTTACTGCAAGATCTAATTTTGCTGTGAGACTTAATGACTGATATTTACTAAGTGAGCTGCAGGTCACTGGCTTCTGAACAGATCGTATTATGCTGACTAACAGAATCAGGCTGCATTTCAGTCTGCTGTATCTGCGGAGGTCTAAGGACTTCTTTTTTTTTATTGTTTGTCGCAAATCATGCTAGTTTTGATGGCGTTGAATTAATGGCTCTTTTTTTATTTTTATGGGTAAGGGAAGCAGTGAGAATTCCGTTCTGCATTTCTCTGCCAGGCTGCAGCACTGCTGCCTGACCTCCTGCAGTGGGAAGCAGGAACAGGTGAATAGTGTCAGGCAGCTGAGCCAGACAAGCTAATAAACTAGCCCCAGGACACTGCTGACTGATGCAAAACTTGCTTTTAGTCCTCCCTCATTCCTCAACAGAGCTGCTGCTGCGCTGAAAGTACTTACTTGGAGAGCCCAGCGCAAGCTGCTAGCGTCCAATTCGAAGTACAGTGCATGTACTGTGTGATCACTCACTCAGCTGCAAGTTTGTTCTTATTTGGGTTTTTCTTGCAAAGATTCCACACATGTGGTTTCCCCCTGTGACTTTGAGTCCGTTTTTGCTGTTGTGCATGTTTATGTGCATGTCTGCGCTCAGGGCTTTTATGTGCATGACCTAATTCCACAGTGTGCAAAGCATCTGCAGCGGTGGCCGCGTGGTCGTGCGTGCGAGTGCCCGCGCGCGCCACCGGACGTGCACGCGCTGCTCTCCCTCCCCCATAGCTTCCTTGTTAAAGCCGACAGAGCGCACACTAAGTTCATTTAAGGACAGGGAAATGCTTTTCTTTCCAGTGTGAATCATTTTGGAAAAATGAGCCTCTGGACTGAATTGCCCCAACAAATTGGCATGTTTCTCCATTCTGTTTTATTGTCTATTTTGGCTGAACTTGTAGTTCTTCGTTCTCCTGCCAAGAAAACTTCAGGTCCTCCGACAGGCAAAACCATTTTCGAAATCAACGATGGCCTTAAAGTGAATCAGGGAAATCTCGGCAGAATACGCGCGATGGCTTCCTGTTTAGCTGCCAATTCCGAGGGGGGGACGAACCGTGCCTGTCCTGTAAATCTAGCACCCACCTTTTGGCTTTTCCAGTCTCAGTCAAATCACACCGTACATATGGAGGCATCTTATACATTTTAATTAAAAAGCGTTCTGCTTATAAATGCTTTTTTCACTACAGTGAAAAGAAAGTGTGAGTGGGAGCAGCTTTGGGACATAGACGAGGAGGAAGGGAGGGAGATCAGGGGGAGTTTTTTCTTTTTTAATTTTGCAGTCCGCCAGTCCCCCCCACCTCATGTAATTCTGCTGGTCACCCCCCATAAGAGGGGAGTGGTCTGCGTGGTGATTTGGCGGAACCAGGGCTGGGCTGTGGCAGCAGGCAGCTGGGCTCTCGCTACCTATGTCCTCCAGCTCCAGCCTGAATTATGAAGGCTGGGCAACGGCAGCCAGCCTAATTACAGTGAGTGATTGCCCGTCTGTTGGTGTTTCTCAGATGGCGATCTCTGCGTGCGCACGATACGAGGAGGAGGGCCATTTCTCATTGGTCTCCCGAACTCCTTTTCTGCATGAGAACAACGAGAGCGCGCGATCTGATTGGTTGGAGAAAAAAGAGACGTTTCATGATTTGGCAAGTCAGAACCGATGCAACGCCAGAGATGGGTGAGGTTGCACCGATGGTGCATTGTATGTAGCTTATTCAATCCTTGCAAAGAAGACGCCAGATTCTCTAACCTGTTGACTTGTTGTATCTCACATCAAGAGCATTTTTAGCATAATTTGTCCTTCTGCTTTTCTTTGAATAAATTATTTGGGTGGGGTGGGGAGGTGGCAGCGGGGCTTGAATTGGCTATTTGTATGTCAGCAGAGCACTCAGAGGTGTGATGTGTGTGTTAAGTGGGAGCTGGTTTGAGTTGGTCTGCCTGGCTTTGTCCACTGCTTTGGCTTTTGTTCCTCCAGTAATGAATTGTGGAAGCCTTGGCTTCAGCTGGAGTGTCTCATAGCAACTGAAAAGAGAGAAGGAGCTCTGGTAAACACAGAAAAGGCCAGGGGAGCTCATGTGCCTCTTTCAAAAGGGCAAAATTGTCCAGACCATCACGAGGACTTTTTTTTTTCTTCATGAGGAAGAACCAAAGTTATGTATACTGTGGGGGTCAAGGCCAAAACCCCGGCCGCCACAAAATATAGAGATGAAGTCATTTAAAAACTGCTTTTACTGAAGTGATTACACCACAGGCCACATTAGCAAATAAATGTAGCACCGAAAACAATGAAAACCTAAAATATCTCTTCATCCTTTGTAAAATATATCTCCTAACAAGGCCCTGAAGTCAGCTGATAACTCTGCACCTGTGAGAGGAGCTCCAGATTGATGTGTGTCCCCCTTTTCTGACAAATGAATGTATTTATTCACTCAAAGAGAACCCAGCCTGTGCCAGTTGGATTAGCGTGTTAAAGATGGAGCAGGAACCTCATGTCCCCCCATTATTTGGCATGTTTTTTATTAAACCCTTTGTGAAGTGAGCTTGAATCCTTCTATTTTCTATATGGACTGTACGGATACATAGACTTTATGGGGTTGTTCATTTTATTTATTAAAAACGAAGTCCTTGGAGATCGTCTGACCCACCTGCGCCATCCTGTGAGGTGTAGGATCATCTTGTGGGGACAAATCAACTTGATCTCTGGGATTGAGTGTTACAATTGAGTGTTACAATTTTTTTTTTAATCTTTTTTTTTTTTTTTGCCATCTCGGATGTCCAGAAACATTGTCGGATGCCTGAGAACTAGACTGCTCTGGACCCGCATCAGTTGGCAGGACAACGCCATGTGTGTGCACCCATCCACGTTGTTCACGTGGGTTGTTCACGTGCACCCATCCACGTTTGTCCATCTGCGCGGGTGCACATGCGTGTTTGCCAGCGGGTGCGTGCACATTCACACCAGGCACGCCAGGCTAGTTTTTGATTAACTGGCATCCAGTGCTGAAGCTTGGCCATGTTTGCCCTGTGACCCAGACACTACCTGTCTGCTACCATGGTTACAGGCACAGAGCAGGTTTAGTAGCCTGACTCCAGGGATTACTTTCCCTGGTCTTAACAATCAGGCTTGTGCCCCAGCGGCTGTAAAATGGACCAAACTGCACTCTAACGGTTAAGGGAGCTCCACACTGTGCCCCAGTGGCCTTTAAAACTGCCCTAAGTGCTGTGTAAGGGATTAGACCTGTACGATGTAATTGCCATGGTATCAGTGACTGTCCCTTTGTGTACTAGTTCACTTGTAGTGATAAGCTGTCATACATGAAAGAATTAAACAAGCCGGGTTGGTTTTAGATGCTATACTTAATGGTGAGACTTTCTTTGCAATTTCATCCCCTGGATAGTCGATTTATTCCGAATTGATGCAAAGAAAAGAGGCACCTAAATCCATTACCTGAGGCCTTACAATCACAGAGACGCTGTCACTGTAATCCAAAGCAACCACCTGACCTTCGGGGTGAATAGCGTAGGCACGTGGATTTACCAAAGTTGAAATGATCGCAGATCTTTGTAAAAAATTCGCGTTGGATTTTTAGATTTCTTGTTCCTCCCGAAATGTTGAGAGGATGGAGGAGCGGCTGAGTGGCGCAGTTCTAACACTTTAAAAGAAAAAACTCAAAAACTAAGAAGTACCAGATTGCACTGTAATTAGTAGGAGAAGATTAAAGTTGTGCAAAAATTACTCCGGCATGTTCTTACTGCAGCAGTGATCTCGGAAGGAATTTGGAGTTTTTGCAGATTTGCTGTTGTCTGAGTTCATGGATGTGATCAGGTATTAATCTGTATATTTATTTACTCTTTGTGGATTTATTTGTTTATTTCCCCCCTGAAGTTTCCTTTGATTTAGTAGTTGAATGGCACTAGTAATCTCCAGCACTGCTGCCGTCCTTAAGGCTTTGGAACTGACTGAGGGTCACTGTACATTCTGGCCAAGATTTTTGGTGACTTAGCACAATCACAAAGGCTTCTCTTATTCACTCCAGTCAATTGCAGTCTTGCAGGTGTCCACCAGATGCTGCAGGCAGCCTGTCCTGTCCCTCTGCCCCGAATCCGGTGGAGGTGTAATATCAGCACTTTGGAGCAAAAGGTCGGAAATGTTTCGGGTTGCTTGTAATTTCATTTTGCACGACAGAAAATAGGTCACTTTTTTTTTACTATTTAGTAGCTCTAAAGCAGAATTTATTCAGATTTATGGCACTGAAGACATGTCTCCATTTGAGCTGTTTAATACAGTCCTTGAAGAAGCCATGAAAGAAGATTGTGGTCAAGCAAATGATTTGCAACCATTCATGTTCAATATGAGGAACTGTAAGGAACATATGGTAAGAAATGAGTGTTTCTGTGCTGTGCAACACAATACCAGCTTTGATCTGACTGCCGGTTAGATTATATGTGACTAAACTGAAGTATTTCGTCTCAAGTTTAGTAGCTTAACAGTTAATTTAAGGCAGCTCTGTCATAAAGCATGCAGGGAAGCTGCTGGTGAGCACGCTTGCCAATGTTCAGAGAGAAAAGCTCTTAAAATGTTTTTGGATGAAAATGGCTTCTTTTTTTTAAAAGCGAAACATGAAGAACAGCGAAGCAGAGATCAGAAACCTAAAAACTTTGACAGATACCGCATAAACAAGCCTAGGTGTGTTTTTTTTATGCTTTTTATTTTGTCCAAAAAACTTCCTTAACCTGTCCTACTACTCGATCTTTTGTTCACTAATAGGAGCAAGATATTTGTGCTCGATTGTTGCTCTTTTAGGGTCATACCCTGACCTGGAACGCAAACTCAATTTATTTAATATCAGCTTTTCACTGTCAGTTATCATCCACCCCATTTTTTTCTAAATATTCATCTGAAAACTGGAAATACTGAAGGTGGTGATGGAAAGAAATATTTTCTTTCCCCGAAGCTGCGGCATCTTGGCGACAGGTCACGTATTTGAACGTCAGCAGATCACAAACAGTTGGACGTTGAAATTAATTTGCATCAAGGAAGGAGAGAGAGTGTCGACAACAGAGTTGATTTGAGGTTGAAATGATGTCGAAAAAATATTATCAATAATAACAGTGCTTTTAATATTACAGGTTTAATTGGAGTTTAACAGTGTTTTGACAAAATGAGTCTGACAGACTAAAATACAGCCGATCATTATAAATTAATTGTATTGTATTGTATCCGTTGCACAATGGAGCGTTTTTATGTGGGAGTTATGAGTAGCAGAGGAGATCACTGTCATGATGGTGGTCAGCTTTGTAAAGAACGGAGGATAAGCCCAGCAGCCCGGAGGGTCCCGAGCCTTTACTTCGCAGCTCCCCTCTCACACATTGTGCCATTCAGAGCCCAGACGGTATATCCACCCTGTTCTGTTCACCCCACCATTGTCAGAGCCAGTTGATTTGAAAAGCCTTCAGGATTTTTTTTTTTTTTTTTTTTTGCAAGCAAGTCAAGGCGATTTGCATTTGTTTCAGTCTCCAAGATCTTACAGGTCGATTGAGACAGGCGGATATCGAACATGCCAAAGGGGGGATTTCCTCTTCATCGCCATCTTCATCATCCTCTCGTCTTTTTTTGTTGGCCGCTCTCCTTCTGCCTTTTTCCCAGATTTCCCCGGTTCAGTGCTATTCAGCAATATTCTCTCTTCCTACTGGAAAATACTAATAGATCCATAATTATGACAAGCATTTTACCTCATGAATGCATCAAGCTCATAAAACAAAGGGTGAAATAAAATGGGTTTCAATGCTTTGAGCTGCTTCTAATTTTGTTTCCTTGTCAAAGGAATACCTTTTGTCATAATTTTAGGTAGCGCCAGCCGATCAAATAGAGGAGCCAGGGGTAATTGCCAGCCTTTCATTTCTTATCTGCTGGCAGACAGCCTGTAGACAGGCCAAAGTTTGCCAGAGCTAAAGCCAAGACAGCTCTCAAACAAAAACACCTCATTAGCCCGAGTCTATCTTGTCGGACTCACCACTAGGTTTCCTTTGTTGTGTGTGATAAACTGTGAGAAACTGATTTTTAACCCAGGTGGGTTGGTTTGTTTCCAGCATTATTTGCTGAGAAGCAGACAAACTGTGGTGGCATTAAAAAATGCACCTCAGCGTTGCGAGATTGGATGAATGTAGGAGACAACAGGCTACGACGGGTGAATAGAGGTTAGCATAAGGAGGGTGCGTTAGGTGGGTCAGTCCATTAGTGAAAGGGGCTGTCACTCAGCGCTCTTGTAAGATAAGAATCTGTCTGAATCTGGTGTTAACATGTTTCCTTCAGTGGGAAGAGGCCACTTAAGGATGTGACGTCTCCTCAGCAGATGGGATGTCAGTGGGAGTCACCTGCTCTCAGAGGTAGCACCAGGATACCGCAGCGAAGGTCACTTTCTCGAACTCTTTCTCGTGTCCTACGCCGGGGCTGGTCGCTTTTAGAGGATGTGCTGGGGGAAAATATGATCTAAGGACACGGGAACGGAGTAAAAGTTGAGAATGTTGGTTCTCATCTTCACCAGTTGAGTGACCATGTGACGTCTTTTGAACCGGTCAAAGGTAAAAGCATTAAGGTTTGTTTGTGCGGCCTGTCAGGAGCATGTGTTTGTGTGTTGGCATTTAAAAAAGTAGGCTAAGCTTTTCTAAACCAATAATCTTTATCAGAGTTTTACATGCTTTCCTCTCCTTGACTAAACTCCCTGAACTCTAAAATAGCGGCGTAGCCTCCTGCCCAAACAAATAAATTGAAAGTATTACTACTGTCCGCGGCGTTCCGGTCCTGCCAACTTCTTAAACACTAGGTGGGAGTCTGTCTGTGACCTCATTAGAAGGTTAGCAGTTATCAGTATCCTCTTAGATTTGTGGCCCCTCCTCGCAACCTGGCTGGACCAGGACGGCTTGCTTCTCCTTTTCTGCGCCCCCTCCCCCCACCAGACACAGTGATGGCACTCCCTCTCCTCCCAACACTCTTCTCCCCTCTCCTCCCTCCCTTCCCTCTCCGCCGCAGGCAGACCCAGGCATGGGATCTCCATCTGTGCACAAAGGAGCCTCCTCTATCTGCATACGCTGCACATAAAAGGGCCTTTTGTCATGAGCTCTGCACACATGACCGTCCGCCTTTCACCCCGCTGGAAAAAAAAGATCACTCTCTCCAGCAATCCAACCCCACCCCCAACACCAGACTCAACCCTCCCCACCACTACCGCCACCACCACCACCACCACCACCACCCCCGACCCCCACCCCAACCAGATTTTCGTCTGCAGAGAGCGAACAAGAGAGGGGGGGAGCGACTCTAAACTGTCTGTTGAATAGGCACGGCCATCAGATGGGGCTGCTTCCATCACTGCTGCAAACTTGCTCCCACCATTTTTCCCTGTTTTCCATCTGCCTCCCCGTGTCCTCGTGTGCACCCCCGTGCCTTTGCAGCATTCGCCATGCTGAAATATGAATGTGCTCTCATTTTATCCATCTGTCTTCCCTTCCAAAGTTTCTGGTATTTAAGGGGCATTAGTGGTTGGTTCCGTGCCAGGTTATCACCCTCCCATTACAGAGGCACGGGATCGTCCGAAAGCAGTCCGAGAGCTGATGCTTTTTTTTTCTTTTCGCTCTGATTTCGGTGCCTCCTACTTTTTAACCCCTCGGTCCTGTGCTGCCGGAGGTATTTGTAGTGGTTTTGTGCTAATAACAAAGGTTGCCTGCACACTTGAGAGTCATATCAGGATGAAATGAGGTAGAACTGTCCACCACTGTGAGACAAATGGGCGCCATGCTGTTTTGGCTAATAAAGGTGACATATATTGGTGTTGGGGGGATACCCGGTCAAGGTGGGGATGGAGCAGAGAAACGCAGCCTTGCTAATGCACACTGTCAAGTGCATGGGTGCTGCTAGCAATGAAAATGCGTTCATCAGCGTTTTCTTTAAAACACACACATGACCCTGATGCCTTGCTCCCAGCCAAAAGCGTGGATTTTGGAGAGCCTATTGCTCATGTTGCTGTTGCTGCACACGGGCCTGTGACGGAACAGAGGGATGAGATTGACTTCTCCCTCCACGAGCGTGTCCTCTGCGTGACCCTCCTCCTCTCTAAGCTGGTGTAAAAGGTCAGGGAGTGTCACATCACAGTTGCAAAAGCACCTTGAGCGTTGCGAGAGCGAAGAAAAGACGAGAGTCTCCCTGATGATGTTGACAGTTTGCGTGCCTGCGGTCTGCAATCACAGGCCTCTCATCATATGAGAAAGATTAATACTGATGATAATGAGTCATAGTCAAAAAAAATTGCGCCAAACCCATTATATGGAGCGCTCCTCTGATTAATTCTAATTTAAATTGAAAGCAACTTTGCAGAGTTCGACAACCCTCAATAGAACTAATCCCAATTAACTAATACCTTAGATATCACCAGGGTTATAATAAAAAGAATTGTAACTGTTAACCGTGCTTGTGCCTCCCTGTTCCAGCTTTCCGGAGCTTAGACTCTCTCCTTGGCACAAACAACATCTGTGCAACCACCGATTAGCTGGAAAAGCAGCAGAACTCTCAGAGTGCTCTTCACCATGACAGATCAGATGTAGAATATGTTCCCGGGCGGCTTTTATTGTCACGGTAACAAAAATGTGGACAGTCACACGGGGCCAAATACAGGGTTTAAACATCAAAGTTGTAATTAAAGTTGTAAATATGTCATGTCATGTCATGTCTTGTCATGCCTTGTTTTTTTGTCTGCATAATACCTGGAATCACACTTTACCGCCTAGCACAAAAGGTTTATCTGATATTTGAAGGGAATCCACATGAATTTTAACCCAGATTTTGTAGGTAATTTATATTTATATAGCACACTTTAGTCTGCAAGCTCTGGTGAAGTTTTGCTTGATTGTCCTTTTTTTTTTTTTTTTAAACCGTGCACAGTCAAACATTTCTGCGGCTTAAAACTAATGAGCATCTACTTATCCACATCATAACTGAGCTTGCTTTACCCTGGCGGCCTGAGGAGAGAAAGTTGTGAAAAATAGTTCCGAAGGCTGAAGCCTCGGTGGCTGGATGTTAAAGATCGGGAGGATGTGCGGGTGCACATGCATGTTTACCGAATGGATTAAGTGTATTAGGTGTATGTTATGCTGTCCTCGGTGGAGTCAGGCTGCAGAGTGTGTTAGATAACACAGCAGCACCCTGCACGCTGTTTGTCGAGGTGGTGAGCCAGAGGGCTGCAGAACTCTCCACTAACCCGCGGCGGAGGGCCCGGCCTCCTGACGTGGTGTGTGAAATGCCCGCTTTTGGAAAATGAAACGCAGGAACTAAAGTCAGCTTTGAACGGAGGTGTGTATGATTAACGTATGTCGGGACAGAAGAGGCAGGAGAGAAAAGGGGACAAAGTCCAGCAAGTATTCTTTAGTAAATGTTGAGAATTTGTCCCGGTTTTCATTTTTCTTAAATTTATTATAATAGTAGAAAGTGGTTTGTAAATTTAGTTGTATTTTCTGAAGGAATTGTTCCGAACTGAATAACATTTTGAGTTTTTTTTTGTTGTTGTTTGATATGAACCAGTTTCTCTGTCATTACAATGTAGGGGAAATTTCCTATAAAGTATTTCATTCTGGTGTAATATTTAAGTAAGGGAAATATGTTGCTTCTATTATTAAATAAAAATGTATCTATTGAATGGTGCTTTTTTGACTCACTAACAGGACATAAACATTTATTCCAGCATGGTTTTTAACTTTTAACAGACTTGCTGACACGGTGAGATGATATTGTTGCCTCATCTGCCCCAGCTTGATTCGGTCATATGAAAGTTGCCATGATGCAAGGTAATACGTGTGTCCACTGAAAGAATGCCAGTTGTTAGTTACAGTTAGGGCGCGTCCCACTTTGGATAGGGTGTCCCTGCTGATATCCAATAGGTCCACAATTTCCAGATTGTTCTCAGAGTTTGAGCCTCGCTTGCTCTTTTGCTCCTAATCCTCTCTGCAAACCCTGTGAGAAACATCAAGGTGAGCTCGGTTTCTTCTCGGGTAGCTGAAGCAAAGTTTGAAGCAGAGTTTTGTTTATTACATTTTGTGCTTTGATGTTTTGCTCCGCGTCGCGATTTTAAGGCGACAGACACGATTTTGGCTGCACAGGAAAGGAATCGGAGTTCGGCAGGGAAAAAGAGAAAATGGAAGTTTTAAACGTGCCGACACAGGCGGTGTTTGACTTCTGTTCAGATTTCTTGGGATTTTGTTTTTTAGAAAATGTATTTATTTATTTATTTATTTAAATTTTCTGTCTACAAACTTATTTAAGCAGTATTCTAAAACTTTGTCAGTCACACTTAAAACTAAAATATTGGTTGTGTGTAGGAGCACACACACTCTCTCTGTAACTCTGTTGCTCTCTCTCTCACACACACACACACACACATGGGAACACACATACACACAATGAAATAAATTGTTTAGTTAAAAAATTTAGTATTTACAATTCATGTGTAATTATATTATAATTAAAAATCACAATTTATTTATACATTTTTTAAAGGATATTTTTTATATTTTTAGTTCTTCTGGTATTTTTAAAGTGATTAAGTATTCACTTGAACAGTTGTTTAAAATAAACATTTTGTGAGGCAAATAAGAGTGATTATTTTAAAATGTTTAAATGATCTTGAAGTATGTTCGGTTTTACCATGTTTACAATTTTTACATGTGCCAAAACATGAATGAAAAGTCGTGCAATGCTCTTACTTGCCCCGCAAACATAAATTCGACTTCTCTAAAAAGCTCTATGTGTAAAAATTCAATCATAAATCCAACAGTTGCTGTCTTAATTATCTAAAATTAAGGGTTTGTTTGCCAGGGATGAGTAAAAGATCTCTGATGATATTTAAATTTACTGCAGGTTTCATGAGAGCTAACTTTAAACTCCCGGATGTAGGAGGAACATCACACAACATTTCTCTTCATGCGATCGCACCGTCAGTAACGCGCATGACCTGTGTCCACCATTTTGTGATGAGCGTTTTTTTTTGTGCACGTTGCCATTTTGAGTTTTGATGGGAGATCCAGGATTTCAGCACAGCGTGTGTCCTCTGATCTGAATGTTAGCATGTTAGCTATAGATCCATACATACAGCTGTAAAACTTTTCAGGCGCAGAGCCTCAAAGCTCCTTCCTGTTGAACACTGTTGACCACTCATATATGTGAATTTATGATTTTTATTTATTTTTTGCTGCAGTGCTGCTCCTAGCCTCAGTTCTCTCCATATATTCCAGCTAAACTATCAAGTGGCGGTCGCAGCTGGTTGTGTTAGGTGACTGGTGGGGTCAAAGGGCAGGTTGTGTTAATAAGACATGATGTGCTGCCCAGGGACCTCAGTCCCATGAGGGATAACCCCCTAATCGGCGCTAGTTAATGTGTTAGTAATCTTTACCTTTTTAGAGCAAACATCACTGCCGCATTCAATGAGTCCGCTTGGCCTACCGTGTAACGCTTTTGACCTCAGGGTCGCGGCCTTTGTTCCCCTCTCGATGGGGAGTGCCCTCAAAGGTCTTGAGTGTAATAGAGAAGTTGTTTAGACACGTGCAGGGCTTAAGGAAGACCACCTTATAGAGTCTGCTCCTGAAGTGTATAAAATCTGCCGTCGTGCCGACGCGCTACATTTGTGACGGGCTGTTGTCCCCCCTCGAAGTGCATTAGGATAGACTGGTGGGGTTTTTCTACGCCACATATCACGTCTGATCTGTTGATGTAATGGTGGTTGCTGACCAAGCCTAGAACCGGCTCTCCAACCACCTAATGCTCCCTCGATGCTTACAAATGAGTAAGTGCAAATATTTTGTGTCTGCTGCAGCATTTTATAGCCCTCCTTCCCCTTATTTTTCTTCCCCGTAAGAGCAAGAAACTCGAGAGATGCGTGTTTCCGTGTCCTTTTGGTAAAATGGGCCTTTGCAACCTGTGACTGATAGACGTGTTGAGTTTTAATCAAAGACTGAAAATGTGCTCTCTAAAACGCCTGGCAGATTTATTCCTGTGGTTTTAATGTCATGCCTTACAAAAATGATCCGCATCAGGACGTTTGAAAGTTTTCTGAAAGACAGCAAATGTTTTTTGTTTTTTTTTAAATCGCTCTCACATGATACCGGTCAGAGTCCGTAACATGGCGGCGCCTGCCATTTTGTTCCACGATGTAATATCAATCGGCCTGATTGACTGATCTCTATCTGCATCACGCACACGTCGCTGCCGCGCTCCCCAGAAACGAATGTGAACAGCTCCTCTCCGCTCATTTCCCCCCGAAAGAATCTGCAAATGTTTACGCGATGTCTTGTTTAGGGACAAGATTCTTAGCAATCGTAATTCGAGGCAAGAAACTACAAGTCGGACATTTTTTTTTAAAAAAACGGTCTTTATTTTCAGTGGCGAAATATTAGAAAATGAGATTGCAGAATGAAAACATGGAGGATGGGGGGTGGGGGGGGGCGGGACACAGCAGAGGAGCAATATGAAGGAGCTGAGTGGTTACAGCTGGCAGGCAACCCAAAACCAAAACTGTATCCTCAAATGAACTTGGACACGCTCACTAAGCGTCCATAAACAAAGGTGATCTGGCTGAAACAGCGACGCCTCCCACAGGTCTGAATTGTTTCTGGGTCCTGATTTCCAAAACAATGCCGTTCGGCATGTGCACATTACAGTTTTACACAATCAAGCCATAATGAAGTCATAGGTTTCTCAATTGGTTAAAACCCGTGGCGAGATGTGACGTACGTCTGCTCTCCTTCTAATGGGATTCCATACAGTAGCTCACGCCAACGATCAGGCTGAGCCGAGCTCGTATCTCACTCAGCGAAGGAGAAAGAAGCAAATTGTGGCCCAGTCTACAGTAAACAACGCTGTAATTTCCCCTCGCGCCGTCGATACGTAGCCCGTTTGGCCACCTGTGCCTTTTTTTAGAACTGAAACCTGTGGAGCAGAGAGACGGGCAGAGAGCCGGAGAGTGTTTTGTGTGTGTCTGTGTGTGTATTAGTGTGTGCATGCAGAATCCAGCCTCCGCTGCTGTGGTGAGCCGAGGAAACAGGGTGGTGGCTGCACTGTATAAGCAGCCCTCACAAACCGTGCGAGCGGCCGCGGCCATGTTAGACGTATCCGCCCGAGCCGCTCCTCTCGCGCAGCACTCTGTAAAACCAGCACAAAGTTTTCGCAGAGCAAGAGTAAGAAAAGTTTAACCCCCACCTCTTTTTTTTTTTTGGGTCTCATTTGGCTCTGCTAGGCTTGCAGTCCCCTCTTGCCCTTTTTACTCTCAGCAGCTTATAGAGCAAAAAAAAAAAAAAGAGGGAAAAAATAAAGCAAAACATAATAGTTCCTCAGTACAGACACACTTTA
This sequence comes from Takifugu flavidus, assembly GCF_003711565.1. NCBI lineage: Eukaryota > Metazoa > Chordata > Actinopteri > Tetraodontiformes > Tetraodontidae > Takifugu > Takifugu flavidus. The sequence goes on from NC_079532.1 coordinate 6,106,622, forward strand.
TATATCTCCTTCCTTCTTTTCTCTCCTTTTAGAGCTCCTGTGGTTCACGGCCGAGGGGGGAAAAAGGTGAAGCCAAGAGCTCTGCCTTAGCAGTTTTTAGAACCGCGGCCAAAATAGGCAGGAAGTTGTTGTACAATAGCGTTTCAGTAATCTGCCACAAATGGAAAAAGCCAAAACGCTGACCGTCGAGTTGGGAAGGTGGCAGAATGGAGGCAGGGAAAAACTCGTGAGGGAGGGAGAGCAAGAGGACTAGCCTGTGAGGAGTGAAACTGACGTTACAGCAGAGAATAATCATGCCAATCTAAGATGGTGGAAACGGCCATTCTGTTAAAAGATGCCTGTCTGGCTGGAGTAAACCTCCCCTTTAACGGGACAAATTGTCTTCTCTGGGGAAGGAGTTCCCAAAAATTTCCTCTGAACTGTTAAATGCACTTCTCCAGGGAAGTGGCAGCTGTTTTTCCTCAAGGAAAAGCAGCAAAGTCTCACCCAAAAATGCTTATCAGCCTTTTGACTTTGTGCCAAAATAGCTGCGAGGGATCAGCTGCAGCGCTCGGCTCACTTCGTGACAGAGCCGGCGGAGAGAGGAGGGTTCTGAGCGACTGTTCCCTGCCACATGTTACTGAAACATGCGTGGAGGCTCGTCTTTGTGCCGTGCCCGTGTGCGAGCACGGATCTATTTGAGCCAGTGACTTACGAAGGAGTTAACGGACAGCCCGTTGTCCTCGCAGGGGAGGCTGCTGCATGGACGAGAGCCACGCTTTGGTAAAATTTCGGCTTCATAATTGACTCAACTCTGACAAATATTGCATATTTCAGGGCTCCTTGGTGTGGACGGCCGATTCTCTTTTTCTTTCCACGTCCTTTTTATGAGTTCTCGCGGTGGCTGAGGTACTCTAATGTATCCCAGTATGGCGTGGAAGTGTGCGCACTGCGTCTGCGCGCTGCCGGAGGAGTGGATTTCTGTGTCATTCTTCCTCCTCCACCCCTCCCACAGTTTGCGCTTGCTACCCTCCCACTCTTTCTCTCTCTCTCGCCTTATGTCTCGCCATCTCCCACCCATCTTCTGCTCCCTCCCACCCGTCTTCCCTCCTTCTACCCCATCTCCAGTGCAAATACACTTCCTTGCCGTGTTGGACATGTGATGAAAAAGTGGCCGGTTCGCGCGCTCCACCGCACCTCCTATTTCATCATCAGTAGAGCATTTCTGCCCTTCACTGTGCGCTCGTGGTCTCCTCCTCCTCCCTCGCTCTCTCTCTCTCTCTCTCCCTCCCTCTCTGCTTTTTCTTCCTCTGTTTCGCTTGCTCCCCTCTTTCTGCTCCAGCCACACGCAAGGGGGAGACTTAGGCTCTGTAAGGGGGGGAGAAAAAAAAGAAAAAAAAAAGTCTGCTGCTATTTCTACAGTCAGGGCCTCCCCACAGCCCGCCCTTCCATAGACGAAGCTTCTTTTTTTTTTTTCTCTCACTACTAGCTGGATTTTAACCCTCTGCCTCCAACTAGCTGCACAGCAGCTCTGCAAAACCTGGCAACAAGTTGCTTTTAGAGGCTTTTCTCCCATTTGGTGCATTTGATTTTTGAGCTTCTTTGGATTTTTTGCGCTTTTCTTTCGCCGCTCTCGCGTGTTTGCTTTTTCAAAAACTCTTACAGAATTTTCTGGGGGGTTTTTTTGTTAAAAAATTTTTTTATATATATCCCGACTCGTGATCTTCTTGCCGTTTTGATGTTAGTTTCTCCCTTTTGGATGGAAATTTTCGTGTTGGTGTTTCGCCACGTGATAGGCCTCGTTCTACCTGGAGTGCCGGGGCGCCATTTCTGAAGAGTGACCCGCTTGTGGTGAGCTTGTGGTTCGGATGACCACTGTGGATGGCCAGCAGGGAATGTGACCAGTATCCCAGCGCGGTCTAAATCTCTGCTTTTGAAACGACGTCCTTCATCGGTGCCAGAGACTTGCGTGAAGTACCACACCTCCTTCGCCATACTTTGCATCTTTTTCCTTCACACATCCTCTCGCTCAGAGTCTCCTGCTCTCCCTTGTTCTCCCTCTTTCACACTAACACGAGTGAGTGCTGTGCTGAGCCGGGGCTCTTTTTCTGGGACAGGTGCCAACTGCAGACAAAAGATATTAAAAAGCAATAAGTGCAAAGCATTTGTAAATGCAGAAACTACAAATAGCTGCAGCTGCATATCTGAGCATGTTGTGCGCCTGCATGGCGACTTTTTGTGGGTTTTACTCGCGCTAAAACCGATTTCTCAACCGAGATTGCTGCTAAAGGAAAGGTTTGAGCACTTTGTCATACTTTTTCGAGTCTGTAGTGAAGGCATTTTGCTCTGGAAGAGGGAAGAGGTAATGCGATAGAGCAGTATGTACGCCGTTGAATTATTCATGTGCCCTAGCAAGGCTGTGACGGGACTGGTTTAGTTATTTGCATGCATCAGACATGATGTTTGTCGGTTTGCTAACATTCCTCATTCAAAGACTTGTTAACTAGCAGATGGGCTAAGCTGGAGCCTTGCAGACAGCCTCATGGCCTCCTATTGTTTCAGGCCTCACGAGACCTGGACCCAACCAGTGGCGCTGAGCCGTGCAGCCCTGAGCCAGGGACTCCGGACTGTGGCTAGAAGATGGAGAGAGCCTGAAGGCAACACTGGGACGGGGAGTTAGAGAAGAGGAACAGCACTGATGGGGTTCTTACAAGAACCCCTGAACCCCCTTATCGGAGGCGCAGAAACAAGCACCTACAAAGTCCGGAGCTTCGCATCACGACTGGTTCTGAACAGTTGGGTAAGTGTTTTTTTGTTTTGTTTTGTTTTGTTTTGTTTTTTGGTTGAGAAAGTTTGTGAATTTAACAGGCAACCTGTGTGAAAAGCTAAATAAATAAAAACCAGTTAATACACCTGAGAGTCCTGCAAGAGTCGCTTTTTTACTTAATTGTGCGCTCATCAATTCAAATAAAAATAAAAATCCACACTAATGCCAGTTCGGAGCGCGGCGCGTGCGATTTTTGACGTGTTGGCACGATTCTGAAGGTGATATTTTTCATCATTTGTCATAATTAAAATACATAAAATAGAAATGTAACGCCGCTGCGCTTATTGCTTGAATAATCTGACTCCATAGCAGTCGGTTGATGTGGGGAAGGCCGCGTTTGTGGTGGTATGTTCTAGCAGGCTGGGGGGGGGGGGTGCTCTGGTCTTAGTATGTGCTGTATATGAGCAGAAGAACGTGGTACATCCACTTTTTAATCAGACCTATTCACACAAAAACGCCACCGCGATCAAATGTTCTCGTGAATTTGTACGTTTATTTATGACGGTCACATGGTGGAAGTTTTTGCTATGGGTCTATTTTAATATACAAATAAGAAAAAAAATATTCAAGTTAGCACTCGACTACTTTGGCGTGTACTCGCCTACTTTTAAAGTTAATCGTGGCATTATTTTACGTTCTGAACCTGAACTCTCTGGAGATTTAAAGATTGATTTAAGAAAACAAAATATGTAAGAAATGTTGAAAATATTGTGAGTGAAATAAACCTCTGAAGTCTGTTTCAATGTTTGCAGGGAAAAAGAAATTCTCGAGATAATTGTGTAAAATCTAAATTTGTTTTAGTGGGTTACTTTTACACAATGAATGGAAAATTCATGAAATGAGACTTTAAGATTTGCTCTCTATTATAAAAAAAACGCTTTTCATTTTTTTTAAAAGAATGCGCTTTCATTCAAATGCTTTACAAGACATTGTAGTTTTAAGCGAAATTATTGCAATTCCTCCTCTTTTTTTGTGTTTGTTTGGCTTCTAATGTTTTCAGATGTTCAGCTGGTAAAAGAGACCTTTGAAGGGCAGCTGCATGATAGACCATAAGTCTGTCTATCGAAGGAAGATTCTGTTTCAGTTCACAAAGATGCTCGTATTTTCCTCGTTCTGGTGAATAATAATCGCTGCCTGACCAGCAGTGGACACATGGTTTTGGCTGGCAGAATAGCCCCCTTCCTCCACCCTGAGGCCTTCATGGCAGTGTGTGGCATGGATCCAGAGGAGGGCTGCATGTAGAGAGGCAGATGGCAGCGTGCTGAGGGGGTTTCAGGCTTTTTTTCTCTGTGGAAACGTACACCTGATCAACCCAGTGGCCTGGTGCAGCCCTCACTGAGGCTTCCTTTCAACTGAAGCAAACTGTGGGTTTTATATAAAAAATACAGATGCAGTCACACACGTAGAACTGACACACGAGTGAGCAATTTAAGCTAAAAATAATGTTTAATTTTTTTTTAGAAATATGTGATATGGTTTTCTTTTCGTGCCTTTTCTTTCGATGTGTGTTTTGGGGTTAGATCAGCTTGTGTGTGTGATCTTTTTTTTTTCAAGTATTTTTCTCTCCATCTCATCACCTATTTTGTTTTTAACACCTGGGAATTTTTATGTATTTTTCCTTTTTTTTTTCTGTGACCGGGCGATGGAATAATAGATTTTCAATGTCACTGCAGACACATTTAAGGTAGATGCGGCACGAAAGGTGATTTTTACGTCATAACTTTCTCAAATCTAGTTCTGCAAACTGATTTTTGTAAAGTTGTGCTGACAATTTTTTAGTGCAGTTTTCCAAATATTTTAATATTCACGCCATCAAGGCTTAATTAAGTTGTTTTTTATTTTAATGGTTGGTTTGGCCCATATAGTTTCTCTAGTTCATATTTAATATAGATATCAATATTCTGTGCTGTATAACAAGACACTCACTTTTAAAACTGTTTACTTTATTTTTAATTCTTCAAAACTTTTCTCAAAAGTTCCGAAGTGTGTGTGCGTGTGTGTGCGTGTGTGTGCGTGTGTGTGTGTGTGTGTGTGGTGTGTGTGTGTGTGTTTGAGGGAAAGAGAGATTTTTAATAACATTTTTTTTAATGAGCACATGGTGTCACTTCTTTCGACTGATGCTCAAACTTCATACTTAAAAAAAAAAAATTCTTTACACAAATTTCATGTATAGATTTAAACTTTAAGCTATGTGGGAAAATGTCTTTCTCTTTTTTACAGATAACTTATAACAGAGAAAATGGTTAAAAATTTGCCAAATATATATTATGCACACTAAATAATTTCTCTGAAAATAAACACACATATTTAAATATTATATACGTCCTATATATAGTCTCTTGACAGTGGCTGCACAGATGGGAACAAGTCACTGTAATATAAGATACCAATATGGTGCTCACGTGAATAATACTGAAAGGCTGAGGTAAACTTTGCAGGACTGTTTGACTGCTACATTTCCTGTCTGTGATGTCTGTGGTCATGTGTGGAGGTGGTGTATCGGCTCTGTATGGACTGCTGCGTGTTTCTGATCGGCGTATGTGGTTTGGGTCATGTGCCAGTGCGCCAATGTTTTCTTACCAGTGTAACACAGAGTAAATGAGTCCGTCACCAGTATAACACAGCAGTGAGCCACCTGCCTCGTCCGTGAAGTGAGCTGGTGCTTGACGATGATGCCATTCTTCCTTCATTTACAAGCGTGCTGTGATGTTGTGAATTCCATCCAATTTGCTCCTGGCTAATGTGAAATCCAGGTTGGCCTGGTGAATGGGGCCAAGCGAGCAGTGGCTGTAAATATATTTTTCTGCCATATGGCAGCGTCTGTTGTGTCTGCCACTTTAGTTTTGCTGTTGTGAGACCAGGGGAGCTTCAAATCCCACCAGGCTGATGTGTATGTCAGGGATCTCTGGATGGCTGTCAGGTTTTTGGATCTGATTAAACGTAGCATGGTCTAATTGTGCACATATTCTTTATATGTACCATTTTTTTATTTAAAGTCTTTATTTGGCTTATTTGGTTAAAATATATAACCAAAAAGTGGATATTTTGGTATTGTATTATCTCAAAAAAGTGGGATGGAAATTTAAAAGAAATGTATTTATCCTGTTTAACCTTGAACAATGGCTAAAAAGTCTGAAAAAAAGTCTGAAATCTGATTCCAAATTTGTTTGCTTATTTTAGTGGTTTCTTTTTTTTGCCATTGTGGTAACGTGCAACAGGTTGGCACAAGCTAAAAGTGCTTTTGCATGTAAATTAAGTTCTTCAACAGAACGTTTGAAGCTGTAAGAAGAGCGAAAAAAAGGAGGGGGGGGAGTAGCTTTTGTGTAATCGTGCATTTGTCCGTATGAGTTATGTGTGTGAATATGGAGTTGGCTGAAACTTTAGACTTCATCAAGGTGAATGAGCAGCCGGTTGTGTGCAGAGGCTGGACAGCCCTGCCGTCGCCCACTTGGTGTGAGTGTGGGGGAGCAAATGTGTTGATCCACAGTGGCCACTACAGGCTGCGTGCACTGATGTGGGATCAGCACTGTGAGTGTAGGAGTAAGTAGGCCAGAGCTGAGAGGAAAGGGGAGTTGCTCTCCGATCCTGCAGCGTGCACGAAAACGCATAATCTCGCATGCACGTCTTTTGTCTTGTTACTGTCTACGCAGGTGCACATAAACACACACAACAGAGAATAAACAAACCCAAAAATAAATAAATAAATCAAAAATACCCGCTCGACGCAGACGTGGTGATGTCACACTTGCACGTGCACATAAGGTGGCTTCTAAATCTCTTCACCTCATTTCTCCCACCATACATGGAAGCCATTAGTCCATTATGCTGTTGGCTACTGAGGACAGGGGGCATTTTATTCCCCCTGTATTAATCAGGATGTCAGCCGGGAGTGTCACATGTAATCTATCAAGCAAAACCACAGCAGCTCCACAGACACGGTGAGCACAGTCATAATGACATAGTATTGGACCGGGGCAGAGTTTCAAGGGGTGACAGATGATGTAGATTTTCCTCCCCTAACCTCCTCCCCCTCTTTTCCTCCAGATGTTCTGGAGGACGAAACAAGTTTCCCTCAGTTGCGTTACGTTGCGGGCCCTTCGGCTGAGGTCAAGTGTTTTCTTTTAATTAATTTTGTATTTATGTTTTTGTTGTTTTTTTTTTTCATTTGAACAACTTTGTCAAAAGCCACTTTCACGGATCAAGTTTTACATTTAAAGTCCTTTTAAAAAGTCCCCAAAACTAACATTTTCTTTGCCTTTGACCCAGGCAGTTTCGGGTTTTGGTGTCTTTGCTCAGAGCAGCATCGCACTTCATCCTGACACACATCATCAGGACAGATACTTGTTTTGTGTACCCGCCAGGCCGAGCGATATTTTTGATAACACCGTGCGACGCCCACTCGCCCTTCCTTTTTCCAGCGCTCGTATAGTTCTTCAATTTTTTTTGGCTTCCTCGCTCTCCGAGGCAATTTAGTCCTAGGAAAAAATGCTGAGTCAGCAAGGCTGTCCTACTTGGAAGGAGAGCGTTGAAACGCTTCTCCTGCAATCCACCGAATCCTAAAAAAAACGCTCCCCTCACTTAAGCGACCTCATTACCTCCTTAATGTTTGTCGCTGTCGAGCTGAACTACACTGAGCTCCGGAGTCGTTGTTTATGATTTTCTCTTAAAACAGTGTTGAAATGTTGTATATAGGGATAAAGTAGTATCCTGTTGGCAATCCTTGGACAGTTAGCACCCCTCTCCCGTAAATATGGACTAGAATAGGCTCGTTACAGTCACAGAGTCTGTTGTTACCTGTTGCTAGCGCCGCACTCATGCTTTAATCCTCTATAAAACTGCGCCTTTGTTGCTAGCATACTTGAGCAGTGTTTATTTATTGATGAGACACCTTGTTTTTCCTTTCTCTGTCTTTACATGAAAACTGGATCATCTTGGATATGTTCCCCTCGCGCAGCTCTGATATACTTCCCCGCACATTCGCCCTATGCTGACTCATCAACATGCACATGAACATAAACAACATATGCTTGCAGACACAGAGTGCACTGAGTGCACAGCTAGATGAATCTCCCTCCATGTGTTGGAGGAGTTGGGTTACTCATGAGCCCATATCCTGGCAGCTGTCCAAGGCACCGCACTGTAATTACAAACGTTAGAAACAATATATAAAAGAGCCTTCATAGGCAAGGCTGTGTTCTGCCCTGCAATTAGCGTACTTGTTCTGAATTATCGCCCTTCAGCAGCCGCGACTGCTGCCGCTGCACTGATTGGGTGCCTATAATCGACAGTGTTGTCCTCAGCCCGCTAAGGGATAACCTCCAGTCTCTTTATTGTCTCGTAAATTTTCCCCTCGTTTTGGTTTTTCTATTTGAGACGTATCTAATGATGCCTCGTGTCACGTCCCCTATGATCGTCCCGGCGTTTTTGCACCCACACATGCGTGACCGCATGTCAGAAAGGCTCCTCCCACATGAATGCCACGCAGTCTGCGCTTGCCCTCACGTGTGAACGTGAACATACTGCGCCGCGTATGCAGAAAGAAAAAAAAAAGGGGGGGATTATTACGCTCCCAAGTACGCACATGTGTGCCGCTTCGCCCACGCACATGACACTGGAGGTTTTCAGTAATGCACCGTGCCAAAGTGTGTGCATTGAGTGGGCGCTGCTGGGCAAGGCCAGGGCCACAGCGGAGCTTGTGTGTTGGTGTTGGGTGAGCATGTGGCAGCGAGAGTTGGCCGCTGCTCAGGCCAACAGAGAGGGTGCGATGTGTTACATGCTCCATTAATGAGTTTCCTTGGCCAGGCAAGACCACGGGGCGAGCTTATTAGCAAACAGGCCACAGAGAGGAGCCGCTGCAGGCCTCTGCCGCCGCTCCCGGCTCTCCCACTGATCACACCGTTCCTGATGTTCCTGATTGTTTTGACTTCTTCTCTAACGTCAGGTTTTCCTTCTCTCTATCTCCCTCTGGCTCCCACAGGTATGCTGGTGCTTCACTACAGCCGCTAGCCCAAACAACTCAAAGGAAAGTCGTGGATTAACGCGTCGACAGCTGCGGACTAGTGAGTCTCATGATGTAGTTTGATTTGATAGTTTTGTCGCACGTTATCGTGTGTGTGTACCGTCTTAGGTTTTATTGCATGAGATGAGACCTGTCATTAGATGGGCTGTAGCTTTAATTTGTTGTGCAGCCTCTGTTTTTGGATAATGGTAGCTTATTGTGTCTGCATGCTATTTGAAAGGCCAAGTGTTCCCAGTTGCTTTCCAGTGGGGTAAAATTCAACCAAAACCCAAACATAATTTTTAATGTGCAGAGAACACTCGAGGGTAAGGTTATTTGTCTGCAAGGCTAAGAAATTCTTGACTTTCTCCGTACTGGAGCCTGGATCTGTTAGAAAATGGCTTCCACTCTCTGCCTTCCAGCTCACCGCCGCCATTTTGTGTGTTGCTGCCAAAGTAGTCAGGTAGCAGGATGAGAGAGACAAAGACAAAGTCCCCGCAAGTAGACGCCGGTATCGAGAGCAAATGAAACCAAAACAGATATGTTACAGAAACCAGATATTAGGGTGGCCCAGGCTTGTAAAAACCAAAAACTTTTTTTTATTTTTTTTTAAAAACGGTCTTTAATTGTTGCAGACTCGCTGCATACAAACTAGCAGCCTCCTTTCTGGATCCCTCCCAGCTCTTCTTCTCAAAGGGCTGACCTTGGGTGGAGGCCATAAACAGTTCTTTTCCACTGGGGCGACGTGCTGGCAGAGCCCACAGCTGCATGACCCCCTTCCCACCATCAGTTCCCCCCCAGCCCCCCCACCCCCACCCCGTACCAGCCAGCAGCCTGGTCCTCATCGCAACACACACACACACACACAACCTGCCCACTCGCAGTCCATGTGCACCGCTTTAAGCTATTCTCATTTACCTGTTTCCACCCTAACCGCTGCATTCTGTTAGCTGCAGACTACAGTCCCAACTGTGCCCATTACAAACCGGTATGCACTTAATAACCCCGTTTCTCTGTGCCCCGCCCTGCACAGTCTACCTACAGTAGCCTACAGCTCCGGAATTCTGCATGTACCACATTACATGTGCAGATGTGATTAAAATCCTCCTCTCATATGACCATGAGGTAGATACGATGTTATGCTCCCAGTAAGTGTTGAACCGCTTGATAAATGCGACCGAGAAATACACACATGAAAGCATTTAGCATATTAGCATGTATGCTCCTCCATCAGTGGAGGATCGGTGGAAAGAGTCAAAAACTGGCTTTTTCGCCAAGTGTACCTGCAGTTGTAATAACGTCTGATTGATTAGCATACTCAGAGTATACGTCTCACTTTAATAACCCAATATCCCCTCTGTTGCACGTTGATTTTTTTCCATGCCCCACATCTGTTTATAGAATTAGCCCTCAAATGTTCAGAACAATTTGTTATCATTATGGAGACCGAGCCAATACTAATTGGTCAAATTAGACCTCTCTAGCCATTTGTCTGTCAGGGACTCTTAAACAACTTGGCAGCCTGTTCCTGTGTCGTCACAGCGAAGCTAACCAGCGTATCAGTTATAGCTCCAAATCTTTGGCAGGAAAATATTAACTTGACAATCAAGATGCAATATTGCAAGAGTAAAACTCCAATATTTAGAAGGTCACATTCAAGTGTTTTTATTTAGCATGCAATTTCATTCTGATGTGCATTGTAAGAGAAGTGGGTGAAGCAGATGACTTACACGTGGTTTGCTGCTGCAACAGACACCTCGTGAATGTGGTGACAAAATAACAGCATCCACTGTGGAATCCAGGCTTAGGTGTTTATGTGGTGTAGCAACGGCTTCCACATCGTTCCTGCTTGTCACCAATAAACCCCATTGAACAGGCAGCGGCTTTGCTAAGGTTTCAAAAGACTGTCCCCTCCCCACCTCAACGTTGCCATGTGTTTGCATATGGGACGCCGTGGCCTCCATATTGTGTTTATGGAATTAATTATGAACACTATTGGGTAACCGTGATGTGTTTCTAGGGCATGTCTCTTTAACAAATGGAGAGAGCAAAGCGTGAATGCATCTACCCATCCTAGATTTCTTGGAAATTACACTGTGAAGCTAGCTGGCCTGCATTTGTTTATGGATATATAGAGCAGATGGCCAGGCAACATGGTCACATATCACACACTCGCTGCCTCACTGGCACTTCCACAGATGCATGTGCTTATAGGCAGAACTCTAGAACTGTTGGAAAGAGGTTCAAATACAGAGTAAATCATGTTTATTACTCCGAAGAAATGTCAAATTTCCTCAGAAGGCATTGGTGTGTATTCTCTGTGCTGGCAGTAGTTCTGGAAATATAATCAGTAATAACGATACATCACAAATCAAGCTTGCTAACTGTGGTGAATTGTTGTGTATCCATAAGCTCAGCTGCGAGTTACTGGGATTGTGTAGGGTCCCGCGGCTGTGCACTAGCATAAGGTTTAACAGGCTCTTCAAGGTTAAAGTACGCTGATGCCGCTATGCCTCCTCTGTCAGCTGCACTTCATATCCAGGCAGAAAGGTATTCGTCCCAACATCTAAATATAGCTGGCGACAGATGCAGCTCAATGGGGCACTGCCAAGCTGAAAGGGGCCCCGCAATGAGGCCAGAGCCGGGCGTGCAGGGGTGTCAAGACTACAGGCGTATTCTAATACACAGGGAAACCTACAGGTCACTGGGAACCACATGACCGCACACATTTCACCAGCTTCCATTAGCATGGAGCCACGAAGACTGAGCCCGTCGGTCTGTAGATGAGCAACAAAAGAGAATAGTTCATGTATTTCTTTGTCATGTTTATGTATAACGTGCCGTTTGCAGAGGACCTGGCGAAATTGGTGAAATCTGAACTTTAGCTTTTGTTGCTTTAGCACGATTCTGCTCCCTTCAGTGCTCATGTGTGGAGCGTAAAAATATGTATATAGCTGAAATTCTCATTCGTCAGAACCTTTGAACTCGTAGGTCAGGGGCGGAGGACGTTGCAGCACAGATGAGATGGAGACAGATATTGTTATTTTTTGCAGGGGGAGGGGTGAGGAGTGAAGCCAAGTGAAAGTTCCAGCTGCAGCACCTTTACTGCCTCCTGAAAAGAAAAACGAGCACAATCATCGTGATTAAATTGAAGCACTCTTGGAACAGACTCCTGCCAGACCTTCATAAACAAGTATTTTCCATACAGACCTATACATAATCCTGTACCCTGCTGTGCACTCTGCAGGCCTGTGTGTGTGTGAGAGGCTTTCTGTTGTTTCTATGTGTGTGTGTACTGTGTGCGAGATGAGAAGCAGCTGGCAAGACTGTGCTGAGTGGTTTGGGCAACCCCTGCTGCGTGCCCTGTCATTACAATGATTGGGGTCATTTTTTACCTCTAAAGATGGGGCTGGAGGGGGGGCGTGCTGGGATCAACTAACTCTGACTAATCCAACCTTCTTCACCTGGCATGTTTATGGCTCCGCTCAGGGGGCAGCGAGTGGGAGATTTTGCTGAAGCCGGTTAATCTCAAAGCCTGACAGGCACAAGCGTGACGTACAGACGCGCAGGCGCGCTCAGCTCCCACGCGGTATCTCCGCATTACCTGCTGCGCCTCCCCGCACGCAGGCCCGGGGGCGTGCACGGAGAGGCGCAGTGACACACCTTCATACGCGCCCCTAAACTCCCTCTTTGTCCAGTCTGCCCACTCGCTCACTCAAGCTCAATATCTCCCTCATGCAGAGGTGACGGAGAGGTCAGCCTGTCTGACTTTGAGCAGAATCCCCCCGTGGCTTGCCCCCGCCGTCCCCCTAGCATGTGTAACAGGACCTGCCCATGCAGCCTCTCCTCGTCCCTCGCTCCTGTCCTGTCCTGACTGGCTGCCTCCCTCCTGGCCCTGGTATAAATAGATGGGTTATGCCTGAGCAGGTTCTCTGTGCGTGTGTGTGTGTGTGTGTCTGTATGAGTGCGTGTGTGTGTGTGTCTGTGATGCACATGTGGTGCTCTGCCCCGTCCATTTGAATTCCTTCTGTCTGCGACCGCTTCTCCACAACGCAGATTAACACATCCAGAAAGCAGATAAACACTGTTCATACCTTTCTTCAAGGTATTCAAGGAATTCCAGGCCGCATCCTGAAATGAAGGATGGTCACATGTGAAGTATACAGACAAAATACTTGCTGTGGGGGTCCCGACGCCTCCTGATGTAGATCAACTGTGGTTTCTGCAAAGCTTCAAGCCAACGTAGGTGGATAATGTAGAAGTACACAGCACAGCCGATGTGTTTTTATTTGGAGGAGCACTTTCTTCTTCTTGGCATAAAGAGCCACCAGCACCCGAAATATCAGGTTACAGTGTTGCAGCACTTAACGTTATCTTACAAACTCGGCCCCGAAACACACCTCTACTATCGACTGACGGGCGCAGCACTCAGACCGAAGTGTGATTGAAGCGATGTGACATTTTAAGCAGCGCGTGTCTTTTGTGTGAAAACGAGACGAGGCGCGGGAACGTCGTGCTTTTGTTTTTCTTCTTTGAAACGCTGACGTGCACGCGCGCGGGTGGGCGGGTGCGTGTGGATGCTTGCGTGCATGTGTGATGGTATTAAAGTTCTTTCCCACAGCGCGAGTGTTTGTGTGGTATTCTGAGAAGGTGAGGTGTAGAAAGCGGAACTTTGCACCCAAGTGCCTCTGCAGAGCTAATGAAAGCTAAAGCGGCATATCGGTTACACGTGTCCGGCTTTTCTTGCGGAGGAGCTCGATAAATAGAATCCAAGAAATAGAATTTGAGGTGGACGGCCACGAAAGAATGAGGTGCTTTTAGATTTAGTTACGTAACTGGTTTAGCCCACCCCCCCACTACACAAGTGCGGGTTTGTGTGAGTGTGAATATGTCCCTGTCACTGGACGATGGCATTTGGCTTCACTTGAAAGCCGGATCTGTCCTGGACTCCGTGGGTCAGAACCCCAGAGTCATCTACTATATTAGATGGAGGTATGTCCAGTCAGCAGCCAGAGAGGACGTTGTGCTTTGACCCTTACCTTATGAAGCCTGGACCCCGTAGTGTTCCGTAGGGCAGCTCAAAGGAAATCGACCCCGATTTGAGCGGACCGCTGCGGGTGAAGATTTGGCGGCTTTTTAACCTCTCGGATTTCTCTATAAAATATGAACCATACTTCTAGGTCCTTCGACTTTGTTTGGCAGCGTGGCTCCCCTCTGGGTGGGTGTTTCTGCATACCCGCACGTCATGCAGCCACAGCGCTGTTGAATAATGCAAAGACTCGCCGGCGAGCGCACATGCGCACGGTGGGGCCTCTCCGCTCAAGCCATACCTTTCTGCGCTGTGCATTTTGGCTGAGTGCGCAGCAGTAAAGGTATGCGCTGACGGAGATGAGCCCAATAAGTCTGCGCAGGTCGGACGGAAGCTCACAAGGCATGTCTTTTTTTTTTTTTTTCCCCTTCCAGGAGCTGCAGATGCCACTTTGCGAACCTGCCCAGAGGGAGGCCACGTCGCGCGTGGAAGGAACCATCGTGGTGGAGGGGGAAGGGGGGGTTACAAGTGGCCCCCGGCACCCACCCGCTGCTGCATGTTACCGAGCAGGTGAGAAACAATAGCAGCTGCTCCCCTCTGCAAGCACGTGGGCGAAGATATGAGCTAGCTCAAACTCGCCCACTATCAACACTGCACGCAAAATGGCTCCTTCCTAACAATTTGTTGAAGTAATGCGTGACATTATTTATTAACTAGTTGTGTAATTAACACAAGTATTCAGAATTTACTCAATCAAGCGGGCTAACTGAAGTCTTTCTGATAGATTTGACTAAGTTCACAGGTCAAATTCGAATATGTAAATCTGCAGGATTTGTCTAGGACACATGCCTCCTGTTGGATTTGAATGTGCCCCCAGCACAAGCCCTGAACCGAGTGACCCGGCCATCACACTGTGTTCTAAACACTCCTGTCAGACTGGTGAGGTGTCCCAGAGGAGAGTGGCATGTGTATTTGTGTTTCTCTGAATCATAACCACTGTTTTGTGCTCGCTGAGGTGTGTCAAAGCGGATTACCTGCATGAATGAGGACAACTTTGTTTTTAAAGACTGTCCTTTGGGGTGAGGTAGTAGGTTGTATAGTTTTAGGGTTATACCCTTCCTGTCAGATAACTATACAACTTACTGTCTTTCCTGAAGTGGCTGTAATATCATCAGATTCCTGAGATGGAGCCTTTTTTTTTTTCTTTTTTGTTTTGGATCGACAGTGAAACGCGCTCGTTTACTCACCGGCTGCTAGGATAAGCTAACTTAGTTCTTGTTAATTTTCTTTTGTGTTTTTTTATAGATTGGAAACAAACTTTCAAGGGTTTTTTCCACATGTCACCACACTCGTATTAGACTTTTTCTTCCTCTTTTTTTAACCCAATCTTGAAACCAAAGTATCCAGGATACTCACAGTACCAAAAGTGAGGTTAGCAACCAGGCTGCTTCAACTGAGCTGCTTCATTTAGATTTATACAAGTTTAGGAATATTTATTCACAGAAACTGAATAACAGTGTATGTGTAAAGCTTGTTAAAATGTGGAAATTGTGTCGTTATTGCCTTAATCTCCTCTGAAATGATCAGCATTTGTTGCACGAGTGAGGCTGAACGTAGCAGATCATGAATGTTGTGACCTGCTGGACCTTTCTGGTGTTCGAACGGGGTGAGGTAGTAGGTTGTGTGGTTTCAGGGTGGTGATATTGCCCAATCAGGAGATAACTATACAACCTACTGCCTTCCCTGGAGGGCAGCAATCCTTCGCCAAACTGAAAAATGTCCCAACTCAACTCACCAGGCCGAGTCATCGGTACTCATGGATCGGCAGGCCGGGAGGTAAAATCAATGAAATATCATTTTTCTGATTTGGTTGTATTTCCTTTCTCTGAAAACAATAATTAATAAACATTCCCATGATGCACCAGCTTGTCTTTTGCTTCTTATTGCTGTTTTATGGGAGCAGTCAGGGAGACGATAGGCGGCCGCGGGAGCTGCAATGGTGCGTCTGTTACATTTTGTGCTGGGCTTTTATCAGCCCATTAGCCCGAATTAGCCTGAATTAAATCTCGTTATGAGCTCATTGTTGTTGTTTTTCAATTGCAAAGTGTCTGAAAAGCCCTTCGAGTGCCTTCATCCTTTTCTGGGAGCAGCCGGCAGCCCAGACACATCTTACAAACCCGGGGCAGACCAGATGGAAAGAGGAGAGATCACCCAATCTCACCTCCTGGTTTGCAGCATGATTCATGTGGCAACAGATGATGGTTACAGTCCTCTCTCTCTCTCTCTCTCTCTCTCTCTCTATCTCTCTCCACATAAATACACACAGATACATGACAAGGAGATGCCAGCCGATAGCAGGCCAGTTTTGGACGGCAGACATGCCTCACTGTCTGAGACTGCGGTCCTGCAAAGGGTCAAACTTTGGGTTATCGCTCAGGGTTATTAATCATGCAATGCCAGCTTAATGTTTCATATGGTTTGCAAACTCAGTGGTGTTACTCATCGTTTACAAACTGTGGTTAAAATATGCCAGCAGTGTGTCTGGACGTTTCCTCCAGCCATCATATTGAGTTGATTTGAGTGCCAGCCTGATGAGACCTCGCCTGTCTTTTCTCCAGGGTTGCACCTCAGGAACATGCATTGTTCATCCTTCCCTGCCTCACATTTTTTCAGGTTTGTAGCCGAGAGCTTTGACACTCACTCCGGGATGTTAGTTTTCCAACCTGCGAGGAACTAATGAAAAGCTTTTGAGGGTCCATCTGAAACACGAGTAAGAATCCGATATTAAACTATTGTTTTATATGAAGCTGCCAGGAATTCTACACAACTATCACGGAGGGGGCTTCTCCAAACCTCCGTATGATGTCATAGCTACACAAATGGAAAAGTGCTATTGATCAAATGTAAGTGGATAGGATTGAGGACTCATGTGGGTAGGCTCCTCAGGAAAAAAAAAAAGCAAAGTGCATTTTCTAGGAGGAAGAAAACCTAAGCCCACATCTAAATAGATTGAGCCACATTAATCTGTGCCTCACTTATTATGAAATGTAATATTCCCTCTGAAATGTAGGGTGAGGAAATTAAATTATTGGTTTCTATATTTGCCCCTAATCCCATTCACGTCTACTGAACACAGAGTCAAGCATTTTTAATGCAATTTATGACACTGTATGTGATTTAACAGAATGCGAGTTGACTTTTAGATTGGTGTGACAAGCGCGCCACCTACTGGATATTTGAATGAACTCTCCAGATTGAGAAGGAGAAGCGTTCTTCAAGTCAGTTAATCATCAAAAGAAATGTTGAATGGATGGATGTGCATTGAAATAACTCAATGATTTGGGAACATAAAATATAATGGGTTGACAAAACACTAAGGCTAGCAGTTAATGATTAAAATCTTTCTTTAGTAGTCTTCTCAAGGACATAATTCTGAAACTGACTTTCACGTGCACATATTTCCATCCGAAGTCTTATGCCAAACGTTTTAAATACACGCGTCGTAACGGACTGGCGTATTTGACGTCACCTGCAGTGGCGCTTTTATAACAACAGATGGCGACAGAGGCCTGGATGACCCCTGCAACCACCCTTCCTGTTGCTCAGCCTCGTTCTTCCGTGTCCTCATCAGTAAATCGGAGATTTAAAAAAAACAATTGAGATACATATTTCACTGTTATTCAATTATTAGAGCAGGATTTGAGGCAGACTGATCTCACATTTAATGTATATCTGCATTTATTCTCTCCAGTCCACCAACACCAGAGGACATTTGAGGCCGTGTGTTAATAAATAGGTCTTATTGCAGTATTGATGCACATCGTTTTGTATTTGGTAGAACTTGATCTGATAACTGATGTATCTAAATACCTCTTCCACCAGTATGATTGAAAGCACTTGAATACAAAAACTGGGGCCTCGAGGTGGTTCAAGCAGATTGTTTTGAATGCTACACCCAAGATGCTCATCAACCAATTGCATTACTTACAATATATTAAATACATTAAATAGCTTTTTATCTAATAAGCTCATGCATTAATAACTATTGACTATATTTGTCTCGTGAAGGAGATAGTTAAGAGTCTGGGCTGCTCGGTTCACCTACTTTAGTCGAAACATCAAAATAAAAAAGGTTTAATCGCGCAGGAAAGGCGTGCAGACCCCATCACGGTTAGAGGGCGTCAGTCTCCAGAGAAACTACCAAAGGTTTTCTATTCGTCGAAACTATGGGTGTGTCGGGGGGGGTGTGCGCCTTCATCGCGTCAGCGTTCCATCATGACGTCACTTCCCGCGGGCGTGAGATCCGCTGGTCTACTTTGCAGGGACATGGTGGGGGTTTTGACAGCGCCAACCTGAAAACAAACAAGGACGCGTTTGGGGGTCTGTTTTCTTTTTCCCTTTCTCCTCTCTGCTCTCCATCAAACACCGAGCGCATCTCAACCTCCTCACATTTGATATGGCGCCGTCGGTAATGGGCTGTCTGGCGCAAGGTATGTGTCTGTGACCCTCTTATTTCAATGCAAGAAGTGCACGGTCCTGCAGGCAGCAGCTGGGATTGGGGCTGTGTGGGAATTTTGTGACGTGCACGGAGAGGACTGCAGCTTTCGAACTGGGCTTCCTCTTCTGGGTTTGCACGATTGTTTGTGCGCATCTCTGCCACAATCGAGAGTTCTTGCAGCCTTGTAGGAGCCATGCTAATGCTCTGAGGCACGCCTGCGCAGCACTTCTCATTCCCAGTCCAAAGAAGGCACTTTAGTTGACTTATTTCCCTCTAATAGCGGATATGGGAAATATACGGATCGGTTTTTAGACTCTATTAGGTTTGAAGTTGAGCAATGAAGTGATGGAAACATGGAGCCCTGTGGGTTCAGTTTGTGTAAACACCTGCATGACACCTGTATTACGGTCTCTTGTATGTATATATTGTATCCAGACTGCAGCCATAAACTCTGCACATTAGTCACCTTTATCTTTTACACCAAAATGTGTGTTAGTGATGTTTGGCTCAAGAGCCCGGACCAGGCTAGCTTAATATCTGCTACATTTTACCCTGATCTGCTGCATGTTGTAAGCAGAGAAATTAGTGGCTGCAGGTGTGATATAGTTGTGTAACATGCTTGGAATCCAAAAATGATCTATAAGTTAATGGTAAAGCTGCGGAGGTCATTGTAAAAATATTCAGGTCGTCTCTGCAAAATCCTGGTTAAATGTTCCACTTATCTCAGGGTCCTCTCCTTTTCCTTCCACGTCGCTCATTAGACTGCATTCATCACCATTCCATGAGACTCTTCCAAGGTGCTTCTTCTCACCTGCATTCATTTTGTCTGTTAGCGTGATTAAAAACTAAAGCCGCGTGGATTTGCATTAAACTATAAGGCAGAATTTGGAAAAATTAGCATTAGAGCTTAGTTCCACTCTAGAAATAACTTTATTTTGGAACCTCCGGTATTATTTGTGTTGTTGTTGTGGTTATGGATAAATATTCCAGCCCTTTCCATTCACACAGAGCCATGGTGGAGCCTTTTCTCTGTCTGTAGGAATGAACAAGACTTTCTGTTTGCATATAATCTGTAATGAAAATGGAGCTGTGGTGTTCACTGTGCTGCACACTGCGCTCTCCATGCAGTGCTACATTTGTAACTGGGACTGGCATCTAATTGCAGCCTCCACCGCCACACCTTCTATCCCACACCAAGAAGGTGCGGCACTGCTGCAGCGTGCCGTCTTCTGGAGATTGATGCCAAATGGCTGTCTCTGGGTGTACAGTGTCCTAACTGTCCTCTGCTCTTTGCTGACATGTTGTGAGGTTGTGATGTGATGGTAATCTGAGGATGTGCATACTGTGCCAGCAGCACCATCCTGTCTATGCTAACACGCTATCTCATGCAGCAGCTAATATGGTGTTCATTGAATTCAAATGTCCTCAAAATTTAAGCTTCATTTTCTGGACAGGCCTACTCTAAATGGGTGATTCTGTCTTTTTTTTAAGTCAGGTTTGTGTTGGTACGTCATCTTTTGTACCCAGAGGGACGCAGTGCTTTTAACAGTATTGTCTTGCATGTGCGATGCCTTCAGGAGCACACTGCAAGCAGAAGTGAGTCCCTGCTCAAACACATTTTTGGACCCGTCTCAAGGAAACTGGGACCAGTTTTTCTGTCTTTTTTTTTCTGTAGCTGGTTGCGTTGCAGACTGACAACCTTGTTGTCAGGAACTATAATCAGTGTCGGCCTACACAAACAAGAGTGAAAAGCAGAGTTTAACTTCAAACAGGACTTTCTGGTTCAGCACTGTGAAGACTTTAAGTTGTACCTTGAATTTTTGAAACAAAACAAAAGCACATCTGAAACCTTGTTCCACTTTTAGATGGAACATTTTTTTATTTATTAATGCTTCCAGTAATTTTCTTTATTTATTTAGCACTGGTTCATCACTGACTTAAACTACCGACAGGAAGTGGTTTTTACTGCAGGTCTCTGTAGGCCGGGGTCTGCGGATCTGCAGACTATTGTCAGAAATAAGTTTGCTTTAATTATATGGAATGTGCAGAACCTCTGAGGGCAGAGAGACAGTCCTGCCCCCGTAAAGTACAAACACCCATTCACAGTGTAATAACAGCCTTCATCTCCTTTTAAAGAAACTTGTGGGTCTGCGCTGATTTAAACAAAGGAAAATCCAAATAATTCAAACAATAGAACACTGTGAGCAGCACGAACGTCTTAGGAGAAGCCTTGTTGTTGTGCTCAGATTGACAATGGCCCCCTCCTCTCACCCATTAATAAACTGCCATCTTAGGGGGCAAAAAGCAAATTGGATTCTAGAAAAGGTTATTTGTCTCTGTAAAGCATGCAGCTCAAGTCAAGCAGTCAAGGCTGCTGAAACCCAGAGCAGCTATTGTTTGCACCCACCGCTCTTTCCGTCTGTTTGTGGTCACTTCTTTGGTGTTCTTGTTTTGAAGTGTGTGTCCTCTGCCCCAGGTTTGACCTTAACCTGAGCCCGAGCCCTTCGCCTTTGAGCCTGATTTGCGGTAAAGTCCCCTCTGGGCTGAGCAGGATTGAGGCCCTCCAGCCAGACTTACAGTAAGCAGCTCTGAACCTGAGCGCGTCTTTGCTAACGACTGTGGAAGGATGATGCCTGTAAGTTGAATTTGAACTGCGAGGCATCGCGGCGGCAAGCTTTCTGACTTTGACTCGGTTCTCTCCTTCATTCTGCAGCTTTTCGGGCATGTTTGGATCTGGATTGTTGCTCTTTACCCGCGTTGCTAAAAAGGTGTAGCTTGGGTGTGACGTATAACTTTTTGAGTGCCTTTTAAACTGCATTTAAATTATTAATTTGATAGATTCTCATAAAGTGTTTTACTTTAATAGTACACTGTGTTCATCCAGGGAACAGCTTTAATGTGGTTTGATATCCTGCTTGTTATTGGATCCACGTACTGAGTATGTTTCCTTCTGAATACAGCAAATGCTTTTATGCCAGTTGTTTCCTATTAATGGAGGTGTTCACCACCTTTATTTGTAATGAAGGTCACCCGGTGAGAGGTTCAAATACTTCAGGCTGTTGCGGGCCACACAGATCCACCCACAAACTCATTCCCAGCGTCTCCAATAAACCAGCTGCTGACATAATGGGTGGAGCTGGTCTTCTAACACACTGAATGAACCTTCCAAATGCTGAAGCAGAACAGAATTCCTGAGCAACTCGTAACAGTGTGCGTAAGTATAAAGTCCTGGAATCCAAGCGCCCTTTCCAAACTGCTTCCACCTCCAGCTTTTCCATTCTTGCAGCACACAGGAAGCCAGAAGAAGAGCTCCGTGGCGCTTTTGTTACACTCGGTGAGCTCTACAGCTGCAGACCTCCCCACAGGCTGGTGTGGCAGCTAGAATGAAGGAACAAGGCCGGGGTGTCAAGCTGGAACATGTAATAAGACGCACAGCTGTCCGAGCGGGGTCAAACAACCCCGGCGTCGTGTTTTTCTCACACCAACGTGATGATTTCAGCATCGCCGGTTTCGTTTGGGAATGCAGAAGCTCCCTCAGAACCACGTCAAAACCTTGATAACTTCTGTCGCTTTACTTGAAGGCGACTGGTTTTAATGACTTGTTTATGAAATTTAAGAAAAGCGCACATTCTGTCTCCAAAGCGCGGCGAAGTTGAAACTGCAGCGCGTTCGGTCCGAGCGAGGGTATTTTCAGGTCCATCGGCTCTGGCTCTCTTAGACGTTCTCCACATTTCCCAGTGACAGATCTAAGGTCATCTAGGGTTGAAACTGTTTAGGTTGTGGAGATAAATCTGAGGCGTCGTTTCAGCGTTTCGGGTGGTTTGTGTGGTCTCGGTAACCATGTTGTTAGCAGGTTAAACTGGGAAGTATCACACCAGTCTCCTCCTAGGACTGGGAATGATTTTCTGCAAGATCCTCACAGCTGATTTAACAGCAAGCGTTCAGCTATTGACAGGAAGTTTTCACAGCAGCTGGGCCATAGCGCCGTACGACCCCACGCTGACCCGTTTCCCAGTCTAGAAAAAGGACAGCATAAATAATTGATATCTCGCTGAACGCTCGATTTACTGGAATTTACATACGTGCCGTTGACAACATAAACCTGCTCAGTGCTCAAGCATGTAAACCTGACGGTCCTTGGCGTGCTCTCCAAAACGTTCCATACGTTCTCCAAAATGTTCTTCTGCAAAGAGGCAAAATCTGGAATGGTTCCTTAAAAAACATCCAACTTTATTAAAAACACGCCGGGTGCAACGCGTCGGAACCCCTCCCCCAAATTTCTTGTGTCCGAACGCCATTCCTCGTCATGATCCATTAGCAGCTTTGGGCTTTTCCTTCGTGTGCCACCTGCCATCATACATTTTACCATGTGATTGTGGCCGTACAAGACACCCAGATGTCCGTACACACTTTCCATTGTGTAACGATGTACTATTACTGGCTGGGGTTGTGTCAGGCCTTTGCCGTAACACGATACACTGCCACGTTTCCCCTCCAATGTTTTTATAGTCCGGCTATCGGCTCCCGGTGACCTTGGTGAGCATTTAATTGCCATTTAAACACCCAACGTGCGGTCCACGTGCAGGTCAGGGTCCAGCAGTGCTCATGTAACTCCGGCAGCAAGTTCAAATCCCGTCAGCTCAGAAATCTGCTTCATGTCGGGTCATGTTGGCTCTTTTATGGCGATTCAATTTATTGAGCGAGCGTGTTTGAGTACACTTGTAACCAATTTTTAGGTCACGTAATAACAAATAACAGTCTATGCACGGGGTAGAGTAATGGAACCCAGATTTATACGAGAACTGGTTTCACGTGTTGAATATGTAGGCCGGAATGACCATGCGATAGGTCCAGCGGAGTGGTGTGATGCACATCTGTTTGGGAACACAGCTAAGGTCTGGCCTCTTCCCCTGTACTTTGGTCAATCGCCATAATGATAAGAGGGCGCCGGCCAGCATATCAGCCGTGGACGATAAAGGTCCGCTGAGGTGTTTACACTTTGGGCACGGTTCAGGCTGAGCCGACAGAGGGAAGGTCTTTGAGACAGAGCTGGCAGGACGAGCCCTATCCACCCATATTTCAGCAGCACTGCGTTCCCCAGTGGGGGAGGGGAGGGGGCCCTTCTACTAACAGGACTGTTAACACTCGGGGCCATAAGATGGATGGATTAAACATTAACCTGTGGTCTGCTCTCTGTCACACTCGCAAAAATACACAAACTCTTGGAAGGAGCTGAGTGTCGTGATATCAGCGGCCAGTGCTGCGCGGAAGACTGGTTGAGGAAGGTAGGGTCATAAGGTTAATGTTATTTATAAAGCACATTAGGCTAAATGCTAATGCACATTACTCTTTAAGTGCAGATTTTTACAACTTTTTTCACCTTTTCTTGGGTGAGACGAGAAGACCAATTTCCTGGGACGACTTTGTCTCCGGCGAGCGTTATCTGTGCTGTCTTGTCGTCGCGTGCTTCGTTGCGCTCTGTTAGCGGGTTTGGACATCGCTCCAGCGACTGTCAGCGCTGCAGCGTGGGAGATTTGCTGCTTGTCCTGAACGCCTTAGACGGCTGTGTAAACCTACTTCCTGCGGTTCGCTTTCCCCTCCTGTTGCGAGAGCCGGGAGGCAGCTGGGTCACATTCACATCTGCATCAGCCGGAGCTCACGTATGAGGGCCGCGACGGCTCAGCGCGACGACCACGCAGCTGTGCAGAAAGCCATCAGGCTGTCTGGATTATTTACGAACAAAGAAAACATCCGGCCTTGTGATCAGTGGTATAGACCCTAGCAGACAGGCTCTAGGACTGTTCCATACATAAATAAGCATGCATGACCTTGATATGCAACAGTGTGTACAGTAGAACGGTATATACCCTGAAGGAGTTTAGATATATTGTCTTGAATGAGTAAAATTATGAGACAGCTGCCACTTTCTTTGGTTCTACATTGCAACAGCATTGTCACAGTGATCTTATTGGGGTTTATTTTTGGCTTTCTCACCCACTTTTAGCACCTTAGAACACACACACACACACACACACACACACACACACACACAGCTCTCCTCCGATCTGACCACGCTCGGAACCGTCAGTAGTCTCGGCTGATTGAGCACAAGAGAGGCCTTGACCCCAGAAGGGTTAGGGCTTAACTTTGAAGCCATTCCATTCTCTGCTCTACACGTCGCTGATAAAGAACCTACGCTGTGGTTTAACTGACATGTAGCCCCGCCCCTTGTATCTGACTTTGTCTGTCCCCTGCAGCTAAGCCAGTTTCTCTGTTTACATTCAATCGTTATGTTGGTGGTTCTACAAGTTTGGGTGGGCCGCCCCTTCAGAGCTGCTGGGACTGAAAAAGGATTCGTGTCATGTCTGTGGTTTAAATAGAAAGTCGTGCACAGTGTGTGCTTTTGACATAGCTGAACTGTGTCAGGTATTGAAGTCATTCAAGATTGACAGGGATTTTTTTTTTTTACTCCATTCATCAAAACTAGGGTTTGTTTTTTTTACCCTTGAAGTGTTATAATAGATGTAATTGAGCGTAGGCAGTTTACAGAATGAGATGTCTCCTGAAAGAGACCTGAAGGTCAGGAGCTACAGGCTGAATGCT
Organism: Takifugu flavidus; assembly: GCF_003711565.1. Lineage (NCBI taxonomy): Eukaryota > Metazoa > Chordata > Actinopteri > Tetraodontiformes > Tetraodontidae > Takifugu > Takifugu flavidus. The sequence goes on from NC_079532.1 coordinate 6,131,556, forward strand.
AACCAGTTTTGCTTTGTTCCCAGCACCAGCTCACCGCTGCTCACGTAGCCTCAGTCTACAATTGAAAATGTATTGGAGAGCGAGTGTCTCAGTAAAGCAGCCTTCTTACAAGTGAAACTTTGGTTTTAGAACCGAGCGCCACAAAATTCAAAGATTAAAATGGCTAAAAGAACTTTAATCCTCTTTTTAATACTATATATGTTAACGTATAGAGACTTATCAACTAGATCAACTAGGATTTTTAAAAATAAATCTTTGTCATGCATGTATAAGCACTTAAATTACAGAGTTTATTTACTCTAAACCCACTTTTTCTGCTGAAAACATATTTGATTATGAAGTATGTTGTTAAATGATTGTGGTCTAACGCTTCACATTTTAGTCAAAGTCTTTCAATTTGTTGCATCTTGTTGTAAATATGTAAGAGTGACTGCCCTCTATGGGTTGAAATCTGGCTTTTTCGATCAGATTTTTGATGCAAACCCCCGCTGTACGCCCCTCCTATAAAAACTAGCACCCGTCACTAATGGTCAGCTCGTTAGCTAGCATAAGATTTGATCTGTGTTAATGATATTTTTTCCTTTGTATGTTTTTTACGTGTGTGACCTGAAACAGTAGTGTTGGTGGTGCTGGTTGCCGAGGGGTGTTGGTGGAGAGGGGATGGGTGTGTCTTCACTGTTCCAGGAGCCCCGCCCACAATCCAGGATTTAAAAAAAAAAATTCCAGCCTAGACACATGGTGGCCAAGGCTTAGTGGTTTAATTATTCTTTAAAAGGAGATGTTTGTTCCATTGCAGCTCATTTTAGCCTCCAGCGTAATGTGCTAATATGTGCTATTCTTAGCTGCCGTACTTCTGGGGCTCATTGTGTCAGTGTTTTAAAGAGACTGACAGGGAGCACATAGGCCAAAGTCAACCGTGCAGAAGCCTAATCTACATCTGATGAGGCAAAGTGAGGTGTCAATAAACACAGCCGTAAAAAGTGTAGGATGACAGAGAACAATCAGAAGGGCGACCCTCACCCCCGGAGCCTCCCCACTCCCTTCATTTACTGTCCTCAATGAGGCCCTGATACAGGAGGCTTATTGCAGATTGACCCAGTTTACACGCGGATGTCTGAAGTCACACCGCTTGATATAGGCCCGATCATTTCCTCTGCCATCCTTAAGCCCCGGCCCTTCATGCACTTTCATGTCATTTAGCTACACCCTGTTTAGCGATTCAGCACAATCTCTCACGTCTTCTGCCGATGCTTGTTTCGGGTCTAACTTTCCCACAGCAGCAAGGCCAAAGCCAGCCCAGTGACCCAGCTCCATCCTTGAGCACGTACCCACCATACTGGCCTTCTCACTCTGCATTCCGCCACAGGTCATACTGTACAGATAAGGTTACTGAGATTGAATCACTCTGAGGAGCTCAGGAGCCATTGAGTCACCAGATACTGCATGATACTCTCCTGATACAGTAAATTTAACACCTGTTGGCACTGATTGACGATCGTTGCATCAGCACTGCTGATAATGGCTGCATGTGGGCCTATTAGCTCTGTTTAATCGTGTTTGTTGAAAGATTACGTCGTATTAATCAGCCGTGTTGATGTTCATAATGAGGTCACCAGTCTTACCAGGGTGGCTTAATGGATTGTTGTGGTGGGTCGGTCCAATGAGGCGCTCCAGGCTGAAACAGCTTAGGGTGTTGAATGGATTTGGTACGAGGTGTTTTCCCAACGTTCGTGTCATCCTTGAGTATTTACAAGAGTATTTTACTGTGTTTAATTTTTTTCTGTGTTGTTCTGGGGAATTCACAGTCATTTGTAGACATCAGGTTTCGACTGTGCATCATGGAGAACACTCCTTCCACCTTATAAGAGGCTTGATAGTTGAAAAGCTAAAGCTAGCCCTTAGCAAATAGCAAATGTATCACTCTAGATGTGTACGTGGTCATGGGTTTAACCTGCTTTTCTTCTCTGTCCCTCTCACCCTCTGTCTGCTGCCTCTAGTCTGGTGAGCAAGAGCGCCTCCAGCCCGCTCCTCCACAGTCATGGTTGACATGGAGAGCCACTACCATCCCCCCTCACCCCTGGAGGAGTCGATGTTGGGCAGCCCCCTGTGCACCGATGACGACTTCATGGGCAGCATGGAGGAGCTCCAGGACATCTCCAAGTCCATCAATAGTGACACCCTCAGCTCCCTGGACGTCAATGACTACCCGCCCTCCAGCAATGGCTCTGAAGGTTCCACTGTACTAGGTGAGCCCATATTAACCCCTGACTAGTATTTGAATTGCTACAGGGTTGCTTTAGTGTTGTTTTTTAAGACATTAGAGTGTCCAAAGCAGCTCAGTATAATAATCTCTTTGCCAATGCTGTTGTCAGAGTAGTGGGTCCCTCAGTTTAACCCCTTAATCCCTAATTCGTACCTACTGAATGTCCAGAGAGGATTCACTTTAGGTAAATTAACCTCTTGCCTTAACCTACGACCAAGCTGTGCCACAATCTGATGGCCCTGTCCTCACTAATGTTGCCTCAGCCGCTTCTTACCCTCCTTCTGCGGCTGCATATTTCCCCCTCATTTCATTTTATCTCGCCGCATCTAACTTTTATTTTCCACGCTGCCTCATTTCAGCCTTTTGTCCCCATTCATCCCCTCGCGGTTACCCCGTATCCAGGGAGGAATTCACACATTCCTCAGCCGCCGTGCGCTACCTCTCAGGAAACACCCGTTCGGCCGTCCTGTCTTCCCAGGATGTAAGCAACGTGGACACGGGGACATTTGGGGGTTGAGCAGAGGGTCTTTCGATGCTATTTAATGTCCTTCCAGTGACATTGTCGTCACACTGCGTGCAACAGAATCAAAGCAACAGAATCAAAGCAACAGAATCAAGGCAACAGAATCAAAGTAACAGAATCAAGGCAACAGAATCAAAGCAACAGAATCAAGGCAACAGAATGCACCATAGCACGATGACGTCATTGAAAATTGGTATTGGCTCTCTGAGGATACTGACACTGAGGGACAGAACATGTTCTTTCCAACCAACTCATACAGTTTGCAATTCCGGAGCAGCCTTTTTTTTTTTTTTGCATTCACGCCGCCCGTTTACAAAGTGGAATCAGAAAACTGTTGCCCAAAGAATTGAAACTGTTCCCTAAGTTCAACGTGACTTTTTGCCACAGAGAGGTAACAGCAGTGCTGCTTTGGTGTCGTCCGTTTGCGGCGTCCAAGTCCCACTGGTGGACGTTGGCAAATTAGCATACACTACCCTGGCTATACATTATCTACCCTTTCCAAACCGTTGCTACACCCTGTAGATCCGTTAAGTGCTGCTTTCTCCTTTTTTCAGTATTTTGCCTTTTAATTGGCTACACGGCGTTTGTGGCATGATAACGTTGTGCACCCGTCGGGCAGCCTCCCTTTCAACTGGCTGACCCTCTTGTGTTGCAGACGCCCTGACGCCCGCCTCCAGCCCATCTTCAGTAGTTTATGGGTTGGTGGCAGGCCAGGAGGAGCTTTCGGCCTCCTCCTCCGTGCTCAACCTGGAGTGTCGCGTCTGCGCTGACCGTGCCTCGGGCTACCACTACGGAGTCCACGCCTGCGAGGGCTGCAAGGTGAGACGGAGATCAGGCAATGGCTATGATGCCTGAGCGACCTGAAGTTCTCAGACATGTCCTCAGTAGTCTCCTATTGACACATCCCGGAATCTTGTTCACACTTTTTCAACTGTCTGTCAATATTTTGGTCAATATTCATCAATTGTTTCCTCTCCATGTCACCACTCAAGTTGAGACAAGCCCAGGATCACAAACAGGCCTTTGACGACACATTAACAGGCATCAGTATAATAAATGATATTTGCCTGTTTTTCTGAGAAAAGTCAACTCACCAGATTGTAAAATCCACAGCGTCTGTGACGATTTCTTCTAAAAGCAGGCTGATAACGGCTTTCACACTTGGTTGATCAATAATTTTGAAGTTAATTGTTTACTGGTCCAGAGCAGCCCAGTCTGGTGTTAATAAAGGTACGAAAGGTCAGAGCCAGTACAGCCTGACGTGAGCGCAGAAATGTAGTGTTTCCATCCAGCCACAGAAGGAACCAGCTGAAGTGGAAACTGTATTAAAACCATTTGCACATGAACGGGAGGACAAATATCAGCAAGTGATGAAACTGTCACAAGTAAAGGAAACAAAATGTTTTCTCGCGTCATTGAGGTGAGAAAAGAATGTTCAAAATTAAGAGACACACAGTCACACCCTCCTCCTTCCAGCATTTTCTAAAGTGAACAAAGGCCAGTTGTTGGGTTCATGAGTCAATCATGTGACCCTTAAATACTGACAGAGCTGTAAAACAATAAAATATCATCTTGTAACAAATGCCAAGGGCTTTGCTGCCCATCCTTAACATATAGAACAATATATATCATGTATAATGGTTGACCACACAGAAGATAAAACTAGTTGTCATGGTATTTGCTGTGCTGGCACACCAGCTTGAATGCAACACCACATGCCTAAAATTTAAAAAAAAGCCACACTGTCATGGAAATGGTGCAATTGTTATAATTGCATAATTTGATAATCATTATGTGAAAGGCAAATGTTACTTGTAATGCAGTATCATTAAGGCCTTAACAAATCACAACATAACACTCTGCGTCATCAGCTTGGGACTTATTAAACTGAAGAACATTTAATATTAATCATTAAACTCATCAGATAAACCCAGAGAACAAAGCCTCAGTATGACTTTGTTGGTTTTTGTACTATTCTTTGGTTCAGGGCTTTAGGGCAGCAGGATCTGTTGTTCGAAGCTCTCATTCTCATTTTGGCACTGTGTGTATCTAATCCTCCCCCCCCCCCCCCCCCTCATTCCTCAAGGGGTTTTTTCGGCGCACTATCCGTCTGAAGCTGGAATACGACAAGTGCGAACGTCGCTGCAAGATCCAGAAGAAAAATCGCAACAAGTGCCAATACTGTCGCTTCCAGAAGTGCCTGTCGGTGGGCATGTCCCATAACGGTGAGTTAGGTCCATGGGGCGGGGAAGGGCTATACTGCTGCACGTTGAGCACGTCTCCCGTGAGCACACAGTCCTGAACAACCTCGTACAAATACCAAGAGAGTTTGAAAGGGTACTTAAGATGTAGTTAATAAACAACCTGACACCCAAGTTGGATCTGAAGTTACATGTAATGGCAGCTGTCGAGCGATCCCAGACTCGTGCATACATTCACTGTATTTATTCGCCTTCATTTACATTTGACTCACATCTGCAAGTTGTTGACGTGCACCGAGAGGTGTATTTGTGTCTGTGCGCTGCAGCCGCAGCGCTGAGTCACTCTCAGTTTCTGGGGCTGAAACCTCTGAACCTTTCTGGTTCAGATACAAGCAAAGGCAAGAAAATCCTGGGGCCCATTTAGATTTTAACCTGCCTGATTTAGATTACGCTGCCCCCAGATACACGCATCTATAGTGGGATATTTAAAGTACCATATGTTTGACCCAAAAACACACCATCTGCACACATGCAAATCAAGCCTGCTGACCTGACGAGGTCAGTATCCTGTTTTGGGGGAAGTGTTGACACAGATTCTAGAGATGACATGCATGTGCAGATACGTGGACGTTTTATTTGTAATGTAAAGGTTAAAGAGGTTAGTGTTAATGGGTTTATATATGGATTCTAGATCGTATGCACATTAGACCTGAGAACAAAGAGGCAGAGCTGGATGTAGGTTGAGGCTATGAACTATAAAGTGTCTCAAAGCTCAGAAGTAGCTTCACTTCCTGTTATGGTAGACAATATGGATATTGAGTTTCAGCAACCTAAATGTAACTGCAGGGGGAGGAGGAAGGAGATGTGAGACCAGTGCAACCTGATCTTTGGACTTGTGCTGGTGCGAAGAGTCCAAAGGGACATAGCTGCTGCTAATTTTGGAGCTTCATTCCCCTTTAACCCATCGATCTCCAGGCTGAGTCTATGACACTGGATCGTACAAACTATAAATGATCAGCTGTTTTATTTATTCATTCATTTATTTAGTCAAACACTGATGAGCACTTGTGTCTCAAGTAGGTGGTTCAGTGGGTTTTTTTTAATTTTGGCAAAAATAATTCCAAAACATCAGTGCCTTTGTTGCAGGCATTTATTTAAGGTCTGTAAGTCAGCTGTTGAAAACGTGATCAGACCCCCCCATCGGCAGACACATTGCCTTACGTTGGTCCTATAAGAAGTTGACTTAAGCTCAGTTTAGCATCACTTCCTCCCATCTTAATTAGGCTTGGCTGCCACCCAGATCCCCATTGGGAAGCCCCCAGCTTTAGATGATCTGCCCACTTGAGCAGTAATCTAGTGGGTCATCTGGGCACCTTCGGGTCAGGCCAGGGCTCGTTTCCAGTGGGTGACTAGATGGGAAATCAGATCTCTATTTGTGACTTCATAAGCCCTTAAATTAGAAATAGTATATTAGATTTGGGTGTGATCACACATCGGCATGTGCACGTGCATCAGCTTTAGTCCGTTTAAATTGCTGAGGAGGAGGAGGAGAGGAGGAGGAGGAGGAGGAGGAGGAGTTTAAAGCACTTCACCACGAATCTCATTAGTTAAATGGGATCTGGCTGTCTGGGAAATAGAAAAACAGCTCTCAGGGATGGATCTGATACAACCTGTTTCCAACCTGGCTTCGCTGTCTTCATTCATAAATTAACTACAATTGTTAAACGATATGTTATTTATACCTCATGATTGTTGGTTTGAGGTGAATCTTCTTGGTCGATTCATGCACATCTGCTGTTCTGTTGTTTCATAATACGAACCTGACCGTTTGAAATGAAAAATCTGGCTGACAGAGTCACGGCAGCAGAGCGATTCAACGATCTTTCTCTTCTGGCTCTCTCCAGCCATCCGGTTTGGCCGGATGCCCCAGTCAGAGAAGCTGAAGCTGAAGGCAGAGATGGTGACGGGGGACAGGGAGGTGGACGACCCCCGGGTAGCCGACCAGAAGACGCTGGCCAGGCAGATTTACGAGGCCTATCTGAAGAACTTTAACATGAACAAGGCCAAGGCTCGAAGCATCCTCAGTGGCAAGACCAGCACCCCTGTACGTTAGTTAAGGGTAACGGGTTGGTGAGTGAACGGGTACAAAAACGAAACATCCAAGGAGATCAAAGGGGTCTTTTGCAATTTCCTCAAATGTTACAGTAAATAGTCCCCCTCAAATGTTGTAATGAGGCCTATGATGACCGGGCAGCCAGCCCCTCAGAGATTATATGCAGCCAAAATTAACTTACCTAATCGCTAATGCAAGTGCAGCTGGACAAACTAGCATCTGTTTGGACCAAAGTTTCCTTCCTTTCAGGCTGGCGTTAATCCATCAGTCATTTTTCCAGCTTGTCTGTGAGTGTTTCAGGCTCAGGTGTCCCTCGAGAGATGGTTTCCCTCCATATCAGTGTCCCCATTTTACAGCCGTGATGTTTTAATTCACCTCACTTGACTGACATCTGGCCTCACAGATGGATGGGAAGCACAGCGACATGACAGTGGAAGCGCTGAATCACTGCATTACTCGGGGCTTATGTGTTTTTTCCCCTCTGTCGGCTGCCAAATGTCCAGGAGAATAAATTCCGTTTGCTCCAAAACTAAATTCCACAGTCTCAGTGATTGAATTAATCATTATCAGTCAACTCCAAAAGGAGTTCTGTTTTCATAATTTATCCAATGGAATGGCTTCTCATCAGTTCTGATATAATAGTGAATGAATTTCAATTATTTAACCATCATCTCTGAGGTCATGGCCAGTGAATATTGACTAAATAAACTAAAAAATACACCTCAAACACAGCAGAAATGATGACGTGTAAATAATGCTGTCATTTCATAAATAGTGAGTGGTCTCCTGCGGACGTGTGGTGACACACAGTGAGGGTTTGTGCGTCTTTTGCTCATACCTTCATGAGGTTATCCCATATTTAGCACAGTATGCAGCTCTGATCTCAGAGTTGCAGCTCTGATATCATGTGCTGTAGCAGGTGTAGTTGCTCGTCTGTGAACCTTCCACCATGTGAACACAGCTAAAAACCTCTCTTGTAATACAACCTGTCACTGGACATGTTGACGCTGGATTTCATATCACTTGTGTGGACAGCGTTTTTGTCTCGAAGTGAAATATTGTAATTTCCCCATTTACGCTGAGATTGAATGCTTTTTCCCATTCCTGAGCTCTTTCGGGGAGATAACATCAATGAGGGTTTAGAGTCTCTTGGTCAAGGAGGCTTGAAATATTCCATTCAGGCAAAGTCACAAAAAGATGAATAACGTCTGGTTCGTTCAAATCTCTTAAGATGGCGTCTCCACTTCCCGCAGCCTTTTGTCATCCACGACATGGAGACCCTGCAGCTTGCGGAGCAGACCCTGGTGGCAAAGATGGTGAGCTCAGAGGGAACGCTGAAGGACAGAGAGGTGGAGGTTCGGATTTTCCACTGCTGCCAGTACACGTCGGTGGAGACCGTCACCGAGCTCACCGAGTTCGCCAAGTCCGTCCCGGGCTTTTCCAGGTTGGACCTCAACGATCAAGTGACTCTATTGAAGTACGGAGTGTACGAAGCTCTCTTCGCCATGTTGGCCTCCTGCATGAACAAGGACGGGCTCCTGGTCGCCTACGGCTCAGGCTTCATCACCCGGGAGTTCCTCAAGAGTCTGCGGCGGCCGTTCAGTGACATGATGGAGCCCAAGTTCCAGTTTGCTATGAAATTTAATGGTTTGGGGCTGGACGACAGTGACCTGGCTCTGTTTGTGGCTGCAATCATCTGCTGTGGAGGTGAGGGTGCAGATGTTGAAGCTAATCACTTTGTTGTTTCTGTTGTTTTGTAGCACTTTGGTTTGTTTCACTCTCTCCCAGACCGTCCGGGCCTGGTAAACGTGGCCCACATTGAGCGAATGCAGGAGAGCATCGTACGAGTGCTGCAGCTCCATCTCCTGGCCAACCACCCCGACGACACGTTCCTTTTCCCCAGACTGCTGCAGAAACTGGCAGACCTCCGGCAGCTGGTCACCGAGCACGCACAGGTGGTGCAGGAGATCAAAAAGACAGAGGACACCTCACTCCACCCGCTGCTGCAGGAGATTTACAGAGACATGTACTGACGGCGATGGACTGGCACGCTCAGAAAAACTCCTTCTTTTCAGGGAAGAAGACGAAACATTGTCCTTCATAAGCTAGGTTAAACCACTTAAACTGAGTTGATGCAGCAAAAGTTAGCTTTAGAGTCTGAATCCACGCTAAGGCAGGAAATCCCCATATGAAGATTTGTGAAGTTGATTGTCACTTCTGGATATTACAAAAAAAACTCTCAAGAGCAATTTGAATTCGTAGAGGCAGAAGTTTCCAATTCTGACTCTTCAAAGTTTAACGTAAGATATAGGTAATTGTTGAATTCCTTCCCAAGGTCATTGTAAAGGGAAATTTTGTGCTGTCGACAGCCTGGCGTCCTACATCTTCCTCCATTAACGAGCCCGACACTGACAGAGGCCATGGAATTGGTGTTTTTCTCTCCAGCAGCCATCCTGCCATTGAGGCACAACACTGATGATGCACCAAGCGTTTGTTTAGTGTAAAGTCAAAGCCACGAGCTCCTTAACACGTTGGTTGTTTTGGTCGTAGGTCCTGGAATCAGTCCAATTCCAAACGCTTGTGAATTATTCCCCGTCCACTCGTTCGTTCAGCAATAACAGTTGGCTTTGCGAGGAGCTTGCAGAATCTTCCAGATTGGAACGCAATGCACAATAATGCAAATCCTACAGAGAAATATGTAACTATGACAACATTTGCACTGGGCCTCAACTTTAGGAGAACGCATGCACGGATATTTGGCACTCCATGCTGTTTTGAGTCCCGGGACTCAAGGGCTAACACCAAGATAACGTGCATAACAATTTTAATGCAAGCCCCGTATTTCACTTGTATATTGTTGTATTCAATTATTTGCGTTCATCTTTGCACTGTGGTTCTGTTCCGCTGATGTATTTCACTGTTTTGGTCTCTCAAAACTCACACGAATGTTCAGGGTTCTTCTGTGACAGTCATCATGACAGCTGCTCATCATCATCATCATCATCATCATCATCATCATCATCATCATCACCATCATCATCATCATCAAATGCCACATTATATCTACTTTTTCCATTCTGGGTATTAAGGGCTCTTGTACTTTCACCAATATTGCCTGGAACACATGACAAATCAGTCGGACCTTTATCAACACTTTTGTATCCGATGATGGATGAAGACCAAGTATATTTTCACACGTTTCTGTTGGCGACCTGGTTTTAGGAGGGTAAAGGTCACTATCCACATGGTTTTTTTCCACCTACCGGGAGGGATTTTGGCTGATTGCACTAACCCTTCACTGTGCTTGACACGTTATCTTGTAAAAGTCTAATGACGCCCTGATTTGCGATCAAAGTAAGTTGTAAACAGTTCAAATTGTCCAGCTTTTAACTGAAATGAGGTATGTAGATGACTAATAATGATGGGTTTTTATATCGCTCCAGTTGGTAAATACTTTCAAGTATTTGAAAATTGCAGTAAATGTAGTTGTGTACCATATTTCTATTTTTGTTCAAATGCCACACTTATGTTTGAACTGAAATGGATAGTATTTTTATACTAAAAGTGATATATATACCGTATATGTATGTAAATATATATATATATATATATATATATATATATAATATATATATATATTATATATATAGGAGTGAATCAGATAACTCTTATTTGAAGTAGCACAGATGAAGAGTGCTGTGTAAATAGGTTCAAGGGTAACAGGGTGACTTTTCATCCGAATATCCATAATGATTCCGTCTTTTTGATTGTTATTTCCGTTTATGGAGTTGTGATGCTTGTACATGTTCAATTAAGCTCAAATGTGTATATGTATTGCAACCACTCTTGGGCTCTGCTTGCCCATAACTCCTGGTAGCTGACCTCCGTGACCTCTTGAATACAGTTATAGCACCTTGAACGGTCAAATCACCGCTTCACCAGGCAGTACAGACCTTCTTCATTAATGCCCAGTAGTAGTTCTGCTTTTACAAGAGGTGATATATGTGCAGACTTTCTACGGGATGTGAAGTCATTGCCTCCTCCTATTGAACAGATGATATGTATTGACACATCACATGGAGCCATAATTTACCATAACAGTATATTTTTACTATGCTAAATAAGATTCAGAAATGGAAATGCAGTATCTTTCTTCTCTACATGCGGTGCTCTACCTTACTCAAACACCAAACATTTCTTATGCCATACGTAGATTACTGAGCTTCACGCTGCCTCTGCTCTCATCCTTTTGCAAATCGTTGTCCGGTTTGAGGATTGTTTTAAGATATCTTGGTTCATTTTCCTCCTGGTTTCTAGACACAAGCTGCAGAAACACCCACAGAAACGCTCTGTGCCTTCACGGTGTGCCCACGTCATAAAGCATTTGAGATTCAGTAGAGAGACGCGGCTGCTGCACACGCTTTCACTTCCAGAGTTGGGAGCTGAAGTTGGCCGGTTGTGGCTCAGCAGGGCCCTGCGGACTACAAGTGTTGTCTCATCAGTTTAAGTATGTAGTCTTGTAGACAACAGAGGCTTAAAAGTGCACACATCTTTAATATTGAAGGACTTACTTGAAAATAAATTAAATACATGGAATAGAAAACAAAATTAGGGCACTTGAGCTTTGCCCAACTGAAAACTCCATTCAAATTTGTGACGTCTCTTAAAGGTTTTCTGTGTGTATGTCTGTGTGTGTGTTTGTAACCGACAAGGGACTTTTCAATGTGCATCAGGGAAAACTAGTCTTCCTTTGTTGAACTAGCTCAGGTTATAGAACAATAGTGTTCCTTCCTCTGTCTCTCTGGAATGACTTTAAAGTGCTCTGCCTTATAACACACTGATGCCAATAATACTGATATACATGAATTTTGTGTTGATTTTCCAAATCTGACAGAAATTCGTTACCAGGGAGCAGCTGTCGTAGGAATTGTCTTTTGTTTGGTTCATGGTTTTTTGTGGCAATATTGTTTGTATGGCAACACAAAAGGACTCACGTTGCCGATGTTTACTGTGGCATGGTAAACGATACTGTAAATGATTGAATGTATATCTAGTCGTTCAGACAATGAAAGTTGACATATGGATTTAAAAATAAAATTGTTTTAAAATGTTATTTTGTGTTGGGGTTTTTTTCATATTAAAATGCCAGCAAACCGTTGTACAAGTATTTGATATATTCACTTGCAGACAAATTAAGTAAATGTATGCAATTTAAGAACATGCTCGTATATTAATATTTTGCTGTAAAAATCAAAGCAGGATTTAAAGGATTTGGTACACGGTAGTTCAACATTCATCGCCACCACTGGAGGGGACGCGACAGTGGTAGTTGACCTGTTACAGTCGGTGCGCTAGAGGGCGCTCTTCCCTTAATATATGCTTATTCTCAACTCTTCTTCTGTCTTCTTGTCACATTGTCCAATATGGCTGCGTCCATGGTGAGGACCTCTCGCTACGTACTGCGGCATCACGCCTGTATTTTGTCCAGGCGGAGGTGTTTTCACCGTACACTGCAATCTGAACTACACAGTTCTTCGACTTTACTAAGCGGGCTGCTCATTTCACTGAATAAACGCGGTGTTTTGAAGGAATGTTTCCCAGAAAGCGCAGCGCAGGACCAGCTTCCTCACCTCCTCCAGGCCGGCTCTCAGACGGTGTACTGCGGGTTCGATCCCACCGCCGACAGCCTCCACGTAGGCAATTTGTTAGCTTTAATCGCTCTGCTGCACTTCCGTGACGCTGGACACCACGTCCTCGCCGTTGTCGGGGGGGCCACGGCGCAGATCGGAGACCCGAGTGGGAAATCGACCGAGCGGGAGCGTCTGTCTGCAGACACGGTGGAGGCGAACACCCGCAGCATCCGCGATAGCCTGCAGAGGATCTTCACCAACCACGAACTGTGCTTCCACAACAGCTCCAAAAAACTGGGTACCGTGACTGTGTTGAACAATCTGAGCTGGTACAAGGACCGGGGCGTGGTAGAGTTTCTGTCGGAGGCCGGAAGGCACTTTCGGATGGGCACGATGCTCAGCCGCCACAGCGTCCAGTCCAGGCTGCGGAGCCCCGACGGCATGAGCCTGACAGAGTTCGCCTATCAGGTCTTCCAAGCTTATGACTTCTACCACCTGAACCAAATATACGGCTGCAAGATTCAGCTGGGGGGCACCGACCAGCTGGGCAATTTGATGTCTGGCCACGAATTCATCCACAAGTAAATGTTTACCTTCCCGGAAATGCAAAACCTCCTTTTTCTATCAAACGTTTGATTAATGAAAAAGCATGCAACCGTTGTGTAACCCATCCTGCCACCTCTCCAGAGTGAGTGGTGAAGAGGTGTACGGCCTCACCATCCCACTGGTCACCAGCTCGGTGGGAGACAAACTGGGGAAGACAGCAGGCAATGCAGTGTGGCTCAACAGAGACAAAACATCTCCCTTTGAACTCTACCAGTTCTTCCTCAGGCTGCCCGATTCCAGCGTAGAGAGGTAGGAGACGCTGAAACGTGCTGATCGAGCGCCGCTGTATGCTTGCATATCTTTTGCAGGCATCACTTTAGTTCCATTATGTGCATCATGTGCTGCTCTTGCAGGTATCTGAAGCTTTTCACCTTCTTGCCTCTAGCAGAGGTGGAGAGGCTGATGGAGCAACAGAGAGAGGATCCAGGGAAACGTCTGGCTCATAAAAGACTGGCAGCAGAAGTGACAAAACTGGTACATGGAAAGGAAGGGCTGGGAAGTGCTAAAAGGTCAGAATGTGTGTATGTTTAAAGCACGATAACATTCACACTTTATTCAAACATAGACCAAATTGGGCTTTGTGATTAAAAATCACCGTCCCATACAGCCACATATCACAATCAAGGGCTAATTGCATTAGCATGCACACATTTATTATTTATTAAACGCCATTTACATGTTTGCTGCAGCATTTTAGTCACAAATGAAATGTTTGATGTGAAACTAGGACGTCATTGTTGCATCTTTACACCTCCTTTGAATTTGTACCCCGTTACAGATGCACCAACGCGTTGTACCACAGCAGTGTGCAGGCTTTGGAGGAAATGAGTGATGAGGAGCTTCAGGAGCTCTTCCGAGAAGCTCCTTTTCATGAGCTGTTGCTGGAGCCAGGAACCACAGTGATAGATGCCTGTCGTAAGGTCAACGCCATCCCAGCGGGACAGAAAGGGTAATTATTCTAACTCTTCGTGCCTCGTGTATGACCAGACTTGAGCTTCAAGATAGATTTTGCCTTTGTTGGCTAATAGTGCAAAGTTGTTTCATCACTCCTAAATATTTTATGGTTTTTATGCAGATTTAATGTCAAAAACAGGTTATGTTCATGAGAGACGCGGGTATGTGTTTAAATTTCTTATCCATGCTCAGTTGGATTTTTGGGTATAAATGTGGAAACCTTTTGATATGTTTGAGGTTGTGACATTTGTAGCAAAAAATCAAGGTCATGTCTACATCTGTGTGCAGGTACCAAATGGTGTTGGATGGAGCCGTCTGGATCAACCACACCCGCATGGACAAACCAGAGCAGGTGCTGATCCCTAAGCTTCACATCCTTTCAAATGGACTTACCTTGATCAGAGTTGGGAAGAAGAACTTTTACATCATCAAGTGGCTTGGCCTTTGAGGGTGTCTGCTCTTATATGGGACCAGTTTGACAATTATGGACTATATAGGAAGGTATGGCACCAACCCTTTAAAGCAGGGATGTCCAGACTATTCCACAAAGGGCCATGTGGCTGCAGGTTTATTCTTTTTTGTTCTAGCCTTTGTTTTCTGTCATCACACAATATGTATATACATATAGGTTTGGCATTTGTCTTAAGATATAACATTAAAACAAATTTTTATATAAAACGTTGCCTACTGACTTTGTACACCCTTAGATGTCACCGCTAGAGGGCAGCATTGTCCCGGTCACAGCAGCGACGCTGGCAGCGTTATTAAGCATCTTGCTGTAACCCCGTTGGTAAATAATTGCTCGTATTAAATTTGTATTGCGCCATCTACGGTGTTTGAAGGCTGTGTTTTGCTTTCAGTGATTTATTTTTGTTTCTGTTTCCAAAACCAGGCTCATTTCTTTTAAGATAGCGATTTTGCTGAATTAAAAGTGAAAGGTGTAAATTGCATCAGCCAGAAAGGCATCACTATAAATTGACTCACACATTTTGGTTGGTAGTAGAATTTTTAGACCTTATAAAATTACATTTATTTTACTGTGATACTTATCAAAAATAAATGTTTTAGTATATATTTTTTTCTTAAAGGCTCAAAGTGTAAATAGCTATATCCTCACTGTTAGCTTCTGGGACTTTTATTGGTCGGTGCTTTACTCCTTTCTTTTAGAGATTTGTATTTATTTAATTTATATATTTATTTCTGCAGTCGTAGTGTTATTCTCATTATTCTATTTTTAATGCCTATTTTTAAACTGAGGACAGGATCTGAGCATTTGTTGACCTTGGCTTTCTAGCCTTTAGGTATAAAGATACATTCACAGAAATTGCTTTACCTCCACAAACTTGGTGATGGTTGTATGTGATGGTTCACAGAAATCTGATTCTTGAACCCGTAATAGTTTTTAAAATGTTCACGTTTTTGGTCAAATGCTTTGATACTATGGGGTATATGATGGAGGTGAAAAAAATCAAAGATTATCTTCCCCTAATTTTCACAATAATTTTGGTGCGTGGTCTGTTATATTAGTTGCATTAAAAAATATATGTTTAATTTACTGCATTTTATTTACCCCTTTTTACACTTGTGTTTTTACACTTGTGTAAAAATGTGGCATTTTTTTTGTATTTAATCCTGTCAGCAGTTTCCCTACCAACAGCAAAAAATGTAGTGCTCTGGTTGCATGCTTGAAGATTTCTATTTGCAGAATTCAAAATCAAACATCCTGGTGTTGAAAATTGCATACAGATGTGTTAGTGATTTTAATTTCCAGCCGTTGTTATTGATCAGACGCGCTGCGTGAGCGCAAACCTGCTGCAGCTCCGCGGCCACTTTAAGAGAGGGGGCGGGCTTAGCGGATCTGACCAATCAGCGCCCGTTTACGCATTTAAATATCTTGGCGTGTCAATCATTTTTCCCTCCCCCTAGTCGAGCTCCACTCTCAATCCACAGTCAATCGCCATATTGGGTGCTGTGGGGAGGTTTGCCTGCTGTTTCTCTCACTGCGGACCGAATTGACAGAGCGATTCCAGTTCCTGTGCACTTTGTTTTCATGATTCGCGGAGACTTCTGGGGGCTACGTAACACCGCGACCGTTACCGTCTCCGGCTCGGCGTATGCATGGCATAAGGCGTCCTGCGCTTGTTTTTGGATTCTGCTCAGGAAATAAGGTTGCCCGTTGTTTTTAAGCTCTGTGGGGTGTTTTTTTTTTTCGAGTGGAAAACTGGACGCTCTCGGCTGCTTGACAAAAATTGTTTTTTCTTCGGGAGGAAAATGTCAGATGTTCGACTATCAAACGGGAGCCCGACGCTGGAGAGGACGGATCCCCGAGTGCCGGATCACCCGAAACCGTCCGCTTGCAGAAACCTCTTCGGCTCGGTGGATCACGAAAAGTTAAAGAGGGATTTTAAGAGACACATGCAGGAGATGGAGAAGGATGCCTCCGCCAAGTGGGGCTTCGACTTTGCCAATGACACGCCGCTGCCCAACAGCAGGTTCGACTGGGAATTAGTGGATTGCAAAGACGTCCCGAATTTCTACTGCGCCCAGACGCGGAGAGAGAAGGGCGTCTGCCCTGCTGGGAATAACAATGTGGATCTAAATGGGAATCATAACTGTGTTGTGGCTCCGTGCGAAGACGGCGACAGGTCCGACGGTCAGATGGAGTGCACGGAGCAGTGTCCCGGGCAGAGGAAGAGACCTGCATGCCACGGTACTCCATTAGTATGACAATAACCCCACATTTTCCCCGTGGTGCGTTTCAGCGTAACAGGTAGCCAGACTGGGGCTGATTGCACCGTCTCTGGCAGCGAGGACGAGCCTCAGCTGAAATGCATCAGAAATCACTGCTAATGGCCAATGTTGCTGCTTGATTTAGAGTCGGGACAGTTCCGAAGTCGCAGTTTTTCTTTTCTTTTTTTTTTTTTTTTTTTAAAAAACTCACGCCAAACTTTACTTTTGCAGACCCCTCGGCCCAAAATAAGAGGTCGCACACCAGCACAGATGAGGTTATTTGTCCAAGCCTAAGCCAGTCTGCAGAACACACACCCAGAAAGAAAAGTCCCAAGAGGCAAACGTGAGAGGAGAAAATGGTAAGGAATTATTTTAGATTTCAGCATTGTGCGTCGTAGATCTGTAGCGTTCGCAGCTGCTTTTGAGTTGTTGTTTTGTTGGGTTTTTTTTTTTGGTTTTTTTAGCTTTTGGTTCGGATTAAATGTCTGCTTCAAATATGTCTGCAGCTTTGACAAAAACAAAAACACGCGATTGTGCATTTCAGAAGTGCTGTCAGTCATTTGGTGAGCAGCGGTGGGAGTAAAAGTGTCGGTCGCAGCTGGAAGCCTCGTTTCTATTTGTGCTCTTTCGATCGTGAGAGGAGTGAAAACAGAAGAAACGTGGCCGAACTTTTTTTTTTTTTTTTTTTTACTACAACCTCTGTCTGCAAGGACGAGCCCGAGTTTCCGACTAAAGTGTAAACAAGTGCTGCACAACAGTGTAGTAGTAACACGTCAGCAGCCACTGCCCTCGGCTGAGCAGAGCAGGGACGGGAAGGGGCTGGTCCGTGTGTGTGCGTGCGTGCGCGTGCGTGCGTGCGTGCCTGTGTCACTTTGCACTGTTACAACACACCCGTCCGTCTCTGCGGTGAGCCCACGAAGCCTGAAGTCTTGGGAGGGGGGGTGGGATTGGTGAAAGCAAGAGATTAAAGAAGTATTTTAGCGCGAAAGCTGCAGTATTGTTGGATTGTTTTTCTTTTCTTTTTTTTTTCATTTTTAATTTTGCAAAGTTGCATAACTTTTAATAATTTCTCATCTATTAAAAGCAGTTTCTTACACTTTGGTTTGAGTGGGCTAAGGTGCCACATGGGTGCAGCAGCTGTCAGTGCAGAGAAGCAGCACTTGATCCACTAATTGCAGCACAAAGTCGTGTTTGACATCAGATGATTTTAGATGATCAAGTCAATCCTCTAATGTGGCCCTTTTTTTCACCCCCACAGAGCCGAAGACGAAACCTCAGT
The DNA here is from genome assembly GCF_003711565.1 of Takifugu flavidus. Taxonomy (NCBI): domain Eukaryota; kingdom Metazoa; phylum Chordata; class Actinopteri; order Tetraodontiformes; family Tetraodontidae; genus Takifugu; species Takifugu flavidus. The sequence continues at coordinate 6,149,855 of NC_079532.1, forward strand.
GTTGGCTTTTCTTTTTTCTTTTTTTTCCTCTCCTCTTTTTCTTTTCTTTTGAAGAGGAACTACATGGCACCAGAAACATATCAACTCTCCTGACGACGGGGGAGGACGCTGTTGAAGCACTGAATAGAAACACTAAAGTTGTGGCACTCAATTAAAAAAGTTACTGCCTCTAAAAGCAGTGGATGTAGCAGTGTGCAATTAGGTTTGATTTCCTTTTTTGCTCCTTTTTTTTTTTACTACCTGTGTGTAAATAAATATACATATATTATATTTTCCTCCAAATGTAGCACATGATAAAAACATTGATTTGAACACAAATCCTTTATGTAAAAAAAAAAAAGTGTGAATTATTTTTTATTTGACTTGAATTGCAGTGTAGTTTGATGTTTCCAAAATGCTGTTGCATTGGTTTATTCAAGTTCCCTGGAAGCTAGAGTGTGACTGGCACAGTCCCTGCTTTTGTTCCCTTCAAAAACAGAACCATGACTCCTTTACAGTTTCTCAACAGTGTGTCTTCACTCCGTCATCTTCCCAGCCCAGCAGTGAAGAACGGTGCAGGTGTCGCCCCTTTTCATTACAGAAAGTGTCACCAAACCCAGATTTGAAACGTAGATGACTGTACCCCGTAAATTAACCCAGAGCAAACTTAAAAATTAATCAGAGGATTAATCACCCCGTATTTATTCAGATAGGTGCATTTAACTTCTGTTTAGTCCTGGAATATTCCTCATTTCCCCTGTTGTCCTGCACACCTCACCCTCTCTGTAATGGTGTGGTTTGGGTGTCTTTTTTTTTAATTTTCTGAAGGTGTGAGGTACTCGGATATTGAAGGACAAAGACCATGCACACTGCACAGGTTGTGTTGTAAAGCCATCCTCTTTGACTTTCTTCTCCAGCCTTGATATACAGAGTTTTTCTTTTGTTCTGAAGGTGGTTGAATGTCCCAACAATACCAAATAACCTGGTTGCTTCAGTTCAGCCCCCCCCCCCCAGCCCATGCTCCCCCGAATGACTTCACATCGTGTTACTTTGTGATGACCTCGACTCAAAGCAGTTGCGTGTTTGTTAGCCTGCTGAGGATGCAGAGGCGTGCGTCTGTATTTGCCTAAAACTGTGGGCTATCTTCAGAGACCAGTGCACCCGGGTGGAGAGAAACCATCTTGTGTCAGTAATGCAGTCACCATGCCTGTGTATTTGTGTAAATCTTTGCAATGTACCTATGTACATAATTTTGTAAAAAAAAAAATAAAAATGGACAAAAACAACAAAAAAAGACACTGAGAAATTATACTAACTTATTTATGTCAAGTTTTTTTTTTTTTTAATGTAGAATAAAATTGGTATTTGATTACGGTTATCCAAAGTGGCATTTACTTTATAATTATTTTTTTTTAAAACATTATTTTGGTAGGTGTTTTTTTTTTTCTTATCAATAAGGTTGCAAACTGAGCCTGATAAAATATTTGTTGTGCATTTTGTAATGTGTGGTTATAAAATGTGTTGCAATCAATTAAAAGATTAAATGAAATCTGACTCAGGGGTGCTGTTTGTTCCACCAATCCAAGTTTTTCTTGCTCTTTTTGGGCATCTCAAAGCCGGAAGCGCGGCCGCGCATCTGCAGCATCTCTTGATTTATATGCATGGAAGAATGTGGGAATAACGCAGTGACACTCCCTGCGTGAGTCCACCAGCCTTTCAGCGGGCTGATGATGGACACTTCAATCATCCAATCAGATCGAGAGAGGGAAAAGCAGACCACTTGTTGCAACCAATGACGTGCAGGCAGGAAAAAATGTAAGCGCTTAGAGCTCAGAATACGATCCTCTGCAACTGGAAGGTAAAATACTGCAACTCCAATAATAATTCCATCATTTAATATCCCTGCCTTTGTGTGTGTGTCTAGGTGTGTGTCTGCGTGTGCTCTGTGGGAAAGTGCGCGTGCAAACAAATGTGTTGAAAATGAAAAAAGCCTAGTCATTTTATTTTATGAGTCTTGTCATCTCTAGATGTCATGAAGCTTATTGCTGATTCAATTATTTCCCCTCAGTTTTATATATTCATGTTTTGGGAGGACGTGCTATAGTTAGTGGTGTCTGTGTCTGTGTGTGTGTGTGTGTGTGTGTGTGTGTGTGTGTGTGTTTGTGCATTTATCTCAAGCAGTGTATTTTTGCAGGCTACCTGCTATTTACTGTGAATATATGATGGGGAATTTAACAACGATCTTTCACTTTTTAAATATATTTATTAAAATATATTTTAGATGTGTTTATGTGACATCTGTTTTATTACTAAAGGTTTCACCATCTAGTAAATTAGACACAATGGTTTAGTCACTGTAATTAAAAGCCCCTGTTTTTGTTTTATTTGAATTTATTTCATTTTGTTTCATTGGTGGTGTAAGCACAGCCCTGATCTATTGCTGGTGACCTTTGACCGGGACACATTTGGTGACACATGTATCTGGCTTTCTATTATGATGCATCATTTGCTGCAGAACCCTAATGAAAGCTTTCACTGCACTACTTCCTGCTTGTGTCACAGACACAGGAAGGCACCTGCAGCAGCACTTTATAGGGTGTGTGTGTGTGTGTGTGTGTGTGTATGGTGAGGTTAGTGGGGAGTCCTGAAGTGTGCAGGTGGGTAACCTCAGTTCAGTCGTCCACCCCCACTCTGAGTCCAGCCCATTGTCCCACTGTGTGGGTCTTTGTGTGTAGAGCCATTGTGAGGGGCCGGGGCTGGTCACTGTTGTGTCTGGGGCTTCTCTGCCCAGACAAAGAGCCCGTCTATGAGCCTCCACCCTGCCCAAACAACAGGCGGACTGACTGACTGACTTACAGCCTGATTGAATGACTAGATATCTGACTGACTGCATCACTAGATGGCTGACTTTTTGACTGAAGGCTGACCAGGTGTCTGTCTGATCGGCTGATTGATTGGACGGAGGCAGAATAAGTGAAAGTCAGTGTGTGTGTGTGTGTGTGTGTGTGTGTGTGTGTGTGTGTGTGTGAACTGAGAAAAGCATGAGTGCAATTTGAGAAAATAAAAAAAATATGAGTTCAGGTGAGATTAAAATGTTGTATTTATTGTAGGGATTTATTATTTATTTTAATTGATCAAGTCCAATTTTTTATGAATAATTATTATAATTTTTTTTTAAATTAAACATGCTTGCTGAAAAAGTGTTGCTTGCTGTTCTACCTGCAAAACGGTTGATATGGCAGGACATGCAATGCATATAAGGCAACATATGCAATTTAATTATATACAGAACCATAGCAAAGACTGGGTATGGGTGTGTGTGTGTGTGTCTGTCTGTGTGTGTGTCTGTGTGATTAGTGCATTTATATATGCAGTAAAAAATATTAACCAAAACAACAGCAAGGGATTTTATTGTTTTGATTTTTTTTATCTATCTGGCATCAAAACATATAATTTCATAATTTCACCTGACTGGCTTACACACACACACACACACACACACACACACACACAGACACTTTTGTGGCTACAAAATGTTTTGTTTATACAACACACTGATTTAATGGAGTCCACACAAGCAAGTCAGTGTGCAGTCCGATTTTATCGGGTTTTATTTTTTTTGTGCTGCATTTGAACCTTTAACCCCTGACAGAAGTAACTCCATCATCTCTCAGTTTTCTCCCCTTCACTTCTGCACTATGTGTAAATTCCTTTAACCCTCCACAATGACAGAGAGCGTGTGCTGAAAGTAAACAGTCGGCCTGACATGCAGTGTAAAAGGCATCCATACAGGCACAGAAGGGCAATTATTCCAGAGGTCAGTCCTGCCACTGCTGCGTGTGACCGCTCTGATGCAACACCAGCTCTCCTTGCATAATCAACACCTTTTCTGCTGCAGCCGGAACATCCCCAGAAAGCATTCCCGTAAACTGGCCCTCGATCACAGCAACCCAAACAAAACCACAGAACTTGAGGAAATAGCAGTGTCAGCCTGGCCCAGACGTGGACGGCATCGCCGGCCCGGTCCTCTCCCCAGAATCTCACATGTGCCGCGAATTCACACTTGGTCACTAAACCAACAAACGCAGGTTATCTTTTCCTGTTAACCGCCCCTGCACTTAATATAAAGTCACAAGTTCCTCTCCATGTTTCCTGCCCAGACCACAACCCACGTCACCAAGCTATTCCTTTGGCACGCTGGGCTCTCAATGAGGGGAAATCAAGTGCACACCAAATAAAAATCCGTCATTCCCTCTTTTTCCCTCCCTCTTTACTTTCTCTCTCCAGCAGGACATTTTGCATCTAGACCATATTTTTTTGGGGGATTTTTTTTTCTTGTTTATTTATTTATTTATTTTTGCATGGCCTTTGTCTTTGCCTGCCTGGAATGCCTGCGGTGGTGGTGCGGGGGCGGTGAGCGTGAATTTTTGGACACCTCGGTGGGATTCAATCAGCCAGGGGAGCTGGATCAATACAGGGAAAATACTCGGACCTCGAATGCAGTGATGGGAGAGGCAGAGCGGAGGAGATGCTGCAGAGCATCAAATGACAGATGTGTATCAGCTTGTGTGTGTGTGTGTGTGTGGGCGTGTGTGTGTGTGTGTGTTGGGGGGGTGCTCAAAGTAGCACACCTGCAGCCCATCAAAGAGCTTTTATCTTTTATCAATGCAAATCTGCTCAAGCACGCAGTACAAGACGTGGAAACAAGCAGGCTGTGTCACACACTCCTCCCTCTCGCTCCTCTCTCCCTGCTGGTCAGTGTCGTTCGCTCCTGCCTGATCGGTGGATAGTACCTGGGTCCAGTAATCCTTTCAGGAATGTCCGTGGATGCATTTAGATGCTTTTGGCGGAGAAGCCGAAGCCCAAACAGTCAATACACTTGAATTTGTGTAATTTCACCATATCATTCTAAACACTCGAAGGAGGCACAGATTTTTATATCTGTCACAAAATCACCTTGAAAATAAAAATCAAAGATGTTACAGGGATTTTTTTTTTTTTTCATCTGAACCTTGTGCCATCCAGCAGAACGTCTCTGCACAGGCGGTGATGATGAGGATGGGATGGGTGTTAGGATATGAAGTGAATTTGACGCAAAATATTTTCATGTGATGCAACTTTTGGTAAGAATTGCACAAGTTTCTGTGGCAACAATTCCAGGCATCTAAAATACACCTTACAACACCGACTGCAACATACACATTTAAGTACATCACATGCACACGAGTTGGTCGATCATAATCAGAAAAATATATATTTATTTATTTTTACAGTATAAAAAATATAGACTGTCAATTTTCCGCCTTTCACAAAGTGATCCAGATTTCACAAGGATATTAATCGAGTGTGTGTGTGTGTGTGTGTGTGTGTGTGTGTGTGTGTGTGTGTGCGTGCGTGCGTGCGTGTGTGTGTTTAAGTCTTCTATTTCTTTTTCTTTTTTTATTTTTAGTGCTGCCTCCTCAGTCTCAGTGTTGTACAGTAAAGATTTTTTTTAGGGATCTAAGCTCATTGTTCTGGACATACAGTTATGGTGCATTTGGGATATCTCCAAAAAAATGTCCTATTTTGAAAACCCAATAAAAGTGTGAGTGTGCTCAGGAGATGTGTTGCGTCTGTTTGTGGGGCAAGCCCTGGCATCATGCCTTCGTGCCTTAAAGACATCAGGTTCATCAGGCCACGCCCACACGGACGCCCACATGCACAGGACAAGAGGTGATGCGGGGAAAGGATGCTGGGCTGTGCAATGATGGGAGTTTTTTTTTTTTTTTTGTGGTGTGTTTTCGGCGCAACACCTTTTTCCTTTTTAAACACAAAGGATATGAGTTCAGTTCATTTCATACGTGTGGAATTCAACGACTCGTCCTGCTCTGTGCCAAAAAGCTTCAGTAATGGTGCAATTCAAAGGAATTAGTGAAACTGTATTTGACAGGCTTTCAGTTTAATCCTCGGGCTTTGTTTTCATGAACCTTTGGTCACTTTTGTGACTGCTGTTACAAACTGAAACATAACACCAGACAGACATTCTGTGATTGTTTAGAATATCACATATTGTTTTGAAATCGCCACCCTCTTCCTCTTACAGTAGCCCTGTGGTGCAGCTGTCTACCATACCTAACATTCTGCCTCGGCGAGCCAAACCCCAGCACACCACTGAAGTCCTTCCAGTTTCTTGCCAGGAATGTTTTCCCTGTCTGGCAGAAAAGCACCCAATAATATGACTTACAAGCCAGCCCCCAATCAGCTCTCCTTACACCCCCGTGGCACCTCATAGCCCTCTTAAAACCCCACTAAATGCTGCAAAAAACCGTAACGACACATTAGCAGCAGCACCACCAGTTAGCATAACCGGCCCTGGGAGGGGTGTCTGTTGCTGGCTGAACCCACAATGTGAAACTGAGCAGCTCGGATGGATCTTTGGATGCAAACGGTTTCTGCTGTTGTTCTTGGCTGCACGGCTTCCCTCTGGTCCCAGGGAGGGGTGCACCACTGCGCACCACAGACATATGGCTGAGGGAAAGCTCGTAAGGCTAAAGGTCATGGGGGGTCAGTCTAACCTCCTGACCTGTGGTTGATTTATTATCCCATGGGGTGATGTCGCCCTGCTTGGACCAGAAAGGGAGAGGGTAAGAGGGCGTACTGTATCTGTTGCTTTTGTGAGCAGCTACATAAAATGACGTTTTCTAGGTTTGGGTAAATAGCTGCAAAGCCCTGAAGATCTTAAAATATGAGGAACTTTAAAAACCTGAAACAGGAGCGTTAACGTTGACTTAAGGAGGTGCTGTTTGCTGTATCAATATCCCATTTTTTCATCCTGATTGAGATATATTGGTATGACTTCAATGATATCACAGATGTATCTTAGTGCATCAGTCAGTGTAAGTTAGCAGACCTTTTTAGATTAAAGGACCAGTTTTAGAAAAATTGTCCTTGTAGTACAACTGCATTTGTTTTAAATTTAGGGGATTTTAACACAGTATATGGCTTTTTACCAAAATTCAGGAAATCAACATAAATTCATCCCAGATTTAAAAAAAAAAATAAAGACATTCTTGTTCCATATTTAAGCAAGTGAAGATGCTGACATTGTGAGTCAATATTGGGGACAATAAACATTTTTGGGAACGTTTGTCTCTGATTTTACTTTACTCGGTTGACCTTTTCTTTTGTTTATGTCCTCTTGCTCTTCCTACTATCCCATAAGCATTCCTAATTCCAGACTTTCATCTCCAGTCAAATACCACCCCAGATGGTAATTGAACTCTTTCCCCTCGTTTTATCCGCAATAATAGTGGAAATAAGAGCTGTACATAACTTAGTATTGCAGCAGCAGCATTGCCCATATTCAATATTTTGTGTTAAAGACACGGGGAGGAGGCAGCAACTGTCCTCATGGCAACTGCTGACCTTGACTATTTTGAGACGACTCCTGAGTCGCCGGCATCAGCTGCTTCTGACACATCTTTTCAAATCTTGGTTGACACAGTAAAAACACAAACACATGTGCACACACCTGTTGGCTCATATCTGCTTTCATATAGAACTGCTGGGCCTCTACATGCCCGGGCCCCTCTGCAGACAGGTGGCTTCCAAGCCCCCCTGTGGTGGGCAGTCCTGACTGTATACAGCCCGACAAGCACCACCCGCCAACCACGGCCTCCCAGCTGAGCCGCTGTGACTGTTCCAATTTATTTTTGGATTTGATGTGACTTTTTTTTGTGCGCTAGAACTGTGAGGCAAGAATCTACAGGGGCAGAGGAAAAGATTTTGGCTTGTAGTTTTTTGAGGATTATGTTTAAATAAGGAAGGACTACATCTATAGATTCTAGAATTTAACCCTTTATACTCTGGAAAGATGCCCTTAAACCTGTTGGGTAATCAATTTGGGTAATCTTTTTTTTTTTAACAACTGCTGTGACGATATTGCATTTTGTCAGAATACAACCAAATTCAGGATATTTTAACATTTTTACCAACAGATGTAACAATATGTCTAAGTGCCTGTGATGCAATCCCCCCCCCCCCCCCCCCCTTTACTTCTGCATGGTCCAACCATGTTCTTTTTTCAGGTGCAAAGATCAAAGCCTCCACAGTTGATTGACAGCCTTTTATGACAGCATGAGTTCCTCCTCCACACAGATTTCACTTTCTATGTTCTTTGACAGTGCGTCCCTTATAGTCCTCTTTTAACTACTTCCTCTGATCCAGTCCTCTTCTCTGTGTACTTCTGAGATCAAACTGCCGTTTGAAGTGGAGGTCTCCCTCTCTTCCTTCTGTCGAGGCTAGAGATGAAAGAGGAACACAGGGTGACACTCGGTGGCCCGTGCAGACGGAGGGAGCCACAGGGTCTCTTGCTCCTTGTTTCTCAACTCGCCAAATTCCCCCAACGGTGATGCAAACCAGAGGAAGTGAAAAGGCAGCGCTCTGCAGTCGTCTGGCCCTTATAGGCTCTCTGAATAATTGAAAATGCCTTTGCCCTTCTCTTTGCACTCTTCTTAAGCTCATTTATGTTCCAGCTCTTCTCCCACTTTCTTCCGAGGCCCCTCCCACTGAATCTCTGAGCGCTAGCCTGTGCTGATCTTGGGACATCCCCAGCATTTTTTGGCATTTGAGGGAAAATATAATTGAGTTGTAATACAAGACATATTCTCTTTTTCCATTTCCTTGACTTGTTCAGTGGGTTATGGAATACCGAGGTTCAAAGTAGGTGAAGGGAACATGGTTATTTTTTTTCTTTCCTCTCTCCCAATGAGGTGATTGTAGTGTTGAACAAAACCTAAAATGCATAGTTAAGGACTTTTAAATTGCACGGAAATGTTGACCCAGTTCAGATGGAAATTTTTAAAAGAAAATGGAATGAAATGAAAATCTGTAGGACACAGTTTCCAACCAAAGCAAATTATGAAATAGAGGAGCTGATAATCAAGTTTCACCCAATTCAAGAAGGCGAGCCAGCGGGTAATGAAATGAAAGTTTATTTTTTACAGCAGGACTACGGTTAACAGGGTGAATATCATCTACAACACGTTCATCTGTATAACAGGATACCCTTTTGCCACATTGCCCGCCACTTCATATCCTAGCCTATTTGTTGATCTTTGACAATCATTATAAATACAGTAAGGCAACTTCTTTATTTACAGATCTTACAAAACTGTACAAGAGAACTGATAGACAAATATGTGCATCAAAGTCCATCACTTAAATTACAATTTCTTTAGATTACAGCCCCTTTGAGTATTATAAATGGTAATATCTATTTTCCATCACAAAAAATGATAACAAACACTAATGATGAAAGTAAGCCTTTCCGCTTTCTTCTTTTCATTGTTATTACTTGTATATCTTTTTAGGAATGTACATGCATTATTAATGGAAGCCTTCCATACAGTAGCAACATAGCTGAGTTATTTTCTATTTCCTACTTCCCTCAGCATCCTGACAGATGAATACTATAAGCAAGTGAACCAAGTTAGTGTGTTATCTTTGTATTTTAAACACACGCTCTCAGCGGCAGCTGGTGATTTCTAAACATTTCAGACCGAATTAGCATGCGAGTTCTTCATAGCTCTTAGTTTAAATACTGCACATTTTCGAGTGTTTCTTGTCATTACGTGCACACTGTGAGCAAATCTCTCCTTCCCTAAATAACCCAGAATCTAATTAGCCCTGGAGAGGAAAACAATCAGAGTTTAAATGGGGCAAATTTGTTTCAAATTGCCTGCAGAGGTGGGAGCCCCTTTAAGACGCTAATAGAGGGCCTTAAGCCGGGGTCCCATTGATGGTAGGAGTGGTGGGTTTTTTTTGGGTTTTTTTAAAAGTATACTTTAGGTCTATCAGTGGACGCTTTGGAAAACACAGAGATCATGCCATAATGTTAGTCTGCAGGCCAGTGGATCATGTCACAAGGGTTTGGCTATTCCTGTTAGCTTTGACACGGCTGTCCATCAGCACTATGGTAACCAGTCCCCCCAGACATATTATCCATTTTTGACTCTATGCTTCGGGTCTCAAAAACAGGGCAAAGTCAATGGATAATCTACCCTTCCCTCCCCGTGTCATTTGATCACTATTAATAAACAACCGCTGCAGGCAGAGTACAGTTAGGGTGGATGGATATGTAGCTATGGAAATAACTGTGAGTACTGAGGGTGGATGCTGCCAAGATAATCAGAGGTACTTGAGGAATGCCTTAGGCATGGCAGGACTGGGTTTTTCTTTGCGTCTTTGGGGAACATGAGGGCTTTGATTCTATTACCACTTCATTACCGAGATAGTTAGCTTTGTAATAATATTTGGAGTAAAGGAATGCCACTAAGTGACGGGCTATACTTGAATTAAGATTATCTGAGCCTAGTGATGTAAATTCATGCCACGATAAAATGGTTGTATGCATTTGAGGAAGACAGAGAGCCCACAATGCTAATGCAAATACTACAGCTTCATTTACATGGGAAAAAAGATCCATGAGAGGGATAAAAACACGATGCTCTAGGTTACTCGTCCCTCCTGAACCAAATCGACAATAAAGGCTTTACTCTCCCCAGCAATCGAACATGGAAGAAATGGAAGAGAATGAGCAATAGTGGAAGACAATGCCCATCTATAATTTGGACCTGTACCTCCCATTACAGGGGGGTAGATTATCTTAGGGTGCTATCACACGAGGCAACCATGCCGTGCCCCAGCTCGTTTGACCTCCCAAAGTCTGGCTTATGTGACCCCTGCATGCTACTGTGAGCTCTGGCCTGGTTGGAAAAAGGCATCCTTCAGCCAAGGCATGCTGCATAATGTGCACATGATGTATTATCATTGCAGCCATTGATCTTCACCATTATTTAACAGCAATGCTGGCAAAGGATTTACACCGGCCCAACGCAAATGTGAATGTGCTGAGTCTGTTGACTAAAACCTGGCGTGTTATGTGTTGTCCTCCACTGTGCTGACAGTGTAAACATGTTATCCCTTAAAGAAACATTGACTGAAAGGTGCTGTAAAGCCATATTCATCTTGCAAGGAGAGTGGTGCCTAGAGAACTGTGGCTGCGTGTCGTTGGAAGGGTTTAGGAGGAGGTAGAATGTTGCTCTGCGCTGCGCAGGGCAGGGGGGCCCAGTGTGAGTGCACCCTGACTGAACTCCTAGTCCTTTCAGTGTCCTACAGTAACGATGCCACCATACCCAATGGCATCACGGGCCCTCATCGATGCTGATGCCCATGCGCTTCTGGATGGTCACCCTCCGGATGGAAGGCTGAGAAGTGAGCTCCGGCTTGGGCGGAAACTGTTCCAACAGAATTCGCAGAACAGAGTCCATTTTCTTGTCCATCTGACGTACCTGGAGTTAACAAGAGAAACAAGTTAGGTCACCTGGATGCCTCCAAGATAAAGGCCCTGAACACGAATAAACAAAGAATGCAGTTTTGTTTTATAACTGTCTTTCTCTTTAATCCAGTTGCCAATGACAGTGCAGAGCGGGACTTAATGACATGCTTGCCTGACAGTCACTGGCTACAGTCGCTCATTAGAATGGGCTGGAAGTTACTGTGTATGATCCTGAAGTCGGGGGACAGACAGACAGACACACGCACGCACAGATGATGCAGTTGTTTACATGCTTCAGCACTGTAAACACAGGTGTGTCATCCGAGATCTCAGACGGCCCAACCAGGGCGCAAATACTGATGAATGGCTCCACCCAAGTAAAATTTAAACAGACAACTGACTGTCTGGTGACATGCAAATCCACTCAGACGCAGAACCACAAAAAGCACACAAGCAGCAGACGTATCGCAAACAATTTCAGCTGGAATAGTTTTTTGGTTTTTTTTGTAGGGCAGAACAGCGTCTGGTAAATTGCTCTTGGACTCAAGTCTCACACAATGACTTATCAAAAACAAGGAAGAGACAAAGACAGCACTTGTCAAGTCACAGCCTCAGAAGTGAAAGAGTCATTTCATTTCACGGTAGACCGACCAGATCGACTCGCCTCTTTAATCAGCGCTGATCACGAGTCTTTGGACCAACCTCAGGAGAACCGGACAATCAAGATTAATAGTATCATCATGAGTTTACTAAATTTGCAAGGCCCTTTCTTTCCTTCCACCAGCCTGTTCCTCTGCAAGCGTGCATGACCTACATAAGTAGACGAGGCACGGGCTAGGCCTGGATGACGTTCTGAGAATAATAGGCTATCATAAACATGTTGGGCAGTAATCTACAGACTTATCAACATTCTCATTGGAGCTTAAAGTGGATCAGGAATTCCTCCCGTTCTCGGTCTAAAAGGAGTGCGGCGGGAGCCCAACGGTGAGCTGATGGAAGGATACGCAACTTTAATTTACTGGCAGCATATGTGTGTTTTCCAGAGATGAATGGTGACAGATGAGGAAAGGAATGGGCAAATATGTGTAAAAGCATGTTAGGAATATGTCACTGTGAGCTGGATTTGTTTGAGAGTGTATCTTAACACGGCCTGGATATAGGTGAAAGAGGTGAGGTCACCAAAAGGTCTGTTTTTGTACATCTTTATAATCATAAATATATATCAATTTCTGATTCCATAATAATTATTACTTTTTTAATAACAGCTGATAATTGTCTGTATTTTCTGAACCAGTTTTTCCATCAGGGTGATCTTAAAGTCATAAAGGTAGAAGTGAAAGTGATCATTCTGATGCGTCATCTTAATTCATTTATTATAACTCTTCCTCAGACGAGCCCAGCAAAACTGAGTGTAAAGCTGAATTCTGCCTTGCTGCCACACAGACTCGTCAGGTTTCATCCTAAGACTTAGCAAGAGGTACGAGCCCAAAGCAAGTGTGGGCAGAATTTATATTAATATTATAACCCTTATATTGAGCAGGTTTATAGGATTTAATTTTATGAAATGATTTATGAACATAAATGTGTTTTTAACATTTCAAGTCATTAATTAGTGCTGGACGGGGTGTGGTGGCATCATCTGTGATATGATTTAAGGACTGTCTTTATTAAACCAGATATACAAGTTGTGTTTCATACCATGTAAGGTTTGTTGGGTGTTGTGTGTCTATTTTAGATGACATATTTGGCCTACAGCACTCCTGTGTTGTGTACATCCATGTGACATGGCGACAGGTGATGTTCCAGCTGTCCCTCACCCCCATCTGACCACAGACAGCACATGGGGTGGTCACAAGCTCGGAGCACTTGGACAGCAGGGGTTTCCCTCAACTCCAATAAGGCCACAGCTGTCAACTAACCAATTTGTCGGGTACTTGCAAGAACAGTTGCTTCATGCTACCTTAGAGCCGACTGACCCAGCGAATCAGAATATTACAACTAAGTGTAACGAACACTGATGAATCATGGTGACCGATCAAGTCATTTGCGGTTAGTTCAACAAATGAACAAAAACAACAATTCAATTATTTTAACCCACAGTTCTTGTTGCTCACACCCTCAGTTTTCTAGCTTCTTGTTGCAGCCCGAGTGTATTTATGCAACTGCAACAAAACTAAATTTACAAATAGGCCAACAAACACATGTGCAGCATGTACACACACAGCATTTAACTCATCTATGCCCTGCCTAATAATTAATGATTAATTAAACTGTTGTTCTTTTTTACACTTAGAATTTATTTAAAAGAAATTCACGCTTTTATTTATTGTTGAAATAAACCAGAATAAGAATAATGAAAATATGAAGAAGCCTCAGAAAAAAAAAGGTTTGCTTCAGTAAAGATTAGACATATTGTATTAAGCCAAGATGCACACTTGTGATATGAGCTATTTGGGACCAGCTAATAGCTGATGTTTTATAAGCATTTGGATCTGGACTAAAGTCTGTGACTATAGCGACAGGAAAACATGTGTTTTGCAGTTTTCTCTGTATACTGTCAGAGAAGAGAAGTGGTGTCTGAATCACCATGACCATGTAGAAACAAGCGTCTGGCCCGAGCTGATAGAGGGATTCACACTGCCATCTGTTGGAGAATCAGGAAGCCTTGAAAAAGCTGGCTTCATTGCTGGGGTCATGGGCTTTCTTTGAACACCACGAAGGCAAACAACAACATAGCTATGCTTGGAAACATATTTCACTCAATTTCCTTATTTTCCCTCTTCACAGGTACAGCGAGCAGAGTTAAAGGTTTGGGAAAAAAGAGGATGATTAAAAATAGAGAAGACTACAGCCGAGTGTGCAGGTCTGCCAGAGGGAAAGACCGCCAGCTCCAGGAATGTCTTGGCATCCGTGCCAGACCAGACTGTGCTATTAAAAAAAAAAAAATCTGGATTCCTGTCATTGAAATGCTCTCAATTCCACGAAACAATGGAGACTCAGCACTGACAGAGAACGATAAGGTGAGGGGAGAACAATTGCTCAGGTCACTGATAGTAACCTGTGTGTCGTGTCTTTTGCCATTACTGGAATTGGTTTATAATTCCATGGTTTATAATGACATGGGTTTATAATATATTACAATACTGCACTAACATACAGTTATCTGCTTCCAAATATAAAAGTTCACTCTTTACACAATAATTTTAAATTGAAACTAACCAGTAAATATCATTACTCTCTATTCAACTGCACTGGGTCAGCACACACACATTTGGGCACACACACACACACACACACACACACACACACACACACACACCTGTAATACAATGGCCAGTACAGATAAAGCAACACGAGCCCTTCTGGAGCCCCAGCTACAGTGTAGAATTACACAGTAGTCATCATTATCATCACTGTGGCAGATCAGAGGTGAGGACAGAAAAGGACGGGGCAGAGTGAAATTAAAACAAGATCATTAAAAAGGCTGGGACCACACCCAGAAAATGAAACTGATAAAGACATTTTCAAAACAATAAACACATCCGTTAGTGGCAGCAGTTGCCAAGTATGACCCGCATCCAGGTTTACATCTATTGTCCGATAGAGTAAAAAATAAAATTACAAGCTGCATTTATTTATTACTTTCCCCACTTTTCTATCTAAAAAGTTGAAATATCAGGCAAATGACATGCAATGCACCAGCACAATCATGCTTAATTCAATAAAAACTATTTACGAGCCTCGTCACTGACTCGTGTCATTACCACTTAGCTGCTGGGCTGAGTTGATGCACTGTGTGCACATTGTGAAATACGGCCTTGTCTTTGCGACGGCAAGCTTTAGCAGCCAGAATTTACTGAACGCCATTTACGAATAGTTATATCTTCTTTTAACTACAGGCGAGTTCTCAGATTCTGATTTCGGATGTTTTTTGCGTGGAGCTTGAAAGCAAAGGATCCGGGTAATCGCCAACATCTGTGACCCATTTTGGTGCCTGGGTTCTTATCACTTTACCGGAACTGCAATCAAAAACCCATTTGAAGAGAGTACGAAAATTCAGCTGAACCTGACCTATTGTGGCAGGAAACAGTTGTGCTTAAATCCACACACAGATGAATTATTTAGGTACAGCAAACACAGGTGTGATTCAAATACACCCCAGAAACATGAAAAGAAATTCTTATACTATTAGCACATTTTTGTGTGTTCAGAAAAATGTTGATGAATGTGTGTGTGTTTGTGATTATTCGGAAAGACCAAAGCATTTCATTTTAGTGTTTGTATTGATTAGAATGGGCTTTGGGGTCATGAGTGTGAGCGTCTGAATTACAGAGGGGTGTGGGATCCAGATGCGTAAAGAAAGAACAAAAAAAAGAAAGCTCTATAGCTTCTATTTCCACTTCTGCATTGAGTACCACAATTATTAACTTGGGAAATGAAAGCAGAAAGTGGAATCTTCAGTGCGTACACACGTTCGTGTCTAATACGAGGTGAACTGTGCTTTGTAACTCGAGTAAATGATAGGAGCGTCAGCCTGACACACTACACGAATGTGTCTTAAACCGACCCTGCAACAAACCTGCTCTGGGGGCAACCTTGGTGCCAGCTGGAAAACAGAGGTAGCCGAGCTCAGGCGGGCCCAGGCCAGGTCGAGCCACTGCCAGGGAGAATGGATTCACTTTAATGCTGCTAGATACAATATGTTCTTTGTGCTTGCAAAAGCATGAGATGGGCAGAGAAAGCGAGTCAGGCGAAATGAGGGGCAAGGTTGGATGGCAGCGGCGTAGATGGATTCGATTTGGACTTAGTGAAGAAGAAGGAGGAAGGAAAAGGAGGAAACACTGGTTATGTTTTAAAGAACAGGAAACGCGGCGAGAGCACCTGACGCACATGATAAGCATCAAGGGCCGCGCCACGTGCCGCTAAACTGCAGCCAAAGCTCTTTTCTGCAGGGGTGGTGTTGATGGTGGTGGTGTGTCGAGGGTGTGTGTGCGCACCGGCTAATCTCTCTTCTGAGTGGGTGCACACTCAAAGCTGCTTTTGTTTCTGAGGGCTACTTTCACGAGGACGTACAATCCCCCCCGTGTCCACTCCTCCCATCCTCTTCTCCTTCTCCCTTTCCCCTGCTGCATTTTATCTCTCCATTGTTTGGCACACACTCCTTCTCCCGAAACACCGCGGGCCTGTAATTTGATTTACAGATCCTTCTGCTTGGACAAGACTGGAGGACCGTGAAGGCAGAGCCTGTAGATCTGTTTGTCTGAGGGTGCTGGTGCACATATTTTGGTTTGGGAAACACTGACAGTCATTCATTTTGCGTGAAGAGGAAAAAAAAAAAGGCCATAAGTTGAAGCAGCCATAAAAGAGCGTCGGGGCGAGGGAAAGACTTTGATGTCATGTTGGAGGCACATTAGTGTTTTTCATGTTGAGAGATGTGAGCGTTGGGGAAATGTTACCTAACTGAATAAATGTGCAGCATAAACAAGACAAAAGGGATGAATTATGTCAAAGCTGCAGGGACTTGAAGCTGTATAGGTTTATAGGACAAAAATGTTTGGATGTAAATTTAAATATTTATAGGAATGTGTTTTATCGGATTTCCTGTGAAAATGAGTACTTAATGTTAATATAACATAGATAGATGACCTCTTTTGTAATTTTTGAAGAGTCTTGCGTTTAAAACTTCACATAAAAATGTATGGTGTGTGTGAATGGAGTTTTTAAACACAAAGGACAGTTTCAGGAGTAATCCATCATAAATACTACGGTCCAAAACGGTTTCCACATTCAGGTTTTCAGCATATAAAGTCAAGCAATCACGCTGAGCGGCTGAGGAGGAAGAGAGGGAGTGGCCGGGTGGAAAGAAAAGGTGGAGGGAATTTAGCAGTTGTCTGATGGACCATTTGTCTTCGGAGACAGCTGGAGCTGCTCCTGTAACAGGCGCAGCGGCCCTCCCGAAGATACACAAAGGTGAGGGGTCGTACGTTTTTATCACAACTATGAAAAGAGATTTTTACACTATGATTACACTTTTCTGCCCATCATGAGCGACTAAACTGCTCATTAGACAGCGATGAGTCAACAGGATGTGGGCAAATTAAAGAATTCTTTAAGAAAAATGATACATTTATAGGTATACACCTAATATGTGTATAGTGTGGACACAAAAGGGCAACGTGCACTTAAGCGTGTGTTCATGAATGCATCTGTGTGTGTACCTCTGCGAAGCGGCCTGCAACCAGGGCGTGGTCGCACGTTGGGCTCACACAGGGGAGTCTTTATGAAGTAGAAACCCCCTGCCCCTCTTGTCTTCTCACCGCCAGCTGCCACAACCACCAAATGCCTACCAACACACAAATATCCGGCTCCCAACCCTCCCCCCTCTGTGCCAGGCTGTGGTGGCAGTCAGCGTGGCATCATCAGTCACCAGGGAGGTGCCATGTTACTCCAGACACTGCTGTAGATCGGCCACACTGAGGCTTTGTTCTGCTCATCAATAGGCCAGTCAGCCTGATATTATAAATGACAAGGGGTGTGCCAGCACTGTTGGCTAAGGTTCAGGGCAACTATTGAGAAGGGTATCAATGGCAAAGTGGCTTATAGGCAGGAAATAATTTGCCCTCAACAACGCAGATGGTGCGTTTGAACCTTGGTCGCGGCCTCGTTGGATGTTCCTGGGGTTAATGTTCAACCCCCCCTTCCATCCCATGGCCAATAAATATGAGGAGCAGGGAATTTAGGTGAATTATAACTTTCTCAGTATTGGGAAGACCCGATGCACAAAGGTCCTCCGGACAGCCGCAGCACACAATACTGGAGACCAATAATGGGCCCATTTGTCTAGAAATAAACTGAAAATCTCACAATTAATGATTCTTAGCGAGCAGTGAGACATTTAACAACACACACAGAGTACAGTGGGACATACAGATAATGTGTGTATGGTAGATACAGAGAATCCACTCCCCCCCCTCCCCCAACAGCTGTCTGTCCCGTCCAGACAGTGGCCTAGTGCCTGGTGCCATGGCCCCCACAGTATGCCAGCTGATCCTCGGAAGCAGGAGTCGGACTGACCCTAACCAACCCTGTCTCTACTTTTAACCAGCATTAAAGCCATTATTCGGGAAAAGAAAGACTTATTATTCCATCGGAGCAGAACTGGCCTGTCCCATGGGAGGGGGTAGGGGGGTGGGGGGCTTGGACCAGACAGCTCATTGAAGCTCCAAGAGGCAGACTAGGAAGAGACATCATGTCGCCCTCTTGTCTGTTTCCAAATATAGCATATTTTCCTGTCCCACACAGCCTCTTGTTTTTGTTATGGTGCCGTTCTCCGTCAGCAAAGATGTGAACGGGAGAGGTGGTGTTAGCGGCGAGCCCAGACGTTTGTTTGGCTTTTTGAGGAGTGATGCTTTGATGCTGTCTGCAAATGTTGGAGGGGAGCAGAGGAGGATAGCTGCATGGACCAGAGACAGCCGTGTTCGGCGCATCCAGGGAAACTGCAGGGGGAAGAGTAACTTTTCTTTGCTGGTGGAGCTTAAGATGTGCCAACTATTTGACATGTACCACTGATAACGATTACTAACAAAAATGTAATAATTTCTTCATCGGTTGTTCGCGATGGCCTTACATTCTTCCCAGAAGACCAATGCCGACTCCAGGCTCCGCAGACAAAACAGAACAAGTAACAGATAAGGCTCGATGGAACTATTCCTCTTTTGGCAAGTTAAGTGTTATGACTTTGACCTTCTGACTTGAATTTCTTAAGTTCTCAATAAGTTTTGCTTCAGTCACATATGATTCAAACATATTTCTGGAGCTCAACAATGTGCAAAAGAAGTGCTTCCTCTACACTGACTGCTTCATTGTTGCTCTCTTTCAGCCACCCTGTCTCAGTGCAGCCTTTTGGTTTGTTCTCAGCATCCCAGGTATGCAAATAATGACGAGGGGAAGTGCGCTGGCTGCTGACATTACCTTGTTTGTAGCCCTCACATTCTTCCTTATCTGATTGTCCCAACACAAACAGGAACCTGTTTAATCAGCAGGTCAGTGGATACTTCTGAGCTATACAGAAAAAAGAGCTGAGGGAGTAACATCAAGATGCACAGCTGTGTGGGCACAATTGCCTCACAGTACCTAGTCAGTGTCATTTGAGAAGGCCAATTGCCTCTTGTCATCAGGGTAAAGGCGAGTCGCGGGGAAAGACACGTGTGAGGCTGACCTTCCAATGCACACATGCGTGTGCACATGAACGTCCTAGTACTTCTGTCTTTGTGAGGACTTTTAAGTTCCTTATCAAAACCCTAACCCTGCCACCGAACCCCCTGACCCTAACCTAAACCCAATCCTAACCTCAATCATAAAACCATGTCTTAATCCTCAAACAGTCCATTTAAGTTGGGAACACCAACCAAAATGTCCCCACTTCCCATAAATGCTAATAGAATGCATATTTTGGGACTCAGTATGTAGTACAAAAGCACACAACCACCCACCCATCGAACCACAAACACACACACACACACACACACACACACACACACACACACACACATAAAATAAGGGCCTATTGAGAAAACTGTCACTGTGAATGACCAATACAGTACTTGTACCAGATCTTTAACATCAGCACCAACAATATAGTCATTAACTTTTATTTACAGCGCTGGCTCAGCTGGGATCTAAATGGAAACATTCAGGTCAGGGTAGAGCCAGAGACACGGGCTCTGTGAGGGACTGGTCTTTTAAACCAGAGCTACTGCAGTAGAAAGCTCGGGTCCAAGCACGCCCTTTGCCAGACATACTGTAAGTACAGTACACACGCTAAACCACATGCCTCTTTGTCCACCTGTCGCGCCCCAGCAGCGTTGCACAGACCCACACCCAGACTTCCAGCCTCCAGCTGTTGGAAGTGGGGCGACAGTCACACATGCATGACCCCCATTCCCCCTGTGCCTGCTGCAAACCCATCAGGGTAGTATTTTTAGATTGTAGTAAACACACAGACAGGCTTTTAACAAACACTCACCCACCCCAACCCCCTCCAATGGCCACTTGTTTTCTCTCTGACGTATCTGCTTCTCTATTTTGCATGATGTGAGAGTAAGCTGGCCAAGAGGGGGTAGGAAATGTGGCCCTGTGCAGGAAATTTTGTGTTCTGCTGAGTTAACTTTAATTTCAACATTCACATCAGCACACTTGGCCCACTGATGCTAAATGAAAGGCATAAAGAGCCTAAATCCAGGGAAACTACTCCACACATGTCTGATGTGCCACAGATTTTCCACTTTACAGTGACATTATAGAGCCCATTTGTTCAAAATTTCTACCTTAGTTCTCTCTAACAAATAAAACACTTAATTTAACATTGCGCGACTTCTTCCCAAATGGGCATGTACGATAAGAAGAAAGAACGAGCCACCCACGCTGGTGGTTGAGGGCTCCTTCTCTTCACAAAGGCCTCACAATAGAGGCCACGGCTTCCTGTTGCACATCACACTGTTTGATGTCACATTATCATGCTCCTAAGGAAACATGACTCAGACAGAGCCAGCGGAGTCGGCCCGATGTATTCCACTGGGATTTTTATATCGGCCTTTTCTTGTTGAGTCTTTGCTGGTCTCCTGTAAACTTGCTTTTGTTAGAAAAGGCGGTTTCCCAAGCATGGCTAACTTTTCTCTACAAATCGCCATGCTAGTCGAGGTCAGCTGCTTAAAAATTTAATTTTACCTCTTTGATTTTTTTATATGTTACATCCGCGCCTGCCCAGGCTCATAAACACGCCGTACTGGCTGAGTTCAAGCAATCAAAGAGGCGCGAGTCAAAAGAGGGGAAGTGAACACATGTTCAAAACAGCGATTTTATTGTTAGTCTGAGTAGGCCAGTTATGTTTTGTCACTTACAGGCATGAGTAGGCAGAGAGCCACTGGCCTGTGCTTCCTCCAAATATCCCCTTAGACAGGAGGTGGATAATAAGACTCATCGCCCTCAGATGTGTGTGGGCCCAATTCATGTGGCTGAAAACGTGAATGTGTCGTTTGCATGCCGAAAATCCTTACATCTTATAACTCTTTCAAATGCACAAACACACCACACACACCGCACACAGGCACACATGCACAACGGCTTGTCTGGTGACACAGTGCTAATGCTGGTGAGGCTGTATTGTGAAAACAGAGAGCTGTATGCTTTGCTGGGTCTGAACAAGGCCAGAAGATCTGAGCTCTGACCCTGATTAACCTTTCCGTAGTCAACCCTGAACATCCGGACGACTACTGCCAGCACACACGTACATCAGGAGGATGGAGCTGTGAGACTGATGAACAGACAAATCTAACACCGCTGTCTGCAACAATCCCGTGACGTTTCTCATACTGGTCAAATCACATCTGTAATTGCCATAAACTTTGGGTGCACTTGCCCTTATTTGTGGCACAAATGTTGTTGATTGAGCTGCTTGCTAAATTAAGTGACTATACATACCCAGTATTAAATATTTATCACATTTGGTCGATCACATGTTACTGTTTGTATTGAAAACAAAAGAAGAATCAACATATGAATAAAATACATTGTTGCACTTCATTTGTAATGTAACACCATTAAAACTTGGTGCAAACACCATCTGCATGAACAGCTTCCTTTGCCTAATTGGTCAACCAACAGTAATAGGAAGGATGTCTGCCCAGCTGCCTGTCCAAAAATATTTATAGGTCATGAAACAAACTAACATTGTCCAAACCTTTATTTTTAAAAAATAAATAAATCCAAAAACAACAGAAATGACTTAAACAAACACTGTAAAGAAGCTAGGTGCTTGTGGGAGCTCGAGTGTAAATAAACACCTCAGGAAGGAAGACAGAGTGAAGGCTTTTCCGGAATAAATCCTTGTCCAAACAAAAAGAAAGAGAGGGGCTTGTTTATCACGCCGGTCTCTTGACCTGTGCGGTGCAGTGGCAAATTCTGGCATTTGCTATGAACCAAGCAAGTTAGCTCAGACTTGTGATGGAGTTATAATGGCTGAAAGGCATCAGCTTTCCAATATTGACCAAAAAAGCTGTGAGCAAAAATGGTCAGAGATAGAGCCAGGTTAATCATTCAAAAGAAGAGGAGAGAGTATTGAAATGAATAATGCATGAAGCAGAATCATTTTATTGGTAGAAGCCTGCTGGAGAGGAGGTAACCCTCTTCATCTGTGCATGCTGGTGTGCACTTCACAGAGGACTGCTGCCATATTTGGCAAAGGAGGGGTCTCCTTTATGCACCTGTGCAAATATTCCTGAAGATCGTGTGTGTGTGTGTGTGTGTGTGTGCGCATACACTCACTCTGGCACTTGCACCTGTACAAAATCTCACTTTTCAAAGGCCCCATGAAGAACTTAACACCAAGCAGGTTAGCACCACCAGAGTGTTCAAAAGCAACAGCGGGGCCGGGGAGCCTCTGAGGCTCCTGTGGCACGTGCCGGCCCCTTTTTTTGCTCATGTCCCAAGATGGAGTTACGGGATGCCGGAAAAGAACAGCTGCTCGCTGCCCCGAGTTCCCCCTCAGCTCTCTGGGCTCCATGCTCACTCACTCACTCAACCTGGCCCCATCAAAGGCTCCACCGGGTGGAGAGGGGGACACAGTAAGACCTCGGGCTTATTGTTGTTCTCAACTAGTAACTGGGAGAATTAGTGTGTGAGGGGCCACATATTTGAGGTGAGCTTTAAAGAGTTGAAAGGGGGGAGGGAATGAAGCCAAAATGAGAGCAGTGTTTGATAATGATATTTTCTGCCACTGAAAACAAGGTTGAAATATGACTTACAATGATTATTTAAAAAAGAAAGGATAGGTTTATTAAAAAAATAACATTTCCTGTTGTTCATCTATTCCAAATTTACTAGGTTGCACTGTAAAAACAGAGCCGTTAATAAATCCTTACCAAGAGAAAATACACACTTGCAAAAGATTTCAAATATCTACAGTTTTATTAAGCCAAATATTTACAGATCCAGATACAAGTCTGGCGATGACATTGTTTCTCATCCCATTAGGAATGCCAGCTTGGCACCACTCACTGGTTTCTACAGAGGAATCTCAGGGATTTTGAACATCGCAGGACAAATGAGCTCAGTGGACGAGCTGAGCTGATGACGGCGACTTACTGAAAGCAACGTTTGGAAGAATGCTTGAGTGACTGCACGGTGGGAATGTTCTATTTCAGTGTCAACCCTGTGCTGGGAATAGAAACCAAACTAGTCATAACAATGACACATTTACAAGATGGCCGATAAGATGCCAATTAGATGAGCTCAGTCTGGGGAATTTGTGTGTGTTTATGTGGCAAATAGTGCGCGAGAGAGAGTTGGGGGGGGTTGGAAATAGACTCTTAAATTTCAAAATTATGATGCAGATTATGGCTGATATGAGAGTGAGCATATGCAGCTGGGGGAGATGACTCAAACCGGTGACAGGATGGGACGACGCGATGAGCACATGACGTCAGAGGCATGTTAGTGTTTGGTGTGAGCTTCCTGTTGGAGCGGTTTCCACACTATCGGGCGGGTGGGGTGAAGCCTAATTTGTTGTTTGTTTTGAAGAAAATGGGGCTTCTGCTGTAAAACCAAAACACTGATGGTCGCCGAGGAGACAACCCAGATGTGGAATATAAAAAAGGAACGCTGGAAAGAGGAAGAAGATGTTCATTTGAGAATTCCACTGGACTAGAATCCCAGCAATACAAGTCCAGCATTTTATCTCAAAAACAGTCTAAACCCCATTGAAAGAATAACAGCTCTCTAAACATTTTACTGGGAATCTCTACAGGTCTCTTTAAGCCATCGTGTCTCCGTCTCCTCCTTCACTGGAGATTTAACACTGTTTCTCTTTTGTGAGTCATTCATGTGTTTTATGCAGCGAGAGGAGATATAAATCAGAAGCACGGAATGCCCTCTAAAGTCTAAGAAGCCCTCCACCCCACAACTGCACAGGGAGGCTACAGATGATGTGATTTAATATCAGAAGGTGCTTTGTCTTCAGCTGCATGAGGGAAGGGAAAGAAGTAACAGGGAAAAAGTAAGAGGACCTGTGATAAATTCTGTTTAGTTACAGGTCTCCCTCAAGTCCTGGGAATTGAAATGCAAAAAATAAAATCTATCTACATTTATCTATATTAACATGCATATCATATTAAATCCCTCTAACATGGCATCAAGTATGCAAAAGCTTAATGCCTGAAAGCAAAACTGTAAGCCTCTATGCCAATGTCCATAGATAAATGCAATACATGTATGTTATGACAGAAATATGAAAACCAGCACTATTTAAAAAAAATCATCATTGTATAAGAAAGCCTAGCACTAAATGCTGATATGCAAGAACACTGTATGAATACATTTACTGTGACTCAGGTCCAAAAATGGCAGGACGCAACAAGTGGGGCTCCACCATAAACCCACAGACTGGAGAGAATGATGTGGCCTAAATGAGTGACCGCCCACTTGACATCGCGCTGCATTGTCTCTTGCTGGCACAGGCCGAGCCCCCCTCTGTTGAATCTGTGTCATCAGCACAAACACTTGGCACTCGCCAGCAGCCATGCTGTCACACTTCATTCCAAGGAGGTGTCCAAACACTCAGAGCACAAAGAAACCAAAAGAGGCCTTAATCAGCCCTATTTACACCTGCCAAATGGGGGGAGGGACGTGCTGTGTTGTTTATCAATTGGATAGTTAGTTAGTTAACAGAAATTGGTCTGTGAATTTATGGATTTGTGGAGGGATGCTACTTAAGACGGCAGCTCCTTCTCTTAATAAGACCCACCAAATCATGATGTCGCTTGCTTGTACAAATGGCTGAAGTCAGAAGTGAGTATTATTTCTTGCAGATCTAATGCTATCCCCCTCTGGTAGGCACAATGATATCATCCACACTGTGTGTACAAAAATGTGTTGTATTCAGATGTAGGTTGACCTTCCACACACATCAAATTTACAGTGTAACACTGCTCATATCAATATTAGTTAAGATAAAGAGATTATCAGGAACCATAAAGCAGTTTGAGGGGCAACACATGTGTATGAGAAAAAACCAACTTATCACACTCAAATTTAGAAGCACGCTTCTCATTTAAAGTGTGTGTGTGTGTGTGTGTGGTGTGTGTGTGTGTGTGTGTGTGTGTGTGTGTGTCTGTCGGTTGGGGGAGGTACTGAAAGCATTTTCATGCTTTCAGTTCTGATTAAAACCACAAAAAGAGAACTGCAACGGCCCCTCGAAGCTTCAGACTTGGAAATTTTGCTACGCTAAAGCACTATAATATGATCCTGGGTCCCACAAACACATCGAAGGGGGCCTCTCTGGTTGCCGTGTAATAAGTCCTGGCGTGCTAGCCTTGTAATTGGCCGTAATTAAAAGGAGGCAGAAGGAGACAAGGATCTTCCTCTGTGCTTCAGCTGCCAGGCGGCAGGAAGTAGTAAAGACACGCTGTCTCTTCCTTTAATAGGTGCCACTCTGTCTTTCTCTTTGAGCCTCTTTTGCCCCCTTTCTTCCTGTCACTCAGGATCTTTGTGAGCAGTATCTTTTGGGTTTCTGTTTGAAATGCCTCGGAGTAGCGGGGGTGTGAATCTATACCACTTTATCCTCAAAACCCCCGCTCTTGCTCTTGCTGTACAAAGTGTGTTTGCTGGTGTGTGTGTGTGTGTGTGTGTGTGCATGATACGCTCCGTCTCTGTACTTATTTAGAATGCAGATGCTCCATGTTTCCTGCTTATCACCTTGTTAAAATCAGCACGCTGCAGGGCATCATTCAGCAGGACTGTCACACTACATTTAAGAGAGGGAGAATTCAACTGCCCTCCGCGCCCCTCTAGAAACCTGATAAAAGTTCAACAGAGTTCATTCACCAACTTTTTGAGGTTATTGCAGATTATCTATCATTAGTCCGTATTTCTCCTCATCTGTTTACTGACTTGTTTTATTATTGTTTCAGTTTAAATAAACTGTGTTTACAGTTTATACACTCGTGACATTCTGGCTTGTCCACTGACATTTATAAAGACTGCAAATATTGCCACTTCCTCTCTTGGTACAAAAGTGAAGCCACTGAACCCAGAAATACAGGTGCTGGTGACTCAATATGAGGCATAACAGCAGCGTATCAGAATCCTCCTGTCGC
Organism: Takifugu flavidus; assembly: GCF_003711565.1. Taxonomy (NCBI): domain Eukaryota; kingdom Metazoa; phylum Chordata; class Actinopteri; order Tetraodontiformes; family Tetraodontidae; genus Takifugu; species Takifugu flavidus. The sequence goes on from NC_079532.1 coordinate 6,176,300, forward strand.
TCTGCAGACCTGAAACAGACATGAACCGAACAAAAATGTTACAAATAAGGATTGGAGAATATCAAAATTCTTCTGTTTGGCCAACTGTTCCATTATTTACGGATCGCATAGGGACTCCTCTACAACTATAAACATCTGTGTTTCCAGTGGGATACAAGTTATTGTGTAAAAATAAAGGCATACGCATTTGCAGGCCTAATATGAAGCAAGCAGGCATTATTTCTAATTTAACAGGGCCCAGCAGCTTTCCTTTCAAAGCGTCACGTTGATATCTCAGTTTCACCTGACAACTGCCTCGGCGCACCGATAACAGAGGGCGGATCGCTGAACTATTGTTACCTGCGCGTCCGTCGCCATAACCCAAACCAACGCAGCTGCTGTGCCTGAGTTTGAAGCTGAAAGGGAACACTGGTGGAGGGAGGGGGAAGGAGAGGAGAGGTGACGCGTGGGGGGTTGGGGAGAGAAGGTCATTTGCATGCCAAGTTCATACGTGGGATGCTGACGTTGGTCTAAATGCAGCGATGACAGAAAGGTGGCCTCAGAAATGTGTAACTGTCAAAGCTACAAACTAACAAACAGAGCTAGTCCGCTCTTTTTGGCGGCCAAGCCAAGTTTGGAGTGTAATCTCTGATTTTTTTTATAACTTATATATGCTTTAGGGAGAGGTATCACCTCCAGGAACTAATCATCTTTCTTTTTCAGGACCAGCAGGCTCATTTGCAGCTAAACTTCTGAACTTTGCTAGCTTAAATTTCTCATTTCTCCCAATCTGTTTCTGTTGTCAACAGATGAAAAAATGACAAGAGGTCAGGCAGGGCATGGTGGCAGCCATATTTCCTGAGGCTCTGCCTGTGGTCTTCACAGCCAAAAACACACAGGGACAGACAGTGGGTGGATTCTGCCGTGACCTTTCACCTTTACGGCGCTCCCTGCGGGTCAATAGAGGCCATGTTGCCATCTCTGTAGAAACCAGCACCTGGATCGCTGGACCCATCCACAAGGGAGAGGGTGTGCATGTGTCTGTGTATGTTTTTTCTGTGAGTGCAGGTTTGGGGGAAGGGGGTCTCTGGGGAAATGAATCAGCCACTTAGTTCAGCCACCCGCCCCCTCACTTACAGAGCTCGCTTCATTGAGACCCAAAGGTCAACTCTCACCCTTTTCTCGCATTTCTCTGTCTCTTTTGGCCATTTTTCTACCTCCCCCACCTCTCTCATCAGAGGTGAACAAGGAGCTAGTTCAGAGTGAGAAAAAGAGGTGGGTGCTTTGTGTGTGTATGTATATAAGTGAGATATAGAGCATGCAGACCACTTCTGTCATATTGAAACACTATGCGATTGTGTTGCTGACATCTGTCCCACCAGCTAATTTCATCTAAACATACCCCCAATTTGCACCATGAGCACCGATTTGCACCATAGATCCACACAACAGTGTTAACAGAATTGTCAAACTTCAATAACGTTTTCTGAGCCAGTTGCATCCAACCCTACAGATTTTAACAGGTTATAGCATAACCCTTCCAACCTTTGTTGACATAAGTGATACTGACAACATGAAACAGCAGACATAGTTAATTTGAGAGGAGCGGTGATGCTTCGATGTGTTCCTTGGCATGCATTCAAGTTGAAATAAAAGAATAGTTTATGTGATATTCTGTGCCGCTCGGTGGTACGAGAGAGAAAACCAAAAGCATTCAGAGGTAATTAAATGTCTGAGAGAGGGAGCTGTAATTACATATTTTTCATCTCGTGAAGTTGTGGAGAGAAGAGCGTCTCCTGAATATTAAAAAAAAACAAAACGGAAACCACATGAGATCGCTGCCTTAGAAGAAGCAATAAAACATGTTTAAAAAAAGTTTAAAAGTCTGAGGTTCTTCAAAAAGACACGCGAGGTGGATTCACAGTCGTGTGTGTGCACCTGGATAAGGTGTCTTCACTCTCAAAGACGGCAAATTGCTGACTTTATGAAACATGAACAATGAGCAATTATGCTGAAACATGATAAAACAGCATCCATCGTGAAAGCCACTAAAGTGTGAATACCAGTAAAGTGAGCAGGGTCCAGTGTGTGTAGGTGTAAGTTTCTATTCACGGATTTAGTTACTGTTTATTCTTCGCCCCCCGGGCTAAGTGTGTGTGAAAGAATAGGTGGAACTGAAAGGTTATTTTTGAGGTGTGCAAATTCTGGTTATCTGTTGGCATGGCGCTGGAAAAAAGGAGCAACATAAGCCTAAAAATAACCAAAGGAGGCACCTATCCCACACACTGAAAACCTCTCTTGGATGGAAATTCAGCATCTGCCCAATATGCTCCTCTTGGGCATATCAATGCAAACCAACACATTCCATCAGGGTGACAACCACAGACGCCAGCAGCGTACAAAGAAAGAAACGTGGAAAAGTGGAAGACACCCACACAGACAAAATTCAGGGCAGAGAAGGGGGGGGGTGTTAATGGCTGAAGATAGATGTGTGACTGATATCTACCTGTAACTGAATCTTTGAGTACCTATACGATGTCCTGAAAATACAATAATAGAAGCAGATGTTTCATGTTGTCCTAACATGTAATTTGCATTTTCATATTCATAACGTGCCATCACAGAGCCAGAACTAGACATATCATTGTGTGGCTGTGCAGCGTCCCATTTCCAACCCCTTCCACGGCCTCACAGCGGCAGGCCAGTGGAACTGGATCTGTCGGCTGGGTCCATCAGATAGCTGCCACTGCTGTGTCTGCCTCTGTCTACCTGTCAAAACTGTGTGGCTTGTCATCCAGCCAGTCAGGCGGCCATTGCCCGGCCACCGCCCCTGCCTTATCAGGATAATGAGCTGCATTTAGGTCCATTATACGAACTGACCCTGAGGACTTTCTCTGCTGCTAAGCGGGGGCCTTGTGCCAATGATGGACAGAGGGAATGTGATACTGGTCTGGGTTGTGGTGCAAGAGCTGCAGGGAAAAGAAAAACCCAAAACATTCTGTGGCTCAGCAGCAGCACCATAGTTTTACTTCAAGATGTTCCTCAAAAGTTTATGTGGGAGTTTCCAACTTTGCAAGAAAACTGTTGCAAACTTGACTGAATAAGACAAAGGCATATCAGCCTGGATTACCTACTGTATTTTTATTCTATAATAGTCCTAAATTGGAGAGAAAGGATGGCAAATGCCATATTGAGTCTATAAGATATAAAGCAATCTATTCACCCAACCGCCGAGAAAGTGCACGCATCTCAGCCAGAGTTAAGATTATCAAAATATGAGCAAATTAGGACTAATTATGATGATATCTGATGTCAGAAAAGTCTAATGCTTTATATTTAAGTGTTTGCTGTGCTTGTCTCTCAAACAGGACATGAATACTCATTCAAGTGTAAAGGCGGAGGAGATGACGAACCAAGGCGTCATAACCTCCTGCCCCCGCTCTCTTGTTATCACTTTCTGTCTTTGTTTCTTTCTAAACGAGTCTATCAATCAACGCAGCTATAATCGATCGATTGTGAGCTCCTAACAAGCCCCTTTTTGTTTCTTTTTTTCCCCCAACCTGCAAATTGCTTTGAGGACAAACCCCAGAAATAAACAAGCCCAGAGAGAGTGGGAAAATCTACAAAGCTCAAGTGACGCACAGTCATTACCATCACAAAGGACAATGAGTACACGATGGTTATAAGAATGTTGCCAACTTGTTAAAGGGACAACAGGGAGAGAAAGTGTCTGGAATTTGAGTCAGCATTGGAAAGTCTGTGGGATAGACAAACACATGTTTACAGCAGGGAATACAATTAAAAACACAAAGAGGAGTCCATTTTCTGGTGCATGTTGTTTTCTTTCAATAAAAATCTACTGACATGGCTCAGACAAAACTAACCACGATTGTGGGAGTTCAGTGAAAATAGGCCAGAAGCCATGTTTGGATCTGCAGTGACCTCATGACTGACTCAATACTGAAATGACATTATTTATTAAGCTGGGGGGCAGATCATATCCGCGCCCGTACAGTGATTAATGATTTAATGGTCATGAAATGGTTAACAGATGTGTGCGTTAGTGTCACTCTTAACTGATGTGACTCAGTTGACAAAATACACTCATAAATATAAATACATTGACATGTTTGGGCAATTATGTGTTTTTAAGCACACACACCCACACCCACACACCCACACCCACACCAGGGCTTCATCGGTGGAGGCTCTGGTTCACTGTCTGGAAATGTGGATGAGACACAAATTATCTATTGATATGCAAAGAATGTGTCTATGCAAACCTGTTATGTGTATATGGATCGCGGGTGATTAGCAAAACCACTGCATGTTCAATGCAAATACAGAGCTGGAGTGCTGCAAAAACCTGACAGCATGCAAATAATAAACCTGAAGAAAAAAATAAAAGATGACAAAGAGCTCCAGTGCTTTGTTTCCCTAAAGCTCTCTTGTTATATCCTTGCTTCTTTCTTCATGAGCCTATTAAACAACATTGTTATAATGGATCAATTGTGAGCTCCTAGGAAATCTATTTCTAATCTCTGTTCCTGTTTTTAACTTTTTTTTTTCTCTATGCTGCATGACTTCCTGTGCACAGCAGCCTCATCTGAGGCAGTTGTAAATGCAGTGTCCAAACACGTCTTAAGTTTCAGTGGCCAATTCTGGCAAGCTTTACGGAGACAGGCACAAAATCTGGCAAAGATGTTCTCTGGTTATATCCGCCTTGCTCTTGTTAACTGGTAATAATGCATTCTTTTATGCAAACTGGCCTCAAAACTATCATTGGTAATCGAAATGTAAAATAAAGTACGATTGTGCCAAAAGTAGTCCAAGTGCTGTTATAAATAATGAGTCAATATATTTTTTTGAGCAGTTGGGTGCTTTATGGCCTGATAAATGGTTGGCAGCGATGCCTTGCAAGAGTTAATGAATAATAATAGTTAAACAATCTAAACTCATTCAACTCAAAGGCCATAAAGTCATTAATAACTGATAGGATCAGGTAGTTAGGTCTAATTTAAAGGATGGTGTTTTATGTCCTTTTGTTTCTTAGTCATTAAGGAGAAACTTTGAAAAAGTTTGTAATTTTAATATTTACATTAGTAACTGAATAACTAGGGAGCCTTAACTGCTCCACCGCCCTGACTGGTTTTATGTATAACCCAAGGAAGCTTAATTGGGTGATATTTTAAGCTGGCCTCTCCTCCCAGGAGGTGTTTACGCTGTAATAAATGTTGTTGGTGACATCAGGAGCGAGAGGACCAAATGGTCGCGTGGCTGGTTAATCTATAACCAGTGCTGTGACTAGTGCTGTAGGGATGGAGAATAACCCATGCAGATGATTTATTGCTACCCCTGAAGTTAGACCAAAGCAGATTTGACCTATCAGAGACTTTGCACATTTTGTGCAAACAATTTACACATCAAATTGAGCCAAGATGGATTAAAAGATAGAGAAGACTATCTGCTCAGTATCAATGACCACTGAGTGTGCAGGAACCATACAGACATGAACAGAGAATTCTGTGCAGCGCCAGCTCCTGGACATTTGGCTGGGAAGGAAGGGGCTGATCTACGGGAAAATCTTAACATATGTGCACAAGGCGTGGGAAAACGCACCCTCGATTTCATGGCAGTGCTTTACCAACACAAAGAGTGATAAAGCTTTGCTGATAGCTTAATGGGCATCCTTAAAGACTGAACATCCAAAGAGGTGAAAGCACAAGAAGAAGAAAAAAGCCATTTAAAAATCTCAGCTCTTTAGAAACAATTTGGTATTTGTGCAAAAGTACTATGGGTCAAAGGCAACTGGCCTTCTTTTATGATCTTGAAGACTTTTCAACACTACAGGTTAAAACATCAGTTTTTAAGAACTTGGGAATCCTTTCAGATAAAATAGCACTCATTAAGCAATGTCCTGTTGCTTTTGACTTCGGGCTAAAGCACTTTTATTACCATATCCTGGATGACTGGCAAACTACACGGGCATATATCAATATTTATTTGTTACGCTGGGGTTTATGTATTTGGATTCCAAATGGTGAAGGCTCATGTGAGGTTGTGAGTAAGCCACAAGGGAAAACGAAAAAGCCCAAAACTTTAAGAAGCTTGGTGTTGCTATAAAGAGTTGTACTTCCCCAAAATACTTCTCCTCTAGATAATTGTGATGTCAAGACAGAATATTTGAGTATGAGCTGTCACCCTTTCTTCTCGAGACCTGTCACACCACATCTTGTGATACACTGCATGATTAGACAGCTAATGCTGGCATGACTCAACCACCTCTTGACAGAGATTTAGCAGATCTGCTTGGACTGAGCTGCACGTGGTTTCACTTAAAGACTCCTGGTGCGCCGTGCATTTAACACAATACCGGGAACTGGATGTGTGGATTTAGATTAAGGTGTGTGTCTAGTAAATCTCTTCAAAAACCAGCAGTAAATGCTCACATGTTTACGTGCGTGTGTAGATTTGTGAGTGTGTGTCCTCAAAGTGACCAATCAGCCACTAGTTCAGAGTGACCCTGCGGTCTATAGACGGAGCCAGTGAAAGTGCACATGCATGCACATGCACGCATATGCAGGGATGAATATTCAGTAACAGGATAGTCTTCATTGTGTGCCTGTGTCTGTGGGTATCAAGATGACCACCACCCCTTCATTAACTCTTACATGCTGGAAACAATCAGTGCATTTGCCCCAGTTGTGGACCAGAAACAGGCATTACAGTCCTTGAGCCCTAGCATTAGAGAAGCCTCGAACACCACAGCCTGACTGACCTCAGATTGGATCCAGCTTTCCAAACTCTGGGCACCACAATCTCAGAAACCCAAATGGAAATAGCCATTGCCCCTTTTCAACTGTATATGCGTTATGGCTGGACATTAAATAGATTGACTGTCGAATAATGTCACCTCAAAACATTCAGTTTAATTTAGTTGAGATTTTTGAGTTGAACCACTATTTGGTTTTTTTTTTGTAGCAATAATAAAAACGCTTTAAATACCAAAGGTTGGAATAATTTTAAAAAGAAAATTCTGATGCAAAGGTGAGGAAATAGAATTAAAAGAAAACGTTTGATGAGTTTCTTAAGCTAAGAGTAGCACTCATTCATAAATGTGTAAAATCTGGTACTGAGAATAAACATTACAAACATTACCCCCCCCCCCCCCAAAGACTTCCTCTTTATGTATTTAAACTTCAAAGGTTTACTGAATTGTAAAATGGATACAGTTGGTTTAAAGTAAATTAACATCATTGCACATATATATTCCATATTCACATTTGCACATTGAGTAAATTTGCCTTGGAAGGTTGATAATAGCCACCACACTGCACAGAAAAACCCCCAAATAAACCAAAAGTAAAGCCTTCCTGCCATTAAAGTCTTCTTGACTAGGTTTTAAGTTAACCGGCATCAAAGGAGTAAAGGACACATGTAACAGAGGACAGTTTTATGGCAAATTTATTGGCCTATTCCAATTTATTATGGCATTATACAACATAATTTAGGTTGTTTAGCGTTATCATTCTCACAATCACAGGCTCTCACTAGTGCCACCTAGAGGTCAGACTTGTCTTGTGAAAAGGCTGAATAAACCACATGTCAAAGACACACACAATCATGCAAATCCACATATGGTTTAGCTTTCATGATAATGCAAAGGTATACAAAAGATTTAAATACTATGTAGACAGTCAAAACTCCACACAAATGCATGCAGGCAAAGCAAGAGTGAAGGTTGGCCAGGCTGTTATTCCAGGGCAGCTTGGCTGAGATGACTGTGTAATCTCCAGGGTGGAGTCCATATTGGGTTTCTAGGCATTTCACTGTTTTTGGTCAATTTCTTTTGTGATTTGGTTGAAAAAAGAAAGAGGGAAGAGGGAAAAACACAAGAGTGCAAGAGAAAGCAAGAAAGGAGACAAGTGTGGGTTGCTTTTCTTTCTGCCCGGTGTATTGTTGATGAGTTGTAATGTTGTGTAATACAAGTGGTGGTTAACCTCAATGGCCAAGTGGGAGAGCGGGAAAAGAATGACAATAGAAAAAAAAGCAATGGAAAATTGATGTTATGTAATTTAGCCCCACCCATTTTAAGAGGAATTCATGACCACTTTTTGTGCAAAAGGCAGCAAGGTTTCCAAAGCTTCCTCTACCCAATGGACACACCTGATGTGAGGAAATATACCACAATGCTTGGTCTCATTGGGTGAGTTGGTTTCAAGAAACAGTTGAAAAACTGTCAAAACGAAACTGACAGCATTTTATTTATGGAGAAATTAAGAACACAGTCATTGTGATGGCTCTGTATTTCTTCCTCTCACTCAAAAGGCAGAAGTTATGATGAAAATAAAGGTAAAAGGACACTGAGTTTGGAAGCGCCAGGAGGGAGGCCTGGAGGAAGACGAGAGGACAGAAGAGGTTACAAAGGACAATGTTGGATGGAGACAGTTGATTCCCTGTGGCCACCCTTGAAAGCAACAGCTAAAATTAGAAGAAGGCGGTGTCCTCAGGTTGCTTTATGTGTTTTGTGATTATCATGCTGTTTGAGCAGGTAGCTGACAGTTAGCAGGAAAAGAAATACATAACTTCTTACATCAATATTTCAACTGCAGGGTTTGTTAGTGCTGTTATATTTAGAAATTGACAACCGCATGTGAATTTAGTTTCTATCCTGCAGAAGTGATAGATGATAGCTGGCGACTAATATTAACACGTTCGGATTCAAACCTGTTTGTCCATTCTAGGCCATTGTATAAATATATATATATGGTAAAGCAACATTCAAGCACCATTGGAGGGGGACTGGAGTCAATATTTCTATATTTCTATATTAATTCATTGCTGAGTGAAGATAAACTCGCAGTTATATTGATAAAGCAGTTATTTTGATCAAGTGTATTTAACATTTGTTGTAGCATTATTTTGTAATTAAGTGTTTAATTAGGCTTATTAAAAATATATTGTATTATAAAAAATGTAATTAATCCGTAAACCCCCCACCACTCAAAAAAAAAAAAATTCACAAATGAATCACTAATGAAAAAAAGCCCGAGTTTACCAGTGTAATTATCTTCTACTAAAGCCATTTTTTGCGTGAGAGCAAAGACGTGTCTCATGAGAGTTAAGAAGAGATTGTTTTGATATTTTGGCGGCCATCTGCCGCGGCGTGCTGTCGCTGCAATGACAGCACAGCCTGAGCAGCTTCTGCAACAGATGACCGATACTGAACTGGCTTGTTGGGAGGGGCCATATTGTGCCGTGCGCACGCACACACGCACGCACGCTACCTGAATTCCCACAGTAGTCCGAGTCAACATTTACCGCCCGCGCTCCTCCTCAGAGCGGGAGGAGAAGAGTGAACGGTGTGTGCGGGAAGTGGAGCTGGAGAGACGAGGGAAAGGAGGGGAGTGATTTTCCCTACCAGATCAGGGAAGTTGGAGCGGGGCGGGAGGAGGGCATTTGTGTAGGAGTGTGTGGGAGGGGGGAGGGGGTGAGGGGGGTGTCAGAGGAAAAGGGAGGGGAGCAATCGCGCTGAGGCAGCAAATCTCCAAAGTGGCACGAAGCCAATGTCAAGTTACTGAATGAGCTGAACGTAGGTGTACTGCTGATACGGAGTCAAAAATAGCTACGTGCACAAGCACAAGTTGACATCCAACAACACGCACGTAAACACACGTACTGCACGCACGCCGTATCTCCGCACCGGGCTGCCCTCTTGCCCCGTCCCCTCTGAAGGAAACTCGCTACTTTCCCTATCGCTTCTTGCGTCAAGCGCAACCTCCTGTCAGCTGAGAAGAATTGACAGGGGGCAAGAACGCGGTCGCACAGACGGCAAGAGAAGGGGGTGTAATTGCCCGGCCTGCTGAGATGACCTCTGACCCTCAGACACAGGCTGTTTGACCAGCAGTGGACTGAGAATGACAACGGTTGACCTTTCAGTGTTCCCTTCTCACCTCAAGCTGCTCTGAATCATGAAATTGTGTTAAAGCAGTTTTTTTTATGCCCCAAACAATCACACTTCTAAATCACTTGATTGGTCCCACAGGAATGCATGATGTCATACTTCCTAGCTAATGATGTGCGCACCCCTCCAGTTTGTGTATTTACCGGGTCATTTTTCTATAAGGTGGGTTGGTTGGTCAGAATAGCGCAGTGTGAGTGTTTTTTAAATACCTCTTCTCCTTCTTATCCCCCTGACCTTGGTCCATCCATCACTCTTCTCTGGGGGTTCCTCAGAGTTTCTCCTCTAGATATGAAATCCCAGTCAACGTGACCTATTTTTTCATCCTCTCAGTAAGTCTGAGGTTTACGGCAACTGAGTTTATCAGGCCAACTCAGACACTCCTGGCCTCTCTCTTTCTCGGCAGTATGTCATGAAGAAGACACACGGTGGAAAGATCTGCAGACTAATGCATGCCTCCTGATGTATCCTTATCTGAGGGTTAGAGTCTATCTCTTTTCTGTCTAAGCCTGAAATCAGAGAGAAAGGGGATGTTAGACCGTGCAAAGAGTGTATTTACTGCGCGCACGAATAGTCAAAAAAAAATAAAAAATCTCCAAGTCAAATATGAGATAAGAACTTGCCGTATCAAAGCCCACCTTTAATAACAGTCCCCCAGCTTGCAATGTGTGATTGTTTCATTTTTGGGGTTTAAGCCCTAAATATTTGGTCTATTCACATCAATCTTATTATTGGTACTTCAAAAAAAAGAGCATCTGGATTGAAGGTTGGACTTTATGGATAGTCAAAATTCTTTTTCCACACACTATCTTTGACTGAATTTTTGGACCCGTAAACATCATATTTTTTGGTGAAGCTTCACTGGTGAATGCAAATGCCTTTACCATATTTTCTCTCCCTTTTCACTTTTCACGAATGGTTGAAGGGTCCCAATTCGTTGAATCCCTCGACCACAGCAGAACAGAACCGCTCCTTTAATGAGAGCTACAGATTGTACAGTTTCAACATGAAGGGTTTGAATGGCTGCTCAGATTAGACCTAAACCTTGAAGCTTAGATTAGCGGCATTGCCTGGGGATATACTTTTATATGATGGCTTCTTAACAGCTCCAGGATGAGTGTCCTTTTATAATGTCAACACTCAGTGTGTGTGCACACTGTTCCAGCTGACCACTCACTTATTTACCTGCTTCCTGATTTTATCCATTGTCCATATAGACCTGAGTCCTGTGTGGACTGTAAAGACTTGGGCACCACTGAAACTTGCATTGCTTTAATTGCCCCATAGGGAATTCCAGAGGGCATGACTGACTGCTGCTATAAAAATCCTTAATCGTTTAAAGGACATAAATTGTTATAGTGATGCAAAAGACAGAGTGAAATTCAAGAGGCGAATCAGAGGGGCTGCTAAATATTAGCTTTGTGTGTCATAGTCCTCAGTCCTGTGAGTGGGTGAAACGGGCCAAACTACGGAAGCACTGACATGCTTGAGAGGACCTGAAACCAGCAGGATTAAGCCGAGAAATGATTGACAGATTTATGGAGTTCACGTTAATCAGGTGTTATAAATACGCATCTGAAGAATACACACAAGCAGGCGTACAGCTTCAGGCCTATTCACGTTTTCTGAGTATTCTCTCTGGGCACAAACTTGACCTAATTGCAGTGGCATTTACACCCAAGGCTTCTGGCGTACCTTACACTGCTTGGCATTATTCACAGCTGGTTTACTGTTCCAGGTAGCATAGGCTGATTTAATAGCACCAAACACAGGGTGGCTCCAGGGCTAGTTTGTGCTGTGTGTTAGTGAGACTACAGGCCCCAATAAAATACAGACCACTGTTCATGAACTGTACATTGACCCTTTTGCAACCTTTTTAAATTTGCTAACATCTCCCTGCTGATAATGAACTGGACTACGTAGGAGTATATTAGCAGGAGGCTCTAACTGAAAGTAGTGAGGGCATGCAGCCAAAACAATAAAACATACGTGCAAAAAATATATCCCAGGCTTGTGCAATTAAAATGGAAATGTAGCTTGGGTACTTACGGCCCTTACAAGCCCGCAGTGGGTGCTAGAGAGATGCACACAGACTAGGGAAAGGAGCGGGAGTGAGCTGATGAGAGACAGTGGCAGGGCACAATGTGATTTACATGCTGTGAGTAAGACTGCAGACCTATAATCCTGAAGGCACAGAACCAGACAGAGACAGAAGAAAAGAAGGGGGATACTCGGTAGGCAAATACCAGGCAGCGAGGGAAAGAGTGATACACTGACTCAGGGCAGAGAGGCAGAAGGAGGCAGAGAGGGAGTGCGAGCTGCCAGACACGCAGGCAGACTGTTCGTCTCTGGTTTGAGGGAATGCGGTAAAGGCACAGTAGTAGGCAGGGTCCCCGCTCTGAAATTAGAGAGTGGCGCTAAGAGAAGGGAGCCAGAGCCAAAGGCCGTCTGGGAGCTGCCAGGGGCTGCATCCCCAGCGCACGGCCGGAACATGATTTACGGCTGGATGGAACTACAAAACAATGTGCCGCTCTTGGTGCCCTATCTAACCCAGCAGCACGCCGCTCGCTAAATGCTATCGAGTTCGCGGCAGTATGAAGATACCACATCAGCAGTGGGGAGTGTCAACGTGAGAAAGACCAGCCTGGGCTGGGTGGACTGTCGGGTAGCGCAAGCTGCGGGATCTGTGGAAAATCAGTAAAATGTGTGTTTAAATAAATGTTTTTAAGTAATTTAGGTGTTTTCTGGTATTTACAAAGATTTTGGTACTTCTGCGCTTTCACGGCAAAATATCTTTATGGAGATGTTCATAGTATAAAAAGTATGTTCAAAGTGATATAAACAATAGTGCAAAGCAAGTTACAATCAATTCATTGGGTTTTTGTGGCAATCCACCTCTATATATGCCTGCAAATAGAGGTTCTTTTGGACAAAATATAGAGTCCCAGCAGCCCTCAAACACACCTCTACAGATTTCTTCCTTTTGTATTTAATTCTGCGTGAATCAGTGTGTAGGATTGCAGTAAGAGATTAAATCAGCAGAGAAAAACGAACCGCTGGGTTGTTTTATGCCAAGGCCAAGTTCAGGCACGCAGGAGGTTCTGTATGTGAAGCACAGGGCAGTAATAGTAGGACCACTCCAGCATGCGTTCCAGGATTTGTGAATGTGTCTGAGTGCATGTGTGTTTCCTTTGCCAAGTTTCCTCTCTTTGTTTAGACCGGCCCGATCAGTCTGGTTCCCCGCTGTGCTCGCTGTGGCCAAATACACACATATATCAAACCGCGGCACAACAACAGACAGAGAGCTCTCGGGCCGCAGAGAGGTGCTGGGAATAAGGGCAAAGGGGACTTTCGATAAAAACAGCAAGGTGTAGGCGCTGGAAAACAAAAATCGGGGGGTTGGTGGGGGGCGGTGGGGATGACAGAAGCTGAGTCAGCGTTTCTGGCGAGGGGGAGAAAAGGGGGAGAACATCAGGAAAGTCAGAAGGTTGAAGAATATGAAAAAACAAAACTGCCCAGAGAGGAGGAAGGAGGAGGAAGTAGGGTAAAGGTACAGCCTGACCACAGTTCCACTGTCACACACGCAGCTACGAAGGCCACCAACTGAGCACATGAGCGATGGGAGAATATGACAAAATAATGTTTTATTCATCACACTAAAGTGACTATTTTATTTAAGTGTGAGCTTTCCAAAAACGGGGCCTTTTTCCCCCCACTTTTTACTCTTTTTTTTTTTTACTCTTCTGAAAAAAATGCAAATCTACTTTTGCATCAGGACGTTTCAGAAGGTGCATTTAAGAATAATTATTTGAATGTGATTGTACTGGCACAACTTTTCTCAGAAAAAAAATAGGGTTGAATATAATTGGATAGATTTTGATGTCAACTACAATACTACAATACACCAAACATCCTCAAAAATTTCTATAAGTAAAACAGAAATATTGTTGTGTATTTAGTTCCTTTTTTTTCAAGGCGGACTTTAGATGTCTTTTGTTAAAAATCATGCAGAGTTATAGCTTTTTAAAAAAGATAGTTATTTTACTATAACATGAAATATTTTCAACACATCGTTAAAACAAAGAATATTATTAGATTTGATTGAAAAATACCCAGGATTTAAAATATTTATAAAAATATGCTGCAAAAGAAATAAATGAAGGAATAAATAAAAATAACATACAGACTTATGCTGCACTGTGAAAGGGTGTGAGTGTGTGTATCTGTGTGTACTTGCCCTGGATCACTGGACATTCCCTAATATTTTCATATCTAACCTAATTTATAAATATATATATAGAGTATGTGAGTGTGTGTTTACTGGGTGATGATCACTAAAGCCCTCTGCAGAGTCTGGATAGGACCAGTCTAAACAAATGCGCCCACAGTCATACTCACACACACTTAGCCCCCCTCAGAGCTGTGCTTTTAAAGACGAGGGGCCCTAAATGCCTTACAGATGGACTCCTAACAAACATAACAGTCTGTGCTGGCCCTCAAGTATTCCCAGTATTTGGCCTTGCTGCAATTTACAGCATACTTACCTAATTGAGAGGCTATTACGGTCAAGGCATGCATTCTTTAACATACACACATGATATAAGCATGATATACACAAGATGGTGTGTATGCCTTAATGTAGCGGCATGAGTTCAACCACATAGCGAGCGTGATCTATGGTTCATATACGGAACTCAGAGCAACACAAACAATGATGTGTCGAACAGAAACATGTCCGTGCAGGTCTGGAGGGTACATTAGAGGGTGTTCCTGTCACTAGATACTGCTGATGGTTTTCCATTCACCACAGGCCAAGAACAAATAAATACCACTTTGATGACTAAATTATTATTTGGCAATAAAAACACACACAGGCTTTTGAAAAGTCAATGTGCATTTTGCTACAACCAAGGAAGCAAAGTTGGGCTTCACTTCCAACGCAAACTTGGAAAAATGTGGAAACAATGTGCTCAAGAACATTTCAAATCGTTATTGTATTGTTCATCACAGCATCCGTGATGTTAATGTGCATTAGCAGCCTTTAAAATTGCTTCAAACCTCATTGTGATGCAGCAACAGTTCAATAATAATCTTTTTTTTTTGCAGTTTTCAGCACATGCACTGTTAAATTCTGGCCACTAATTGTTTTTCTTGATGGTAAACAAAATAAATATGTCAACGGTGGCTGTAATGATTGATTTGAGTTTCGGATTATTGGGTTAAACATTCAAAGGTCTGAAGCCGTATATGTGACGCTAAAGCACGTCAGTTTAATTCCTTTTCTATGGGTTCCCTTGAGAAAAGACAATACAGTTTCGCTAAAAGTTGGTAGCAACTCAGCAGAGTGGACCTTCGCTCTGAAAGGCCACGCAGAAGCGAGACACCGGCCACTGTTTGAGCTTGTCGTTTGGGTATTTCTCATCAAGTGCGTCTGACAGAAAGATAACACAGTGTCACGGAGGTCCATCCATCTTCGTTTCCAGGTTGCTCCTGGAGAATTCAATCTTGAGAGTTTGGGGTTAGACACTTTGGTGATTAATCAACTCCATCCTCGTGTGTGTCTGAGTGGATGTGTGCTTAGAGCTATATGTCTTTGTCTGCGTGTGATAAATCACTGTCTGTTCCTGTACAGGACACACAATGGCCGAGTCTCCCTCAGTCAACTGAAGATAAATTCATCTTGAAGTGATTCGCTGACAATGGCTGGTCAAGAGAATAAAATTGTACTCAGTCAACGGCGACATAATGTGCAGTGGGACCAGTCAGGGACTGGTGTTGTACTGGGGAACGGTTGGTGGAAAACGGGAATTTGTCACTAGAAGTTGTAAATTGACTAGGGGTGAGTTCTGAGAAAGGCACGGGAACACACAGACACAGACACACACACACACACACACACACACACACCACACACACACACACACACACACACACACACACACACACACACCGTGGCTGATGAATAACTCCTCCTGTCCTCACGTGGGGGAGTGATTCGAATGTGACGTCTATTTCTTTGTGTGTTTTTGGATTTACTATTATGAGCCACCGGCGAGGGTGATGCAACTCCGGAATTACACAACACGATGACTTAACTGCAGTCATGCGCGAAGAACAAAAGTCCATCTAGCAAGCAACCAGCTAATGACTACTTGACTCTTGCTGCTTAGTGTTTGATTAAATCAACACATATACTTATCTTAGCTGTACGTTCATGCAATATAAGGGACACGACAAGGAATTGGTTTTAATTACATTTAAACATCTATGCTTTGTTTTGTTTGTAGCTAAAACCAAAGATGGTGAGCGCATTTGTTTTTTTTTTTTTTACACAAGAACCTCATACAACTGCATACATCACCATGGAAACATTTGGAAATAAGCAAGTGTAATTATAAAATTACAGAATCTCTATAATAATAATAAGGATCCTCAAGCTCAACGGGATAGTCCATGTGGAGAAGGACCGGGGAATGTACCCAGCAACAGAAGTCAACAGGTTCATCCACCTGCTCCCTGAGGGGAAAAAGCAGGCCCCAATTTTCCTGCAGCAGCTGTGCCAAGTCAGAACCATCCAAATAACAATTTCGCTTGAATGAAATGAGACAGTGGAAGAGGGAGGTTGCAACAGATGTTAAAAATACTTATTACGACTGTGATAGTAGGTGCAGGTCCGCGATGTTTAGAGGAGAATTAAAGATTGCATTCGTAGATTTACACCGATCTCCATTAGCAAGCCAAAGACTAAAAAAAAAAAGACAATCACAGTCGCCACTAAGTAGAGGGCTATGTTTCCAATCAGAAGACTGAGATCATAACATGATCTGGAGCAAATGAGGCGCGACGCAATCACTGAGGGATGGTTTTCAGCGGCCATCGGTTCAAGATCATTTCTCCCCGGCAAACACGTGCGAGCGTTAGAGAATACCGACGGTGATGAGAGAACAGAAACGTAATGGTGTATCTCCAGGCAAAGTGAGGGAAACCCTGAGCTGACTGGAACAGAGCGCACCCTTCTGCCACGAAGCTGTTTTCGTTCGCAGTCCGAGGTGGCTCTGAACTCACTTGAAGGTTAGCCTTTAAATTTAAACGCTAATCTCACCGGTAAAAGAAACAACACACACAAAATAACACAACACGGGAACACATTCTGGAATCCACAAAAATAATTTCTGGTGAGGTCACCACTTAGACAAACAAACAACAGATGTAGCCACAAACCAGCAATAACAAACAGGTTTCACGTCCTATAATCTGTGCGTGGAAACACACGGGGAGCGACAGACAGGAAATTGGTCATATTTGCAGACTCGTTCAACTGGTACGGCAAATTTCCATGCCGTGTCTATCTTGGCATCAAGGTGGCATCAGGGCTGCTTTCATGCTGGCACAGGGTTTGACTGCTCTTCCTGGATATGGCGTCCATAGTTACACCCTCCTACTGCATAAATATGTTTCTCTTTAGCGCCACACAGCTACTCTAAAACTCCCTGATGGAAACATAAACACTGTCACGACTGAATTACATAGGTTAACAGGAAAGAGGACAGCGTGGCACGGAAAGTCTGCTGCCCTGCACATGCCCGGCTTTGAAAAAGGGGACAAACTAACTGCGGCACAAAACAGATGCGGATATGGCTGACAGAGTGTGGCTGCACGCTCCATACTGGTCACAGCAGGCGAGTCAAAACACGATCATATCGAAAGATTCCAACACGCGCCCTCACCGGTCAGGCAAAAACACCCAGTTATGCAGTCATACCCGTGATAGCAACCTTCTAAGCTGATCTAATCACTTGCAGACACAACAGACACAGACTGAGCACCAGTAGAGCGCCTACCTTATCTTCTAGCCTGATCATTCGTGCACCAATCGTTGGGTATTCTTTATCTTCCCCTTTACCTGCCAAAGGAGATGGCACAAAAATAGCAAAGAAATTGTAATATACAGTAAAAAAAAAAAGTTACATGCTTGTGTACACCTGTACAGGCTGAAAGCAAATGTGCGTATCGCCATGGAAAGTCTGGAAAACCGTTTTGCTGTTCAAAGACTCTTCAGCTGTTTTCTTAACTAAATGGTTAACCGTGTTAGCAGCGAGGGTCAGCCAAAAGATGTTTATAAGGCACCTGGGAAAAAGAGCACGGGTGGACGGAAAGGAGGGTGGTGTGGGGTGCAGTGAGAATGGGCCGTAAAGTTTGTTTACATGCTGAATGGCAATTACAGTAAATAATTATTAAAATTTCATAAAACCTCTTAATAAAAGCTGTCAGAATGGAGTTCTCATTGTATCTTAGTACAGTATAATAGTCCCAGCGTCTTCCTTGGCCTAGAACATCATCAGCGTCAACTTTCGCTGGTCCATACCTGCACCTTTAGCACCAATCCCCACGTGTGCAAACATTCACGTGTCCAAACGGAGACATGTGTCCACACATAAAAGACACCTCTTCCCCTCATATTTAGTCTGGCAAGGCTTGTATATGTGTGAGGTATAAACACAGAGGTGGAATGAGCAGTGACAGATGTCTATCAGATGCAGACTGTTGTGTTGGTACCTGGAAGAAACATTCCTGGCTTCCCCAGCGTGCCGTCCAGTCTGGAGGGACACAGACAGGAGAAAGAGGTGTGAGGACATTAAAAATGCTGCGGGGCAGAGGAAAAAGTGAGTTCAGGGGCTATTTTTAAATGCTTATTAATAGTCAACTAAGTTATAGCACTGTTGGCTTGATGAAGCACATTAGCGACATGATTTGCTTCACGGTTGATTTCGGGAATGCCATTAAAGCAGCGAAAATACTTAAAAAGCAGGAAGTGCACAAAAGGGTATGATAACAAAGTCCAACAAGTGTAACAAAGAGGAGGACAATGAGGTGCCGATCACTCGGAAGAACAGTGAAAATGATTTGGAGGCCGAGGAGAAGGGGGATGAGGAGGAGCATAATCCGCCTGACAGTAATTGTTAGGAAGCAGAAAATGACTGAAGCATGAATACGGTCATCTGTAATGGAGACATCTCTCTTCCTGACGTCCCCACGGAGCCCATCAGCTGCACACCAGCCTGTACTACTTAATGTCACACTTGCCAAATGGAGCCGTTTCATTTTGAAATGAGATGGGATCTGTTTACTCTCGTGAGGTCGTCACGGGACGATATGCGATACGTTGGTCTCAGATATGTGGGAAATCAGGTGGGAGCGGCAAGAAAGACAATAAAACAATAATCAGACGTCACCGTCTTTGCAGCTCCTTGATGCGGACCATCATGTTGAGGTGACCCTGGGAATACTGCTCGATCACGTCTCGAACATCATAAGGCTTCCGGGCTTGCTGTGAATTGATGCACACACACACACACACACACACACACAAGAACACAAAAGCTATTGTCAAGCATAGCCTGTTATTTGGTCCCCAGAAAACATCCCCAACCCCCTTGGGTGTGAAGGGTTCATTGTCGTTAACTCATGCCTGTGTGTGTGTATGTGTGTGTGTGTGTGCGTGCATGCACGCACGTGGACAAGTGCATGGGCATGTAGAAAGCAATCGTGTTAAGGCCTTTTCACAGCTTTGTTTAGTGTGACGTGGAGACAAGTAGCATCAGCGAGAACCCAGTGAACTCTTTAGGGTTTCCAGGGTGTGTAGCTTTTTAGCTCATAATTGAAAACACATAAAAGTCATGGAAATGGTAGGAATATAGAAACCATTCGACAATATCATGTAGTACAAAGACGGTAGGCTAAGGATCTTAAACATGGTTGTGTTTTTTTAACTGGAACATTGAAAACTGAATAAAAATCAGATTACATAATTCTGTTGACTTTGGTGTCACGTGAGGTCATATCCTGCTGTCTGTCTGAGTGTGCACTGTACAGCGACAGGATTCCTAATGTAGCCCCAGAGGCATATCTGCTGATTTCCCATGGTGCAGCGCTCAAACTGCAGTCAACACAAAGCAGGTGTGGGTTTCAGGCACTGACACATGCAGAGAAGCTGCATTTCGCCCCTCTTTATTTTGCTGCACAATCCTGGTCTTTCCTTGCCCTAAATCTGTCACTATTGCTCTCAGTTGCTTTTCCTCCCCCGCGGAACTGATCTTTTCTTGTTTTTCATATATATTACCTGAAACTTCCGCCTGGCCACAAAGTACTGCATCCTGCGAAGGACCTTTACAGCCGATCTCTGGGCGTGGGACAACCTGTGACAGAAGGGGGCACTTGTTTAAAAAACTGATCATGCCTTAGATCATGCATGTTTACACCGAAACACACATTTGATCTAAAGCTGTTCAAATGAATCAAAGGCACCAAAACACATTAAAAACCAGAGTAAAAGTATCTGACATTTGTAAAACAACTGAATGCTTCTATTGCTTAGCGCAGGAGAGGATTCAAAAACTGTAACTGGGAAGTGAACTGGCAAACAAAGAAAAAAGAAAATCAAGTCTGGCCTTCTTAGTAGTCCCAAAAACACATCCGTCAGCTCAAAGCGGCACATCTGTGTAAACACGAGTAAAACTCGGCTGACACGGAGCTGAGCACCGAAGCAAAAACCAGCGGACACAAACAACACACACAACCTCTTGTTTGCATACCAGAGTGAGTGCATGGCATGCACTCGTGTTTGTTTCGACAGGGAGTCGCTCCATGTGTCAAGCAGTGGCGCTTGTCTGATTTATTTGTCAGAAAAAGCCAAAGCAGGTCTTTGGACACTTCATGTGCGACAGCGGCATGTCACGTTTGGGAGTTGATGATCGTATTAAAACGTGGTCAGGCTGGTTTGAAGGGCTTAAATATGTGTGCCCGTAGATAAACATATTTTCAAATGGGGGGCGGGGGGAAAGGAAAGCTGCTGATATTCTATTGTTCTATGGTTTGCTTGAGTCATGAGATGAAGAGTTTCTCCTGCGGTGGTGCCTATTATCAATAAACACAACGTCTCTCGCGATCCCACGCTAGTTACAATATCAATAAACGACAGTAGCCTTTTGTTTTCACTGTTTTGATTGAGAAACCTCCGCGATGCCTCGCATTAATCTAGCTCCAAGTCCCAGAATTCGCTTGCTGCACGGGAATTTGTTTTTTATTGCTCTTTGTCCTGAAACCCTGTTGTTCATTAAAGCCCACACTGAAGGCCAGACGAGCATGAGTCGTGCACAGCGCCTGTCTGCGTCATTGTGTATTTAGAGCAGAAAGTAATTATTGTCATCTAGTGTCACAGTTTCTGGTTCTGTGTTATTGGAGGCTCCTTGTTTTCCACTTTTGTCTCCAGGGTGACTGCATGTCCTGCTCTCGTTTACTTTCCTTGTATATTTACAGTCTGTGTGCTGCCTTCTTTATCAGTTTGTCCTCAGTCTTTTTCCCAGATTTTGCTGTGATTATTTTTTTTTAGCATGGTCATCACTCCTCACTTAACGGAGTACTTGTGTATTATAAAGACCCACTCTCTGCAGCATCCTGTTTTCCAGTGGCTTTGGACTGAATGTCTCTTTGCAGTGTGCTTTAGCATAAACTGTGACGGATCGTTTTTACGAGAAGTAAATACAAAGGCATCTTCAGCTGACTAACAACAGCAATGACGTGGATGGAAATGTGTACGTAAGCGAGGTTAAACGAAGATTCCAGGAGTCCATATAGCAACATGATTCTAAAGGTGAGCCTAAATAAGCACAAGATACGTGATAATGAGAACTTAGCTTTCTCAAGCTAGCAGCATAGCACCCACCAACCCCTTACTGTGCTTTTATACTTGTTCATCAGTGTTCAGGGTGTCTTTAACCAGATTCTCATGGATTTACAGACTGCAGCTTAACAGGTCTTTAATTGCATCTGGTGCAAAATTACGACATTGTGTTTGCACCATAATGCAAAAGTCTACCCGGGTAATGCCCTATTAAACTCCAGCCCTGTCAAAGGAGACACGCCAACAAGCAAACACGTAAACACGCCGCTTTGACACGCTTGAAAACAGCAGCCATGCCCTGCCCCTCCCAAAACAAGGCTTTTTGTTCAGTCGACAAGTCACTGTTATGTCTTAATCAGGCTGAGGGACAACAAAAGGACTTAACAGACAATGCGTTGACACGGGACCATAAAACTTGAACATCAAAGGCCTGTCGCCCTGCGTGCAACCCCTGCCCGAGCTATAGGAGGAAATGCACACACAATACTATACAGGAAAAAAAAGGGCAAGTGTATTTGGCACTGTGGGAAGATACCACATACCACACCAAAAGACCAACTTCCTTGGTCTTGAAGGAAGCAAAAGATCTGAAGATTCGATTGTGCCACCTTCGTTCTTAAGTGCGATAAAAAACAAAAAAACATTCCATTCACTATTTGTCACTGTGAAGGAATCCAATACCCACGTCCCATTGCTAATGCCGCCTCTCAAACACTTACTATCTCTGTCTCGGCTTCCTACTCATCCCCGTCTGCCTCTCCTCCGTCCTTTTTTCCTTCCTGGTGTTTATTTTTCATCTGGTCAGACGATTCGACAAACACTGTATCCTGGAGACTCCTCTTGAGTCATCAGAGCTCAGACAGCACCTACAAAGACTTTAATATATTTTTCATTGTCCTGCACAGTATGATTCACTCTCTGCAGAGATATCTGTGTGTTTTTCTGTTTTTATTCAGAAGGTTTTGCCTTTAGCAGTCACACTGCCGCTGCTCTGCAGAGGAAAAGGAGGCAGCAAGACATTTTTGCTATTGCTGGAGTCAATAAAAAGGGCAACACTTTTCTTTTTTGCATCTTTAAAGTCACAGCAGTGTTTTCACTGGCAGCTTTCTTGTCCCTTCACCCCCTACAGCTAGCTGGCAGGAGACTGTCAAAGATTCTGTCCTTCCATGGAGCACAGTAATAAAGGAAGCATCAGTGAGGAGAAAGAGGCCTTCGACATCAATACCTTATAGGCAGGGCCTGTTCGTGTAGTCTTTGTGTGTGTGTGTGTGTGTGTGTGTCCCTACGCTCGCATCTGTGAGACTGAGATAAGGTTTATGACTAGTGCTTTGGTCCATCAAAGAGACGGGCTCTTCTTCAGTTCTCCTCCGAAACAGGCATGCTTTTTATCATATCTTGGAAGGATAAGATGACCACATTCTTTTGAGCGTGTTTTATCTAAAAGTGACGGCATTCCCGAGGGCACCGCGGTTAAGAATTAAAAGGGCTCATTCCGCGACGCTGCACCCTGGCTGACACATAAACTGGAGGTCCATCTTTGCTG
Source organism: Takifugu flavidus (assembly GCF_003711565.1). Lineage (NCBI taxonomy): Eukaryota > Metazoa > Chordata > Actinopteri > Tetraodontiformes > Tetraodontidae > Takifugu > Takifugu flavidus. The sequence goes on from NC_079532.1 coordinate 6,199,463, forward strand.
CCCTTTAAACACTCGATGCCCCGATACCACTTCCTCCGCTACACTCTCTGCTTCCCCCTTTTTGGTTTATTTTTCATACGCGCAGACGATCTGACTTCCTGAGTCACCAAGCTCGGATTTCACCCGCGACTTGAATGTATTTCAATGCTTTTAAATGATCGCCAATGATTCAAGAAATGCTCCCTTGTGGGTTTTCTGACATAGGTTTGCCAGTAAAAAGACACACAAACCATTCTCAGTCATTCTGCGAGTGAGCTCACATCAGGGCTAAAAGATCTCTGATAAGTAACTTGATATCAAGACATATGGTGCTGGAGAAACTGGTTTATGTTATTAATATACTTCATACTTTTTCCATTATCAGAAACTCGCTAACGAACTCCAGATCATCGGCAGAAAGTGGCGACCACAGAGTTTTTCCCCCACATCACGTGAAGCGAGATGCAGCTGGGCCACTATGACTTCTGGAACAACAATTTCCCTCCTTCCTGTTTGTCTGCTGAAGTTGTTTTCATGTCCCCGCCAGATCAATGGACTCTGATCAAGACGTGCAGGAGACAAAAGCAACAAGCGAGCCACATCAAAGCATGGCGCCCATTAAGAGCTGATGACAAAGAGAAAACAGGGAGAGCCCACCGTGTTTGATGTGTGTGGCCACAGGAGAGAGAGAAGAAGTCTCGTCTCTACGCTAGCAATTATCTTATCCCTAATTTCCACGAGCTAAATGATGTTTCCACTGCAGCTTCATTATGTCATGCAGTTCCATTTGCAAGAGTTGCTACGCTTGTCAGCCACAGACTATGAATGGTTTTTATTTGTCTATAATGAAAGAGCAGCTGGTTTCCTGTTTGTGCATTTTTATTGTGTTTATCATTTTTCAAAGAGAGTAGTCCGTCAGCAAATTATCCCAGAATAGATTTTGTACGGGAAGTTCCTCTCTGGTAGGATCTGCTCAGGGTGGACATTGACGTGGCATATTTAGGATAGATGGCAGATATTACATTATTTTGTGAAGTATCCCTCTATGGCCATATGTCAAACACACACACACACACACACACACACACACACACACACACACACACACACACACACACACACATACTTAAATGGTGCATGAATTGAAAGCTTCCAAAGATTAAGCAGCTGAAGGAATCCCATCAATGAAAAGAACTCCTCTCCTCCGGCGCCCCTGTTCAGCGGTAATAGCGTCAAATCTCGTAACCTCTTGTTACTTGAGAAGAACATGAAGGAGGGGAGAGAAGATTAAAGAGGAATGGGAAAACTTATGACTGATGACCCCTCTCTGACTTGGCTCCAGCGGCCACAGTGGGCAAGGAGGCTTCTTGTTATGATGGCTGAGAACATGTGAAATGACTGGTTGAGAAAAACACTTCGAAAGCAGATATTAAGATTAGATTACTCAATGAGGAACTCTGCTGGTTCTGATTTCAAGTAAAGATATAATGCTGAATACTGATTTCAGGCCGTATCTTTCCTGGAAGTTAAATTTGGCTCCACGGTTTAATGTTCCACGCCAGAGGTGTTGCCTCAAGAGAAGCAGTCACTCTTTTCTTCAGAGTCTGACTAATTAGAGAGTTTGGCAGGTTTGGTGTAAATGACACCCCTGCATGTCACCTCATTCCACTCTTGGACATTTTTAAGATGGTATCTCAGCTATTTAAGCATGCAGGTTCATTTTTTTAAAGCATTTATGAGGAGGTTTTATTGTTTTAAATTGCTCTTCTTTGTAAAAAAAAAAGAAAAAAAGATTAGCTTGTGTTATACTTTTAGGCGAAATATTGCCTTTTATTATTTGATGGACACTGAGGAGTGTGCAATCAAAAATACCATATACAGAAAAGCATACTGGTCCAGACTGGGAACATTGGTGTATCTGATGAATGCACCATTGGAGAACAATGAATCTTCCCCTCTGTCCCGAACAGCATGACAGAGGCCTTTTGAGCCCGTGTGGCTGTGAATGTACACACATGAAGGTTATGAAGGAAGGAGGGCAACCGGGTTTCTCCAAAGAGGGGGAGAGGCGCTGAAGACGGATTTATAATTCATGGCCTAATAGGATTTGTTGCTGTTTAGCAGGATTAGGAATGTTAGAGAAAGAATCTATTTATTGCTGCCAGTTGGAGGGTCCCCTAGCTCGGGTGGGGCGTAGAGACTTCGGTGGCGGGGGTAAGGGTTGGGTGAGGTTGAGGGGGTAGTGGGAGTGTTTGCACACAGAGGCCTTAACATTTTTCCCCAAATCATATTTGTAGGCCGACCCCTGGCACCCAGGCCACGGAGCTCAAGCACTCTAGCTCTTAGCCCAGCTACATCCGTCATCTTCAGATTAAAGTGGCCCTTTTATTCTTCCGTAGCACTCTGAAAATCCAAGCACGTGAGCCTCGTCACTGTTCAACACACAGTTCATTCTGTGGAAGTTTGCGCTTGTATGTATGTGTGTGGGTGAGTGAGTGAGTGAGTGAGTGCATCCAGTGACAATTAGCCCCTCTGTGCCAAAAGCCTTATTGGACGTAATGGTCACAGACATGCCCATGTTCAGCCCAGCTAAACCCAGACTTTGGGCTCAGCAGGAGAACCAAAAAGAACACGAGAAGGGTGAGCGAGGAAGAAAAGAGAGCCAGCGAAGGCTAAAGAATGGAAGACGTGGAGGGTGACCAGTGGGCCTTCTTAGCTAAGGGGCTACCCCTACATAAGCCAATTGGTTTAGACAATAAAACCATGCTCTTTCTCAAAAGAGCATTATTCCTTCATTCATTTGCAGTTGGGGCTGCAGTGGGGGTCGGGGTGGCGGGGTTGACCGACATTAAAGACTGCTGTTTAATTAGGCTTTTCTACAGTGGTCAGCTTCTTTGTTCTTGCTTTTCAATTGAGTCCTGCTTGGCCTCCAGTGGCGATTTCTGTGTGTGCATTTGCGTTTTCCAGAAAGATGGAGGTAGAAGAAGACAAATCCTTTCCATCAATCGCTGCAGTGTATTTTCACTCTGGAATGTCTGGAACAGAGCTTGGGTCATTCCTTCTTTGTGCACATTTGATCTGGTTATGTTAAGCGTAAATAACATTCACACACCATACGTTCACAAATGCAGAGTTTAAGAGAAGAGCACTTAGTACAGCAGGAGGAAACAGACTGGCTAATGAACACCTCCGGCAGTCTCGGTTGAGCTTTCCTTTGTTTTGGTTATGATGTATTTGCACAGTAATAAAAGATACGAGATAAAGTAATAAACTTGATGTCCAATAAATTGCTCAGATTGCTGTCAATTGCTGTTTTATTTATTGTCTACACAAAGAAGACAGAAATATAGATGTAACATAAGGCAAGAAAGGAAGAGGAAGAAGGGCAGCTATTGGACCTAGCAATAGCAACAGTGCTAACAGTATTGACTTGGGGTGGACTTGAGGGATTTATGGCAGCAGATGAGGCTGAGAATGTCTTTGCAGACTCGCTTTACTAGCTTCCGTTCCAAGTCCACCATACAATTAGCACATTAAGTCTGTCTCCAGGTCTGTCCATGCCTGGATAGTAATTACTCCAGCAGTCCAAACACAAGAGCAGACAGACAGGCAGGCACTCGTACTTAAGCGGAGGGACCACTAGGCTTCTACAGCCACTTCCACTTGGGTTTTTACGTTTTACAGATTGTACTTTTTTTAATGTTGAGTTTCAACTTATCCAAACAGCCATAATTTACTACCAGAGTGCAGACTCAAAACGGAGACTCAAGTTACATCACAGAAATGGTTATTTGAGCTTTGATAAAGAACTGACGTTTGTGAAACGTGATTTATTTGAAAATGCGAAATTACACAAAACACAAGTCTTCTCTCTTAGGCAGGACAACAAAATAAGGAAGGTAGGCCAAAGACAATAGAAAGCTGAGTGTAGTTTCGGTTTTTTGTTGCCGGCTGCTGCCTCTGCCTCTGGAATTTACAAAACGCTCCTACTTGGCTTGTTGCATTTAGATGCAGGTGCATCCGAGTAATAAAGGGATAGAAAATACAGCAAATTCCCTGTTCTTTCATTATTTACTGATAGCGTCACACCCACACAGACAGACAAAAACAGTCATCACAAAGTAGCTACTTCAGCAAAATAAAAAGGAGGGTCGAGCTTAGGTTGGATAACTCTGTAGTGTCACATGACAGGAACAAACGTGTGCCTGTGTCTTTAGTTGTTCATCCCCATAGCGCATAAGACGTACAGTGTGGTTCATTGTTGAATTTTAAGCGGCTGAGTAAAGGCTGCGATCCCACCTCGCTGAGTGTGTAAGCAGCCTGCTCCTTGTTTGCTGCTATGGTGGGATCGGATGACTGTACACTGAAAGTTCACGGGCCCAGGAAGAGGTGAAAGACGATCAGGGGACACAGTGGGTGCAACGACATCTACGATTGGACAAACCGACCTTCCTCCTGCTCTCTGGTGAGTTTAGAGGTGAGAAAGTGGGTTCTAAGGGGAAATTATAGGTCTGGCTATTGTGATAAAAATACCACAAGATAAGATAGATTTGTTTTTTCCAAGCTGAACACATTTCCATACTGTTTAGCAACACAAATGTATGTATTTCAAATCAATGCAAGTGGTGTGCGTGCTAGTTTTCCAAGTTCTCCACCAGTGAGCGTTCAAATCTGCTGATCTTGACTAATAAAAGCCTTACCATGGTAAAATAGGGCTGCCAACATCTAAATAACGGACTAATCGCTGCCCAGTGTAAAAGCCTAGATGGTAAAATTAAATCCAAACATCAGGCCAACATTGAATATTACACCAGGATTTCACAGGGTAATCAAAATCAAGATGCCGAAAAGGTCTCAGTTAAAGAACAAACTCAATGCTTAATTATAAGTGATGTGATATATAATACCGTACCATAATAACTGATATAATAACACAGTCAGCATCACATGGTATTAGGTTAAAAAAAAAAAAAAGATTTCCAAGCCTGATTCTTTCAGACAGGAAAAACAGATGTGCTGGCTCTGCAACAGGAGCATTAAATGGCAGACTGAAGTTCAAAAGCAGCTTATTTGTTGTAATCCTAAACTATCTTAAGATCAGCTGATTCCTGTCAACATGCTTCAGCTAACGCCGCTATCGACCCAGGTAAGAACAAAGAGACCAGCCGAGAAAGAAGGAGGGATGGCAAACAACTGAAGCGGAGGACAAGAAAAAAACAAATAAGAAGCAGAATATAATAATGAGGACGTGCCAGAGTCATTTGGTTTTCAAAGTGCTCGGTTATGAAAGCAGTCATTTGAAACAAGGCGCTGGGAACTGGGTACAAAGCCATAATTGGATGTTTGTCTCTGGCCAATTTTTTCAGGGCAAATTATCAATGCATGGGTTAGATCACTGGAACCACATTGTGGAGGTGGGAACAGTGGGAGCATTGAGGGTCCAGCGAAACGCGCTAATAGAATCATTTAGCGCACTCGGATAATGACAGCATGTGATGGATGGGGATGGAAGTCCCCGTATCTCCTGCAGCAGCCACGTTAGGCACGCCGAGTCACCGCCGAAGTAGCTGCCGTTGCTTAAATCGCAGGGATTATTAATTGTGTGCACTTGAGGCTTTCATCTGAAATGTGGGCGTGTTTGTTTGCATGTAGCAGAGAGGGTGCGTGTGACAGCAGCAAAGGCTCTCTGAGGACGACACAAAGGCCTGTTTACATGAGACTTAAGGGGAAAACTAATAAATACTTTAAAATGTACAATCGCTGATGTTGTATTAACATTAGTTTTTGGCGCTTCAGTGGCAGGTTAAGACGTGATTGTGTCTCGCACATCTCCAGCTATATATCACCAATAATATTAAATGTTGGATTCATCTTTTAAATGAAAATCAAGGCAAGCGTTTGCCCTAAAGAAGAGGCACCGCTAACCCAAAGTTCACGTGATGAACTTGTGGCTGATTCAAATCTGCTTGAAAAGTTGAACTTTTTAAGTAGAATAAAGAGCAAAGTCTGATTTTCACGTCTGATCCTTAATAGAAAATCAGTTTTAAATTGCAGCAGCCTCTACCTGTAGGCTGATGTTGTTGTCATCAGTCTGACGCCAGTTAAAATTATAAGTCTTTGCCGTGTAGGAGGTGTGGCGGTGGGGAGTCAGCAGAGGTTCCTGCAGTATGGGAAACACCACCTCGCACACAAAAGTGCATATATATATTCAATACTTGTCACACAGATAAGGATACACACACTCCCAAAAAGACAGCCTTGAACACATGCACATAAGGAAAAAAAGAAAGGGGAGGAGGGCAGTGATCCAAGAAAAGGGAGAGAGCGGGAGAAAGGGCAGTTGGAGAAAGAGTGCGAGATAAAGCGGGTGAAAGACAGGCTTGACAAACAAAAGAAAAGTCAATTACACACAAGGAGGGAGCAGCACAAGAGGGATGAAAAAACACTGATGAAAAAAATAAGATGTATTTTTAAAAGTAAAAAGACAGAGAGGGGGGGAAAGCTGCCTTTATTCCCTTTAGTCCGAGAGCAGAGAGAAGGAGCGGCAGAAGTGCAAGGACAGAGCGAAAATAGGGGGGAAAAAAGGAGGGGAAAGGAAGAGAAAAGAAAGAGCTGGGGAGAAGAAGTGTCAGGGGTAGGGGCGAATAAGCCTGGGGTCTCCTCTCTGCAAAGACACGTGCACAGACTTAATCAAGTCCCTGCCAGCCAGCAACATTTTCACGTTACAAGCTGGACGTTTGCCTGAGAAGTTTAAAAGACAGAAAAGCAGCTAGAGGAGGGCCCCCACACACCACACACCCACAGCAAATTAAGAAAGAAAACCCCTCTTTCATTTAGTTTGCATGGAATTTTGCAACATCGGGAAAATATGCTGTTATTTGCTGTCTGAACATATATCGTATCATATCTTTGTAGGATTCGATCCACAGTTTAAGCTAAATAGTTTTTTTGTTGACCAGCTCCCTCTAAAAAAAAAAAATCCTACACCCCTCTACTCTGATTTCATGCTCACACTCTTTTCTCCCCCCTCTCTTGCTCACTGGAGGCCAAGTGGATTTGGGTTCAAGGTGAGATACAGCAAAGTAATGTAATAAGCAGCTTATCTCAGGCACACACATCCGTGTTGCACAGACATCCACACTGCAAAAATGTCCAACATAGGTCACATTAACTGTAATGAATTTAGTAAAATTTTAGTAAAATGGCAACCATTACTCATGCATATAATATAAAAAAATGTAGGAGTAATGTAAAGTATACAACATAGAGTACTGAGTATTCTGTATTTTTATTTTTTTTTCATTGGAGCTTAGTTCTACACAAAAAAATTAGCCCCGCTTACATGGTTTCCAGTAATGGGTCTACTTCTAATCTCCTGGAGTAAAAGTACCTGATATAGCTGGAAACCATAGCCATTTGGTTTCAGAACAACTACTGAGGTGTAATTTCAAGAGCCAGCCTGTGCCAGGCTAATCTCTCCTAAAATGATGCACAGGTGCTTTGGTGATATTTAGAAAGTGTAGATACAGAGAGAGAGAGAGAGAGAGAGAGTGTGTGTGTGTGTGTGTTGTGTGTGTGTGTGTGTTGTGTGTGTGTGTGTGTGTGTGTGTGTGTGTGTGTGTGTGTGTATAAATATCTTGTGCATCCCCTGGCAGTATATCAAGCATAGTGTTCAATTCTTAACATATGTGTGTGAGCGTGTGTATGCGTGTCTGTGTGTGTGCGCGTGTGTGTGCACAAACACACAAGGGAGCCTTCAGTGCTCTCCACTGACCTATGAGTGAGGGCTAATTAAGTGAGGGGAGATGACAATGAACAAGGGTCTCTCTTAGGCCAAGCCATCACTCAGGCCTGCTGTAATGAACACCCACCTACAGGTGTGCTGATTCCCTCGCAAGCACACACACACACGCACGCACACTTCTTTAACATATAATGGTGCACACTAAGATGTGCTTCCATTTATGTACAGCATTATTACAGCTTGTGCACATGTGCTAGTTGTACACTAAAATGTAGGCACAGAGAGTATTCTTTAAAGCACAATTACACGTGTGTGCAACATTAACATGCAGACAAAGCTGCTCTGCATTTTGCTGCATATGTCCTGTCACAGCCTCTGATAATGACAATGTATTATAGTCCAGAATAAGCAAAAGACGAGAATAAACTCACACCATCTGTTCAACAAAGGGCGGGACCATAAAGAGAAGTCGTGTTGTGCTACCCGCACACGCCTGTTGGATATTTTCCACCCATGAGACACCTAATGCCCTCGAGTGTTTTCTCTTTTTTTTTCCAGCGTTAGCGGAGTGGTGTACTTTAACATATGTGGTATTTATGAGTAAGTGAAAGCTCTCAGGAAACAGTAACTGTATCTACTCTGCATAACGTGATGGCATGATTCCGTGTTTTAATCTGGAGTAATCTGCTGCATGAGTAATGTTTCCTGTACCACCTGGCAGAGAATAATTTTAATTCATTTCCTTGACAAATTAAAAACAGGTCTTTCCTGGTTAATTGCCTTTTCCATTCCAAGAGAATGATTAATCTTCTATAATTTGTCTGTAAGAAACGTCCCAGATTTAGTGCCATCGCTATGCTGTCTATGTTCTATTGGTTTAATTAAGTGACCTTAATTGCTTCTGAAAAGAAGTAAATAAAGCAGACAAGAGAGAGCATCCTACTGTTAAAGGATTATTTCCTCTAGAAACAATCACCAAATGTTCGGACATAATCACTGGTGCCCATTTAAATTCTTGTCCTCGACGTGAGTTATGGTAGTCGCCAAGTTATGGTAGTCGCTCTTCCTGGAGAGGAGAGCCGTGTCTCCAACATGTTTTTTGAGGTTACGCCAGTCACAGTAAAGTAAAACCTGGAAAAACATGAGTCAAGCTTGGAAGTCTCTCTGAATTTGATGAGTTTAAAGCTCACCCAGCTGGCATATAAGGAGCCAAAACAAAGGCAGGCCATTTTAAAGAACATGTTTTTTCCCTTCCATGGTCATTTTAACAGCAACGACAGGAAATGAGTCTCGACATCAAAGTAAAAGAGGGAAGTGACCGTCTTCCCCTCGACTGTCAAATACACCTGACGCGCCAGGAGAACACACACATGCTCATGTACAAACACACCACCTTGCTGTTTTGTTTCCATTCTTTTGTATAAACCATGATATCACCCGATGTTGTAATGGCAGCTTGGCGGCCGCAAACACCTCACCATTTCTCCAGGAAGAGAGACGTTTGGACTTTTCCTACGGTGCAGGGAGGAGGTGTGGGGGAGGCTGATCCACAGGCGGAATGCAAATATTTATCTTACCTCCTGAATAAAAGAGATTGAACAGTGCCAGAGGAATACCTTCATAGCTGCCCAGGTGATCCCCTGCCTGGCTCCGCCCACCAAGGCACAAATACACGAAAACATGAAATAAACTGAAAATTACGGGGAAATTATTCATGAGCAAAACTGTGTGTTAGTGCTGCAGGATTGCAGATGACATAACCAATCAGGGAGTCCGTGAGAATGTTTCTCCAAGATTTAGGAGAGACCTAAATATTTGTTGCTCTGTGATAACGAGCAGGGGATTTATTTGAGTGGGAGACACAACAGCCAAGAGTCTGGTCAACAACGATGCCTCGGAAAAGCAGATTCATGTTAAGACTCCGAGAAGAAACCGGGCCTGTGAGATGGAAGGAGGTGGTGGCACAATGCCACCAAACTTATGTCACAGAAATGCTCCCGCGTCCCGACGACCTCGAAGGCACCGTGAGCTGCAGCCAATAAAAACGGAAGGGTCTCTGGTCACAGAAATGAGCACCTACGCTGTTTACATAGCGCCATGCACCGTGGCCACTAGTGATCTGTGTTAGTAACCAACAGAAGGGAAGCAAAACAAATAAAGAAAAAAATCCAGAACAAAGTGCACAGACAGCTAGGGTATATAAAATAATGAGGGTGACAAGATGACAGAAAGAGGAAAGCAAGAGGAACAGTGCCCCCTACAGAGGTGACAGAAAAGTTTAATATTTGTATGTTACCATTGTGAGGTTCCGGATCAAGCAAATTAGACCAGAGAAGAAATATGTGTTCATGATTTTTACCAAATAAAGAGAGAGTTGGAGCTGATATAGATTAAACGTAATTATTAGTCATGAAATCCACATGACATAAAACGCAATATGGGGAATGTGATGCATTGTTCTGGCTTGTGATTTATGACAGTCTGGTTTTCACCTTAGAGTGGGTTAAGCTTTTGCATAAAGATTTCGGCACAAACCCATGTCTAAAGGTGCAGCCTTTGCACGTGCTTGTGAAAACCAAATGAGCGTCTTCTTGCGTCCACATGTGTCTTCTCTTCACGTATGTCTCCTGTGTATTTATGTAACTTACGTGCAGGTCTCTGAGTGGGCGTCAGGCTGTGGGAGCGTTTGAATGGATTTTCCAGAGGCCAACATTATGGGTGCCATGTGTGAGAAGGTTTTCCCATGTGCGTAACACCCCATTGCCCCCACCCCCCACCCCAACGCGCAGCACGGCAGCCAACAGCACCTGCTGCACCATGCACACACCTGCACCGCAAAAAAATGGATGGAAACGTGAGCATTTAAATAGATGCAGCAGATATGAGGTCAGCTGTGACGAAGAATAGAGCTTAATTTGAACTACAAGGAAATTTTAGCCAATTTTGTTGGGTGTAATTCTATTTAGAAATAAAACAAAAAGGTCCAGAAAAAAAGGCCTGGTTTCTTTAAAATGTTGTTGTATGTTTGTTCTTTAAAATTCTTCCTTTTGAGCCTTCTTTGGCAAGATGTGAGCCTTCTAGGAGACCATGTAGCCATGCCCTCACAGATTCCCTTTTGCATTCAGCCACAGCAAGTCAAGTTTGAGCTCCTACCAGGGCAAACAGTGGTTAGTGAAGACCAAGACAACTGAAAGTTAAGTAAACAGTTCAACAGATTAAGCCCTAATTGTCGGTAATTACATAAATAAGTTGTTTACTGTGAGTCCAGCTACATCCTGCATGACGTCTCTATTTACTTCACCGGGGTGCCAAAATGCAAAAGAGTGCTCAGTTCATTGAATACCCCACCCAAAGTTTGGGAGTGGAATGAAAATGTGCCCTGTATCATATAAAACTGAAAGAAATAAATCCATAGACACAGTGTGACTGCGTGGTCGTGTTTCGGTGCAGGAAAGCTGTGTAGATTAACAATTAAAGGGCAATTAATCAACTCAAAGTGCTTCAGAATGTGGTGATCATTATTGCTTTTTCAAATTCACCTTTGCTTATGGAGCTTATCAAACATTTATAAAAAACATCCTGTTTAACAAGGATATGTGCTCTGTTTGCATTGTGTGGATAGGAGCTGGACTGCCATGGTGGCTAAGAGACACCCCCTCTGGGTGAGCGTCACTGGATTCGCTCAAACTTGGATTCCCTCCAGGATCCCTCCGGTCTCTGAATTATTTCAAAATAAATCGGCGCCCGTCAAACTGACAGTGCGGTGGAGCCACGCTGCCAATCTGCATTACAAGGAAATTGATCAATGAAATTTGATAAAGTTACAAAAAAAAAAAGAAAACACCCATCAAAACAACCTCCCACCCCCCCATCCAAAAAAAGATGTTCCCATCTGTTATAGATCAACAGAAGTGAATCTAAATAAAGAGGACTTGTTGTTCACGTGCAGACGCACTATGCTATGGTGTTGAAAAAGAAAAAATGAATTCATGAACAGTTAAAACAATTTGAGCATTAATTGTATAATTGAATTGATGTGTTTAAGTTTGTCACACTAACGGGATGTGAGACAGACACTAAAAGCAGGTCCAAGTGTTGACAAGGGTTGATGGTTTGCAGACGATTGCTCCGTCTTTGTAGCAACGCTGTAGCAACTGAATCAAGTCCAGTTGGCCGGATGAAAAGCAATAAGAGGAGTGTTTTAAGCTTAATGTTGCTCTTCATCCATCTCTCTTCTTTTCTCTCCTTTTGTTCACCTCAGCCCAGCCGACCACAACAAAAAAAACCAGTCTTTTTACAAATGTTTAAAGTTAGAAATATTTAAGGGGCTTAAATAATAAGCTCCCATTACCCAATTATATCGGAGTGCCAATTCAAGTAAAAACACCTAAACCTGCTTTATTTTCCTTGAATTGTGAAACGTTGGCAAAAAAAACCTAAACACAATATCAGTAAGAACCTTCCCTCTGCGTGACTGGGGCTGCTGGGAGTTGAGATCTGAACCAAATATATCACAAGTCACCGATTTAATCTCATAATAGTCAGCTTTAATGCCCAAATGTAAGACATATGTGGCTTCGCTTTGGTTCGCTCCACTGGGCCATGTAGAACAATCTCCCAGAGAAAGACAGGGGAATCAGAATTTGGACTGGAACTAAAGCATCCACGCTTGTTTAGTTTGAAGATAATTATCCATGACACCATGACAATTTGGTTTGTGATACACTGATATAGAAGATGAGCATTTTGGAAAAAAAAAAAGAGGGGGGGACTTTGGAGAAAATAAACATTGGGAAGTGTCGTGAAAAACGCGAGATCAAATAATTCACAAAGAGGTTGTGTAGCTCCACATCAAACACAAACATTATTATTATCTCATTTTGAGCTTCTCCCGACTGAACTCTGAACTGAACTGAGGCTGATTTCTCACACAAACACAGCGAATCACAACGCACAGCGGCTGACATTTGGTGGTAGCTCACGTGATCTTACACACACACACACACACACACACACACAGAGCAGTGGGAGAGTTCTGACTATGGTAGGAAGAGCAGGGATTTGTTTAAAGCAACAAACCCGAGGGAACCTCTGCTGATATGTACAATGATATGGATCTTCATCTGTCATTCTCGGGGCCCGCGGTGCACTAAACCTTCCTCACGTAGCCCAGCCTGCTTGAAAGTATATAAACCACTTTAATTCTAAACACAGCATCATTGTATTAACATCTTCTATATTTGTGTCATGTTCTGTTTTTCTTTATATTTTAAGTTCAATCTTTAGCAGTTCACACACATGGACACACACATTAACCTTAGATGAAGTCACTGCCACACTGATTGCATTATTATTGCATTATTATCCCCCTTTGTACTGGGTTTAGAAGTATTCTATTCTATTTTATTTGTATCTTAATTGTCTCTGCGTTCTCTTGCTGTTGTTGCGCTGTAAATTTCCCCGTGTGGAACAATAAAGGACCTGAATCTGAATCTGAATGACTAAATTGATGTGTGTAATCAGCTTGTGGTATCAAGGATCAAATATATGAGTGTTTCTTTATTCCCTTCTTCAATTTATTTTGGAATGTATGACTAAATCTGACCCTTAAAGATCCCTGTTTGTGCTCTGGCACGCCAGGTGTCTGTATTCCAGGACCACAGCCTGTGCAGATATTTCCCGTGTGTACGGACTTAGCTCAGTAAAGCTTTTCCTCACATTAGCCACACTGAAAAATGATGATCTCCAGTATCAGACAATGACAGGGTCTGCGTGTCATTGTCTCTGTTCAGAGGAGGATTATCCCGTGATAACATTCTGGGGACGGTTGCAGCCAGCAACGATCCCCTCGAACCTAACTGGGTGGTTTTGCACAGCGTGTGACCGGATGGACTGCTTTTTGTTCCCCGCTACAAGAATGGGAGAGAAAGCTGTATATGAATGAGGAGGGGAAGTAGTGGATGTCAGTTTCAAGTCCACATCCACTGTTTCCACATCACTGGCTGTGGGAGAGTTATTGCAGCTAATGGTGCAGCAACCATCAGCTCTGGTTGTAACCGGTATGCTGGCAACTATAAAAACACTGTGAAACTGGTGGCGCTGCCAGTACAAATTGATCAAAATTAAATTGCCAGTCACATTACTGTCACTGTAGAAATATTTAATTCTATATACCTCAATATACCAAAGTATATCTTTTTATAATTACACATAGATCACTGAGTAACACTGCCATTACCAGGTAACCTATAATGTCAAAATATTACAGACAGAGAGACAATGACCATTGTCCGAGGTCAGATTCAGATGAAGACACTGTTATGAGTGATTATTTGTTAACACCTAACCAGTAAGATGTTGAAGTACAGTGTAATTGAAAGCAAACTTAAACTGATTTATGTAATTGTATATTAATAAATACACACACACACACCCACAGACACACACACACACAAATGTGTCCTCCCCAAGAATGGGCAGCCTGTCTGTCAGTAGGAAATTCATGAAGAATCTGGTCTCAGGATGAACCGGAGAAGTTTGAACTGGCAGCCAAGAACCACTGGCTACACTTCCTGCCTCTGCACAGATGTTTTAGCTCCCATTATATTCTACGATATGCAACTGTAGTTCTATACATCACAGTGCCTGTGCCTTCAGTACTACACGCGCACGTCATGTGCAATCTGGACGGCATGCGTTTGTTTTGGTGAAACAAATGTGCGTCTGAGATTTCTGGTAGTGGATGAGGGGTCAAATGAGGCTGCTCAGGACCTCCTCTGCTACTAGGTTTAAGTGGAAAACCCCAGCACAATGGGGCTGAGCTGGGACTTTTGACTGGCCTGTTGCCATCACCAATAAGAATGTTGAGCATGTTGCTGTGTTTACTGTATTGCCAACCTTGTTGCCAACCATGGTCAGACTCTTTGCATGTGTATGGGTGTGAATACTGACCAGCACATAAAAGGAAGTAAGAAAAAAGGAAGACACACTTAAAACACAAAGTCAAGTGTGCAGCATTTTGCTGTTGGACAGTATAAAGGCTAAATTGTTTAACAAGACTCAGTAAAATGCTGCGAAGCAGTGATCAGTGAGCAACTAAGAGATGTATACAAGGTGGCCCCAGGGAAGAAGGAGCCTGTAGACTAGCAGGATCAGACAGATCTTATAACCTGGAGACACTGGCCAGCTGCTTCTCATTGCTTGATGGCTCTCATTTCTATTAGGGGAGGCCCTGGGGAGCCTCATGTCGCCCATAAACGCAAAATCCTACAAAGACCTGTGCTGTCTGCAATATTTTATTGTTTCCTCTACATTCTCCCTTATTACAGGAGAGAATTAAAGGGAAATGTTTTAGCTATTATTATTGTTGATTATTATTAACACTCGATAATAAGACATTTCCGCTATGAGGCAACATCCCACCTCAGACAAATAAAAGAAGTCTTCACACTTGAAAATAAAAGGTCGATTTTACATTCAAACTTTAAATACAATAGGAGAAGAAAATAGTTCATGGCTCCAGAGTAACCGACACTGACTAAAAGCCCTGCATTTCTGTGGCAAAAGATGAACGGCATGGTCCAGTTCGTGACCTCACTGCCCACATTTATTGCATTTTTGTTGTCAACAGCCTGAAAGAGTATCATGCTTTTACATTTTTCCATAATGAGTACAGAAACAGTGGTGCACGTGGGCTGGAGCACTGCCTCTCCTTTCAGCTTACAATTAAAGTACAACCAGTAAACGCCCAAATTGTTAACAATGCAAGTTACTTGGATTTTAGTAAAATACCGGTGGTTTCCATGACAAATAGTCTCATGCCATATGACAAGCTGACTAACAGATGGTGTCAATATCAGCAGTGCCAAGTGTGCATATACTGGGCTTTATACTGTATTCTGCGTGTGCAGGGGCATCTGCGATCAGCGTGTGTGCATGTCCGTGCCAACCACTGGACACCTGCAGTGTCGATAGGATCAGACCCCTGGGTGGGCCCCTGGCGAGCGTGTGTGTTTGCGAGCGTGTGAGAGCGAGTATTCTCGGCCCAACAGATGTTTTTTGTCTATCTGTCCATCTCATCAGGTCGAGAGGCAGCAAAAATGTGCGAGGTTCAACTCAGATGGATTGTTATTCTCCAGCCTCTCGCTGTTACAGTAAGTCAGGTTTGGCTAAAGTAAACAGTAGTACCCCGTCCTGCCTCGTGGATTCATAACCTGGGCCTTGGGGGAATGAAAATGTCAATTGCACAACTGCACACTACAGCTACAGATGTGTTGCAATAGCCTGCATGTACAGATATTGTAAAGAAATATAATAAAACTTTATTGCCCAGGCCCTTTATTTAAACATATGCTGAACAAATGGAATGGTTTCCAAACTAAAACAGGACAGATTTACTATTTGTGTGAAAAGGATGCTAGCTTGTGCTGCACTTGAAATACATTGTAACACACATATCTGTTCTTCAAAGTAACATATCAGAATAACCTAGAGGTGACAGTGGCTGATGTCTAATAAGAGGGTGTGCGGTGAACATGCAGAGAAAGGCACGTGTTTTCCAGAGAAAAGGTGACAAGCTTTCCCTATAGGCAAATGAAGGCATGCAGAGATGTTTCCAGTGAACGTAACTTTGGAATACATTTAAATAAAATGGGCATTAACATCTTATAAATAACCCATCTCTCTTTGAATAAAAAGCTCACAGAAAGGTGTGAAGAAATTTATAAAGAAATGAAGACGCACGCGTGCTATGAGGAAAACTAATAAATAATCTGGCAAGATGAAATCTCTGGACATGCAAGTCTTTATTTAAAGAAGCTACAACTGCTTTTGTCCAAAAATGCTGCCAAAGGCAACATAGAATTAAAGGTGCTTGCATGTGCATTAATCAACTAATCCAATCCTTCAACACATGACTGGAAGGGTATATCCCCAAAAATCCCCGATGTACTGACCTACTTTGAGTGACTCATGATTTGGATATTGTTTTTGTTGTCAGACCCGGTAACAAAGATCCCGATGTAAGAAGGAAAAAAAAAAGCTTGAATAATCAAATCAGTTCTCCAGAACCCAAGAATATCCGATATCAAGTAAAAATGAAGATCCAGACAAAAAATAACTTGTTTTGTGGTGCTGACAGAAAGGATGAAACCATTAATATCTGGAGCCTTTTTACAATGAAAGCATCTAAACCTTTAACAGGTTTAAACTTTGTGTAGACTTGAGACAGAAACAGAGACAAAAATGGTGCCAAGGGCTGGTGGAAATAAAATACTGAGAACCTAAGTTGCTCTGAATGTTGTGGATATCATGAAGGTAGCTCAAGCCTCACGTAAACTTTACATTATTGAACGTCCACAGCTGAATCCCTGCTGTTGGCCATAATGATCCCATTATACTTCAAAATTGTGGTGAATCAAACTGTAATGTAGATGTGCAATAATAGGAAGTGATTCACATGGAGGACCACCTCTGGCTTCCAGCTGTTTGTACATGCAACTGTCTGTGAATACTTGTAAAAAATGTGTGCCTATTCTGGCTGGTACTATCCAACTCCCTGTTTTCCTCCCACCCAAAAGATTAATCACCCAGATGTTTCCTTGTTTTGCTGTTGGCTCTTTCTCACATTATATATCAAAGAGAAACATCTCTCTCTCTCACAGACACATACACATACACATACACACACACACACACACACACACAGTCCATCAACACCTACTATCCCTTTTTGTTCGTGGAGGGAGATTAGCAAGAGTGGGATTTTTTCCCTCCCACTTGTAGTTTGAAATTAAACAGACTCATTTTATTGTCTTTTTAAATACCCTGGAGGACAAAAGACGCATTCCTAACTTCAGTTGACGCAATTGGGAGCCTTTTGCAGCCTGAATTAGCCAAGTTGTGTCAATATTCATATTCATAATTCTGTGACTATCTCTGGACTAAGTGCCTGAAACACACAAGAAATGTGTTTACGCTAAACAACAGTGATTTCAGCTCATGCCATGTTCCCATGTACCACTCATGTAATCGTGTAAACATCAGCATGTTAACTTAAGCCAGCAATGTGCTCAAAACTGCAGGGAAAATGCCGACAAAGTGATAATTAGAAGCCCTTAATTTAGCTTTACTTTTGGATGCATTCTGGAACTGCAGGATGCCAAATTCACAGCACTGGCAAACCTTGTTCTGTTTCCATATAACATCCGCACTTTTGAGGCCTAATCTTCTTTGGTCCCCACAAAGGCAGATGTCTGACAGCTTACAAACACACACATACAGGTATAACTCTATCCTGTAACTCAATCCTGACGCTCTGACACTCGGGCCACCCGGTAACACTAGCCAAACATATGCACATAACACACACAAGTATACACACACGATTTGCACACCATCTACACTGTTTGGCTTGCAGCATATGCAGGGCCAGTGCTGCCGAGTGAACAGGCTCCTTTCCTATACAGCCACTGGCCATATGGTGGCCAGGTCTAGCCTTGGTAATTGATGGTATCTGTCGCTGTGTCCATGGAGAGGGGCCCTGGGGCCCCGGGATGGCAGACCTAAAACATACAGAGATCCACATGGGGGTGGGTGGATTGGTAGGCAGGGGGAGATGCTAGTGTTTCAGCCCTCCTCTTCTATTCATTCATTCATCCATACAAAGTGTCAACTCCCCCAACTCCCACACTGCTCTGCACAATTGTACTTGGTCTTGCTGATAAAGGCAATTCTCCCTCACTTGTGTGTTCCCCGTCTCTGGCTGCTTGGCTCGGATCCCTGTCTGTGGGCTAGCACGAGATGCTTCAAAGCCAACTGTTCTGGATCCGCACTGACCGCCCGATTCTGCCGCTCACATTCACCGCTATCATTCTGCTGCTGCTGCTAAGTTAACCCCTACATGAGCACTCTGACTAAGGCACAGCAAACCAGATGGCAGCAACTGGATGGGAATCAATGAGGTTGTGCCAGATTGCTAATAGGAGCTCGTGGGAGTCAGGTGACGATACTAGTATAGACACAATGACTGCATGATTGACTTGAATCTAACAACTTTGAGTTTGATAGTCAAGCAGATATGCTTTATGGGATAAGAATAGGACTTACACAAATAAGGTCAAATCTGCTCCTGCGGGACAACACAAAAAAGAGCATTCAACTTTGTAACCAATTTATTTATTATTAAGTATTGCGCACATGATGCGACTTCTAACTGGATTCCATAAAATGTTCGTAGCTATTGAGGACCATTACAAAGTGTGCACGTATTAAAAATAACTCATGTGAACTGAGCTGACTTGTATTTTGTAGCCACATATCCACCCAGAGTAACAGGAAACAACACGTGCTAGTGTTGAAACCCAGAATCCAGCACCCATACGCACACACATGCAAACTAATATGCAGACAAGCATGCACATTCCTTTTTCTCAGGGCCTGATGACCCTTACACATGTGTGTGCGAGTTTTTTCATGGCAGTGTTAACTACACGCCATCTCCCATCAACAGGGGTGAAGTCGAGGCACACAGGATGGGATGAGTGTGAAAGCGTGGGAGACAGAGGAGAGAAGCTGGACATGTTCCCACAGGCCTGGCTCACTGCACCGGGTTCATAACAAAGACCCCTGCACCGGGGCATGGCACCCCATTGGGTGGATCAGACACATGCACAATCACACACGGAGACACACACACGCAGCATATGTAAATATATACATAAATTAAGTTGTGAACGTTTCCAGATTTATGAAGCACGTGAACTTTCCGAATCCTTGAAATGAACTTGAACTTTCAAAACACTGAGGGCGGGTCGCCCAGGGCAAACGCAGATGTCCATGCTGCAATGCCTCCATCATCGTGAAAAACAAACGTCGGCGGTGCGTGACAAGTTGAACTTACATAGAATATGGAGCCAAAAGCCAGATGCTTTATTGCACAGACATCTAAAATAAACAATGTCCCAGCAGCTACTCTGGTCTTTAACTCTTTTGTAATAGATAAATGATCAGGTGCTCCACCAAAATATGACAAATAAATCAGTTGCCTCCCCACTTCACTGACTTTTCTCTGCCTTTTGCAGTAAATAATCAAAATGGATGTAGGAATAATAGAACTTAACAGTATAGACCAACAAACATGTCAGTATACCATCTAAGACTTCTGTCTCTAAATCTCTGAACTATAAACGCACCAAAAGATTACACCCTCATCCCATATTACAATAACCTGATATGCTTTGAGCTCTGGTTGGCACACGTAGTATACTTAGCCTCCTGTGTTCCCGAGTCCATATGGCACATCTTTCTATGCACATTACAGGTCTGTCTCGGAGGCAAACAAAGATGGCTATAGTGAATGACCTGTTTGAATGGCTGCCCTTATCTGCAGCGTGCAGGCGGTGGGACGGCAGCAGCACATGCGCTGATGACAGCCTCTCTCACTGGGCCGAGCATACAATACCTCTCACTGTACACCTGTCTGCTCTGAAATAATCCACAAAAACATGTTCCTTAAGCGTGTAAGGTATTAGGAACTGTAGGTGATTTAGTATGGGATTTTTGTGTGCTTATGTTCACATTCTATACTGAAACATAAGTAACTTTGCAACATATACCTGCATGTACCCTGCAGTAAAATACCATGCCAGAGCATGATTTAGTGACAGTGATCTAGGAGGTGCTGGGGGAGAACATGAGCCACCTGCCCATGGTGATGTCTGAGCCACGGCTTTTATTGAGCCACTGTTTGCCCCGAACAGCCCTGGGTCAGACCTGTTTGCTCTCAGGGATGAGAGAGCATTAAAAAGATGGAGGGACGGAGTGAGATAGAGATGAAAAGAGGCTCCTCATTTGTATAAGGTCTCTGGCAGCATTCACGCCTGCAGGCTTTGACAAATGGAGGCAATAAAGGGGCGAGGCCTGGCAGGAGCTCAATTAACCGCTAGTGGGGCAGGAGAAGAGGGGGACATGGACCAGAACCCTAATCACTGTAGAGAAGAACAAGTGAACTGCAGGGAGGAGGAAGTTTGGCAATTTGTTCAGTTGCCTGTCTGTCTGTCTGTCTGTCTGTCAAGGCAGACCTGGACAGTCTGTCCTCCCATTTTTCCATCTTTTTTAGGGTGTAATGTCCTGGCATTTACACTCAAGGGGCAACTTGTACTCTACTAAAACTGTCCAGGCAGTAAATACCTTTAAGATATTAAAAAAGCTACAAGACATTAAGCACTACAGCTTTGGGCTTTTAAGCTAAACGATGAAATCTGATGCAGCACAAAAGCGGCGAATAATCCCAGTTGAATCCAGGAAAAAAACCTCTTGACAAAATGTCTGTCCCTTCGGCGTCTTTCATTCAACTCCAGCTATACTTTAGCCAAGCCTTCATCAATATGAAGCTTATGCTAGTGCAAACACAACGTAACGAATGCAGAGCCAAAAAGCCAACAGTGCTTATTTAGGAGACAAGTTCACAGTCGCTGTAGTGCTGCTATCCATTCCCTGTGACAGTCATTTGTGTACCTTACACTCTCAGCACCAGCTAGCTACCTCCATTCAAATTCAAATTGATACCCAGTTGGAGGAACAATGGTTGGGGATTCACTGAGAGCAATTAGTAGTGGACTCCTCTAGTGTCTGGCCCAAAGACTTTTAGCCCTGTGGTTCCATCATGCAGAGGCATTGACCCCTTTCAGATGTTCAAAAAGGAGGAAGAGAAAGAGGCTATAGAGGGGAAAAAAGAGGGCTGCCTAGCGACGCTGAAATGAGAGGAGGGGAGTGGATTGGCAGAGTTAGGATGGTGTTGTTGGTTTTCCTCTCTCGACTTTACACTAAGGGACAAGAGCTTGAGTGTGATGGAGGGGTACATGGCTGTTGTGTCAACACGGAATGCAATGAAGACAGTCTTATTGCCAAACCAAGACATATCAAGCCACAATTAGTGTGCAGAAGGACAAACAAATTAAATATATATTTTGCAAAAACACACTTGAGAGAATGTACCAGCAAGAGCTAAAGCTTATTTTACAATATCTTCTCAGATTTAAGTCAATGGGTTAAAAATATTACCTGTAAAACCATTCAAATCTGTGATTTTTTTACTTTAATTCTGTCAAAAAATGATGACGAGTCCATGCCACGCACCAGAACAAAGAACGTATTATGTGGCAAACTGTTTTTGATGCTCGCACTCCCCCGCAGATCTCCACATCCTGTTTTAAAAGGTGCAAAAAGGTGCTACAAGCGTTTCATCACTACTGACATACTGTACGGACTGATGTAGACACATAAACACATCACACCGCACATCACTTATCACAATAATTACCAGGAAGTGCTGGTGATCATGCAGTCTGTCGACACAAATCATTTAAATACAAACCAGAAAATGGAAGTTCAAATTAGCCAGACGTCTCTGGAGAGGAGCAATTACAAGGTTTTCATGTCTACAAGGTTTTCATGTAGTAATTGAAGGAACCCTAAAAATTGATTTCAGCTCATAAAGAATAGGTCAAATCTTACATGGTTATAAACGCTTTAAAAATGAGTGATTCACTGAAATGAAATACTTCAGTGTGATGGTGACAGGAGGGTGTCCATAAGCTCCTGCAGGGCAATAGAATGACATGATATGTGTGTTTTCCACATTCTATGACTGACAGCAGATCAGGTCCGCCCTGCCTTCAGACGGATGTGGGATGTTTGTACAGAATGAGCAGTGGTGATGACCGAAGACCTTGACGTGGGTGTTAAATCTTTTCTGAAACCAACGAAAGTGTGTGAGTGTGCTAGTGCGCCCGTGTGTGCGTCTGTGTGCAGGGTGTTGTAGGGCGGGTCTCTCGCCTACGCTACATAGAATGATTCATCGGCCAGTGCAGATGACAGCTGAAAGGGTGAAACTGATGAAGATCATAACATGTCATGAACATCAGGGTGGTGGCACACATACACATGAAAACCCGACTCAAAAAATGAATATCTGTAGTGAAACGCGACCATAGCATGGTATTCTGGGGTAGTTTTTGTGTTCTTTTAAGGAACAAAGACTTTACTGCCCATATATAGATTTTTATCATCAATAGATTCTGCAAATATGATGTCATTTCAACCACCGCTTGGTGGTAACTCATCTCAAACCTCGCGCGCCTCTCGTATATGTCAGCTTCACTTCCTGATGGAGCCGTTCATGTTTACTTTAGCTCTCTGCCCATCATAAGTCCTCAAACGCAGCATGATGGGCCGGCATATTGCAGACTTTTGCTCATCGTTTTGCCAGCGTCTCATCTGTGAAGTGCACATTCATTTAGTTATGTACCGCTGAGTCTATGTCAATGTTGTTTTCCTTGCTCCTCTTGAGTGATGAGCCTAATAGTAGCACCCGGGGGGTGGTGCGTTTCTGTCTCCGCTGCTTAAAACCAGCCCTCTCCGCATCTCTACACCGAGGTCAAACGCAGGTCGTGATGATAAAGGCTGAACTCCTGACACCCATCCCAAAGAATGAGACGGCTTATTGTGTAGCAACAGATAGCAGTCACAATGAGGCCTGGTCTGAGTCTTGTTGTTGCCCGTTGCGGAGCTTTTCTTGGCCGCGACAGCAGCAGCTTGTACGGGTTCTCCATTATGGAAGGCTAGTGACCCTGTGGTCACCCATGGTTGCCCCCCCCCCCCAATCAGATTATACCCAAAATTTCATATCAATGCAAATGTGCCTCGGTAGGAGTTCGTACTGGGTCGCTTGTGGAGATGACAGGCTTTCTGATGGGACGATCTGTTGAGAAAGGTAGGCTGAGTCAGCCTTTGCTGAACTCATCAACACAATGTGGAGCTACTCCGAGTCTCGCTCTCTTCTTTATTTTTCCAAAACAGTGCAAAGCCCACTTGAGATTTGAAAGAATCAGGCTTTGGCAGTGACTTCAAGAAAAACTGGATGCCACCCAACAACAATATTTTTGCAAAAAAAAAAAAGAGGACACATGACAAACTGTGTTTATTGCATTACTAGTTAATTATCTGTGCTGTTACTCCCATGCATGCAAAGGCTAGATATGCGTCTCAGGTTACAGAAATTGTTATTCTTTGAGATAGATCCTCCAAAACGTCTTCACCAAACACCAAAAACAATGACAGTTACAACCTGCTATTTTGATGAATTTGAAAAGCAATGGTTTTACAAGCTGTGCTTGAAAGAAGCCATTTTAGATTTTGGAGGTCTCACAACACTCATATCACAAGACGCATTTTGAGTGCATTTCTTCTGTAATTAAAACAAACTCCCAGGAGAAACCGATCAAGAAAATCAAAAATGTTATATTCTATGTAAAACTTGCCGATATAAAACATCTATTTTAAATAAAGATTTATTTACATGCCACAGGTGTACAATATATACATTTTTCAATAATGTATGCCATACTGCATAATGTCACATTTAATATTTATCACAATATGGTGCTGTGGTGTCTGATACATGCTGGTCTGTGCATGGCTGCATGGCAAACGATGCTAAGCTAGTTAGCCTATTACGTTTATGGTTAAGCTTTTACATCTGGTTTATATAAACTTGTAAAATAAGAGAAACATCACAATTTCCAATACAGTGCATAAGCCCAAGGTTTCCAGTACAATACATAATGGGATTCAAATAAGTCTGATTAAAAAGGAACTGAATTGTGAATGTTTCGGCATATTTCACAGCTTAGTTCGAGCAACCTTGGTCACAGAAGCTCAAATAGAGCTGAAGAAGCAGCAGGTGTGAACGCCTCCGGCGGTGTTAGACGAGCTCATATATACAAACACACAGCGCTTGGACAGTATTTCAACTTCTTGGCTCGCTCATAATCACCACCCCTCCGTCTTACTCACACCCTGCACTTCATCAAAAGGCCCCGGGGTTTTTCCCTCACCAAACCAGGTGGCCGTAAGGAAAGAAAAAAACATTTGTGTCAAATAGGAGCACACCCCCAACACCCCCACCCCTCCCCTCAATGCACACAACTCATCACTTTTGCCAGAGAGGAGGCCTGCCCGACCCAGCTGTGGCTCTCGCCTTTACCGTCTAATAACCATGACCTTCACGCTCTGCCTGTCAGACCTTTGTTATTGCCTGCAACACGGAGAGAGAGACTGAGGCACAGAGAGAGAGAGAGAGAGAGAGAGAGAGAGAGAGAGAGAGAGAGAGATAAAAGTAATAAAAGATCAGGGATGCGTTCAAGTCACATGAATAACAGAGGTTTTCTCATACCAACACTGCCGCTGATGCCTTCAAGGACCTGAGATCAAATGACAGATGCCCGTACCTTCAAGGATTCTGCAGATGTTGCAAGTTAAGTTTGTTGATATTTTCTGGCTCCAAAGGTCGGCACATTTGCCGAGGGAGATGTGTACTTGTGTGTGTGCACGCTGACCAAGGAACAGTCAGCTCACATCCTAAGTCAACACGTGCTGTTCTTTCACTCACAGACTAAAAATAATATCTAGGTTACAATGCCCTGCCAAGCCCCAAACACAACAAAGTCTCAGGAAGCCGTCTTTTCAGAACGTTGCCATGGCGACTGACCACATGTGCAAGTCAGATAGGGGTGAGTGGTCAAACTTGTACTCAGACTGTGTTGTCTCCGTGACTATAGTGGGCTTAAAATACCTTTTTTTTAACACAGCACAGATGTGTTGAAGATCGTGGCTTTGCACTAACAAGGTCACCCCAGGAGCAAATGATGAGTTCAAACAACAAAATGAATTTGTTTTTGCCAGTTGCGAAGAGCAGCTTCCGCTATTCACACTGTGGCTTTGCCTCGAGCACTTCCTGAGCCCTGCTACCGTGTTGCTCAAAGATGAAGAAAATGTAAATGATAGATTACATCAATGGCAATATTACAGAGAATAACAACAGAAACAAAGTCCATATTTGTGCAAAGGACTCAAAATGCAAAGCCTGAAGTGACTTCCAAAACACATAGTCAGCTGCTGTGACATCAATCTTTAAAACACAGGAAATGATTTATTTTTTTTGTAATCCTTGTGAAAGGACAGAAAGAGGAGACAATGTTGCAAATACAGTCATTCTAGTGGATGCTCTATAAAAATTATGCAGGATATTGGGGTCAGCGTACCTATTATTATTATTTTTATCATTTTATATTATCTCACTCCTCACTGTTTTCTGACATTTATCCGTTTTATCGAGCACATCATGATTCGAACCCTACTACTTACACTAGCTTAGCTCCACAAATCACATAAAACTTTACTGTTCTGAAAACTGTTCTCTTTCCAGGTGGGGGGCTGAGCCAAGGTTGAGCTTGATTGAGGCTTTAAACGGGTTAGAACACATGGTTCCTTAAATGTTTTCACACAGCTGCAGAGAAACAGATTCCGTTCGGCCATGGTGAAACTGAAAAGGTCTTAATGTTGCATTAATATTGTGGCATAGCAGAGAAAACAACACCTACAAATTATTATTTTCTTTAGCTGCCACTCTATGGCAAATAAATGGGAAAATAAGTAAAATTCTCAGCAGCATGAAGGATTTATATGCTGCTCTGCTGGTATTCTCTGACAAAAACACACCATTAAACGCACACATGATGCCTACACCATCATCAGGAACAGATCAATTCATGTCCAACAAGGCTTGCTATTAAAGCTAAGTGTTGCCACTTACTTGGCAACAGTCATCGAGGTGCGTAAATCAGCCAGTCAGACCAGCAAGCTAGTCAGTCAAGGTCGGAAGGCAGCATCTTCCAAGCCAACGATGCAGCTGTGCTACTGACAGATCAGTGCAGGCAGGGCAGCGTGCAGCCGGCCTCTCCAGACCCTGGCACATCAAAGCTACTGGCCCCACAGCTAGCCCCCCGTAGCTCCCCAGCCGGCCACTTCAAAAGCATTTTGGGTGCATCGCAAATTCCCATCAAAGGCCCTGGACACAGCACTCACCCACGCAAGCAAGGCAGCCAAGGAGATATGATTAAAAGCACATTATTGGGAGAAGGCGGGAGGACAGAGGAGAGATTTAGCATGAACAGAGGAAGGAAAAAGAAGACAGGATGCCAGACGGGATCGTTCTTTACCTTTCTCACGCAGTCCTTCTCCCTCTAATTCTCCATGTCTTCATCATCTCACATTCTTTTTAATATAAAATGGTGATAACCCTCAACATGGAGCCTTTTCTTCTCGCCTTCTCCCCCCTCCCTTCTGTAGCCCCTCTTACCCTTAAAGGTCACGTCTCCAGGTCATTTAATATAAGCTACTGCCTACGCAGCCAATTCACACCTGAAATTGTCAGTCAGTAGCAGTGAGTGGTCATGAATGGTGGCATTGTTGTCCCAGTGGGGGGTTCAGACAGCAGCAAACTAGTCACTGGGCCACAATGGGAGCCTTAAGGTCTGGAATAATTTGACTAAACGCATAGGATTTGCGAGTGCGGATTATCGCCATGCAGCCACGCAACTAACCAATCAACCCCCCACCAGTCCGACCACTTATAGAGGCATTGTTTTTGGACAAGATCACAGCCGACATTTTACTTACAGTGGTGGCAGAAATTAAATGCCAACATGGCCTAAGCTTCTATGTCTCCATGCGCCACTGATTACTGATCACTGATTACCTCTGGTTTATTTCTAGAGGAGCGTTTTCCCTGAGGAAGATATCCCACACGTGACACTGCCAGTATTCTTCTCTTTAGCCATCTTAGACATGCATCTCAATTTCCATTCATTTCATGCATTGCCCCACATCCCAATGGAACCTGCACATTTTGTTGTTGTTGTTGTTTCTCAAGGCCAGTGCTGTTGGGCCTTTTTTTGCCACTCATGATAGCTCTGCTCCCATTATCCGTCCCCATTAGAGTAGATGTCCAAAATGTCAGAAGAATATTTTATGGACTGTTGAGAAATCACTCTCCAGCACAAGTCACCCAGTGTTCTGCCATGCAAGAGAGGGAGGGAGAGGAGAAGATAAGGGGTTTATATTCTTAAAGGGTGGGGTGGAAGGAACAGAGGGGGGCAGCCTGCCTTCAGAAGAGCTTAGGGCCCAGTGTGGCGAATTAAATAGAATACCCAGACAGAATTAGTTCCAAAGCAGACTGGGTTCCATTCTATGAAACTAAACAATTAGACGGATTAAACGCAATAACTCAGCCTGCACTGCCGCAGCTGCATTATGGTTACCTCGGCACCCAGGGGGTCGCAGTGTGTCTGTCTGTGCCACAGGAGGATTTAAGCTCATATGTGAAAAGTGACAACTTGGGGAGAGAATTTAATAAACTTTGAGACAGTTGTGCTCCAGTAATGCAGCTTACAGATTTACCAATGTGAATTTGGGTCTTCAAAATGCAAGACTCAGGCACCGTGGGATATTCCACTTATTGTACCATTCAGATGTATGTCAGCATAAAAGTCAATTCTATTTAAAAGAAAAATAAGCCATTATATTATAGAAAAAAACCTCAAATCACACTCTGGTCTAAACGTCCCACACGGTGCAGCTGAAGTTGCTTCCCTCTGACTGGCAGTTTGACTGATTAATTTAGTGACTTGCTGGTTTGCTGACTGACTGGATTTTGGACTGACTAACTGCAGCGCCTGCACCCCCATCATCCACCTGTGTGTAAAAGACCCTTTGTCAAAGAGGCCTAATTTGATCTGACGCACCCTACACATGTGGAACAGCTCAGCAGCTCCACACACGTCTCTTCATTACACCACGGGCCAGTGTGTGTGTGTGTGTGTGTGTGTGTGTGTGTGTGTGTGTGTGTGTGTGTGTGTGTGTGTGTGTGCGGAGAGAAGACCAGACACAGGGAGCAAATTAGACAAAGATCTCTATAAAAAGATCGAAAGGAAAACGCAACAGCTGCGGTACACCTCACTCAAACCTTTGCATCACTGTTGTGGCAGATCTGATATCAGCTATTATCTTGCATTTCCGTCCAAAAAATTGATATAGCAACATCGCCAGACAATGAGATGAGAGTTTACTATCATCAAATAAGACTACAAGGAACATTTGGGGGATCGCAGGTGAAACTGACCAGTCGGACAACAGAAATTAAAAGATCTGGCAGGTGAAACTGAAGTTTCGGAAAATTACTCAGATGAAGGAGGGTCAAAAAATACTGTAATAAAACTCAACAAAACATTTATTTATTTTCCCCAGACCTTTCTATAAATTCATAGACCAATGCGGGTTGTATAAAGGGCAGCGGCCTAAGAACAAACGAGTCACTCTCTTTTCTATACAATACAAACGACGCCTAAACACCAACAAAGCCGTGAGCTGTTTGCACTCATTGTGCCCAGTTGGAGCCCGACTGCCCTCCTTCCAATTTTAGGAGAAAGAGAGCAGAGCCAGCAAAAAACACCGCAGCAAGGACAAGGCTTGTAGTGTAACACGACCAGTCCAGGCAGATCTGCCTGAAACCTGATCGAGAGACAGCCCGGGCTCGGTCGGACTGGGAGGAATCAGTTAGGTTCCGGGAGCGTCATCGGCACGGGGCAGGAAAAACGTCCAATGAAAAGAAGAAAGGGATGGATAGTAGTCATGGAATGGAAGCTAGAGTTTTTATAAGATAGCTCATTATGATCTCGAACCTGTTGCTTGGATGGAAAAAAGTGAACTGTGCCTCCTTCCTCTTGTTTCACCTCTCCTCTCTCCCTCTCGCCCCCCCTCTCTACCTCCCACAGGTCAGCCCAGCTCTGGCCCTCTCCTGTGTATTTAAAGTAATTGCTCATGGCAGTCAAGGTGTCTGCATAAGGGCCTGTCATAAGCAATCCAATGGCATGAGTAGGGGCCTTGTGCATGAACCTAATCCAGTCAGTGACGCTAAATGGATAGATGGAGGGGTTAAGAAGTTGTTCAAAAGGAACACGGAAAAAGAGCTTTTGCTGTAATCCCCTGAAAGCAACACTGAAATGAAGTCATTCCTCAAACCATGAACATGTCCGTGGCCATCATGTGTGTTTTTACACTGGCTTGTCTTCCATCTAGCATCCACTGATCAGACTGTTGCACATATTTCCTTCTGCATTGGACAACAGCTTGAAATATTTGAATATATTTGCCGAAAGACACGGAAAAAAAAAAAACAGTCCCCCGGAGACAGAAAGCCAAACAGGACAGGAACTGAGGGGCCGACACCAAATGTCAACCCTCTCTGGGGCATGGCGACTCTGGTCAGACACAGCAATAAGACATGGAGCCCTGGGCCCCTCCAGCTAGACTTGAGAGGAGATGACTTAGGGTCCTAAGTGTTTGGGAAACAGGCCCATCAATGTCAAAGCCTTTTATTGCTTTGGCTTCCTATTGCTTTTCCCGGCTTGGGGGTTACTATGAATCTACTCTTAACAAAGGCAATGGGATGGGTTCATCTTTCATCAGTCATAACCTTGGCAATTAAGTAACCGCACATGAGGAATGGCACAAGATTAAATTGAAAAAGGTCATAGGCTTGTTTTGCGTAGGTTGTGCGCAAAGAAGTGTTGTAATTCATGCACCCCAAAGGTGTCACTTAAATAATTTCCCTTTCTGTTCTAGTTTGAATACAACGTTCATTCCTCAATGTCCACCCTGACATGTAAATATATAAATCACTAAAGAGATCACAAGAGAGAAGGTCTTTCACACGACATGCACCTCAAGGTTAGAGGTGACATAATCAGCAAAAAAGGCTTTGTGTTATGGAAACACTGGCATACTTAGAACATTCCTTGGTGGAAATAACTGAAGGAAAAGGCAGATGATGAAGATGTGATCTCTGGACAAACTGACTGCTGGATTCTGGATCAAATACATGTGAACCTACAGGGATTTCACTATTCACAGAGCATTGAAAGTGAATCAACACTTTCCAGATTACTTGGAGAGCGCAGACCACCACCAAGCAGCTCTTCCCTGCATAGTGTGTAGACATAGGCAGTAATAATGTTACATAGCGTAGTAGGTTGCAATGTGTTCTAAGCTATTTATGATCAAAGCCCCGTGGCTTGGAAGATCAAAGGTCAAAATCCCTCTGGAATTCAGAACATCGCCAAAATTGAGTCATTTGCTCGTTGGTTCATTATCAACATTTCCTGAAGTTCAGTGAAGCCTGTTCGTGAGAAGCATCAGTCTCTGCTTCATGTGTAACTCTGCCACAAACGGACTGAAGGAAGGTCTCATAAATCTATACCTACCAAAGTAGGCTAATGACCGTGTCTGCTGTCGCATCCAAAAACCAGAGCAAAATGTGGAGGAACAGAGAAAAACAAGATTTGTCTCAATTCTATACTTGACCCACTTTATTCCAGTGGCTTAATTGCTTAGTGTTCCTCAATGAAAAGAAAAGGGATACAAATTTAATTTCATCTCAGACATAAACCATTATTACTAATATTCCTAATATTATTTTTTTTACTGCTAATAGTAGTATAAATATTGAGCACATATATAGAAAGATATAGATACACAAGCACATGCTCTCACACACACACACACACACACACACACACACGCACACACACACACACGCACACACGCGCGCGCGCACTGATAAAGGGGCGGGTTGCTCCTTTGCTTTAGTTGTGCAGCCCAGAATCAGCTGGCACATCTGACAGTGAGCTGTGTCTGCTCCAAGACTGTTCCACCACCCTGCCATTGAATTTGTCTTTAAATTTAATCTCTCCAACATCTCTCTCCAGGCCTTGAATGTTACTTGTTATGAACATATCTGGCAAATATTTTCTATGGAAAAACAGATTGATCAGACTGTCTCTAGCACATTAAGGTCTCAAACCGAGAGTTCAAGGCCAAAAGTCTGACTCTGCCAAGCCCAAGAATAAAACGGCTACATGTGTGAGGGAACAAATCCTGTTAAGTTGGGTTACATTTGTAAAGGGAGCCTTTTTTTGTTTTTTTTTGAATGTGTCAACATTTTTCTCATAACTGTCATTTGATATTTTTATTTCTGGTCTTTAAAAAAAAAGGAAATTGTTTCAAATAAACAAAATCAACAACCGAGTCAAAAAATATTGTTTCACCTTCAGATGGAGACTGGCTGTTGATCCAGATATCTGACAGAAGGCTGAGATTCTGTTTGTGTGTGCGTGTGTGCGTGTGTCTGTGTGTGTGCGTGTGTGCGTGTGTGTTTGTGTGTGCAGGGGTGAAGCCTTTTGTCACACACAAACCTACAAACCTGCAGAAAGAATCTGTCCCCCTGTGTACTACAATATCCTGTTTGGATTCAAGCTACTCTCGCCAGTCCCATACACACACACACACACACACACACACACACTTACATTGCTCATACATCACACTCAAACTGCTTTTGTTTTTGTTGCTTTCTGCACACACTTCTGCACAGCTGCTCTGGGTCACATGACTCTTAGCTTGAGTTCTGACATGAGCTGCGGACACATATGATGGAAAATAAAATGTATACAATAACAAAATGAGAAGACTGAAATCTCGGCATGCAATCAGGCAGAGTAAGAGGGCCTGAGTCTAACATTCTGTGCACAATGGAGCTTTGCTTCCTGTAAACAGGTGATAAAAAATTATAAAAAAAGAAGAAAAACAAGGGGGGTGGGAGGTGGGGCGGTGGCCTAGGGGCAGATACCTCACTTCACTTCCCAACACAATCAACAGCCAACTACCAGAAGTTGTAGTGCAAATAGATATGACAGAGATAAACAAAAGAAGGAATGAAAAGTGAGGCCTAAAAGAAGAAAGAGTGAAGACTAGAGAGGCACAAGATAGACACACAAATAGGCAAATACTGGACATTTCTGATTGCTGCTTTGGATGGTGTCAACTGATAAGAGTGTCTCGTGTTCCTGTTTTGATGCAGCCACGCTGCACCTATTGTGCACAGTCTGCCATAGAAAACTGTCAGTCTGATCACTGAAATAAAAAGGATTCTTGTTTTTTTTTAATGCATATGATAATCACACTACAGTTAAAATGAAGGGAGGAGACCTTCCACCGGGCGAGCAGCAGCGATGATGGCATCAGACGTCAATTCATAAAACCACCAACAAAAAAAAAATCAGCTACTTTCTGCTGACTCTGTACAGCCAAAGTTCCAGAGCTGACACTTATTAGATCTATAATTATACTATATAAGTGCGTGTGTGGATGCGTTAGCGTCTGTCAACCATAGCGGTTCATAGTGGAGCGATGGTGATGCAGCGCACCCTGCTGGCCAAAGTAGGAATATACTGCTCCCCTCCCCCACTCACTGCAGCATCGATGACTCTTTTTAAAAATAAATAGAAAAATAAATGCGGCTTTTATTTCAGCCTTTAACTGCCGCATAACCATCAGAGCACTAAAGACAAGCTTAAACAAAAGCACACGGCAGTTTTATATTGTATAGAACTGTGCTAATTTAAATGGATCAAAATCACACCAGGTGTGTTTTACAAACCAAACCGAAGGCTCGTGTGGAAATAATTCAGATTTCTGTGGCTTTGGGCTTTAAATAAATTGTTACATTTTAAATTATTCATCATAGGTTGAGGTTAAGCGTTTTGTTTTTCCGCCCTTTTTGGCAGTTGTTTTTTTTTTTAAATCATTGGCTAAAACAAAACTAAATTTTTAAAGCTGAGATGGCAATCAGAGCTCTAGTTTCTGTTAAGAAGGATATAAATTATATTAAATCATAATTTATTAACACATTTCAACAAAGCCTGCTTTGATGTGTAACACAGAACACACACAGACACACACACACACACA
Source organism: Takifugu flavidus (assembly GCF_003711565.1). Lineage (NCBI taxonomy): Eukaryota > Metazoa > Chordata > Actinopteri > Tetraodontiformes > Tetraodontidae > Takifugu > Takifugu flavidus. Next base: position 6,232,890 of record NC_079532.1, read on the forward strand.
CACCACACACACACAAAGAAATCTTTCAAATCTTTTTTGCAATTTAAAAAAAAGATAAAATTTTGGTTAAACATTAAAATACAAACTATAACAGTGTATGTTGTGTGTATAAAATATCATCTCCTTTGAATTGTGAATGTGATGTATTCAAAAGCAGATTTCCAAAAAAAAAAAATTTAAAAAAAAAATCAAAAGAATCCCTCATGTTTAACTGTCCAGTGGGATGTTTCACAGTGTGTTCCATCTCCACCCTGTGACTCATTTGGTAACATGGACTAAACGTACCATCCTGTCCTGCTCTGACAAAGACCAGCATTTGGAATTTGGACAGTGTTTTTTTATGAGCCAACTGCGGAACATGAATATCACCTCACCCTGAATTATCTCTGATTAGATCACACTGCCCCGTTTAATGTCCTTTTAATGTCCTCCTCTCCTTTCACTGCACGTTCTGGGCTTTCCAAACACTTTAATATTTATCCAACAAACAGGGACTCCCAACATTCACAAAAATGGTTTCTTCACTCTGGATTTGAATTTTGGCCTGCCACAGAAAGCCCGTTTCACTTCCCTCCCTGTCTCAGAATAACTTTAGGCAGACCCTTGCAATTGCAGTAGCACTTAGAAAAGGACACACACAAGAAGGAAAAAAATGGCTGACCTTTCAACACTATAAGAAATTTATTCAGATGGTTATTGGTCCCCGCCAGGGTCCCAGGGGGTCTTTATTAGGAACTAACAGGCAACTATGGCTCTTATTAGCAGCAGAGGAAGAAATGCACTGTGTGTGTGTGTGTGTGTGTGTGTGTGTGTGTGTGTGTGTGTGTGTGTGTGTATGAGGCTAACCTGTTCCACTCCTGTGATTTAAAGTATTTCTGTGGGTGCACTGCTTTAAATCATCTGGCTCCAGAACCATTTGAGAGGTCCTGACTGATAACCCGCACCCCTGATTCTTTTTTGTATTTGCACACAGGAAGAGTCCGTCTGCCGCTTCCCTTCAATCTTCTGCATCTCTTATCTTTTCCTCTGTGCTGCCAGGTTGTCAGCTGCTCAGAGGTGCAGCCACAGTAACAGTGTGGTGGGGTTTCTCTGTGAGCAGACTGTTCCAAATTCCAGCACACTCACTGTGGTGAAGCTGCAAATGTGTGGCTGTGAGTGGTGCCTATAAAACACTAAAGCTCCGTGGTGTGTTGTTGTGATAAAGACACCACTGTGGTTTTTCACCGCGGCCACGGCGATAAAGAACGCACGCTACAACACAAACTCCGTTGTTAATTAATTAATTTGCGCGTGGAGAGGCATGAGAGCAAAAGGTCACACATCAGCTGAGATCAACAACACACAAACTTTATGAAAAGAGACTAGAACAGTTTTATTTTATGGGATCGTTTCCCCAAACCGCTGTTCACCCCAGTGAGTATCTGCTGATGCCTGTGCCTGCAAAATAGGGTTAACAGGCCCAAAATCAGTCTCTCAAACTGTCACAAGAAAAAAAAGCATGCTTTTAGGTTCATGTCACTAGAAAAGATTGTGCTGCCTCATCGGCAGTGGCGCCTGAATGCACCGCCCCGCTTGTGTCCAACTTTTTTTTTAAAAAAAGAAGAATAAAAGATGAGGGGAAAACACTGGATGTCATCTGCAACATATGTTACAATGATTAAAAGGTGATTGGAACTTGCATGGGAAAGAATTTATTTCTGACTCTGGTGTGATCTTTCAGAGGTCTGTAATCCACAGTTTGCCAAATACAGTAAATCCATATTAATAGACCTGAAAGTATTCTATAAAGATTATTGATGTGTATCCTTGCGGTCCTGACCAAAGAGTTGCAAATTAAACCTCAAGTTGCTGTTTTATGCATAATCCCAACTAGAAACCAACTGCTAATTTTGCTGTTATTATGGTATTATTATCATAATTGTCCATTATTCATCATTATTCACCAGAAGGTTTTACTTCCTCACTGCAACACCTGTCTGAATTCTTCTAAAATAAACCAATTTTAAATGTCCAAACGTGCATAATTCAGCTGAATAAAATCCCATAATGTCAATGCTATATAAATATCACACCTCTTTCTCTATCTAAAGGCGGGAATTTTAGAACATATTTTCTTCCAAAGAAAATACTTCCCGTCCCTCCTAATTCGTAAAGAGCTCGCTGGCTGTACCCTTAATGCAACGGCAGGTGAGCCATTAGAGCCGATCCCACCGCTGCTGACCGTGACCTGGCCTTAAAAACACAGAGGTGTTCATTCAGCAGGCACGAGGGGCATTTACTCGCAGCGGAAGCACGTGTACGCACCGGGCCACATGAATGCATACACAATATTATCCTGGGCCAGAAGGTTGTAGCTCCCCTTAATTCAAGCTCACCCCTCCTCTAAAGCAGGTAAACGCCCTGGCCAGAGGCAGGTTCCCTGCCTCTGCGTGTAAGAGCGGAGAAACCACAGGGCCCCGCAGACGAGCTCCACCAACAGGCTTCCCATTCATCTCCGAGGCCAGAACACTGGGCTCTCTGACGGAGCACCGGCACCTGGCTGCAGATGGAAGCAACATCAGAGGCTGGGTGGCAGTACCACTGGTCGCCACACCTGAATAAACCTCGCCGCCACCTCCAGCGGCCCACATCAAATGGCTTGTTTGAAAATCTGAGAGCAGGAGAACTGAGAGGTTCAAGTGAAAGAGACTATAGGACATTCTGTACAAACAGGCCACTCAGGTGCTGCTGCAGACCACTGTTTTCATTAGCAGACGGGAGGACGAAACCGAGCCGAGGAGGAGGAGGAGGAGGAGGAGGAAGAGCGGCAGGAGGAGCTGATGGCAAGAAGCGTTGAAAAAAAGATGAAATGAGAGCATATTTATACAGGTGTCCCTAATATTGGAGGGAGGGAGACACGCCTCGAAGAGACAGGGAAGCGTCGATAGCAGGATTGGAAATGCTCCAAGGGAAGGACGGGGCTGGGCTTCAGTTTCACTGCAGTCAGCCGCTGCCAGCACCAGGGCAGCATGACAGGGCTTTGAAATGTGCAGATATTTGGGCTTGAATTGCCTACAGGGGATCCAACTAGCAATTCTCCAGAAAACTTTGCCTCGTTTTTGCAGAAACTGCAGCAACATCCTGCATATTCCTCAGATTAAAAAACAATGACTTACTTAAGGATGGACAAACAATTTTAAAGTTATATGCTTTTATTTTTTCTCTGCTTAGTCTGAGGGGAAATAAATACCCTAAAGCCATCCAAGTCAAACATTGTGCTCTAATAACTTAATGTGTGCCCTAATTATGCTGCCTCATTAAAGTAATTAATTACCGTGTTATAAATGATGCATTCCATTGAGACTAACTTAACTAAAATTATTTCAGATAGCCAAACTGAGTGCTGCATGAGAGAACAAAATTATAAAGGCAACAAGCAAACACTTCTCATTATTAGTGTCCCATGAGAATGTTACTGTAATTGTTAACAGCACTCAGACCTAATCAGAACAAAAATCTTCCCAGCAGAACTGCTCGCTAAGCCGTGCTGTGAACGCGGCCATTTCCTGAGTTCATTTAGCTTTTTTCCCCTCCCTCTCTTCTCTCGGTGCGTTTGTGATGATGAAAATAAGACGCCACAGACCAAACAGCACAGACAGGGTCAGCACAGACTTATTTGTTTACTTGGCGTGAGTTGACTTAGCGTCGCAAGAAATGAATTTTATTGCTCACCATTGATTTGTTTTTGATGTTTGACATAAACTGGATGATAATAAACAAATAAATAAACAATTCCATATTAGAGTTTAGAGCTAAATCACTGTAATTTACAGCCACCGTGCACAGACCAGTCTGCAATGCGGATTCAGCAATTAGAGATCGTGTTGGCAAGAATATTGTTTTTTTCCTTTTATTTGTCTGGATTGTTTATTTATAGAAGTTTTTTTTCCAACTTTAAAAGCCATAAACCAGACTATTTACTATGGTCCCTCATAGTAAAAGTCTATAACAACCAAGCAAACCTTGCACAGGCAGCACGACAGCCTTCATTAATGCGGGATAGTGAGTCTCCAGCCTGGCTGAACTCGGTCTTTCAATAAGTACTTAGTAGAAAATATCTTTAATTGCTTTGGGTGTGACCCGCGTGTCATAAAAAGGGTTGCTCATTCCTATTTCTGGCACCGTGGAGAGAATTTAGTCCAGTGGCTAATAATCTCACTCTCTCACACACACACATACAAAAATGGAATGGTGGGGCTACATTGGCAGATTTTAAAGATAAGAAGTACATTTTCTGTCATTCTTGAGCTTTCCAATTACTGTAAAGATATGCAAATGTGATTTCTGGCTACAACATGCACACACACATAAAAGGCTTTTATTTGAATATGAAATCAGCCAATGGCAGCGCTGGATGCTGGCCTTTGAAATGCTGATCGCAGTTCTCTGTAATGGAATGCAGAAACCAGCAGGATGTGGCTCAGTATTAAGCATCATAACTCAAAGTTCAACACTAACAGTATTGTTCATCATGAACATTTGTTTGAAATGATTGACTGTGTTGTCAACATTGGCTTTTAGTCCTTGATGCAAAGCGACCTATAAAAGGCACCAGATGCATTGTTGCGCTCCAAATACCCTGAACGGAAATAAAATGAGACTGACCAGAGAGTTGCCGACAATGACAACAGAGTTCGACCCTCGCTGTGCCGCGCTGGCAGCTTAACTGCAGCATTTCTGCAAAAGTGAGAACAATTCATCTAATATATCACGATGAGTGAGGTAGAGTTGAGGTCAGCGGCTACGATCCCCCGTCTGTAATAAGATTAACTACTGAATCCATACAAGTACTGAGGCCGTGAATCACCACGTGGCTGTTTTACTACACCTTATGTATTTTCAGCCTCTACATGCTTCAAAGATTGGCAGGGTATCATGAAAGTGGGGAACAATTTGTTCCCTCTTTTTCTTTTGCTAATGTTTAATAAAGCTGCAGTCTGGCAGAGCGAGACGCCACAAATGTTACAGAATCCGCTTGTTTGTGTGCATTTTGTATTTTTGTGTGTGCCTCAAGTGAGGAAGGAAAAATACTGAGATTTAGAAGATAACTCACATTCAATTCTCTGCTGAATCTTGCATAAAGCCTCAAACTGCTCCTGGGCTGAGCCCATGTCAGCTTACAAAACAAAGCGATCGCAGTGTTATTCTTCTTTTTTTTCTTTTTAATTTAAAAACGTAATGAAAAAACTTGCTTGGCTTCAGTTTTTGGGGTTTTTTTCTGCTGTGTACTCTTCATTACACCACATGAATGAATCATTTTTGGATGGGAAAAACTGGGGCAATCGACTGTCTTCCCTCCAAAGCATTTATCAAAGTGGCAATATTGAAGACATTCAAAAGAAAGCAGTGACAGCGTCTCCACCCCGCCGGTGTCATCGGCATCAAAGTACGACATGCATACAGTGGCCACAGAGACAAAAAGTCAATTTGTTCAGAGCCGTGCACAAAAGCGCTGCAGAGAGAGGCCCCTGCTTGAGGAGGACAGACTGTGATGCATATGTCTGCGCTGGCCATCCCTCCTGTGGCGCTGCAGCGGGCTTTTCATTGTTTATCTCCTTCCAGCTTGGAAGAGGGAAACTAATTAAAATCTTGCCTGCAGGTGGCCCATGTCGTCCATTATAGGTCTGAAAGGAGATGAGAAGAAGTGCAGATAGCCTGACCACACCCGGCGGGATGAAAGGCCAAGCGCCTCAGGTCAAAAGACAGGAGACATTAGCAGTCTGGAGCTGGCTGGGAACCAGCCAGGCCAGAGCATTCAGATTCTCAATAGAGGGGGGGATCTTAACATGGAATTAAGATTTCATAATTATAAATGTAATTAGAGAGGCATAGTGAGATTTTTTTGTTTGTTTGTTGTTTTAGGAAGAATTAGCTTTTGTACGTGTTGTAGGCGATCTTATTTGACCCCGGGTGACCTTTGTGACTGTCTCCCACATGCAGACAGCAGCCTTATTTTTACAGAAGTGGAGCAGCAGCTCAACGACAAGTTCCCGGTTTTCCCGATTTTTTTTTTTTTTTTAAAGAGATAGAACACAATCGCTGCAATCAGCTAAACAATTTCTTCCTCTGTTTGGGGTCCGAGAAGTGTATTTGGAAACATTTACTCCATCTCCAAGAGGGTAAATGTCACTGTGTTTTGGGTGGACTTTAGGATCAGCAGCTCCACTGGGGGGGTTTGTTATGATTTCATTCATCAGCAAATCTCGGAGATTTACAGTACATCCTCAAAGTGCACGGCTGTGCACACAAACTTTATCAAAACGGGTCGTAACAAAACCCAAACCTCGTTTAAACCGAGCCAAGTAAACAAATAGCGGAGGGCTAATGTTTACAGTCAGAGAGGAAGAATGATGTGGACAACGGTGGAACAAGTGCATGACCTTTTTGTTTTTGTTTTTTCCCCCATTTGAGGTCCATAAAATCAGCGTAAATGGATTCTACACAAGCAAACAAACAACAATTTAAAAAAAAGATTTATCTTCTGTCAGAGTAAAAGTGTGCTTGCTTGTGCATGTGGGTGTGTGTGTTTTGGGTTCAGAGGAGCAAAAGACATGATTGCGTGCGGACGCTGGCCTGCACCACTTCCTCTTCAGAAGCCCAGACGCGACACAGCTAACTGCCATAAAAAATAAAACACACACGCACGCTAATTTTGAAAGTTTCCACAAAGCCGAGGGACAGAAATGTGTTCCACCTTCAGCAAAAAAAAAAAAAAGACTGATAGACAAAGCAAAAAGGCAAAGCCATAAAGCTGACAAAGGAAAATTAAAATGACTATAATGAAAACAGCACATGCATGCTAGTAGCCTCTAGCAGTGTTTGGTGGATATAGTGGATAGATAAGGATTCCAAATGACAGCGCTGTCCTTGCTGGCGTGACAAGAGGGACAAAACAAGCCAGCTGTTGTGGAAATGCTCCCAGTATGGCCCATATCTCGGGCTGGTTATGAAAAGTGAGTTCTGGGCACTAAAATCTCTCCTGCTGCTGCTGCTGCACACTAGTGTTGCACACTCAGTGGTTGTATGCTCACACACACGTGTGGATTAACCACGTAGATAAGAATAAAGCAATGACTACATGTCGACACTGTTACGAAATTAAGGACTAAAAAGCTGGGCTATAAGCAGCAGCATGAGATATTTTTAGGGCACACTCCCTGGATACTGTAAAAGGATAGCGCCCTCTCCTGTTGAGACAAATTGACATATTTTTTAACCTTTTCTAAAGGATAGTAGAGCCAATTCAATAGCATTTATACGACTGACAGAAGTAAGTGTTGCATCCCGAGGACACACAGAACACATAAAGACAGTTCTAAACTCCATTATTACAAAGACATGTATGACTTGATGCTAGAAAGGCCAGTAAAACTCCATAATGTCTGAGAAGAAATGTTTTCGGCATGACTTTATCGCAAGCACCAGTGGAGAAACAAAAAGGATTCAACTGAATAATGAAAAACAGTCAAGACAGTTAAATATGAGACACTGAGGTCACATTTTCCAGGAGTGGCACACATATCAATTATTTGTATGCAGGGAGTGGCCAGCTGCGGTTTTTGTGGTAGGTTGCAACTTTCTGGACACGAGGAATCGTTTGGGTGGATGGACAGATTAAGACAAAAAAGAAGAAAAGTCAGTTGCTCTAACAAAATCAACGAGGGAGGGAAAGGAAGTGTGCAGAAGAAAATAATGGCCAGTGTTTATTACTGCATCTGGATGATATTGACTGTATCTTTTCCAGTAGAAATCCCTGCTGAAGGTGCTACTCTGATCACCTAAAGTGAAATCAAGCATTCGAACTCCCTCAGCTCCGCTGGGAAAAGCACACGGGCCTCCCACTACCAGGATTAAAGCTAACAATGGTGCTGATGTGCCGTCTGTGTGAGGCCTTTTGCCACTGGTGCTACTGGTGAAAATGGCCGAGTTCCTGTCAGCTGCTGAACATGAAACAAAAACCAAATGACATCAGATTCACATATTCCTCACATTAAGGAGACTTGTATAAATGAGCACTTTGAGACATGGAAATGCATTCAGACAGCAGCAAGCAGCTGTGCATGTGCAGCCCTGCGGGGGCATGTGGTGACGGGCCACTTCAACATGCCCTACAAGCCATTCAGAGAGATTTCTTTGACATTTCCTTCAAGACTAAAGGGATTATCTCCTTTATAACTCGCTGTACCCGATAAGGCCTCGGCCCTTGAGAGCCCATTTAACCCTCTGGAGAGTTCAACAAAATGTATGTTACAGAGCAGCGAGGGGAGGGGGTGGCCTTTGGTGCAACAAAAGGCCTTTAGGTACGTCGCTGAGAGACAGATCAGTGTTGTACCGAAAAATGGAAGTCAGCGCGCGGCGAGGGATCAGTGGAAGAGGAACAACAGCACAGGGGCTATATTTTAGGACTTACTGATGCCTGTCGGTCACCACAGGCAGTGGAATGTCCTCAGTCATGTAGTCCAGCTCATCGGTGAAGCTGTTGGTGCGGGAAATGTCGATAGACGTGCTGTTATCATGAGTCTTCCTGACTGCAAAGAGTAGAAATAACAGGTAATAGTTCTGGGACACCATGACCCCATGGTATAAATACTATAAATAGAACAAACGCACATTTTTAATTAAGTTCACAAAAGTATTAATCAAAAGGGGTTTTCATAATTTATCATTAAGATGAAGTTTGATGTTTGAATAACAAAATAAAAAAGCAATACAGTAGAAGCAGGGAACTGCAGATGTGTTTAAAAACAGAGTATTATAGGCAAATATATGATTATTGGCACAAAGAAAGAGAAAGATACCTGGAGAGCCAGGACAGCTCAGAGTGAAAGATGACCAAGAATGAAGAGGGGGGCCTAATGACATGCAAAGAAAATTTTAAAAGGACAGCAATAGCAATGGCATTCGCAAAGGATGTAACACATTGTCTCCAATGTTGATGCGCCAGCTCTGGAAATGTGTTCCACAGCTAAAGAATCTTTCAACAAATGACATGTGAAAACGGAGAGGGCTGTGCGTCGGTGCAATAATGCAGCCAGCTCACTGGATCAGCTAAAACAACAGCAAAGAACAACATTTGTATCTGGGATTGGACCTGCAGGCAGCCTGTCAGAGATTTGTCTGAGTTTGAGTCCCTCCCTCAACCCGCCAGGCTTCTGGTGCAATAAAAAAATATGAATGCCTAGAAAAAAAGAATAGTAGCCAACTCAATCAAGATGTGAGAGGGTTTCGCAGGACCGGGCTTTGTTTAGGTCCTGCGGATCGTTCAAACTGCTGTCCTGTTGGAAGACTATGAGGAAAGAGTTTGAAAGAGAGTGTACGTGCAAAAAAAACAACACACAAAGTAGGAGAGGTGGTGCCCGTGGGAGATTCTCATAAGCAGGGAGGCGGACAGAGCCAGACAGATAAGTGGAGCAATAAGCCAGACACTGAGTAAATCAAACAATGAACAGTTTATTTCTGACCACTGGAGCTCCACAATGGCCGCTTATCAACGCTGCAGAATCCCCGCCCTCTCTTTAGTGTCCCAGACTGGGTCCGCACCGTCCCCAGGGCCCCAGTTAGTTCCTCGCCAGGCCAGGCCTGCTCCTCGCTCCTGGCACTGGCACTGGTAGGACATCCACTGATGAAAACATTCCAGGTCAACTCAGGACCAGTGTGTGAATCTCCCTGCTTGGCTCTGGTTTGGTCCGGCTGGGGACAAAGGCCCAGGCAGCCAGCAGGGGTAATTAAAAAAAAGGGAAAAAAACTGTCTGTGCCACAATAAAATGGCAGACAAGTTAATAATTAACAGAAAGGAGGTTTTAGGAGAAGCAAAAGAAGAACCTAATGAATAGAAAGAGCTGCTGGTTTAATAACGCTGTGAGCATTGTTGCGTGGATCCACATTTGCATTTTCATCCCCCTCCAGGTGGAGTTTGGAGTCTTGAGGCTACTGTCTGGAAACATGAGCAGCCTGGCATGTTATTACATCATGACGGCGTTAGAAGGACTCACCAGGCTGTCTGATCATTCTGATGAGGCCTGCAAACAAAGATGAAGCGCTTGTTGGAGAACAAATCTATTTATTTCACACTCTTGCCACATGTTACCTGATTGTATTAATAATTTGTGCTTATGGGAAAGATGTTTCCATCTTCACTGACAAATACAAACGTTTTTATGACTGAGGGAAAAAGCATGGAAGTAAATAAATGAGAGTAATTGATGTTATTAACACATTTTGCTGCTTGAAACTGATATTTTTTAATTAAAGACAAAGGGGAGAGTAAAGAAAATTATGGTCTGGATTTACTGGACTATTTGAATCTGGAACACAGATGATTAGCACGTGCACTTTCTAAAGGAAACTACTGACTGTTATAACATTGATCGTCTCCTTTTCAACAGTTCACACGTTTGCCAACATGAGAATGGATAAAAGGTTTGATTTAGACACATTTTTACTGCGACATGTGTCCAAGATGCACCCAATTAAGCGGGAAGTTTTTCCACTCGTAAGCGGTTGCTCTAGTCGTGATGGTCTGCCTTTATGTCAAGTTTATGTCGCCCAAGATCCTTTCATGCCCCAACAGGAAAAACTCATAAAGTCCATTTATTAACCTGCAGCCTGGGTCAATTCATTTAGTGGGATGTCTTTTAACACAGGAAGTTGAGTCCTCACCCCCAAACAACCAATCAACTGTCAATCTTTCACAAAGTATGGAGACACTGAGAAAAAATAAAGTGTTTGTACGGTTTTATGTACAGATTCTGGAAGCCATTAAGGACAAGTCGACCTTTACAACCATCTGAAATCAGCCCCATCTTTTTTAATCCCATCTTCAGTTTGGCCCTTGTGTGTTCATGGCAATTCTGGTTCATGTCAATTGGTACAAGGTGACATTCCCCGTTGTAAGCCCAATAAACCATGTTTTTAAGTTTTTCCACTTAAGCTGTAAGAGTGTCTGTGGCCGGTAAAGGGGACAAGTGAAACAGTAAAAAACTTGTAACCGTGACCTCTAATCACCACTGAGAACTTAATAGGTTCCATCTGGCCTATCAGAAGACCCCTGGTAGCCATCTTAGGTCTGAGGGGAGCAGGAGGGGCCGTGTTTACTGTGTGAAAATTAGAAAAAAATGCAACCAACAGCTCTCCCCGTGACATTTAGTGGCTCAAATGTATGGCAGGAAACTGTAAGTCACAAATTTGTGTTTTTATGTTTCTGTCTTTTCTGTTCACCCTGTCCAAATGGATGGATGATTGAGTCTATGTGATAGTCCACAAAACACACAAAACACACATACACTGCACTGTTCCTCTGGTGCGATCTACATATTTCAATAGAAATGGCTACGCATTTAGATGGTAAAGTTAAACTCTTCACTCTCCAAGCTGGAGCCGTGTTTCAGTTGACAGTCACACTCAGCTGTTCCTCTTCATGGGCTGTTTAGTTTCAATATCCACGTCACGCATCTACTCAAATAATGGGAATTCCAAGGCCTTCCCAAGACATGATTTTACGATATTTAATATGCACCATGTCATCAAATAAAACCGTAGCACGGGCGACAGACGAACTGGTGCTGGTTTCCCAACAGTCGTCATTTGCTCCGTCACACAGTACAGAATGTCCTCTGCGTGACACAAGCTCGGCTGCCAAGTGACCTCGAAGTGTATGAAAAAGCACGCTCCTCAAAGAACATGGCATTCGAAGGTGTCAGATTCACAATAAAATCTCTGTTAATGAGCGGTGTAAAACGGGGCCAGCTGAATCACACTGGAAACAGGGTTGAGCCTTTTCGTGCGTTGTACTGGCAGGTTGACTGTGTTTTCAGAAGACAAGCATGCGGTGATGTTTGCGGAACTCCGGTCGAGTACGTAGCAAGTGGAAAGAACCGGCGTCATGATATCAGCATGCTCACTTCATAATACAGTAATCATCCCGGGATGTTACCTTCAACGCTCCCCCTTTGCTCGTCCTGGAAGAATGTGACATCTTTCTTCTCCTCGCTGTCATCAATATGATCGTAGGTGATTTGCGGGATGGATACGGCCCGTTCTGATGCCACTCCCATAGCGCCGTTTCCTCTGGACTTCAACCTTCTCTTGGACACCCTTCTCTATCAGAGAAAAGCCCACAGCAGCATTTTAAAGGCAATTAATAGGCAATGAAATGAGCAATAGAAAGATTTATATTTGAGGCAAATGTTCAATAACACATGACGGTTCTGGATCCAGTTTGACTAATCAAGGCGGGGTTCCTTTTTCCCAATCTATAAAATCTTTTTCTGGATCCTCAGGGGTACAAGACCAATGCCAGAACTGCATGATTCAATTTTGGGGGTGATGCTATGGGACAGAAAATAGGCTGCTTCTGGTACTTGCGTGTTTTGTGTACTATTTGGGAATTTCACTAAGGGACTGTTGTGGCAACAAAAGCTGGATTTCATTTGGACCCACTCTTCATCTCGTAAACTCTTACAGTTCCAACTGAAAATTCAGAGTTACAGAGGCGAGATCAACTCATTAAAAGGTAAATTACGCAGGTTTGTTGGCACAGCCGCGGTAGAGCGTTACAAATCGGGGGAAGAGATGAAATCAGAGCAATACCACCTTATTTCTTTTTTATTTTCCATGGTGGTTATGTTCTACAGCACAAATAAACACACCCATATCGCTGCAGAACCCTGCCAAAGTTCACCACATTCCTGCGTATATATAGCTCAGCCCCAACCTGGTCAAACTAACACGTGGAGCTGCAACTCCCTATGCCTCCATGGGAACAGAGGAGAGATACAGTGACAGCGATGTAACCTTGCCTCCTTGTTTTTTTAGTCCCAACCTCACACCCCACATACTGTTATTAGTGGGGAGCTAAATAGCCGCAGCCCAGAGGCTAGTAGCAGCAGGGTCTCCACATATAAATATACTGTAAGACAATTGTAATTGCTGACAGGAGATAGTCTCTGGGAAACCAAGTATTGTATTTTTGTAATCTTATAGTGCCATCTTTCAGTGCTACAGTCATCTTCCATTTATTTTCATTTAGTCCATTTTCCTGCAGAAATTTTATCTGGGATTTTGAAAAAAAAAAACAACCTCTGCACATTTCCACCAAGATTAGCCAGGAAAAAATATTGCCACAAACCCAACTTTTCCTGGAAAAACAATCACCTCGTCGGGAGGTAAGAAATTACTGAGGTGTGGGGCCGTGTGCTCAAAAAATGCTGGTCAGCTGAACACATTTAAAGCCTTTTTTTTCATTTTTATAGGCAATGAGGGGTGGATGGACAATGAGGTCCAGTGTATTTGGAGCATCTTTGCAGTGGAAGAAATTCAGCAGAAATTTCAGTGTTGGGCACACCCCGAAACAAATTCATGGCATATTGAAGCATCTCAAGCAAGATACTACTTATACAATACAATACTTAACAATACTTATATTGTCGTACCACTTCCCCATTCATCGTCAACCTGATTTGAATATATTCTCTACAACTTGAAGGAGTGGTGGTCACACGACCAACATAATTGCCAGAATTTTATTTAGCCTGGAACTTATTAACCCTGGTAAAAAAAAAAAAATCTGCCTTGTGAAAAAAAAGACAAATGTTTGCATGTTGGTGTGTCAAGAAAACGTTGAAATGTGAATTAAATGGATAGTGATATTTTTTTTACATCAAAAGTTAGGGAAAAAAATGCTTAGCTCTAGAATTTCCCAACATTATAACACAGCATAATCACACCAATGTGTACGATACTGTCAGCTTGCGTGCTTAACGTCATCAGTTAATGTTTAATTTGAGGTCATAGTTATGGGTTCTAAGCCTCTGCTTTAATTCTTAGACCCACTAACCCTCGCCAACATCATGAACTCCGCTTTTATAAAATCTCTCAATTACTTGGGCTCAATGGATCAGACCTTTGGCACTGACAGTTGGCCAGCAGTTCAACCGAAATACCCAAAGTTTGAATGACTCATTAGTTAGAGAGGGAGGTGGGTGAAATAAGCTGGACCAGAATAAAAGAAAAGAGGGAAAAAAGGAGATGTAAGGAACAGTAAGAGTTTTAAAAAAAATACAAGGACAAAAAAGAAACTGAGGAGCAGATATTAAGAGAGGGGAAGGAGAGAAAAAAAACACTGAATGAAAAGAGGAAAAAACAGACTTCAGAAAGGAGAAAAATATGCAGGAAGTGCGTTATAGAAACGGCCAGAGTGAAGTAAAGACAGTTAAAATAAGGGGAAAAAAACAGGAGAGGGGCTTTGAAAGAAGGGGGAAAAGAAAGGGAGGGGGAGAAAGTCAGAAGGGAAAGTCACATGCTGGAACAGAAAAGAACGGAAGCGGCCCTCGTTCTCGGCAGTACATGTGGGTTCAGTGCTACACAAAGATTTTTTTGTTGTTGTTCTGCTAGACAAAGGTTTACTCCCATGAGAAAGGCGGCAGTGACATCATCTCAACTGACTGAGTCTTTGTCCCTCAGAGACAAAGGCCTCGAGTCATCCTGGTGGAGTCTGGGGTGGGTGGGGGGGTAAGGGTGCTGTGTGTATTTGTGATGTGAGTCCTTTCATGTGTGTGTATGTTTGTGGGAACTTAACTTTCCTTTTCATGCTCTATGGCCTGGGTGCAACATAGCTAATATTGCTGTGAGAGGTGAACTGGACGGGAAGGGGGGGTGGGGGTTGGGGGGGTGACAATTCATCGCAGGTTATGCAAATCATCCCTGCAATCAATTGAAAGGATTCTTCTTTCAAATGAGAACTGATGTGTGTATTGCATGTGGGCATTATCTTTTCAACAAGAAACAGAGCAAATACGTGGCTATACAGCACCTGGGTGGAGCTGCTGGAAAGATAAAGAAAAGCATTTGGAGGAAGTGGAAAAAAGAAAAAAAAAGGAGAGGAGACGTTGGCAAAATGGCCATAGTTGTGTCCAAACCAACAGTGCCAGAATTCTGCTTCACATTTTAAGGTTCCTGAGTGGTTTTAAAAGGAAAGACTCAACGGCGACTTGGAAGCATTCGAAATATGAACCTCACGACCACATTGGCTCGAAATTTGAGTTGGGTTAATACCGATAGGTTCAGTTTCCTGACGTTGGGACTGGAGTTGTCAGATTCCGCCATGGCTATAGCCTCTGGGGTGAGGACGTACATTTTCCACGTAGCAGCACAGCCGTCTGGTTTCTCTGCGGCGTAGCACCTCCAAAGTGTCTGATGTGGAAAGATTAGGGCATTAGATCAGTGCGTGTCAAAGCACATCATTTGCAATTTCTCCCGTAGCATTTAAAGAGGAAATAGAACCAAGCACAAGTTCTGCAATCATTAAGGAATCCAGTGACTGTGCCGTTGGTGGTTTGAGCTATCATTCCCGTATGTTTTTTATCGATTGAATTTGACGGTATAAATCGTCACGTATGTTTATTTTTGCAACCTGATATTTGCTCCTTTAGGTGTTTTCGTGTCACAGATGCCCCGGACTGTAACTGTTGCGGAAGACCGTGCTACAGCCACTCATTAGGCCTCTGATTCATTGTTGACACGTGGGCCACACCTCATAATGGCTCGGCAGGAGATTGTAGACAACAAATGCTGCTAATAAAATGTCTTTGTTCAGTTTCCAGTTCGCTTAAGTTTACGCTGCCAAAATGTGGAAAGTAAGCGTGCGCCTTTCAGAATAATAAGAATCAGATTGAGATGATTTTTCTGGCCAAGTTTTCTAAGGCTGCCGTATAGAGGTCTTTTGTCTACTGTTGAATCATTGATCTGCCACATCTGCCCTGCTTTTTAATCTATAGCGTTTGAAAAGTTGGGCATCTGCACATCTATACACAGGATATCAAGTTTGTCAGGTTGCACCAATTTGCTCTGGGACTGGAGATTGCAAAATGTGCTGATGTCATAAACAGAATAAGAGGAGGTGTTTCTACTTTAGCCAAGAGAGCAGAGTGTAACGCAAATGAAAAGATTCTCAAACTATCAGCTTCAAAAGCTTGAATGTACTGAACTGTACCTGTATGAGACAGGCTGCAGCAGGAATCTGTCTGTTGAAGTGCTTCTGTCTCTGCTTCTGTTGGACTTTAAGGGCGAAACCTGAGCCCAGGATACCCTAAAAGGCAAGAATAAGACAGTAAGAATCGAAGGTAATCTGCCACGCCGTTGCATTGGTGCTGTTTGTTTAATGCTGTACTTACAGCCGGTAAAGCGAAGAAGGAGATTGCAAAGACGCTAAAGCAGGAAGCGATGGCCTTGCCGATCCACGTTTGGGGGATTTTGTCTCCGTAGCCGATTGTGGTGACGGTCACCTAGAGACAGAACAGAAATTTCTTTAAATCTACTCAGCTCACAGACATAACAAGTGATGGCTGGAGCACTTCAGGCTTTCCCCCCCTCCCCCGAAGCAAATAAAATTCCCATTTAATAATAACGTTTAAAAATGTACCAGTCACTGAGGGAAGCAAACACCTCTTTGCATCTGTATATAGACTCACACGTAAACCGAGCCAATCCTGACACATTCAGAATAAACTCGGCTTACCGCGGGTGTCTGAGGGGTAACTGTACATAAGCCCCCGCAGAGAACTAACACAAAGCGGCTGATGTAAGGTGAGAGACTTAAAAGAGCTTAGGCGGTTAAAAAATAGAAGGAATTGGGGTGTAAAGGGCGGTTGGTTGGGTGCTGCAGGGTGAGTGGAGTGGTGGGGGATTAATTCCACAAATCCGATGGCTAAATAATATCCCCTGGAGCATCAAGGTGGAATGATCTAACTCAAGAACACTTCTCTAATTCAGATCGTGTGTGGCAAATGCTCGTCTTTCCATCACAAAGGTCACAAAAGTAGTCTTTCATTCCGCTGGCAGTAATGGAGTCTATCTACTTGCATATGTGCACACGAAGTTTGACTGTTTTCAATGGTGTGTGCCAATTAGAGATATTTTACCGACAAATCAGCAGGAAAGGTGGGGGATAGAGAGGGGAAGAAAGAGGAAGAAAGAGGAAGAAGTAGACACGACAACTGTTTTTCCTCCCGCTGTGACCCAAAGCAAAATTAGGCAAAAAATGAATGCACACCGAAAAAGGCTCAGCATCATCCAGCTCTGTTGTCATGGAATATGTCATCTCTCAAGGTTACAGTCTCAAAAAACGAAAAACGTGCAAATACTCATCTGCAAATCTTTTCTTTCGAGTTGTGGGCAGACTAACATGAAATAAAAGCTTTTATTCAGCTCTCAATAGAGAGGTAAGAAGTGCTGTGACCCCCACCCCCCTCAACCCTTGTTACATAAAGGTAGTAATCCCACAATTAAAGTTTTAATTAAGGGAACCGACACTTTATATTGGCGCTCTAAAAGTTCTTTCAGCCAGAGTGCCCAGAGGTGAATGGTTTATTGCCATCTCTTTGTGGTGCACTGATCCCCTGCACAAGGCTGCCATAGGTTTCTTATTTCTCTGCGCTTTCAATTCAGATGTTTAATTAACTACTTTGGGAATGTGAGCCTCTGCACAGGCTGGAATAAGCAAAACCAGATCAATGCATGGAAAACATCAGCACACTCCAGGTTAAGTGTGGCGGTGACGCGTGAATGCTCCATGAAAATGTGATGGGGGGAATAAAACCACAAGTGGGTTAATGGCTGACCCGACCTGCGTGACCATACAGTCATTCCCATCTCTCCCACTGAGACCTGCACTTGTGAATGCATTGTCTAGGTTGTTTGGCGCAGATCTATTTAATTTGAATGTGATGTGACCTCTGAGGTATGTAGGCTAGGATGGGAAATTTCAGCGCTCAAGGATCCCAAAAAAATGTGCATTAGGGGGAAAAACTTGCAGAGACCTGCCCCAAAAGCTCAGTGAAAGACCTGTTGCATGAAATTAGGGTCATTCCAAGTTTGCTGTCTTACCACACCCCACCACAGGGCATCAGCATAGCTGGAGAAGCCCGTCTTCCCCTCCTCATCCACGGCATCCTTCTCCGCTAGGTACACAAAGTAGGAGGAAAAGATGAGGCCCAGGAAGCCAATGTAAAGGGTGGTGATGAGTTCCTGAAAAACACCAAAAAGGTCATATGAATATGAACAAATCTGCAGCATTATCCCACATGAAACCAGCTCAGCATACCCAGTTACAGCTTTAATTCTGAATGAGCAAACCCCCAAAACTCTCAGTAACTGAATAAACTCACATTCTTTGTTTTCTGCAGGCGTTGCGGCACAAGCCGATGTTTTTCAGTTCTATGAATTGGTGTCAGTCCCAGCACATGAATTACGAGCGTGTGACTCACAATGTGCTCAATATGAAAAGCTTTGTGTCATATAATTCACCCAACACCATCAGCACAGTAGGAGGCTAAAGATGAAGGTCGCTTTAGGTGACTGCTTCTGGATTTAATGGATTTAAGGCAGTTGGGAAATCTGTCTGGTTGTGATTGGAGCCAACTTCAGAATTATGTTTCAATGATTATGTTGTGATTTCTTCTGTGAAAGTTTTAAACCTCTGGATACTATTAATGACTACAGATTGCAAGCTGGGTTCACTTTCTTGACAAAGAAAAGTCACCAGCAAAGACTCTAGAGAGCTTAGCGCTAACAGAAGAGAAATGTGGCAGCCAATGTATCACGGCCCAAAATAGAGCAGAAGTGCCCCATCGTGCATGAGGCCACATTACCAGATGAGCCAAACACATTTTATTTTTCGCTTTGATCTGCTCAACAAAGAGCCAGCTATAAAATCCGCTCTGCCACTGTCAGTATCCACAGCAGATGTGAGAAAAATCCCGCTGAGACTCAGCGTGAGCCGCTCAAACGCACAACGTTCACGGGCACGTATTAAAAACAGGTGTCAATCAGCCTGCTCGTGTTATTACAGACACTCTCGACATGAAACGCTCAGCGGCGCGGTTGTATTGAGGCGATCAAAGCTGGAGTAGCAAATAAATGTACATGATCCTGACTGTGACATACTGAGGGATCACAACAACACTGGTGTTTGTTGCATTGACAAAACTCAACTGAGTGATTTACACATCCATCAAGTTGACTTTGGTGTCAACACCACAGTGCAGCTTCATCTGTGGAGCTTTGCACAAAAGTAGAGTTTTTCTAAAATATGAGGTTCACAACCTCAGGTCAAAGGTCAGGATGACTTTTGAACTTTGGCTTGCAAAAAACCTAATTACTTCCAACAATTGGCTGAGAAAAATAAACATTCAGCAAATATGTGGGCGAAAAAGGCAATGTTTAAAAAATATGTTGCCTAAGCCCTATATTCAATGTTGTGTCTTTTCTTTCCCCCCCAATTTAAAGAGACAGAAAAGGCCAGTATAATCCCACTAAACAGAACCGTCTGATAAGGCATTTATCTGTCACCAGGGAAAGGGAAACTTATCCAATTAGACTAGTTTACATTCATTTTTAACTTTAACAATCTGTAGTTGACGAACTTCTCTTGCTGTAGTCTGCGCTATAGCCAATACAAGAATATGGCCACAGATTTCAGGTGGCAGGCCAACCTACCTGGCGATGAATAAAGACTACAGATCCCAGAAGCCTCCATGTTCCTCCCTGACGGTCCACATGAAGCATGCGCAGGATTTGGAGGAAACGTATGCCCCTGAAAGCACAGTGCCCCCAAAGCCATCATTCCTGATCAGAAACTTCATTCTCAACTGAATAAATGATGAAATTTAAAACATCTTTATGTTACCTGATAGCGGACGTGGCAAACACTTGACCGTTGGACCCCACACCCAGCACAATGATTGAGGCGATGACCACTATCAAATCTGCAATTGAGACATTAAAACTGGGCTCTGATTACTTGCGTTTCAATTAAATGAAGATTAAAAATGCTTGTTGGTGATATAAAGAACAAGAGCGATTGAGGGTGTAGGTTGTTTGATACTGGGGGGGAAAAGAAAAAGCCAGGTGCACCTATGATTGATATGGGCTTCCTGATAAAGCGAAGGCGCCCTTTGATGCCTGCATATTTGCTGCGGCAGCCTGCCGACCACAGCCGGACCACGTACTCCGTGCCAAAGAAGAGCACCAGCACAATCTCCTGCAGATTACAATCCAGACACAAAGCAGGGGTTACAGTGATTCAGTGCAAAAACAGATGGCAAACAAACAGCGGATGCAGCTGCAGATAAGAGCAAATTTCTAAAAGCATGGCTCGCATTGGATGTAGTGTAGAGCGTTCAGATCGTCAGAATCAACAGAACTGACAGTGTGATATGAAAGGTCAACGACAGGCGTGACAGCCAGGAGGTCCTGGAGTAGGGTCGTTGTCCCACCGCTCGGGCGGGGAGTTGGAGGTTGATAACACAGCTGATGACAGGCGATACTGAGACAGGGTCAATGGCTGACAAACTGAACTCACTGAAGGAAATGCCATCGTCGGCAGATACCAGTAAATCACAAAATGATAAGCACCATCTATAGAAAACTGATTGCATTCACATTTCACGTCTATCGGCTCATTCTGTTATTCCCGTACCTGCGTTTGTCCCTGCAAACTAATTAAGGCCGCCTGACTGAGATCATTTTCCTGGCCACCGTGTGCGCATAATATTTAGCCACCATACTGTCCGTTAAAGCGCGGGGCCAAGTGGGTGGCCATCTCCCTGATTGCTTGAACTGGCTGCCGCCTGACCACCCCTCGCAGGAAACCTAATACCATGAGCCCTGCTGCAATAACACAGCACCACTGAGCCCCAAAACAATGACCTGTCAGTCATGCCGACACCATTCAGCCTAGCGAGGGCGTCACTCCGCTATCAGCAAATGCTCACATGCGTACATTTAGCCACACTAAACTATGCCTCATCACAGCAGCGAGGCCGTTTGTGCAGCGTCCTTAGTTTTCATAAAGCCCATTTTTATTAGATAGTCATCTGTAGATTATATGCGTAGGTTGTCTGGCCTTGAATTCCTGTACCAAAACAAAGATAAAGAGGCGGAACTGTAGACTGGGACCAGCCAAAATGGGTCAGTAAATCCTTATAACCTCCTCAGATAAACAGAATGAATTACCATTTAGTTTCACTTCATTCATTCTGATCTGAATCGCTGAGCAAACAGAAGATCTGCACAGACGTTCAGAGGTCTGGCACCAAGCAGCAGCCAGCCAGAACCTTTTTTTGTTGTGTCCAAAAACGGCCCAAACCTCACCTAGTTTGGACCAAAAGGCGTTGGAACAATAGCTCAAACAAAGAATGGACTGTTTTATCTTCTTCTTGTGTTAATTGTCTGATGATAAATCGGCCCGTGCAGACCTCTGCACGGTCGGAGCAAAATATCTCCAACAGAAAATGTCTAATCCTACTTTATGGAGCATTTGGTCACATCGTGACATCTGGGTAACATTTGAGCGTCAAAGGTGCGCATGGTTTTGGAAAAGTTGAAGGGATTAGCTATGATAATTCCCTGAAATGGGTCACACAGATGCTGTGGTGTTTTTTAAAAATGCGTGTCAGACGCTCACAGTCAGATGTTTACTGAAATTAGATGAGCGTTTGAGCAGCGATGAGCTCATCTGGTCCTAGATGAAGCACACTGAATTACTGTGGAGGGCACAACTATGATCAGATTAATCCCTACATCCCACCATATCTATAAATGCTTTCTCAAAACTGGATGTTCAAAAAAAAAAAAAAAAAAAACCCAAAACCCATTATTATTATTTTCAATATAATCTCAGTCCAGTTTCCACATTATTAGATTTCAATCTCTGGGGAAAGCCCTGCTTTTCTATTTGTTTATTTGTTTTATTTAAAATTTTATTGCATTATACTGACTGTGGAGCCGGATATAGGTTCCACTTGAACTTGACTGGTTGTAAACTGGTTTCCAGTTGTCTGTTGATGCTGCTGAATAGCGGCACAGCTGCACAGACTCTGCAGCCAGAAGAAACACTGCGATATTACATTTGTATAAAATCATTGATAAACCAGATTTCCACATAACGGTGAAGATTCATGCAACCCACATGTTGTGTACGCTCCCATCCTGGCTTTACTTTGGCAGCTGCCCTGAAGGCCAAATATCCTCAAGGACTCCCGTCTGCCTTCCAAAGCAAGCAGCCTGTGATTCAACACTGCCAGTTAACCCTGAACTTTCTAAGAATAGCTCCTACCGCCACATATTCCCCTCTAAAACACACAGCACGCACACCCGCAAAGCTATTATCTTATCTCACAATTAATACTGGACTGGAGTAAGCATTACAAATACACATATATGTGCAAACACACAGGCAGGTGCACAAATATGGGGCCTGTTTGTCTACTCGGAGGAATAACACTGACAGTAATTTATCTTTATGAATCAATTACAGCTAAGCACCTGAGTCATTAAAATTAAGAAAACATTGACACGGGAGACTAAAAAGGTGACGCTGAAACAGGCTTAATGATAATGACAGCAAGACTTTGGGTGTTCCTGGGTAAAAATAAATGAATAACCATGAAATAAGGTCCTCAGAGGACACCGGCCAAAAGTCTACAGAGCAGTGTCCACTGTCCAGTGTGTCCTGGGACTCAGGAGGGTACCCGCGTGTGTATTGTGTGTGTATTTGAATAGATGTGTATGCCTGGGCTTTTTATAAATGTCTGTGTAAACTGTGTGTGTGGGTACACAGAAGCTACGTGTGTATTCGTCCTCACAGCATGTGAGCAGAAACAGACGGCACACACTCTCTTTGTAGGGTTTCCAAACGGCAGGCATAATTTACTTTACCTGTTCTAATCCCTGGATTTATTGCATCATTTAACAGCTTGAATAGCTTGAAAAGCCACGGGAAAAGAAAAAAAAAATCAATTCTTCAGCAGGTATCAGCAAGAACACTCTGTACAGAGCCAAATCACTATTGTAAAGGCGATCCACCAAAAGGTCATGGGGTTGTGACAGATCTTGTGTTAATAATGGCGTACATGTTACTCAGTATAAAGCGCTATTAATATCTGTCAGAGTGGTCCTTGATATCAATGAGTGGAGTTTTTGAACTTTTTAATAGCGCACGACCTCCCACATTAGATCTCCTGTCTCCACCGTGTGGCTATAGGCCGGTACTGCATGGAAACGAGAAAAGTCCACAAGTTTATAAGACGATTGTAAAATGAAACCAAAACAATAAAATCAACACTATGCTAATAAAGAGTTTTTCCTATCAAAATATTTACCATCCAGAAGAGGGTTCCCGTGGCAAAGTCTGCGTATTGCTCTATAGTGGATAGAACGCTGAAGATCAGACACACCAGGACCATGATGAAGCTGTGCAGAGACAAAATACATTTAGTCAGTCAAACAGTAGAATAACAAGAAAAAATTACAACAACAACAAATATTGAGTACAGAAAACATTAATTTAGGAGTCTGACCTTAATGTCAGAAGGTGAAGGAACTTTTTTGACTCTTGTTCCTTCTAAGCACTATTCTTGGTTTTTCTCAGGTCAGGATGCTCACATTCTTTTTAGCATCCATAAGAAAAAGTGTGATACTGAAATGCAAAGGCAGCAGAGTTATCTGTGAACCACTGTGCAGGTTCTGTCCTCTAATGATGACTTCAAGGTTGTCTGTCTATTTGTTTCTTTTTGCCATCAATCAGCTTGTATTAACAGCTGAGATGGTGTTTCCACCACGTCTCCTAGCAACAGGGAAACATTCCGACAAGATGGTCCATCTGTCAGTGTATATACTCAGCCTACAAAAATAGCCTCGTAGGTTTGAACATCCACTACGAAGCGCGTCTGAACGACGGTAAACGGAGGAGAGACGGAAAGAGGAAGAAGGAGAGTGGAAGAGGAGAGATTCATGTGTGTGGGGGGGGTGGGGGGGGCAACAGGATCAAGAAGAGAGCCCTTGACTGTGATGACTTGATTTTTTATATTTTATTAATTATATGTCAGAAGGCATTAATATGAAAATAAAATTGGTTCTGAAGCATTTGACACATTTCCACCTTTCATCCCTGATATTTATTTCTCATCTCAAACCTCTAGTTTTCCTTCACATCCCACTGATGTTTAGTAGTAATTCATGTTAATAGTTTTAGCATCTTAAGTTATTAATTTCATTTGCGTAGTCATACATCATAAAAAGCCGCTCCAGGGCACCATCATATAGTTCATTATCCTAAAATTACCTTTTACAAAAATGATTATAATAACATGATTATAATAACGATTAAGGGAAACTTAATAGTCAGAAATACATTTGCAATTCTATTAAAAAAAACAACCTCTCTTCATATTTAAAGTGCTACCAGTGCATCAGCATTTCTTTTTTTTTTTTTTCGATTTCAAAAAAGGGTCGTGGGGGGCTTTGCCTATCATTTCCTGACACTGTGGGATTACGACCAGAGGTCCCGTAACCACAAATAATCCTCACGTGGGACACTACCGTATGGGTGTTTACGTGCACCATCCTAATGTCTGGAGTCACTTTTAAAACACAGGCTGAGTACATCATCCTGTGCTCTACAAGATGGATTATAAGCCATATGGTGGGGAGGGTTATATAAGGTCCTGCTGTTTATTACGATTCATACAGAAAACAATGCATACATACAGTATTCCGTATATACAGGTGCTGGCACACTCAAAGGCTGATGAGGCCCAAATTGGGATTACTGCTTCAGAACATCATGTTTGGTGAGAAAAGGAGAATTTTGTTACGTAAATATAATTTCTAACATCTCTCATCTCAGGAGTTTTGAGTGCAAATGAGGGTGATGAAGACTCCTAAAGAAGGATTCCCTCTCCCTCGGACTACGACACATGAGCCAGATGGGACAGTGGTTTTAGTCCCTGAGGATTACTGTTGGAAAAACACATGCACGGTCACAATCTTCCCACTGCGTTCAAATGCAACCAAACTGGTGGAGTGACTACAAAAGGAAGACAATCAAAGGAACCAGACCAGATCAAAGACCAGACCTTTAACTCTTCCTTGACCTTTGCCGTGATCTTATCTTACTCTTAGCTTTGACATGACACATGTCTAGTTTGAAAAGTTGCCTCAAAAGGAAAGGAAATTTTCTTAAATTCTGCAATTTTTTGTCCATTCCATCATAGATACTTTTACCCTTGAGGGGGCAGCGTGTGAGGGGGGTGCAGCCTATCCCAACTGTCTTCAGGCAATAGGCAGGGCACCTCAAACTCATTGCTGGTCCAACATAAGGACAAACATCTATACACACTCACGCTAAGGTCAACCATGAGCCACTGGGGAAGTCGCTGATATGGGATTACTTTTTTTTTTTTTTAAATCATCATGAAATCCAATATAGAATTCACTTTTTTTTTAAAAATGAGATCATCTTATTTGGATCAGCATGAATAAAAATATCACACTGCAGTGAGGCACAGAGGAGGTCTAATCTATTGGTTAACCATCAGAGCACGACACTATATTCTTTTGTTTTATTTTTGGCTGCACAGCAGTAAAACCCTACAGACTGGCAGGACCACGCTGAAAAATGGCAAATGCAACAAATAGAAGTGATTTGTGCTAAAACAACATCCCTCATGTAGCATAAAAAACAAAATACTGGATTAATTCCGAACTAACTTTAGTCTCAACCCGAGAGTCAACGTCTGCATCAACGTGTGATTGAAGCTTTGCCCTCAAAACTAAAACGTAGGCATGTAGGCATCCCATCCATGGAGGAGCTTAAAGTGGATTACACCACATCAGTCACCATTTGCAAACACGGATATTCCATCCCGGCTAAGATTTCATCTTGTCCACCAAAGACTTGGAGGTCAGTTTAAGCTCTGGCTAGACTATAATAACCTTATCAGGTATGTCAGTATTTACACAGACTTCTTTTAAAAACACAGATTTTCTGGGAAAATGTGCAAATAAAATGAGAACTTGAGAACAAAACTACATTTCTTCTTTCAAAAAAAAGATAGAAAACTTTCCATCGTTCGCAAAACCTTCCCCAGTGCACGGAGAAATGAAAGTGACCCAAATGGAGCGTTTCAGTCCGACTGTAATCTCCTGTAAGCAGATATCCAACAGGAGGTTTTCTGCCCTTTATGGTGGGGATTCTCTATAGCTATTTCAATAATCTGTCCAGATATGACACACTGCACAGAACCAAGGATTTCAGGCAACATCTGGCCTCTTGCTTCGCAGGGCCAAAAGGTTCCGTTTCCTTCCACTGAGGGTTGAGGTTTTACTCCTGCTGCGTGACACTGTCAGAAACTCAACTCTCAGATTTGGCATATGAGAGGGATGCTGGTAATCTGCTGGCTGTATGAGAAGGGCATTTCAGGAGGGCATACGTGTTCTGTCCCTTTGGTTACGTAAAAGACTGAGTGGGGGTGGCCAAAACGTGAAGGGACTCATTGCACCCGGTTGTCTATGTGCTCCTGTGTATGGATCTGATTGCGTAAGACTCTTTTAGGACACTTATCATATGCTGTCTCGAGTCCAAGGGATTTCTACCCAATGTGGCTAAGTCTGCTCTCATGCCGTATGAAAGTACGGGACATTAAAAAGTGCAAAACAAATAAAGAATTTTTTGATCTTCTCAATTTCTTTACATGTAAAGCACAATTTGTGAAGAACGCCACTCTGGAAAAGGCCAGCCAAACAGCGACAATCCGAGAGTTGACCGGCGATGCCACCTTGGTTGGACAGATGCTCGGAAACAGCCAGATGGGGTGATGAGTGCATTTTCTGACATATAAGCCTGCGTGAGCCAATATGATTGTGTGGCTCTCTTCATTTTAGGCTATTCCAATCCAAACATTGGCACATCTGTATTCTGATAGATGCACATCTGTGCCTATTTTACCCTCCGCCTGATGCTGAATGACCTGATGCTGGCGGTGCTGTGCTGAGGAACCTGGAAGTGGTCCTAACAGCAGATAAATCTGCAGAGCAGACCTGTGGAAGCGGCTCTCGCTTCACGAGAAGAACGATATCATCGCCAAGTAAAAGTTACTTAAAGGAGCATCACTGCAAATGTGAAAGAAGGGTTTAATATTTAATAAGGGACAGCGGACCGGCTCAGGTTCTCTCTCTGTGAAGGGATGACATCGGATCCTCCATTATCACTCACATCACTGATTTGATTAAAGATGCTTTCACAGTTTCCGACACTTAAGTAAAACCAAAACATAAGTTTTAACCTCATCTGGCCCAAATCTATTGCCTTTTCTGTGATATGAAAATGTGGGATTCTTCTGTTAGAATGGATCCAAAGGGGCTACATGTCATTGGGATATTTATACTGCTGAATATGACTGAAGAAATATTCAGTCTTTATTTTTGCAGCAACGTAGCCAACCAACTACTCAAAGTGCAAATGACAACCCAGGACATCCTAAGCTGTGATACTGAACTCATTCCAATTCGGTCGGAGGCGCCGAACAAGATGAAATTCCATCCTAAATTAACAGGCATTCATGAGGTTGTTAAACTTTTAAAATTACATTGCCATTTTAAAGATTCCTTTTATAAATAAAAGCTATCTGGCCACCAACGGAGGCACGGTTTCACAATTAAAGATGATCTGGGCAAGCTCTAGGTCACTAAGATCCCCTGACAGGTCAGCATAGCAGCCTCCAGTAGGCAACTCCATGTTTCATGCATGAGACACTGAAGTTATTGACAGGTCGGAGGTGCAGAATTGAAAAACCTGCTCAGAGCCAGAGGTTTCGGTTCATCAGATGTCAATGATGTGCTTGTTTTTTCAATCTTACACCACACACAGCCTCCTTTTATTATTGGGAACCAAAGCCTTCTACTGGAAGCAGGAGAACCAGCTGTAAATATTGACAGAGATGGTTGGAATGGGACATCCCAGTAGACCAAAGTTCTACATTTAATTGAACTCAGTGAGTTGTTCCCAGCACTGTTGCATGTATGCATGCATCTATATGTAGACTTACACAGGACAGAGTATCGATCTGTTGGCAGCACTGATATCTGTATGTGTAAAAACACACAGGTACTCACACGAGGAAGTGATACAGGAAGCATTTCAATCCAGCAGGTCTCTCTAAGAAGTTGTAGACATCCCCCTGCATGCTAGTCTTGATGTACGGGCTGTGGAAATCCTTGTGGTGATTATGCAGCCAGCTTGAAAGAGGGAGAGGTGGAGGGACAGAGGTGATAGAGGGCCGGCTATGTATGGTCTTTGGTGCTGGGTCTTTTGTGTATGCTGTCGGACAGCAGGGGATGCCTGATCCATTATTCACACCTGTGGGGTCCAGTTCCATTGAAACAGGAGAATAGTGGCTTCTGTTTGAAGCAGGGGACAGCAGGGTGGAGCTAATATTTGAAGTGCCAGCAGATGCCGCAAGGACAGCATCCAGGTTCTGATCCAGGGTCAGGCTGGTACTGGCATATCCGTTGGGCCTGCAACTTATGAAGGAGCTTGCCATCCTGCTGCCGTAGTCACGCTGCACATGGCAGGTCGTGTGAAGGGAGCGCGTGCGTCTTTCTCCCATGGTGTCCTGCAGGTTAGTCCGACAGAGAGATGCAGAGCTCAGAGGGACTCAGATGCACTGGAGAGTGTGAACAAAGGTCAGGTAGAAGGGAAGAAGCCACCAGAAGGAGGACTTAGCTGGGCATGGCCGGCTACCCGCTTTGGACAAGACTCTGCTGGGCTGAACCTGTGTCCATACCTGCAGTGGAAGACATAACCTAAGCAATAAAGACAGTATGCCCTTGACCTCTGTTTTAGCACACAGCAATGAGATATAGAACAGTATAAGTAATAGACAAAGTGAAGCTTATTTGGGAGAAACAGTAATAGAATAAACGATGCACGGTAAATAAATTATATTTATGAATATTAGCGGACTAATATTGAGAGTTGCCTCTTTTGCAAATAGGTCTCGTGAGGATGCGTCTGATTGGGACTGACCGCCCTTTTAAAATGGTGTAGAGCAGTCACAACCCATGTACTTCTGCTGAGGATTCATTCGTGGGAGATTCTGCATCCTGATGGATTACTACTTATGGCTGACTTTTTCATCTGGAAAGGTGATTTGTTCAGCAAACTTCCTGACATTAACAACACATTTTAGGCTACCACAGAGGGCATGTCACACATAATATGACACATCTGACAAGGTTGATTTATGTAGATGCAGAAAAAGGGGCCAATGATGGTGAGAGCCACCTAAAAATAAGCATTTATCTGTTTAATCTACTTTCCCTGGTAACATCCATGTACACAGGATGAGGAGCAAGAGGGAGAAAAGTTGCAAACCCATCCTGCATGTTGACTTTTGCAAATTTAATTAGTGTGTTGAACTGGCTCTTTCGCATCAGGGATGGTGTGATGGATGGTACCTAAAAGGGTTGGAAAAAAGATGTCTGATGGGGACAAAAGAGGTCGGATCATATGAGGCAGCAACCTTGGTCAATATCTGTCACCAGCTGTGGATGAACTGATGACAAGGACCATGCACACGCTGCTATCTGCCTACAGATTGAGTTTCAACCTTTAAAATTACACAATTGCAGATTCACAATAGCTGTCAGACCTGCTTTTTGGGGACCTTATGATTACAATGTAGTGCGCGACTTTACTTTAACATAAATTGACCGTAGGATTGTAATAAAATAAAATAATTGATAGTTATTGGCTCGATTTGGTTTAATATATTGTTTCCATCCGTATTTCCGTGCGATTTGATTTGGAAAAAAGTACATCCATCATTTCAACACATCTTTAGCTGTCATCTTTAAAAAAAAAAAAAAAAACCTCAACTTACCATTAACTTCATAAACAAACCCGTAGTTGCGGTCAAAAGTAATTGTTTACGTGAATTTGACACCTTGCAAGTTCGGCTTTAAAAAAAAGAACACCGGAAAACGCTGGAATTGGTGATGATGTGAAGAGTATCCCAGAGGTTAAATACAAACACGGCCGTGACGACAAACGCTGCCAAATATCACTCTTTGCGCCGCTCGAAGGCTGCAGGACTTCTTTCTTTGAAGAGCATCGTTGCTTGTGTGGGAAGATGATGCGTTCAAGGGCAAAACTACATTACAACTACAGCGACAGCCTAGCCTGCTAATCCTGTAACAAGTGGTGTAGATTCAGAGCCACGTCGCGCAGTATGAGTCAAAACGGGAAATTCAGAGGCTTCAAACTGACGCCTCTACGTCATCACTAATTTTAGAAAGTGACATTTATGATATCCTCTGAAACGTAGTGGTGAAGAGTTTTACAAGAAAGCATCTATTTAAATCACATTTTAGATCAAAATAATATTCCTGACAACAGGTAATTCCTAGGTTCGCCAAGAATACTTTATCAGATGGTAAAAGTATATATTACAGTTTGTGTTTTGCAGCAACTTTCCAAACAAACCCTTTCGTGACTACCTTTCATTATAAAATCTACCCTCGTTTTCAGCGGTATTTTAAACGCACCACATCTTTCACGAGGCAGCAGCTGGTAGGAACATCTGCCTTTTGGTCACACTCAATCTCAATAGTCACCACATGTTGTTGACAAAAGTCGTTAGCCTTCCAAAGTTAACCATAATATCACACAGAGAATCTTCACAACGATTAGTTATACTTTTTTTTTTTTTAAAGGACCTGTCTCTTGCAGGAGGGACAACGAAACGGTACCGAACGTTTGGCACA
This sequence comes from Takifugu flavidus, assembly GCF_003711565.1. Taxonomy (NCBI): domain Eukaryota; kingdom Metazoa; phylum Chordata; class Actinopteri; order Tetraodontiformes; family Tetraodontidae; genus Takifugu; species Takifugu flavidus. The sequence continues at coordinate 6,263,529 of NC_079532.1, forward strand.
TTGACTATTTTGTCCTTCGCCTCCTTCCGTACTAATTGTGAAAACATGGCTTCGCACGTTAGTAAGTCACTGCGGTTCTTAGGTCGATCAAATCTTTCTGTTCTTGGGCTTCAGAAACCAATCAACAGGGTCACATACACAACCGGGTTGTCTACAAAAGCTTCAAGTCATACTAGAGGTAAGTAACTCCGTTTTTTACGTCCCCCCTTCATCACACTGTGGTAGATGCGTGCTAAGCTAACTGAACTGAGGTAACTACTGTAAGAGTAGATTGCGACCTTGGCATATTTTAAAGCCTGGAAAATCTTAATTGAGGTTAGGCTACCTACTGAATACTCCACCTAAACAATCGTGGATTTTAATAGTATGTAAAAGTCGTAAGCTGAAAAAAAGACTAAATTCCCCTTGTGAGATTAATAAAGTATGCACTGTTAAACATTTGTATATGATATTCTTTTAAATTGTAGGTCATCCTGAACGAAATGAGAGAGCCCCTTTTAAAAGACCCAAGAGAGAGGTAAAACCCAGACCTTATAAACACTATTTATTTTATGCAGCTACTAATGTTAGTGCATGTCCCATGGAGCAAGACTGAAGAGAATTTTTTTTGTTGTTGCAGGAAGGAGAGCCCAGGACGGAGAAGATGCCCATTAATCAGGACTGGAGTGCAGTTTATCCATCAGCAGCTCCCTTCAAAGCAAATTCTGTCCCCCTGCCTGTGAGGATGGGCTACCCTGTGAAGGGTGGTGTTACACCAGGGAAGAAGGGCAACTTGGAGCTAATTAAGGTCAGATCTCATCACTAGTTTTAGAAAGAAACAGTCTTAGAAGCAAAATGTCCTTTCCAAGCAAATCAATGTCACATAGGTGTTTTTGGGATTGAATACTGGCTATGTCTAGTGCATTTACCTGCAATCTGTATTTATTAGGACTGGTTGCTTGTAGTTGTGCGCCTGTGCCTGGATTACAGAGCTGCTCCGTACAGACTCAATCTGCTTCAACTGGACCTGAGCCACTTTCAGATTCACTGTTTGGGGCTCTGCCTGGCCGTGTAACACCGTTACATGGTAGCCTTTGGGTTCACACAGGGGCTTTAATTGTGATGCAGGTCTCATCTTTGACGGAATGGTGCTTTAGTTAGTTTATCCTTTAAGTCCCAGCTTTTGCTAAAGCTGGCTATGGAGATAAATTGAAGTTAAGTGGCCGGTATATCCACAAAATCTGTCATTCATTGTTTGTTTCAGATTCCAAATTTTCTGCATTTGACGCCAGCAGCCATCAAGAAACACTGTGAAGCTCTGAAACGTAACACGTTTATTTAATAATTGCAGCATTCCTTTGCAAATATGCATCGGTTCGATACGTAAAGGCCTCGCTTTTAGATTTAAAGCTGTCCCTCTCTGCCGCCAGCCTTCTGCACAGAGTGGCCCTCCGCTTTGGACACAGACGCCAAGTGTGACGAGCTCTTCCCCATCAAAGTGACGAGCACAGATTACGTTTCAGCCGGCCAGTCGCTCAGAAATCCATCAGCTCGTGTTGTAAACATTAAAGTAAGTCTCCCTGCTTTTGTATTTATACAAGGAAGGTTTTTATTGGTCTTGGATTTAGCTTTGTTTCTGTGTATGATGGGGTTAGAGATCTGCAGACACCAGCAGACAGGCTACGATGGCCGTCCTGTAACCGGAGCGAACCCTCACGTCTACAGTGAGATTATGATGCGAAAGAATCAACTTGCATTAAAGCCTGTACCAACATATAATATTTTAAAGACTATCATTAATTTCTCTTAATCCATTCTAATTCTCACATAGTGGATAAAAACAAACCACGTTATTAATTTGTTCATCAAGCCATCAAACACGAGTATTAGAATAAAAATCTTCTGCGTATTCTTCATTTATTTATACACATTTTTGTTTTTTTAGTTGTGCTAAAATGCTGTTTTACTCTCTTCTTTAACTTCACAGGCATTTTCAGATCAGAATAATAAAGAAAAGCGTTTGCAGCCTGAGAGGGCTCAACTTTATTTATTTTTTTGATGATTTTCTCTGTTGCATTTGGGGCGTTTTACCCATGAGTCACTCAACCATCTGCTCCATTGACACTTTGCCTTAGATTATATCAGATGGTGGGAATTATTGAGACATTAATCCAGGTGGATTAGACAGAAAGATTGGAGGGCAGATCTCACACGCAGTTTCATGCAACTGCACAGTGACCCACTCTCCAATTCAGACAAATGATTCACATTTGTTGTGCAGTTATTTTATCTATCTAGAGAGAAAGAAAACGTAAAGATTAAAAAAAAACCTGAGTTCCTGACCTGAAATCGGAAATAGACATACAGAGAGAGCTGTAGATATTTACATTGATAAATATATTTGCTTATTTCCCTCAAATTCTCTTTTGTTGCCTTCAACAAGTGATTTAAGTCGGAGCCTTAAAAACAATGTAATCAAGCAATAATCTGTTTCCATCTCTTCTTTGTGCAAGGGGCTTAGAGGTTATTCTTGGCTACATGACAAATGCTGTGATGTCATCTGTCAGAAGTTCAGTATTTAATCATCACTCAAAGCTCCGTATACGTTGAAAACAACATAACTTGCCGTTTAATCAGATTAAAGAGTGTATATAAGACTACACATACCCTAATCTTTTTGTCTAAGAGTTTTCTTTACACGGGAAAGCTTTATATTGAAGAAGTTGTATCTGGATTGTGTTCACAGGTAAAGCTGTCAAGTCTGAATCTGGACGACCATGCACGCAAGAAAATGATCAAACTTGTTGGAGAGCGATACGACAAAGGTAGTGACGTCCTCACCATAAAGGCTGACAGGTAAGAGCCCCCTCCTCCTGATTTGACAGATTGCTTATCAAATGCCTTTTCATTTTCCCACCTTTTCCACCACTCAGATGCCCTTTGCGACAGCAGAATCTGGATTACGCCATGTACCTGCTGACTGTCCTTTACCACGAGTCGTGGGTGAGTAACCAGGACGTCCTGTTTCTTTTCTGCTTTATTTTTCAAATAGAAACATTCCGAATTACGGATAGCGTGTAATTGGATCTTTCATCTGCTCTATTAGAAAGTTGTACGGAACTATATTTAAAAGGGTCTTTCATGGTATTTCCATGTGGCTGGTGACATGGCACCGCAGCTTTTTACCAGGGCAGCTCTTGTCCATCTTGCTCTGTGATGTGAGACACTGAGCCCATTAGGGAGGTATCAGACTTAAATGGGCAGCTGGTTGGCAAACAGCAGCATTGTCCAGTTGACATTTCCCCATAGATGGAGGGAAAACAGACTCTGCTATCAGGTTTTGACCCCGAAACTCATTCACATCAAGCAATCCGTGACAGGTTAGAGAAATCTACCACAAAGTGCCAGACACATGGAAAAAATGGCACAACCTTGGGATCCAGGAGCCTTTTCCCCAGAAAAAACCCCATCTCTGGTTAGGTGTCCGCGCCAGGAAGCTGAGCGCTGTCCGTTGACTCTTTGGACGCACAATGGAAGGCACAGTGCTCGTCCGGAGGCCTTGTGAAAGCTGTGAGAGCGGCGTGCCGTTCAGGTTGTAACGCAAGCCGACAAAGAGCCCACTTGTTTTCAGCCGCGGCGGGGATTTTATCTCCCTGCTCCGGGGACCGACCCCCCCTCCCCCCTGCTAATTCTAATGTATGCTAAACCAGGTTAGCATAGGTACCAGGTTAGCATAGGTGCTGGCCACTAGAGGCAGTCTATCAGCTTCATCCAACCCCTCACATGAAAACAAAAAATCTATTTAGCAGTTAAGTCCATATCCAGACTATTTAGCCATAAAACAACAAACATGCTGTCTTTTCAACACGTTTGCATTCAGTATTTATATTACATTTCAAACTACTGGTACTTTTTACAGAACTTTGCAGCATCCGTTGAAAAGATATAACCTCAGTACCTGACCTGACCCTTAAGTTCACCCTGAACCAGTGTTCCCATCTTCACTCACTAGCCCGAACCTGTTCGGTCCACAGAACCGTTCCGTTCCCCTGACTCAGACAGGTGCATCGGTAATGATGGTCATTAACCTCGCACACCTGGGAGAACAGCGGAGCGAAGGGTCTGCCGCTGCCCTGGTTCAAGCTTCGCGGCACAATGTGGCCCGTTGTTCTCGTGGGAACGTGATGACAGTCAGACAGACCGCAGACGGAGAAGTGCATATGGAGAAATATTAGCTCTGTGAGAGGAGCATCAAAGAAGGGCTCAGGGGTGTGCCAAGGCCCCCGTTTTAGAGCTGTTGCCATTAAGTGTGATGTTTTTTTTGCAGGTCCTTTTAATTTGAGTTCCAAATAAACCAGGTGTCTTCCAGGTATTAGATTTTTAATTTTTGTTCTTTAGAAAATGGAGCCCTGGGAGGCTGAGAAGACCGTGGCAGACATGGAGGAGTACAGCTGGGAGGACAGCCCATCCCAGAAGAACATGTTGGACCTGTTGGCACGTATTAAAATGGCCGGCGAAGAGGAAGGGGAGGAGGTGAGAGAGCAGCTGCTGAGCCAAAGAGAGGTGCAGGACTACAAGGACTCTGTAACCAGGTTAAAGAATGAAGGCGACAGCGAGGACACCATGAGGCAGTACAAAGAGGCCGTCAAGAAAGTCCTGAGCTTGTGATCTCCACGGAGACGGTGACCAAAGTGACGAGCGCTGATCCGACCTATTCCAAATCAATATTTTCACACGCCGCGTATTTATGTTCCGAAAAAATTGAAGGACATGTCTTCTTTAATGATTAAAGATGCCCCATCATCCTCACAAACACTTGCTTTCTGCTGCGTCTCATTCACAGGCGCTTCACAATTCATAGAAGAGCTGAGTCCAAAGCAAAGTCCTTAAAAGTTGGCCTCATAACTACAGCAACTACATTAGTTAATGAATATTACAACCACCTAAAATCCAAAATCTAGAACCTTGCACGCAAAAAATCGTGTGAATTCTAACATGGGTTCATCCTCTTAATTCTGGTGGTCTTCTTTTAAAAAAATAGATTAAATATAAACATCTCTGCGCTACAGTTTTGCATTTTCTCTGACTAGTACATATTTAATCAGACGCATGGAGCCTCTTCTTCCTCCCTGGGGTGTTCGGTAGCGCCCTGTCCTCTTCCTCTGACCCCTCCAGCTCACCAGAGACAGGAAGGGGCAGCAGCAGCACAGCAGCACCACGATGCAGATTGCTACAACAACCATCAGGGTGTGAGCGGCTACAGGCCACCCTGGACCAAACCCCCCCAGGGAGTCCTCTTCATCCTGCCCTCCCTCGCCACCTGAAGTGTGGTTCTTACCCACGCTGGCCTCCGTGTCATTAGGGGAGCGCTCGCTGCTTTCCGGCGCTGTGGGGGGGTGAAGGGAGGTGGAAGGGCGGGCGGCTGTGGGAGATAACGCAGCGGAGGCGTTGGGGTGTTTCATGGTTGTTCCTGCACGGGATGAAGGTGGCGCCGTGGAGCTGAATGTAGGGGCGGGCGTGGTTGGGGTCATCGGTGCATGGCTTTCTGGAGATTGTGGAGGCTCGGAAGAAGACGGGGTAGCGGCGCTTGTGGGAAGCTGAGTGGTGGTGACACTGGCGGCTGTGGCGTCGGGGTTGGTGGGGGCGGAGGTCAGGGGAAGCGTAGCAGGTGGAGGCACGTGAACAAACTGGCGCTTATCTGGAGGCAGCGGCTCTGAGGCGTTGACTCGACTGTAGTGGTGCGGCAGAAGGCGCAGGTTGGGGGTGAAGTACTTTCCAAACACCAGCAGGTCCGGATCCACACCTGGTGGAAGGAAAAACGTCATGAAATCACGACTCTGCTCGGCTTCCAGCACCAAAATGAGACGGTTCATCGACTTATTCAGTACTGTGTATTTCACAGTTGGTTGTGACAAAGGGCTTCAGAATAAGGAAAGACATTGAAATAGAATATAAATGAATAGGATGGGTGATTATTATGCAGTATATTTTATAGACTAATGGCAAGATTATAACGTTCATGGCTGGAGGGAGGCATTCTGAGCTTTATGTATAACGGATGAGATGATACCTTTAGTGATATTGTAAAGGACCACGTTGACTCTGTGGCTGAGAATGCAGCTTTCCAGGGTTGGACAGTGCAGGTGGAAGCAGTTCACGTTGTCCTGAGAGGTGTCATAGTGAAAAATGGCCAGATTACAGGAAACTGCAAGAGAAAGCGTGGCGTTTATCCGGAGAGTGACGGGATTTGATAGGTTTTTCATTGTTTTACAGTGGTTTAAAAGCCAAACTCACAGTTCCTAGTGAGGCAACAGGTGCGGCTGCATTTGAGCGCACTCTCCTCCTGGTAATGCTGCAGCAGCTGCGCTCCTCTCCGCTGAGACTCCTCCACGTCGATGAAAATTCCGGGGAAACGGCGAATCCAGCAATTCTTATAGTAAGACGTGGGCGAGCACCTCGCCTCGGTGCGGCACAGCAGACTCAGGACGGTTAGAAAACCCCATGTGGCGTTCATGGCGCGACATTTAAATCAAACCATGTTAATTCTTCGTCAGGTTCAGACATGTCTGGGGCGCAGTTGGGCAAGATCTGCGGCTGCTCTGGTCTTACTGGTGGCCAGTATCTCTCCAAAAGTGTCACAGCTACGCACCCCGAGGAGGTGGAGACCTCATGCGAGAGTTACCTTGCAGGTGCTGCATTCGATATCAAGTGATAATCTTTTATCCGCAACCTACGTACAGTAAGAATTCTTTTCTATTTTGGCAAAAACGTAGTTTTTTTCTGCAGAGGTCGCTTGGCCGACAGCGAATTACAAAAACTGGCACAATGTGCCCAAATTCCCGTCAACAAGATTATCAGAATAAGCCGCTTGCCAAGAAGCGTTGAATTTGCTGCACTCATTTGACTGTATTATTTGTGTGCTTCCCTTTTCACTTCCCTTCAACACTCTTTAACGTTAAAGGCTTCAAGACAAAGGCAACTAACGCACATAAGCGCACGTTTACTTTAAAAAATATTAGGATAATCTCTATTGTATAGGCCTGCTCAGATCTTTAGGCACACACATGGCGGATTAGCACAGATAGTACAGACATAGTGCTCTTTTTGTGTCTTTTACCAGTAATTATTGCTATGATGCGTATTATTTTCGTTGATGTGAAACGGGGTGTCATAACTTCTAATCGCCACCAGGTGGGGATGTTGATCAGCTCAACCGATGCGTTCAAGTGAATCTGCGGCGATGTCACAAGTCAACTTTTTTTTAACTCTGTATTTTTTCCTCAAACCTTGTTTTTGTGATACGCACACAGGAACATTTAACCCGGCAACAGTTGGAAAATCTGCATTCTGAAAACACCTTTTCTATTAAATTGGAATTAATTATTGCTACAAAAGTGCACCATCGTGTGTAAAATCATAAAGTAACAACTGCAAAAGACTCGGCAACAGCAGTTAAGTAAGAAACACTTGTATTTTCGTCTGACACGTCTGGGCACGTTACAGTTGCAAACAAACTGTCATCAACCTACAGATCTGAACCTTGTTCATGTCAACCGTGTTATAATGTGCCACCTGTTACAGTCAAAACAGTAAGACAAAATGAGACACTGAACATTAAACATCAGAAGAAATACACTATTTTAAAAATCATCCTCCAATTCAGAACTTTTGTTCAGACAAGATATTGTGGCACTGTACATAATTACGCAAATAACTCAGAAGATTGGCACTAAAACGTATTTTATGGATGTGCAAACGAGGGAATCTCTTCAATTTTCCTCCACTGTTGTTTCTAGATTCGCCACTAGGCGGCGCCCTAGCAGAGCCAAACTCCTCTGCAGCAAACATCCCCTGCACATGCACGTGTGTACAATAACCCTAAATTAAAAACAAACAAAACTAGTAAAATGAGATGAAAACACCACTAGTTGACAACCTCCTCATGCAGTTCTTGGCTAATGTTTTGGCTCCTTTGGTATAAAGACCACAGTGTTTTAGGGTCCTGTTCTGTCTTCCAACATCCCGTTGCAGCTTCCACAATCCCAAATCCACCCCGTCCACAGCAGCAGTGGTGCTCTTGAGCTACTGTCCAGTTGTCATCGGTGAACTAGTCCAGTAACAGTAGTTGTTGCTCGTCCGGGGGCTCCAGTGGGTCCTGAGCAGGTAAGATCCAATTGTCAGTCTTTGACTAGTCTGTAAATGTGATGCTGCGCGCCGTGCTCGCTGGTGGACACCTCAAAGACGTAAGCTATGCACAAGAGGGTCTCCAATGTGTCCCTGTTAGTCACCACCTGTGGACAAACACAGAATGTCCCATTCAGACATGTTCCACAGAATCCCTCCCTTATTAAATTTGAGAAGAAAATGCTGTTTATGGAATTTAGTTTGGGTCAGAAAAAAAGTTTAGGTCTCCCCCCCCTTCCCCCGTCACAGCGCTGAGGGGCTCGTACTGTAAACCAGGGGATGATGAATTGTGATTGGCTGACCACTGGTCAGAACCTTCCGTTATTCTAAAACACATTTGTACCTGCAGATGCAGCACGTTCAGAACAAGCACAGTGATTAATAATTGTGCTGAACTTAACATTTGTTATGCGATGCTTATGGAGCGAGCGTGCAGCGGCAGCTCGGTGTACACACATCTGCGGTGTATGTACATGCACATGCGTGTGTGTGTGTGTGTGACTGTTAATGTGCAGTTCATGGATAATATGAGCTAAATCAGCCCATTGAGAAACCTAATGACATGCTGCCCTGTAGCCGTCAGTGTGGGCTGAATATAGTCATTGTCCCTTGGCAAGTAGGAATGCAGTCTCCAATGGAAGGGACACCAAAGTCTTTGAACCCTTGTGTTGAGGACCACTTTGTTACTATGGTGACGCACTCCTCTCTGTTCACTTTGCTCTCTTAGGAACACACCAGCTCATTCAGTAAAGTCCAGCGAGCAGCGGAACGAACAAGAAACCGTAAAGATGTTTAAAGATGCTGAGCGGGCGAAAATCTTGTTTGACACCGTTTCCAACGGTGGGATCCCTGCGAAGACGCCGTGAAGGTCAAAGAAAACACCAGCACCTACTGGACATCCGGACCAGTGTCCGCTATCACAACTGCAAAGTGCCAGTTAAAGAATGAAAAACAAGAAGATCCCACTTGATTGGAAGCATAAACAGAACAATATCAGGTTAAAGGTGACCAGGAGACATTGGATTGATTTTTATTTCCACGTTTTGTCAACAGTCACTAAGAGGGGGTTTGGTAACTGATGGCAGGCTGTGGAGAAGGATGCACTATGGACCAGAACTCCATTAAAAGGCACCCTGAGCAGATATTGTGGTTTGTTTAAGTCAAACTGGGTTCACACCAGTTGTTGATCCGTCCGTGATGTCACCACTGGCTCAATGTAGAGGTTAATAACATGTCACAACAAATCACTGTCAATGCTCAGATTCTACACTGTGGGAGATGGTAAAACACACTCTCACACACACACAGTGCCTCTTTGCTGTGGCCATGTGTACCTGCAGGATGGTGAAGTTCTCCAGTACGCTGTTCATCATATACTTCTCTGGCAGGTGCTTCAGCTTGTGGATGAAGTTGATCATGTATTCACATAAAGGGGAACGATGGATGCGAAACATGTAGCGTCCGTTCTCGTAACGTGCGTACTCTGTCTGAGGACACAGAGAGACGACACAATGAAAGCACGAAACCCGATACGAGCGCGTATACAGCGCGCAAAGACCATTTAAAAACATTAAAAGGATGAAATTCTAAAAAAACAAACAGGGGACACATATTCCACTAAAACCCAATTATATACATTGGATATCTATGTGATAAGCTATAATCTGTGTAATATTATACACCTAATGCAGTGGGTGGCACGCCAGACATGACAATAAACATATTTCTTGTGACAAGCATAATCAAATGATGAGGCCATTAAATATCATGTGGCCCGCTGGAGCAAATGGCCTTACCTACGGATGTGTGTATGTGTTTATATTGTATAATCCATCAGCAGCGGAAGGGCCACTATTGTGTCTGCTTAATGGGAAGTGGCAGATTTCATAAATCACCGTGGTTTCCTGAACATGTATCATTAGTGATCAACTAGAATCCATCTCCCACATAGAAACTCCTCTGGGTGTCACAAAGGTCACGACCTGGTGATGTTGAAACCTTCCACTCCCACCCAAAAAGGTCACAGGTTGTGATGTGATTTATTTTATTTTATTTTTTTGATTGTTGTAGCTTAGTAGAACTTAACAGGAAACAATTACAAAGTGAGACGTGTTCAGGGAGGATTAAGCGTGCCGGGAGGGGTTTTCTCAGCAGAATTATTATAAAATGATCCTTCATTATCTCTCTCTTACCTCCACTTTCTCCACCACCTGCTTTCCAAAGGAGCAGACTTTGGTGGACGAGGTGATAATCGTGTTCTCGGCACTCTCGTACTGACTTGAAACGCCATAGAAGGAGTTGCTGTCATCCTGCAGATTAACACTAAGATCCGCCTGGAGGAGAAAAACACAGCCGGATCATCTAACAGGAATATGCACCTGTCAGGATACCTGCTTAAGAACCCTCAATGTGGAGGAGCGACAGTTGGCTCTAATGTCCCAGTTTGTATCAGCAGTGCTTCACTAAACAAATAAAACCATATGTAAACTTTGTAAAATTCACTCAGCATCGCTGACGTAGCAACGCAGCAACTTTGCTAGCAATAATTTTGCTGCAAGTTGCAGCTTCGCCAGGATGTGAATGCAAATCCAGCTGCCTCTGGTCTCTCCGTGGGTTCAACTTTAAACAGAGGAAGGTATAATTTCATTTTAAAGCGGGCTGAAGTGTCTCCTCTGACAGCCGGGCTGTTTTACCTTTTCCCCTGTCAACCTCTCATCTCCTAATAGGCCATTGAGACACCACACAACCTCCTCTCATCTCTTCATCACCACGTTCATCTTCATCCCTTGCTCATGTAATTTCTCTATTTGTCTTCATCCCTGGGGCCTAGTGACCCTCCCCGAACCGCCATTCCCTGCTTCCCTAACAGCCTGCGAGGGAATTCATCCAATTACAATCATCAGCGTGCAATTGGCTGATTAGATCACAGTGGGCAGACTGTCTGTGTAACAATTTAGCAGAGCCAGCTCAAATCGGATTCCCTCGGCACTTCAAAGGCGTGAAACAATCTGTTAGGACAGGGCCACAGGCTCTGAGGGGGAGCGGGAAGGTGGGAGGGGTGGGGCAGCCAGCGGCCGAAAGGGGCTTTTGCTGCAAATTCAATCTAGAATGCCATAGCTTTGAAGGTGGGCCGGCTGCCTGTCACCGTCGCCATGCCAACCTCAGCCTCAGCACACCCCAGAGTCGTGACCTAGCATGTGGCTATATACGAGGGCGCCAGCATTAACCGGCCTCTGCTCATCTTTTACAGTGGCGTAAATAAAAATATTGTATTATCAGATGTGTCGAGGATTTCATTCTGCCCATTTCCATAGCCGGGGGGGGCTTTTTTTTTTAGCTGTTCCTCCCATTAGCGGTGCTGAAATGCCCGACGGTTGAGGAGAATTTCTGTGTTTGGTCATGGATGCCTGGGGAATTGCAGGATCCCCTTGGGACACAATAAGTTGAAGGGGCTGAGAGGGGACGGCGTTATGAGCCTGTTTTCCTCCTCAGAGGGGCCGCACATGTCATAAATACTGACTGCACAGGCTTTGACACAAATCCGGAGTGTAATATTTCACTGATAAATAACTGGCTGAGTACGTGGCCTGTAACTCCCCCCCGCCATCACACAAATGTTGTTCTCCTGCTTCTGTCTCTTGCTCTTCATCCCTGCTTTTGTTTTCCTATATATCATGCGCCAGGCTCACTCGTCTCCTTTACCGCTCGCCTCTAAAAAAAGGACAAAGCTTGACTGGCTGCACTGCTGTCACTCACTGGCCCGCAGTGAATAACGGGACAGTCGAAGATGTGAGAAGGGAAACGAGAAAGCTGCCGGGTTTATACTGCTGGGATGTTCTTTGAACCTGATACTCCAAATCTTTGGCACCGTCATGGGTGTTATTTAAAGAGATCTATACAGGATCTCAGCTCAACAAGTTCAGACATCGAAGCACATAAAAACAGAGATGCTTCCTAATGTCACCAAGCAGTAAAGCTTGGATGTCCTTTCCCCCACAAGCAAACATCGCGTGTGATTTCACCGTCTGCAGATGTGCACCCGTCTTTGGGCTGGACCTGAATGACTCAAACAGCCCAGCTGACCTCTAACTCTTGAGTCGGGCCATAAAGCCGGAGTGTATGGGATCCCAGTTAGAATATATCTAATAAATGAACTCTAATCTCTTACGCAAACTGTCAAATTTAAAAGTAATCACTGACTCCTGATTTCTTCATCACAAAACAGACCTCATGACGCACAGACAAGTGCTGTAGAAATCACGAGGAGGCTTCCTGCACCGTTGTGAGAGACACACAACAGCCTCTTTCTCGTTTACGATCTGCCCCTCCTGATCATTTGTGACCGGATAGATGATAGCTCACAATACTGTTATTGAATTTCTTCAAATTCGCATCACACCGGTGCTTAATTTAGATATTATTTCAGTAAAAATTCAACTCTACTTGTGCATCTCTGTGCAGTGGTGAGTTGTGGATATTGTATGTTTGTATGAGCGTGTATGTTTGGTGTGTGTGTGTGTGGGGGGGGGGGGGGGGGGGGATCTATAAATAAATATATGAAGGAGGGGCATTAGAGTTGGCCTGGGGTGTACAGCCCAGGGACAGGTGGCTGGGCTCACATTTCCTCCGGTGAAAGATCAGGGCTGCCACTCTTACAGTGTCAAACACACAATCGAGCTCACAAAACAGACACGACAAAATTACTCGCACCGGACGCAGACCAGTGCTGCTCTGGACGACACGTAAATACACCAGTAAAGTTCAAACAAGGAATTTGCATCTCTTCTTGTCCTAAATGTCTTGTCTTAACCCACAAAGCTTAAGCTAAGCTAACACGGTGTGTTAACACCACCGGGCCATTAACGGCTAACAGGTGCTACAAAACATTAACAGTATTCACAGCACTCTCGTTCACCTTCAACACTTGTGGAGGATCATACAAACCACCCGACAGACTATGTGATGTTATACAGTTTATATCAGGAAGTTCAGGTGAACACCACCAGAACTTGGTGGAAATATTTGACTCAGGAGGTGATCTGGCAGGCTAAATGAGAACGTATATTTTTAAAATTAGCCTCACCCAGAACTTGACCAGGAAGAAGGCATTGTGTGGCCCTTTGTCAAACAGCTCCTTTAGGCCTCCCTTCTTTTCAGGGAACTTGTCGTAGATCTGCCTGATATCCACAGATTCCAGGAAGGGGTCGCTGTAGCTCGGGTTAGACTGGCCGATGTGGACAAACAGGTGTTTGTTGAACTGGAGAGACAAACATGCTTATGGAAAACTGGCTAGACTGGACCTTCATTAAATGCTTTTGTTTAATTTGAAGGATGTAATATTAAAAGGAGGCAGACGATCTGTCTGGCATTTATTGCTTATGAAAACTGCGTACTAAATCACACTTTTGGATTTAAAATAGGCATCGTTGAGACCGATGTGCAGTTGTGTGCACGTGCTTTTCCAGGCAGAGTTATCTTCTGCCTTCTCCACTTACAGTCTCTGGATCCTGAGGTTGTTCTAGGAAGGCAGAAAACTCCAGCATCCGCAGTTTGGAGCTGGCAATACTTCTGCCCTGCCAAGGGGGGGCACCGGGAGACATGGAGAGCCCCGCAGTGCTTTCATAACCTGCAGACGAGAGGGCGCCATAAGAGTTAATGCGTGGTTTGAATTTAGCAAAGTTGAATATCAAATATAAAGTCAGCATTTTCTCTGAGCTTTAACAAACTCTTTAACGTGAGCCAAGTTGTCTCAACATTGTGACAGCAGGATAGCCCTCTGTCAACACAGCGCAGGGAGAGAGCACCCACCTGTTATGTGGGCCGGGCCGGACGCTTGCATGGCATAAGTCTGCTGGGAGAAGGGCTTAATGCTGGAGAGACGAGACAGACAGGGGGAGAGGCATGTTATGTACCATCTCGGCCTCATGACCCCGTCCTGCACACTAATTGGACTGGCTGACCTCTAAACGCGGAGAGCCGCTCACTGATCGTCAGACAGCTGACGTTTCGTTATAATTGAGCTGCTACGTAAGACTTTCTGCTGAAGTAACCTGATTGCTAGTCATCTTAGCACATGAATATTATTAATGGACACTGGGGAATTTAAGACCGAGAGGAGCTACTTACTCTTCGTGACCCCCTGGTTGTCCTGGAAGAGCGCCGTGCCAAAACTAAGGAAACAAGAGTCCAAATTTAATGTAGTTCAGTTGTGCTGTATTTAGAAAAAATTATAAATCTAAGATATTTAATGTAAAAAGTTACCATATCATAGGATTTTTGATGTCCATGCAAATGTGCAACTAATAAAGCTACCCATTATTTTAGAAATGATTTAGTTTAAAGTTCATGGACCCTAAATCCATTTTAAATTTTGTGAAACCTTAAAATAGTTCCAATTTAGGTTCTAGTAAAAATGTGGGGGGACACTGATTAAAGACTCACCCCCCCAGGGGCAGGGTATGCTGGCCTTGACAGGCCCTGGAGAGCCATCTTGTTCTGAAAAGCTGTGGGAGAGACAATCTGGGCTGAGGACATGGTGGCCATACTCTGCAAGGCCTTTTCTTTGGCAGCCTGGTCCTGGAGAAGGACAGAGAGGGAGCGTAAGACCAACAGACAGCAACGCAAAGGAAGTGCACTCACCAGACTCCATTTAAGTCAGCGATCCACATCACGGGCCACAAATCAGTGCCCTTAAAGGGGAATTGGAGGGCTGGGGCTAGCTTGCATCATTAGGAGATCCCTGCCAGCCAGAGGCCCGAGAAGGTGATATTACAGTCAAGGACTTTTAGGTCAAGCCTTAAGTTTATTGCTTTGGCCGGGGCAAGCTGGTGATGACAACTAACTTCTGTCAGAGGTCATACAGTGTGACACAGAAGGCAACAAGGTGATATGTTAATATGCTGATAATTGCATCAAAAATGGGCAAAGTCTAATGGAATAAAGTGATCTTATTGTAGTAGTATTGGCATTTTCTTATTCCCAAAACCATTCCTTTCCAAATCCCAAAAGTCAACAAGTATTTGCCGCCTAGCCCTAATGGGCAAGGCCAGAGGGTGCATTCTTCTTCCTGGAACTGGCTAACACAAGGGCATAGCTGAAATATTGGGGGGGAGGGTGTTCATGTGGCAGAGATCTCAGTTACACCGAAGACTTATTTAAAAAAGCCCGTCACAGGGTTGGCCCCTGTGACTGATGCTGGGCCCTGCCAGCTGAACCCTCATGGCTGCCATTCAAACGGAGGGAGAGTCCTGTTGCCTGCTGTGACTGGGAATATATGCAGGCATATGTGGATGAGAAATGTAAAGTGAGAAAGTGCTGGGAGGTCGGGGATGTTCACACTCTTAGCCCACCATAAAGAAAAACCTTTATTGAGGCATTTGCCGGAAGAAAATAGTAATCATAATCATACACCTTTGCATTTAGAGGGCATAATGATGGTGATAATTTATCAATGACAACATGGCAGCCTCCTAACCTGCACTGATTGGAGTGTGCAATCAAAAAATATGTTTGCTTTGTTCCTTTGTGGTAACAGAAAGCCAATATCTATGACATCAGTGATGGATGCTGGAATTTTTTGATAAAAGACAAGACCCGATAATAAGAGAGAATGAATCTCTCTTTTCATTAACAGCTATACAACATGATTAGAATCAACCTGGCTCTCTGTGTACAGGCACCATCATCTGATTATAAACCACAAACCTGCAGGAGTCAATCAAGAAAACAATAAACTAATTGTGTCTTCCATTCATCTGATTTGATTAAAAGCGATATATCTCACCAGTTTTTACTTAAGCTAATCAATTAAAAATCAATACTTTAAAACATTGACTGAGCAAAGGGGGAGAAAAAAAAGCATTGACTCACGTAGCGTACCTTCAGCTTCACTTGGATCTCTCTGGCCTTCCGCCGGGCCAGAACCTGGATGTGACTAGATACCTAAAACACAGGGTGTGTAGAAGACGCGATAGAGTTAACACGTGTTTATGTTTCAATGTGTAGGCTACGCTAAAGAGAGATAGTAGCTTTGACTATGGCTAAATGTGGAAATCTGAATGCATTAGTGCAGAAAGCATCTCCTCCCGACACCAATGACCACATACTGAAGTCTCAGAGTCGGGTTCTGTCACCTCAGGCACTGATTTCACAACTGTCAATACTTTTACAGCTGTTGAACGCGTGTCCCTCCACTTTAAACTGTCGCGCTATCCATGTCTGATCCCAACACCGACCTCCTCTCATTTCCCCCCATCTCTTGTCACAATCCTGCCAGATGACTTAGCAGGCGCTCGTCCTCGCCACATCCATCACTACCCATACATCAGTCTTTCCATATCAGGTACCGTAGTGAGGATAAAGTTCCAAATCCCTCGCCCGTCCCACCTTCCCACCACCAAACTGTCCAGCTTCTTTTCCCTTCTAACAAGCGGCGCATCCATGAGGTGGTGAAGAAACACCATGGACACATGATCCTGCAGCATCTGTGCGTTGGGCTGTGGCCCTGAATCACTCATCATCTCCAGCCCTCCACGCTGGAGGGAGCGAAGAGTCAGGTGCTACTCGGGGTGTCGCGGCATCACTTAGCAGGAGAGGACATTCCAAAAATAGGGGGCAGGTTCCAGTGGCATGAGGAGAGAGCATACCTGCTTCCTGGTCCGCGTCTTCCCCGTCCGAAGTTTGATGTACCGAGCAATCAGCTCATTCCGTCCTGTTAGTGAGCAGAAGACAACATTTTAGGTGCCATCTCTCTCCACCCCCTGAAATTAAAACTTTTAATTGATTTTATTTCATTTTCTCTTAAAATAATCTAAAAAGGTCTATTTTCTTTTGAAAAAACGGAAAATAAAGTTCATTTAAGGTGTAAATAAATAAACAAATGTAAAAACTAATTTTTTCAACGCAAAGGGTGACATGATAAACATTATTCAAATATATCTGTAAGTGGATGTAACGATCTTTATTTGAATCTTTGCATTTCGGTTCAGTATCTAGTATTTGTGAAATATACGTGCATATTAGGAAATGTAAATACGGCTCTAAGTTAAGGCTGTCAAGTGCTGAAAACTGCAAATATATCACTAAGTATATACAAATGTGTCTGAGGCCTCGCGTCCCGAGCCCCGGCCCCCTGAGTGACGGCTGAGCTTCAGTGACTTGCACACCGCCGCCGCTGACAGACGGGTCACACAGGCAGAGCAGGTGGAGGCTGCGGCCATGCGATCCTGCGCCCAGACCCATGACACAGGCCGCTGACCGGAGCAGGAGGGGGCTGTCTGGAGAGGCGGCAAGGCAGCTGGTGTGTATGTCAATGTTTATGGAATATGCCTTTATGCTTGCCCATAAATCTTGAGCTTGTTCCCCTCCATCTATATCCAGAGTCTAGAGTTACAGTGGAGGACAATATACCCCCCCACACGCACACACACACACCACGATGCTGTGCAGCCAGTTTGATGAAGAATTTCAATACACACTTAGTCAAGACACACACGTGTTTCAACACTGTTGCATTTTTGAAAGTTGGTGTTCAAATTTTAAGTAGCAAAAATTTCATTTCATTTAAGATCTTTTGACATCAGAGAGGATTATGATGAACGGCTGGTAAAAATGATGTCATACATTTGTAAGTAAGCCTATATGATCTATATTGGTTTATTTATATCACTCTCACACCCACTAGACCACACACACACTTGCAGAACTTTGCACCACCTCTTAAAAACAGTCATTTTTCCTCTCGGTGCTGCACATCCATGTGAATCAACATACATCCTGGAGCACATGCGTCAGACTCTCCCTTACACAGTGACACCTGGGTCAGAATGTAGAACACTCACCAAATGACTAATCATGTGACCCACAGCGATGAGCTGAGAAAAATAAAAAAGGCTTGGACAAACCTTCGCTGGAATTTTAGTGAATCAGTGGAATATTTGTTGCCGGGTGGAACTTTCTATAGTAGCTGCTGAAGTTTCAATGTTTTCTTTGGAACTGATAATAGTTTAAAAATGTGCAATTTCCACATTAAGACCAAGTTGGCAGTTTAAGTGATAATTCAGCCGTTTAACACTTGCAAACACACAGAAGATATGAAAGTGATTCGTCAAATGTTGTCCGTTTCATTTTATATAATACTCGCTCCCCCAGACTGCTTGGTTTTCCTTTCAATTCTCTAACTGTTCAACCATTTTTATCACCAGTTCATCAGCAGCTGCCGGTCAACCAGCACTTTTCTTTACTTCGCCAAGGATTAAAAAGTACATTCCACAGTCCAGTCATCTTCAGACTTTTGAACATTTTCATTGTACAATTTGACCTCAAATGATCATTTCGTTGTCTTTTTGGATTTTCTCACATTACAACAGCAACTTCTATTTATGCGACATTTATCCTTCATAATCCTCCATCACTCCCAAACTACAAGTTTCCTTGTAAATAAACCATTATCCTATTTTTTTTACATTTTAAAGAAAAACTGCATGTATTATATGGCTTCTAAGATGCTCAGAGGATTGAACATATGTTGTTGTATCAGATGCCCAGCCGCTCCTTGTGCGGCTGCTTGGGGTTTTCAAAAATACCCTCTAACGTACCCATGAGATCATAGAGGAGACTCGGTCACACAACGATGAGACCATGATATGTGAAGGGAGCAGCAGAGCGCCTCTGTGCCAACCAGGGCTGCAAAGATGTTAGCCGGGACGTTTTGCTGTCGTTAAAAAGATGATTGTATGGTATTCCATAGAGGCTATTGTTGAATTTCTTTTGGCCGTGGTTACATTTGTGCAGATACAGATGAGAGGCAGCTGAGTGTGACTGCAGGTCAGCATAAATCAATAATAACACTGATACATGGTGTTAGGAGTTGTCATTCCCGGTCTTACGGAGCTTTTTTATAACTCACTGGAGTCCAGAGGAGGAAGGTCAGAGGGGGCAGGCCTGTGGGTCCCTTTCAAAGTCAACCTCTGGGCCTCGCTGGGCTGTAAATCTGTCCATCCCCTCGTGGTCCTCAATGGCCTGGTTTGCTCCCTCTCCTCTCTGCCTCAGCCTATCGCATTCTTGACATTCCTTTGGTATATAGTGACTGGGCCAGGTCGGGTCCTGCATCTGCTAGTTTGAGCCTTTGTGTCCAAGTCATATTTGCGTGTGGAATGAAGTAATTACTTCCTGAGACAGGGTTGTGTAGAAGTCATATTTGCGTGTGGAATGACCTCATTACTTCCTCAGACAGTGTTGTTTACGTAAGCGTTCATCACCATATTCCACATATCTCACAGATTTAGTAATTAAGGCGTGCTGATTAGTGCACAAACTCAATTAACACCATGAGGGGCACAGAAATCTCTGCACCGGTCACTCAACACTAGTCCACACAATCTGTTGTGCTGCCATTACATTTTCCACTTTTTATCACAATTTTCAACTTTAATAGAGTCACATCTATAGTTTTCCTTGCATGTAGAGTTTTTGAACAACCTGAAGCACAGGCTGACCTGCAGCACTCTCTGACGACACATCTGCCAGCCACGTGTGCAAACATCTGTTCAAGAAAACAAAAGCACATTTAGACTGCAGACATGTCTTGGCATGCTTTCCTTTTCCTTTCAAAAGATGGCTCTTGCCTTTCTGAGGTCTGAAAATACGACTCTGTCCAACCTAAAGCAATCACACGTGTCAAAGGGTGAAGCCAGGGGAGGCGATAGAGACTTTGCAGTATTTGTCTGCGGCTGCCAATATTTTGGTGATGCACATGCAGGTTTTCCAACTACCAGATGCTGTAAGCGATGCAGCAAGAAGAGCTGTCAGTATCTGGATAGAGTGGATTAAATACGATACATAGCAGCAAAAAGGTCTTTTTTCTTGTTTCCTCTTTAATAATATTTCAATGATCTGTCACACTGCTGTCCTTTATGCTGGCACTTTATGACAGAATGATGTAGCTTCAAATTAGAAATAAAGTTACAGGTCTTGTGTCCAGTTTGCCTATAAATAACTGAATTATATTGCATCATCTTAACATGGGATCCATAACCTGAAGTATCACCCATGTTTATTTTGTTAATTATCTGGTAATTAGTAATACTGGTATCCCAGCCAAATGATATAGTATTTCCAGCAGAGGGGTAAATTTAACAGATGTCATGCTATATTAACACAACCAGCCACAAATGTCTTTGCAATTACCAAGATTTATGCAGGAGGTAGTTTACATAGAGCAGATCAACAGATGTCTGACCTGTCTGGACCCCTCTGCCTTCCACCATGCTTAGCTGAGATGTGGAGATAAAGAGACAGTGACAGCTCAGTTACACGGCTCATGGCGTCTTATTAAATACACTGTGAAATACTGAGAAGTTCACACACAACCGCAGGGACTGACACGGAGTCCAGATTCTGTGGGCTCATATTCGGGAGATTATTTCATTGAAAACACTAAAACGAACGTCGAGTCCTTCCAGAGTCTGAAGATTGAGGGTCTGAAGGTCACCGTCGGGATCGTCCTCCAGATCAGATGACGCCCCCATCGAACCCTGGAACACTCCCTCGATCCCAGAACAGATGCTTAAATTCTATTAGATGGACAGTTCTGTTACATTTAATGTGAAATACTTGAATGTTCTGACTTTTGAAGATACTCAGTATGAGTAATTAGTTTGTTGTGTGTTAACGCAGCTCTTTAGGTCAACTCTGAAGGCTCCAACACCAAAGCTGGACCATTCAGGAGACATCGCTGTGACTCCAGCAGGAACAGGCTGGAAAACTCTTTCGTATGTAATTTGCTCATGGTAATTATGGTCTGGAATGAAGAAAATTTATGTGTTTGTTTTTTTGTAACTTAAGAACCCGCACTTTTACAGCAAAATGTTATGGTATTACGAATAAACACTCGACCTGTCATGACTAAACCCATGCGGGAAAAAGTTCCTGTTCCCATGAGACATGGTCACAACAGAAGAAACACAGGCCCCGGTTGTTTCTTAAAGGTCACCAGATCAAGGTCGCTGGTGATTTTCTCCCTTTACTGTCAGAATTTACGCCACCGTGAGGAGTCACCGTTGCTTTTAAATGCCCTTTACACCAGAATCTTAATGAGACTTTAGATATGAACAGATTGGCAAAACCCCACATCCGGTTGCGAAGAAACTTAGTGGGGCCATGATTCACTGAGTTGGTCTTCTTTGTTCTGAGCAAAGAGGAAAACAGGCCACCGTTGAGGGAAGCATTACAGACATTATCCACAACACAAACACATTTTTCCCGTCTTCTTTTGGGTATGTCCGTAAATCAAGTGTGTTGAAAAATGCCATATAAAGCCCGGTGTGCTACAATTTACAAAACATGGAAAAATCAGTTCTAATGCAACATCAAAAACAGAAAACTGCAATTAAACCATCTCAGGGCTTAATATGACAGGAAATAATGAGGAAGAATTGTAATATTTCCAGTGCCATGTTGACGTATGAGAGCTGTCAGTGTGTGGGTTTTCTCTGTTCTGTAATTTTGGACTGCTTCGCCATTATTGCAGCATGAAGTCTTCAGTAAGAAGACAGGGCACATCTCATGCTGAGAGCCACACAAGGCAGGAAATGTTTTCCTTGGCAGATGCATGTCGAATTACTGCTGGAGCACATAAACGCCACAATATCCGTGACACCATCCTTAATAAGCGAGCTAATACGTGCGTTGACTAATGGGCACGAGGGCCGCCGCCATAACCGGCTTTATGGGAAGAAAATGTAATGAATGCATGGGGAATATGGGGTGAAAACATGCTGCTCGGTTTAGGAATTTACAACTGGTGCAAGCACACATTCCCTTTGTTTGACTGCTTGGAGACTCAGTATCATATTGTTTTGCGAAGAATGGCATTCATTCCGAAGGACCTAAAATTCAGGGTATGCCAGTCTCAGCCAGCACAGAGTTATTTTCACAGTTTATTTTGTCTATGTTGCCATATATAAGCCATGGTAGGAGACAAAATAACATTTCTAGAACCATCAAGCCATCACTTTTCACCATTCCTTGTATGCCATTAGAGATATACTTAACTGATATTTAATTTGCCACCTGATTTAGGACCACCCATCAGCAATATAACAACATTACTGAAGCTAAAGCCATTCAAAGTGGCATTACATTGATTCTGGTTTCCTGAATGACTTGAGTTGTTGGCCAATTATAACCTCAGGGGTGGTGATAAAAGGTGAGGAGGGCACTAGGAGCTGCGAGGTAAAGGCTGGATGAAGGAGGAGGAGTGAGCGCTGTGTGAGAGGGTGTTCAGGGAATGGCAGCACATTGGGCCATGCCTCACCTCACCTCACCTCATGTCTCAAGTCATATATGAGGACTTGCCAGAAGGTTCCTGCTTCAATGGAAAGTGGCTGGAGGTCATTGACAAAGAGGCCAAAGAGACAAATCTGATACAAAGTCATATAAGAAAGGTAAAAATCCTGAAAAAAACCCTTAAGTGACACATATTCACAAACTGGGGACAGGTGTGACAAAGTTCGAGACACCACCACCCACCTTGGTGTTTATTTGTCCACCCATCCTCCTCCCCTGGAGGCACTCAAAGGGTAAAAGTCTATTCTGGTTTAGGGTTACAGCTATACTGCCTTGAACCCCTGGGCTCCTGAGTGCACATGCCATTCCTTGCGGGCCTATGAACTCCCTGGCGTGCATCACCTGCCCCTGACCCCCACAGCGCACAGCGCAGAAGGGGCACTGCAAAGGGGCACTGCCAAAAAGTACACCATCTTTACCCATGCGGCCCCTTATTCCCGTGACAAAGCGTCACCCATCTTTATGCTATCACTCCCCGGCTTTATACGGTTTAAGTGCCAATCAGAAGACGGCCATGACCTCGATGCACAGCTAAGCGAAGCAACTACTAACAGTTAAAGGAGCTGTCTGGCACAGTGACAAAATGAGGCGATGACAAGCCGCCTAATAGAGCCCTACCTCCATCTGTCTGTTTCCCAAATACCACATCACCCATCAAACAGACGTGTAGGAGGGCACACGACTGCAGACCTGTCTTGTTTCCAAACGTCAGCAAGATTTCAGGGTCTACAGAAAATATCACTGGTTTGGTTATGGTGATGTTCAAGATTCACTGAAGGAGCTGCTTTGCTGAACCTAAAATAAAAAGAGTTCCTGATTACAGTTATTTAAACCATTGGCTTGGCAGATCAGAGCGCAGCACACCCTTAATTCATTTTGACTGCATTTACACTACACCTGTGGTCAAGCGTGATCCGCTGCAATCTGAATCCGAATTTTTGTGCCAGGTGTTCAAAATGGGACCAGTGATCTGGAGCCAAAGACCAAGACCAAGTTGAGTGATTGGAGGGGGGTGAGCTAATTTGGGTAACGAGAATGTTGTAAAGGTCTCTTTACAATCACTGCCAGTATACAATTGTGGTTCAGTTATTTATAGGCCACAGGGAAAAAAAATAAATTAGACAGACAGACAGACAGACAGACAGACAGACAGACAGATGGCTCAAAACATTCCAAAACCAGAATGCCCCATTTATTATTTCATTTATTATTTCTAAGAGCTCAGTGGTCTCCAGTATTCTCATGTGAAAGACGTTTAGGTCAGCCGGGACTGTTCTTGCAGCTGGATGTCCAGAGGAACAGCTGGTGAGAGGGGTAACTAAGAAACCAAAGATCACTCTGACTGAGCTCCTGTTTGGAGACGGAGACTGTTTCATGACCACTGCTGCAGGTCGGATCCATTTATTTCTACACAGATGGACTCTGATGAAGCTGCAGAACCATCTCAGAACTGAACCGAAGAAATAGACGGGACCTAAATAACCTACATGAGTGTGACAGCAGAGGGCCTGAATACTTCCTGTATGGTCATCTGATATTTCAGATTTTCTTGTTGACTAATTTGCGAATGGTTCAAAAATCCTGAGTTTGGAAATGAGTGTAGCTAGATGAGGGAAATTTTTCCCCCCATTTATTTTGGCATAAGATTTCGCCATAAGAAAAAGTGAAAAATTTTAGAGGGTTTGAATACTTTCCCTACCAACTGTAGAGAGACAATTTAAGTGTAAGCACCTGTTTCTGACAAATCTTACCATTATACTGTACATTGGAGCTGACAGCTGTGCAAAAAACAGCTGTGTGTTTGTGTGTGTGTGTGTGTGTGTGTGTGTGTGTGTGCGCGTGTGTACATGGGATTAATGGGAGATATTGCAGTGCAGATGTCACTAATATAGCACATTGTACGAATGTTTTGTTTATGTTTTATTAGAAACGGCCCTGACCTCTAACCCCATCCCATTGCTTGTTTCCGTGTTTTCTAAATATCCCATTCAAGAAAAAACGTGACCGTACCGTACATCTTGCCTTCATCAGAGAGGATGATTTTCCTGCGGCCACATGGTGGGTAGATAGCGAGAGCTTCCTGGAAGCTCTGCTCAATGTCCGGGGCCCAAACCCCCTCCGCATCATTCTCCAGGGGTTTGTCAAGTGCGTCCCCCAACTCCTCACTCCCACCCCGGGGGGAGGGAGCCGGCACCCACTCTGCAGACGTGGTGAGATGATGGGAAGAGGACCAGGGAGCAGCGGGCGGAGGGCCCGGATTTGGAGAAAAGGATTGAAGGACAAAGGAGGGAGTTTGTAGAGGAGGGGGTTGAGAAGGTGAAATCCAGAGATGCCGTGATGGTGACGATGACAGCAGCGATGAAGATGGTCTGGAAGTGTCACCGCAGCCCTGACAAAGCAAAACGAACACAGAGGAGAGACAATTGAAACAGATTCAAGCGCCACGACGGCTGATTTCAGAAATAATCAAACTTCAAGCATCTTGTGTTTTGGTGATGGCAGGAGGAGCAGCGTGTGCAGGAGGCGTCTGATGTCACCAGTTTAAGAGATGCATTAAAGTGGGATCACTGGCCTCAGACACACTTGGACACACATGCCAAGCAGGATCATACCAGGATATTAAGGCCAGGAGGCTTTTCAAGCTGCTCCTTTCCTTTACCTGTATCACAGCTGACCGTTTTATTAAACACAGATATCCAGAACTGAACTGACTGTTTCAGGTGGGGGGAAGGGGGGGGTGCCGTGGTCACATGATATTCCAATTGTTCTTTCCGACATCAAGTTCCACGGGAAAGACGGCATTGAAAACACATCAGCTTCATATCCTGTTTTGCCCACAGCGTAAAAGTTGTTTAAGATGTCCTCACGCTGCTCATACATACGTCTTCTGACGTCTTTCCTTTTCGACAGAAGTGTGGGAGCAAACAAACGCGGACGGCCGGAGGATGACAGAGTCGTGAGTCAGAGCTCGCCAATTTCCCATCGCCACGAAACTGTGTTTGCATTCAAAAAAAAGACAATACAGAGAAGCGGCGGCTGTTGCGTCAGATCTAATCCCAAACATGACGCCGATGTGTTGCGAGAGTGATCAGGATATCAGTGCGTTGCCGAGAGTAAGTAAAGGATTTCTCCACCAGGAGCACCCCCCAACTTTCCTCTGAGCCCGCTGATGTTTCACCACAATTCATGCGAAGCGTCCCGCCAGTCGTCTATTATGCACATCCCCTCTTTCTCACACACACGTGCACGTGTGCAAACAGATGTGGCGTCCGAGCAGGCGGCGACAACACCAATGCGCTGATGCAGGAGAGAAGAGCTGATTTATCTAAAGTTAATTACAGCAATAATGTCATAAAAAGGAAGAAAAAATAAAAAGTTTCTCAGTTAATCTGAATAATCACTTGATTCAGGTGATTTCATGAATACTTTAAATGAAATAATGTATTATTACATTCAATATGATTACAACATGACAATACCCTAATTAGACAAAAAGCACATTTTGAAAGACATTATAATTATTACATTGGTTGATCACTTCATCTAGTGATTAACAATAAACATTTCTGATGAATCAATATTTTATATGTGCTGATAATGAGAACAGATTATAACTGATATATTAGAAGCACCTGTTAGGCCTTGCATGAATGCAATATGTAGTAATAATGAATTAATTTGCTTTATGTTTTACTGTTTTGAGCTGAAAATATGCACGATTTTAAGCTCTCAGACATATTATAATAATAATTATAGCCTGATAATTTAACTGGTGCAAAAAAAACAGGTTAACCAGCAATCAGAGAGGCTGGTAAAGTTTACGTGGAAAAAAATGTTTAAAAAAAAAAATCAGTGTTACGTAGGAAGTCCTCGGTATTTTTACAGCTGTGGTAAAATGGTCTACATGCATTTAATTGTGAACTGAACGCGTGTCTGAAGACGCGCAACTGAAATATCAAAACGCAGGAATCAGAGAGTGTCAAATTCAGAATCACAATTTAGCTCAGCGGCTCAGCTTTCACGACAAAGATTAACTCATCTGAATACAACTTTTCTTGAGGGGAAATTAATTCAGAACCTTTCTGGGACACGATCCAATGAGCATCTCTGGTCTTGGTCTTGAGCTGCTTGACAGAGTGTCAATGGCTCCAGTGGAAAACACAACTTTGTGGAATCATTTCAAACAAAACTCAAAATTTCCCATTATTTTCTAGTCACTTTGAGCCCCCCCCCAAATTAAAACCAGCTCAGATCTACTGTAGTCATAAATCATTTGAATCCTGGCCTGCTTGAGCGACCAAGAGGTTAATTAATGCAAGTCATGCCTCAAATCACCCCCCCTCCCACTCCCCCACCCCGTCATCTCTCGCCATCACCTCTCTCTCAGTCTAGACCAGTCCCTCATCCTACCCCAGCGAGGCCCCTCTTCTCTGGATCCGCTCAACAGGATAATCCCCCAGCTGGTGCTGTGGTTGGGGGGCCACGTAACCCTTCAACTACCCCCGACACAACTGCTCTCTCTCTCTTACACACACACACACACACACACATACACACGCACTGAAACAACAGACACACGGCATCAAATGATAGCGAGGAGGGGCACTGACAAAGAGCGGGGACCGCGCATATACATCACTCATCACCAGCCACAGATGCTTAAACACACGCTGAGCAGGTTCACGCTCACGACTGCCACAGGCGTGCACGTTTCATGATGCTGCATTCTCAAATCAGGGTTATGTTTAGTTGCTGTACTACACTCGATTCGTTGAAACGCATTCAATAACCAAGCTGAACATTTCTGTTTCAACAGTTTAAACACGCAGTAAAGGTGCTTTATTGTTTGAACAAGTGTGCCGTGAACATACCAGACCTAACACTCAAATCGGACAAAAACGCAAAGGTCAGAGGTCAGCGCCTGTCAATATTTGTGAATAAGTAAATCTGAGAGTCCACAAAACCTTTATTATCCGTTTTTCTTCCAAGAAAAGAAACAGTGTCTCCAACTCGTGCTTGTATGACTGAACGGGTGCGTGTGGATGAGTGTGCCAGCATGTGTGTGTGTGCGTGTGTGTGTGCCTGGTCACAATCTCAGCTAATCACGTTGGGAATGTAAAAGCAGGAAACGGTTTGAAAGGAAAGCTGCAGTATAGGATCAAGCTCTGCAACGGAAAGCTGTGATTTGTGGGGGTTTTTGTGAGCGCACGTGTTCTCTGTCCCACTGGGCTGCACCAGAGGGAGCCTCCAGGCGCAGCATTTTACACACATGCGGAATTCTGCAGTAATTCGACATCGCGCTCATGTGCAGGCGCCGTTGTGCACACGTCACTGTGAGGAACGCACGCATGTGTTTCAGACACATACGATAAGGTGGGCGCCAACAATTTAAAAGCTTTTTAGAATTAAATTTTGAATTTTAAGTAGCTCCAACTACAGCGAAAAAAGGGAAGGGAAATGCAAGTGAACCTGACTGGGGAGTCAGTGTGGACGTAGCTAAAGTGAGTCAAATTTATTTTATTGAATAATAATTCAAGTGCCACATTTCTACAGTACAATATGTATCCAAGGTGGAGAGTGGTCTTCAGCATTTCCACTTGAACGTCAGAAACACAAAAACTTGAATTCTACCAGGAGTCTCTTCCTGCTGGAAGTGTAAACGAGCGCCGACAAGTTTTCCTTGCTTAATTCAATGAGACGCTTTACGATTAAAGGCGCCCATTTTTCATCATTATACAAATCCAGCGGGCGGCCTCCTCATCTAATGGCATCCAGGGAGAGCAGAGGGTCTATCAGATCAGCTCCTGAAATGCAGCTGAAAGATCCATCAGACTGGCTGCAATCAATGGACAACACACACTGACACACACACCCGTGCACGCGCGTGCACAGTGTTGTCTGTGGAGAGGAAAGGGGGGGTTGCAAAAAGTCTTTGTTCTACAAGGCTCACATCAGAGGTATTATTCATTTCTCTCGTGCGAGCGGAGGAGGAATGATCGCTATGTGGGATGAGCGCAGCGAGAAAAAAAAAACTCCTCCACTGCACAGAGGACCTGTCTCGGAACAGCTCAACACACACAAACACACACCCTCGCAAACATGGCTGAAACACAAATTTCCTTTTTATTCAGCTCCCCTCACTCACCCACACAAACATACACGTCCACCTGAAGGCCCCGTCACTTCCACCCACCACTCACAGAGCAAACAGCCTCAGAGTTCACGCTGCAATAAAGTTCATCCGCCTGAGACAACACTGAGCATAAAGCCTGGAAAAGAAGGGCCAAGGCCTGGAAAACGACCCCAAACGGATCTCGCCTGTCCCAGATTTCAGAGGAGCCTAAAACAGGTGGGTTTTTTACCTCCCACCCATCACCCCTGCTCCATTCCACCTGTTGCCCCTGACAGAAAACACTCCTCTCAGCTGCCCTCCGGGACAACTTAACACACAGGCAAAAACTCCAGCACACACACACGCACACACACCCTGGCAAACCCTATGGTAGCCATCTCGAAACCTCAGAAAATATTCACTCCTACTCTGACTTTTCAGTTATGTGGTCGTGCAAGGAGCATTTAATTAAATATATCCTACACTGTCTCCAATGTCAGACACACACACACACACACACACACACACAGTTTCCTTCAAAGTTTTACAATTTCTCCCAAATGAAATTTGTGTCTAGTGTGAATGCATCCGATCGATCTGGAACTTTCCACCGGTTTCAC
The DNA here is from genome assembly GCF_003711565.1 of Takifugu flavidus. Lineage (NCBI taxonomy): Eukaryota > Metazoa > Chordata > Actinopteri > Tetraodontiformes > Tetraodontidae > Takifugu > Takifugu flavidus. The sequence goes on from NC_079532.1 coordinate 6,292,770, forward strand.
ACCTCTGAGGTCATCCTGTGGTTAATAAAATGACCCGAGCAGGATTAATTATTACTAAAAAGAGAGTGCCCTGCCTGCCAGTTACTCTGCATTGTCTCCAGAAAACATCCAAGATACATTAACAGCAAAACCAACTCACCCTGGGAATGATTAATTCCACTTCCTGCAACGTCGCTCCTTGTTGTCCACGTCAGCCATCGCTGGATTCATTGGAATATAACCAGGGTACAGCGGAATTAAATATTTCTCCCAACACTAATTTCCTGCTCTACACATCTGTGGACCTATATGACCTATGTATATGATTACATCATTATATTATCATCTTTCCAACTTTATGATTTATATATTTTTTAAGAGATAGAAACTTACACCAGTAAACATAAACTTTCTGAATTTTAAGCAAAAGCTAGTTAATTATCTGCAGAATCAATATATTAAAAATACTCTGTCTTCATATGAAAGAAAGGGTTAAATCAAAGTTACATCACAAAAGCAGAATTAAGGATTTCTTAATAGAATTTTGACAACAAAGGTTGTAATTTTTAGGTTTATTTCCTCAGAGTTTTCTTAGATCTTCAAAAATATAACTTTTTAAAGTTCTCATGACCCCAAAAGGCTCGTTAAAAGTAAAAGGATTATTATTCTGTGTGCTTTTAAGCCTTAAAAGTAACAAATCACCTCATTAAAAAAATACATTTGCTGTCAGAAAAGCAGTTTTCTCATATTTAGTCATGACGGAGCCTAAAAACACTCACACAGTCCAGTTTCTGTACTAACTATAAGTACAGACAGATAATACTCTAATATTTATTATGTTTCACTGCGATTTCCACTTTAAATAAGTTTAATCACAGATCTACATTTCCAAAATAAATCATGATTCCTCAAAAGTTTGTAGTTGAAATTTGGGCCACTCTACCCACAATATTAACGCAACGCACATATCAGGTCCAAATATCCACTGTGTCAGCTTCTTTCCTTCAGATGCTGTTAGAATCTATCAAAGCTCAAAGTTTGAAATGACGCCGCGCTGTTGTGCGCCATTAAACAGGTGTTTTAATTACCCAAAGAACAATATGCAGCCGAAATCGCGTCCAAAAATGTCGATCTGTGACACAAAAGTGGGTTAATAAAGGCGCTGTTTGGATTCTGTCATGTTTCCAGGGTCAAACTTTCCCCAGATGGCCGCAATAATGTTCGACCTGACGGAGGTGACGTTTTGGTTTTCCACACGCAAAAACACAAGCGGAAAGTTCCGGCAGCGGCTCAGGAAGCGCCCTCGCTCCGGCTCTGGAATTACGGAGGGAAAAAATGCAGGAATCCGGGCGAAACAATGTGAAATATCTGAGGAATGTTTTCCCTGACAGTTAGTGGGAATGATTCAGGGGGGAATGCGCAGCCAAGAAGCGGCTTTCCATCCTCAGAGTTGCGCAGGAACAAACACTCAACACGCAGAAAACATCCTTGTTTTGGTTCTTAAATCACATCACATCGGCGCTTACCTGGAGGGAACCTGGAGAGTCTGACAGGCGCGCAGCTGCAGCGAGATTTGACTTTCTAAAATTCTTATTATTATAATTATTTTAAAAAGAGCTGGAACTCTGTCCGCTTCTGCGTTTTTCTTTTGTTTTCTGCTGCTTCGTCTCCTTCCCGGAGTCGCCTGTTTGAAGCGAGAGGAGGGCAGGAATTTCAGGAATTAGCCGTGGTATGACATGAAGCCTGGAAAAAAGCTCGAGAAAAAGACCAAGGGAGAGAGAAAGGAGGGGAGGGGAGGAGAGGGGAGGGGAGGGTGGTGGGGAGGCAGGTCTGACCGGACAGCGCGTAACCACGACGGGGGTGTGGGGGGAGAGGAGGGGAGGGGAGGGGAGGGAAGGAAAGGGTGGGGGGAGATGGACGGAGAAACGAGCAAAAATTAAAATAAAGAAATGGGAGGTGGCGCGGTCAGCTTCAATCAGCCACATGAACGCAATGTGTGGAATATGGACGCGATTTGACCCCTTTCCCCCTTAACAAGGAATATATTCTTTATTTGTAGAATTTTGAAGAGCATTGATGTTGACGTGTATTTATTTGTGGATTTGGCTCCATAGATAGTTGACTAAGTTGGTAAGGCTGTGAAAAAATCACCCAAAAAACTACCACTTTTATCAGTTTCACCTCTGTCAAACTCTGTGATATCATGTAATTAAATTACTTTACTACCTAAAATCTGGTTTCATAGCTAGACAATATAATTGGATTTGTTTGTTTAAGGGGAATGTATACATTAAAGTGATAATTTTGCCATACTAGTCGTATTTACTAATTTGACAATATTGCCGGCTCCACTGTAGAGCTGAACTTTGGGAAACTGGGTAACACCGCGCTCTAGCGGACACTGTGGGTACTTCGGGAATTCAGACCTCGTGATGACGCGGTCAAGGATTTTTATTTTCTGCAGGACACGAATGAACAAATCAGTAAAATGAAATAAAATTAATTTTAAGACGAACTGTGACATTACAATTAATTCACGTTTCCCCTTTTTGTGGAAGTTATTAGTTGTGATTTACAACTTGACCCGCCCAAGAACGTCTTTCTTGGTTCTTTAGACGTGTTTTTCCTGCATTCTGCACTTTTAACAACTTATTATTTGAAAATGTGCACCGACCATTTAAGGTCTTTTCGAGATGGTCATCTATGGTTGCATCATCGTTTGTTTTTAATGTATTTAGCCTCATGCATGTTGCAACGCGTTGGAAAATTCTTGTGATCAACCAAAGGGGGCAGATACACTATAAGTATGTTTACAGCGCCCCCCATTGAGTACTAGAAGAGTGTAACAACCTGTTCGAGCGTCTTTTTACGATGCGCTCCAAGACGCTACATCAAGTAATGAAAGTATTTAAATATTTCTTTAGAAGTACTATTAGTTTACACAGTTAAAACTGCATCTGAACACATTCGGGACAAAAGAAGCGGTATGTGATGGGAGGGAAAATGAAGAGAGCTTAAACACTCAAGTTGCTTTCTTTAAAGACTTTTTTCCTTTATTCTCGATCATGTTTGAGACGACTGTAGTTGCTTTTGTGAGACACATTGATTATAACTGGCCCCAGAAGCAGATCTTCCCTCAGTGAGAGGCGTCTGCGACCATTTGTCACGAACTCTCATGACAGAAGCATCCAAACAGATTTTTCTACCGAGTGCTCCTTCCCTGCCGGGTGAGAGTTAATCTAGTAAAACAGTGGTGACTTTACCCAACAACCCACAGTGGTCTAAAAACAGTCTGAGCTAGACTCTGTTAAATAAAGCCTATGACAAACTACAGGATATTTATATTCTATGACCATATAAATTAGGTGAAAAGCCTCCTGCTGATGAGGAAGTTGTACTACTGTACTTATAATAGATTCTATTGAAAATACTTGGAATGTATAACAAAGTATTGTAAGGCTTTCACTGACCTTCTGGACAGGCTTAGAAAGCGAGATGATGCCATTCCTGACATTATTATGTCTTGAATACATTATGTTTGTGCTGTACAACTAATGTACAAAAGATCAGGATCTGGGGAATTCTAATAGAAGACAGTCAGACTTTTCTTTGAAGAGCAGTTTTGGTCCAAGCTAAGTGAGCCCTTCACCACCGCAATGGTGCAACAGTGTGATCTTTCCCCCCTTTTTACAAAGTGTGTGTCCGGTCTACTTCAAGAATCTTCTTTTCCAGACCCAAAGTACACGCGCGCACACACACGACCTTCTGCATGTCATGTCTCAGGGCCGCCTCTTCATCATCTGATTATTCCTGCAAACATCTTGCTTCTTCCAACTTTGACATCCTGACTCAGCATCATTTCTTGGAGAGGAATTTCATCTTATTCCCTGAAAATAAATGATGCCCATTCAGAGAGAGAAAATGTCATAAAATGAGTTACGATGGACCAGGAAGTCTTACCAAGACCCTTGAGGAACTTGTTGACGCCTCTTTGCTCGCTCCCCGGAAGAGAGTCCAGATACTCTTGTGCTCTCATCTCAAACAGACCTGAAAGTGCACACAGATTCCTCAGCACGTTTCATGTCAACTACAGCTAAAAGAACAGCAATGACTAATCCAACCTCAGTACCTCTGAGGCCCTGCCTGCGCAGATCCCTCTCCTGGATGAAGCTCGTGAACATCTGGGTCTCCATGAACACCTCCAAGAACCTCCGCAAGCTTTTGGAGGTGACGGCTTTGCGGAAGGCCTCGCGTTGAAAGGAAGAGGAGGGGGGAGAGGAGGTGGGGTTGGAGGAGGAGGGGCTGGGCGAGGTGGGGGAGGTGAGAGACTCGTCGTCCCGCTCTGCTCCGGCCAGGAAGAGGGAGTAATGACCAACTATCTCCACGAAGAAGCGCACAAAGGCCTCGGATATGACCGTGCTGGGGAAGCTGCAGTCTGGTTGGAGAGGAAAAAACACAATAAAGATGCAAAAAACCAGAAAATAATCTCTCATAAACACTCAGAACATACAGTATACCGGTAGATATATATACAGTATATATATAGATACAGATAGATACACACACACACACATATACACATATATGTGAGAGTGCTGACTCACCACTCGGGTTATCTCCCCTTTCACAGGCCAGTTCCTTCCTCCTGTCGAGCACATGCTCCAGAGCCGCCTGCAGCTTGTGAGGAAGGATGGAGTCCTCATCATCCAGCTGTGGCAGAACAGACGCAGATGTAAATATGCTCAACAAAATGGATCTCTGCAACATCTGGGAGAGCCATCACGCGTGGCAGAGCTTTGCTTATTCTACCTGTCGTAGTAGGCGGCTGTTGCCGAGGTCGACCACCAGGACCTACAGGAAGTGGCAAAGAGAGAATGACGTCATTTCCTGCGGCGAGCAAAGACTCCCCACAGTCCATGTGCTGGGGTTACCTCACCTCTTCTATGGGCAGCTCTTTGAGTCGAGGCAGGGAACTGGAGAGGAGGCCCACTATGAAGGGGGTGGGGGTGCAGACAATATCTAGCATGGATGGGGGGAGCACGGGGATGTAGGTGTGCTGCCAGGTGAAAGGGTAGAGCAGAGCCACAACGGCGTGGCAACACTGAGACAAGGTGCTGTGGAAAAAGAAAAGCAGACCACTAAAACCCATCTGTGACCAGTAAATCATGAATTCACACGAGCTACCAAACTAGCCACATTTATTTATTTATCCAGAAACTCTACTGCTTAACATCTGAGTTCTGATCAAAAACACTTCTAAAAACAAAAGCCAAGAAGTTCATGTTCTGAGGGCCATGTGTGTGTGTGTGTGTGTGTGTGTGTGTGTCTGTGGAAAGTGGTGCATTGATTTTAATGAAACCTGAAAGGGCGGCGAGCAAGCCAGTGGGAATCCGTTTAATTTTGATGAGGATCTGAATAAAAGGGGGTGAACCAGGAATTTTAATTTAAGGGGACCGCTTGGGCTTGGTGGAGATTTGGGCTTTTGAGGTGTTGTGTGTTTATAGGAGGGGTTTTCCTTATAACTGTTTAAATACAATTCTCGACCGCAAGATGGTGCTAAACGCCTCCTCTTGGTGATAAATAACCTCTCTTCCCACACGTTTCCTAAATTGGAAGATAATCAAACAGCTTCTTTCCTGTTACCGCAACAGATCTTCTGTTTTACCATGAGAGGATTGCTATAAGCATCACTTAGGGCGGAGTGATGTAACACTTAAAAACCATAAAGTGGCAGCGAACACATTCACCCCACGATGTTGCGTTAATCGGTCCCGGGTGTGCATCTGGTTATGGTTAATTTGTTTAAAAGATGATTGACGAGGCCAAATTTCCCCTTTCACAGTGGAGAATGTGAAACATGTATTTATGCAGCCTTTCAGAATAAGAGAAAAGACAAAAGCAAAAAATAATGATGTTTCATTGAATTACAGGAAACATGTTACAGATTTCTTTAGCTTTCCATTCACAATAACATGCTGCTTTATATATTCTGTCCTGTCTTTTGTTGATGTCTTGAATACATTAGGTGTTGTGGTGTCACTGTCCACACATGTCGTACATCGAAGCCATCTATCAGGATTACTGGACAGTTTTTCCACAGTTTTTCCACAGTTATTCCCCAGGTGACTGGTCCAAACACTCCCACTCTTTTCTTTCACACTCAGCCAGGATGTTCCTTCCCTCACACATGTCCCCCCCCCCCCCCCCACTGATTCAACCTTTTAACTATCTACTGCTGTCATCATTAAGAGGCTGGTTAAAAATAAGATATTGGCCATGTTTGTTGCCTGGAGAGCAGATGAACGATAGCTACGCCTGAAAAACGCTGCCACACACCTGAGTTTGTCAGCTGTGAAAATGACCCTGCGCTCCAGGAGCAGAGAGGCGAACACCCGGAGGAGGAGGCGCAGGCTCAGAGAGGAGAAGAGGCATTCAAAGTCGACATGTTCCAGCCGGGAATCTGAGGGCCTGCACAGCTCTATCACCTGCAGGGTTGGACCCGGAACAATGGATCACAAACACAGGCGCTACTCAGGCGGCCATTTCCATCAGCACCTCACCTCTGTTCCAGAGCCGGGTAGGAAGTTTTTGACAGTGATGGTCCTCCCAGGAGCAGGGAAGGGAGCTTCCATTATTCCTCTCATAAAAGGCTGCACCAGAGCAGGGGAGATGGCCCTTCTCTTCTCCACTTCATCCAAGATCTTCAAAACAGAACGCAGCTGTGTCATGTCGGGTGTCAGGGTCGCCCAGCGCAGCTCCAGCATCACATAGTTCAAATTTTTCCCCCCGAGCCAATGGGTAATTATTGTTATATTCAAGTTAAATGCATCAAAATTATAAGACATTTCTCAAAACAAAACCAAAAAAAGAATACAAACCTACTTATCTAATCTAATCCTCATGCAGAGCCAAATGACGTCAAATATCGGTGGAACAAAGAGCTGTTTCATTGACATTTATACATCTGGATGATATTCAACATTAAAATTAATAGCTTATAGTATATTTACTTTTGTATGCCAACATTTGTGTCCTCAAAAAACCCTCTTACAGCGGCAGCATCTGTAGGCTGCACGTATATTAAAGCGTGCACGCTGACTAGCCCATAACTTAAGTCTCAGTATGGGGAACCTTCACCACTGGCATACCCACATTGGCTGCAGCTTTGTAGTGGAGCCAGAACTGAAGGATTCTGTGGCGAGCGGACCAGATGCAAGCTGGGTGGGGCTCGGTGGGCACCGTGGGAGGTGCTGTTTTATACGTCTTAATGAGGGTGGAGCTCCAGGTGTGTGTAGTAAGTGTCAATGCGGTGATGAACATGTGAATTCTATCTACCTTTGAGAAGAGGTCGAAGCAACCCAGGCGGCTGACAATGCAGTAGACCTCGGGGAGCCTCCGGCCTTTGCCGCTGGGCTGCAAACAGCATGAAATATCAGAACCAGAACACTGATGTGTCACAAGACCGCTCATCTAACAACAATCATGGGATTAGAGCAGTGGAGCAGAGCAAAGCCCTTTAGACCGACGCTTTGAAATTACAGCCCGAGGAAAAACTGAACGTGTTCCGGGCTGCCAAAGTCGAGGAACGTCAAATAAAAGCTTGTGCGGGTCAGCAAATTTATAATAAGACGCATCCATATTGAAATGAATTTACCAGCAAGAGTCAGCAGCAGTTTTAAAAGTTCATACCAGTAATCGGCGACAGTAGCCAAACCGCCTGCTTCCATCCTCACCAGTGAGGACAAATGAGAAGGTCTCACTGAGGAAAAAAAGAGCATTTTAACAGATCCAAGGATTTCAAGGATTCAAGGATCACACAAGAACAGGAAATGACATTCTCGCGTTTGTCTTTGGTAAACAGGTCCTCGGTGCTTTTAAAAGCCCCTGAGGACAGGTTTAGTCTGCAAATATCGACCAAGAACCTCTTAAGCTCTATTTGACAGGTGGTCATTGACTGTGAAGGCCACTCAGGAAGTCCAGAACGAGGCTGTTTTGGAGGTATTTGATGTTGGGTAATTATTAGCCATCGCTGTCTGGACACTCTATGTCACTTCTCAAAAGAATGTAGATTTCGAAAGGCGAGCGCAGGAAACTCTGAGCAACAGAACTTCTAATAACAGACCAGGTGGAAGGTGCTCAAGAAAACAGTCATCGTTACGAGCTTTCAGTTTTTATTCCTGATCTGACACGTGGTTACCAGCCAGGAAAACAGCTGAGCTTTTACCGCACCACCGGGAATTTCCAGCGTCCCTGTTTTGTTTCACTTTTCGGAGCGGGGCAGAGCTGGACTGACCTGGGGAAGCTGTCGACAGGCGCCCAGTCTTTGGCATCAGGGAAACAGAACTGGGGGATGACCTTCAGCTGGTCCTCAGTCTCCCGCATGAACTTGAAGCTCCTCTCAAGCTGAAAGGAAAGAGGAAAACCCTTGAACAGTTTACATTAAGTGTACATTTTTGCATTATACACCTGAAAAGAAGTGCATTAAGTTAACATTTGGCATTGGCAATAACTAAAACTGCTCTCAGACTGTGATGTGCCTGGAAACTAGCATTGAATTTAAATACATAGTGAATTTAAATAAAGCAACATCTTTATTTATTTTTACATGTTTAGCATGTTTTACCTTGAGTGGAAACTGCTGCGTGACTTCTGGCAGGTACGGGACTCCAGCCTTGGTCTTGTGGAGTGCAACTACTATGAAATACTCAAAAAGTTTCCTCTCCTGCAGCTCCATCAGATCTCTCTCCAAGGTGCGGCACTTGTCCGTCTGCCTCAGCATGGACTGGACTGACACCAGCCGCAGGCTGTGAGCTGAGACAGGGAAGCACGTTTTTTTAACCCCTCTAACCCAAATGAATGCACGCATTTTATTGTTGCAGTTGAGGAACAACCTAACACAGATGTGCCAGTTCTTTGTTCCTGTTCTCACCCTTTAGTTTTTCTTCCGTGTCACTTTCCGACTCGCTGTTCTCATCTGTCACTGGATTTCAGGAGTGATTAAGTTCAAAATTTAGTCTAATTGCGCCAAAAATGGAAATTACATGGAGTTTGCATTCAAGTTTAAAGCCACACCTCTACCAGAGCTGTACTCAGTGGACTGAGACACCTTCTTCATGCGTTTCTTCCCCCTCCGAGCCTCAAAGATGGCATTAATTTTCAACACCACCTGCAGGGGCCACGGAGACAGAAATGTTGACGTCAAAACCAAAATCCTCATTCATGATATTTTTATACAGACGAATAAAAATACATACATACAAACATACATATACGGCCTTTAATCCAACCCAGAGGTTTGTAATGCTACATGGGGGAGGCCTTTTTCCAGGCACACTTCTGACAGGAAATATCCATCAGAAAAGTTTCCCTCCTTTACTCATCTCCAGATGGCAGCGTGAGCGGAACAGCTCCAACCCTCCTTGTGCAGTTCGCATCACTGTAAATCTCTAACAGAGTGGGGCCCCTCAGTGTGCTCGTACCTTGGGGATTTTCCTGCGCCTCCGATTGTATGGATCTCCAGAAAGACAGGGGGTGTCGTCGGGGCTGCTGGGCGTGGAGGGGGGGCTGATACGGGAAGACGTAGAGATACCGGCGTCTCTGTTGATCTTGCGCAGCTCCAAGAGTTTGAAGCTCCGCCTTTCTGATGTCTGTCTGAAGAAGCCAGGCTTAGAGGGGAGCTGAAGGATTAAAAAACAGACTTTTTTCCCCGCTATGTGCTGCTATTAAAATGTAGTTTCCATAAAGATGCGTCAGAAACAAGTTACCTTGGTTGGCGTGTCAGGTACGGGAGATGAGGATGAAGGTGAAACACATTTGGTTTGCAAACAGCTTCTCTCCATCTCTATATCTTCGTAAGGATTTTCCTTAGGAGGAGGGTCTTCAAAAGAAAGTTCAATCTAGATTTACTGCGGCCAAAGTTGTGTCGCATAACATGCCGAGCAAGTGTTATTTATTCACTCTTTCATGATCGGGAAGGTTCTTCTTCAAACCTAACAAATTTGATTAGACAGCAGAATTGAAGAACTTGTTCTTTTCTCACGCTGGTCATGAGATTACTTCTCCAAATGTGCAGAAAGATATCAGCAATGTCGTTCCTCTCAGCTCATAATTAACAGTAAATGACTGGGGGTGACTGCATCGTTAAAGGTAAATATAACTCCTGGAACAAGTCCTCCCCTGCAGATAAGAAGTTTCATCTCCTAAAACCTGCCCCTCATCTGCCTGAATCTCCTCTTTGATGCATGAATCCATCCTCCAGATGTGGCCTGCAGGAATTAAATGTTCAACCCCTCTCCCCCCCATCTGAGGAAAACAAGGGTCCACATTACTCCCTGATGAGCACATCAGACCAACCGCTATACGGTGTGTTTACATTTACTCATCATCTGTGTGTGTGAGCCTGTCATGTTATGGTGACAGTTGAAAAAACCCACCTGAGCTTGTTTTTAAGGAGGAAAAGTTGAGTGTCTGCTCTACAATCTGAGCATTTCTGAAGACAAGCACAGTTCTACGCAAGAAAGAAAACCTATGAAACTATTCAAAACGGGACATGGAATTTTGAATATAGTGCAATTTATTGTCTGTTGCACGCAAGCAGAACCAACTCTTGACGAGTCTCTGGAATAAAGCCAGGGTGCTGAGGTGGCTGCCAGGGTGCTGTGTGGTTCGCGTACCCCCTACTGCAGCCAATCACAGTAGCCAACTTGGGCTACGACCTCACACAAGGGCGCTATTGTTCACCGTGAGATTGCACAGCATCTAGATGGGGTTGTCATAACACTGCAGATAATAAGGCAGGAAGGTAAGTGGGGCTTCTGTGTATCATCTTTAATAAAGGCAGCATGGAACCGTATTAAAACTGGAGCAGGGAAAAAAAAACAGAGATTGGGTTTAGCTTGGCCTCCTAATCACCTCTGTGCCTGAACTTCATGAAAACAGCAAGCTGTATATGAAAATCAGGGAGACCTTGTATACAAAATTGATCATTTGCAGCTGTTGTCAACACACACACACACACACACACGTTAGTGCAAATGAGGTAACAACGTCAAGGTTACCTATTATGTCCTCGTAGACATTCTCTTCCGATAAAGTGCGTGTTATCCCCAGCCTTGACTGAGCGTACCAGTCCACCCTGCAGCTGTCTGAAGATGACTGGAGCAGATCCTCGAACTCATAGGACTTCCTGAGCATTACAGAGATATCGGAGAATCGCACGTCAAGCACAAACAAAGAAAAGCGAGAAATCGTCTTTCGCTGGTGTCTTGGAGTGAATGTTTGGTCATCTTGATTCTTTCAAAGACTTCTGCTCCAAAAAGATGTTATTTTCTAGTCTTCATATTTGATTTACTGCATCTGTGTTTCATCACTGTCACACACTGGAGCCCTGCAGCAGGAAGCACACACACGCTTGCATTTCTATTCCTACGCACGCAGTGACTATTGTTGCCCCAAGTTCATTAGTTACAATGAAAAGTGACCTTTCTAAAAACCCTTGAAATGTGTATCTCCAAACCTGGGCCTAGGTTCTGGAGAAAACATTGCACCTTGTAGACATCCTCATCATCAGACGAACGTTTTTATGGACTGAAATCACAGCGTTACACTAATGTGATTCACACCAGCTCTTGCAGCCTCTCCTCCACTTTCAGGAAAGTTTTGAAAAGTCAGAATGAAATCAACCGATGTCTACATTCCACACATCCGACTAGTGATCTCACTCTGTGGCTATTTAGAGAGAAGATGATATCACTGGGGGGGGGTGATTTACAGCAGATGTGGGGATGTTGTTTACCTCAGAGCTCAAAATGTAGAAGAGGAAACCTTACATGATATGCACAGGAGACATCAGAGGGCAAAACTAATTTAAAATTGCTCATATTTTGTTGGTTTTCATGGTGTGAAATTCAATTTAAATTTGCTTTGAACACACAAAACACGTCCTTGTCATACCTGTTATTGATATTCCGGGATTTTTCAGCCCAGGGTCTCTTACAAACTCCAGGTGGTGGGCAGGTAGGTAAAGGTGGAGGAGGAAGTGATGGTAAAGGGGGCAAGTTCCTTCTTCCTTTTCCTGAGCTGGGACCTAAAGCAGGGGGCGTGTGGTGCTGAAATGTCCTCTGGGGTTTAGGTGGAGGGTTTGTGGATGGAGCACCCGGCTCACTGTATACATTCTCTGGATCTCCCCCCTTGCGTCTCTGTGACCTGCCAGGCCGTGCCACATCAAAAGTTCCAAAAATGGGCTCATGGAGCTTCTTTTCTGTTTCTTCCACCTCCTCTTTTGAGGGAGGGGAGAAGTAATTCCCTGGAAATGCAAGGGAAGGTCTGTCAGGAACATCCTTTGTTGCCTTCTCCAGTTTCTTAATATGAGTTAACACAGTTTTCTTCTCTTGTGGTTGTTCTGTTGGTTTGGTAATTCGAAAGCTCTTTTCGAGAACCAATTCTTTGTCCTTATTCGTTGGGCATGCTGGAGATTTTGGCTTCGAATCACTTCGTTTCCCAACATTCTCCTTTCCTGAGTCCTGTTTCTCCCTGCTGACGAACCTCTTGCTATCTGTCCTTTGGACCTCTGACGCTTTGGTCTCCTTTTTCTTCACCGCCTCGACTTCCTTCTGTGTTGTGGTCTGCAGTAACGTCCCAGTTGAATTCAGCGGAGTAACCTCTTTTTTACCTTCCCATTGTGAGATCTTGTCCCGGATGCTTGCAGACTTCGCCCCACCTGGCCCTTTAGTGTGGTTCAGCCTGTTGCACAGGCCATTCTCCATGTTAGGCAGTCGTGGATCTGTGTTGGCTGAGGACGTGTGATGAGCCAACATGGTGACCGGAGGGCCTGGGCTCTCACTCGAGGTCAGTAGAGGAGAAAGGGACACCGGGTCCTTCCTGTCTCTGGCCCTTGGTGGCCCACACACCTCTTGGCGCTGGGGCACCGTAGAAGATGGAGACTCCCTCACCTTCAAGCCGCAGCACTGGAGCCTAGAGACACGTACAGAAAACATGTTGACATATTTTCTTAAGCTTTAAGAATCTGGCATACATTATTTTAACAAGAAGGCTTGCATATGAGATGAACGGTTCTAACATAAGCTGCTTAAACTGCTAATGTACAGCCAAACTAAAGTGCAGAAATAGTAAAATAAATAATCAACCATTGTTACACAGTAGGAGAGACTCTGTCCTCCTGTAGCTCTTAAAATTAGCCAGAAAACATGAGCCTTTGACAAATACATCCCAGTAGGACTTAATTTTATTAGGTATTCAAGAATTCTTGTAAAAAGAGCCTGTGCGTCTGTTTGGTGCCTCTGTTTTTGACTGTGAGTTGCTCTGTGAAGATTACTAGGCCATGACTGCTTGAACTTTGGGTTTGGGGGTCAAAGTTTACAAGCTGCACACACACAGCTATTTCTGGAGAGGAAATTGAAGTATGGACAGAAGAGGGGAGAGGCCAAAGTGCGGACGTGCATCTTTTCTTTCTTACTTCTGACCTTCAAAACTCAGTTTTGGCTCAAAGACCATTTGTCTTTGTCTTAGCATTTCTAACAAACGGAGGAAATGCAGCTTTACTGAATAAGTGCTGATGGCATTGTTGCAAGAAAAAAACCAACAGTCATCCATTTTGGAGGAAATCACTGAGGAAAACTACAGATTCTTTTATTTAGAGAGAAAAATCTTTTAAACATTGCATTAGAAATGAGGAAACAAAATAATCTTTAGAATAATCTCTGCACTTCCCTTCAGTGTTAAGAGATGAATCCGGGTGAAACAGATAAGCCAAATAAAGAACCAAGGAATAAGGGAGGGGTGTCATTGAAATCAATAATATACTTTGTCCGTCTAGAAAGACAGGCTTATTTTTTATTAAGAGTGATCAACCAGGGCACAACATCTTAACAGCTAGTCTTTGAAATGGACTAAATAATGATCTACAGTCACCTCTAAACCTTTGATCAAGCCCAGTATGATCGTCCAAAACAGGCGCCATGTCAATCTGACTGGGTCTTTTAATTCTCTGTTGTAATCCAAATAGCACTAATGAAGGGACAACACCCAGTGGTTATTGAGGTATTACACAGCGGGGGGCAAAGAACAGTATCCAGATGGTCAACTTAGCCCCACTCAAGCCTTCCTTTTGTTGTGCTGTGTATGCAGCAGTTGCAGAACTGACCTCAGAGGCCTCTACTCCGCTTCAAATTCAGGAAATTCATGTATTTGATACTGCTAAGCTAGGTCTGACAGAAATATTGCCTGTTGGTCATATACAAGAGCTAATATCAGATCAGAGCAGGTCTTAAAATGCAAAGAAAATTTAAAATGACTCTGATGCACCATAATATTGTTCTTTTAATTGTGTAGGTCAGAGCCATGGAAAAGATTAAGAGTTTTTACAGCTGAGCAGTACTTTATGTAACAAGGAATGTCCTTGAGGTTTGACTCGGTCCTTCATGCTGGATTGGCTGAAAATAAAAATTCCAGGATGAATTATAATCCTCAAGGCTGATTCAAGCATGCGAGGAGGAAAGTTTGGCTGCAGCCTTTTTTACCCACTTGTGCTGCAGGAGTTCTGCTTGACGACCAACACGAGGCATTTTATTTTCACGGTACAGATGAACCCAGGGGTCAACAATGCTCCCATGTCAAGAAATTCTACAAACATGCTATTTCACTATAAACAAATACAGCCATTATGAAAAATTCATACATCTATTCTCTTTCTACTCTGCCTTGAATAAGCATAACTTTCTAGATTTCTGGCACGCAGACCTTTTGTGTTTTTGCTTCAACACACAGGCGAAGGAACAGCATGAAACATAAGTGGTCTAAATTTCAACCATTCAGTGGTAAGGGGAATCATTTATTTGCTATGTTAACCACAGTGGCTGCTGTGGCTTGGTATTGACCATGTTTGATTTTGAAAATATCCATTCATCCAATTTCTGTTAACCGCGGATTATTCCTAACCAGGGTCACCGGGTCCTTAGGCCGAGAGGCAAGCATGCATGCCATTCACTGACACGTTCACACCTACAGGCAACTGAGGGTCTCCATTTCAGGCTAATGTGCATGATTTTGGACTGTGTGGGGAAACCAGAATACCCAGAGAAAACCCAGGGAGAACACAAAGGTCTGAGTCACCTACCCGTTAACTGATTGGTAGATACAGTTGTCAGTGTTCGTGCAGAGCAGCAGGGCCCTCCCACCGGTCATGGTGCTAGCAGCAGGCATCCTGCATAAAGAGGAACAGTCAGTAGGATAATATGTAGAATCTGTCAAAGAAATATGCCCCTAAAAATGAGTTTCAGTGGGTCAAAAGAAGAGTGGTTTTCAGGATTTTTCCACCTTACTCCAGTATGTGAATGAAAACTACCAACTCACCCAAACCTCACATTTCTGTGGTGATAGAAGTGCACAGAAAAAGACCTCACAGGTTGCATGGCCCCCCACCGAAAGTCAAATAGGGACTGAATAATAGAATATCCTGAAAAATCTGCAGTATAAGCCAGCACATATGCAACAGGATGGAAAACTACATAAGATACTGGACTGAAATAAAGCTTTTTAGGCAGTTATTAGTGGCAGTTACAGTAGTAGCCACACAAGGGCTCTCATTCAACCCCAAATCTACATTCTTTCCACTTCACAGGTTTTTGGTGTCAGCATATATTTGCATTTGTCCTGATTATGCATAAATACTACAGTGCCAAGGAGAGTGTGAAGCAACATACTAGACTTTGTTTAAAATGATTACAAACCCAGATACCGTTGTACCGCGATAAGACCACCCATAGGTAAAATCAAATAAGAGTCACTTACAGCCTTTACAGGCCTGGCACAGAGTTGAAGGGCTTATTCTGTGTTCTACAGATGTGGTTAACATTCGAGAAGAAGGAAAATGAGGGTTACCCTGCTGCTGGCTCCTATTCACATTTTATTCCTTTGGTATATTCACAGACACATTATTACAAGGTTTTGTTAATACTCAGAAGAGTATTAAAACACACCTTCACAGACCTACACTAAGTGCCAGCCTGCACATAATTCATGGGAATGCAATAGTTCAACCAGACCTGGAGGGATACTTTATGGTTTCTGCAGCCATCAGCTCTTTCTCAATGAAGATGCATTAATTAACCCAGACTTCTTATTCCCTTGTTTCCTGACTCTTCAGGGAATGTTAACCTAATTCTACAGAATTCCACAAATGGTTTTCCCAACTGATTGTGAGGCATGTCAGAACAAAGCCACAATTTCAGTAGATTACATGGGGAAATAAATGCAGCAAACTAGCCGAAGCCTCCCCTGAACTAACGACATAATTGGCCCAGTGGGTCCATGTCAAGGAGTGATTCCTGGCTTGTGATTCATTTTCCTTTAAGTCTTTCATAATAAAATAAACGCTTATTGTGTAAAAGTCACTATAGAAGTAGACTAAAGGGCCCATATGTCATGTTTTCAGTTCGAAGCTCAAAGTTTGCCTTCAGCAAGTCATCAGCACAAGCTCTTACCCCCTGAGGAAGAGGAGGAGGTCCGCACCAGCCATCCATCCACTGGTCTGTAGACCCAAATTATTTTCAGCTGTGAGCTTAACAGAGGTCACATGTTTGAGGGGAAACATCCATTTCTTTTTCCTCTCCCCCCCTCTTGATTTTTTTTCTCCTTCCCAAACCCCAACACAGAAATGAACAGAGGGAAGAGGGGTGAGTGCACGAAATAGAGGTTTTTTTTCACTTGGGCTGATGTAGACTATTACAGGTGGAGAGAGGAAGAGGTGCGAATTGAAGAGAGACAAGGTTGTCAAAACTAAAAAGGAACATGGATATTGCAAAAAGAAAAAAAGATAGATCGAAGTATACTGTTCCAATGTGGAAAAATTGTCTCTTAAAGTCCAAACAGAGAGCGCTGTTGGGTTTTTTTCCACATCATTCAGATTCATTGGCTTGAATATATCCCAACTAGACAAGCATCTCATAACAACCGTATATTTTGACAACGCTGAACATTTGGTGACTCAGGAGACACTGTTCTGGAGCGGCTTGGGGTTTTTGTCCTCCGGAGTTACAGGCAACTATTGTTAATCCTGACAGCTAGAGCAAGATGGCCACAGGACAATGTGGAGGCTGAGGGAAGCCATCTGCTGAGGCCAATAAAAATATCACGAGGAAACCCTGACCCCAGTGGCCTCCACCTGCCCTGCCCCATTTTCTGCTATGTGAGGTGTGAGAGGCCATGAACGCTGTGGCAGAGGAAGTGGTATTGTTCAACTGGACGGCTGGCTGCAGGGTGGATATTGAGATTCTCACAGATAGTACTAGGCCTTGGTTTTTAAGGCGATTTTTTCAGCTTAGATAAATTTTGAATAACCACCCGGCGAATGCTCTGTTCATTCTGTTGAACAGTACACAGACTTAAATGCCTTAGGGCATTAACTGACTGAAGAGATAGCAGAAGTCAGGTCAGACGCGGGGCATCGCAGTCAAGAATCAGTTGCATAACACGCCCTGCAGGAGATTTCCATCAGCGATGGACAGCAAGTGTCCATGTGGGACAAATTCTGTAAACATGAGTCCCATATCTACTACAGAGAGGAATGCTGTTTATTTAGGCTTAACATCGAAGTGATGCCTTGCCCTTGTAAATAAAATCATCTAATAGCACAATCTAGGTCATAGTGATCATGTGGACAGATGGACCAACAACAGGTTTATTAAACCCTCGACTAAAGGACAATATCCAACGACAACAACAACGTTTACACTAGAATGGCTGCCTGCAGGGTTGGTTAAGATGTATGTATAACATAAAAAAGCAGGAAAGGCCAAAGCAGGACTAAAAGAAACGACCGTAATAACTGGTGCAGCCTCTGACCAGAGGGCTGGCCAACAGTTCAGCTGGTTGGACTGTCTAACAGGACCCCAACATTCTTCAAGTTGGTGGAGAACAGAACACCTGTATCTGGATTTGAAGTCTAGTGAACGATCCTGTAATCATATTGGCTTGACTAAAGGACACAAGACATAGCGCTGGCAGTTGGGACCCACAGCACTTGTGTCCAAACAGCTGGTCTTCAAAAAGTATTGCTAATGAGTTTTTTAACTGTAGAAATAGCATCGACCTGCATTTACTTTTATTTGTGCTGTATTCGGAGCTGCTTCTGCTGTCCAAGGCTTATATCCGTGGCACCCAGGAGATATTTACTTCTTATAGCTGCAGTGTTACAAGAGTTTCAGCCATCTGATTCGTCCTGGAACTGTTAGCTCGCTTTTCCTTCCCTCCTCCAGAAGCCCGTTTCTCCCCAACAGCTGCTTCTCATAAAGATTTCATCCTCCCATCTATCCCCCTGTCCCTTCATTCCTCTGTCCAGCCCTGCAGAATCAGCTAACACCATGACATCATCATGCAAACAGATCGTTTTGTTTTTTTGTTTTCCTTCATTCTGTCATTTCAAACTACCCAAAAAGGGCAAAGCTGCTCACACTCCAAACTGCATTTCAGTGTTATCAGGAGTCACATGACAAAAGAAGGTAAATAAACTTCTTTTTTATGGGCGAGTATGAACGTCAAGAAGTAACATGAGAGCTTAAATTTTGAGTTTGGTGCTGTTTTTTCCTTTGCGCCAACACTGACTTGGAGACCCCGTCCAGAGCGCACAAGCCAAACGCTGGCCTGCAATCAATTTCATGCACCACTGCAGCTTTAGCCAGCACTCGCTAACACATTTTTTTTCCTTGCTGTTTTCACTCTCTAATTTTCCCCTCTCCCTCTTTTCTTTCCCTTTATTCCAGCAGCTGTAGCTCAAGTGCTTGATCAGTCCTTCCAATGTCTTGAGTCCACGAGTCTTGGGCAACATTGTCTTGTAATGCAGCATCTCTGCTGTATGAAATGAGATGGTGACCCTTCTGATGATAAAGTGACATTTTCTTCTCTTTAAAGGTCCTGGTTTTGTTTTTTTCATTCATGCCATGGCTTACCTTCTGAAGCTCTGGAGTGAAGATTATACAACTGCCAATTACTTACATGCACACGGGGTCAACAGATAGGACGTGCAGCTGTTTAAACTGAGTCATATGGGGATTTCACAGTGACTGACACGCTACCTTGACCTGGTAGGCCTTGACAGGTTTTGAAGGGTTCCTGGAGAAGTGAAAGAGGAAGGGCTGATGTTGGAGCAAGGATGTATGGCGAGGGGGAGGGGAAAAGAGGGTCAGGCAAATAAACAATGGAATTTTATCTGGGGTCTGCAGTCTCTCTCTCTCTCTCTCTCTCTCTCTCTCTCTCTCTCTCTCTCTCTCTCTCGCTCTCTCTCTCTCTCTCTCTCTCTCTCTCTCTCTCTCTCTCTCCTACTCGTCCTGTTAGGGGCCCCTGCTGCTTTCCCAAGCTGATTTCATGGCTTTGACTTGGATAGTATCCAAAACTGCCCAACCCTATGACAGGATCTGCCTGTATGTATGTGTTGTATTATCCTACACAAATGGTTCACCATAAAGTGTGTTTCAAGCTGATCATGGTGTAAAAAAACAACCTTATCCACTCTGTAACTCAAAGGTAACCCCTTCCATGGCTGTGCAGATTTTAAAAAGGTTTGAGTTTGGATGGTATCCACAAAGGATTCTCTTACCCTGTTGAAAGAGGAGGAATGTAAGGAAATTTCCATTCTCACCACAAAATGTCAACATATAAATATTGGAACATTTACTACAACTCATGACAATGTTAAAAACTCAAATTCAAGTGAGCTGGTCTGGATTTACCGTATCATCTGGGGATCAGAAACCTGACACGATGTTAAAGTTCTCCACCTTAACCTGACTTGAGAATCTGCACAGACTATATTTCAACCTGCACCTGCACACCCGAATGCCAATATATATATTAAAGCACTGCACTCAGCATCAGTGTGAGAGCGGGATTAACCAGTAAACTTAGTCAAAGCCTGAACACAAACATGTGGATATGCAGCTCTCATGCTGCAGCTTACAAGGTCGGTTCAATAAGCAAACATTGCTCTGATTAAACCAAGATTTGTCTCAAAGACAATGTATCCTCTCCTTGTTGGTAGAAGTTTATCTGAAAACTGTTTATAGACTTCAGCCCTGCTGAGCTGTGTCCCCTCTTGTCCTCCCCCTGCTGCCGCCATTGTTAGGAGAGGATGAATGTGAGACACTTTGGAAACTGGGTTAACTGTAGAACCAGACAGGAACTGGCAGAGGACACCGCAAACAATTTCTCCCAGCATGTTGTTACTGCTTATCAACCGGTTCTAAATATGCCACAACTCCATTGTTAGTTTTAAAATGGTGCACATTTCTTGTTATTTGGATTGCCATTTATAAAAACACTTCTGAGAGCTTCGGTGTCTACAGTGAATCCCCCTGAGAACTAGAAGACAGAGTCAGAATATGACCTCATCATACAGATAAACACAAGAGCCTCCACAAATGCACTTACAAATGGAACTGAGGGACAAACTGCAAACAAGCTGCGACATCAACTAGGAGGCTTTTCTTGTTTGTGTTTTTGTGCACTACAGTCGAGTACGTGTAATTGGGAAGTGGGATTAAAAACTTCCTCTTTTATGTAGAAAAACAAGGCCATGTGACTTGTGCAAAACTGAATGTATCCTTTACAGTCAGAAAATGACTTCAGCATTAAAATATTAGGGAGAAAAGGGCAGAAAAGGGCAGAAAAAGTAAAGACAAAGTCAGTAGAATCTTTCTTTAAGGGTCCCTCTCAGTGGTGCACCTGTCAGGCTTTCCAAATGATCATCTGTACCATCTTAACAACAGGCTTTTAAAAGGAAAACTCTTTCCTGTTGGAGAGTCCTGTATTCCTCTTTCTGGGCTGAAGTTGCATTGCAACATGATAAATCTCTCTGGAAATAGAAACTTGGCTCTTTGGTAACTGTTTCAAAATAAGGCAATTTCCCTTTTTCCAACATATACAAATCAGGGAGGGAAGAAAAACCTCGCTAACAAAGAAAAGGGCAGAATCTTGAGTGAGAATAGGGGGGGGGAGTGGAGGTGGAGGATGAATTAGAGCGACGAGATCTCACTCTCTCCCCATCTGGCAGCAGGTGTCATCTTACGTCTCCTTACAGAGTCGGAGCATCTGTCTTTCACCTCCTTTCCATTCCAGCCCCTCCTCCCCAGCAGATAAGCTGATTTTTTATGATATAAATATGGAGAAAGGATGTAGACCCTGATCTGGACGTCGTCTTAACTCTTCCAGGAGACTCTGCTTTTGGACACTTTCACACCTGATGGAAATGGTTGGTCAGTGTCATCAGAGCTGATCCAGCAACATCTACATCCCATTTAATCATCTAATACAAGCTGTTTATCTAGATTGAGAATAAAAAAGAAACCTGACCTAAAACTAAATTCCATTTTTCCATATTTGGCCATCAGAACCAGTGTCGTTTTTCACATGGTTCTCGTTTAAACTTGTAAAGACATGAAGTTAGGTTTAAATATACAGTAGTGCCATGCTTTTAACTCCAGTGCATTATTGTTTATATGTACATTATTTGAATATGTGCTGCAATATTTGCAATCAACAGAGTGGAAACCGCTATAATCAATGAAATGTCAATTATAGCTGTCGGGACTGATTAAAGCTGTAGAGCAGAGCTCCTGAGTCATCAATACTGGTCCCAATTACTCTCCTGGCCCGGCAGACCAGCATCCATGCCAACTCTTCCCTGGGACCAGTTTTATTAACTTTTTATTGTATCCATAACTGGACTATATTTGCAGTTCCAAGTTACTCAAACTCCCGCCAACGTGAGAAAACAAAGACTTTAATACACCTGCTTGTTAAAGCATTTGAAACCACAGAATTCCCCTGAAACCTTCAAACACCAATAATCCGGCAATTTTTTTTCAATCAGCTTTAACATCATTGCATGAGTTACTGTCAGGAGATGATGATGATCCGACCATCCACCACATTAGTTCCCACTGAATCATCTCAACAACTGTTGGAGAGATTGCTAAACGAATTTTTCACAAGTTTCCACATTGACTTGAGGCCCTTGAACTGCCTTTGATGGTTTTCCGACCCTCCACTAAAGTCATGTGTCATACCGCCACATTTGGAGGAAACATATTTATGGTTTCCAGATGACCAATTGAAATTATTTTAACGATGTCCTGAGATTGAATATTAGAACTTTGTTGGGGAGTAATTACAAGTTTATATGCTATTAAATGGCAGCAATATCCAGCAAATACCATACTGTATCAGTAAATGTGGTTAGTATGCATCAACACTTCCTGTTACCGTGCAAAAATGAATCCGCCTCAGTGCTGCAATTCTGTGCTGGTGATGTCATTTGGAACCAGTGTTTGCCATGACTGGGTCCAATATCAAGCCACTTTTCGCCCATGTTTTACCCCATTTTAACTGAAAAAAGACCTATATCCAAAGTAAATTATTGGTAAAAGGAGATAATTGAGACACCCCTGAAGAAAGATTCCATCATAACACGATTGAGCTGAATGGTTCAGACTTGAGAAGTCTCACAAATATGCCACCGTTCATAGCGGGAAAAGGAAGATGCCCTGATAACAGAGAATGTGCTGCAGTAAGTGGAAATAAAAACTCTTCAAACAACAAGATGACTTTCAGTTCTAGTTTCTCCAACATAATGAATTAAGTCAGCGCTGACATCCAATGCCAAAATCCTCTACTTTTTTTCTTTCCTTGTCCCCAATTTCACATTTTCGAGATTCCCAACAGAGTTCCTTCATCTCATCCCTGCTCTCCCGCCTCTCCGCATGCCGACACATTTTCTAATTCAACCCTGTCCATCCCAGAGGGAGCCCGAACAAGGCGATAGCTTGGGAAAGTGCTCTTCCGGAGTGTAGACTCCAAAGTCAGAGTGTGAGTCGACATCTGTGACCTCCACACACTGTGACCATCAACTCAGACCAAGACTGAGTTTAACTCTGAGTTTCATTTTTGCAGTGTTACATCTGAAATTGAGGAATTACAATAGAATAAACGAAACTGTGGATTGTGAGTTAAGATAGCATTGTTAGCAAATACAGAAATAGGAAGTTCTTGAAACAGTCATTACACTGGAGACAGACAGGTAACTACTACTTTCCATGATTAAAAACTTAATAAGACTGTGCCTCTATGTGATTTGGTCCGATCAAAGCTGCGTCTGCAGTATGTCTGGACTATCTGCTCATTAAGTCGTTACACTTGGATAAACCTCCAGACAATGTTTTGATTCTCATTATAGAGTAGATCCCTAAATTAACAGGTAAACACATTTCTTCTCAGTCTCAGTTCTGTTTCCAAAAGAGACATAGAACAGAAAAAAAGGATCTTGAAACACCATAAAGGTCATCACTCTTAAATATTATACTGCAACTACAAGCGCTGATTACACATAACGAAGCCTTCTCATTCTGCTCGGAATGCGAAGCCCAAATCAATAAGCTGCTGACCCACGCTATAGTCCCATTGGATGCATTCCTTTCCAGACTACAGCCTTTACTGTCTCCAACGTTCTGTTTTTTAAGCTGAGCACACTGCTCCAATGGGAAGTACATGTTCATGTACAGTTGTTTTGCCCACACATACTTGAACGCCCCCAAAACATTGAACTCATATATCCAGTTGTTTGTTTCCTTGTCTCGGCGGGTATTGTGGTCTATGTGTTTGAGTCTGCTTCTGTCTGCTTTCGTGCAGGATTTTTAAACACATGCCACCACCGCCGCCGCTTATACATCAATGTACATTGCAAATATTATTGTGCTTTTGAGTCTTCAACAACACGCCATCAACCACAGCTCAAGGAAATTAATCTGTCATCGCATCACATCTCCACAATGAAGAGGACTCACACTTTTACAGGAAGTAGAGTCAACTTCCCTTGTTCTGTTAAATACTGGTAATATGCTTCAAGCTGTGTACAATATAAAGTGAATATACCGAAGAGCACCACAGCATGCAACCAAAATGTATGGTATGTGTGTATCTAATGAGGGAAAACTACAGGCAGCTGTCAACTGCATACATTCCTTCAGTAACCATTGTGATGGTGTGTATTATCCATGCATGGATGTATTTAAGTGTGCTGGCTTGAGTCTGGCAAACTGGGGGAGCCTGAATGGCGTGCATTATCCGTGCACTCATGTGTGTCTGTGACCAGGGCTTGCTTTCGATCAAACCAATGACCATCGAGCAACACCGCAGACAATAACCTCCCATATCTCTGAAACAAGAGGAATCCATTCACCATCACCGCAGGACACATTCCTACTGGGCACATCGCTGTGGCAACGACAACAGGCAAGCCGCCAAAGGCTTCTATGAATGTCAGAGTGCAGAGTGTCTGTCAAAAGCCAGTTCCTGAAAGAGGAGGGGAGCATGGACGCGTCTGACTCACTGCAGCTCCTAATAATCGGTTTGGTGACCTTGACCTGTCTGCCTGGAGTGGTTACATTCACACGCCTAATTAACAGCACTGGGAGCGATTCCAGGTTGATTTTATTGCTCAATAATATTCGTGTGGAGGCAGCAGTGACTAAATCAACCATCAAGCTTTTACCTCCTCGGCTCTATCAACTCCTAACCTGAACATCTAAAATGTTCGTCCAATAGCCTCAGCTTGAAGTCATGGGATATTTTGCTGGATGTTTTTACACTGATGAGTCATATCCATCAGCACCGATTCTCCAAGAATAAAAGAAACGTGCTGATTCAGTTATGAGGCACAACCACGCTAAACATCTGGCGTTTATGTAGTGTTTGAGTGCTGAGCAGTGTACCACCCACCCCATTTAAAGCATGCAATTATTAAAAAAAGATCCCCAAACCCTTTAATTAGTAAAGCTAAAGCCTGTTTTTAATGAAAGGGTACATTTATGTCAGCAGGTATTTAGCCACAGTGTTAAAAGAAACACTGCATATGAGTGAGAAAGCTATTGAGAAAGATGCAGAAATTACAGGAAATGGCCAATGAGTGTGTTTCAAAAGTATGAATGAATCATGGAGATGGGGATGGGGACGAGCAGCCACTGACTCCATGAGTATTTCTGAGTCATGGACAAGTTCAAAATAATCAACACCACACTGACCTGATTCGATAAACTGCTCCTAAGACAAAAAAAAACAAAAAACAACATTTGCTACAGACAAACATTGCAGCTCCACGTCCATGTCTCTTTATCTAAAGCTCCATAAACACTCTCATTATGGCACCACAGAGTCAAATGCTCTCAATTCACTATACCTTCAACTTTAACCACTTGAGCAAATACCTCAGACAGAAGCAGGAGAGGGGTGGTCTGGCGATTTATGGACATTACACACTGTATGGACCTCCAGAGGCTAATTAAATATGCTAATGGTGAACTGAAATGTTGCCCCAAAACAAAGAACTCTTCAGCTGTTGCTATAGTCAAAACATATTAAATGAACTGCTGGAGTGCTCCATGTTCCAAGAATATTGTTCTTGGGTTAAATAATTGGCCAGTCAGTTGAACTCAAAGCAGGGGGGGAAGCAATTGAGAGGTTTTTGTTGGTTGATTGATCACCAACTTTTAACACCAGAGCTCATATGGTGACACAAATGGACGTGAGTCAAGTTGGGAAGGTCATATGTTCCAGAAGGAAGAAACCAATAGCATTAATGATAATGTGAAAAGATTTAAACACGGCACGTTTTGTTCTTTAAATATTGCCAGTTGATGGCACGAAGGCACCAACAGAGAACTAAACCTTTTCATTTAGGAAATGTAAACAAGATGTTTGGCAGGCCCAGTATTGCCTAAAAAAACCTTTTGAATCACATCAAACTAATAGGCCTTTCCCTCAAAAGGCCTCACTGCTCATGTATTCATGCTCATTGTTTGGCTGCTCAATGCACAGCCTGCTCTAAGCCTCCCACAATCAACAGTACATGCCCAAAGATGCCTGGCTACTAACAAAAGGTTACTCTTTGTATCTGAAGACCTGACTGTTTGAACACCTTCGCCCTTTTGCTGCTGCAACAACACAGACACCGGATCCCTGCATGAAGATAGGAAGAATGCTCATCTCAACTTATCCTCTCCACTATACTCTCGCTCCCTCTCCCGAGCCCCCCTCAACAAGTCATTATGGAATGTGAGCAGAAGTTTGGGTGTTATCCAAATGTTCACCAAAACCATCTGTCCACACTTTGCCTTCATTTAATAAGCAGATGAGAGCTGACAGAGAGTCAGCATGTGTGTGTGTCTGTGTGAGTGTGCCTCTCTGCTCACGTGGACTCGAGGTACAGATGAGTTCATTGTAGACAATAATAAAGGATTTGTTAGACCTTTTTAATGGCTGGCTGTATACAGGTGTTACTAATACTTCAGGTGCATTTGAACTAGATTAGGAAATACATTACAGTTCAAAAAGACGCAGATAAATAAGCATGCTTGCATTTATCATTGATGGCAAATAGTTTTTCTTACCTCTCTGAGCTGGGTAAGCCCTGATGAAGTGCTCTTGAAGTAGTTTCCCATTTTGTGTAACCTGACCTTGCAGAAGACACCATCCACTTGCAAGGTTCCTTCCCTTCAGAGAAGTTTTACCCTTCTCACACGGCCAGTACACCTCTACCCCTGCCCCCGGCTCCCTCGGGTTTGCATAGCCCCTGTCTGTGCCTCCTGCACATAGAAAGGCACCGAGTGGAGCTCTGAGCGCCCTCCTCTACTCTAGCCTGTGGGCTAAAATACTAACTTCCCTCTCTACTCTCAGTCACCAAACACACACACACACACACTCTGAATCCTGTCTCTCAATGAGGCCGGTTTTCTGTCTCTCTCTCTCTCTCTACTGTTTCTCAAACTTTTCCCACCCCCCTCCTTCTTTCTCCCTCCTTCCCTCCTTTTCTCTCCTCCCTCTCCATTTTCCGTCATCACCCCCCATCCCCTCCTATCTCCCTCCCACCCAAACCCCCCACTGCTGAACTAATCTGCAGCTGGCTGAATGATTGGATCTGTGGTTGCCAGGGAAACCTAGTGTCCTGCTCCAGGAAAGGGGGTGAATTTAGAAGGAGACAGCAAAATCTAGTGCAACTAAATACATGAATAAAAGTTTAATCTAGGTGCCAATTAAGATCCCCAGGAGTCACACAGCTCTTATAAATGAAGGGACACTTATGCACATGGATATCCCAGAATCTGTTATCATGGTAAACATGTACAGCACAAACAGCTACAATTATAGAGGCATGAGTAACCTGCGTGCGCAGAGTCTAAATGTTGCTAGACAGTAAATGTATTGTGGTATTGAGGTTGAACAACATGGTTCTGTGGTCAGGAACATAAAAATATATTAAATAAATACATTCCATCAGATTAATGTGAGAGAGAAAAGGGTGCATTGAGCAGAAAAGCCCGTAACCAAATGTAAGTAAATAAATCTAAGCTGGTGTCATTTTGTTCAGCAGGCAACACAAGATATGACAGTATCACCTCAGCACGGTAACTTTATCCTTCTGACCTTTGAGCCCAAAACCTGACCTCTCTTTTGAAATGCAAGACAGTTCTAAAAAGGCACCATTACATCAATTGCTGTGGGGGTAGGCAGGGTCCTGCAACATCTGTTTGGCATTTATCCCACCTTATTGTGTTGCTGGGCCCGGTATCAGTCAGATTCCTCAGCTTCCATTGAGCTCATTACTCAAGACCAGCATAGCATTGCTGGGACAACGTCTGTCATTAATGGACAACAGTAGACTTTTTAAAAACAAAAACACGATGAGTGGGTGGAAGTGTTACCGTATCGTGTGTTTTGTTTCCTACCTTCAGTTACGCTCAGGAAATAGAAGTGTCGCAAAGAAAATGCACAATTTAGGAAAAACTGCTTAGTCGCTTTTAGAACATCAATCCTTATATTTTAGCATGTAACGCATTTTATTGTCGCATAGTTTTATTTGATTATTTAAATTTTATATAAAGTATGCGCCTTTACGACGCAACCACGTGGTGCACACGGGGTCACGTCATACCCGGAAGTGAGGGATGTTTTGGTCTTGATCTGCTGCTAGGGTAACGCCGCTTGAATCGGGCATTTCGGTCACGTACTTTACTTTTCGTGAGTGAGAAATTTGGCAGTTTCACCCCCCTATTTAAGCAGAAACATACACAGCTCTGACTGCCTCAAAGGAAAATCAAGTAGGAAACAGCCTGGGAGGAGACAATATTCCGATGTTAGCTGTATTAGCTACATCTGTGCGTTTCTCAGGCAAAACTGTTATAGTTATGTGGCGACCACAGCCAGAGCTCTGGATCATTCTTCCATGATGATCAGTAATGGAATTAAACGCGGCACATTTACTCAAATACATATTAAAGGTGCAGTATTTGTACTTTGCATTGGCATTTTCTGTTAAAAACCCGTTTGTCTGGCAAATAAGATGTTTCGACAAGTGACCACTTGTAACTGCTCTGCAACATATTTCTATATTTGCTTTTAAGTGCTGGACGTGCATTTTATGACTGCCTTTTTTGTGTGTATGTTTTCCTCAAACAGTGATTGGTCCGATCATATCCATGCGGTGTAGGCAAAAAGCCATCTGATGATGATGATGGCCTTCGGTGCAAGAACAGTCCTCTACAATCTGAGGCATTCTTTCCAGAAAGCAGGTGTCTTCACAAGATTCCGACTCCTCCAAAACTCCGGGTCTTATGTTGGAAAAGGACGGCAGATTTTAACCCACACGTCCAAGGTTACGCTCCTGTGTTTGGGGGCTGCGAATGCAACATCTTTAGTAGCCAGGTGTCAGGAAGTTGGCGCCCTAGTCCGTACGCCTGGGAGGAAATCTCTAGCCAAGGTCCAAGTGCACAAGGTTGTTTTTCTGCTGCGCCTCACACTGCGAGCGTTGGTGTTGTTGCTCAAATTTGGTCCCCTTCTCCTCCTCTCCCCTTTGCTTCTGTTGTCCTCACGCTGGGCAGGATGCTGGCTTGATGCTCTGCTGTGGGTGACTGAAACATCCGGGCCTACTTTCATCAAATTGGGCCAGTGGGCCAGCACCAGGCGGGACATCTTCTCCCCTGCTTTTTGTGACCGCTTCTCTCGGCTCCATGTGAAGGTTCGCCCTCACTCTTGGTCCCACACCAAGCAGTGTTTGCAGAGGGCATTCGGAGAAGGCTGGAGGAGGGTTTTTGTGTTTGACAGTAAAGAGCCGGTGGGTTCGGGATGTGTGGCACAGGTGTACAGGGGCTGGGCCAAAGCAGATCAGATAGAGGACCCAGCATTCCAGTTACTGTTGAAAGAAATGGACAAAGAGGACTTGCTGGAAGCCTGGGAGATCCCTGGTCTGGGGGTCACACCTCGTTCCTTGTGGCAGTTCTGGAAAAGGAGGAAGGAGGAGGATGTCTTAGAAGGACAAAAATCCCCAAAAATGGCATCTAAGGAGCAGAGCGCAGAGAAAAGCCATCTGATACCTGTGGCTATTAAGGTGGGTTTAGAAACACTTGTAACACAGCGTCATGAATAAGGCATATACTGATGTTTATGTCATTTCCTCGGGAATACAGGTGATCCATCCAGGTGTGAAGAGGCAGGTGGAGATGGACCTACTGCTAATGAAGATGGGCAGTTGGCTCCTGCACTGCCTGCCCGGACTGAAGTGGCTCAGTCTTTGTGAGATTGTAGATGAGTTTGAGAAACTCATGACCAAGCAGGTTGGAATAATCACACATTCAATTTTAAAATTAAGGTTTTCTTCCCCCATCATTTTCTCTCCTCGTTTATTAAATGAACGCTTTATTTCAGATTGATCTCCGTTTCGAAGCCCGGAACATCGAGCGGTTCCGGGAAAATTTCCGCAACGTGGGTTATGTCAAGTTCCCAAAGCCATTGCATCCATTTGTCACCAGGACTGTTTTAGTGGAAACGTTTGAAGTGAGTGCTGATGCGAGGGTTCAATATGAATTACACTTATCAAATGCTTTTAAAATAGAGTTTTCTCTCTGCACAGCAATTAGTATTTATGTATCTGTATCCAAAATTGCAAGATAAAAAAAATAAAAATTTCTTCCGTTGGAAACAGACTGTTTTCAGTTGGATTGATAAGTTTATGTGTCTCGTTTGTCCCAGGAGAGTGAGCCCATATCCAATTACCTGTGCTCGGAGATGCCTAAGGAGGTGAAGCAGAGAATAGCGAGAATGGGTGTGGAGGCCATACTTAAGATGGTGAGACTTCCCTCTTCTTTTTTATAATTTATGATGATTGCTACTCTCTGTGGCAATGCTCGAGTGCTTCGTCAAATCCTCCATCACGCCGTCATTTTTTTTGTTTGCCGTTTCAGGTTTTTGTAGACAACTTTGTCCACGGAGATCTCCATCCCGGGAATATTCTTATTCAGACTTTGGGGAAACCTCAGGATTCCGGAGACAGCGTTGATGTCTCAGCCCGTGGTAAGACCACCCTGACAGACCTGTGGGACACAGTGGTGGTCAGCGTCAGGCCGGACTCTTGCCCTCTCCAGTTGGTGCTGTTGGATGCCGGCATTGTTGCCCAGCTCAGCGAACATGATCTGGCTAACCTGAAGGCTGTTTTTATAGCTGTGGTGCAGTGTCAGGTAATAAGAGCCAGAACAAATAACCCTCTGTAATAGAAGTTTTAATGTATTTTACACGGGAAACAATTTTCTTGGTCGTTTTATTACAATTTATTTTAAGGGAAAGTAGAAAACATGCAGGCATTTTCGTTACGTAGGGATATCGTGGCCCTGTCTTGTAAAGTTCTCTCGTGATTGGCTTTCTTCAGGGTGAGCGAGTGGCAGAGCTGCTCTTGCATCATGCTCGGGCTCACGAGTGTCAAGACATCCCACAATTTAAGAAGGAGATGGCCGAGCTGGTGGATCACGCCCTGCTAAACACAGTGTCTTTGGGGAAGGTACTGAAGGAGTTGTGTGCCATCTTATTTTCTCTCTATTGTCTTTCTGATGTCCGATATTATTGGCTGGTCTATAAGTATTTGTAAATGATCACTGCATGTGAAAAGCGCCTGACTGTGATTTTGTGTTTCAAAGATCCAAGTGGGCGACCTGTTGTCCAGAGTTTTTGGACTAGTCATCAAACACAAGGTAGGATAGAGCATTTCTTTAGAAACCATGTCAGTGAGACCACTTTGACTCTTTTCAACCCGACGCCTTCACACGATTATGCTAACATTGGAAGCCTTATTGACACTGTTGATGTTTGTGTCCGTAGGTGAAGCTGGAGAGTAATTTTGCCTCCATTGTGTTTGCCATCATGGTGCTGGAGGGCCTGGGCAGATCCCTCGATCCAAATTTGGATATACTCCATCTGGCCAAACCGATCCTGTTAAAAAACTGTGCCTTGCACCACTGACGCTCACACACACACACACACACACACACACACACACACACACGCCATTTCCTGTTTACATACCACAATCTTTTCAAGTCGTGTTGATAGGTCCTCCTCAGGCTTATGACGCAAGACCTCATCGTCATCAACACTATATTATAGCAGTGCTGATGTCAAATATACCTCATTGAGTTTTATGTCGGGTTTTATTCCACTTTCATCATAGTTGGTCTTTAGTTTTCTTGTCACTTTTATCAAAATTTCTACAATTCACTTCAAGACATCTTTGACCAGCTTCGATGAATAACAGCACACATTGGAGGAAACAATTAGCCTCTTTAGTGAGTTTCTAAGGCTGAACACAAAGTGGATCTATTTTTGAAATATCAATTGATCTTCGAATGGCTTTTATGAATCCCATCTTTTTTCTTAAATACACCAACTTTGTTTAAATCATGTTATGTACTGTAACATTTGTTGTTCCGTGATGTGAGATTTTTAACTTTCTGTTACAGTGGGAACACAGTCAATAAAAAAATAAAGATATTTATTTCCTTTGCTTCGCAGTGATCATCAGGTTTTACTAAACCGGTTTTAAAGAAGACAACAATCAACCCTCCAGGAATCTATTAATTTAGTTTTATTAAATCTGTCAATGAACAAAAACAGACAAGAGACGAGATTCTGTCAATGTCATCAGGAAGAACAGTCAGCATGGCTGAAAGTGAAATTTAAACATTTTGGTGTGAAAAAATAATAATCACATACCCTTTATTGCAAAACTGTTTTTTTTTTTCTTTTAAATTGCCGTCATGGGCCCAGACAGAGCAGCACTGTTCAAGTAAGGAGGGAGGGGAGAGGTGACCAATGTGTAAAAAAAAAAAGAAAAAGTCTTTTAAATAAGTAATGACAGATTAAATAAAAACAGCTCTAATAGACAAACACAATCACCTCAGCAGAAGACAAGATTCTGTCACGGTCACAACAACCAGAGGAGGGGAAAAAATGTTGTTTGTTCTCTTTTCTTTTTTAAAATGCATTAAATAGTTTTTAAAAATATCTCACAATTTACTTATACTCATCTTTTATCATTTATTGCGAAAAATAGGCAACTCGACTAGCTATGATGACGAGAGTTATTAGTGTGTGTCTGTAAATGTGGCGGGAGTATTAATTAAGTGTGATGTTGTCTAGCATCTTGTGTTGGCACCGAGAGCAGCAGCAGCAGTGGTGTGTGTGTGTCTGTGTGTGTATGTGTGTGTGGCAATGCAGTACTCTCATTTAACCACCAGGTGGCACAGTCAGTAGGAACATTCCTCCACTCCATTTTATAAGAGGAAGTCAAGTTATGCCAGCTTTTTTTTATTTGTTCTTGTGAATGATTGTTGTCCATCCAGATCTCAGTTTTATGTACAAATATTCCAAATCCCTGAAGGACATCTACAAAGACAAGTGCAACCTCCATGTGACCTTTCGTAACCTGGAGAAGATCAGGGATCAAATGGGGGAAAGTACCAATCAGGTCGGGTAAAATGTGCCACAGCAGGACTCAACAGAATTTTTCCTTGAAGGCAGGAATGACAGATCAAGATTTAGGAATGTCAGAAAAAATGAGAAACCAGTTACCTTCCTCAGGTGGAGCTTCAACACATCAGAGTTCTGCCAGTATATCCAACAGAGGTGGCAAAAGGGGAACGAAACCAGCTCAATGCACAAATAAATAATGGATCCATCCATTCTTCGTTGCTTTTTAAAAATAGTCTTTATGGATCAAACTGTCCTTCTGATGGTGATTGTTTACGTGGTTTCTCAATTGTCTATGTCAGTAACAAACAGTAACAAACCAGAGTGGCGCCACCTGGAGGATTGATTGCCCTGTAATTCTGGAATGATGGGGAGAAGATGACAACCAGTCGGGGTTTGAACTACTAGTGAGCTGTGAGTGCTTCATTCACAACACAGTACGGTGGGCGGCGCAGTTGGAAGGAGATAAATGGGGATCTGGCACCATTCTCGAGGCCCCCGGCTTTACAAAAGTCCAAAAGAGAGAGAGCTCATCCTCATAAAATATATTCTCACATCACTGAGGTGATCAGCAGCTGTCAGTGGTCCACCAATCGATCCAAAATTTGGAATAAAGAGGGGAAAAACAGGGACCTGTTGGAATCCTGATGGTAGAGAGCAGGAGAACATTCGTCTTTAAATTCTGGAGGTGCTTTGGAAGACACAGTTTCTATGTCATGTTGTCTCCATTACCTTGGTGATACATTCCGTTTGGGAGGGATGATGAGCTTTCGTAGGACGTCTACACCGATCAACGATATAACAGATGTGTGAAATCGATCCGAAAAAAAGATCTTCTCCAGCTTAAATGTTCTCCAGCTTCTGTTGTTCCACAGGTTTCCACTGAGGGATGATGCATTAGTTAACTGTTGTGGGGGGGGTTAAAAAAAAAAAGAGGACGTCTGATTGGTGACTGGGGCTACGAGTTGATCCAGGGGTGATTGAGGCATTCACTGGCCGTGGCCCTCTTCTCAGGCACCATCTCCAACATGGGCAGGAGGAAGTGGGTGAAGTGGCCGGCGTCTTCGTGTGACCAGCCGTACTTCTCCACCAACACGTCAAACAGGGACCAGGGCTTGAGCTTGGTGATGTGCCGTAACTCGCCTGGAGGGGGCGACAGAGGAGAGAGTCAACAACAGGACGGAGGTTGGTTCAGAAAAGGGTCAGTTCACTCAAAATCCAGGTCGTTTTAATTTTTCATTCAACAAATTCTGCAATCATTGAAACTGAAGTGCTAATAATTAGCTTGTCATAAATATATATTGATACATTTTATGTTGAAATCATTCCTGCTGAACCTTGTATCAGAGGTTTAAATTTTAAAATATTCAATATACTTTAGACACAATCATTTTAAAAAGCCCAAGTCAGGAGATTATTTTCATGGAATTTTAATTTAACCATCAATGCAATTTAACCATCAATGCAAATCTGGGCTTCAGATATGGATCTTCCCTCTGTAACATCCTTATTGTCCTTTACTTTTAAGGACTACTTAGTTACTTTCTATGCAAGGCCAGCATTATTTACAATGTTGTCTGCTCATTGAAAGCATATGATGTGTCACATACGAGAGCCATTTAAATGCATTTATTGATACACCATATTTAAAGCAACTTTTTTTTAAAGAAAATGTGCTTTAACCAGCTGAACCCAGAACTGATCTAAGATTTAAAAGTCCATGCATAGCTAGATTCCTGAAGAGGTGATTTGTTTTGTTCTTTTGAGTGAACTGAAACTTTATTAGAGGCCATAAAAGGCCCTGCTATTGCAGGCCCCCCTGCAGTTTTCCCCCGAATAGCTCACCGTCTCTGAACGTGTGCTACTTAGTGAGGGGAATACTGCAGGTGGAATGAAAGTCTGAAGAGCATTTGGCTGAAAAGTCACGGCAAAAGACGGCGTGGCGCGTATGAAAAAGTAAAGGTGTGATGTAAAAGAATGCCATGAAGAAAAGAAGGTGTTCATTATGTATGAGGGGTGGGGGATCACTGGCTGGGAGCACAGATGTGACAGAGCAGGAAACCACAATGGAGGAATTAGACCAAAGATCCATTTTGAACCATGGCTGCTATGGTAACCTCCAATGTGCTGATTAGAAACACACAAGATGGAGTAGGAAATCGGTATACCTTATATTATCATATGGAAACAGCAAGAAGTCCAGACAGATACATGCACTAATAGAGAGGCTGCTCACAGATGGACGTATGTTTGCAATGATCACCATCTAAAATTCTCTATAAAAGCCACATCTGCTCGAGAAGAGAAGGCATCCTAATCGTGCTGCTCAGCCCCAAAGCCCAGAGAGACAGAGAGCGAAAGTCGGTGCAGATTAAAAGAGCTCCAACAGATAAAAGGGAAGAACACTGAGACACGGAGAGCAAACTCAGACCTCAGATACAGACATCATCAAAGGCAAAATATTCAGCTCCCATGACAGATTATACAGAATACACGAGCAGAAAGGGAAGGGAATCCACAAAAAAGGGAATAAATGAGAGGGGCATCAGACTGTACCAGACAGATTCTTACACTTACCAGGGTCAAAGATCGAACAGACTCCGGAGTTATGGTGGGTTCTTGGTCTCCTACGGTAACGGAATTCTAGGTTTTGGCTCTAAGCTCAAACACTAGCATCACCTTTCTGACTAAAACCTTGTTGGTTAACTATATGTTCATTAAAAAGATGGTTTTTGGAAAGCTTAAGTTACTGGGGATGGGCAATGATGCTGCCGAGTTTTTAACTTTTGGTCGGTTTTTACGGCCTCAAAATGCCTTTTGATTATTTAAAAGTTAGATAAAATATTGGCACAGGTCCTCTGTGTCAGAGTCAGATCTCCAGATTGAATTCGATATAACTATGTGCATGATATGAGGTCCATAGACTACGTGAATACATCGTCGCCGCCCCTGCAGTGCTGTTAATGCGGGTTGAAAATTTACCTGAGATTATAACCCTAACCCCAGACTCCAGCTAGCTCTACATTGGGCCTTTTGTGCGACCTAACCAGACTCTAACCGCGGTGTTGTTTACCTTTCTTGGAGAAAAACTCTCGGCTGTACTTCCCAGCAGCGACAACTTTGCGTGGTACCTTCCCAAGGAGCTCCATGATCAGAGCGATGTGGTCTGCCCACCACCACATACATCACAGAGGGGACAGGCACGGTTTAGCATTACAGCATGCACACACACATCAGCACAACTGGCTCTGGGACTGACACACACTTCTGCCTCGGGGCGCTGCATGGACACACTCACAGATGGACAGATAGTCAGGAGTGATCAATTACAATAATTCCTAGAAATCCATCCAATTATATGAGGTTCTGACTGACTGCTGGTGTCCATGTTTGCCCGTGTTAGGAATCCGTGTGTCTCAGTCCCGCCAGCTCTCTCGCCAGCGCTACCTCTTCTGTTGAAGAACTCCCGGGAATATTTTCCAGAGAGGGCAAAGTGCCTCGGAATACAGCCCAGCAGCTCTATGATGTGGGCTATATGGTCTATAAAGGGAGGGAAGGAGGCAGGGAAAGAGGAGGGATAAGGAGAAGGAGGAAAGGACACAAATAAAAGAAAAACATAGATGCAAAAGAGATAGAATATAGAGAATCACAGGAGAAAAAGAGGTATGATGGGTCCGGAAATGTGAAAGGTAAAAAGAGATAACAGAGAAATATAGAAGTCAAAGACAGGATCAAAAATTAGTGTTAGTGAGCTGTGCCTCCACAACAGAGCTGATGAATGATCAGTTCTGCCCTGAAAATGATGGATGGAAAAGCTGACAACCATGAAAACAAACATCCCTTTTTAATCTTACCTCCATAAAGGTAGCTCAAAATCTCTGACACAGTTGCCTAGTTACCCATGTTAAGGAAATAAGTTTGACTATATGTAGAGGGATGGAACGCCACAGCAGACGAGAGTTTGGCTGCAAATACGTTATGTTCAAGAGAATGACAGAGGTGCTAGTCAGGATTCTACAATGAGGTGAGGATGAGTGGAGGCAGAGCAGCAGAATAAAGAACAGGATTTACAGTTGACAGTGGACAGGAGGAACTGGGGAGAGGGAGAACTATAGTTTTAACTACTTTTTCTGTCTTTGAAACCCAGGCTTGCCCACAGTTGACTGCACCTGGACAAATGTTTACATGACTATGCATTCTGCAGATGATACAACACTTCAGGCATTTAACTTTGTATTTCTGTTTCCTTTTAAGCATTTCACATCGCTGGGTTTAATCTTCAAATTAACATCTAGGCCTCTGTCTGGACATGCAGTAGCAAAGAACAATTCCTCTGCAGTCTACTTTCAAACAGAATAAGGTTCGGATCGTTCTATTTTTAGACTCCATTGTAAATACGCGTGCATAGGTCACAGAGGTTTAAAATACTCACCCTCATCGCGGGAGTAGTCCTCCCCAGAGTGGGGTTCAAACAAGTAATCTCCAGTAGCTAGCTCGAAAGCCTGAAAAGGATCAAGGAAAAGTTGTTACTGAGTGCATGTGTGCGTAATTTAAGAGAAACCATGCGTAATGTGCTGTATATACTGCATGTGTGTGTTTGCCTCACCATGCAGGCGGTACTCCAGATGTCTGCAGGGGTGCTGTAACCAGCCCCGATCAGGACTTCAATGGAGCGGTACTGCCTGGTCTGGATGTCTTCTGTAAAGTGCTTGTGCTGTCCAAGCAAAAGGAGAGAAAACACAAAATATCTTATGTCAGCGTCAGCAGCTGCCAACACGCTATGTTTTTCTTTAATTAACTGAGAAAAGAGACAGCTCTGCACCCTGTTGCCTAAATAACTTCAATTCACTACGCTTCCTTCGTTCCCCAGCTGGGTTTTTGCGCTCAAGTGAAATATATGGATTTCAAACTTCAGCTGCATCCCCCTAATCAAGCCCAGAAATGTCCTCTGCACACAAACAGCACTTTTAAAATCTCTGAGGCTTTCAAAAAAGTAGGTGTGTGGGTGGGTGGGTGGGGGGTGGGTGTCTGTCTGTCTGTCTGTCTGTCTGTCTGTCTGTCTGTCTGTCTGTCTGTCTGTCTTACCACCCAGCAGGCGTTTCCGAGATCGGCGATTTTGACTCGAATAGATTCTGCGTTTCGAGGGTCCAGCGGATTGATGAGGAGATCTGCTGCTCTGGCCCGAACTGAGAGGGAACAGAATGGAAAATTACAAATGCAAACATATTACCAATGTACCAGACCTGAAACCCAACCCATACTATAATAGTTTCTGCTTCCCTTTGAGTCTTGACCCTTCCTGAAGGGGCACGAGCCTAGAGGTGACCCTACAGCTTACACACAATAAATCGTATGTGGATCTATGAGTGGATTAGTAATGGCGCTGGTATATCCTTAATGGTGCCCAAAGGACACATCTGGAGAGCATATAATGTAGTAATGAGAAAAAGAATTACCGGTACCGGTATCTGCTGGCAGAAAAAAAAGGAAAAGACTTAGTTTGTTAGTCATGGACCACTGATTCTCTTTCTTACTTTAGATAAAATCTAAATTATATTGAGATTAAATATTATTGTGACATTGGTGAAAAGGGGGTATAAATCATGCCGCAGTGAATCACCGGATTTTTTAGCAGTTAAACCTCTATAGAAGCTGGACAAGGACAAAACCAAATGTCCACTCCAGTCCCTCAAATGCAGGAAAGACGCAGACTTGTTTTGCCCGACTCAGACCTCACACAGACAGCGAAGGCGGCATCTCCATCTACTTTACCCTCAATACATACCTTCTTTACCTTTGGGTGTGTCTCCGGTACTCGAGGATGAAACCGTGCGACTGCGGTCAGCAGAGGGGCTGTTGGGCGACGGTCCAGCTCCCAAGTCTGCTATCCCAGTAACGGAAACAGGGTTTTCTGGCTCAGGATCCAGGGGCAAGTCGGGAAAAAATGGCATGGTGACCTGGTGGCGGTCACTGGAGCCGTTGGTAAGTCCAGGTTCAGGCAGCTCGCCGTTGTACATCTCGTATCCGGAGCTGATAGAGTTCTCCCTGTCGGTGTAGCTGAGCTCAGACTCCACCAGGGGGCAGTGGAGAGGCTCAGAGGTGGGTGAAGGTGGAGGAGGCGTTACCTGGTTTTGTTTCGGTCCTTCAGACCCCAACAAAACATGTCCATTGGTTTTGGCCGAATTGCTCTTATTGTTGTGGGATTTGATGGGGGAGAAGTTGGTGTCAGTGAGGAGGTCTGCAGTCGTGTCCTCATCCTCCTCATCTTCTTCATCATCATCATAGTCATCCTCCTCCTCCTCTTCCTCATCTTCCTCTGGCTGCTTTGCTTCCTTTTCTGCCTCCTCTGCTTTGCTCTTTGGCTCCTCTGTCTCAGTCTCCCCTTGTTCAGCCTCTTTATCCTCCTCCGCCTCCTTCTCTTCCTCCTCTACCTTGTCCTTCTCTTCCTGATTCTCCTCATCAGCCCCGTTTAATCCCTCTCCCTCATCTCCCTCATCTTCCTCTGCCACGTCTTCATCCTCTGCCTCCTCCTGGGTTGGCTCTCCATTATCTTCCCTTGTGGTGGGGGGAATGGGGGTCTCTTTTTCGTTTGTAGGCGTTGGCTCCTCCTCTTCTTCTTCTTCTTCCTCCTCCTCCTCTTCCAACTCATCTTCCTCTCCCTCCTCATTGGGGTCATTGCAGATGATGTTGGGTGTCTGCCCCTCCTCCTCTGGAGATGCTGCACCTGTCATGGTGGGACGACACAGAAAACAGACATATATGACACTAATAACTAAGATAACAACCGACTATATTTCATCAGTGCACTACAAAAGACATTAAATTTGCATTGACATTAAAACCGCAAAATTATATATTTTGCATGCATCCATTCCATAGGTGTATGTGCTTGAATTAAGGCTGATCCGTCTTTTCCCAACACACAAAAAAGATAAAACCGGATAGAGAGGAAGTGGGTGAGAAGGAGACATAATCAAAGGCAGCGTGGGCGGGTGGAAGAGAGCATGATAAGAGACTGCAGAGCGGAGAGGGAGGAAAGCGACAGAACGGGAGAATGAAGGAAATAGAAGGTGATGAGACAGAGGGTGGAGGAGGGAGACGGAGAGAGACAGCTTCTTATTCTCCGGAACAGCCAAACCTCCCAAACACAAGTGAGACTAGCGTGGGCCGAGGCCACCTCCTTTTCATTCACAGACAGACTGCACAGACCCGCATTTACTGTACACACTGACTCACTCACAGATTTGCTCTTCTGTGTTTTTTATATGTTGAGACACTGAATAAGAGGAAACATAATTCGGGGTAACAGCAGTGTTTTCCACTCGCCACAATATTTAACCTATTTTCGACAATCAAACATCCCATGTGTGCGCTAACATAGCGAAGGAAAGCTCATAGTTTAACTGTATTTGTGGGTTTAGTGGCATTTTATCACATTTTGGGAAATACTTGATATAATAGGAATGTGTTTACATCAAAATTAAAGACACGCAGAATTGTAAAACATTTGCACTTGAAAAAGTGCGTGCTTGTCAATGTGCATGATATTTTATAATAATTCACCAGAGAGCAGCAGCAGGTCAAGTAAGCCACCAGGATACGACTGATATGATATTAATAAAACCATCCCATCGCCTGAGCTGCACCACTTTGCTCACATGACTCACAGGTGTGATTGGTCAATCTGACGGGCCTCTCTAGTTCTCCTCCCTCCTCTTCGTCATCTTCTCCATCTTCCTCGTCATCGTCGTCCTCGTCGCTCTCTCCCGGGGCCATGCTGGGGCCCAGCTGCTGCGGCGAGGGCGGCACCACCACTGAAGACGGGTCTGTGTCGTTGTCCTCCTTCTCTCCCTCCTCTTTGGCTCTTTCCTCTCGCTTCTCTGCTTCTCTCTCCAGAGCTTCAATTTCCAGCATCCGTCTCTCCAGCAGCTCGGCCTGACGCTTCTGTTTCTTCTTCAGCTTCTTCTTCTTGTTCTTGGATATCTTTCCCACCTTGGACCAAAGGGGAAGACAGTCATTACATGCAATTAAAGCAAATATTTGTAATCTTATTTGAATGAGGTTGTGTAAGTGATAATGTTGAGTCAACCAAAATGTTACTTCACACTAAAACTGAACAGTTTTAATAAAGAATCCCTGAAATTCCTGCTGGGTCACGACGTACCACTCAGGAATTACCAATGTTTAAACAAATGTTTGCAGAGAATTTTAGGATCGTTTGCTCATGCTGTCAATCAAATCTGTTCTAAAAACACGCCCAGACGGTTATGATGACACAGATCAGCTAAGGTCTGGAAGGATAGAATCAAATTTTTAAGCCTTTCACAGAGATTCTTGATAATATACATACTGACTATAGACAAGATCAATACCTTAGCTTATGTTCCATTATAAATCATCAAAATGGCCCAGATATGTCAGCAGACTTCAAGGAATCATGTTCTTTTCAAATACTTATATCACCGACAATATTAAATCAGCCTCAATCTTCTCATTTTAGAAGCTTTAGAGGTCTGTTGCTCCACCCCCATCTGATTAACCAGTGTCAGTAGCTTTTAAGCATCCAGGTTGTCAGTTATCACCAAGCTGCAGCTACGAACGTTTCAGATCACAAACGTCCGACGTTACTAAAACTAAAATGCCCTGTCATAATTCTCAGCAACGTCCTGACAAAGTCAGAAACAAAACAAGGTTCTGTGTAGGAGATGCCTTTGAAAGATGGAAACAACTGAAAGCCGAGAAGAGTTTGAAGACCCACGTCCAAGTTGTTCATTTTCTCCTGGACAGATAGTTCAGCTAAGACTGCCAAAATGAATCATAATTACTACAGGCACAAATATTCTCAACAACACATTATGCAAGTTCCTTCATACACTAGCACAGGTGGGTCAATGACTTATATAGGCAA
The DNA here is from genome assembly GCF_003711565.1 of Takifugu flavidus. Lineage (NCBI taxonomy): Eukaryota > Metazoa > Chordata > Actinopteri > Tetraodontiformes > Tetraodontidae > Takifugu > Takifugu flavidus. Next base: position 6,334,507 of record NC_079532.1, read on the forward strand.
TAAACCCATCGCGACTCTTCATTGCTAACTTTAGCAAACTGAGACGGTTAAAAAAGTTCCAAATGGCAAAATGAAACATAATTGAGACGGTATGTCAGTCAAACGTAGACATTCTACCTCACTGGCAACCTCTACTCTGGAGGGAGGCTGTTTTGATTGTGCTTGCAGTACCAACTTTGGCCACAAGTGTAAATCCTGCTCCTTTAAACTACTGCAGCGAATATGTTCGACAATTTCTGCAGACTTATGAAAAGTGGAATTGAGGCATGTGTTACAGTGTGTGTGTGAGTGTGTGTTGCTCTAGTTTCATACTCACATCTGTCGTACTCACCGGTTTGAGCTGGGGGGCTGTGCTAACTGACAGACAAAGAAAAACAACTGTCAGGTTTCTAAGCGTGACCTACGCCCGTCTTCAACACACACACACGAGCCTTGTTCAATATAGTCATAGAAAAACCACACAATCTATAGGTGGCATAAAAGAAACCCTCATTGCTTGTCCCAGATCCATAATATTCATGGTTTATTTTCATGGTTTATTTTTCTCATCCGTGAATAAACAGTTTAAAACTAATTCTGAATTATGGACAATATATCCAAATCATTAGTGAGCATATTGATATTCTCCAGACAATAAATGTGGTGTACAAAATAAACTGACAACAGTTGTGTGTCATTTATGAAGGCTTTCTTTTCGAGTTTAACAGATAAATAAAACATTTTTTCTCATTTGTTCTGAATATTACACAGTTGCTGGAAAGCAAAATATTCATATTGAGCCCAGAAAAAGAGGTTTTGCTCTGAAGCTTTGTTTTGAGCCAAAGCAGAATAACAGAATTTTTAAGTTACTTCCTAATTAATTTTCACCCTGGTGCAAAGTCTCTTCACGTTCCGTCACTGGTGGACCTCCTGTTTTGACAGCTGATGGTTTTGTGCCCGACTTTAATTGCTTAGAATTGTAAGCGATATAATTGGATGCCCTGGGGCTGAAAAAAAAGGCTCTCTCGGCTGATGCAAGCAATTGACAGCTCCTGGGAGGTTCAGCAGGGGGACAAGGTTCACCGGGAGTTTGTTAGGCTGGCGTTTAAAAAGCAGGCCTCCTTCAAGTGAAGGAATTTGGTAACAAAAAAATTAAAGAGAGTGAGGAAGGAATTTCTTTGAAAGTCCCCTTCTTTAATGGGCGCTTTAATATTAGAGGTGTGTGTGTGGGGGGGGGGACTTCTTAGGAATCCTGAATCATGAAAAATAAGCTGTTGACCTTCTGTGTGTATAAAAAGCACGATACGTGCATAAAAGATGTTTTATGGTGCTGTTTTGCAGCTGAAGTTAGAGACAAGTTTAACACATCTGAGAGTGCTGAATGTTTGAATATATCCAGTGCAGTCAAAACTTTAAGTTTGAGTATAGTTAAAGGGAAATATAATAATAAATTAGCTACCAGACCTCCAGAATAATGTTGATTTCCATTTAAAAGACGCGCAGCTGTGAGCATCTACCTGCCGATCCAGACGGAGGAGGAGCGCCAGCTTTCTGCCATTCGGTGGCTTCCATGGCCATACGTCTCACGAAGGCGTCGTCCACGCACATCAGGATGTTCTCTGGCTTGATGTCGGTGTGGATGATTTTACATTTGCTGTGGAGGTAGTCCAGACCCTGCAGGACCTGCGCAGCAATCAAATCAGTAGATACAATTTAATCCTGAAAAATGACGCTCCCACTTCTCGTGTAGGGGGGCATAACATCAAAAATCCTGACAAATCCTCTCTGTCACTTTTGCCCCCTTCCTCCAATTAAGCGTCTTCGCTCTCTGGGCCAAATTAGCCCATCTCTTGCCATTTACCAAAGGCTGGATTTGCTCTCCCTCCTTCCTGTCTTCAGGCATTGTCCGCCGAGAAAACGTGCACAAAGAAAAGAAAGCCGCTGGTGCCAACTAGGACTTGTGTTCCCTAACATTTGTGCTGTTATTTCACGGTTGCTTTTGTGATAATACACTGAATGAAGTCGCTGTAATAGATTTTTTTTTTTTTTTTTTTAATCAAAATGCTGCAAAGCTCAAGACAAGAAAACAGACCAGAATAAAACATTCACACATACTAAATAATAGATGGAAAAAGATGTGAATTGTACTATTTTGGCCTGTGTGTGTGTGTGTGTGTGTGTGTGTGTGTGTGTGTGTGTGTGTGTGTGTGTGTGTCTGTGTGTGTGTGTGTGTCTCTGTGTCCTTACCTGTCTGATAATGCTTTTGACACATGGCAGTGGCAGTCCTTGGTAATTGGATTTAATAATCCACTTTAGCAGGTGATGACCCAGCACCTCAAACACCATACAGACATCTGGATGGCGAGTCAAGGTCTTACACTGTCATATCTCTGTCACTCTTGAATCCCCCTCAACACAAACACACACCCACACACATACACGGTATTAAGATCAGGATACGTATGCCATTGACTCCAGAGATCTTGAAGTCATCTATCAGCTGAACGACCATGTCCTTGTTAGGGTCACCGGGGTCGCTCTCCCTCACCTAAAATATAAGATGACAACGGTATGAAGCAAAAGGGACAGAAAACCTGGACAGAGGGTGAAGACAGAGAGCAGAATTGGTGGTAATCGAGCAAGAAAGAATCAGGGGGTGGGGTAGGGGGGGCTAAAAGGTTGATTGAGAGGCAGCATAAAAGGAAATGTACAAAGGAAATGGAGGGACATGAAGTGAGGGAAGACAGGGCTGAGCAGTGAAAGAAATGACTGTGCTTCATGTCTTAACAAAAGCAGCAGAGATGAAGAGAATATCCTCACACATCGCAGCAGTTTGATCTCATCCAGGGCCGTCTCTGTGTAATGTTGGGCGCTCTTCACCACTTTCATCGCCACAAAGTTTCTCACTCTGCAAGAACACGGAAATGTGTGGTTATTTTCGAGACAATTATTTACCTTGTAAAAGCCCCACCACACATAATACAGTGCAAATGTGGTGAGAAAAGTAACTCAAACTCCGTAAGCAAAATATTCTCTAATAACAACGCAGTTAATGAAATCATTTTGTAATAGAACCGATTACATAATGATTTAAATGTGTTGTTGATAAACAAACTGCTCAAAACTCAGTTAGGCGGGGTGAAAAAAAAATGCTGATTCAGGCAACAAATCACTGAGATCATCATAATGGGCAATGTTTAGCACCAAACAAACTTGTGGAGGTAGTATTTCTCTTAGTTTTAGTGTAAATTTTACATGTTTGGAGGAAAGACAGCCGCCACGATGCCCCGTCTGCATGCGCAGGTGAAGGGAGCCCGCCGCCTGCTTTACGAGCACCATTACGGTAATTAACCCCTCAGACGTTCGTGTTGGAGTCACTGAAAGTTGATGCTGCGTTGGCGATACCGTCACGTTGCCATGGGAACACAGAAATAACATCACAGCGCAAACAGACGTCTTTGGTGTCAGCGCAGGGTGGTGTTGGTTTCAGCCCCCGTCACGGTGACATCTACTGACAGGTAAAGGTGCGTCCAGTTGCCGTGTCGGGTGTGTGACTCAGTAAGTCGAAGGTGTAAGAGGAGCTTTTTTTTCTGTTTACATTTGTGTGTGTGTGTGTGTGTGTGTGTGTGTGTGCTTGACTCACTGTATGTCCCAGCATAGCCATACGGTGGAGAAGTGGCCCCACCCCAATTTCCTGATCACATGGTATCTCCCGTTGAACAAATCCCCGATCTTCACTGGATGGTATCCTCCTGAAACAGAGTGGGAACAAAGGTTTATTCAAATAAAGAAAAGAAAAAGTGCCACATCTGTGAACATAAACCTGTGTGGGGTGTGTGTCAATGGATGAAAACAGCTGTACGAACGCACAACTACTCCTGCAGGTAGTTTGCTCCAATAAATCCTGTCCAAGGAAAGATCAACAGGCTGAACTGTAATTTAGACCTCCATCACGGCAGCCTTTCTGAGAAATTGCAGAGCAATCGCAGGTGAAGCTAATGATAGCTTCATTAGCTGCAACTGTGATTACCTGCAATTTGATGTCAATATGGCTCCTGTGAAAAAGCCCCACTGAGTGACGGCTTGGAGGGTGGTAGTTAATGGAGCTGTGTAATGAAAATGGGTCGCACAGCACATCTACCGCAGAGGACTTGGTTGTCCGGCAAATAACCTTGAGCCGCTGGAGTCCTGACTATCATGCATGTCATTTTGATGGCTATAAGGACGGGGGGAGGACAGAGGAGGAATTTGCAGACAGGAGCAGAAACTGGAGGGTCACTCTGGAGCTGGGTGTGGCAGAGAAGGCCCTGGGAAGAGCCTTGGATGGAAGGGTTCTGTGGCATCACCGTCTCACCTTTGCAGTAGTCTGCTGGGTCCTCTTGCTCCTCATCGTCGGAGCCCAGGATCTCCTCCTCCGGCTCCGGGGGCCCTTCCGGCTCGGGGGGAGGCGGAGGGGGCGGTGGGGGGGGAGGTGCGCTCACTGGGGCTTTCTGCTGGGTCTCAGGCCTGGAAAGACAGCAGGACACAGGCAGTAAGGTACGCTGCCAGGTAACATTTAACAGGAAATCCACCTTACAGCCTGATCATTTTACTCTGAATGCTGAGTCAGAACAGGTGTGAGTGTGTGTGAGTGTGTGTTTCATGCCTGTTATTAAAGCAGTGTTACTGTAGCAAAACCCAACTAATGTTTCTGAACATTTCGATGTGGTGGCAACTCCAAAAGCGAGGCAAACTACTGTACTACCCAAAAAAGTGCTCATTTGTGACGGCGGTTTCTGGAATAATATTTTTAAAACAGTCTATTTTGGTCCCTGCTCATGGGAACTTTGGAGTTGTGGTTTCCAAACTAAAGGTCAAAAATCACTGAGGGAAAAAACAAAGAAAAAATAACTACAAATGGCTGGATGACTTTATGCATTTAAGGGTGAAATAAAACATTATTTGGGAGAGAAAAAAAATTAAACCAGACACCCACTAAACTGATTTTACTCCATCTTCACCTCAACACGACAGTCAGTGTTTCACCGACGAGGCGAAGCCGAAGGGCAGAGAGCTCCACACACGCGCTCCTTATTCATCAGCACCTCACAGCCTGGCAACATGATCAAAATCTATATTAAGACGGAATTCATCAACGCAATAAGCACAAAGCCGACGCTTGTGAGCTGTTATAAAATTGTGGTCACAGGCGCCGACACATGACGGAGCCTCCCGGTGCGTTGCTATGGCAACTGCAGAGCGAGGAGGAGGAGGAAGAGGATGGGGGAATCCAGGACACAACGTGTTAATGTGGCGGCAAGGCCAAAAACGCACACAAACAGCTCCAGGTCTTGCAATACGGCGGCAAAGGACGGGAGAGAGCATGGCATTGAGATCTGATTGCTATTTCACACCTCAGAAACACACACATGCATCCAGAGAGAGGGAGAGGGAGGGGGGGCAGGTTGTGTCCTTGCAGTAGGATGCTGCTTCTTTTCCAAAGCAGTCACGTACTCTTGTGCATGAGACCTATTGGCTCAACGATTTTACACAGCCTTTTTGTGCCATTAGCAGCATGTAGACGCAGTCCCACACAAGTTTTTAGACCTGAGATGGACGCTGAAATTACCACTAATAGCAGTGGGGGAAGTAAAACTGGGGGGGTTAGACCCACAGAGGTAAAATGGAAATAGAGATTATAGAAGGAGAAGCAGGTGGACAATCACGAGAACAGACAGATTTTCATTGCAGGAGAGAAACAGACAGCGGAGCGTAAAGTGTATTTTCATCGACACAGGTCGATCCGCACCGAGACACAATGCACATCATTTCACCTTAAAATGAGAGTGCTGCCATGTACAGTCAACACAAGCTTGACAACAAAGTAATGTTTAAATCCCGGATAACAGATGTTTTTGCTGAAATTATTATTTTTTTCACAAGGATCTGAAAGCTGTATAATTAGTGTATTTTTCCCCTTCAAAGAAGCGACTCGTCCAGTGGCAGGAGCTGCGCTGTGCCTCCCAGCATGGAAACAACATAATAGCCAAAACAGGAGTGAAACAAGTTGACCATAGAGGCCACTAATGGGACAAAACTTGAGGGACCTATGCAATATATATGTGATTTAAAAAAATAAAATAAAAACCCACATAAAACGGACACAAGCTGCTGTTTTAGCAGGATTTTTAATTGGTAAATATTTTCACAAAGTTTCTATGTGTTACAGACCTCTCTGCACGGCCACGTCACTGATATAAATCCTTTATTTCATGGATAAAACGTACTGGTCACAGGTTTTTAAACATTTAAAACTACTCCGGCTCAAGTTGAGACAGGACTCTGTGATCTGAGGGTGTAAATAACTACTGCAGTGTGTCAGGTGGACATGCCCAGACTTCTTGTCTGTGTACAGCAGTGGATGAGGTGCACGGATCTGAATGCATGATGTCCACTTTCACACCCCACAAAGGCATCTGTCACACCAGTGTTGTTAATTCAACCACCTAGTCTATTTGTATGGTTACTGCATGTTGGCTCTGAGAATGTGATGATTTTCATCTGAAATTATTCATATTAACAATATGATTATTTCAAACAAGTGCATTCAAGGAGTTTGTCTTTGTTGTCAGGCAGCAGAGCACAAATGTGTCATTCACTCGATAAAATATGGGAATCCCTGCGAAGGCCAATGCTACGGGAAGAAGACGGAAACTGGACTGGCTCATCAGTGGATTCTTCAGCAATCGTAAACGTTGACGAAGATTTTCCACTAGTAAATTCCTCCTCCGAGCACTCGGCGTGCTTGTGCCTGATCAGCGCCGCGCCTCTGAACTGCTGCCGTGAAAACACCGAGTGTGTGGACATAAAATAAATTGAAGATTTAGTTCAAAACAAGCATTCATTTTTATATAAATACAACTCTGTGTCCGTGATCATTACAAATATCCAGGCTCATGACTTGCAGCTCTAATTGATTCATTTTTACTTCACATGTTCTAACTTTCCCATCATTTAACTGCATGTTTGCATCTTAAAAAAAAACACCATAGAAGATTAAATGTTAACACTTAGATGTGGATTACCATGATGAGAGAGAACAAAGCAATACTGCTAGATTTTTATAATTATTTTTGGACGATGACTGGCATTAATCATTTCACCTAAACAACCTGTCACCGTTATTACCCCGCAAAAATCAATAATCAATAGTTCTAGCTTTGAATGGATATATCAAGAAATCCAAATAATTGTCCTGCCAGTCAGAGGCCAGCCAAAGAAAATCCTTAAAACTGTCACGCAGTCAGAAATTAATGAGTTTGTTAAAAATGGAAATTACTACAGCAATAGATGCGCTTCAATTGTATTTTTATTCAACAATAACAGTCAACTGTGGCACCAATTAATAAATCCTCTAATTATTTTTTTGTTTTTCCAATAGTACAAAAGAAAAGAAATCTAGTGACGTAAAATTGCTAACAGCCTTTTGTATTTAGCTCCATTTCAGGTTTCATTTCGGTTTACAGATAATTTGGTTTTGTTTTCACTGCAATGGCTCCCCCATGACGGCAAAAAAAACCAAAACACAGTCACTTGTTTATTCCTGTTTGCCCGAGAGAAACCTTGTCATACAATACGTGCCCCATTTTTAATGAGTAGATGGTCTTTGAGCTGAGAACATCAGAAGAAACCAATGTTATACAGGCAGTTAGAGGAAAAGCTATTAGAGAAACGCCTGCGTTAACTAACGTCACCTGATTTGGACCAAAACACAAAGAAAAATAGGAAAGTGGTAACACACAAGTGTGGATTCCTCACCGAATAATAAGAGAACGCTGCTGTATTGCAGATTTCTGCAGCTGCTCATGCAACTGTGAAGCAGATTACTCCAGTCCAGCGTCTCATCCCCAATAATAAAATGTATTCCTTAGCAACAAGAGCATCGCCCTCCACTCTCCATGATGAGGTGTGGGTTTCGCAGCGCCACTGTCCTTCGGTTCTGCTTAAGTATTCGGGTGGTGTTGAATGCAACTCTGATTGATTCATCGTTAATATTTCATTCTCTCCATTTCGGCGCATGTGGGGAGGACAGCTGACTCATTCTCTCCTCCTCTCCAGAAGTCAGAGTGCTGGAGACACAAAATCTCACCTGTGTTTTTAGGACGTCTCCTCGCATCAGCGTTTGTGCAGGCCCTGCATGCATTAAACCTCACATTCCGGTTCTGCGAAGCACCACCCACCCACACGATGAACAATGCAACAACAGGTCCAGTCAGAGCTTGAAACCCTCCAACTCACATCAACAAAGACCCCTCCTTGTGATCCTGGCCGTCGAAACTTACAGATGCAACAAAACACTAAGGCTATAAATCAAAGGGCCCTTATTCATATATTCACTTTATGTGGGCGTATAGACCCAACATGGTACTGGTTCTGTGTAGAGTGGTTCTTATCAACCTTTTGCACCTTGCTGTGTAAAGGCTCTTAAAAGCCATCCTGTAGGCAGATATGAAAAAAATGGTGTTGTCAGTGTGGTTTTGACCTTACAAACGAAAGGACAAGCACTACCTCATTTCTTTAGTTATCATCTGGACCCACATCTTGTTACTCCTGCTGCTGCTCTTGTAATACATGGAAAACAGAGTGTGGGAGCGGTGACGATGTGTTTGCAATAACACCTGAGATGCAAACCGCCACCTTCATTTGGAATTAAGTATTTCTTTACTGTAATCAGAAACTTTTGCAGATCTATTAATGATTCAAAACCAGTCATTTGGTGAGCCACAGTCTAGGACACAGGCAGTGTGTGTTGGTGTTTTTCCTGTGATTTTCTTCATTTAACCATAAAAGATAACAGAATTTCTAAGTTATCCGAGAAGCATTATCATCAATTGAGCTAACAACTTATCTCATTTAGACACGGAGACAATTACAGTAAAAGTAAGATTAAACCTGTTGAGAGCAGGTTGGGGTTGTAGGGGTTTATGCAGTTTGTCAGGTTTAACCTGAATAATATGGCCTCTCACTGATAAAAAACAAAAGACAAAAATACTGCTGCTGCCTCTTCGTGCCACAAGGTTCCGACCACACCGATCTATAGAGGCTGAATCGAGCGCCGCTGCAGTTCCCCACAGGCAGCCGGCAGATACAAGCCCACATGCTACGCTGCATTGACCGGACCTACAGTCAACAGTGTGTCAGCACAGAAGCGCGATGAAAACACGCTTGAATTTGACAGACAACAAAGGCTAATTAACCCAATCCAAAACAGCCAGACGTGGAATAAACCTGCAGCAGACGGACACCCATCTGCGACTCTCCAAACGAGCCGGGTCACAAAACCAGTCGGTTTGGAGCGACGTTCAGAAACTGCTGTCGCGCTACGGCTGGTGGATTGTCATGTTTGGGCCTGAGTCAACGCCTTCAGGGAGAGGAAGTCACATGAGGAGGCTGCAGACCAAGAGGGACGGCGCATATAATGTCGTCAGTCACTGCATTGTATTTACACATGTTGTTATACATTCCAATGATGTCAGCGAGCCACAAAGCCTGTTACTGTGTTATAACAGTATATCTACTACCCACACTCCGCCCCAGCGAGCGTGATCTCCTCAGGAAGACATTTGCAAATGTTTCAGGCAACATGCTGAAAATACAAGTTCACTCAATCCAGGTCTGACTTCTAACCGGGCAAATTTACAGATGCTGCAATTAGATTATCCAGAAAAGAGAAGCAATATCAGAATCCTGTCTATTAAAAATTTGCAAAAAAAACCAACAACAGCCTTTTCAGTGCTGAAATTTTAATAGAACACTTTTTAGTTTCAGGTTGAGCCTCAGTTAGGAGGATAATAATTGTCTTTGCTAACCCAAACTCAAGCCTGGTGTATTTTTTTAGCTATATGAGCTGTGGGAATGCAAATAAGAAGAATGAAAAAACCTGTCAGCGGTTGGAAAATGTAAACACAGGAGTAGAATAAGAGCCTCCTCTTTCCCAAAGAGCCTAATTTTGAAAGACAACTCCCTCGGCATTTTGGTATTTTCATTCCTTTATTAAAAAAAGTGAAATCTATAATCAGACGCGCCGACATCAGTGACCTACTTCAGAGCCAATTAAAGCACCCAAAGAAAACACGCTCAGACACCGAGAGAACATGCAACGGGAGCTTGTCCTCCAATAACAAATGATCCCATAGGTACAAGCAGTTTATTACAACCTACAGTTGAGTTTAAAATGAAAGGGATTTTTAATTTGTGTACATAAAGAAAATATGGGGCTTATAATAACTGCCCGTTTATTCTTACGCAACAGTAGAAGGTGACGTAGTTCATACGGGAGACAACAGAGCACCGCTCTACTTAAAATAGCTTCATATATATGAATGTAAGGGCGGAGAAATGTCACCGTCGGTGGGTTAACTGGGTCACTGAGAAGCTTCCAGCTGCAAACCTCCAGACAGTGCAAAGCACTTTCTACAAAACAGGCCGAGGAAGCTCGTGTTCGCACTGTAAACATGATCAGCTCTGACAACCAAGGAAAATACTCCAACTGGTTGTAGTCGATGTGGTTGGGAAGAGTGGAAAACACATGAAGTTGTCTCTAAAAACAACCGAAATGCAGGTATGTGTACATACAACATTGGCTGCTGCTCCGTCCAAGAAAAATAGTGTTTTAAACTCACATGCATATCGGTCATGTCAGAGGAATAGCTCCAAAGATAGATCAGCCTCCTCGGCCGATTAGCACTTTATTTCCCCAACTTTCCCCTCTACCTGTTCGGTTGGGCCCTGTGACGCAGGCGGAGGACCCACAAAGCCAGGCGCCATCTCGTCCGTGCATTCTGACTTGAGTTCATCTCGGTAAGAAAGAATCTTGGACAAGGAGGATGGACGGAGAGGCGCACAGCTCTCTGCCAGAAGTGCAAAGGGACATGATGAACCATGCCCTGAATTCCTGCAGAGGTCACATGGGACTGTGACACCCACCTGTGAAGGATCCCCCACGCCAGCCAATCTAACGAGCATTATTTATCCATCCTCACCATTAACAACGCCTCCAATATTCGCTACAAAGAAATAAACATTTGACCCAAGATGGACTCAATCTGGTCAAAATGGCGGCTCGTAAACATCAGTGAATTTAATTTAAGTCAATTCAGTAACCTAAATATTCACCTAAATATTAGTAATGGGACGAATCCAGGCTGGACACAGAAAGAGTCCAACAGTGTCCTCAGACACAACACATGAATATTGTCCTCAGCTACGCAGCAAAGACGTGGGGGTAAGAAGAGGCGAAACCACCCAAATATGTCGACAGCATTTAAGTCCAATGGTGTAAAAAAATAAATAAAAACACAAGTGAATTTGTATCCTGAACACAAACAGGCTGTTGTTATTCCACTGCTCCAGCGCTGCAGCATCATTCGACATCAGGCCCCCAGTGACCTCACATTACCAAAACACTGCGCAAGTGTGCAGAGAACATCTGCCTTCTCATTCTTTCTTCCCGCTCTCCTCTTTAAATCCCCGTCTAGCCAAAGTGGTTTAGCCTTCTGGACTGTTTCTGCTGTCCTGTCCTTTTGCCTGCTCCAAGTTGCATTCTATATACCGTATGTTGACATCCCTGTATCAGTCCACATCTTTCATGACTAACTCCAATATGTCCATCTTTCCTTCGCTTTCCTTCCATCATCCGTGTAAGTTAATGACAAGCTAAGGCGACATGCTAGCCGTGTGCAGCCAAATGCATTTTATTTTAAAATAAAAGGATTTTGTTTTAAGCTTTCTTTGCCAATAAGTCTCTGGAATATAATTATTTGCATTCTTACAACTGTTCATAAAATGGACACGCCAGCACATTTTGTGGCTATTAAAATAACAAGCCTTTCCTCAAACCACAGCATCCTCTTGTGAACAGCAAATAGCACTTACACGTTGTGTATCTTGTTAGTTTCAGTGTTTATTTCTTCAAGTCTTATCCGGCGATTTCACAGCAAAGGTCACAGTAATAACGAACAAGACGATGGAACAGAAATGAGGCAAACCCTCGAACACGGCAGAGGAAGATGTAGGAGTTAACAAAATAAAAAAACATAAATTTAGATAAGGAGTAGACGGAAAGACCGATGAAATGAAAACAAAAATATGGGAATGAGTAAATGCAGAGGAACAGGAAAGACTGGAATGCCATATGTAAACATGTCGAGTCAGTAGGGACTGGGAGCACCAAACAAATCCCAATTTAACTGTTCAGTTTCTCAAAGCCTCCATTAAAATCATAGGGAACATTTCTTGGACGAGGATAGTGCAGCTCAAAGACAACGAATGGTGGAATTTTAAATATAATACTATTAATAGGGGAGTTGCGCTGTCCACGGGTCAATGCCAGAGATGTTTCTGTTAACATTTTTCTCTATTTTGATGGACATCTAGTGACGCTGCTGTGTCACCTTTGACCCCATGCCAGGAGAGCACAATAATACACATTGACTTACATAATTCAAAGGTGCTATCTAAGTCACCAGGCTCTGCACCACATATACAACTCCCTGGGGGCCATCGCCAGGGTGACACAATACGTAATAGTGAGACAGCTTGTTCATGGCTGCTATATGTTTGAATCACTCAGTGATTCCGATTGCTGATTAACCACATAGGATTTCATTGGCTCGAGTGGAAATTCCCAGTGTCATTCCACTGGGACTGGAGGCATAATAGAATGAAAAAGACCAGAGAGAATCTGCAGCCGTCAGATGTAAGAGCCACGTTGGTGTGGATAAATAGAGGCCAAGAAGCCAGACAGGCAGGGCGGCCTGGCTATTTTGCTAGCTAGAGCCCCGCCACGCTTCATTAGCTGCTGCTGTGTCGCGGCATCGCTAGGGCTGCTCGCGTGTGTGACCGTGATGTAGGCCAGAGCAGAAAAGATGGTGGAGGCTGAACAGGCCAGTCAAAGCGCCACATACTGTGGGAGTCTGTCGCATTGGTTCAGCTTCTCCCAAACGAGCGATCACATTCTGCAGATCCTCCCCAGCTAATCTGGAGTTTTCTGCCTCCTCCAGATAACAAACCCATAAATAGCAAGTATTAAACATATTGATTAGCCAGAAAGTATAAAATACTAGAGGTTGTCTTCTTTCCAGAAAACATAATTTCTGACATCCATTTGCATAAAACTGTTTTTAATACAAGCCTTGCAGCTAAATAAATTACTGTTTATGGCTGTGAGTTAGAATATAAATTCAAGAATTTGGTCTCCACATCCACAACAAATAGGCATCTCCCAAAGCTTATTCCCTTTTTTAACATTGATCACAAGACTCTGGATCAAAACCAGAATATGTAAAAAAGAAAAAGACAAAAGAAAATGACTGATCTCAGACCACAATATCAACAGGGGCTTAATTTAAGACACTGAGAGGATGAAATCAGAGGAGCACTGATTCTTTTCTTTTTGCTAACCTTTATTTGTATAGCATCTGTTACACTCAAGATTGTTACTTGCTGCTTCACAGAAACCCAGAATCTGACTCTGAAGGACTCCTGGCACCTCCCCTGACAACTTTCAGACTGTAACCGACCTTATGTGATATGGCAATAAGCCACCAAACACAGATTAATCCAATAAGGAAATCTTTGTGAGATATGTTGGTTAAAAATAGGGAACTTGTGATTTTTAGCATTTTGAAATAAAGAAAACCAGATATTAGGTGTGTGTGTATGTGTGTGTGTGTGATCACCAACCCTAACAATAGGCACAGTCAGAACATTTATGTGGACTAAATGCCTTTAAAGGCTTTAAACCCACCTGTCAGGTTTCAGGGAAGTTTACCCATCATGTATTGACACTCCTGCGTCTCAACAACTACAAGAGCCTCAACGCAGCCAACCAACGCGTCGTCAACTCTTGACCTTTGATGTTTAATTTTCTTCCTCTGCTTAATCTCTAATGAAAGTCTTTTCAGAAGACATAAGCCCTTCACCCATTGCTTATGACCTAAACTGAAGTGCCGTCACCCTGAAAGAAAAAGCTTTAAGCTGCTCCGAGGAAAACAAGGATAACAACACACACACACACACACACACACACACACAGCATATACTCCATCCATCTCTGCCATGTCTCAAGTGCCAAGTTACACAAGAGATCGTCTTCCTAATGCAAGTGCTCCCAGGGAAAATTGTCACAGCACTGAAGCCTCCTGCACTTTTCAGGCCCATTGCACCCACCCCTTGACGATCACTTCATCTTATGAGATGAGAGGATGCCAATATTACCAGATGTGCACACCTAATATGGAGTCCAGAGTGATCAGATTAAGTTTGAGGAATTCTGAGAAACACTAATTGCATCATAGTAATTGGATACATAGGCCAAGACCACTGACAAGAGGAGTACATCAAAAAAGGGGCTCATCACAAGAGCCGGAGCACCTGAACGCCTCACTAACAGAACGATGGGAGACACCTCAGGTATTTAGGAACAGCCTGATCAACATTAGAAAGAGCCCAGTGTCCAATCAAGTGTGCAACCATTTAGCGATCCAACGCTAGGCACTTTAACATCATGTGTAAAGGTCCCTAAAACACTGAGAACACACACTGATTAGCATATTTAGCATTTCCGTTTGGAAAATGAGACCAATTTGTCAATAATTGATTGACACCATCGTTCCTCATTCAACAGACTTTAAATTGTTCACTATTTACCAAGAGGTATTAAACATCATTGTTACCATGTACCAGCTGCTAACAAGCCTGATGATTATTTATGCTAAATTACTGGTTAAGCTGAGATGAGGGGAAAGAAGTACGTGCATGAGATGGTGCATCTGTTAATGAGGACGGCACCATGTGTGTTGAGGTACAGCTTGCTGTTGTCATTGACGACGGTGCATGAAAGCTCTGATAAGTTGTTTTTAATCACTGCTGGATGACCTTGACCCCAACAATGGAGGAGAGGGACCAGCCAGGATGTGAAAACCAGAAACTTCCCCACACTGAGGTGGGCAGATAAACCTCTAGACTGATTACGTGCCAATCTGAGCGGTTTTTTTTTCCTCACATAATTTCCATGTAAGCCAGCCAACGCAACGCTGCTCTCCGCTGTGCCCAACTGCTCATGTGATAATACCTGGTATTTTTAGGGACCGTTTACTGGCTGTCCGTGCACCCGCTGCGTGGCGTTTGAGAGTGCCAGGCTGGCTTGTGTGAATGGCAGCAGCTCTGCCCGATCCTACTTGGCACGGCATCAGTGGCACCTGAGTCATCCAGTCTGCCTGCTCCTCACGCCCCAGCTCCCAATAAATCTATCTGCATTGGGGGGATGGGGTGGGGGGGGGATGGTCAAAATAGTAAAAGGATGTGGGGCCCCAAAGCATGGTAAAAAAATTCACACCTGGGACACACCTTTGTCTTGAAACATTTCTCTCCTACACCAACCGGGAATGCCGACATCCATCCTAGAATAAAGCCCCAAAAGCTGAATGGGTGAATCCAGGGATGCAGCTCAACTTGAATCGTTCGCGTATCGCCAGTGCAACACTCTGAGATGACGGCTTCTGCGGCTGCTCGCCTTTGCCGCGCTTATATCAAAAGCTGCCATTGTTCTGTAATGCAATGCACCGGGGTGCGTCATGTGGTGGGCTGTTGCCTTGCGTTGCTTCTGAGATGCGCCGCCACCGCTGCCGCTGCCGCTACTGCCGCTGCCACTGGCTACACTAATGTTAACGCGCGTTGACACTCTTGCTGTGTAAGCTCTGCTCTCCGGCAGCAAAAGAAAATATGATGATACGTCCGGGGAAGTTCTTGTTATTGCCGTTATACCAGATCTCTCGTGTTCCACGTAGTCAGAGAGGGAGCGCTTGTGCAGAGCGGTGATGTTTGGACAACCACACAACAGCGGACAGCTCTGTTAATTTCACCGACAGTGCAGAGATCCGGACGGAAACAGGGAGAGGAACAAGATGCATATGCAAAAATGGGACAGAGGTCACATATTTGGGAGTGATGATGATGGGGGGGGGGGGGGTTGATGGAATTTAAAATAGTGGGGAAGAAAATGCATAGAGAGCTGAAGACAAAATGATAGACAAGGAGAGGCTGGAAGGAGGTGTTACCTTTCGGGGGACGAGGATTTCTCCGAGTTCACGGACATGAGCGGTGCCTGTTAGCCGCTCGCTGGCCGAGGGGACCACAGCAGACGGTGAAATAGAACAGAAAGCTGCCGTCTCTTTCTCTCTTCTCCTTCTTGTGCACGTCTCTATCTCTCCGCTGTATGTCTGGTAAGGAGAGGGTTACTGCCTCCCCTCCTCCTTTCCTCTCCCTCCTTTCTGTGTCTCTCTTGTCCTCTCGTTCAGAAGAGGGAAAAAAAAGGGATGGAGGACAAGTCTTCGGCCAAAAAGGGAAAAAAGAAAAAAAAAAAGCAGCAGCGTGTGATGCACAATCTGACAGTGTTAATGCGGTGTGTGAGTGTGTGTGAGTGTGTGTGGGCTGATGAGGAGAGTAGCAATGTCAGACGCCCCTCCTCACCTCATGCCCCAGCCTCCTTTCTCCCTCCCTTTCCTTCCTTCCTTCACCTCCTTCACCTTGCTTCCACTAAGGCCTCTGATCAGCTCCCTCCCCTTGGCGTCCTCCTCTGGTAGCCGCTGATGGAACGGTGTGACGGAAAGTAGCCGAGGCTGTCGGTGCACTGAGCGCGCGTGTCTGCCTGTTTCGGTGTCCCTCCCTTCCTCCTCAGACAGTCTCGCTGGCTCTACCGGGCCTTCTGCAGCTCTGCACAACAACAGAGCGCGGAGCTGGGTGGAATGTTCCACTCTCGCAGGCAGAGGGGTGTTGACTTGTCACAGGGACAGGAAATTTAACGCCTTGCTCAGTAAAACGCAGCCTCGTCCCCTCTCCCGCTACTGAAATGGTCTTCCTCCCTCCCTCTCTCTCTCCGTTTCACTTTATACATCCTGTATCTCAGGGCAACCCAGAGCAGATCTTTCTTGCCACCTTCTTCCACTAACTTCTCACATCCTCTTCTTTTTCCAAAGCTTTTAGCAATCAGTCTGGGTTACAGAAATAGCTTATTTTGATTTATATCAATGAAAAAGGCCCATTGAGGCCTCACGGTGATGTAAATAGTCACATTTGCCTCACAAATGTAACAGTATCTATGTCGGTTGTGCCTTTGATCTGCCCTCTTCTGCATTTACGAACTTATAAAGCCGACCGGATGCCTAAAGAAGAGGATCTAAATGTACGTATGATTGCATTCCTTGGGTAACTGACTGGGTTATTTCTCTGTGTGTCGTAGGTCACAGCATGCCTGTCTTGGTCAGGACATGAAAACACCATTCTGGACATGCTGACAAGGTCAAATACACATTTGTCAAACATGTTGAAGCCCATTTAGACATCCCTCACTCATCCATGCCGGTTGCAGATGACGTCAGCGTGATCCCGTCCCGTTCCCTCTTTTCTCACCATCTCTCTGGGCAGATGGGGGAGCTTCTACATGAGTGAGCAGCTCACAGAAAGGTGGCCGCAGGGTGATTCTATGATGGAGAGTCTATCTCTCCATTTGACCTCAATAATAACGTGTGTGTGTGTGAGTACATGTATGAATCTGCACATCTGCGCGTGTGCATGTAAAAAGCGTGGCGGGGGGCAGAGGCATACCAGGGTTAAAGTGACAAATTGTCCAGCGGGAGCTCAGGAGCGACACATGTTGTAGCTAGTCTGTAGCATTTGGTTGTATGAGATTATATCAGCCACATCGAGCTTATCAGGAGTCATTTTTTAAGAATAGGAATTACTGGTTTCTGCTACGTCCCTTTTGTACATGTACATTTTTGACATTTTGCACAAAATATCCATTTTAATCGTGAAATCACTCAAAACATCATTGGAAATGGTCAAATGGGCTGAATTTAAATGTTATATCTATTATAAGAACATTGAGTACATGTGCAAGAAGTCTTCTTATGATAATTAGCTCAGGTGCTGGTAGCAAACACGTAACATTAAACACTCCCCAATCTCAGAGAACTTTTATGAAGACAATCATACTGGGCAGCTGGGGGCTCTGGGATGGGTACTGTGATAATTCCACAGCATCACAGCTTGCAACAAACAGTAAATTTTATGAGTTGTTTTCTAAATTAATACAAAATCAGAATATATTCTTCATAAAAAAATATAACCACTGTAACTGCAGAGGATTAGCATCTAATGAAGCAACTGTGCATCGGTATTTAGCTCAGAGCCGCTATCACAGCTGCAGACTTCCAGCCTCGCTGGCTTTACTTATTTCAAAATCACTGCAAAACTGGCTACACTTTTACCTCACGCATGCTTTAAAAATAACAGCAATTCCTGTAAATATCAACACAACAAGTACCAAATTATTTTTACATTCAATTCTGACTGAAGCCGTTAAGCAGTACAGAAACGGATGCTGCGGGCTCCAATTAAACATCCGGCACGTTCATTTACACGGTGACACGACAACACTGAATATCTGAAAGCTAGCAGACACATTATAGACTTGGGAGCGAAACGGGAACACAATGGCCACCGCTCCGATCCCCATACAGTTCCGCTCTCCCACATAAAAGGACTACATTAGGCACACATGTCTCCCAGCCAAACTATTGTCCTCATTCTTTGTGGATGTGGGCCAACGGGGGTAAAGCATACACTGGGTCTCAGCGCCTCCAACAGCAGGAGGAATATTGAACCGCTATGCGAGGGTGCATCCGACTGTAGATTCGTAGTTTACCCAGTTTTTGTAGGAGGGTCATCATGGGGTGGGGGAGGGGACCCGAGCACTCTAGCAAAGGAAGAGGACATGACAAATAACCCGCTCATTAAAAAGAAAAATGCAATTAAACGCAACCGACCGGGATGTTATTGAACCATGCATACGGCCATAATTCTGAATTAGCGCCGACATGGTTAATCAATTATCATTTCTAATAGATATTAGCCATAGGTGATTATTATTAGTGGGGATAATAGAGGACACAGCTTTCCCATTGGTTGCTGAGCAGGTACCGAAGCGGAGGTTGCACACGTGTATCATGTGTCCTCAATATGTACACAGGCCGTCGGCTTGCAAATTCAAAGACAGACCCTCGTACTCCCAGAGAAGAAAGAGCGCACGAGGAAGAGGGAAAGAGGGGGAGGGAGAGACAGATAGACGATGACTCTCATGAGCAGATATATTTTGGGAGCCGGTATTGAGGCTGCCGGGAGCTATCTTTAAGCGGCCTACTTCGCCTCACTCGCCTGGTGGATGTCGGGGAGAGAGAATGGGGCTGATGCATGTAAACACAGGCGCTCCACACGTAGACATGTCACATTACAAACTGCTCATGGCCACGCAGCGCGCACAAACAAAAGTCAGACCAGAGGCCGCGAGGACAGGCATGACCACAGGCCCAAGAAGCTAGGAGAGACCGAACGATGCTGCTAATTAGCATCCATGGCCCCCTTTTTTATCAGCAGCGCCGTTGCTACCTTTGGTAAAGGAAACACTGCCCCCAATAGGAGACACACGCAAACATATACCCGAAAACACTCATCTGATCTCGCATATGTGTCACAGAGTGCGTCTACATCCCATAGCATCGATTTTCCAGATTGATTAGCATACTGGTAGCCTCAGGTCTGCCTGAGAGCCGCATCTTTTCTTTTCTTTTCCAGACTTCCATATGGAGAAGACTTGCCTGTGGGGATCTACTGTGCAATTACAGGACAGTCTGTAGCTATAGGATGTTAATCTGTCCCTACACACACTTTGCAAAAAATAAAGAGAATAGAAGTTCTATGGCTAAGGTCACATCCAGGTTTATCCATTTCTTTTGGCAATAGACAATATAATTAAATGCAGAACCATTTTGCTCACAACTAAACAGCTCAGACAATTAAAAAGAATTCTCATGCGCATCATTCATGGTGGCAACATATTTAATATATATTTACTTTAACCTTTAAACAGCAAATTTACTCAGGCTGCATTGAAGTAATTAAAGTATCGGAGGATCATGAGGAAGCCTTTAGTTTCCTGGGAGATTTTGTGGCTGATATAACCAGTGCATGAAAGAGAGGTCTATGATCCCCATCCTTCCCCTCCATCACATTATACTTGGACACCATTGTTTCTCTTTTTTAGGTTTTTCTACAGCCAATTTAAACTACAACACTAAAACACAAGACTACAGTAAAAAGAATCATTATAAATGTGAAGTCCGTTTGTTATCTGCTACAGATGAAATATGGAACATTAAACACTGGATCCTGTACCTACTTTCTAGATTTGTTCTATTTTAGTGTCCCAGAAAACCACAACAGAGATCTAGCCTCAAACCGGCTCACATGAGCGCTCTCTTTATCAGCTACTAGTTTACCACATATGTTACCTCAGTCTTCCTCATCATTGATCCAAATGATTATTAATCAGACATATCTTTAATGTCCTGAGCAGGGACACAGAAGTATTATTATATTAGTATTGCTATTGCTTATTATTCCCTTTTTGTCCACTGTAAAATAGAGATGAAAGTCCTTGTTTCATTTAAAAGGAACCAGGAATGTATGTATGCTCCATATAAATGTGTTTACCGTCCACTACGTTAGCTTATGTAATGGTGCTTTGTTTGATGCTTTGTGGAGCTCCCACATGTCAGGACCCACAATCCCCTGAGAACATGTACTGGGGGAAAAAGTCAGCGTTACTTTTGTTGTTTACTGGTGATTTTTGCTGTTCCTAACTGTGCGTAGGTTATCATATGTCACATGATCTGACAAGTTCTCACCGGAAGGTTAAGCTTTAAGAACAACATATATAACAGGCAAGTGTGTGACACCGAGGTTGCTGCAGCCAGTCAAGAGTTTGATCACAATGTTTTAAACCTCCACATTTTTCTTGCGTTCAATTAGATTATCTAGCAGGTGTGAAATAGCCTATTTAGATTAGCATCTTTGCAACAATCCAGACATGATATGTGATGCTGTACGTTAAAATGCATTGTTAAATTCCTGTCAATATCACGTTAATACAGAACATGTGCAAAGTGTGTACAGTATGTCTACTGGGCAGCTATTAATCAATAACACTTAGCTTTAGTGACTATCGATGAGCACCACTCAGAGCGTGTAGACCTCTGCCGAGCAGGTCATTTCCCCACATACTGAGACTCACACCCAGAGTATAGTTTATATACTGTCTATAGGCAGCAGTAATACTAGAATACTGTACATGACATAGTAGCTTGCTTTATTATCAAAACTCCTTCAACAATCAAAGGTCCCTCCTGAATACGGAACATCGCCAAAAATTTAATAAGCTCTCCCTTTGCCCATCATCAGCATTTCCTGGAAAATTCATTAAAATCTGTTTGTAACATTTTGAGTTATTTTGCTGACAGTCAGATGGACAGACAGACAAATGCCAGCTGTCACACCTTTGGTGGAGGTAAGGAGGATAATGAAATCCAATATTTCTTTTAGCAGACAAGTTCTTGTTTTCTGTAAATGAACCAGAAATTGAATATAGCCACGCTGAGAAATATAATATACACAGATGAGGAAATCTTGAAATATGGCTGCCCTCTAATGGACAGAGCTGGAATTGCACCTCAAAAACAACCTTAAGGGGCGAAAGGAGGAGGAATAAAAGAGGTCAACGGACACCATGAAGCACGTTTGGGAGATTATTTTGCAATGAATTTATCGTGAGTAACACAATTACAGAACCAAACAGCAGTCACACCAGAAAAAGTCCAGCAACGGTGGAAAACATGCAACACAAACCACGCGTACGATGATAAAACTGATGTTGTTCCCGAGACAAATGGTAAAAATATTGAGGATTATGAGAAAGTCCTCAAGGTTGATGTGAGCATAATCAAGAATTAACATAAAGGCCTAAAACTATACCAAAGGCAAACATCAGTTAGCATCTAACCCAATGCAAATTAAAGGTGAGATGCGTGTGGTTCCAACAAGAATTTCTAACTAGCATTCCGAGACAGGGTAAACAAGGACAGCAGACTGTTCAGAGAATTTAATTACCTCATGTTTACATGTGCAGCAGCTGCAGCCTTGATGGGACGGTGCTGGAGTGTGAACTGTGACGGACCCGCATACACACAAAGACTTTACACTAGACGCTCTCTGGAGATCTGGGTCAGTGTGCTGCACAGCCTGAGACAAACACCTCGTGGCTAAATGAGAATGGACACGAGAAGCAGCCAACCAAAGGAATCAGATGCTGCAGAAATCTGTATGGATTCCTCCCCAATACGCGCGTCAGCATTGAGCCTTTTACCCGCGAGGACAGAGGAAATCTTTAACTGGTTTACATTCTATACCATCATCCATCCAATTTCTGCTATGGACATTCTTCTACAGCCATAATTAGGGAGAAAATGGCTCCAATATTTCTATTGGCATTAGAAAATACTTTCTCATCACCTGCATATTTTGGAGACGGTGATGTAATATACAGAATAATAACATCTTCCCTCCTCAACTGTCAAATGAAATTAATCTGGTTTCTGTAGGTTAGAAGCACTTCTGTTGCTGTACTTTTGTCAGAGGGGGAAATCTCAGCATCTCATGTGCAGTGTTGACACCAAATTGCCTCTTTTCTTGACGACCAGACGGGGGCAGTAGAGAGCGGCTGAAGCATTGCAGTCGACTCACACACATGCCTTAATAATGACCCTCCTTTCTCCTTCTGTAACAAAAAGAAAAGAGCTGTGGTTCACTCCAGACGTGTTGCATGGGAGAAACTTTTAGGGGAAAAGCTCCTGGTTCGGGCCGAATGACCCGGGATTTCTCAGTTCTTCTGTATTCCTAGCTAAAGCCCCGAGAAGCAGCAGATGGAAAATCCCCAAGTGAGACAAACTGGAAAGCTAAATCTGGTGGAAAAATCCTCCCTGTGAGTAATTTTGACAGATCAAATTCAGAAAGTTGCCAAGATTTCAGAACTAAGGAAAACCACATCGTAACCTGGCCGCTCTACAAACCAGTTGATCTCCCGAACCCTTAGCTAAGCTAGAATCTTATCATCTGGAAGTCTGATTTGAACTCCGTCTGGCCTGTTCCATTGTGTATTCAATTAGCCAGTCAGCCAGCAATAATACTGGCACTGCGGCCACCAGGGAGGAAATCATTTCCACTCCGACACCACAGAGGAAGCAGCTACGATCAGATTACAGTTCAGTATGTGACAATGAAAGATTGATGAGAGGCTTTGAACCCGACTGTCAGCCTGCATGTTATTCAAACTCCATTCATGTTTGGAATAATAATTAAGAAAACAGAGACATTAACAGACAGGATAACATGTTAGTATAACAAGTCACTGCCGCTCTTCTCTCCCTTCCTTCAGCATTCAGTGGTTTGCTGCTGTGTGTCCAACGCAGCACTTTTTACAGACCATCATTTCCTGCCTCCAGTTGCCCTGTGGCATCCTTTAATTCCCCCTTTTTTCCTTACTCATTCTCTCCCTCTCAGCCTTTCTGATTGCAGCCGGTCAGCCAGACCAGACACGCTCACACATGCAGACTTTCATTCTCATTCTCTGGTTCGGAATGGCTCTGGCCCTGCCTCTCTCTCTCACACACACACACACACACACACGCACACACACACACACACACACTCTGCATGCATCTCACATTTTCTGCCTCAACCAGACAACCAGGCTGCAGTATTGACAGACAGGAAGGTAAAATTCAGTAGTTCAAATTCTATTTCCCCAGTCGGTTTGGGTTCTGTTACTCCTGGCCAAAGCTAGGCTAGCTGTTTTCCCTTGTTATTAAATGACAAGCTGGTGTCTTTGGGTCCTTTAACTAATATATATCTTCTTTTCCTTCCCAACAACATGTGCAAAGTCTGCCACTAATTAGCTTAGCTGAGACACTGATGGTAAATGTTTAGCTCTTGCATACCTCCTATCTTTGCATCCATGTTCTCGCTGTGCCCCGCAGTCATCTTCCAGTACAATATTGACTTTTACCTGGCATAACATTATCAAAGATTTAACTAATATTTCAGTGTTTTCCCAGCCAATACAAGCAACAAGCTAACCTTTCGTATAATGTATTGCAACTTCCACCTCGTGGAGATGCTCCATTAAATACCAGAACTACAAAAATGCATTAAAATATAAATAGATCTTACAAATAGATCTGTATGAATAAATGAATAAAAATGTGGTTTCAAATCACCGTCTCCTCAATGGGGAACATGTAGTCAGGAACGGAGGCGCACGCTTATACCAGAATGTCAACAATGACGTCATCTTCTTTGGTTCAACTGAAATATTTGCCAGGTTACTTTATTCACATCCATGAACAGACACGTGCTCTCTTCTCCAGAGCTCCAGCCTGTCCACATGTGTATGATCTCATGAATAAATCCGCTGCAGAGCATCATTTAGGTTAACGACAACAGGAACTGCCAGCTGACAGATATATATCCCAGGAGGAGCGTTACCATTTAGATGCACCGGTGCTCATAGCGACGTTATGAGTAATGAATGCTATTATACAGCCGCTGCTTTACATCACCTTTACTTTTCCGTGGGCATCAAAATGTTTTGATATGCTCATTCAGCCTCATTCTTTGGAGGAAACAGACGTCAAAACCACACCCTCTGCCACTTCCTGTGAGCTGCCATGTTCTGGTATAGAGAGGAGACCCAGTTCTGCTCAGAAAAGTGCATCAAATATTTTATTTTAACAGAGTACATCCCAGTAAAAAAAAAGGCCAACTTAAAACAGAAGATGTGCTGTAAGGTATCTGGGCGGGTCAAAGGTCAACATAGCATGTCAACAACTTTCCTGTCAGTCAATCACAATATGTCCAGGACTCCCCGTGTTATTGCCGTCTCTGCTCTACTACAGCCACACAGTTGCTATGGCAACGTGCAAAACAAAAGGCATGATCGGCCATGAGGCAGGATGGTTTATTTTTAGTGGCGGCCTAAAGTCAGACAGAGAAAAGCGTAGTACAGTACACGCTGCTCCAGCAGCAAAGTGCACGTTCGGCTTTAATGATTCGGGTTTTTAGGTAACATTTAAAGCGTTTAGCACCAACTCAATGCATCAATGCTCTGGATTCATGAAGCATGTGACCGATTCACTATAGCTGTTGCTGATGATGTCAAATGGCACACCCAGAGTGCACACGCACGTGTGTGTGTGTGTGTGTGTGAGTGTGTGTGTCACAAATGCTGCACGAATCAGCATCTACCCGAGATGGTCCTGCAGGGCGACGCCGCCCGTCTCAGCCTTCGTTAGTCTAACCTGATCGATTGGTCAAAAAGTGTCACGTCAGCTGCACGTGCAGACCACCTGCAGCACCAGCAGGGACGGTTTTCCGCATGCTCCCGCACCAGTGTTCCCAGTAAGTTTCAAACAGGGCAGATTTCAGGGATGATGTTTCAGGAATAAACATTTGGGAGCCACTTAGGTGAAACCTCCCTTGTGTTGGTCAGACTGGGTGGAACCACTTCAGTACTATTCCTTTTCATTTTGTAGCATGTGACAAAGTGTGTGTGTGTGTGTTGTGGTTCCTCAACACAAAGTTCTATTCATCCCTTGAGCAGAACACAGGCATACTTTGAAGATCAAAACCCTTAACCTTCTCTTTGAAACAGTTTAAACCCCCTACTGTCAGAGAAAGCCAAAGCCAGCCGCCATATAAAAAGAATCAAATCCTGTAAGATGACGTTTCCGTGGAACTTTCTGGTAAACCAGGCTGAGCTGCTCCTGCTGAACTGCAGAGCTGATCCCTGCCTGTGTTGATCTTCCTGCATATTCAAAGCATCTGCCTGCGAATAATCACTTTATCAGACTTTCAGAACTTGCTCCACTGGTCAAACAGTGACTCAACTAGCGTGAAAATGAAGCTGAATCACCTCCCAAAAAGAAAACTCCATCTTTTTTTTTGTTATGTCCATTTCCCACGACGGCTTCATGCAGCCTTAAGCAAAACAATTATTCAGTCAACCAGAAATGAGCCACAATTTGATGCTAATTAAAATCATTTCGCTAAATTCCCCTTTCGAAAGCTGGAAAAAAGCAACAACAGCATTCGACTATATACCAGGCGCCTTTGAATGGAAGCAAACATAGAATTATCTTCAATCCTCTGACATGATATTCTACATAACTGAACTCGTGCTTTCATTCCAGCTGTGGTGTGCAGCTGTTTGTGCATTCCAGCACATTCCAGCAGCAGCGTGGCTGTCACCTATCCCGTGCACGCATCTACTACCGCTCACGTCGCTCCAATCGCCTGGTGCCATGGAGTGAGCCCTCCACTCTTTACTCCAATTCGCATGCACTTTGCACAGCCACTGCGCCGCAAACGCACCACGCACGCCAGGCGCAGCCCCGCACGCCGGTGGCATCGCGGGAGAGCCCAACAGGGAGCACACAGCGGGGAAGGCTGGTGCTTAACGGTTGCATAATCGATCAGACACCATGTGAGGGACACGTTTGGTCTGCAACAAACCTGCTGCAACACCCGTGTCTGCAAATCAATCAAAGTTCATCCATAGGGGGAAATATGGTGTTTAGATTTTTTTTAAATAAATAAACAATGAAAGGAGAGGTCTGGATGCTCTGATTGCAACTTCCAACACTGCACAATACCGTGTCTGTTGGACCGGGATCCACGCCGGCTGCCGCCGGCGGCGAACCTCTGTTCACGCCACGCTGCAGAGGCGTTAACGCCGCTTACCTCCGGTTCTGACCCGCTCTGTTTTTCTTCCCCTTCGGCCTCCTTTTCTTGGCCTGGATGGCCATCACTGCCGGAGGGAAGGTTGGTGCGCGGGCATGAGCGACGTCCGTGTCCGGGGGGGGGAGGTGGTGGAGACAAGAGGGGGAGAGACGGCAAACACACATCACTGAGCCTCTGATCCTGACGAACACTTGTCATTGTTTAACTGGCCCCGGCGGGCTGCAAACGTACGTAACACCCGCCAACTTTGGTAATAAACCCAAATGTGAAGTGAGACGAAATGGCAAAGTTAGAGGCTGCAAGAGTCGTACCTTTTCTGGAGCTCATGCTTCCTCCTCTTCTACTCGCGGCAGCTGCGATGGCCCAGCTCGTTGGCAGCGAATTCACACACGCACGCATGCACACACAGGCGCGCACAGACACAAACTCTCTCTCTCTCTCCATAAACTTCTACATAAGGATGACGCGCGCTCCCCCTGCAGGTTAAACTATTAACTGACTTTGATTGCGAAGTACTGACTCATTAAATTTTAAAATACTGATGAAGGTTTCTTGGAAGACAAGAACGCACATTGTATTCGAAGTTGGTTAATTAGCATTTGAGCTTGTTGAAAAGGCACCGCTGGGATTCGAACCCAGGATCTCCTGTTTACTAGACAGGCGCTTTGACCAACTAAGCCACGGCGCCACGGAAAAACGAGCCCCGGTCCCCATAACGGCTCGGCAGATAGATCCTCATAGGCCGGTGTCAAATGGAAGTTATATTTTTTGGTGCTCTACCGGGATGAAAATGATCGTGATTGAAATTTACAATTAAAACTGCGTTTTAACGGAGCTCAAGAAACTCTATGATTGACATGTCATTAACCAATGAGAGCTCAGCAGCATTGCCAGTAGGCGGGTCAAGAATTAAATGTGTTTCCGGGACAAACTCAACACACGCGTGTGAGGGAATTCTGTTCTATAGTGAAAATTCTGGGTAATGTTCTGAATATCATCTGGTTTAACGTTCGGTAAGTCAAATCAGACATTTGGTTGTGACACTGAGAAAAAGGAAAAAGCATTGCCGTTTTGCATCATGTTGTCTTTACTGCGACCGTGCTAACTGCAGACTGCGGGCTAATGTTAATAACACGAGATGGCATTACAAGTAAGCTAGCAGCTTTGCTAACACCAGACTAGTTACCACAGTATTATATACTTTACGTCTGCATATTATATACTTTGAGTCTGCATCAAATTCGGGCGCCTTAAGAAGGCGCTTCAAATAGTGAATAGCTGGCAGACATGAAGTATGTATTGAACCCACAACTCTGTTTCATTCACATTCTGCACGGCCGGCGAGTTGGTTTCATCACTTTCTAGGCCACCTGATTTTACATGCAAATTTTTAGATAGCAACGTGCATTTTGTCCCATAATGACCCAAAGCCAATCTTGGAGAAAAGAAACCGCCATTTAATGATTTGCATTACAGTAATCCATGGATGCAAACATATATCAAGTGCAGGAGAATATGCACCAGCTTTTTCTCATTTCTGTATCCTTTATTGACAGTATGGCCGAGTCAGAGCTCCCCTCCGTCCATGCTGGGGAGAAGAGAAGCTGTCCAGAAGAAGTCGAAGACGCATCCTCAAACAAACAGAGGATTAAGAATGAGCTTACCTCTGTCCATGCCGGAGAGAAGAGAAGCTGTCCAGATGAAGAAGTGGAAGAAGTATCCTCAAAGAAACCAAGGATTGAGAATGATCAAAAGAATGAAGCCCCTCCACACCAAGAGGAAGCGGAAGGCCTTGAGGTTGATGAATCTGAGCAAGATGAAGAAAATGATGGTGAGACCTTTGCTGATATGATGAAGCATGGCCTCACTGAGGTGGATGTTGGCATCTTGAAGTATGTCAGTGACCATGAGGGCTTCTCTGGAATCTTGAAGGAAAGGTTGGTGTTAATTGGTGATCTTGTTTGAGGGATCAATAGATTATTTGATTGTTTTACATTTACTGAGGCTCATTTGACACTGATAGCATTTTTTTTTTCCAGATATTCTGATTTTGTGGTACATGAAATCAATAAACTTGGCAAGATAGTGCATTTGGATGACCTGTCCATTCCTGCAGATGCTGCAGAGGTAAGATAGTCTTTTTCATTTTATTAATTTCTACAATAGTTGTGTAAGATTTCTTTCTTTTCTATTTATTTGGCCAGCTCTATTTTGTCGTTCCAGTTCAATACGGTAGCAAATAATTTATTTTTCTAAATGATATTTTAGGACGTTCCAGAGACAGCAGAATTGCCTCAGGACACTGACGTGCTGACCGAAGAGCAAAAAAAACAGCTTGAGGAGCTTCAGCTCTTTAGAAATAAAGAGGGCAGTGTCTCCATCCAAGTGAGTTCCTCACCTCCCGAGCCTCTTCAGGACTTAAACTTTAAAACTCGTAGATGTTACGTTAATTCTCCGCTTTGATCTATAGGTGGTGGAGGATACAAAGGAAAAGCGGACGCTGGTCCACAAAGCCATCAAGACTCAATTTCCTGGTTTGGAGACCAAGACAGAAGAGAAGGATGGGAGCAAATTCATCGTGGCATACCATGCCGCTGGGAAAAAAGCTTTGGGAGGTGAATACAGAGGGAATGGAGTTAAATAATCGCTCAAGACTATTCACATCCAGTCAAAATTGTTACAGTTGAGGAAAGGATTAGTGCATGCCTATCAGACTTCCACCCTCATCTGCTGCAGTGCATGTGCTCACAGCTGAAATGAAGAGCAGTGGGGCACACTGTCCCACCCTTGTGCATGTGTGTAATGGAGACACTTGCATGATTCTGCTCCTAATCACCTTTTTCACTTATGGAATGTCCTCAACCTTTAGTAAAGAACCGTTTTCCCAATGTTGGAGTCTGTTACACCCCCCCACTCAAGTAAAACCTTAAAATTCCACACCCACAGTCCCAAGCATGAGATCACACGCTATCACTCAATCCACGGTCCTTTAACATCTATTTCTTACTTAGTAACATTATTCTACCCTCCTTTTGCTTTTCTCTGGTGGATAGAGGTCAAAACAACAGCAGGTAAGAACCTGTTCTCCATACAGAGCAAGTCAAGTTATTAAAGTCTGCGGTTTCTTCTATTAATATTGCCAACCTACTCCCACTTATTGCACATCAAAATGAACTTAGATTTTTTTAGAGGAAACCTTTTGGATAGTAAATCTGCAATGCTACTTCTGGAATCATTTCCAAAGGTGTTTACTATATTGGATAAGCCTTTTTTTTTCTGTGTCCCAATTAAAGCTCCAAGGAAACACTTCTGGCCCAAAAACCGTGACACCTTCTGCCACTTTGTCCTGTACAAGGAGAACAAAGACACCATGGATGCTATAAATGTTCTGTCAAAGTTCCTCAGGTCTGAACTGCACACACTCATTAAAAATACGGAGACTAACAAAATCTCCTCTCTTCATAAAATGCGATTGTGATCTTTGCTGCCAGATCTTTGATTATGTCTGTTTGTAGGCTTAGACCCAACATGTTTTCCTACATGGGAACCAAAGACAAGAGAGCAATCACCGTGCAGGAGATTGCAGTGCACAAGTGAGTGTGTGCTGCTGAGGAGCTTTTCTGATTTTGTGGCTCATGAATTTGATTTCAAGGCACATTTCCATCGTGTCTCAGGATCACAGCAGAGAGGTTACAACATCTCAACAAGTGCCTTATCAACCTCAAGGTTGGAAATTTCTGCTACAAGAATCATCCTCTGAAGCTGGGGGGACTCCAGGGGAACCACTTCACTGTTGTAATCAGGTGGGCAGATGCAGTTAATGTAGGCTCTTAAACTCTAAATGTCCACGCAGCTGATTGCTTTAATACATTTGTATTTTAGGAACATCTCAGGAACTGATGCACAAGTCAATCAGGCTATGACATCCCTCAGACAGACGGGCTTCATTAACTACTACGGCATGCAGCGCTTCGGCACAACAGCCGTCCCTACGCAACACGTTGGCAGGTACGACAGTAAAGGAAATTGGTAGAAATCTTCACTTTTGAAGAATTGTGACATCATCTATCTCATGTTTTTTTAAGGGCCATCTTAAAAAATAACTGGAGTGAGGTGGTGGATTTAATACTGAAACCACGTCCTGGAGGTAAGAGTTGGGGAGGTTGGATCAGATTTTCTTGTATCTGTAATGTAAAAATGGTGTTTAGAACCTACTGCTTATCTCTTGCTGCTATTTACAGCGGAGAAAGAATTCTTGGTCCGCTGCAGAGAGGAGTGGGCAAAGACCCAGGACCCAGAGGCAGCGCTGAAAAAACTGCCCAACAAGCGCTGCGTGGAGGGGCAGCTGTTGCGAGGCCTATCAATGTATGGCAAAAAGAACATAGTCACTGCATTTGGACTGGTTGGTTTTTTTTAATTAAGTTATTCAAAGTGGTATAAGTTTCAATTGTATGCTTCTGTTTTGAAGATGGTTGTTTAGCATGGAAGAGGGTCATCAGCTCTTTCATCGTCGACGTTTCCCTTTTTTTCCCACCCAGATTCCTCGTAACAACCGTTTGATGTACGTCCACAGCTACCAGAGTGTGGTGTGGAACACCATGGTGAGCCGCAGAATTGATGCCTTTGGCCTGAAGGCTGTGGAAGGCGACCTGATCCTCAAAGGAAGTCAGTAGCGCAGCGAGTGCTTGAAACTGTGTCTTACCAATATGTAGAATTTCCTCTTTTCCCTATAAAAAAGAACAGAATTATTTACACAATCTAATGTTAAATACATATATATTTTAAAATTTTGGATAAAGTTGACCAAATGTTCTGCAATAATTGAAACAGAAACATTCTGTCTCTGTTATCCTTCTAAAGCTACAGCCCACGTGCTCTCAGCAGAAGAAGCTGAGAATCATTCCATCCATGACATTGTGATGCCACTTCCTGGTTATGATGTCATTTACCCCTCTCATCATGGTAAGAATTGACTGGGGTGGGGGGTGTTAATGATGTTCCCAATGCATGAAGTGATGGCTGACTAGAACTAACTTTGACTTTCTGCCAGTGGGGAAAGGCTACAGAGAACTTCTGTCAGCAGATGGGCTGGACATCGACAAAATGAGGCACAGAGTGAAGGACTATTCTCTGGCGGGAGCCTACAGACGCATCGTCATCAGACCTACAGACGTTAGCTGGTCAGCAGCCAGTAAAATTCCACTAAATAAAGCTGATTGATGTTTCATAGCAACTCTGTAAGAAAACAAGAGCTGTTAAGATGCCGTGTAACTTCCTCTGACCTCATATTTCTGATTTAGGGAGGTCATTAACTATGATGATCCCAGGATCTCTCTGGTGCATAGTGATTTTGAGATACTGGAGAACAAACCTGCGCCAGTCTTTAACAAAGGTATGTTTAGTAAAGACCTTTAAGTTAGTCATAAATTTTCTACATCTTTTAAACCAAATACAATACCTTTTTTTTCATTTCTTCCCCTCAGATGGGAAGTATCGGGCTCTAAGGATGGAGTTCTCGCTGCCTCCCTCGACTTATGCAACTATGGCAATTAGAGAAGTGCTCAAGTTGGACACTAGCATCAAGAAACAGACACAGCTCAACACTTCCTGGTTCAACTGAGACTGCAGTGTATTCTTTCAATAACCGGACTGCTGCAGCAGGCTGCAAGGCACCTGTTGCCTGTGTTTTTAATGATATCAGTGTGTGAGTGAGAGCGAACTCTGATTCCATTCTGAGTTGCTTTTCTTTTTCTTAATGTAGCTCTTTTTCTATGCTGCAGTATTTCTTTTGATTTTCTCTCTTTCAGTCAGGTTGTCGCATCAACTTATGTTTGTACAGAAAATTAGTCTCAACAGAGAAATAAAAATGCTAACTTAATCGTTTGCAGTTTATTTTATTATAAAAATAAGCTATATTTATGCAAGACAGTTACATATGTCATAATCCATTTATGGTGATGCAGCCGATCCCAGTCTGCACCTGGTGAAAGAGAAAATGTGACATGGAAGAAGCAATAATACAGGACAAAAAAGAGAAAAGCCAAGGCTGGAATCACACTAAGCAGTTTATTATGAAAGAGTCTGGACTAAATGTATGGTGATGTTGTTTACGTACACACAGGGCGGCAACTTCTAATACTTTAGACTATATGAAAACTAATCTGACTTTAGGGACCAAGAAAATTACATTCTTATTAAGGGTTTACTACCTCCAAAATCAAAGAAACTAATTAGGACAGATGAAATGGCAGGAGTGAGGGGTTATTAAGGTCTTTTTTTTCTTCTTTTAACACGGGGGTTGCCATGTTTCTCTTAATGTCGTGGATTTGCAATACTGTTATATGCTAACAACTAGCATATAACAGTAGTTATATGCTAGTTGTTAGCAGCAACTTACCACAGTTGCTGAATGAAAAGAGGTTATTACATTATGACTATTCTGGTGTCAATGATCACATGATCAGGTGCTCTGCCCATGTGATTTCAATTCATGATGGAGATGGAGATAAAACAGAACACAAATGGATGACTGGGAGAGACCTTTGGGAACGAGATATAAAATGACTCAAAAATGAGAAGTGGCTGTTTCAGTAGAGAGATTTAATCATGAAGTGGAAGGGTTAAAGAAAGTCCTCGCTGATCAAGAAACAACAGGAAGTCGTTCC
The DNA here is from genome assembly GCF_003711565.1 of Takifugu flavidus. Taxonomy (NCBI): domain Eukaryota; kingdom Metazoa; phylum Chordata; class Actinopteri; order Tetraodontiformes; family Tetraodontidae; genus Takifugu; species Takifugu flavidus. Next base: position 6,367,878 of record NC_079532.1, read on the forward strand.
TGTTAGATCATCACCACTAATTAACTTCATCATCTTGATATTAAAATGACAAAAACATCGTTATTGTTTGCTTCTGGCGTGCAAATAAAGTGTGCTTTACTGTCCTTCTGAGGCCAAAAACACGAGACTGGACCTGGACTCACACCTCTGACTCTTGTGAGACAAAATAAGTCTCATGAAGGCATATTAATGTCTGCCATGTATATCTATGGTGTGTTTAGTTTGTCAAAGTCATTATTTGGATGAAAGATACAAAATTAATGAATTAGTTAATAAATTAAGGATAAACAGTAAACGAAACAAAGGGCCTTTTTAAAAATAACTGGTGTATTTGGTCTCCCACAAAGACTGGAATGTCTCTGGAACATCTGTTTCCATAACAACAGGTTGATGGCTGCATGACCTCTACCCCTGTGGCAACAAACACTTCCTGTTTACAGTCAGATTCGCCGTCGCTGTTTGCATTGTAACCTGATGGTGGTCGACAGTATCAATCCAGACGTGAAACACGCTGGCCTGGGTGACCTCAACCAAGAACGATTTGTTTGGTTCAGAGTTTCCTTATCGATGGCGCTGACGCGAGACTACAAACACATGAAGTAACCGTAATGATAGAGTGAGAAAGGTAATAAATGTATGCATTATAAACTAAATTGGTTTTAAAGGCGTATTATAATTTTTAACCAATTCTGTTTATCCAGTGATTTATTAAATGTTCTAACCTTTATTGAATTCCAAACCTGCAGGTTCTGATGTTCAGACTGTGCAAAACGACTGGAAGATAAATGGTTTTCTCACAGATCTATCAACTGTGAACGACAGAGAGACAACACAGCTGTAAGCCAGAATGCAGCTTTACAATCCTGTTGAATAAAAATGCGTGGAGACTGCCTTGGCAATGAATATGAGAGCCGTTAGCTGGTGTTTGTCCTCCGTGTGAGACGTTACCTTTAACCACTGGATAAACGGTGTGTTTGAACATGTGAGACAAAGAGAAGTGAATGTGTTTCTGCCTGTTTGTACGAGCATTGAGAGGATGGACAGACCAGCACGTCTGTTTGTGTGTCTCGAGTTTATGTGTGTGTATGTGGGGGAAGGTTGTGTGGTGGCATTGTGTCTCTCGGGAGGTGTGTGTTTGCATTTGGGGGTTGTTTGCGGGTCTCGTATCTCTGTGTTGGGGTGGTCTCGATCAGGACGAGAGGATGCAACAGTTGGGAGTGTGTGAGGGACAGCGCTATATATTGAGCATTTAGGAGAAGACATGTTCATCTCAGAGGAGAGGTGAATCTGATCCTGCTTCAGAATGAGCATCAGAACATCATCAGCATCTCAGAGGTAAGTGTCACTTCATATTAATCGCGATACTGCAGGGCCTCATTTATGGTGATAGATGTCATATATGTTAATTCTGAAATGTATGAAAATCTCTTTTATTTTGCTTTTCCCTGAAAAATTATGCAGCTTTTCCCCCCTTTTTCTTCTCTCTTCACTATTTTTTGTTAATTAATAATTAATTTGTGCACTTTTCCCAAGTTATGTGATGTACAACATTCAGTTTTTTTAAATTCTTACCAAGTGATTTTATTCTGTTGCTTTTTATATTTTATTCTGACAGCTTTTATATTCTGGGTTCTCTTGAGCTTCTGTAATTTTAATGCCTTTAATCTCGTCTGTTCCGCTGAATTTCCAGATTATCTGTGGACTGAGGAAAAACCACCATTACTTTATATATAACCGTTGGAAACATTTGGAGATTATTTACATCTGTTTTTTCAACGCCAGCGATGGAGACGCACACGTGGGACTCAGTCTCCCCCTCCTCCTCCCCCTCTCCCCCTTCTTTTTCCCACTGCGATTATAGCGACTGGTCCCCCTCTCTCACCATCATCCCCTCCGTGTACCTGCTGGCCTTCTTCGTTGGTTGCCTCGGCAACAGCCTCGTGCTGTGGGCTTACCTGGACCGACCTGAACGAAGGAGAATGAGAGGCAGAGACTTAAGTGGGACTGGAAAGCTCTGTTTTACTGGGGTTTTTAGGAAGGGTCAGCAGACCGTCAGAGGGACTGACGGACCCCACCGTGGATCACTTCCAACAAAAAATAAGGGAAACGGTGGGAGTTTGTCAGGACAAACCCCCAAAGTTTCCTCTCATTCTTCAACCGCCTCTTACCCTCCCTCCATCCCTCGATCCTCACGTTCTCTTACAGACTCCCTCATAGCCAGCTTAGCGCTGGCTGACCTCTGCTTCCTTGTCACTCTCCCCCTGTGGGCCGTCTACACAGCAATGGGCTACCATTGGCCATTTGGGCAACCTCTCTGCCAAGTTAGCAGCTTCCTGACTGCTCTCAACATGTATGCCAGTGTGTTCAGCCTGAGCATGCTCAGCGTGGAGCGCTACTGGGTTCTGACCGGACGCCGACCCGCCAGTCACCATGCCGCTCAGAGATTTCCCAGCAGAGCTGTGTGGGTACTTGGAGGGGTGTGGGTGCTGGCAGGGGTGCTGGCTCTTCCTGGCCTGCTGCTACGTTCTGTCAGGGAGGTTGAAGTGGAATCTGAGGATGATTGGCTGATTGATCCAGCTCATCCTGACCCAGGACCAGTCTTCCTCTCCTGCCAAATGGACTATTCAATGCTGATTAGAACAGACCTGGAGGAGGCAGAGCGAGAGAAGGCAGAATTGTGGTGGGCTGCAGCTTTGAGTCTCAAATCAACCCTAATTGGCTTTCTGCTTCCTCTTGTCATCTTGCTGGTGTGTTACTGTTCACTTGCACAGCTACTCAGCAGACATTTCGGAAAGGGCCCTCGTCCTGATCGCAAGCGTCAACGGAGACTCCTTAAGGTCATTGTCACTCTAGTGATGGCTTTCTTCTTGTGCTGGCTGCCTTTACATGTCAACAAGACACTTTCCATGCTGCTGGAATTTGGGCTGGTTCCATATTCCTGCCCTTTAGATCAGCTTTTACTGGGTGCTCATCCGTATGTCACCTGTTTGGCTTATCTCAACTCCTGCCTTAACCCACTCCTGTACGCTGCCTGTGATCCATCATTCAGGAAGAGATGCAGAGGAGCCATTGTCATGCTGTGCTGGGCCAGGAAGAGAGGAGCGAAGGGACAGAGAGGGAAAATGGTGCAAGGACAGGAAGAGAGAGAGAAGAGTTCACCTTTTCCCACAAGAACACAAGAGGAAACAGAAAGGACCGAGGAAAAGACAGGAGACCGGATTGTTTCTGAGGCCTTGTGAAAATATAACTCAGGAGCTATATCATATGTTTATACTATCTTCCTGAATGCTATTCAATGTCATGTTAAAAGCAAACAAATCTGGCATATTTCTCACAGGAAATGGGACAACAACCCCCCTCAAATGTAATTGAACCCAAGAATGGAATCTTACTTGCCAAATGTCTGCTTGGCCTCCGATCCTTCCAAAAACTCTTTGTAGGTTTATCCAATGCACTGTTCTGTTTTCATATATTAAAAAGATCACTCTAAACTGACATTTCATTTTTTTATTGTTCTCATTCAAATCAAGCAGTTTTATAATAATTCAGAGGAAGCCAGAGATGCAGACATTTAAAAATTGTTAAAAATGTGTTAACACAACGTAAACTATCGTATTGATTTTTATGCCGTATACAATAAATGTTTCCAAATTAAATGATAAGTTGGGGAAAATATTGTCGGATATGTTTCACAAAGCATAAAAGAAATGAAAATTCGGCAACATTGTACTTCCTCCGAGACGATGGCGCTATTGCACAATTTTGGCAGTGCTGAAGAAGAAGAAAAAGAAGAAAAGAAAGAAGAAGAATCTCTCCCACGTTTATATTGTTTACAAAAAGTCCGTCACTGCCTTAAAAACACGCAGTGTTATCGTATAATTTAGAGTTCAACTGTCTGTGGAAGCGGTAACACTGAAGATGGGAACTGCACTAATTTATGACGACGAGATGACCAATTACAAATTGCTCTGGGTTGAGTACGTCTGAATTTCATTTAATTCCTTATATATCGGAAAGGTGAATTCACGCCATCTGATTGGTTCTTGGCCGCAGTGTAACGATATTCCTCCTGATATTACTCCGCGTCTGACCAACAACAAACTCCTAGCTTAAGTGTCGTTAACCTCACTGAGAGTCTTTCCAGCAACAGAGAACATGTTAATGAAGCGCCTTTTAGATTAGTTAGAGGAAAAGACGGTGTCGATGGTCGTTAGGTTGATAATCAGCACTTCATTGACGTCCCTAGAGGTGGTTCCTGTGAGGATCGCTACGGTGATCTCGTCCATATGGACCGATCCTCTTCACCGGTGTCCACCCAGGCTATTCCTGCCTGGCGCCTCCTCAGAAACACCGACAGTTTTTAGTGGATGCACAATCCACGGAGGACAACATTAATGTCAAGGAAATAGAAATGTAAAACAGTAGCCTCTCTTTATTTGCTTCTGTTTTCTTTTTGGGTGACCCCACGCTCCAGTTCTTTCATTTGGAATAAAGAAATTGAGATTATGTTTGCTGATTTAATATTAAAATCATTTTTTAAAAGCAATACACCACTCCACCCGCTGTGATGCATTGCTGAAACCGCGAGATAAACAAATATCAATTACAACATCACATTTGTATCTTCGCTGTGACTGAATATATCCAATATTCATTTTAGGAATACCAGAACATGCATGTTTTTTGCAGATCACAGGGGAAGCAACAACACAAATTTTGCATTTGTAAGTTTGTGGTATTTCTTTCAGTTCTATATGTAATATTGAGGTACCCGAGCGTCTGACAGTATGTTATGAGGCTCTGATGAGGACTGGGCTGGCCGATCGCTGTGTCTCCATCCCTGTCCGGGAGGCAACAGATGCTGACATTCTGCTGGTCCATAGGTTAGTTTTAAGGCGCTCAAATGGGTCGCCCCCAGATTCAGTGTGATCCCTCTGCTTAAGACTGACATATTTTCCTACATCTTCTAAGATATTCTACATGCACTTTGCTGTTCCCAACAGTGAGGAGTATTTAGAAGCCGTGAAGAAAACCCCCTATATGACTCTAGCGGAACTTATGGAATTCACTCTGCAATACGGCGACGTCTACTTCCACCCAGTTAGTTAAAATCCTAACTTTTCGGTATGGTGGTGGGTCCACATTGACTGAATTACGAGATAGTGCTTTTGATTCTCTCAACCTCTTTGCCGTTGTAGAACATTTATCACTGTGCCAAGCTGGCTGCAGGTGCTGCCCTGCAACTGGTGGACAGTGTAATGACGGGAGCTGTGAGGACCGGCATGGCGCTGGTCAGGTGAGTCTGTCGACTGGTGAAACAGGACTTCTACAGCGTAATGCTCACGCTGCTCTGATAATTAACATAATAATTAAATAATTGATTGATAATTAAATATTCTTGATCCCTGCTAAGACAGCACTGCTTCTTCCCATTGAAAAAAAAGACTTATTTCTTATCTGCTGCTAGAAGTTGAGAGTTGAGCTCAATTCTGAGTTCTCCCTCCAACACTAACTTAGCAATTTTACAAAAACCTTAAAGTGAGTTGTTAAAGAAATAGTTGGGAATGAGTATTGAAAGGTCAGAAAGCTTGTTTTCCACAGATGGGCTTCATTTGAGTTCTGCCGAGCCAAAATACAATCAAAGAAAATAAATGTGTATATGATCGGTTTTTTTTAAACACCTTTCTAATTCCCATCCAGGCCTCCAGGACATCACAGTATGCGCAGTGCTGCCAATGGGTTCTGTGTATTCAATAATGTTGCCATAGCGGCGCGATATGCAAGGCAAAAATACGGCCTGGAAAGGTGACTGATTGTTTCGATTATGAGAAATAAAGTACAATTCAGCTGCCTGGTATTGACAAAATGTCCTACTTTCAGGGTGTTGATAGTGGACTGGGATATACATCACGGTCAAGGGGTACAATACTGTTTTGAGGACGATCCAAGGTTTGTCTTTCCTAATGTGCTGAAGTGGTTATGCAGAAGTTTTAGTTGCACTGACTACACTTTTGTCTCCACAGTGTGCTCTACTTCTCCTGGCACCGCTACGAGCATCAGAAATTCTGGCCCAACCTTAGAGAATCAGACTACGACACTGTTGGCAAAGAAAAGGGAGCCGGATTCAACATAAATGTGCCGTGGAATAGGGTCAATATAGAACACATTTCAGCCTTTTTGTCATGGTCTGACATATTTAGATTGACTTAAATGTCCAAAACCAAATTTTAGATTTGTTTTGATGGCATTGTGCACAGATTTGTGTGTTTATTAAGGTTTGTATAACACATTTCAGGTTGGAATGAGAAACAGTGACTATCTTTCAGTCTTCTTTCACATCCTGTTACCGGTTGCCTATGAGGTAAGTCGTTTTAGTAGTCTAATACTATACTGTCGGATTATTATAAAATCTTGACATTGCTTGACATTGTCACAGTTTTGCCCTGACCTGGTCCTGGTATGTGCAGGTTTTGACTCGGCTATCGGTGACCCAGAGGTACTATTCAGTATAATCTGGACATTTTATAGATGACTCTAACATCTCTCCAGCTAATTTTGTTTTCTTTAAAAAAAAAAGTGTTTTTTTTAAATCTGCATTTTCAGGGTGAAATGTGTGCCAGTCCAGACATCTTTGCTCATCTTACTCACCTCCTGATGAACCTGGCTGGAGGCAAACTGTGTGCAGTTCTGGAGGTCAGACTGGATGTTCCTGAACATCTCTTACCTTCTCTCAACACGTATATATCAGCTCTGGTTATAAAATGTATCGCTGTCTAATTGTTTCCCAGGGAGGCTACAACTTGACCTCCCTCCCACAGTCTGTGTGTCAGACAGTCCAAACCTTACTTGGAGATCCTGCTCCTCCACTTGGGAGCCTCGAAGGGCCCTGTAGGAGGTCAGTTATAGGGCTGTTTTTATCTTGCATGAGTGTGTTTCACGATTGTGGTCATGATATTTTCTGTTTGTAGTGCGCTTGAGTCCCTTCACTGTGTGCGATCGGCTCATAAGCCTTACTGGTCCTGCCTCAAATACGCAGGTGTAATATCCCCCTCTTTTTTTTTGCACTAATCCTTAAATTAATCCAGATAGAACACTAATATTTTAACAAGATTCAATAGGTCAACCACTAAGTGTACAAATTTTTGTGTTTTCTTTGTTTATTCATTATTATTGACGTTCAGCTGACTTGCCCGCCTCTGAGAGCAGCTCAAAGCATGATAAATTAGCAGAAGAAACAAAGGACAAGGCAGAAAAGGAGACAGTTAAAGAGGAAAAAGTGTGGCCCGAGCCCCAGAAGCGCGTCTGTCCTCCCGTCCGTGCTGCTTTAATCCTCCCTGATAACGTCACCTGCCCGGCTGGATGTCAGCGCTTCAGCTCAACAGAAGGTCTGGATCCAGCAACAATCAGCAAGCTCAGGTACGCGGTGCTGACTCATCACGGTTATTCTTTTATAATCCAACACATTGTTTATTGATTTAACAATCCCGACCAACTTCTTTTCCTATCAAGTAAACGTCTGTATTTTTTTTCCAACAAGGGAGAAATTCTCCAAAGATGGAGAGAATAACAGTTCCCTCACCACCCTCCCCAGTCTCGTCGCCCTCGTAGACAAAATGGAGAATCATGAGGTTACGGTTATTCTGTTTTACTTAAATATACAGTAGGTTTTTCTATTTTAGATTGGTGCTTTCCATTAAAGCACCAACAGGGTCCTGCAGCTGATGTTAACGTAATGAATTACTTCCTCTTAGATTTACAGTGGCTTGGCACTTGTCCAAGATGTCTCCATGGCGATGACGTGCACTGTCCAGCACGCTGCAGCTCTCTTTCAACGGTATTGCAATGCAGATTTGATCTTTTTGTGCTGTTTATTGCCGTGTTATTATTCCCTTAGTTATTCGGTTTGCATGTTTACATTCCCATAAAACTAATTCCCGGTTTTAACAGAAATGTGCGTTATTTTGTCATTGTGCAGGGTTTTAATTGTGTGTGTTGGAGACATGGTGGAACAGAAGCCTGGCACCGAGGATGGGTGGTTCTTTTTTTGCTGTTATCTCTAAATTAGACTAAACTCACACTGGAAGATAAGAGATATCAAACAAAGACAATATCAAAACCATAATGACGATTGTATTTTGCATTTTTAGGAAAACGCTCCTGGTGCAGTTCAGTGGGAATATATCGGACAAGCCGATAGGCAAATATCATGTTCCAGTGTGTCTGAAGAAGGTATCTTTTTGATTGTTGTTCCATGGCAACCTGCTTTTATTACATTAGTGTCATGCTATTCAATGCAGCACCACCACATTTACATACCTAAAATGTGTTTTATGTACAACTTGAGTGTGTTTATCCTCTACCAGGGCTGCGGTGATGTGTCAGGGTTCATGCATGCGGTTCTCAGCCTCCTCCTGCCTCTTGGCTATGAGTACGACCCAAATCTGGTGCTGTTGGTCCGAATGCCTGGTTGTGGAATTTGGGACAGTGTATGGCAACAACTAACAGGCCTACTGCAAGGCCTGGCCCAGGGACACACACTGATACTCATGCAGGTAAGAAGGGTGGGGGAAATTATTCCAGAAAATCCAAATTATCCTGTAAATCCCCCACCAAATAACAATTAAAGATACTATTTTATTTAAAAAGGCAGATTGGAGTTTTGGAAATGAAAAGATAAATAATATTCAATAATCTTCATTTCAGGAAGAGGAGAAGCCATGTTTTGTCCCCACAGTCTCCTGTCTCCTGGGAAACGCCGCTCCCTCTCTAGCGAGTCTTTGTGCTCCTTTACCAGAAGACACGGAGGAAGTAGAGAAGCTCCGTTATCACCTGCAGACGGACTGGAAACTCCTGCAGACAACCGGTGAATTTACAGCAACATCGTCCATGTCCTGTGATATTTAAAGCCAATGATGTATGTAAGTTCATCCAAATTTCTCTTAAAACAGCACCTGAACCTGAAGGATCTGATGGACCCTGAAGGCTCTGATCATCCCTGAACCATTGCTCCATGGAGAGAGATGTCAGCATCACTGGTTTCAACTACAGCGCCTTTAAATTTATATTTGACCAAGATATTAATATACTAATTACTCCTAAGGTTGGGTTATTCTCAATAAAGGGAACTTAAGAAGACCTCAGTGCAATTGCGGGTGTGTTTTCTTTCTTCGACCTACACACAACCAAGACTCTTACACTATGATGTGTAAATAAACATATTTTGGGTTATGTCTTGACTTTACATTTAAATTAAAAACAAAGTACTGGCGTGATTAATGTAGAATCCCATAGATCCACGCTGGACGGTACAATGTCGCTGATTATTTTTTTTATTATTATTATTTTGTTTATTTCGCATCATATCTTGTAAATCATGTTCATACCCTGCTTCTAGGGGGCGCTGTGAGATTAACTGTGAGTTCATCACACGTGAGTCGCCGCTGATGCTCAGGCTCCATTCAGCGCAGCCGTTTGTCTTTCACGGTCTCCCTTTTCTCCTGACTGTACGACCGGTCCGTAAATGCATCGCATGAAGGAGTGACGACGAGACAGACAGCACGCAAACGCATCACGAGCACTCAAAGATGTCTGGGACAACATCTGCGAACATGCATAGAATGAAAAAGGACGAGTCTTTCCTGGGGAAATTGGGAGGAACCTTGGTGAGGAAGAAAAGGTCTAAAGAAGGTTGGTTACCTTTTTATTATTACACATTACATATTATTATTATGTCCTGGTTCAGGATTTGTTCTGTTGTGTTTGTGCCCGTGACGCGGCGTTGAAATGATGCTGTTTGAATGTTATCATCCTCCACATCACAGCGGAACTGCAAACTACACACGATTTATACATTTCTTTTTCTATTGGACTATTATTTTATTGTTTTATCGTTCAGTGCATATTGCAGTTTGGGTAAATGCTGCTTTAAAGTGGTTTTGTGAAAAACCTAAGGTTCATTCATCAAGATGTAGTTTGGTTTGGTGGTGTGTGTGTGTGTGTGTGTGTGTGTGTGTGTGTGTGTGTGTGTGTGTGTGTGTGTGTGTGTGTGTGTGTGTGTGTGTGTGTGTGTGTTTTAAACATTTCTTTGGGATGATAAATGGAAACAGTGTCACACTTTCAAAGGTCCTTGATTATAAATAGACCTCGCAGCCAGGGAACGTTGACAGGACTGCGGTGTTCTCAAGATAAAGGTGTAAGAGGATTTCTGTGTTTGCTGTGGATTAGTCATCAAAATGCTCTTTAAAGTTTGAGTTCAAGGCTTTTTTCAGCCGGTGGCCAAAAACTATTTTCTGCCCACAATCAGATCACTCACTGTGTGGTCAAACAGCTGCAGACTTTAACGCCTCAGTGCGTGCGTGTGCGTGCGTGCGTGTGTACTCACGGCCCTGTGTTTGTGAACTCCCATAAAGGTTCAGCAGCAGGAGGACAGATGAGCTTGGACTGTTCTTGAGGTTTAAAGCATCGAGGTTTTAAATAACGGAATATTTCGCTCCAGTTTAGGAGGAAAGTGTGCAATCAGGGGATTTTCTGGTTTAAAATGAAAACCCTGAGACGGTCCAGCCCAGTCATTTATGTAGGAATAACTGAGTTGCTGTAGCCATTAACTGCTGTCAGGTTTTAGCTTGTGTTTCCAAGCCTTTGCTACAAAACTTGAGAATACTTGACACATGTTTGGTTATGAGCCTGACAGAAAGCGAGAAATGAGCACTAAAAATGACATTTTGCTGATGGGACAAAATAAGCCCCCTTTTTTGGCAAAAGGGTCACATGATGACATTAATTCAAGAAAATCTGTCAACATGTTGATGAATTAAGATCATTCAATCCTGGTATTTAGCAGTTCCTCCTGATTTTTGTGCAGCGCCATCGTGTGGCAGCGAGGCGAATTATGACAGAGTTCATTATAACAGCAGGAAATTGGAGGATTTTTGCTGTAGAACAGTTGGTGACCCCATTCATTGCTGATGCACTTGGGCGTAACTCTTTATGTTCTTTAAGAGGAACGCAGAAGAAAATGAGTCAGCACTGGAAAAATTGACTCAAGGTTGCGAAAGAATCAGTAATAACATCAAATATTGTTGCTATAACAGACTTTTTCTGAATTTGTCTTTAGACTCACCTTAACAACCAGGCACAGGCAGCAGCAGGGTCCAGATTATTGCAACGGCAGCCCTGTGTGTTTATGCTTTTGATAATGCGTCCTGATAAATTCAAAGGAAGTCTGGGTTTCTCTGACAAGGAAGAGCTCCCAGGGTCAGCAACAGACACTGCTGGGCTGATAATTCACACAATGTTCCTTTATAAGGACTTAAAGGATGAGAGTTTGGTCACAACCCCACTCTATTGTCCTTGAGTACTGAGTAATGTGCATGTTTAAGGATGGATGCTGGTAATAGTAAGTCACTCTTTTGCTTTCTGACCAATATGTGGAATTATTGGCTCTTTGTCTCATGTAAAACAACGGATTATTGATACTTTGTGCTCATACTAATATTCACAAGTTCATGCAAACGTCAGTCTTGCAGTAGCTGTGAAATATCCATATGATGTTACTATATGTTGACCAATATACAATATGTTGTACGGGTAGGCCGTGACCCCAAAAAGGGATAAAGAGGATAGGAAGACGAGACAGAAGAACAAACGGGAACTGGATATTTTAGTCACGACACATCAGAGAATTCTGTATTTACCAGCTGGATCCTTTGAGAGTTTTCACAGTTTATCTATATTTAAAAGTTAGCTGGCATAAGTGTGATGCCATAAGTGTAATGTTGTGCTTCCTAGGTGAGACAATGAAGCCGGAGAACAATAGTGTGTAATAAGGCATTTATAACAGGTGGGAAACTCCCAGTTACACAGTGACTCTGCCATGTCCTGGCTGCTGTTATTTGCAGGGTTCTGTGCTGGTGTACATAACCAAAGCTATATTTAAAGTCCAGTCTGTCTTCTCCATAATGCTGAATTATTTATAACCTGCCTGTGCCCCCTCTGGCGTGTCACTGAGAAACCCCGCCCCCTTTGATTAACCACAATTATTCTTTTCACGTGCTGTTTAGAGGCCCTGTTATTATCCTCAAACCTTTGTTCTAAAAGTCTGATCTTTTCCTATTTCGGTGTCTACCGCCACCAAGGAGCTGGTGTAGGATTAATGGCTTTGGCTTCAGGTTTGTATTCAATTAGTCCAACTCTATTAGGAGGGGCAGCCGCGGCTTGATTGATTATTGGCTGCAGCAGAACAAAAACGGGCTCACAGACTCGCTGGCACGGGTCCATTCTTCAGCACCGATGTGAGACGCTCCACCTCTTGCAAATTAAATCCCATGTTCTGTTTGACAACACAGAGGTCTCCGTCCTACCGTAAACACACCCCTCAGCGTCTCCTGTAACTGGACCGCGGAGGTGGGGTGGAGGGCCGTGACAGAAATAAACACGTGATGACGCCCCTGCTCAGACCCACAGACGCACACATACATGCACACTTCTGTCTTTGCTCGCCGCTGCCTTCAGGGGGGGAATCCAGGGGTTTATCATTGGGAAACATGGCCGGGTTGCTGTGTGGAACCAAGAGGAAGAAACAAGGTAATCTGGTTTATTTCTAGTCATAGGAGAACTTGGAAGTTGGTGAGACGAAGCTCAGGTTAGTAACCTTTGTTGATGGTAGAATTGCAGCAACTGTAGCTGGATTAACCGCGGGTCCATGTGAAGATTTCAGCTTTTTCCCTGCATAAAATCTCCCGGTGCTGAGGTTCCATCATACAAATTTTCCCCTTTATCCTTCCTCCATTTGGGCTTTTTTTACTCTGTGGTTGAGTGTAAGGCAGAAGTAATGCAGGCAGATTGCCATGGAGAGAGGAAGCAGCACAATTATGATGAAATGCAGCAGGCTCTCTCTGTAATTACAAAGCAAACTGCTGATGTCTTGTGAGATTCAAGGGCTCGAGCTGTTGCTGCGAGCCGGTTCAATCAGATAGCGAACCTACAGGGACCCCCTACTACTGGGATAATTCTTTCTATCCTCTTCTTCTTTGAAGCCAAGATTCAGCCCAGATTGTACCATAAACACTCTGCTATGCGCTTTCTTTTACCATCTTATCAGTTCCAAAAATGGATGGATTTGTTGGAAAAGCGCTCCTCTTCTCAGGCTTTATTAAATAACAGAGTCAATGCGCCGCGGCAGCTTGTTGCAGGTGCTGCAAACCAAAATACAGGATGATAAAAGCAACGCATCCATTAGTGGAGAAACGTCTGTAAATCCCTGAAGTGTGTCCCCAGAGAGGAGTGAAATAGATTCTGAAACCTGACCTAAACCATATATTCCTGTATTACTGCCGTCAGGCTCACTCTGACCACATTCGGAGTGTGTTGACGTGTGGGAAAAGTCTAAATACTTGCATAGTTCTGCTGCTTTTTATTATCTTTCGGATAATGATGGACAATGGTACCTTGTGGGATGGAAAGAGTGGAAAATGTCTGGAGGATGAGGAAGCGGCAGCTCAGATAAGAGCTCAAAATGACTGAATAAATAGTTTTTGCATCCCCCAGTTTGATAACAAGGTCCACTGGAGCAGAACGTCACATTAACACAATGTTCTACAGGGTGACTGGATACTATAAAAGGTTTTACTTTGGTCCTTTAGCATGAAGATGTGACTGTTTAGATGGTCCTGGTTACCTCTTGCCATCAGTTTACACCTTTCTTGAGTAATAATTGGGCCTAATTTGAATGTTGTGGCAATTAAGAGAATCATTTATGACGCAAAGTGTTAATTGTTTTGCTCCTTGTTGTTTGCATTAAATTGTTTGAAGTGCCTCACGGCTGTGGGCGTTATGGTGATATGATTATGTGGATTCACTAAAATAAATGCCATGAGCGGAATGATAAGAAAATTAATGTCTTGGACCAATTTATGTTATCTATCCCACCTTTAGCTCAGTTGTGGTGCTAATAATGTGTTGCTGCTCTCGGCAGCTTATTGTGTGGATCTAGTTTTACTTTTTTGTCCCCTGTTGTTACTGCCTGTCACGCTCTATAGTTCAATCAGCTAATTTGTGTTATTCTATTTGACTATTATGAAATGCATGATTGTCTTACCAGTGAGTGATCTCCACGAGGAGGGGAAGAATGCCATCAATGCCCCGCTGCTTCCCACAGGGGCAGAAATCCACCCAGAGGATACACTACTGGGTATTTATACACACTTACACACAGTCTTGTGAAAGTATCTCAGTTACAGCTCAAATTTCCAAAAACAAACAAATAAAAGATGCATATACTTGCTCAAATATGGTGTACTTAAGTGTAACTTGGTAGACGACGAAGCTCAACTTACTGATTTCATTTATTTACTCTAGAACTTTTATTACAGTTAAATTCATGAAATAACAAACCAGTCTGTGGTGATGGCAGTTCCATGACCGTAAACCAGACAACATTACTGCCAAATGCTATAATTACATCTCACGCGTCTCTCACTGGCTGTCCTGTTTCAGAGGAAAATGCTGAGCGGGTCATGTTGGACCCAACATCACGGGACAACCTTAAATTCAAAGATCTCCTGAAGGTACAATGGGATCACACAATAAAGGAGAATATCAGAGACGCAGATGATCAAAGTGTGCGTTTGCAGGTCCTGATTGACTGGATCAACAGTGAACTGGAGGAAGAGCGGATCATCGTCAAAGACCTGGAGGAGGACTGTTATGATGGACAAGTGCTCCAGAAGTTATTTGGTGAGAAGCAGCCATTTGGAACCAGAATGAAATTGTCCGGGATACTTGACCACAAGTCTCTGAGGATTATGAAGTTTGCTTTGATCCCGTCCCCAGTTCTTTATCCCTTCATTTCTGTTCGTAACAGAAAAGCTGTCGGGCAGAAAACTGAACGTGGCCGAGGTGACGCAGTCTGAGATCGGCCAAAAACAGAAGCTGCAGACAGTTTTGGAGGCTGTGAACGAGCTGCTGCGTCCTCACGGCTGGACCATCGAGTGGAGTGTGGACTGTGAGTGTTGCATCCTCGAGCCCATAAGACAGCAGCTCATGATTGAATATTTCCCTTCATATCTTCACTAAATCTGGCTGCTGCCCCTCAGCTATCCATTCAAAGAACCTGGTGGCCATTGTTTATCTGCTGGTGGCTCTGGCGATGCACTTCCAGGCCCCCATCAGGCTGCCTGAGCACGTGTCTGTGAAGGTGGTGGTAGTCAAAGTAAGTGTTGTATACTGTATATTGTCAGTGGGAGCCGCAGTTCCGCTCATTTTGTTTTTATCTGAGCAGAAACGAGAGGGCATCCTGCAGACCGCCCTCGTGACGAAAGAGCTGACGAGCACCACAGAGTAAGAGCCGGAGCTTTAGCGTCTAGATGTAGCAGTTTTACACAGAGGCGGTTTCAAACCCCCCACTGTCTTTCCCTGTCTTTTTCAGAATGATGATGGGGAGATTTGGTGAGTCCCAGACACATTTTGTTCTCAAGCCAAACCCTTTGAAAGCTTGTCTTTACTCAGATTTCGTACAAATTCCCTACATGTTGACATAAAAGAGACAACTTCAAGCGGCCTGTGTGAGTCATTTGTTCATCCCAACAGAGAGGGACGCCTTCGACACTCTGCTGGATCACGCCCCCGACAAGCTGAACGTGGTGAAGACGGTAATGTTCCCTTTAAGCTCTCAGACGGAGGAAACATCTGAATGGGAAATAACCGGTGTTAATTGTGTTTCCAGTCTCTCATCACCTTCGTCAACAAACACCTGAACAAGCTGAACCTGGAGGTGACGGAGCTGGAAACGCAGGTAAGATGTTCCAGGAGGATTTAATTTCATGTGTGTCTTTAAATAGGGTGACTGATTCGATGTGCTCGTTGTTTGTTTGTGTAGTTTGCCGACGGCGTCTACTTGGTGTTGTTGATGGGGCTGCTTGAAGATTATTTTGTCCCTCTGTACAACTTCTTCCTCACCCCCGAGAGCTTCGAACAGAAGGTGAATACGACGCCGTGAAACTCTGAAATGGGCCACGGTGCTGGTACGACTGCTCTGTTTTCTGCTCTCTCAGGTTCACAACGTGGCCTTCGCCTTTGAGCTGATGCAAGACGGAGGCCTGAAGAAACCCAAAGCCAGACCAGAAGGTAGTTACACATTTATTACAGAAATATAGGATGAGAAAAGAGTCTTTAATATGTTGATGGAGTCGTCATATTAAAGGTCGACCAGTAGAGGGAAACCTTTGCTCACCATGGCGGAAGCCTTCAGAGCAGCTTCAAACAGTGGAGCTGACTTTCAAAAATCATTTGTCAATTGAAGAACTTTTGCTAATATGCTGATATATTTTATTTAGTTTTACCTCTGTCTACATTGATTTAGCCACATTAGCCTTTGTTTGGGACCAAACAATGCCCAAATAATTGTTTTCTGATATTATTGTATAATTTGAGAAATATCCAGTTAAATTATATGTACTGAAATGACACAGCTAATTAACCTAATTAACGATCTGTGTGTGTTTTCCAGATGTTGTTAACTTGAATCTCAAGTCAACCCTGAGAGTCCTCTACAACCTTTTCACCAACTATAAAAACTCCGACTGAACTTTAAGTCCTTTCACTTTTATTTCTGTGGAAGATAACCTGCACCTCTGGACACTGCAGGAGACCACCCAGGACCCGAAAGTCTTGATATAGGATTTTTTTTAAAAATAGACCCACGAGTCCTGGCCTAATTAATTTTTCTGAATATTCTGAAATGTCAATTAATTTATTTATTCTTTTCTTGAATGTTAACTGCACTCAAGGAAATGCTTGCAAAACGGAGCCTTCATTAGAATACACAGGCGTGGGAATAAGGGAAGGGAATTATGTATGAGGGCATAAATAACGAGACAAAAAGGTTACCAGTGCTGATAACCACTTTTCAGCTCAATTTGCCTTTCAGCTTAGCCTCTTGGCTTAGCCCGTTAGCATAGCCAAGCAGCAACAACTGGGAAAAAGCTTGTGATGATGTGAAGCAATTGCATTTATTGTCATATATTGCTTGTTCACATTATCAGTGTCAAAGAAAACTGGCAAATAACCTTAATGCTAAGGCTAGCAGTGGCAGCTTTTTTCCCGCCTTTTTTTACTAACTGTAGCTTGGATATTCTACTGTACTCTGTCCACCAGCATATTCATAATAAGAAAAGGCTATGCAGCAAAAGAACAAGCAGATCTCACATACATACTATACCTGAATTATGTGCTTTGAGATTGTTCTGACCTATGTACGCCATATCGAGCCATAATTATAAGCTAACGCTAATGTTGCCATAAGTGCTCTGTGTCCTTGCTGTCACAAGAAAACCACATTTAAAGATATTTGTATCGACATTCAGATAAGTCTCCGAGGAGTCCTGGACCTCTGGTCTATCCTGGGAGCAGAGCTGGTCCCCGAAGGGCTACAGAGGGTCACAGTACCACTACTCATCCAACAGCCGTCTGAAATTATCGAGAGTGTAGCTGTCAGTCCTAACAGATGCCTTACTTTTCTGCTGTTTTGTTGTTGTTGTTTATTATTTCCACTCTTGCCGATCAAGAAATAAATGTCTAGAATCAAACCATTGGGAATTTCTGTTGATGTCTGTGATTGGTTACATTTGCTCTGGCTTTCGAGGGAAATTGCCTCTCCAACTGACAATTCCAGCAATTTGGGTTTATCTGAAGGAATTATGGGTTTATTTTAGGCTTTTAGTTCCTCGTCTTGTTCCTTTGTTGCTATGGTAACCTTCCACATACCCCCAAATTGCCCCGTCGTCTGTTCTGACTGGATGTCTTATCTCTTTACCTACATGAGGCACATGCAAAGTAAAGAGCGGCAGGACATGCGAGGGGTCGCCTCTATCATATACACAGTTTTTTTTAGTGTGGTGATCCCGGATGTAAATATCAGTTAGAGCTGACACCACAAAGAGGAACTGCTACCACCCTCTCTTCTGCTTCCTCCCTCGTCTTTGGCAACATTTAATTTTCGTTTAAAGCGTCAGTTTGAGATAGAGCGCAGCCAGATGTTTTCAACAGAGGTCTTGTTCTGATTTAGAGCAGCTCTCTGCCTCCTGCTACTTTGTTCTTTTGACAGACGTCGACATAAATTAAGGAGCGTCGTTCAGCCCATTCGGTGTCGAGTGCCTCCGGGAGAGTAGAAGGTAGGTTTTGCTGATGACACTCGATGACCCGTTTGGTGAAACTTCCTGTCAGCAAGTTGCAGATCAGACACAAAGCAAAAGTAAAGTTTCACAGATGCCATTTCCTCTTATAATTCAGGAAATTCTGACACGATCGGGTCAGAAGTGATGTTTTTGGACCATTTTCCTGTGTTTTCTTCTCTGCAAGACAGAAAGTGAGACGATGACACTTGACATCTTCCTTCATGTTTGACAACCTTTTGAGCAGCTCACCTCAGTCCTCATAAACCTGGTATATAAAAACAGACTCAACATTTTTCAACAGCTGTAAATTGTCTGAAAAACAAGGTCTTTGATGATTCTTTTATTGCATCACAGCTGACTGTACAGATTTTAAGAGACGGCTTAAAAGCAAACGGAAGCAAACAGAATGGAGACGGCTCAGGGTCATAAAGAGGAAGAGCCCACGGATGGTGAGTGTTTTCTGGACATGTGTGCACACAATGCTCAAGCCTCAAATCAACGCTCACACCTTTGCTTTAGGATGAGTTACAGCAAAGCTGAGAGTATTGTGGCACGTTAGAATATTAGCATTCAGCTGCACCACCTGATAAAAGTATTATGGCTGATTTAAAACGTCCCTCTGGTCTCCTGAATGTCCTTGAGGAAATGCCTGGCTTTCCGTCTGTGCTCGTCAGCCCGCGCCAAATCTGGCAACATCTATTTGAACAGCTGGGAAGATTTCATTGTCATACAAATATATAATTATTGATTAGGGTCCAGAACGCACTATCCAGCCGCGTAGAATAATGAGAGACAGGGAATAAATAATGCAGAAGAGTGTGATTTAATTCCACAGTTCATGCAAATTTCAGTGGGCTGCTAATTGATTTTCATAATGTATGGAAACCACTGGCTGTCTGCAGCTGTAAGTGTTTATTTAAAATGAGTCAATCCAAAGGGAAACTGTAGAAACGAAAGCAGTACTGAATTGTACTTTTGAGACTTGTCTTTAGTTAAATAGCAAAGTCAAAATTAACAGACATTAAAAGAGGCAGCATTATATCCATCACATCCATTATAACGTGTATGTTTCCACAGGTGACGTGCAAAAGCTTATTCAGCCAGCATCTCTAAAAGACCCCAATTTTGAGAAATTAAAGGAGGTATGTTGATCTTTGATCACCTTTTTAATCTGTCTTTACTTGATGAGTCGGTAAATGGGCTTGTCCAAGTATGGCTGCGCCGCCGCACAGGCTAATCGTTATAAATTACAAAAATTAATCTCAACTGTCCTGAAGAGGCGAGGGATAACTGTCACTCAGGAAGCGCCTTTCAGGGGCTGCGTGCGGCTGTGCAGCGAAAAGCGCGAAACATATCTGATTCAGTTCCCCGAAGAGGTAAAAGGATCAGTGAAATCTTAATGAACGCAACTATTACGAGTGATGGGAGGTTCAGCAGAGACAGGCAAGACGCTGCTGGAACCGACATGAAAACACAACCTGGCTCGAAGCACGAGCGCATCATGCAAAATCATCAGGATATTAGCTTTGAGGGATGATGTTTTCTTTTATTCACAACGGGCCTTTTCCCTGTAGACGCTGGTGCAGTGGATCAATAGCACTCTGAAACCCAAGCACATAGTGGTTCAGAGTCTGGAGGAAGACCTCTATGACGGACTGGTGCTTCATCACCTGCTGTGTGAGTTCATCAGACTTCATCAGTCAAGTCATGAGTCCCCAGCTTCCTGGTGTTCAGGCGCATGTAAAGATCTGATTGATAATGTTAATTTTGTGCAACCCCAATGGGATTTAATTAGAGTTTTGAGGTCCATCCTGGTGCAGTCACGCTGAAATCAAATCCACTCGACCAACTCGTCTTTTATGTTCAAATTAATGTTGCCAAACCAAAAAATCCTTCCACGGTCCGACTGCACAGATGATAGTCCCCTGATTTCTGCAGCCAGGCTGGCGGGCGTTCACGTTTCTGTGGAGGAGATCGCTGTGAGCAGCACTGCTCAGATCCACAAGCTGGAAGTGATCCTGGAGGAGCTGGACAAGAGGCTGGGCCAGGAGGACGCCGGCGGGCTCAAATGGAATGTGAAGCGTGAGTCATCACACTAAACCAAGGCAGCAACAGTTGGAGAGTTCCCATAATCCACGAATGCTTTGAACATGATGCTAAATCAGTTGGAGATATTTGGTTCGATGCTCTGAAAGAGGGAGATTTTCAGCTCTGCAGTCTGAAAAGGTCAAACTTTGGTATGATGCTGCATCTGCTTAACACTAAAATGAGATTTCTATCAGTGGCACCGCAACCAAAACCCCGGTCTTCCTGTTGACCCTCCGCCATCATGTGGCTATTCTATTTTTAAAGCTTCATTAGTTTTACCCTTTCTCTGCCTCTACACTGAGGCGGACGGCTCTCCCTCAATCCCCACGCCGGCTGTTTTACCACTTTTTATTTTATTGTCTGCTGCTCGCCTGTCAGTCATCCACAACAAAGACCTCCTGGCCACCATTCATCTGCTGGTTGCCATGGTGAAACGATTCCAACCCGAGCTGGAGTTGCCTCCGGACGTGAAGGTCGAAGTGGTGGTTGTGGAGGTGAGGTTTTTCCACCTTTACCTGTCGCCCTGAACCCGCTTGTGATGTCGATCCCGTTTTCTCCCGTCTGCAGGTCAGCGGGAGAGGGATCAAATCCTCCACGGAGGTGGAAGTTCTCACAGAAGATCGGTGAGCAGAATGTTGTGGTGTGTCTCTTTGGCAGATGTGCGAAAGCTCACGTCGGGTTTTGACTCTTTGAACAGGCTCGCCTGCTCCGACTCTCCCGGCAGCACTCGGAGTGAGTAAAGAAGTTTCCCTCATTTGACATGTTGACTCTAAGCAACACATCAGCGCAGCCTGAAGTGACTTTTCCGGGCTGTTCCGTTTCCCCAGAGGAGGATCCCATCGACCAACTGCTGAAGCTGGAGGCTCACAAGGTCAACACGGTGAAGCAGGTATAACAAGGAGAGGGAATCATCTGGGATGTTGAGAAAGAAAAATTCTGTCAAGGATTTAAGGCTCTCTTTCCTGTTTTTTTTCCTTTTGTTTATATGATATAAGAGTCAGTGATTTCCCGTGGCAGTAAACCGAGGCCAGCTAATCAAGACCTCTTGATTTTCTCCTTTCAGGCCATCTTACACTTTATCAACCAGAAAGTGTCCAACTTGGGTCTGCATGTGGTTGACATGGACACGCAGGTAAATAAAACATGTTTTCCGGACTGACAGGGGAGGACATATGTAATCATGATCCTCTTCCCTGAGATCATCTCCCTTGGCCATTGGTGAACTCTGCACTTTGTGTCCAGTTCGCTGATGGCGTGATATTACTGCTGCTGATTGGGCAGCTAGAAGGCTTCTTCATCCCGCTCCATGACTTCATTCTGACCCCGTGCCAGTCCTCTGAGAGGGTACAGTATAGATTCCATAAATCTTTGAGCCATTAGTGATAGATGTGCATCCCAGTGAGAGGCAGAGACACAACAACGACATCATCATTAATATCGGTCTTTGCTATGAGGCCGTAAATAGTAGTAAATGCATTTTTCTGTCATTTTATGACATAAACTGATGCAGATTTAGAGAAAATGCTCCATTCAATACAACTGACAGTAATTATCTTTATTGTTGACATAAACCCTCCGAAACGCATAAAAAAGAAAATAATAATCCTGTTTGACATATTGTGTACACATGTATAAACTGGTGCTAGAAACTTTAAAGAAAAGGGATCTATACATTGCTCTGTTATACTTTCAGCTCCACAATATGACTTTGGCTTTTGACCTCCTCCATGACACAGGCCTCCATGTGGCCAGCATTAGCCCCCAAGGTGAGGAAATAATACCTACAATGACAAGACTAAAATTCTCTACAGAGAGAGAGAGAGAAGAAAAAAAAGTAATTGCAACATAAAGCCCCCCAGGAGCCCTCTGACAGCATTGACAGTCTTTATCAAGAACATTTATCAGGCTGACAGAGAAACGCTAAAATCCGTTGGCATGTGCAACAAGGACGGCCATCGCTCAGGTGGTTTGACTCCATTCCTGCTGAGCGATGGAGCGTGGGTTTGACGCTGAGGATGTGATTGCACCGTGGAATATGAACGAGCGTGTCTAGCATCTCTGAGTATCACTGCAGATGATCGGTTCAGCCCGAGGTCGTCATCATTCATTTAGAGAGGATTAGCGAGGCAGAAGTTCTCCCAGGGTTGATATCAGTTTGGGACCTGCTGGGAGACTTTGGGGATTCTACTTTAAACAGCTTTTTCTATTTTTCTTCCCCATTACGTTGTGAAAAACCAATTTAAATGAGGAACAGAACAGATATACAGATATATTGATTTAGTTCTTAGATGGGCTGCAGCAAAGGTCCAAATCAAGTCGGGGTTTTGCATCAAATTCAACTACAAAACAGCATTTAACTGGAGACTTTAATTAACAAAAGCAGTTTTGCACGTGTGTAAATGGGACGCAAAATAATTTAATGCTTAATTCGCCTACTGCATAGTGACCTTTTTTTGTTACGTGCACAATTCAGTGATCGTAGATTATGGGATGATTTATCTATCAGTTGAAAATGGATGAGTAATATCTTCAATGCGGGATGATGACTGCGGCTTTTTGTCCGATTGATCGCACTTAATTCACTTAAAGGCAAGCAGGAAATCTTAATTTAATTAGGTTGACCGATCTAGCAAGCTTCCTCAGAACATACACAGTATGAGGATTATGATAAAACAGATGAACAGATTAAACGTTTTGATTACATTTTGATTATGTTTCCTTACTAAACTACTCAGTCATCTACTGTACGTAAATGTGATTACAATTGGGGCGCCTCATCAAAAATGTAATGCAAATATGTTCCAGTTTAACTTATTAATAAATCAGAGGAGTGTAAACTACATGAAAAGGAACTCCATCATGAAATATAAACTAAGGGGCTTAAAAACCACTTTGATCTCAAGCTCATCCTGAAAGAAATGATAAAACCTTTCAGGACTAAATGAGCTGAGTCTGTTCTGAAATTTTATTAATAATTTACACACAAACATTCATTACAACGAAACACTCTCTCTCTCTTTAATATTGTGGGGAATCAGCTGTCATATTAGCACTGTTTAGCATATTTTTCCAATGTTGTTATTGTAAAAGAGAGGTTTTTTTTGCTTAATGCTTAAGCAGATTCCTATGTAGGTAGTATCATGATGTAAGATAGAAATAGAGCTGTAAATTACTGAAGACTACTATTGCAAATATAAATCACAGTACGTCCATATTGTTGGCCATGGAGAGCTCCTTAGATTACTGTCATATTCACAGATACAACAGGAACAATAGAAGGACACGCACAGGAATGTATATGTAAAATAAATTAAATGACAGATAATATCCTGAATACGAAAGACAAAACTCTGGACATATTTGCAAAAGATGTCCTGTGTGGGCTTATATCATGTTCAACATCAGAATATGTCATAATTGAATCTTGCACCAGATTTTAGTCAGTTTTCCTGCTATGGGAGCATACTGTATTTATCTTCACTATTATGGGTGAAACGGCCACTTTTGTCCATGTACGCATCAATAATTACAAAAAAGAAGAGAGAAAAATGACTTAACGGCTTCAGTCAGAGGTGAAAGGATCTACCTAACCTCCCTGCAGATGCATTATTGACAACATGCTCTGTATTCTGGCTGGATTTTCCCTTCACAACCATTAAAACCCCCCCTCAAACCTGCTGGCCAGATAGCGCCCCGGTTACTGTTAATTTAGGGACCAGTGCGATTAATCTAAGCCAGGGGCAAAAGGCTAATTTAATTCATTTTTAGTGTCTTTTTAATTACCAGCATAATTGCTGTGGTGGAATGAAGAATCCAAGCACTCAAGGTCTAAAAGTGGAACGCAATGTGCACGTTAATTGGGTTAGCCACCGGTAAAGTTGATCTATATGTCACATTCTCTCAGTTAGTACATCTCACAACTGAAAGCAATTTTGTCTTGCCAAGGACATATTGATTAGATCTCCATCTAATGTTGTTTTTGTCCCCCTGATCTATGACCTTAAAGGACAGCTGGTGGGAATAGTTATGAGCTAGCTTTGCTAAAAGCGTCTTCCTGTTCTTGCTGCCTCGGTGGCTCCGCGACTGCCGAGAGCGCCTGATAAATACTCACAAACTGTTTCCTCCTGGATTCTGTGACAGATATCGTCTCTCAGGACATCACTGCGACCTTGAAGATTCTGTACGCGCTCTTCAGGAAGCACAGAGGCAAATGAGGGGAAGGAGAAGCAGCAGAAAGACTTCGTGCTTCATCGGCCCGTACATTGTTGCAAATGTTTTTAAGGGCATTTCCCTCCTACAGCTACTCCCTCTAGCTGGTATGGCATCAGTATTTTGAAGTAAAAATCATCTAATTTGCCTTCCTTACAAGTCCAACCTTCATGTTATCTATCAAAGGGGTTTGTGGGTATTAAAAGACTGATTAGTTTTGGAGGACGAGGCAGTTTCAAGAGCAAAGCAAGAATTCTGCCCCACTGTTGCGCCTCTGTGGATGCCAGTGGTGAATGCCTGGCCAGTTCGTTGCGTGCGACCTTCCCTGACTTTGGATGTGTGTATATCTGTGCATGCATGCGAACAAATGACGAATGAAGATGACAGAATTGCACCATATGCAATGACGTGGCTGTGGCGACAGTGTAAAGATCAAAACAATATTCTTTTAGTGCCATGTCTTTGTCAAAATGTCCTTTTTTTGCTTTTATCTGCTTTTATCCCTCCGAGGGCCCCAGACCTTGTCTAATCTTTGAAAAAGTGTAGATTCTTTTTTTATTTCTTGTGTTGCATAGTTTTTCACAGTTCAATGTCATACATGTGGGGAAAACCCTTAAGGCTGAAATGGAAGAAAAAAGGAATCCCTTAACTTCTCTGGTAACGCTCAGAGGTTTTCTAAAAACCTAAATATATCATTACAACCAGCACCTTTGTGCTTTTGATTTGTGAAAATAATTGTGCAGATGTAAATTAGATCGGGAACCAGCTACTGTCACATTTCTCTCCTGCAGGTTTTTGGGAGACATTTTTGTTGACATTCATAGAGTCAGATTAATCATTTCCACCAAGGGGTTGAAAAATACTCTATATTCAAATTGTATTTTCTTGACATTTGAAAAAAAAATAAAATACTGCATGAAATCAGCTTGGCAGCAGAGACAGAGGGAGATGGAGGGAAAGCGTGGGCGGAGTTGTGTTTCTAATCATATAAAAGGTCCGTTTTGATAGAATGACCACTTTCAATACAAGTAAATTGCACATTATGAATGGGGAAACCACACACGAATAGGCACCAACAGCGATACTGAGCGATTGGTGACAGCCTATGATAAGTATAGAAATATGGTATCGTGATATGATTCGTATACGAAAACTGCGCCTTTGTGTTGCAGAGGGCAAACCTCTTTAGGACAAATCGGTGAAAATAGTGAAATGCAGGCTGAATCAATCATGCAAACAGCTCATGTAAACACTACTGTGTCTTTGGCGCGCGTGTTCGATTATCTGTAGGACACAAAAAGTCAAGAGAGATTAATGTCTTTTTAGCCACCGCGCGCATATCTGCAAAAAGGTTACAGCTTAGTCTGCCGTCAGTGTCAGAAGGATGCGTTTCAGGCCCGAACTGAGATTAAACCCGTTCTGCCCCGCTGGCAACGGCTTTATCTTTAATTAGGATACTTCTTCCCCAACGACTCCTTAAGGTGACACGACAGATCCACAAATAAACGATGTAAACTAAATACATTTTCAATTTCTGATGTATAAATGAGCGGGTTTTTGGGAGGGAGGACAAATGGTGGCGAAGCGCTCCAGAAGTGTCTTCCTCTTTCTGACAGCAAACTCGGGTGAATCCACGTCCCTCGTCAACGTGGACAGATGCATCCGTCTGTGCACGAGTGAAGAGCAATGCAACCGCGTCGCTCCGAGGCTTCTGCCGCTGCATTTACAAAACAGACAGTCACGAGTTCCCCTCACCCAACGCCGTCAATCCAGATGCGGTGTGTTTAAAGCAGGACACAACAGACATCATTAGGAGGATGAAGCTTCTTCGTGAGAGTTGTTTTCCAGTCTTATTGTTATTGATGAGTTGGGTTCGGGTCTCGATGGCAGTGTAAATGTATGTCTATGCGTAAATGTTTTCTAAATCTGGAGCTGGAACCAGGGAGGTCAACACCGATTTAAACTAGTTCACTTCACTCCAATTCTTCTTCAAGCCACTGGAACTCCTCTGGGGAATCTGTCTTTGACCCATCTTCATATTTACCGTGAGCTGTGCGGCGTTGATTAACTGGTGTGAAGGCACGTGTAATTGGTTTAGAAAAAGAAAAAAAAGACAAGGTTTTATTTTCAGGAGGTGATGGAGAGGGCTTGCTGGGGGAAGGAATGCAGAGCCGCCATGCAGGGGGGGTTCTAGGAAAAATAAGATTTAAGTTGCTGTTACAAGTGTGGGTGACCAAGCAGGTGGGGAGGCGCAAACACAGATGGGAAAATGGGACTTTATACCAACTGGGATACAGAAAAGACTTCGTATTTCGACACATAATGTGCTGCTAAAGTTAGGCCCGACTGACATCAAGCACCCTTTGTTGTGCAGCTGAAACAGCATGTATTCAGTATTCAGAGACTGAACCTCAGAGCTTCTGCGGGAGCGACGCACCCTGACAGCGACGGTGACACAGGGGAAGCCATCAGTTTTGATTAGAGGCTCGATAGGGAGCGATTTTACTTTCACTCAGCAGAGACGTTTTACAGCTCGGGCTGTTGGACCGAAGGTGAAACCTGCTCTGCGTCTACCTCTTCACACCGCCGAAGCAATAAACAAACTTTTAGCTGACAATTTCCCACACTCACTTGACAACATGAGGGAGAGCTCTGAATGTGACGTGAACAATATTGGATAAAGTGTATTGTTTTGAAAAGTTCAGGCCATTTCCTCCAAAAACATATAGAATATAACTAAAATGAAGCGGATACTGCCTGTTCAGTATCGCGTTGATGTCACTCAGAGCTGGTTTGTTTCAGATGTTCCTGGTCTAAATCCTGGTCCAGTCACTCTGCCTGCAGAGCATAAACACTGCAGCTCTTTATTAAAGCCTTTGAACTCGTATGACTGATGACAGTGTGAATATTCCAGTGACGGAGTGAAATCCAACCTCTCTGTCCCCGAGACGTCAGGGACAACGTCGTCTTCGCCGGGTTTCTGTTTTCTTTTCCTGTTTCTCAGCATCCGCTCAGATGGACCTTAATGCCCAAGATCCGGCCCAGCAGAGCCGGGCCACTGCAGAGATGAAGGCCTAATGGCGTTTTAATAGATAAATGTGGGCAGGATGTATCGCAGCCTTCTTAATAACAGCAGGATGTAGAAATCCAAGTGATGGTTTTTAAATGCTGATGGATGACGGCAATTGGCAGGAAGTCGCTGGCGTTCTGGAAGACGGGGCCTGTCGCAACAAATGGAGGAAACGCGGCGGCACAGGGAAGAGCTGGATGATCAGCAGAGGTGGATAAAAGCTGGGTAAAGATAGACATTATTAGCAAAGCACACAGAGACTTTGGAAGTTCTTGTGTGCAGAATCCAGTGATTTGGACCATTTAAGGTCAGTCTTTGATTACGCCATCACCTCATTGTTTTATTTATTTATTCATAGGGTCACTCCAAGGCTGGAACGGCCGTCTCGTGGGTATCAAGTGACATTCAAATAAAGCCAAAAAACAAAGAGTCCAGGCAAAAGCCTCCACACAGGCAACAGTTAAAGGTTGAGCCCACTGAACCCATCAATTGCCTGTAACTGTATCTCTCACCTGGTGGCTGGATAAGAGGGATGAGCAGCAGTTGCTTTTGCCACAGAACACTTCACACAGAGGGATTTTAAACACACTGGAAAAGATAAACCTTTATTTCTCCCTGTTGTGACAATACAAAGTCAACAAGTGCAATAACAATCCAACCAAAAACGTCACTGTACATTCCATCTAGTATAAAATACATAGACAGAACGTGAACCGCACCCTAAAAGTGAGGTATCGACCACTACAACGCTTCTGTGCACAGGTGGATATTCAACTGTAAGGCAACTGTTAACCATGACGATCAGTGAAGACGGAAACGGATGCGCGCTCCCTTCTTCCCACCTTTTTAACAGGTTATTTTCGGTGGGAAGTGAGCGGAGCTGATTTGATTTACAGTACCACGTCACACAAGGCCAGAGTCGGGGCCGCTTGGTAACGAAGCATCACAGAACCAGTCGTACCGTTTCAGGGAATTTGGATGAGAAACGTCTTACATATTTCAGAAAGGCATGACCTGGACACTGCCCCTGACAATTTACTGTGATAATACCAATATCATAGAGACGATGTTCTCTTACAATATCAGATTTCCCCCCTCTTGTCCGGGATGATGGTCTCATTAAAAGCCCCAGCACTGGTCTAAAACGCGCCTCTCGCTTCTCTGCTCCTGCTCACACGCTGGAAATAAGGAAGCGGGGCATGAAAGTGTGACTGAGAACCACCGCTGGTCTCCCAGCCAATTATTTCACTTGGACACATCCTCTTCCTTTGCTACTGCATGCGAGGGCACGAGAGGCTGCCAGGCCACAAGCGATTACGCGGGGCCATTGCGAATATGATTGCAGATAACTGTGTGTAATGAGGGCAGCTCGCTGTTTACGGCACTCTGCCAGTGTTTAATACATCTGCACGGCTAAACATAATGTTAAAATGGGAGAGTTTGCAATTTGTTAGGTAGAGTGTCTGCAAACGCACTCAGAGGAAACAGCAGGGGGGCGATACACTTCTCCAACGTCTCCAGTTTAGCAATGACGCTGGGTTTGGTTCATCAAATGACCAGCTGGCTGAAACAAATCCGATGTGGAGGCTGCTTGAAGGCTGTTGTTGTCCATCTTTAGGGCTGTACCGGGTTTCAAAGCTCTGGCCAAAGAGACAGATATTGTGGTTTTGATGCGATTACTCCTGTGAAATGTTCTGCGTCACGGTTTACGCTCATCCAAATCAACACCTCTTACGGTGACGAGACGGATCATCGGCAACATCTGGAGGATGAAATTTGCAAGTCCCTCTAGCGCGTCATTGTTTCCTCTTATTGCTGCTTTGCCTTTTATTAAATAGTTGCAGCGTCACGCCGCTATATGCTAATTTTGGATCTTGTGATTAACTGCACGGCCCATTCCCCTGAATATCCCTGAATTATGCACTGTTTCTTCAATAAATAAGCTATTTGTATACCTTACCTCAGGGTGTTCGTACACATGGAATTGTTTGCTGATTATTGGATGTAATAACCGGCAGAGAATATAATAACCCTGGATCACCGGGCTCTGCAAATCGGAATTGAATAGTTTGGTTTTCACGGTTCGCTTTGTCTTTACAAGGATAACATGGAAATTATCCTGAAATATTCAACTCCCTCCCTCATTAAATATAAACTCAGTGGCATCATTGCATTTACAAACCAGAATAAGCTACTGTACATTATTGCTGATATTGATGATGGATGTAATGTTTCTTTTCTTTATTCCAAGTATGGCTACTCATTTCTAATTTTCTATTACCAATGTCGGCTGCAGAATAGCCTTCATGAAATGAACCAAATGGATAATTGTGTGTAATATATTGCTAATGGAGCGTTTTTTAAAGCATCTCTGGTAACCAGGAAGGACAAAATAGAGGCTGGGTGTAGTTACCTTGGCAACTGGCTCACAGCAAGTGTCTATTTAGTAGTTTAAATGGTGTTACAGGCATGTAGCCAAGGGTTAAATGTATGTTTAGCTAAGTTTAGCATGATACAAATGCTGAGCTTATCATTAATCTTTTCAATCATTTATTGACGGTCCCTCTGTTATCTCATCATCTATAAACCAAAAAGATATTTTTAAGACCTTGTGCTCTACAGCGGTGCACCTGTATGGCAGCGTGTCTTTGTGGGACACAGGAACATAGCAAATAACTTGTTTTGCAAGGAGAATTACGTCCTTCGTCATTACTTTTTCGAAACCTCAGCACAGTTCTTTGTCCGTTTTCAGTCGATACCAAAAAACATTCCAGCCTAATTGTGATGCTCAGCATCAACCTAATCGGTTACGCGTTCTGAATGTCCACCTCTCGTGCGTTCCTCTGACTACTTGACATAAATAAATCACTGAATAGATAACCCGCCACTGTGTCTAAATGCTACTCAACACAAACTGACACAGCCGAGTAATAAACATTTAAAATCTAGAAAGAGCGGCCATTTTAAAACAGGCAAGTCTCCTTACTCGTGGTAGCAGTTTATCCAGTTAAGCTCATAGTCATTTGGAATATTCCAGGCCTTGGCAGCCTTTTTACGGGACCCCCGTGAGCAGCTGACTGTGGCAGCAACCCTGCGGTCTTTGTTTTCAGCCAGGTCTGAGCCGGGTCTTCATTACAGCCCATTTTCAGCGGTCCTTGTGTGTTGTGCTCATTGGAACGGGTCACATCTTCCTACGAAAATATGGCTAACCCAGCACTGGTTCTCGTGCCTGTTGTCCACAGAGGGATGTTTGTAGGGGGGGAGTGGGACGTCGTCTCAGAAACACTGCAGGGAACACGGTGTTGCTACTCTGTGTGTCCACTCTGCAGAGAAAAAGAAACAAGAACTCACATTATTGTCCTTAAATGTGATTTTGGAACACAAACACATGGGTAGATAAGGTTACGAGGTTCCCGAGCATTTCAGCAGGTGGTTGTGCTGCTTTTCTACCTTTGCTGCACTGTTTCTGTTTGTTTTTCGTGTCTTAATCGTCCAAGTGAGAAGAAAGTGAAAGAGTAAATGAATTCAACTGGAACAAAACAGGAGCAGCTTTCTGGGACCCAGACGCTCTATGCACTACACGGACAAACAATTGAATAAATGTTTTTAAAAGAATAAATACCTATTTCCGTTTTATCCTTTGAGTCAAAACATCTGAAGACAACTGTGTAAATCCCAGCCTTGTACATGTTCCAGAGTCTTGGCACAAGGTCAGAGAGGTCGCCACTGTCTTGCTAAGTCATTTAGTATGAATAAATTGTGTTGTTTTTATTCTCCGAATCTAAATATTTAACAATCTCAGCTGAGAGTCTGACACATCTGTCGTCTTTAGTGCCCTCCGGTTCAGACCACAGGTCTAAATTTAAACTTGTAGCATAAATCTTGGTCAACTTTCAAGTCAAGTCCAAGCAGACCCATGAAAAACCTCTGGCGATATGGCTAAAATTGGTCACAGTGAAGGAAAAAGGTCAAAGGTCACTGGCAGACTGTCACCGGATGATTGAGTAGAAATCGCATCCAACCTCAGGGACCATCATTTCACTGCGCTCCCACTTTTATCCAGGCATCTTCGGGTCGGAAAAATCACAATAAATCTCCACAAGAACGCTGAAAGGAAGGAAGGAAGCTGAGGAGGGAGCCACGTTCAAGACATGACTTTCAGATCAGCACGTGTGCATGATTATCAGAATATTCCATTAAATAACGACGTTGGCTGGGGAGCACAAAGGCTGATGAAATAGAGCTCCTTTAGTTTTCTGAGAAAGCGACCGGAGGAATAGTTTGTAAATCTGTAAACCTTGTTAAAACTCTCCCGCTGCGTTAAATCACACCCTCCATACTTTGTAATGCCAAGACCAACGTAACTACATTTTATTTGGAATGATTTACTGCTTATTGCCTTGACAGTGATGTTTTTTTATTAGCAAACTGATTTGCATGCACCAAGGACTTGAAGGTTGTGCTAATTAGCTCAAGAGCGGACCATCCAAACCACAACTCTATTAAAAAAACATCAAACACCAGAATTTCCAAATGACCACATTGTTTGTGTGAATGCCAAAGGTCACTGACTTGCACCTACCGGACATATTCTCCTGTTCATTGCAGCTAAACTTTGTGTCTGGTTGCCTGTGCAGCATCTGTAATGTTAATTAACTCACACCACATGGAGAGAGTCGCTGTAATTGGACAAGGTCTGGGCGTACTGGGCTGTGAACAGACAGACCTGGAATAATTTCATGATATAATTCCATTATTGCAACCCGAAGCCAACCGGGGAGTGGAGAGATGGAGCCACATCCCGACTAGGCCGGAACAGGCAGATCTGTTTACAAGGATAACACGATATCACTGAATCACTGAGGTCTGACTGTAAGAGGCAGTGTTACGGTTGCTGGTGAGTCAGGTGGCTGATCTCAGCTGGCCCAATATGCTCGACTGGGTGGGTGATTACTGGCTAAGGTGCTGCTGGAAGTTGATGCCAAGTGTTCATGAATCACATCGGAGGGTTGTGGACTTGTGGTTGATGTGCAGTTGTGCCACCTGATGCTGCATGAGAACACAGAGCAGCACAGCGAGGCCGCCGTGACCGGAGATGAGAAATAGGATAATCTTACAGTTCTAGGAAAGATCCTTCCTCCGGTCAACTTAAGATGATGCCGCTGCTCTCCTCTACCATATAATTGTGCACGGTGGCCTACTAGGCAAAGATAAATAGCATAAATTGGGACGTGGGCCAGGTTTTAAATGCACTAACTGCCAGGGAAAGGCGATGAATCAGGTCGTTAATGCCGCTGAGCACTTTGTGGTGATAGAGAAGACGCTTCCAGGAACGGCTAAATTTATTAGTACTGAAAGGTTACATGAGAGGACCGCTCACATTCGTGGTGTAAGATCATGCTAATTGTTGCAGTATATCTTCTCCGTACAACGCAGTGATCTGGAATTGATATTGAAGGTCTGTCTGTCCTTTCACAAGTTGAAACATTTCATTTGTTGGAGCAGCCATTACAGTAATAAAAGGCCCAACATGAGGGGTTTTTCCAGGGTTTCCTGTCCACAGTTTACTGGTGTAGATATAAATTTGAAATCACCATTGGGGTTTGAATTAGTTTTTCCTGGTTAGAAAAAAACCAAACAAAAACGACACGCAACAGCAGCGAATCTTAAACAGATTTCGATTATTCACAGTGGGTGTGGAAGGATTTCATAAATTGATTTACTGTCACCATTGCACCACTGCACTGGCGATCACTTGTGCCGGATTCCTGAGTTGCTGCGCGACTGGGTTGTTTTTAGACGCTTGACCCCCCCTCCTCTCTGTATATTTACAGTTGGCCAACAGATGTTCAGCTGACTGAGCCCAGTTTTCTGAGCCATTTACTCAGCCTCGTCTCTGGGGATGAAGGCCAGCACCCCCACAAATAAACCATGGACCATCTGATGACGCACTGTGTGGGCACTATCATCTGTGGTCTTTGAGTTAGTAGCCACTGCGGCTGCTTATCACATTTGCCAAAATATATTTGCTTATATCTGGATTGTGAAGAGTTGAACTCCCAGAAATGATAACTGTGTCCCAGAAAAGGGAACGTGTGGAGCTTTATTTCCTACTATCCCTGTCTGCTGTTAACAAACGAGTGTAGTTATCTACGTATGTTAGCTGTGTAAATGCCACCCTCTTTAATAAAGCCGTGCAGTTGGGCGTTTATATAAATGAGTTACATCCCATGCGTCTGTATCCCATCGAGTCATCATCACTATGAATTACCATAAACCTGATCACTGATGGGCTTTGCTCCAGTTTTACACACCTTTTAATATACATCCCACTGACTAAAAGCTTCTGTGATACTAGGGCGCCCTTGTAAGTTGAGGATTGATGAGTCTTGTGATGTTGAACTGACTTCCCCACTAATGAGGATGCTCGGCGGACAGGCCCACTCTTAGTTAACAAAGGTTCCAGCAGCGCAGCAGCTCCAGGGGCCCCCTCCAGCATCCCAGCGCCTCCAATCTTTGGCTTGAGCAGTCCGCACAGCCTCTTAAAGCCATTTGTCAAACCTCTGTACATGTTAAATTACCAGGACCCCGAGAGAGATGTCTGCCTCTAGGAAGCGACTGCGGACCGAACAGAGGGAGCGCACGGTGCCAGATAGAGAGAAGCGGATGAAAAATTGTCCAGGTTTGCTCCCGCTGTGCTCTGTGATTGTGCAGCTGTATTATGACAGCATACAGAACGTCTTCCAAAAGAAAAGTTCGCTAACGCTGCTGTGCGCTACAGATTACCCCGAGGATTATAAATCATCTCCTGTTTCAACAGCAGCCTGACAAAGTTTGGGACTCCTGCGACAGCCCACGGAGGTAAGGAAGGATCAGCTCAAGGGACGTTTGCAAACTTAACAGAAGGTTTCAGCCTCTCGGTCGAATTACACAGCAAGTTAAAATATACAAGTTAACGAGCCCTGACGGGTAGTGAAGCCTGATGCTGGTCGTTCCTGTTTAATCAGGGAAGCTGATTAATGAGGTGGTCGCACTAAAAAACCAGGAAGGAGGATTCTCTTTTAAAGTTTTTGCTAAGAATCCAGTTACAAACATACATGTAGGAATCCACCCCTTTTTGCCAGGAGCAGGTTATACATGTCGGTAGGATGTAGCGCCACCTCCCACCTAGACTACCTGGCACGTCGGTCTCTGTGCAACAAGAATACTGACTACCGAAAAACAAACAAAATCAGGCAAGAGAGGAGGAAAAAAATAACAAAAAGGTATTAATTTCAAGCATCTGTTACCCATACAAGATTTTGTAGATGTGCCATTTTGTAACTACTGTTTGGTTTCTTTCAACATTGCTATTGTCTCAAATAAAGTCAGCCCTTTTGCCAAAACGAAACCATCAAATCTTGAATTATATTCATCGCACACATGTGTTCCTCTTGCTCGTTTGCATGCAAAAGGTTTTTGGTTCTCTGCTTTTTCCAGAACTGCGTCCTCCTCCTCCTCCTGTGGTCTCTCTAAAACATTAACATTTAAAACATAGCCAGATGATCAAAGTTCATATTATAAGTATTTTTTTAAAGCTGCCTTTAAAACTGGGCAACTCTTGGACGCACCAGCTGTAGCTAGCCAGGAGGTGCCTGCTGCATTTCTTTCATCCTTTCATTTTTTTATGGGATGCACAAAGTAAAGTGTCGGCAGACAGTGACTCACCAGGCTGTGGACGTGTTGTAGGGCAGGAGTGTGGGGCTCTGACTCTCCCCTCTGAGGCTGTGTCTGGGTTGGTAGTGGCCAGGGACCATGGGCTGGGCCTGAGCGTGGGTTTCGCTCTCCTCCGGCATGGACCTGTTCCACTGACTACGAGCCTTCTTCAGCCAGCGTCCGCCCAGGCCCCATTTCTCCAGGTAGACCCGACAGAGCTCGTAGTTTATGGCTGAGTAGTAGAGAAAGTCCAGGGCCAGCAGTACCATGACAAAGAAACCATAGATCCACACGCCGACCAGAGCCGTGTAATTACTGAAGGAGAGGCAGATCAGGAGTATTAGACGGTGATAAACACTCCTCACGCGCTCCGAGCTACCATCCAGTTAAACTGAGCCGCTAAATCCCAAAATCAACAACAGAGCGGCCATGTGTGAATGTTTGCTGTTCCTGTGGCAAGACCAGGATGTGGTCCAAACCCTGCCTTGATTAAAAGATCATTACAAAAATGAATGTGTTCCATCTGTTCATTTGCTGCTTCTTAAAAGCAACAAAAACTGCACAAGAGGGATCTCGTTCTGAATCCTTTTTAAATGTATTCATTAAATGATCAAGCTGAACCTGATCGAGGGACCCCGTCGTGCCCGCGTGCACTTAAAGAACATCAATGTAAAAGTGAGGAGAAAAGCAGCCCGAAGAAAAAACAAAAACTCTGATTTTATGTCTCGTGAAGGAGATAATTGCGCAGATTTAAACAGATTTAGCCCAATAAATATGATACAATTTGGCAGAATGAAAACTTCAAGACACAGGCGGAACTGTCAGGATATTCCATTTGAAGAGTTGTTTGTGTAATTCTATGGTAATTCCCTTTCCCTGCAGGGTTTGTTGGACTCGGGTGTCCAGTAGCCTGTGGGAAACATTGTGTGACCTTGTAAAGAGTTCTCAGAATAAAAAACTTTACATGATACACATTCTGTAAGGGAGCAGCCCTTGACTTTCCTCCAGCTCTCAGTATTGCAGGTCTTCCCTATGGGACCTTATTGAGGTCCTTTTGGTGTTAAGCACCAAAAAACTTGTCCTTGAAAGGATCGATAGTGACCACACAGCGAAGACAAACGTAATTCAATATTTGACACAAATTCCCCTGAGAAGGAAAGAAGGAGGGATCGATTATCAGTCAAAGATGTCCGGCTTGTCTCGCGAAGTTTCCTCTCTCAGGTGTCGCGGTGTTTAATCTCCGGTGAAACGTCGACACTCTTGCAGTCGCCTGCCCTGAATCAGCAGCTATAACCGCGTTTTCTGGGTGAGGGCAGGCCCTTTAATTCACTCAGCCGCCGGGAAATGTGAAACCAACTGTGCCGTCGTCCAGCGAGCCAGGATGAAAGAGCAGCCCAACAGGCCATCTAACACTAAAATGAAATATCATGACCTGCTGCAGAGCGGTTGTAAAGGGATGGAGACAGAGGCATGCTGGGGGGGCATTAGTACAGATAGCCCTGTTGTTTGTCACTAAAACCTCCTGCTGAGAGCTTCTGCAGCACAGCGGGTTCTCTCTTCTGTGCCCTTCCTGCTGGATTCTGCAGTGAAATGCAACTCTGACCCCATAAAATAGCACCTTTTTGTCAATATTTCAAGAACATTCTCCATTGAAATAGTGACATTTTAGGGAAGGACATAATTGAGCTGCCTTTCAACTGCTGATCTTTCCTGTAGTGGTTCTGAAAGCCTCTGTAGGTGTCGATCGATGACAACGAACCTTCCGGGTGAGACGCCAAGGGTGTCAATAAGTGTGATACTGTCAAGGGAACTCAATGCATGTGAGGAAGTGGAGTGTAATCAGCCGGTCATGATTGATCTCAACGGTAGATTTTTGAAATTCTATTTCTGGAAAGAGAGGTTTCTGAGGAACTGCGCAAGTATTTGCATTAGAATAAAGTTAGTGTTTTAATGCTTTTCTCCCTGTGTAGTAAAAAAAAAAGAAAAAAGCAGGTTCCACAAATTTGCATTAGAATGAACTTTTAATGAGATCCTGGACAGATTAAGTGCCCGATCGTTGCGTCTGAACTCACTTGTGAGCGTATCCGTCTGAAGTGGTGGTGAGGTTGACCTGCATGACTGTCTGGAACTCGGTCTCGTTGCAGCAGTATTTGAAAGCGGTGTTGTTGTGGTGGCAGCAGAACATGTAGGTCTTGTTGTCGGAGAGACGGGGGCAATGAAAGCCAAAGTGGTAGCGGCCCTTTTGGTCAGAGTAGGGCTCGCACACCCGGTAATGGGCTGACAGGGCTGCAAGAGGTGGGAGGAATAGATACATTCATCAAGAAATTCATCAACTGTGCAGGATTCTAGGCCATTATCTTCCCTCCATTCATCTTTAAAGCCTTTTTTTATTACTTTTCCTGACCACATCCCCAAAGTGAGAACAATCATTTCCAACTCGGCATGAGATTTTTCTTCCAATCACTTTGGTCTGGTTATATCTAACTCAGCCGGTACTAACAGACGCAGGAGGTTACGGTAGAACCGAGAACCAAAAATCCAGGTAAGCACAGAGTTTCCTGACTGAAGAGTGCCCTCTCACACACCACATCATCTGAAAAGAACTGCGTGTTGTTATAAATCTCCTTTTAAATGAAAATGGCAGGGCTAGAATACGGCATCCTCTCCATTGTATCAACTCCTAAATGTGTATTTCCATGGAAACTCCAATTCCTGCTGCCAGGCTAAAGAATAAAGGTTAATTGCGTGGATTTGCAGGCTTTGCATAAAGTTTCACTGCTTGTTCGCCCTTTTTTGCATATGTCCTCTAGAATCCCTGCGGCTTTGTAAGAAAGGGACAGGATTTATCGCGTCACAAATTGAAAAAGTATTGTTTTGGCAAATTACCTGTAAATTTAGCGAGGATAAGAAAATTACATTCAAAACTGCCACATTAGGGGGGCTTTTAAGAGGTTGTGCACAACAAGACCAATTAAACCTGTAGATAAATATCAAAGTGTAACCCAATTAGCGAGATCTGTTATTGGGTTTGGTGTTTGTGCAGTGATTTACACTCCAGTTTTAGAGGAATCAGACACTGCATTCAGTATAAATATGCAAAATCTTCTCAAACAGGCAGATCTCTGGGAGCCACACATATACAATATAAAAATAAAACATTTCAAAAACAGTAAAGTTTTCACAGCAAATATAAAACAAATAGACAGAAATAACAGATACATAATGTAAATATACAGTACTCGATGTTCCTGAACGTTTAAATCTAAAATGGGATCAGCCTTTGAATCCACTTTGTGACCTCATGACAGATAAGCAAGCGCTTGATTTCTCCCTCACTCTCATCATGTGATAAAGACGCGTGTCTTTGTCTGGTTTCCTTTCATCCGCCCGGTTCTTAAAACCAGCAGGAATCAAACGGACACGTTCTCACTGGGCGACAGATCAATGTCCATCTATGCGGCGGGGTGAGAGGAGGTCCTGGGTGATCTCAGACAGCTGCAGATCAGCATTCAAAAGAAGAATTCTACGTGAGATTTGAACGCGCTTGGGGCCACGAGTCACCTTCGCCTCCAGAAACATCGACAATAGAGGAGGAATTCATTTGACCCTCATTGGTTAATCGTAATAGATAAACTACAAAGGTTCCAAGCCTTGATGGTCTCTAAGTGAAGCAGCTGGCTCTGGAAATCGTACAGTTGTTAACGCTCCCACTTGCTCCATTCCATTACCGTCTGTTAAAATCTATGATACACTTAACACTTGAAAAAGATTTGTTCAAAACCTTTGCGCATTATCCACAATTATCACTACGGATTATTCCATACTTCTAGATTCTCCTTCCATTCTGAAGTTCTCCCTTGTTCTTAGCCTGTTTTCTAAGGTTTTTAAGAGGGCCTATATTTACCCTCTGCATCTTCCACACCTCAGAGAAATGTGTTGGCGGACATCTTCTCTTAGTACCTTTTGGATTAAAAAGGGCTGCCTTTGCAGTGCTATGCTGCGTGGCCTAATTCAGAGGACACCCTAAGGTCCAGGGACTACACTTCCCTGCTCTTTTGACATTGAGTGTATCTGACTTAACTTCTGGCCATGCAGGTGTCAACTTCCATCCATAAACTTGTGTATTTCTGGCCACCTTTCCTGTATTCAGGTCATTGTCCTCATGCGGTACCGACCTGAGAATCTCATTTCAATGCATAATTAGTTGATAAAATGGGTTTTACATGGGTTTGATCATGCTCTGGTCCCTGTCTGTGGGGCGCTGCTGATAGTAATCACTGCAACAGACAGCCTAGATTATACAGACCTGCAGTGGACAGCAGGAGGAAGATGACCGTCAGGACATTGAATGACTGCCGGCTGGTGATAGTCATCTTCTCCTCCTCATGTGTGAAGAATGATGGGAGGAGGAGGGAAGGAAATAGAGACGGGGACTCTGCTTTAGCTGGACTCGAGCATCTTCTGCTTGCTGGTGGCTCCTCTCACATCGTTGTTGCTGCTGGGAGCCAGGATTCCTGAGGGGACGAAGCAAGAACAGAGACAGGAGCAGAGGTGTAAAATATCGGATTTCAGTTTCTGGGCGTGCAGCGCTGTGTGGACACTGATGTGGAATCAGCTTTAACTTAAGCCTGTCTGGTTCATTCTTGCAGGCAAACCATAAAACTAACGTGACGCTTCTGGAGAAACGTCTGCGTACATTTGATTAAAAGTGAAGATTACGAGAGAAGGAGAACGCAACATTTCTCTGCACCAATTTACATAAATTTCTAGGAAGCGTTTAACTTCATGATGAACTTAAGCACCCGTAAAATTAAGTGTTACAGTTAGTTGCGGCTCTGTAATCCTACCTTTTGACAATCCTGCCTGACAGAAGACATAATAGATTCAGGTCTGATACAGCGGCAAAATATCAGACTGACTAAATGCCTCAGGAGTTTCCCGAAACCTGAAATGTTCGTGCCTCAGAAGAAAAACA
The DNA here is from genome assembly GCF_003711565.1 of Takifugu flavidus. Taxonomy (NCBI): domain Eukaryota; kingdom Metazoa; phylum Chordata; class Actinopteri; order Tetraodontiformes; family Tetraodontidae; genus Takifugu; species Takifugu flavidus. The sequence goes on from NC_079532.1 coordinate 6,408,085, forward strand.
CAAGCTTTGCCAGAGTGATGAATGACAACGCGAAGATGGAGCTAAATTCTCAGTGAATCTATTAAATAACTGCTGAAATGGAGCGTTTAGCCTTTAATGCCGTCATTTTATGCAACTGTCATTCCAAAGACTCATTCTGTAGCAGAAAAAAAGCAAGACTTTTCTATAATGAATTGGGTTTTATGTCTTCAGTTGACATTACCAGCAAGAAATGAGGCAGAAGGAGAAAGAGAGAGTCCGGGGTTACATGAGGCAAAGTGTCTAGACTGGAACTGAGCCCTGCTGGTATGGACGCGCTCTGGGGTACTTGTGCTAGCAGGTGAGCTAATGAATGCCCAAGATCTCATTTATTATTTAGGCAGTGATATTTAATCACGAACCAACCTTTGGCGGGAATGTAAAATGATGCAAGTGCCTTCAAAGCATGGCTTTTGGGAGAAAAGTGGTGTTTTTCTCTTTTTTTTTGTTAAAGATCCACAGACCTTCGCCCTTTTCAGCGGAGTTGCAGAAATGCAGGACGGTTTGTAATGTCTGAAATGGATGAATCGTTCTTGATTCTTCTGTTTTGCATCACTCTCGTTACTATTCCGACGGCGCAATAATGCAGAGTGAGATTAATGGGGCAGCGGCCCTCCATGCTTATCTACAAACTGTTTAATTTATCGTAAATGAGTGTAACGTGTTTATGGTAATTTATTCCAAACGCTGTCAGTAGAACATTTTATGGATGTGGGGGACTCCTCGCGGTTAAACCTGACTACAATTAGCATCATCAACGGCATCATGGCGGATTAAGTTCCTATCAAATCCAATACTCCACTTTTCCGTAAAGTACCAGCATCTGTGCATCACGTTAAATTCACGGACAGCTGGTGTCAGCAATCACCATCTCGCTCCAGTGTAACGATCTGGTGGAAAAGCCCAGGTCTGGCGCTGACAGCAAGGATCTGAGAGCTGAGATCCCCAAACACAGTTGGCACAGGCTACGGCTCTGGGAGGGTGTTTGGGGGAGATGGCTTATGTCAAGTGGCAGCCACATGCATCTGAGGATCAAGGGCTTCACGGAAACCTTTGCATTGCGATGCGATTAGTCATATTCCATGTTTTTCCCTTCAGCTGTTAGTGTCTCTCTTGTGATTCAGATTTACTTAACAATATATTCTGTTCCCAACCCCTACTAACCTTTTGTTTTAATGAGAATTTGGATCTGATGTTTCTGCCTGTGTTATACTAAGCAGGAGGTTGGAATGGGCTGAGATCTTGGTCATTGAGCCCTCTCATATTTATGCCATGAATTCATATTGGAAGGAAATATCCAAATCTGCCTTTGAAAATGGCCCCAAAACCACAGAGGGCTCTGGCTGCACATCTGTGCCTGTAGAGGCTAAATGGAAAGTATTACAAAGCCCCAGTTCTGAATTATTGAGAAGCTGTCAGCAGGACAGGAACTGTATGTGAAGGCAACCAAAAGGTTGAATCAAAGGTCAAGGTGATAAAGAAGTGAGGAGCGTGTAGTGCTTGATGTGCTTGTTTGAACAAGACACTTCTAAATCTAAATTAAAATGGAAAAAAGGTGCCAGGTTCAGTTTACAGCACAGAGGAAGTGCCATTTTTTCTTTTCAGCTGCCTTTCAAGTGGAACAATGAAAGCCCTCCTCTGAAATATGAAACAGCTAATGGAGATGGCAAAGAAGATGAAGGAGACCTTTTGAGGTTCACAGCTGTGAACAAAGGGGCATTCATTTGCTGAAAAACACTCGGATGAACCCCGTCTTGAATATTTAGCGGTCACTCTAAATTATTAGGAACAAACAAGACCAGTATAACCTTAAATATAACAACGCGTCTTCAGATTTGGGTTTTATGATCCTCTTCCCTTTGAATGGCAGCCATGATCTAACCGCAGTGAGCTAATGCCTCGTCGTCATATTTACACTTCAAAGCTCTACAGGGGCGACGAGGGCCGTCTATTTCTGCAGTTGTTTGTCGAGGAGTTTGATTCACGTGAATATGCAACAAGCTATAATTACAATATTGCACGCCCCCATTGCGTGTCATTTCCTGCAGCGAGGTCATTTGGGAATTTAGAGACATTCTATCTATTCAAAATAAAAGCATTTAAAACTGTAAGGACAACCGTCTTTCTGATTCAATCTGAAAAAGGAGCTTTCCTTAATACACTAAAGTCTGATTCAACCTTACTTGCAATAACAGGTGGTCTTCAGGGTGGAATCCAGGTGCTCGTACAACAGTGGCGGTGCTATTAACAAACGGCAATAAGTTCGTGTTTGTTGCTGTAGCTGGTCCCCGTTGTCTGTCTCAGCGCTCCGTTGCTGTCATGTTTGGTAGCACGTGACCAAATCGTAACTGTTTCTGTGAACCACGAGAGCGGGATACACGTGTGTTTCTGTCAGAGACTTTCAAAGCATTTTAGATCAGGCAAGCTGTTCCTTTCTCAGAAAGCCAGGCGGCTTGAGTCCCAGAAAGCTTGTTATGGTGGCATTTTATATGTTTTCCTCCCCACCGAAGCCTATCCACTGGTGAGCACTTTAGTGCTCGGCCAGGGGCAACTTGACGAGGGATTCCCATCTTCTCCAGCCCTCCTACATCCCAGACCTTCTTCCTTTGTACTGCTGAGGTCTGTTACGGGGATTTTTTTATCACATATATAGCAGCTCACATCATCATCATGTCGCTTCCTGCGCCACACATGAAAGGAAAGGGCAAGGTTCATGTCACGACAGCGCTGGGCTTGTTTGAGAAGGGAGGGGGAAGGGAGATTGTGGACTGTGCGGATGTTAGTTGAGCAGAACATGAAGCATTAATACGTGTGCACATGTAAGCACACATGACATGGTGCAAACGCTGCTTGTTAGGACTGAAAATAGAACGTTACACCGAACATTACAGCGCCGTGTTCTTCACAGAGGACCCAAATCGATGAGGGGGAGGTGCAGTGGTAGATTCTGGGACGTATTCAGGCTTATTTCTCAGGAACGTGATTTTGACTCAAACGTTTGCGGCATGTTACTGCTGTCCAACAAAGTAAACAAGTGATTTTTTATTTAGCGTGGACGGCTGTCTTTCGTCTGCGAAGCCTTCAAGTTTGTCAAAGCACAAACCCGACATTACACTCCTTCCGGTCGGATTCAGTCTCCTGGCTCAGCCGTGTCATTTCCCATTTTCACACAACCTTTCTTCTGCATAAGTTATTCAGACATCCTCCGCGCCCGGCTTGTTATTACAGTCGTGTCGCAGCAGATCACAAAAATATCCTGTTGCTATGCTGACCTGGATCCATGCCGAAATGTCAGCAGTCATCGTAAAACACACGGATGACTGTGCGTTTATCGTAAAGTGCAGTCCAGCGATCAACATCCCTCTTCGCACGTGTGTGACCTTGCAAAATGGCTGCACCTCAGATCTGCTGACAGGCCCATATACGGATGCACTATAATCCAAGTTAGGTGTAATTTTGCTCCGCGAATGCTGTTACGACAAATGTCCTCCCTCCTGAGAGTATGAGCTCATGATTGGAGACATAAAGCTGCGATCGTGGTCAGTGTTCCAGAGGACAGAGGTGCATGCCGCAGGCGCGATGCAGGTGACATTAAAAAAAAAGCATTACATTCATACGCTGCTTCTGTCTTTCACTGCAACATTAATGTTCAGTTTTCTTATCTGTTATTATATCAGCGTGCTGTTATTATTGATTCAGCTGCAGGATCTTTATTTAACCAGTGGCATCACGGACAGGGACAGGAAGAGGATGGACAGACTGGTAAGAAGGGCCAGCTCTGTCCTGGGATGCCCCCTGGACTCGGTGGAGGTGGTGGGAAACGGGAGGATGATGGCTAATCTGTCAGCCATGTTGAACAACACGCCCCCCCCCCCCCCACAGGACACCCTGGCAGCATTGGGCACCTCATTCAGTGAGCGGCTGCTCCACCCTCGCTGTGTGAAGGAGAGGTATCGCAGATCTTTCCTGCCGGCTGCTGTCAGACTGCACAATAAACATAACGCCCGCTAGCACAATCTGAATATTATATATTCTGATATGTATATTGTATTCACCCTCTGTACTATGTACAGGTATACAGGGGCTGAGTATCCATTTACCTGGATTATTGTAAATATACATCCTCTTTGTATATTCCAAATTCTATTCTATTCGATTTTATCTTATTTTCTCTGCGTGCTCTTGCTGTTGTTGCACTGTAAATTTCCCCGTGTGGGACAATAAAGGACCTGAATCTGAATCTAAATATCCATCTTGTCTCTCCAGTAGTTCCTTTAATTCCCCAACGGCCTCCAGAAGGTTCTTTTATATTCTTATGGAAGAAATCTACAATTTATGTGATCTGTTTACTCACCGCTCAGTGTGGCAAGCTGAAGGAAAGGAACTGTCGTGTGAAATATTTTTATAGCTGTAGGGAGCAATTTACAGCCTCAGCTTCTGCTCTGAGGTGTTTTGCAGAGTGAATAAATCCACGAAACTCCAGGTGACTGAGCAGATTCTGCTAAACGTGACGCTGAATGCAGAGTTCAGGTGTTCCCTCACACTTAGATTCCTGTCAGATGACACAGGTGTAAACTATGACTATTCAAGTTCATCCAAACTGTCTTTATCCTTTTTAAAATGTAACTTTTCTCGTCCGTTTTGGCAAAACAGACAATTAGAAATTACAACTCATGCGCACGAATGCACTGAAGATGAAGCTACTGCAGGGAGCAGGGCTCCCACCAATGACCTTTGTATGACCATGGTTGTAGTGTCAGACCAAACCCATCATACATCACTAATTAGATTCGATTTATTGCTTTGTTGTTTTGCCAGGAAGTAAACTGTAACAGTTGTCAGAGCACCGTGAGCAAAGGCAATTCTGTAGAGACGTTTTGATCGCACTTCCTTTGCATGTTTGACTGCAATAATCCCAATCTATAGATTAAAACCAGGCATTAAATAGCTGAGAATTTAACACAGAATATTACACCTCAACGCTGTAATCATTCAGTCACGCTGCTCCTTTGCAATAGTTTCTTTCCACTCAACAACAACAATGCTAAAGCACTGTCAGGGGAGTAACCGTGTCTTTGTTTGTGTTGCACCACTGAGAGCTCAGAGCTGCGCGCAGCAGCATAAATTCTGAGTGATGAATGGAGGTTCTTCTCTTGTTTAGAAAATCAGTCACCTGAATAAATTTTCCAGATCAAATATTCTAAATAAAGCCCAGAGGCCGCCATGTGTTTTGGTCTGGCGGCTTGATGTTTCTGGGGAGACGTTTTACGTCACACAAGAACAGAGAAGAATGTAACATGTAGTGAACGGCAACACACCGCGTGCCAATAACGCAGCATGGTTGCCATGGAGTGGTTTTAAGAATTTGGCTGTTTTTAAAAAAAATGTGTCTGAGTGTCTGCAATCATGTCACTGTGAGTGTGGTCTGTTTCTATTTTAACTTGTTTTATTAACACAAGCAGGACGCCTGTAATCAGGCTGAGATCTGTTGCTGGCCTGCTGTGTTTTTCCCTGCTGAGCGTGGAGCAAGCTTCCCTCCTCATCTTCGCTTTGTGTCAGCCCCTTCATTTATCACCAATCTGGATCACAAATGGAGACTGGAAGCTGCACAGCTTTTTTTTATACAGCTTGCGTAACACCTGGGAGAACTTCACTGGAGTTTAGTTTATATTTCTGCGGGGTAATCTCAACATCCTCCCCAGCGGTGGATCCCAACCTGATCACTGTTGACATTATTGAATTTCACAGGGCTTTTTTATTTCTCTATAATGTTGCGTTTTGACGGCAGCAAATGCTAATAAACAGCTGGAGGATTAATAAATTTATGTATGAACGTCGGAGGAGATGGAGCACTTTTGTAGCACAATGAATGTCTCCATCTTTTTGGAAAGAGATTCAATCGAAGGTTCTTTTCTCTCTTGCCCAATGTTGCATTTTGTAATGATCCATGACCGATGTGCACAACATCAACAACATCGAAAAAGTGATTCTTAAAAAGATGTGGTGGAACTAATTGCACAAGCGGATCCATCAGGATGGTGAGTCTGCTGCTGTTCACTTCTGTTGTTCGCTAAATTAATCTGCAGGCCCACAAGCTGCCAGGCTCTCGACACCTTTCTTGGCTGTCAGCAGAGACAAAACCGCAGCAGTGACGTTGAGTTATTCCTCTAATGATACGTACAGATAAAAAGAAAAAGATATTTCTCCATATTTCTTTGAGATGTCAGTGAAAAGTCTTCAAAACCTGTGATTTCTGCCCTCTGTTTTTTTTTCCCTGAATCCAGTCCTTGAAATGGTCTCCACAGTTCCATTCAGATTAGCAGGATGGCGAGTTTGTTGAGGTTGTATTGAAAATAACGGCACATAAATACTACATTAGCTGCTACGATGAACTCACTTCCGGGGCCGCGGGAAGCCTTCCAGGAATTTTTCCACAGCAGCTCCTAAAAGTTGCAGTTGCATCAAGGTTTAAGCCGTCGGCAGGCTGCACCGAGGACCCATCTGTTACCACATTGCAGCTTCGGTACTTACATTCAGTTCTCTTCTGAAACAGGGCCGCAAGTGATGCAGAATTACTGGACTTCTTATATCTTATACTGGTATCTGACACGCCTGTATAATCCCTCACAGACAAAGCAGCATTGTTTGTTTGGATTTGTTTTAACACCCCACTCCCAGCACAGTTGGTTTCTCTTGGAAATGATCCTCACCATCATCCGCCTGACCCTGGATTTAAAATAGCTTCTTACCCACAGACAAATAGCCAAGTGGGAATTTCCAAATAAGAAGAAGAAGAAGAAGAAAGGAAAGCATGACAAAGAGACAGCAATGCTCTCAAATAACATGTAAAATACAGCAGCCACATCATTTTATTGGAACGTAGCCACTAACATTGTTTTAATTTAAAGTTCTGCACATACTGATTGGACACATCAAGAGAATCAAAGCTACTGAAATCTTAATAAACGCTGGTTATGTGTAGCACTGTGAGCAGGAGGGCTGAGAATTTACCCTGAGATAACCTTCCTGAATAACAGGAGGTCTGTTTTAAAACATTTATCACTCCAAATCCGATCCAAGGGGGGCCTCGAATAGCCGTGCGAGATAACCTGCCAGAGCTCCCGCACACCTAGAGGTCATCGGGGCCGCCCTTTTGACATGACCACAGATGAGGATGGATAATGCCTGACACTGCTCCACATAAAATTTAAGAAACCGTTTGTGGGCTGGTCCAGTGGTGATAACTGAAAACGCTGGTTGACTGGGGCTGCACCTCATTAATGAGGCTGACCCGACTCTGACCCCGAAAAGAGTGCATGACTTTGACAGGTCTTCTGTGAATAATAACTTCCTATTATCTCTTATGCAGCTGAAATGCTCTCTGAACTCCACAGACTCATAATATTATGAGACAGTTTTAGAAGCTGAATGCTCTCTTTGATGATCTAAAAATGTTAACTGTGACTGTGGAATGGATTTTTTTTAATTATTGTGGGCGCAAGCAGGGCTACTAGCTGCTCTCCGCTGATATGTGGACACGGTGTTGTGTCTATTTAAATTATTAATCATCAAAAGCAGATTACAGTGACGTGTTGAATTAGGCGGTGAGGCAAAAATTACAGTCATTTAGAACCATAGTGTCTCATGGATTATTATGAGTCTTTAAATAACACATGATTTCTCTCAGCGGCCAGAACACACATGTACAGATGCCCTTAGACCGAGATAGCAGCTGAGATAACACACCCTCTGAAGGGGTTTGCATACATGCTAGCTGACCCACATGAATGACCCCGTCAGACAGACATTGAGTCATGGAATATCTGTAATGCTGGTCATCCAATGCATGTACACCCAAATTTAGCAGGTGATTGGCCTTTGTTTACCAGCTCAGCACCTGGATTGACCTGGTGGCTGAACTGCACAAGTGTGGTCTGAAGAGTCTCTCAGTCTTTCAACGCACAAAATCAATACCAGCTCATCCTTCAGCTCTTCAGCCGGCAACCTTCCTGTCTTATTCGTCTCAGCTCTCAACAGCACCTAAAAATAGCAGAGTCGCAAATCTTATTACCCAAAATAAAGACGCTCTAATGCATTTTGCTGTCCTGTTTTTGACAATACACCTTCATTCCGCTCTTTCGGGCCGATGACTTGTTGCTTTTTAAGGACACAGAAGATGCTTTTGATTCCTTACATTTGACATGTTCTTTTACCCGGTGATAAAAGCTTTTGCGCTATGTGGCAAGAATGAGCAAACGTGACAGAAGCTGAGAGATGAGCAGCGGCGGCGCAATCAGCAGCCTTTAACCCTTCGAGCGCTCCCCAAGCATCTATCACATCTGCTTCTCCAAACACCTCTGAGCTGTCAGGCAGCAGAAGGGCACCCAGTGGAGGTGAGGTCCTAACTTCCAATAAAGGTTGTTGAGGGAAAACTTTGGATTTTCTTAAGCCCTAAAGACTTTTTCTTCAAATTTCATACCCATTGTAAGTAAGGATTTTTTGTCGACTCTGGTGCCCAAACATTACCTATATAGTCTATAAGGTGATGGAATGAGTTAATGAGTTGGGGGGGGGGGGGGGGGGGGTAGAAAGGATAGCAGTACTGCCCCCAGGTCAGCTGCTGGTGCACAATAATGAGTGGACGTCAATAACAAAGACTGGAGCCGCGCACAAAGCCTAAGATGTCAATATGTCAATAGCACAGTTCTATTTTCTCTTCAAAATTCTCAGCTCCCTCCTTCAATGAGGGATTCTGCAATGATATAATTACCTAATTACATCAGAAAAGGAGGATGGAGCTTTTAATTACGGGGACATAAGCGTAGCGACTAAACTGCCGTCTTCTGACGGTTATTTTTCATTCACTAATTAATTATTTATTCGCGGTATTTTAATTATTTCAGCTGGCTCAGCGCTGCAGGATGGATTCTGAATCTGTGTGATTTTATTTCCACTTTACGTTGACCACCTACATACACGCCACCCATGAAATAAAACAAACAGTGCATTAATATTCCAAACAGCCACTGGGTCAACCTCTGAATTTTAACAGCATGTTCGTATTTGATATTCCCCACAACCACACATTTCAGTAGCTGCACAAAGGGAGGAAATTCCTCCCCGACGCCAGTAAAAGTACCTCAACAACACCCCATAAAACGCCCAGAGCAACATGCGGTACAGTGCGTAGACTTGAAATAAATGTAGCTTGACACGCTGGTACAGAAGTCAATGAAAACATCTAACGGTAAAAAGAGGCGTGCATTTGTCAGCATGACTCAACAGAGGTGGTGCAACGTTCCCAAAGGGGTGAGAGGTCACATGAAGCAGGTTCCTGATATTAACGCCAACAGTGCGCCAGGAAAACTGGCGTTCTTCCTCTGGCTTCAGCCGGTTGGATGATTGCAGCATCGTACTGTATATGAAGGGAGGATGAGGAAGAGAGAGCGAGCGCGTGTGTGTGTGCACGTGTGTGTGCTTGATTATGATCTGTTCGGTGGAATCTGATGCTGAGGCAACATCAAAGGCAACCATCTTCATCAAGGAACCTGCTTCTCTAAGAGTCTGCTCATTTTCTCATCTAGTCACTCACACACATGCGCGCGCCCGTGCGTGCGCACGCACCTTCTACTACTACGGCTGCTACAATGAGCGTGGACAGATCAAGAAACTCACATATTCTCAGCCACGGTAAACACATGCTGGGCAGTGTATTGCTGTTCTAACCGTTTATGAGCGCACGAGCACATTCGGTGATCAGTATGGGCTAAAACATGGACATTAAACACCAATAGGCTGCACACCCACGTACAGCAGAATCCAAGGCCGGAGAACTCGGCATGAACCCTCTAGAACGATATAGAGAGAAAGGAAAGCAAAACAAATGCAGTTTCCTGCACTATAGATCAGAAAAAAACTGCCTGACCACATGCTGCTGTTTATTTTGGGTTGAAGAATCTAATCATGTGTCAGCCAGCCCTGCTGTTGATTATATTAATGAGATATCCTCTCGGTTGGAGGCCGTTCAATTGGAGTTTTTGGGTTGGGGTGAATGTGGAATAAATGCATTGATGCCTTTGTTCTGTTCAGATGTGCAAACCGAGTGATGCCCCCCCCCCCCCCCCAACTTCAGCTTTAGAGCTACTGTCTGAATATACTGCTGCAATTAAGTCACAGCCTCAACTATAGATGAAGATGTTTCCTATAGATGATGTTTCCTCTCTGCGACTGATGCACGCTATGCTAGTCTTGGAGTTATTTACGCTCCCTTTAAACGAAGAAGCTGGGTTGGGATTTAAAAGGCTGTAAATCAGCAGGTGAACAAGCATCGAAGAAATACTTCAGACACCATTCTATTTTAGCCAAATGCAACATCGTAAATAATAAAAGTATATTTAGGTGGCAATGACAGCTGCATTTATCTGCAATTTTAGGGAATTGAGTGGCCTAATTATCATTATTCCCAGAGCGACATAGTTTTCCTTGAGTTTCTTGTGTTATACATTAATTAAGAGAGTTGTGTAGATTCACCATAAATAGGCATTCTGTTACAACTCTTACATCAGGATTTATTTCAATATTTTTGCCCCGAACAAAGCGCGCTCCAAAGAGCAGCACGCATGGCAGTGAGATGAAGGAAGAGTCTACTGTGCACAAGCTTAAGGGCAAACAAACACGCAGGTTACGACTCCAACAAATATGTTGCAGTCGCGGGTTATTCTGGGGTTTCTTTTACTTTTTTCTAACATCATTTATGAGTAAATACATCATAACATATATGCAGATTTTAGGCAGGAGGGAGGCAAGAATTCTAACCCTGAGCGGCCCTGTGGTGCTGCTGCACGTAGGTGATATGGAAGTAGGTTGTGATGGTTTGCTGTGGGCCCTTAAGGAGCAAGCAGATTTAGCAGACATCCTGCAGGCATATTTGAGTTACTTGGCTCACAAAATGTTTTGTTTTCCAAAGTTTTCAATGGTGAACGTCCATCAGAACCTCTCCCTCCCGAATAACCTCCATTGTCTGCACTCCGATAGGCCTCGACACATGGCTGGATCAGCTGAGCGGCTGGTAGTCGAGCGGAAAATACGGCTCGGCAATAGTCGAGCTTCCTGGGCTTATCGGAGCTGTGATAAGAACCGCCGCCCGTGAGATGAAGATACTGCACGCTCGTATTCGTTTCAGCTCCGCTCCGCACATTTGCGTTTATGATTCGGCCGTCAAAAACTGCATTTTTGCCAGAAGGTAGCGCCCGTCTGCTGCCGCCGCTGTTTCTGCGGCTCTGGCACCGGTTTAATCATCTGATCGGAATTGGAATTGCTCCTCGTTTAATGTTTACCTTGAGGGTCTGAGCCAAACCTGTGGTCACGATGCTCGCGCCGCCTCCCCCTCCTCCTATAGGACCGCCGCACATGCGCACGTTTGCCTCGGGGAGGGTAGCATGCGGTGAGCGCACGAGCTGACGCCCTCTCAATGTCGATGACTCTTACGGAAAGTTGGCGAGCGGTTGATGTGCTCAGTATAGCTGTCACTGTGAGGTATGTGCAGCCGTGACAAGGTGACACGGGAAACGGCCAGGCCCAGCTGTCCTGACCCTGCTTAGGCGCCGTCACGGCTGCGGCAGCGATCACGTGATAGAAACCTGTCCAGACAGGACAGTGGTGGCACTAATCCACAGATGAGTGTGAATCAACAGCGAGCTGTCACTAACATGAGTGGACGGCGACGTGCGCAGTCCAAGGCAATACCCTGCCTTTGTGCTAGAACACACATTCATGACCCTGAGTGTTTACAGAACACAATGCTCTTTTCTTGATTAGATTTTTGGTCAAACTCCCTCCCTCCTGCCTTACTAATAAATTAATTGGAAAAATCAGCCAGCGCCAGAGCCTTTTGTTACCAGGAGCCAGAGGCCAAATTTAGTGTCTCTGGGTGCACTTATCTGTCCTAAAAAATGGCCACAGTGAGGCTATGTGACAAATAATGAGGGTAATTGGTTTTATTGCTTTCAGAGAAAATTTCTAGACCACATCCGTGACACAAATACAGCCTGCACAGAGACTGGGTCCTCTGGGAGCTTATTTGTTGCGTGAGATGTGCGACTGTTCACCCACATGGTGCAATTTATAAAGTTATGACATGATTTTAAAGAAGGCTGTGACATATCTAATGAGATTCCTCATATCTCCCATAGCCTGAGTGTGTTATAGCCCAATATTAAAGTCATCTTGCATCTTGAATTAACAAAGGGTTCCCCTAAGACCCAATACAAATATTCTGTATCAGACACGCTGCAGAATACATGACAAACATTTGTTTTGCTCATAAATATGAATGTGCAGTGCATACGCCCAAATACTGAGTCCTATCCTAAATATATAAATCTTAAAAGCTGATCCAGGGCCAATTTGCGTGCAGACGCACATTTTCACGAAGGCTTCCGTCAGCGAACAAAGGGAATCTCCTTCCTCCCTGCTCCTCTCGACTCTAAATCCTGTCAGTTATCACCGTTTGTCTCCCACACGACTGTCTCCAAGTTACCGGCCTCAGCCAGTCTCACTTAATTGGCTCCTGCGTAAAGTGACGGCTGGAGAGCGGCGATGGGAGCGCGCCGTCCGCGCCTTTTGCTGCAGCCGACTGGCAGCTTCCCCTCAGTAGGGGACACGCTCCACCTGAGAACCTCGCTCTGCGTGCACCTCTGCCAAATTACGCGCGGAGGGAAACTTCCCTAGCCGATTTGGAGATTCAATAACGTGAAATAAGTGGGGACTTTTGAAAGGGCAACAGTTCAATGTGTCAGAAGAACTGCAAAAGAAAGGCGCAAACAGTAATAGCGGATTCAATTAACGAGCGTCCTTCGCCACCAACCTTGATTGACCAGGGAGTAAAACGAGAAGCTGGGCTCTCCTCACTCCTTCGCAGAATTGACCACTCTGTTGCTCCCTGGTTCCGCTTCCTCTGTTGCGTCTTCCTCACAAATAGATCCTGCTCATCTTGGGGGAATTTAGAGTTGTCGAGAGGGGAAACACGGCAGGGACGGGAGGAAAGAGTGCGCGCACTCCTGAGTCGTCCTCTGCGGAGTATCCACATCCGTCACAGCACGGCGACTGAGAGAGAGAGAGAGAGAGAGAGAGAGAGAGAGAGAGAGAGAGAGAGAGAGAGAGAGAGAGAGAGAGAGAGAGATGAAACGCTGCTGAGGAAGTGGAGAAGTGGGCGAGGGAGGGAGGGCTTGTGCGCGCACTGAAGGGTGATCCTCTTTCTTGTGCGCGCTGCTGTTTATCTCTCCATCTCTTCTCAGTGCGTCCCTTCCGGACCGAAGCCACAAGACCGTCTGGTTGCACAGTGACGTTGTTTTCAGGACTTCCTGTTTGTCGCCTCAACTTCTTTCATGCATGCAGTGATGTTTTTCCTTTCATCTGTTGAATTCGCAATCCCTCTTGCTCGCCCTGACAGTTGAGCTTCCCTCTCGTCCAGAGGTCGGGGCTGCTGACCAGGAATGGTTGATTGGCGCGCAGCACCGTGTCGTCGCTCTGCAGGGCGAAATAATGCGCGTGCACAGGAGAACTGAGCTAAAATCTTGGGGGAAGTGCATTAATGAAGCCCATCACACACATTTGCTCAAAATACAACAACAAAAAAGCGGTATGTTTAATCCCTAATTTTCTCCCCGTGGAAGCCATGTTTTAAAATTCAGTTTTACTCACTGGCACCAACTGAGAGTGGGTGGGTTTTTCTTTTTATGTTTGTTTTTTTACATGGTACTTCAGGGTGGAAGGCCTGACCTAAAACTGTAATAGTAGATAAAATAAGGCTGTATCATTTACACAGGGGGGGAAATCCCGGGGTAACATGTTAAAAGTAGCATTTCATTTTTATAGTGTTGGGAATTCATTCCTGCCAGTGAGATGATAAACCTTCTCAAAATCAGGATTTTGTCTCACAACAAGAGGGTTGAGGGCTTCTCCATGAGGAGTTTGAGCGTCTGGGTTCCACCCAGGTCCTCCGGCTTCCTACCACAGTCCAAAGACGTACATTCGGAGTATTGTTGTACTGGCAGATCTAAACTGGGTGTTAATGTGAATGTTGTCTCTAAATATTGTCCCAGCAGCTTGGATAGGCTCCAAAACCAATTTCCAAGGCTCGCCATTCACAAATATTGTATTAAATATGTATTAACGCATCATATTTGCCAGTGATGCAACATTTGCAAGAGCAAAAAGATTTCTCGCCACACCAATTTAATAAGAAGGGAAAACACTGTGAGCTCCACAATTTGGTCCTTCTGACCAATCTTGGAACGATAAATGTGACTCAAGGTCTCCTTGTAATTGGTGACAAACATATTGTCTGACAGCGCTGGGATTGGATGTCACAGATAAAGAGCTGATTGGCCGACTCAAGGGCACCAAGGGAATTGCGCCACCAACTCCCAGCTGTGCTCATCATTACTGAAAAGTTAGATTAAATCACATATAAGTCACAGAGGACGTCTGAGCCGTCACTTCTGCGATGATTGCTGGCGTAAAGACACACCGGAGGTGGACTCGGTGACTCAGCCTTGAGGGGGAAACTCCGGCGCCCTGGTGACTGCTGATGTGACACAGCCGCCGGAGCGCTCGTGTCTCCCCTTCAGAAGGTTCGGGTCAGTGTGTTCTCTGATGTGTTGGATCAATCAGGTCGGACACATCATGGGAGGTGATTCGGAGGCCTGCCGGGCCGCTCCATCAATTCCTTTGCCGAGGAATCAAAAGGGCTGACGTGCGCGCTGCTGTCAGAGGAGTCCTCAGTTACTGGAATTAAAATTTTTGTCAGAACGCAGGAAATTAAACACGTGAACAGATGGCCGCGTCATATTGTCGCTGCATGGCTACCTGCCGAGCACGGCGGGTGTCGTATTGTACTGCGATTAGCTGGCGGAGGACGGTCTCACACACGCGGCTACACACAGCAGCAGGTTGTAGTTAGAGTTTCTGCCCCTCAGGCAGAGAATCCAACATCCAGCAGGGATGTAATCCTCCCGGAAATATTTGAAATAACCTTTTATTTGCGCGCCGTGCAAGTTAAAACTCTGTAACTGTGTAAATAACCGGCAGCTCCATCGCAAACCCATGACAATATTAAATGACGTAACCTTGCAGAGATCTCATTTCGCATATGAATCGCTCAGCCGTAGTGTGAGATAGCAGATATTTCACATTTCTCTTACAAGTGTCATGAAATATTGAATGGCTTGATGTGTACCAGGGAAATGAGGTCATGATAAATGAAGGCATCTGCAGACTGTTTGCTGGCAGCGTTCAGCAAAAAAGATAATGTTTCTGATGACTGTACGTCAGGATACTGATGGTTTTCAGACTCTGGAGACATCGGTTACTTTTCACAGCATGTGAGTACCCGGGGGAGGGTTCCAGCAGTCCGTCCTTCTGTCTGGACTTGGGAGTTTGTCAGTAGCTGCACTGAGATGAAGGGTTATATTCATGATGCACTCCACGCTTGAATTGTCCTCCTCACAGACGAGCTCATTTATAATAGAAATAGCTGTGAGCATGCGAGCGTTTGTCACCTCTCCATTTATACAGGTGGAATAGACATATTCCTTTCCAGATTCTTGTCCCGGTTTTGTCTGTCGCCTGGCCTTCCCCCAAATTTCTTTGATTTTTAGAGCAGGCACGAGTCGATCAGCTTTCATTGTATGCGATTAATCCAGCCGGGTATTTGATGCAGATGGGATTCTCTCCTAAAAGAGAGTGGATTTAGAGGCCTGGGCCTGCCTGAGAAGACTTTTATTGTGCCTCGCTGTATTTCTTTCCTCTTTCCAGACTCAAATCTCTCATTTTATAGTGATGTTTTTGACCGAGTTTAGGTTCTCATGCAACTTTAAATTAGTGTCCTGCAGCTGATGTCGTTGAGTCCCAAGGCAGTAAAGTGAGTGAATGCTCTTGTCAGGCTTTTCTCAGGGGCCCTACTTAAGCGGACTACGTAGAGGTCAGAGGAGGCATGGGGAATTGTGCACGTTGTTGCTTGTCTTTTAATTTTCAGATGGATGCTGCTAATAGAAGCTTGCATCCTGCTGGCTGCTAAATTTTCAGCCAATCCTCAAAAAAGGTTGTTTTGGATGTTACCGTGCAGCTTACGTTGATTAAATCTGAAGGTCAGGAAACTTGAGGAATAGCGCTGTGGCTTTTTAAAGTCAAGTGCCAACTTTTTTTTGTCTCCCTCCTTTTCTTGAGGACACAGAGTCTTGTCACAACAAAAACGTATTAGACAGAGGTAGGCTAAATTAGCAATTACCTAATATAATGCTAATTGTGCTTTGCTGCCCACAACAATCAGCTGTAATAGAACATCCTGTCTGTATCTCCTTGTCCAAATCAGAGGAAGGAAGCCCATAATAGTATCCCTTTAATTGTCTAACGGAACTGCTAATCAGCGAGCCTAACGAGCAGTATGAAAGCAGGTCTCTGGTAGGTGGAGGCTGGTCAGGTCACCTGATGACAGTCTTGGGAAAAATTAATCAAGCTCAACATCCACTCCCTGTCGTCCAACCCCCTGACGGGCAGCTGTCTGCACACACGCCCTCATTCACGTCCCTCAGGTCCCCCCTAATTGCCTCAGATGTACCTCTGCTTGTTGGAAAGCTGTAAACCTCTCTTGAAAGCAATGGGGCGTCACTTAACACCAGCAATTACAAGATTCAATCATAAGCTGCTCAGCCATCTGAACATTTTAGGGATATTCTCCCTCTTCTAACAAAGCCAGTGAGGAGAAAAACACTATTTTTCTTTGATTACTGTTGGGTTTTTTTGCTGCAAAATGCATCAGCCGGGGACAAAAAAAGAGAAGCATGCTTAATTTAGTCTTAGTGAAGGATGAAAGCCTGATTTATTTATATGTTTACTTAAATCTTTCCGACTTTGAGAGCAGGACAGGTTCTTTGACAAGTTTTTCTTGCACACCTTCAGAGAATTTTGCTTTCTCGGCGCCAGTCTCGTGTCTCACAGGCATGTTACTTTATGAGAAGTGACAAATCGGTGGTGGCACCGTGCAGAAATAGCTTTGCTCTCTCAGAATCACTCTGCGTAAACTTCAAACCGCCGCGACTGTCATGTGTCCAGAGACCAGGCATAGACGTGGTTTAATTTTAGTGTGTTCCACCATCATTCCGTATTTATTAGCATTTTTACTGAATGTCAATAATATTACACTGAGAAAACAGGTCGTTTCAGAGGGAAAAATTAGGCTTTGTTGAAATAATTTAAAAGCAGCTTTGTGTTTATATGTCAAACGCTCATTAGTTACTAACCCTCCATATAAATCTTATAGAATACATAAGTAATTTGACTCTTTTATCCAAAAGCATTATTCAGAAAGGCTAATAAATATTGGATCTATTGTTAATCGAAGCTTACTTGCTGAAATGATGACAAAAGAGGTTTCCATTGATGGTATTTAGCCTAAGAATGCATTCTGAATGTCTTATCTAGGTGTGTTTGTGTGTATGTGTGTGTTTGTGTGTACAGTGGATAATTATAGAAGAAAGCATTTCAAACATGTTCAAAGCTCAGAAATCCGCAGACAGAGAACATCTCATTAAATTATTTACCATCTGTCACTAATATATGTGGCGGCTCGTTTCATCCTGGTCTGTATGCAAACAAGACAACACCGACACCTCTCATCATCCTCGACTCCGACGGTTCGAGGAGAGAAACTGTCAGTCCCGCTGATGCGACCACGGGCCTAGAATCACTCCGTGAAGATGATGAGGAAACAAACCTCATCTTGCGGTGATGAAGGTTACAGTCAAGCTGTCTTGTTGTCACCGGTGTCACTGAGCACCAAGAATTCTCCTGCGTGCCAGGTGAACGGCATTTTTTAGCTCACGGGGCACCGTGAAATTAGCGCGGCGATCGGTGGCTTCGCTTCTAATCTGCTCCCTGAGAAACAAAATCCGCTGTTTTATTCACAGCCATAAAATAAAACTGCGATAATCTGCACAAATGAAACGTGGGAGATGAATCAGGACGGAAAGGAGGGAGCGGTGATATTTATACTAGCTGTTCAAGCAAAAGGTTTAGGCCCCAAATTAAAAGTCTTGGACCGGTGCTGAGTTTAACGAAAGTGAAAAGGGAAAGTGGAAACAGCATTTTCACTGCAGGGGTCCCATCCTAATTTATTTATTGCCGCATTTAATGAAAAGAGGTGATGTTTAAACTCCAGTTCTTCATCGGACCACCAGTTGTTAACTGGCCATTTCACTCAGTAAGCATTCATTATGCTACGCACAGTCATAACAGCGTAGTCATAACAGTGAGAAACTCAAGTGTTTTTTATTGCCTGTTTACTCTTTCGAACAATAAGTTCAACGCTCGTTTGAGGCTGATTCAGCTGCCGTCTTTTACGCAGACCGGTTACCGGTACTTCAAGAGGGTTCTGCTTCTCTTCTTTTAAATATTTTATAGCTCAGCCTGTTCTGTTACTCAGATTCAAAGCAGGGAATGAAGCAATCAGAGAGAACCCCCCCTGAAATACAGGTTTTCCATGTCTGAGAAGTCTCCTTCTTCTGGCACATGCAGTCTAAACCATCAGCTGACCTCTTCACCTGAGCACCTTTTGTCCACCTCTAAGAAATCCAATTAGGATTTGACATCGTTGCAACTGATTGTCTTCACTTTAGGCTTCTCCTTTAGATTTCCCTCCATTCGCTACTATAGTATCAGCGATTACACATTCTTTTAATATTCGTTTTCCTAATTACCGCAGCCTCGACTGAAAATATTTGAATCCTATTAACGCAACAATGTTGTCGATAGGTTTGAATGAAACCCCTGTCTGATGATTCAAAGCTGGACTGAAGCGGCAGCAACACAACAAACCACCTGTGCTCGCAGCTGCTTCGCTGACATGACATTAAAGATCCCACCAGTCAGAGCGCACGCAAATTAGAATTTCAATTAAAACTGAAGGTTATGAAAAAGGGATTAAAATCCATGTCTGCTGCTCCGTTTCGGTCGATAATTAAGGACTGTTATTTTACTGGCTTTGGTTTGATTGTTTTTTAATCAGAGCTGCACCTGCTTTCAGTCCACCTGATATTCAGTTGGGGGGGTTTGACACTGAGGATGAGTGTGAGCTAGGTCTCCAGAGCAACACTGTGCGCAGGTGAGAGTTTGCCTGGAGGTGCTGGCCAGGTGGCTAAGCTGAAGTTGCACAGGGGGACGCTGGAGGTCCGGTCCGCCCACGAGAGCCTGAGCGTCACTCAGCTCAGAGAGGAGCTGCGGCTGAGCAGGTGGATCAGTGTGATGAGGAGTGGAGGAAGCCGCAGCTTAACAAAGGTCCCGCTGGGACGAAGAACAGGTGGACACGCGGGAACCTTGTGAGAGAAGGGAGGAAGATACACAGGAAACTAAGACCAGGGCTGGAATCTGAGCATTTTATTTCCAGTTCCTCAAAAATACTTCAGCCCACCTGCATTTAGATATTTATCTCGCCTGTCATCTTGTGTCAGGATTCAGGTCCAGGCTGAAAATATGCCACCTTAAATTTACATCATCCATCAACAGGCTTGCTGACGGTGACCCTTTATTTTGGTGGGTAATATGGAACATTAAAAACATACGCAAGGAGCAGACTTTAGAGTTGTATGTGGCTTTATTTCAATAAATATATAAAAGGTAAGTCAGATACATATTTATTTAGAGCAAATCAGAGCATCTTTTAGGTAATCACAAGTCTAAATACACACGTCAAAACAAGAATTTATTCGCTATTTAGCAGGAGGTAGTAAATGTGCAACAATAGCCTTTAAACAACCACTGAGGTTTATGGACTGTTAGCAATGCCCGCTGCTATTTACAAAACGTTTATATGTGAGCTTTTTAAAGATACATTTATATATTTACCCATAAGAGTATAAAATGGAAGGTCGGAGGACATGTACACACTGTTGCTGTGGAGACAAAGTCTTTCAAACATGTCATAAAACTGCTGTAACCACAACAGAGGCACCACACTGTGGTCCTCTGGACAGGTTTACACGTAACCAGAACACGACATCATAAACCTCATTAATCAATGAGCCTTTCCCATTTTTGCGGAACCATAAACATTCTGGGAATCAGGAATTAAAAGGTTGCACAGAAATCAAAATCACCAATTTCCCGCCAAAATCGCACCATTTTGTAAACCATTTAAAATTGTCTTATGATTTTCATAATAGGCGCTTTATACCTCTCTTAAATATCAAAAATGTGATCAATTTGGTTTTTGGGAGAATTAATTTCTTTTGGAATTTAAGGGGATTTACGGTGACTGCGAGACAGCAACTGAGTCATACTCACTGTGAGAGCCCTTCACGTGTGCTTGTAGGTTTGTGCATGTGTGTGTGTTTGTGTGTGCGCAACCTGACTGAGGATTTGAGTGGGCGCTTCAGAAGCCCACTCCTCATGAGTGATGGGCTGACCTCTGACCTCAGCTTGTTTGATGGCAGAAACCTTCCCTTTTAGAAGCTGCTGATGCAGAGAAGCCTAGAGTAGAGAAAACCATCTACAATTATGCCATTTTCCCCCAGGGGTCTAAAACAAATAGCGTCTATTCATTTAATTAAGAAAGAACAAGTGAAATAAGGGTCTTGATGTGGAGGCTGGTCTGTGAGTGTATTTATTACACTGGCCTGATTAAAAGATTTTAAAAAGCTGCATATCACTGGTCGTTGAGCCTGTCATGTAGCCGTCACAATAATATAATGCCACTTGAGTGAGGTGTAATTGATGGCTGTAAAGAAAAAGATTTAGTCACAGAGTGCGTGTGAGTGTGTGTGTGTGTGTGTGTGTGTGTGTGTGTGTGTGTGAGAGAGAGAGAGAGAGAGAGAGAGAGAGAGATGCTGTACACAATGTGTGTGGGTCTCCGTCGATATCAGGTGAGTGAGATCAATCATGCAGATTCATGCTCAGTGACTCATTTATGCTGCGAGGAAGACGTTCAAGCTTATAATTCTCGCCAAATGAGCCATAACACAGCTTATATCTACTTAGGTGGACGTTTAGATACAGCCTGAGTTGAACTTTCGGGTTGTTAATTTTTTTTTTTTGTAATGAACTGAGGGTTAGAAACATGCACTGACTGGAAGGTTGTCCTGCCAGCCCCTTCCTGGATCTTGTAAAATGATATTATTGGTAGTCGGCCTAAAATCGTGCAGTTAAAAAGAAACAGGCGCCTCTCATATGTGTAAACGGTGTTGTTATTCCACCCAGTGTTTGGGTTTGGCTGCTATTGACGAAACGATCTGAGCATGAATCATCGAAGAACTGTGTAATAAGACCTCACAGGAACGAGTGGGGAAGCAGGAAATGGCATCTCAACTGTCTCCAAATGGCAAGATTATTGAAAATGGTTAGCTGCACTTTTATTTGGAAATGCTTTTAAGTTTTAAGTCCAATAACAGATGGGTTTTTTGTCATTTGCAGCTGGCTTGTGCTCAAATATTCTTGCATTCTAATCACTTAATGCCAGTTGTTGAACTTCCCCTTTTGTTCTTAGAGATTCACTCTAAATAATTTGATGGTTCTTCTGTCAGTCAGATGAGGCAATATTGTAAATGTATCTCATTTAGTTCAACAGTTGCATCGTGCTGATGAAAGTCTTCACAAAGATAGAAGTACGAGGTTGTGTTTGATGTTTGTGTTTTACAAAAGCGAATGAGGTGAATTCAATTCAGTTCAAGGCTCTTTGTGTTTTACAGAACACTGAGGCCTGACCCCCGGGCAAGCAACAGGGGTGAGGAAAAGCTACCTTTTAACAGGAAGAAACCTTGAGCAGGACCAGGCTCATATAAATCAAGTCTTTTCCTTTTCCCCTCTTCTGCCTGGGCCCCCTCCTTATTGTGTTTTCTGTCTGAAAGGGGATGGTGATCCTTGCTGATCAATCACCTGGCTAATTACACACTCCTGTCTCCAATCAGGCTCATTCTGCTGCTACATATATAGCCGTGCTCACCCATCTAGGAGGGGTTACATTGGGCAAATCCTCAACTCTGAAGAGGCACAACTCCTTTCTGTGTGTTTGGAATAACCTCTACTTCTGCTTCCTTAAAAAAAGAAAACTCCACCTGACTTTGTGCTTTGCTGCAGGCCTGAACTGCTCAGCTCTCCCTGCACGGCTGCGAGCTGCATTGCACCAATCAAGCGCGTGGACTGCATACTCTAGTCTCCGTATACTCTAGCAACAATAAAATGCCCCTTAAACCTGCACTGGAATTTAAGTGGCACTGATCTGAGCAGATCGGTAAGTTTCATTCAGATTATCTGGCTCTAACACTGAGACTGCTAAATATTGGACCACTTATCATACGTATGCATATATTTACACAATGGTACTCAATAACATCACCCGATTCTACGGTAAACTGCATCTAAACAACAATCGGTGGAGGCCCCAGCCTGCTGGAAGTTACGCAGACGATAATTTGCTCTGCTCAATCAATAACAATCAGCCAATTTGTCATTCTTTAGGGCTCTTATCTTTGTGGGGATTTGGCAGCTGCTTCTTGTCTTGAATGCTCCAGCAACAGCGCACACATGCACAGATGCACCTGAATGGTTGAGGAACAGAAGACTGACAGGAGAACGGGAACCAAATGTAATTCGATTGCTCGCTGAAGCCCTCGAGGCAGATGAGTGTTGACAACATGCAGGTAAATACAGGACACGGCACATGGCCAGGTGGAACACACACACACACACACACACACACACACACACACACACACACATACACACACACACACACACACACACACACACACACAGCTCTACAAAAGTCTTTTACACGCTGCACAACGGCCTTCTTTTGTTGCAGTAAATTGTATAGTATTAAGTGCTGTTTGAGGTGGGCGGCATCGTTGCTGCCACACACGTTGCACAAGCCGGCACCGGTGTCATTCCCTCACCACCCACCCTATTATCACTCAGTGACGCTCACGACCAACTTCTGCTTACTTTCAAGTGATATTTCCCGGAGCAAAGCTGGGGGATCAGATGAATTTAATCCGATTGTCACCATCGCACCAACTAAGAAATTGGATTACTTCTGGGAATATTTGAATTTCTAAAACTTGCACTGAAACATGAATCTGCTTCATCTGTTTTTGGAATAGATCTTAAAATACATGGCTGGAATCAAAACAAAGGCTTTTATTTATTTTTATTAGAATTCAAGGGTCTGAGTTAAGCACCCAGGAATGTTATTTAATATTTCTGACTGTATACTCAATTATCCTGTTTTATTTAATGTCCTCAAGGATATAAAAACATTCCATTTTAGGAATCAAAAGCCTTTTCATAACAGAGGAGTGTCCATGCATCTAAGCGTTTGGAAGCATTTAGTCTGAAGCTTCTGGTCATTTCCCTCCTGTCACAGTGGTAGCTGCTGGGTAAAATCTTTGATCAAGCGTTTCCAGTCATTGTCTTTAATATAGCCAGGCCTTCTTTAAAGGGCCACTTTCATTTGCTTACAGTCTCTCCTCCTCTGGGTTAGCTGCTCTTCAAACAGCTTGATTTTAAAAGACATTCGCAAAGACATTACCTGTTTCATCACATTAGGTCACCCTATCAGATGCACAGTTGTTTCTGCCTTGTTACTGCCTCTAACAACATCTCAAAGATGGAACAATTTGGACCCTGATTACACCTTCATTGTGTTTGACTCAAAAACAGCACCAACGAAAACAAGAGCTCGCAGACTAGGAATGAGATCCTGAATCCAGGGAGCCTCAAATCAAATCTGGAAACGTCAGAGGTGATACAATCTATCAGATTATATTAACCAGATGTGCAGTGACAGGCACAGCAGGTTCGTGGGGCAGACATCCTTCTGCAAACACCCAGACTGAAAATGGAATCACATGGCAACATCACAAATCTACAGTAAAATAACGTTTGTCGTATTTTGCTAGATATGTGATGCAAACCCATGTTTGATTCTGTCCCCTTTGTGTAGTTTAAACTGAGTGTTAGGTCGTCCATTATGATGTAACGCGCCACAAAGAGAACAAAATTATCACCACCGCCGTGGACACTTGTCTTTGATGGTGCGAGGAAACATTTGAAGAAGAACGGGAGACGCTCACCATTAAAGCCTGGTTGCCATGGCAGAGCTGACGCAAGAAGGGCCATCAGTGCTCCCAACTCAAACACAAACACGCAGACTTGTTGGCTATTTTAAGCAACACAAGACTGTAATTTGAGAGCTCCATTTTTGACCATTGTAGCCCAGCATGCAGCCGCCGCGGGGAGGAGATCAGAAGCAGACGGGGCTGGAGGATGGGGTCCGTTAGACTGGCAGGTGAGAGCAGGTGAGGGATAATGGGGGCGCAGCCCGCGGTGCCAGCAGGCAGGGTTAGGGAATCACTTGTTATCGCAGCCACCTTTGGCCCTTTAGCACTCTTTCATCTGCTTTCTCAGGGTAGAGACACGTCCAGACAAAGTGCTGTTATATTTGAAGAGGGTGAGATAAAAGTTTTTGGTTTTTTTTTCCCTTAAAATGTGTTTCTCCTGAAAATGTCGTGAGCTTTTTGGGGGGGACGGTAAAAATACTCTCAAAAGGTGATGTAATGTAGCGATGCACTTAACCTTTTGTCAAAAGCCACTTTCAATTCCTCCTGAGATGAGTGGGTGGGAGTCAGATCTATTCCTGATGTGGACCGGATTGCTTTTCAGACATCAATTAGTCTGGAAATAGCAGCCAGTCAGAAAGATTATTATTGGGGTGAATCAGAGAGGCGGCAGACACCTGCGCCACGCTGTTTATAATGGAAGACCTCGGGCAGCTGTCACGAACATCTGAGGAGGACGGGGCGATTCTGCAGAGCCTGTGATTTTCAACAAAGCTCCTCTGAGACAACCGCTTTCTCCTTCCCTTTCTTCTTTAAATGGGTTAATTAACTTAGCAAAGTCTACAGCTTATCTGCGTGAAGGCACTGTTATCTTGAGCGACGAGTCCACATGTTCTCACTCCCGACTCTAAAAAAAACAACAACCAAAAACGCTGGGTCAGGTGGCGCCGAGAGCCTCTCACAGCGATGCAGTTAGGTCGCCCTGTCTCTCTCTCGAGAGGCACTTTTCAACATACAGGCAGCTCAACAAGCAACAGCCAAAACAAGCAACAGTGGCAAGGAAAACTGACCTTTATACAGGAAGAAAGCTTGAGAAGAACAAGACAAATCACCCCTCTGATATGTCGGTGAAAAGCCTTTCTATCACATGTTTTTTTCCTGACATTTTGATTGATATTCAACACAATTTCTTTTTGTTAAAAGCTCTTTCTTCTATTAGCTGTAATTACTATTTGCTCTGACAAAACAGACAGTTTTCTCAGTACTGAGGCGCTTTAATAAATGGCTGGTAGTTTCAAAGAGGAAACGGGTTTTTTGGTTGTTTTTTTTTGGTGGTTCTGATTAAAAATGGGAGCCATCTGTGCAAGGTCCAGATGCCTGGGTTGCAAAGATATGCTTTATGTTTTTATGTTCGGTCACCTTGCAATACCGTTCTGAGTATTTTCAGATGCAGAATTGAGTCTCTGCGGAAGAACAAATGGAAGCATTTAATCATAAAACACAGAGTGGAAAGAATTAAAACACCAGGAAAGACTCGTGTTTGACAAAGGTCGTCATTTTACAGCCGCGGGAACTCTCCTCCGACACGTGGATCTGCATTAGTTCGTCTTTACCCTCTTTGCATCCTTTCTTACCTCCGATATAACAACTATTGACTTATTAGTGTCTTATTGCGTGTTTCCGTGGCAACCACACTGTTGTGAGCCCAGCTGTCCAAAGTGAGATAACAAAACTGGAGGCAGAGTTGAGAGGGGGGAGGGGGCTTGTGCAGTTTCAGTTATGATCCTGCAGATTTAAAAAGATGTGAAATAAGACGTGTGTCCATACCTGAGATCAGGTGAAGAATTTTGAAATGATCAATATCTGATTTAATGAGATTACAGATGGTGGTTGCTAATTAAAGTTGGGCCACAGGTATTCCTGCTTTTCCTTGCAGGCCCGACCTGCTCAAAGGTGTTTGGTTTAAATGGAAACATTAGTTGTTAAATTATAGTAATTTCTGTTCTTGGTATTGATTCACAAAATATCCATTCATCCGTATGAAGTGCTCCATATGCAACTCAGCCAAGGGACCCACTGAAATGTGTGTTTCCTTCTACTCTACATTTCCCGTGTCTAAAACATTACCATGGCAACCAGAGAGCAGAGAGGATTGCCCCTTTGCGTGCATTGAGCTCACTAAGGAAAGCGTTTCCTCTACCTCCTGCTGGTCTGCTGACAGCA
Organism: Takifugu flavidus; assembly: GCF_003711565.1. NCBI lineage: Eukaryota > Metazoa > Chordata > Actinopteri > Tetraodontiformes > Tetraodontidae > Takifugu > Takifugu flavidus. The sequence continues at coordinate 6,434,433 of NC_079532.1, forward strand.
AAACAAGATATTAATGCATAATTCTGATGATAACATATTCTGCATGAAATGTGCCACAAATGGGAAAGGTGGCCTATAATGATTCAAAAGCTGAGATGTGTTCGGACATGCACGAAGGATTTTATGTTTCACCACATCAAACATTGTTAGTAACCCCATATTGTTATAAAAAGAGCAATGGGTTTATTTTAAGACACACACAGGCTGAGCCACTCGTGACGGTCCAGTAATCAACAATCCTGCAACTGTTGAAGAGGATTAGCATTTCAAATCTTTAATCCTTAAATAATGTGCACTTAAATTTGTAATGAGCTGCATGACTTCCCAGATAGCATTGCTTGAATCTCAAAAGAAATCACAGTGCGTTGGAGTAAAATCCAGTCAGTGGGCCTTTGCTGCAATAATAAAGTGTAAAGACACTAGTGGTGATGTAAAATCTGCTATTTTGTCATAATTTACAATAAAGAATTGATATTAAGAGCGTTAAGATCTACTTATCAGGCAGTGTGATGGAGTTCTTCATTTAATTAAAGGCCTCTGATTAATTCCACTCATCTTTCTCTGGCATCTCAATAAGGGTTCGCAAAAATCACGCAGACGGCCGCACGGACGGTGACATTTCGTTATCGATTCCCAGTTTCAGCAGAGACGAAACGCCGTGGACGCAGCAGAGCAGGGAGATCCATCACGGCGGCCCTGCGATAAATGACAGGCGCAAATGTGGTCACATTCATGTTAAAGGTCATGTGTGACGCTGGCCACGCGACACACCTCTCAAACCAGTTAGCCGCTGTCATTACCTCCCCTCCCAGCTCAGCCAGCAGGGTGACAGCCAGCTAAATGTCACATCTGCCCTGCCAATGGATGTCAGTGGAGCGCACCAATAGCCGTGCCAGTCCATTATAAAGGGCCCATCTTGGTTTCGGTGCACAATAGCTGCTGTCATAATGTCACAGGCGTGCCCTGCCTCTGCAGACAATAGACAGCAGCCCACCCGCGCACAGGGTGAGTGTGTTGGGAATGATAAGAGTAGGAAACGGCTCCTATTGTCAGCCTCCATCTCCTACACCTTGGTTGCCTTTATTCCTCTTATTCAATTCTTTTACTGTGGTCGACATTGTTCATCTGACACTCTGAACTCTTAAAACTTCTATTTGAAAACGCTGTGATGAGGTGAGTGTTGCTGAGTGACAGCTTCCGATTTTAATTTCCAACTCATATATTACTGATCTTGTTCTATTTCAGATCATTTGGGGCTACAATATATGGGTCTCTCCATTCGGGATGGGGAGTAAACTTTTGATGTGGTGCAGGAACAATGTAATGTATAAGAAGATACAGTGTAAAGCAACTGACAAGAAAAAAAGATAGAATTTGCAACTATAATTGATGGAACTGTTCACTTGGCTCAGACACAATGAGGACACTTTCTTATAAGTTAGTTTCAAACTCTTTCAGCCCTCCGGCTGCCTCATCTCCCCCTCTTTGACCATCCAACCAGCATGAGGAGGGTCCTCCCATGAGCTTAGACCTGCTCCAAGTGATGTCTTGTGATGGTTGGCAGTCAGACTGGGTTTCTATAAAGCGCCGACAGACAAATGCTGATTGTCACAGACTCAACACAAAGTTGAAAATAATTCTTGGAAGCTTGAAGAAATAAGAAATGATTTCAATTGGCTCCACACCAAACAAAGGGTATTAATCTGGTGCACAGTAGGTGTTTAGGTCATTGCCACTATCGGCTATATCATGTACGCTTTGCTGGTTACATTTCGGTGTCCTAGGGTGAAGATAATTTCAGATTTTGTAGAAATTCTAGTCCAGAAAAGTTGCATTTTCACACAGCCGCTGACAGGTTTAAAAAAACGAGCTGACTCATTTGCCAGTTATTGAGGGATTATGCATCATTATGGACATTTGCGGAACATTTCTATCAAACTGTTGAGCCGCTTTCATTATTTGGTGAATTATTCCCTTTTTAGAAGCTAATCAGCCCGGCGTGGATTAGCTTCAGCTCATGTAATATTTATTTCAAGCTTCGGCTTCCCTGGAAGCAAAGCATGAAGAGGCACTCAGACTGTGCCAGTGGCATGCAAATAAATACCGCTTGGCATCAGCTAAATGCTACAATAATAAGCCATTATCTAGACATTTCCATTTGCACAAAACAAATGCAATACTCTAAAAATGCCAGCGTTGGGAAAAAATGAATAAATAAATTCCGGACGCAGCAGCACTGCATTCCTTCACTATCTGGTGTTCTTCCTGTTTCACGTTAGCCAGACATGTTGCACTCTGTCTGACCTTTAACTGGCCAGAGAATTAAAACTCTTATTTATATGCAGAGCAGCACATCATTAATATGTAAATACCTGCCAATTCTTCCCTGCTTTGGAGTTTAAAAGAAGGAATAGCTTGACCTTTGGTGACAACCTGCTGACAAAGTCAAGCTGGTGTGGCGGAGTGTTATTTGAAGTTAATTGCCCTTTGATCGAGTGGAGGTCCGATATTACTCTGTGTCGACGGGTTTGGCCGGTTTTAAAGCAGCGGTTTGGCAGTTTTCAGAAAAAAAGTCATATAATCCTAATACAACAACAGCAGATGGTGACACAAATAAAGCATGATTTCAAGTATTCAGCAGAAGATTCTTTCAGATTTTAAAGGGTCCCTCACTTCCACAGAAAGAAAGAACGCGAGTTATTCTCCTGGCTCAGCTTCCTTTTTTCTCATGGGGGTGAAACATTAGATTTTTGCAAAGTTCACTGGAAGAACTCTCTGCAAAGCACCAGCAGAGCATCTTTCATGTCTGTTCAGGTCAGTACCACCTGACTCTAATCGCTTCAGTCTGCAATTTCTCCAAGAGGGGATTAATGCAGCGACTCCCAGGCGATTTGCTTCAATTATGCAAGTGAAAGCCTGAACTTGCCTTCTCGTTGAGAAGAGAAGAAGGACAGTGGTCTTCCAAAGAGTGTATTAATTTCATGCAAATGATTTCAATCACTTAAAAGAATCTGTGTATAACACAAATTCAGTGGCTGGTTAATGGTCTTGGGTGACGTTAAGCTTTAGCCACTTTTAAATTCTGTTCTTGCCTCGGTTAGGAATCGTTTTCATGTGGTCCGAAAGTAAATTTCATGTCTATTTGGAGAAGAAGCATGAAAATGTCAGCTTTTGCTTCATAATGGCGTCCACATCAAAGTGAGACATCCAGACTGGAAGCAAGCGGATGGTATTTCAGGCTATTAAAAGCTCCCTCTGTCAACGCAGCTCATCACAGAGAGCCTAAATATAGATAATAAGTCTGTTCAGGTCTCTGGCTTATGGAATTAAATGATACGTCTGCTCATATTAAATCTTTCCTTTAATGTGCGTTGGAGTTTTTTTTTAATGTAACACTCTATTGTTTAAATCAAGCCCTGAAATTCACTTCCAGATATCTCACTGCATCAGTTTGACCAGGTAGGACATTATCTTATGGATGGCTTTCCCCCACAATGGGCGACTAATGGAACCCTCGCTGATGTCCCAGCTTAATGCATGTCCTCCCACGCAGGCCTCCAGCAGCGTCCTCCTCTCGTCAGTGTGGCTGCAGATTATAATTACCAGTCAGGTCCAAATTTCAAAGAAAGATGAAATGAAACGGTTTAGACACCATTGTGCTGCTCTAAAACCTATTCTTTAGATGTTTTTTCCTTTGGCTGCTTTTATAAATAGAGTCATTGTCAAAACAATAAATCTGTCATGTGAAAGTGGAACCTGTGAAGATGGCATGTTGGCTCTGGGTCGGCGTAGCCCTGCTCCTGCTCCTCTGGTTTCCTCCCACGCTTTAACCGGCTGCTAACAGCTGTTTAGACCCTTGACCGGTCCAGGGTGGATTCCTGACTCCCACCCATTAACGACTGGGAAAGATCCACTTTTCTTCCACACCTGTCATTTATAAGCAAAGAAGCAGATGAAAGCTTGTGACAAAAGCAGGTGGGGAAAAAAAGGAAATTTTCGGATTTCTGAAGCATTTCTGGTGCCCCCCACTCCCCAATCCCAATCCCCATCCCCACCACCACTGGTCTAACCCTGGCTCGATTGTCCTGATTCATCCTAATAGCAGCTGTGGTTTAAATGCAGAGACCAAAGAAAAGGTGCAGAAGACAGAGGACACCGTTTCCGTCCTCTGGCTCTTCAGTTAATTTCCCAAATGGCTTTGAGGGCAGAGATGGGCTGAACCTCTGCGGAGACAGACAGAGGCTGCCATTTAAGACCCTATTTGTTGTCCTCCCCAAGACCCATTTAATTTGTTGGTCCCGGAGCCTCTAGAGCTACAGATTAGACACGCGCCAGAGGCTGTAGTTCCTGTTTTTGTTTCTTTCCAGCTGAGGACAACAGCACCACTTTCTCCTCAAACATAGTTCTTATATATATATATATGTTTTTTTATTCTCTGCTCCACTGGGAAACCCACATGAATGAATGATTCTGGGCCTGTGTTCTCCCGATCAACAGATCCGTCATCTTAATACGTTTGTCTTCCCTCACAGTCTCACTCCGCACACTGTGGGTAAATGTTGCGTTCGCGTCGTCACCGACCGGGCCGCCATTCACACAAAGAGGGTGATGGATCTCATCTGAGTTGGCCCTGGAAGGTGCACATTTGTAGCTAAACCTACAAACCTCTCTCGTTTATCGGCTTTATGTCTCAAAATGCCGTTTAAATCTGACACTCTGATGTGTTCTACTTCACCGGGCTGGGAGGTTGAGGAACCGTGGAGAAGCATCTCATTTGCCATTCGGCGTTTCCAGCCAGTCAGAGGGAATCCATGAGTCTGTCAGAGGAACAGCCAGACTTAGAGAGCCCACCTCCCCACAGCTTATCTGGAGTACCGTGACCACCCTGTAACCAGACTATACCAGCTGCTTATCATCAGCTCTGGCTGATAGCACCCCGTTATAAGGTCACAGCACTAAGTCAGCCAGTAGTTCTATGTGGTAAGTACTAACCTTCAAAATCATCAAGATTCCAGGTGACAGTCTGGTCAAAATACATCTACAAGCTTAAGTTTTTTAAATTTGGGTTAATAAAGAGGTCCAGTAGTGTAGATGTCTTTCGATCTTGTAGATTGAGGTTAGTTTGTCCAGGAGACTTACATTTCCCCGAAACCTTGGCTGTTAACTTGAGGCTCCTCCCAGTCTGTTTACAGGACTGCAGTAGTCCATTTACCAGCCAACTCTCACGTTCCTGTATATTCTGTACATTTTTCTATTCTAGGGGGATCCAATCCTGGGTTCTGACCTTTATACATGAGGTATGTAGTCGCTGAATTAGCTGTTCCACGAGAATCCCCTTTTCCTTTGCTACACCACCAACATCCCTTTGTTTACTTTAGTCACTACAGTTTGTAAAAGCAACACTTTTTGCGTCTCATTGTCTCTTGCCGGGTAAATTATTCATCAGTAATCACATTGTTGTAGCATAATTATCACTGTCTGACACCAACACCTCAGCTGTATCTTAGCAACTGCTGAGAAATGCTCTTCAAAGACACCCCCCCCCCCCATCCAGGTTGTTAATTTCACTGCGTTTCGGCTCTAAATCTGAAAGAAACGCCGACGTGTGTGTGAGCAGAGTGGGGCAAATCTTTGGGGACGTTACCTGTTGAGGAGGGGACTGGAGCGGCTCCATGAACTCGCTGGTCTGGGAGATGAAAAAAAGCCCTCCTGGCTGCACTCCTCCATTATTCATCCACCTTTCTGAGCTGCACATGTCAGCGGGGACGGCAGGCAACCGACCCAGACCGCAGCCTGGAGGAGTCGGCCTCGGTCTCAGTCAGCTGGCGGTTCAGATGGCTGCGAATGGCAGCCAACACAAACAGGAGGGCGGCTTTAAAGAGTGGGAAAGAGGACATTGTTGAGATTTTCTTTGTGGAGGCTTCAATTCAGTGAAGCGGCTGTTGGAACCTTGGAGTCAGGACACTATTTCAGCCCGATATCGTTCTGAAATGGGGAGATTTTGGCCTCAATGTTTGATATTAATTGTAAAGTTTAGTTTATCATTTTACTGTGAGACTATATTTTCCAAAATGCTACCAACACAGGGGACAATCACCGTTTCATTAGTAGAATTTCTTAAAATCACTTCACAGAATATGCAAATCTGGCCACAATGCTGAAAACAGGGTTTTTCTTCAACCAATTAGTTATATTAGTCATATAAAATAGATCTGCAACGGTGGGAAAAGAGGATTTTATCTGTGGCATCATTAGAGCTTCAAATATGAATTTGAATGGTATGATTCAGCTGATCTGATGGCGTTATAAAGCACTTGTTAGCACACCCTTGAGTTGTGCAGGTAGGAATTATCTTCAGCTTCTTAAATCTCACGGCTCTGATTAAAATTTGCTTGCCCGGTTTGAGCTTCGGTGATCAATGACAGAGGAGGCCGTTTGTCGCCGATGATTTTGGGACATTCGCCACATCAGGCGCTTAAGACTCCACGTCTCACTTCCTCTCAGTCTCGCTAATGTTTCTCTCGGTGCTGCTTCAACGAGGTCGGATGATTCGGCTAACAGATCAGCCTATTTCCTGTGGCTGCTCCACAGTGGATATTCTGCTTATCAGATGAAGGCAGCTTTCCATGTGCTCTCACTTCAGCTGACATTTAAAGGGTTACTGGGCTGATAGCTCTATACGTGGTTATTTATCTCCCGCTGCTTGAATTGCTTTTTCAACATCTGAGATATTTACTGATTTCCTGCCACAGACAATTGTCCATCCAGGAAAGGTGTGATTTTATCAGGGTGTGTTACTTTGTAAGCTGCAAATCTATACCTCAATTTCAGCGCTTGATGCTATGATGGCCACCTAACTACAAAAGCCATGAAAACACATCATGGTGAATGTGTATACTTCAGGCTAGCCTGTGCCAGTAGGTGGCGCTAGGCTGTGTTTGACTTCTAAAATCGGAACCAGAACATCTTGGTTACAGGCTCGTGTGTCAGAATAGTGTCGAAAATCGATGCAGTGACACATTTCCTATAATATACCTGAAATATAAAACTCTGCAGGAAATATGGCCGTACAGATTTGTTGGTTTTTTTTAAAATGCCTGACAGGCTTTGAGATGTGAATATGCAGTCGAGCTGGCAGAACTCAAAATACTTCCAGTAAATTGGATTTTCCTGAGGAGGCTTTCAAATTGATACCAAATACTATAAAAATAGGAGACATGTCCAAACCTCTTAAACAAGAAAGACAAACAAGAGGCTGATATTTCAATAAACATTTACCAGTGTAAAAATTCATGTTTATTAGTCAAAGTCTTTTCAAAGCTGGACAGAAGATGGCAGATGGTGTTGTCTGTTCACGCTCAGCATCTGATACTATTACCAGTTTCATTTCATCTGCAGGTTTTACTCATCACCACTCACATCGGTTGCATAAGACGTTTGTTATTCACTGTCAGCATTACAATATTTGCAGTTCCACGAGACGGTTGAATCATTTTTAATACATAACCGCAAACAGAGGCTGTTTCGTGATGACTTTTCTTCTGGGTTCGCCAGTTTCTTAAAAAGAGAAACATCCTTCCAAGATCAGGTTCTGTTGTCTGATTATTCACTGGGATGAGAGTCTGTCTGACAGGAGATTTGTCATGGACGTTGACCATGTACTGTCGCTCCATCACGCCCGTGCGTCCGCAGACCGGGACTCAGGTGCAGGACATGTCGGAGATGACCCCGAGCCGACAGAGAAAGGTCAGAGGTTAGAACAGAAATGGTAAAGCAGTGGAAGTCTGCTGGTTTCTGCATGTTTCTGACATCACCAGCAGATCCACGTTCTGATGGAGTGACTGAAGTAATGTTAAATGCAGTGGCTACCCTTCAGCGACAGGTCAACTGGGTAAAATACGGCATGCATTAGCATAAGGAGCATCCCGGATCTTCAATCGCTGCCCCTGGTGCTCAGCCACCAGGATGGGATGGCTAGGACATTACTGAAAAGGCTACATAACATAAATGTCAGCAGAGCATAAAAGGATCTGTCCTTTAGATTCAAGCTGCTCTGTAGGGATCGGGACTTTTTATGGCTCTTCCTCCGGTATCTCGCGCTATATCTCGCGTTTTGCATCGATGTTTCATCCATCTAAAATGAAAGTGTGGCGAGACACACATTGATTTTCCCAAAACAGAAAATATTCCATGATGATTAAAAAAAAGAACATAGCTTCTTTTCACATTTATACTTTTACTATTTGTCCCGATTACTAGATTATTAAGTGTTTGACCAAAACCTCAGAAAATGTGAGGAATTTAGCCATAAGTGCCTTTTCACTGAGATTCCTCTCGATTTATTTTCCGAATTGTGAAACACCTGTAGGAGTCCGAATGTTGTGCTTGTTCCATCTTAAAGGCATCGCTGAAATGACAACATATAGGTCTAATAAGCAGCCTTTGCTCGCACCGTTCATGTGGATTTCTTGTAAAGGAAAACAAGCACATCCTTGGCCAAGACATCAACAGTCTGTTAACCACCTACCCTGCCGTGTAAAACGGTCTCTGCAGGCAAGGCGGCGGCAGGAATAGCAACACGGAGTTTGGCAAGAAATCCCAGTCTTATGAAACTGCTCTGCAGCCTCTGCCGTTAATTCTGCGTTTTGAGTGGGAACGATGGCTTGTGCGAAGTGAAACGTGTGAGGTGTACTCCGAATTTTATTTTTGAAAGTGCAAGAGATGTTAGCGATGAGTTCTGCTGAGTCCGGCCTGATGTTACCTTGAAATTCTCATATTTTCATCAAATATGAAAAAAAAAACCCTAACCCTAACATTCAGAGTTGAATTCTTTTTGTATTCTTTGACTGAGCTACGTTTAGCTTCACAGCTAACTAAGCTAACCGCTGCTATACTTGTTAACAGTGAGCTAAAAAGATTTGCCAGACTTTGTATAATATCTGATTAGTGCTAACTCAATTAAGAACTGTCATTCACGCATGTCATGTTTCAGAAAGTAAAAGTAAAAATTCCTATCGTACATCTGCACTTTCACTGGCATTAACCCGATTACAGACACTATTTAAATATTGAGACCAGTCAGTTGTGCAGTTTTAACTTGAAGCGTGGCTGATAATTAATTGAGGTTAATTTGAGCCTCATTCCATAACTTCCTGGTCTTGGCTCGTCCTGCTGGGACATCGCCCCTTTGATCAGCACCCCAACGCTCCCCTGAGATTGGACGTCATGTGATCCCTGCGAAGCGGCACCGGGAGCCATTTTTAGCTGGCTTTAACAAGCAGGGAGACAGGAACAGATGAGGCGCGGTATGAGGGGCATGACACGGGGACGCGGGAGTAATAAACTCGCACCTGATGTCCCTGCCGCGAAAACGTGTACCTTGTTAAGATCTGATCCGACAAGAGTTACCTATATCGGAACGCTGGTGCAGGTTGAGCTTTCCTTGAAAACACGTCGGCACCGTGTTGCAGTGTGGACGTGCACACCGCTGTGATTTAGAGGCGCTTATTAAAAAGAATTGTACTGTCGGGGTGCTTTGCGTATGAGGAGTAAAAACACCAAAGTTTACTTCTGATTAACGTGCACGCACAGACTCGGTTCTTAAAATCCGCAGTGGGCAGTAATCTGGTCAAAGAAATCCAATTAAAAGCTCCCAGATCGCGAGGAAAGGCCGCGGCCTCGGTTAACAAGCTATTTCAAAGAGCTGCAGGCCGGTGGAGGACATCATGAGGTGCTTTGGAAGAACCTGGGTTTCCTTCAGTGAAGTTTAGGAAAGGCAAGTTTGGATGGAAAACAGCCTGAGCAACATTGACCTCTCTCACTGTTCAGGTAAAGATGGTCCGATATTAACGGGAGAATAATAAAGCTGATTGGGGGCGACCCCCAGAGTCCCAGCCGGTAAATAAGAACCATTTGGCGTTAAAGGACTGGAGCAGATTTTATAGGCTGTGTAGAATGAGCTGTTCACTTTTAAGGTTTCTGTTCAGTGGTGTGGCCTCTTCATATCCTGGTTGGATTTAAGGAGAATGAAGGCCAGGGAGGAACTTCACAGGTAAAACAGTCAGGTTTTTCACAAATGGAGATAGATCAAAGCGCTAAATATGAGACTGAAGTCCCACTCTTCCGGGGAAAGGCTGGCGTTGCCTATGGAAGTCGAGACTTTGACTCACAGAACAGCTACAAATAACCTGTTGACCAAAAGAAATCAAAGACTCTTATAGGGTTTCTAACAAAGCTTTTTCTTTTTACATTTGGGGGTGAGGGGCACAAAAACATCCGAACCTGTGAGGAGGAAGCTGAGCAAAAGCAAGAAGCTGTGTGAAGGGAAATGATTAGTTTACTGTTTATTTGACTCGGTGCTCCTCGGTTTCAGTTATAAACTCTGAAGGCTCGCTGCTATTTTTGGAGAGGCCATAAATTGAAACAACTGGGTCTTGTTACCAAAGAAGGTAACGGCTAATCTGTAGGTATGTGTAAAAAACAGCCGCATTGTCATGCAGCTGTCTTGTGTCAGGCAGCAAACAAGGCTGGAACATCACTGTAGCATGGTGCCTTTCAGGATTCCAGATGAGATACACAGAATAATCATAAATAAACTAGCCAGCAGCTAGGCTAGCAGTCTGGCTACATGGTAACAATAGCTTTAAGCCACTGTAATGCTGGTCATTCACCATAAACACCAACAACAAAAACAACAACACCATAAACTCCATCTCTTTTTCAATGAGTGCAAAGCCTCACTGTGCTGTATTTTTTGTCTTGTTTATTTGCACGGTCCTCTGGGAAGAGGGCCTTAAGGGAGCCGTGACTGCACCCACAGCAAGTACCGGGACCTGGTGGGGATGTGCAGGGACAGAGGCTGCAGGACATATGGACATTGGGTTACAGAGACTTGAGTCCTAGTGAATCTGTGAGCAGTTTCTTTAAAGTAGGGTTCAGACAGAGAGCTTTAGACCACCAAGTTTAGTTCACATTTAGATGAAAAGCTTGATAACTAGACACATTATGTGCTCATTGAGCTTTTAAGATCTCAGGTTTGTTCCATTTCAGATGGACTTGAGTGCGCCATGAAAACCAAAATAGGCACTGAAAACTCTTTATATTATTGATCATATTAAGTGTAAAGTGACTCAAATACTCCACTTTATATATTTGTCCTCTTAGCAGCATTTTTCTAAACTTTCCCAAGTAAAAACTGGCTGTCCATATTCTGCTTCCTCAGCATTTCAGTTAGAGACGTACTCACTTTGGATTTGGCTCTAATCTTAAATTCTCAAGTTAATAAATTAATACATTGGGTGGTATTATTCCGTTACCCAGAAATGACCCAATAACAAACAATATGAAGACTGGACGTCTGCAACCGAACAAACCCATTTCTTGTTCTGGTTTCCTGCTTTTGTTCAACAGAACCGAGAAAACGAAGAACAAACTATTCTTCTAACGATGAATTGTGTGAATCTCTCCTCTTGTGGCTCCTCCTCCTGTGTAGACATGGTTCAACATTATTCAGCAGCCCAAATTTAACCTCACGAAGGGGAAGTTTGAGTGTGTTTTCCTGCCCAGCTGCCAACGCTAAAACGAATAACCAATTCACACAATGTCGCATGTTCCCTCAAAGAATTGAGCCCGGAGTGAAAGAGAGCAGATACTCTGGTTTCCATAGCAATCGTCAGCCCAGTCACATGGTTACCTAGGAACTAGTCCTGCGATGTAATCTATTTATTATGAACAGTTAGGAACATTTTATTGTTTATATTGAGAAAGATGGTTGCAAAGATCTGGGGGAAAATGTGTCATACACTAAAAAACACTGATCTGAAGTGTTTATGAGAAAACGCTGGGTCACCTGAGGGTCAAGTGGACCGGCTGCAGGTTCCATTTGTTGCAAATTAGTCAATACATGCGTCATGGGTAGAAAAGTCAGTTGTGTCTTTACCTGTGGTAAACACGAGCACATATTCTTCTACTCAGACCAAACGTTCTGCTCAGATTTAAGGATTAGTTTGACACTGAGATAAATGAAAATTTCTTATCTCAAGGTGGGGGCGTAAGTTGGTGTTCATGCTCATCAGCCTAATGAGAAGACTTGATTGCACCTCCGCCCCAGATCCTCTTCTAATCAGAGATAAGCGTAATTATAATTCTACTAGGGTGTTAAAATCACGACTGAAATGTTACTTTTTTAACTTCCCCCCTAAAATATCTTACTCATCTTTCAAAGAATGATGAGCTACACGTTCAAACATTAATATACTGTATATCAGTCTAATATTTCAAAGTAGCTCTTATATCTCAACGTTCAACACAACAGCGCCCTCTATTGTTAATAATTGGAATTTTGTGTAGAGGACGTGTAGTTGTTTTGTCTGCCATCGATGTGGTGGGAAAAACTAAAATATGTTTGAAAAATAATAAGGATAATAATAAAAACAATAATTAATTAGAGAAAGGTTTATGGTTTAAATTGGAGAATTTCAATTCAACTCCACGTGCTGTTGACACAATAATCACCATGGACTGATCTCATCACATTTTCATTAATACCACATCAGTCTCCGTAGAGACCGTCAAAAATTGCCATAGTCAATTCAAGTCGTCCAGGCGGGGTATTGGGTAAAGTTTGCCTCGGATAAACTTCATAGACTTCCTGGGAACAAGATATACCTCCGTTATGGGTTTAAAGATGCAACAATTGCAGTTACCATTCAACAATAGAGACCGGTTAACCTCTGCATGCAGAGGCGCTGCCTTTTTCAACCAAACTTCTGAATTAATCACAAGATTAATATTAGTGGTAATTGAACTTGGAGTGCGAATTTCAAAAATGGTGAATGGTCAAACGCCAAAATCTGTAGATTATAAACAAACAAAAAGGTCATGGGGCGAAGCGGAAGTGACGCATATGCCTGTGCGTCTTTATTTAGGTCCGCCAACATTCAGCTCACAACCGTCTGACTTTATTTTATTAATCACATTCATAAGAGGGGAAACAGAAATGTTATAATTTGTAGCACGTACATATATCAGGATACACATCAATGTTGGGAATCTTTGTCTACGGTATACATACAGTGTTATCACGCCGGGTTAGAGAACCTATGGCTTGCTCTAGAGCTAGCGAAAGAAAGACGGTATTTATTAATATATTGCTGTCGTTTACAAAATATCAGTCTCCGTAGAGACCGTCAAAAATTGCCTTAGCCGACTATATTTCAAGTCGTCCAGGCGGGGTATTGGGTAAAGTTTTCAACCAGCAATAATCGCGCCTCGGATAAACCTCATAGGCTACGATACTGCCACTGCGCAAAGCTGTGGGACGGACGCTGGTGAAGGGAAGTCCCCGGAACCAACATACACTTCTGTTATGGTTTTACCAATTTCAATGACGAAACATTTCAGTAAATTAGACATAATAACTTGTTTATTGTTGGAAAAGCAAGCATAGACGCATGATTAAATGAACCGGATACATTACAAGTGTGAAATGTTACCGTTTCCAGAGTATAACACAAGCATCGATGATATATAAAGGGAACGATAGTTGTTTCAATCTACACCTAACAGGAAACTGATTTTTCCAGCGTAAAATTATTTAAATATCTTCAAATAATAACTATTACGTACCAGCGAGAGGAAATGACATAGCACGTCTCCTTTAAAGGCTCGTGGAAGAGAACGTACACGGTTCAAGACAGAAGTAATATATTTAAATAGATGACGACGTTGTCTCCAACAAAGTATCAATGGTTTCGAACTCTAAAGTTTTCTTACGATTTATATTTGACATGAAAATCAGTCTCCGTAGAGACCGTCAAAAATTGCCATAGCCGACTATATTTCAAGTCGTCCAGGCGGGGTATTGGGTAAAGTTTTCAACTAGCAATAATCGCGCCTCGGATAAACCTCATAGGCTACGATACTGCCACTGCGCAAAGCTAACGATAGGTGAGACGGCTGTCGTGAGCCTTTCCACTGCATGTGTGTCTAGGTTATGGTTTCTGTTTGTAAATATGAGACAAATGAACCAAAAAGCAAAAAGGAATCAGCGTGCATATATATATACGCATCTGCAATAACAGGCAAGTTGCTATTCAACATTAATGCCACTTGGTTTTTATAAAAATGATATTCGCGCAAAGCATCATGGGATGCAACACATATTTTGCGACGCCTGTCTGCGAGCCTCACCTTTTCTTTTATTTATACATCCAAAGCATCTTGCGTTGCACACAGATCTTTATTACTCTACTTCGTATCATATAACTATAAAAATGCACATTATCGCAGTGAAAACTTTAAGTATAATCAAAGGTAGCCCTTAAGATCCAAAGTCGCGCGACAGATTAAAGTTTAATATACACCAAAGGACAGGAATTTCTTTCAAAAACAAAAATCCTTTTCGTGAAGAAACAAACATCACAGCTCCTCCTGAAAAAGAAATAATGCAATAATGAATAGAACAGAATAGGTGAAGAATTAATACTTTGGCTTTGTTCCATGAACAATGCTATGCTACAAAATCACCAGCAGGTGTCAGTAGAGATAAAAACAAGTTCTGTAAACGTTTAGGTACAGATGCATGACATCCTAACCTACTTTCAGATAAAATTCAAAAACATTACATAATCATATTAAGACATACACTGAATGAATATTCATATACTGATCAGGAAGCGTTACCAAAGTTAGTGTTTACATTTTGAAGCACCTGAAAAGTTGCAGCCCTGGGCACCGGCCTTTTGCAATTGAAATTTTCTTATCAGTTTCCCCATGACTATTATTGATCAATCAATCAATTATTCAATCAAGAAATCAATCAATCAATCAATCTTTATTTATATAGCATCTGTTAAAATCAAAATTGTTTCTAGGTGCTTAACAGAATCCCAGGACCTGACCCCCAACAAGAAACAGTGGCAAGGAAAAACTCCCCTTTAACAGGAATTCCTGTTAATTGCTTCTTAAAAAGCCTTGAGCAGGAACTGCTCATGTAGGGAAACCATCCTGCCGGCTGGGTAGAGAGAGAGGAGAAGGGGCAGAACAGGTAGAAGAGAGAATAGGCAGAGATCATAGAAATATACTGTATTAATAGTACAAGCTGCTGCTATAAGAGTCGAGACGACACTCTGAAAGCTAATAAAGTTAAACTATAAACTTGTGCAAACCCAACAACCTGCAAATGACACCTGATTAACCATAATGCGAGACTTAGATGATAATGTTGATCTCAAGTTTAGCAAAGGCTTTGAAAATGTGGAAAAACTCCCAAACCTGAAATTGACAATGTGATGTAGTCAGAGGACCAAATGTTTCCAAGTTTATTTTCTTTTCTTAAATAATTTTCCTATGCATGATGTCATGCTGGCTCAATAAAATGTGGCTCAATAAATCATGCTAGTTGAACTAATTCATTAATTTAATGAAGAACAAACTCAAATATCGGACTGACCGACCATGTCTCAGCCACAGCAAGCTCTCCACAAAGCTACTGTATTTTTTGGTAGACCTGGAAATGAACAGTCTAATATCTCTAAGAGTCACTAATATAGAGGTTCCAAAAGTTCGGATCCCTGGTCTAATGGCTCATAACCCTTGAGTATTTGTGTGCATTTTGCAGGCCCTGCTTTGTAGGCTCCTGTAATTTCACTGTCTGGGTATGGTGATACACCTTTTCACTTGTGAGGCTCCTGTGTGATAATGCAGGTGCTTGCAGGTGCTCAGGAGATAAGCGTTGGTGCGCCAGATGTTAAAGCTGCCCGGGATGACACATTAGGCAGGGATTTTCTCCTGCCAGAATGTCAGGCCAGTGAGGTTCATGGAGGTATAGACTTGGATCACCGTCAGGCACAGGTAAGTACGCAGATAAGGGGATTACACCATGTTTGCACCAAGTAATCTAAAATGAATGCTGTCAGCCTGTGTTTCATACCCACCTGGAAAGCCCAAATTTCTCTTCTCTCAGCCCTTGTAACACATTTCCCAAGCCAAGCTCAATTTTCACGATGATCCTTTAAACTCAGCTTAAGAAGCATTTTAGGTCACACTGACTTATGGTCATTTAAAAAAAAAAAGCGACAGCAATAATCTCTTCCAATTCTCCGAAGGCACCTGATTGCTGCCTTGCATGAATGTTTTCCTCTGCCCAGTGATGGATGGGGTTCTGTCCTCGCCTGGGTGTAAACGAGGTCTGTTTTGGTGCTTCCTTGCTGCAGAGCTTGACCTGTTGAACAAATATGGATCTTTGAGGCGGGTCTAAATCTCCTCGGGCCTCCCCGCTGGCAGGCTGGCAGATGAAAATAGAGTGTAACAGATGGCTTAGCTGTTTCTGCCATTCAGCGCAGGCTGCCAGGCAGCCCACATAATACCGTGCCATCCAAATGGGGCTCAGTGGGCAGCCCGTAGTCTTCAGCATGCTGAGCAGTATTTCCCTCCAAACCATCAATCACTGGGCTCTATAAAGAACCAGAGACAGAGGGGAAAAAATCAATATCATATATTCAGGTCACAATCTAACCTATATTACACCGTCTGAAGATGCTGCTGCTAACAGGCTGTTTGGTAGACTGTTGCCAACCAGGCTGATCCAGCTTAGACCTCAAAGCGCTGCGTTCCCCCGATAATCAGACATCTGCAGCACTTGTAGAGGACGTAAAATCTATTTGAAGTGCTGATGTCACTGTCTCTGCTGGGGATGGATGCGCCCGGCGCCTGCGTGCTCTGCCCGCGTCTCCATTTACCTGCACTCTGGTGCGCACAGGCCTCTTTGTTATCTGGACTGCATCACATCAGGGTTGTTATGAGGACATTTATTGATGCCAAGAGAGCTTCTGTTTCTTCTCAGAGCTGAGCCACCTGGACAACGCGGGACGAGGTGGGCAAACTGTGATTAGATTGTGTTATGAGCAGAGGGGGGGAACAATGACATTTTTCTTGGTGAAGTGACAGCTCAGCCAGCGCCAGGGTACATCTGATAAGGAAAGACAAATGTCGCTTATGAATCCTCTCTTTGCTCCAAGGTCAGAGACATCCCAGTGTTTCTGTTTCACTCCCCACATACATGGGTCGGACTGATGACGTATGTTTGCTATTATTGCAGATAGAAGCTACATTCACCCAGCAAACTTTGAATTCCAATATGGTAGCTTTCTGTCACACATGAAGTCGGATACACATGCTTCCAGGCTGTTCTCACCAGCCTACACACTGATGCCACTCTGCTATTTCCAGCCTGAGTCAGGATGACACCATAAGTCAGTGTGCAGATTTCACTCCAAACCTGGTGTTTCTGGCTCACGCGTGGACCCCGCGTACTCAGCAGCTACTAGAAAGTTATCTTCGCCTGGATCAGATGACCTCCACTGTCCCACTGGGTCTTTCTTCACACCTTTATCCTCATCCACCAGCATGACAGCTGTGTGTGTGTGTGTGTGTGTGTGAGAGAGAAAGAGAAAGAGAACTCCTCCATCTGTTTTTTCTGTGTCCCGGTACAAAAAATCTGGAAACTTTCATACTACAAAATTTGTACATTACATTAATACAGTACATTAATGCTCATGACTGTGTAAATCTAAATAATATGAGTCAAAATGTTAAAAAAAACAAACTGAAAAAATTGTTACTGTAAGAATGCTGAATAGACAGATATTTACGCCATGTGATGCACTAAAAAGTGCATGTGCCACCGATAGGGGGCAGTCTGTCCCCGTTGCAAACGGTCTCCACGCCGTGAACCTTGGCTCTGACACGACCACTACATCACTGTGGACGCCTGAGATGCTGTGTCATAAATAGGGAAGCGCCGTGTATTGATAGTCAAACATTTCATGGCCCGGACCAGCTAAGGGGTTACTGCCTGACAAATGGAGCAGTTTGACACCGGGATGATAACGGATCATCACTATTCAGGCAACATAAAAATCGAGCTCCGGAAATGTTCAGACGCATTCGTCAAAATGTCATCACAAGGAGCTACCAAGCAGACCAAAAAGAAACTATATTCGACTTTAGGACATTTAGATTGCTTTGACTTGGCTGGGTTTTTTTCCCCCTGGCCTCCAGCTTCCTCAGGCCAAGAATGTTCCAGGTATCAGCAGGTGCACATTATTCTTTAGACAAAGAGGTTCGGACATATTGAACTCAGACCCAAAACAACTGAGCTCCACGCCCCCCTCCTCCAGCTCTATCTGTGATAGGGAACTGTTTGTCTCATCCGCTCTACCTCTGGGTGTCTGTTTGCCTGACACTTGTCCAGCTTGGCCTAGTTTCTCCTTGATCTCATCAGTCAGCGTGGAGACCTGTGAAGGCCATCTCCCCATCTCGCTGTGTGAGTCCCTGCCAGCTCGGTGCCTGTGTCAGCAGTTCGGGGACTGACTCACCGCCAGGCTTTATCCACTCTTTGCTCTAGGACCCACCAGGCAAAGGCAGCATGTCTCCCCAAACAGACACCCTCATTTGCATGGCCATAAATCACTCTCAACACTGATGCCCGGGCAGACAACAAGGCACGTGCAGTTACAACAACTCACTGTGCAAATTTGCAGAGATATTAAGCTCTGACTGTTCTATCCAGTCACACTTCAGCAGCGCCTGCATGCATACAGCCTGTATTTGACATCAAAATGTCCCCTCTGCTGCACAAATGTGTCAGAACTCTGACGTTTTTACTATCAAAGACTGAAACGGGTCTGATTGAAGGCACTCACAGAGCAACCATTGATTGCTGTGCTCTTTGGAAATGAGTTTGCTTTAAAATTAGCCTGTTTGTTCTCAACGATTCAGCAGCTAATGTTGGGGGAGGGCACATCAATAATTTCGAGACTCTTGTAGGGAAGACAGGCAAATGGAGCAGAGTGAAATAAATGAAGGGGTCTGCTCTTGAAAATGTTTAAGAATGATAAGATATTCACAGGATTTTTCTTTGCCGTGATCTATTGGCTAATGCATGAAAAACTCATCTAATTGACCATTTTCCTTAGTTTGGCGTCAGATAATTGCACCATTTAGTTTCCGCATATACACTGGGTCAAAATAATGTCAATATTTTGGTATGCGATTAATTATGGGGATAGTTCAATGAATATTTTGGATGAAGACAGCCGCTTCCAACCCTTCAGCTGTCACCCTGATTCAAAGAATGTGACTGGAAATTTGTTGCTGATGCTCAAAGGGTCAGAAAAAAAATGACATTTGGAAAAACTCTAAAGCTGCTGGCTTCCCTCTGGAGAACTGACAGATGCCCCTGTCAACAGCCACCGAGAGGCGAGTCCTTCCCACAGCAGAATTTTGACAAAAGCTGTCCACAGTGAGGCTTATTGATTATGCTGAGCAAAGACGGGGCTGTTTCTGAGTATGCTCCTCCACAAAAGGCCATTTTAGATTTGTTGGCCTTGGTAAAATGACTTGTAACTGGACACTGAATAGACATTTTCAGTCACACTGTTAATGAGGAGTTCTGGGTTCCTGCATGCAGACTGTCACAGTTGGCTTGCTGGTAGCAAAAGGAGAGAAAACAAACAGAAAATGTGACATTGGTAATGATTTAAGGGGGGAACAACATTACTTAAGCCCTTTCCCCTGCAGAATATTTCACTTTATTGAGTTCACAGAGATGACACCGCACAGATTTAGTTTTAATTAGCTTCTGCATTTAACTGTATAATCACTCCTACTCCATGCTGATGACTTTAAAGCCTAAGATAACTGCAGTTTATTTTGAGTGGTTACGGATATATGATTTGACTATTCTTTTTTTTTTCTGATAGATATATCTATTTTCACATTTTGACAATGGAAATCTAGGGATGATGTTTTATACTTAAGATACTTTGGGTAACCTATTTTGGAGGTTTTGCAACAGGTTTTGGAGGCTTGAGATCTGCAATTTACGCAAATGCTAGAGCACAGAGTGAACTCCAGTTATAGACTGGTGTTGTGGACATTTAGGACCCCTCCAAGGGGGTGAGTGAGGTTCCGTTTCGAACAAGCGCTTTCCCAAAATTTGGCGCTGGCGAACACGCGCCAGAACTTGTTCCGTGACTCTGTTAGCGGTTCTTGGTATTTACTGTCCGCGCGACATCTCCTGCGCGTGCACACTCACACACTGTGGTTAGAGCCGGCGGTGAATGAAGTGGGAGGGGGATAATTCCTCCCCCTTTCCCTCTCTCTCTCCCTATCTCTCTTTCCTCGCGCTCCCTCCCTGTCCTCGCGCAGTGCAACATCCCGCCTTTCAAGTGACAGCCGAGGCGAGCGCGTGAACGGCTCCCACAGGTGTGTTGTACAGTCCCTCTCTCTGTCTCGCTCTCTGTGACACACACCTGGAAATTACCACGTGACTCGGCACCTGGGCGTGGAGAAAAGTCCCAGATATTGAAACCAGAGATCCTTTTGTTGAGGAGTTGTCTGAGGCGCTTTTGCAACGGGAGCCGGCAGCCAACACATTTCCTCCGGAGTAGTGCCTTTCTGAAGACCCTTTACCGGATGTCTGCACAGTTAAAATGTGAACTTGGCCGCGGACTCCATCAAATTTTCGGCGTCTTTGCACTGGGGAAGCGTTGAATTTCTGGACTGTTCGCGTTCGTGCAACTACTACGCGTCGCTTCCTCCATCAAGGTGAGTGACAGGGAAGCTGGTGGTGTTTGCCTTACTGTGCAAACACGATATCAGTATACAATTGGTAAACACGAAAGGCAAGTTTTACCGTCCAGAGGCGATATTATGGAGTGCAGAAACCGAATACGGCGTCTAGCGATGCTTTCACTCTTTTAATAAATGGTAATGTTTTTGTCCAATAAACACACCTGCCTTTTTACACAATAATTTTCATTAATGGAATGTTTCCGCGAGGTTGTGGATTCTCTCTTTACTATTGGCTTTTTGGAACCGGATGGTGTTTACTGGAAAACTTGTGCACGCGTTTTTACACAAAGTTGGTCCGTTGTTATGAAACAGATCCGATGTCTTTAGTAAACTGACGGCATTTCGTCCTCGGCCGATCATCTGCCCGCTCAAGTTGCGGCTTGTTTCCAAACACGGGCAATTTAAGTGAGAAATGGGAAGGGGGTGGGGGGTGTTTGCGCTCCACACCTCTGGAGCTGCACATCCTCCACCGTGGAGGCGTCAGAAGTCGCAGCGAGCACTCCCTCTTGTTTGTGTTGTCAGTTTCCCATTTTCGCCCCTGTCTCATCTCTTGACGACACAGAAGCACCATTCATGTCCCTGTTGAATCACCCTTGCGGATCTGTCGGGCTGCACCTCCCCCCCCCCCCCCCCCCCAGCTCCTTCAGATAGACTACTGTACTTCTTTGTCAAGTTTCTAAACTGTCGGTTCATTCCAGACTCTTGCCACCCTCCTCTGTGAAGAGACCTCACTGTACACGTCCCTTAGTCTCCTGGGGAGTATTCCTATTAGATAACATTAAATAAACATCCTCGTGGTGGGAATGGATTGGCACAGACGGGGGCAACTTGAGGCAGGAAAGGTAGCCGGAGGGGGGTTCCATCATGGCTCCGGTCTCCTGCCTGAGCGAAGGTGGTTTTTCCAACAAATGCACTCTGCTCACACTGACACACAAGTAATCATAAATGAAGCTGCCTCATTGTATCCCCCACCACCCTTACTTGCCCCCCGTCCCACAGTGCTTCATTCAGGGTTTATCTCTTCACTCTGAATAAATAGAGACACCTTATCTGTGCAGAGGAGAGTGGTGATAAAGGTTTTCTCCTACTACCCACGGGTGAAAAAGACAAGCACGCCACACTTCTTCATCATAGATGTGCTTTTCAGAGGAGGCTGGAACACATTGCCCATTCAGGTCATGCTGTTGTTCTGAGGTTCCTGCACTACAGCGCCTGGAGTCAGACACCAGCCGATGCCCTGTAACGAAGTGAGAGACAAAGCGGCGTTTCCACGAGTTTCCTTTTCATTAATAAAACTCAGTATGATTTTTTTCGAGTATGGTGGATGTGGTGAACCGTCCTCTGGAGGTAGTGGGCGCTCTGCTGCTATGCCCCCTGCACGCTCTGGGTGAGCCAAAGTTCATTCCGTCCCCCCACCCCACCCCCAGCTTTATGCAGTCCGGCAGTTTAGACCGTGTCATCACTTGGAAACGACCACGGACGTATTTTCGAGGTCACCGTAATTTAAACTTATCCCCATCCTCTTTCCTGGATTACTGACTTTTGTCATTTTCATTTTTAAAAGTAATCCCGCTGTACAGAGTGCAATCATGTGCCTCCTGTATGTAACCCACAAATACAAATCCAGAATTTAAAAACAACTGACTCATTCTTAGTGCAGGTACACCATATGTTCATTGTGGCTGACTCAACCTACAAATTTAGTTCATCTCCTTTAATTCCTGCCAGGATATAAATCACCATATTACAAGAACTACCTTGAATTTAAAAACAGATGGTTGGGCACGTGTAAGTCTCTGTGGACATTATTCATCACGTTGGTCGTAAAACAGGTGTGGCGTACCTAAGAAAGTCCCATATGCATCACCTCGTCCCCTGGGCTTATCTTAAATGCAAATAGACTTCAGCAGGAGGTGGGCACAGGCGCAAAGGGTGTGTCAACTCGGCGTCAGACTGCTGACAAATCTGGGGAGTGGCGATTTCCTTGCGATTGAGGAAAGCCTTGTATTTTCATGTCTGGGGATTATCCGATGATGAAGGGACATCATGCTAAGGTGGATTCCTGATCCTACCTCCACTGGGTATTAGTCACCACCCTTGCCCTTGACTTCCTGGCCTTGTCCTAAATGATTCCCTCAAGCTTCTCCCCTTTTTTGTGCCCCTCCTTCCTGTTCCCTTGGGGTGTCATTTGTGCTTCACACACCATTTCCTCACCAGCGCTGCCACTCAACACTTCTCCCCCATCTCGGTGCTTAACATCAGAGCCCACGATAAAGTGTGACAAACATACATGTGTGATCATGCTTGATTCTCATATGACTCCTCCAGTGCCTCACATCCTGGATGGCCTGTCTGTGCACATGACGGCTGAGGAGAATGTCTGTCTTTTTTCAGGGTCCACCGAATACGGCCTTGGAACAGGCATGGAAGACAGCCAAGTATAGGAAAACCGTAGTGGTGTGAGAAAAATATTAACAAAAAGTGTAATGAATAGAAATTCTTATTCAGTAGTTTTTGATATATATGTAAATCCCTTCATCCATTTATTAACCTTTATTAAACATCACATTTAAGGTTAAAATAAATATTTCTTCCCAAGACTTGGCCATAGTGACAATTTGGGCAGGTAGTAAAATGGATTTTTCCACCACTACGTCCACAAGAATTTACTGTACAGCATTTTTTTAAAATAGAGAAATATTAAGGAAAAGCACTGAAAGTTTAATGTTTATACCCCACAAGTGATATGAGTCTATTCCTACTCAAGGTTTCTCCCTGTTAAATGGGAGTGTTTCATTTCCGCTGTTGCTTGTTCGTTGGTTAGGCTGAGGGTTTCTGCAAAGCGCCTAGAGACAAACTTGATTGAAACAGAACCAATATAAATAAAAATCTGTTGCCATGTTGTAGCAGGAGGTATACAACATGGCAGAGAATTATTCTTGCGGCCAGGGAGGGGGTCCATGCCATAATTCATACAAACATCTTTGTGAATAAACATTGATTAATATCATACAGCTGTGAAAAGTACATGTGCATGTATTATGTTTGATTTCCCTTAATAGATTATTAATGTCTCATTATTTTTTAATTACCACACAACATATTTAAAATGTGAAACTAAGATGCAGGGTGCCTAATACTTCTAGCCATGACCTTTACTACTGCACAGTTTTTAGTGTGTCCATTTAAAGGATCCAAGTTGGGCGCCTTTTCCTCTGATACTTTGGTCAGAGTGTACTTCACTTGTAAAACCTGTCACTATGAGCCCACACTGTCTTTCATGCAAACCCGTGGCCAACCACACGGTGCACTCAGCCCAACACAGCCTCCTTTCTTCTAAATGCCGCCGCTAATTCATGCTGGGATTTCCCACTGCTGCCCACACCGCTTTTCTTCCCGCTGCTCCTCTGCCTGTTAGCATTCTGACTCTACTTCTGGTGTATCAATGATCACAGGTACATTATAATATAATATTGTAAACACACTCCCACTCCTGAAAGAGATGAAATGATTCATAGGGTTAGAGAGATACTTTTGGCGCTGGATTAAAAATAATACATCCTTGAATATTGAGAGTTTAAGTGAGGGAGGAGGGAACCTGAAAGAATACCCCCCCCCCCAAAAAAAAAATCTAAATAACTACACTGCTGCGGATCTCTAAATAAATGTCAGTAAGAAAATAGTCTCTACGGTGTCCCCCCACTTACCTACTTCCCAATGGCAGCAGAACTGAAAGAATGACAGGAGGTATTACGGAGGTTTTTGGTGCTACCTGCCGTGCGGATGCTTGCCAGCCAGCACGTCCACCTGTCCGCTGGCAAAAGTTCACATGCAGCCAGGCATTTTTTCTTGAGCCCACTGTGACAGCGATCTGAGGAGCGATCAGCTGTGATGAGAGTGGAGGGTCACCTTGATTCCTGTCCTGGGGACTCTTAATCAGAGTCTTTCTACGGGAAGGGGTGGGGGGGGGGGGGGGGGGGGGGTGTAGGGGGGTAATATTGGAGAAGTAAGCTTTTGCTTTGTAATCAGAGTTTGGTTCGAATCTCTTTTGAAAGGAGAAGTTGGCCTTTTTCAGTCACTGTAACGTGACAAGATATTTGGTCGTGTTCTGTTATTTTCAAAAGGAAATTCCGAAATTGACTCACAGCGCAGACAGGTCAATGCGTAATTTCTCCGCAAATTGAAGGCGCTTGTGCTGTATTTGGAACCGCGCTGGAGTTTTTAAAACATTTTTCATCGGGGGAGTGGATTTGAATTGAACATAGATGTAAAGCGCCCTAGGAATAAACTGTGAAGAGCCGTTTATTCCACCTGTAATGCACAATTTTGACTTGCTTTTTGTTGAGTGCTCCTAAAGCCCAACCTAGCTGCCAGAGTGCAATCAATTTTTTTCCTCATCCATGCAGGATATTTCACAGCAAATCCCCCAAACAGTCCAGTTTATTCCCACTGTGATCGTTTTTAATTATCGCCTCTCTTTTACTGCTACATTGTCAAGCTGGTTTATGTTCATATGATAGTTATCATCAAGTATTGGCACGCCTTTATTTATTTTTTTGCACACACACCGGGCGATTAATCGTGGAACACTAAATACGCTTCCTGGCCAGCACCAGTGGGTGACAGACGCGTGAAGGGTCGGCGCACCGGTAGCAGCTGGAGATGAAGGTCACACCGACCTGAGAGAAAGCAGCAAATTAAAGATGACCCAAGAAAAGGAATGATCTTTGCAAGCAGTAATAATTGAGAAGGCACAAAAATATCTGAATTCAATTTATTTGCGTTTATAGGACGTGATACGACGTCCTCTGGCAGATTGTGCTTTAAAATAGCACTAGCGAGATCTTGGGGAAACATATGCTGCCCTTATTAACTCTGGCATCTGCTGAAATCTGCTGGCAGCTGGAAGTGGACATGTGGATGGCAGTGCTACTGGAGGTTGGGTGTCTGTCTCCCCGTTATCTGTTTCAATCATTATAAGAAGGCAAACGGGTTTCTGCAACAGAAAATGAGATCTGTCTCGCAACCTGTGGTTATCAGCAAAGATCCTTGGAATTCTGGATCCTATTGCAAATCCTCATCTTGGGTCATTGTGTTATTTTTGCTTGTATGACTGTGTGCGGGATTATAATTGTCAGCCCTGGTGTTGGAGATCTCATTTTTGATACCCTCCACAAATAAAGCATTGGGATTTGTCAGGTTCATGGCGTCTGAAGATGCCACACACTATAAATAATTTATATTAGAATTGTAATGTTATGAGTTGTGAGGTTTAGGGCCTTATGATTTAATACGCCATAACACAATTCAACAACCAAGCAATTTTTCACAGCACATTAACTTGCTCGTGTCATCTCCCTCACTTTCATGCAGAGACTAGAAATTACATCATACTCGCAACTTGAAAAGAAAATGCCCGTTTTTTCCAATTTTGTGTTTTTCTGATTTTCATTGCCTTGCTACTTGACCCTGTTTAATATATTAAAAATATATTTTATTTCCTGTTTGTAACAGTTGTATAAGAATGTCTTCTATGCCCTTTCTGCTTGAAAGGTTAAGGCTGCTATTTATTAACTGTTCGAAGGGGCTAGTGCAGCACATTATGCCCTTAGTTTTTTTAGCTGTATGTTTCCTGTTTGCTTCTTGCTTTAGATTTGTTACCTTAAGAAAATGTGTTTCTCTTCCAATAGCCACATCAGTAAGCCTTTCCTAATTTCCTACAATAAAAACAGGATATATTTCAAATAAAAGCCCTTGTCCCTGTTGCTACTCACTCAATAATGTAAAAATTGTAATTAATATCTAGCTGGGATGATGTCTATATAAGTGGGGACACCTGCCTTTATTGCAGTCTAGACTGAAATAGTATGAAAATGAAATCACCTTTTTTAAAAATCAGTTTTGGTCCCTTGTCTCTGTTAAATGAGGTGTGTATGTTGGCCTTTCACTAGCCTGTGATCCAAGAGAGACCTATTAAAATCTGTTCATACAGCAGTTGTTAAAGTAACCAGGAATCTAGTTAAATGCCACCGGTTCTGTTGCTTCTCATCTCATCTGGGAGAGTGTTTTACTGGGGGTGCAGTCAGTGCAGCTGTAATAACACTGCCAAATATATGGCCTTTACCTGAGAGATGGACATTTTAGGATGGCTACTGGTCACCTAAACATTGCAGATCAGAGGTGGGACTAATGTCGATAAAGCCAGGGGGAGAGAATTCCAGAATGGCCCGATTGGCCTGGAATTAACGTTAGCATTGTGGTGAACATCAGCCTCTGCTCTAAATTTGAGAAACGTTAAATACGCCTGATTAGCCAACCACGTTCCCTGCGCCGGATTGTGAAGTAGCCACTTGTGATTATTAACGTGCACATTTTCTATTTCCCTTTTTTTACCTCACATGGTCTGTCTGCCATAATTTATTCTCAGATTTTTTTTTTCCCCAGTGCAGGATTTTTGTCTTTTTTACTTAGCGTGCCTGCAGTCTATGCAGATATTAATCCTGGTGTCTTGAACGGGCCTGGGGCTCAGAGTTGTCTTCAAAAATGCAGATCTGTGAAGGTGTCATAATAGCTCTATGTCTTGGGTGTCTACCTTGCCCCCCAGCCTTACTTTCTCCTTTTCATGCATCTGTGATGACAAGCATTATTCGTGTCTGACTCACACCTAGCTTTGGGATTCTTTTTTAGCTAAAGGTGATGGTGTTCCTTCTATCCATCTACATCGTGTCTGCATTCCCTCTGCTTAACTGTTATTGTTGCAACAGACATGATCATGTGTCAAGCATATGACTTTTGCCTTATGTGTGGCTTAGTTTTATTTTTATTTTTTGCTGTGTAACACTGTTTTCCAGTGTTTCCTTTTCCCCAGATCTATGGTTCCAGCTGCAAGATACTGGGGTTTCAGTCTCTAACCTAAGCAAATGAAAGGCCTAAGAGAAATGACATCAGAGTTGCAGCCACATACTCTTGTAAGAATGCCTAAATATTTACAGGCTCTCATAATGCTACAGCCTTCCACTCAGCCTCCCATTTCTTCAGCCTTCGAGTTTTTGAACTCAGCCCTGTGGTTGCCGCCTTTTGCTGCAGCTACGTCTATTCTACGTCCTGTCTGGGCCGATCTCACGTCATTGATCTCCCTGTGAAGCTGGGCTCTTTAATTACAGTAATTAGCCTGAGTAGATCTGCTTTGGGGTTAGAGAACCTCATTACCAGTACCACGTCTCTCTTTTCCTCACATTGCGATCAGCCCAGTGTTGTTTGTTAAACGTGTTCTCTGAAAACAAGCAGCACTTATACTGTTTACAGAAAACAAGCCGAATCGGAGCTTCGAATCTCACCAGGAGACATTTTTGCTTCTGCTTTCATCCTCTTTCAATTGGTTATGGAGGAGGAGTGTGTAGTGTTCCAGTAACAGATTGAAGTAAAGTGAGGAGCAAGAGGCCATGTCGGTGGACTGCTGTTTATTTAGAGGTGGATTGTTGGTGACTTGTGGCGTGACCGGCCAGGAGTCGCCATATATCTTCAACCGCCAGATCTCCACCTCCTTCCCCGTATTTCTCTTTCAAACAGGTTGTGTTGTCTGCCTCTTCCAGTTTGTTTTTAACTTTACTGTTGGGAATGACACATGATGACACCCTATCTCTGGTTTAATTAGCCATATAGCAATTGGCTTCTCTTCTGAGAATGTAAAAAAAAAAAAAAAAAAAATTGGGGTTCTTTTCTCTCCACCTCTTGATGTAAATAAATCAGTGCCCCAGTTGAGCAGCTTGCTAAAACCAGAAATATAATTTTTGAACAAGATATAATCGCAACAAATCCTACTTACCAAAGAAACAGTTACATTATTAAATATGGTGTAATTCCAAGTGATTAAATGCATGGGAAGGAAATGGGATTAGACTGGAATAAAGTGACTTAGGGTGTCATCTATATCTACAATGTGATCCACGGGAGCTATAACCGCCTTTGTATATTGCCAGACTTTAATTAAATGAGTTTTTTTTAATCTCATCAGGAACGAAAACTGCGAGAAATGGACAATAATGGTGCGTCCTGACTGTATAAAGGGCAGAGGTGCGCCATCTTTTCAAAGCCTGGAGTGGCACCAGTTTTTAACTTTCCACATCCAAGCCCACGCTACATTTCCATGGTAGAGGATATTGAATAAATGAAGAAACATTGCAGCTCTATCTTGTTTCAGATTGGTACACATGTTTAAGAACAGATAAGAAAAGCTATTAAGTTTTCCACTTCAAAGATAGGATAGGTAAATAGGGTTTGTGTCTTCTTTATTTTTATGAGCTTATTTACACTTTGTTTTTACATTTATTTTTTGTATTTTTATTGTTGTTTTTATCATATTGTACCTTTTTAGGTGCCTTAGGCAAAGTATACCTCATGCTGGTTGATGCCTAAGGTATTTACAGCATCAGTGTAGCTCAGCCCTATAAAGGTCCCATTTCCTCTATGTCCAATGGTGGCAGTTCATGCTGAGCATTGTGCCGCTGAAAAAGCCACTCAGTGTGTGAGCAGTTAAAGCTCTCGCAGCACATTGTGGACGAAGCCTTTCTCCTGTATTCATCA
Organism: Takifugu flavidus; assembly: GCF_003711565.1. Classification (NCBI taxonomy): domain Eukaryota; kingdom Metazoa; phylum Chordata; class Actinopteri; order Tetraodontiformes; family Tetraodontidae; genus Takifugu; species Takifugu flavidus. The sequence goes on from NC_079532.1 coordinate 6,463,653, forward strand.
ACCCTGCCATCTTGATCGTTTTGCTGTTTGCCCAGCCTTGTCTGAGGCTCACACAACACCTCTTTTTCTGACAGGATTTTGTTTTGACCATTGGAAGCTACTTACCCACGCACTTCTGTTTACGTGTACAGTGAGCCCATGTACACAGTCTCCTGGCCCTGGGGCCCCCAGGACAGTGGATCCATGAATTCGTCATAACGCAATCTGTTGGCTGATCAATAATTCAATTCTATCTGTGTGCAAGCATGTCTGGATCCAATCTCACCCGCACCTCCCCCCCAGCCTTCTCTTAACAAAGTGTGTGTTGTGTCCTTGAGCTAGGTTTAGCCTGTGTCTGTGGTTTTATTATGTGTTGATTGGTTTTGCCTTAGTTAGCTCTCAGGCAGCGGTAGCTCTAGTGCATTGTTGATACGCATGGACACATACGGGCTGTAGGCCACTGTGGATTACAATGTCTGAATTATTATTATATGCGTGTGACTTGTCCCTCAACAGTTGGGGAATTGTGTGTTTGTGTGTCTGAGGCCATCCATGATCTCTCTCCCTTCAGGCAGCTCGGCGAATCAAAGGCATGGATCTCATTAGAAGGAATAGAGCCTGTAGAGAGGTCAACGGCTAAGTTCTCTGATTAGTGGGCTCCGGCAGTCGTGGTTGGGAGGTGGTGAGACTCCTTCATTGGCATGCCTCACGTTGTTCCCTCCCTCACACCTGGGGGACAGTGTGCCCAACACTGTTTCTCACTGCAGGCCATATCCTGATCCGACAGGGTCAAGGACAAAACAAAGACTGTGTACTTACACAGATCCCCCATCTTTTGGCCTTCACTATCTCTCAGAGGTGTTTGCATCATGGCCAGATGGGCTCCAGTCCTGTTTTTGTCCCTCTTTGTTTTGTCAAGTCCACATTCAATTTCCATCTCGGTGACAGCGACTCTCACTACGTATCAGGCTGCACCAATAGCCTGACAAGCGACTTTCTGGGTCGTTAGAATCCCATTCCGGTGCTGGGATTCCTATCAGAGCCAACGAACATGAACTGAGGATAACTTTCAGCCAAGGGCAAAGTATATGTGTGACTGAGTTAGAGAGACAGGATGCTTGTGAAGGTTGCTCGACTTTGGACGATTTCTGCTTCTCGTCTGAAGGATTTTCCTCTTTACTCTCGCTGCCATGTCCCCCGTGTGCCTCTCAGTTTAATGCCCTTCCAGATAAAACAACGGCAGTAAACTTCCTCTTTGTTTCTCTCTCCCTTTCTCATTGATAACCACGCTATCTAAAAGTAGGCACTGGCAGTGCTCCCTGTCTATTCACTTTCCGCTCTCCTCCCCTTATCTTTTAGGCCCCCTCTCCCAGTATGTTAGGGCGCATTGTATGTAATCTCCAGATGGGGGAAAGGCTGTGCTTTCTTCATTTTAAATTTCCTCCTTTTTTCTCAGCCCGCCAAAGAAGGAGACAGCGGGAGCGATTGTGGGTGAAGGGGACTGGCGCATATCTGCTGACTGTCACTTCCATTTAGTGTGCTGTCCTCAACTGCCTCCCCTGTATGCCCAGATTCAGCTCAGGGTAAGCCAGAGTCCCCTTTTGTTCAGTGTCCAACCTCCCTATTCTGCAAATGGGTCAATCACACAAACATTGCTGTTATTACTTAAAACTTGTCAGTAGAGTTTGTCTGCATGAAGGTTTTGATTATCTCTGAGTTGTTTTTCTCTTTTTTTAACTAGTGCAGCACATGATTTTTGGGTTCAGACTTTTTTATATTGCTGTGAGCTTCAGGGAGGTTCAGTCCCCAAGAGCAGAGGGGGATGAAATCATGATTGTTCATGGACTGCCTCGTAGCTTCTACTGCCTCCCTCCACAATGCATTTTTATTCCACTTAGACTCAGTCAATTAATAAAGCCTGACATTTATTGGAGGAAGTAAATAAATCAGCTTTGTTTGAGAAATGCCTTGTATGCAATCCTCTCTTGAAATATTTTATTATATATCAAAAATACAGTTTAATGTGCCTTTTTATGAAGGGAACTGGTTGTCTATGTGTTTATCAGGATGATTAGTGTAAAAAAAAAGAATTAAGACTTTTTCTTTATCTCCATTCATGTCACACCAAAAACAATTACAACGGAATGCGGCTTTTTGCTGTTTCGTTTGTCTGTTTCTGGTGATAATTAGTTACTTTTTGATTATAAAAATATATTTCCACGTGTTATGTCTTTTCTTGCACTCTGCTCTCATTTGCATTATCTTTTTAAAAACTGTATTAATGAGAGTGGGCTTGCTCTTAAATCCCAAGTCTGGGAGCTAGAAAAGACACACACATTGTGCTTTTAGTGAGAGAGCCTGAGGGCCCACTAGTATTTTCACTGGGTCTTATCCCAGCCCAGACACGCTCCTCACTCCGGTATGACAAACATCTCTACAGTGCTTGCTCAAACTACAGCTTAGCCTTGACGGTGCACAATCTCTTTTCTGCACACACGCTTCACACGGTCACATTTTAATACACACTGTAGCCCCTTTCTGTGCTCGCTGTTTATCTTTCCGTCATTGTAAAAGTCTCCTCAAACAAACAAAAGCTTGACATCTCATACTCTGTCGGCGAGGTTCTGGAGTTCCTCTGCTTTGCTGGCCAGGGTAATGACATGGTTGTGACCCTCTATGGTTGTTATGAAAGAACGTGTCCTCTCTCCAGCCCGGCTTCTCTGTTTGTGTGGCAGGATGGAGCTCGCCTGGTCTTTTGGAGGATTGCTATCATACCACAGCCATCACCCTCTCACTGCACATTCGAAACAACATTTTGTTTCGGATGGACACTTTTCATCCCAGTTTTTCTGTTTCTTTTTCTCATTCCAGTTTTGCTTTTACCGTTTTGTCATGCTTGATCTTCGTGACCATGGGTTTGGCTCTTTTCCGTCATTGGAGAGTTGTTGGGATTTGCCAGTTGGCCCTTTCAGTATGGGTAAACTGTACAGTGGAACCATTTATAGCTGTGGGTTTGAATGCACACTGAGGAAGTAGCTGGTATGATTGTTTTTTAATGACTGAGAGGCTGAGTCACAGATGTAAAGCCTTGTTGTTTTTTATGATTGCAGTGGTCAGAAACTGGCTAATAATATAAAGTGCTGTGCGCTGCTAGATAGCTTATGAGTCGCATTGCTCGGATTTTATGAAACACCCAAAATGCACTTATATGGTTATGCTTTAAAGTTGCTAAGTGTTCGTGTAGTCACGTTGCTCACATGTTTGTTTGTTTTTTCTTAAAATTCAACCCATAGTGGAATAACTGATTCATTCTGACTTCTTCTTTTCAACATGCACCATTGAGGTGGTATTGCTTATCCCCACTGGGGGCGAGAAGCAAAAGCTCATTCCTTTAAAGGGGTATTCTTTGGATCTTATCTTGAGTAATGAAGGTGTCCCGACTGTCCTGTCTCCGGTCTGTGATGCTGCGTCAGGCCTGGGGCCTTACAGAAAATGGTATGGCCATGGTCATTAGCTAAATCTTTGTCTATTCATAACACTGGCTGCTTCAGATAACTGAAGTGTTTTCTGCCTATTAACCATACTGTCACATGCTCTTTTTCTTTTAAAGATGCACATTAATCTAAATGTTCATACGCACATTAAAATTCTTTAGAGTAGCTCACATTGAAGCACAAGAGGGTGATCAGTAAAGAAACTCCTGCAGTATTTTTTGCTTAGGTCAGGGTAGACTATATAAAAGTGATTTGTATTTGTGCTGGCTCTTGGTCCCGGCCCCATTTGCAGTAACCAGCCTGGACAAGGGTTGTTATCAGAGGGTCTGAATGAAACAGCTGCCTGGTATTCACCACAGCTCTGCCCAGGTCCTTCCATGACTTTGCTTATGTTGTGTGCTTCCTGTTATGTCAGATGCAGTGTTTGCTAATGGCTCCTGGCTCTGATCCAGCTTTATCTCATGTTCTGATGCCCTTACTCAGTTCAGATGTGAAGTGAACAACAGGACTGAATCATTCCAAAAAGCAATCCTGCCTGAGCTAAGGAAAGATGTGAAGTAGTGCAGGCAATAGAAAGATAAGTACTGCTCCATGGAACGGTACACCTAGCTACTAGCAGCTAGCCTAAATATCACCCATTTTGCATTCTTCCCTTTCTACACTTGTCTTTGCCAGGTCATAAGCTCCCCTCCCTGCCCCTGAACTTGTAATGCTGCCTAAGCCTTTTGCCGAGAAGGGCATTAGCCTATATTTGTGCAATACGGATGCTTTGTCAGTCAGACCTTGGAATGGATGCTCCAGATGGGTCATTAGTCACTGCTGTGTGCATGGGTCTTTGACAGAATGTGACAGAACTGTGGTGTGTATATGTGACCCAAGATCAGCACGATTACAAGCCCTGACAGCCTAAATGAAGATAAAACACAGATGCTTGTATTGTTTTGCGTCATGTCCTTCTGTACGCGGTTGTGAGCACAGATGTGTGCTTCTGTGTGTTTATCATCTAAAAGCCATCCACCCCCACTTCACCCTTGTGCCCATATCCCCAAGGTAATCTCATTTCTAGTCCTGACTCGACTAGATAGGCTTCCATCAGTGATTTGGAGTGTAGCTTTTGTGCCTCTAGGCTGCTGTAATGATAGCTGTTGCTAAAAAAAAAAAAAAAAAAAAAGACCCACAGCTGTTTGCTCACCAAGTAAGAGAATGAAAGGTAGAGAGGTGGATGAAAGTGTCACCGGTCCTGTATTGTACAACTGCATTCTCTCACAGTTTCATGAAGCAAATGCAACAAAAACAGGAACACGTGTGCTGTAAAAGATTAATTGGTTGCTGTTAGCTCGAACTCTCATCATTGCACGCAGCAGAGCAGGTTTGGAATACAGAAGAGAAGCATGTTGCCTGGATTTGGTGAGGATAATAAGGAGCCAGGGGGAAAGGTGTTTTTCTGTCTGTGGCAGCCAAAGTTGCAGAAGCGAAGAGCAGAGATCTAAAGTGAAAACTGAGACGCTGTTGTTCTGTGTTCACCTGATCTTGTTAGCATGGTGACAGCTCATCAGCTGGCACTGATTGGCCTGTGGACATGGTTAACAAGCAGTGTAATTGTGAATATAAGAGAGTGTGTGAGTATGTGTGTGGGGGTGTCTCACCATGTGTTTGGGGAAGAGAAAGGTATACTGTCCAGACACATCTGCCTGACTTTAATTAGTTTTGCCTGGCACCGGGACCCACCAGTCTCAGTGGTGTTTAATAACAACCTAGACGGTGAGCATTTATCAAGGTCTGCGCACAGCTAAAGGATCATGCATGTATTTAAGAAAATCGCTTTAGAGAGATGATGCACATTTAATTTTCTGAACCTGGTTGCAAAGAGTCTTCTTTTCCCCTTACGTGCTGAGACATGTTGAAACTCAAGTATTCTGTGCTGTGCATATTTTCCCCTCATTCAGTTCTATTTTTGAATTCTAGAAAATTTATTTAATTGCATAGATTTTCCTCACTTTTTCCCTCTAATCAATCTGCCCCTGACTGTAGAGTTTTACAATAAAGCACAAGCGTCCTTTAATAACCCACAGAAATCAGATGAAACATGGGGGTTCATGGAAGTCCTCGCATTCAAAATATATGATTTGCTATTCTATTTTTAAAATGTTGTGCCTGGTTATGCAAGTCAGAGGCATTAAAATGTCTGAAACATCACAAGCATTTTTTTTTTTCTATGTTTTGTCTGGAGAAAGAAAAGTTTCTAGACAGTCGTTTGCGTCATAGTCAATGTAGTGAGAAGGATCCTCGGTTCACAGATAAGGAATGTATTTCCATGTCTTATTAGAGAGAATCTGAATAGGATCCTGGAACTAGAACAGAGCCCCTGCAGGCCTCAAGAGTGTCTGTTCATCCCTTACCCGACTGCAATAGCTTCTGATCAAGCCAGCAGAATTTTGCACATGAACCTATATGAGCTGACAGACACCCTGCCCTCTCTTAACCCGTCCTCACCCTCTTCTTTCCCTTCATCCTTTCACATCTGCGAATGTTACCTGACGGGACTCATTTGTCAACAACATCCCAAAGCCTTTTCCTCTCTGTCTGTCTGCCCCAGCCACCTGATCCTTCCCTCCTGTTGTCCCATCAGTGCCAACAGCATTGAAGAGGCTGTTGTGCCTGTTTCAGTAGAAGGAAGCCTAAAGACCTGGGGACAAATCCGAGGACAGCCAAGATGCATACAGGTGCAACTCCTCTTCCAGCCCAAGGGATTGTTGTCAAAGTCTCTCCATTTAACTCTCTTCTCATGTAACACCTCACTGCACAAGACGCCTGTCCAGGACAGGGTGGCCCTGTGAGACATGGTGTCCTCGGAGAACATCCCCGTAGTTTTTGCCCCAGCTGTTGCTTTTTTTTGATTATCAGCGTGTGGGTATTGTTTTTCATGCATGGGCATTGTTTTTGTTGTCGTCTCTGACTCACTACAAGGACAACTTCCCCATAAGGGATAATAAAGAGTTGTACTACAGCTGTGATAAATTGCTTACTAAAGGGACCTAAAAAGATGGGAACGAATTCAAAAGCAGTAGAAGCAGCAGCTAACATTGCCCCAGAGCTCCTCTTTTAAGCTAAATGCAAATGGAGTTTTTTTTTTAACTAAAGCAGAATTCCCAGCTGTAATAGTCAGCCTGCTGAGCACAATGCTACATTACCCCCCTCATTCAGTTCTACCGCAACCTGGTTTTTGGGTGGGATTAGGAGTTTCATTCCTTCTTCTGCTGCTCATTTGAAGAGATTGCTTTGATTTTTCTGCAGACTTGACCAGAATTAAATAGAATTGGTACAGGGTGTGTGGAGGGGTGGCTCCCAGCCATCATCTCATTTATGTTTCTTATTGTTGCCTGCAGCTCCCATCCATTTTTGTTAACTCCCCTTTCCTTTGTTTGCCTCACACTTCTGCTCAGTATCTGGCCAGCGATTGATAAGACCCAGTCCCTGACAATACTTGGCGTGCTGAACAGGATCCGTGGTGATGGAGCCCAGTGCATTGTGGCAAGTGTGTGCCTGTTCAGGCTTCAGGAATGAGATGGGATGCAGCTCACGTCATTGTTTATCTACCTTTAACTTCCAGATGGCACTCACCAGAAAGAATGTGTTTCTCCACACACACTCTCTCTCCCACTCGTTTCTTTTCCCTGCCCCTCATCCTTTCCAGAATAACTCCCATGGCTCCTTTCAGCATATGGACTCGGTTTCTGGTCCAGAATGTGCAGCATGAGGTGAGGGGGAAGCAGGTGAGACTGCCAGAACGGCAGAATGGGACTTGAGCGGGAGCTATGGAAAATCAGGTGGTAGTCAGAGTGCGTCCCTATGTGTGTTCTCAGACTCGATCTGTCCGAACAGACTGCGTCACACTGGCCGGCATTTCCGAAACCGCCTGCTTTGTCTCCATTTGTTATTCTGAATCACAAAGCACAACATATTTAAAGCACTTGACACATTTGCTGTTTTTCTGAGGTCACCGAATCATGAAAATCTCATCTTGGGCAGCGGTCCACTGGCCTCCACCCCCATAGCTGTTGGGATTGATAGACGGTCAATTCCAACAGCAGGAGATAATCACAGCGTGTCAGCCTCCACCGATCCAAACTCTTATCTGGGTCTGCTCACTGCCAGCATGCCACAAATGACCACAGGGCCTCAAATTTCCTTGTATTGTTCCAAGGCCCCATCTGGGCATCTGGTTGGGAATGTGTCTCAGGGGCCAAACCTACATTTTGTATCATCCACTGGATGCATACATTCACCTGAAATTAACCTTGATCGCAATGGGGGTTTATATTGGCAGAAAAATGGCAGTTTTGCTAAACGCAACTAATATCAGATGGTGATTTTTGATGATGTTTTTATTTCCCCTTTTTGTTTTAAAGTTCAGTGTCAATGAGCTTTTCAGGTCCCTTTTTCAGAGACTGAACTATTATATCATCGCCAAGTTGGATTCTGACACTATTACTGGAATAATCTTGGCTAATATCATCTACTCTCAGCATGGCCTGCTTGAGAGAAGGTACTACACATTTTTTACAGTGGACAACCATCAAAAACAAGGTCTAAGTAAATTAAGTAGGTTCCATACGGTGGAAAAGGGGCATCATGCAAGGGTTTTTCTGCTCTTTGGAGTAATGGTGCTTTGTTATCAAATGTGATCAAATTTGATTAGTTCCCATGAGACTGTAATACAACAATGGACTTTGATGAAAGTCTCTTTGTTTCTCGCATGTACTCTGATGTCTTCAGGTCTTTGAGCGGTTATCTTTCCAGAGTGAGCTGTGCTAATTGTAGCATAATTGTGAGCTGTTATAGCAGAGAGTGCTAAAAAGCAGTCAAATGGAGAGGCTTGCTGCCTTTTCCTGTGCAGGCTGATTACACTGTCTAGTTAATGTACCCTCCTCAGCTACAAATGGAGGGTGGTTATTGCACTAGGAGAGACAGTCAGGCTGTCAAAACCGTCCTCTCTAACAGACAAGAGAGGGAGATAAAGAGAGATGGAAAAGAGGGAGAGAGAATGTATTCTGGAGAACCAATTTCACTAAGGAGATAGAAGCATGGTTGCACAATTATGAAATATAGCTTTCTGTTTCAATAATGACCTTTTCCCCCACTGGCTATATTTAGGCCAACGTAAAAGATTTAGGGACCATAGTGGAGTGGAGATGATAGCCTATGGATTCCTACCGAGAGAAGAGTCCAAATGTTGCTGGCACAATACTGAGGAAAAGTGGAAATGACAGGTTGGAGGTGCTCGAGAAAGAAGTGTATAGTACTTCACAAGTCGGTGTTTCCCCAAGTTGCTGTCCTTACACTGTTATTAGTCACTTCCTCTTCTTACAGACAGGCTTGTTTGTCCCACTTGTGTACTACATTTATCTACTGAAGCCAAAGGGACACTCTCATGTGGGCTGTTGATCTTTTATCATACTTAATGACCACACCAGTGGAACAGACAATTGTTTCTGTGCAAAATTCATTTTCATGAATAAATAAATCTCCCACAGCACAACTTTAACTGCAGTGCACCCAAACATACCCTCAGCAGTGCTGCAAGTGGTGCCAAACACCCACAGGGGCAGCAGCAACGCTTGAAATGCATGCAGGAATAGATTCCTAGAGCTGTTATATTGGAACAACTTTGATAGCCAAGTTAAAGGGGAAAGGCTACACCCGGGCAGTTCAATATATATGTGCATTTGCTTTTATTTAGCTTTTCTGAATCCTTTGATCCGGTTTAGTTTTATAATCTACTGTTCTTTCCAACGTCTGTACATACTGAATCTCCTTTTTCTTGTTAAATCTAAACTCTACGGGTATTTTAAGGGGCCTGGAATTTAAGTATTCAATCTCAGTGCCAAAAGGGTAATAATGTTTTGTTAAGATTTATGCTACTCTTTATGATGCTGCCTTTATTTGTAAACTGGGTCAAAATAAATATATTGAAATCTACTTCAGCAGTTAAAACATCCAAGGATGCACCCCTCTTAATCATTCCCATTCAGTTAGTGAACAGAATTACCCCCATGGTACGTGTGGTGCATTTATTGCTATGTATATCTTTACATGTATTATTATCATTTCTTGCACGTGGTGGTGGTGGGTAGGTCCTTGTGCTAGATAGCTTTGTGGTTGTTGAAATTCCTTTTGCACCCCTGAACAATAATGAACGTCTGGATTCTGAAGTGACATCAATTTTGCCCCCGATAAAAAGCTGGAAATAGTGGGGACAGTATGGCAACGATATGTCTACTGTATAATGGGCATCAGCTTCCTATATGGCTATATGATGAAGAGTTCATCATCAGAAGCTAATGGGATGAAATGCAGTAGCTGTCTATCCCTTTGGACATTGTTATCTCATTTTTCTGTTTGAGTGGTGAACGTCCACATAACCAGACAGCTTGGTTGAATTTAAACCATCTTTGGCCTCCTCCACTGTGTTTCCCTTTAGCAGTAATCTCCTTCATCTTTCATCCTTTGTTTCGTTCTCACTGGGAACTAGGCAAGTAATGCTACCCATGGACCATTTCCTGAGGATAATCCAACATCTGTCTTGCACGCGTCTCTTGCTTACGGCCCTAAACCCTTCACTTTTCCCCATCCCCCTCCTCCACCTTCTCTCCTTCTCCCACGGCAGCCGTCACAGCCGTCTTTCTGAACGATTTCTTTGCACTGAGAGGCTCCTGAGTCACTGTGGCAGTGTCAAATGAGGCTCCTATTTAAGCTCATTAAATGTTTCCAAGAGAATAGGAAATCAATGGTGCATACCAGTGCACGAGAACTTTTCTGTTAATTTAATTTCCCCTCCCACTTATCTGTTTGTACATCTCGCTCCTTCTCGCTCAGTCTCTTTCTCTCCTGCTGCTTTCCATCTTGCTGTTTGTGGTGGGGAAATGGTGATGGGGTAAAATAGTTTTGTGGGGTGAAGAGGTCAGTGGGAGGCAAAAATGGTGCCCCTATGGTAACAATTTCTACTTCCCTGTGACAGACACCATGGTGTCAGCCTGTCCAGACCTGTCAGTAATGTTTAACACTCACTACAGAGCACGGTTGACTTGAGTATTTTGGTTAGATTGACCACGGTGCTGCAGTTTTAGCTTTATTTTAAGGCCATGCTGCTTGGTTCAGACTGCAAAGAAAGGGGAAGAATCATGTACTGTTGAATGACAAGTCTCAGTGTACAAGATATGAGTACATGTTTGTGGGTCCATAGGGGCAGATGTATGAATTGGTAGTTTGTGTTCAGTTCTTTTTTGTACTGTTAGTTTTTCTTTCTTTTTTGTACTGTTAGTTTTTCTTTCTTTTTTGGTATATATTTTTTCCTTTCACCATTGTCTGTCTAATAGTGGTTTGTCTGTCTTGTAATTGTCCATCGGTTTGCAGGTTCTCCAGCAGTCAGGTTCAAGGTTCATTTATAAAATAAATTTTTAATCTTCATCATAGGACAGGAAGTGTTTGACAGGCCAGTCCTGGTAGGAAAAAAACATCTGACACAAGAGACTGTCAGATGCCAATTCTGCTGCCTCAATGCTGGACAGGACAAGGGGGGGGGGGGGGGGGGGCAAAGACAGAGGCTGTTAGCAAAGACCGAAATAAAAAATGCTCATTTCCCTTTTTTGTCCTGTTTTGTCCATCTCTCTCTCTCTCTCTTGTTCTTTATTTGGCATTATGAGTATGTGTTTCTCTGATGAGGATTTGTGATTTTCAAAACTGTGTCTGGGGACCTGTGCCTACACCTTCTCTGGGGCTGCTGTAATTGCTCTTTTGGGGCAATGTCTCTGGCTTGCCACCACTCCCACTTTCTGCAATACCTCATGACCTCTCTCCTTTTTGCTCCTCCATGTCTTCAATCCCTGCACGACTCATTAGTGAACCCCACCTGCCCAGTTTGAGAATTCTCTTGATAGATGTCATACGCAGACATAGAACCGCCTGTTGCCCAGATGGTTTGTTTGCTATCGACTGTAATGCAACTGTTCCAATAGCATTTTGCTGAGGAATGGAAACAATATTGTTGTGACTTTTTTCAGCCTTCCACAATGCATTGTGTGCACAGAGCACAGTTTCCCCCTCGAAGCTGGACCTTCAATCTCACAGCTGCCTTGGATGGAAGCTAAATACAGGGCTGGTCTTTTCCATGTCAGCACTCCTGCCTTTCATCCAGTATCCTCAACACGCATGTTCCCAAGCTAGGAGGCTTACTCTGAGGGATAATGGATGTGTCCAGTTGCAGGGGATCAGCAGTAGGGTACTATCATAGAAGTTATCTGTGGGCCTGAGTGGCCTGTGATGAATGGCCCCAAGCTCTGTCTCTCTCCCGATCAATAAGACACTAGCACCCAGATGAGCTAGATGCCCCCTCACTCTCTGCTCCTCCTTTCCACTCATATATCTCCCTCTCATAATCTCCCCCAATGTTTGTGGACTTTTATCTCCAATTCATGGCCTGAATTAGGCCATTGATCTTTTATCCTTGACTTGGTTTGAATAAAGGACCAGTGTCTCTCCTCCAACCAAGCATGGACGGTTCCTGATGGCAGTTATTGCTACACTGGTGGCTAAGCACGTAAACATTACTTTAGCCTGATCGAACGCTCGTAATCGGAGAGGGAGAGCAGAGTTGAAGCTCCTACCCCCCACTCTGTAACACTGCTGAGGCTCCCATTGCAAGGCCAGCACAAGCAGCAATCCCAAGTGGATACACACAAATTTGTGTAACACGAACGAACATGGATATGTTGGGACGTTCATGCCAGGGCTCACTGAACACAAACTGTCCCTCAGTACCTCATGCAGCCCCACCCAGTCTGCATTGAACCCACTTTATTCTTTGTCTCTCAGTATGTATGCCCCTACCCACCACCAAAACTTGCAATTTGAAATTCTCTCTTTAGGGACTCTTAAGCCTGTTACCTCTTCTTCCTGTCACCACTCACTTTCTCCCAATCTAGTGCTCTTTTCTACCCCTCTCACTATGATTTTCCCCCCTCTGATCTGCTTTTGTCTCTGTCAAAAAAATACCAGATTCCCAGGTTGGTAATTGCATGTCTGCCGGCTAACACATCTGTTGCTGTCAATGTAGTGGTGTGGGATAGAGAGGAGAGTCATGCCCTCTGGCCCGCGTGACATAACACCCCCCCAACAGCACCTTTGTTGCAGATTTAAACCCACAGAGAAGTAGGACTATAATGGGATGAGTTTGTACATGTCTGGTCACAGGTAACCCGGATCTTCACCTTTAGTGTGTGTTCGTGCCAATGCATGCGTGTGACTTCTTCAACCTGTCTGCAGTTTGGTCTCTCTCCATAAAGCGCTCCTCTCCACCCTCTTTCTTGTTTCTCCTTATCCAGAGCCCAGGCCCTTAATGAAGCTGAGGGTCAGCAGTAGTGTGTGGCTAATTGGCCAAGTTTGCCCAGGGCTCTGGCTGCCTGTGATTGAAGTGTCCATTGAGGGTCCACTGTGCAGCCGCCGCTGCACCCTGCTCCTTTCCAGTTCAGCAACCAAGACGCTCTCCTCTCCCCCATCTGCTTCTCCCTAGTGAGTAGTATCTGAGGTCATTTCCTCCTAACCTTGTTCTTGTATCATTTTCACACAGGGAATACTCCACAAGGTACCCACCATTTATGTCTTTTTCAACAATTTTTGAATTTCTGGATTTAATTTTCCACACACGATCCCAAAATTTTCTTTTCTTGGCTTGTGCCACCCTCATACTCTCTCCTCACTTGTCACAGTGGGATTCAGACAATTATTAAGGTCCTCCTTCAGCGAGCTGCCAAAAATAATAAAAACAACTTCCAGCCTCTGTTGCTCTCATAATGGGCCTAATAGTCCCAGCCTTGGCCAAGCACCTTTAAGTTAGCAGTGGGGTTTGGAGGTGAAGCTGATGGGGGGTGTGGTGCCACTAATTAGTCGGGCTTCAGTCTTTGCTTGTTATGGTGCCTTGGTCCCATTGTTGTGCTGTCAGAGTGGAGTGCAGGTAGCTCCGGGGAAAGGACTGAGCAGATAGGGCACACAGGGCAGAAAGAAAGAATTGACACAGCTGGCAGAAAAGTTGACGATCTCGCCTGGGATTTTCACAGGGCCAGATCTCCAGTTCCACGGCACACCGGTGCAAATTTCTTTTGTAATTGTGTTCACACAAGAGAATGGTCAACACGCTGCGATTCTTCCTCTGAAAACAATGCTCCAATTATAAGTCAAGTCTAGTCTAGTCGGCTATCCCATCTGAACTTTAGTAACACTAAATGCATTTTTATTTCAAAGAAAGGTTTTCATGAAGAGCAATGCCTTATTTCCATGCCTGTTAGTTCATAACCACATAAATGATAAATCTACTAATCACATTTTTTCTATATATATATATTCATTCATGGTTTACTAATAGAGTCAGCAACGTATTAAGCTATATGAGCATTCTTTTACTTTATTAATGCTGTTACTTTCTCCCAGCATATATGCCAGTGCCAAGATCAGAATCTGTAATCTTACTGTCTCAAATAATATTATTTTTCTGATGACTGACTACAAATTACTGACGACAAAGTACTGCTGGGCTTTTTCAGTTTTATGTTCCTGTGCTTAAGAATGTACTAAACAGAATATCAAGGAATAAATGCAGAGTGCATCCTATGTTCCCACCCACCATTCATCACATTCTCCCCAGCTACTTCTGTGTTGCAAATCTTGCTGTTTTTCCCCCCCGTCTAGTACATTCATCCATCTGCAGAGGATTTAGTTTGACAGACAACTCATTCTCTATAATCACTGTTTGGTTAGGTCATAACTCTTGTGCTCCATTTTCCATCACATATCCTCTGGTACTTCTTGTCTGCCAGTCTTGCTACTTGTGTTAAAGATAAAAACGTGGATCATTTAAAATAATGGCCACCCCAGGTGTTTGCACCAGCAACGCTATATGAATAGGAGCTTGTGCAGGGAGGTCTTTTATGTTTCTCTCGATCTCTTTTTTTTACACATACTCAAATGTCAACTGTCGACCACAGCACATTAAAAACTCACATTTATTTTTTGTGTCATTTTCACTGTCCTTTTGTCAGTCACATCTTCTACAACCTTGGAGTAGTTGGAAAATTCGCAGTTGACTCAGATGCACAAAATCATCTAAATGCTAGATTTTATTTTTAGTTTGCATGGGAGCTATTCATTATCTCAAAGTTACGTTTTGGAGAATATGTACATCAAAATGCTTACCTATAAAGATTAGAATAACTACGATCCCTAGAGACGAGTGAATCATTTTTGAACGGAATCAAAGGACTGATCTAAACTCGAACATTTCCTCTCAGCCCCCTAGACCTGCCAGCGTGAGGATAGCCTTAATCGCCACAGGACAATGAACAAATGAGGATCTAGCCACAAGTCCAGGTTTAATATTGCTCATCAAACACAGAAAAGGCCATCTCCTTGCCCTACCAAAATAATATAAAACACCATGTTCCTTATTCATCCCCCCAACTACAACGTGGTACTGCAGCCCTCCAATTTTCCATGGCCCCCTGTGAATATCCAAGCTGTCAAGGCTGACTGGGCTGAAGATTTTCTTGCCAGGGCACAGTTGGAACAGATCCGGCCTCCGGGCCACATACACTGCTCCGCTCCAGCCCCTGCAAACAAAGCCTGCCCTGCACAACTGTCATCTAAATGCTAAACACTTTTCATTGGGATGATCAGTTCCTTTTGTACACACTTTTTTGAGAAAGGTCGTCCTTTTGGAACATAATATCCTTACATGCTTTACAGCTTGCTGAGCATGAGCTGCTGGTATTGTGAGCTATTCCCTGAATTGGCACAGAATCATAAAGGGGAGTGTCTTTGTCCCAGTTTTCCTACGGTATACTGATATTTTCTTAACTTTTTGCTACTAAGTCAGTGCATCACTGTAATGGTATTTGTTCTGATGGTGGCACATGTCCTATCTGCTGAGTTAATTGCCCATCCGCACTCTCGAGAACTGAGAAATGTGGCCACTGGGAACAGAAGCTAAACAGCCAGGCCCACTTTAAAGCGGGCATGTTGAGACAGAGTCCAGACAATCCCCTCAACAGTTTCATATCAAATCCATAGAAATACAAATCTCCTCAACGATCTGCCAGGCTTCTGCAGGAGAAAAAAAAATTCCTGGAGCAGCAATAGCAGAGTTTCACACCCCCACCAGAGCCCACACTCTCTCTCCATCTCTCTCAATGCTGCTTGGTTGCAGAGGATGGTGGGAAACATCTGTGAAATCAGTCTGTTTATCAAAAGACTGTTGGAATATGTGCAGGAAAAAAATGAACTCAGAGTCAGTGATCCTGATGCCAATCTCATAGAAGAATGGGGAAAAAAATGTAAATGCAGATTCAATTTGCAAAACCTTTCAGTAGTTAAAAGCTGGTGTTTTAAAACCTGATTCTACAGAAATGAGCAGGACATAGAAGTGATAGTGCACTTCCTTTGCAGCCAAATTACTTCCTGTGGCTGACAGGGGGGGAAGCTGAGGAAGCCCATTTCTCTGTTTTCCCTCTTTCCCCCCTAAAAAAAAAACTTGTATTAGGTTATTGACTGATATGTTATGAAAAGCATTTATGACCAATGATTCAGCAGGTCCCCCGGATGCTCTGCGTCGCTGTCAGAGATATAGCTCCTCAGTCACTGAAGTCTCTTTTATTTGCTTGTGCTGAGCGATATAAATAATGAAATGGAGTCAGTAATTGAAGGTTTTCTTAATTATGACCAAGCTGTCAGCCAGCAGACTTGCAGCCTAATGGCCCTGTGACGTGGACCGTAATAATTATCTATGAGGGTTGACGTAACAATAATACCTAGCCTTAAGTGGCATACTAGCTCATTTTTAAGCAGCGCAACAATAATTGCAGGCAACAATCTTAAGAATATCAGTATTACTGTCTTGAGGTAATGTCCGTCAGACTTGACAGGAGACGGAGACCCCCTGGATTTAAATTTGCTCTAAGGGGACTCTTTAAGGAGCTTGATCATATTTTCATAATTGAAACAGTTTGAATTTCTTTGCAAACAGCACGAGGCCTTACCATAAACAGCATTATCATCCATCTCAGCAGGTTTTCTAATATCCCTTTAATCCTGTCATTTCATTCATAGATACTGCCAGGCTGATTCTCGGCCCGCAGCGCATCTTCCTGACTGTCGCCGCTCCTCTGTGTGAGAGATTGAATTCTCCACCTCCCATCGTGTGTGGTCTTGACACACACAGACAAGCACACACATATATACACACGGGCGCGCACGCACACAGACGCACCTTAACAGCCAAGCGTTCACTCATCTATTATCAGATTTCCATAGTGTAAATTGGCTGGTCAGACCTGATGATATAGGGTAGAGGACAATAGTACCTGTACCCTGTACGGGTCATGATTCGTAGTTGTGGGTAATAACTTGTCCCCTCTGAAGTGCAGTTCTGCTCATCTGCCTAAAGCATTTTCCCCCTGAGATGAGGAGCCTTGACGTCTCAAAAGAATGTCCAAGTGACATTTTCTCATCCTGCTATCATGCCAAATTGGCAGGGAATGCACTGAACATGAAATTCTGGCTGATTCCAACAGCAGATTCAAACAAAGCTGTTAGCTGATAGTTACTGATGTCACTATGCAAAAAAAATTCCATTTTGTGAGCAGTTTATTACTGTAGCTTGTCTAAATTTTCCAACTTGCAACTGTAATTTTGGCATATTTGCAGCACGTTTTGACAAGTTACTTATAGAATTTAGTCAGTGATTTTCAGTTATTTAAACACTTGCATTAAAGTGTTAATGCAGTTCCTGCTTCAGCCCCCAGACTGTAGTCGAGGAGCGTCGGGGGGATTTGTTTACCTCCTGGGCTGAGCTCGGACCTGCAACGATGAGCTGAACTCCTTTTATTTTAACAATGGTGTGAAGAATACCTTGTTTTTCTGGCCTTTATTAATTAGCAAATACAGCGGCCAATTATGCCTCTCTCAGACTCTGCTGCCCACATCATAATCACCCATGACTCACCTTGTCCACTCACTTACTTTAGCCTGGATGGGCATGCACTGTGCTCCATCTCACAGAAAGACGATGCTAGTCTCACAAATCCCTTTTCAACATCAACTTAACATCGACTTCTGCACGAAAACAAAAATGCGTTGCAAAATCAGCTATTTAAATCTGCTTAATTTTGCTCGTCGGATCGATGCCAATGTAGGGAAGAAGAAACCATTGACGGATACCGACATTATTGCTGACATATCATCCATCCCTAATGCCAAATAATGAACCCAGCAAACGTGCGTGACTTTATGCACGAAAATATGGCGTGTGATTACTGCGTGATTGGAAAGGCAAAGCTTTGGAACACTGGGGCGAGGGGAGAAAAAGTTTCCCCTTTCACTAGTCCAGAAGAACAAGATGCAAATTTAATCAAATCTGAATTAAACATGTGGCATTTTATGCTTGAGGCATGATGGGCATTTAAACCTATTGCAAGCTGGAGAAAATGGGTTTTTCAGTGGGTTATTTATGGTGAAGATATTGTATTCATTTGATTATAATAAAACATCCATTACACTCTTGAGTGAATGGCATCAGGAGGTGAGACTGACGGAGAGAGCCCAATGTAATAACAACTGTGTCTGCTTTAAATGAGCCAAGGAAAAGAGCGGGTTTCTGGAGATGTTAGTTTCCTTCATAGGGGTGCTCAGATGTGTTGATATGCTTTGTGAGGAGTAATAAAGAAGTATAGCTGCTTTTATTGTTCCTATGTGACAGAGTTATGTTTAGAGCTGGTATAAAGAGCTGGAACATGGCGTAAAATGATATTATGCCCCATTAGGCGGGGGCTCAGGCTAAGCATAGCTAGCAGTAAGCGAGGACTTGGGGTAATGGCATATTGTCTGTGATCTGCTCTTTCACTTCTAACTGATTGAATCGTCTACATCACTGGCACTCTATCTCCTGGGGAATGGGAGTAGACGAGGTGATTTTGGCTGAAGACATCATTCTGTCATTGCTGGGAGATAACAGGCTGAGGGAATTGGATTGGGGCATTCTGAAAATGTAAAGCAAAAGGCTACGTTCAAGAATTATTGCTGGATTTTTCCGTGAACAAACTGATCCCAAGGTGCATATATATTTCATTTTGAATTAGATACGGCGCTGTGGCATATAGCCACATTCCTGGATCCGAACAATACTAAAGAAGGTTTACTTTAGCTGAATTTCAAAGTGTGGAAGGAAGGAAAATATATCTGATCGCCAGCTCTTCTGTCACATGGGTTAATCTTCCTTGTGTTGGGAGACAGGCCTCGAATAATATTCTGAAGATTTGATCCCGTGCTGCAGAACAAAACTATTTTGTAGTACAGAACAAATAAAAGGGTAAGAATCACATTAAGGTGCTGTTGCGTCTGGGAGAACCATTACCTCGGTTTTCACTTGATGTAAGAGGATTGCAATGGATGAGAAGCAATATCGGCGTGCCTGACTGTTCAGAGAACCTACCTCTAAACTCAACTTGACCCCGAGTCCAGTTCAGAGTCCGTCTTTTCGGTCACTTGATGAACAGGCAAGGCACTGTTCAGAGCCGCATAGTTTTGCTGCCCTCCTCCAAAGGCAGCATGGGGGCTTGGGAAGTAATCCGAAGCGAGCAGGCAAAAGAATTCCAGGCATGCGGAATGGAACCAGATGTGAGTTTTTGTTGGCTGTGTTTCACACATGCTCTTGGTGTTTTGTACTTGCACAGACAGATACATACACAAATATTACTTCTGGCACATATTCAAAAGCTTGCAAAGGGCCAAATGGATGTTATAACACAATTAAATTATATGAAATGAAACCCGATTGGCAAGACAAGACCACCGCAGGCTTGATTATGTGTGCAGTCCTGATCGGCCCCGCTTCCAGCCACTCGGATGATGTTTCTATGTAAACGTGAGGTTTTATTGACCCCAAAATAAGCTTCAACGTCTGTTCTTGTGGCTGGAATGATTATTTTAATAAAATATCATACCCTGACATTCATTTAATTTTAGACAGTGGGGAATATATTTTTTGTTGATTTCCCTTATTATTTTCAGGAAATCTTCTTGCAAGTAACATGTTTGTGGATGGAAAGATGCACATTGATTTACACAACTTGGGGAATGTTTAGTTTAACTGCAAAGACGTACGGGTGACCTCAACATCCCATTACGTCACTGAAGACAAAACATAACACCATATTAAAAGAATTTAACTATGGCAGCATGAATGGTAGTTTTGTTGTTGCGGGGTTTCCAATTTAAAAAGTCCCAGAAATGAAAAGTTATAAAAGATCACCAACTGTTGTCTGCCATTGCACATGCATTGCGTGTTTTGACCTCAAGACTTTGGGTAAAACACTTAGATCAATCACCAGCGACACACAAAGGCTTTTCAAAAATGTGGCTCTCCTTTTCTTTGGCTCAAGCATGTCATCAAAGGATGTGGCATTCACTGGCTGGGGCAAGAATGTGTGACAAAGTGTATGCGTGCTTGTTTCCTGATCGCGCAGGCCTGTATCAGCCATCACCACAGGAAATGACCGGCTGTTTGCTTTGAAGTCCTTGCAGAGTTTTTCATTATTCTTACTATCTCTGGAGACGCAAGGCATCAGACAAATAGTCCTCCGATACGCAGACGCATGCGCCCAGACACCGACACACATGCACTGCTGTTGCTCTGCACTCACCGTCTGGTGCTCTCTACTCAGAGCTTTGCTACCAAATGCCTCTTAGAATGCAGAACAAGCGTTTATTAGCATAAAATACAGGAGTGTTGGCCGCCACAGGGCACAAACCTCACCACTCCCCCCTCATTTTTACACACCGCCCTTGCCTGAAAAGGCTGAGAGGGCATGTGTAATTGCATTTTCTTCCCCCTGTGCAGAAAGTAGAGTGCAAGATACTAGAAATTCTAAGATTCCTCAACCCTTGCCCAATCTTCCGCTTCTCTTTCTTAGTTATTCGCCTTTGCCTGACTGCACTCCTCACCTTTTATAGATTCATTTCATATCCTCATGCTCCTAGCATGTCGAAATGTGTGACATGTTGAGGAAAAATTAATTGGACAGTTGTGATGAAATAGTCAACCTCCCATGGTGAACTGCTGCATTAGGCAGAATTGGCACACTTCCCTCCAAAAAGTTTTCTGCTGCCAGTTTGTGCCGATCTGGAGTTTCATTTGTCGACACACTGTTGTCTGTAAAATGACACCCACTATTCTATCCTCTCGCCACTCGTAACAAAAATATTATTTTAAAACGGTAAATGGTTGTCTACAGCCTATTTCACATACAGCGGCTCTGTTGTTTGCCAGGAGATCATGTCCCAAAGCAACAGGCCTGGGCTCGGCTGGTAGAATCTGGGTTAGGAAATCCCTTGTTGTCCCTATTACATGCAGTAATGCTAATGAAGCTTTTGCGTCTGTAATGGCATTACTAAATGGGATATCCAAGAGCAGGAGGGCACTCTGGATCATGCGTGTGCTATTTTAGACTCTTTATGAGATACTAAGGCAAACATCTACAGCCTTTGTGAAGTGCCTTTTGAGGACATTTTTTTACACTGTCGCTAGAACTGGTACTGCTGCTTAAGCTAGTTCCAGTTCCATTGATTGTCTGTGTCAAAAGGTATTGAACCTATCTGAAAGTATTTCAAATCATAAAAATAAAATACAAAAAAAGATTTTAGGTTTATTGACTGCAATGTTGTGGGTCTTGCCAAAGCCGGGCGGGTCCTCACTCCACACCACTGGTACCTTTATTTGTCTAGCACATTAAATATAAAGAAGAAATGCACCCAAACCATTAAACTTTGACAAACATCAGGTTCCTCACCGTGACATGTTTACATGCAATCTTTATGGACTACGTCAGTACTAAAAAAAATAGCCTGAAGGACTAAAAGGATTTCTGTCTCCTCTCTGTGCAATCCTGCAGTCTTGGAACACACGATCAAACGGCTTTGGAATATCACGTCTAATTAGCCTAGGAACCAATCCTTGGGCCTTAAAGGGAAAGATAATTTTATCAAATTTTCGCCACATCACTTTTAGATGAGGCGAAGCGGCAAATGTGGGTGAAGCTGTTTAATTAACTGATGTTAGAGGAACCCCAAAAGCATTCAGGTTCAAACAGACTGTGCACAAGTCATTCATTATGTGCTGAGCCTGTCTCGTGTTGTTATTAATGCTTCCTCTACCGAAAGGTTGTTATTTGTCGCACCTTGCTGACTGTGTGTCTGAGCCTTCTTGACTTCTCTGTTTGGCCTTCACACTCTGTTCCCCTGCCCGGTGTCCTCTGATTTATGACAGTCTGGAGTTAATGGTTTAGAACAGGATTTGTGTCTGGTGACTGGACTGGCTGACCATCCCCTCTACCCCCTCTATTCCCATTTGCTCTTGACCACTGCCTCTTTCCTCACTGGGACCCAGGCTGCAGGCTGAGGGGAGGGTCAGCTCACCTTCAGACATGGCTACCAGACCTCGTTCCCTTTTGTCCCTTATAATGCCCAAGCTTTTTTCCTCACACATTCAACACTCTGTTCCTCTGTGTCGGCACCAAACGTCAGGGCCAGGCTGCAAGGGAGGCAGGGGGCCTCGTATGTGGAACCGAGCTAATTAGCACAGGAATCTGGAGACGAAAACCCCGTTATCTAAACCCCCAAACCCCCTCATCTCTTCCCTTCTTCCTGTCTCCCTCTTTACTCTGGAGGTTGCCTCCATCATGCCGCTTGCATCACCAGGTTTGTGAAGGATGTCGCTGCCAGCTGTCTCTTTCATGGACGACTGCCAACCTCTCCTCATGTCTTCTGTCCGTTGTCAGTTCCATATTTATTCACATTTCTCACTCTACCCACCTCCCCCAGTTAATCTGTTAATGAACTCCGCATCTTGGATATTTTTTCTGGTCTTGTTTCAGGGACACTCTTTTTCACTGACAGACACATGATAGATGTCTCGGTGCCTTGATGCCATGATATCAAGGTTGGGAAGGGCAGAGTGCGCCCAGGTCGGCCGGCAGTCTGTGTCCGCTGCACCATGCCAGGTTGCAATCTGTGAGCAGTGTGTTAAGCGCAAAACAGGCACTTCATTTCCCACTCGGCTCGGTGGCGTTTGCCATCTTCAGCAGCTTGATAAAGGTCAGAAGAGCCTGGGCTGATTAAGAGAGCTTTTTAAGCCATCGGAGCAATGAGAATCCCAATCGATCAGGAGGCTCTGCTCAACCTTCTAGTCGCGTCAAAAGTAAGTAACATTTTCCATGAGGGAGCAGAGCTGCCATGCTGGCTAAACTCTTGATTGAGTGTATTGTGGAGCTCCATTGCAGTGAAGGATCCCAGCAAGACCAAGATTTTCGCATCTGAATTTTGTCCATCTGCGTGCACAGAAGTAAACCCATTACTCTGCTTGAGTGTCAATGACTGAGTCTCATGGGGTCTAAGTGTAAAATAGATGTCACGGAGTTAAAATGGGAAAATTTTAATATAATATTACATATTATACTTTATTTAAATTAGGTCAGTGTGCCCACCATGCATACTGTAGCCTCCTTGGTCAGAGAAATTTGACTTATGACATGAAGTGCACTTGGCCTTTGATTGTATCAATTAATCTCCACCAGCATTACTCTATGAAGGACATATGGGGCAGGGCTAATTGTGCCTTTAAACCAGCTACATACAAAAATTTCCATGTCATTATTCACTCTGACTATGCAATAAATCTTAAAAGGGCTCTCCTGCTTATTCTTCAGAGGAAAAAAAAAAAAATCAACGCTCTAATTCCCGCACCATTTATGTGTCTTTATGTTGCGTGTCTCTAATTTGTCTTTCTACACTGCGCAATAATCTTTGCCCGATATTCTTTGGAGAGACGGTGTCTTAAACATTCTCTCATTGATCAGCCACTCTGATACCCTTGTTCGAGCGAGCCGAGTCTATCATTGGGGGAATTAACGTTTTTTCTTCCACGCTGAAACTCCTTTGTTGCCAGAGCTGTGATTGTGGTTTCTGTCAGAGATGGAGGGAGGGAGGAAGCTTCTCTCTGATCTCAGAACCATCTGTCTGGTGCTGGCCCGGTATTCTGTGCTGCTTAGTATTAGCACTTACAAATATATACATTTCTCACAACTAGCTTTTCAGAGAAGTCTGGTTAATGCCTGAGCTATGGGAAGTGGGGAACAGATTGAAGTTGGGTAGAGCTTTGGAAGCAATGTCTGTTATCGCTTCACTGATGAGAAATGGAAGGAAGGAGGGTGCGCTTTGGAGGTGTATGATCAGGTTTTTTTTTTAATACCAGACTGGCTAATTTTTTTTCAACAACTTGGTATCCCTTGCGTGCATCGGGTTTTGTGCATGGTCTCACTCTCCTACAACAGTTAAAAGGATTGGCTTGTAATTTTTGCAGTTAAAGTTGTTGTTGCTCCGTTAGTCACAGGTAGAAGTTCAGGACTTAGGGGAAAGGTGAGATTCATGGATGCTAATAAGCTGCGTACAGTTGAACACTTTCTGTCAGTTGTCGGCTCTAAGTAAGCTTTTCAGTTGTACAGCAGCATGATTTTGTGTTAAGCCTGTCTGCTTCACTTTCCTGGAGATATATTGGGGTGAGGAGCTTTTATCCAAGGCTTCCATTTCTCTTTAGAAGCTGGTGACTGACTCTGCTGCCCCTCCTTCTTGGTTCCTCGCTGCTGTGAAATGGAATTGCTTTCTCGTTTGTTAAAGATTTTCTTGTCACTGCCTCATAGTACTCCTAGTCTGAGATCACTTGAAATGAGTGAAAGTTCTTAAAAACCACCAGAGAATTATGGTGTCGCAGCAGTGGTGTGTGTGGGATGGGAGGAACTGAGTAATGAACATATATGAGAAAATAGTTTCCTTCCTATTTTTCTGAATTGAATCTGTTTGAAGGACTTTTTTTTAAAATGAATTCCAGCTAGTTGTCACTTTACATTAAAGCATGAAGTGACCTGCTGGTGCAAGGAAAGGCAATCGTTCTCTTGTTGCCATGGAAGCAGGTGCATTACAACATTGGGTATCATCAGCCATGCCAAAATCACTACCCACCTGTATCCTATAGGCTTTTCAGGTGTGGGGGTGGGGAGTAGTGAATGCCCCTATTTTAGACTGTCTGACATCCCTTTTTCTGTTTTTTTTTCTTCTGGTTTCTCTTCACATTCTGAAATGAAAACACGGGATAATCTAGATGTGATCCTAACAACCACAACCCCTATTGAATAAGCAAGGTCCCCCTCTCTCCCATCCCTTCATTCCTTTCTTTCACTCTTTTGCTCATCATCGGTTCCATCTGTTGCAAAATGGCACAACTGTTCTGCACATCTCACGCTCATGCCCCGCTGCACACACTTAGTGTACCAGGGCAGCGTTGCTCAGAGAGTATGTGGCGCCAATCTTAATCACATTGGGTGAGCACACCTGTGAAAACAGATGTCCACCGGGGCTGGCATGCTGTTCCTCTTTAGGTTGGAAAATGGGGGAATGGAGTTCTTCTCCTCCTCCAGTTCCTTCCCCCGTTATGCAGATGATTTTCCAGGTCCCCGGTGTGACAAACCTGCCTCTTATACCCAGAAAGGAAGGCAGGTAGAGAACAGGAAGCATCGGCCCTAATGTTCACCCTCCTGCTATGTTCCTGTGGCTCCCGAGAAATCCGATATGTTGATATGTCATACAGTGCAAAATCAATTCTAAAAGGCATTTGAAGCTGTATGATCTTTAATCAATTTTTTACACCTTTTATGAGATAATGCGATAAACACCAGGTGTTGACCTTTTTTAAATGAACCTCTTCAATTTACAAATCGATCTCATAACTCAGAATAGGCCCATGCTGACTTTTCCACATAAAAAATCATTAGTGCGGGCATACTAATTCCACTATAGCATTAAGGCCATTATGATGACATTAGCGAGCCCGATGTGTTTTGAATAATTACATCCTTATCTAATAGAAAGCATATTTTTCAGGCAGTGCCACATCTCTGCTTTTGCCCACAGGCCTTTTGGAATAATGTATGTTATCAAAGCTGTCTGCCAGATCACCGCTAATGTTAGTTAACCAGGCAGAATGATCTACATTCACAAATTTTAAGGCGATATATGTGATGTGTTTATCTTTCCGCCGGTTGATACCGTTCCTGTAAATGTCTTCTGGCTTAAACGCAGCTGCAGAGAATTGGAAGCGGTGTAGTCACACCTTTTACTTGCCCAACCATGCTAATATGCCCCTGGGAGATAAAAGGACACTTCACCTATATTTTTAAAGATTTTCAGCCACATCCTTATTCATTTAAGAAAAATTCCAACTTCCAAGTAAACAATGTCACAATGTGAATGAGATATGATTAACCAGACCTGTCTTCACTTATCAGTTGGTCATACTAGGCAAGCTGCATTCTAGAGCAAAGGTTAAAGATAAGTGGTATGAGTCAATGGCATGACAAGCTTTCAGCAGTTACAGTGAATGGACTAAACTGCCGCAAAATAGTTACTAGGAACCATTTTAATATTTATAATTCTAAGCCCCTCTGTGTTGAAACTTGCTTTTTCTGCAGCTAAAAGTGGCACACAAGCTGCTCTGCTCTTTGATGAAAGTATTCAGCATTATCAGCTGCTTCTTGCCATATTAATTGCATTACAAATTAAATCCTATTCATCTGCATTCTTGCTAAATGAATGCAAAGCTACCACTTAAACAAAACTGTGGACATTTATTTTAATGATCGGGGTAAACCAGCACTTGCTCATTGAAACACATCACGCCGAACTGGCACACAACAGCGAGGCCACACACTTCATCCCCGCTTCCAGCCTCAATAAATCCTCCATCCTCATGTCTGTTCAGCATTGATCCAGCTTTCATCCTCCACTCTGATCCCTGTTTTCATTTTTTTTCTGGCGCATAGGGATTGCTTAATGATCTATTGACGTGATCTACTGATTCGTACAGTCGACCACAATGTGCCATCTATTAAAGAGGAAGCTGTAAAGCATACCATCCTCTCTCTCATGCACCCACTCAACTCATGTCCCACCTCTTTTACAACAAGTCTCAGTGTGCTTCGGCTTCCTGAGTAACCCCCACTGAGATTAGTTCCTAACGTGCTTAAGCAGCTGGCTGTAAAGTGGTGGGTATTTTTTGCCAATCTAACAGCATTGTTCACAAGAATAGCCTTAATGATTTGGCTCAGCGAAATCATGTCTCTTTCTTTTCATTTGGCTTAATGCAATTGTGCATGCAGGTTACTGGTAATTTGTTTAGCTATTCATGTGTATTTTGTGAGATTGCCTCGTTTGAACTGTGCAATTTTGCACTGTGCAACAGGCTTGCTTCTTGATAGAATCTTTATAGAAAAGGCGAGTTTGGCGAGTTTGAGTTGAACTCAAAACAGAGCAGCATGCTGCAAGGTCTTATCCAGCTCACTTCCCTTATGTGAGACATTTGCTCCAAGTTTAAGAACATGGATAAACAAGTTTTCTAACCCTGACACCTCTGATTGTATTGTGCCCTCTGTCTGGTTTACAATATGGCACTTTTCAAGTGTGACTGGCGCTGTTAAGACACGTAATCCACATGTGAGGTCCTCCTGGATTTGCAGGCACCAGAAAATGTGTTTTACTGATGTGCAAGGTTTTGCTTGCACTAACATGATTATTCTTTTTTAATCTAGCACAACCTAAATATGGAATGTTTGCTTAGCTGTTCATTAATTAAACTGACCATATTTTTGTTATTTGTATGGATTCCTACAGTTCCCTCTCAATAATCTATAATTGCTTTTCCCAACCTTTTATTACATTATAAACAGTGTATTCTCTATTTATAACTGCTCTTGATAAAGGAGGATTAGTTG
This sequence comes from Takifugu flavidus, assembly GCF_003711565.1. NCBI lineage: Eukaryota > Metazoa > Chordata > Actinopteri > Tetraodontiformes > Tetraodontidae > Takifugu > Takifugu flavidus. Next base: position 6,491,041 of record NC_079532.1, read on the forward strand.
AATAATGTAAGGTCAGTAGTATTATGTAAACATGTCTTGTTTGCAGTGCGTTGCTCAGCCATGTTGCTAGTTGGGACACAGATGAAACACTATGTTGCAGTACAGAGTTGGTGATAATTATTTCGTCAAGGGCAGCATTTGGGTTCTGGACCCGAGGCAAACAGTTTTTGCCAAAGTTGGCATGGATTATTGATGCACATGGCACATTGCAGTGTGTTTCATGAACACTACCAATAAATCTCTGTTCTATGCGGGGCATTCCAATCAATTTAGGTATATTACCTATACCTAAAACTGTCGCAAACTTAATTATGTCAGTGAAATTTGACTCTGTTCATAGATAAAGATAGTTGTGATTCACATGACAGGCAAAATATATTTGAAAATGTGTGCATAGTGGAAAAGTTTCAGCACATATGTGCTTCCATAACAATAATAGATAGACCAACTTTCTTAAAGTTTAGTTGTATTACAGATACATGAACACGTACCATCCATAGACCTTCAGTCATGCAGCTCTGACATTAGAAATCACACATTCACAGCCTGCAGTTGAGTCACGCCTAATGCAAACAGAGATTTGGCATCTTAGGGCATGACCTGGCACATAGATCCTATGATGTGCACGGGAACGGTGACAAACTGTATGTGGAGCTATGAAATTAATGTGGCTGCGATCGATATCGAACAAGTCTCAAGCAGCTCAATTTTACACTTGCTGCTGGGAACAGATGGTACTTGCTGATAAAGTTGCTGGAGGTGGAACTGTGGCAGCCACGCTACAGAGAGGAGAGGCCAGATCCTCTGGAGCAGAGCAGAAGGGAGAAAAGCAGTTAGGCTGCCATGTAAAACTTTGCAATAACCTGCATGGATGAACAATCCCCTAATCAGATTTATGGGATGAATATTTAATAGTGCGTCAGCTAAGAAACCTTGCATGCACAACTCATGACCCCCTTCAAGTTCAACATTCATTCAAACAGCTGCTGCACAGTTGCTGTATAGAATGATCTTTTTTTTTCTTCTGTGTCATTACCATCCTTGTTTTGCATAGCCGGGGGGCATACATTTATGTTCACACTGTCTTTGATGGAAAAACGTTGCAGTGGCACTCAAATATTAAAATACACCCACAGGCACATTATTGCCTCAACAGCGGAGCGTGTTGGTTTGTGTGTATTTTCAAGGACTGAGACAGTACCTGCTGAAGAGCAGTCGGGTGGTTGAATATATCTGGTCTGTAATTGATAGTTGGCATTGCACTGATAGGTGTGTGTGTGTGTCTTTGTGAGAACAGGCTCGCATCCACCTCACAAATCTCACTTTTTCCTGTCAGTTCAAATCTTCTCAAACTGCACGTCCTGGGGGAATGGGCAAATGAGACAAGCACCCCAGTGCTTGAAAAATATGTTATTGGAGCCCGTTTCCATTATGGGATTCCTTTTGGGGCCCTGTGATTAAAGTGCCTCGGCCGGGCCATGATTGTGTGCTTGCCTGTCTTTGAACACAATTGTATTTCTGTCTGTCCTCAACCAAATTTGGTGAGTGTGGGCCGCTGCTCCTATGGCTCACTTGGGCGGAAAGGCAAGACAGAGCGAAGGATCAAAATTCTTAAAACAAGTCTGGGCACATCTGGTTATGATTGGCAAAGGAAAAGAGGGCCTGTATTTCTGGGAACTGGCAGAAACTTCAACCCAACCCAGTACAACCCAGCCCAGTACATTTCTAAATCTGCCAATACGGTGGGGGGGAACAAAACTAGGGCTACTCCTGTTCACCCCTTCCAACTTATCCTGACTCCTTGCCAATTGTAGTAATCCCACTGCAAAGTCTGTGGAACCTTCTTTTTTTCCTCCATTTTTTAATAAACACCATTCACAGTCCTTTAGTTCCATCTTTTATACCATAAGAGGTGAGATCAGCAGAGAGCCAGGTAGACCCAGAGGTCTATTATTTTTGGTGGCTGTTTTTGTGCTTGGCACAATGACGACTCTGAAGGCACATAGCAAAAAGAATGAGAGAAGTGGCTATGTGCAGGTTGCAGAGATATTTCATGGTCATTGCTGGTAATGGTTTTGTTCATCTCACTGAATCGCTAAATCTAACGTACTTTGTGTGCGATGGATGACAGACCTCAAACTGAACACCCTCGGAAAGACTGTCCCTCATGCATTCGACCATGCCTAAACTGAGAGAAGTGACAATTAAAAAGTAATGCCAATGTTTACTGCAGGCCCTTGAGCCATTGTTTACCCTGCCTGCTATAATCACACGCATTATTTGGACTGGCATTTTACCTGTGGCTCACCGGTCTGATGCTGGTTTAGGAGATAGCCTGGAACGTCCCTGAAGGCTGCGGCTGAAAGCAAGCTCTGTCACCCAAGTGAGTCTTGCTTTAATTCAAATGGAATGTGTGCATTTAGCCTCCTGAATCTCCAGACCTCCACAGCGATGGCTAAACTCCAGCTGCAGCGAGAGTATCATGACTTCTGTTATATTGCCTGTAGCGCTGCAGGGACTATTTGCTGTCCTTATTAAAGAGGCTGACTGGTGACTGGGCATGAAGCCTGGGTGTGTGGGTATTCTTTACGCATGCTACACTGTTCAATTTGAGAAGCGCATGTGTGTGTTTAGGCAGGCCTGAAGGACAGCTGAGGTGGAGCGGTGAAGCCTCATCCTGATTGGTGTTTCCACGCATGCCACGGATTCAGTGACCCTCACCAGCATAATGACTTTAGAGTTAATTCCCGAGGAGTGTTCCAGAGGGAAGAGATGAGAAAAAGTGGCGAGGAGGATGATACAGTTAGGCTGTGGCTCTACAACACGCTGCAAATCTTATTCTTCCGTGTTACTGGGAGCAATCTGCTCCCGGTCTTCTCTTTCTGATCGGATTTTTGCAAGCTGCCAAGAATCCACTGGCGTAGTGAAGGCCCGCTCTGTCTCTTTCTCACACTCTCCCTCCATTTCTTATTCTGATGTTGTGTTTTTGTAATCCCTAAGTAGCTGACTGACATGTTTAAGGGGAGGTTTTTTGGGTACTGAGGAAGAAGTTGAATCACACACTGACAATTTTCTGAGTCCATCTCCAAGCCAATATAAGACAAGGCAGAAAAAACCCATTTTCCTGCCACCTGAAGTGACTTGGAGAGCAGTGTTTAAGCAGGATAGTTCATGGGGAAATCCACAGTGATTATTCATTTTCTGAACCTTATATTTCACAGAGCTGAGGGGGGATTTTCAAGGTCCTCTGGTTTGTCATTAGATAGTTTCATTTTGCTGTTGTACTGCACAAGTGAATATACTTAAAGAATATATTAGATGAAGTTTAGAGTAGTTGATGGCAGAGAAGCAGTCTTACATCCACAGACCATGACAGATATAAACATTTATATAACTGCCTTACAACTATTACAGTGATCATGTTGTAATATATTATAAAGAGTCTGCATCTGTTATTCCAGTAAAAATGCTGCACATACTTTAATTGCCAATACATTTTCCTATAGACATCCTCTAAGATTTTGTTGCATTATTTACTTTCCATCTCTGTAAAGTTATTAGAACTGCATGACTGTATGTCCATTAGTACTCAAAGTTCACCGCAGTGAGCTGGAAAACACAGAAACTGAAAGTGCTGTCAAAATGCTCTTGGATTTGGCCCTAATACATCTCCTGTGGTTGTTGTGTGTTGTAAAACGGTGAGGGGGCTTGCAGTTGTTATCTGGACAGAGAAGGGTCACATGTGACTTTCTGCCTGATGTGTGGAGAGCGAATGCCACATTGCCCTTTGTTACATAATGATGAAATATTGAGTGTATGACCTGGTAAAATTTTTATCTTGCCCTGCACAGATTGCATTCCATAATCTAATGAGACAGATATTCTTTAATGGAAATCCTGGACAGGGTCATGATTGCCACGATAAGTTGAGGATACAATTACTCAAGGCTGGGATGCATACATTGGTCAATGCATCATGCAACCTGATTGGATTAAAAAGTGCTTTTTAGTCATATTTATTATTCTTTTTCATAAAATGGGTTGAAATCGTGAGGGCCCACTCTAATGACAAAATGTTTCACAGTAAAGCAGCATTCAAGCACAAGTTTGAATCAGGGACGACCACACAATGAACAGTCCTTCCATGAATCCACACAGGCACACAGACGCCATGACAATAGGTTTAAAAAAAAGTCCCACTAGACAGTGAATCATCTTAGTTGTGCTTTAACAAAAAGCAGCTCATCTTAATTAAACTTGTATAAAAATAGAGACACAGCCTGAGTGGTACAGCCTTTGGTGCGAAGGTGTTTGCAGAGGTAGAATTGCTATGTTTTGCCATACTGATTCAGTCTGTAAGAAGAAACCAAACTTTTGGTTTTATTTCCAAATAATCGATGGAGCTGGAGGTCTTTGTTTCAGTGTGGAGTCACAAGCTTCCTGCTTTCGGTTTCTGTTCTCTTTCTGGGAAAAAAAAAGATTTCCCTGATTCATGTGCTCCTACTTGCTGGAGGGTCTGTGTGCCTGATGCCATAGTGGGACCTCAGCTGCACAGATGGGTTGTCTGGTTCGCAGTTTTTTTTTTTTTTTTTTTTTTTTTTTAACCATTCGCCTGGAGCAGCCACCGCTCCAGGACCACCGGGCCTGATGAAGAGCTGTAGACGATCCATTTGGCAGCTCCTCATTTGACATGGGGCTTCTGTCCCCAGACACATTCCCACCACCACCACCCTTCTCATCCCAAGTGCTCCTTTGAAACAAGGGAAGCTGCCAGGAGGGGAATCCATCATTGCTTTGGCCCAGAGCGCTACGTTTAACGTTAGAGCACAAATGGAAAACGTGCGCAGCACAACAAGAACGCAGTGATGTACGGACCTTCTCAGCCATCCACCGTGCTTTGAAAAAGTGGGCAAGGAGTTCTCAGCCCACCCTTTCATTGTGATTATCAATCACCCTGGAGCTTGTTGAAAAATCATTTACTGTACATGTAAGTGATTGACGACCCAAAAATAGGGTGCGCACGCCTGTCTCATCCGTCCACCCCCACAGACGTTATGCCCTCGCTCGGAGGACAAATGAACATACAAAAATACATTCCCAAAGCACTCGCAAATTGTTTCCAAAGATGTGACACTTAAAGTCTAAAAGAGACTGCAGGCCTGATGCAGGCGGAAAACATCGCTGATTTCAATAGTTAACACCCCCGGAGAAATATTTCTCCTGTCACTCCCCCCTTTGATTGTTAGAAACACATTGGAACTGTTGATCTATTTGATTCAGAGTGGAGACATCCATCTGAACCAAAGGAGTCAGAGCAGAAATCCAAGAGTTGTTTCTGTTTTCCTCACATTTGGCGGATAAAAGCTGCCTAGATTTCTGGACCTGGGACCTGAGAGTCGTTTTTATCCAAGACAGAAAGCTCAAATCTGCTGTGCTACAGTAGAAGGTGTTTCTTCCCATCTGACCTTGGGAGTAGGTTGGAGTTTGCTGTTGATGCTTTCCGGTAGGCTTCGAAAATATTATGTGGATTAAGCCTGAAACTTCTGGAGAATCCGCTCTAATCCACTATTCCTCCTGATCAAAGGGAGAGAAATGCAAGTTGAACTCCTTTCCGCTTCTGTTTTTTCATGCATTCTCAGCCACATTGTGCTGTACTTTCTATCAAACATGCACTTTGCCATGCCCTTGTCTGATAGCTTGAATGTACCTGACTGAGTCAAATAAGCTGAGAAATTGGACGGGGAATATCTATTGTGTGGTGGAGACTGGGTGGAATTGTGAATTGAAAGGACCAATCGGTCATGTATGGGTCCTGAAAAGGGTCAATTGACTTTCTGACATATTTCTGATTGTCCAGAACACATGTCTCCAGACTCCCAGTTTGCCTCAAGTTACAAAAGAAATACAAATCCCAATGTTTCCACATTCATGGTTGTAACGCGTATTGGTAGAGAAAAGTAGATTTACTGCTGTGCAAATCTGAGGCACTTGTTAAAGGATTTATTTTTCCCAATTCATTACGTGTAAATGCTCATACAAAGTAAATGAATAGTGGATTACCCCAAAATGACACTGTGTGTAAATGGAGACTCTTTTTAAAAGATCTACCCACAAAAAAGAGATACAAATATGTAAAAATGAATATTGTGCCAACACTTTAATAGACAGTGTTAGTCTTTGCAACACTGGCCTCGCTTGTAATTACTGTATTTAGTTTAATTGTTTACACTCGAACCTTGAAAGATTAAAGATTCATATATGACTTCTCTTATTATGGTAACTGGGCTGTATTTCTATGGCAGTTTTTTGTCAGCTGAGAAAACTGAAAGCAGTTATTATAAGTCTGCATTTACCCGTTCACACGCACATAAATATACTGGTGGCAGAGGCGTCCCACAGGGTGACACATGCTCGGTCGGAACACATTCACACACCAGTCAGGCAGCTTCGAGAGCTATGTTTCTATGGCCCTGGACCACCATTGGAAAATACTGTCGTAAAAAGTGAGGTTACTCGTCAAATCCCTCTCAGATAAAACCAAACAATTACCTCAAAGTGAGGCTAAAAATGAAAGAAGCTGCACATTCTGATGATAGTGATGATTAGCTGAGTGTTCGGTTTGAGTGGCACTTTTAACATTTCATTCGTGTTGATGGCAACTTTTGAAAAGATTAAGTGCTTGGCATTTTTCTGGTTCTAAGAGGAAATTAGCCAGCACCTACTTAAAGCAGTGTTATTGTGGGTGTTGCCAGGCCAAAGATAACTAGATCACTTAGTGTTTTCCTCTGAGTGGCAACTTTCCAACAACACTGGGCAGCTAAAATTCAGACGTATGAGAGGATAAAATTAGTCTCCAAAATCCAGACTGGCTGGGTGCTTGTTCTAATTATTTTTGTGAAAGGAATTTTGTGCTTAGTGACAGATAAATGTGCACAATGACAATAAAGTTTGCAGGATTCGGAATGCAAAAATAATTATTGGAATTTTTAGCAATTTAAAGCAACTGTCAGTTAAGAAATAAATGCAAGAACTTAAATATGTTTTTTAAAAGATTTAACAACAATGTGCTTTTCTATAAACCCACCAATTATAAAACCTGAAAATAGTTATATTTAAAACATGTGTACTGGATACCTGTCCCATAGATGAGCACATGTGAATCATCTTTTCCCCACAACAGAGATTAATTAGAATTTTTTGACTGGATCACACGTTTGTTGTCATTCTCTGTAGCCACAAACAAAAGCCAACAGCGCCAACTGTTTGAAGCACGATACATGGCTAGCTGGCACGCCATCTGCTTACGCTGATCCAAAAAAGAAAAGAAAGTAGTTGACACACACGTTTACTGTGATGTTTCATTTATGGCCCTCAGTCTCAGCGGCTGGCAGATGTAAATGGTCCTGCATTGGGGTCGACATCGTGGAAAAAGCACAGCTTTGCTCGATACAAACTTGGACCGCTCCGCTCTGTCACTGCCAGCGAGGAGCAGAAACAGCAGTAGGATCTTGAGCGAATGAGGGACGCCCTGCAGCCCACTCGTGGCGATATGTTATCGCAGATATGTGATATGAGAGATCCGTATACTGAAACGATGTCGTCTGGATGCCGTTCAGACAGCAAGAAACAGTGCTGATGTAATATTTGGTTGGCGGATTTGGAAAGATGAGAACGGCCAGAGAAAATAAAGCATCCCTGAGAAATGCAGATCCTTGATACTTTTTGTTTTGAATAATAGTGCCAGACAGGGTTTTGAAATGCTGAGAGTGTGTGGTAAATCAAACGCTGACATCTCCAATTTAATAAGAGGGCTTTTTGAAAGATGTGTTTGGATTTTCATCTGTGTAACAGTGGCGCCAGATTCATTTCAGAGTCGAGGAAGACTCAAAAGGGCGATTTGTTTATTTTTTTGTATGTTTTTTTGAAAATAAAAAAACTAGAAATGCTCCATTCAGTGCACTATTGAGGTTTAATCATTGCACTGCTTTATTCTCAGACGCTGCTACTAAATTCACCCCGGTGGAACTCCCCTCCACTGTTCTGTATATTACACAGCATTTATACAGTTACCAGCTGTCTGATTACGCAACCTTTCTTCACCCGTATTAAATAATTATGTCATGTTATGAGACAGATAATAAAATTCTCTTTGTCCTTGTTTGAAATTTTTAGTCGCTGAGAGGTCGTTTTCATGAGTGTAAAGAAAGGAAGGAAGAGGGTGAGATAATTGTTCTTGTAGTGTGATTTCATTATATTCACCAAGCTGCTGCAGTAGTTCTGTGTCACCAGAGATGTTGAATGAAAATAAATCATTATTTTTTTATGAGCAAAACTTGCCTACTTTGTTGATCTAATCAGATCAGATGGAAATATCTGATCTCTTCCGTAAATCCAAATCATCCGCCTGCCAACTCGACCCCCTTCCTGCCCACCTGGTCAAAGACTGTTTACCTGTCCTTTCTGGTTCATTACTGACATTCTTCACTCCTCCCTGTCCCCCCGGCCTTGTTCCCTCGTCCCTCATCCCTTAAACAGGTGCAATTACCCTTATACTCAAAAAACCTGCTGCCAGCCCCAACATCCTAATTAATTTCAATTCATTTTCAACTTTACACTCCATCTCCAAAATTCTGGAATAAACTGTTGCAGCTCACATGAACAACCTTTTTTTTATTTTTTTAAATTTATTAAATATTCTTCTGAATGCAGCTGATTCTGGGCTTTTAACCATATTTATCCTCCTTGATCTGACTACAGCCCTTGAAACCTTTTTCATTTTCTATCCTCCTTGAAAGATTTCCTTCCATTGGTTTCACTGGCTCATCCTCACCTTGTTTAGATCCTGTCTAGCCATACTCTGCCCAACTCAAGCACTTCAAAACACAGTACTTTCTAGTCACTCGTGTTGTCCTCCATGGTTCTGTCTTTGGCTCCCACCTATTCATCCATTTGGTCACATCTTTTGGAAACACAACATCCAAATTAATTGATACACAGATGACATCCAGCTCTACACACAACAATGCTATTCCCATCTATGCCCTGTTTACATCCCGCATCCCTCCTTGTTCTTGCTCATAAAGTTCTTCATAAGCTAAAACTGGGTCAAAGTCCGCTGCCTGCATCCTCTCCAGAACTCTCTGATTCACCATATCACTCTGGTTCTCTAACAATTTCACTGATTCCCCCATTAAGGAGTTACCTAGAAAATCCTGCTCCTCACCTTTAAGGAACTTCACCAACTTGCACCCCCCACTAATCTTTCTGAACTCCTTCACATCTACACTCCCTCACATGCTCCGCTCCTCCTCTGCCCTGTAACTCACATAACCCCCTGCCTGTCTACTGTGGTCTCACGGGCCTTTTGTCACTCTGCTCCCCGTCTCTGAGACTCAATTCCCCAAGACCTCCAAAATAGTCATTCTCTCCCTCTCCCATTTCAAATCCGATTTAAAATCTCACCTTTTTAAAAAGCCGTATTTCATTATTTCCTTCACTGAACTGTTATGATATGTTAAGTTATGTTTTTATTTCCTAATTTCTATACATTTTGTGTTATTTTGTACAGTCTGACAAGTGTCCTTGAGTGCTTTTAAGGTATCCATAAATCAAATTTCAAGAGTCTACTCATAACTGTAACCTGAGCCCTAACCCATTTGCCGGATATAAAATATTCTTAATGTAACCTCGATGAAGTGGACCCTAACCACTGTTGTTTTACTTTAAAATATCACTCCCTCTTTATGTGTCATGGCACATGGCATGTAAGACAAGTAATTGATATGGATTTTAATTTACCAGGTCCGTCCATTTAACATGCATTAAAAGTGTTGAAGTGGAATGGTCTGTGGACACTTTCATTACCCTTACCCTGGCATTGCCGGTATGTTCAGGTCCACTTGGCAACTTATTTGCCCTGTATGAGAGTTTCTTCTTTGCTATCTGCGCTAGCCAGGCAGCTGAGCTCCTGTGCACCGTCTGAAATGAAAAGTAGCCTGCTGCTAAAATATGATGCTTTTTAGGCATCATCTGTCTGGAGTGATGAGCTTGAAAGAGAAATCAAGAGGGCGATGAGTGTTGACTCAACTAAAAATCAGTATACTGAAGGATTTGCTATTCCTCGAGCTCATTTTATAAAAACCTCGTAATTAATTCCACTTGCCTCTAACCTTTAAGGCGTGGTTTTGTGGAGCTTCCAAACATATAATGTGATTTTCAACACTCAGCTTATATTATCTCATTATTTTCCTATTCCCAGGAACTCATGACGGGACATCGGTGGGTCCTTCTTTTCCACAATCCCCTCTGTTCCCCATTTCGCTGAAACCACCATTACCTCAAGCCAGTGTGCCCCATCCCCCACCCCCACTCTGTATCATCAATTTCTAAATTTGTACGGGACAAAGAGAACCCCCTGAGGTTGCTGAGCTGTCTGACTCAGTGTCAAGTGCCCGGCAACCCCCAAAGCCAAAGAGTTCGGATGGAGGTTTGAAATCAGTGTAAATTCAAACGGAGACCCCGTGCTCTTTTGTGGATCCAGGCTGTTATCATAAGTCAGTGGCTGTCATGCATTTTGTTAGCATCGACACTTTTCTTTGGGTAGCCCTGCAAAGAAAGATTGCTTGTCGCGGGGAGGAGATAGTTGTCAAGGTTGTGTTCTTGCCCTGCGGATGGAGGCTGGTAGCAATTCTTCTGCGTGCTTGCTTCATTTCTAAGGGGTAGAGGCAGCGTGTTGGGGATTTGAGAGGAGTAGTTCAGGATCAGGAGCATGCTGGTTCCTGCAGATCTAAGCAACAAAGTGAAAAGATGTACTTTTTGCATAGGCACTTCAGACAGCACTTGACAAGAAGTCATTTCTACAGAGAACCCTGTGGTCTTGGCTAAAGTGGCTACATCAATGTTCAAAGGGCAGGAGAGTTAACAGGCCATACAGCGAAAACAGTGGGGAGCACAGTCCATCAACGCTGTAGGAGTAGATGGGTTGGTTGTCCGCTGCAATTATTGCTACCACCGTTCTTCCATAACTGATGTGAAATCTGTCTCTTATGACCAAATGCAAGGAAGAAAAGCAACAGTTAAACCTCAGACTAGAACACAATCACATTGTATCTCAATATGTCACTTTTTTGTGGCAAAGGGATTCAAATATATTTTTGTATCTATAAATATATAATAGCAGTGTTCTATCATTCCCAAGATCCATTTATTTAAATTCTTTAAGGTTCACATATGAGTCTAAACAGACATTGACATGAATTGCTTTTTGACTAGTTTGCAGGGATGTACATCCATAAAGCGGTTACACCGGTTTATCTCTATTCCCATTCCCTTGGGTCCCATCTGTCTGAATTCTGTCCATTTCAACTGCTGACCTCATAAAGACGAAAGTAAGAGGATTTCATTCTTTACGGTGTCACACAAAATCACGCTGCTGTCCTATACAGGATAAAAAGCTTGGATATTAAACATATTACAGTTGAGGGGAACAGCACATCACGTATGCACTACCCAGTCTGTTTGGGGCTTTTTTTCCTTTCAATGTCATTCTTTATCATGAAATACAATGCAAGTGTCCCTGTCAGAATGGATTAATGTGGATCATTTGTATACCAAGGACATATTTCTAAAACTCCAATAAAAATTCTGTAAACACATGTCCTGTAAATGTATGGGAGAGATGATCTTTTATACTAAGTGGCTGATGGGAGTTTTATTTTTCTTTGTTATTTGTTTTCCAATAAAGCAATTTGATGAAATACTGGAAGAGCGGTCCGATAATCCCCAACAGCAGCCACGCAATCCCTGATTTGTGATGTCGAGCATGCTGTATTGTAAACAAACTCAGGCAGCATACCAAGGCAGCAAAGATCTTTTAAGCTATGCAAGGTCATTGCCCTGCAAAATGGAAAAAAAAAAGATTTTCCTTCCACTTGAAGAGAACATTTTGAAACCAGACTTCGATGGTAAAGGAGCATCTGGGCACAAGTGAAACCAAGTCTCATTTGTACAGAACAAGAAGAGAATTATGGCGCTCTTCATAGCACCGAGACGTTACTGTAACGGTTTAGGATTGGATTTTACTTAAAACAATCGGTCTCTTTCCAAGTTGACCCTTGGGTGAACCGTTTATTGCAGAGAAAAGGCTCTTCAACCAAAGCGCGCCACACAGATTATTTTCAGAAGTGGCAGCGTCATTACGGGTTTCCTTTTGGTCTGTTTTCTGACTGTAGCGCGTACATCAGTCAAGGAAACATGATTCAATGCTAGTTTTTCCCTGCACTTTTAGGAGCGGGAGTGCATTTGTGCCATCCTGGAAACCCAGTCTGTTAGCAGGCAAGTCGTGCACTGTCGCTAAACAAGCAGAACTCTCGTGCTCTCAACGCATAACATGCCACAGTCATATGAGTCCATTTACTGATCTCCTCTCATACATCAGTAATAATTTCAGAACACTGGAAATAAGTGTTATTCGTTGTAAATGGGCTATGAAAAACTCTGCACAATCCAAAGAAACTTTGATATCTCGTCTCATATCGCACCTCCTAATTAGAATTCTCTAATCTTTTCAGCACATCTGCTGGATATTCATGCTACAACAAAAATAGGTTGGTTTTTTTATGAAAGGAGGCTGAAGTTGAATTGATCCTTGATGCATCATTACTTAATACAATGGCACATTGATCTAGCAAAAGAAAAACACAGGTGTTATTGGGTTATGGCCCTGCAGGCCAGTTTTTTTATTCCCTCATCATAGATAAGACTCACACATCCTTTGCTAAATGTGTTTGTGTCTTTTTCTCACCCCATAGTGAAAACTACTGGGAAATTTTAAAAGACTGTCACTCTAGAGAAAATCAGTCAGAAGGATTTAGGATTTCGCTACCAGTTGGAGGTTTAGGCCAGATGATTTTCCCATGCACACAAACGCTCACCCACAGATACACGTGTGCACAGACCACTTGAGCCGCTGGCTGACAGTGATTATAAACCTCGGGCATATCTGGCCTCGAGCAGCTATCAAGTGCTGCACACAGTGTGACCTAACCTCCTGATCCATGGTTGCTATTGCCATGGTTACAATCAGTACTTACACCACACCCTACTACCACCATCTTCGTCTTCTGCACATTCCCACTAAGATGCAATTTCTGATGTATTATTTGGGTCCCCAGGTATGTAGATTGCTAGACCTCGCATTTCTCCTTCACAATAGGACCAATCAGTAAACTAAAGTGTCACTTGCTATTGCCTCTAGCTTGTTGGACTTTGAGTATCCATTTCTGAAACTGTCTTTTTATTGTACTAAGTGAGAACAGTGGCAGTTGGGGATCATATCATCTCTGTGTTTCTAAATATATGTAGGAAACTGCAAGAACATTGGTAGGCATACCTTTAGGCTGAATTAATCACGGGAGAGAGACTCTACTACACTCCACTGAGCCACAGCTAATTTTGCTATGCCCACTCGTTGCTTTCCACCGACTAATACACAGGAGTGCAGAGCGCAGTTAGATCTACATGATGGTGAACAGCTGACAGGGAAGCATACAGGAATAAAGCACCACAGGCACTGAAACTGTGTTTCCCTCCGATGGCTGTGGTGCTGTCCTGGGAGACCATTATGTGCTCTCTGAAATGCAATAAATTCACGCAAGGAAGGAGACGACAACAGGCACGCTATGCTGAATGTTCAGGTTTTTGAGATCATGAGCTAGATGGTAGATTTCGTATCATTTTCCAGGGTGGGGGAGGAGTTTTCATTCTTTGGGGACCTGAAAAAGACTTTGATGTGGTTATTTTTCCAAAGTAGGATCTGCTGTTTCTGTATTGCAGTCTTGTTTGTCATGTCATCAGGGATGCCATTTTTTTGAGGTTCTGGAATAATTTAAAGCTTGTCTTCCTATTTTAAAACAGAATGGTGGTAAGGTAGAAAAAAATAGTTACCCGCCAGTACAAGTACAGCTTTTTTGACATATAAATTGATGGATTTAAGTGTGAATTCTTAATAGTGTTGCTCAGCCAACGGGTTACAGGGTTGATGCCTTAATTAGGGTGATGTTTGTCTGTTTTTGCTCTTAAATGATTATAATAAATGAGCAAAGCTCCAAGATGTGGACACTAACAAGTGAAACAATCGTTAATTGATTTAAAGTAAGCAATCATATCCCCAAAAGCCAGAGACGTTATGGACACTGTCTACTTTTTTCTATTTTCTTGCAGTCACAAAGAACAATACATTTCTCTCATTTGACTGTATAGCATCCTTTTTGATTTGGGTCTAATTGGGTGCAAGTTCGCCTCTGGTAGAACAGATACAGCTAATTAGGCACTTGTGCGTATAATTAAAATGATGTACCGTGGCCAAGCTTCCAGCATTGTATGTGTTTAACAAAAGGCAATTAGGAATTTTATCACCTGAAAAGATCCTTTATCCATTTTATCTGAACATCAGAGACTGGCTCTGTTTTTTGAAGGCAACCACGAACCCGTCACTGCCGACTTCAGCGTCTGGAACTGGTTTATCGTTGGCACCGAAGCTGAGAATTGGGTTTGATCCTGGGAGGCTGGTACTTATCAGGAGGATTGTGATACAGAGGTTTTGGTAACCTCCTCAGGGATCGAACTCTCTTTATGTTCCTCGCTCCTCCCTCCCTCCCTCACCATTAAGACCTGTATTAAAGATTCATATGGCACCTACAGTGTATTCTGAGCACATTGCAACCCTTCTGATGCTCTTTCCTTCCTGCCCTCTGCCCCTTTCCCCTCACGCGTGTCACCCACTCCACCCCATATCGGCAAATTCCAACTAATAAGGATACGTAGAGCAAATCCCCCCCATCTCCTCTTTCCGCTGCGGATTAACGTTCTCACCCTTGGCAAAAAGAACAATCGGCACAGCAAATGCCCTCTTTGTTGCTGTTTTGGATCCTGGAGCTTATTTTCTGTCTTTCTCAATCTGGATCCCTTTTACTTTCCTCTGGTTGAGGCAGATGCTTTCTTGTCCTCTCCATCTTCTTACAAGTTTTTCTCCATTTTCTACGTATTTTCCCTGCCCTGAGCTCTCATTTCTCATTACAAGATACGCCACCCATACACATATGCCCCGTTGACCACTTTTGGTTTTGTTTCTCATTAGAAAATTCCAAAGTCCAGCCGATCATCACAATGAATTTGGTCTCAACAGTCGATTTAATAATTTCTGCCGGAGTAGATACAGGTTTCCCGGGGGCAAAATATATTTCCTTGTCATTTCCCTCATTCAGTCCCCTCCGTACAATCCAATAGAAGCAACAACAAAGTTCATATAAATGATAAATGGAGTTGATGCGGGCATTTATCCCTCCTCTGTCTTAACTCGCTCTATCGCATGTAGAAATGAGGCGACTCACACTGGCCCCACCGGAGTCCTCCAGCAATTAGGCAAGTGCCAGAAAAACACATTAATCTCACTATTATATCTACCCTTGTTAATTTATAGTTGAGTTGGAGAAGCTCACTCATTAATTGGCTGCGTTGGATGGCACAGAGTGAAATTGCATTTGCATAGATCATTTTTAAATTGCTGCCGAACATCCAGCTGGGAGCAATGCTCAGGATAAACCTGCTGGTTTTAAGTGTTTGATTGTTTGACAACGGTGTAGCCATGAAAGGGAGCAGGCACAGAGAAAAAGTGTCCGGGAGACGTTGGTGGCATTTTAAGCAATTTGCGGCATCCATCTTACCCATGTCTCCATATAGAGGCAAGGAAATTGGCTGTAGTCAGCAGACCAGGGCGGGGATAGCAGGTGGCGGGCAGTAGAGGAGAAAGCAGAATGGGCACCCGGGCACGAGCGTGGAGCACGGGGGGAGAGTCGATTCCAAAAGGATTCTCAAGTTTCATTCCCAAAATTGAATTGTCAATTGCCATTCATCCAACCACTCTGCAGGATTGGAAATGAATGGTTGTCCTGAAAATAAAGGTTAGCCCTTGAGTGAAATTCAGTGACGGTGTGGGTGGCTGGGTGGGCTGGGTGGGGGGAGTGGATAAGTGGCAGAGGGGAAAGAAAGGTGGGATGGAATCAAAAGTGAAATTGAACACGGGGTCTGACCTTGCAGTGCTCGTTTTGAGATGGTTCAGCCGATAATTCCTGCAGCTTGAGCTGCGTAGACAAGCAGTTTCAGTGTGATGGAGTCCAAGAACGTGGATGGGTGTAATTATCAGCACAGGGCTCAGGAGATAAAGAAACTCAAATGAAGGAACTGTAGGCTCCACTGTCAGACAGCTGCTCTATCTGGCACTCAATCTAAAGACTTGTCATGGCGGGAGTGGGCATGTCCGCGTATATTAAAGGTGAGGCTGAGCTTTTGACAGGAACAGTCTGAGTATGACTTTGTTTTTTCCACCATAAAGTCAGACATGTTTGGACCTGCTCCACCATCACATCTAAAATCTGTGACACAATGTCGATGAGGTCACCTGACATTGAAGCCTTGTGGCACCTCCAGAGATGATGCCGCGGATGATGCGTACCAGACTGCAGCCCCCTAGTGCTTATCAGCCATCTGCAACCTGATTAAAGCGGCTTATTTACACACAGCGGAGAACTAAATCCTTCTGACCTTTTGTTTGCCTGCACCTCGATCAGTACCGAAACCGCAGAAGGAACGAGCAATTATTTAAAAACTAAAATCAAGCATATAGGCCACTTATCAATTGTAACATAGGTGGAGGAATCCATGCGCGCTTGCTCACATGCATCCTATTTTTAAAGGCGTCTCTCAGCAATCTCTGCAGCTCCAGCTCATTATTGCAGGATGCTGAGGAATAGAGCAATCACGGGAGGGAACCGTCTTAATGGGATGTGGGGAAGCTCCGTGATGATTTTTCTGCTCGCACTGTTTATTGTCAATCAGGATCATGTAATCAGCTACATGTTAAACCAGATATTGATATGCTATCACTGGTCACTCTATTGTTTTGTTTTGCTCTGAACATTTTATTCCAACAAAATATAGAAGCACAGCCTCTGACACCTGTTGACATCCCCGATTCCAACACAAATCAATTAGCGTTTACCCCCGGAGCCTCTTAAATCTTTAGAAGTTCTTCCTTTATGCCTAAATCCTGTTTGTAGTGGAGACACCAGAATAGGTTGAATGGATGCTGGCAGCCTGAGTGACGGCACTGCCGATCATCCCTGTGATTTCAGACTTAATTAACTTGGGCATCGCACCAAACATCCTCCGACCTGTCAGCTGTGAGTGCGGGATCACAATCTTCTCTGAAAGCTGACACAGTGACAGGAGGGTACAGATACTTTGGGTTTGTCACAGCTCCAGTCTGAGTTTAACTCTTTTGGCCAAAAATCTGGGAGATATGGAGAATTGTGGTGACTTTATTTAAGTAGTTCATAAAGTCTCTTTTTCCTTCACCGGGGGGGACCTATCCTGGCTGCAAATGGGGAAGGCAGGGTACAACCCTGTGAGTTTGCAGCTCATTGCAGGGCCCTGTGTGAGTATTTGGGGTTCAGTACCTTGCTCAAGAGTACCTCAGAAGTGCCATGAAGGTGTCCTGGCACATCCCACCATTACCAGAACACCTTCATAAGATCTTGCTTATAAGCAAACTTTGACCAGTATTCTAGAATTTTAATCATTTTCTGGTTTAGGTAGATATTGACATTAGTGATTAGTAGTTGATTAGACCAGGTGATTAATGTGCTCTAAGTATAATAAAATCCTCATCATTTAAATGTTAAACGAAAACCCAAACCACTATTGTGTCTCATCTTGATACCACAATGCACAAAAGATCCTTGAGCACATTTTTTAGAAACGGTTCATGCATATTAATTTGCTGCAATCAGTGAAGAGCCAAAAGTCCCTAACAGAAACCCTCCCTGCCTCTTGTTTTGCCTGCTTGCTCCTCAGAGATCTCACTCAAACTCTCGAACTCTCTGTCCTTTTGAGCTTGGTGCACTCCAAAGTGCAGGCCAACCATTCTGCCATCAGAACGGACCCACCTGGACCTGTGCCGAACCCCACAACCACCCGGGAATTTCAAAATACCCGTCTCGCCTCTTCTCATGCGGTGGATGAGGTGGCCCCGGCAGAGACCTGCACCGACAGAGCTGTGTTTTTCCTCCTGCTTTTGTTTAAAATAGTTGTCACTTTAGCTTTTCTTCCAAATTTCTCACATTTCTCCCTTGTTCCTGTCCACGCCCTCTTGTCTCTTGTTCCATCCTCCTCCCGGCCCGGGCATCTCATTTAAGTCGATGACATTTGATGTGAAGCGGCGCACACCCATGAGCTTACAACCACTGACTCATAAAATCACACATGCGCATGGTGGACTTGATGCGTAGGGAAAGGTCAGAACTTCTCTCTGAGGGCCTAATCACCCACTCTCATTGAGTGGCTCGCTCTTGCAGTCAGACTTGATTGAGAGAGAAAGTGTGTGTGTGTGTGTGTGTGTGTGTGTGTGTGTGTGTGTGTGTGTGTTGTGTGTGTGTGTGTGTGTGTGTGTTTCATCATAGTGTCAGTCCTATGTAGGCGAGTGAGCAAGTGGCAATGGGATGGATTGCACCTTGTGTGTGAAGTGTGTGCATTTATCAGAAAATGTCTAACTTGTGAACATATGATTAACAGATGATGCTTTTGGGTCAGAAATCGCCTGCGTGTATACATGCACAGTCTTCATGCCTGAACACGTGGTGCAATCAGTGCCTATCGGTATCCCTACATCAGTAATGGGCTCATTCTATTTCTTTGAGGGGTCAAGATGAGTTGCCACACATCTCTTTAGCCCCTTAATACATTCTGTTCTTCACTGGGATTTTGTTGTGATTACACGCCTGTGTGCATGGATGCATGGCGCACGACATTCCGCTTCTCCTCTGACTGATTCCTTCTTGTTTCTGTTCTCATTCCCTCATTAGCAAACCTTCAGTGGCGCCCATTATAGTTAAGTTCAGCGCAGCCGCGAGCAGTGCAGCAGGGATTAAGTATTAAAGAGCCGCAGCTGCTCTGGGGTTCCTGTATCTTAGTGTTTGGCCACTGAGGCCCGATAATGGTGTTTGTTTAGCCATTAGTCAGGCCCTGCTTAGCGGTTCTCTCCCTTCTAACAGCAGAGATGGTGATAGATGGTGGGTGTAGAAGACCAGCAGATGGAGGGATGAGGCTGTGGAGTAGTTTCAATTATTTTAAGATCCTTTGATGGAAATGAAAACCACAATGCACAATGGGTTTAGGTCGCCATATTAATGGTTGTAAGAGAGAGGGAATTCAGAGATCCTCTGTGGTTATGAGTTGGGTTTTTGTGCAAAAGCGCACGTGAATCAGTCCACTCTTCCTGTGATTATCTCTCAACGTCCAGCTAATTAAAGAAATGGCTGTGTGTAGTCTTCTGTGTGGAAAGTGCTGCTTTGTACTGAAAGCCATTTCATTTCATGAGGTGTTTTTTGCAGCTAATTTAGCCATTACCTTTTAAGCTCCAAACCTGACCTTTTCTCCACATACTGAGATGCGCTGACTAATCTTTAGGTCATTACCTGATAATTGCTAGTCACTACCAAAAGCTTAAATCTTTCCGTCCCATGCTGAAGGTTATATCGCAATATTACAGTAGTCAGGCATCATCCATGCGCTGACTCATTTTGACAAGTGACAGGCACCTGCCAGCACACATAAAGGACCATTGAGACTGGGTAACATGTCCATGATTGCCCTCCTCCTG
Organism: Takifugu flavidus; assembly: GCF_003711565.1. Lineage (NCBI taxonomy): Eukaryota > Metazoa > Chordata > Actinopteri > Tetraodontiformes > Tetraodontidae > Takifugu > Takifugu flavidus. The sequence goes on from NC_079532.1 coordinate 6,510,755, forward strand.
TTCCTGTCCTCCTGCCTTTGTCATCTTTCTAAAAACCTTTCCTGGAGAAACCTTTGCTTTCATTTAGCTATCAGAGATCTGAACTGAAAGAACTGGACATAATTCTCTCTTTGTTGTTTCTATGTAGACACAACTTCCCAAGCTTAGAGGAAGACACATGAAAACAGAGTATATGCCAAAAATAACAGCACGCATACAGCAGTAGTAGAGGTGCAAAGATTCAGAGCAACCATGTCCAAAGTTGCAGTTTTATACAGCAGTTTAAAAAAATAAATAAAATAAAACTACAGTGCGGAACTTCTCTATCCTCCTTCTGGCACAGACGTTACACTGATTCCAGTGGCTGGAGCCAATAGCCCATACTGAGTTCTCTGAAAACGCAGCGCTACCACTCAGCCGAGGTGCGAACGCTGCCATTGTAGTGGCGGAGAAATAGGTGGCAAATTTAATCAGCACTTTCTGAACTCCTTTGGCAAATCACAGGAGGTAACAGCTGTTATGTGGTATGTGACAAATTCTGCATGGTAGATCATTCTGATGTCCCGGCCATATAATGTGCACATACAAAATTGTGTTTTTTAAAAATGTATTTATTTTGCGGCAATGGCATCCCTGAAATTTTAGCAATCACAGTGTCTGTTGTATCCATGTCATGCTTCCAGAGTTAGATCTCTTCCAGTTTACAGCAGTCTCTGCTTAATAATTGTATTTTTAAAGAATTCGTACCTGTAAAGTATCTGCAAACCAGGTAGAAGAAAGAACAGGTGATGAAATGGATTGCTGTTTGTGGTTTGGCCTTCCCCATTATTAGAACACGATTGTTATACTAAGATAGTTCAGTCGTTATCTTTGACCTTGACAGTCCTTCTGGGTTAACTACCGCAGTCAATGCACGAGGGTTTAAATGAGTATTTATTTTAATTTCTCGCAGCATACAGTATTTGCTGTGTTCAAATATTTACATGGGTATCCACTTGAAGGAAATTTGATTGCCGAGCTAATTCAAGCATAAGGAAATCTGATTACCATATTGTTTACCTGCTTTACTGGAGTAATGCTGTGAGTAATGTGTCCTAAGTACAAGTAATTGTCTTTATGTCTTTAGTCACTGTGGAATGCGTCTAACACTGGCATTACATTTCATTTCCTACCTGCTTGTGTTTTGAAACCACATCGGTTACATCATAATGATCACATGGACTCACATCAGTATTCTCATCACCGATATAAATTCATTATATTTTCATGATGGTTAAAGTACACTAAATGCACACTTGCTCCATCTCATTTTTCTGCAAATTCCCATTGAGGTTACAGTCAGTCACCATAGGATCATCATTCCCTCAGAAACCAAACTAAACCACATAACAAGATGCCTCCATTCAGAAACGGCGTTTCTGCTTGTGAAAAGAAATCATTACAGCCAATAAAGTGTGTAATAGATTCTTTCCTGTGTGCCGGCCCGCCTGATGCTTAATTGCTGCATGTGTGTTACCGAGTCTGCTGCCTATGAAGTGCCTGGTGGGTGCCTGGAGCCTGGCGATGACCCCAGGGAATACAGAAGCTACCCTAAAAACAGAGAACACCAAAGAGTCAGCAAACCTACCTCCCAGAAAAGCCCCGAGCAAGAGTCATGACGTCTTTAAAGCCGAACCTGCTTCTTTAGAGAACTGAGTCTGTTCGAGTGTATCTCTGCCATCTTTGGAGCTTCTGCAACAGGGTTCATAGCCCTCATATCCATTTAAGTTTCTAAAACATCCCCTCGAGGACTGTTTTAATACAACAGTGTTAATGTGATGGCGAGAACTGCTTTTCTTTTGCAAATGTCTGGACATGGCGGTGATGTTTGAGAAGCAATTGGCTCCAGAGAGTGGCCCTTCTCTGCCAGGCCATTTAATCAGGTTCTTCACATTCGCCAGCTGTATCCACACAGGAAAACGCCAGCATCCAGCTGCAGGAGGTGCAGAGAACTGTTAGCACTGGGAAAGGGTCCCAAGCTGCCCCTGCCCAGGCAGAGTTGGCTTTTCTCTGTTTATTGAAGAGACAGAGATTGGGCGATTAAACGAGACACCGAGGTCAGTGGCTGAGACGCTTCGGTAGAAGAGTTTGTCTGCACACAGGAACATGTAAATGTGCTGTGTGCTTGTGGCACGTTTGTAGTCGAGTCTAATTTTTCTGCTCAAGAGTCCAGCTGGCAGCAGGGAGATAACAGGATTGTTGGAATGGTGACAGATCAGTGGACGGACAAGAGAACAGCCGAGACTCTTAATGAGGGAATGTCCTGTCCCCAAAATGAAGGTGGTCGCAACAAAACGCACAAAAAGGAAAAAGCTAAAAAACACATCAACAAACTTGTAAAGGTACCAGAGCCTCTCATGCTCTGGTAGTCCGTCTGGTGAGCAAAGAATGCTTGGCTCATGGGCCAAAATAAAGGTGTTGGCATATTTAGGCCAGAGCAGCAGGATCCTGCTGAAATGGCCCAGGTCCGTCAGTCCCCTGCCAGTGCCCAGTGCCCTGAATACAATGGCCTCGCTCGCTGCATTAGTGAGAACGATTCTCCTCGTCCATCAAATTGAAATAAATGAACTGCCAACCCTGACGGCAGGGTAATTGTTCATATGGAAATTGGATTGCTGTCATCACGTGATCTTGCTATCACACCCTGTGAAACAATTTCTCTGCATGGACGGGACAGGGATGTTTGCACGTCGAATAGAAATCAAAATAAATAAATAAATAACCCACAATGGGAGATGTGCCAAAGAAAAAATAAAAAAAGAGTTCTTTGCACTCTCCCACTGCATATTTCATCTGTAACAATAGCCCTTGTTCTCTGTATCCATTGGCAGTGGTAAAATGAAGGACAGGGTTCCCACCCCTCCTTTCTGGCTCCTTAAATAGCTCCTAACCCACGTTGTCATGTCGCCTTGTACACAATTTATCAGGCCATTTCAGAGCAGAACACCCCCAGTGAGGCATGTTGAGATTTCAGGCCTTCACTTACCTTTCCTCACCCACCCTCTTGCCCAGCCCCAAAGCCTTGTGGGACATGAAGTAATTTAATAGCATTTCACTGTTATCAGACGCCCAGCCCACCCCTCCACCCCCTCCTGGCAACAGCTTCTGTCATAGCCAGCTCTCTGATAAAGTCAGCGCTGTATTCGAGTGATCACGCTATCGGGTCACATCCAGTTGTTGTTGGTTTTCTTTTGATTTATTATGACATCCTTTTTCTTGTCTGTTAAGAAGCTGTGGTTAGTCATCCGGCTTCGAAACCCGCCAGGTCAGCAGATGAGGAGAGCGTGATCCCGTCCCCGCACTCTCATACACTCTTGTTTCACTCTCTGCCTGTTGTGATCTTTTGTTCCCCGGGGTAGACACACTCGCGTATCGACCCAGAAGAAGAGGGCGTGGTGCGAGACTCGACCAGGAAGCATGTGGATCGCCATGCTGGTCTTAAGTGCCCCCGGTGTCAAAGAAAAGCAAGTGCGGCGGTCTGAATAGAAGATTGTCTCTGTGTGGTCAGAGCGGGATTAGCCATTACCCTGTCGGCACTTCAAGCCGCGCTGGTGCACGTATCAGTGCTCGCGCACGCACCTCTAAGCTTGTGAATCTGTGCCAGTCTGTGTGCACACCTGCCATTTTTCAATTCGCCCGCCAAACGATCCCTTTCCTCTCCAAACATGTCCAAACATGTCCGGAAGTGCGAAAGATGCTACTCGATAAAAAGGGGTCATGCTTGTGAGGACAAGAAGATTTATTTTAAGAAGACTTTTTTTACTCTCTTTAAAGCTTGTGCATTTAGTAGATTTTCTTTCTGTCATGTTTTTTATGATGATACAAAAAAATGTCCGATTGGAAAGACTTCACTGTTGAGTGTAACTTTATCAACTAACTTTATTTTATTTACTTTTATGAGTTTTACTGGCAGTTTTCCATGATGACCAACTACCGCATCCTAATTCCACAAGACAAGCAACATATGACACAGCGGTAGAAGTGCTGGTTCAGCAGCACATTTGACCACTTTGCAGATTTGGCTCTTATTAGTCATCCAGCATGAGCAGCATAAGCATCTGTGGCTCTAAATCCGAGTAAACAGTCAGCGCTGTCACATTCAGCGAGCTGCAGCCTCTCTGTTCTGTTTCGTGTATATTCATACACGTGACTTAACTTATCGCAGGAAATGTCATCACTCTCCCTTGAATTGGCAAAGTTCCTCAACCTTTAAGTCAGTAATTAGGGATAAATGGATCCAGTGCAAACAATAATGACAATTCAGCCATTTACTGTCATCTCATTTTAGTTTTGCACTACTACAAGCTTTTAATTGGGTTTTTGTTTTGAAAAATCATATAATCTCAACTCCAGAAAACCCAGTATGAAACAAATGTGTGCATGAGAATTAGCTGTTGTTCATATAACATGAATTCAGCTGCGGCAGTCACACACAGTTTTAATTCATCCTTTGTGTCCTTGCAATCACATCTCTCAGACTTGCCAGCTTCATTAGCAAGTGATGTGTTTCATTATAATTTATCCCAGTCGATTGGAGGCTTCATTAGCTGCAGGCTGATGCAGCAAACAGCCTCTGAATTGTGCCGTATTTCGTTTATCCGTGATAAACACGGGCGGATGGTGTGCCCACTTAGAGCAGATTTGTGCGATGCAGAGAAAAACGAGGTGGGCTGACCTGCTGCGAAATGGGCACCGTTCCACCTGTGTCACCTCCACCTCTACCCCCCCTCGACTCTTTGAAGCCTCTTTAATTTCAGCGTTCAGGATTAAGCTCCTGAAAAAAAAAAGAGGATGAAAAGTAATAAAATGGCAGGAGGCACTCTAGGAGCGGACGCGCTCCTTTGAAATACGCTAAGAATTTCATTTGCTCTGACCCACAATGAATATCTGAGTGCAAACTTTCTGATAGGGGGGCTGGCTATATAAAAGTGGAGAGAATAGAAAAAGCACTCTTTGAAGCTTTGTATGTAAGTGGAACTGCATTTCCAGGAAACATAAATGATTGCCCAGAGACACGACCTTGGCTTCCCACGTTACAGCCCCAACGAGTAACTTTTCACGTTTGATTTGAATTCAAAGGGCTCAGGTTATTAACCTTCAAACGAATCTTTGACATGATTCACCTCTGTGGCCTGTGGTTTCAGTGGACTTATGGGAAGTTTCTTTAGTTTCCATCTAGTATTTAGGTGGGACGATCTTTCTTCTGTTGCACACGTGTTCGTCTCACTAAGGTTGATGGGCTTCACAGCTCTAAAGTCCCCATGGTTCACATTAGCTTGGCAACCAGGACAATCCTTTTTAGGAAGATGGCTCTTAATTTGGGCCACTTAATTTCATGAACCCTACAGTAATAATTACAGAATAAAATCGATTCTGTTTTTATTTCCTGTTTTTAGTTGGTTCATAATCTGAAACATTTTGCCAGATTGAACAGATAACTCCTGATCTCTAGCATACTATGTTGAGGTTCAATTTGTCCAATCAAGTGATGAAATAAAGGGCGACATTTAATGAAGCGTTTTCTACCCCTGATCCCAGGGTTGAATTTATCGCCAATAACATTTGGAGGTTGGACAAATCTCATCCTGCTGTTAAGGCACTTTTGAGACACTTTTTTGGAAGTCTCCAGCATAAAGGGGAGCCATTGTGGTGTTTCATAATGCTGACACAACCTTTTAACTGTCGCTCAGCCTGACGTTCATGTAAGAATTTTGTCACCTTAGATTTGAATTTGCTCTCAATTGTTATATCTGCTTAAAGCTTGAATGAATGCCTCCCCTTTGAATTACAGCCGTGCAGACCAACTGTACATGGTTTTGTCTTTAGTAAGTGGACAGGCACTTTATGGCACCATGTTGGTTCATATTTTAAGCTCATGATTTTAATTGATACATCTATGCAGTGAAATAAGTTGAAGTGCTGAGCTGAGGCTGGTCATGTGAAGACTACATTTGTATAGTGGACATTTAAATGCAAATGGAAATTGCCAGTAAAAGTAACAGGTTTCCTCCCGACCCAGTCTCTAATCGGCAGTCTCCCCCTCCATAGAGTGATTGGCGACAGGTTAAAATAATAAACCTTGTTCTTGTTCTAACTATTATTTAAGCTTTCAGTTTGACGAATGTTAGTGCAGACCCAACATGGATATGCGAATAAGGAGGAAGCAGCTATTTGGAGTATGCTAGCTCGAATATGACATGCATAGATGCACATTTGCTGTGTGGGCAGTAGCAGCTTCAAAGCCTCCTGCTGTTCCATATTTACCACACCCTGAGCACACAGCGACGAGCACAGACTCGCAGGCATCTGCTGTTAGCCAGTACACGATGCTGTCTGTATATTCCAGAAAAAAGGGCCGTTTGCATTTGCACAGTCGCTTCCTGTAAGCTTTTATGCGTTGCTAAAGTGGAAAACGGGGGAAGGTGATGCTTATCTGCGCTTTTAAAATCTCATCTTGAACGTTTCCTTCCCCTCAAGAAAGTCACTCTCCATATTAGAGCAATCCATGGTTGTTAATGTGAACTTAATTAATAAAAAGTGAAGCCACTAAAGCTTCTTACAGATAACTTTATGCAAAGGTGATGTGATGGTTGTGATTAGAACAAGGATGAAACCCCGAGTGGATGCAAGTTCTTTAAAGACAATTTTTTCATTCAAGTGGTTTGTAAATGAGGAATTATTTTGTTTTGTCTTAGCAACCCAAGCCTTGATTGGAATTGTTGATTATCCCATGAAATACACTTACGTTCTTGTCGAGTGTTGAATGGGAAGATCAATAACGTTCATCTGAGGGCCTTATTGATCTTCTCATATTACCCTGCAAGAAAGCTAAAAAGGTTATTTTCCCAAAATATTAAATTAGATCCTTTCTGCTAACTTTATCTACATGCTCATTAGATTGTGTGTACATATATAGGATCATATATATTAATCGCGCAGCCTCTGTGCATTGAATGCCCTGTTGCAGATGGTTAATGTACATTTATGCGTGCATTTGGGTGCATTAATAATGAACAGCTTCTCTCATTTCTCTCCAGAGATGGCGAGCTGGGTCTCCCTCCTCCTCCTTCTCTTCTGTAAGTCGGTTTCACAAGCTGAGAAGGAGAACAATAACGTCCCTCTCCAGGAGTTCACCTCTGACACCCTCATCAACAATGTGGTCCAGGACCCTCAGACGGGTCGCATCTACCTGGGGGCTGTGGATAACATTTTCCAGCTGGGACCGTCGCTCCGGCTGCAGGCCCGCACTGAAACAGGACCCAGAGAGGACGCCCGTGCCTGCACGCCCCCTTCGTCTGCGTGTCAGGACACAAAGCTCATGCCCAACGTTAACAAGCTCCTCCTGGTGCACCGATCTAACGGCAGCCTGATTGTCTGCGGCAGCCGCTACCGTGGCATCTGCTCGCTGCTCAACCTGACCAACGTGGACCAGCAGCTGTATTACAGCGACAACAAAGGCGAGAGGACTTATGTGGCTAGCATTGAGGACAACGTCAACGTGGTGGGCGTCATGTCCAACTTCTCAAAAGACGGGAAGACGTTTAGTGTGTTCCTTGTGGGGAAAGGCTACGGAAGCCTAGACAGCATGAAACTCATTAGCACTCGGATCCTTCAAGACTACCGCGATTGGGTGGTATTTGAGAGCATTATCGAGACGTCGACGGTACAGACGATACCCTTTGTTCCCAAGTTCCTGCACGACTTCCGCCTGGCCTTCAAAGAGGACGGTTTTGTCTACTTCCTCTTTTCTCGAACACTCGATGGTACAGATAGCAAAAACCTCACTTTTGTGTCGCGTCTGTGTGAAGAAGACCAACATTACTATTCCCACACAGAGCTTCAGTTAAGCTGCGGCAAAAATAACAGGTACAATAAAGTCCAGGCCGGGTATGTGGCCTCGCCGGGAAAGGAGCTGGTGAGGGCCATGTCCGAGTCGGGATCGCTCGGCATGCCGGAGAGCAAATTTCTGTTCATTGTGGCCAGTTCAGAAGAGGATGAGAGGGACTCGGCTCTCTGCATGTACTCGCTCAGATCCATTAACCAGCGGCTGGTGGACATCATCAGCGCCTGCTACAGCGACTCGGGGAAGATTTCAGGGGAACCTGCGGTGGACATGCCCTATTTTTTTAAAACTGAATTCTGCACTTCAAACATTGCTGTAAGTGTGTTTGTTATTTTTGGGATGACATGAATAATTCACGTTTCGACACTCAATAATGCACAAACATGCCAATGTTTACTGTCATTCCCCACTGTTTACTCCTGTGGAGAGCTTGTCCAGTGTTTAATGTGGTGAAAGCTATTAGCTCAGTTCCCTTACAAACTCTTTTATGTAGTTTTTCAAATATCTGTGGTCAAAAACAAAATCGATGTATATTTATAATTTTTGGAAATATCAGAATTTGCAAGCTGTGGCGTAATGCTGCTGTTGCTGTCATGCCAGGCTGCATTGTGTTACAGTGAGATGACCTTGCGTGCGATTTGATAGAATTTTCCCGATTCTATAGAAAAAACCTACCGAAATTAACGGCACAGCCAGTGAGCCTGAATGAAACAGGTCTCTATTGGCCGTGTCTCCGAGAACGCTTTCAGTCGTTTTAATGGAATAAAATCTGAAAAATCACAGGTACACACTTGTCGGTTGGAAGTCGATAATGATCCCATTTTTGGTTTCTTTTATATTTGCATCTACAGAAGGACACTCTGGAAAACTACAAATGCGGCGCCGACTTTCTGCCCTCCCCTTTGGCCAGCAAGCCCCAGTTTGCATTGAAGGCCGACGCGCTGCTGACCAGACCGGGTCTCCTGACCGCCGTGGCTGTCGCCGTGGAGAACGACCACACCGTTGCATTCTTGGGGAACGACCAGGGAGTGGTCGTAAAGGTGCAGTTGTTTTCTTGCCTGCCAGTGTTTTCCCTCCAGTCATTTTGCTATATAAATATGGGATGTATTCTGTGCAGGTCCACATGACTGCTGAGCCGTACATATACAGCGAGACAGCAGGTGTCTCTGTAGGCGAGAAGGTTAACAGGAACCTTTTCTTCGACCTGAGCCACAGCCACATTTACATCACCACCGAGAAAAAGGTAACTCCTGTAGGCAGGCAGCCCCTTTATATTAACAAGTAATGTTTGAAATGCGTCTAGACGGGAGACGTTCAAGGATGTGCTGAATGAGATCAGAGCTCATCGGCTGTCGATGTGGGTGAAGTAAACACCAGCAAGTGTAATTAGTTATACTGGGAAGAGCAGCGCTTCACTCTCCCTATCTAAGCTCCAAAATGTGAAAGTATGAATATGTAAAGGAAGTAGTATGCACTTTCTTTCAATCACTCATTTTTGTCTTAGTATATTTTATTCCTGGATCATTATTGCGTTGAATTAACATACAAGCATCTTTATCTGGTGGCTCTTTATCCACAGTTGTTTATGCTTTGACTTGTTTGCTGTATTTAAGATGCGATAAGCAAAGGAAGGAAGAGGGGCTGTAGATAAAGGCCCAGCCACATACTTGAAGGGGTTATCGATAATTAATTTATTTGCATTATTCCAAAAAAAAAAAAAAAGATCATCTTCTGATCTTCAACCCTCCTTAATTTGACCTCATTTGTCAGCTCGGTTTAGAGTGGAAATGAAAATCTGTTTGTGGTTTAGAAATGAGGGGATTATTTTACTTACACCTGCAACAAAAGATTCATAGCCAGGGTACAAATCCTTCACATTTGTGCAGCGACTCCCCCGGGCTGCTCTGCCTGATCAGATTCCATCTTATGATGCTGCAGATCACTAAGGTGCCGGTGCAGACGTGCCTCCAGAAGAGAGACTGCCAATCATGTGTCGCAATGGCGGATCCATACTGTGGCTGGTGTGTCCTGGAGGGCAGGTGAGACACACACTGATGCACTCATAAATACGTGCACACAGCCGCGGACTAACACACACCCACACATGCAATTCCACCTGTACAACGCAGCAGGGATTTTTTTCACCGACACATTTAGAGCCCTTTCCGTGTTTATGTTCCATCTCCTGTCGTCCGCGCAGCCGTAAGGAATTAAAGCTGTTTCTCTGCCTCATGCAGAGAAGGCAATCTGTGCAATTTACTCTCATCAGACTCTATTTATCAGGGTCTTGAGGGTAAAAACAACACAAGTGTGGTACCATTTTAATCAAAAACAGTATTTCTTCCATTTCCATTCATTTGCCTGTACTATTTTCCGTTAGTGCAGTTAATGTTTAAAAACTTTATTTCAAAAAGTTGAAATTTTCCAGTTGACTGGACAGTTCCATTTATGTTCTTTGTAGTTTAGTCTTTAAACTGCATGAGCCTTCCACATATTTCTTTATTCAATGGTTTAGATCAAGAAATGTCTTCAGTAAAAGCATTAAAATAAGAGGAGCTGCAGAAATATGATGTTTTTCTGTTAAATTTGATCAACAGTTATTGCTTGCTTTCAGTCTATACTGTGAAAACACATTCTTTAATGTTAAATATTCCTGAAATTCCTCTTTCTGACGTTGAGTATCTCTTGGAAAAACCTTGATTGTTGTTTGAGGCATTTCTTGAGGCAAGTTCTTAAGGTTTGTGGGGAAAGTGCTGATAGGAGTGGATTCTGCTTCCTGAAGGTGCACCAGAAGGTCTGAGTGTCGACGGGCAGAGGAGAAGAATGGTTGGTTGTGGAGCCCCAGGAAGGAATGTGTCAAGATCGTCTCCTTCTATCCTCCAAATCTTTCCCGTAAAAAGTCAGAGAAGGTATGCCCCCCCCCCACACACACACACCCTCCTTTTATTTTAATATTAATTGTTTTGTGTCATTCCATTTTTCTGCATGTTTCAAACATGCACAGTTGGTGGAATAAACGGTTTCCACTGTGAATCAGAAACTCTGAGCTCTGGCTCTTCCTGTTACGTATCGATCGATACCAAAAACTTGCTTATTATAACTGACCTGGTTGATTGTGCTTACTGCGGCCCAAAGATGGAAAGCCTCTTTTGCACAGCGTTCCTCTGGGCTCCCTCTTCCACCACTTTTGCCAATACTTTCCTCCTCTTCTGAGCACCTTTTATTTCCTTCCCCAGCACCTGTCCTCTTTCTTGTTCAAGTGATTTCTTTAAATGGAAAGAATCCCCGTCTGTACAAGATTAACAGAACTGCTGGGATGTGATTCAGTTTGATGTGGTCTTACGCTTAAAACACAATTTCATCAGACGTTGATCCTCTTAAAAATAACACACACACACACACACACAATTTCCCTTCAAGGCTTTTTGTATTTCTGTTCAGGTGAAGATCAACATCCCGTCTCTCCCCGCAATCGGGAATTCTGACCGTCTGCACTGCACCGTGGCATCGTACCGTAGCAAGGGGAAGATGTCTGACTCTGGTCAGGTCTCCTGTGAGCTGCCTCATCCTTCGCTTATACCTCCGACGCCTTACGGCCAAGGTAGAACCTTTCTAAACCCCGGAACCTCTCAAAGTACATTTTATTTAAATGGAAATAAAGTATTGCAGGGCTGATATTTAAAACGGTGTCGCAAGGGGAGAATTTAAACATGTGCCTTGTTTTTATGTTCCAACATGAATAACACAGAGTGGAGGAGGATTGTACAAAAGACCGTACGCAATAATATAAACAATCTGATTATTCAGGAGAAGGAATGTCCCGTTATAAAATTGGCCTCAGCTAAATTTATCGAGGGTGTCACAAAGACCGCGCAGAAAGACTAATATTTCTGTGGTGGGGGTTTCAACCGGTCTTGCCGGTATTAAAACTTACAAGCTCACTGGCGGTTCTTGTTCCGTCAGTGGGTGCACCCATAAATAACCCAACTGTTCCCAGATGGATTGCCATGAAGTTTTATTAGACGTTTATGTTACCCCGAGAACGGATCCTAAAATTTTAATGGTCCTGTGGCTTTTTTGTGGCGTCACTGTAAAGTCAGCGTGCAGTTTTATGTAAAACGCTTTATTTAATAATGCAATTATTACAATCGACTTTGGTACATACGACGTTCTCCTCTTGAGTTGATTGCTGATTGTACGGTTAATTAAATTATCAAGCTTTTCTGCTTCAAAATGACCACCTGATCTTATCAGCAGTGTTGTTTATGGCATTGTTATTGCGTAAGGCTGCTGGAGTAAGTTGTACGGGTCCCACGTGCCGCTCGTCTGAGCCGCAGATATTAATTGAAATGAATTCTCTTGCTAATTCAATTCACCATTAGCATAAATTGTGTATCTATTATACATTGTAACATGTAATAATTATCTGCGATGCAAGTCAATTAAAGGGACTGTCGGATGCTGTAACTTGAAGATGAAGCTGATCTTGATCATTTGAAGTATTCCCACGTGCGCTATCCTGAATCGTCAATGTGTCCTGTGCCGCTCAGCCCTTCTTCTGCTGTCTCCTTAGACTTTGTGGCTGTGGAGATAAAACTTTTCGTCAACGAGTCCGTGGAACTGGCCACACGGGAGTTCAGGTTCTATAGCTGTGTTGCCACTGTGAGGAAATCTGAAAACACACCGTGAGTCAGAGACCAAATCTGTCACTTCCTCTCTGTCACTCCCTGAGAACATGGTGACAGTGAGCACAGTGTCAGCTGTCAATCCTGATGTAAATGTATCACGCTGCACCAACAGATGAGAGATCAAGGCTGCGTTTGTGAATTGCGATGCACGCTGCTCCGTACTGCACCTCCAGCATTTTCCCCTCCTCTGTTTATTACCTAGCTGAGGAAATTGCCTCAGTTTCCTTTTCATTAATCAAAAAAATGAAAGTCAATCTCCCCATTTTCCCCCCACTCCCTATTTTTTTATTCATTTCTTTCATGCCAAGGAATTTTTGATAAACGAGCTTAGCTTATGTGAAGTTGCAGAGATCCATTTGGTTGTCAGCAACTTGGATTTTTATACCAGACGCACTCTGATGAGTTTGCATATTTTTATGGCTTTTGTTTGTGTTGGCGATTTTTCGCTTGTGTGTGCTCTCACGCGTGAAAAATCTTTACTTTACCGCCGGTGACTGTATTTCCGTGCGCGTTTCAGGTGCATGGCGTGCGTGGCCAGTTCCTGGGGCTGCCAGTGGAACACGGAGGACCACACCTGCAGCGACATGGATGAAACCGCGGGCCCCAACATCATTAAGCACCGGCAGGTTAGTCTTTGACATCAGCCTTATCTCTGATGGCATACGTTGATAACGGTTGAGCAGAAGTTTTAAAAATATAGACTTAATCAGCACATTTGATGCCGAGCCAGATTGGAATAGATTTCCTCCAAAAATTAATAAAAACTTTAATCCCAGTATCAGCTGGCACCATCTCGCGAGGCAAATGTTGGAGCGAGGAGGATATCAATTCACAAGTCAGCAGATGTTTCAGAGATATCGGCCTCCGTCCACGAGGAGGGCTTCTGTTTAATTTCTTTGGCATGTTCAAGATGTAAATGATCGAGCGTGGGCGATCCCATTTGTTTGGATGCATTTGCAGGGATCAAAGTGTCCAAAGTTTGAGAACCCGGATCCTGTGTTCATCCCTGTGGGCTACAAGACTCGCATCAGCTTCGAAGGGATGAATTTGGAGCGCTACCAGGTAAAGAGGCATTGGTGCAGATTGTGAAATCAGCTCCTCTAAACACCTCCTGAGTGTATTTATCCTCTGTGTTTAAGCAAAACTAAAGGGAGCAGTTGGCCAGATCTGCTATCATCAATATTTACGTTGATTATTACGTGCCATTAAAAGCAGCGTCTCGTTTAGACCGTCTGGGTAATTTGTTCCCATCAAGATAATCAATTTACTTTCAAATTAGTTGTGTCTTTAGGAGCTCTGCTTTGGTGATGCCTGATGTTGCATGACTCTCTTCTAATGTCTCTGTGTGGGATAAATCTGATTAGATTAGATTAGAAAAGGTCCACGTGGATAAATGTATTTTACCTTAGCCTTTTTTTTTGGTCCGTCTGGCTCTTCAGGATCATTTGTTCACCATTGGCACTGAGCTGATGTGGAGTGTGGAAGAGGAGGTGAATTTCGATGGACTTTTCTACACATTCGGTGGCTTCAACGTGAGTATTTTTGCCATTCGGCTCTCTTGTTCAGATTTGAACCTTGATTGTCTGTTTGAAGCAAACTGCTGATTTTGTCCCTGTCTTTTTTTTTTTTTTTTTTGTTCCTCTCGGGAGCTTCTGGCCAATTTCCCTTCCACTCGACACAGCGGCTTGAACTGTGGCTGATTTGTGCATCATCCTGCCGCCCAAAACAACCCTGAAAACATATTGCAGCTTGATTTAAACATTCTTCAGTGCTGATGAAGTCTAAATGCAGACGTTCTGAATTCACGCTCCAGGCTCATAAATCAAGTCGCCCTGTACAGTTGCTGTTTTCCGCAGCTGATATTCTCTAGCACCCTCTAATGGAGGCTCTCCTGCTGTAGAGTTATTTTAGTTCCATCGTTCTATAATGTCAATGGTTCCATCCCCACATCGTGAGTTCTGTGATTGGGAAATTCAAACAGCGCCTAGCCCCCAGCCATGTTCTTTTCCAGCATTGATTTCTTCTGCTGAAACTCTGCCAGACCGAGTTAAAAAAAAAAAAAGATCTTTCTTTTTTCCTCCCTCTTGGCATACAGGAGCGGCTGCCCACACTCTGTGCAGGGAAGAGCTTAAGTGCCATTAATCACTGGATTCTAAATTAATAATTCATTTTGGTCTAATTCCTCAGTTTTCATACGATAAGTCGCAAAAGACCAACGTTCTCTTCTACATGAAGGACAAGGAGTCTGGCAAGAAGATGGACAGCACACTCAATGGTAAGCTTTTTCACATTTTAATATGGAGAACTGTTTTTTTTTTTTTTTTATGCTAATGCCCTGTGTGCGCACTTTGGTCCCAAAGCAGAGCCTTCGTTAAATCAAAGGCAGCTACTTTTAATGTCATATGAAAAAAAACAAAACTCGTGAACTTGAAACCTGGCTCACCTCAATCATAAAATGAAGCAAAATACTCCAGAAATCCAGGTAGCTTGAGCAGTGTTCGATTTAAAAAAAAATAAAAAAATAAAAATAGCAGTGCTGAACACCACACAGCACAAAAGGTAGTTGATTCAACATCGGAACCTGTGTGTTCTATTAATTCCAATTCAGTGCACCTTTTTAAGCCACAAACAACAAACATTCCCGGCTGCAGAGCCTCTTGAGCTGCGCTCACCTGGTAGCTGCAGACCTATCTGGCTTCTGCAGGTCGTTTTTTTTAACTCTTTACAGGAGATGTTGATGGCTCCATTAATTCAGCCTCGTCTTTAGCATCCGTCTCAGCCTCAGCATTCAATCACCACTATCCTTCGATAGAGTTGTGAACAGACCGATTTAAACACATGAACTAAATGTTCATGAGTGATTTTTTTCTATGTATGTGTGTATTTGTATGTATGAAAATACAGTTTCATACTTTCTTTTCCACAAACTAGAGGCTAAGTAAATGGGTTCTGCTCCGGAGTTGGTTTTAGAGTGCCTTACTCATCAGCTGTGATGCCTTTGTGGGTCGGAAAGAAAGTCATAATTTAAACAACTCTTCTGTGATCAGTTGTTAATGAACTCCAGGGGAATTGCAGCATTTGTCAATAAGCAGAAATTAGCCCGATGCAAAATGCGGTTGTGTCTCCTCTCCCCCCCTCCGCAGTCACCCTGTACAACTGCTCGGTGGGCCGGCAGGACTGCAGCCTCTGCAAGAGCGCCCACATGACCCACAGATGTGTGTGGTGTGCTAAGCAGAAGGCCTGCGTGTACGAGAAGCTGTGCAATCCTGAGCAGCAGGGGGGCGATGATCCTTACAACACCGAGTGCCCCAACCCCCAGATCACCGACGTGAGTTGTTGTCATCTTCGTTTTAAACTTTCAACAGGCTATTATCACTTAAAAGGCGCCGCCTTCGTCCGATGGATTATTGTCTTACTTTGAGCAAGGTGCGAGTCTGCTTCTCCCCGGGAACTTCCCAAGCTGACCTACAACCGAGCCGGACTGGATCGATTCTCTGTATCTGAGCTCATTGTCATTGCTTCACTGTCGTGACAAAATCATCTGGTAGCTGTTGATGTCAGTCCGCTGAGGGTGACTCCTCCGTTGTTGAATCAGGCCAATCTTGGCTGTCTCCAGGGATCCACTGATTCCTTTATTTTGGTCCATCAGCAAGTTGTAATTTTAATTTGGTTCTCCTGTGTTTCTTGTTTAGCTCTTCTTTAGTGGTTTATATTGCAACCAGTATCCCAGTTTACCAACTATAACTCTGATAATGGTCCTGCTGTAGGTGACATTAGAATTTTATTGCCCCACTATGCTAAATTACACAGCGTTTTTATGCCTTTTCATGTAAAGTGTATGGATTAAAGTATATTAGGTTTCCTGTTTACTGTCGTTTTGATAATTACTTTGTTTACCTGTGAATGTACTGCATAATAGTAAAAACTACACAACAAAAAAAAAAATCTTCATTCCAACAGACCTATATGTTATCATAGAAAACCCGGGTGGAATCTAGTTTAAATAAGCAGGTCCATGAACTCCATTCTGCTGTTGTTCTGTCGATCTAAACGATTCACTGCTAAGATGTGGGAATCTTCCTAACCCTCTGCCCGTCTCCTGGAACAGATCATTCCTCGTTTTGGACCCATGGGGGGAGGGATCTCCATCACCATCCTGGGCTCCAACCTGGGAATCCACAGTGATGACATTAAAAGCATCTCTGTGGTAGGCGAGCCCTGCACCCATCGCGCAGAGAATTACTCTGTCTCCACAAGGTAATTACATCATACACACACACACACACACACACACACACAAACACACACACACTCTGTCTGGTATTTGTTCTTGTCAGAATGTGCCGGTCCGGTTAGAGTCAGGACTCCTTCAGCTTCTGATACTGCATCGCCTCTCTTTCAGGTGGCTCGGTTGTGTAATTTATTAAGCTCATTATGCTGCTGTATTGATCGGAAAATCTCCAGATGTGAGTGGATTCAGACCAGAGGATCACTCTTTTAGAAGGCCAAATGCCAGTAGTGGCAGGGCATCTCAATGCCTAGATCCTATTGTGAATACTAAAAATTAAACAATATTTCGACCACATTTTTAGGCTCATTAGGTTATACTATTACCTTCAGCCAACAGGAGCAATGTGATTTGGAGTTTACACTATGTCTAACATGTATTTTTACAGGAAATGTCTGACTGAAATCAGAATGTCAGTCCTCTAAATTCTAATGTAATAGCCTCACACATTTCCTGTAGATTTCCAGTCATCCATTGACAATGTAGGCTGTCTGTTCCTCCTCATCCCAGAGGTGTTTTAATTAGCCGTGCATTAGAATAACCTCTATCTGAGCAAAGCTCTAAAATAAAATCTCTTTATCACTTTCTTGTATTCATACAGGTAAGCCTGTCGAAGAACTACCATACAATACGCTTACCTCCAGACAAAATGAGGAGAGATCCACCTGCAGCACACACGCAGCCCCACACCAGACGCATAGAAAGAGAGTTTCACACCTTTGCCCCGTCATCCCTGTTATAAAGACAAAATCTGAATTCATGAGACAGCAGTTTTGGTGGTATTTATGTTTGCTGTGGTTTTCACCTCATCACCCAGCACCTCCCCACTTGCTTTAGCTTACTGTATTCTACAATCCATTGTTTTAATTGCAGCATGATACCCCCCCCCCCCCCCATGCCATTTCCTGCCGACCCCTTTCTCATCACCAACGGCGTTCTCCAGACCGCTGCAGCAGAGTTGGACGTGTTCGGACTACCGTGATTCCAAGCAAACTTGGGGCAATGCTTTGTGTCTGTGTGTGGGCGGGGGGATCTCTCAGGGGTCTTCGTTTTGATATGTATAGAGATAAATTTACATTGGGAGCATTCAGTTGCCTCTCTGCTTTGCCGAAATTCATCCTTTCTTTTTTCCCCCATTGATCTTGACAGAAATGTCACAGTTTTCTAGGTTGCCCATTAAAACGTCAGCCGTTAACACTGGGCTAATTCTTTATCCGTTGTCTGTGTGCAGCATCGTGTGTGAAATCCGTCCCATTAACCCCACGTCACGACACTGGGGCCAGGTGGAGGTAGAGGTGAAGGGGGGGAAAAGAGGGACGTCCTCCCTTTACTTCACCTACAGGGTAAAGACACAGACACACACACACACACTCGAGCACCACATCCTCCCCGATGTGCTGAGCAAACGGTTAAGCAGTGCACACCCCTGTGGGGGAGCTTTAGCAGAACCAGAGATATGAAAAGCCTGTTAAATAGCTATGCAATAGCCTGTTAAAGTATTAGAAAGAGGAAGGGGGTCTTAAAAGTGAATCCTGGGTTATTGTAAGGTCCATTATGATTTTAATATGACAGCATCTGATTTTCATTTACCAACATATTGGGCTGCATTTATAGTGATGGAAAACACTCACCCTGTTCTGATAAGCTGCCGTCTAGGAAGTGGAAACGTTACAGATATTTAGCAGTTATAACCCCAACAGTTGTAAAAGCCCTTGCTTTTCTGGTCAATTTTTACATATGTTTTTTAAAGTATCCTGCACACGTCTGAAAACATTTTTTTTTTAAAAGGGAAAGATGTGCATGTAGTTGGTGACCTATGCAACGTCTCCCACCAGAACCCCATTCCCGAGGCAGTGACACCACGCAGAGGTCTGAAAGCTGGAGGAACCCTTATTACGATTTCAGGACAGTTTCTGGATACAGGCAGTAAGGAGGATGTTCAGGTCATCATCGGAGGGGTCGTTTGCACTGTGTAAGATCTGTTGTGAATCATTTTTATTCAGGCCAGACCCAAATTTGTTTCAGTTCAGTCAGTTTTAGTTGTTATTCAGACGTCGTATTCTATGATAATTCTACAGTATGTATGCTTTGAAGCCCATAAATTGATTTTTTTATTTTATTTTATTTTTTTACATTGACCAAAATGGACTTGACCTTATCTTTGATGTCATGGAAAGCTTTTTTTTTTTTAAATTGCCTTCTGCCTTTACTGTTGTGACCATGAGTGCTCTGTCAAAGCTGGCCCATGGTGACATTTTAGGCAAAGGTAATAGAAAAATAATGAGCTGCAGAAACAGCAAAGCCACAATTTAACAAGCTGTCAGCCTGCTGCCATGTGAGCTTCAGCTGCACAGTGACCTTGCACAAGAATCCTCCCAGAGAGCCGACGCTGAGTTATGTCCCCGTCTCAACAGGGAGAGCTTCGGCGTCGAAATCACCTGCAGGACAGGACAATACACAGGAGAAAAGGTGCCGTCTGACCCCTTCGCGGTGATGGTGAAGTATGGGAAGAGTACCATCACGGAGATTTCAAGTGCCTTCCAGTTTGTGGAAAATCCCATTGTGCTGGATCACAATCCCAAAAAAAGCTTTGTCTGGTCAGTATCAAAATAGGAGTTTGTTTGGTTTCCTTTTCAAACAGAAAGTATTAAAGACCGGGAGGTGTTCCTTTGTAGTGGCAGTGGCAGCTTGTCATTTTTCATTCTCACATTACTGCCAGAGTTTCTAACAGTCACCACAAAGGTGGAAAAACAGAAATACCTTTAGATGCCACTCAGTGCTTTTTGTAAGGGCTTGCAGGATAAGGTCATATCAAAATACCACTGTTGTGAAAAATTGAACACTAACAAAAGCACCTGCCTTGTCTGTCTGTCTTTGTGAATCCTTGGTGTGTGTGTTTTTTTTTGGTTGTTTTACAAAAGTTTATTTGTCCTTCAAGAGTGTGCATGTTTGTGTTCAGAGAATGATCATCGCCTACCTCTGACTGGTTGAATGGAGCACTAATAGCCCGCCATGTAGCATCCAATAGCTTAAACAACAGCGCAAATGAACATGTTAAAACCCTCCCCCCCCTTGCTTTTGTTTGTGAGCAATTGGAAACACCAGGGTGCGCGTGATTAGCCGCATACTGTAGACCAGAACAAAAGACAACAGATCGGCCCCACGCAGGCTAAACTAATTTGTTTTCATCTCTGTAAAAATTAACCCAGGTGGAATGTAAGAATCATGTTTGTCTTGCCATGTTCCCCCCCACAAGCTTGGCTCTGTGTGGCTTCCATACTAATATCCTTTACTGTTGCCTCTTTCGGTTTTGAAGTGGTGGGAGGACCATTGCGGTGACCGGATCTGGCTTTGACTTCATCCAGACTGCTGTCATGAAGGTCAATGGCAGCAACATGACAGCTGTCGAGGTATGCGCCCCTTCTTTTTCTCCTCTTCTGCTTTTATTTATCCTGCTTCCTATCGGTTGGGCTTCCTCATTTTGTATCATGTTTTATTTTGCTTATCTCGGCATGTTTGCGAGCCATGTTTTATTTGTGGATTCCTCTAACCATAGCGACAGTTGCCATTAATATCAGTACATGCTGTGAGTCCATTAGCTTAGCTTCATTTAAAAAAAAAAAAAAACCCTTCCACACTGCTACCGCTGATGAACAAGATTGTATTAGTCATATGTCAGCTATACATCTCACTAGAATGGAATTTCACCCTCACTAGAATATGTTCTGCATCCGGATTAATCTAGCAGGATTGGCTCTGCAAGGAATCGGCCTTCGGTGTACTGGCAAGTGTTGAGCAGCAGCGATTTTGTTCATTTAATTTAAAGGGCTAAATTTAATGCCGGCATTAAGGTTGCAGAAGATTATGCAACCGCACAGCTCTTCACAGCCGTTCTCCGTGCCAAGTTCCCGGCCTTGGCTACCCAGGGACATTTGGGGGGGGGCAAAAAAGACTTCTGGCTGCCACAAAGCAGGCGTGGATGTAAAGCGTTATCTCAAAGGCCTTGGCTGGTCAGCATCATAAGCTTCTCCTGGTTTAAGTCTATCTACTGAACTAGATCCAAATATTTGGAGTAATTATTGCTGCTGGCTTTTCATGAAACCATGTTGATTACATTTTGGGTGAGGTTCGCGGCTCGAAGCAATTACGCCTTCTCTTTTTTTAAAAAAAATTCCTGCTCTATCCAGCTTCCAGTAGAGCTGCTTACTCCTGGTTGCGAGATCCAAAGACGTGTTTTTTGAGAGTAGATTTGCAGATAAATTTTAATGGGTCGTTCAGCATGAACTAATCTGCTTCCTGCTTTTGGCAGTTCACACTGAGCTAACAGGAAACCGTCTGATCCCTCATATTTTTAAAACCTTGTTGTGACTCGCTGAATCTTTGACCTTTGACCAAAATTTTGGCCTATTTATCCTCAAAATCGTGTGAGGTTACTGCAGATTATCTTCCTTTACATTCTCCCATCTTCTGAGTGCGCCTAGTTAGTCATTGAGGCTCCCTTATCCTAAACATCCTTCCGTTCAGGTGGCCCATGAGAAAAATGACACGGTGATCCAGTTCAGATCCCCAACGGTGAACAGCTCCCTCAACCAGCACCTGCAAACATACATCCTGCTGGACAACTGGGAGAAGGAGCTGAGGCCTTCGAATACTGCCCCGACCCCATCTTCAACGACCTGGCCAAGAACGTCATCACCGAGGCTAGCATCATTATTGTCACGGTGAGTCCGCCAACCTTCCGCCTCTTTCACGTAAAGCACGTCTGGCTCATATTTGTTGGTCTTGATTTAAGGAATTTACAGTCATCAACATTCAGGCTTCACTATATCGATTGAAACCTGTTGTGCAAAGGTCAATGTGAATGAAATATATTAGCATTGTTTGGCCTCACACGCAGACACAGCCTCAATTCTGCCGTAAAGAAACACATTTTTACCTCATTATATGTTTCTGTCTGGGATTCCATTTTTTTGACATTGGTATGAACTTATTGACTCATAGATTCTCCTCTTGGCTAATTTGAACTTTTCCATATCCCCGTCTACAATGGCGTAATTAAAACTGCATCTTCAGTAGTAGAGTTGTATGTAAAGTCCATATTGTTGAGCCCTGTGACTGACGGTGTGACTGACAGGAGCCTGCAGTGTCTTAATTTGAGTTAAGTTAATCTCTTTAATTGCTTTTGGCACTCTTAAAGATCCGTTTTAAACTTTCAAGCCATCTCAGATGAAAACAACAGCCAAATGCCGTCTATATTTATCATATATTTTTAATACTGCTTATGTGATTTGGACAAATACACAAACCAGATGTTTTGAGAATTACGGTCTTTCCTCGCAGGGTCGGGGATTTTCTAAAGCCATGACGGCCAAAGAGGCTCAAGCGTTTGTGGGGGACGTTCCGTGTCAGGTCAACACGCTGCAGGACGACAAGCTCTTTCTGGACCCGCCTTCCACGCCGCCACGTGCTCGCTCCCGTCGGCAGCGTCGAGACACCCGGCCCGAGCTGCTGGATTTAATGGTCAGATATGAAGACACAGTGGTGGAGAATCAGACTGTAATAGTGTGGGAGGGTTTAATCACACAGTAATGTTGTTATAGAGCGTGTATTAACCAGATCTAAGAACGCTCCAACGATGAATCTCCTCTCACTTTTCTTCATCTTGGGATATTTTTTCCCCCTGGTCGAGCAGTTTTTATTTAATTACAGGCTTTTATAATTGCTTTTAATTATAGCTGAGGCTCAAATGATGATTAATAGAGGAACCTCTCCTCTGGGTAATTCCTCCCCGTGAACTATTGTCTAATTTCTGTGTGTCGGCGCCGCGCCGCATCAGAATTACCCCGGCGCTCAGCAGGACAGAGGACCTGCACAGGCTGGAAGAACATTCAGATTGTCACCGTTCCTCTTCCGCTCTGCATTCACGCATAGATCAAGTTTGGCAAAGGCGAGTGGGTTGTGGGCTCGGTGCAGTATGAGAAGAAGAACGATTTGTCACTCTACATCATCATCCCCGCCGTCGTCGTGCCCATGCTGCTCATCATCGTCATCTCCATCTACTGCTACAGGTAAGCTAAGCTGTTTAAGGGCCCTCACCGTGTCGGATGTGCTACTAAAGTGGAGCGTTTTTGGCATGGCGTCTGGCTGCGCTCCCACTCTGTGGTTTTTTTGCACTCAACAAGCTATTTTGAAAGAGCAGAGATGCCAGAAAGATGGGGGGGGGGGGGGGGGGGTTAATTTAGCGTGGGTTTCCACTTCCACGGACAATCTATTAATCCTCTGACCTCATAAGCTCTTTAAAACGTGCTCATTTGGCCACATCACAGTAATAAACCACCTCTAGTTACACATCAGAGTTAGGAAAAGTAAAAAAAGAAAAACTCTTCACAAGCAAAGCAAATAATAAGACAGCATTTTTCATATTAGAGCAGATATTGAGGCTGTTTGGGGGGTTTATGTTGCACGCGGGCTGTCACCAAGTGAGGATAATGTTACTTCAGATCTGTGAGGGTCTTCTCTTCACCCATGCTTTGTTGAATGGAATCGCCAAAGGGACGGCTTAATAGTGCGATAGCTTAAAAGCCCAGCGCACTTGTTAAGTAAACATTGTTGTCTGCACGCTCAAAATCGTGCTCTGGTGTCAAGCAAATGTTTGTTCTTTCACGGTGGGAACAGGGATAATAACCTCAACCCAAATGTTTAATGATAAGGTAATTAGTTATTTCTGGCCAATTCGAAGGGGAACCGATTTGATTTTGCAATACATGTATTATTTATGGAAAAACTGCGGGCAACACTGAAAATTGTTAATCCCTTTTGCGACAGGTGACTTTTGTCAGTCTTTTTAGACAAATTAACGTGTACATTAACCGCCTGCTGGACGGGACGGGAATTACAGCAACAGCGACATTCACTTTAAAATTAAGCTTCTTTATTAGAATAAATGTAAATGTTTTGTACAGCTTGTTCAATTACACCATTTTCACCGTTCTTTTTTGTAGTGGCCATTTTAACTGCTCACTTTTTTAAAAAGTATAATATGTCTTCCTGGGCTCCACTATAAGGAAAAATGACGTTTATTTGACAGTTGATTTGTGTGATGTGCAGTCTTGCGTTATGTGAATGTGTTAAATTCTCCCTGAATATTTATTAAACTGGGGAACAGCACACCTGCAGGGGAGTGATACCACCACTAATGGGCCGTTTTTGTGAAAATCTCCACGGCTGCGTTATCGGCCGATTACAGGTTGTCTTTGAACGGCAATTAGATCTTAATTCTTCCTCCCTTTGACACGGGTGTTGTTTTCTTGTGCGTATTTGTACAGGAGAAAGAGTCAGCAAGCTGAGAGGGAGTACGAAAAGGTGAAACATCAGCTTGAAAATCTGGAGGAGAGCGTCAGAGACCGCTGCAAGAAGGAATTCACAGGTACGGAGAGCTCTGTATTAATGCTAATGCTATAAAGCTAACTGCTTTTAAGCACTGTTCAGCTAATGAAGTACTTCACAGCCATGATTACATTTCAGAGATGTGAATGAAATAAATTTCCCCACTTAACATCATGCTTTTTCCACGACAGCAGCGACAGTTAATAAAAACAATCTATCAGAGCTGAAATGATTTTCACCTTCTTCCTTCTCCGAGTTCCCCACGAGATGATTGAGACAGATGAGCGGCGGCCAAATGACAAAGCTGCTTAATAAACAGGAACAAGGTCCCATTTTGTCTTTTCCATGTCACAGACTTGATGATTGAGATGGAAGACCACACCAACGACCTCAGCGAGGGCCGCATCCCCTTCCTGGACTATAAAACCTACACGGACCGCGTCTTCTTCCTGACGTCCAAGGACGGCGCCAACGACGTGATGATCACAGGGAGGCTGGAGATCCCGCAGGCTCGACGCGCCACCGTGATGCAGGCGCTCAATCAGTTCTCCAACCTCTTGAACTCCAAGACCTTCCTCATTAATGTAATTACACCTCACTTGTCTGCCTGAATGTCACCCGTGGTCTCAGTTTGACTCGGGGATTAATTTCCTTGGTACATTTGCTTGTTTGGGGTCGGATGTTTTCTTCTCCTTTTTTTCATTCCTAATTAAATCAGACTTGATAAGTGAACTTTCAGAAGGGTAAAATTAGCGAGATACAATATTTGGAAGCGAGAGGAAGTCACAGCCGGGGTGGATGTGTGAAGATTCCTGATGGTCTTATGTTTTGCTGGCATAGAAACAGCCTCCGAGGCGTTAAAATCCATGTGTGGGTGATCCCCATGCCGCTAATTGGTGATTCTGAAATGCAATGAATTTACCTACACGGTCCTACTCTACGGTGGGAGCAGACTTCTAATTATTTGGGCCCGCGTTACTTTGGCTCTGCTCATCCGTGTGAAGAGGCCTGATGCCGAGGATTCTTCACAAGTGTCATTTCCCCCGTTTTTACTTGTGTCTGTAGTTCATCCGTACTCTGGAGCGCAGTAATGACTTCAACGCCAGGGCCAAAGTCTATTTTGCCTCCCTGCTGACGGTGGCTCTGCACGGGAAACTGGAATATTACACCGACATTATGCGAACGCTGCTGCTGGAGCTGATGGAGGAGTACGTCCACAGCAAGAACCCCAAACTCATGCTGCGCCGGTGAGTGAGGAGGAACTCCTTATTCCTTCGCACAACACGGAGAACAAGCGTCTTAAGCTTTGTGATGTGCAGCGCCATGGCTTTATTAATCAGCCAGAGCTCTGATTGCTTTGATTTCTGGATTTGTAATCCAGTTTGGAAGCTGATTGCATTACCAAACACCCACATCTGCGACACTGTCAGTGCTCTTTGAGCTCCTTTCCTGTTCTCCTGGGGGTGTTTGTGACGTCGAGCGATGCATCGCCGCCGAAACCGGGAAAGAAAACCCGCCGTTCGCCGATTCTTAAGTTTCCTTGCGACTTTTTTCCCCCCCTTCAACTTTAAAACCCCGCCAGCAAAGTATTTCAATCTCATCAATCCTTAAATGGATTTTTAATGACATTTTTCGACGTCCGTGTCGCCCTCACACTCTTGCTGTTTTGTTTTTTTTCTTCATCTCAAACCATCATTAGGTCAAAAAAACGGACTCCAATACAACATTGCAGCTTTAAAGATAAATGCCGCATCGTCCAAACACGAACAATTGTGCTGATGTGACAGGCTAATACGATGACGAGCGCCGCCGGCGACATTTAAATAAGTATGATTTGACTGTCAACTAGATCCGTCTCTAAAACACAGTTTTTATGGTCGTATCTAGCAGTCACGCTGTCCTTCAGTTATCAACCCTCGAAGAAGATATTAGGAAAGGTACCACGGCTTAGATCGCCTGAGTAGCACGTCTACGGACCTCTGACTGTGCTCACAATCATCGCTGACCTGGTGAAACTGATCCAACTGATCATTTCTCTCCAATATTCTGGCCTCGTTTGCATTAGTGGCTTTTTTGGGGGGTGGAATTCTTGTTATTTGTCTCAAGATAATTGGTGTAAATCTCTTAATTCCTGTTCAGTAAATATGTAAATGGCGAATTTAGTCATCAGAAGAAATGCCTGAATGGCGCCTTCTCTGTTTATCCTTTTATCTTCTGTAAAGATAATGTCAAGGTCACCCCAGCTGCGGGGCCCCCTCGGCTCCCTCAGCAGGGGCCACTTGTTTGACAGTACAGTAGCTCAACTCCACCAGGAGGTGGAGGGCTGAACTGTCGGCTGCGCTTTGGCGCCGTTTCGAAAGTACACATCTTAATTATCTCTCAGTGGAGAGACTCATTATGCTGATTAGGCCATTGTGCCAAGACTGGCCCCCGTATATACACAATTGCTAATTAGGCACGCTAGCAGAAGTGGGCGAGGGCGAGCGATGTGTCGGGTGACCAGTGACGGGGGCTGTGAATAGAAATATCCTGACACTGTCAAACTGGAGATTTTCTGTTTTGAGGTTCAGCATATCTGTTTTCCAAAGGAGGATGAGGTTTAAACACATGTATTATTTATGAGGCGACTTTTATTGTCCCAAAAAGGGAGATATGACTTTCCCACAGGTAAACTCGCTGCGCAGGCATAAAAAATAACCTTTAAACACACATAATAACAGTCCTGACACGAGCGTCTATGAAACACTGCATTTCAGTGGCAGCATAAGTCTATCATGGCTATATAAGATTTATTTCTTAATGCTGCTTTGCTTGAAAAGACTTTATGCTGGGTTTTTTTCTGTTTATCAGTGTAAAATGTTACGGTTCCACGTAACACCTTTACAGTAAGATAAGGATTAACTTTTATTGTAACAAAGATATTAAAGGTTATTAATCTCATCCTTTGTTTTGGTTTTATTCCAGCTCAGAGACAGTGGTGGAACGGATGTTGTGTAACTGGATGTCTATCTGCCTCTACCAGTTCCTGAAGGTATCGTTTGGGGGTTTTTTTTGTTTCAAATTGGCCAATTCAGGAGTGATTTGTCATTTCTGCTTGATTTACAGCGTTGCTAACAGAGTGAATGTGAAGACCGCGCCAGAGCGCTAAACTCTTGGATTTATCCCGTCATTAGCGCTTTCTATTAATAATGTGCTTTTGTCTGTCTTGTAAACTGCTAATCACGGCAATATGCTCCTCTACAACCTCTGAAACAACAAATTAATTGTGTTTGTGTGTCTCCGCGTGTGCACCAGGACTCAGCGGGTGAGCCCTTGTACAAACTGTTCCGGGCCATCAAGCACCAGATTGAGAAGGGGCCCGTGGACGCCAGAGTGAAGAAAGCCAAGTACACCCTCAACGACACGGGGCTGTTGGGCGACGATGTCGAGTACTCTGTGCTGGTGAGGCGCGCTCGCACTGAAATTACCCTCACACGCAAACCGGGCCTCAAAATCCCCGCGCGGCTTCAAGATCGCTCGACAGACACGGAGTGCGGTTACCGTGGTAACCGCCCGAAACCCCCCACAGGCGACTGGCGGCGTTTGTGCGACATCCATTTTCGGTGTTGGTGTTCAGAGCTCCAGAAAGACACAGGCAGCACATTCCAGCGTGAGCAGCGAATAAACGTGGCTTCAGTCTTCCCTCAGATTTGTCTGTCAGGAGTGGGAGCAAACGTGAACACGGCTATTTTCTTTTGAAGCAGGCGCAAGTAAAAGACCCTCGGGTAATGGCGCCGCCGAAGACAATTATCAAACTGGGCTGAATTACATGTCTCCTGCCACGAGAGATGGCGCCTGTGATGGGATTATAAAGGCAAAGAAGTGGGTTTCACAGGCGGTCGGGGTGTTTCCTGTTCGGTATCCTCCTTCTGTTGAGCTTATTAAGACGGACCGCACTTGATTTTGCGGCCAGATTGCTTCTCCTCGCACTTAATTCCCTCCAGTTGTCAGTCAGTTGTTTGTGACAGACAGATGTGAGAGGTGGCGCCGGGTCAGAGTCTGCCCCTGCTGCGAGCTGGCCATTAGCTGGCCAAGGTGACAAGAGGCTTCTCAGGTGTCGCCGCAGTGTGTGTGTGCGTGTCTGTCTGTGACAGAGGCCCGGTTGTCATGGCAATGTCATCGGGAAGGAGCGTGTGGGTACGGCTCTGACGGTGGGTGGCTGGGTTGTGAGACCGTGGTTAGCTATTTCTGCATATTTCTCACTGGGTGCACATGCACACGTTTCCAAGTGGGCTTAATGTGACGCTGGTGTGTTTGTGTGTGTGTGTGTGTGTTTGTGTGTTTTTTTTGCCAGACTCTGCAAGTGCTGGTGCAGGACGAGGGTCCAGATGTGACATCCGTCAAGGTGCTGAACTGTGACACCATTTCACAGGTGAAAGAGAAAATCATCGAGCAGGTGTACAGGAACCTGCCGTACTCCCAGCGGCCGAAGGTCGACAGCGTCACACTCGGTGAGGGTTAAAGCAAGCAGCATCTTATGGTGCCCAAAGAACAATATTGTTTTTGGGACGGCTTCTCTTTTCTCCATCTTTTTGCTTTGTCTCCGTTGGCAGAGCAAACAAGGATTACTGAGTTATTCAGAAACATAAGGAAATGAAAAGACAGCTTTATTTGATACTGAAGCCAGAAACCTTGGGGACGAACTTGAAAGACTAAAGCTATTGACATTTTTCTCAACATCAAAGTCGCTCTGTATTCCCACACACGCGGCAGATCCCATCCCTTTATTCGTTTTGCATAAATAGAGCGACCTCTCCTTTCCTGGAATCAGAGCGATAACCTGGATGTTTGGTGCTACATGCAAATCACCCTTATTTTTACCAGATGGTGTTGCGCTCAGGTCGGTAATGATGAATAGGAAACATTCTGTTTGGATCATTATTTAATTATTGATTTATTTATTTTTTTTAATTAAGTTTAAGTGTGTAACTACATCTGAAGATGAAGCTGGATGGATATTCATTTATCCCATCATATCTCCTGTGTTACCGTTTTATATCAGCTCATTAATGGGACAAAAATGATGATTAAAGATTTGTGATGGCGCTTTATTCCTCTAATGGCAGAGGTAATTTCACATTTGACTGACTTCCTTTTTCCTGCCCTCAACGCAGAGTGGCGCCCCGGCTCCACGGGGCAGATCTTGTCGGACCTGGACTTGACTTCCCAAAAGGAGGGCAGGTGGAAACGCATCAACACTCTGGCCCACTACAACGTGAGTAATGATGGGTCATTTCCGTAATGATAAAGAAACACTTAAAGGAGGAGATGAGCAAAGAAATGTGAGGGTGTGTGAATATGAGCGATCTCCCTGTGGCACAGCACTCATTACTGCTGCACTTTATCCAAAGCAAACAGTGTAGCTTATCTTAACATTACAACCCTTCAGGAGTCCAAGCACTTGTGCATTTTACTGAATCAGGACAATCACTTTACAGAAATGCTAGCTAGCTATTAATCAGCAGCTATTATTCAACCAGCCCAGGAAGCAACGAAGGCCTATTTTCTTAACTGCGGTCGGTTAAACGTGACAAGAATTTTAGTTTTACTTTGCTCTTCTAGTCTGAATGGTGACGTGAGCCCACAGAGCCGCGTTGGACATTTATTGACTCCCAATAAAACTGTTCTTCTCCAGCCAGTCAGATTAACACTAAGTCAGCTGACCTCACAGTTCCTCTCAAACTCCAAGACTCTGGTCTTCTTCCCAGGTACGAGATAATGCCACTTTAGTCCTGTCCAGAGCGCCGCAAACTCAACAGAACTACGACCAGAACCAGGAGAACCACGAAGAGCGTAAGCCTTTTTACCTGTGCACGTGTTAATCAACAGGCTCGTTGAGACGAAACAGGCACCGATCAGGTGTAAACTTGAGAGGAAACAAAAACTTGAGCCTTTGTTTCTTTTACCTTGGGGTTTGTAAGCATCCCCATTGTAATATAACATGCAAATGCATGCTGTCTCATGTCTTATTACATGCTATCAAGAATAACTTCATTCTCTACACTTTTATATGCATCTCTGAAGACTTGATTGTTTAGCATTTCTAGCTGCTTTTTTTTTATTTTTTACTCCGCATTAAAATTCAGTTGACACCAATTTTCATAAGCGTATTGTGAAAGCGTGCACGAAGAAATGGGAGGTGGAATTCCATAAAGCAAATGTTCTTTCCCTCTGTGAACAGGAAATGCTCTGTTGGAAGATGACAAGGTGTTCCACTTAGTGAGGCCAGCGGACGAGCTGGATGAGATCAAATCAAAAAGAGGAAGCATTAAGGATAAATCCATGACCAAAGCCATTACGGAGATCTATCTAACGCGTCTACTTTCTGTCAAGGTACAGAGACGTGACTTATCGAGACGTTTGTTATGCCATTATCCACTTTTTACTCGCAATATAAATCTTTTATTTAAGAGAGAGGCTAGCTTGAGTTTGATTTGCCTCCAGTTACTGTGGAAAATGCTAATATACTTGGAGCGACACAGCCTTAGCATCATTTTGTGGACAAATAGTCGCCTCTCAGGGCTTTGTCACTGCCGTCAGCCCCATCTCACATCATTTGTTGCCTGTTTCAGGGAACGCTGCAGCAGTTCGTCGATGACTTCTTCCGTAGCGTCCTCTGCACCGGGGCCGTCGTGCCGCCAGCTGTCAAATATTTCTTTGACTTCCTGGATGAACAAGCCCTGAAGCACAGTGTGGATGATGAGACCATCCATATCTGGAAGACAAATAGGTGACTGGAATAATATTCGTATTTTCGATGAGCTTTGATTGTAAAACTTGTAGAAGCCGCGTCTGCGCGCCCGCCGTCTGCCGGCGTTTACAACTAATCCCGCTCCCTCAGATAGTCACTCTCCATGAAATAAAACTTGCTTATCCGAGTTAGAGCTGAACAGGAATGCACAATTTCAACTCACTTACTTTGCATTTTGAATCCCCCTGCTCCCATGTGACATTTAAGTGCATAAATTAGTGTCACGTCGGCTGAGGCTCAAGACTACGAGACGACGTGTTGCATGTAGATGCCGGTGATTGACGTAAGGCTGGCAAGAGAGCACCCACACAAGGACAGGAGATGAGCGATTTAATTACTCGCCGCCCTCCACACCACTTGCTGCCTCCACCCGCTCTGTTTATCGAATCAACTGAGGGCCACGTATTAAATATGAATGTGCGCATGTGGCACAACAGCAAACAAACATGGTAATTACGTCCCCAGCTAATTTAATACTGTGGTTATAGCAACATTGCTATTTTTGCGCTTCTATTGTATTCTCACTGAAGCCCTCCCTGGAGATAGTGCCAAACCAGTGTGAATTTTTCACATTTTGCACCTCACGTGCGCTGATCAGGGAGGAGAGGGCGCCGCGTTTCTTTTGCATTCGCAAGCCTGTGGAAAATAAGAGCGCAGAAAGTGTACTGGTGAAATTTAACATGATTTCAATGTATTTATATTGATGATGCTTAGGGTTGCTAGGCTACACGGGCCATATAAAGGTCAAAGTTGGTGTTAACTCAATGAATGTTTCCATTAAGAAAAGCAGGCTTTCAGGGTTGTTTTTCTCCATTTGTATCATATTCTTGGCTGGTGCTTATGAGAGAGGACAGTTTGATATGAAATGGTGATATTAAGTTCCAGTCCAGGGAAATGTTCTATATATACTGACATGTAGAACAAAGCCTCCTCTCCGTCCCTGTTATTACCATATAGTGCACTCGATTGCACCTCAGGCCAGACTTCTCAAATCTAAGGCCGCCAGCATTCAGGCGCTCATTTGATAAATCGGCGTAACAATAATTAAATAACTTTCTCATGACATGGTGCTTTCAACCCCCTCGGCCGCAGCCTTCCTTTGCGTTTTTGGGTGAACATTCTGAAGAATCCCAACTTCATCTTCGACATCCACGTGTCTGAAGTCGTGGACGCCTCGCTGTCCGTCATCGCTCAGACTTTCATGGACGCCTGCACCAAGAGCGAGCACAAACTCAGCCGGGTACGTGTGGGAAAACGGGCCAGCTTGGAATTAAGCATAAAGTTTCATCCTGTTAATTAGTCAGAGTGTCACCGTTACCAATTTTGTGTCTCTAGGACTCTCCAAGTAACAAACTACTCTATGCAAAGGAGATCTCTACGTATAAGAAGATGGTGGACGAGTAAGTCCAGTCAACAATGTTAATCCGTCCATCACAAGCCCGATGATCTAACCATCATTGTGTGTTTGTGTGTTTAGTTACTACAAGGGTATCAGGCAGATGGTGCCGGTCAGTGACCAGGACATGAACACTCATCTGGCAGAAGTGTCACGGGTGAGAAGATCCATTTAATATGTGTCACATTAGTGCAACATAAACGCCATATTCCTTTTGGGCTTTGTCCTCCTGAGGGACAAATGACGATATTTGCAAACAGGCCTGAAAAATCAATCCTTTTGTTGCACATTGTTGCTATAAAATAACCTTTCATCGTCCAAATAATTTCCTCTATCAAGGCTTTTGCCACACTTGGCTGTACTTATCGACTCGCTGTGCTGTATGTGCCAGAAAAACTTGAATATCTTAGGATATGCCAAAAAAATTCCATAAAACTGCTAAAAGTGAACGTGACAGCGCAGTAGGAACAGCATAAGCGTGCAGTTTCAGTATTGATCAGAGCCGCGAAGAGTAGCAACAAAGCGCCGTCTTTCTGACAGCAGAATTACCTCCATTAGCCGTTTGACTTCATGAAGAAACTCCTTCAGTTCTGTGACCTCAGCAGATGAAAACCCACATCGATCTGGCTTTTCGCTCACCACTTTGGACAAGAGCGATAAAAAAATAAAATTCCAGTTCTTCAGGAGGTCAGCTTTAATCTAACCGTGACGGCTGAAGGTCTCCATTAAAATCAGACGTGATACCAGTTTAAACCCAAAACAGCATCTGAACCCAAAGCATTTAAGCCTCATTGACCTTTCTGCGCCTCTATTTAACGTTGAAATCATCAATTGTTCGTCTTTTCCAGTCTCACACGGACAAACTGAAGACACAAGTGGCCCTCCATCAGCTTTACCAGTACGCCAGCAAATACTACGATGGGGTAAGTGGACCTTCTTCTCGCTATCTCACCCAAAAGAGGCTATTCCACTGAATGCACTACTGCCCACTATATTATTGCTCCCCCCACCCCCCCCATCTGCTCAGTTGATATGGCAGAAAAGTGATTGTATGAAATTTTAATTGAAAGCATTTCTGTGGGATGTGAATTGGAAAATTGCTCTGGGAATTGATTTTTTAAGCATCCATTGTGCGTTGCCACTTGAGGTCACGGAAAGGGGATAAACAAAACCTAATGAACAAGTTGGGTAAACAAATGGGGCTGTCAGTCTCCCTTAAGTGGGGCTCGCAAACAATAACGGCTTTTATGACCGTCCGGCGACACCCTCCTGTCCTCCTCTACCTTGTCGCCCTGCACCGTCCGCGTCGATGTTCCCTCGCCTTCCCCGTTCAACGCCCACCGCCCAAATGTGCGTCCCCTCTCTCGTTCCTCTCCTCACCTTCCATTCTCCCTTTCAGATCATTGCATCCCTGGATGAGGACCCAGCTGCCCAGAGTAAACAGCTGACCCTGCGGCTCCAGCAGATAGCAGCGGCCCTGGAAAACAAAGTGACCGATCTCTAACCCGTCATGTGGAGGGGAGGGATGGGGGGGGTCGTAGGATACTGCCAGTGACTACAGGGGCTTATTTTCATATAGAGAATTACACATGCAAATAAGCAAAAGTGACTCGGGACTTGTGAGTGTTGCACGTCGTGGCCCTGGGACTGTTTTTGGTGTCGCTAACAGGGTGAAATGAAACGCTGAAGAGGAGGAGAATGATGGGTAACGCTGTCAGAGGTACGCCTTAAAGCTCACTTGCCAAACCCTGAAGTTCTGCGCGCTCATTCATGCTTCACTGAATATCATTCCCACAATGCAGTGCGGTAGACCTCTCTCCGAGAATTAAGCCCCTCCGTGGCGCACTGGCACAGGAGATAATCAGATGTTCAATTCCTTTCTGTGTAGAAAAGGTTTCAAGAATTGTATTATATATTTTTTTTATCGTGCAGTCTTTATGCGAAAAGCTTTATAAGGTAAAAAAAAAAAAAAGAAAACAACTTTTTAAATGGATCACCTCTGGTGGGGATAGTGTTTTTATTAGCCTGTGTGTGCGTAGATTTTCTGTGTGAACCGCGATGTGAACAAGTGTGTGTTGCCTAAATGGAGTGAATGTGTAGAAATGCGTGTGCACACACAGGGTGCCTACGGTCGGGCGTGAGGGTAAAGGGACGCCTTGCTGTCAGTTTAATCCTCGTTACTGGTGACACACTGGAACCTGTGCTCTCGCTGGCGGAGACCAGGGGGTCCTCACAAGGACACTGGTTAATCCAGCCACATACAGGCTCGCTTGACTGACAGGTCAGATGTAATTACCCAGATGTTTTGAGTTCAATTTGCTTTAGACTCGGATTTGCTTTAAGCCGAATCGTCATTTGTGCTCGCGGTCCGCGGCGGCACAGTCTCTCCCTTTATTGTACAGTGCCATGATACATTCCACTCTAACTAAAGCACAGAAGTACGATTTGTTTAAACATTTCATTTAATAAATTATTCCAGACGTTTTCTTTGTTAGACATTTCTTTTGCTTCATTTTCAAATCTGCCATCCAGCCACGTCAACACATATTAAAACCCTGCAATAATAGAACATCATGAGCCACAATGGGCGCTTGCATTAGCCTGTGAAATATATTAGCATACAGTAGCAATTTAGCAATATGTTTTAAAAATCCAAATTGATTGCTTTCTTACAATTCATGGTTTGTAGTGCCATTTTTTTAAAAGTATTACTCTTGTAATGTTCCAAATATTACCCATCAAGCATTCTGCCTCTAAAGCTATGAAATAGATTGATGCTGATGTTAATTATTGTGAGCGATACGGTCGGTACTTTAATGTTATGAACAAATGACATTTTTTTTCCCCAAACAATGTCAGTGAGGATCAATCATGTACATAAATGTTATTGTAACTGAGATATTACTGCGTCAGAGCTGAAGTGTCAACAGGGTAGGATCGAGTGTCGTTTCTTGCGCTATTACCTGTCACCACGTCTCATCTGTACGCCACAGGTTCTGCCGTTGACAGATGATTTAAATTGTGCTCCGTGTACCTGATCATGGATGTGTGTAGTTGGTGGAAAAAAAAAAAGAAAAAGGAAAAAAAAAAAGAGACCCCAGAATGTTAATGATTTCTGCCTTGGTTAGAAAAGGGTCTGCACAGACCTCGTGCCTGCCCGCCCGCCTGCCTGCGTGCCATCTCAGCGTGGCACCCTGGCATCCCGACCAACAGCACTTGGCACTGCCCGCTCAGCCCAGTGCAGAGTGGCACTCTATATAATGGAATCAGCAGGAGAGGCTTTTGATCTTAATTGCATGCCAACTGCAGACTCCATCCTTGTCTCTGCTATTGTTTACTGCTGACTCCTCTCTACTGACAGAGTTGATGCAAGAAGCTTCTTTCAGAGCCTTTCTTTAACCAAAACCGTGCCTTATTATTAAATAGGATTATACATACATAAATGAATATATATATATATATATATATATTGTTTCTAAATTATTCTGTTGGTTATCTTGGTGATTATGATGACAATAGTGCTATAGACACAGCAATGTATTTGGAATTGTGATATTATGTGTGCTGTCTAAAATGCTGGACGCTGTGCTGCGGCCGTTTACGTGCCAATAGGCTGAAGACATTTCAGTTTTTAAATTTTCTTTCGGGGTTTTCTCTATTTTTTTTGTTTTTGTTTTATTGTTTTAATAAATGG
This sequence comes from Takifugu flavidus, assembly GCF_003711565.1. Taxonomy (NCBI): domain Eukaryota; kingdom Metazoa; phylum Chordata; class Actinopteri; order Tetraodontiformes; family Tetraodontidae; genus Takifugu; species Takifugu flavidus. The sequence continues at coordinate 6,546,858 of NC_079532.1, forward strand.
TTGCAGTTTCCGTGTGTGCATTTCCTTCGGGTGTCTGTGGTGTGTGCTTCGTAGGACCATGGTGGCTGAGGCCAAAGGCCAAACTGAATTCATGTACAAGAGTGGCCAATGTGATTTGGGTTTCCCTTGAAAACATTCCTAAATGATTCAGAACTCCGAATGGTACTCTGCTGTAGATTGAATATAGCTCAAAATTGTCCCACTGGTGTTTTCCCTGTGTTTCAAAGCTGTTCCATATTGTGTACTGACTAAATGACTATCTGTACTCGACAAATGATCTTTCTTACTGCTGTGCAGTTGTTTTTATTTCCTGTTTCCTATACCATATAAATCTTTGTAAACCATGTTGAAATGCTGTATTCTAATTGTATAACCCTATGCATTGAGTCCTAGGACAAAAAAAACCCCCCAAAAGATAAAAAAAAATGTGTGTGCAGTTGTCGAGACTTTTTATTTTTGTTTGTTGATTTTGAAAATGGTGAACGTGCTGTAGAACCTGGGACACTTTTCGCCGCAGGACCATCAGCAGGGTTTTCCTCCTCATCCAAGGCAGCTCAGACTTTCCCACCGCGTCCCTGCTCTGGTTGTGCGGGAACATGCTTTCACATGTGTGGACGGAGCGGTTATCCACAGGTTTCATCACCCTCCCCTCCCTGAATAAACCTCAGAGATGTGTAAACCCCCACCACCACCACCCTTCGCAGCTGCTGTCTTTCTTTCACTTTCGGGTATCGATTCGCTTAGATTGCCCCTCCGTGAATATTGCATGAGTCGCAATCAGTGATGGAGTAACGCTCGCCACGCCGCAGGTGCCCAGTTTATTGTTGTGGCCTTGCTTAATACACTGATATATGAAGTTGATATATATTTACCTCACGTGCAGTGAAGAGTGCACGCACACACACACGGGGAAGAATGGGCGGATGAACCTTTTCTACCCATCCTTTCAATTTATGGGCATCTTGTGATGGAACGCGACAGTTTCCTCTGAAATATTTGTGCACATTATGACCTCTAATGACTTTCTTGATGGCAACGGCCCCGGTGTGCATCACGCACCGTGATTGCCGACGCTCACATCAGGGTCCTGTCACGCAGCTCAGACTGCAGACTAGAGGCATCACGAAATGGGTGTTTGGTAATGTAAATGGGTGCGCGGCGAGAGTGTCACCAGTGAGTAAATGTAGAAAAATGGCTGAAAAACAATTAATTCCTGACAGCTCCGAGCAAAATTGGAAAAAGAAAGACGGGGGTTGAAATTGCCCCCATTTGAATGCTTAAACTCGGAGGCAAGGGTGTGAATATCAAACAAAGCAGAGTCGGGGCATCTTCCTGCTAAGCAGATCATTGGTGTGTGAAGAGGGAGCAACTGGAAGGGCGACCAGTGAAGCACTGGGAACTCTTAAATCTACTGAGAGATGCTGTTTGAGTCATTTTAGGAGTCAACATTGTTGTGCATTGCAGGAGGCTTGATCTCTATAAATAATCATACCTCTCACAATGCTAATGCATCTCCACAACAACTTTGTGTTGGCCTCTTTACGGGGTCTCTTACGAGAAATTGGGTTAAAATCTGCATCTTGTCTCGTCTCTTCCTGCATGAAAGCTTCACACACGGCAGCCAGCTTCTCCTTCAGCGGGGAGCATGGCCGCCTCTACCAGCAGGTTGTATTTCACTTCCACATGTCTTGAACTTAATGAGATTTAGCTTTGATTTCTCCTGCCCTGGGGGAAGAGGTGGGGAGGAGAACTTTTGGGGGGGGAAAAAAACCCAACAAAAAAAGAAGGATGTTGGTGTGCGGTGTCATTTTAAACAGTGGGTCTGATGAATTATTTAAAAGACAACAACAGATTCCAGGGCTCACTGAGCTCAGCAATCACCCAGGAGCAAATTAAAGCATCTTGTCAGGGTGGCTTGCACTTAAACAGACTAACAACTACATTACTTGAATTTAGAGTAGTTTAGACTCAGTTCTGTGCACCCGTGCTGCCAAACAATATCAGAAGACAAATCTGCTGTTGACTGGAAGGAGATTATTCTTGCAATAATAATCTGTTATTTGATACAATTATAAACACACTTTGGACTCCCATTTTTATAATTCCTGATTTAAATACACTTCCTTCCAGAGTTGGTGTTATACTACAAACTTTGTAGGGGGTCTCTTTGTGAATTTAAATGCTCAGTTTGGGAGACACATCTATGAAAGAGAGGGAATTCATGTCCAAGTCTTCAAACTCTTTGATTTGGACATCTTTCGTTCTGGAGTTCTAGTCGTCAGCCATGTCTGTCTGGAACTAAATCTAAAACTAAAACTGATTTTAACAAAGGAAGACAGAGGCTCTTAAATCCGCTCTTAAACACGTCTCTGTTTGCATATTCTAGGGTTTTGGTTTCACAGTTCTTCCCATAGTTTTACCAAAGCACTTTACCAAATAGGACATTATTTGTGCAAATAGGAACAGTGGGGGGGTCCCAAGCATCGAGACCATGTTATCTCCTAACCCAGAAGTCAACCCCCGCTTCTACCTATTTATACACAGTTGTGTATAGTGTCCACATTTAAGTCCCAATGTTTCCTATAAACTATGACAAGTTGTAATTCATTCTATTATGATTCCAGTATAATATGAACACAGAATTAAACTATATTGTCCCTGCATTGAATATGATTATGAGAATATTGAATATAATACAGTCTCTTCCTGACAAGTGACCTTAACTGTTCCTTTAGTTCTACAGTAATTCACAAACTAATACAAAACTGTCAGTCCTGCTTTATAAGAACACAGTTTTCTTTCAAGACATGGAGATTGTCAACTTTGTTTCGCCATGTATGGTGTTTAATCCAGAAATTAGTAATTAATATATACTAGCCATTTTGGCAGGGAATGACAGATTTTATTTTTTAAATGTTCTCTTTCATTCATGTAAAAAAAAATATTATGCCAATTAATCTTGTGTATTCTGGTTTAAGATTTTGATTTTTTTTAAAGGTCTTGAGTTAATATGAGAGCTCACACAATTGCATGCTTGTGATATGTCATTGAAACACTCACAAAATTAAAACTAGTTTGCGATTTTCTAACGGGAGAAATTTTGGACTTTGTGGAATAAAATCTCTTAAAAGGGACTTTCTATTGTGCCCAAATTGTGTAAAGCATGCAGTTTAGTGGTCTTAATAACGTCTAAACTTAAATTTTATTGTTCTAGCGGTTTTTGCGTTCATTCTCGCGTCACTTGAACGCAACACATCGTCATGATAGCGTCATCAACGCCTGACCAATCAGCGTCGTCTTTTTCAACAGCCAATCAGTGAAGGCCAAACTTGGTCTCGACCAATGGGCTTAGAAGTGGGCAGAGCTTAATTTGTAACCCCGCGGCATCCTGTTGATGAATGAGGCGCCTTGCTAACTGTTTACTACAGATACGAGCAACGTAGCTCGTAATCTGTAACTAGTAAACTGGGAAAAATATGCAACATATGCTGAGAACTGCCACTGGTAACTGTCGGGTTGAAATAGATTAGCTCAACAGGAGCTGCCAGATACACGGTGGCGTTTGCTAGCAAGGGTCGTTAGCATGCAAAGGAAGAAGTCACTTGACATCTGTGTATTTTTGTGACCAACTGTGTAAGTTGCTGTGTAAGACTTACTTTTAGTTCTGGAGAATTTGTCTGTTCAATCGAGGTTTTGATAATGGTGTGAGTAGCAAAGTTAAACGCAGCCTTATCTTTAGGGTTGGCTAACGTTAGCTGCTATTGCATTAGCTCCTGCAGTGAATTTTCCCGTGTAGTTAACTTTTTGCAGAATGTCACCGTAAAATGCAAAGATTTGTTGAACTGCATATGTCATTTTGATGTTCCCGACATGTACTGTGTAAGATGGTGTTATCTTTTTTTGATGACAGACGTGTTATTTGTTTCCCACATAGGCTAAGGAAAGATTCACCATGTACACGACCCTGATCAATCCCAAAACACCCATCAGCAACAACACCAGCATCACTGAGCTGATGGGTGCTCTGTGTGACTCCAGCCTGTCTCGAGTTTCGTGGAAGCGCCGCGCTTTGGGGGGAGTTTCAAGGGAAGGATTCCGCAGAGCTTTTAAGAAATGTGCCTATGGGGTCCTGTTGTCCAAAATATTTTTAAGTGGCACCAATGGTTCTGTCCCAAGACCAACTGCCACAGCCAATACACCACCAAGAAACAAAGTCCTGATGATAAGCTTCGACCTGCGCGTGGCAGGATGCAGAGAAGAAGCAGAAAGGCTGGAGGAGCAGTTAGAGAGGCTGCAAGAAGGAGCATCATCGGGCTTCAAAGAGGTGGATGCAGTCCTGGATCTTCTGGTTCATCTTGCTGGATCCGCACCACCTCCCCCAGCCTCTTTCAGCATGGACTACATGAGGCGGGAGAGGCCCGTGCTGCGGCGGCCTGAACCGTGGGGTTATCAGAGCGAGGAGCTGCAGAGGCTTGAAGCCCAGGCATGGGGGTTAGTTTGTGGACAGGAATGGGGATCTTTGGAGGGCATGTACTTAACTCAGAGGATGATGGATGCCCCTCCAGGAACCGGACTGCTGGGTCTGAAGACTAAACTGGAAGCAGAAGAAAGATTCGAGAGGGACACCAGGCTTTCACTGTTTGGAGCGCTGCAGCACACTCGCACTTCAGATATAGATATAAGATTGGACCTACCTCCCGTTCCCAGTAATATTGATGTAACTGGGCTGGCTATCAAAGTAGGCAACTATATTATGATTATAGTTCATATCTGTAGTGGCTCCAGTGTTGCTGTTATTAATTGTTGTCTCTATAGGTCCCTTCTAATTTGGACCAGTCAGAGGATGAAGGCTTCCAGTCAGCTTCCAACCTAACTCCAGACTCCCAGTCAGAGCCAAGCCCTCTCCCAGATGTTGACATATGGGAAGCTCTTCGCACATTTGAGCCGGGAAAGCGCCGCTGCTGGGAGTCTGTGGGCTGGTGGGTCACAGCAAGTCTTTTGAATGTTTCACCACCAAATATTAAAATAACTAGAATTTTTCATTAGTTTTTCAGGTATATATATGCATAGTAATATATTCCTATGCATATTGTTTTACTTTGAAAGTATATTCCAATCATTTAAATCTAATATTAATGTTGCTTAAGCTTTTGTCGTCACACTAATATTTGTAGTCGGCTTACATTGTGACGACTGAAGCTTCAAAGCTGTTGAAAACTGACTTTTTTGATTTTTTTAAAAAAAAAAAATTTAATTATTTGACAGGTGTAGCACTGCTATGAACAGACAGCTGTTTAGAAACACGTCTATAATAATAACCACAGATCGTGCTTTATCCTGAACAATAATTATACCTGGGAAAAGTATTTTGGGGCACCAAATGATGATGATGATGATAGTGTTGAGGGATGAAGAATACACAGTGGCTGCATTAATTTTCATCATTAGAGTCTGTGAATGTTGTTGCTTTTCAAGTGTCTGGGTGTGTTTATACACTTATCCTACTCCAGCGTGTGATTCTGTTAGGTTCATATATTCAGAAGCGGCTGACTGTGACAGAGCTAGCTAATCAAGCTACTGGCATTAATAGCAGCAGCCAATCAAGCAGTTCTTTACAACTGTCAAATGATGTTGATGGAGCACCTTTAATCATCAGGCTGCAGCTTCCTAACCAAAAAAAACAAACCAAATGAGCTAAAAGCAGTATAACCTCCCGTAGTTGCAGTGTAGTATACAGCTCCACTTGTTCATATGGTAGAATTTAAGATTTAATGCCTCATTATTAAATCCTTTTGCTTTATTTCCCCCCAGTCCACCTGGAAAAAGAGAATCTCTGTATCTAACTGAAGGAGGCAGGGAGGCCTTTGACCATCTTTACCACCTATGGGAGACGCAAATTAGGGGGGTCAGCACCAGCACGCCTTCGCCTCTGATCCCCCTGCCCCTGGACTCGCAGGCTCAGCTGGTGTCCGATCTCCTGAATGTCTTAATCGGAGTGGCCTCCACCACTTTCCCCCTCAATCAGGTCGGCGACACATTTCCGACCTCTTAAAAAGCCGTCAATGCGTTTTTCTGGGGGGGCCCTTCTCTCCAAATCCGACTGTGTGGGGGTGATCAAAAGGCATAAATGTGCTATGAACAGGAGCTAAAAGCATTGACTAAATTTTTGTTTAAAGTCTGTTGCGTAACACTTGTTTAAATTCCAGTGAGTTTTACAAAAGATAAACCATTTATAAAACAGCAAATCCCACCACGGCTGTTCTATTCTTTGAAATCTCTAGAATATTCTTTTGAGAAATGGAAAGAATTCGTTTTCTCTCTTAGTGTTCTCCTGTCTTGGCACAGCTACTGTGAGTATGACAGGTTTATCCTTGAGGTAAAACTAAATAATGGAGTCTTTATTCATCTGATGTTGCCTTATATGATAAGCCTGCTTCACACAGAACTTCTGCAGAAGTTTTGTGGCTGTCATTAGAGTTCCTTTTTGTTGCTGTGGCGTGTGGGACCGTTGGGCTGGAGTTATTTTTGTCCCCCTCAGACGTGTGCTGTCCAGAACTTTGTCACCAGTCTACATAAATCAACCACGGGAAGACCAACACAATACCTGATAATATATATCTAATATCTAATGTAATAACGCCACAAACTTTCAGAAACCACTACAGAGGCGACTCCCCGGCAGCCTCGGCCAGACTGTAATATCATCAGCTTTATAGACTCGGTCCTGGCTGCGGGGTTGTTTTATTGGATGTATCTGTGTCTCACTTGTTTATTGTGTTTTCTCCACCTTTGGTAAATATGTCATCCCTTTCCCAGAGCGTCCAGTTCGACGTCAGGCCCGGCGTGTGCGTGTCGGGCGCCTCACCGGAAAGCATGTCTCGTCTTCTGGTGGAGCTGGCGCAGTACGGCACGCACTATTTGAGGCTCAGCCACTTTTCTCTGCAGAGCACCGACAAAAAAGGCTTAGTTTTCCAGGTACGCGCTGCAATTATCGTCATAACAGCCGGCAAGGCTCCGCATCGCACCCCCTCGTGTCTTTTGTCATCAGTTAAATTTAGCTAACAATACTTCTTTCCCCAGAAACAACAATTACCTTGTAATGGGCAAATGGGTAACATAATGGGTAAGGTTTTTCCAACGGGTGGGGAGAGAGCTTTGCTGGCTGTTGCAGAACAACATAAAATAAGCCGAAAACACAAAAGTACAAAAACATACGGTCAAACTGGAGGTGCAACAGATTCCTCTGCGTCTGTTTTGCCGTCCCAGCTTCTCTGAATCTGAATCTTTTTCTTCACTCCTGACGTTTGTCTTATTCAAATATTTGTTCGTCTCTTTCTTTACATTTCCCTCCCTGTCTTGCTGATCCTCTTTGTCTCTCCAGTGTATTGTTTCCTCACAGTAGTTCCTCTTTCACATTTCTTCATTATTTCGTAGCTGAATCTCTTCACGGATGAAAATCTGGAAATCTTAAACGATTTAGAAAAGCATTTTTGTCGTGCGGACAAGCAATTACGCCTCTTAAGCTCCTTCTCTTTTTCAGTTATCAGTTTAAACATTATGATGAAACCTGATGTAATTGGCACAACCTTATTAGTGATAAGCGTTCTACTACGATTTCCCATTCTGGGCTTGGTGGAGTAGATCTCTCTGGGCCTCTGTCTCTTTAATGACATGTTTTGGACAATAATTAAAGTCTGCATTGTTCTTGATGTTAACATCTTTAGGATTTACATGTTGGAGGAACTGAGCTGACCTTAGGATGCTTAGATCGGGTCAAATTAACGTTCTGCATGTTACTCCAAGGCTTTTACAGGAGGGCTTCGGAAGTACCTGCATTACTACAGGGCCTGTGTTCTGAGCACCCCCCCCACGCTCAGTCTGCTGACCATCGGCTTCCTCTTCCGCAAAGTGGGCCGCCAGCTGAGGTGAGGTGAACTTCCCACCTGATCCCGAGCTTTGTCCTGACTCGAACATCACCAAACCGGCCGCTGTCTTTTAATCAAAGGTACCTGTCAGAACTGTGCTGTGTCGACGGGCCCGTGGGTGCAGGTCACGCCGCCTTCCCCGTGGTGAGCGTCCATTTATGGGTGAACGGTAACGCCTCGGCCCTCTTTCTGTCAGATGGGGCGTCAGTTAAGCGGCGTGTGCTTTTCCTCAGGGTGTAAAACTGCTGTCCTACCTGTACAATGAAGCGCAGAATAATTGCAGCAATGAGAATTACCCAGTCCTGCTGTCGTTGCTGAAGACCAGCTGTGAACCTTACACACGGTCAGTCACTGCTGAAAATGTTCCTATAACTGCCCTTTTTCTCCTGCAGGGGCTGAGTGTGTTTGCTTCTTCTTTCTTAACTCAGGTTTATGTCTGACTGGGTGTACAGTGGCGTGTTTCGAGATGTTTACGGAGAGTTCATGATCCAGGTCAATGAGGAGTATCTCGGCTTCAGAGGTGAGAAGAGTCACTTGCTGTGTGTCACACAGCTGTTGGATGATGATAAGTGCGGGACAATATCTCCCATCTGTAGAGAATGGAGCCACCTCTGCACAGTTAGTCAGAGAAACATCTTCTGGAGGACAGAAATGAATTCGATTTTCCTCTTTTTTCTCATTTAATTGCCCTTTGGGGCTCTTGCTCTCCAAGACCCCCATGTTGAAGTTGGGAGGGCCGATTGTGACGGTAGATTGTCCACCGAGATGACATTAATAGGGCTGTCTGTGCACTGCAAAAGCTGTGAAGCTGTGTAATTCTAACTATTAAATTATTTTATTACAGCCGGAGTCACAACTGAACTCTGGAAAACATTGTTGTTGCAGTGAATAATTAATAATCATTTGGTGACCAAACATAATAAAACGGCATTAATAAAACATTTTATCCAGCTACAAAGACCAAACCTTTCCAAATTAGAACATTTAAATCCCTTTATGTTATTAACTGAATGTAGGAGTGTATGGCTAATAAAAGTTTAACAAATCTAAACTCAGAAAAGCTCTGTCACACCCAAATTACTTTTCCTGTAATCAAAAGGGAATTTTCACATTTACAGGCCCATAAATGTACTTATTTATTTCATTCACTGTTGCATTATATAGTTACAGATTAACTCGGCAGCTCTCGCTAAAATGACAGAACTGTGTCATTAAACAGTTAATAGAACAGTTGCTTTTAAGATTACAGAACTGTTATTTACCATTAATCTATTGAATTAAGAAACTAATTAGCAGAAACATGGAAAAGCCTTTTGGAAATGGTCATTATTTTCTAAAACAATTCTAAAGAAAGCGGCCGAATCATCAATCATCATAATTGCTCTTTGCGACACCAGCAGTTAATAAATCAATAATGAGTGATAGATGGAATCAGTTCCCCCCCACAAGAACAAACTGTTGCTACTTCATTTTGTTGGCAGTGCGGCTATATTTTGCGTGATCATTAAACATTTATAAATATGGCGCGCGGCGCCATTCAAGGTCAGGGCGTCACCTCTGCATTGTCTCAGTCAGAAATAAATGTGCTCATCTGCTACACCTCATCAACTCCTGCAGCGAACAGCTGCACTTCCGACTTCGGCTTTTTTTTGTGCGTGTGTTTTGGAGGACGCGGGGATGTCATTGTTCTCCTCGAAGTCTGTCGGCTAGGGAAGCAATCAACGGCTGAGCTTTCTTGGCAAGCTTTCTGTAAAGGGCTGCGGAAGCTCGCAGCATTCATGTTCGCTTATGCCTCTCGCTCAGGATCACCGAGCTAAGCGCCAAACAAATTCCGAGTGTTAATTCAAGCGGTCAGAGTTTTTCCATGCCCAGTAAGTCATACAAATAAGGGAAAGTTTTGAGACCAAGCCTTCTGCCTGACAAATACTCACCCACTATACTTCAAGGTGTGAATGTGTTGTAGCGCTGGTAGGAACATTAAATGGCTTTTAAAGCGGCTCGGTTTGGATTATGGAACCGTGTGTGTGTGTGTGTGTGTGTGTGTGTCTGCAGACAAACACTTCTGGGTCCAAGGATACACTCTGATTTCAAAGGACGTGGAGGACTGCGTGCCCATCTTCCTGAGACACTTCGCCAACGACGTGTACGTCTGCGGGAAGAACATTAACCTGCTGAAGATCTGCTGCCCACAGGTAAGTTTTACCTCCTGGAGGCATTTTATTTTACTCTTTTTTTTTTTTATCAGCCACGCTCGCACAGATGAGATGCACAGATTGGCACCATCTTTAATTCCACCTGAAATAAATAATCAATAGTAATCACCCCAGAGGAGCAGAAACATCAACACACCAATGTATATTTTCCACTTGGAATGAAGTAAATCTAAATGGATACAGACAATACAAGCAGATTTAAAATGACAAGAAGCTTGCTGGATGAAGCTATTTGCATTTTGTAATGTGTATTAATTTTCTTCGAATATAAATATTCAAACGAATTATCCCTATTTAATAAAAGAATCCATTTGCTTTTTAGGGTGGAAATCAAAGGTTAAAATGGCTGAAAATACATTTAAAGGTTTTCTTATAAAGTGAGCATTAACGGCATCTAATAATTTCTTAAGTAGGGGGAAAAGAAAGAAAGTATGTCTTGGTGTTTGATGGTAGATGAGCGCTCTGCAGTCTGCTGTCCGTGCACTGTAATTCCAGTGTAATGGCCAAGTAATTGCGCTAATCAGCAGAAGTGCTCCTCATTTTATTCGGCTTTATGTAAGAGTAAGCTTTCAGTTCAAGTTATTACCAGCAGTTCTACCCGTAAAATGCCTTTTAAAACGACCTGAGTGTTTCCCACGTGCGTTAATTTACTCCTCCTCTAGAACAATGGCTGCAAATCAGTAGGAAAACGCCAGTAAATTGCAGCCAATTGCGTTTGATGTAATCATGTCAAACTTCTTGCCCGTCTGCGACGTTCCTCTTGATTTATTCTGTACCTGATATAATGACTTGACCTCACTGACCTGACGCTCGGGCCTCCTGCGCCGAGCTAATTGGCAACTGGTAACTATTCCTCTCTGGTCTAATTTCTTCTGCTGCTGCGGTCTCTTTGTTACTGTTATTGTTACTTGCTGTTCTGGATCGATTCTAACGTTGAAAGACACCTATATTTACACCCGCAGCATTACATTTGCTCGTCGGAGCTGCCGGCGCCGCGCATCGGCGTCACCTTCTCCCTGCAGGAGGTCGAGGAGATCGAGAAGGAGTGTGCCGTGTACCGAGGACGCCTCGAGAGGATTGCTAAGCACAGCGCCACCAGCAGGGAGAAGCAAGTACTGAGACATTTCCATTGTCCTCACCTGCAATAGGATGTATTTAGGTCATATTTTTAAGAACAAGTCTGAGCTTTTTGTCTTATATACAGTGAATGTTAATAGTCAACATAAGGTAAAAAGGTCTTTGCGGGCTGATTTTAAGGGATTTTTAAAAATTGGGTCTAAAAATGGAGGCGTCTTTATGTAATGTTTGGTTTTTTTAATAGAACATAATCTGTGGTGTGTCGGTCTCCTTTACAGCGAGTCACACGCTGCCTGATTTAACAACCTGGTTTGTTTGTGTTATATTGTCCCCGCCGCTGGCCATGCTTTAGCTGAGCCGCATGACACGTGGTGATCTATAGGCCGCACAGATGGATCTTTGTTGATAAAGATTTATTTTCTGTCTGTTGTAAGGCGCAGCGAGCAGAGCAGGCACGCCAGGAACTGATCAATCAGGTCAGGGAGTCGGCAGCCAAAACCCTGGAGACGATCCGTGGTGAGTGTGATTTTTGTTTTTGCAGAACTCTGGATGTATTCGCTCATCGCCATGCTTCCGGGGCTACATTAAGAAAATGGTTCCCCTCAGTGTGTTATCAGTGCTCACCTGTTGGCTCTTGACTGGAAGAGCTTCTTTCATTCATTTATCTGTACTGTGAAATCTAATCACCGCTCGCATCATTTAACTCCTGAACTACTTCAGGATATGCAGATGTGTGCATTTAGGCTTGTTTGTCGGAAGCCGCGTGCGTCTGCGCAGGACAGTTAGCAGCCAACTGTTCTTCATTCCCGCAGGGCGGCAGGTGTCACAGCGTCTGGCTGAGCAGGCCAGGAAAAGGGAGCTTTTCGAGGAGATGAAACAGCAGCTTGAACATCAACAAGAGGTAGAACAAGTCATTATGTTTGTTTCTGTGGCGCATGACTTGTTAAAATAATTACTTTTTTTGTCCCTTTGAACAGGGATTTAAAAACTGGATGACTTCTGTGTAAGAGAAGAAAAGATTGTGGATTAAAGTTCTTACTTGAGCTGAATCAGAATATTACATAAGCCTTGCAAATCCACCAGGATGAGTCATGTGACAGTTGTTGACTTTGATCTGTTTAAAATTAATGGGCTTTAACATTCTAAGTTGTGCCTCTTACTTAGCCATTATTAACATATTGCCTTTAGACATTTTGTCATTGCATTTATCAAACAGGAAAAATGTGAGCAAGATTAATTAGTGTAAACTAAATTGCAACATGGTGTGCTTCTGTGCCAGTGGCGTAGCGCCGCCAAGAAGAAGCAGGACGACCACGACGAATTTGGCTTTGCCAGAGAAGTGAGAGACCGAGAGAAGAGACTGCAAGCTATGGAGGAGCAGCTGGAAGAGAGAGCCAGGTCCGACTGGGATGGTTGTCTTTGATTCAGAGGACATTGATGACTTGGTGCAAGCGCACGTGTGTCTGATGGGAGGTTTTAGGGGATCTGTGCTGTTCTAATGATTGCTAATGGTAGCATAGCGTGAGCACTGTGACGGTTTATTGATTGAAAGAAATTCAAATTCAATCATTCAAATTTTCCCTCAATCAAACAGATTTTCTGTAGAAATCTGGGATTATAACATACTTGAGCTGGAAACAACAGTAATTCACTGATGCAACAAGGATAAACTGATTGGTTATTGTTTGTTATAATTGTTCATTAAATCTTTTTTTTTGATTAGACATGCATTTCCTGCAAATTATTCCGTATTAATCTCTGCTCAGTCCTTTGTTTTTTCAAATTGTAGGAAGGAGCTCATTGCGCAGTACAGCCGCCTGACGGAGGAAGCGGCTCGCAGGGAGAGACGGGCCATGTGGCGTGTGCAGCGGCTGAGACTTGATGAAGCTCGAGCTCGCTTCTTTAAACGTGACGGGCTGCAGATACAAGTTTGTCATAACAGCAGTGAAAGAAAATGAATTATATAGTTTATAAGCGAGCCAAATTACATCTCTCTTGCTTCTCATGCAGGAAATGCTTGAGAAAAACCCTTCAGGCCAGGAAAGACTTCCTATGGAGATAATGCCATCTGTTCCATCAGCACTACAGACTGTATCACTGCCAAACATGGTGTGAAAACATCGATTTTTTTTCTTCTTCCCTCCACTCCCTTTCTTCTCAAGTAATCATCGGTTTAGACGGTGTGCATCGTCTCATCGGTGTTTTCTTTTAACAGGAATCTCAGGATGTGCCTGAACAGCAGCCAGTGGAGAGTATAAAATTAGATTCTGTGTCGCAACCCGCTGAGAATCCCTCGACACTGGCGTCCGTCCTGATCGCTGAGGACGGACAGAACAACTGTGACGCACAGGAGGTCAGCTCTGACCTGCCCGACATGCGTCTCGGAGGACGGGACACAGACTACGACTTCAGCGCTCCATTTAGTCCACTTGTTGCTCCACAGTCTTGTCCTGTGGTCCATAAACAGTTCTCTGATGCTCTCGTGCAATTGGGGTCAGACCCAACGACTCCACTCCCGTCCCCGTTGCCCAGTGGTCATGTTGATGGTCATATTAAAGTCGGGGAAAATGTTCCGGAGGTTGTGGCTCATCCGCTTGAACCGAGTGTCCGCGGTCACGCCTCGGACGCACACATCAGAGTGGGGGAAAACATGTCGGATGTGGTCGCCTCGCTGCCTTCTGCCAGCATTTATGGCCACAGCTCCGATTCACATATCAGAGTGGGGGAAAACATGTCGGATGTGGACGCCCTGCTCCCTTCTCCCAGCATTTATGGCCACAGCTCCGATTCACATATCAGAGTGGGGGAAAACGTGTCAGATGTGGTCGCCCTGCTCCTTCTCCCAGCATTTATGGCCACAGCTCCGATTCACATATCAGAGTGGGGGAAAACGTGTCGGATGTGGACGCCCTGCTCCCTTCTCACAGCATTTATGGCCACAGCTCCGATTCACATATCAGAGTGGGGGAAAACGTGTCGGATGTGGTCGCCCTGCTCCCTTCTCCCAGCATTTATGGCCACAGCTCCGATTCACACATCAGAGTGGGGGAAAACGTCTCGGATGTCGATGCTCCTCTCCCTTCTCCCAGCGTCTTTGGCCACTCCTCGGATGCAAATATCAAAGTAGGAGAATTTGTGTCCAACGCACCTGAAGAAAGACCCCGTTGGAGCAGATACGGACACGCATCAGACTGCACCCTCCAGACCGGCTGTGTGGTGTCTGGACCTGAAACCACCTTGTCTCCGCTCCCCGGAGGCTCTTACGGTCACTCCTCTGACTCGGCATTGGGAGCCGGATGTATCGTCTCTGAACATGACCTCCAGCGTCGTCCTCTCCCTGGCAGCGCCTATGGTCACTCCTCAGACTCCGATCTGGCTGGTGGATGCGTGGTGTCCAAACCTGAACCACTTCCATCACCGCTACCCGGGAGCAGCTATGGACATTCCTCTGATTCCACTCTCGGGTCGGGTTGTGTGGTTTCGGGAGAGGGGCCACAAGCCTCCACGCTGCCGGGCAGCGCCTACGGCCACTCATCAGACTCTTCGCTGGGAGTTGGGTGCGTGGTTAAAGGAAAAAGCAGCGAGGATCAGCAGCAGATGGAAGACAACAGAGACGGTAACAAATACTGAATAAGTGATGCACACTTAGCGTTTTTAAGCCTGAGGCGCACTTACCGAGATCAAGACGGTTTATTATGACCTTTTTAAAGAGTGGTGATGCCGTTTCCATTTCCAGGTGATATTAGACTATAATCAGTTTAGCTCCCGTTAGAATTTCCAGTAAAATTGATGTAGACTTTATGCACTATGCATGTTAATGCAGCTGTCTTGCTCCCACTTTAGGCTCCCAGTCAGGTGGCCCTCGCGAGCGGCTGCTGGAGACGGAGGGGTTGGGAGCAGCAGGCTGCGCTTTGTCTTCCAGAGACAACTCTGAGCAGGAGTACCTACTGGCTTTGTCTGCACATTACGAGGTGGAACATTACGAAGACTGCTACGACATTATGGGTTAGTGCCGAGGAAGTGAATATCACAACCTAATGCTCGCTAGAATTCCACCACAGTTCAAGAGGAGCGGCGACGGAGTGCAGTCACTCTTTAGCCTTGATGCACCGGCAGCCACAAAAGGAGGAAAAAAAGAGGTTTACAATTGCAAAGTGAGAAAGTAATTCAGGTTTAATTTGCATAAAATGAATGTTGTCAGTCAGACACACAAGTTTCAAACGTCCTAATGTGACAGATCACCCTGGACAGTCAAGGACTTCAACTGCAGACTTCATCTGTTTTCAGAAATCATTTCACTTCACTAAATAGGCTGAAACAAGTTTCATGTAAATAAAAAGCCCTCCACATTGCATCGAAGCTTAGTCCATGTAAATTAAACATGTTTGGCGGTGAATTATTTGCAGACTCTATTAAATATTTACTACCATCAGCAGGCGTGGGGGCTGCATTAAAAGCAGTGACATTTCACGAGGGTATTAATTCTGGTTTGCGTTCAGGTGCGATGCATCATGGCTCACTAGAGTCGTATCTTGTATTCTTACCGTGTGTGTTGTTCAGCCATGCTCTCATTATTCACGCCAGCTTTCAGAGTTTGCAAGAAATCAATCTGTATCTGCTCAACTGAATACAGTTTTCCACTCTGCCGATCAAAATGAGAACTCCAATTTAAGGGGTGTTGCATTCAGCGTAGCCAAAATAACCGGAATAACTTTAATGTCAACGTGGAGGCGAAAACGTCACCAGTTTTTGCGAGAGACCTTGATAGCTGTTATTCAGATTTAGTCTGGAGGATGATCTGATTACATGAAGAAAACACGTATGACCGGTTGAACATTCATGTCACGCTTCAAGAAATTCAGAATTCTGCTTTCCATGCAGACTCTGGAGCGTGAGGTGCAATTTCTCTGCTGCTGGGTTCGCACGTATGTGAGGAATTCCTGCTTCGGATCCTCTTTACACCCCGACAGATGCTCCTAATTGACCTCTATGAAAACGAGTCGGGTTTAGCTGCTCCCCTGAGCGATCATTTGATCGGCATCAACCTTTCCTCCTGCCTCTCCCGCAGCTTCGTCCCCTGAGTGTCAGCTCCTGAAGCGGGTTACCCGGGCGCCCTGGGGCCTCCCAATGGACCCGACGCTCCGGCGAGCCACCGACACCACTGCTGTCCAACTCAGCGAGATGGTTTCCCTGCCGGTTCTGATAAAACACTCTGTCACCGCCCCGCTCATCACACAGTGAGTGTCGGCCATCGAGAAAGGAGGGGAGAGTTGATTTGTGTTTTGTTAGACCTCAGCTGACATTAAAATCATAAAACTTCCCTTCGAAAAGATCCTTTTCTGGCATTTTAACTTCCATCACACTTCCAGTCGGTCTTCACCTTAAATGTTTTCTTCGCAGTTTATCTTTTGTGTCTGGCGAAAATGGATTTTTCATCTTTTTCTGCACATGGTGATGGGGGTTGCTAGTGTGTTTAGAGTGAGGATTTTAGCTTTAAACTGATATTAATGGATTTTTTTGCCCTGTGCAGACTGCGAAGTGAGGTTCGCCAGAGATTTTCAGACTGTTTTATCTCCTCCAACAGAAGCCTAAATCCCAGTGTCGTGTGAATGTCAATTAAACCGGAGTAGCTTAAAATGGGCCGAGGGACTCAAAGTGAACCCTCCCAACCTTTATGACGAGGTCACATGTTTACGACCTGGGTCACAGATGCAAGTAAGCAACGCTGCCGCCCTGAATCTATTTGTGTCTCTTTTGTGTCTCCAGTGTGTCTTTGGTGAACAAGGCAGTGGTGGACTACTTCTTCGTGGATTTGAGGGTGGAAAGACATTTTGAAGCTCTGCGCCACTTCCTGCTGATGGAGGACGGCGAGTTTGCGCAGTCCCTCAGCGATCTGCTGTTTGAAAAGGTGAGAAGTGTGAAGTTTTGTACAATTCCTCCATTTGGTTCTTTCATTTAAGAATATATGCTCTTAAATACCCTTTAAAAACTTTTCCAGCGTCGTTCTGGTTAACTTGCACATCGCTGCCCTTAAGCTTCTGATGAACATCAGCAGGACGATGCAGATTAATTTTAAATGTATAAGCCCTTTTGTGAGCTCCAAAACATTTAAACAGAATATACTGTCGCCTTCAGAGGTTCTGCTGTTGTTGTTTAAGGAAGAGACGATTCGGTCGAACATTTCCCCATTTTGTGGGCGAAAAAATAATCGGAATAGTGCGTTTTATTGAAGGCACCCTTCAGGACGTTGAAGGTCGGCAAACAAATAAAAAAGTACTTCAAAACAATAGAAAGCAAAAGCATGACAGAGAAAAAATGAAAAATAGCTGTTCACACAAGTGCCCACCACTTATATTCTGTTAGTGTGGAATTGTGAAGGCTCACGTGGTAGCGGCCTGCCTGTGCAACCTGCTTCAGATTTAGTGAAGAAGATGACTAAACCTGACAGCGAGGGCTAAATCTACGTTATACATATTTATTATGACTCAGGGAGCAGTGAAAACAACTGCGCTCTGCTCAGCAGCCAGTCAACTCCCATGTCTCATAGTTAGCACTGCACTGAAGTTACATTTTTACAGCTTTGCGGCCTGACACCGGTCCAGAAACTACGTTTGAGTGCAGCGAGGGCCACAGATGTAGCGGATAAACCACGAGGCATAATTTGATCTGATGTTATATAAAACCAATTAGGGCTGCGGGGTAGTGGGAATCATCAAACACGAGCCGCTCTTGTCGTTTTGAAATTGGTATAATCAAAAAGATACTTATTACTGTCTAAAAGTCTCGTTTCGCCGCCTGCTTCCAACAGTTATCGGAGAGGTTCCATACGCACACGTGTCCCTCGCGGCTCATGAGACAGAAGGTTTTTTTTTTTTTCGTCCCAGCCAAACTCCACCAGCCAAATTCACTGATTAGAATATGTTCAACTGGAAAGCGTACTAATCGTCGCAATCGGCTACGCGTCATGTTTAAGGCAGCATATGGAAATGAACGGCAGGGGTCCACGTCTGAGCTTTTCTGTATTAACATCAATGTTCCCTCCTCCCAGCTGGCCAGCGGCCAGACTCCTGGGGAGCTGCTGACCCCCTTGGTGCTGAACTCCATCCTCCACAAAGCCCTGCAGTACAGTTTACACGGGGACACCCACTTGGCTAGCAACTTCACCTTCGCCCTGCGCTTCCTCCCTGAGACCTTCCACCCACACGCGCCTGATTCACTCAACTGTCTGGAGCTGCGCTACAAGGTGAGGTGGCGTAACAGGCTGCGTGCACGTGCTCAGAGGCAGCTTAAATGTGACAGGGTGGTATTACTGGCAGCAGCGTGTGGCAAACCAGCATACCTGTAAATGGTTGGCACTCACGCACTGATTGGATGTTGGTTGACATTTACCGCGACCAAGGCCTGCTTCCAAAGACCCCCCCCCCCCCAGTTCTGCTGTCTTTCCCCTTTTTTTCATCTCTCACCATTTGTCTTCCCATCACAACCCTCTCACCTCCTTTATCAGCATCTCAACTTGCACATCTCTCTTTCTCACACCTGTTTTTTTCCCCTTTCCAACTCCAGCTCCGTGTTTCGCTGCTTTCTTTCACACTCACATCTTTTTACACCCCCTCCCAACTCTTCCCAGGTGGACTGGCCACTGAACATCATCATCACCGACAGCTGCACGAACAAGTACAACCGTCTGTTCTCGTTCCTGCTGCAGCTCAAGCACATGGTGTGGAGCCTCCGTGAGGTCTGGTTCCACCTCAAGCGAACAGGTGAGAGGGTGGGAGCTTTTGATCGGGGCCCAGCTCGGCCTACGTTGTACCTGGGAGGGTGACGAGATAAGACTCCTGTTGTGCTTCACTCTTTATAAAATATTCAGTGTGAGGGATGCTGCTGTTCCTTTATGTTTTATTTATGCAAAGCGCATCTCGCGCCAGCGGGATCTTTGTCAGGCTGCATTGGTGGGTATTGATCAGACTTCAGAAATGGATAGTAGGAAAAAAATAAATGTCAAGTTTGTGTCACACAAACTGACAAAGAGTAATAGCCCAGAATGTTTTAGTGCAACCATGATAAGGAGTTTCACTTGTGAAAGGAAATGTATCCGTAGTTTTTGTTGAAAAGCCGACCAATCGCATCTGTTCCCCCCCCAGCGCTGGTTAAAGGCGCCGGACGCTCGGTGCAGTTTCGGCAGCTGCAGCTTTACAGGCATGAGATGCAGCACTTTGTCAAGGTGATCCAGGGATACATCGCCAACCAGATCCTGCAAGTGTCCTGGATCGAGTTCACAGCCAAGCTCGCGACCGCCAGCGACCTGGACGCCATCCACCGCACTCACGCAGACTACCTCAACAGAGCCATCTTCAGGTGGGAACTGGAACTGCACCCGCGCGTTCTGTTGCATTTGCGTCCGCCTATAAAAAGCCACAATTTTTATCACTTTGAATATGATTTCAGTTGGATGTTCCCGCTCAGTTGTTTATCTGTGCATGTTTATGCAGTAACACAGGCAGATCGAGTCCTCCAGACTCGGGTCCACTGTTGGTGTGAACCGTAATGATTTTTAGTTAAAGCGATTATCAGGATAATTCATCCAGGTTGGGATGAAAACTCATGTGTGATTACTTACATGCAGCTCATTAATTCAATTTTTTACAGAAGATTTAACCACATAATTGTGTGTTTGTGTGACATCAGTTTTAGAATCTTAAAATGATTAGGGGACTGTTGTAAGGATATTTTAAATTTAACCACCTATTTGTGCATCTAAATTTAGGCCTGTCACAATGCTTGTTCAACTATAAGAAAGCTGTGAAGGAACTGACAGGTGAACAGGGAACATGCTGTACCTGTTTTCTTGACTGCTTTATCATCACGGGGGGCACTGGGGCAATCCTGGTTGCATGTGGGTGAGGGCAGGGTGCACCCCTGGATGTGTCGCCAGCTCATTGTGGAGCCCAGGGTGTTTGGTGCCTTGCTCCAGGGTACCTAGGCATTGCTCTGCTCTACCACAACACCTGTGTTTTTGCCCATGCTGGGTCTTGAACTGGGAATCCTCTGCTCCTCAGCCCAGCCTGAGCTACTGCCACCCCGCCATCCCATAGTTTCATGTACAATTAGTACAACCTTCTTCTGGCAGTTAATTAAAATTCCATCTGGCTCTGAGGCAAAGTTTAAAACTCAGATGAATGATTTAACCTCATTAGGAAAGGTTGTCCGCATCGCGCTCGTCCGTGTAATTTCACGCCCTGCGATGAGTTGGAGGTTCCTTGTCTTTTTATTAATTTATTTATTTTTTACCTTCCTGCCCTGCCCGGCCACTGCAGGAGTCTGTTAACAGAGAAAGCGGCTCCGGTCATGAACATCATCCACAGCATCTTCAGTCTCATCCTCAAGTTTCGGGCCCAGCTGATTGCACAGCCCTGGGACAGCCAGCAGGGGGAGGCAGTGCACCCCAGCTTCGTAGCAATGCAGCAGTCATACAACACCTTCAAGTACTACTCTCACTTCCTGTTCAAAGGTCAGTTCATAATATTGTTTCAAAGTAGGTCAGTTGGAGGTTTTTTGCATCCATTTAAATTCTGGGTAAAGAAACTGTTTTTCATGTTTCTAAATGTTTTTTTTTTCCCCCTTGCAGTGGTGACCAAACTGGTGAACAGAGGTTACCAGCCTCATCTGGAGGATTTTCTCCTGCGCATCAACTTCAACAACTACTACAAAGACTCCTGAGCTGGCGAAAGCTGATACTGGCCAGCTTCACTGGTTAGACTTTAGCTCTGGACCTAGTTTAGTATTCAGTCCTGCTTATGCTTGTGAGCCTGATACATGGATTTAGGTCTAATCTTGTAAAGTCAGATAAGAACACATAAAAGTACTGTAATGCCTTCAGTGTCGCCGTGTGGCTTTTAAGCACATATAATTTAAATGTAAACAGTAAAACCCAACGCTTCTTTAATAAAGAGTCTGTTCTTTTGAGTTAAAAACAATTGCTGCAAATTGGACCAAACTAGTGTAAAATTAAGGGAACGCTGTTTTGTAATGTGAAGCCGAACAGATGGAAATAAGTCAATCAGTTCTTCCTTGAATGCAACACTAGTTTTATTCATTTATGTGCTTGACTGAACAACAGCAGAAAAAGATGTGAAGTCAAATGGGTCAATAATATTTTCTCGACATCATGAGAAAACCTGCTGACATTTACATAAGAAAAAAAAAGAGTACTATTTAACTGCAGCAGCTTGAAAATGATATTTGGGGAAATGTACTCGGGTGACAAAGAGGACTTGATCTCTGAGCCGTCCAGACGAACCGAATAACAGTACCGCACATCATTGTGAAGCCTTTTAACATTTTAAATCGAAACGGAAAGCTCAGCATTATTGGGAGATACATTTACAATTAGCAGGACTAAATGGTGACTAGCTGAATCCAGCTGAATATTTTACACCTACTAACCCTGAAAACATTGCCCCAAATACACAATGAGTAAACTTAATCAGAACTAATGTCACCAGTTTGTGATCGTACAGAAACAAGCAAACGCAGTGGTCGACATAACGCACATCAACACCCAGGCAGTGGTTTTAACCTCATCTGTACAGTACCAAACATGTGCCTCCAAGGTCCGCTGAGATTAGTGTTATAGGGCGCAATTAGCTGAAATTAAAAGAGATTTCTGTTTCCTCTTGTTCCAGTTTGAGCTCCAGGCTGTTCTTCCAGAGCACAACGCTGCGGTTTCCCTACAGTAAACTGTTACTGTAACGTTTTAGCGCACCGTTCTGTGCGATAGCTTCATGATTACAGGTTTTTGTCGGAGATGCTAAACGATTAAGTCATGCGCTGCGTCACTTCTAACACCGAGCAGGTTTCGTGGACCCAAGTCTGGTTAAACACCACGGACACTCAGAGGGTTCATATTTACAGAGGCTCGCAAAGGGACACACTTCATCTAGATTCCCACCGGGGAACCGTCTGCACGGCACAGACTCGCGCAGAGGAAAAGAACCAGGAAAAACTGACCCTAAATCAGTTTTGCACGATTGCACATTAAAGTGTGCAGGTCAGAACAAAACCACTCGGACCGACGCTCAACGACAACGCTCAACGACAACGCTCGGACGGTCATTTCCTTGCAGATAAAACCTATTTTATATCCATTAGTGCATTCTAAAAGCATCACATTAATAAACCAACGCTAACCTTGGAAGTGCAATATGTTTCTTTAGTAAGGAATAATTAGCTGCATAAGAGACGCGTTTACAACTTTAGAGAGAGAAAAAAGCTCTCCAACCCAATCCAAACTGAAGCAAAACATTCAGCACCTGCGGTCGGCTGGAGATGTTTAAAGATGAAGCAGCACGAGTCCCTCTTCATGTAGCCAAGTGCCTTGATCACCATTTTGATCAGTACCTAACCCCCCACCCCCCACCGCTACGGCTCGGCTGCAGACAGGAAAGATGGAAAAAGTCATCAGACCTTCTTTCATGTCCAGATGACCCCGAAGGAAGTCGCTCTGTGTTTCTTGAAAGGAGCGGCACAAAAGTCCCACAGCCTCGGGTAAAGAAGCAAACTATGGTCCCTAATATACAGTAGCAGAGTCGGGTCAGGACGGTTCCGTTATCCTCAGAATACCTTCTCTCCTGGGTAAGTATGGTCCAAACACGGGCTAGGCCTCCGACTCCAAGTCCTCGTTCCCCTCTCCGTTGGAGTGGTTGCCCGTCTCGGTGTCCAGCAGCAGGAACTTGCCGTCGTTGGTTAAGGGCATGTTCTTCATCAGCTGGGCCAGAGCTTCTGGGTCCTTATAGGAAAAACACGTTTAATCTGTTTTAGCACTTCCAACACTTCAGTTTCCCTGTCCAAGCCAATTATCCTACCAGCCCAGGTCCAACTCCCCTGTACCTATTCATCTTCATTAAACATCCATTTTCCTGAAAGCCTCCTGAATCCATCTTGGTTCACCCCTGTAAACGTGACTGCGAGCGCTGGGAAACAATATCGTAAATAACGCTGACATGATGCATGTGGCCCTACAGGTGAAGTTAAAGAACTATTTGTTACTTTGACTTCAGAGGGAGTTCCGTTCCCCATTTTTTAAGTTTTGTGTTCATTAAAATAAGTAGAGTTGGCGTCTCTCCACTCCCAGCCTTTTGAGCTGGCAGGTCATTTTAAAGGTCTAACAGGACTGGGATGAAGTGTTGCCCCCCCACCCCACCCCACCGTGACCCCTGCTGATTAAGATAAAGGCTTAATCACAATTGCGAAGCTCTGATTTTAATGAAGGTACCTTCTTAGCCTCTGTGATGTCCTTCGCCAAGCTTATGGTGTAACAAATCTGTGAAGGCAGACAAAGGGAACAGTTCAGGATCCGTCCGTGCGCGGTCGCTTCACGCATTACTTCATGCGCTGCTGCACCTTTTCCCCCTCGGTGTTGCTCTCGAACACAAAGGCGCTAAACGTGGGCTCCCCTTCCTCGCCGCCGTCGCTCCAGTCCCTGTCCTCCACCACGAATCCCATCAGCCGGGTGTTTTCCTGGTGCGCAGCGAACTGGCACACCTCTCCCAGCTGGAACTGTGAACGCAGCGAAGAACGCCCTGCTGTCAGATTCTCTCAACGCTTCCGAACGCCCCGACCTTTGATTTTAAAGGAACCATTATTGGAACTTACGCCGAGTCGTGTAACTTGAGTCTGGGGGTCAATCAATCTAGCGCGAGGTGAAAATACATTTACAAGATTAATACTTCGACACAGCCAGCGTTTCGCTCCAGTTCCTTCTTCAAGGGCAAAAAGTTCTTCCACATTCAAGATGATGAGTGGGTGCAGATATATACATTCTAGAGAGACACCTATATAACATATATACTGGGGATAACTTGGTTAAGAAGTGTTGATGGGAACCAGATATCTGCATTCACAGAAGCAGGAGTTCGGTTCCATGCTGTATGGTTTCTACCTGAGATTACTGCTGGTGACCATGAGGTGGGATTCTGTGGTCCTGAAGATGTTGTGGATGGCTCGGGCCGCCAGCACCTGCCTCATGGCTTCGTAGATGACCTCCTGGTTCTTGCCGCAGCGCACCGCCATCGAGCCCAGGAAGCGCACAGCGAAAACTTGCTGCAGGAGCGAGTCTGTGGAAACACGTGAACGTTACCCCCACGCCGAGACGCCAGCGCTGGATTCACGTCACAATGGGGACGAGTGGTCCATCAGGGCACATTTAGGAGAGGAAGATGGTTACCGTCGCTTTCTGCTGAACACTCATCGTCCGTTTCTCCAAATGGATTTGTGCGTCTGTCAGGAGGACCAGGAACACACACGTACACACACACACCAAAAAATAAATGAAGAAAACAATTAAACCCCTGCAGTGAGTCATAATGAAGCCTTCGACTTCCTGGAACTTATACGAAAAGCACTTTGAGTCCAACTTTCCGGTAAACAGCCGCAAATGTGTTGTCCCTGCTCGGCCCTCACAAACATCCGCCCCCCCTCAACCCAAACTTCCTGCTGTTGTTGTCTGCTCACCTGCCTCCGGCTCTGTTCTGGTCCTGAAACTCGGAGGCTGGCAGCATGATGTCGAACTGAATGGGTGTCCCGGGAGCTATCAGGTCCTCTGGTTCCAGAGCGGCCCCGGTCTGGGACCCTCCGCTGGATGTGTGTAAACCTCCTGGCTTTGCTCTGGGAGAAGGAGCTGAATTATAAAGGAGCTGAGGGGAAGCGGCAAAGCTAAGGTGCATCCACAGAGCATCGACCGACACTCGCGACTGGTACTATGCTGCCCCCTATAGTTCTGGAGATGGTGGGTACCTGTCAGGGTTGGGGGAGCCTTCCGGTCTTTTCTCAAAGCTGGTAATGGGAGTGACAGCTTCTATTGCTGTTTGGTTCAGACGGATGGCTACAGCCTGTCAATAAACAAGTCAAAAGGTCAAAATATGCTGTTCCCTAGAGGTCAAGGGGGGAAAACGCTCCACTTTCACTGGCAGCTTGTGCCTGCGTGTGTTAGGCATGAGAGTTGGTGTTGGTACCTCTGGGTTGTCAGTCAGGTAGATCTGTCTGGAGATGTTGTTGACAGTGCAAATCCACTGTGAAAGAGAAGAGAATGCACGTTAGGGCTCCCGTCCGCTCTGACGCGAGCTGTCGGGCAGACCGACACTGGCTGTGACAGATGTTTCCAAGCACACGTCCAAAAATGACAACCACACAGATCATTCCCGACAGCTCCCCTGTGTTCACACGTCCCGGCTCCAGCACGTGTGAACGAGGAGGACTTTTGAAACTCACTTCTTCGTACTCCTTCTTGCTCTCGGCCTGCAGGATCATGGACCTGGACAGAGGTTGGAGACATTAAACCCACCCAGTAACTCTGAGGCGGCTTCCCACTTGCGTTGAAATGTGTGCGCACGTTTTGCCTGACGGGGACGTGATCTGGAAACAGTAACGTCTGTCCTCGCAATCAATGGCCATGACGGAGCTGTTGTCCAGGTCCAGCACCATGCCCCCTGCCACCGCCCCCCTAGGCTGGCACATGAGGTTCCCCCCCTGGGTGAAGAAGAAGAGCCTGTCCCAGGCCGTGGTCACTAAACCTGTTTTACTGGCAAACGGAACAGGGACAAAGAGGACGGACTCTGAAAACCAGTTTTCTCTCATCATGAAATCATTAACTGCAGGTTAAAAAGATCACAGCATTCATTTGTATTAGGGTGCACGTGTGTGCGGCAGCCATGTGATCCCTGCTTATTACGCAACCCTACAGGCTAATCTCACTACACTTCATATCAGTTTTATTAACCGCATCTTGACTGAGCTGCGATAAGTCCTGGATGTGATGTGTTTACGTAAGCATTGGTTTTTCTGATGGACTGCTATGCTGGGTTCTATACACAGAAATAATAATAAAAACCGTGTGAGCCTTCAGAACTGTTTGACAGCCTTCATCTTGCCGATTGATTAAAAATACATACATTCCCAAATGCACTTTCTATTATTCTTATTCTTATTGGAGCAGCGTTGCCACGGGTGACTCAATGTTGAGAAACCGCCAGAAACTGCAGCTGTTCCTCCATTTGACAGCATTGGAGGCGGCTGGCAGCGTGTCATTAAACAGAATGGCGTTTCGGTGGAAACCTTTTCGCGGGTGTTGCGGACATTTGTCAAGGACTTTGGATGTATATGAGGGAGAGAGAGTTTGACAGCGCTGACATTTCGCTAAATCACACTCAGGGCTGCGCTGCGGCCCTTCCTCGCGAACTTGTGAAGCCATTAAGGAAGTTTCCCTTCTCATGCATCCGCGCCGCAACGAGCTGACAGCGCACGCCGTCGCCGCGGCACCTGATCGGCGTCGTCAGCCAGGCGAGCAAAAGTTGCTTCCCGTCGTTTAGCTGTTATTCAGGCAGCAAAGCACTGAAGTAGCTGCCGCGTAATGATAGCAGCAGCCTTCGTCCCCGAACAAAACGCTGAATTGTTGCTAACGGGGATGGAAAAAGACTAACGAGGAGCGTCGCACGAGCAGGCAGTGCTGGAGGGTTTCAGCCAGGGCCAAGACGGGCGTGATGAATCTTACTTGCGAATGTTGAGGTAGCCAGCCTTCTGGATAAGCGTGCGATTGACAGGCTCGGTGTCCCTATCTGGCATATAGACGGTGTCATCCCCAGACAGAAGCTCCTTGTGGGTCACGCGCATGGCCTCCGCCTCCACGTCCAGCTGGGCCTGGATGCTGGACAGAACACAAACTTTCAGGGAAAAAGTAGGTTTTGTTCTGTTAGTCAGCAGTTTTGACAGTTAACTAAAGTTCTATGCAAAGACACATTTTAGTTTTAGTTGCTGCTCGATATTGTTCTCTGCAGACACACAGACCCAGGAGAGTGAAAATAAGTGTAAAGGACTTTACTTTTGGGTCATGTTGGACACAGAATTGAGAAAACTGTCCATCTTCTTTGACACCAGTTCAATGCCTTTCTTAAAGAAGCCAATCTGCAACATAAAAGCGATGAAGAAACTGCGTAAATAAAAACAAAATGCAATAACTGTCACATAGATCTTAGGAGCAAAACACACAAGCCCTAAGTTGTCACGCTGAACATAAATGAATCACTTTTAAATTTCTTAAACTAAACTAAAGATGTGATAGAAGCTGTGCCGTACCTGTGCGTGCGTGTAGCCTAGCATAGGTTCAAGCATGGCTATTCTTTTGCGATACTGCAGCGCGTTGAGAGCGCAGTAGTACTGTAGTGAAGCCTGGTGCAACTTCCTTCGAGTGTAGGCCACCTCCTTCATCATGTCTGACTTCAGCTGTTCACACAAGCCAAAACAACAAAGCCTATTAGCCACAATAACACAATGGTGAAATCGGCCCGTAGCCTAATTAAATCCATGTTTCCACATCTTTCCGCCACTGAAGGACCATTCCATGCCCACAAAGCCTTTTACAGCTCGTGACATCATTTCCCCGGCACTCTACCTTCTCGTTTTCTTTCTTTTTGGGCAGTCGGCTATATTTGACCATGGCTGCCTCGTGCTCTGCAGGACAGATGGGACATGGTGAGAGGAGAATGAGTCAACACGGTAAAAAAACGGTTTATCGAGCAGGATGTGGACCTACCATCAGTGGCGATCCCAAATATTTCCTTTAGCGTGCTCACTTCTGAAAAATTCAGAGAACGCCACAGAAAATGGTGGTTCAGAAAATGTATCTTGGCTGATATTTGTATTATTACTATTTGTGTCATGTGACTACTGACAGCTTAATAAAATAAAACTATGAATATATATGTGTGTGTGTGTGTGTGTGTGTGTAGGAGTATATGCATGAGTGCTGATGACTCTACCTGTGAGGTCTTTCTCCCTGAACTGGATCAGCGGAAACACCATGCTGTCAGCCATCTGGGTGGCCAGTTCAGAGTGCAGCGAGTTCAGCTGGACCACAAACACACACACACACACACACACACACACACACACACACACAACAGTCATGCAAAATAAATCACGAACCACTGAAAAGCATATTGAGGAGTTTGATTTATCGCACGGTGATATGCTGCCAGTTGCTCTTGCAGGCAGACAATGTCTCCACAGGAAGGAACAAAGAGGCAATAACGTGGAAGGGTGCATTTTGATGAGAATAACAGAACCTGCTGCGTGCTGCGATACTGGAAATGGGGCCGCGTTGTTGCGCAAACAAGCAAATCCTGCTATAATTCTCCACGCTTATCAGCAGGCTGCACTCCTGCATCTAACAAGCCCACACCCAGTTTAATCTGAACGATTTAGCAAGTGCTAAAGTTCGCTGGATTATGAGCGTTATAGGGAAATGAGTTGTCACCGGTTAAAACAACACATCCGCCGACTGTGGCTATAGTTGAGGATGTGTTTCTTAAATCCCCTCCACGGCTGGCTGTGCAAGGCACCATCCTTCATTCCCCACTCCCATGTCGTCTCCATCTATCTGACATCCGCAAAACACGCCAGCTCCCTCCGAGACCGACTATAATAACTTCTGGCTCTAATAGAAGGGCAGTGCCCTGATCTTATCCTTATTCCTCCCTCTGACCAGCGAGGACAGCGGCGGATGCAATGTTCCAGTGTGGTGTGATAAAGAGCTCGTCGCAGACTTTTCATCACCCCCCCCTTCTGCTACCCACAGGTATAAACACATAAACCAGCAGAGCTGCCGAGACGGGCCTCACCTCCCCAACAGTTTTGGCGAAGTTCTGCAGCGTGCTGATTACCTCTTCATCACCTTTTCCAAGGGCAAAGTTCTAGAAAGGAGAAAGGGAAGGATGTGTGAGCGAGTCCGACTCTTCAGCTACATATTATATAGCCTGGGGTGACCTAAAGAAGATTTCTGGCACATCGTTTTCATGGACCCAGGCCAAAAATGTAAATAAAGCCCATCCAAAGGTGCAGAGATTTAAGCCTTGTTTAAAAGGAGCAATCAGTACAGGTGATTGAAGATGTTTGTACCCTGTTTTACATCCCCTCCGTGCCGCAGGATACGTTCCAACAAAGTTAATTGATGAGCGTATCTGCTTCAGTATGATTTATTAGGACCACCCTGCTGAAGTCAGCAAATAAATCTCATTTTTATTTCTTGCTGGATACATAAAACATGATCACAGAAGGGGGGGGGGGGTCAATCACCACCCTGGCCAGGGTGATAATGAAAGCTGAGAAATGCTTGAAATGAATTCCAAATATACCCATTTTAAACAATAATTGCTTGTTCACATTAATCTTCACATATTTTTTCTTCAGAAATACGTTTTGTTTGAATGGAACAGACGGGGCGGCTTTATCTGAGACTTGAAGTGCACGCCGCTGCCGCCGCCGCCGCCATCTCCGGCATCAATGCTTACCTTCTTTTCATATTCCAGAAGCTGCTGTGAAAGCTGCTCTGTGGCCAGCCCCATCTCACTCTGCAGGAGGCAGATGAAATAAAATCATTACTAAAGTGCATCATTAGGGATTCGAACTGCTTCCATTCTCTAATTGGACCGCAGGTGACTCGGGGTGGAGGTGGGGGTCAGGTAAATGTCAGAACTACCAGAGAATGAAATTGGTTTAGAAAAGGTCTGACATCATATCGCGTCTCCACTGTGGGCCAAACACTTGATGTCTGCTGATAAAACATTTTCCAAACAAATCAGTGAGGGTCAGGACGTATAGATACGGAATATTTGCTCAACATTGGCATTAATCACCCCTGTAGTAATTGAATAAGGGACAGAAATGTGGCCCACTTGAAATAAGCAGCTCTAGTTGGAACATCTTCTCCCCGTGTGTTTGTGGTTTCCTACCTGAGCACCAAACACCCGCTGTAAGGCCTGCAGCAGCTGATTAGTGTAGTTCGTAAGCATCCCAGAATCTTCCTCGAACACGCTGAGCAAGGAGCGAGTCTGTCGTGTCACAACACATAAATATGCTATTGAGAAAGCAGGAAAACGGAAACACAGCGGATACATTCGCAGGGAACCACAACTCAATAAAACTCAAAACATCCCATACCTTTGTCAAGACCCTTGCTTGAAGAACTACATATTAAATGCAAATGTAATGTAATGCATCATTATGATCACAGGTATTGATGTGGATATTGTATTTCTTAGTTGTTGTTTGTACTGTTTGTAATAGTATTGGTGTTTGGGGGCAGCCATAGTCACAGGAGGACAGAAGCCATCACAATTTTACTGCAGATTAGCTATGCAAACTGTGAACATCCTGTCCAGGTGTCTCTTTTCTTATTCAAACAGGTGCAGCAAAGCAGAGAAACACGCCCATCACTTCCAGCCTGTTTATAATTCACTCTGCTGTCTTACACCAGAGAATGACTGAGAACCTTTTCACACCATGAAATGAGTCTTGTTTTGTTCAGAGACCATCTTAAAGGGGAGACACCCCTTTCTCCAGCGCAGACTCCATTCAGGCAGTTAAAAGCAGCTTTAATGATTGTGCATAATAATGCATTGCTCCAACGCCGGCTAACCTATTAAATGAGGCACATTAAATGAGACTCAGATGTTAAATGTCAGACCTATTATCATCAAGCAACATATGCTATTTGGAATTGACAGCTAGCACTGCTGCTCTGTTGCTGTCCAAGTGAGTCACAGGAGTCCGATAATGGAAATCCCTCCCACATCCTGGAAATCGGGCCCAGTTCGGTTCTAGAATAGGGCCCAGGACGGAAAGAGAAAAATCCTGCGACGCACTAACATATAAACGTCGCAGATAAAGGATTGTGGTGCAGCTACATTTGTGCAATAATCCACAACAATACCAATGATAGTCAGCTACGTCTGTAGTATCACCAGAGTCAGACAGAGGAGCTGTATGAATAGCTGTAGCTTCGCATCTATGACAAGCTATTATTTTGACAGCTAGAAGGTTAAAACATATTCCTAGTGGGAAATAAGCTCCCTTTCCATGATCATTTGATCGTTCAGAGCTGTCATCGACCTCTGCGTACCGCCTACAACGGGAACACATTGTAGCAGCTAGTAAGCTAACTTCGGTGCTAATACGGCCCTTAAATATAACAAATGTGTCTTGATATGTGTTGTAACTCACACAAACCTACCTGAGGACTGTCCTGCAAAGCCTCCTCCAGGAGCAGTTTGTGATGAACGGCCGGCATCTTGTTA
Organism: Takifugu flavidus; assembly: GCF_003711565.1. Taxonomy (NCBI): domain Eukaryota; kingdom Metazoa; phylum Chordata; class Actinopteri; order Tetraodontiformes; family Tetraodontidae; genus Takifugu; species Takifugu flavidus. The sequence goes on from NC_079532.1 coordinate 6,578,196, forward strand.
GTGGTGAAAGAGCAGCAAAGGGTGTCTGAATTATTTACAGAGTGGACTCGTTTTCCCAAAAGCCTTTGCGCGATGGGGGACACGTAGTTGCAGGCGAGCCCAAAGCCCGAATGAACAATAAAAACATCAAAACCCCGAACGTTTCTTATTTTAAATGTACATTTACCAGAGAGGTAAAATCAAATAATTATCCCCCTAGCCTTTAAAACAAACTTTAACACAAAAATAAGTTATAGCATCGATACATTTTAAATACATTTTTATTTCTACTTTAACTCTTTAAATCTTTTTTTAAAATTTTGCTTCATTTAATTTGTGTAGAAAGCGCTCCTTCCTAAAATTACAAAATAATTAATCTCAGTTGGACTTTTTTCTTTTATTCCGTGTAAAATATTATACACTTTTACCATTGTAGCGTCAACGGCGACACCAAGTGGACATTTAAAGAATCACACAGTTGTAGACTGATAACGTGATAATGTACGATCGTGCACGGTGTATCCATCCAAAGCGGGGGGACTTAGCAGCCTTTTATATTGTTTTCACAGTCATGTGCAGAGCGTATAACGTCCTGCTTCCTGAATGTTTTTGGCGCCCACTGTGTGAAGTGCCTCACAATTCCTGCAGAGGCCGCGCAGACTACGGAAAACTGAATTGATATCTTGATTGATCCAACACAAGGTGTCACCATGTTGTTGGCAGATAATGCTCAGGGAAAAGTGCAATCTGTCACGTCTTTATTTATAAAGCTTCTGTAACACTCAAAATTGTCTCTCAGCACCTGCATCAAGCAGCAGTGGCGGATAAAAAAACTCCTTTAACAGGAAGAAACTTTGAGCAGGACCAGGCTCATATGAGGGGACCCTCCTGTTCATGGTCAGCTGGGCAGAGAAGAAGGAGGAGGGAGACCAAATACAGAAGAGAATAGACATAAATTATGCAAATATATTAATTGCAAGAAGCTATCACTATAAGAGCTGCTTCAACAACAGGGGGGCCTGAAGCAACTATAGGTTGCGTCAGAAACAATGCAAACCCTGTTCCTTGAAAAACCAGCGCAATATTTTCTGGGTGGTAATTTTTTATTTTTTTTTAAAAGTAGTCTTTGAGCCTTTAGAAATATGCAAACTGAACTAAATGAATTTAATATTGAAGCAAAGTTCTGAAAACAATACTTACACTACAAAAAGGAAGGGAAAAAAGCTCATTGCATCAGCTGATTGGTTTTGATCTTTGGAAGATCAAAGGTTCAGAAAATTGCCTCAATCTAACCGGCTCTCCCTTGGCCCGTTATCAACATGTTCTGAAAGGTTCATCGAAATCTTTTCATAACTTCTTGAGTTATTTTTGCTAAAAGGAAGTCAGACTGACCTGCAAATGGACAGACGGACCGATGACCTCTTTGGGGGAGGGAATAAAGCAACAGGCAGCCAAACAGCAAACAAATATCAGGGCGATGAGAGCTCAGCGATACCTTGGTGCTTTGAAAGCAGACTAATTTAAGCTGGCCTTGTCTTCTTCGTGGACTTGTTTGTAATTTAGGCAAACCATGACATGCAACACACACTCATCAAGCTGGAAGGCAGGCGGAAGTCTCAGGTAAAGTCACGGCTGTCTTGTGGAAGCCAAAGTCAAGAGCCACTTCATCAAACAGACGAAACAACATCTGCAATCATATCGGCAGGAGATTAAGCAATCAATTACACAAGGAACAAGGTGAGGAGCGCACACACACACACACACACACACACACACACACACACAACACACACACCACACACACACACCGAGGATAATCAGCGGGGAGGGTGAGGGGAAACGGGAGGAAAGCCCCCCTTCAAAATAAAACAGGAAATTCTGGAAATCAACACACAGGTGCTCCATTGCATCCACCCCAGGTTGAACCATTGAAATTATTCCAAAAATTATGGTAAATAAACAGAAATTAGCGTCAAAAATCAATTTTAGCCAAAAAATTATCCCTTTAAATAGCAACAGGATACTTTTACTGACAGACTCGTGACCGGGATCGTGTTATAGCCTTCTGTCATATATAAATAAATAAAGACTAAATGGAATTTCAGAGCTGTGAGAATCCCTGTTACTGACTCTAAGTGTTGTGGTGAAGCTTCCCATCAAGATTTCCCTCACATGACTGACTCAGTCAGAGCAGGAGCGTGACTGAAGCGGAGGAAACAAGACTTATTAAGATTTCTCCGAAGCCTCTAACTGATCCAAATGTTACCCTCGTGATCTCAGGAAATGAGCGTTCAAAACATGTTTGATCTCTCACTCTTGGTATTTCCGCACCAGACGTGTGAGTGTGTGTGTGTGTGCGTGTGTGTGTGTGGTGTGTGTGTGTGTGTGTGTGTGTGTGTGTGTGTGTGTGTGAACGCCCCGGCAACAAAAATCAAGGACAAAATCCATCTTTCTAATCACACTCCAAAAAAAATTAACACACAGGCTTGTATTAAATAAAGAACATTTCTACCCACCTAGGAAGCTCCCTATTGGTCAAGTGGCGCCCCATCCTCCGCCTTCTTTCTACTGGTTTCCCGGGCAACCATGTCAGGGTGGAGGAAAAGAGCAAATCATATGAGGGCATAGCATCTCTTCCCCCTCTCTCTCTACCGGTGTATACTGTATGTATATATAAAAGCCCCCGTCTGCATGCTTCCACTCCGCTCCCGGCTCTCTGTCACGCTGCGGGGACCGGAGAAAGGCGTGAGGCCACCACACACACGCACACATACACACACACACCACAAGGAGATCCCTCTGTGACCCTAAGGAGGGGGTGCGTTTCTTTGACCTTCGCTCTCGTTCTGGTCTTCCCCATGTGCTTTGGGTCTCCCCCCCGAGTGGCTCCATCCTCTCCGTGAGCGTCTCGGTTCCGCTCGGACGGTGGCTGCATCGATGCAAAATGGGCTGTGGCAATTCCTCCGCCACCAGCACCTCAGGAGGGGGTGAGTGTCCTTAAAGAAAACATGCATTTGTGTGCGCGCCTGGGCGCCTCTGAGTCACGACAGGTGATGGGTGAGAGCGTGAGGACGAGTTGTCACTGTTTCAGCACCAAAGGAGAGACGGTGTTTTGAATGTAAATGAAGTATAGCAGGGTTACCCTTGCCTCCAGTAAATGTCCTCAGAAATGTGTGTGTGTGTGTGTGTGTGTGTGTGTGTGTATATGTGTGTGTGTGTGTGTGTGCGTGCCTTGATTTCATTCATAAATACACAGAATGGTGTTTGTGATTGTTGGATAGTGTTCGTGTGTGTGTGTGTGTGTGTGTGTAGCTTTGGTCATACATGTCGGTGCTCTTAATACAGGGAATCTTTCTGTGGTGTGTTTCTAGTGTGTGATAGTCCTCATAACTGTAGTAATGCCAGAAGTGTATGGCTTCAATAGCACATCAATGTATCGCATTATCTGACTTGTGTGTCATTGCTCTGTTTTCCACGGATGTGCGTGCGTGCTTGTGTGTTTGTGGGGGGGCTTAACCCATGTGATGATCCAGGAGGAGTGTCGGCTTTGAAACACTCCATCAGTTACTAGAATTCATTCATGAAACTGAGTCCACCCCGTGGTGATCAAAGTCTCCGTCCTCAAACAACACCCTTAGTTGATTTAGAGCTCATTCAGGGCCCGTTTTAAATATGATGTGAGCAAATCTCCAGGTACCACAGTCAAATCCAGGTAGTAATTAGACTGAAGTATCTGCAGGATTAGCTCACCGCCAGTGCCCATTAAAGCATCATGGTCTCTCCAAATGCGTGTGTGGGTGTGTGGTGTGTGTGTGTGTGCTGGCAGGTACCTAATCAGTGCTCGCCAGGCGTGTTAACAGAGCCACAGACAGGTACAGGACAACAAATGCTACATCCAGCCTCCGTTTGATCGAATCTGAGTGCAGCCACCCTTCAAACATGTGTTGGGCTGTGAATGCAGTGTGTTCTTTTATGTTTTTCCTTCTCTCAGGCTGTTGGTTAAACTCTATTTTTGCCCTTCTCAGAGGTCAGTGTTTAGCACCATGTCAAGGTTGGGTGACGTGTTGTCACTTTGACAAATGTGGGCTCGCAGCTGCCCGTATCTGCCCCGGACACCTGACACCAGGCCCCAGAAATGTTTAATTCAGCAAAAACACATATAGGGCTGTTCTGCTGTTGTTCTATTAGAATCGGTTTGGGCTCATTTGGAGCTTCACTCTACATTTTAAATGTCCTTCGACAGGTTTCAGGATGATATTAATGTTGAGGAGTCCTCCGGCAGTCAAGCTAACTGTTAAAATTATTCATGAGGTCATGCGAAGTTGTGTCAAGCACAAGTCGTGCTCCTTCCCAGCCCCATCTGACCGTCTCCGTGGTCTCTGTCACAGCGCTCATTGCTAGTCTTACGCACAGATGTGCAGCCTTGGATGTGAATGAGCTTTTATCGGGCTGCTGAATGGGCCCCTGTTTCACATCAGCAGACTCTGACAGCAACGTAAAGTCCTTGACCGAATTTTTTAAGGATGGAACGACGTTTCTATGGACCGCCGTTCCTGCGCTTTTCCTCTGTTCCGAGTTATTCTAGTGTCTCATTTCGTCTGGGGATGAAAAGGAGAATCCAGGCTCCTCTTCCCCTGCTGCCTGTCTGAAACAGCAGGATGGTGCTGGAAGCCAGATTGTTCCTCAGAGAAGGACATAATAATCTCATTTCATTTCCAATCAGGTTCTGTGGACTTCCTGTCATTCAGGACTGCAGTCAGAAGTATCTGCACTTTTATTTTTTACAGTTTCTGTTAAAAAAAATGTAATTTTACAAGTATAATTGCAGTAACAAAATAGATTTTTCTGCATCCAGTGCTTCCAGTCCAGAGGTTCTCGATGGTAGATATTTTTAGACACTGGCCCTGAAGTTTGAAATGCAGTTTTCACACTGCCAAAGCAACAGAGAATAAGCCCCAAAGCTTTACTGATAGAGTCAATCTCTATTCAAGCCTGTTTTTCCATTCTGGGCTCATGTGGAAACATGATGGAGGAACGATCTTGAACCTAAATCAAAATGAAACTCATCGTTTGTGGTGTTTAAGGTTGTTACCTGCTAAAAAAAAGAGCTATTTTCCTACATTATTCTTTATTTTTCTCAGTTGTTTAAAATGAAAAACCAGCGATTTGATGTAGAATGATGGATTTCTGGAAAAGCTCAGTGTATACATCCTAGCATTGTTGGACTTTTGTTCCCGATATGTTTCACAATGAAGAGTAATCCATTTATTTTCATCTTTTTCAGGACCGGCAGACGTCTCCAAAGATGTGTAAGTTCATCTTGCTATATTTTCTATTGGAAATTGCCTTCAGGCAGTCTGAACACATTAAAAAAGAGCTGTAAATATTACCCAGTGTGCATTTGTGCTGCAACAAAGGGAGTGAAAACGCTAACTCATAAGCAGGCCAGAGTAAATCCAATTAAAGTTACACAACCTTTACAGAATTTATGTGATTCTGTCACACTGAAACATGAACCCAACACTTATTTCTGTGTGCATTGATGTACATTTCAGTCACACTCATGAGGTAATCGTGTCAGTCCTCCACTGTTGCTTTGAGCATGTATGTTGGCCACAATCATCAATCATTTCTACTTAAGGACCACTTGTTTTGTGTGAAAGCCGCCAGAGATATAATCAATAAATCAATAACACTGTGCTATTCCTAAATCATGTCTTTTCTTCTCTCTTTGAATATTGTGTCTGTTTTTATAAGCATTTCCTTCAGCATTAAACTGATTTTTATGTTTTTTCTGAATTTCCGTGACTTTAAAAAGATTAAAGGTTTGTAAATGTTTTATTTACACCACTAAGATAAATTTACACTGCTTATTTTTGCCGTTTGATATGTAAAATAACTTTCAGACAGAAACCAAAGGGAAGCAGCATGGAATCAGGCCCTCAGGTTTTGGTCTTTTTCGTTGTCTGGACACTAAAAAAAGTGTCAATTCAGTAAGACCTTGTTTACAGTGTATATGTTTGAGTGTGTGTGTGTGAGTGAGTGTGTGTGTGTGTGTGTGTGTGTGTGTCTGTGTGTGTGTGTGTGGTGTGTGTGTGTGTGTGTGTGTGTGTGTGTGTGTGTGTGGTGTGTGTGCGTGTGAGAGTTAAATGTGTGGATAATCATCTGTCTGCTGGTGGAGGCCCATGAGAGCTGACAGAAGCAGCCGGACTCACCTGAGCTAATCAAGGCTTTCCAGGAATATAATACACAGCAAAATGCAACACACACACCCACACACACACACACAACACACACACACACACACACACACACACACACCACACACACACACACACACACACACACACACACACTAACATTATGCACCCTGTAACTATCAGGGTGCCCAAACCTAAACCCAATTATTAACAATGACACTGTAATCGAATTGATGGTAGAACATCTTCATTTTGGGGGGAACGCCACATGATTCCACAGTGCACAGATGGGGGCGGGGGAGGGGGTAGCAGGGTGTTCTGGTTCAGGACTCGGACTTTCATGGCAGTGTTGCACCCGTCTTGCCTGCCTGCCGACTCTTGGGAATTTTACGTACAACAACCCTTTCGCATCTTGGAGCTGCCTATTCTGCTTTGCCAGCTAACATCTCAACAAAAGCCCCTCTGTCATTCTTTGCACTCTTCTTGACCTCCTCGTCTTTGTTGTTAAAGGCCTCTTGGCCCTCCTGATGGGGTCTCAGTGACTTGGTGTTCAGCATCTTGGCTTTTAGATTCACTCCTTGTTCATTTCTCCAAAGCGCAGGACTTTAGTAGCCATCAAAACATACGTGTTCTTGATGTTTCGCATTTGGTGTTGCTATCAGGCTCCTCGTAAGCTGGATCACTCAGAGCACTGAAGAGATCTGAAGCGGTTTATCAGCCCCATGACAAAGTCCTTGTGGGCTATTTGGTTTGCTGATGTCAAGTCGTCTCCTATGCTGACCTGTTTTGTTTCCCGGAGCTTCGGCTTGATGTTTGCTGTGACCAGATAGTCACTACCAGCTCTACCAGCTGAGCCTCAGTTTGAGACACCCCTGGTTTAAAGTGTCTGGGGTTGAGGCGAGCTGCTATTCTGTAGCCGACAGGTTCCTTATAAGAGCCACACTGTGCACGTGCTTGTCTGATCCACTGATAACTGATCCACCACCGGTTGGTTGCCGTCCACAATCAACACTCGCCAATTCCAAAAAATATCCAACCTGAACCTCCTCATTTGGTTTAGATGTTCCACACATGCAAAAGTCCTAGTCCTCACTATGCACCACACACACACACACACACACACACACACACACACACACACACGAAACAACATAACAAGGCTGCACCACTGGGGGGACATCTTTAATTTTCAGACCCTTTCAAGCCCTGTTGCTCCCTGAGAAAGCTGCAAATTGCTGCTAGCAACTTTTAAATTGGCAGTTTGTGTGTGTGTGTGTGTGTGTGTGTGTGTGTGTGTGTGTGTGTGTTGGGTGGAGGGGGGATAACAACTTTTCACCACAACATATGTGACACCTCCATCTCCTCCCGCTGTTGCTCCATCTTCATGTTCTGTCGGTTTTTATTTAGCTCCACTGTTTGTATGTCAGACTCGAAGCCTCCCACAAAACAACAACATGATAAATAAAACGGTCATAATCGCGCAACAATCACCTTCATAAACAGCACATTTAAAAGCTATTTTGTTTGCGCTTGACTTGTGTCTTTTATCTTCGCTCCCCTGGGAAGATCTAACCTCTGATTCCTCTCTCAATCAGGACAGAAGATCCTTCAGCAGAAGATGAGAAAAGAAGGTACTGAACAAAGATTTCCCAGCTTAGAGACACACTGTTCCTGTTCCATCAATAGAGACTTTGATAGATGTTCAATTATGAGAAGTTATTCTTCTGAGCATGTAATTGTGGGCAAAGCACATGACGCGCTTTGGAGTCGGCACCATCTGGTTTTAGTAAAACAGATGGAAAAATGAAGGAAACAAGCTGGTCCGAACCAATCAGTGTCTTTTAATAGACGATAATAGATAGATAGATAATAGAGAACGGTGACTGGAGCCACTATGACACAAATGTATTCATTCCAAAATAGTCGCTCTTTACCATAAATGTTTGGGACTAATTAAACAGATAACAACTGGAAAGTTAAACCCTAAAATGCAATTTTGCCACCCCAATTCTCCAACTGGCACCTTTATTTCCTGAGCTTTTGTCTCATTTTTGCACCATTGTGGTGCCATTTTTTGACTGTTTGTGAAGGTCAGTTATGTATTAACTTAACCCATTAAATTGCATGAGGCTTGAAGACAGATGCAAGTTACATGAAAGGTCAAATGTTGGGCTAATTCGGCGCGGTAAGAAGTTGTTTCATATATATTAAACTTTACATTATTGCCTTTGTGCCGCGAACGAACGGTGGCTGTATTTCCTGTTATTAAAAACAACAAAGTCAACAAAGTGCTTTGATGGGATTTCTCACATTCTCACCATTTCAGGAACTATGGCGGCGTCTATGTGGGTCTGCCAGCAGACCTGACGACTGTGGCCGCCAGTCAGTCCAAGTCCACACATAAAGGTGAAACAACATCATATTCTACACTTATAAATATATAATAACCCCCCCCCCCATGGTGGGGAAGCTGCTCCCGGTGACAGAGATGAAACCAAAAGCTTCCCTCTGACCTCCGTAAACCCCCCTCTTAAACATCCAATCACGGCCTTGATGTTTCTGGATATTTCTCAGTGCCACGACCGTCTTGTTTGTTTGAGGCTGACGGTGAGTTCTTTCACTGCAGCTCACGGAGCCAATAAATATCCAGTTATGTGATGTGTGAAACGGGAGCCTGTCAGCAGCGAGAGGACCTTAAATCAGATGAACTGTTCACAAGCCGGCTTTTTCCCACCGCTTTAACAGCGCCGAATCTGAGGAAAGAAATAACCAAATCTGCCAAATCTTTTTTTTTCTTTTTTGCAGACTAGGGGTCACTGAAGGGCACGCGCACGTATGCAGACAGACCACGCAACACACCACCTCCCAGTCACTTCCAGCCCACTGGTGGCTGGTTTTTCCTCGGCAGGTCGCTGCATGTTCATCCGCGTAGAGAGACTCGTGTCACAAGGGCTCGGATTCAGGTTCGCCATATGCTGAAGAAGGCCTCAGGCTTTAACCATGGGGGGGGGGCGGGCGGTCGTCTGACTGATGTTAGAAAAGCCTCCCCCACCCTGCCTCGTGGAAATGCTGGTGCCACATGCAGCATCCCTCATCACCTTTTACTCTGGCAAAAAAAAGAGAGAGAAGATGGACATTCGAGTAGACAAGCCAGCACCCTGAGAATTGAAGCTTCAGGCAGAGGAGTGTGTGTGTGTGTAGGTGTGTGTGTGTGTGTGTGGTGTGGGGAGGGGGGGGCACAGACGGCTCACGGTCCCTATGTGATCATGCTTCATTATTCCTCCGAGACACCCGTCAGTGACTCAGAGCTGGGGAGACAGGAAGTTGTATTGGAAGCAAAGTTGATCCCAGCGTCAGGAAGCGGGGAAAGAGGCCGACTTCAGTGGCGGCTTCAGATAAAAACGACGCGTTGCGTCAGACGTGCGGGGAAGCGGATGCCGTCTCCTGGGTGCAACAGCCAGATTGTACCTGCTGCTGTCACTTGTGCAGCAGACAGATTATGTAACGGATTATGATTCCGAATATGACTCATGTTCATCACGACCTTTTGTCCGTCTGCCTGTCTCTCTCGCCGGCTGCCTGTCTGTCCGCCTGTCTGTCTCTCTGCTCATGTTGCGTGTCCCTCGGTGATCCAGATTGTCCTCATATCTTTCTTAGAAGTAGAATTGTCCATCACGTGTAAAACAAAACGATATAAATACATTGAATTGTACTGCAGCAAAAAATATAAATACGTTTTTCAAGTATGTGGTTGATTTGTATTGCTTCAAAACTGCTTCAGAACTGTTTCTCTAATACATTATCACACCGCCACTGTGATTGTTCTGTGTGAATGTTCTGTGCAGGTTTGCATCCGCAGCTTTTATCGCTTGCTATTGTCGGCAAATCCCATTAAAAGACCGAGACGAACAGTCTAAATATGGTGAAACTGTCACTGGGAGGTGCAGAAGCAAAATGTTTTTAAAAAAAATCTCACTTCCTCTTATTTAAAACAGGAGACAGTAGCAGCAATGTCAAGTATTAAGCGTAGCTCACACGTGTGGCGCCACAGGACAGATCTGGGCGGAAATCCACCTGAGACGTTCCATTTCTGGCGCCTCTTTTTTCCCGATGTCTACGGTTCCTTCCCGCTGTTGCCATAGCTTCTCTGCGTGAGCCTCCGCTGGAGGCCTTTGAGTTCGACAGCGTGTAGTGCCTCCTGTCTCTCCCTCTTTTATCAGCCCCCTATTTGCCCTTTATGGTTTTTTTTATCCTCCTGCTGTGTATGATGAATGTCATTTCGTTTGCCCTATTCAATTAGTCTGCCAGGGACAAGGAGCCATCAAGCGGATGGAGAAGACAGTCTGTACCCTCTGAATTAAAACGTAAATGTCTGGAACACGTCATGAACAAATACTGGGGTTGTGGGATGAAATATATACCGAAAAAGACAAATACAATACATTTTAATTCACCTACATGGGTAAATACAATTTTAATAGCTGTAAATATACATTAAAATCTCTTTGAATTGATAAACTTTACCTCAAATTTTGGGGAATAAAAGCCGAGAGTGCTTCATTTATAAGAATAAAAGGAATTGCAGTGCATTAATCTTGTGAATGGGAGCGTCCTTTGTTTCATTTTCTGAAAAACACTCGATTATTCAGGCAGAAATCACCCGCTCGTTTCGACTGATCACGTGCTTCTCCGCCAACGCAACAGGTCTGCTGATGCTGGCTGCAGGAAAAATCATCAAAATCAATGATCTATGATTGAAAACTTGCACAAGCACAGCTGGGGTCATTGGTTTTTGGGATCAATACTCTTGACCGATGGCCCCTGGGACAGACAGACAATTTGAAGCTATCCTAAAGGAGAACATTTGTCATTTTTTAATTGAGGGCCTTCGTGGCAGCTGCGTGCGCTGTGATCTATCACAGCTGGATCCGGGTAATTGACTGCGCTGGGAGTACAGGTGAGGGCAGGAGGAGCAGGTGGTGCTGGTGGAGACGTGTGAAGTCCTGGAAGTCCTCTCGGTCCCTCTCATCTGGCCGGGCCCCTCGGCGATCGCGCATCATGTCGCAGCGCATGCAGGAACGAGCGACTCAGGAAAATAAGCTGATTATGTCAACCCGAGCAGGAGCTTCCCTTAATAAGTCACCAAGGGAGGCCGAGCTGCTGGATCAGTGGGATGTTAGCGGAACGGGGTTGTCCTACATGATGGATGGTCTCATTAACCATGTTTTCTCAATTGATTCTTTCAAAAGCTAAATTCAAGAAGTGGCCTTTAGTTGGACCTTGCATATTCTATTGTTCTCTGTTGTTATTGCAACAATTTTGTAACCTATTATTCATTTGAGGGAGACTGCTGGGTAAGCTATCCCATCAGCAGCAGTGCCAACCAGGCGTTCAGTTGATGTCTGTGCACGGAAGGCAGGTTTCCACAACACGGCGCACCCTGTTCACCGTTGAAGTGTGTGTGTGTGATAAAGATCTGTCTATGTGTGTGTGAACCGCCAGCTACGTGATTCAGAGCACATTCTTAATCAGATCATGAGAGCATCTGGCCCAGTGTGGCATCACCTGCTCTTTCTCCACTGCAAATATTCAGCCGAGGCGGCATTTTCACTCCAAGTGTCACCAGGAAGCTTGTTTTAGGTGCCTGCAAGGTAGTTTTAAAAGTCTAAAATAGAACTTTATACCTGTGCCTCTTAGAATGTACAGTATATCATGTTTGTACAAATAAATCAGTAAGGCAGAAGGTGTCCACTGACCTGCCGACCCCTGACCCCACTGACCAGCTCATCTCTAATATTGATAGCTCATCGTAAATGATGTTTTTACATGATTTATGTCTTTTCTCTTCTCTATCTGTCCTCTCCCTTCTCCTCCTTCTTCCCCAGCCATCAGCAGGTGCTTCCCCCCCCACTAAGCCTGGTCCTGCTCAAGGTTCCTTCCGGTCAAAGGGGAACTTTTACCTGCCGTTGTGGCTTGTTGGGGGTCAACTCTGGGTTTGTGTAAAGCGCCGAGAGAATTTTGATTGCAACAGATGCTAAAGATGAATTTAAGTGAATTGAAATGAAACCAGGGTTTAATCAGGTTGTTTGTGTGTTTGCAAAATGAGAGGCGGCATTGGAGATGCAACATTTTTTTATTTTCCTTCGTCTAATTTTAGGTTTAGCGCGATTGATCGGGGATTTGCTGTAAAGAATATAGTGTTACTCCAATAATCTCCACTAGATGTCAGGACCGCACAACCTAATGTTGCTCAACGCGTTATTCTCTCTTGATCTGCAACAGGGAAAACTTTTTTTGGTGAGAAAATCATGGCACAGGTACTGTCATTTCACTTTGAAGAGCTTGAAGCAATTGTCAGGCTTTAAAACACAGCGATGGGCTTGAAATGGGAAAAGGAGTTAGCTCAGCATTAACCACAAACTCGCCTTTTAAAGAAAGGTTTGAAAACTCTCCTGAGGGTTCAGACTTGGCAGTCATCTCTCCTCTTTAAAACTCCACCAGCTTCACCCTGGCATGATCAGAAATACAGGGAATGCAAAAGCATCTTACAAATCCATTCCATCTGGGATTTGGAGCAATATACATTTCTTACATTTGTTCTGGCAGCAGGGATGAATATTCTTAGGCTAATAAATGACAGCAAATGTTTGGGCTGGAAGTTCAAGAGACACGCAAAGATTAACGCTACAAAAGAATACATTAAATATCTATAAAGCCAGAATATTTCAGCACAATGAGACAGTTTCTGACTCCAGACTTTGTGTTTAGTTTTTAATCCAGGCTAATAATAGGCCACTAAATTTAGGTTCTTTTTCTCTCTTGATTCCTCTTTTCCATCAGGGAGCGACATGTTAAATTAACGTGACTGATTGCTCAGAAATAGCAGACTTTCCCCTCAATGCTTGATAGAAAAAACAGTAAGAATAATTCTTCCTTGCAACCGTGAACTTTTATGTCCAGACATCGCAATTACGCAGTCAGTCCAGAACCGCTCGTGTTCTCGTTGCACGTCGGACTCGGTGCCAAGGCCTGGTTCTTTTGCAGACCCTCAACTTTGACTGCAGGAGTCCTGAGCGGCCGGCGGGACAGGCGATACAGTCGTCCCATTGTCCTGGTTTTGACATGTAGATCCAGGTCAGCCCCGTCGATAAATGCACCCAGTGTGCGCAGCGTGACCTGCCACTTAGCCTCCCTCAGAATGTGGCACCCCAGACCCAGGGGAGGAGGCGGGGGCTTGCCAGTTGTGGCGGCTCTGCTTTACTCCAGGTTTGGCGGGTGCATGTGCTTCCAATTACAGACAAAAGAAAGGCGGTGCTGGACAGCATGTGGTTCCATTTAGAGCAGGTGAAACAATGTAGGAAAATAGATCCGTCATCCGTTGCATTCCAGAGGCCAGTGAGAAACAGCCCTAAATCATACCGAGCTAATCCTGCGAGGAACTGCCGGGGTACAAAGGCAGTTGGGGCCCGCGCTGTCACATCCTTAAGGAGGGCCCGGGCATATTTGTTGACGTTTGGAGGATTTACTTTGACAGAAACCTCCCCGTCATTTTCGCTTTTTTGGTGTCATTGTGGGCTTTTTTATTGTTTTAGCTCCAAGCCGCTGGTGTTTTTGGCTGGGTCGTGGGCTCGCACGAGGCCGGCTCGCCGTAAACAAGTTCTTCACAAGAACACAAATGACCTGTCTCGGACAAGTCGTGTTTTCTACAACATCAATTTGGTGCCAGCTTCCAAATCCAACTCCAGAAGTAGAAGGTAGAAGTTAAACTCACCCTCCATGTTAGCAGAACACGGCTGAAACAGTCGGTGTCGCAGCTCAGACGTTCTTCAAGTTCAGCAATTTGAGAAGGAAAGGTCAAACAAGCATGAAACGCTGTGTAAACATCCCCAAGTTGCCCCCCTCACACCCCCTCGATGTGGACCAAGAGTAAAGTTGCAGTTTAACCTGCTTTCCATTTTTTATGAAAACTGATCCACCCGGGTCTAAACTAGACCTACGAACCGTGTTTTTAGGCTACGATACAAAAACTACGCACCTTTATTCTTTATTCATTCAACACATAAACAGTCATTTTACTTGAATTTGAGGGTGTTTATAGTTTGGTTCTTTTGTATAAAGTTCTCATTAAGTAAGTTAGAAACTACTGTGCGTGGCCACTGTTGTGAAGAAGCGTCATAGAATGTTCTACGCTGAAGTGGAGCTGATGTTATCAGCCCTCCATCCCACCTGCCTTTCCCATGATTCCCTGTTTGCCCCCTGTTACCATGCGGTTGGGGTCTGTCCGGGCAGCCGCTCGACTGGAAAGAATGCAGGTTAATATAGCAGGCAGGATCCGACCACTATGTTCTCATTTGCCTTTTATAACCCATAGGAGTAAAGAAATAGCGTGTGCTCTGAGCTGTAAATCAGAGGATGTTTGGCATCTCACTACTTTACAGGAGGGAGGATTTAAGCTCCAGTAATGCCCCGGACCAGCAGCGCCTAGTAAAGCTCTCACATGCAGAAAGAAAGGGGAGAGATGAAAGAAAAGGAGACATATTTTTAGCTTGGGCCGTAGCCCAGCCAGTGTTGACAGGGCTCGTGGATAACGAGGACGTTTTTGGGTGATGACTTCACGGTTCTCACAGGTTTTCTGTGTGCTGCTGCCAGTACCCGCATGATTGATGGGGGAAATAATAAAATAAGGTATAGATTCCAAGGTGGGGTTGTGGGAGTGACGCCAAGAACAATCCAATCAAGCGCTCAGAATGTGGCAGCTGGGTTTCCCCCAACATATTCTAAAGTGGTATTTCCACTTCTTTTTAAAAATAGGATTTCTTTTTTCACATGCAAAGAGCAAAAATTTTATGGTGTCTTTGTTGCTGTTTTTTTTTACTAAATAGAGGGTTACTTCCTCATTCCTCCTTTCTGGGACGAGCTGTGGAGCTACGAGGAAGTTGCCTTGAGGGACTCCACCCGGCTACACATACCTGAAACAATTCATGCGAAGGGGCAGCAGCTCGACCCCGAACCTCCTGTGGATGTCTGTTGTCTCCTCACCTTGAAGGGACTTTTAAATGTTGACAGGAATCGGTGCGATCTTACAGACGGAGCTAATAATTAGCTTCATTTGCGCCACTCACAAAAAATGAGTTTGGATGGTTGGTGAGACCGTTGCAATAATTGGGAAAGTTTAGCCAAGGTTTTCTTTACCACAAAGACAAATGCTCCTCCAACTCCAGATGGGGATCATTTATTTTTGCTTTTGAGATTTGTGAATTTTGTCTTGGCATGTAAACCATTAACACAGATCTCTTTTACTTCAGCCTGGACTTTTGGACTTAAAATGTTGTTTTTTTTAATGCCCGAATTGCTCATTTAACCATAATGTGCAGACATTTGAAACACTTTAAGGACACTTGTAATCTGATCCAACAAAAATCCACATTAGATGTGTGTGTAAATACAAATGCATCTAATGTTCCCGTTACAGCGACCCTGCGGGACAAAAAAGCAAAAACATCTTTGAATACCTGATGAAAACTTTAATGCCTGTTTGGAAGATTTCGACATCCACAGTAATTAATGATTTATCCAGTGAGCATATTACTGAGATGATCCCTACAAACATCTGTCAATCCCATTTTTGGGGGTCACAAACAAAATTCCGATCACTTCGCTCCAAAACCCTCCTGTGACGGGCTGGCAGTTGAGGAGCAGCCCTCTGAGTGCTGCCTGTTGATCCCAGCAGCTTTATGGTTGACGGACACCATGCAGCTGGAAGTCCAGAACAAATGAGCCGTAATTACTGCAGTATTCCCTGGACTCTTCTGTCTGTGACCGGGGGGGGCTGTTGGAAGCTGGGGGTGGGTTCAGAACTCATTAAGAAGCAAGTGGACTGAGTGCAACAATCTGATAACAGGTGAACCCATAATTAAACCAGAGCTAGCAGCCTGTGGGTACTATTACCATTCACCCAACAATTAACCCAACAATAAATCCTTCCACAGCTGCACCATCAGACGGGCTCCATCATAGTCACCGGGGGGGTGGAGGGGGGGGTTGGCACCCAGAGGTTGGGGTTACAGACGGAGCGTTTGAAGTCCGAGATGTTATGGATAGTATAAGAGAAGAGGTCCCCCCCTCCCCCGACTGGAGGGGCCGTTCAGGGTTTGGGATGACTTGAACTGTGTTTTAGATTAGACTTCTAATCCCACTAATGAAGGCCAAATTTCGGGCTCTGTTGTTGAGTAAACGGCCGGGCTTGTAATGCCCGTGGAGCAGTGACAGGTCCAACTTCTTGTCTTTCATCAGTCAGGAGGTTACAGCTAATCGAGTCAAGCTGACGGAGGAGAACGGCTGGGCGTGTTGACACACGCACGCATGTGTGCGATTAGTTCACAGCATGTTTCTGCACAGCTACAGGCACTTAATCACCGTCTTTGTGAATGCTGAGGCTCTAAATTTGGAAGGCGGGCCATTAATGCTTTTGTTCCGAGAGGAAAATTAATTTGCCATTCACAATTGCCCTAAGTGCTCGCTTCCTACTTCCTGAATACCGCGCTGTTGTGTGTTTAATAGCTTTCACATTCAGACTTCTGCAATCAGATCAGACCACTTTTTTCTGATGTTGATTCAGGGGACTAATCAGAATTATTATGTAAGGGCTGTTAACGAAATGTTTCCTGTTTTCACAGCGGAAAATGTGCATACAAGACATAAGGGTCTTTAGCGCTGTCGCTACATAGGCTAACTATAAATAGGGCAACCAGATATAAGCACAAAATGGACGCTAACGTAGTGCAGCAGAAGGCTGTCGAGTGTACTGTAGAAACACAGAAAATGAAGCTCGTACATTTCTAATCTGGTCTTGTCTTCATGAAGCATGCATGGATCATTAATAGCCTCGGCCCAGACATCCCTCATCCGCCAGGGGAGAGATTAAAAAACAAAAACACAACAAATGGAGGAAAATGCTGCGAAGAGGCAGCTACATGATGCAGAAATCCGCTGTTACAACTTGACTGCTGTAGTTATTACAAAATACCAGCCAAGATCATGGATGGAAAGAGTTCTGTTATGTGGAAACAGTTAGGAGGCAGATAGATTATCTATAGTCCCTCTCTCTCTCTCTCTCTCTCTCTCTCTCTCTCTCACACACACACACACACACACACAAAGTACCAGCAGCACCACCGCTAATTATGCTATTCCAGGAGCCATAATAATCACTCACGCTCTCTCTGAGCGCTCTCACTCTATAAAAACCCTTCGGTCTATTTAGCGTGATGTTCCTTCCTCACAGCGGTCGGTGCTAAACCGCTGCTGTCCTTCCCACATCCTCTCACCTCACCTCTCCCCGTGTCGCCACCCATCGGCTTCCTTCGGAGCAGAATCCATGTACACAAACACCATTGCCAGGCAACCGGCTTTTTGTGCCTACGCTCGTTGCTCATGCCCCGGTCACGCTCGATATCAACGCAAAAGGAGGAATTCAAAACATGGCGTCGCTGACAGATGTGTTGTTTCGGGAGGGGAAAAAGCTCCGAGGAGGTGGCGGCTAGACGATTTATGAGAGGTTATGTAAGCCCAGAGATCCCAATCAGGCCTGAGTGGTGTGAGTGCAGAGGGTTTGTGGCACTGAGGGCCTGTCAGTGCAGAGGAGAGGGTGCAGAGCTGCTCTGAGGAATCACACCCGCTCCCTGTGTCACCACAGCACAATAATCCGCATAATGCCATGCCTGCACGTGGAAAATTCAGGGTTGGCATGAGAATTACGTAACTTTGCCAAATATTGATGACCAGCGCTAGAAATCCAGGATTTTCCAGGATTTTCCCTTTGCAAGTAAGTGAGTGGCTGTTGGAAACTGTGGGAAAGATGCGTTCCAGTTCCTAAAGCACAGAATTAGCGGTAGTATAGATGCGATTTGCAGCAAATGGGGTAAAACAGGGAAAAACCACTCATTTTTTCTTATGTAACTCAGTTTTTTTTTTTCTCCCCCAAGTCTGTCACCTCATCAGTACCTCCAGTGGACTCATTCTTTCCTCGGCAGGGCTCCCATGTCAGGGGGTCCTGTTTGCTCTGCAGCTTACAGAGGCCCAGATTAGCCCTGGTTTGCGTTTATCGGCAGCGGGGTCAGAGCGGACGGTCTCTGTGGCTGCGAACCTCAACATCGAGGACCCCGTCGGATCGCCATGTTTTCAGGATGAGGGCCTTCGACCGCGGCACTGTTGAACAGGCTGTGACAGGGCCTGTAATCAGCCACCGTATACGAGATGTGTCTGAGACGAGCTGCTAGACAGTTCCCTCCTTATTTGTAACCAGCTCCGGGGTCACGTACACATACACAGGCAGACTAATTGGGAGAGGACAGAGTTAAAAATAGCGTGCGGTGACGCTGGTATCGTAATGATATCCTGGCCAGACCAGAAGCCATTTCCACTGTTCGCCTCGCTGCACTTCTGACATCGTCGTGGGGAAATTTCAGCATGAATACAGCCCAGCGCTAACCGAGAGGCATTTGGAGCTTCTTTTTTTTTTTTTTCACAGAGCGGCGAGGATTCTTTTTTCCTCTGGAGAACACGCTGCACTCGCACATTTGCCACACCTGGATGAAAGAGAAGAAAGAAAACAGCTGCGTGCTTTAACAAACCTGCAGCATGTGTGAGACTGGGCAGTTCCCCCCATTCAGAGTTACTAGAATCCCTGCAGCTACCAAAATAGATCAAAATATACTAAGAATAAACATTGAGCCAAATTTTTAACCCCCCCTTCCCCTTTTCTGCTATAAATGATGGTCATTTAGATCTGTCTTATTGAATATTGAGTCCACGTTCCATATTTAGTCTCGTTAGTCTGGCATATTGGCAGCACAGCAGAGGCGCTTAGCTGTGGTTTGGACAATGTGTTCTCATTCCAGGTTATTTAAAATGTAATATTCGGTGTCACCGCCTGACGTCCAGAGACTTCCATGACACACAAATGAGCATCTGTGGTTGATGCGCTAAGCTGCAGCTTCTCCACTACGTGCACAGCATCAGGGCCCCTGTGTCTTTTTTGAGGTGTAAAGGCAGTAGAGAATATGGAGCCACTGCGCTGCAGTCGGGTTTACAACATCGTAAGGGAGGTGTCTTTAAATTTGGAGGGAAAATTTAAGGTTGAAAAGCCAAAACGGTGTCTGAGGTCACCACTTGTGCCGTTGATAATCACTAGGCCAGACAAACACGAGGCCCGTTTACGAGGTGGAGTCTGACTCAAACTGTTGTCATGGGAAATGCCCGCACGGATGACAGAAAAATACGTCTGGTTTGCCGTTCTTTTTTTCCTTTTGTCAAAGTTTTCTTGCCCTTTGGACCGTTCTTTACGGGTCGGCCAGGGTCAGCGAGTCCGCAGACATGCTTGTGTAACAGCACAGCGGCTGTTTTGACCCGTGGAGAGGTGCGAAAACATCTAGAGAGACAGACACAAGGAAAAAGAGACCGACCTTGTTCTGATGAAACACTGCGAGGTTTGCCTGTTCGTGCAAATGTCCCCCTGAGTTATAACTGATTGTGCTGCTGTGCGAGGGTTCGTGTGAGCGTGCACGGCTCTCCGACAACAGCAGCCTGTCATTACCGACCTTGACTGCTGTTTACTGGCGCTTCGTGGCCTGTGGAGGTGCACCTGGGAGGCTGCTCACACCTGTCTGGGCCTGGCCAGGGTCTTAAACTGATTTATAGGCCCTTGATTTGATGCCTTGTCCTGATCGTTCCTGGCAGGCTACTTATTTCCAAGTTGTATAATGTTTTTACACTTGTGAATCAGCCTATAAGAATGTTTTGACCTCCTCTAAAAAAATCTTATATATTGGCAGAACGACAGCATGTAATACCACAGAGTCACCTGTTGGAACATGACACCGTGTGTGTGTGTGTGTGTGTGTGTGTGTGTGTGTGTGTGTTTCTTCATGAGTAATAGCTGATAAGCATCATTGTGTCTTGTCCACACCTCTGACAGTGATGGTGTTTGAACGTGGATGATTTCAAGGACAGAGTGTAAAGTTTATCACTGCTTTTCTACACTCAGATCAACATGCAAAAATATGAAAATAAAACAAATGCAGCTGTTATTTACATATGGTTTAATTTCTTTCCAGGCTCATTTTAAAATCTTTCAGATACCTTTCCTGTGCTTTTAGTTGTTTGTTTGTCCTTTTGAGTATCTTTTATTCTCACACCCGCTGTAGCTTCATAAATGTTCAGCATTACTGCTAAAATAGATAAACAGGGACTGTGGACATTGTACATGCAGAATGGAGATTTTCATATTTACATGAGAGTATTCCAAAGTTCTTATTTATAAAAAAAGTCCCAGAACCAGAGGAAACATAACATGTCATCTCATTTTAAGGGCCTCGGCCAGCAACAATAATCTTACAGGTTCTCTCAGAGGTTCTCTCATGTCTTCTGTGCACAAATAAAGGAAAAATGTGCCATTTTGGGGGGGGTTCACTGTTGCAAAGGGTTAAAGGTCTAGAACATAAGAGAAACCTAAAACTACAGTTTTTTGTGACAAAAGAGTAGATAGTGGAGGCTTTTATTTTTTTAAAGACTGGACTTCCACACATTCTTCTTCGGATGGCTCTTGTCTGTGTTTTTCTTCTCTAGGCCTGATTAGAATAGAAGCTGTTTAATCCCCAGATAGAAGCTGGATTGTTTTCTCGTCTCGCTCTTCATCTTTGTCT
Source organism: Takifugu flavidus (assembly GCF_003711565.1). Classification (NCBI taxonomy): domain Eukaryota; kingdom Metazoa; phylum Chordata; class Actinopteri; order Tetraodontiformes; family Tetraodontidae; genus Takifugu; species Takifugu flavidus. Next base: position 6,599,077 of record NC_079532.1, read on the forward strand.
TGTTCTTGCTCTATTCCTTCGCTGCCTGCCAGACTTATAATTTGAAAATATAAATAAATCCTGCCCCAGGTCTTACAGCCATATGGGGGGTGCAGCAGGGGGATTGGGAATTGGCATCCACCTTCAGAACGAATCTTCGGATTTAGAGACTGAACAAAATGTTTCTGCAGAACGTCTCCGTCTCACCTCCTCACACAGCTCTCTCTTTATCCATTTAGTCTTTCTGCTGACTCGATTCCTGTTCCGGACATCTGGTTTCGGCCTCTAAAAAGACAAAGGCAGTCCAGAGCTTGAGAGGTGAAAGGTTACTCCTTGCATACACTGAGGTATGCGACACTGCATCCAACCTACAGCCCCCACCGCTGAGGCTTGTGTCTCTAAAAAAAAAAGGCCTACAATGTCGATCTGTGTACCATGTTAAATTAGGTCAGGAGTTGAACTTCCATCTGCAGTTCTCAGAAACTAAATGAGGACGAGGTCTCCGGGGGGTAGCTGGGTGAGAAATTGGCCGGCGAACATGACCTTGCAGAGTTTGGCATTCTTGTTTTCAGGCCACCGTATTCACAGAGGAGAAGGGGAGCGTGAAGCATTTATCCAGATGTTCTTACCAAAAGTTTGATAAAGCATCACTTTCTTTGAACGCTGATGAATAATTACCAACATGCCCATAATTTAGGTCGGAACTGGGGTTCATTCAGGGAATTTTTAGTCATTCTCAGGTATGTGGGAAGGGGGCAACGCCCACATCGCCCGACCGATGCTCAGCATGTGGAGAGTGACGAATGGGACAATATGCTAGTTCATGGACCGGGCTTACAACATTGGTCCTCATCTTAGGAGGCCCAATTAAGACTCAGGATAGGTGTGGATAGCGTTGCTGTTTGAAAAGTTCTGTTTTGAGCTGTACCCCAATGTTTCTTGTCATACCGAAGTCCTGTTGCAGGTGTTTTATACAAGGTTTTACAAAAGAAAAGGTACAATGCAGCTTCGTAGGACTTACCAGCTTCTGCTGACTCTGTCTCATGTGGCTCAGTTCAAAGCTGTCTGGGCAGGGTGAGAAGAATGTATGAGGGTGGATCAGATACCTTGGAGGAGAGGAATTAAAACAAAAAATAGAGGGATGAAAGAAAGAACAATAGAAGAACAGAGAGGGTAGGCTCAGACATGCACAGCATCACACGTGGAGAAACGCTTCCACCCCTGCATTCCTTCTAAATGAAGGCCAAGTGGGAGCATTCGCCTCACGCAGGGGACAATCTGACAGTCTGCTGTGAATTGACAGCAGTTTAAGAAAGACTGAGCGGATGGACGGACTTCAAGTGAAAGGCTAACATCAACTTGCCTCCCCAAACTGCCTCTGGCCAGGTGAGCGAGCCAAAAGAAAAGGAAAAAAACAAGGGACCACAAAAGAAAAAAACATCAAAATGACACAAGAAGACAGCTGCTTTGCAATTTTGCCTCAAACCTGATGGTTTGTGCCTAATCTGCTGTCATAAAGATAGGTGGAAAAGGAGGGAAAGTGAGGAGAGGGAGAGAAAAGAATGCAATCCCGTAGGGCTGTGTTTAAAAAAAAAGAAAGAAAAGAATCATCTTCCATCTGGGTCTCATTGAAGAGAGAAACCTGAGTATCATCTCAGTTATGCAAGACATTAAACCAGCTTAAACCTCCATGTAGACGAATCACCAGAAATAACTTTATATGAGGTGATCATCCAAGTGGTCATGTACTGGCAGGGGATGTGTTTGGAGATAGGTGAGAGATTTATTGCCCTGAGGGTGTGCTTAAGGTCAATAGCAGGAAGTTATAAGTCTTGAAAGTGTGGATGTGGAAACAAGGTCTTATATTTTAGGTCAAGGTTTGATGCTTGTGGGTCAAAGAGAGTGTTTAGGCAGCCATTCAATCCCAGCAGACCTCCTTGTGCTCGCTCTCCTCAGGCATCCTGGTAAAAGGTGGTTTGGGCGGTTCAAGATGGGCTCTCCTTTGGCGGCAGTGGGTTTATTGTTCTGGTGAAAGGTGAGAGGATTGATGCCTATAGGTAGCAGGGTGAAAACCTGTGCGCGGCCCAAATGTCTGGAATACATTATACATGCTTCTCCCCGCCGAAAAAATACCTCAGCCGACAGCATCCCACTCCTCATGCGGTCTTGCCTCATGTTACAGGGGGATCAAGGAATCGCACGCCAACAGGCGATCCAGTAAGGGTTAAAATGGCACCATTTTGGATGCTGTTGGAATGTCGTTTACTTTTGGATGCAAAGGAGCCCTTGCAGAGATAAGAACCTTCTGTTATTAATATTGAAATACAAACACTGAAAGGGGTATAACTGTTCAGCAGAGTGACTCGAGCAGAAGTTTCATATTTCCCAAGAGACCCGGGGGGGCTGTTATTCACAATTCTGTGCCGTGATTTAGGCATTCCTGGCCAAACTATTTAAGATTTAGGGAAAACAAGAGTCCAGACTATCAGATGAAATCTATGTTTTTCATCCTTTTTTTTTAGGAAAAAAAGAGAATCTCATGTCAACACGTTTTGGATCCTTGATTGTGAGTTTTATTTGCTCGTACAAGTACACCCACTGCAGGCGTATCGAGTGATGGTTAAATTCCTACTCAACCTGACTTCCAATTTGTGTTGAACAATTAAATACAAGATTTGACTTGTGAAATGGTGATTAGAGATTTTGGAGGTACAGGCATGTTTTTGAACTTCACATAGCCAGACTTGCCCCCCCCCTTGCTTCCACATCTCTCTTGGGAGGTAGGATTTCTGTCTCCAGGTTCACCAGGCAGACATGATTCTTCTTTTCATCTTCCTGCCTCACACATAAAAATCAAATTGGCACCAATTCTAAGGTAATACTTATGCTGCGAAGATGCGTGACTTCAAACTACTACCTTTAATACAGGTAACCATGAGCTTTCAGGGGAAGTAGCTTTATATCCTATTTTATTGGTGGGGGTGGTTCTGTATAAGAGTACAGAACTGCTGAAGGGATCAGGAATCAGTTTCCATTTTTTCTGACATTCCTGGAATCCTTCTTGTTTTTGCATGAGCCCTTCATCCAAATCCAGAATAGCTACATCATTGCCTCATTTCCAAAACAGATATTGTGGCAGCACATCTAAAAGTATCTGGGTTTGAGACGACCCCCACAGTGGGAGAAGTGAGCTGGGCCTTCAGCAGTTTTTCACTCTACCTTTGTTTTCTTTATTGTCATTAAATGCATGGGCAGCCAGCTCGACACGGGCTGGAATTAATGATGCTGTCCTGTATCTCCAAACTGCATTTACAAGAGCGTGCTGGCTGGGACACACACTCACACACACAAACACACACACACTTGAGCCTGAACTTCATGTCTGCATTGCATAGGTTAATTCTAATCCAAACACCCTCTCAGTGGTTCAATCAGTGCTCATATCGAGTGCCAATCCATTCTTTAAACATGGGGCCCACTGGGATCTAAAAGCTACCCGCCTCTTTTGATTTATTATTGTAGGAGACTTTGAGGCAATCCCCCCCCCCCACACACACACACACACTCACACAGACAATCAAACATATACAATAACCGCAGTCCTAAATGCAGCTGCACATACGCCATGTCAAAGGGGGTCTCAAATGAATTGGTCAATTGTTAGTAATCATGAGATCTATATTTTCCACAAAGCGCCTGAAATCTGGCTCGCATTAAGTTGTCCAGGAGCAAAACGAGCCCCAAGTTGTGAGACCTACCTTAAAATGGTTGTCCTGGAAGTCTTTCAGGCAGCAAGACAAAAGCCTCTTCTGTTGCTGGAGCAGGCTCATTTTGAATTGACCGCACCGTGTTTGGGAGACCAATCTGAAGAGCATCCAGATGTCTGAAGACGCATGTCAGAGACCGTCGGCTGTGGGCATTGGCTTATTATTACGTAGCTTTGGAAATTGCTCTGTTATTAAAGCTGCAGGCTTCATTTGGGCTCCAACAGAATTCCATGTTTTTATGACAACGGGACAGTGTGTCTGAGTACATCAGAAGAACAATGGAGGATGTTGTTGAGCCCTGCCAGTTAACCAAGTCCCACTCACAGACGGAAATTAAAAGGTGACCAACAATTTCAGCCTGTCAGAGGTTTACATTCAGGTCAATGGAAGTGCATCAGAACATTGTGTAGCATTGTTTCCCCATTTGTTTCCCTGTAACCGCTAATGACCACATTATGTGTGCGGCCTGGATCTCCCATCTCCTGCATTCTTCTCCAGTGTCATGTTGCAGGATCTGTCTCAGCAGGACGCCCATTGGGTCTCCTAACAGGCTTTTAATTGATTATAATTGCCTCTGTGTTTCCGCTTAATGAGCCGTGCATTCAGCGTGCTCTTTGCTCACCAGCAGAAGCAATGGAATCATATCGAACACGTGCGAATTTGAGAAAGATTGTCCGACAAACTGGACATACCAGACCACAAGCCGTGCACCGGTTTTGTGTGTCGGTGGTGTTACGTGACTGTTCATAACAGATGGAGTGTTCTGCATTGACAGGCCATGCTTCGGGCAGGCATATCAAGCAGTGTTATGAAATGAGTCACTGACACTGACGGTTTTACCTCACCTAGCTAACAGAATACACATGCTTTAATACATTTTGACATCATTTGAATGCCTTTGGAAATGAAAATATTAGATTTGAGCACATTTACATATTACTGAAGAGGCCTATTCAAGCTCCCCAAGATTCTCGTTTCCTCCTGGAACACTGTGTTATTTTATATTTCCATTCAGCTGAAAAAATGTTTTAGCGAACATTTCAAAACACGGAACACATCCAATGTGACAAGTTATCGTGAGGAGGCCTCGTTTCGACATACGTCAAACGGTTGGGAAATGCAATTGTGGGCGATTGCTGTAGACATATAAACAAATCCCCCCATTGCATTTGTTCCACAGAACATTGTGTTCTGTGTCCGTCTGGGCGAGGGTTCCTTTGCTATCTGTTCTGGATCTGCACAGATGGTGTTTGGCCAGTGCCTAAACCAGCATCCTGGAAAGGCTTTCCAAATTCAAACAAATGTAGAGACTGTACCAATGTGACATCTGGGCTCCCCATCATGTACACCTACAACAACAATGTGACAATATGCTGATGTTATACAGTAAAAACATCAGAACCAAGTAACGGTTGTGTTGAATACACATTCACTTACTGGAAAAATTGAGCAAAACCACTGAAGTGGCAAATGAAGCAACCTAAATATGCTTAATAACAAGAGTCTGAGTAGAAAATTGGGCCAGGTTTACTCTTTGCCTACTTTTAACCTGATGTCAGCACTTTATTAAGAGTCTTTAACCTCCCTGTTCCACCTTCTCAGCCCCAGCTGCCCAGGTATCACTCAACGAATCCTGGCTTTATCCCTCGTTTTCAATTAGGCATTATTGCCATCGTGGAATGTCTGGTATGTCCTCTCCATCCACACACAACAGACAATCAACAATGAAAGTACATGTCTCGGCTTGTACTGATGGTTTTCTGCAGCAGGGTGAATTCCAGCTGCAGGTCTGGCACTGATACACGGAGACGTGGTCGGATAAGGTTTTACCAGGCGTTTATCTCAAGACCTTTCCGAGGCCCCTCAAGCAGGTGGAGCCTGGAATCTCAGTGGCCCTTACAGATTTCACCTTTGGTTGCGGTCACAAGCCGACCAAGAGACAGTTCCTTTGCAACAGGTGACACAAGGAATCAAAGAAAAGATGCATTCTCGTCTGGTAGCTCCAAGTTTTTCTGCTGAGTAGATGTGGAAGTGGCCCTGCCTAGGGGCAAAACCTTATCCAGCTGCTGACTTCTGAGAGTGTGCGTCAGAATCCACGAATATCTGATAGTGAGGAACTCTCCCTGCATCTCCAGTCAGCACTCTTTTTTTCTCCATACAATCTCACATATTTAAGTTTTATTCAATAGAAATGATGGATGATGTGTATGAAATTCTCCTTCACTTTATGGACTTTTACCTCCAAAACACCAACTCTTGGGGGAATAGGTGGAGGTTCTCTTACATTTTAACTGTCTCCTGGGAAGCATAAAAAGAGGCCCAGCATGCGTCGCACATACTGACTCACAGTTTTATTGTCCAAATAATATTGCTAAACAAATATGTAAACGGCTTTATGGTCATTGTCCCGTTTTAAGAAAAGGAAACTTCTGTTTGCTGGTTTTTTTAGTCATCTGGTGCAGGGAGAGTGGAATGGGTTTAAAATTTCCTTTCTGAAACTGCTGGAAAGATGCAAATGCAGAGAAAAAGACACAAATATGCAAGCAAACATTAACAACCATAAACAATTGGACAACATAAATGTATCAATTAGAGTGAGAGTGGCAACGGAAAAGGAATACTTTGGGAAGATAAATACTGTAAACCCTAATCAGAGACGTTGCGGTTTGTGTTTCAAGCTTTCTCTGCTTGAGCGTTTGTTAGCGCACATGTGTCTGTCGTTGCGTCCTCACAGCACCCCAGATGCTTTGGGAGGCGCTTGATGTCTCTAAACAGATCCACTTCAATGGCATAAAGCTAGCCTGTCATTAGGGAGGGTGGCATCGGCATGCTGTTTAACCATTAGCAAAGAGTGGAGCTACAGCAAGAGCTGCTGCCAACAACAGCACTCCTGCACCAAGAGGACAGAGAGTAAGAGTTGCTCCACCTTATGGATATGATGTGTGTACAGCGAATTCTACACCCGTTTGGCATGGGAGGTTTGACGCGTACCCCACAAAAATCGGTCAAACCGTAATTTTTTGGGTTTTTTTTGTGTCTCTGACCATTTTTGAGCTAAAACCGCACACCACACTGACTGACAGCCCACTAGTACCCGGTTCTGCAGCAGCTATTCGACATGTTTCGGGGTTGTGGGCTACATCGCGAATAAGGACAAACGTACTTGTGACGCAGGCTGGCCTGGGCAGCCATTGAGTCGGTGCCTCCGAATTACAGAGTGCGGCTGAAGGCGCATTGCTGCAGCTAAACCACCTCATTAGATCGCGGTGACTGCATCAAGCCAGCAGTTCCCCCCTCACACGTACAGAGAGGCCGCATCAGACATGGTGATTAACTGTCAAGTAAACACGTCCATCTCCAAGCTCTCAGGTCTCCCACAGATGGCATCACACGTCTCTGCAATGAGCAGGGAAGGCATTCCTAATAAGGATAAAACAGGAACGCAAGACCCAAAAATTTACTCAGCATTGTCCAGAAAAATGACATAATTGTTCTTCTGAGTACAACGCTGCTTCATGTATTTCCAGCCACTAATTCCAATAATCGAAGTCTTCCTTTGTTAAGTAGACGGGAATGCTGTTTTTGACTGATCTCACCAATTACCTTGGAACTCGAAAAAACAACAGAACCGCAGCTATGTAAACTTTTCGGGAGACATTTTTCTCCAAAGCTAATGATAAGTAAGATAGACTCACAACTTCCAAGGCAAATATGCATGACTGTATAATGTCGTTTAACAAATTTCCTCCTTTGGAAAAAGGGGTGGGGGTTTAGTTTTTTTCCTTCCATCATTGTGTCTTGGCCAACAAAGCAAAAAAACAGCATTGAGGGGAAAAATGTGCAAGCTAGGGATTAATTAATGCAATATCTGCAGCAAAGCAAGGCTAATTTGCTGCACACTTCATTTGGTTTTATTAGCCCTTGTCTTGTGGGTTGTTATTACAACATTTACCCCTGTCTAGTGATTTTTATTTCAGTAAATCTTTATAGTCAGTGGTTTTGATTTTATTTAACACAATCTTCAGAAATGTTTACAGTTCTTGGTGGAGAAGAAAATAAAAAAGAATGAGTGTAAAAGTCCAGGAGTGTGTTTTTCATTTGTTAGCTTTCCTGTCAATGCAGCCCCCTCAAAGCTATATTTAATCTCATCTGCAGAATCGTATTTAGCCTGTCTTGCCAGGGTGTTTTCAGGTCACATTTAGTTGAGGGATGCTGCACAGAGAAGAGACAATTTTGCCGCTGGCGAGAAAAACACCTACATGTTGCTTTTGAGATGCGACTCAGCATTTCTTGGATGACTGTAGACACTGTCTGGATGAGCAGCTGGCCAGATTGTCTGGGGATGGAGGGGAGAAGAGATAGCAAATAGAGGAATGGAGGAAGATAAATGGACATTCAGAAGAAGGATGGGAATGTTGAGCAGGGAAGGGAGAGGAAGGAAAGCTGGATAGAGGTGACAAAACGTGTTCATTCGGTAGATCCAGAAGCTGCGATGAGAGGCCTCAGTGTGGGAAAGCAGGGGAGGAGGGTCATAAATTTCACTGGGCTTGTCTGTCCCGGCTGCGTGGTTTCACGCTGGGTTTGTTCAGGTGGCCCTCTCCATCAGCGTTGCACCACTGCCGCCACCGCCGAACCCTGCTCAGCGAGCAACAAAAGCTCCTGCGAAAAAGAAATCCTTCGGGGGGAAGAAAAGAAGCACTTCGTGGTTTTATGGCTTCCTCGTCTCTACATGGCCTAAAAATCATGACCTGTGAGGAGGTTTGGGAGAGTTATGGGCTTGAACTTTGTACTATACAGTGAACTTGTTTCACCTTGGTTGCTATTTTCACTGTTATTAGAAAAGCATTTGTTTCCTGGTTGCAGATGTGAGCTTTGGACCAGCGCCACGCATCTAGACTGATTTACAGTTGTGCATCAATCCTGGTGAGATCTGCGCTTGTCAACATTGTTTTATATTTACTCTGTCACTCTTAGAAAGTCAATAGGATGCAGCAGATTTCCACGTCACGATGGTGACCAGCTTCCTCCTACTGGGCCCTGTAAACACTGGGGACTGAGATGCAACGTAGCTTGTTGGAGCTAACAAAAGTAGAAGAATTTTCCATGATGCTTTTCTACCTATTGGTGCACTTAGTTTGTGAAAACTATTTCCCATGTAGACATTGTAATGTTGTTATGAGGCGTAGTAGAAATTGACATGGATGACAATCGTGTGGATGTAGCGGCAACAAAATAAACTACAGGAAATAAAGAGCGAAGGAGGTGGAGGGATCACGTCTGCTATAACATACATTTAAATGTAAATTTTTATTTATGGATGACTTTAGTGGACAGTTGGTGATGTGTACCCTGATCTTAGCCTGATCTTACCCTGATCCTAGCCTGATCTTAGCCTGATCTTACCCTAAACTAAAGTCAGGTCTCCCCTTCAACTTCAAACCAAATCTTAACTCTTAATCAGTCCAATGAACTTATGAGGACTTGACAAAATGTCCTCACCTTCAATAAATGTCCTCATTTTGCACTTAAAATGGGCTTGTCCTTACTAAATAGCATGCAAAAGAACACAAACCCACACACACACACACACACACATTTTTAAGTTTTCTATCATTTGTGAGGACTCTCGATGACTAATGTATTCCCCGAATGAATGAATTTGTTTTTTGTGAGCGTGTCTCGGTTGACATTATAATTTTGCCATTGAATAATAGTCCTAATGTTTTGATAAGATTAAATAGGGTCCTTCAAAGTTCAAGGCTTAATATATAACATTTTTCTCATGGGAAAAAAAACCCCATTTCATTTCTTAAAACGCTCTTAAGGTTTGTTTATACTCCTGCTTCCACATCATCATTCTAAAAGTTGCACTTGTACATTGAAATAGAAAAAGAAAACAAATTACAGGAATAAAAACTGACATCATTTCAAAAAAAAAATCCAAAACATTTGTCATGGTGCAGAAAATCCTTTTGAAAGTTCTCACAAACTCCACACTTAGTTTGGATTTAACATTCTGCAAATACCACACTGTACCACAAACCACAATGTAAGAATTGTCCTTCAAATTGCTTTTGAAGTTTGGGAATAGCTGTCTTTAAATAAAGATGAACAACGTGAGGACTCCTCAAACTACAAAAACATCTTGATCTCCCTCCGCTCATTAGCAGCGCCGTCAGAATAAGCCCCGCATCCATCACCGGCACTCAGGCCAAATTCTAAAGTCAAATTCATTTTTCCCAGCGAGGGTTTCTGTTATATTATGAAGCTGTTTTCCTATTGATGGCTACTACGCAGAGTCTGGCTGCACCTGAATCCTGCTGTGGTGGAGCCCATTCTGAACATTTCTGCTTCAATTTAAGAGCAGATGGGGGTCACAAACTTTTAGCATCATTTCTCATTTATCAGCCAGTAAAATGTTTACCTGTAGTATTACCTGATTCTGTAAATCTGATAAAGCTTAGCACGCTATTTTTATACTTTCTATAATGTTCTTGGTCCTTAACAGTGGTATTCAAACAACAATCCTTGAGTCTCATGTAGCTGGAGGGTCCACTGAGTTCAAGCAGGGATTTTTCAGCACACACCACTGGAGCCAGAAAGTGGCCTCTTCATGGCCGAGGTCCAGAGATGCTGGCCTAGTGGGCAGACTGACAGTGGGAGACATTACAGAGAACAAGGGGAGAGAAGGGAACGGAAAATGAAGAAAACAGACGATGCACATTTCAAACCCACACATAAACACGGAATAAAAAGCATTCGGTGCTGCGGTTCGACACATAACAGGACTGCATGTGAATTCTGCGCACACGCGAGGTTCCCATGTAAAATGCATGAAACACACAACAAAACTTGCCAGAAAATATGAGCAGAGCCCCACATGCTTTTCCACTTTGTCTCACGTGCTGGAGAAAGAGCGAACCACTGGGCCGTTCGACAGAGCCCATTTTTCGCTTTCCCCGTGGTCGTGGGTGTGTGACTGGGGACTCAGCTTTGCAGTCTTTTGAAGGGAGGTCACAGTTCTGCTGAATCCAAAACATTTGAAGTATCTGAGGCCCCCGTCCCTGTTCCACATTAAAGGAATAGCCCGTTCATCTCGACCCGTTGCAGCGCACGAAGGATCCTGGGATCACGTTTGCTTAAACTGGGTCAAACTCTGCAGCTCTCAGTCTCATTATGTAATTTACTCAACTGTTTCCCTCCGTGTTTGCTAAGGTAAGATCAGAGCCGACGCCACATTTGAGGGACGAACGTAAATACACTGTGGTCTCCCGGGAAATACTACACATATCATCATGTCTGAGGGCCTGTTGAAGCAGGCAGATGTAGGAAGAGCATACCATGTTACTCAGAGGTGGTCTTTATGACACATGTCCGTCTAAGCCTCCATTGGCTATGGAGAAGTCTGGGAGGACGCTTTCTTAGAAGCTTCTGTCGCTGCTGCAGTCAGTGATCAATTTCCATTTCTAGTGTCACGACCGTGGTGAGCTAGAAATACTGACTGCTTATGGCCTTTTTTTGCCTGTGAAAGTCTTAATCTTGGGACGGCCGCTGAGCTCGCGTTACCTTTAGCATGGTAAAAAGAGTGTTCTGTGAGCTGAAGCGAGCCCGATTCGAAACAGACCCTCTCCATTTTGAGTCTGGTCCACTTAATGTAATTGAATTTGACTGTAGAGTTTTTCTTCAGCACCAACTCCCTGGCTGCTACATCACTCACATCTCATTCAAATGGAGAAAAAAGTAAATTCCTCCGCTGGCTCTTCCTCAGTAGACCCATAATATCTGTTTCAAAGTCGCGTGGAAAAAGTACACAGGGGTGCAAACTTACATTCATATACACACGAGTACATTCGTCTTTACGAAGACCAATAAACATTGAGGCCAGGTGCCCTTGAGATGAGTGCTCCGGTTTAATGGGGACCAGTTCAGAACTAGGCCAGAAACTCTCAGCCTCGTGCACGTTTCCCTTCCTCTGGTGAGCAGCTTTTGTTTGTGCTATTATGTGACCTTTAAAACTCAAAGATGGGCCAATCATTTTCCACATCAGTTCCTTTAATATGCAACAGAGTATTATTATTTCTTTAGACATGCTCGTGGTGGGACCATTAGGGAAATAATGCTGGTTGGTCAGCCCGCAGCTTTGGCCTGGACTGACTGGATCAAGTTCTACAGGGGTAATGAGTGCACAAATTGATGGAGGCAAATTCCACCTATGTATTCAGACAATGATTTCTCATAGCTGCGCCTCCGTCCTTTTTATGCAGTGCCACACCACAGCGAGGCTGACAATTTTGGATGCAGAGAAATGTCTCCAAATTACTGGTTATCTCGCCAATAAATTCAAAGCAGAGATCAAACTTTTCTATTGGTGGTTCAGCCTATGATCAAAAGCCTTTGTGTTTATCACCACTGGGCCTGTTTGGGATGGAAAATGACCATTTACTGCAGCTGCCATGACCATGGAACTGGAATGGGAGCAATGCCTTATTATTATATCATGTAATTTCTTACCCTTAAGATGCTGTTGCTTCGTGACCCTCCAAAGGAGAGTACATGTAAAATTACACCATATTTAAAATGTCCTGTTAAAGACATGGCTCTAAGTGTGTTAGGGCACAGTAGTTATTGCACAAAGCATGCCTGCTAACCAAAAATGTTGAACTTGGTGTACATTAACAATGCGTGCCTCACAAATCCAGGACTCAGTTCATGCATGATTCGACAGCTTCCAAAGGGCCAGTGGCGCAATGGACAACGCGTCTGACTACGGATCAGAAGATTCTAGGTTCGACTCCTGGCTGGCTCGCATGGTTTTTGCGGTGTTGCACTCCAAAAGCCCAAAGAAAAATTTAGAAATCGGGGTGGAAGAGGCCGGAATATTTCCTTTGCACTGCCGAATTAACTCCAGCAACACACGATTCATGGGAAAATTAGGAAACTTGTCATGACGAAAACACCAGCATTACCCATTAGCATCCTGCTAATATTTCCCACACACCATCAATGTATGATTTTCATGTGATGGATTCACATCTCTGTATTGCTTCACATGCAACCAGAATCCCCACAAACTCACAATTGTATTTCAATTTTTCCAAAGAAACAGTTCTCTGTTGACACAAAACATATATTAACATGCATTCCTTTCATATGCATCTCCTCCACTGACAACAACCCCATCATTTACCTACAAGCAGTGACAGAGTCTATTGTGTTCAGCCAACAGGGGCTTTGCTTCACTTGGAGTGGGGGCATTAGTCGCACTTTAAGTGCAGTGACTCTTTTTACTGAGCCATGGCAAAGAGATGACTCCTTTTACAGGAGTTCAATGGTTCATCTCCAAGGTTTTTGGGGTTTGGCCAGACAACACAGTTTGACTGAAAATGATGAATAGGGGCTTTGCATGCATAGATACTTCCCATCTTTGCTGGAGAACACAGACCTATTCAAGTGTTTGTCTCCAAAAAAACAGCCAAGAGCCAACAGTGGGGGTTTTTGGGAGGGGGTGATAAAGAGAAAAGAGTGCCGGTAACTCAATATATGCAGGTGTGTGGGTGACTGTTCCTGCCCACCTTAAACTCTAACACCTTATTCACAATGTGTCAACACAGGAGTCCTGGTTTTGAGTCTTCTCCTCGCCTCCAGCGCTGTGTGGAACCCGGGCACTTGTTTCTTGTTCTAACATGTGGTTTGTGTATGTCTTTGTACTTGTGCACAAGTGCAGCACGCGTGTGGCTTTCACAGCTGCTGAAGGTGCCTCACACATGCCGCGTTTTCACACACTGGGACACTTGTTTTACCCATTAACTCAACATTACATCACATGAAAGTTCCACTTGTCAGTGCACATGTATGTTTTTCTGTTCCCCTGTGTAAACACAGTTTGGCGGCCTGTGAAGACGAAAGTCACGCATGCCCGCGCCCCCCAACTTCAGTCAGATTACCTGTCTATTGGCTAGAAACCATTTCAGCTCACGGCCATCATAGACTGGTGGTGACAGACAGAGATAAAGGCTTGGTGGATCGGGCTCTGTACAGTCGTTCAAGGTCAGGATTTACCTGTCAGAGGAACCAAGCAAACCTCTCACAGTTCAGGACAAAGCTTTAGGGAGAAACAGAAGGCCAGCTGTGAAGAGAATGGTGGTAGACAGTACTGCATAAACACTGTTCCATCACCTTAAAGCAAAAGAGCGATCAAAGCGGGTTGAGGAGCTCCCACTTACGAGAAGCCATTCCAAAAAACTCCACATCAAAGATGGAATGACCTCATGTGGGCACACAGGTGGTCGCCAAATCAAGGAAGAAAGGCTAAGATGAGGCTTCACGGATGCACAAACCTGGAAGAGCTGATTTTGGCGAATAAAAGCCAGATGGTGTCACAGTCGACCTCAGACAATATTTGCATTCCTAATGTAGTTTTCTTGCAGAAATGGTGATGTGGCACTAACAACGGAAACAAAATCATCCCAGAGTGATTCACTGTTTTCCCTTCAGGGGGGTTACAGCTTAATAGTTCTCTTTCTCTGTGCTTGCTTAAAAAAAGATAGTATAGTCACGTTTAAACTGTTAAATACGACACTAGTTTATTCAATTTTGATATACCACAAACAATGGGATACTTCCTGTGTGACACCCTCCCTCAATGATTACATTTGCATGTAAGCTGTGTGTGTCCATGAACTACTGTGTGTAGTAAAACTCTATTCCCTCCCCTGTCAGGGTTGAATGGAAGATGCATCCTTCATTTTTTAGCGCGACACATAATCAACATGTACTCAGATATTGGGCGTCGCCTGCAGTGCAGTAAAAATCTGCTGTGATGGTTTAATTAATTCAGTGTTACTTACAACCTGCAAACAAATGTTCTTTGAACCTTTCTAGAAAGCATTTTGTAACGTCATAATCGCAAAATTTGGTCTTCCGCTGGATGAAAACACAGAAATCCGCGACAGACTGACGTCCACCTGTTTCCCTAGACTGTATAATCTGAATGGTTTAACTGGATGGGATCAGATGGCTTTGGTAGTCTTTCAAGGTTTGCAGCCTGTTTTTGTGGAAAAATTAGTTGGGTTTTTCAAATGGAAAATCATAAATTATGTCCCGCTCGCCTTAAAAAAAATGGTATCAATAAAATTTTACGGTTGTAGCGAAGGCGGTGACGTGACATCTGGCAGCAGAGTCAAACTGACTCCTATACTTGAATGAATGGAAAATCTCTTCTTTATGGTCCAGTGTTCTAATATTAGTTCAGTGAGTAGACACTGGTCCCTTAAATGAACTATAAGAACTTGCTGCCATTGACAATAGCGCCCGTGGTGCATTCTGCCAGATGTGTAATGGCACGTTGCATCTGCAGTGTGGAAACAGGTCTGTTAATGTGAGACCGTGTGGGTCTGGCTAAAGGGCGCAACCACCAAAAAGAATTCCCATCCCCGGCTCTTCACCAACTCCACATTAAATCTTTTCAGCATCTGTTTTCTTTTTCAGATTTACGCAGCCTAAACAAGGGAGGTGACTTGTGTGGAAAAGTAATGAGATCACTCTCTCCCTATGCCGTCCCTTGGGTGTTACTCCATCACATGATCTCGATTTTTTTTGAGCTCCGCATACTTGCAGAGGCCTTGCAATAGCCATCTGCTGCTTATAGAGACCTTCGGGAGACATCTGAAAGACAGCCACACGACACGACACGCAGAGCCAACCGCAGAGGAACAAGGGTGAGGAACTGATACATTTGGAAGGGGATAAAAGATCCATCCAGAAGAAGACAGTATATTAACAGAAACAGGAAGATGGGGTCACATGTGCTTGTGGAAAGGGAGGAATGCTGCCCCGAAGATCACAAGGAGAGAAATCGTTTGTCACTTTGACACACAGAGCAATGGCCAGATTGGATCGCTTCTGGCTTTGTTTTAGAGTCTTGCTTTGTGTGTTTTGAATAATCACACGCATGCAGACACATTTATTTCCAAATGCACGCGCACACACAGGCAGTTACAATTAACTGTGTGGTCGAAAAGAACATATTTTTTCAATAATGCACCAATTTCATTGTAACACATGATTTAAAAAAATAATTGGCATTAACTGATTGGCGGACGCTGTGAGAACTCACCAAATTAAAGCTCCTTTTCCCGAATGATGCCTGCAACACCGGTCAATAATATAACAGAAGAGAAAGGCACTTCTCAAAAGCCAAATGAAGCTGTTGTTTCCATCAGGGTCTGCTGACCTTGTGTCAACAACATACAGTAGCTTATAGGAACATTCACCAGCATAATCATCCCCCTCAAACATCCACACAGAGTCACAGGGCCCGATTATGTAAGTTCCATCAAATGGAGGTCGTGATGCCAAAGCAGAAAAATTGCTGATCTGTTGACTATGACGTGCACCTGACTGACTTTGATGTTAATGAAACCCTGCTGACCAAACGCACCCTCTGCATTTTGATTCCATTGTGAAATGGAAACAGTAATTTGTTTTGAAGGGATAAATAAACCTCCCGCTATAGCTTCCCCTTCCGCACTCTCACCCCTTCTATTTATTTAATCTGCAGCAAGAATGCATCGTGGAGTCTGGTGGGGCAGCATGGAAATGATCTGTGCTGTCGGTACGATGGCCGCCTCGCTGTAACGATAGTCATGCTTTGGAGTTCCGACAGAAGATCCTTCGCAGGAGTTTTCATCTCTGCTGCTCACCCTGTCTGTCAACAGGAATCGGCGTAAAGTCGGTCTGGCCGGGCTGTTTGAGACGACTGAAAAGCCTTTTGTTTTAATCTTGAATCCAGCAAGGCGTGACGAGCGTGTCGTGAATGCTGACGGATGGATGAGAGAGGAAGAGGAGGAGACACTGTCTGGAGGACGCAGAACGAGGCAGATGAGTGAACCTGCGGTGAGCAGACTTCAGATGTTTGGACGGCACGTGACTCGTCTGAAAACCTCCAACACCTTCGCGCCCCGGTGCTGACTGCACGTGGGGGTGAGCTGTAAAAATAAAGGTGCGGTTCAGATCTCAGCCGCTTCCAGAGCGATTTTAAACCTCACCATTTTTACAGTACGCACAATAATGTTTAAATCCACAGAAGATAAAATGCATAAGTTTAATAAAAGAGCTTGGCTGGGATTCTCCTGTATCTACACCCACCCTCCTGACACACTCATTAGTCATATCGCTAAGCGATATGATTTATTGCCGAGCGATGATAAATTGAGAGAAGATTCCGATCTCTGTAATTACAGCGATCACACACAGCTGTAATTCTCACTCACACAGTGAACCTCAGGCACAGCCGCGCCACGTCGTGCCTTCTTAACCCCCCTCAGAAGATCAATGCGTACTCCGATTCTGACAGGTCTTTTGTTGGGCTCCAACAGGCTGCAAACTGATGCCTGCAATAGCGTATTTGAAGCAAGTCAACAATACTGTTTTCAAAGCCTACTTGATGCCTTCAGAGAGCTCAGCTGTTCAGGAAGTCTGTTCTACAGATGGGAGGCATCATAACTGGGGGATGCTTCAAGTCGGTGTAATCCAGATGATGTGATGTTTAACATCCTTGAGGAGGCAGGGAGGAGCAGGCTATCAGGATTTTAAAACCCATTGTCTCACTTGGGAACCCATTTGAGCGATTTCAGGGCCAGCGTGCTCCACATTCGATGACCCAATTGGGCCGTTAAATTAATGGGTTATGATTTCTGCCGAGAAACATCCAGGGAAGTTATGCGGTATCAGCAAAATGAAAAGAAATCCAAGAGTTTCTAATGAGGGCTGATGTCAGACGGATCAGATTTAGGGAGATGTGAGGGTTTCAGTCGTGCCTGCATGAACCTGCTGTCAACACGCACGTTGTTATTTTGAAGATCACTTTCAATCACCCTTTAAAGCATCTGAAATCAAAGATCATATTTATACTCCTTTCTAACTTTAGGCTTTTGTTGCTATGGTGACATTGTTTGGCCTCTGCCAGCTTCCTACAGATCTTAGC
This sequence comes from Takifugu flavidus, assembly GCF_003711565.1. NCBI lineage: Eukaryota > Metazoa > Chordata > Actinopteri > Tetraodontiformes > Tetraodontidae > Takifugu > Takifugu flavidus. The sequence continues at coordinate 6,616,807 of NC_079532.1, forward strand.
TGCTTCTCAGGAACTGACTTGTCATTTTAATTTGTGTTAAAAATTTCATTAAATCCTCCGCGAGTCTCGCATTAATCATGATTTATACTCTTACATGTCTCGCACACACTCCCAGAGTTCCAAAACCTTCATTCTCTCCCATCCAGGATCTGCCTGTTTTCTGCTGCGTGACCCCGTTCTGTTTGGACAGATCCCAAGGAGCGATGATGAATGACGGGTAAACAGGATGAAACCTCGTGACAGCTGAGAATCGCTCGTGCGTGGGCACGATTCCACCACTCTATAGACTCTGGCAGGTGAAAACACCCAAGAATGTTAATATTGCTGGGTTAAGTGGGAGAAAGTGGAGATGTGCTGTGCACTTCTGTAATCTGCACCATCACATCTGAAGCCACTAAATCCAACTTAATCTTTGGCTGTTTAGACCCCCCCACCCCACCTCCACCCCAACAATGTGCTCTTATCACAGACATCCCAGAAGCTTCCCGAAAACGCAGCAACATGCCAGCACATCTCGCTCCCTCCACTACCCACAATCCTTATCTGCAAAGTAAATAAGGGCTCCCATCCTGTCAAAGGGGATTTTGTCTGAGCGCTGTCTGCCAACCATCTTTAAAAAACATGGTCAGGGGGAGGAAGAGGGGAAGCGGGGGAAGAGGAGAGGACAAAAAAGCAATATTTCCTCCACAAACACAAACATGCAGACCTCATCTAGGGCAATTCAATGAGCTTTTAAATGGAATCTAGATGTACTTGGTATTGTATGTACATGCACTGATATGCAAGTTCTTTCACATTCTTCTTGCAACATGTTTTAATTTAAGGATCAGAGTGATAGCCTCTACTCTTGAGGGAAATGGTTTGGGATTTTCACACATTTTTCTGCTGACACATTCACTGGCACCCCACCAGCACACCCAGCTGACAAAATCTCCTCTGTAGTGAGCCTGAAGGATTTCATTCCCAAAGTTTAACCCTCAAAGGGAGACTTCTGTTCTCAGGGACTGTGAAGGTGGAGGAAAAATGTGAGTCCCTCTCAGGTGCTGAGGAGGGACTTCAATAGCAATTTATTTACACTGAAAGAAATGACATTATTTTTAGCTTTTTGCAGTGTTTTTCAAGCAGTAAATCCAATGCTCAGTGGGACTGGGATTGCAATGGTACTAATTATTGGCCTATACCAAACGCTCAGGTATCTATCTCAGCATCTGGACTGGAAAAAGATCAAACTGGTCTCTAATTCTGAGGTTTCTTGAGCTATATTTGCAAACTTCTATGGAATAAAGGTATATATTTGGGTTTGTATACTGCAGATTATTAGTTTTATGGAGAAACCCATTTAAGATTAAAGCCATGATGTTTACACAGCGCGTTAAACTCAATATTAAAATAATTGGTTAGCCGGTAAACTGTGATTTACAGTAAAGTCAGCCTCTTCAAACACAGATTGTAACTCTCATTAATCTCCGCAGACAGACGCCTCCATTAGTTCTGTTTTTGTTTCGATCTCTGCTGGCCTATAACATCTCATTTACTCTACGTTATGTCATTACTTTATGTAATGTCACCACATCTTAGCCAGCGGGCACCATAAACGAAGCAGGCCCCCGCAACTGCCCTATCCACCGTTAACAGGGGCCACGTAAAAGCGCCTCAAAACCCCCTTTTATGTGTGCAAGTGCAGTGTTGTTACTGGGAGAGGTAAAAATAGTCACGGTAAAAATAACACATTCCTGCGGAGTGACTGATCAACTTTTACCCGTTTAGTGAAAATGTTGCCGTATTCCTGCGGCTACCAGGAGGAATACTGGTGGGAGGCACGTTCCCAGGAAAAGCACGTTGAAAAGGATAATTGCTCATCTGAGCTCACACAAGATGCCTCTCTCCCTTTCCAATAGCAACATAAACTTCTCCTGCATTCTTGAGAGAAGAGTTATGCTGACCTCCTCTCCCTCTTCCCGGGTGTATGTGTGTAGAGTGTGTACACAGACGTGTTGTGTGTAGAATGATTCCGTGTGCATGGGGTGACAGGGTGTGAATGCCGGGGAGGATACAAGAAAGAGCTTCTCTGGAGTGAGTGAATTGTGTGGGAGAAGGAGTGTGATGGCGTTGGAAGAGGAAAAGAGGAGGGCTCTTCAGTGGTGTTTGAATGTTTGTGAGTCAGGCTTCAGCAATGAGGGAGTAACAGAGGCCATGAATGAGAGTGCTTGTTTATGTGGGTCGGTGGGTTCCCTTTTAACCCCTTCAGCCACTTCGGCCTTTGTGCAGGAAGTAGCCGCTGCAGCCATGGTCATGTGTGGCTGAGAGACAAATCATGTGTGGGAGAGGAAGTCAAACACGCACTGCCGCCGAGACAAAGCCCTTTGTAGTCTCTTTGGCTCGGAGCAAAAAGGCAGTCCGGTAATTGCGGTGTTTACACTGGAGATAGGAGGCTTGCTTTTCGCCACACGTGCCACGCAAAGCATCCGTATCCGTCCGCAGGAGGTAGAGGTTAATTGGAGAGAGATTGTCTTTCTCTGTGAAACTTGTCCCTCCCCAGGAGGGAAACTGGATCAGAAATGGAACTTTAGACTGTTACTGACATTTAGCTGGGAGCCAAAAGTGGCGGAGGAAGCCTTGGAACCTTTGCATCGCATGCACCGAAATTGCTCCCTTTGTTTACGCAGCTGCCTAACTCGGACAAGGTTCCAGATAAAACAGCCATTTCTGGTTAAACAGTTGAAGGGAAATACCATGTCTAAATACTGTAAGCACCTGGCGGAACTCAGGGGTCACCCTCTAAGGCCAAATCTCAAGAGATTTCTCAACTTTTCTCAATCAGTATCCTTGATTTGCTCTTCAATTAATCAAGGGAATCATCACATTATTTTATCCCTGTAATATTACTGTCTCTTTAACAAAAAAAAAAAATGTCTTCCTTTTTCTGATATTTAATGGTAGAGATAGAGTTGAAAGCTTTTGCCAGGCAGTAAAATCAAAGTTATGTGAGAAACACTGGGAGCCAAGCTAGCATTAGGCATCCAGCTGCCAAGCAAGAAAGTGCCAGTTTGGCCTCATTTAATTGGCTGCACAGGCTACAAACACACTGACAATTTATCGGTTCATCGAGTTCCGTTGTGTCGAACGGACAGCTGTTTATTTACACGATGAGCAACCGTAGCATTTGTTATAAACTCTGACTTTAGTGGCTTTATGGAAGGCCAATGCTTACATAAAGTAGTGTTTTTTCTCCCAGTGATGACCTGGCCTTGAAACTTCAGGCCGCTGCGCCCACAGTACCTAATATTATCTCTCCCTCGCTTAAAGATGAGAAGTCTAAATAAACTTCTGGTGACCTGGAGAAGGATGAACGCGGCAGTAACTCATGGTGATTCACTGCACATCAAACCACAGTGAGTCTGCAAGTGCAGACAATGGCTTCAAAGATCCCCTCATTCCGCCACACAGGTTGCAAGGAGGACATCTGTCCTTTGTAAATGTCCCTGTCAGAGGGTAGAATGTCTGGAATGTGGCCCCATGGCTAGTGAGCCGCTGGACCAAACGCCTCCACGTGTCTGGCCAGCGAGGCTTCTTGATCCACCTCTCGCCTTTGCTGTGTTCTCTTGGAGAAGCCTTAAAGGAGTTTCTACCTCAGGAGTTATGATTCTGACCTCCAGGTTAGCCAGTTGGGGACCACCCTGGCCCAAACATATCAGTTCTCACGTGGCCTGGGGGTTCATATTTTGGTTTGAAACATCATATTGAACATATTTTGCGACATAACGTTGACATCAGCTGAGAGGAATGTCTGTCAGTGCACTAATCTTTCCCACCCTTCCCAGGTCATAGCTCACATCACAGCGCGCTGTTAGCGTATGAACCATCAAGCGCTTTTGAGACGGAGACGTGTGGGAGATACGCGTCTGATACCGTCTTTGATGCTGGCAGCTTTGTGCGTTCTGATGGAAAAGTTTTTCCGCGATTCTGGGAAACGCTACAGCAGCTCAGGAGGCGGCTGATGGTAGAATCGGTTTTAGTCTTTTTCAAGGCGCTGGAAGAGCTGGATGCAGATGAAATGCATGGAAGATCACAGATCCACGACAGAGATGAGCCAGCACACCAATCACCCCCCTGAACTTTATGCCTTCAGTCAGCACTTTATGAGAAAAACATGATTTTGTGGTGAACAACAGTGCAAAACTACCAAAAACCACCCACTGTAAACACTGTAAAAATCTGTCTTACAGTCCAAACTGGGAACGGCTGAAAACAGTACCTGGTATGTCCTCCAGACAAATGATGAAAAGGGGACATTGTCTTTGCACAAAAAATCTTGGGACAACAACCAAATAGGCCTTTTTTATTGCTGAGGATAGGGGGGTGATTTCACAGCGTGTCATTGTCACTTAAACCGTTGGCTGCATTATGAAACCAGTAAACTATGAAAAAGAAGACTCGTGTTCACATGCCGATGAACCGCACCATCAATTTTGAAAGGCGAAACAATGAACTACAATTAAACCAGTGGTTATCTGTCATTTAGTGGATAATATGGCAAGAAGAGGTGATAAAACTGAGTGGTGGGGGTGATCCTTTTAAAAATGTGTTATAGATTAGGAGTTCTTTTTCAAAACAATAATAAAATGCGGCAACTTTTGGTGTTTTTTGCCAGTGTTCCATTTAACTCTAATTCCCCTTTAACATTCACATGTTACACAGCGATGGGAACCTTCAATCAATCAGCAACCAAATGGGTTTTATTTTAAAGCAACACTCCCTCCACCTTTTTTATCTCGGCTCCTCACACACACACTTGCACACACACGCATTGAAAAGGGATACAGGCTATCATCAGGTTTGTACAAGTGAAGTGGCGGAGGGCTGCTGGGCCAGATCCATTTTCAAAGCGGTCCGATTTTTTATTTGTTTTCTTTTAACGGTTCCTTGCTTTTTAGAAAGAAAGAGGGGAGAAATAAAACCATACGCAAGCTCACGCACGCAAGTCAAAAATGGCCCAGATGCCTCATGAAGAGAACCTTTTGCTGACGTCTCACCAGCTGACCCCCACCAACACACAACATCTGCCAAAGGGAGGTTTGAAAACGTGCCTGGAATGGACCCCCCCAAAATGTCTCCGCAAATGAGCCTCCAACAGGGCTCACCTGAAGTTGGGGAGTGTACGCTGCCATTTGATATTGGACTCTCTTCCAGAAGAATTTCCCCACCCATCTTTTTTTGGCAGGCGATACAGAGCTCGCTATCAGTCTGGGATGTTCCTCTTTTCCTAAATCAATCCAAGAAGAGCGCATCCATCCTCCCGCTCTCAATCCCCCCCACCCCATCATCATCAGAAGGAGAACCACAACTTCCCCACAGTCTTCGTTCCCACCAGCACACTTGGCAGCGGAAGATCATCCATCTATCTGGTGGAATCTCACGTCAGAGATCGACTGGGAAAGTAAAAGCAGGTGAGCACGGAATGGTGGAGAGGAAGAAGGAAGTGATAAAGGGTCACTGCCCTTGGAGTGATTACCTCAGTGGTTAGCACTTCATTACCATGTGTCTCACATTGTTTTATGTGCACCGCCGTGCCTTAGGTGGCCTGTAACGGGATAGCACATGTCAGGCCTCCACGCACTCCTGGGAGGTGTTGTTCTTTTTAAACCTCTTTAAAAGAGAGAGACAAGATCGGACGGACCACCCTGGCTGGGATTAATGCTGAGGAAGGCTTCACTAGCAGGTTATCAGCGCGCTGTGAAGGTTCAGAGAGGTCTAGTTGATTATGATGAATGACAAGCTGCTGAAACATCAGTGGTGGAACTATGGTCATTCAAACTGATAAAGTGAGTGGGAAATATGGGGGAGGGGGTCATATTCTAATGCCCTGTCCCAAACTCTGATCATAAAGTGATTTGGCAACCGTCAGATCCCACACAGATTCCCTTCTCAAAATTCAAACACATAATTGATTATGTGCCCCCCCCCCCCCCCCCCCCCCCCCCCCCCGTGTGAAACAACGGGGACGTCTGGAGAATAGCGGAGGAAAAGGAAAGAAGGAGTCCACACCCGAGGATTTATCAATCACTGAAAGGATAGACGATTGCCGGCTAGCACAGATAAAAGCCTGTGAAAAAGATTAAACTAAAAATACCTGACAAAGTGTAGCAGCAGTGTAATAACACAGACGGAGTTCTTTTTTTTCTTTTTTCCTTCCTGTCGGTAACTAAAGCCGTACGGTGGCATCAGGCTATCTGGCAGTTTCCCACTTCCATTTCTCAAGACTACTGAAATTTACATGAAGAACACCAGGCAAAATTAGAAAACGGAGAGGAAAATGGCTATGAATGGAAAAAGAGAGGAAAAGCAGAGGGAGGGGAGGGAGGGAAAGAAACTTTAATCACAGAAACACTGACCCATAAAAAGGAGAAGCAGACACATGCGGAAACCAGACGAATGGGCCCCAGCTGGTGGATCCATCCATCCATCCATCCATCCATCCATCCATCCATCCATCCATCCATCCATCCATCCATCCATCCATCCACTTTTCTACTATATTTCACCACTGCTAAGAACCCGAAGCCGAGGGATTAGATGTCAGGGCAGGCGGTCCACACATCTCTGAGCGTTGGCCAAGAACAACTTTGCTCCCCGGCCCATTCTCACTCGACGGGCGCGACAGCTCACTCGCTCTGTGCTGAGGGCTCTTTAATTACCTGACTGGCGAGTTAACTGGACAGGCCGGCCACAGCGTCTGTCTGGCTTCCTCCCGTCTCTGTTCTCCCCTTTCAACGGCCCGGGAATCGGCCCCACCATACTGGAGCGAGACCCACATTCCTTTATACGGAGCCAAAGCCAATTAGCTGCATCCTTGCTCGCATTGCTGACTGTTCACTTTTCATACTTTCCTGTGTACATCCTAATCCTAACGAGAACAAGATGTTTTGTGATGGAAATTCTTATCTGTGGCTCGAGGATTTGCAGGACGCAGAGCCCGTTGATTTACAGTGAAAGGGTTACATGCCTTAGAAGCCTTTCATCCTTTAGGCTTCTGAAGAGGCAACGGCTGCATGAATGCACGATTGAAAAGAGTTGGCTGCCTCCCGCCGTGTTGTTTTTACACCCTCCTGTTCGTGCACTAATCACCCAGCTTGAGGGAAACCACTCCCACTCCGGATGAACTCTCGTTGGCATTCGGTCGCATAAAGGACGGGTGGAGACACGTATCCTATATGTCCTGTGAATTCAGTTAATGTATAGACAGAGTTTATAGGAGTGACCAGCGGGAACAGGCATATTGTCAGCATTGTTAGCGAATCAAGCTAGTGCAGCTGTGTGTCTTTGCTGTGTTGCAATCTTGCGGAATGAATGAGTCTTGAGTGGCATATTGCAGGATGTCTCTCGACAAGGCCCAGCTCAAGCGGATCTTTGCAATCATGAGCAACAGGTGGGCTTGGACGGTGTTCCCTCCACTGCAAACAATTTTGCTTTGAAACCCCTAAAGCCTTATCCAAGACAGGAAAAACCTCCCATTAGTCCTGCTTATTTTCTTTTCACGGACCACACACAATCGCACACAAATACAACAAAACATGTAAGCAGGGCTGCGTTGCACTGACTTTCATTAAATTTCCGGAGACTTAACCACATTTTAACCACCATGAGTGATTTCGTTGTGTAAGATTGATGCCGTTCATATTGGCTGTCGCAAAAAGACAGCTGGGTTTCGTAAAACCACTGAGGATCTTAGCTCAGTGTAGTGGTTGCTAAGGTGACGGTACGTATTATGCATACATACTGTAGCATATGTGACACTGTAGCCTAAAAGTCCTCAATCATTTGTAGAGTAATGATACAGGCTGAGATCTGATTATTGATTTACTGCTTCCAGATATAGAGATTCGAATTATAACATCCTACTAAACAGATAAGCAACCCCTCTGCCAAATTAACCCCACAGCATCGCTACTTCCTCCCACGTTGTGGTGACACTTGTCACAAGAAAGATGACTTGAACTGTTTATTACCCGTCTTTGGACCCCTGCCTGCCCAGTGTGGTCTAAAGAGCCGGGTTTGTCCGTATGCAACAAACACAAAGCTAAAAGAGGGAGAAACTGTAACTTGGCGCATCGGTACTCAAAGACAGAATTGCATTCCAATGTTGTTTTCTTTTTTCTTGCCTGCTTTATCCCCGTCGGGGTCACGGGGAGGATGCTGGAGCCTATCCCAGCTGCATATGGGCGAAGCAAGCACGCCCCTGAATGAGTCGCCGGTTTATCCAAGACCCTATGTGAGCACACAAGGGCTCAGTTCCTCCCTTAAAGGTACCACTGAAGGTGTTCTGGAACTGCCCACTACTACCAGAACACCTCCCAAGTTTTGTCTCCTCTGGGACTTGAACCCAGAACCTTCCACTCCTCAACCCAACACTATTTTCTCCATCCCAAATTGAAGGTGAGTGTAATACATAGAAAATACTGCGATTACTCTCAATGAAACTACAAGTCACACTGAAATCTGTCACAGCAATGGCCCGGCTGCGGTGTCAAGAATTGTTTCGTCGTCTATGGGTCTAAAATTGTGGGCACCCAAAAACAGAAACAAAAGACAACAGATACTACAAAGCACTTCACTTATAAAAGAGAGAAAATGTTCCTGCTACAGCCGGCGGAGTTGTAATCAGAGCCCCAAGCCATCCACCCTGCCCTGGGACTCTGGAGTGGTTTGAGAGTAGGCCAGACATTCCAGAAGAGATCACCGCCCAGACACCCAGCAGCAGCAGCAGCAGCAGCAGCCAGTCAGCAACGAATTCCAGAATAGCAGTGCTGCGGCTAAAAATAGTCATCTGGACAAGAGAGGGATGGCGAGCTGGGTGTTTGGACGGGGCCCGCTGTAAGGAGGAATGATAGAGGACTGGAAGCTGAGCGGGAGAGGAGAGTGGTTGATTCCATCCTCCGTCCAGAAACAATGTTAGCACAGCGGTGCGGAGGAAGCGGCGTCCTGCGGGGAACTTGTGTGAGAGCTTTCCGAGAGGGAATGAAAAGGGCGATAGAGGACTTATAAAAATGCGCACATGCGAGAGAGGCCGTGTGTTTGTGTGCGCGCGAGCGCGTGCGCGAGCCCGGAAAGCAGCCTCTCAGACTGTTATTTCTAAAACAATGTGTCAGCTAACTGAATAACACACGCTTCACTGTGCTCAGGACTTTCTTCAGTCCCGGCCCTCTGTTTATTTTTCCTGCAATGAAGGAGCAGCTCGGTTTACAACAGCCACCCTAAACCTTCACTGTGGAACATCCTGCCTACAACAGCAGCCAGACACGCCAAGGCGGTGCTGACCTCGCCAGATCCTGTGCCAGTTTTTGCTCCATTTGCACAGCGTCCTTCTTTTTTCTTCTTTTTTTCTTTCCTTTTTTCATATGAAACCATTTTCCAGGAGACAAAAGAGGCTGTAAACTGATTTGAAACGCATGAAAATTCTTCAGCTTTCATGTCTGAAATCCCTCTGCGTGTGACGGCCTTTATCCATTTCAGCTCCAGGGAGTTGTAAGGAGAGAGGCCTTCTTTCTGTGCTTCACGCTAGGTGGAGAGAATGGTTTATATCCTCCGACATTATGCGGGCCCCCGTGTCTGCGAGGCGCAGAGTCGCCGTCGCACACGTATTTTGGGAGGAGTCCGGGGTTGTTTGTGATGTTAAATAGTTGTGCATGCCATCTCCACCTACGTCACGCTTCACCCTCATGGACTCACTCTCAGCAGATAGAAAGAGGAAGGGGAAAATAGTTCAGAGATTCCAGCAGCTGGACCCAATTTAAGGGTCAAAAGTGAAGCAGAAGATGTAAAAAAAAAAAAATCCCTTTGAAACTCAGACGGTATCAGCGACGGTGAGTCGAGTCGCAGAAACTTTAGTCGCTTTTTGCTTTTGCTGTGTGAGAATTTATCACATGAGCATTCAAATTGCTGCAAAATTACTCCGTTGTTGTTCGAACGTTGTGCTTGCTCGACTTTTAGTTAGTCAGCTGGAATTTACAATAAATTAATACTGTAGAGAACTGTTCTTTTTCCTCTGGGGGACATTTTTATGTCCAACTGCTCCAAATTAAACACACCAGTGACTTTAAATGACTCTAATTTTCCACCAATCAATATCACAGTTAGAAAAATCAACACTGATGTTGGAGGAACATCTACAAAGGTGGCTTGAAGACTCATTTTGGATCCCAGCCCAGCTGAAAAAAGAGCATTTTGAGGCTGGTAATAACAGTTTCAGTGTGTCCCCCTGAAGTCCCACTGCACTACAGGCATTTGAAGTTGTCTGCAGCCCTTTGCTGGTGTCTGGCCTGTGATTGCTGTACCAGTCAGTACCACAATCCCAGGAGAGCCTCTCACCAGCCAGCCGGCCACTCCCTTCAAATGTGGATCAAATGAGCGTAGCAGCAGCTGAAACGATGTTCTCCCTTGGTGATCAGCTGATTCTCCAACTCTTAAAAGCAAACACCTTTGTTTCTTCTCCCAGCCAGACGCTCGCCGAGGTGTTTTCCTGATGCGTTTGCAGGTTCCAGTGATGCTCAGGTGAACCGCTCACCTGCTGCCTTTGGCTCTCGTTGCCTCATTAGCATTGTCGTTGGCCAGATTCCTGAAGTGGGGCCGACAACTCCTTTAATGTCCAGACTCAATGCAAACACAGGTCCTGTTTTTTTCTGAGGAATTAAACCATTTCCATTGACTGTAGAACATCTATTCCCCCCAACCCCAAAGTACAAAACAGTCAGACATCGTCTGGTCTGGAGCAGCCTGCTGTAGATTAAAATCCGGTGAATGTACAAACCCTTGTGTGTGCTCACCCAATTAGCTTGACAAGGTTTGTGAGGAATAAAATCGAGTTTAAAGTATTTTTGAAGCTGGAAAAAGGATCACGGAGCTCATTTCCATCAAGAAGGCTGGAATTGGAATTTATGGTGACCAATGAGCTGAGCAGAACCGCCGTGCCCTATTAGCAACAATACTGCAAACTTTTACAGCTACGTTTCAAACCCCGAGCGAATGGTTTTTTAATGCTTCTAACTCGGTTTGAGGGTTTGACAAACATCAGATTCAGTTAAGCTGAAAGTTGGTGGAAACACTGGCTAATTGCAGTGCCCCAAAAATGGTCCCCCTGTGAGGCTTGGATGAATGCTTTCTAACTGACCCGTCCCCATTCTGAGCCTTGTCCTTTACGGACGGTTAACTTGATTCAGGAGATGAAAATAGATCACCTTTGAAAAGTGGATCGCCGATGCCGACACCCTTCGGGGTTTCATATAGGTTTTTAGGTCAGAAATTCCAGGAAAAGAAGAAGAAATGGGGACATGGTTGATGGGTTGCTTTAAGTCTGCCCAGCTGCAGGATGGAGCATTTGTAGCGTTGCCCTGTTCTGATCCCTGCAACTATTTATTAAAGTAGCTCCACCACAGGATCAAATATAAATAACTTAAAAGGCAATATTAGCATCTTTCCATCTTGGAATCCCACCTCAAAGTCTGCAGGGATTCAACCCTGTTATTCTGCCGAGGCAGAAAAGGTGGAGGGTGTTTAGAACTGGGATATACAAAGTAATATTTAATCCTTTTAAAATTATATCTCAATTTATTACTGTCTTTGTTCTCCTCAGGGGGAATGCTCTGATTACGGCGCGATGTGTTTAATTCCCGGAGCTTTCGTAAACCCAAAAGACCACACACAGCACCAAACCAAACACGTGTAACTTTCCAGATCCATTTATTTGAGTTGATACAGTACAACAGAGGCATTGTGTTGAGTAGAAATACACCCGGGCGGATGAATTAAGACATTTTACAGGATTGATGGAGCTTTAATATTCATAAGTCGATCTCTCAGCTCTAAATTTGGCTGTTGATTTGGTAGTGAGATGATTCCGCTTTCCAAGTTTTCCTGTGCAGTTTGTCCAGAACACATCCGGCACGGCCAACCGAAAGGGTTTGTTTTCAGTAATAAGTGAAATGGCTTGATCACCAATAAATACAAGTATAAAAAACATTGATATCAATTTTCATTATCAAAAAAAGAAAATCTTATAAGATACCAAAGGCACGCACCTTAAACCACCTTTGCAGTCTAGAAATCACCAAAAAAATAAAATAAAATAAAATCAAGTGGCCAACAATAGCCAACTATGGTAATGAGACATAACAAAAATAATACTTAAATAACATATTAATACTATTTTATTTTTTTAATGTCATAACAAAATCCAGTCAAGTTTTCCTATGATTAGACTTCCTGCTAACTAAACGATACACACCACTTATTCCAGTTTGCCAGAGGTAAGGTTCACTCAGATTCTTTCCATTGCTTTATTTCCTTTTTTCTCCAGTTGTTCCAGCATTTTGAACCTCCGCTACTTTAACAGAGGTGGAAACTATTTTTTTTCCCCCGATTGATATATTAGTACATCTTCTTGCATTTTCCAGTGTTCCAATTCGTTTGCAGTAGCCGAGCGTTGCCGTGGCGAGGCGCTTTTTGGCTTGTCTCGCTGACAGGTGTATCAAAACATCGGAAAGCTGGGACTCAAACCAATTTCGGGTCCTAACGGTCCGTTTCTGAAGGGAATTTCTGACACTTCAAGGAAGCAGGCATTCTTTTGCGATGACATAGAGCAATATAAAGTTTCTTATATTTTGGAAAATCAAAAACAGAGGCATAATAAAACAAAAATACTAACATAGTATAATTTTCTCACTGTAAATCCAGTTGACAATAAAATACAAAAGGCAATAAAATGCAATATAATATGCAAGGGGTCTTTCATTTGAACTCCACACCCAGGACCGATCCTTCACACGGGAGGAAAACATCCAACACGTGATGTGCTTCCTCGGGGTCATCTACTGTTTTTCCATCCACATCATTTGATATTTTGGATGATGTCAGCCACCTTTGCACCTCTTGGCCGGTGGGTGAACGCGCCGAGGCCTTAAAGAACACACGCTGGAAGTCACAATCAAGCTGTATCAACAGCCTCCAGCATCTCCAAAAGTGAGAAAAAGGAAAATAAAACAGGAGGTTGGGCCCCGGCAGGGGGTGATTTCATTCACTGGTGTCACGTCTATGCTCACAAAAAAACTTGATTCATGTCAAAGCCACAGAACATCTTTGGTTTCGAACTAAAACTTTCCATCTGCTCTCTCAACTCACTTTCTGTACACTCGCTACTCTACATAACCAGACCTTCCAAACTAAAAGCAACGCCGCCTCTCCCTCTTCCATCTGTGCACTAATCCAGGCTTCACACTTTCACACTTTCGTCTCCTTCTGGCCGTAATTCTGCTCACGCTTTCTCCCTCTTTTCTGTCAAAACAATAGCTGGCTAATTGTGCTTAGTGGACATTATATTCCAGTATACACAGCAGGGGGTGGGGTTGGGGAGGTATGAGCGAGTAACGCAGATCCCACCTGTGCTGACTCGGGCTCGGGCTGATAGAGATCATGAGCAACCGAAACGTCTGCGGGCCCAGTCTGGGGAATCTGCTGAGTCGGCTAAACCGAACTACTTTGCTTGGCTCTTTTGAAGAGCTTCAGGTCAAATATTAACTACCGTTCTGAACCTTTACCTGTCTTAGGCTGCTCAAACAACCCGCCTAAAAAGAATCTCTTGCTAAATAGCTTGTATTATCAGCCTTGACGATGTGAAACAACCAAAATTAAGAAACCAGGCACATTCCAGGACTGTGAGATGGTGTCTAGTGTCACTAGGTGAGTCCCTCCAGGCCTTTCGGTCCTCCCAGCAAATGTGCACTCAAGCAAGCCGCCTCCACTGCTGACAAACTGTGGACTTTAAACCCAACAGAGACCACAGAGGTGGCCTTTATCAGGTGGACTGTAGATCCTGGCTTATGTCTGTGATCCCACTAGCAGAAGGAGTCACTTTTGAACCCCAGCAGTCACGCTCGTGCAAAACGCCCTGGGTCTCCACATCAAAAAAGGACAAATGATAATGGGTTGCCCTGGCTTTCCCCTCCACTTTAGGGAAGTGACATACATAATTTATATCATGAATCAAAAAGGCACTTCCTACATATTCGACAGTATCATGCGCATATATAGGACACACACTTTTATAAAGGTGTATTTGCCTACTGGTTTTACTAACGCAGACATATTTATATATAAAGAGTAGATATTTGTTTCTGGTAATTATATATGTCAGTTCCCCTCAAAGCATTGGAGACAAGGAGCTTTGGACTCTTCCAGTAACAGCCAGGACCCACCAGTTTTGCACTTAAAGCTAAAAGCTACATACAGTATTAATAAATAATAAACAATGTCAGTTATTTTCAGAACAAGACCCTGGTTTTGTTTCTTCTTTTTTTTTCTAAGGAAGTAAAGATCACAAAAGCATGTGCCCCGTGTGAGTTTTAAGGTGCTTCTGTAAACTCAGAATGGGTGCAGCGCGGGGGGAGCCCACCAGGTTCTGGTGGCCGTGTTTGTGATTCTAACTTTCCTTTTTGCTGAATATGTAAACATGTTGAACACAGCGTAGTCTCTGGGCGGGCCGCGCGAGCGGACTGGGTGGCATTTTCACGTGCCAGCTCCTCCTCTACCTCGTTGGTGAGACCCTAACTGGATATCCTTAGGCCGGTGAAGTGCACCGAAGTGTTTGAGTGCGTGCACGTGTGCGTGACGATGTATCATTCAATATGGTTTCGTTTTCAAATGCAAAACCACGGCTTCCCAGAAGGTGTATCCCAGTAACAGACCGGTCGTTAAGGCCACCCGTACCTACACACTGTACCCACACAAACACACACAAACACACACACAGTTCTGTTCTGCTCCCTTTTCTTCTGCCGCTTGACTATTAGGTGAGGTTGCTGCTGATGTCCAGGGCTTGCTGGTACACCTGAGTCATGTCTTCCAGGTCCCCCAGCAAGGTGAAGCTGCCATTGTCCCCTGGGGAGCCCTTCGCTTTGCTTCCCCTGGTGAACTTGGGTCCCTGGTGAGGTGGGGCTGCCTGGAAGCCTTTGAAATTGGCCAAATGCAGCAGGTTTTCAGCTGACACGCACGCCCTGATGTTGGGGCGGAGATGAGGGGTCGAAGGATGCCACTCGGCACTGCTGAGGGAGCTGGGGGAGAGAGACAGGACCGAGCTGTCTTCCCCGACGATGCTGGAGGGCCGACTCTGGCTGCGGGACAGACCCGAGTCGGCGGAGGGGGAAGGTTCGCCCAGGACCCCGGCCACTGCTGCTGCGGAGGGGGGGCCGCTGTAGGTGGAGTACTTGCCGTTTCGCTTCAGGATGCCCTTTCTTCCCATCATCCTCTTTGGTGGAGAGGTGGCCACCAGAGACATACTCGCACCCCCTAAAAGCTCAGAGGACTCGCTGCGTTCTGGTGAGGAGTAGTACCCTGATTCCCGCTGCTGATTGTTCTTCAAGATGCCCTTTTTAGGCAGAGAGGGCACCATCTTGGCTGGGGAACCTCCAGCTAGACTCCTCTCCTCTTCCTCTTGGTCTGGGCTGGAGGCTTCTTCTCCACCTTCAGCTTGCTGAGGAAGCGCCGCCTGACGCAGCTCCACCTCCTCCCCACTGGCAGACTGCTGCTCCTCCGTGTGCCTGGTCTTCAGGATTCCTTTGGGTCTCTTCAGCCCGGGCTTATCTTCTGCTCCACAACCTGACTGTCCTGCTTCTGCGTTCTCTTTCTTGGACTTTTTGGGCCTCTGGCGCAGCAGCTGTGGCATGGCCGCCCCCTTGACTCCGGAACTACGTGGCTCAGTGCGGTTCTGCCAATCGATGAAGCGGGCCAGCATGGGCGAGCCTCCGTGGTCGCGTTGGGTCTCGCAGTCGCACACGCTGTTCTTCCAGCCCCAGTTTACCCACCAGTGGTTAGCTATGTCCTCTACTGTGGCTCGCCGCTCGGGGTTCACCATCAGCATCCAGCGGATCAGTCCTCGAGCATCTAACAGAAAAGGAATAAGGTTAAACTAATGTTCCCCAGCACATTTCAGAAATTGCTCCTGTTTTCAAGAAAAAGCCATTGTTTTCTCATTGTGATTTGAAAAAGAGGAGCCAGAGTTTCTGCGTTACCTGACGACTGAGTCGGCTCTTTGTACTCGCCGTTGCTAATCTGGCGAATGAGGTTCTTGTGGTCTCCCCCGTCAAATGGCATGGTTCCATAAACAAGCGTATACAGCAGCACCCCCAGAGCCCAGCTGTCCACCTGATGTAGACAAAATAATCATTCATTTAGCCTCACGTAAGCTTAGCACACAAGTACATCCCTGCAAGAGCGGTGCAAGTCTTCCATGGAAGTACTCACAAATCCCATTACTCCACTGGGAAATGGCTTGTTTCCACACAGATAACTCCTCCCTGATCTCTCCTGCTCTGCCAGGCAGAAGCAAGTACTTTCTGACCAGCGACCTAATGCGATGTGGCTTTCTAAGGAAGCCGTTACATAAGACTCGCCGTCTGGGACATGAGAAGGTGCAGAGCTGTGTGGGAAGTGGTGGGAACAGAACCAGGCAGCGAGTCTGGCAGGGAAGGGAAGGGAAGAGAGACCACCTGGTCCCTGAAGACTCGCAGGAGACAGCAATCCCTGTCTCCTTGTGGGTTTCTGCCTATGACTGACAGCGGGGGGACGCTGAGAAAGATGAGTGTATTCCTAGCGCCAGTCGCTAAAGCTTTAAACCATAGACTCGCCAAAGGAAATCAGATAAGAGCTGTTTGCTCACCCATTAACTCTTCCTAAGGATCTGGAGCCACATCAAGAATGCTTCACTCTTTTGTTGTCACTGGTCTGTTCCCAGGGCGAGGCAGGGCATGCGCCATTGTTGTGTTCTATTTTTGCTGCCAGTGTTTTGCTGTAATTTGTGGTCTCGCCCCAACCGAAGTTCTGTAATTTTGATTGGGATCGTACCGCCATCCCATTCTGACACTCTGGAGTAAATTATAGAGAATTATGCTAAATTGAATGGTTGGAGTTGAATAAAAAAAACAAGCTTTTCCCTGCTTTCGCTTTGTTTTATCCCAGCAATGCAAGGACAACGCCCTCCAGAATCACTGCAATTACCAGGTATGCAGCTGAGAGGAAACAATTTCACTCTCTCTTTGACCGCAGTCGTTTGATATTGACCTTGAGCGTCTTTTTGAGGCTGTGCAATTCATTTCCATCCCATTATAAAAGGGAGAAAGGAGGAAAAACATCCTTCAGTTCCTCACTTCAAAGGCCACAGCTCAGGGAGGGGAGGCAATATTTGACCCGTTGAGCATTAGTGGGCAAGGAGCTTTCCATTGACTAACAGTAATCCAATCAAAGGAAGACAAAGTAATCCCATCCAGTGCTGTGTATATTCTGTGTGATGATAATAATTACAGAGATAATGATGATTAAAGCCGAATAAACCAGTTAAATCATCCTGTCCTAAAAAAAATGAATAAACGCACCCGTCGGCAAACAAGGACCCACCTCTGGGCCGCGGTACGGCCTCCCGTTGACGATCTCAGGGGACGCGTAGAGTGGACTGCCACAGAAGGTTTGCAGCAACTTGTCTTTATGGTATAGGTTGGACAGTCCAAAGTCAGCAATCTGCAGAAACCCAGGACACGTGAGCTTCGACGGATAAATCTCATTATTTGATTCTCTCCCCTCAGTTGTGGAAAGCAAAAGGTTCAAGTACCTTAATGTTGTGGTTCTCGTCCAGTAGCACATTTTCCAGTTTCAGATCCCTGTGCACGACACCATTCTGAAAAAGAACGAGGGGAAAAACGTATAATTGATTCATCCATCAATACATAATTCATACGTGGTGGAGCCAAGTAACAAACAGTCTGCAGCAGTGAGCCAGGATTTACACTGACAATGCTGGCTGGCAGCTCTCCGGGGGAATCCAACACCGTCCTTTGGTCTAGTACTCTTTAATTGGCCTTGTCCCCTCTGGGGTCTCCGTACCAACATCTGCTGCGATGTTCTTTTTGGAAATGGTTCACATGTGTCACATATACATGATCTTGTAATTACCGCCCCGTATGAACGATGTTCTCGCAACTTCATGGGATTAAAAACAAATATGCTGTTAATTCAGGGGTCCAGAAAAGAAGAAAGAGCCTGGGAATTAACATGTGGTATGCAGACAGGCGCGACTCATGCCGCGTGCGGAAAGTGAACGCTCCTCTTCGGGGTAGCGCTGACTGGATGATGGCGAGTAAAGAGCTCATAATCACATGACCCGGGCGGCTCTGTGATTGGTGGAGGAAAACAATGCATAGTTGCCTGTTGGACGTGTCAGTGATTCACACCAGGGATTATCTAAGGATAATGATTCATGGACACATAGGACACTCCTGTCTGAGGTCCATGACATCACAGCAGATAGGAAGTGGATGGGGGGGGGGCGGTCATGCGAACATGCTGAGATGTTTTGATTATTGTTAATGAGGTGCAGAACAGGGGGTGACGGGGGTGGGGTTGGGGCTCTCGAGGGAAAGGCTTTAGGGGGATCTGGGGACATCCATCAGCGTGTCAGAAACACGGACGGAATTACTGCTGGACCTACTCGCAGGAGACTAATCAGAGCGGGAGATGGAATAAAGCCAGCATGTGTTCCATCTTCACTCAGAAACAGATGACCCCTCAAACCAGCAGGCAGCGGCCAGCGCGACGTGTCGAGGGTCTGCAGATTAACCAGCTACGGACCCCGAAGACGCGTTGTTCACGTTCAAATAGGCGCTTCAGCCTGGAAAAGCTGATATTGGCCGAGCGCAACGGAGGCAAAGGCAGCTTAAAGGGAGCAGCACAATAAATGTGGAGGCTTTTCAGTTGGGACGTCCTCACCTTGTGGCAGTGATGCACGGCGGAGACTATCTGTCTAAAGAAGTGCCGGGTCTCCCGCTCGCTCAGGCGTCGGCGCTCGCTGATGTAGTCGTAGAGCTCGCCCTTGCTGGCATACTCCATCACAATCACGATCTTGTCCTTGTTCTCAAACACTGTGAAAAGACCAGAGACCAGCTGGACTCAGTTCATACCTCCGTTTGGAGAAATAAATCTAAACTCATGGAAGGAAACAGGACGCCAGCAGGTTAAGCTCTTAAAGATGGAAGAAGGTTGTTATGTGAAAATAAAAACAGGGCAAATCAATTGACCCCCCCCCTTGTTTTGAAGCAAGAGCTCCACATTACTTCTCTCTGGGTTACATCACCCAATCTCCACCTCATGTGTCTGGCTGGGACACAAGGAGGGGCTGTTAACTCAATCAGGCCCGCTCCTCGGAGACCAGCGTGGTGAAAACAGACGGAGCAGGAAGTCAAGGAGAGCAACAGTCGGCCTCGCAGGACGGGGAAGGGGGGGGCTGGCATTCGATCGGTGTCAGACGGTGACCTTGACGCGCTTGAACTCCGTCTCATGTCAACACATTTCGCAACGCACTTGTACAATCTCAACCGCAGCAGCATGTTTCCAAGAAACAAAAGATCACAGTGACCAATTTGGCAGAAAGCACCCGAAAACCCTCGTTTGTGTACTTCAGATCCCAAACTGAAGGCTTCAACGTGTTCGACACTCTCGCTCCGTCGCCACGAGGGAAGTGAACATGTGGAGATGACAACGATGTATTTGGCATTAAGAGTCATTATTGTGTGGGTTGGTTTTCCCACACAGCGGGGTCGGGGGGGGGCAAGGGCCTCTGCTTTCCACACCCTTGAGTGAGCACCTTCATAGTTTGTCACACTACACTTCCCTCAGCCTCCTCCCAGGGCCCTTTTAAAGATATAATCCTCTACAAAAACACACAGTTGCTGAGTGATGATAATGCTCCCTGATTGTGCCTGGGGGGTTGCGGAGGCAGCCCTGATTGGTGGACGCGGCGCTAACCTGGGCTGACACTCGCTCAGTCAGTCACGTCAGGCTGCGCTCTAAGAGCCAATTCTCAGCACTGGGACCGCCACCTTTGACCCCCAGTGGTGAAATAATTACCTAGCTTACATAACTGGTGTTTGTTGTGACCCATTCGGGCGGCCACCTACCAGTGTGGCTCCTTTGTCACTCACTGAGTTTTTATGAGCAAGTT
Source organism: Takifugu flavidus (assembly GCF_003711565.1). Taxonomy (NCBI): domain Eukaryota; kingdom Metazoa; phylum Chordata; class Actinopteri; order Tetraodontiformes; family Tetraodontidae; genus Takifugu; species Takifugu flavidus. Next base: position 6,636,839 of record NC_079532.1, read on the forward strand.
AAGCCATCAAATCCAAGTAATTTGCACCCATGGCTAAAAGCCTTTCAAACGCTTTTTTGGCTTCACGGGTTCACACTGGAACTTTTTTTTAATTTTATGGAGTTGCTGCAGGTAACCTGACTGGAAATGTGTTTTGGACAAATCTTTACTTTGTTATCAAGCTACTGCAATAAAAAGATCTTCGTGGTTTAATTTACCTGCGTGGATTATGTCACCTTGAGAGCACGCGGCATAATGAATGCAATAAATGTTCTCCCTCACAGCTGGGCCATTGTTTTTAATGTCTGTTAACTTTATATCACCTCACGATTCCCCCCTTTCCCCTAAAAAGGAACAGTTTTTTGGACAACGCTTTGTTTTCTTGCTGGGAGTCAGCGGATGGAAACAAATGTCACATTTACACACAGACATCATGAATCAACGGGAAGCTGCAGAGCGGGCGACTTTTTAGAGAAGCCTCAGCTGGCTGTAGTGGCGGATCGTACCACACCGTGAATCACAGCTCGGGCAAAGAAAGCAAATAAAATCTCCCAGTCTCCTTCTTTATTCTCTGCAGGATGGTCAGACTTCTGCCACCGCACTTTCACTTGCGGTGGCCGCTGTGTTTGCAGGATGCGTCTGGGTCATCCGTGTATTCTAGCAAAGAGAGCGCAACGCACCAGGAGTGACAGGAAAACCCCCTCACGGTATGCTGATGGATGCAGAATCAGAGGGAGTGGTAACAATCCATCCTCCAACACATCTGGTTCGGCTTTGATTCACGCAAGGCTGTTAGCAGGGGCTGCTCAGGAGGGTGTTCCCAGATCCTCGAACCTAAGGCCCTCAAAAATATATCACTGAGCTGGGTGTGGGCCAGACCACAACAGTAAACACCGGGTATAAGCGGAGCGGTTGAAGAGCAATGGGTCTGGTTGAGTTTTAGAGCTGGAAGCACGATCAGGCGCGCCAAACGGCCTGGGAGTTTATAAAGATCGGCGTTTGTTTAATCATTCTCCAACATAACATTCAAGTCAGCTGCACTTCAGCCCTCCAGCTGACTGTTGGCACATTCCCAGAGCAAATAAAAGATGTTTGTCATATATTCACACTGCGAGCACCAAATTGGGGAGTGGGACTATAAAGATAGGAGAGCGAGATACAATTCGCCGCGTTCCTGAAAAGGGCACCGAAACTGTTGCTTTGTTTACACAGGCGGGAGGAAAAAAGTCACAAATCACACAAAAGTGCCGCACATTGTGACTTTAACTACCTGTACGCAGGCCCCGGCTACATTATAAGCGGTGATGAATTGCGAGCAATATTCTGAGGGAATTCAATGGGAATTGTTTAACCTTTACACTCGCTATTAATTTGAACCCACCTTTCCTTGCAGCGTGATTGGGGTCATTTAAAAGGACTCATATATAAAAAGATCCCAGAGGGAACATGAGCTTGGCTTGAAGCCTTTGATAGTTTATGAGCTTCTCCCCAAGACGCACATATATATTGCTATTGCTCTGGGGAAGGACTTGGGTCTTTCCTCCCTTCACAGTGCATTGGACTGGACTCGGGTGCAGACCTGGGTGCCTCTCTAGGTGGATACACGTGTACACGAGTCTTAAAGGAGACTTGCACACGCACTGATTCCCAGCTGCAGTTGTCTCTAAGTATCAGCAGATGTCTGGCCCTGAGATCAAGACCAGAGGAGACAAGACATGAGACGTCTAAGATGTGGAGAGACAATCCCTCAGAATACCCACCCCCCCTTTTACACACAAACCTTCAACACATGCACGCACACACAGATCCAGATGCGCATTGTCAAAGCCATCCAGACTTTAACCGGCTCAGGCAGGCAAACGGAGGAGAGGAGATGAATAACATCCCAGAGCTGTAGTCCAGCTCCTATTATGACATCCACATGTCATAACATGACAATTCTGGAGCCGGGCCACGAGTGCCGAGCAAGCTCAGGGTGGGGCGAGATTTGGCAAAATGAGACCGGCATGCGTGGCTGTGCCTTGCACGTGCATGCGAGCGTGCGTGTGCCTCGACGCTGCAGACCTTCACCTTCGTATATGGAGATGATGTGAGGGTGGCGGAGGGACGACATGATCTCGATCTCTCGGCGGATGTGAACCATGTCCTGCTCGTCCTTGATCTTCTCCTTCCGAATTGACTTGATGGCCACCTGGAAAGGGCAGAGATAGAAGAACAGATTCAGAACACACTGCTCACCATCAAACGCCTCCAACTGAGCAACGAACCTCATGGCAGTGAAATCAGTCAACTATTAATCATCTTAGTCTCTCATTGTGGAATCTCGCCTCCTTTATGTATAATGCAAAAGAAAAGCGCTCCATTTGTTTCAAACTACGTGACTCACAGTTCTGCCGTGAGCCCTGACCTCACATAAACTGGATACAACTCAGTGTTTGGGCTGGGTTCTGATCCGAGCCAAAGAGGTCAGGGTCCATGACAACCATCTAGATAACATTAGGAGATATGCTGCAGCGTTATCTGTGCTTATGATAATGTTAGCAGTTAAAATACTTGCATGTCGCGTGTGTTTTTAACGTGCTGTGTTAGCCGTGTAACACGCGGGGGAGCTAAAGCTGATGGGAATACCCTTCCTTTCAGGTATTTGGGGATAAAACTGTGGCCCGATGATTGCACCCGTGCAAGTTCCAAAAAACTTATTACAATCCGCTGTTGGCAGCGAAAGTCTGAACAGAATTCCAGGGCAATCCACCCAGTAGTTAAGGAGACGCTTCCCTCAAAGCCACAAATGTCAGCTACACGGTGGTGCTGGGGATCGACAGTATAAGTGGGCTCTCTGGACACTGTAAACGTCTGTTTGAGATTTCACGCTAAGCCATCTTGAATATTTATGGGGATAATTATTCAGTAATCTTTGCAGGCAAACTCAAGAAAATCAGTGCTAATCTATCAGTGTTATCTATGACAGGTCTTAACACTCAACCCCTAATGTTGGTTTTTTTTCCCTCGTCAGAAGGTCCACAAGACGCCAAATTAATGGTGCGAGTGCAATTTTTTCCTGATAAAAGCTGCTGATGAAGTAGGAGCCAACCTCAACTTGAATAAGTCAAATCTTTAACCTCAGGCAATAAGAGGTTTGCAGCCTCCTCCATATGGACCAATGCAAAATACGCAGTCGAGCACAAGTCGCCATAATTGTAGCCTAAACATTCGGAAATGGACGCTGGGTTTGCTTTGAACGGGACGGTGTTGAGTCTGTTCACTCAGAATCCTGTTAGTTTAAACTTTTGTCCTCTCCACACTAGTAAAAGTATTCCAGGGAGCCCAGCTTTATCCCATGCAGCAGCAACCACAACCAGTAGCGATTGCCAAGCTAATTACTGTGTACATCAATAAAAATAACCCCAGACCGGAATGGCTCCTTCCAAATGATGCTGCGATTGCAAAGATTTAAGATAAATGATATGATAATGAACAAAATGTGGTCTGAGGTGGGGGTGTCCTCAAGCTCTGCTCATAATTGGCAACGGTTGCGCGAGTCTCTCTAACATCAGGAGACTCATCGGCACTTCATAACTCGATGGAACGCCTCTTTTTCAAAACCCTGATGTTGAGCAGCGAGGCGGATTTGAGGAGTGTGTGAAGAAAAGCCTTTAGCCGCCGCCATCCGAATCGCATTCCGTGCCACAAACGGAACAGGCCAGCTCCTCTCGGAGACAAAGCCAGGTATTTTCTCGTATCTTCTCCTCATATTCCCCCGTCTGGACCCCGACGCGGATCATCGGAGTGGACTGCGGATCAGCCGCTCGCCGGCCGACACGGTTGTGCTCGTCCTTAAGTGGATCTCTATTACTGTCACTCACTGCTAACAGGTGCTGCACCACTGCTCCCCCCCTACAGGTATGGAGCCGGCCTCGTCTGGACCCCCCACCCCACCCCATCCCAACCCCGTGCATCACACAGGTCGTTTGAAGTGAAAGTCGGCGCTTTGCTCCGCTCCACTGGAGCCTGACATCTCCCTGCTCGTTCTCAGGCCATTAAAATAGATGAAGTATCCATCGGATGCTGCCCCCCCCCCCCATCTGGAGACCATGGCGATCAGACGCTTTGAGGGTGCGCGGCTGAATCACAGAGGGTGAGTAAGAGAACGAGGGCCCACCGGGTTTCCACATCTTCTCAAACGCAGCCAGGAACCGTAGGAGCTGATCAACAGCACCACATATAGAGCAGGAGTGTTTTGCCTTGTGCGCCTCTCCAGAGGCCCAATTGTTGGGAGGTGATGTAATCTGGTGCTATAAGCTGACGTTAATGCGACTCTAACCCTTCGACCCTTCTTATTTTGGCGGAGGGCTTCCCTGTGTCTCTGTGCAGCCTCCCCCGCCCCCCTTCATATATGAAACAGCGCCCCATACAGGATATTAACCTTCCCCTCCATCTCATTTCCTGCCGCCAGTGACCTTTCATGTGTCCCGGCCCATTTTAGGCCCTGCTGTCACCGCGACCTTTTCACGTTCGTCAACATGACACACACGCTCAAGTCTCCCGAGCATGCAAACGTGCACCGCTTCTTCCCCGCGCAGGCGCCTCCACCTGCGCTGCAGATCAGGACGTCTACCATCCCTAAATTTGTCTCGGCTCAATAAAGCCATCAATCACTGCCACTTCCTCTGACAGGCTAATCAACGTGCGCACGAATGATCATCAATCTTTCTCTCCATCTCACTATCACGCATCAAACACTCGTAAAGTTTTTTTTTATTTCGCTCCGACTGTACGCTTGAGTGTCATATAATTACATAACTGCCCCCGCTGCCACACAGGCAAGAGCGACTGGCTTCAGGTCAAAGGTCAAGCAAACCCTCAGAGTGCCGAGCCGGACGCACGTGGCCACCGAAGGCTTCGTCTTCGAAGCGGGGGCTTCGTCTGTCTGCGGCGTGCTGGAACTCCACGCGGAGGGGAGGCGGTTCTCGGCGGACTTCCCTAAGATACACAAACTCCCACATGAAAAAAACGCGGCGCCGCGAGGAAGTCCTGTACTTTAGCAACGCGCTATTTTAAATCTGAAGGCAGCTGGATCCACGTGAAGGGACCGCAGCGCCCAAACCGACGGCGGACGAGTTGTTTACTTAGAGGGTTTCTGTGAGTTTTCCAAGCCTTAAATACCAGAGGAGGAGCAGCTCATCTGCCGGGCGATGCGGCCCAATTACCCACGCGCACCAGGACCTGGAACGGCCTCCGAGAGGTTCGTACCAGAACCGGGTTCGTGTCAGAGAGGTTTGGGTTTGGAAATGTCATCCGCACATCAGTTCAGCCCTTTCTGGTTTAGCTTCTCTGTGCATGTCGAAATAAGAACGTTTGAAATTTCCGTTGGAGTTTTAAAGGCTACTGTTTCACTTCAGAGCTGTTGTGGCAAAAAAAAAAGAAAAAAGGAAGAGGAAAACACGAGGACGAGGGGCCAAGTAGGACAGGCCTGGAGAAACTAAGCCCCTGGCAGCAGGGTCATGTTCCCCCTCTCCAGCAGCAGATCTGCCAGGAGCTATAAAACCACTGGTGGACATTGTTGACCTATACCTCCCCTCCGCCCCCCCTCCCGGCATCCGCAGCGCTCGGAAAGTTCCTCGCATCCTGCCAAAACTGGATCGGGGGTCAAATCCTGGTACACGTGCAAACGTCAGGGGAGGGAGAACACTGCAGACAGACCCGGAGCAAAACGTGAACACAAAACTGCGGCGATTAAAGCGAAGCTGGGGGGGGGCGCGGTTAGAAAGGGTGGTTATCTGTCTTCGGGGGGGCTCTGATCACTGAGGTCACGTCAGTCAGTAGCCGGATTTTCACACCAGCATCCGGTCGTGAGGCCCAGCACAGCACAAGGCGTGTGCGAACCACAACTCCCAGACTCTAAGAATGCTTCGGGGAATTCCCCCCCCCCCAGGGAAAGACATGCACACGCTCCTCTGTGCAACAAAAGCAATCATTCAGGGACTTTTCTGTCCTGGTTTAAAGCCACAACAGCTGCAGAGAGGGAGCGCCTCTGCCTCACTCACCTCTCTGCCCGAGTGCCGCTCGATGGCCTTCTTGACCTTGCCGTAGGTGCCCCGTCCCAGCGTCTCCAGGAGCTCGTAGCGGTGCTTCAGGTTGTGCTTGTGGTGGTGCTTCTTCACGCCGGAGGTCCTCCGTCCAGGTGTCTCGTCGGGCGAGCTTGCGGGCAGCACGGTTGGATTTGGCTGGGGAGGGGAGGGGTCGCCCCCCGCCGGTTTGCCCGCGGAGGCATGGCCCTTCTGGGTCCCGGGACGAGTTGCCCCCCGGTGGGGCGATAAATAAGCGGTTTCCATCTAAGCGGGGAGGCGTTCAAGCGCCCTTCCCACTGTTAAATATATCAAACTATCTACCTGAAACTGATAATACTCACGGGTCTAATAAGAGAGACAATAAATAAATAAATTACATACTAGTCACATTATTACATGTGGATAACATTTCCAGATTGTCTCAGCTGATCAATATGCTCTGATCAATGAGAATTCCTCCTACCTATTCATGATATTATCGCTATATAATCAGTCTACTATGGATTACGTATTAAAAAGTCTAAAATGACATCATCGGTCTATAATTACCTGATACATAGTCCTATATCCCCAATAACACTAAAATCTATGGATTTCGTACTAGAAATATGTATTCAGAAATGGTCAGCAGGCAGCATGCCGAAAGCCGACTACACTTTCGATTTAAAGATGATATATTGGCAATAACGTGTGCAAGCTCGAATCGAATAATCGAACAAATATGGCTCTCCTCACTCCTTAATTGCCTGACATGACCCAGCCGAGGCTGATTGTAGATCGGTCACCTTATCTGTCGTCCTAAACGCTGCCGACATCACCGACTCACGTCTAAAAGGCGAGAAAGCTGCGACGAAACCGGCGTTTTGGATGAAGATGACCCTCATTTTGTCCAGGTGCGGCTGCCCGTTCATCTGGACCCGCTTCTGGTGCGCGACTGTCTGATCCGTGCGGGGCTCGGCTGCGGTGGAGGCGCGCTGCGATCGGACACTGTGCGGAGCTGAGAGCTGCGGGTTTGGGCCATGGTGCGGTCGCTGCTCCCCCAGCTTCCTCTCCCTGCCTTGTTTCTCTCTCTCCAGCCAACGTGCGGGGCTGTGGATAAGGATCCGCGCAGGATCCGTGGCCGGAGGCGGGGTTTGCGCAGACCTCCTCCTCCTCCTCCTCCTCCTTCGCCTTTCCTCTCCCCTTCTTTGTGCTTCTCCTCGCCTCTCTCTCATCTCTGACACGGTGTGACTGACGCGCATCGTGGGCGTGACTGGGAGCGCGCCCCCATCCACCCATTCACTCATCCCCATTGTCCCCAGTATGTGTCTGAAATGTCCCACCATTCATTGATGGGTCTAATACAATCATCTTCATCCTTGGGTGCATTTCACACCCATTTAGTAGAACCTAAATAAATGTCCTTAAACATTTTAAATACAATTGTAGCCTGTTATTATGGATGGGATTAAAACTCTGACCGGAGCCATGCGAAAAGAATAATAATAATATTCAACCCTAAGAAACTGACTTCCCCGCGCACATCCATAGCCTGTTCCACATCTTAGAGAGGCCTTTAACTTGAGAACAGTCCCTGATCGAACCAGATCATCTGGGTTTTAACAGCCTCTGTTGAATCAGGGTAAGGAGCAGCGCCATCTTGTGGCGGTGATCTTCCCTGCAGCCGGATTCTGTCACAACATTTGACCTCAGTTCCAACTAGGGGCAATTTAGAGTCTCCAGCTAAGCCGACACGCATGTTGTTTTGAACTGTGGTGGAAAGCCAAAGTGCTTCAGGAAGCTCCACGGAGACATCGGGGGGAACACGTATTAAAGCAGGACCAGTGTGCTCACCACCGCACCAACACGCCTCCCTGGAGGGCACAACATGTTCACATGTCATAGATCAACAAGCACTGAGGTAAAGCTCACTCATCAACGCTTTATTGTTCGGCTCATCCGTACAAAACCCCGCGTATAATAACCACATGTTGTGGCTTCCTCAAACCTCTGCTCCGAGATGTTTCTTGGCTGAGACTCTTGCTGTCACTGTGGCCAAGAACACGCTGCCCAAAATGTTCAAGTATTCCTAAAATTCATTGCAGGTGCTGGTAGGACTGAAGGGACATTTCTAAAAAAAAAAAAAATTAGATAGAAATTCTCTCACGGGTCAGAACTGAGCCGCTATACGAGTAAAACGTTTCCAACCTGCTCCTCTATTCCCATCTTGTGATTTTTCAAGATGGGAATAGAGGATTTAGGCATAAATGGGTCATTCAAGGCACCATTAATGTGTATCGCTCTTCAGCAGATAAGTTCTCCAACAACTGCAGGGTGTTATTTTGCCTGCAGTTTTGTCCATTTCAATCAAGGCAAGAATCAAAGAACTAAGGGAGGAGGAAAAAAATAGAGAATATGCCAAAAATATAAACTGCGAATGACATTTAGGGTTTGTAATTTTATACAGCATGTTTTGCGCTCATTCCAATATGATAAATAACAGATGCCGAAAGCACTGGCCGTGCGCGCCATTGTAATGTTCCTACACTTTCCCTGAGTTATATATACATTCATCATTCCAGATGAATTCCAAGCCGCATCTGGTATCCATACTGAAGGAACAGAGACGCCTCTCAGAAAAGATTATCTAATTAATCCCCCCTTTCACATGAACTGCACCGTATACACAGAACACCGTAAACACAGATTCTGTCCCTTACCAGACAAAGCAAGGATTTGTTTGATGAACAATTAACTGGATAAAAAAGAAATACTAATATATGATAGTTTAAATGGTACCTCCATGCTTCTCCAACCAACGTCCTTTATCTGCAGTGAAGACAGGAAGACATCATCTAAAGATCCATAATCAGACTGAGATTAAGGATTAATTCTCTTTTCCTGTTTGCATCTATGTCTGTATTGTGTGTAAGCATTTCTAATATTTTAATGATTTCACAGATAAGCAGAATGCAGGTACAAGAGCATTCGTTCAGAGATTCTACTTTTATCTGATTCCTGTTGGCCGCAGTTGCAACCTGTTGCTCGTTGACAGCATCTTTGCTGCCCTCTTGTGGTGAAAATCGGGTGATCTCCAATTTAACAAAAATAAAATCGCATACAGGAAAAGCCAATAAACCCCAACTGAAGTGTTTCCATCCACCGATCACACAGACAAAGATGAAGTATGCATGCAACATTCTTCTCTTAATTAGACCGAAATGGGGGTCCATAAAGAAAAACCACAATTACAAACCACTTACGTTACATCTTTTAAGGAGACGCTAAATCAATACAACTGCTCCGCCATAAATATGATATCAGTGTTTGCATGCTGCAAGTAGCTACAAATCATATGGTCCCTTTTGACTGCTAACAATTTCCCAAAACAGATCTTTTCTCTTCCCCCCATAAATGTGGCTGAAATTAATTACTTGTGGTCAGATAATAAATTTTCAATTTGTAACAGGGCACCAATTAAAATTTAGTACTGTTATGCAACTCTTTTGTTGTGTTTTTCTTTAAGCATTTAAATTTATTCAAATCAAACAAATGTGTGTGTGTGTGTGTGTGTGTGTGTGTGTGTATAAAGTATTTATTCAGCTACCTTCACTAGAAATGATGACAGAGGTCTGTAATTTCCATCATAGGTACATTTCAACTGTGAGATACATAAAGTGAAATATAAAGGATTTTTATATAAATTCCTGCATAAAATAAGTATTTGGTCAACAACAAAAGTTCAACTCCATATAATCTAACCTTTGTTGACAATGAACTGACTGTAGGGTATTTTGGCCCATTCTTCCATGCAGATCTCCTCATAAGCGTTGCCCAGCAACAGCCCCAAAGCATCACTGCTCTAGACTGCTCTTTGTAGTTATATTTGATATTATATTTATGGGGGAGCAGTTATATTGTCACAGATTTTCTATTGGGTTGAGGTCTGGAGACTGGCACGGCCACTCCAGGACCTTGAAATGCTTCTTGTGGAGCCGTTCTTTTGTTGCCTGGACGATGTGTTTGGGATCATTGTCATGCTGGAAGACCCAGCCATGTCTTCATCTTCAGTGCTCTCGCTGATGGAAGGAGGTTTTTGCTCAAAAATCACACGATAATAGCCCCATTCATTCCTCCCTTAAAACGAATCAGGCATCCTGTCCACGTTAAAGAAAAACAGATGTTGTTGTTGGAGTCTGACTGTTTGAGGATGTGCTCAGGTGTCTTTTATACAGATAACAAGTTCAAACAGGTCCCATTAATACAGGTGAGTGGAGGACAGAAGAGCCTCTTAAAGAAGTTGTTAGAGGGTTGTGAGAGCCAGAAATCTTGCCTGTTTGTAGGTGACCAAATACTTATTTTATGCAGGAACTTATAAATAAATTCTTTAAAAATCCTACATTGTGATTTACTGGATTTTTACCTATGATGAAAAGTCCTCACAATCGGTGGCTGACTAAATACTTTTTCCCCCATTGCGTATGCGTGTGTATGCGTGCGTGTGTGTGCTACATCAAACTTGTGTTAAACTGGAAAACGTGTTGAACAGGCATTGACGTTTAGCGCCAACTAAACTACAAATCCCAGAGTGCACTGCGATAAAGCTGGAGGCCTTCTTCCAGAGACTGATGTAAACAGTAGGGGGACGTCTTTTTCTACAATTAGTCTTCCGTCCGTGTTGCAATTCAGAATACATTGTATAGATTATTTTATTTATTTTTAGGTCATAATACACACGTTTGAGATTGAATTTAGCTTACTTTAAAATGCAGTCTTGGTCATTTAAATCCTACTAAACATTAAAAGATATAACGTTATCGAATTATCTGTGTAATACAAAGCTAGGGCAACTGGTTTTACGGTTAATATCAATTATGTATAAATTACACAAGCAATTTACGGTCCATGTGCAACCAACGCTAGAAAGTTGACTTTGGGGCTGCTGTTTTCGAGCCAACCCGCGCACGTAAATGCACCTGCGAAAGACTTTGCTGATTCAGCGAACAAACAGGTTTCTCTTTCAATACACATAGCATTCAGTCTGTGCTTGTAGCATTAACAGGAAAATAACACCAGATTGTTTCCGTCCACTTCATTCACAGGTGCTTTCCAACGACTGAGCGCCGTCATTGATGCTAAGCTACATCAGCGATGCTAGCTTGAACGTGCAGCGTCGAGTCTCCAGCCAGTGCTCCCTAACCACGCAAAACTACTCCCCCACTGTACAAACTTTGTTGTAGGTTTCTGTTTTAGATAGTTTCCACTTGGGGACGATTTTTTTGGATAACATGCTTACCGCCGTCCAGACCATGTTGTCGAAACTGGTGTCTCCGTTATGGCGGACCGCGGAGGTCAACGCAGAGGACGTTTCAGACACTTCAGGTGAGCATCAGCGTTCCGGCAGGTGGTACGGGGGTATGCACGAACATTCCTGAGGGCCTCTGCTTCCTTTATCAAGGAGGAATCGAGAATGTTCGCAGCGTTAATGGCAGCGTGGTGACTCGTCTGCATCTCGGCCAGGGGATGATCGACGATGCGGTGCGCTTCACCAGCGCTGAGGTGCTGGGCGGCGTGCCGCTGCAGCCGGGCGACCTGGTCAACTACACGGCCGTGAGAGATGGACCTCACGGAGGCTGGAAAGCAATAAGGGTGAGAATGCTCTTCTCCACCACTCAGCCACCCTCTAAATATGCATGCTGGTGTCCAAGGGCTTTGAACACATGCTCAAGTTGCCTTTCCTGTATAACCCAGGTGGAGAAATATGCAGAGGCGTGGGAGGATGGTGGACAAACCTCTCTCGATAATGAGAGCAAGTGCCTGCGGCCTCTCATCGGCACCGTCACGTCGTTTGACAAAGATGGCGGCTACATAAACGAGAACACATACTTCCCGTGCCACAGTCTTTGGGATGGTATTTGTGCTCACCGTGAAGGCAAACCTTCAGCCCTCTTACTTGTCTGATGACATATGCGTGTCTTTTGGGTTTTTTAAAGGTTATGTGCCAATGAAAGGTGACTGGGTCCAAGCCAAATATCTCATTGACCCTCTTCAGTGGACCTCTCAGGTTCAGTTTGTGGCCCCTTTACGTTATAGCCGTCTTGATCAGGTAATGTAAGGCTTGATCATGTGCACTGTGATATATGTTGTACTCTGATGGTTCAGTCACGAGTCTGTGAGGGAATGATAGAGGTCGTGAATACATGTGTTGGGGTCATTTTTAAAAAGCTGAGCCATTAATGTTCACAGCAGCTTTTTCTGTCTTTTCTGCACGTTCTTCTGATTCTGTCTTCAGGCACGTGTGACCAGTGTGTATGCTAAAAGTGGAGTGGTGCAGGACAAAGTCTTCTTCTCCTTGGACAGTCTTCTGCTGCCTTCTAACTACCGGCCTTCTCCAGGACACCTGGTTAACCTGGTAATGGTGGAGAGCAGTCAGTCCCTCTACAGCTGGAGGGCGCTGTGTATGGCACCGTGTCATCAAAGGTATTAATACCAACATTACAAATGATTTCTCGTAGCTTTTTACACGCACGTCTGTATAAAATTGTCCTTTCTGTAGTCTGAATGTTTCCAAGTCTGAGGTTCCTCTCCAGAACATTTTTGAAAACAAAGAAGGGGTAGTTGTTTCAGACTATGGCAAGTTTGGGAACGTGATGATTGGCGAGACACGAGCACTCGTCTTTTGGATCGAGTAAGTGTTAAATGCACAGAACATCCATGCTAGCTTCCAGGAGTTTGCATTTTACTGCGATTCTCATCAGAACTCCTGACGAGAATGTCCATATTTGCACCCCATAGCATCTCCCACCAGCAGCTGCCTTTTACTAATCCCTTTATGTCCTAATAGGAATAAAGGTTCAGACACACAGACGTTGAAGTGCTTGGAGTTTGCTGGGTGGGACTCAGAAGCACAGTTTTTCCTTGGGTCTGACTCCGCTACACAGAGACAACAACGTCCCCCTGAAGGCAGTGCGAAAGCTGCGGAAGAAGAAAATAATGATGTGGACAAGGAGATCCATCCTGCCGGTGCAAGGAGAGAAGAAAAGGAGGTGAACATTCTTCCCGGAGAAAGGCTGTCTATCCAAATAGTGTGCCAAACAAAGTTAGTAAGTTCCTATGAAGCTGCCAGCGTCATCTGAAACTCCAGCCTCTCTGTGGGGCGTTTTGCAAGTTGTCACTGCGATTAAATCCAGCGTGTGAAACTTGTCAGGAGCTTGGGACGCTGCGCCGAGCTGCTGCTGCTGCACTTCTCCTCTTTTACCATGGGGAGGCGACTGGAGGTCACGGTGTCCAGTAAGGAGGAGGACTTGCTGCAGCCCTCGTCTCCCTACGCTCCCAGTGAGACTCATCCGGTCTCAGCAGCACCTTCCCATGTGATCACAGTCGTTGCTCCTAGAGATCCACCAAGGTATCAAATTAGCTTTTAAAACAGCACCACCTCTGAATATCTATTAATCTAATATTACTTATACTAATTACTCTGCACCTGTCATGGAATTATGGTAAATGACCAATTTAACACCAGTTAAGTTGTTGTAGATGAAGCCTGTAATTATTCCTGTCATCCTTAATTAAGTATGACTCTCCCACCTACAGCTTCTCTAGGAGACGGTTGCCAGACTTTCTACCCTCGTACTCGCTGCCTCGGGCTCTCAGGGACTGCGTGGAGGCACAGATGGATGTTCTGGTAGTTCAGCCCTGCTTAGGAGAGGTAAACAAAAATGCTCGCCTTTGGTTGGTATATTTAAGGTTCAGGAAAGGCAAATAAAATGAAGGCGCTGGATAAGTTAACGATGTTACCAAAATGAGAGTCAGCTGTTAAGTGTATTTGAGTTTGCACAGCTGAACCGTGCGTCTCTTCTCTCAGGCGCTGTCGTCTCTCAACATGCAGTCACGTTTCTCAGCTCTCCTCTGGCTGGAAGAGCTGCACGCTCAGAAGGAACTCAAGGAATTCTCCATCAGTGGGGCCCTCCTTAAGAAAGGAGCGGGCTCTTTACACCTCGACGTTCCCGGGCTGGCTGAAGGAAGACCTCATCTCAGTATTGGTGAAAACATGACAGTTCCAAATGCCCCCCCTTCACAAACACTCTTGTGACACCTGTGTTCTCTAGGCGACAGAGTGCTACTGAAGAAACCCCAGAGGAACGGAATGCTGATGGAATTCATAAGTTATGTCACAGAGGTGCGTCTAACACAGCCACAGCAGAATCAAATGTTGGCGAAATTTAGGTTTAATCTCTCTTTCTCGTAATTCCTTTTTTATTTAGATTTGCGATGAAAGTGTCAGCTTGAGAGCCAACTCGGACTTTCAGCACGGCTACATCGGAGAGCCGCTGGATGTTGAGTTCTCTTACAACAGGTTGGAAAAGACTTTCTGCCGTGATTTAATTCACATTCTTAAGAAATTCATGGCAGTTATGCGTTTATATTAAGCGATTAGTTGTTACCAGGTTGACCATGAGGCGCTGCCACAACGCACTGGAACTCACTAAGGATTTTAGAGAAAGTAAGAGAATGTTTAGTTTGTCCCATTTCATTCACTGTTAATCTTACATTTTAGACGTTATAAGAATGCACTGTCCCACATGTTTGATTCTAATAAATATACAGTACAGTTAAAGGTATAAACATCTATTAGTAGGCAGCACCAGACTATTCTTTCAAATAAATGTTCTTTGACTGTTTTGCAGTTCTTTTTCCATCCAGGGTGACTGTTCAGACCCCTCAGTGGACAGAAAAGTGGTTAGATGAGTCGGATGAGAACCAAACAGTGTCAGATAACAAGGTAAGGAAATATTTAAGATTTCAAGATATTTTTATTTTGTTCTCTGAAGTCTAATAGCCATCTGAACACCAGGCTGCGACCTTGATAAACGGAAGCGCGTCCAGTATTTCCATTGACATGAAGTCACAAGGAACACAGACTAAAGGTTCAGGTGTTTTATTTCCCAACGGAAACAGGCAAAATCTTGATATAACCTTTCTTCTAGATGGTTGTTTGCCATCTAAGCCCATCCCCAGGATAGGGCAGTTCTTCAACCCCGACCTGAACCCACCTCAGAGAGAGGCAGTGAAGAGGATCCTGGCGGGAGAGTGTCGACCCCTTCCTTACGTGCTGTTTGGACCTCCTGGGACTGGAAAGACCATTACTCTTATAGAAACAATACTACAGGTACTGCTTCACTCAATCTTTGGACCTAGGTCCGTTTTAAAGAAGTACACGCCAACGGTTGTGTTTAATCTAACCCCATGTCCTCCTGTTCTTGTGTTCGGGACCTGGACCACCAGGTTTACCACTTTCTGCCCAACAGCCGCGTTCTGGTGTGCACACCTTCCAACAGTGCTGCGGACCTCATCTGCCTCCGCCTCCATCAGAGCGGGTTCCTGCACGCGGCAAGTTTGGCTCGAGTCAACGCGTCCTGTAGGCAGGAGGAGGTAAGATAAAGGGGGACGGAGGACAAACCCACCATCCAAAAATGGGCCTACAGGCCTACAGATGTACTTTTGGACTGACAATGTTGTTTCACCCCCCCCAGTCCATCCCAGAAGTTCTGAGACTGTATTCAAAAGCAGGAGAGGATGTTCGCCATGCGTCCTATCACAGGATTGTTGTCAGCACCTGCTCCAGTGCCGGCCTGTTCCATAATATAGGAGTACAGTACGGTTTGGGCCTTGCTGTAAATGTCGTGTTGTCTTCGCTTCTCTTTTATTTGTTATTCAGCTCATGGTGAGCTCGTGTCTCCACAGAGTGGGACATTTCACCCACGTTTTTCTGGATGAAGCTGGACAGGCTACAGAACCAGAGGCCCTGATTCCAATTGCTTTTATCTCTGAGAGAGACGGACAGGTCTGAGGAAAAAAGTTCGGATTATTCGCAATATTATTTAAAGGAATCTATTTGATAGTGTCTCCCCCACCATCTGCTCTTTAGATAGTATTAGCTGGTGACCCCTGTCAGTTGGGCCCAGTGATCAAGTCCAAGATCGCCGCTGCCTTTGGGATGGGGGTGTCCATGCTGGAAAGGCTGATGGCCAACCCACTTTACTCCAGACACGACTGGGGATACAACCCGAGACTGGTCAGACTGGTCAACGATCACATGTCTCAGATTACGCAAGTGTGTGGACACGGCAGCATTATTCAATCGAGCTGCTTTCTTCTCTTTCAGGTGACTAAGCTGGTCTACAACTACCGTTCCCATGAGGCCTTGCTCGTGCTGCCCTCCAAGCTCTTCTATCGGGGGGAGCTGTGCGTCAGAGCTCCCAGGGCCGTGGTCGACTCTCTGTGCCAGTGGAAAAGCCTGCCCAAAAAAGGCTTTCCACTAATCTTCCACGGAGTGAGAGTAGGTGACCGTTGGGTTGATGGCAGGAATACACCTGGACAGTCAAGGTGACGGAGATTCAGCTCTGGTTTGCTTCAGGGCACAGAAATGAGGGAAGGCATCAACCCATCCTGGTTCAACCCGGTGGAGGCTGTCCAGGTCATGCTGTACTGCTGCCAGCTGGCCAAGAAGCTGTACAACCCTGTAGCCGTGTCTGACATCGGCATCATTGCCCCATACAGGAAACAGGTCGGACGATGGTTGTTTCAAGTAAAGGGATTTTAAAGTTGCTGGTTTGCTCAGTGGCGTCTTGATTTGTCTGTAGTGTGAGAAGATTCGGATTCTTCTTGGTAAGGTGGGCCTGTTTGACATTAAGGTGGGCTCTGTGGAAGAGTTCCAAGGACAGGAGTTCCTCATCATCATCATTTCCACGGTAGGCACAATGTGATGTTTAAGATTAAAATGTACTTTATTCATCCCCGTAGGGAAATTCAATTGTAGTAGCAACCTATACAAAGTATAGAAACAGAATAAATAAACACAAATAAGATTAGAACGTTATAAGCATATATTATAAGCACATATATGTGTGTGTGTGTGTGTGTGTGTATATATATATAAGTGTCATAAGGATATATACATAAATATAGAATAAAATAGAAATACAATTACGACATAAACATTACACAATTATTGTTGAGTTGGTTTGGGTGAATTATAGAGTTTAATGGCGCAAAGCTTAACTGGAATTTAAACATGACTAGGATCAAAATATTTGAGTATAAGTTCCGAAATGCTGAGATCCTTTTTGGAGATTAGGGAAATCATTTTAAAAATAAAACTGGCTTCTTTAGATCCTGAGCAGTGCAGTGCCTTTCATGTTGGAGCAGTGCGTCATAGTTGCATCAGCGTGTGATCAGCCTAATCCTATCTGGGCCAAGTTCACTTCCGTTACCTTCCCTCGTTTAAACGATGACTTTTCCGTTCTGGAGGTTTTCCAGTTATTTCCATCCTCCTAAATTATAGGTACGCTCAAATGAGTCTTTAGAGAACAATGACCTGCAGAGCACGCTGGGCTTTCTGTCAAATCCCAAACGCTTCAACGTGGCTGTCACCCGCTCTAAAGCCCTGCTCTTAATCGTGGGAAACCCCCACATTCTCATAAATGTGAGTATCAAAACACAATCCCAGTCTCTTCACGCTGAGCTGTGCACCTAATCCACCGAATCTCGGGTTCTTCCCAGGATCCATGCTTCAGGGCTCAGCTGCAGTACTGTTACATGAATGGGGCGTACGTCGGCTGTGACCCCCCTCCCTCGCTGAGAGACTGCAGGATGTATGTAAACTCTGCCTCCGCATCCGTCTGCACTGCTGCCAAACTCAAACGCACTTTTGTTTGATTCCCAGGGTGTCCGAGGAGTGAGCTGGTGCCAGGATGACCTTTGTCAAGCTGAATAATCATTCTACAGCTTTTTCTTTACCTTTTTTAGATAGTAAAAAAAAAGAAAAAAGTCTAATCTGTCTCTTTGTCAAGGAATTTTTGTGTTCGTGAAGTACAGTTCTGCTCCTTATTCTAAATAAAGATGTTCCTCTTGTTCACTCTACAGTTGTAATCGGTTCTTAATCCTTCTTAATGGAGTTTCTGAAGCCCCACGTCTCCGCAGACGCAGCTGTCGAGGGCCTAATTTTTCAGCTCTTTGTTAAATACCCTAAAATTGAAGGATGACATTTCAACTTTTACCATGTGAATTGCCTCAGTTTAGCATAACGAGTGAACCTGCAGACGTTTATAGTTTCCATTTGTCTGCTCACACCGGCGTGGCCGCGTCTGCCCACGAGACTCGGAGACTGCGTTTGGCAATTGAGTGCTACTGACAGTCTGCACAGGGACTGTCAGTCATACTGGAGCCCAGCAGGATGGTGGGGGGGTGGAGGGGGCAGAAAGGCAAATAGGGGGGTTCTATCCCTTTTGTTAATGAGTCTTGTGTGTCTGTGAAGGAGCCAGCTTTTATCTGGGCTCACTGTTGATTGGGAGGCCCAGCTCAGACAGCCGAGCCCTCTTCCTTCGCCGGTCACCTCTGGCTTTGATGTCCTACATTTTTCTCTTCTGCAAAGTCTTTGATGACTGTTAAAAGTTGGTCGTTTATACTTTGCTAATTGTATTTATTTCATTTTGTCCTCTAACTTAGTCCTGTTCTAAAGACCTTAATACAATGGATTTGATTCCTTTAAATTAGTCCTACTCTGAAGTAACATCTTAGTTATTCTGTTATCTTGGAGCCGCTGTAGGAAGAGAATTAAATTTTTATAGATTATTTATCCGTGTATTTATCGGAGTTTGGGCTTGACTTGATAACCTGCTGGAGGGGACCTTGACAGACAGGTGCCCACTGTTCAGCCCGTCCTCATGCTGTCACCTTCTCATTACTGAGACAGGGGCAGGCAACACATTACCAAGACAGACTCTGTGTCTGTCTACAGGGCAGCCATTAGGCCCAACAACAGACCCCTGCCGGGCTCCTGGCAGGGGGAGCTTGTTAAATGTGTGGAACTACTGTTCTCTCAAATTGGTCTGTGACTAATTGCCCAGTTAGTCCCCTCTGAGGGGGTTGTACTCGTCTACCCGGACTGGAACCAGCCCTCCGCTCATCAAATCAGGGTGTTGGACCGGTGGAGAGCTCCGGCTGGCTCCGAGAGTGCGTCCAGCGCTGGAACAAACGGACGTAGGTTGGAGCCGGTCCAACGAGAATGTTCCACACTTTGGCATGCCTGAAGCCACGATGACCATGACAGATGGGTGGGATAGAGACCTCCGATTCATGAGGAAAAGCTCCCAAATGGCCTCCAGGCAGCACTCCTTGATCCTCGTCTGAATCTGGAGACAGACGACGTCCAAACAATGACGCTGTAATGTGGGTTTGTTGTTAAATTAGGAGGCCTCAATACATCAGACGGAGAGAGAGCGAGGCATATAAGCGTGTCTGTGAGCCTGGTCTGCATCTCAGAACAAGATCTCTGCTGTCTTCAGCGGGACAGCGGCAAGTTGGGGCCTGATGCCCAACAGCAGACTGATCAAGCTCTGGGTCTTCATAGTGTGGAGCCGATCACATGAAAGAGACGAGACGCTTGATTTGGTTTTAAAATGATGAGGTTGTGACACGCTCCTGGGCAGATGGTGCTCGTGGGTCAGGTGATGATGCAGAAATGTGCACATGAAATCCCGTTTTTGGTTGCTTTTGATTTAAGTTCGCAGCGCCGGCAGTTCAAAGTGAGGAGAGCCTGATGAGACCCGACAGCTCAGGAAGCAGGAACACATAAAAGCCGCATGGAAGAGACTGTCTGTCTCTACCAGAACCTCAGGTTGTTTTTGGGGTTTTTTTTTTTTTGGGGGGGGGGGGGCAACGATCCCGATTTACACCCTCTTCAAAGACACTGTCATTTAGCTGTTGATGAGTGCAGAAAAGATAATATTCGCACGATGTGGTAGGTAGTAGGGATGGAGGAAACATCATGACTAAGAATTAATCTTTTTATTTAATGAAATATTAACTGCTATTACAAAAGCTACACTAAAGTCACTCGGTGAAAGCTGTCAGCAACGGCCCATTGTTACCCCCCCCCCTCTCACACACCCTCCATTTGGCTAGCCCCCCCCCCCCCCCCGTCTGCAGTGATCACAAAACAAGCCGTTGTCTCCAAACACGTCGTCTCTGTGCCTTTGATAGATTGTTGATAGCAGACTTGAGGGCTGATGGGGCTGGCGGGGCGGCCTGTATATAAAGCCAGCAGCAGCAGCAGCACCGCTCACACCACATCGCAGCTCTCCATCTTGTGGACTTGTGGATTTTGCAAACCATGACTCTGTTCTTTGTTACGGCTCTCCTGGCTCTGGCCTCTCCCCTGCTGGCATTCGACATGGGTCAGTCCACCCGCTGCGTCGCCATCCCCAACCAGATGAGGGTCTGCAAGGATGTCGGATACTCCGAGATGCGGCTGCCTAATTTTTTGGGTCACAGCAGCCTGGAGGGTGAGGTGGTCCCGCGCTCGGAGGACTGGAGGCCCCTCTTGCAGGCGGGCTGCCACCCTCAGGCCCAGGCCTTCCTCTGCTCCCTCATCGCCCCCGTCTGTCTCGACACGTAAGTTTTTCTGCAGACGTCTAAAACCTCCTGGTCCTGCAGCTCTTTCTCTTGCTCTGTCTTCAGTGTGTAAGGTTTCTTCCCGTCTCCCTGCAGTTTCATCCAGCCGTGCCGCAGTCTCTGTGTGGCCGTGAGGGACAGTTGTGCTCCGGTCCTGGCCTGCCAGGGTCACCTGTGGCCTGAAGCGCTTGATTGCGATCGCTTCCCCGCTGAGGAGGACATGTGCCTCACTCCCCACGCTAAATTTAACCACTTTGCTAAAGGTAGGCACTGTCTTTGTTCACCAGTGGAGAAATAAAGACCTTCTGCTCTTGTATTAAATGATTCTCCATTTGCTGTCGCAGACTTGCCCAAACCCGCCTGCCAAAAGTGTCCCTCTGTGGAAGAGCCGTCTACGATGAAGACGGTCCTGGAAGCGTTTTGTCAGTTTGACTTTGGTAAGTGTCAGAATCCTTTGGAACCAAGATCCGCATCGTTGAGATTCTATTGAAATTCAAGGCTCTTGACCGTTTGCGTTGGCCTTCCTCGCACACAGCCGTGACCGCCAAGCTCCACCGCCATCGCGTCCCCTCGGGGCAGCTGGAGTTCAGCGTCGAGGGCCGCGTGGAGTTTGTCCGCCAGGGACCTCTGCTGCCGTACGACACCCAGCACCTCATCCAGCAGTGGCTGCTCATCAACGCCCAGTGCGCCAGCGCCCTGGTGCGTCCTGGACGCTCGCAGCTTTACGTGCTGACCGGTTCGGTGACACCCGACGGCACCATCACCCTCGTGCGCCTTTTCCCGTGGCACAAGAGAGACACTCAAATCGCCGTGGCCACCCGCAAGTGGAAGCACCACAGATGCTGATGCCTGCGGGTGGAAGGTGGAGCGAGTGTTGTTGCACCTCCACCTGTAGAACCACGACTCCAGGTCCACTTGAGATCAAATGCATATGCGCTGCATCCCTCCTCTGACAGCACGCAAACACAGAATGCACTCAAACTTGTACATAATAAGAAGAAATGTAAATTGACTGTATATTATATTTTTATGCGCATCTGTTTGTATTTATGGCATCTTTTTTTTGTGCGCCTGTCATGGGAAAAAGATGACAATAAAATATTCTGTTGACGTCTGTTGTCGTGCATCTGGACGCCTCTTCATGATCTGCAACACGATCCGATCGTGCTCATGCTGGCAAAAATGATAAGGAATGCTCATTACTCGTGTTCAGCATGGCTCATTTAAGAAGTAAAGAGATAAAGACTCATGAATGCATGCAAACGGGGCACTTTCTACCACTAACGATATGATAAATCCCACACTTTACATTTGAATCGGCCCCTTTGAACTCTTGTAGCCACAGTTGGGAACAACACTTTATGGTGCTGTTCACTACGGTGCAGTTGATGGCAAAATAGTTTGATTTGATGTAGATATTTATAGTTTCCCAATAGATTCTTTGCTATTGTAATTGGCCAGTCAGAGAGTTGTTTTTGACCTACATGTAGTAGTTTTGGCCATATTATACAGAGACAGTGAGCAATTAATTTCTGTATCGCATACAACTTTATAGTATATTGCATGCATTTCCACCCCGGTAAGCTTTCTTTACCATTGACTGAGCAGGTAAATCAGCACTTTAGCCAATTAAAGCAGACAGACGTAACTACTTGCGTCAGGTTCTGCAAGGGAAAAAAGAGCTCCACTCGTCATCTGGTGATGGTCCACAGTGGGAGAAGAACCATGAAGAGAGGTAAGTCATTGGCAGCCAGAGTGTCTATGCAAGTTTTTAAGGGATTTCTGGAGCTGAATGTAGTCCCCCTCCCAGTTTGGATGGCAGCTCTGATTCTGGCCTGCCTGGACCACTGCATCAGGGTGGACACCTTCCCCGTCTGCTCCTACAGTCAGGCAGGATGTCCTCTTCCTCTGCTGGCAGATGTCTTCGACAGGGTCATACAGCAATCCTCAAAGATGCACGCCGCCTCCAGCGATCTGCACTCGGAATATGTGAGTTTGCGTTCCTCTCCGGCACTTTGAGCCAGCTGCCGTTTGCATCTGTTCATGCACGTGTTCCTGCAGGAGCGGTATTTTCTTCCCAGCAGGAACATCATTGGGAAACGCAAGTGCCATTCTTACGGCATTCCAACACCCGACGACAAGGAGAACGCGCAGAAGTTAGGGGTGAGAGGTCGAGGATTATGTTCTGAATTACCCGCCCGTGTCCAGAATCTTGTCATTGTTCTCTCTTTGTTGTGTTTTGTTAAGAAAGAACAGCTGACTGAGGTGATCCTGCGGCTGCTGCGGGCTTGGACAGACCCCTTGTCACGTCTTTACTGGAGCATGTCTCAAGGTCAGAATAAGGACTTGAACCTCTCCGGCTCCGACAAGGCTCTGGAAATGAGTGAGATGGTGCGGGAGCTGAGGGAAGGCGTGGCCAAAGTGGCTGAAAAGGCAAATCTGAATTTACTGTATAAAGAGAACGTGTCATGTGTTCCTTCCCTTGTCCGAAGCATCTTTAACCTCAAGATCTCTATGATCTGCTGCCTCAGATGAAGCTGCTGGGAGTGATCCGCAACTCGGTGGGTTACATCACTCCTGATCATTCGGGCCCCTCCGCCGCCGTCTCCTTCTACAAACAAGGAGAACTGGATCCTGGGGATCACCAAGACCTCCTCTACTGCTTCAAAAGAGATTCCAATAAAGTCAAAAACTATCTCCGCATCTTGAAATGCACCACCCTCCCCGGATTGGACTGTTAACAGTTTCCCACAATCACAAAAGGAGAAACGCAAGGGTTTTTTCCTCCGTTAACTTGTGATTTTCAAAATAACAAATAAAAATAAAACATCTACCTTCTTCTGCCCATGTGTTGTTATTTGGGGGGGCTACAAGTGATGGAATGGAGGATGTGTTAAATGATTGTCATGCAAACTTGATCCATGTGTCAAAATCCATTTTGACACATTTTCACGCGTGTAGATACCTTCATTCACTTTATTTACAGTAAAAAAAAAGAAAGAAGCAGAACTATTTACAAAAGAAGCAATATTGGGTGAAGGCTGTTGTGTCTAATGGATTAATTACTTCCTGAAAATACCGTATGACAAAAATAATATGCTTAATGAATCCGTTGGGATGGATTAAATGTGGTCGGCTGGTTAGTTGCTATTATTGTACATCTATGATGCAATACAGCAGTTAGCCTACGTGTCCAGAAAGGCTAATTTTAGCTTTCGGAAACAAGATGTGACATACATTTTAGTATTTATTTATTTACAGGTTTAATGAGGGTTTGGAAAGTCAGCAGCTGCTGCTTCAGCTGCCTGTTGGGGCCTCTTGTGAGTTCCTGAGGCTCTTCTGTGATGCTGGTGGAGATCTCTTGGTATTTGCAACAATGTGATTGTGGGACGGTTCCTCCTGAGCAAGACCTTGAGCCATGAGCTCGTCCATCGGGGAGCGCGTGTTATGAACTTCCTTCTCTTTACAGTTCCTCCACTTCATTCTCCGGTTTTGGAACCAGATCTTCACCTGAAGCAACAGAGAAACAGCATCTTTTTAAAAAAAGAAAAAAAAAAAGAAATTGCTGTTCAGTTGCCCAAAGTTATTTTTACATTTTTTTCTCCCGAGTTAGTGAGCTGATTTTTAACAGTATAACATCCTTTAATAATCAAGACAGGGAATTGCTTCTTAACATCACGAGCTAAATTTGTGCTGCTGATTTAGAGATTATGAGATTTGACGACATCTAGCGGTGAGAATGCAGAATGCAAGAATTAAATATGACCGTTGCTCCAACTCAGTGGTGTCATAGTAACTTAGGGAGCTTTTATGGTCCAAATTGATAAATATTTATGTGCAGATGTTTGTGTAAGTTACAATTCCATAGCTTTAGCTGGAATCTGATGTGTATGTTTCATACTGAAGTCTGTTCTGTACATCTTGGGCCACACGCGTGGATGCACTTTGTATTTGATTTCTCATACTAGATGATAAAAAAAACCTTTTGTAACAGACATTCATACTGGAGTTAAAGTTTATTTCGTTACCTGTGACTCTTTGAGGCTGAGATCAGCTGCCAGCTTGTTCCTGTCCATCTTGCTGATGTATTTCTGTCGCCGAAACGTTCTCTCCAGCTCCTTCCTCTGTTCCTCGGAGAACACGGCCCTCCTCAGGATCCCTCTGCGTGACTTCGGACTGACGTCTGCAGACCACATTCTGACATTTGCTCCTTCTGAAATGTAATTGAAAAAGATTCCGTGAGGCTCATACACTTCTTACTACGTTTGTTTCTATCTTCTGTTTAACAATTTAACAAACTGAGGGTGACTAAAGGGAATAAAAATCAATTTCAAATAAAATAAAGGGATTTGATTCGAACTGTGAGGAGCAATCCCACGCTACTTCACTCACAGGTGCACACACAACAAAAGTCAAGTTGAACAATCCGTCCGATCCATTCAATGTTGCCTTTTTAATCTGTACGACAAATCTGCACATAGACCACCTCCAGGGACCACATAACAGGTTTGGACATGCTTCTCACTTCTCCATTGAGAGTCAATGGTTTCCGCTTAAAAAGCTGATTACTAGGTCATTCCTGGGCAACGTGTGTGTCTACCCCAGAGGGCCAACTATAGAGCCCTGTGGGACACCAACAATAGAGCTGTTCAATGGAAATGCCATTACGCGATGCCTCACTGCCCCAACACTAAATCTTTTTAGTTGCAGGTATGAAGGCAGTTTGTATGTGGAGATGAGCTCGAAAAAGTCTATAAAAGTCACTTTCATTGAATGCTTTATGTCCTAGTCAGGGAACTTCAATGGGCAGGAATGAGCGTTGAAGGGCAGGAGAAAGCAGGGGGGGTTGGGGAGCCGAGCTCTTTAGCCGCACAATAGCCGAGGGATGTCCCCGGCCCGGCCCTCTTCTGTAGAGGAGTAAGCAAGCGTTTTTGTGCCGAGCGGAGTTCATTGCGGCGGTGAAAAATTGCGGTGAGGTCGCGTGTGGATGGTGGAGTGAAAGTGCCAATTGGTCACGGCCAGACCTGGCATTGTTTTGTTGCCGGGCACTGTGGGAAAGTGTCAGCCTCCTGAGGGGAATCCAGGGACATGTGGGCCCGGGCCTTTTTGATTTATGCTATTTTCCACATCATGTGACAGGCATCGCAGTATTCAGCAACTAATAACTTCCAGGTTCTGTTGGAAAATGTTAAATAATGAGTGATGCTGGTCTCTATAACCCCCCAACCGTCGTACTAATCGTACCCGAGCGGTAGCGACAGCGAGTATTTCAACCGCAGGAGCAGAGGGCGTTCCTATCAAATCATTTTAGCTGCTTTTTTTTGCAGGTTTCCTGGAATGTTTTAAAGATTAAAGCCATAAAAGTTTGAGCTTTGTGGGGCTCCGCAAACACCTGAACGTGCTGAGTTCCCGAGAAGCCGGAGCTCCACATTCTGTGGCGTTCAGCAGCTGGATCCACACCTGGTAATTGCAGTCTTAATATGACAGTAGACAAGATGTTTATTAGCTCTGCATATTTGCCCCTGCTAAAAGTCTGTAGTTGCAAGTACAAAATAGGGGGCCCCTGAGGCTCTTAAAAGCCTGGAAACCCACCCTTTCTCCCCCCCGCCCTAAACAGCCGTGAATGGTTATGAATAGAGCTGTGCAGAGTTGAGCGAAGAATTAGCTCTTTGGCATTGCATCAGTAATTAGCTGTGGAGAGCATGAGAGACCCCGCTGCTCATGCTTAGAGAGGAGCTGAGGCATCGCTGATGAGGCATAAAACACTCACTGGAGTAGACGGGAGGGGGGCTGGACCCACCGCAGCATGCCAGCAGATAGTGGGGGCTCTGCAGGAACACGCTGCCGAACACACCTGCAAACAGAGGAGCCGTTCCTTCACCTGCGTCACAGCTCATCTACGCTTCAGCTTTCTTTGAAAGTGTTGGGGGATTTACACAGAACGACACTCTCGATGAACGGAAGCTCCTAGTTTCAGGTTTCTTTAACAGTGCAGCACCTCCTAATGAGGTCTTAGCTTAAAAATACCACAGGATAACTGCAAATTACACATGCTTAATCACCAGGCTTAAGTGTTATTATGCGTCTTTTGATAAATGAATAATTATATTTATTGTATTTTGAAAGCTCTGCAGATGTGAATGAAGCACAGAATAGAAAATGTCCCCCTTCGTGGTTAAATCTTCACCATTACAGGTCATTTTTCACACTGTTGCAGGTTTAAGTAGTTGTATGAATCAAAATTTGACACATGCAACATGTTTAGTATTATTTTTTAACGTCTTACTTCCAGCATTTGTAAAATCTGTTTATATAATTAATAACAATAAGAATCTGCCTCTAAATTTTAAACAAATGATGGTTTAAAAAAAGTAGCCTTTTTATGTGACTGGAGCATTTTTTCTATCCAACTAAAGGACAAAAAAATAAATAAATAAAATGGTTTAAATATGTGTGTTTACCTCCTGAGTGGGGGAGAAGAGGTCCTCCTAAAGCTTTCACCTGTGGGGGGCTCTGGGCCTGAATCTGCAGGGCTCCATGCTCGGAGCTCCAGGTTCTCCTGGGCCGTTCACACGCCACCAGCCTCAGGTGTCCACCTGCCGGGGGGGCCGAGGGCGTCCGTGACTGCAGCAGATTGTCGATCAGGAAACTCTTCCCAGAGTTCCCAAAGCCTGGAAGAGCAGGAGGAGACGCGGCCATGTTCCTCCTGGTGCGGCTCTGAACCGAGACCATCCCCGCTCAGCCAGTGACCCGGACACTTGAGTTCCCTCCTCAGCAGTCACAGCCCAGTGACACTAAATTCTCCTTTAATCTCCTCTGGAGTGACCAGGCCAACTTCATTAAACTCGGAGGAAAACAAGTTCCTCTTTCGGGCCTGCACTTTGCTTCGGGGGGCTGCGCCGTGATTGGCCGAGAGCTCCTAATGTGCTCCTCAATTCAGATAAGACCAGGCTCCTTTCTGGAGTGGCAGAAGGTGGGTCTGGCTCATTCATTATGTCAACCAGCCTATTAAATGATAGACACCAGAGACAATAAAGTGCTGGCCAAAGTTTAAAATGCACCAAACAGTCTTCTCTAGTAGTAAATAGTTTTCTCCTGCCTCCCTTTGTGCGGTGAGAAAACCCTTCAGCGGCGCACTGTGAGGATTTAGGGATCATTTCAGAACCATTTAAAAACACTTCAGGTAAACAAGGAGCCAGTGAATGAACCAGGAAGACTTTAAAAGTCACGGGAAGTAGTTGGAGGAAAAAAAATTTGTTATTTTTTAAAGAAAATGTGCATTTTTTTAATAGCATTTTGAGAGTTTAGTTCTCCTCCTTAGGTGTTTCCTACTGCTTTAAACCCCTTAAAGTCAAGGTTTTATACGGGTGAAATGATTATTCATAATATACGGTGAATGTTGGCCTGTTTTGATGTTTCAGACAGCGAATCAGTAAAGGCCTGTGTCACCTTTCACACTACAGCTAATGATCCTGATAATAGAAGGCCAACAGGAGGGGCGACGGAGCCGGATTTCAGGCACAGTAAACAGGCATATCCACACGGACGGCGGGGCGTTGAGGGGTGTGCGGGGAGCTCCAGCCTGCGCGTGTAGATACCTCATGCTGAGCATGGAAATTGGCCCAGACAGCTCCGGCCATTGTGTGTCGGCCGGGGAGCCAAAGGTTGCTTGTAATCAAATTTGAGGTTTTATCCGGCAGACTGGTGGAGAAGGCACGGCGGCTCTGTCACATGACGAGCGTCAGCCAGTCCACTTTTATCTACTTTTGTCCGCAGAGAGTGTGGCAATGTGCCAGGCCCGGAGCTGTGGCTGGGGTGAACCTCCCGGGCCAAACAGAGGGGAACCCGGCTAATCTCCAGTCTTGTTATTGGCTTTAACGGTTTAAACTTGAGGCGAACGCCTGCACAACTTTAACTGCTCTGGTTTTTCAGCTGTGGAGAAAATTGTGCAGCTATTTCAAAGCCGTTACCCGCACCTCACAACGAAAAACACTCTTTAGTTATATCCCACAGCGACAACCGGTCCTGTATCACTTTTTAGACTCTTTAAAAGGCATCACCAAGAGCGTATCATCGTTAAGATTCACCACTTCATAATTAGACAGATTCCTATAGTGCTCTCTGGGAGTGGGAGGTATAATTAGGCTATTCTTAAACAGGAGGTCTTGGAAACACCCTGAAGCAAGTTCATGTGAATTTATTTGATGTGCATCCCTTTTAAGAAATGGTCGGGGGGGAAACGGGGTCCCTTCTTTCAAGGAGCCTCACAATGGCCCTGTTGAAAGCTAGCACTCTGCAAACCGGCTGAGATCCTTTTTCTCCCCTTTTTTAAAAAACCCACTAAAGCTCTTAAAAAGATACCGGCCCATTGCACACGCAATTGATATTCCACCACTCGAACTTAATATTGTGAATAGAGGGCCAGGCTCTATGAATCACCAGGACAATGCGCTTAGCTTAGCAGCAAACTGGCACTTTGTGTGCGGTGTCTGTGTCCCAGAGGAGGAAGTTTCTAATGTGTGCCTCACAATTGTGCGTCTATAGAGTTCTAATGAGCTTCTGTATGCTGACTGAATGGCTGTGGGCCATTCACCATGAGGGCCCAATGAGCCAGCTCACTGCACACACTGACAATAGGATCCAGGGCTAATGGGAGTGGCTGTGTGGAGCAGCGCTGGGGGAGTCTATAAACCATCAACATACATGTGTTGATTAGGGGCGCGTAAAAAGGTGAGAGGGCTACATCCTTAATGTCCTTTCAATCCAGGTTTTTAATCATTGTTGGTCATTTCTTTTTAATTATTGAGGAATAAAGCAGAACCTGAGACATTGTACACTGATTTTTGTGAATAAAAGATTGATTTAAAGTTGTGGTTTTTTTTCCTGATAAGCAGAATAAAGAGTCAACACGCTCATTAAAATAATCTATTAATGAGCCAAACACTCCAAACCTGCCAGATACGACTGGTGATGCGTCTCTAATTCCGAATAAAATGATTATTCCTGCCTGCACCACTTTGCAGCGGAGCAGATCCTCTCATCTCCACATTGACTCCCTCTTCAGCAGCACTTTTCTACCCCGGGACAGTCCGAGAGTGACACATTCTGTTGTCCCCGAGTACTGCTGCTCTGAGGGGTGCCTCTGTCATCCAGGAACATCTGCAGAGCGCACAGTGTCTCCATGTGTATCAGATACACAAATTGTCCTCAGAGCTGCTCTATTACCATATGTATAAAAATGTGTGTGTGGGTGACAGGTGAAGCAAATGTTGGCATCTGTGTGGGGGACACGGCTCATATGCGTCAAATAAACCCCCAAAGTGGCTGTTTTACAGATGCAGAAGGGTCTTTTCTCCGTTCCAGCGTCTCACTGACCTGCAGTGTGTCAACACACGTGTGCTGGAGGACTTTTCATTGTTGGAGGAGCACGTGCTTTAATGGTGGCACCTTAATACATCGTGTCAGCGATGGAGAGTAATTACACCCCCTGTGTCTGCACCTAGAAGAAATCTAGAATAGGTGGGGATGGGGGTGGGGTGGGGACGGGTGGCCCTTTCCTCCGCAGGCTACATGGACAAACATCTCCCACTGCTGATTTATTCATGATAACCTCCCATTCCAGACACGTTAGGGACCCGTGAGCAAGTCATGTGAACTGGAGAAAACAAAGACCGATTTGTCCAGTCTGATGGATTAAAACCCAGGACATTTTTATTGTTATTGTAAGTCTGGGTTCCTTAGACTGTTAGCTAAAAGCGTCCCCTCATTTGTCTTCTCACTTCCTGCAGGAAAGGAACGATTTACGATTGATTTAAAATAGCCGAAACGCTTTCGATCATGTCCATCTGGCAGGACATTTATCTGGATTCATGGGAAGTGTAACCACGAGTGCTCCTCTTCATCACTCCTGGTAGGGCAGGCATGGCCGCTGATAAAACACTTACAGTTCATTCTGGTAATTGGTCCCACGGATGGAGAGGAAAACAAGTATTCTGAACACAAAGCATCTAATTTTCTTGCTGCCTGCCAGGGATCCAAAGTTTTGCTGCGTGCACGACATTCTGGGCTCGCAAAGCTATTCACGATGTGCTCCATTTTTACAATTTCAGACAGAAATGCAGAAATGCTTCCCTGCAGCGCGTTCAGGAAGGCTACAGGTAGAAAAACGCAACAGCAAAACCCCGCAGGACCATCTGATGGGGTCTGTGTGGTATCTAAGAGGGCAATTACCAGAAGCACACAGAGGAATGAAAGTGGAGTCAAAACTCTAACCACACGGGAGTTTTGTTGTTCTTTTCAGAGCCCGAATGCTTTTGCAGAGAAGAACTGAGTCAAATTACAGTGTTTAGATCCCCCCCCTCTCTCTCTCTCTCTCTCTCACACACACACACACACACACACACACACACACACACACACACACACACACAAGCAGTCAATGCAGACTGTCTCCAGAAGTAAAGTGAAATAAAATTAATCATTTACAGACCTAATATTGAGCAAAAATAATCAAGCCTTAACACAGCCAGGTTGTTAAGTCATATACTTCCCAAAAAAAGATGCAAACATGTGCCCGTGTCTGTAACGTCCGTATTTGTCTGTAACGTCCGTATTTATCTGTAATTTCCGTATTTGTCCATCAGACGTGCGCCACACTGGCATTATTTTCACCTCCTCACCGCCTGAAGCGTTTTTCTCTGGTGCCGCACGGGGGCGCCATTCGTCTTCTTTCCTCGTCCCCTCCTCCGCTGACAGGTCCTCTCCATCCTCTCTCTCTCCTCCCCCCCTCCAGTTCTCACCCTCCTCCGCTGTGGGAGCGTCTGTTGAGCGGGCGAGGCAGCGGCTTGTGGCTTTGTGCGTCCTCCGTCAGCCACCTGTGCCGCGGACGCTGCTGCTGCTGCCGCCGCTGATGCCGCTGCGCGCCGCCGCGCGTTCCACGGACTAATCTGCGCTCCTCTTCCTCCATCCGGATTTTTTTTTTCTTGCTCTGCGCATCAGCGGGCATCCGAAGTTGAGACGATGCCTCCGCTCGGCGTGTGGGATTGGTAACAGCCTGCTGACAGCCTGGGCGATCCGTCATCCGCGCCGGAAAAACAACCGCCTCTCGGAAGTGGACAAAACATGGTCTAATTTCTCTCTAACAATCGCCATGGGATTATTACAGCTATTTCTGGTTGTCGGCATATTTTGCGGCTGCTCAGGTAGGACACGGGACTGCGAGTGTTGACAGTAACCATCTCCTGGAACACTGGTTATATATAAAAAAGAAAAAAATAATAACTGAACTGTGCTGATTTTGAACCAGATCATCTTTCACGCTGCTCTAATTTCCCGTGAATTTATTTTTTAAAACAAAACGAATTCATTTTCATCGCATGTGTCCTTGACTGCTGATAAGAATCACAACCCATTTTTCCCTCCGTGTTTGCAATCAAGTTTTAGGGTTCGGGGTGGACCCTGCGCTGCGCATCAGCGTCTTTGATGAGCTCACACTTGGAGAAGGCTTTGATGGAGTTACTCAGGTCCAGGGCTTCCACAGCGAGTCCAGAGCGTTCCACTTCCAAGGTACAGTAGCACCCACAGGAGGCCGAAGCATCGCTTTAGTCTCAACCACTGTATTTTTGCTTTAAAATCACAGGAAGTCTCTCCGATTGTGCCAAATATGACGCCTTTACGTCGGAATATGTTGATGGCGGCTGTGTGGGAGACTGTCTAGAGATGTTAGCTGTGGATTAGCAGGATTCCTGGGAGTCCTTTAAGCACCACCTGCCGGAACAAAAGGCAGCGTCGGGGCCCCTGTGAAAAACTTGTGCTGAGGGATGGGTTGGTGGTTGGGGGCCATAATCAGATTAGACGGAGGGGAACTCAGCAGATGTAAACTGTGGGTGTGCGGAGCAGCACCATTGTGCATCCTACGGAGTGAGGAAGGTGTCCAAATGCTGCTCATCACGCACCCGAGCCGCCAAAGTTGTCAGAACACAGCAACAGCTCCCAGATCAGTGGCAGGAACCAAAGACGTTCCCATGCCGGGGTCCTAAAAACGAGAGGCTCAGCGTGGCTTCCGCAGCGGAGGGTGTTGTTTTGGGACGAACCACGCCGCCGTTTGTCTGCATTTTTCTGCTCCCCGCCCACTCGCTGAGATCTTCTCATCTCCCCGGCGACCCGCTGAGACGGCAGCAGTTCAGGTCCATTTGATGTTCTCCTCGTCGGCAGCACTCGGGATGGAGGGAGAGGCTGATCACAAGGAAAAAGCGGTGGAGGACGAGTGAGGCAGGGAGAACGTCGGAGAAAACGAGTTCCCGCCGCTCCGCTTTGGTCTCTGTTGCATTATTATTCGCTCCTGCATCACAATCCCATCTTCTTTACGTCGCCTTTGTGGAGAAGACTCCAGAATTTAGAGCTCAGATCCTGTCATTGGAATGTTGGGGGGGGGGGTTTGTTGGTGGTGGTGGTGGTGGGGGGGGGGTACCCTGTCACAGTGAGGATGATAAAAATAATTGCTAAAGCAGAGCTGTCGGCTGTGTGATAGACTCTGTTCATTCCACGTGTACGGATGCAGGGCTGGTTGGGATCAGGAAACAGGCCCCAGGTGACATTCCGACGCTCATTAGACGGCAGGTAGGACGCCCCCCCCCCCCCCCGGCTGTCCTGTCTGCCTGGAGCCCCCCTGGGAGGGCTGCTATCTCAGGGTGCTGGGTGGAGGCGGCAGGAAAAGTAATTCCCAGTAAAGAAGCGCGCGCATGTGTGCGGCTGTCTGCCTGACAAAGAGTCCTGAGGAGCAGAGATGGAGGGTGGGGGTGGGTGGGGTGGGGTGTGTGTGTGTGTGTGTGTGTGTGTGGGGGGGGGGTGGCTTTGTAGCGCACCCCTGCTGATGCCTGGGAAGGCGTCAGGCGCGCGTTGCGCCGCTTCAGGAGAGGTGGACGGGAGTGATGGAGGACAGAACAGAAACACCCCGGAGCCACCATCACCTTCCCCCACCCCAATCCCCCCCACACCCCCACCCCGATCCACCGCCCCCCCCCACACCCCAATCCTGTTGCCACAGCAGAAAATGATCAGGTCATTAGCCCCTCCCCCTCTCGCCCTTTTTTGTAATATGTCAACAGTCGTATATGCGAGGGAGCGAGTGTGTGTGTGTGTGTGTGTGGGGGGGGGCACTACCCAGAGGGTCTCCCCTCCCCACCTACACCCCACCCCCTCCAACTCATTGGGAAGTGCAAACACCAGGAGCGCAGGAACACGGCCGGACTCCTCCGGAATCTCGCCTGCGTGAGGCAATATGTGTGTAAATGGGTTTCCGCTGTGGAGGGAACGCTCGTCATCTGTTGCTGCCCCCCCCCCCACGGTGCGAAACAGGACCATGTGAAAGTCATGAAGCGAGTGGGAGGACGGCGGAAATTGCATATTCCTGGAACACCTCCGTGTTTATCTGCTTTCATGTCCTCTGTCGGAGCGTTCCCGGGCAGTTAGCGTCGGCACAACACCGATTTTATTAGCAAGATCCACGTTCTGCCGAAGCAAAAGCGCACGTGTAGGTCGTGGAGGAGTGTCGCTCAGAAGAGGCTGAAATGCCCCACGGATGCGTCCCGACGCTCGTTTCTACTTCAAATCTGTTGCTTTTTAATTAATTATTTAATTAATTAGTTGTTTATTTAATTAGCCTACTGATTAATGACATCAGGAGACCAAGTTTACCGCCGCCTCTGCTCGTCCAGCTGTTGTAAACATCAGCCGATGAGACGTCGCCGAGGTGACCCCGGGGGCCCTGACAGCCATGGAAAGGGGGTGGTTGGGGGGGGGCAATATTTGGAACCCCTCCTGGGCAGCGGTGCGGTGGAAGGCTGTCATTAGCCCCCGCGTAGGTGTGAGCGTCAGGTGGGAGAGAGCTGCAGCAGCCCTGGAGGTGCCCTTGGTTTGGGTTGGTATTTGTTCCAGAAGAGTGGAGACACCGGGGGGGGGGGGGGTATTTAGGGGGTTTAACTGGCAGCTTTGGCGGGACGAGGCGTGCACGAGAACACACGTGCACACTCTGCATTTCCTCACTTGTTGCCCGTTTTTCCCTTCATGGATGGCAGGCAAATGTTGCGTCTGTTTGCTGCAGACGAGGGTGGAAGTTAAACCCGTGGGGCAAATAGGGCAAATAGAAAAGCAGAGGAGGGCTGTCCGCCACGCAGGAGGACGGGCAAAGCATGACCCCCCTCCCCCCCCCCCCCCCCCCCCCCCCCCCGTTAGAAGATGTAAAAGAGGAGGGATGGAAACTGGGGGCCGAGAGAGGCCATTAAAGTGCCACGTAGGCCGGAGATAAGATTAGGCTGCAGCCCGGAGCCGCACGTCTCCGGAGCGCCGCTCGGCCGAAGGCGTTTTGGAGATCTCAAAAAGACACTTTTCCCAGCTGCTCCTGGAATCCTGTAAATGACTCCGCCGCTGAGGACCGTGCCGGATGGAACTGTCACGTAAGGGATCGCCCCTCGGCTGTGGCTGGGGAGGGAAAGAGCGCAGAGATGTCAGGAAGGTTAAGATGCTTCACTACAAGCCTGTAAAATAAAAAGTCCCAATTGAAGCCCCCCCCCCCCCCACTCCGTGAGTCAGCCACTCGTTGATCAGAGGTCGCTGGCCCTGCTCCCCCCTCCCCCAACACTTCACCATCCCTCTCGCAGCATGCCCCCCCTCCCCCCACAGGCCCTGACACCTGCTCCCACTGTGTTCATTTTGCTGATTATTTAGACGTCGGCGTCCACACATGGCGGTGGGGGGGGGGGCAGGCGCCCGACCGCAGCATATTGCGGCGGAGGCCGCAAATCCCGCTAATCTTCGCCTGAAAGGCACAAAAACGGCGGAGACGTCGAGCGGAGTCGGAGTCGCTCGGGCTAAAGACGGCGATCACAGCAAACACCGTCGGAGATTACTGTCAGCAGGCGTCGCACGCTTTCGGTTATTAAGTGAGATCTGTCGATGGGGGCAGATTATTGCTGGGGGGTGGGGGGGGGGGTGCACTCATTGGGCCATCTGTCCCATCCACCAATGACACTGCCATGATATTCCAATGCAAACTGGCGAACGGCGTTCTTCCTAAAAAGACACTGTAACGGGATCAGGACGTTTTTTATTACCCTGCATCACGTTGTGTCGTGTCAATTGGCTGCTCCCCCCAGCCGGAAGTAACGTTAATACGCCGAGGGAGGCCACGGCGCTGGCTTCCTGGAGCGGGCGGGGCCATCTCGCATGCATCCCGTAGCTGTAAGTGAACTCTTTGATGTGATTGCTTCTGAGGAACATCATCATTTATTGATGCTTCCATTAAAGCAGAGACGTCTGGAGGAGGGAGGGGGCAGCCTCACAGAAACTACCCCTCCAAAATATGACTCCATGCTGTGAACTGTCCAGAAAACACGTGTCGTTGGTTCAGGTGCAGATAAGAGCGGCGTATGTCTTCATTTGTTACAGATAAAAGGACTTTAGATTCAAAATGGCAACACTTTTCACTCTTTTGGGGGTTTCTTTGCTTTCAAAATGGGCAGATTGAGCTCAGGACCTGTAAAATATGAAGGAGTATCAAACATGTAGCCAACATGTTGTTGCTGATTTTCCATTTATGTTGTTTTCAGAGTTTATGAGAACGCATCCCATATTAACTGCATTCAGCTTGTCAATTCCCACATCTGAAAAGCATTTTTTTAAACTTCCATTTAAGATTTCTCGGTATCTTACTCTCAACTACAGCAACTACATCCCATTTGAAGCATTTCACATCATTTTAAACCGCATTCTCTTTACCAGCAATGTAAAAACTGTAGCATGTCTATAAATTAGTAATGACGTGCGCAGTACACAGTTTCTCTTTAATAATGTACATTTATTCCTGGTATTCCTTAATAATTCCCAGCGACCTTTTTCTCTACTTTTTGCTTGCGTCACTCATTTCGTCAATAAAACCCGTAATGTTATTTTGACAGGAAAAGACGCCTTTTGGCTCTTAATGTTATTCTGCATGACACTGGCTCTGTTGCCATGGATATCTGATCAAACGGGATGTGCAGATGCGGTGTTCTGACCTTCACACGGGTGTGTGTGTGTGTGTGTGTGTGTGTCTTTATTCCAGGTTCGTCCAGGGAAGTGGTGGCCCCCACCGACGTCTCAGAGCACATGATTAGGAAACTGAGAGGCAAGAATGAGTTCACTGTGCTGGTCACCCTCAAACAAGATCACCTCAACTCTGGAGTCGTCCTCTCCATCCATCACTCCGAGCACAGGTTGGAGCCAGACGCGCTAAAGAGCGAGCTTGCCGCCTGTTTTTGCCTCGGCAGCCTGATCGAAAACCAACATATTTTGTGCTGGATGAGCACTCAGATGTTCAACATTACAGTAAACAAAGCAAAGCACCCCGCACGCCAACATATTACCCACAATCCATCAGAGATCCAAACACTGAGTTCGCAGTCACGGCTTGAAAGCTGATGGCGCGCTGGCGGCAGTTAGCATGTTAATTTTTTCCATTAGTTTGTGCTAGCTGATCCGTTGGATGATCAGAACAGCAATCTGACGCCACATAATGCATTGATTGAGCAGTTTGTGCATTAACGGCGGCCCGGCCACGCTGGCTCGCGGGGATGTTAATAACTTTTCCCAGCTGCTGATTAGCTCTTACATCCATTCATATGCAGCAAAGCAGCGCTGCATGGCTTCATCTGGAAACGTGGCCCAGAGTTATCTCGGCAGCGGCGTTAGCTTGCGCGTTTATGGCGCTGCCTGGGATGAATGTGCATGCCTTGCTGGGGGAGAGTAAATCTATTAGATTTGGATAACAGATAAATCAATTCCGTGGCTGCGCCTGAGCCTCTTTTAAATAATGTTTCCAGTAAATGACTTTAGTTTGAATAAGTCTGTCTTTAGAGGCAGAGGTGATGCGTTCCGGCAGCTCCCTCCATTAACGTGTCTGCTCTGGGAGGATCTCCGGTGTGGAGAGAGGATTGTGTCAGAATGCTAATATGTGTGCTATTGTTAGCTGCTGATGTTCCACTTCACGGCCTACAGGACCGCGGTGTTTGATGAATGATGTCATTGCAGTGTGGTGAAAAAGGACAACCGGGGCGGCTGAAAAGAGCTTCAAACTCCGACGACAGCTGCTGCTCTGGGAATTCTAACGGCAGCTTTTCCTCCCGCAGGTTCCTGGAGCTGGAGAGCAGCGGCCAGCGCAGCGAGGTGCGTCTTCACTACCGCACCAGAGGCCAGCAGGCCCACACCGAGGTGTTCCCCTACAGCCTGGCTGATGACCAGTGGCACAAGGTGTCCGTCGCCGTCAGCGCCTCTCACGTCATATTGCACGTCGACTGCAACAGGTGAGCTGCCGGGGGGGCCAGAGAAACACCAGTTCCTTAATTTTGAAGGAAAAACTCTGAGGCTCAGATGCAGAAACCGTTTAAACCCGTCTGAAAGGCCGACTGTTGGGACTTTGGATGCTGCAGGGTGGTAAAAACTGGTTTTATTCAATAAGAAAAAGGCTTATTCAGGAGTATCATTGCTTAATGCTTTTATTTTGAAAGGGCTGGATTGGCATTTTAAACTCGGTGCTTCACAGATGAGAAAATGAGTGTGACAGACAGTCTCCTAACTTAGTCAAAGGCTTGATTTAATTTATTATATTCAGAATAAAGATGTATTACAGGAAACCGTCTTCAGATTGCTCCATTTACTGCAGAACAAGC
This sequence comes from Takifugu flavidus, assembly GCF_003711565.1. Classification (NCBI taxonomy): domain Eukaryota; kingdom Metazoa; phylum Chordata; class Actinopteri; order Tetraodontiformes; family Tetraodontidae; genus Takifugu; species Takifugu flavidus. The sequence goes on from NC_079532.1 coordinate 6,675,021, forward strand.
TGCTCTTATTCTGTTTGCAGGATCTACGAGAGGGTGGTGGAAGCCCCCTACATGGACATACCCGAGGACGCTTCCTTCTGGCTCGGCCAGAGAAACGCTGCCCACGGCTTCTTCAAGGTTAGCGGCGCCGTGCTAATCCCCCCCCCCCACCTCCATCACATTAGTGCTTTTCTTGATGTGCGATAAATGATTCAGGGTGACGAGAACAGTGGATTCATCTGAGCTGTTGCTGCCCCCCCCCCCCCCCCCACACACACACACACACACAGCTCAGCTCAGCCCGTTTGGCTATTTTTTAGTTGTTTTTTTTGATATTTATCTTCTCTCTTGGATTTAATTGCGTGTCTCTTCCCCAGGCCGACTCCTATTTGGAGGATTGCTCTGCCTGTCGCTGAAATTGGCGTCTTTTGGTCACTTTTTCCCTTCGTTTGCAGCTCAGCCTGCCGCAATTAACACTGCAACTCCCCCGACGCTGATTTGAGGAGAATTATTAAAAAGCCTCTGGGCTGCGCTCATTAAGCTCGCTCTGCGGCCTTGTTTATCGCCGTGACACGTCCAGAATATCCCCACTTCCACCTCCGAAGACGGATCAGGCTAAAATGTCGTCTCACCAGCGACTGTATCTGTCTTAATTAGTCCGCGTTACTGGTTCCAGTGTGCGTCCGCGCACGTGTGACTTTTTCTTCCATGTTTTTTGCGTTAATTGCCGGATGAAAGGAGGCCTGGAGGTCACCTGCTAATCTGGTCACGTAGCGGGAGGAGCTCTGCAAAGCCTTGATTAGTGACTGGGAAGCAGGTCTGCTTTTAAGAGGCGTTGCCTCATTAGCATGCACGAGCGAACGCACACATGAATGTGGGTGAAGGATGAGGATGAGAAAACGCTTCCAGTAGCAGGAACTCGTCCTCGTCTCCGCGGCGACCGAGCCATTGTGGTGGGAACACCTTCGGTTTGAGGAGTTCATTTGTTTATCAGTTGGCAACAAAAACAACCAAATCTGGGAATTGTGGACTTCTGACAGAGTTCCGTGTTTACGCTGAGGGGGGATGAGGAGGAGGATGGTCACGGGGGCCGCGAAGGCCGTGACAAACCCACAGCTTCCCCCACACTCAGTTTCAGCGCGTTGCCATGGCGAATCGGTAAATCATTTGCGCGGGATTTTGATTTTATGGACGTCAAATTGAAGTGGCGAGACAATTTAAAAAACAATTTCTCCAAAGTTGAGCCCCTCCACTCCTGCAAGGGAAACAGGCGCACTCCCGTAATGAAATGGGCCGGGTTGCCATGGCGACCGGGTATCCTCGGATGAGGACGTCCGCGAGCGCCCGCGTTTTCGGCGTCGTGTTATGACCTCACATCGAATCTGTGCGTCGCGTTCGCAAACTTCTGTCGTTGTCTTACCTTCTGTAACGCATGTGTGTGTGTGTGTGTGTGTGTGTGTGTGTGTGTGTGTGTGTGTGTGTTGCAGGGAGTGATGCAGGATGTGGAGATCCTGGTGATGCCACAGGGTTACATCTCACAGTGTCCAGACCTGAACAGAAGTGAGTCAAATCCCTCCCTAAAGTGGATCGCATACCTTAAATAGCCTCGCGAGCTTGTTTTGACCCACTTTTATTCGCTCCTCTTCTCCAGTCAGCTGAGAGTTTAAAGAAACAATGTGTTTAAATACACACAGTCAGTAAAATAGCTGCTGCTGCTGCTGCTGCTTTAATAACACCGAATCCCTCCCTCATATTTAAGGAATAAATGACAAGAAGGGCGCCGGAGGTGTGATCTCATTTCCTCCGGATGTTTTTTCCATCCTGTGAAACATCCGTGTCGGATTCTAAGGCAACTGCGCGATTGTTTCTGCAACCAGTTGCTTGGAGGGAGGACGCGTGCACGCACACGCGCATCTTGAGTGTTAAGAATCGTTTTCACACAGATTTCATGTCCCCACGCACACGGCAGTCGCCAGAAGACTCGGCTAAGTGTGGGATGGAATGAATGAGGTCTTTGTGCTGGGAGATATTCCTGCAGAAATAGAAAGTTAGCCCGAATTAGCCACGATTAGCGTAAATAAAGGGCTATTACGACCTTAGTGGGCGCCGTGCCTGTCAGAAATGATCGCGGCGGTGGCAGGAAATGCTCTAACGCTGTTGTTTTTCCCGTGCCAGCGTGCCCGACCTGCAACGATTTCCACGGGCTGGTGCAGAAAATCATGGAGCTGCAGGACGTCCTTGCTAAGACGTCCAGCAAGGTAATGTGATGTGATGCAAGCTGACATTCGGTTCAAACGTCCCGAATTATTTTTAAAAGAAGTAATTACGGCCCCGGTCGAGCAATAACACTGCAAATCCTGCAATACGTGCGCGTTATTGTGCCGCCTTGGTCACCGCGGGCGCTCGGTGACGCAGGGACGTCGGTGCTGGAGGCCTTTTGGCATCAATTGTGGTAAACGACCGAGGACGGTGTGTGAATATAGGCGCACAATGGAGCCGACTCTTATCTTCTCGCCATCTTGCTGGGTTTTTTTTGAGCAGCTGTCCAGGGCGGAGGAGAAGATGAATGGGCTGGAAGGCTGCTATTGTGAGCGGACCTGCAGCGTCAAGGGGGTCATCTACCGGGAGGACGAAGGCTGGACAGATGGCTGCAGGAACTGCACATGCTCGGTAGGCTTCCGCACGAGAGAGGGAGGCCATCATGTCAGCCTCCACACTCGCTCTTTATGGACTCGCTTTGGCTTGTTCAGGAAAAAAGCTGCTTCCCATTATGTGTGTAGCAACGCTGCGTTGCGCGCGGTTGCCTACGTTTTTGCATTTGTTGCTACCGAGGCCTGGAAGCTTTTGTTCTTCTCCCTTGTTCATCAAATGAAGGTGTGTGCGGGTGTGTATTGGAGTGTTGGCAGCTTTTATTCTCATTATTTGTCACAAAGAAGCGGGTTTGCCGCGGGTAGCTGCTAAAAACGTCAGGATCACACGCATTAACCGCGGCGCTTAGCGAAGCTCGAGGGTCTACTTTGTGCCGCGGAACGTGTGAACGCGGCTATAGACGCGCGGGCGAAGCAGTGGTGGATCGCGGGCGTGCAACGGATCGCGATGGCAAACTCGCCGGCCGCTATCGAATCCCTCCCACCTGCTTCACGCGCCGCTTCTCGACATGCAAAGCAAGCAGGGAAATCATAGCTCTCAGTGCACCGCACCTAATTGCTCTTGACAGATGATAATTATCATCAGGGATTTGTTCTGCCCACTCATCCAATGAAATCACTTCATTCCCCGGAACGGTGCGTCGCCGCTCTCAGACTGCAATTACGGAATTAGATGGGATATGTTCCTTACCTTATGTGTGCCAATTAGCCCCGACCTTTGAAATGCAAAGGTCGTGCGTTAAGATGTTATCAATTATATGACTCGGGGTGCGTAGCTGTTGCCGCCACAGAGCTTTCCATCCACGGAAGTCATGTTAATCCCGGGCGCCGTGGAGCGGCGACGCCGTCCAAACAGCAGGAGGGAAGATCTAAGGCACACGAGTCACACCTAGCACATCTCAGCGTCACCGTTACTGAAATTCCATCGCGATATCTGTCAGCTTCAAGCGAGCGGCTGCTGCTTCCTGTTTCATTAGTCACTGTTTAACATCCTGTTTGTGCCCCCGTCTTGACCAGAACGGCACGGTGCAGTGCGAGGCCATCTCCTGCCCTCCCCCTCAGTGCCCAGCAGGCACGGCGCCTGCCTACGTGAAGGGTGCCTGCTGCAAGGAGTGCCAGCGTGAGTGGACTACCCTTAACCCCACCGCCCTCCTACACTCACATAATCACAGATCCACTTGCATCCAAACAACAAAATCCACCTCCGCCGCCGCCGGATTTAGCGTTTCTCCGCTCCTCCATCCAAGGGATGCCTGACAATCGACCGGGGCCGTGCGTTGTTGCTAAGCTACCTCCGCGCGCGGCTCTCAAGACGCTTCCAACCTTTTGCATATACATGGACCCAATTAATTATTCAAAACCCGGCTTTCCGGCGCAGATGGCCACCGGACACGCAGACCAGCGCTCGTGAATCTGTGATCGCGGCGAGTGATGTAAGGCAGCAGATCTGTTAAGTCTGGGAGGAAAAGTGAAGAAGAAAGAAATGTTAAACGCTTGAAACGAGGCCACCGTACTTTCTTCTTAAATGTCAGTTTTTTAGCTTCTCAGCACCGACGCCTTCGTGCTGAATAAATAATTCCGTTTCATCACATATCTACATCGGCTTTTTTCTTTAACGCTGAACTCCTATTAGCCTCTTCACCGCCGCGCTCCCCACCTCATATTCTCCAGATTCCCCCTTAATAAAAATGGATTTCAGATGACATTAGCTCCTCTCGCTGCCTCCCATAAATCCAAATTAAGCCCAGAAAGGTGTTATATACAGTATTTGCTTTTATTATTTATTGATCAAAATCAGCATGTGCATTAAATGCATCGTTAATGAGCTTCGGAAAACTGGGCGAACGCGGCAGATTGCTGCGCCAGCCGACTTCACCCCGGATTTAACTCTTCATCAGCAGGAAGCCATTAGCCTTGAATTCTGTTCAGCCCGCGTAAGCATCATTCACGCCGACCCTCAGGTCATAGCTTCCACACGGGGGTTTTACCGCTTTAAGCCGTCTCCGAACCTGCAGCTGCGTTCCACGTAGCCGCTAATCGCCTTAAAGTCATCACACCTGCGCTCACTTATCTCCACGAGGGAAACAAACACACAGCTAATTACAAGCGCTCCCGCTTCAGACACACGAGTGTGTCAACTTTCCCCCGCTACAAAGGCGCGACCGGCCTCGGCAAATTAAAGCCTTATCTGGCGCCACAAAGGCCTTCTGGGCAGCGGCGCCGGCTTTATTTATTTTCTAGTCATCTGTCAAGTGGAAACGTGGAAAAGGATGGTTTCGGCGCTCCGCCGCGCGCCTCTTTACGACGGGGCCTGACCCGCGTTTGTCTCCCTGACCCCGGTCACGAACCACGCGCCCCGACACCGCTGATTTGACCCGAAACGCTGCGATAAACATTAAAGATGTGGTGGGTAAACGAAGCTAACGTCTCCTCTGTGTGTGCGCTAACAGCTCTCTGCCTGTTTGGTGGAAGAGAGCTGGTCGAAGGGGATCAGAAGGCCGTGCACGACTCCTCCGGCAGGTGTCTGCTGTTTGAATGCAGGGTAAGTTATGCACAACACACACACACACACACACACACACACACTCGCTTGACAGCAGCTCCAGCTGTGTTGTTGCCCATGAACCTATGACAACCTGAGCCATTTGGATTTTGGCCCATTTGATCGACTGAGTTTTGTTAAAGATATTTCACATGAATTTGGAGGACAGAACAATGCGGCCGTCACTCAACCCCCCCCCCCACGTTAGACCGCGGAGACCCTCGTTCATATTAATTCCTCAATTATTCAGAATTTGCTTTTGTCTGCCCGCGGCGCCAGATGGACGCGCTGCCGACTTTTGGGAGGAATTCTCGTCATGTGGGGGGGGGATCCCAGACAAGGCCAATCAATCCCAGAGAATTGATCTGATGGCTCCTAATCGGTCATCGCTGTCATTTTTACCCTCTGCAAAGCTGCGGAGCTGCAGACAGCTGTCGGGCCAACTTTTCCCACACCTGGCCCATCTGCAGCCCCGGCCGAATGAGTGGCATTCCCAGGAAGATCAAAGAAATGAGGATGGGAGAGCTGTCAGTCGGCCAACCGCCTCAGACTCCTGCAGGGGTCCCCTGACAGCTCCTTGTCATGCTTCTGATCTCCTGCCTGCCTGTTGGCTGTGAGGGGGTGCACGCTGGGGGTCACGGGCGCCAGGAAGTAGACAGGGAGGATTGTTTGGAAAGTTGATTCAGGAGTTAGTTTGGGGGGCTTTATAGACTTTATTGAGTGGTGGACAAACAACGAGATCCAGGCTCTTTCCAGCGTCTTTGAGTGCCCGAGTCAGTGGACATTGAGTCACATTTGGTCCGGTCCGTGACCGCCAACCCCTGACGCCATCACCCTGGATTGACTACAGTTTTCCCAGAAATTTCACATGCAGTGGAAACACAAACCAGACGGATTACCGGGTAAATAAATTCCTGGTAATGTTTCTGGGACTGTGGGGGGGATGAGAAGCAAAAGGTTTCACAGCCCCTGACTCACAACAGACCTCAAACTTGGACGTTTAAGAAGAAATTGATGTTAAAATTGGAGATGTGGACAGCAGAGAATGGTGGGTTTTCACTATTCTTGTTGGCTCCAGCATGTGCACGTTTCTATTTTTACTTACTAAAAAACTGTTCTTTTAATATTTCTCCCAGATGCTGGACCTTAATGTAAACTATTTGTTCAACATAAATGTGTGTTACTCAGCATTAGTGTCTGTCAGAGGGACGTGGATGAGATTTAAACCCCCGCCAAGGGCATGCTGGGAAAAAATCTTCTCAGATCAATCATGATGCAATTCACAGAAGCTAGCAGGGGGAAAGAAGAAGATTCCTTTTTTTTCTCTGAGAGAATAGTAAGCAAAACCAGCTATTGACAAATGAGTAATTGGCTTGTAATGAACAGGCGGGGGGGCTGAGAGGAGGAGACGAAACTAAAGAGATGGATAATTACCTTGATAATGACTTCCAGGCTCTTAGCTGATGAGCAGGGGAGCCTGCGGCGCAGCTCCTGAGGGTTGTGTTTCTGTCCATCACAGGACAGGACCATGCATCGACTGGCCCCCAGCGAGCCCTGTCCAGAACTCGACTGCGCCGAGTCGGAGCAGATCGTCCTGAATGACAGATGCTGCAAAGTCTGTCGAGGTAGGGAAGACCCATAGACGTCCGACGCGACGGCCTTTTCCACGCTAGCGCTGCTAACCTACAGAAACAAGGCAGCCCATAAGCGATCCAGGCTTAAATGAGAGTGAGGCTCAGCCCTTCATCACGGGGAGGGTCTCATCGTTAATCTCCGCGCCTCCCGCAGGTCATGACTTCTGCTCAGAGGGCCACGGCTGCATGGAGCACTCCGACTGTGTCAACCTGGAGGCGGGAGGCTGCTGCGCGTGCAAGGATGGCTTCCGCCCGCTGCGGGACGATAACGCCTACTGCGAAGGTGAGGCGCGCCTCCGACTCCTTTGTCTCCCTCGCTGGTGCTGTCTGGATTGGGGGGGGGGGGGTTGGCGCCTGGGTAAAGGCAACTCCTTGTTATTTTATTTTCAGCTGCCATGGTGATGTTATTTCAAAATAAAAGCACGCTTTACAGTTGTTTTGATGTTGAGCGCAACCTTTGAGTTCAAATAAAACCCGCTGCATTATCCACAGCACAAAGGGCCTGGACGGCTAAGAAAGAAAACCAAAATGACCAGAATGGCGTTAGAGAAAATTAGGGGGGGGCGGATCAGCGGTCTACACTTAAGCTGAGAGGTTTATTTCTTTTAGAAATCCCACTCTGACCACGAAATAGCTGCATTTTCCCTGCTGAAAGGAGGCAGCGTTACTTGGTTCTCCCGTTCACGCCAGGGTCATCTCACAGCGAGCGTGGCAGCAAATGTCACCACTCCTTTTTTTTTTACCCTTTGCAGCGAAGCGTTTATGTCGGAACAATACCAACGCAGCCTCTACAGGCCGTCCTTGGCCCTCGATCAGTTAATCGAGCGAGATGGCGCCGGCCTGGACCGCCGGACGGGTTAGACGAACACCTTTTCATCACAGAGGCTTTCATGCAGCTTTATTATCATCTAAAAGCCCCTTTTGTTTCCCTTAAATAGGCATTTCCTGATTTGAAAGGGAATAAAAGCAACCAGGAGCATGAATTGATTAAGACATTTTTTTTAACAAATACCCATGTAAACACTTCCTTCAATGCATACTTTAATCGTTTAATCCTCCCGTGATGGGGGGGCTGTAATCCCCTCATTATCCGACGCTGACTGACTTTCCCGACGCCTTTTTCCGAGACAGCCTTCCCAGTCTGCGGTGTGCAGAAAGTGTATTTAATGTCACTCACTGTGGGAGCAATTAAAGCGGCGTCATCTGTTATCGCCGGATTAAATCATTAGCAAACAGGCAGAAGAGGCTGAAGCGTCGTTCTGTAAACCAGTAATTGATTACAGAATGACTGATTGTGCTTCTGTGCTCGGCTGACTTTAGATTGGTCCTGCTATTAAAAAAGCTTTGTTTCATTAGAAAGATTGGTGATTAAAACATAATCGCTCCTTGGCTGGTTCTGACCAGATGGTTCTGTTAAAAACGATTGTTGATCGTCTGGTTTCTGCTGAATATCGGGGGCAGGCCGCGTCGTCAGCGCTTCCCTCTGCGCCTCGCTGGTATTGTGAGCAAATATTTCATCAAAGGTGCAGCCTTGACGGACTTTCCATCAATATTCAGCTCTCTGAGGGTCCTTTGTTCTGAGATTCGGAGCCGATCTGTGTGCGACGCTGTAGCCGCTCCCACCGTCAGCAGGGTGACCTGTGAGTGGTGGTTAAATGCTTTTTTCCCCCCCACATAATTATAAAAACAGTAGCTGTTCTAACTCAACATGTTTCATATTAATATTCAGACACTAGCAGAACTTCCGCAGGGTCTTTGGGGATGTTTTGCTTGGAAGGTTCCTTCTTTTTCATGTAAGTCGTTTAATTTTTTTTACATTACAGTGTTAAAAACGCAGTGTTTTAAAGCGCCGTGTTCCAACTGGGGCACTGGGACACACTAACGTATTTTAATTTTATGCTACTTTGTGCTAATGTATCAAGATTAAGACAACAGTACGCAGGAAGATAAAATCTTCAAAAATTCTCCCTCTTTTAGGAGGGATGATCCGTTTTTGACGGTGTGATGTCACATCTCAGGCAGCAGGGGGAGTATTGTCCACATCTCCGTCATTGTTGCTCAGTCTCGGTGGAGGTTTTCTTATTTTGTTTTATTTTTCCCTGCGTTGAATTTCTCCTTTGTGCAGAATTCGTACCCGCGAGAGCTTAAAGGAGTTTTTACATATCAGGTACATCAAACAGGCAAGATAATATGCAATCTGCTCTGTAATATGAAGAACGATGTGTAATTTTCAGCGTAATCTGCTCTAAATACATTATAGTTGTTCCTTCTCATTTGCTGTGAGTGATACTTTAACTGTAATTTGGACGAGCACCAGTTTCATCCAGATATTTAGGGAGAGCGTGCTGTATTTTTATGATCCTGGAGTCTTTGAGATGTTACCAGACATTTGTTTTACTCTCTATTATTTCCACATCCGTGTCTCTAGAATCGACTCTTCAGAGTCGAGCTCTTCATCTGAGTCCGGCTCTGAAACACCAACGGTGGCCGAACAAATGAGTTCTGTTTTTGTTCCACGGCGGTGCTGCGTTCAGGGACATGGGGGCGATGATGGAATGTTTACGCGCCTCTATGTTGCCTTGTGCTGAGAGAGGAATGAACCAGCCTGCTGTCCGTTCAGGAGGGGTCTCAGCGTCTCTGAGTTGAGACACACGTCCAGCTGGGGGACATTTATATGGACTAGGGAGAAAGGGAGAGTGGAAGGGGAGACACGTGAATGTTGCTGCCTGAACACGCGTCCACACACTCGCACCATTACTGACGGTTGAGGGGGGCAAACACCAGAAAAGTCAGAAAGAGATGCTATCTCTTTAAAACAATCCCAGGGTCAGGGACGGTCTCAAAATAGCCGATGAGATCACTGTGTAAATCTTTCATCGGAGCAGCAGTAGGGAGATCTCAGGGGGACGCTGGCGCTGCCTGGCTGGTAGTCTGAGTGTGTGTGTGTGCAGGTGCAGTGTGTGTGTGTGTGTGTGTGTGTGCGTGTTTAGGTTCTCCAACTGCAAGGCAGCCTTTTTCCATCTTGGAAGAAGGCCGAGCAGCAGAGGCGTTACAGCATTGTGGGATTATTTTTCATCAAATCTCTGACTTTTGTGTGATTTATTTTCAATTAGAAAAAAAAGAAATTGTACAACACGCAGCACCACAAATTGAGACTGCAGAAACGTGTTTATGAAAGAAATATATCCCATCTCTGTTTTCAACCAGGCACAGCGATTCCTTAAAAACACCCAGGCGCCAACAATTGAGACCAATAGAAGTGAAACCTTGAGTAAATATGCCGTTAGAGTACAGTGTCACCGATGGATTATATAATATTTGCCTCTGTAGTTTGATAACAATAATGGTGTGAGAAGCATATAAAACGATATTTTTTAGAGGCTGATGGGTGATGAAAGAACATTTGAGCTATTTTACTACCTTTTTACCCGAGCAGTAAGAAAATAATGGCGTTCATCCATCGATCCATCCATCCATCCATTTTGTCTGTAGAAGTCCCCACAAATATAGAAGTACAATGATGAGTGTGTGTAAGTGTGTCATGTTTGAACACACGCTGATGCTGTTGCCACTTCTGAATGTCAGAAGGTGGCAGCAGGCTAATTGGGGCTGACTGAAGAGCCCAGCCCACCTGATAACCCAGTCACCAGCAGGACCAGCTTTTGAGCCCAAACAGGAAGTAAAAAACAAACCCTCTGGCCGACTGCATGTGTTAACACCTCGCCTCTGTGGCCTGTCTGAAATGTCACCAAACACATTCAATCATACCCCTGTGCACAAGTTCACCACCACTGTAAATAAAAGTGTGTGAGTGAGTGTGTGTGTTAGTGGGGGTATCTGCTTTGTGATTTTTATAAGAACACACACACACACACATAGAGAAGGTATGGAGCAGCGTAGTGAGGACAAAACACTAATTTGACCTGCAAAGTGAGGACATGTTGGCTGGTCCTCATAACTTTGGGGTTAAGACGAGGTTTTAAGGTTTTAAGTTGTGTTTTGTAGTTTCGCTTGCTTCTGTATTTCAAAGTAAAGTGATTTTAGTCAGAAAATCCTCTTTAGCTTCTATGCTAGTTGGGGGTCAGTAGGTTTTTATAAGACTGACGAGGCTTTAAGTGAAACTGGACATTAAAAAATTGATGAATGATTTAAGATAGGATAAAGATAAATAGCACTTTGTATTTCCCAGAGTGCAACATGGCTGCATGCTTCAGTGTTTCCTCCGCTTTTCTCGATGATTCGGCGCTCCGGCCCAGCGGCAGCTCTCGGTCACAGACTGACGGCTGATGGATGACGACGCTCCATCGATTCGGGCGCCGCGGAAAAACCCTCCCCAGATTAATGAGAGACATGATGAAGAGCAAAACCCCCCTTTGCACCGCAACGTGTAAACACGTCTGAGTGCGGCAGATCGAAGCGTGTTAAGAGGCACGTTGAAAGGGTCACACACACACACACACACACTTGTATTTATATCGTTGTGAGGACTTTCATGGGCAGAATACATTCTCTAGACACTGACTCTGACCCTGACCATCACAGCTAATACAAATCTTAATCCAATTCTGACCTCAACCTTAAAACCAAAAAAGCCCCAAATGTCCATGAGCACCAGCGTGCGTGGCTTTGTGGACATTATCGTGCGCTCTTCCAGCCGCACCGCTTCCTTTTTCTATGCAAACCTCTAGTTTAGCAGCTTTTTGGGGGGGTTTTCCCAGAGGAATGGTCGGGATAGTGCTGGAAGGCGAACCATCTGCAGCGTCTGAGACCCGTCACCTGTCCATGTATCGTTTTCACAAGCAACAGCAGCTGGAGCCATTAGATGGCGTGAGGGCGATATCGAGAACCCGCCAATCAGTGATTCCATTGACATTTGGTTATTTTTGATTCTCTCAATAGCACAAGACAAAGTGCATCCTGTTTATTTATCATCTTCTGAGTTGGACATTTTGTGCCTGGCGGGGGAGGCTCATCCCGCCTCTCGGTGTGTGTTTTTTTAAATCCGACTCTTATGAACGTTGCCATGAGGGAGCTGGACGCTGACCATCCCAGCGCCGCACACTGAAAACCATCTGCTTGAGTAACAGAGCTCAGGAAGAGGATGGTCGGATGGATGGACGGACTGACAGATGAAAACAGGCGCCTTAAAGGAGGCCACGATACTCCCGTTATCTCCGCCCGGCCAGACCGCGGCGTGCTGCTGAATGAGGCACAGATAGGGACGAGAGGCAGAAACCATTATTCCCTGTTTACATATTGTGGGCCGATAAGCAAAGGGGGGGGGGGGGGTCATAAAGACGCCATGGTCGCGACCTCCAGGAAAAAAAAAATCCAAAAGAGGGTGAGAGCGCGTTGCTGCGCATCAGTGCACTGATAAATATCTCCGCTCGGTCACAGAAGGTTTCGATCTCCATTAAATTAGACCAAAGTGGTTTTTATAGAGAACTTAATGGTGCCAGAGATTCAACAGAAAGATAAATATTTAGAAAGGAGCGGCGGAATCTGCGTCTTAGTCATTGTTGTGTTCAATCTAATGCTTTTTTTCAGCTAATTTAAACATAATGGCAGTGGGGGAGTTCTGGATAAAGTGCAGCGATAACTTAACATTACTTAAAGCCACATTTAAAAACGCGTCTTATTGTCTGAAGTCTTAACAGATTTAAGGTTAACTTGAGCGAGTTCCACTTGACTTTTCATGTTTTTGCACGTTACGTGTTGCCTTTAAGTGATGTCGAGTGACTCCGGTCTGTAATTGGCTGTTATTACATCCGCCCACCTCCCCAACTTCAAATCGGAGGTGAATATTTATCAGAACTCAAATTGAGCTGCTCTCGTCTCCTTTTGTATTAGCAGTAATCCCTGCAGCGTCGCTGTCAAGGTATATTGTTTTGAAGGTACATCAGCCCGCCGTAAATCTTGTTTATGGGCAGATATAAACGCGTCCGTTCAGATCCTCGACAGCTCTTTAACTGCCAGAGTAACCACGGGCCGCTGCAGATGATTCAGGTGGAAAACAGAGGCGTTTTGTATTCATCCTTTGTGACAGGGGGAAAATATTGACCCGCAGCGGCACCTCATCGCCGATAAAGGACGGCGCCGACTCCCAGCCGGCTTTTATTGCTTGGCGCATCATGTGCGTACATGTGACAGGCCAATCAAGGAAATGGAGCTCGTTAATGGAGATGGAGATGGTGGCCGTCCCCAGAGTGTGTGTGTGTGTGTGTGTGTGAGTGTGTGTGTGTGTGTGTGCGATGCCCCCATCATCTCACCTCTAACATATTGTTTTAGCAAATGTAACCGCTGTCACCGGGGGCAGGATGGATGGTGTCTTACAGTTAATAGGCTCTAAATCAAAGCCGCGAGGCGGCGAGCCAATCAGGGAGCGGCGAAGCTGTCGCCTAACATCCCCGTTCAAGGTTACGACTGGGCCCGTTTCTCCCTCTTCCTCGACTCCCTCTTTTGTTTAAATCTCTTTCGTCCCCGTTTAATCCGCCGGGTTTCTCTGCCTCTTCCTCTCCACCTCCCTCCCTCCTTCATCTGCATCCCCTTTCGCTCATCAGCCTCCCCCCGTTTCGCCGTCAGGCCGTGTAAGCGCGCTCTGCCGTGACCGCCTCTGCCTTTAATTCACCTCATCCTCTTACCTGCCCGGGCCGTCTGCCCTTGCCTCCGCTTCCCGCTTCCTCTTCATCCACTTCACATTCCTGCCCGTGTGTCCCTCACAGCCAGTCAGAATTTAATTAGCCGCCATTCATTTGGCGAAGGACACGTGCGCTCTCCCAGGTGTCTCACCGTTGTTTCCCCGCAGCTTTTGAAGAGCCCGAGAAAGCGGCGGCAGAAGAAAAGGCCGAGCAATTGCGATTTGCACGGGTGTGAGCGGGCACTTTGTGGGTTAGCGCGCGGCGCTCCCAAGGACGCGCCCGCCCAATTCCTTTATTGAAATTCACCCTCAAGTGCTCGTTACAAACGTGCATGTCACAAAACAAATCCAGGGTCAATCGTCCTTTTGTGCATCGACACACAGGATAAAATCAACGGATATTAAACGGCTCCGGTCAAGGACCGGGAGCTCGGCTCTGCTAAAGACCTCACACCGTCGTACCCGCGCTAGCACGGACGGCACAGTTTGCCGCCTTTGGCTTAACTTCCACTTGCATCTCATTGCGTTTGGTTGCATCAGATGATCGGGATGATTTTGTTTACTCTGGCAGAGTCGCTCGTCTTCTGTCGAGTGCTTGGCGTGCAGTTAAGGGTGCAGGAATAGCTGTTGCTACGGCAGCAGCTAATATTGATCTAAATTTGGAATCATTAGAGGGAGAAGCAAGCGCTAACAAATCATTTTCTTAAAGTGACACCAGTTTGTTGCATAATTAACCAGCGTGGCCAAACTTTTCTGCTTAACCTCACAGTTTCAGATTAGCATCACGGTATTGTGGTTTCAGATCTTTTACTTCCTGTAAACGTCCTTGATGTTGATCGATGTTGATGTTGCTGCAAATTATCCATCAAAATAATCGCAGAACCAAAAGTTGGACCTTCCTATAGATGGGTCTGATTATCCATCAGTAATTCCGCGCTCCGCGTGCCTTTGTTTGGATGTTTTGGGTGACCCCTTCAGGTTAATTTATACTAATTAGTGAATTAGCCTGACAAACCGTCGACTCTTGCCCTCTTAACACCCCCCCCCCCCACACACACACACACACACAGGGCTTCACGGATCACTGTTTTTGTCTTGCCACTGTTTCGATGGCGGATCTTTTAACTGTGCCAAACAAATACCGGCGCTAATTCCTGAATTTGCTCATCGGGATGAACAGGACGCTCCCCAGAGTGTTCGCTAGCACGTACGTGAACAGAATGACTCTCTGCAGGGAGCTGCAGTGGCAATGGATTGAAAATCGAGTGTTGCTTCTACGCTAACCTCAGAAGGACCCTGTCTCTGACCTCTGTCTGTCCTGGATGAAGACAAATGGCTTTCCTACGGACTGTGGAAGCCTTCAGGAATGCTGTGAACCAAATGGGGCTTCTGGGGTTGTTACTCAACAGCAGTTTGCTCGACTGTTGTGTATTTTTACCTCTGCAGAACGAGGAAGAGGCTTTTGGAATTAACCCTTCCATTCTTCCAAACCTTAAAAAAACTCTGTTTGTGATCCATTATCTTCAGATCCAGCTAACGGAGCGTTGTCTTCTATTTCCTGTCTCCTCAGATATCGACGAGTGTGCTGAGGGGAAGCACTACTGCAGAGAGAACACCATGTGCGTCAACACCCCCGGCTCCTTCATGTGCATCTGCCACACGGGCTACATCCGGATCGACGACTATTCCTGCACAGGTGAATCCTAATTCTGACCTCTCTGACGGGCTGGAGAAGGCAGTGACTCGGTTCCGGATCGGTCGGTGTCGCGCTCGAGTACGAAAAACGGACTCTTCACATAATATACGAAGGATTTGACGTTATTGTCTTTGGGTTTGTTTTAGAGGTTCAAATGAAACGCTCGGAAATCGATGGCAGAACGTGTCAAATCCAGTTTGGGCTGCACTCGCATAGATTAGCAGGGAACGCCCCTCCTTTGCTAGGACTTGAGATGCCAGTTGTAGAGTAACTTTGATGACCAAAAGAGCCTCTTCAGAGACGCCCAAGCGTCTGTGGACTTCCTGCCGCCGCCGCGTGGACGCCTGGGCCGTGTAATCAGGACAAAGACGTCAGAAGGACTGCGTGAAAGAGAGAAGCAGCAAGACTCTGATTGGAGGCGGCGGTCCCGTTTGTTCATGATCAAAGTTGATATCAAAGTCAATTTCAAACACAAACCAAACCAATCTAAAAAAACTAATCATAAAAATGCGCGGCTGATTTCGGTTCTTTGTTCTCGGCCCTGTTTTCTGGTTGGTTGTGGCTGCAGCTGCTGGTTTATTGGCATATGTTCCACTCTCACGATAAAAAAGGAGTAATTTTATGCAAACTAGCGTCTCACATGCTGGTCCAGTGACCGCCGACATGAAACGCTCCGGTAATAAACGCAAAGTTTGTTTCTCCTACAGTTCTGTTTACTGCTCGTTTCATCGCTGGCTTTGTAATTTCAGAGCTAATAATATTTGCCAGGATCACAGAGAGTGCAGATTTCACAGGCTTATTATGAATTACGCTGCACTCCCACTTACATCCGATTCTGCTCTAGAAAAGAGCCACTAAAGAACAGAATTGGCACATTTGTGGCACGCCACTATAGCTACATATAGATTATCTATACCAGATTGAGGGATTTGGGGATATATATAAATTAGGGCTGTCAAAATCCGATTAATCTCAAGGCTGCTGTGGATTCCTTTAATTAATCATAATTAATTCCCACTCACTGTTATCTGTGTTTCACTTAATAGGGGAAAAAAAGGCTGTTTTATTAAAAATATTAGACATAGTGTCCAGATATCAACATGTACTTGGCAGCTGTGTGCGTCATGTTGACGTGCTACTGATGTCTCAGTGAAACCAAAAGTCCCCTTTACAGTTGTGCAACCTCCTTTATGTGGGTCGATTCCTCCATCTTTGGGTTTTTGTACTTAAACTTCATCAGGAGTGTAATTAGGGTGGTTCATCTCCATCAGGGGGGTGAAATAGTTAAGATTAATCAGCCTAAAGACCTAATCTGGATGAATCTTCTTATTTTGACAGCCCTCCTTATTCAGAAAACAACAACAACAACCCTCTCTTTGGGAGCAGAACTCAAATTTGATGATTTTGAAAAGGCATCAAACATCAGATGATGACTGTAGGATTTATGGACGGAGCTGAAGGAGGTTTTAAAGTCACAGAGTCTGAGTTACTGCGCTGTCATAAATACGGGACGACTCAGGCAGCCCATAATCCATAAAACAGTGACTCTCCCATCATGCATCACCTGCGTCCTTCATCCAGAATAACACGCCGTCATTACTCAGTAATGAGTGGCGGAGCCACCTCGTTCCTCAGCGGTTGTTTGCCACTTGTGAAACACGATGCTAAGCAGCTCCTGGTGTGCAGCCTCTCTAAAGACGAGGCCACGAGCTGCGTTTCCACAGGAGTGAAGGCACGGGCTGCATGCCAGAGGATTTAAAGCCTGGTTTTACCGCCTTTCTTCCCTCTGGAGTTTGCATCCGAGGAACGCCCTGATGTTCTACTCCCATTTCCTGTTGCATCCGCATCACCATCAATTGCAAATCAGGAGATAATGCAGCAAACTTAGAGCTCTGCCAGGCATAAACAACCGCTTCTGAGCGTCATGAATAGTTTATTTGTTATTTATCAAATGCAGTTTCATCGTTTTTCCCCGTTACTCTCATGATTAAAGTGAGACAGGAGCGTCCTCCTCCTCCGTCTGTCCCCCTCCCCACTTTATCTGAAGACAGCAGCCTTTCTCCTGCCATTTCACAGGCCGTATTTCCTCAAACCTGCCAGGCACCAGGCCAGTTTATTGTTTTGCTCATTTCTGTTTCTTCCGAAGTGAGCTGATTTCTCTGATTTACAACAGAGATTAATGCCCCCCCAAACCCCGCGGATTAATTTGTGCCGCCATATTTCGTGTAGCTCCATATGAAAATGCCTCCGAGTCACCTTATAAATATCAATTTGGATGAATAATCCAATGCTGCCATGTGATAAAACAACTTTTTCCCCTGCTTCTTTCAAATTATCTTTGCAATCTGCTTCCCGACTTCGCCTGCGCAAGACAAAGACAATAACCTTGGGGGCAATAACAACTACAGACAATATTAGAGAGACATATCGTAGCCATGCTAGGAGTCTGCAGCAGCAGAGGACGTAAACAAAGGCTGGCAAGCTCAACGGGCTACTTCTATCTAATGATGCTGAATTTAGAGTCACCTCTCTGGGTCTGGTGACAGTAATTGTTGTTTAAAGTAGAAAATGTAAGCTAGCAAGAAGCAGCAGGAACCTTATTGTGCATCAGGAGCAGTTGAGCATCTGCCTTTGTTGTGCCAGAAGAAGAAATATTACAGCGGCGCCCTTTCAGAACCCATTGATGTTGTTCTTTGGGATGATATACGAGTGGTTTTATCAACCTCCATGCCTTCCACCAATTAACGAATTGCAAGCTCAGCGGAAACTGCGTGCCACTCCTGAATTGATGGCTATATTTGCGAAAGGAGCTGCGGCGAAGCATGTTCAGCCGTTTGCGTGGAAAAGAGGATTAAAAGGAGCGCGGTTCATTTCATGGCTCGGTGTTTACGTGCAGAGAAGTGGATTTGGGGTCTGATCTGCAGATTTAAACCCAGACGAAACAGCATGGATCCCTGGTTATATTTCTGCTCCGTCTGTTGGCGGCGGGGATGGGGATGGGGATGGGGGTGGGGGGTCAGCGAGCTCAGACAAGAGTCTGTATTTGACTTCCCGACCACCTCCGGTGAGGAAGGTTGCAAGTTCAGATCCCAGCCGGCGGTAGATGGGAAGACGTGAACTTGACGGAGCTGTTCAGCTGCGATACTGTGTGCAGTGACTTGTGCCGCATCTCAGCAACAGACATCACCTCAGCGCCCCCTCTTCTTTTAAACGAATATTATCCTCGATCTTCAAGGTCAAAACTCCTCCTTTTTCCCTCCCCCTACTTTTCATCCCTTCCCCAAAGTGCCCGAGGTGCTCCTCGCTCCGTGAGATTAGCAGCTAATCCATGAAAGGTAGCGGATTGGCTGTGCTCTGCCTTTGACTGTTACTAAAGAAGGTGTGCAGGTGTGTTACATGCATGCTTGTGCTGGTGCATTCAGTGTGTGTGTCCCTGTTCTTCGACTGCGATAACCAGACTCCCCCCTGAGGCAGAGAAATGGGAGGGGGGGGGTGATCAGTTGAGGTGGAGAAGAAGGGATGGATAAGGTGTGAAGGTGGAGCAGGAGATCCGAGATCATTCTGACTCTCTGCCTGACAACACAAAGGGTTCCACTCCAGATGGAGATGTTTTTTCAGGACAGAATCAGTCCCCCCCCCCCCATTCTTCACTGGCAGGCCTCTCTTCTTCTGATTCCAGAAGCTAATGTCGCGTTTAAAAAGTCCGATTTTTATCACCTGGCAGACCTTCATCTGTGCCCTGTTCTTCATCGGTGAAATCATCGGGGAGCCACTCGGCTGTGGAACTGCACTGCGCAGTGCAGATGCTGGTTTTGGGTGTTGCTGAGGTCTGAACACATCTTATAAAAACAGACATGTAGAGCACTGGGAAAACCTGTACCGGATCAGGTGGATCAGGTGGATCAGGTGGATTCAGCGGCCGGTCCATGTTTTCCTGTAGGGACAGTCACTTAATTTCAGTACTTTACTGTGTCTTTCTGAGCGCCTCAAGAATTGGAACCTTGTGTGCTGCATCGTGACACTGTGCCCCCCCCCCCACCACCACCACCACCCACAGCAGACGAGGGCAGTGTTCGGCTGTCACACATATCATGAGATCATCTCCCTCTCTGGGCTGTAAAGTCAAATTTGAAGCTACGTTTTAAGTCGAGCCGCCCGGGGTCACATCGGCGTTGTTTTGGCTGAAGGATGGGGGCGGGGGTAGGAGGAGCAGGAGGAGCAGCAACCACTGCAGAGAGATCCCCGGTGACAGCCTTGTACATAATTGATTGTTTATCTGTCTACAGCCGAGCTGCAGGAGCCACGGAGGAAACACCACCCGCCTCTCTCCAACGTCCACACCAGGCAGCTCATTTGGTGATTAAATGTCTAAAGGTCCAAATGAAAGACCTCCTCTATGGCGACGCCCAGACAGAGCCCCTTGTTGTCCTTTTGCCCACGTCCCTCCGTAAAAAGAAGGCCGCTCCGTGTTCTGACAGAGGTGACCTTGAGGCTAAGAAAAAAAAGAATATCGTCTCTCCCTCCTGTGCTCTTATTACACTTTTATGTCCCCGTGAGCGGATTTTTACTCTTCAAAACATCCCAACTTTGTGCGTGTCTGGGCAACAGGAGCAGCCCCTCTACCCCCCACACACACACACGCACACACGCGCAGTGCCCTTCGATCTGTGTCGGCGTCACGCGCGTATACATCATACCTTGGATGGAGGAGCTCATCACAAAGTCACTTTCAATTTGGATGAGCCTGGGGTCTGTTCTGCCGACCTAATGGATTGGGCGATGGCAGGGAAATGCTGGCTGATGCCGCAAATAACGTCCCCGTCTCCGACCCCCTCGCTCTTTCGGCGGCATCCTCCGCCTCTCGCGCGTGGCGGTCCGTCCTTCACAGCTGTATGCATCCATTTTGTGCAAAATCACATATGCAAGTGAAGGGGGCGGGGGAGAAATAAAGGCAAAAACGGCTGCAGCAGCGAAATGTTGGTGGGTTGCAGCTGGGCCAGGAGAGCCAGAAATGACCTTTTGATCCCTGGATTTACACATTACAACAGTTTTAACCTTTTCTAAGAGATTAACTTGACTTCCTGCCCTAAAGTTCTATCTGCACTTTGAACACAGGGCGCTAAGCTACACGCCTGCCAAGAAGAGTCAGTTTTACTGAAGCTATAGAGACGCTTCTCCTGCCAAAAGATCGTTTTTTTTAGTTGTGCTTTGTGGACACGGGGATTATGGTTTTTAAAAGGAAATTCTTCACTGCTGCTTATCACAAATATGTGTGTGAATCTGCAGGAAATGTCTGCACGTTTCTTCTCAGGGCGATGAAGATCTGCTCCGCTGTGAAGGCGTGGGCATTAGGGCGCCACTGGGCATCGTGTGTGGGCAGATTTACCTGATGTTCCGCGCGGAGCGGAGATTCCACATTAAACCATCCCACCACATAAACAAACACGGAGGCTCGCGGGATCGCAAGTGCCCGCCGTGCCGGCCCGGCGTGAAGGATTCCGCAAAGGAAACGATAAAATTTAATTGTTATTGCAGAAGCGATAATAACAGCAGTTTAGCTGCTCCTGCCCGGGAGACGCCGCTGCGTCGGGGCTGGAAACACGGCGGCGCTGCCGGAACTTTATTTAAAATCAGTGAAGGGTTGAAATCCATCAAACCGGATCACGCTTATGTGAACTCGCAGCTTCTTAACAATAAAAGTCTCATCCAGTGGAGCTCTGAACACTTCACTGGTGGCTCCTCAGCTGAGGTCGACTGTATTTACTCAACTTGATAATTCATCCTTTTCTCTGATAACGGGCCAGCTGGACTGTTATATAATATATAATATGTCCTAACTAATGTCCCTCAGAGTAAATATGTTATAAATCATGTTATTTTACTTTGGTAACGAACCTGTTTATATGACATAAATGGGAGTAATCAGTTAATTGTAATCTGATGTGATGCGTTTAAGTGCACTTCAGAAGTGCGGAAATCCAGATACGGCCACGTTCGGGTGTTTTTATTGGATTTCTTGCGGAACACTCCAGAAATTGGATGTAGATTGGATTTTTGGATCAGATACCTGTGAAAATATCTCATTTAAAAATGTAAAACGGTTTTAATGAAGTTAAATACGGTGTCATAAAAGACAAATGTTCTCCCCCAAAACAAAGAGGAAGTTTAACGTAGCAGAAAATGACGTTACTGCTCAGTAAAAATGCCTTAATCAAACACTTTTGCCGCTGGATATTGACCTTGGTCCAGCAGTAGATCCCCGTTTACTGCATTCCGTTTTTACCCCGTCGATTCCTCCACGTTGAATATTTATTTCTCTCCTCCAGACGGAGGGAAAGAAATACTGTTGGATACAGTCTGTCACAGGCTGTAGTATTAGTCAGGCTTATTAAGGGGATATTGGTAGCAAATTTTCATTACCTCCTCGGCGACGGTGGCTCCGAGAGCTCTGCAGCCTCGGATCTTCCCGGCGTTCCTGTGAAATCTTGCCAAATGGAAGTGCCTCACAAATCCAAAACAACCTCGCTTGACCTGTAAATATGCAAACTGCAGCATCAAAATCATCTGCAAGCGTACGATAAGACAGATGAGGCTGGACGTGGCGGCTCCTGCAGCCAGCTGTTCGCCACTGACGTCTTATTAGCGCCCTCGGAGCCTTTTGTTCTCAGTCCCGACTGTAAGTGTCAGAAGATGTTAACATAATGCCCGTTACGCAGCTACAGTCAACACGAACATCTGGCGCTGTTGAATAAAGCTAAAAAGCTGTTTTATTCCTCCTCAGAGCACGACGAGTGCCTCAGCGGGCAGCACAACTGCGACAAGAACGCCCTGTGCTTCAACATGGTCGGGGGCCACAGCTGCTCCTGCAAGCCGGGTTACACAGGCAACGGAACCGTCTGCAAGGGTGAGTCGCCCGGGATGCTGAACTGCATTTACAAAAGCTTCTGCGCTGCAATTATTGCTGAAAAATCCTCCATTTTCTGCCTGTGAAGGACGAGAATTGTGTTGCTCTGCCTTAAAGTGCAATCCTGGAAATGTCAATAAAAACACTCCAGCTGGCAGCTGGAAATACAGATTTGGGATTTATAAATCTTGATATACGTGAATGAAAAAGCAACTTTTGAAAGCTTAAAGCAAATTTATGATGCCTCAGTATACTCTAAATATATAAAACATCTTCAGCAACAAGAATAAATGGAAAAATATCAATTAACTGATCAAATAAATTCAGATTTGAAAGGTAAACAGATGCAGACTGCATCGTTTTTATTTATTTACACTTCCTTAGCTTTTTTTTGCAGTGAAATTTCGCTCTAGCGTTGCGACAGAACAAATATTCAGCCATTCACTAATGAACCGGTTTATCCCGAGCTCCCGCTCGCCCTCATTACTCCACAGCTGGTGAGGGAACGCGAGTATTGAGCTCCAAAGCGCCCACAGAGCAATATTCAGCACGGATCACATTACAATAAAAGAGGAAATGCAAAAGAAAATCCAATAAAATCTCACGCAGCTTCAAGCACAACAATGAAATAACACAAACACCACTTAAATATCAAAACAATTCTGCCTGGACAGGAAACAACCAAAAAAAAGTCAGATGACATCTGCCAATTATGAACTTACTGAATGTGTGAACCGTCTGTGGTGACTGAGGTCTGATCTAAACTGGGGCGGATTTGTCCTCCTCCAGTTAAGCCCAGTTCAAGTGCGCTGACGCTTTAATCTAAACCCTGCGGTTGTTTTACTCTCACAGGCACTTGCTGGGAACTTGCTGTGACCCAGGTTTAATGAGGTGTTCTCTGTGTTTGCTCTTCTATTAGTAATCCATGCTCCTTCCAGAAAATTGACCCGACCTTACCCGGTTAATCAATTCCGTGATTAGACGTTTATTTAAAAGGAGTCTGCACTAATTTTGTAAATAAGGACCAAGTTACCCAGAGAAAGAATGCCGACATACAGTGGGAAGTGCTGAGGGCTTAATTAATGATTGACGGAGAGGACACTTGATGGTTTTCAATCGTTGCTTGTAGCTAACGCTAACGCTAACTCTCCAAAACCTTCAGAAATAATGAACAGGACGTGACAGCTTGGTTTAAATGGCCTTGTTTGGGTTTGAGGTTTCCAATTGGAGTTGTTTTCTTTACAAACCATAATTTGTGAAGTCGTGAGGTGCAGCTTTGCGTGTAGTTTTTCATTTATCCCAATCGAATCCTGTCAACTTCGATGACTTTTCCGGCATTCCGGGAGCGCATTAACTAACAGGCTACACCGGAATAATGAGCGTTTCTGAGTCACCCTCGGTGAGATTCATTAATCACGTGAAACAATATCATGAGCGCCCCGTAATGAATCACGTCACCAAATTAGCTCGTATTCTGCATGCAAATACACGCCGACGCCGGTCTAATTACGTAGTTAAAGCTCGTTCATCTCGGTGAGTAATGGTTTTGCTCTTCTGCTCCACTTCCAGCTATGTGTGATGGATTGTGCCAGAATGGTGGAACCTGCGTGTCGCCCAACAACTGTGTTTGCCAGCAGGGGTTCACTGGGAAGAGGTGCGAGACAGGTAGGGCGCCCCCCGTTCGCATGGCTTGCTTTTAAATGTGCAACAAGTAAAGAGAAAATGAGCTTAGCGCCAACTCTGGAGAGATCATAAGAGTCGGGCCGCTGGTTTTGTTCGCTCCTCTCTGGACGAGGGCCCCGGCTGGTGTGAAGTGGACCCACAATGGTCCCCTCTGTGCGAGTGAGCGAGGCAAACCGAGCCTCTCCGTCTGCTCAATGGTATCGATCGCACACAAAGGATCCCTTTTTTTCCACAGTGGGCCTTTTTTACGGCCATCTTAAAGTAAATGAATTCCCTCACGGTGTTGGACAGGCACACCGGGGATGTGTGTGTGTGTGTGTGTGTGTGTGTGTGTGTGTGTGTGTGTGTGTGTGTGTGTGTCCCAGTGTAACACACCTGACCGGAATGATTTATCCTCCTCGCTGCTTTGCTGCAGGAGGGAGAGCAGACTCGTCGTTAATGACGTGATCCAGGCAGACAGATTTTATTGTCTTCCATATTATTTAAGACTCCTGTCTGTCTCCTTTTTAACTTTCAACTCAATTGAATCCATCTTTTTTTTACGCAATGTGCAATCAAAACCCACACACTGACCTTAAAAAAAAGCAATATCCGGAAATCAAAACTCACTTTTAAGGAACCTTGAACTAGACAAAGCTCATATGGGGGGTGAGGGGGGGGCTGTCCTCCTAATGGACAGGGGAAGACAGGACGGGATGAGAAAAAGGAGAACCTCCATTTTAACTATCTTCCTTTGGCTTTACCAGACAAAAAATGAGTTTCAGTTGCGTTACATTGGATCACAACATGAAGGACTCAGCACAGGATGCAAGCAGCCGACACGCTCGTATAGATTTTCTTGACATTTCGGCGGGTGACATTTTTCTGATCATTGATTGGCTCTCTGAGTGCACAAGGAGCCCGACTTTTGTCGTGAATCGTCATCACAAACACAAGCAGCTTCTCGTTCTTTTGTCCGCCGGAAACTGAAGCGTCCGCCGGCACTTTGCGCTTGACGTAGTCAGGGAGGCTTCTATGTTGACAGTCAATGTGTAAACGGGCGTGATCACAGGAGGAAGGATTGAACTCCGAGAATCTTCCGTAGCCCCGTTTGCTCCCCTTCATCACTGAGGCTGATTAGAATTCGAGGTGCGGGGATGTGATCATAAACAGGCGTTCAAATGCACGTCGAGTCTCTGTGCCCCTCCAGGCCTCGGGCGGCGAGATGTTTGTCACACCAGCTGCCAATCACACGTCTCTGGGCTCTCCAGAAGCATCTTCCTGATCTCCTGCAGATCATTCTCACTTTCAAGTTGCTTTTTTGGTGTTTCCTTTCCAGCCCCTCACCTCTGTGGCTCTGTCAGGAGCTCCCAGTGAGACCAGTATTCTCACATGGAGCGTAATGTACTGTTGGATGCCGTGGTTTACTGGTGGGCTTGGCTGGCAAAGACGAGATGGAGATGTAGGCAGAGGGTGACAGATACAAAATCCAAGAGAGGCGAGGAAAGAGGGGTAATGACGAGGAGGGAGGGGGTGAGGGGAAATGGGCTGGAACGGAAAATACAGAGCTGTCAGGAAACGGTGACAGATGCAGCGATGGGAGATGCAGAGGAGAGGACGGCTGGGCGGAGGGCCGGGGTTAGCCGGTCCGCTCTGCATTTGAATGCAGGGTTGAATTTGGCAGGAGAGGAGGAGCAGAACTGCTGGATGAACATGGAAAAGCTTTCACTAAGTCTGAGCTCTCCACCCTCGGAGCCCTGCGAGCTTTTAGAGGCGTCCCCCGAGACGCTGCTGCTGCTGCTGCTGCTGCTGCTGCTGCTGACTGACGGCCCGTCTTTAGACGAGAGACGGCGCCGGAACCACATGCAGCGAGGAGCGCACGATTTAGAAACGCCGATCTGCTCCCCGTTCTCACCTGTTCCACCTCGCTGTGGATATAATGCCAGTAAATCTGTGGGGGAGAGGGAATTTCATGTGTTCTCCACAATTTTGTGTCCGTTTCTGGCGGCTCGTCATTAGCATTCGGGAAGGGGGGGGGGGGGGACTGGGGACACGTCACTGACAGAGAGATACCGGCGAGTGAAGAACTCTGACACATGATGAATTATGCAGGCTACAGCTGCAGCAGGGCGCAGAGACTCCATTCATGGATGGATGTACACAGGGCCGGTCATGTAACGCGTGCCCTGAACACGGTGCACGTCGGCATCACGGCCCCCGGCTAGCACCGTTCCTTAAATGGCCGGGGTGAAAGATGGTCGAATGCTGGAACACCGGGTGTTTTCAGTGAAATGGCCTTTCTCTGAGTTCACCTGGGAGAAACAGAACGTAATGTATGTTGCTATTGGTCGTTAGCATCATTCACAGGTCAGACCTGTCTGGATCGGAGACTTCAAGCCACTGATGTCATATAACTCACGTTCAAAAATACACCTGCCTGCCAATAGGTGGCACTGTGGCGCACCCATGATCTCGCATTAAAATCATGTTTTCTGCATGTAATTTTCTGAACTGTTGGATGGAGGGTGAGATCTGGTGTTTTCAACTTATTATCCTCTCCTCTCGCGCCCGTCTGAGCTCGTTACAGCGCTCGGCCAGAGGTTCAAATCTTCTGTCACTGTGCTGTCAGCGCAGCTAACGAGCCTTTCTGTCGTCCCTGGACGACCTCTTGCTGTGGCGTCACAAAGGGGACGCTTTGGGCCTCTTTACTGAAAGGAATATTTGATCAGACGGGTGGGTGGACACGACCCGCTTTAATCTCTCGCTTCATCTGCTGTCTGCCGTTCTCACGGGCATTTTTATTCTACCTTCTGCATCAATAATGTTCCCTCCGTTTTTATGCCCAGAGTTGATGTTGCACTTCAGATTTGTGACTCTCGTGTGTGTGTGTTCTGTTTGATGTTTTTATTAGTAGAAACACTCATTTTCTGTAGTCGTGATCCATTAACCGGCTTCGTCTTCTCGTAAAAAATAAGTGGCCCAAAGAGAGAATTGTGATTTAAATGCTAAAGTTTTCTACATAATTTGAGTTTTTATGAACTTTCACTGGAATAGGTGAGATTCATTGAGGGAAAGTGCATTAGGAAGACCTCGAGCAGGCAAAAGGACACGTGTGAATGATGCCTGAACATTCAATCCTATCTGATGAGATAAAGGAGGCAGGAGGAGACTGAGAGGAGGACATTTATAATTAGATGTAAACACTGAAGAGTCGGTGGAGGACGAAGGAGTTGAGCAGGGAGGAACCCTGAGGTCAGGCTGGCACATCAGCCAGGATGGCTCTAAACATCACACAACAGCGAGGGAGTGAAGCTTTACTCTAAAAGAGTTTGCATAAGTATATGTGTGTTATACGTATATGTATGTGTGTAGACATTTATATATGTTCAGCAGTACCGAGCTGCAGCTGCTCAGGTTGTTGCTGCCGTATAATTTCTGAGAGCAGCTCAACACAAACTATAAGAGCTTCATCACACCTGATGTCCCCCTGGGCACCTCCCACCTGAAACTCCAGCACAGCTACTGAATATTTAAAACCATATTAATTTTTTTTTCTTTTTTTTGCCCCCTTGACAGCTCCCATAATGCATCGCTGCGGCTCAGCCCTCCCTCCCTGCTGCAGCCTGCAGGACTGCGGCTGTTGGAGCCGGAGCGGCTTGTTTAAGCGCAGCGATGATGCATTTATTATTTATTTAGAGGCGCTCACTCCATCACCCGTAATTAGTGCCTCTTAATTAGAGGCTGCTAACAATCGGAGCTGTCGTTTAGCCGAGCTCAACCTGCTGCATCGCGCCGACTGACGCAGCTCCCAGGATGGCCGGGGGCACTGGGACCTGAGGACCTACATGTGCGACTCTGCAGATGCATGAATTTTAAGCGGGATCAGTCAAAAGTTGAGTTTTATCATCAAAAAAACCCACCTGATTTAGTTTGTTCTGCTTTTTCTTGTAGCTACACAACCGTAACGTCAGCTGACCGTCACTGGCTGTCATGTGACCTCTTGACCCTGGGTTTGCGCCCCCGTATGGAGGCTGGAAATGAAAACAATCCCTGTCCGATTCACGCCTGTTTTTGTTTAACTACACTTCCCGCCTGTCGGCGACTGATCCGTATTGATTGCCTTCGCTCGTCCGGCAATTGCGGCTACTTGACACGACCGCTTTAGCGATTCCTCATCAACCCTCCCGCTCGAGTGCCTGCAGATATGGATTTGTTTCCTTGTTAGGACCTCCTGGGTTACTTGGGCAGCCTCGGGTTCCAAACCGATTGATTATCCGAGTTTGCTCTTTAGTCCTAATGAAGACTGAGCGCCGCTGACAATCACTTCATTATATTTTACTCTACATAATAGATCGCAGAGCTGGAAATGGTGCCTCGCCTCATCGCCGTGGCGGGTGCAGGCCGTCCGGAGCTTTGTTCTTGACTTAAACTTTGTGTTACTCTAACACAGAGGCAGCCAGTTCTCCGGCGTGGCTTGGGAGCCAATCAGGCGGGAAAACAGGGAGAAAAGCGACTGGAAAATAGAGAGAAGTAAAAGAAGAATCGTACTTGTTCTGGAACATAATAGGCAGCCAGGCAGGTGTGAAACGTTCGGCAAGAGCCGAGACAATGAAGGGGGGGTCGAAAATAAGGGGGCGGCTGTTCGAAAAGCTAAACGTTCCCATTTAGTGTTCAAAGACCCCAAATTGCAGGGACGCTCAAAATCGAGGCAGAGAACTTTTGATTCTCTTCAGCCGTGTGGGCACAATACTGGAATTTCTGTTTCTAATGTAATAAAAAAGGTTTCTTCAGGAGCCCCGGAAACATTCTGACGTTATTATTTTGGTTAAAAGTAAGGAATCAGTCCATCCGTTGGGGGGGAGGGGGGTTCCTTAAGAGGCTGGGTTGGTCCTGTAGGACCCAGGCAGCCGTCTCTGCTCGTGTTCCTCAGCCAGACGTGTTAAAGCTCTTGTTCCCAGACTGCCAATCAGGATAAGAAGTGTGACAAATGCAGCGGGCTTCCACGTCCTCCGTCCTCCTACTCTCCCTCATCTCATTCTTCCTCCTCTCTTTGTGTCGGTGCTTCTCTGTCAGTTCCCTGTCAGTCCTTACAATATGGAGAAAAAAAAGAGAATAACTCCTCCCCTACTGCCTCCAGGGCGCCCACCCTCTGTTTTATTGTTGTTTGTTCTTTTAAAGACAGGCAAAAAGAGCTGATTTAAGAATGGAAACACGGCGGCATCCACATCTCTGATTCGCCCCAAGTTTTCCAGGCGGGCGGCCTTGTCTGCCTGTCACTCCTGATGATTTAATTACAATAGTCTCCGATTATCATTTACAGAAGACAAAGACGGGAGGCGCCACGTTTGCCAGAATCTTGCGTCCTGACACGGTCGACCACATCAGATCCGAGCGGCAGCGTCGGGTTCTGCTGCCCGCGAACGCCCGAGCGTTTCGGGAGGCTGATTTGATTGCAGACGGCGTAATTGCGGCTGAAAGGGGCTCGTTTTGTTCCGATTAAAGCCAGAATGATTTATCTTTTTTGCTGAGGGCGGAGCCGTCTGCGCCTCGATCATCGTCGAGCTTTTTAAACATCTGAATGAGAACCGCCGAAAATAACCCGTTTCTGTGTTTCTGCCTCGTATAAATAGGATCTGACTGCTTACTTGTACTTTGAACAGTTTTCCTTCTTTTTTATTTATACTCTGGCAGCGGCGTCCCTCTTTCCTCCCACTAAAAGCTTCTCCCGCTCTCTTCGAACCAAATTTCATAAAGATCGGTTGAAACTTCCCTTCAGGAATGCAGCGGAATTAATATTTGTTCCCAAGATTGACTGATTTCACTATTTGCTGTAGATCGTGGTGTCTTTTTACTCCAACATTGTTCTCCCGAGGGCGGAAATCTGGGTTCTCCTACATTTGAAGCAGGCGGAGAGGTTTGTTTTGGCCAACGTGGAGCACAGAAAATCTAAAAAAAAAAACATGTGATTTTGCAGATTCTCGCTACCAGGACAACCCAGGTAATCTCTGGACAGATAAGCTTTAATCCGCGGGACATTTGATCAACGCCTAATCTGCTGCAGTGATTCTATTAAAAGGCTGAGGGCTCATTAGCCAATAGATCTTAATCCCATTACTGGCTGGGTGGTGGGGACGCGAGTCGCTGGGTGGATGATACTGTGGCAGCCTGTAGAAGGTCAGACGCGGCACGCTGCCATTTTCATAATGATCACAAAGCATCGTGCATCATGCACAATCATAAAAAAGCCATCACTGGGCATGCAGACACATTCAATCATAGTAAATGTCTGGGCAGAACATATTTAGCCCTATTGTGCAACAACAGGCTTTTCCTCCCGCTCTCGTCTTAGCCTGAATTTTATTTTAATTAAATGTTGCGTGTTGGGGTGATCCGTGTCCTGAATATTGTGCTGTTGTTGAAAAGTGCATTAGACCTGATCTGAGTAGGTGTGTGCTGCGCGGTTGCAATTTAAATTAAAAAAAAATGGGAGGAAAGAAATTGAGCCTGCGGGTGGGAATGGGAAAGAATGAGAGGCGGAAGACTGAAGAATAATAATAAAAAAAGAAGCTCCGTCTATCTGCAGCCACCCACAGGATTGTTTGCACATCACCTTATAGAATCTATTCCAAGTTCACCGGAAGTGCGCACGTGCACCTCAGAGTTTAGTTCCGTTAGCATTGAAAAATCACACAAAAGGGTCCCGTCCCACCTCCGGCTGCTAATAACAGGCTTGTTACATTCGATTAATTCTGCACCATCCATCTTTCAGCGATACGGCTCCGCGACGCACGATCAATAAAGCTTACGGACTGGATTCAGTCAGAAGCTGCGCGCGTTTTTGTCAATTAAGAGCCGTCGATGATGCAGATGCATTCCAGGCAGGGACGGCACTCAAACGCCGACGTGGTTCTTAAAAGCGCGACGCGGACCCTGTTGATGTCGCTCTGCTCATCTCTTCAGATATCGATGAGTGTGCAGATGGCTTTGTCGAGTGTGACAGCAAATCCACTTGTGTCAACTTGCCCGGCTGGTACCACTGCGAGTGCCGCGACGGCTACCATGACAACGGCTTATTTTCCACCAATGGGGAATCGTGTGTAGGTGAGTAAACCGTCTCTCTTTAAATTAAAACTGCAGTGTGGTTCCGCGTTTTCATTCCACCTTTTCCGACCTGGATTTGTTAGTTGCAGCATTTAATTCCTTGATTTCCCTCGGGGGGGGCATCCAGCAGGTGGCCAGTGGGGGTTCACTTCCTCCTCTTAATCAGAGCCAGTGCATATTTTATGTGATGTTAAAACTTTGTTTTTCCCAGTGTTCCTTGTTGCCCGATGCAACAGTTGCACCTTTATTTAGTAGCAGTTTAACCACCAGTCGGAGGCAGAATGATGTATCGACTGGCTGTGGGCAACAAACTGATGCAAACGCGGCAGAAAAGGTGGAAATGTGTCGAAATGAAAAATGCAGGAACCGGTCAACCCAGTCCGGCTGGATGGAGCATTTCTCTGAGCGCCACCAGATGACCCTCGTTTGCGGCGTCTTAACGCGGCGGATGCAAGCCCGATAATCGCCCTCCAGTCGGCTCCAGACGTCGTGTCAGTCGGCTTCCTCTTCTTCTGTGCCAGAGATTCTGAAAATAGCAGCTTTTAATTAAGGAGACCTTTGAAACATCTGACTCACGCAGGATCAGCTCCACTGTTGTTCTCTAAAACGCTCCGACGCTCTTGCGTAAGAATCGGCTCGCCGTGTCGTTATCCGTGTGCGTAAATCCCAGACTGGCAGTTTGCTTTCCGGAGCCCCTTCCTGCTCAGGAACATTCTCTCTGATACGGGCCGTCAGGAGAAGTGTTGGTTGTCATAAGAGAAGCCCTCCATCCGCAGCAACAGCGGAGCCTCTTCTGTAGCAACGGCGCTCGCTGGCGCTGCTCCGCTCCTTGACCCCATCTTGCCTGTCAGGCTGATGTGGGGGAGGCAGGGAAGAAACGCGCCGGAGACACGGCTGAGCTGCACAAAGTAACTTGGAAAAGTAGGTTTCTGGGTTAGCCTGCTGTTGTGCGCATCACCTACAGATGAAAGATGGCGTAATGCTACTTTTACCAGGCGCGCCTGAAGCTTTCGCTCACGTTGCTGCGGAGCGACTCGGGCTATTTCGGCGTGACTGTTGAACTCAAGATACCGCCATGTTAAATGAGGCAGGGAACACGCCTTCCTGCCCCCTCCCCGCTGTGCGTCACCTGCACCAAGCATGTGTGTGATGTCATTTTCTTGGTCCCCTGCAGATATTAATGAATGCAAGACGGGGAGGAACACCTGCGCCAACGACACGGTGTGCTTTAACCTGGACGGAGGCTACGACTGCCGGTGTCCCCACGGACACAACTGCACCGGCGACTGCATCCACGACGGCAAGGTCAAGCACAGCGGGCAGATCTGGGTGCTGGACAGCGACCGCTGCTCAGTCTGCTCCTGTCAGGTGAGAGACGGAGGCGGGCAGACGGACGACAGATCCGGAGGGGTGAGAGGGGAACGAGGGCGGTGATAATAAACCCGGTTAGTGCACAGACATAAAAGTCTGTCACTGTTTTTGAAAGTAGGAAGTGTCATTAATAATACATGGGGGGGTCTCACATCTTTTGTAGCGTCCTTTGTTTCCGCATTAGCATATGTTTTTTGTCTTTCTGCTGCTCTTGAGCAAATATGCGGAATCATTCAGTTACATCTGCGTTTCGGAGCTTTGCTTTGACATCTGAAGGGATACATCAGTAATCCAGTTTCATCATGAGCGTGCCGCCTCGTGTTTGCTGTAAATCTGACCCGTTACTCCCGTAGATTCATGATTTGAATGTTTCCTGGTGGATATGAAGCTTCCTCAGTTTCAACTCCGCGCCATCAAAAATCCTTTAAGGCAGCTCGACGTCCGCTCGTCTAAATGGAAATGCTGGGAGATGAAGTTAGCCGTAGTTTCCAGACACTTTTGGGGCGCTGCTTAATCAGAATAAATCTGATATGTGTTTGAGTTTGTTAGCGTGATGCTACCTAAGACTGCAGCGCTACGCTTGCCGGCTTCTCTTGATATCTTTCGGGAGCAGAAGTGCAGCGCTTGCACTCGGTAATGACAACGATGCTTTTCTGATTAGACATTTATTTAGTTAAGGAGCTGCAATCCCGCAGTGAGTCGGGCGCTGTGTCAAGATGTTTTGGATTAACGCTGACACAACAGCAGCCGATGAGGAAAAGTCCTCCCATGGAAATATTCATCCGCCAGGTTAGGGACCAATCAGGCGCCGCGTTTCAGCGTCTCACCCACACTAACGCCGCGAGTCTGGACGCGGAGGAAGGTGATTACAGCGGATTAGGGTTGATACCGTCCGACCGAGCTGCAAATTATTCATGTGATTACAAAAGGAGCAGAAATGGCCGGCTAATTAAATGAGTCATATCAATTGATTGGAGGGTCCGAAGATCTGTCCGTCAAAATTAGTCACATCGAGCGGCTGAAGGAGCGAAAGTGATTGTGTTGTTTTTGGAGGCAGGACGACGCAGCTGCAGCTGATGGGGGTGAGCCAAGGTCAAACATCACAGGGAGGACGGAGGCGGGGATGTGGTCAGACGGAGGTCGCTCATATGCAGATTGCTTATTCCTTGAGGCTGCTCGGGGGGGTTTACTGCTTCACTGCGTCCATCAGCAGGGATGCTAATTTATAAAAGATCTATTTATAGAGGCTCTTGTTTACCTTACAGTTGCAGCGACTGGAAGGAAATGATACGAAAACAAAGGAAGGTTAAAGAGGTCTAAATTTACTTCTGGCAAAACATCCAAAACACTTGAAATTCCGTCAGAAAGATCAGAATCCAGATGATCATCAGGACCAAACCGGCCCAGCCATGATTCTGATGTTAAAACCCTCTGGCTGCTGCTTTTCAGGCATCACTCATCTCATTTATGGGATGAACTGGGTTATAAATGTAAAATAAAAGCCAGTGGCTCTGAGGGGGGGGGGACTCAGCTTTTATTCCAGTATTTCTCACCAGCCCACATGTTAACGAGCCCTGTCTGTAAACGAGAGCCGGTCCTGTTCCATCGCGCTCACGGTCATCCCTCCCTCTCGCTGCTGCTCAGGCTGGCCAGGTGATGTGCCGCAGGATGGTGTGCGACTGCGACAACCCCAACGCCGACCTGTTCTGCTGCCCCGAGTGCGACCCTCGCCTGAGCAGCCAGTGCATGCACCAGAACGGCCTGCTCACCTACGGCAGCGGGGACACGTGGGTGGAGAACTGCCAGCAGTGCCAGTGCCTGGTGAGTGCCATCGCTGGAGAGGTGTAAAAAAAACAACGTTAACCACAAGCGTCTCCATGGCAACGCTCAGGCTTTGTCGAAAGGGTCAAGGAGAGGTTTTTCTGTGGAAGAGTGTGAATTTAAGGGAACGTTGGAGAACGCCAGTGAGTAATTAGCGACTTTTAAAGGATTCAAAAGGCGTGTTGCTGCTGCTGAATGACTTGGTTTTATAAAAGAGAGATTCAAGGTTAAAATACCGGGAGGAACTATTTTCTGAGGCTTTGTGTTATTTGTGTGTGCTTTGAAAAGATTGCAGGGGATTTACAGCGTGTGCGTTCCCATGCACCCGTGTCCTCTGCCCGTTCGATCACGTTGCTCATAGAAAAGAAAATGCCGTTTATCGTGCGAATCTGTTGCGGCGCAGCTCCGCGCACGTCGCGCGCGCTACTTCCTGCGCGCAGCGACCTTTTCCCAAGTTTGCACAGTGCTGCTGTTCAAACAGCAGGAAGCGTTCAACGGCACTTCCTCCAGGAATAAGAATAAATCCAACACATGATGGCCTCCCAACACATAACCGCATGCATATAAAATGCAAATGTCGCGCTTTACATTCTCGCTCAGCTGCGTCTGGCATCCGCAGCGACTCACAAATCATCTTCAATGCGGGTGCCAGGCAAAGCACTTTACAACTCTTTTTTCCCCCTTTTGTTCCCCGTTCTGTCGCTCCTAAAGGTCGGCCGTACTTGTATCCAATCTGTGCCGGCTGGCAGATTTATGGCGCGGACGGCACCAGCAGTTCAATCTCCTGCCGCCGCCTCGTTGTAATCACGCTGTGGGCCCAGGCGCGTACGGCTGCTTTTTGGTTTCCGTTCCAGAAAGCTGTCATTCCAATCACTGCACTCGGCTTCACCCTGACCGGAGCGGGGACCCATTTTGGCTCTCGCGCGTATGGACGCAAATGGGCAAACACATTTCTGAATGCGGCTCGGCGTTCCGCACGCCAACACGGGTCTGCGCGGCCACAAATGGACCGTGTCAACATTTAAACGCTCATGAACTTAGAATATAGGCAAAGCACTTGCTGCGCCTGTACGTGCACACCCGCACATCCATTAAAGAAAATCACTGGAGGAAAGATACACACACACGTCCAGGACCAGCAGTGTGGCTGGCAGGAGAGGGGCTCAACGTAGGGTGACAGGGGCATGAAAGAAACTCAAATTCTGCTACACTTAGTAAAGGTTCAGCAGGAGGTTTAAGACTCACAGATGAACAGGAACACAAGACCTGCATGTGGATTTAAAAGCAAGAAAGTGTGTGTGCGTCTGTGTGTGTGTGTGTGGGTATTCCACTGTAAATGTTTACACACAGCACGGAGGCAGAGGGACCGCAGTAACGCCGTGCTGGGTTTTACATGCAGCCTAAAGTACTGAGCATCCCAGTAATGCTGAGCCGTGCACTTTTCAGTGATATTAAATACCCCCCAGTGAGATGGGGGTGTGTGTGTGTGTGTGCACGCTCGCATGTGCGCTCCTGGCGTCCCCCAGAGTATTTGTTTTGGGCTCACAGTCGGCGCTCATATGTCATTCCCCGAGTAGGTGTGAAGCAGAACTGGGTCAGGACAGAATGATAGAACAAACAGCAGCGGCATGATAATGTTGATCCAAACGTGTCCGCCCCTCCTCCCCAGGACGCTGGGAAAGAGCAGCAGCAGAAATCCAATAATGCGCTGCCAGTTTACGAGAACAAGTCAATTAAAAAGCATCTACAGACGGGGGGGAAAAGCGCTGACTGCTCCACTTTTCTAAAATTTCATGCCAACGCACTCTTTCCATTAAGTGGCGATGCCGCCTCCAGCACGCAAACACGCGTCGGAATAAAGACGCGTGTTTGCGTGAATGACTGGCCTGGGCCATCATCTAAAAATGTCTGGGCTTTTCTCCTCTCCTGTCTGAAACTGCCCCTCCCACCTGTTCCACAGCAGGGGCAGGTGGACTGCTGGCCCCTGCCGTGCCCGCCCGTGGACTGCGAGTTCACCGTGGTGCCCGAGGGCGAGTGCTGTCCCCGCTGCATCACTGACCCCTGCCAGGCCGACACCATCCGCAACGACATCACCAAGACGTGCACGGACGAGCACAGCATCTCACGCTTCAGCGGCTCCTCCTGGATTAAACATGGCACCGAGTGCACCCTCTGCCAGTGCAAGGTGAGCTTTCAGTACACGCCGCTCCGATCAGGATTGGGCTCCTCTGGAATATGGAAACATTGATCAGGTGTTGATAGCAGGATGTTTGGAGACTTTCCTGTCATCGTGTGTCTCTTGAGTAATCTTGTTTTGGGTTAGAGCGGACGTGCTTCCTCAGCTTTCCTCAGTTTTAGTGTATTCAAAAGTGTCCACAGTCTGACGATCTTGTCAGATTTCGTGAGTATCTTCTGCACGCGGCCGCACTAATGATTCCATCATGATCATCATATTTCACTGATGTTTCCCCTCCTCCATGCTAATCCGGGATAACCAGCTGTTGCTTCATGCATAAGGATGAAGACGAGTGTGTGATCACTCTACGACAACGTTCTATTAATGAAAATGGAGCCGTTACAGCAGAAAAGCTGAACTGAGAGGAAACCATTTGTTCTAGTGAATCGTGTGATCTCCTCAAAACAGCTCCAAACGTTTGTCAGCTCTAAACCGAGAACACGGCTTTTGTATTTGTGCGCTGCTTTTGCTGACCCACCTCCGTTGTGGTAATCTGAGGCTTCCGGAGTAGAGTGCTCGTTACAGTATCCTCATTTTACTGGAAATTGTTGCTGGCCATGTTTCCAAACCCCACAGGGCTGCTGTGTTGTTCTCCCTGAATTATGGACTCGTGGTGCGACACGTGGTTAAATGGCTGCTCCGAGGAGGAGAACACGACCCGAAGTTTGCAAACTGTTTTGGCTTTGAAAAACATGGGAATTGCACAGGAATAGCAGGATGCGGCTCCGGCCGCCTCGGGAACGCCCCGAAGATGCTCCTAGTTTAGACTCAGGAGCGCCGGGAGTTCAGCCTTCCCCTGGAGTTTACTTCACCTTTCGCATTTGCATTGTCGCTCGGATGCGCTGACCCGGTCGGTGCTGAAATGATTACTCAACGCTCTCCGTCTTCTTTTCTCTGCAGAATGGACACATCTGTTGCTCAGTGGACCCCATGTGCCTTTAGTCCGGGCAGATCTGAAGGCGCCTGTACAGTCTTCTCCATGTAAAAAAAACAAAAAAAACCCACCACCGCCCTCCATGTCTCCTCACGGCCCTCCTCTCACAGACGCCCGTCGTTAGCATTTATGTTAGCCCGCCGAGCCAGATGGACGATGGCCGCCAATCGGGATAGATCACGCCGCCGCCGCTGCCATTTGAGCTCCGAACCTTCAGGTGGTGGTTTCCAGGTCCACGGATGTTAGGCCACGTCCATCTGGCGCTTCGTGCACAGTGAATTGTTTTGCCAGCGCTCCCTGACCTGCCTCTGTCCCCTCGGCTCCACTTTATACCAAAACCCACATCATACCAAACAGGAAACGGACCGCGGTTTCCTCAAACCCCCTTCCCATCCTTCCTGTCCCACATCACCACTTAGTGTGAAC
This sequence comes from Takifugu flavidus, assembly GCF_003711565.1. Lineage (NCBI taxonomy): Eukaryota > Metazoa > Chordata > Actinopteri > Tetraodontiformes > Tetraodontidae > Takifugu > Takifugu flavidus. The sequence goes on from NC_079532.1 coordinate 6,712,612, forward strand.
CTTTGCGGATCACTCCCCCCCCATCCCACCACCACATGGCTACATGAAGCTGTAAGATATTACTATTACTGGCATGACCGTGCTCGATGTCCCGACATGTTTTTCGCTGATTTCTAACTTTTCAGTGGTGATGATGGTGATACCTTAGATAGAGTAAAGACCGTTAGCATAAGGTTCCGTTGCCACTTTTATGATTAGCGTCTATATTTAGGTGGTGCTTTGTAGCAGTTTGTTTCTCTTTTTCTATGTTTTATTTCTGGGCTTGTTATTGTGTAATAGTGAAATAAAGTATTTCCATTTACATGAAACTGCTGTCTTTGGCTGGTTTATGAGTTGATCTTGCGGTTCACTTCATTTGCTGTTTTTCACTATTTGGTATGACAGAAATAAGGTTAAAGTAAGCTTAAGATTTAGATCGGATCACTTTTTGTTAAAATTTTGCAGACGAGTGAGTTTTTAAAATGTTTGTCTGTGATTGATTCTGCTTCTTACAACATCACTTCCTTCCTGGTTCTAATCAGTAAGAAAGGACCCGAGGGCAGCATCAGGCTGCCATTTATAGTGCCTGTCTGAAAGTGGGACATTCGAGGTCCATTTTGCTGTGTCACCAACTGTGGGTTGGTGTAAATGGGCACTTTGTGTGGTAAATGTTTGGCTAATGTCACGTCTCTAACTGTATATAGCAGAGTAACCATAACTGTGTTTAGTCATGGAAATAAGCAGTTTGGTTGAACATTCAATTAAGGTTGGTATGGTCCGGTGGGAGGGGCCTGGTCTTTAAAAGAAGGGCGTCAGCTGGTGCCCAGCGAGTCAGCATTGGGCTCTGGTATGGTGTAGATGTGATGAAGTGTTTTGTGACTCCATTTTTCTTGTTTTTGATGGTTAGTTATTTTTGGTTTAGTATTTATTCTGTGAATGCATTTTGGGCGTTAAAACACCTGCTCTTGCACAATACAATATTTAGGTGTAACCGCCTGCACTGGAGGGCAGGGTGTGACAGTTATCAAGTAATGCCAGTCTGTTGTTTCCATTTAATATACCTAAGAACCCTCTCTGTTCCCCATTCCAGTCTCAATGCATGATTTTAGTGGGATTTCCACTCCATGTTTTCAGTTCTGGACAATACTTTGTCCTACACTGTCCCTGAATACAGCATTAACTGGGAGAAGCCATGCGCCTCATGACCCCGGTGACCCCGCTGCGTGATCTGGATTAAATTGTTGCGCCTTTTGTGTGTGTCCGCTTGAACCTCGGTGGACCCGGAGACGCATCTGTTGTAGTCGCAGCCCTCCTGCCCACTTTGTTCTGTCCCAATGGAGACAGCTTGTATCACAGAAGAGCACTTAAAGCTTCTAATATAATTATCTATCAGCTGGCAGCGACGGACAAATGAGTCGAGCATGGAGACGGCGTTATTTCCCCGTGGAGAAGCGTCTCTCTCGCCTGATTCTTGATTCGTGCCCAGCCGCTGCTTGCTTTAACAAACACGCAACATAATCAGGCCCATTTGTATTCCAATAAATACTCCCCCCCTGTAAACACACACAATTAAAACTTTCCAGCTTAGGTGAGAAAGCCAAAACAACCCCCCCTCCGAGTTGAACGAGGTGGCGCCGGTCAGGTCTCATCGGCCTGTCTCGGTTGGCGAGGGCGCCATCTGGCCTGTGCTGGTCTGGGGGCTCCGAGCTGTGGTGGCGCGAGGCCAGCGGGCACCTGGGCAACCCGGCAGACTGCCCGTCCAGCTGGCTGCTAAATGTTCAGTTTTCCATGGCATTGCTGAGCCCCCTGCAACAGATGCCAGGACCCACAGGGTGTCCTCTTCACTGCCTGTCCCATATTCACTGCTGACTGCCACGGGGATGGAGGTGAGAGGCAAAAACATTATGTGCTTCCTGTTCCTCTCAGATTTAGCAGTTTAATGGCCTCATTTATGTGTTTAGTCTCGGCAATTACCCTTCGAACAAAGCGAGGAATAAAAAAAATCCGCGGACACGTTCAAAGCATTTGTTCGTGGGATATTTATATCCCATCGCCGCTCTGTAGATTTCGATCTTATTTGCAGTGGTTTACAGAATCGTGCGGGACTGACAGAACGAACAAACACAGCAAACATCAGGCAACGCCAGAGGAGAACGGGCCCTGAATCAACAAACACGAATGCTTGACAGGCCTGGAGCCTATAGATCAGATCTGTTTTTCACTTCCACACGAACACAACATGGTTGTTGTTCGTCATCACCCTTTTGAAACCGTTCTTTAAAGATTTGAAGAGCGGGAGGACCTTGGGTTGCGTTATTGTTTGGTTTCCTGCACTATGGAAGAGTCTGGCGCTCTGTGAATATAACTTAAGAACACTTTTCACGATTTCAAGGTCAAGCAGAAGCTTTTGTGAAAGAAAGAAAAACGATGTGGGCTAGTTATCTTCCTTTCCTCCAGTCGGAGAAGCTTGTGACGCGTCTGTTCAGCATCAGTCCAGTTAAATTAAACAGAATAACAGAATTCCACGCCGATATTTTCACAGTTCAGCTCTTCATTCGTACTTACAATTGCACAAAATAGACCCTCCCTTCCCCCCTTTACAAAGGAGGAAGACATCATCCAGCAGGGGGAAAAAAAAGGAAAAAAGCTGGTTGATAAATGGTGTTTCCCTGGTGGACAGGAACCATCCCAGGCTCGGTGGAAGGACCGAGGTGAGGCTGGCTGATAAATGTGTCCCAGAGTCTCGGGGCTGTCAGCCCAGAGTGATGGGCCGTGCCAGGACATGATGCACTGATCTAATTGGAGGATAGCTCAAAGACAGGGATGATTCCAGCTGATTCCCCTCTGAGGGTCTAATTCTTCTGTTTGAATCAATTCTGGGTATAATCCCAGTTCAATTTTGGGATTTTTGCATTTAAGGCGTGAATAATTACAATAGGAAATAGCCCGCTAATCCCCTGCTGGATGGGTGGAAAAACAAATAAAACGCTAAGAACAAGTAGAACTGGTGAATTGGGTCCATCCGGTGCGCCGAGGAAGCGGTCGATGCTGCGGCAACACAACCTGGCGATCTGACCACCACACGGGTTTGACACTCAGGTTCTGGTGTGTTTTTCAATTACTGCGCCGTCCAGAAAAATCAATACCTCATTTTTCAGACCAATTGCAGATTTGGAAGAGGGTTAGTCAAAGAGCCAGCAGAAGAACGAGCAGCAGAGCAACCAAAGGCGTTTGTACTGATCTTTTTCTCATTTTAACTACTCCAAGCACCTCCCTGATGCTCTTATTAGGGGGAGTGCGCTCAGTACTGGAGATGCAATCACCCTTTGGAGGACGCTCGGCTGCTGATGATGGACTGCCGCAGAGATTAAACCTGCGCTATCATGCTCTCAGGTTAGCCTTTTTAGCGGCAGCTGCATGGAGTCTTCCACAGCGTTCGCCTCAGCAGACACCCATAAATCAAATTCCAATCTTGAATAATCCCTTCTACAAATGTACTCAGCCATACATTAAAAAACAACAACACCTTAATGCATTTCAGAAAGGAATGATGAGCATATTAGAAAGGCCAGAATATAAGGAAGTGGTGATATATATTTTTATCTAATTCAGTCTAATTTCACGACGCATAAAAGCTTAAACGTTTCCACGTTGTCGGTTTGTAGTTCTGATCACGACACTCTCACAGTTCCGATGGTGAGATTATTACTGAGACTGGTGATGATAATGCGCTCCATAGTGCCAAACACATCATGCTCACCTACACGCTGCACTTTAACAAATAAAGAAAAACTTCTGTACCGGAGCTGAAAGTGGGAGCATAATTGCGTTTGAGCTATAACTGGTGTCATTATGCAAATCTGCTCGCATTAACGGCCGTCTCATCATCGTGGTTACCATTTATGGATCTTGCTTAGCAGTTGAAAAGCATGACGTCGCTTTGTGATTATTTATTATTCCACTGAAGGCTAATTTTTCCTAAATGGCAGCGCTTCCTTAAGTGGCCCCTCAAGGATCATCTAGCGTTTTGAATTATACATGAATAAATGGACTGTGATTTAGTATTAGTATAACTTTTAAGTTATATATTTGAAACGGAGGCGGCCTGTCCTCCCTCCTTTATTAATCATGTGTCTTACTTGCCCTTCTGGAGGTTTCCGGGGCAGCTTCCTTTAAATGCTTCTGCGTATGTTGGGTCATTTTTCCTTCCCTGCATGTTTTAAGTCCGATCTACAGAATACCTCAACGCTGCAAACAAGATATGCAGGACAATATCCACATGAAAAATTCAAGGGCTTCCTCCGGTGGCATAAATCCGCCTGCAGACGGGCTCGTACTGATCCCAGATCAGCGCTGCAGGGCTGGCTGCTCAACCTCAAGTGTCCTTGTGAAGATAGCATCATTATTTCTCATATCACTTCTTCTAATTGGGTCGGTAGCCTTCCGAACCTGCGCTGTTACTTAGCAACTGATTTGCATTAGGGTATAGAAATTGTAAACATCAATTCAAGAATAAATGTTTATGTGACATTTGATAGGAAAGAGAAATGAGGAATATGAGAAAAGGGTTGATTTAACAGATGATGTGACAGATTGACTGTTTACTGCCAGCAGGATACACGTGGTTCATTTATTGACGTTCAATTAATGTAAAGAAGACTTTTAACCTGGAAAAATGGGAGACACACAGGAGAGACACTTGGAAAAATAGATGGAATTTTGAGTATTTTCCTTGGAGGTGTTTTTAAGGAACATTTCCTTCACCAATTCCACAAAGGCGCCTTTAAAAAATCAAAAGTGTTTTCTTCAGAACGTTCAGCCAGGATTCCATAAGCTTTGCCTTTATCCTCAGACTTTCCCCAAACCCTGATTTTTAAACGATGCACTTCCCTACGGAATCCCGAACTGCAGCAGAAACAATAACATGTTGAAGCACAAACCTAAAATAACCAGAAGCAACACACGCTTTACACCCTCTGTATTGAAATCCTCCCCTTATTTAATTCCAGACATTTTAAAGGCTAAATTTCAGTTTTTTAAGGCGCTCTGCTCTGTGGAGGTCAGCTCAGTGGCGGCGCTCTGAGTAGCATGAATAATTCAGCATTAACACGAGCCCGGGACATTTAACATATGACCTCCAGAGAGGATCGGCACGTTGGCGAGCCGGGATCAACGCAACCGGCTGCAGTGACGGGATCCTCGCGTGGGAACGTCTGGGTCTCTGCAAATGAGAGATGGCGGTCTCCGTTTATTGGACGTGTGGAATAAGATTCCCTTTCTCCTGACTTGGCACTTTACACTTGTGGCATAATCAGATTTTACATCATCCCTTCAGGCCACCAACGAGCGCTCTGATTGGTCAGCAGCCTGAGCCAATCAGTGCTCTTATTGGCTCAGGCTGCTGACCAATCACAACTCTGTATGCTAGTAATTTAGCTAATTTATATGTTGGAGACAAATGTCTTAATAGCATTTTTAAGGCAAAAGTCTTAGAATCCTCCTTAACTTGTAGATATTTGCATGATTATCCTTTAAAGAGGGAAGTGAGTTACATCAATTAAAAAAACATTTAGTTGATTTGAAAATGTGGAATAATTGCAGTGCTTTAATAAAGGCTACATTTCAAAGACTCACAGACAGAAACACACCCAAATATACACATATTTTCCAGAATGATTTGGTTTACTGCTGATATCCCACTCTGAAGCCGCGCTGACCAGGATCAGGTTAGTAGCAACGTGTGAAAAAGGTTAAAAAAGCCAAAGACGTGTATTTCAAAGACACGGCCGCAGACAGAAATGTAAGGCAGCGATATTTACCAAAGCTGTTAGATAAATGCCTCACGTTCCAGGCGGCTTTGAAGATATACATATATTTATTAGAACATTTATTCTAAGGTTGGAAAAATAAATAATTTCCTTCTTCCCCGGAGCTGCGGAACCTTTATCTACACATGAAGCCCGGAGCTTTAGTGTTGCCCCTCAGTGTTTACGCCAAGGGCAAACCCACCTTCCTGCCCCTGTTGGTATTCAGTCCGGATGCAGCAGCCTCATGCGAGCACGCTCGACGGGCTTCTGTTTAAACTCTGCTGATCGGCGTTTGTTTTCTGCATTATCTCTAAATGGTCGGTAACAGAACACCGACGTTAAAAACACTGGTCGTTTCGGATTGAACGATGCCTTCGAGATTAAAAGAGACGTGACAAGATTAAACTGATGATTACTGTGAGGATGGAGTGAGGTAAAGACTGTCCGTATGACATTAAAGTTAATCATGTGACATCAGGACATCTTGTTGGCTATAGCATAAAGTTTAATAATCTGTATGAAGGCACTAGTGCAGCTGTAAAGATATAATAAAGAGCACCGCCAGTCTCACGGCTGCAGAAACGCTCCTCTGACGGAGGCACTAAACCGCCGACTGTGACCAAATTCTCATTCAATGCAAAGATTTTTCGTACAAAAATAGATTCAAACTGACCAGGAAGGTCCAGTAGGTAAAGCAGCGACTGATCTTTGTCTTTATTCCTGAAGTTTTCCTTCCTCATCTGAGTCTTTTAGGGGTCCCCGTTGTCACGGTCGCAGGGTTTGATGTCCGGGGCGTCCGCCTGGTCGTCCTCGCCGCTGCCACTCGTGCTGCTCGGCTGTGTCTCTTGGGTTTCCGCGGAAACGGCGGAGCTCTCCGAAGGCGTCGCTCTGAAATGCGGCCCGTCCACCGACAGCAAAGCGGGCATTCCCGATCGTTTGAGGCTGTCGCTCATGCTCACGTGCGCCTCCTCGGGGGTCACGCCCATCTCCTTGCTGTACTCCGAAGGCGATTTCCTCTTGATCCTCTCGTAGGTCTTGTCCTGGTTTTCCACGAACGTCTCGCTGTCCTGAAACCGGCCGAAGAGCCAGATGAAGAACCCGAAGAGGACGAACGCCGCCAGACTCGGGATGAAGGCGAGGCACTTGACGTCCAGGCTCGACCCGGTGTAGCGGCTGTGGAGGAACATGTCCTGCTCCACGTAGCTCCGGTTGGTGTTGGGGTCGATGTTGGTGGACCGCCAGTCGTAGGTGAGCGTGCTGTGGTTGAAGTTGACCAGGGTTTCGGGCTCCTCTACCGTGTAGATCTTGTCTCCGGGCCCCACGTACTGGCCGTACTCGTAGGGCCTGTAGAAGATCTGGTTCTTCCACATGTTGAGGTCCAAAATCAGCACGAGGAAGATGATGCCGTAGTTGAACCACTTACCTGCAACAACACAAACATGACCGATCGGCTGAGGATGGATTTGTCCCACTTTTGTGTTTTTAACAGCATGTTTCCAGGGTGATTTGGCCACGCCCACAACCTGTCTCCAAGCTTTTACATCAAGCCTACAAAGATGAACCTAAACAGACCTATTTCTCCTATTAGGGGTCAAATATTTGCATTTGAGCATGAAAAGGAGGCCATAACTTCATTTCACACTCTTTTGTGGGGGAAGGGGGCGGGGAGGGGGGCTCTTTCAACACCGCTCGCAGCTGTAATTAGATGGGAAACGCTGGTCCGACAACAGAGATTCTGAGGGCAGAGTCAGACAGACAGATTGACTCGAATGTTCACTCATCAGGGATCGGTATTCCCCTGCATGTAAAGTACCTCCCGGATTGAGACGCGTTGATCCATTTGCAGGTGTGACTCCTTTAAGCATCATCTAATGAGATCACCGCATTACCAGCCATCTCCGCGGGTTGACTGATGGCAGACAGATGTCTCCCCTGGTGTTCCCGACACCTCTTCCCGTCCTCTCGCCGAGAAACGCCGTTAATAAGCTTTTAGTTAAACCAATCACGTAGCACTTCAGGCACTTCCATAATGCTTAATGGATATGCAATGCATTAGGGTTAACAACCTTTTGCGAGTCGAGCAGCTTAACATTTAGCGCAGGAACGCTGGTTTGCCTTCCCTTTATAGGTGCGAGTCGCCGGGTGCACACAGCGGAACAAAATGGAAGACGACGGGAGGAGACTTTATATAGTTGCCCACCAAGAACGGTAAGTTGCAGCGATGTGACATGTAATGAGAGATCCGGTCCGCACCTCAGGGTGCCACCTGCGCCGCCTCAGCAGCGCATGTATTATGAATGTCGGCTGAGGTTTAACCACAAAAGTGTCTCTCACAGGGAGTAAAATGGGAATGCTGGAGCGCGCGATTGCCGTCTGCAGCCCAGAAATGGGCCAGCGCGTTTGGTTTTCCGTGGCGATGCGCTCGCACCTGTGATATGGATGTGATACTCCTCTTTGAAGATGCTTTTGCAGAGAGGAAGCTTGACCTTCACGTGGGTGGTTGACATTCCCGGTAGGTTCAGTTCCAAGTCGCCCATGAAATGAGGGAACTCCCAGTCCTGGGAACACACACGGTTCAGGTTATTAAACTTTCTAAAACACAGTTTATTAACAACACAGCTGTTTGGACTGTCAGCCGCACATCGAGGTTTACTGGATATTAAAGACACGGCTGCACTTTCTCATATTAGCTAAAGTCTCGGCGGAGTCGCGGCGAACTCTGGCGTGAGGTCAAACACGATGGAGGCTGCTCTAAACTGTGGGCTGTGTCGTGTTTACAGCCTTGCGGAGTGTACCGATCCGCAATGGGACTTCCACATGTCAAAACACATCAGCCGACATCCCAAACTGACATTTAGGAGCCGGCCGTGTCACACGGCTGTTGCTGCTCCGATGCAGCTCGTGGTTTGCAGCTTTTGGGGGGCAACAACAGCCAAATGCTGCTTGTACCAACAGGGGAAGAAGATGAATGCCTCCATCTAATGTAAAAATCATAAACAACCCTCTAATGCTCAAAATTTGGTGTGTTTATGCCGTTCTTCCAACATGCCTGTCAACAATATGAAGCTGCCAGCGGGATGATTAATGGAAATAGGAAAACATTTGGCTTAATTACAACTCAAATATTCATGTGACACGTAAAACGGCACATTTAATAGCATTTCTGCATTTCCCACTGGTTCCTATGATTAACAGAGCCCCCCCACATTAGCAAATCTCAGCATTTGCGATATTCTCATGTGAATCAGAGACTCCAGCGTCAATACAAAGAGAATAACTGCTCGCTGATGGTCCCCTGGATGTTAATTAAGCCCTAAGCTCCTGCTTCCTGGTGTCTCCCGCTATGGCGCTAACAGCCGTGGCATTTCAACAGCGCGACCTCCTCCTCACCAAAATAACCAGTTTCTATGACTTCATGGTGGTGTGAATGCATCTGTGTATAATCAGGGCAAAGAAGAGAAGAAAAAAACAGCATAATTATGCACGTTAAGGAGAGTAAACCCCGCTTGAAGGCAAATCCAGTCGGGTCATTAACTGCAGCATTAATCTGCTTGAGAACAACACCGGCCATCATTTCTCATGGAGGTGAGTGATTAACAACGGCACGCTGGGCTGCAGGTGAACCCAGCCCGGCAGGCCACTGGCTCATGAACCTTTATTGACTGCTGGAATGCAACAATGTCTGCCGGCGTTTCGCTCGTGCAAAACCGCTCCGGCTAATTCGGCTCCTTATTAATTGCACTAATCGCGTTAGCTGTGATAAGCGCCTCACGTTTGGGAAAAGAGAAATGCAAATACCTGTTAAAGGAGAGGCTGAGCCGCAGAGCTGATTCTCTCTACCTGCATCATCGCAATATTTCAGCAAATGAAAAGGCAAAAAGCTAAACGTGTAATTACTACCCAGAGGAGCCAAAAGTCCCTCTTACAATAATGAAATGGTGCAATAATAAGACCAGTGACCACTTCTTCAGTTCCAGTTCCAGCCCATTAACATAGGAACATACTAGCCTTTCCATTTAACTAATTAATTCTATAGTAGCCTTACATTAGTGCTCAAACACCCACACACCAGGCCTGGGTGGACATTTAGCAACATCTGAAGAATTTACCGCGCAATCAAATCGTGGTTGGTCAGTAAAGAAAATAACTTTCCTCCATGCCCCCTTTTGGATTTCTATCCCAGACAAACTCATTTGCATATTTATGAGCCACTGACACGGCCTTTATTGATGTACACGCTCCTGCGGGAGGAAGGACGTCGGGTGGGTGAAGAAAACCCCAAAAAAACCCTCCAATCTTGTGAGTCATCGTTAAAGAAACTAAACTATCCTCTCATGGGGGAGGAGGGGGGAGAGGGGTGAGTTCACAGCTGAGAGAGTGGAGATATAAAGAAGTAAACAACAGTTTTTGTGTGTGTGTGTGTGTCTCTCTCTCTATATATATATATACATACATATGTGTGTGTGTGGGGGTGTGTGTGCACGTGTTTTTGTGTCCATGCCAGCTGAGAGCGATCAAACACTCTCTGGCTGCTCTGTGTTGCATTAATGAATATGGAGGGAGGCGAGTTGGCAAGATGGGCACATGAGGAAGCCAAGAGATGTCCCAGCTCCTTTTCTTTATTCTAATTGGCCACATGGGAGGCGAGGAAGCGAAGGCCCACCTGCATGACAATGAGGAGGTCGAAGACCAGGATGAAGGAGGCCAGAAAGGCCCGAGAGACCTCGTCGCTGGGCAGGAAGCCCCGGTTCAGGTGGTCCCAGCTGATCCAGTCGGTGCTGATGACCAAAACCACCACCGACGTCAGAGAGATGAGCACCGTCCTGCACGGAGACAAGAGGACAGGAAGGACGCGGGAGGTCAGGAGGGGATAGGACGAGTCGGAATAATGAGGGATGAAAAAGAAGAATTAATCAATGAAGGAAGGGGGATAAAAATAGAGAAAATCAGCTTAGGAGACAGACATTAAAGCACACCGAACCTTGAAACCAAAAATGTGGTTTCAACATCTCAAACCGGGCACAGTTCAAAGTTAATATTAAATCCAAAGACAAACGCCTCCGCTCGCCTCAGCTGGAAGAAAAGATAAATCAAACACAGTCCGGTTTCTCTTGTCAAGGACTCGCCAAAGTACCGAACAACATTTTTTACCCCAGTTTGAATAATAGCGGCTAAAGCGTCCGGGAAGACGAATGTGAGCGCCGAGACCACTCCGACATTAGCGGGAATCTACATACGAGCAAAACGGAAGTATTCCCTTTACCTCCACGCTGTCAGGTGGTCCCTGCCCACGACACAAATCTGCACTAATGGAATGTCTCTACTGTCTGAAGGGAACCTTTTCCTTTCTCAATGTCACCCGTCGTTGCTGCCCCCCCGTTTGTGCACACGTCTCCCTGCAGACAGGCTCCGGCTTCAGCGGTGGGGGGGAAACACTGGAGGGATTTTAGCTTTTGGAGCTCGTCCGGCGTTTATCCATCACATTCAAAGCTCTGAATTTCTAACGGCGGCTCGTCACATCGATAAATGGGAGGGCTGCGGTAAAAAACCCACAGGACGACTCGTCTGCCTGCATTTTAATCACGGCCGGATCGATTCTCGGGGGGGGGGGGTCTCTGAGACGTTACAGACACCCATGTGTCGACCTCCACGCCGGTGTCAGACACGTTCCTCCTTTTCTGACCGCCGCCGAGGAACATCTGGAGGAGGGAGGCGCCGGAGCTGCTGGTGTGGACGGACGTTGGGAGTGTTTGTTTAGCAGATATCGGAGGGTCAAAGCTTGTGCTGCGGGGAGTCGGCGGCAGGGCCGCACTTTGCCCCCCCGCGACCTTGCCGTGTCCATCGATTTCCTCTAATTAAAGGAGCCGACGCTGATTGAAGGGAGATTAACACAGATATTGACCGTCTGTAATAAGAGGCAGAGATGGCGCGTAAGCGTGCGCGTCCCCCCCCCCCACGCCTCCACACCCGTAACACACAGGTCAATGGCCCAGACAGAACATACCAGAAGAGGACAATCCTGTTGTTGCCTCGCTTCCAGAACCTCCTGGCAGCGACGCCCCAGTCGGGATAGTTCTGGTCCTGCAGCATCATGTCGGTCACCTGCGGGAAGGGAACACGTCGCTCAGGAAGGTTCTCCGTCACTCATCCTGGTTTTCCCCAGCGTTCTGACCTCGTTCTCTCCGTGGCCGCTGTATGTGGGTCGGAGCTGCATCTGTCCGAGTTTTATTTGTGTTTCCAAACAGACTGTAAACAAAACTGATCCCTCTATCTGACGATCCATCTGTGAGATTGAGTTGGACCGCAAACTGTGGGTCGGCCCTGTTGGACCCACGTCAGCGGCCAGAAGTGGGACCGCTCCAAATCTGCTGTTGTGGCTGCAGATGAAGGTTTGACATACGGGCGCAATAAACCTTTAGCTTCGCACTGATGATATAATTTAAACACAGTTCTGCACGGAAGCACGGAGCATTTTATCATCTGACTAATAAAATCTGCATTTTTTTTCCCTCCGTGCGGATCGGCCGGGGGAGCAAGGTCACCCTGTCGATACGGCGCTTTGCTGCAGAAGCTCGGGCTGGGAGAGCTTTAGAGAAACCGTGTTTCCTGTCCATCCGGCGCAAAGGCGTAGAGGTCGTCTCCAACGTGCCCGCTTGAACGAATCGAATGGAAAACTTTTAATTTCGGCGATCAGCATTTTGCCTCCCTCTCTTTTCTCACTCGCTCACGCACATTCTCGATTTCCCATCTCTGCAGACCTCTACAGTTCCCCTTCACCTCTCTCCTCCTCCTCCTCCTCCCATCGCTCCTTCCTCCCACACTCTTCCTCTGCAGTATGTACTGTAGCATACTAATGTGAGCGGTGAGGGAGCTTGTCATCTTGTCTGGGCTGCGTGTCAGCGTGCCGGCATGCTCCCGGTCTCTCCCAGCCTTTCATTGTTTCCTCTGAACTTCAAAACGTCATCTCACTCAAAGGATTAAAGAAATTATGTGCGTAGCCGACGCGGCGCTTTATCCTTACAATCAGGGCGACGTAACGGCGTAAAAACTAACAAGGCTTTTGTTGTGCCTTTCAGGCAGCTTCTATGCTGTTAAGCTCCACATCGGATACATTTAAAATAACAAGCAAATCCAGCTGTGACTCTGCCAAAGCTCTGCTTTAAGCCAAATTGTTCGGAAAAGAAATAAATAATTGGGAATGACACCGAGCAGCGCCTACAGCAGAAGTGGCTAATGTTGTTAGCTAATTGTAACTTTTTTGAGATTGTGGAACATAACAGTGGTCACGCACCCTTTCTGCGCCATCTTTCTTGATCAAAAGAGGATGAACAACAAGGTCAAACATCCAAATGGTGGCGCAGCTCTTAAAACCGACTCCCTTATTTGTTCACTGCAGTGAAATTCCTTTAAATATTTTCCCCATTCCTCAGCATGACTGACATGAAGATTTCATCTGTTTAAACGCGCTGCAACGGTCAATAACCTGACCATCCAAGCAGTGACGAAGTCTCCCATCCACGTTCCCACGGCAGCCATCTTCATGAAGCTCTCGTTCCTGATGCCCATGTAGTCCGTCACCATGTGGGGCCTGCAAGCAGAGAAGACCCAGAGAGAGGAGGGGATTTTGTGTTTAGGAAATAAAGACTGGGACCACAAAAAGAGCCGGCTGAGGGGGGTGCAGGAGGCCGCGGTCCCAGATGTGCGGCGCCATTGTGCAGGTGGTCAGAGTAAATCAATATCAATCTGCCTGTGAAAACAATGAGCGGTGGGTCCACCTTTCATAACGCGTCGGCCATCGTAAACAAATTACGGCCGCGCCGGCGCTTTGCCGTGGCGCCGGCGCTCTCATTTGGCCTCCCGCTGGTCTCCAAATTATCCATTTGTCTGGCAAATTTTGTCCCGTGTTTCGCTGATTTCAAATCAACGCCGGCAACCCGACGAGGCCCAGCGGCTACGGTGACGTGGCGAGAGGCTATCAGAGAGACGATCCCGCACGCAGGGTCTGATAACAACTGGCGTGCTCTCTTAGGAGGTCTCGGTATTTTGTACAGCAAGGGAAAATAAAACTCTTGTACTCAAGTCGCCCTGGAACCCAGCCGACACCCACACACGCTCACAGACACACACTCGCTGCTATTTTCTCCAGGTAATAGCACGGAGAGCAAAGTGGGTCAGTCGCCTCCTATATTGGACCTGTGTGTGAAGGCCTGTTTGATCTCGGGGCTGTCAGTGTCTCAGAGGCTGAGAGGAGCAGGTGGGAGAGCATCAGCTCCACTTCACCCCCCCACGGGTCACACTTGGAGAGCGGATGGAGCTCCGGCTGCGACCTGCCGAGGTCACGCTTGGAGTCAATGGTTCCATTTGTCTTTGTTTTCTGTGGTCATTTTCAGGCTGACAGCGAAACGCCGATAAAAATGTTGTTGTTTTTTTATTTCCCCCCCACCGCGCGAGCGCTTCTGGATCCGGCCTGAAACCACGGCGCTCATTAGCGAAGGTTACCGTCAGTCGTTAATTTCCACTTGGTCTTGGACTGAGCGAGCCGCCCGCTCTGTGAATGATTCCGTGTCCTACAAGTCCAAACAGTCTGTTCAAAAGTAGCGGTGGATAATCCTTTTAAGCTGTGAGCTAATGTCGCTGCTTTAATGGGAGTTTGATTTAATTAAGGTTAATTACTCGGGCCTTTTCACATTATGCACGACTCCACGTCTGGAAAGGAGAATAATGCTTTTAGGGAGCTGAACGCACCGAGTAAATGTGGCCGGCCGCTGACCCAACAAAGCCAGATGCTCTCAGCGATCTGTTTACGACAAGTGTTTGGAACCCCCCCTCCCCCCTCCCAGGAGGAGAGATTATAAATCATATGCCATCAGTGAAGTGCATGTCTCAGAGGTTTGACAGGGTTTTATTGACAAAAACATGCAGCAGCCCCAGGTGACGCATGGCCGCGCGCAACAGTGGAAATAAAGCAGCCTTGATTGGAATTGGGATTTATATGTGAATTAAGTCTGTTAGTCATTCGGCGGCTTGGCTCTCCTCCAGGTACCAAAGTGATTCCCCTCTGGGAGCATTTTAGCTGCGGCGAGTCTCCGATCAATACTTTGGGAAACGCTGTCAGGCTCCACATGCGAGGCTTTAAATCTAAAAAAGCTCACCCCGCCCCTCTCTCATCTTTAATTGGCCAAACTTTAACCCTTTTCCCTCCCTCCCTACAGAGCACCTATGATGAGTTTAGGGACTCTGATCAGAGGCAGAACTCAGTAATTTTATGTTGACTGAACATGTAACGGCCTTCAGAGCTGAATGACCTAATGAGAGAGCTCAGTGTGGTGGAACATCGGGCTAGCGGCACCGTGAATAATCTGCCCCAAAATGGCTCCCGTGGCTTAATCGCGGAGCCAGTGGCTGTGTCGGTGCCAGCGTGGCCAGCTCAGCCAGCTCTGACCCTCTGCGGAATATTATCAGGTTTTCCACACTCGTTCAGACATCATATTCAAGGACATTTCAATGCCTTTCAAAGACTTTTTCCATCACATGCAGGAAATTACAATTTTGCGCTACAGAGGGCGAAAACTCATAGATTTAGGAGCCTGAATGTTACCTCCGTTTGACATTAACAAGGAGAAACTATGGAGTGATTGGATGTAATAAATGGAAAAGAGATCTAAAGGCTGCCCTGAATCCAAAAGCAACCGATATTTATTCCTCTTTTAAGCAAAAACATTAAAATTAATTGATTCTACGGCTTTTGTGATGCACACGACTGAAATATACACTTTTACCGCAGAATCCTGATAATAATAAAGAGATTCAAGGCCTGCAGGAGGACTGAATACTGAGTTTATAAAGCAGTATCCCATGAATGATTCTTCCAATTACTAGAAACCTTTTTCAATCGGACTTATTGACGTTTGTGAGGGCAGAACTCTGGGGTAGGAACCTTGACAGGCTCCCCCACTACAGTAGCTCACATCACATTTACAGTACACGACTGCTGCAGCACTTCAGCAGGGAGCATAAAGCTGTCAATAGACACGGACATCACTATTATTATTCCGTCTCCCACGGCAACTCCACAACTTCTACAACTTCTATTTCGATTCACCGCTTGCCACTGAATCCCACACAATGCCTCGAGTCCTTGAATGCCCCGCGTGGCGGCAAATATCAACAGGCAGGATTCTGCTCAGGAGAACATCAGGTTCTTGTTTTTTCCAAGATATTCCATTTAAAAAGAGGGATCCAAATCCCGTTCTGCTTTACTTTAACATGCAATCTTTTAAAAAATAACATCTACTCATCATTCCCAGAAGGTAAAAGCTGATCAAGCTGAGGTGTGTGTTTGTTTCTGAGCTACCTCTGATGCACTGCGATGCTTTATTTCACTAGTTTAATTTAAAGATGTTTGACGCAGCCTGGTGTGGGTGGCATTTAATTCCACTTCCTTTCCCCTGACGTGAAAATAAAATTCAGTTGCTTCCTTTTAATGACTTGTTGATTAGAACTAGTTTTGTATTCCCATTTTCTTTCCAACCTTGCCGCTATGCGACAGCCAAGTACAGGAAGCTCTGCAGCTGCTACCAATGCCCCCCCCCCCCCCGAACACAGTGGGATAAAAGAGGAAATGACTTTGGTGCTTCATACAGCTCACAGGGTTCCCCCCCTCCCAAATTTATCCTGAGAGAGGAGAAAATGACTTCAGAGCGAGAGGCTGCACGCCACCTCAAACCTTTAATGACTCGTTTGAGTTTCCAGCGGAACGTCCGTGTGTGGGAGCACGATAGGCGGAAGAAGCTCTGAGCACGGTCAGTTTGGGAGAGGGACACGTGTCAAGGTTGCGCAAATTCGTCTTTAAAAGGAAGATTCTGGAAGGGGTTTGCAGGGGGGAGGGAGTGAGGAGCGGAATTCCGGAATTCTCCCCCAAGAAAAGTGAAAGAAACGCCGAAGCGCCAGGAAACAACTGAAACCTGCCGAATAACCTGCTGCTGCTTGTGGATCGCAGATTCCAACTCCAAACCACAGACAGACGCAGCAGAAGCGACCTTGCTGAACTTTTTCAGAGTAATGAGCGGAGCCAAACCTTAATCAAAGGAGTAGAGGAATTAGAGGATTTAATCATTAAATAATTCATCTGAGGCGCTGCATTATGCATGCTGATGTCAGGCAGGCATCAGTGTAATAACACGCTTATTACCAATTTCAGGACAAACATGCATAGCAGCTGAGAGGAGCCATTATCATCAATATTCTGGGTTTATTCTCAGCGGGCAAATAGTGTTTGATTAGAGGCAACAGGAGGCGTCGACATAGTGTAACATGTTATTTGTTCAGCCTTTAAAGCCACTTGTCCCTGGTCTTAGCCCGGCTTAGCCCCAGACGAGCAAACAGACAGGCGAGGGGGCCCGGCGGGCGCGCGGCACAATAGTCGGTGGTAAACAGACAAATACCCTCACATGATGGGGTCTAATCCCATTCAGGATATCAGTGAAGTCAAATGCCACATCCGTCCCTCCCTTCTTTGTGTCATGATATCCGCCGCCTGCAGCCCTCCCCTCCAGCCACTGATCCGCACGACAGCTGTCCTGCCCTCCCCCCACCCCCCCGCCCCGGTGCGCGTCCAACTTCTCCGTCCTTTTCCCGCCACGGGCTCCGATCCCGCCCCTCTTTTCCCTCCGTCTCTCCTCTACCGCCGCCACTCTCTAAATTGCTTGTGATTAATGCGCGCGCCAAGCGTGGGGCCATCTTAATTAAATAACACTGCCTAATTAGAGACTGATTTTTGCCAGTAACGGCATAGTTAAATGGCGGGAATTGGGCCCGTGCCGGATGACAGAACCTCAACGATTTGGTCAGCCTCCCTGGGCGGTCACGGCCGCATGCTTCCTCACTAAAACACCCCCCCCCCCCTCCTAATCTGGCACTGGCAATGCAAATAGCCCAGATGAGGGTTTGGTAACAAGTGGAGATTACCCCCCCATCCCCCCGCGGAGCCGTGATGGACGATCTTTTCCTGCTCGGTGCGACACCAGCCAGGTGTGATGTTGAGACCTGTTGACCCTGAGGCGGCGGTGGGAAACAGCGGCTCGGATGGATCCATTTTACCTGAGTAACCATCTGAAGAACGGCATCTAATCTGGCATCAGTGTTTGTTTGCTGTTGTGATGGAACAGCTTATCATCTCCTGGTGTCGCTGTCTGCAATTAAATTGAGATCAAGTTGGGCTGAGAGGTCGAAGGACGTGAAGGCATAGTAATGAGCCTGAGAACAGCAGGCAGATGTCACCCCCCCCCCCCCCCCAACCCTATGAAATATGCACACCTGCTCCCGTGGACGTTCTCACACAGGGATTGCCAACAAAGCTCCTTCTGATCGCGTGCTCCATATGCTTGTATGTGGCGTATTGATTATGGATGCTTCGCACATATCCAACTAAGTATATGATGAGATGGTTTGGGCCGATTTTTGCCTCCGTCTGGAGTGTAAATCCCCGACTTGAGCCGTCTCTGCACTTCCCTGAGTCCTAAAGGTTTCCAGGAGGCGTTCTCCTCCTCCACACTGCTGCGAGCACGCCATCCGAGTTCTCGTCCGTGGGTGGCACTCAACAAAACCTGACAGCTTTGTCACATCCTTCCACAACCACCGATTACCCATTCACACAAGGAGGGGTCTGGGGCTGTTATTACCCCTCGAGTTACCCCATGGGTGGAGCCCAAATTAGCCTGGGTCAAAGAAGGACCGGCAAGCATGACAAGAACATTTGTATAGAATGTTCCTGCAAATGTTCTAGTTAACTACAGTGATTGTTACAGAGGGGCATGACAACAGGACCAACAAGGACCAATCATGGTGAGATGATCGGGTGGGGGGGGGGTAACCCAGAAATGAAAAGTTTCGGTGCGTCGTGACCGCGAGGCATGTCTCCCACTCCCATGTCATCCCCGACAAGCTCCTCAGTCACAGGGCCGCCTTCAGCTGCGGAGTCAGATCTTCTGAGGGGTCTCCTGGTGGAGTGCGAACACTGCTCTTACACGTCGGTCTTCAGCAGAGACGTGAACGCTAATCGCTTTTGGCAGGACGCGGGTCCTCTGTGGACGCACTGAGGAGCAGAGAGAAAACAAGCCGGGACCTGGGAGGGGAGGGGGGAAAGGAGCAGGTAACTTGGGGGTGGGGGGGAGAGTGCTCACAGGCTTTCCAACAGCGCCCTCTGTCTGTAGAAGAGAGGCTCTACGGCTCCAAAGCAAAGTTCAGTGTTTTGTCAGCCAGTTTAACACTTAATTAGCGGTTTAGTCGCTGCTCTTTATAATTCAACATCCCACTGTGGGATTTTTACATTCTGTATGGCTCAAAATTCTGTCTAATCTCTAATCTTTTCTCAAAATTAGCTTCTCTTCTGTCTATTCTGACTTAACATCCAAATGTCATAGAGTGGAACGCATGCTGACAAGGCAGGAAATAAAATACAAGGAAAGCCTTGAGGTGACATTTAAGCCGGGAAATGTGAAGGAGCAGCAGAAGAGGTGGGGACAGATGCACCGAGCGCGCCCGCAGATGAAAGTTTTCCCTGAACAAGCAACATCCAGCGTCTCGGCGGGCCCACTTGGCCATTCTCTTACTTTTTCACCAGCCAACAGTGGAAGGCGAAGGAGATGGATGCTGATGTCGGCAGGAGTGACAGATGGGACGATAATGAAAGCTCATCCCTCTGGCCATGGGAAAACAACCTGTCCCGTGAGCTAACAGCCTTCATCTGCCGCGCCTTATGGGGAGTTGGTGCTTACTGCTCGTATGGAAAAGCGGCGTGGACAGATCCCATTACAGCACCGCTCTCCATCTTGACAACTTAAGTCGACGCGTCGGGTTTTTTGTTGTTCTTAAACAACAGAAACAAGCGGAAACTAAATCAGCGCACGTCTCGACGGCGTCTCGGGCTCGTTTTCCGTCCTGGAGACCGACACGCTGTAAATGCGTAAATGGATTCCTGTCGCTGAGCTGATGTGTGGGTGCCGGGATCTGCTGTGCAGTCTGGACTCCGGGCAGGTAAAGCCGATGGGAATGGAACAAATCTAGATGAGATGTGGTAAAAAGATCTTGTTTTCACCTGATCTCTGGCTACTGAGGGTGATCGCTCAGGATTTACTTCCCTTCGCCCGCCTGTCCATAGCTGTGATTTAAAGCCTGGGATGATTATTCCGACTGGGATTGAATCTCTGTTCGGGAGAGACCTTCGGATCAATCACGTCGGGAAAAGAGGAGCAGCAGAGCGGCTCTGACAGCAGAGAGACGGACGGGAAGCGGAGGGTGGGAGGCGGGAGAGACTGAGTGGCTTACTTCATGTTCCCAGCCATCAGCAGGAAAAGATTGTAGATGTGTGAGAAGATGAAGAGGACGAGGATGGTGCTGAAGAACATGGTCATCCAGGAGCCATGATCCTCCCGGAACATTTTCAGGCGCAGGTATCGACCTAAAGGGAGCGTGAAAAGGACACTGCTGTCAGTGGGGGGTTCAACCTGCTGACGTGCAGCAGCACAACGGATGGAAAATTAAAGTAAATAAACGAGTCACATTGATCAATATTGTCCCACACTGCCCTTTAGGCATTAAAAATGAAGATTAAAGACCACAGTGAGGTCACTATTAAAGAATTTCCTTAAAAACCTGATAATACACCCCCTGCATGCGTCCGTTGCAAATGCTAATATTGACTATTTTGACAAATATTTGTGAGCGGTTCTGGAGTCAAATTACAGGGGGGAAAAATGTTTCCGTGGCAGAGCATGAGATTGGATTCAAATTGACGACACAGTGGCAGCAGCTTGTCCTCTGGCAGCGGCAGGAATCATGGAGGCAACGCGCATTATTATGTGGCGGTTAGCTTAGCCTTTCAGCTCCGCCGCCGCTTATCAGCCGACACAAAGACACGTTTGGCTGCTCTACACACTAATCTGGAGCCCCAACTGAGAGGCTCACACGAGTGGGTAAATAAAGCGTTGCATAAGAACGAGCCGGAATGGGATGTCTGGAAAACATCACGTGTGATGCAATTAGGTGCGCGGAATGTAAATCCATGACATGATCTACTGCTACATAAATCTGCCTGCTTCTCTCCGAGCGTCTTTATGACCTGGATCATTAGGGATTTGCATTATTCAGATACAATACAGCCCACTGAATTTTTAATAAAGTTAGAGAATGGGCTTGATCGTCTTGAGTTATCAGGGTCAATTATATTAAGGGAGCTGGGAACAAAGAGTCCAACATTCCCAGAAGGCATCCGAAAGCATCATTTTCACCATGTCACCTACGTCAAGGACACCTGACAAACTGGTTGTGACAGCCTGTTTGGAAGCCTGGACACACACACTGTACCTGTATTTGTACTGCTTTTATATTGCTCTCTTAAACACACACACACACACACACACACACTCACACACGCAAACGCTTTGACTTCAAGGCGCTCCCTCCGTTTGGGCTCCACGAGCTGTGATCCAGCGCCAGGAGCGTCCATCTTCCCAGGAACAACTCTTTGTTTGTCTCTCCTCCAGCTCACTCAGCATCCCTTTGAGTTACGGCTCCTCAGAGAGCTCATTGTGTCCACACACACACACACACGCACACACACACACAGAGTAAAGCAGAATGCTCCATTTATTTTCTCATTACCGCCCGCCTACTTTATTCTCCAGTCGTTTTACATGCTGTTCAGTCTCGCTTTCTTCACTCTTAGTTTCCCCACTGCGAGCGCACAAAGACGTTGGGGTAAAGGTCTTCGCCGAGTCAATAAGCGAGTTTCGCCAGGCGGTTGAAACCCTCACGCTGAGTTGGCAGCTATGATTATTTACCCATCAGACCCTTGTGGGGAGGGAAAAGATTCTGATTAATATCAATTAAAAGCTCAACATTTTTTAAACTGTGGTGCAACAGCAGAGTGGCCTCCTGTGAGGCCACGCCATATGTCTTCTTCTGTGGTATTTCAAAGCTCATCACAGATGCATAATTGAATTGACTTGCATGGATGAACTTAATTGCCTCGGATGCCAATGAGCCCTGCCTGAGATGTAGGAGCGCGGTGAGTGTATCGGACTTGTAGGCGGCTCTGCCGTCCCCTCGACCAGCCACACAGGCGAGATTTAACCAGGAGGTGATTCAGGACCTTTGAGCCAAGTCATTTGAGTCCCAACACCTCCCACTGATGGAGAAGCCCTGATAAGAGGTGATTCATGAGAGCTGTCGAGCAGGACGCCCCGGCCCTGCGGGGGCCCGAGGCAGCCACAACATGAACACACACACACACACTAAACCACAGAAGACAGGAGAGCAAACGCTTATCTCTTATTCCGCTTTCTCACGTGCAAACTTGAGGCCACTCACAGATCTTATCTCCCGAAATGGCGCTAAACGTTGAATACTAATTTCGACAGTTTGTCATATCTCAGCGGTCTGAAATGAAATCATCTCCACCATCTTCTGTCTCCTCAGGAGGGTTCCAAGTGGGAACCAATCCTGAACCAGTGTCTCCATCTAGTGTTGACACGCCAACACACCTGTGTGCTGCTCACACTCCTGCTCACTTTCTCTCCATCAGAAACCTCCCGACATTGTTTTGTTTTTTATCACGCGCAATAATTCAGCGATGCTCGGATTCATTAAATCAACCAGCAGGAACACACACACAGGAGCCACGGTGGCAGAAACACGGTCCAATATGTAAACCTTCGCCAAAGCACACACACACACACACACACAACACACACACACACACACCCCGTGGTGAGCAGTTATTTACGTCTGTCAGATGTTTTCCCATTGATTTGATTTAGTCTTCTGGCAGACCTAGTCAAACAGTCAGATGGGCTGGGGGGATGCGAGCGCGCACATGTGTGTGTGTGTGTGTGTGTGTGTGTGTGTGTGTGTGTGTGTCTGTGTGTCCATGGCTGGTGGACAGAATTGGAGGCAAGCTGAGGCGTGATGACTGTCTCTTTTTACTATAAAGCAGCTCCTCAACAGGGAAGACACGGTTGAAATAGGCAAGAGTAATTCCTATTGTGCCTTTAAATAACACAATATTCAACATGAGGTTGAGGAATTTAAACAAATTAGTAATAATAGATTACATACATATATACATGCATATATAGTGAAGCAGCTATACCATTATTATTACATATGATGCTATATGTAATATTACTCTGGCGGCACATACGTAAGAGAAAAATTTGGATGAATTAAAAATTTGTTGGAATAGATAAAGTGGTCTAAATCGATTTAAAAGAGATGCAAAGTGAGCGGGACTTTGGCTCCCCCTGCTGTCAACCTGCGGTAGCCCGTCCATCCGTCCCTCCACCCCACCCTTTTCATCTCGCTGAGTAGACGGTGCTAACCACTGCCCCAGCCTAGCCGCCATTAAAAACACCCAAACTCCTTCCATTGCAGCCACTGCTTTACATCCCAGATGCTGTAACTCAATCCAGAAATATTGAGCTTCATTGCAGAGCAGAGGGAGTACAAAAACAGGTCTCCATTCATCGCACATCTGTCGGTCAAAGGAGCCGCACTTCAGCCAGATTCCAGTGTGTAAATATTCTGGAGCTACTAAGTGTGTGGATAATAAATCACAGGTGGGAAGTGACAACACAAGTGGCTCCGTGGGGAGGCCGCAGCACCTAAAGTGGGCCATGGAGATCTGGGACTGTGCCAGAGTCTGTAATTCACCTGTTCCAGGAGGCCTCTCGTGTCATTACCATTTTATTACTGTGGCATGACCAATGAATCATCCATTTCAGCTCAACAAGCTGCTTCTGTCCTTGTTTGCTAGCTGGTTTATTACATTAGTCCTAAAACAAATGATGCTTTGTAATGCTTTCGCATATATGTTGACGTTCTGAGGACCGCCAGCGGCCTGAATAATTCACCCTATAATCCCGCAGATGAACATTTTTCGATCTAAAAAGCTCCTCACTGCTGGCACGGCCATCCACGGAGCTTCACGGTCTCTTCTTTATGCCTTGCTGCTATTCTGCAGACATAAATAAATCAGCCGAGCTAAGAGGGGCCGTCAGTATTTGACTGAATATAAATGCTGGTAATAACATGCAAAGTAGCTCCTAATCCAGTTACAACAGCACTCTGTTGACTCACAATTACCCTTCAATTTACCTTTTTAGGAGCAGCAAAGCCTTGGAGAGAGAGGTGAATATATTACATTAATACGGGGAATAAAGCAGGATGTGAGGGAAATGAGGATTTCAGGTTTCCATTATAGAGAAGGTCCATGAGAAGTTTACTGTAGCAGCTGTAGCAGAGAAGAGTGCTACAATAAACTGACGAGGGCAGGCATTATGGTTGTTGTATAGGATTCCTGGTCTTTGAGAAAATTCTAAAAAGGAAACAAAAATCAGAAATTACCAGCAGGACCTTTGGGATTCTTTAAAGTGGATTCATCTCGAGCTCATACAGACTGAAAACCTCCCTTGAACTGCGCTTTGATACAAACACATGATAACATCCAGAACTATCTTTAAATAACCAGAAGCTGTTGGCGTCTCCGTTGGAGAGCGCACCACCAAAAACCAGAAATGGTCTCATTCATCACAAAATCGGGGGATAAATCAACTTTAAAACATCCCCCATTCATTGTTAAATCCAGTACTTTGGGCCCAAATGATTGGTTTGGAATCAGGTTCTGTTATAAGCCCTAAATGTTGCTTTACAGGTTTTCTAGCACACTTCACTCACAGGACTCCTTACGAGTGAAAATAAGGGGCAGGTGTGCTGCCAGCACTGGTGCACACTGGGTAATGTAGTTTGGTCATCAGAGTATCTAATGGCAGCGAGTGTCCTGCACAATATTTGCAGTACCAAGGTTCGGCCAGCAGGGGTTTGGTATAAAGCTCAGAGGTGCTTCCTCGGCCCAGTTCACTTCACCTGATCAGCTGCACTGTCCGACCAACACCGCAATGTTTGCACAAATGGCTCTTCCGGGTAACTGCTTTTCTTTGGCTTCCATGTGTGCCGTTCTTGTGTATTTGGTGGACGTTAGTTCATGCGCAGAGAAGCAAGCGTCAAGTCTGCGCCCAGATATCGTGAAGTGACATGTGATCGGTGCAAGGACGAGGACGAGGACAGCAGGACCGGGGACCACTTGAGCAGACAGGAGACGGCAGCACCACACCTGCGATTCTCCACCAGGCACACCATCAGGCGTGGACCCGAGTGGCGTCCCAATTAGGAGTAAATAGGATTTTCCTGTTGGTTTGGATGTGCTCTAGGCTCCAGCTGGCTGACGTTCCAATTAGGAGTAAAGAGGAGAAACTTTTCTACCACTTTAAAGACAGCTGGCTCTCACCATCCAAGGAACTGGAGCGCTCCCTTCATCTTGGTGCCTTTTTATTAAGGTCACAGTACCCCACATTAGACGACCATCTCCACCACTGTGCTGTTTCCTCTCTGGAACCCGGTACTCGCAGCGACAGCAGGGCTCTGGGCCGAGTGGTGCGCGCTTCCACAGCAGTAGCGCGTCCTCGGTCCAATTAGAGTCCAATTAAATGCAACAAATCTGCAGCAGCCGCTAAAGAGTGCAGAGTTTTAAGAGTAGGCGTCAGTCTCGCAGGAACAATGTTGCTTTTTGTTTGTTTGAAAGCCGCCAATGTTGGTTTAATAAAAGTGACTGTTGCCTGTTTTTTTTTTGTTTTTATTTTTTTTTTCCTGTCCGACTATAAACATGTGACACAAGATGTGTGATAGTTTATGCATACTATAATAATCATCATTAGCTGTATGGTCATATGATGTGTGTCTAGAGGTGCACTAATTTGGGGACTTATTCTGAGAATAACTCAAAGAGTGATGCTTTCACAAAGCTGCACACGGCCTTGGGTGGCTGAATGGAACAGTACAGGTGGCTCCCAAACCCCCAAATGTTCTCATTGATCCCAATCTATCCTGACATATGATGTCATCCAGACAAAATGAGTTAATGGAACAAGAACACATTAGCAGAGAGCCTTTCTGGGGGTTCTGGTCCAGAGGCAGCGGTGCACGTACAGTATATCTAGGAAAGAAAGAGGTACGGCGCAGTCTCAAAGTAGAACTGTTGGCTGAATTTGGGGCTATTTCTGTGTGTGTGTGTGTGTGTGTGTGTGTGTGAGAGAGAGAGTGTGTGAGTGAGGGATTCAAGTGTTTGCAAAAAGAGCGAGCATGTTCAGTTTGTTAGGAGGGACTGCTGAAATGACCTGCGAGGCAGTAAAAATAAATCACTCGCTTCCATCCTGAAGGGCTCCCACTGCTGCCTGCACCCCAGAGAGCTGGGCAGCATCAGAACCCAGCTCAGGGAGGGACACAAGGTGGGCCAGTGTGATGGATCTATTCTAGCTCACACCAGTATCCTGGCCTGGGTGATGTAAGCAGTTAATACCAGCCTCACAGCTTTCCTCTCCAACACACTCTGTCCTTTTTCTTCAATGCTCAGCGCCCAACAATGTGTTCGTGCACGTGAACACACACTATGGGTCCCAATGGTTTATGCCGTGCATTAGTACCTGGATGCAGGGTGAGCTGCACTCGGCTCTGATCCAGATAAACCTCCCTGACAGCCCACTAAAATCTAGGAAAGGACACATCAGCGATGCTGTTTACGATCAATCACTGGTGAGAAAACTGCTGAAGCAGCACAGATTTACGATATTAGTGATGAAATCACAAAAATGCCGAACGCACTCCCACGGTCAAGACTTTGAGAGGCCTCTCTTGGTTGTCACACGATCCACCTCGTACTCTGAACGGCAATATGAATAAATAAGACTAAGAGACTTGGAAGTGGATCAAATAATTCCAGTTAAGCTTGTTTGTTACCCTGACATTGATGTCAGGGAAACAGACAAGCTTAACTGGAATTATTTGATTGTCACAACTTGAACCTGAGGTAGATGTGACAGATCTGACATTGTCAAAATGATGAATCTTATCTGTTGAAATTGGGACTCACACCTGACCTCCAATCAAAATCTACACATTGGCTGATTGTTGGCTACTGTGATCATACTCACGTATCTGAATAGTTTTACCTGACTTGTGGTGTGATTTGAGAATGTCATTGGTCCAGATGTTGGTAACGATACAATGTGGGCGTGTCTTGTCGCTGTAGTTCCCTTCCTGCATTTCTGCTCTGGTTTCGCCTTGATCAGCTGCACTGACCCGTCTCTCCGAAGAAAACCATCATGTTTGAAGGAATGGATGTTCAAGGTAGCTGCATTTCTTTGGCTTTGGAGTCTAAAGTTCTTGAGCATTTGTCTGATTGGTTATTTGGTGGCAAGATGAGCGTTGGTTCATGCACAGAGAAGGAAGCGTCATGTCAGCGCCCAGATATTGTAAAGTGTCTTTTTAGTGTTACGACTGCAGCCCAAATATTTGAGTTTGGGTTCTCTGGGTTTTTGTTTGTTTGTGTATTTCTGTGTGCGAGCAAATGTGCGTTTTGTCGAGCGTCTGATCATTGCTGATGACGAGGTCAGCAGGAGCGGAGGCCACTTAAGCAGGGGGAGGACGGGCTCTCTTAGGGTGTAGCTGGTTGAGAACGACGGGTGTGGTTCTGCCGTCTCCTGACAGCCCGTCCTCCTTGCCAGACGCTTGAGAACGGGCTGCCACCCCAGGGGAGGGGGGTGGCAGGGCGCAGCAGGGTGAGGCAGTGCACAAGCATCCGCGCCGTCCACAAATTGCAAAGCCACCAAACAGGAAGTGATTCTCTTCCTGGCTCTTGTACCCTGCTGGGTGAAGGTGCTGTAGGCTGCAGTTGTATCTGTATCAATGCAGCTGTCAGAGTTTCACCATAAATACCTGACTGACGTTCCAATTAAGAGTAAATAGGACAAGAAAAATCACACTTTTCTACCACTTTCAACACAGCCGGCTCTCGCCATCATGGAATTGGGGATCTCCCTTCATCTTAGTGCCTTTTCATTAAGGTCACAGTACCCCACCGGCCTAATATCCCATAGCTCGGGACACTGGGACACCACATCGCACAATGCTTACACAATCATCTGCACCATTGTGCCATTTTCACTCTGGAACCCGGTACTCTCTATCCTATTGGACGTGACAAGATGACAGGTGTAATGGCAACAGGGCTCTGGGCCAACAATAGCATGTACATATATAAATATATATAAATTATATATATATATATATATAATTAAAGTCTAGCAGGATCACATTTTTTTGTATGTTATTTATGATCTGAAAGCCACCAATGTTGATACACATGGTTTAAAAAGGTGACCATAAGCCCTAGTTTTTCCTGTAAGGTTGGAAAAGATAATAACATAAATCATGTGATAAATTGTGCATATTATTATAATAATAGTTAGCAGTATTATCAGATTGTATGTTCATAGCAGTGCACGGATTTGGGGACTCCTCTGAGAGTAGGGACAGAGAGGAGTGAGGAACAGAAGGTTCTCGGTTCGAGCCCCGGTGCGGACAAAACTTTGGAGGTGTTCTGGTAGTCGTGGGAGGATACTTTCAGAGCACCACCGAGGTACCCTTGAGCAAGATACTAAACTGGAGTCTCATCCAGAGGTGTACCCTGCCTTCACCCATATGCAGATAGAATGCAGCACTTACCCCCCCCCCCCCCCCATGATTCCAAAAGGTCAAGAATAAGAAAAAAGACTGAGAATAATATAAAAAGAGTGAAGCTTTGCATGTTTGCAAAAGAACGTAATTACTTGAGATCTGCCAGTGGGGGGGGTGGTGATATTAGTTTTACCTCAAAATGGGGGGGGCTGGAAACAGTTTGGGAACCACTGGTCTACAGCAGCAAATGACACTGACCTATATTCAGTCGGCTAAATGAGATTAAAATGTCCCTTTTCTTTCAGTGGGGCAGGAGTTGAAGGACCTCTTTGCTAAATTCTTTAATGGAGACAAGTATGGAGTCATCAAAATCATCATTCAGGAAAGTAAGTGGTGCCCCAGTGTCCGTTCCTGGTGGCTGATCAACGTGAGTCCAGTGTGGAAACCTTCTTCACTCCCATGATGTATTGCAGATGAGCTGAGGGTGGGCTCCTTCAAGGAATTCACACAGCCAGGTGATCAAGACATTGAAAGTGCTGTACTGCCGCTCCTGGACGATGACGCAAGCTGCTCCATACTGTACCGGCTGGGTTTCCCCGGTAGCCGGGACTACCTGTGGGTCTATCTGTGCTGGGTCCCGGTCCAGACTCCTGTAAGAACACCAAGACAATGAGGAGCTTTGCTTTTTTCCTTCCTTTTACCTGTATATTTACTTCTTTGTCCTATTTTTGTCTTTTTATTTTGGTAAGGATTTGGAGGGGCATGTTTAGGTTATATTGCTATTTCTATTTAATTTCTCCTAGAAAAAGTAATATGAACCCTTTTGTATTACTTGCATTTCTGCATAAATTACTCATCAACTTTGTTCTGACCTTCATCAATCATAAACAACATTACTGCAGAACTGATTTTATTATTACCTGTCATTATTTGATACTTGGATAATCTCCATTTTCTTTTGTAATATGCTCATCTAGCCTGTGGATACGTGTGTTTGTGTGTTGTTTAAAAGTAAGTTCAAAAAAAGGGGGAAAAAGGCTGAATATGTTTCAAACTAACTTTCCTCAATATTGAATTCAACAGGTGAGAGAGAAAATGACGTATACGGCTTCACGTGATAAACTGATGGAAGAGTTTGGAAGTGGATTAATCTTCAGAGAGTTCAGTCCTGAGACAATGGTCGGTGTCGCCTCTCACATCCCAAAACTGCTTAATAAAACGACATCAGGCGAGTCGGCTCTACTAACTCCGCACCATTATTTTGTTTGTGCCCCCCCAGGAGGAGGTAGTCAGTGGCTTTGAAAGGATCCTGGCTGACTGGCAGAAGAGGAACTGAAGGAGCTAAAACTGGGCGAGATGGAGCAGCTGCAGCTGAGAAAAGCATCACCGAGGACTGAACGCCAAATCAGGGAGGCTGAACGGGCTCTTGGTGCTGTCGGGTTTACAGCCGGTCAGCAAATGATGAAAGAATTAAAAAATAATTAAAAAAAATACAACTTTACCGTCAGAGCTTTGTGTTAAAGTGGATTCATCTCTGAATGCAAAGACTGATCTTAAGATGATCTGAAAAGGTCACGTGACCAGCAATTTTCAACAGAACACAACCTTGAGTGGCTGAATAAACAGGCACAGGTAGCTCCTAAAACCCCGAATAACCTGTCAGGAGATCCCATTCAGCTGGTCCGAATGAGATTTATGAAAAGACACAATAGCGGAGAACATTTGTGTGTACTGGCTGCTTCATTATGGAAGGACTGCAGGAATCACCATTAAATGTGGAAATCTTGCTTTTTAAGGCAGTATATAAATCACTCTTCATCCTACCTGCTCACCAGAGAGCTGGGCAGCTTCAGAATTGGCCAATATTACAAAATGATACTGAAATCTATTTAAATCACAAAAATACAGGACATACTTCCAAGGTCAAACCTTTTTGTGGTCACACAACTTCAAACAAAAACTACAATATTTGACATTCCACAAAATCTGAAGGCTGATCCAGAAGCATAAACCTGAATTTGGAGGCATATTTAGATTCCATCACTTACTTCTCTGTGGAATCTTTATTTATTCAGAGTACGGGGCCCTCTCCTATAATTGCAGATGTTATAATCAAGTCAATAATTGTACAATAATATCCAGACTTGAGTTGAAATACAGAGGTGTGCCCATTGAAGAGAAACCAAGAATGTCCAAGGGGGAGACGAGAATTCCATCACAGACGTCATACTGGGAGAGAGTGCTTCAACTGGCTGTCTTAATGGATCTCCGTCTTTTTGGGGGCACTAAAATGAGTAATGAATCAGTTCATGGCTGTAGACACGCTGGTTTATCGTGAGATTTAAGCTTGGCACCTTTTCAGTCAAAAGTGGTCCACTGAAGATGCCATATTAAGGTCTTTTTTCACTCTGGAACTTGTAAAACTGACAAATGTTTGCAGCCAATAAGAATTGTGAAAGATTTTTGGATGCGGGCGGTAAAAGCACATCTATATACTGTAGGTTCTCATTCAACCAAGAAGTGGCTTCAGTTCTGACCACGTTGGTAGAGTTTCAACTCCCAGCAAACTAAAGTAAGAGTGAGGCTGGACAGATTAGCAATATATTCCCTCCTGTCCTCGGTCATGGAATTTATTGAATACTGTATATACAGGAGAAAAAGGAGCATGCGCCTGTAACACAGGAGTGGACGCACGTCGATTCCAGATGTCAAAACAGCGAAGGTGACGAACGGCGGATCACAAAGCTGCACACGGCCTTGGGTGGCTGAATGGAACAGTACAGGTGGCTCCCAAACCCCCAAATGTTCTCATTGATCCCAATCTATCCTGACATATGATGTCATCCAGACAAAATGAGTTAATGGAACAAGAACACATTAGCAGAGAGCCTTTCTGGGGGTTCTGGTCCGGAGGCAGCGGTGCACGTACAGTATATCTAGGAAAGAAAGAGGTACGGCGCAGTCTCAAAGTAGAACTGTTGGCTGAATTTGGGGCTAATTTCTGTGTGTGTGTGTGTGTGTGTGTGTGAGAGAGAGAGTGTGTGTGAGTGAGGGATTCAAGTGTTTGCAAAAAGAGCGAGCATGTTCAGTTTGTTAGGAGGGACTGCTGAAATGACCTGCGAGGCGGTAAAAATAAATCACTCGCTTCCATCCTGAAGGGCTCCCACTGCTGCCTGCACCCCAGAGAGCTGGGCAGCATCAGAACCCAGCTCAGGGAGGGACACAAGGTGGGCCAGTGTGATGGATCTATTCTAGCTCACACCAGTATCCTGGCCTGGGTGATGTAAGCAGTTAATACCAGCCTCACAGCTTTCCTCTCCAACACACTCTGTCCTTTTTCTTCAATGCTCAGCGCCCAACAATGTGTTCATGTGCACGTGAACACACACTATGGGTCCCAATGGTTTATGCCGTGCATTAGTACCTGGATGCAGGGTGAGCTGCACTCGGCTCTGATCCAGATAAACCTCCCTGACAGCCCACTAAAATCTAGGAAAGGACACATCAGCGATGCTGTTTACGATCAATCACTGGTGAGAAAACTGCTGAAGCGGCACAGATTTACGATATTAGTGATGAAATCACAAAAATGCCGAACGCACTCCCACGGTCAAGACTTTGAGAGGCCTCTCTTGGTTGTCACACGATCCACCTCGTACTCTGAACGGCAATATGAATAAATAAGACTAAGAGACTTGGAAGTGGATCAAATAATTCCAGTTAAGCTTGTTTGTTTCCCTGACATCAATGTCAGGGAATTGCACAACTTGTGATTGCACAACTTGTGATTGCACAACTTGAACCTGAGGTAGATGTGACAGATCTGACATTGTCAAAATGATGAATCTTATCTGTTGAAATTGGGACTCACACCTGACCTCCAATCAAAATCTACACATTGGCTGATTGTTGGCTACTGTGATCATACTCACGTATCTGAATAGTTTTACCTGACTTGTGGTGTGATTTGAGAATGTCGTTGGTCCAGATGTTGGTAACTATACAATGTGGGCGTGTCTTGTCGCTGTAGTTCCCTTCCTGCATTTCTGCTCTGGTTTCGCCTTGATCAGCTGCACTGACCCGTCTCTCCGAAGAAAACCATCATGTTTGAAGGAATGGATGTTCAAGGTAGCTGCATTTCTTTGGCTTTGGAGTCTAAAGTTCTTGAGCATTTGTCTGATTGGTTATTTGGTGGCAAGATGAGCGTTGGTTCATGCACAGAGAAGGAAGCGTCATGTCAGCGCCCAGATATTGTAAAGTGTCTTTTTAGTGTTACGACTGCAGCCCAAATATTTGAGTTTGGGTTCTCTGCGTTTTTGTTTGTTTGTGTATTTCTGTGTGCGAGCAAATGTGCGTTTTGTCGAGCGTCTGATCATTGCTGATGACGAGGTCAGCAGGAGCGGAGGCCACTTAAGCAGGGGGAGGACGGGCTCTCTTAGGGTGTAGCTGGTTGAGAACGACGGGTGTGGTTCTGCCGTCTCCTGACAGCCCGTCCTCCTTGCCAGACGCTTGAGAACGGGCTGCCCCCCAGGGGAGGGGGGTGGCAGGGCGCAGCAGGGTGAGGCAGTGCACAAGCATCCGCGCCGTCCACAAATTGCAAAGCCACCAAACAGGAAGTGATTTCTCTTCCTGGCTCTTGTACCCTGCTGGGTGAAGGTGCTGTAGGCTGCAGTTGTATCTGTATCAATGCAGCTGTCAGAGTTTCACCATAAATACCTGACTGACGTTCCAATTAGGAGTAAACAGGACAAGAAAAATCCCACTTTTCTACCACTTTCAACACAGCCGGCTCTCGCCATCATGGAATTGGGGATCTCCCTTCATCTTAGTGCCTTTTCATTAAGGTCACAGTACCCCACCGGCCTAATATCCCATAGCTCGGGACACTGGGACACCACATCGCACAATGCTTACACAATCATCTGCACCATTGTGCCATTTTCACTCTGGAACCCGGTACTCTCTATCCTATTGGACGTGACAAGATGACGGCACAGCACGCGGTGCCAAAATTTGCGTTTCAGGTGTAATGGCAACAGGGCTCTGGGCCAACAATAGCATGTACATATATAAATATATATAAATTTTATATATAAATTAATAAAATAAGACTTTAAAAGCAAAATAAATGCACCAAATTTGCAGGACATGGACAACACACTGCAGGACTTCAAGAATAGACATTAAAGTCTAGCAGGATCACATTTTTTTGTATGTTATTTATGATCTGAAAGCCACCAATGTTGATACACATGGTTTAAAAAGGTGACCATAAGCCCTAGTTTTTCCTGTAAGGTTGGAAAAGATAATAACATAAATCATGTGATAAATTGTGCATATTATTATAATAATAGTTAGCAGTATTATCAGATTATATTGAGCTGTATGTTCATAGCAGTGCACGGATTTGGGGACTCCTCTGAGAGTAGGGACAGAGAGGAGTGAGGAACAGAAGGTTCTTGGTTCGAGCCCCGGTGCGGACAAAACTTTGGAGGTGTTCTGGTAGTCGTGGGAGGATACTTTCAGAGCACCACCGAGGTACCCTTGAGCAAGATACTAAACTGGAGTCTCATCCAGAGGTGTACCCTGCCTTCACCCATATGCAGATGGGATGCAGCACTTACCCCCCCCCCATGATTCCAAAAGGTCAAGAATAAGAAAAAAAGACTGAGAATAATATAAAAAGAGTGAAGCTTTGCATGTTTGCAAAAGAACGTAATTACTTGAGATCTGCCAGTGGGGGGGGGGGGGTGATATTAGTTTTACCTCAAAATGGGGGGGGCTGGAAACAGTTTGGGAACCACTGGTCTACAGCAGCAAATGACACTGACCTATATTCAGTCGGCTAAATGAGATTAAAATGTCCCTTTTCTTTCAGTGGAGTTGAAGGACCTCTTTAAATTCTTTAATGGAGACAAGTATGGAGTCATCAAAATCATCATTCAGGAAAGTAAGTGGTGCCCCAGTGTCCTTTCCTGGTGGCTGATCAACGTGAGTCCAGTGTGGAAACCTTCTTCACTCCCATGATGTATTGCAGATGAGCTGAGGGTGGGCTCCTTCAAGGAATTCACACAGCCAGGTGATCAAGACATTGAAAGTGCTGTACTGCCGCTCCTGGACGATGACGCAATGTGCTACATACTGTACCGGCTGGGTTTCCCCGGTAGCGAGTACTACCTGTGGGTCTATCTGTGCTGGTTCCCGGTCCAGATTTCTGTAAGAACACCAAGACGCTTTTTTCCTTCCTTTTACCTGTATATTTACTTCTTTGTCCTATTTTTGTCTTTTTATTTTGGTAAGGATTTGGAGGGGCATGTTTAGGTTATATTGCTATTTCTATTTAACTTCTCCTAGAAAAAGTAATATGAACCCTTTTGTATTACTTGCATTTCTGCATAAATTAGTCATCAACTTTGTTCTGACCTTCATCAATCATAAACAACATTACTGCAGAACTGATTTTATTATTACCTGTCATTATTTGATACTTGGATAATCTCCATTTTCTTTTGTAATATGCTCATCTAGCCTGTGGATACATGTGTTTGTGTGTTGTTTAAAAGTAAGTTCAAAAAAAGGGGGAAAAAGGCTGAATATGTTTCAAACTAACTTTCCTCAATATTGAATTCAACAGGTGAGAGAGAGAATGCCGTATTTGTCTTCACGTGCCAAACTGATGGAAGAGTTTGGAAGTGGATTAATCTTCAAAGAGTTAAATCCTGAGACAAAGGTCGGTGTCGCCTCTCACATCCCAAAACTGCTTAATAAAACGACATCAGGCGAGTCGGCTCTACTAACTCTGCACCATTATTTTCTTTGTGCCCCCCCAGGAGGAGGTAGTCAGTGGCTTTGAAAGGATCCTGGCTGACTGGCAGAGGAAGAACGGAAGGCGCTAAAACTGGGTGAGATGGAGCAGCTGCAGCTGAGAAAAGCATCACCGAGGACTGAACGCCAAATCAGGGAGGCTGAACGGGCTCTTGGTGCTGCCGGGTTTACAGCTGGTCAGCAAATGATGAAAAGAGAATAAAAAATCAGAAATCTGCAGAAATTATTGCTATTGGCGGCAGTGAGAGAATCGCTGCCTCAAACCACAAACCAGAGAGCTCAGGGAGGGACAGAAGGTGGGCCAGTGTGATGGATCTGCAGTATACTAGATCACACCAGTATCCTGGCTGGGATGATCGGTTAATACCAGCCTCACAGCTTTCCTCTCCAACACACTCTGTGCACGTGAACACACACTATGGGTCCCAATGGTTTATGCCGTGCATTAGTACCCGGATGCAGGGTGAGCTGCACTCGGCTATGATCCAGATAAACCTCCCTGACAGCCCACTAAAATCTAGGAAAGGACACATCGACGATGCTGTTTACGATCAATCACTGGTGAGAAAACTGCTGAAGCAGCACAGATTTACGATATTAGTGATGAAATCTGCCTATTCCAGGTCTAGAGTGGCGTCTCTTCGGGTCACACAATAGAGCATTTTATACATCCCAGAAGCATAAACATAATCTGGAGGCATTTTTCCGGGTTGAGACAGAAAAGTCCAGAGAGTCAGATAACGAGACCTCTCCTATAATCACAGACATTAATATCAAGTTAATAATGGTACAATGAGGATGGAAAATAATATCCAGATTGAGAGGAATCAAAGGATTATTTAACAGAGAGGAAGTTTATCACAGCCGTCACACTGGGGGAGAGAGTGGTCTTAATGGATCTTTGTCTTTTCTCTTAACAGATTTCGCTTGGACAGTAAAGAAGAATCCACAGTTGGTTGATGGTCTCTGTCTCAAACTGGGTGGTGGGCTTGCTTATTGGGGAAATGGATACGTTTAGGGCTGCAGACATGCTGGTTTGGTTTCCAACACTTTATCTCAGCACCTGTGCTGCACACCAGCCAAAAGGGTAATCTCAAGACACCATATAAAGGTCTTTTTTCACTCTGGAATTTGACATAAATAAATGATCCAAGCAAAGGCAGCTGACATCTCTGGTCATTTGAGTCAAAATATGAGGAGTCTGAAAGATTTATGGGGAGGTAAAGGTTGTCACCCCCACATCACAGGAGCAAAGCCAGCGGCTACGTTAGCCTCGAACGACACAAGGTAGGCGAAACATGGTTCTGGAGCTTCTGGATGCTTTGATTAGTGACAGCCAGGAGAGTAAGAAGGAGGGAGGAAGGCTTCCCCATCATCACTGCTGAATGATCGTGTACGTGACTTACCAAAGAGCTGGCGGTGGAATATGAACTTCCCGGCCAACAGGCCGGTGATGATGGCCAGTATCCAACACACCACTTTCAGGATGTTCCACCCGAGGCCTGGGTACTTGTTAAAGAGGAAGGAGAAGCAGTTGCCCACCACGATCATGCGCGCCTCCGTCTGGCTGTGTGAGACGGGGTCTTCGGCGAAGATGAGGAAGTTGAAGAAGGTCACAAGGTACGCCACGATGAGCCGTGACCACGGGTGCTGGAAGTAATAGCGAAAGCGGGCATCTATTTCCATCCTGCTGAGCCCACCCAACACACCTGGCATTGTGAGAAAGTGAAAGAGAAAGTGTTTCTGTCAGTCACGCTGTATAATGAACAAGCCAGATTAGAGATTAGATCTGAAAATCCCTCAGATTAGTGGTGGGAGTATAAGTAAGGCTTTGTTCAGATTGGCTTTACCCTGAAACCTGACAACAGTAAAGACGCACTTCACCGTTCATTCTGAAAAGATCACCAGGAAAAGGCTGTTCATGACATTCCACCCATGAACAAATAGATCCAACGCTATAATCTCTCAGCTCGAGCCGTTTTCCCAGCCCAACACCAAGTCATATAACACCCTCTCATCCCTGGGTCATACCTGAGTAAAGAAGAATTTCAGCTCTCAGCAATAAAACGCTGGCTCCTGAAAGCTTTATCCTCTCAGCCGGTCTGCAGTGCACTCCCCCCCCCCCAGACCAATGAAAGATTAGTCGGCTGATTCGCCCTGAAAGCCCACAAAGCAGCTCTTGAGGAAGCTCCCAACACCCCTCTACCCACCCCGGAACCCCTCCCTGTGGTCTCAACTTCTCCAACAGCTCTCCTAAAAATACCCCAGGGCAGAAAATCTGCATGCAGAGGCTTCAGAAATAGAGCGTGCACTGTATCAACCTGGCTATTAAATTTCAACAGCATCCTTTGGTCATTATGTCACCTTGGCTGCAGCAAAGCTGTTGATTGTGTATTTGTGTAACACACACTCCTGGGAGCCAGGAAACTGTGCACCATGCAGTAAACAGTGTTGCTTATAACTTGAAATCAGCTGTGCTCCTGGTAATGTGAACATTTACAGCAAAATTAAGAAACGCGCACCTGCGAGACGCAAAAGTGGACGCGCATCCTCTCCTACGGACGACAAAACGTCACATCGCAAATCCCCAGAGGAAAGAAAAACAGGCTGGGCTGGAATTATTTGGTTACACAACTTGCGCTGCGCCCGGGCAGATGTGGGACGATGCTTCCCACCTGCCTGCACCTCTGGGGGAGCAGAACGATCGACGCACCTGCCTTC
The DNA here is from genome assembly GCF_003711565.1 of Takifugu flavidus. Taxonomy (NCBI): domain Eukaryota; kingdom Metazoa; phylum Chordata; class Actinopteri; order Tetraodontiformes; family Tetraodontidae; genus Takifugu; species Takifugu flavidus. Next base: position 6,750,510 of record NC_079532.1, read on the forward strand.
AGCCGGAGCCCCTCTCCTGTCCCATCAAGCTGGCACCGACGCTCTGATGACCCCAGACACGACATGATGGCGTGGGATGGTTGAGGAGGGGTTTGTCCAGCCGACCTGTAGTGTACGCACACCGGGGGCCACCCCCGAAGTCTGCTGCCATCGTGTTAGACCGCACCAACGGTAGTTCAGGCGCGACGTGCCTCGTCAGCAGGTTCCCGACAGACGGTTCAGCTTTTGAGCTGTTATTGTGACGAGGATGCTGTACAAAGGATGGAGATAGCGCGCTGCACGAATAGATTTGGCTTTTAACACAGCGTTTCACTTTAATGTCAAGTTGGAGAGAGTTCACATGCACCACTTCCGCCCCCTTTCAGAATAAGAGGAAGTCGAATGAAATGTACTGTATTCAAAGCCGCTGCCCAGGTAAAAAAAAAATCAGTTTTTACGGTATTTAAAGTATTTTAACAATAATGTTCGTGTCCTACATGAAGTATACTATTTTAAACTTGCTAAAAAAAATTGAAAGTTGAAAAGGTTCTCCTGCCTACATCAACACCACAGAAGCTAATACATGGCAGCCAAAAGGAGCAAACGCCTGACATTGTCAACATTATGATTCTTATTTCTGTTACGTAAATCTGTGGGAATCAATCCTGACCATCGATACATCGACTGGCTGTATATTGGACATAACCCTCATATTCAGATATTTATTCGACTATGTTAAAGCTTAACCTGACTTCTGGTGTGATTTGACAACGTCATGTGAGTTCTGATGTTGTGACGACACATTGTGGGCGTGTCCTGCCGCTGTAGTTCACTTCCTGCTTCTCTGCCCTGGTTTCGCCTGATCAGCTGCACCGAACCATCTGTCCGACGAAAACCACAATGTCTCATCAAACGGGTATTCAAGGTAGCTGCATTTGTTTGGCTTTGGTGTCTCCAGTTCGTGTGCATTTTCCCGTATTGGTAAAACGACGTTTTAGTCGCCGCAACAGTTCATGCAATGAGAAGCTAGCGTCAAGTTAGCTAGCCACTGCTAGCTACAGCCGAGCCCTCGTAATGTGTGATCAGCGGTGCCTTATTTGGTCACTTTTAGATTTATGGCACAAAATCTCGGGCTTGTTAGTCAACGGATGAACCCTTTTCCACATCACCTCGAATCTTCGGTGTGTCCCAAAATGCGACATTAGCCTGCAACACTTTGATTCTTGGCTCAAGGATTAAATTTGCTGAAGCTAGTTCAACCCATTGAATTGATGGGCAATTCCAGAAACTCTTGGCTGGGTAGATCGACCGGTATTCAGACTGTTCTCCACATTGTTCCTCTCAAAAGACTCCAGTAAAACCACAGCACGTCCCAGCTATGTTGTTTGTCATGTTGAAATGAGTGAACACACTTTTGTTACCTCCTATATTCTCGGGATTATTCTTTTAGATTTGTGTGAAAACAAGCAGAATACTCACTTTTCTGTTTAAGACGCACAAAACATGTCTGTAAAATGCATAAAATCTGCCCACATTAACAATTTATTCTTCTATAAAGGATTAAGAGTTGAACATTGGTGAGTCTGCACTTATGTTAGTCGTAATAATCACTAAAAGGTGATATTGTATTTAAAAGCAATCATTCAAGATTATAAATAATTAACCTAGTGCAAAATCAATACCATGGAACCAATTGATTGGCCTAAATGTCACTGATATCAGCGATTTCAGTGTCAAAGATCGTGAATTGGGAGTAATGAAGCGTCCGTGTGTCTGTGGCTGCTTTCTGATGTAACGATGACTAAATTGAAATGTCCCCTATTTTTCCAGCGGGGAACGATGTGAAGGACCTCTTCGCTAATGCCAGGAGTGGAGAGCAGTACCGAGCCTTAAAAATAATCATCGAGGAGGGTAAGTGGCGCCCCGGTTTCCTTTCCCGATGGTTCGTCGATGCGACTCCGCGGCTGAAACTTGTCACTCACGTGTTGTATTGCAGAGCAGCTGAGTGTGGGCTCCTTCAGGGAATCATCACAAGCATGGGACCAAGAGTACGATCGCCTTGTGCTGCCCCTCCTTGATGATGATGTGCCCTGCTACATACTGTACCGGCTGGATTCCACCAACAATCAGGGATATGAGTGGGTCTTCCTGGCCTGGTCGCCGGACCACGCGAGTGTAAGCACGCCGAGCTGATTTTAATGAGCAGCTTTGCTTACGTTTGCTTTGAGGGTCAGCTGGGTGGGGCGGCCAAATCCAAACTCCAGACTTGTACTTAAGTGGAAAAAGTGTAGAAAACATTCATTACATCCTGACCAACCCTCTAAAATCTAAACATTGGTCCTTCCGCCTCACTAAATCTCAGTCATTTGCTGCAAAAAAAAATCCAACCTTTCTGTAGCAAAAGGAAGAAGAATAATGTTCCCACTGCTGAAACCATAAATGTTCTGAAACACTGGCCTTACATTCACTTCCTGCGTTAGTGCAGAGCTTAAAATTCCTGCGTTATGGGCCCAGTGGAACAGGCCGAGACACGTCTGGACGTTGCAAATGCATTCTGCAGCCTATAACAAAACAGAAATATACTTCTTAACTGTTATTTTCCTTGTTTTGTCGCTGCATCGACTGTCAGAATGGCAGCAAATCGATACGTTGGTAACTTTCTTTGATGGTTTCACAAGGTGCGGAATAAAATGCTGTACGCTGCTACCAGAGCCACGCTGAAGAAGGAGTTTGGAGGAGGGCACCTCAAGAATGAGATCTTTGCAACCTCAAAGGTTAGTGTCACCGGTCCCACAACAGAAAACAGGATATGACATCAGCGCTCATGTCTGTTTAGGTGGCCTATAATTGCCTTGTGCTGTTTTTGTGCCAGGATGAGATGTGTCTCAGCGGCTACAGAAAGTTCCTGGCGTCTCAGGCGGCGCCGCTGCCCCTCACCGCTGCAGAAGAGGAACTGAAGCAGATTAAACTCAGTGAGGTACAGACACGCGGCCTCTGCTTCATCTGGCCCAGCTGTTGCAGGGCAGTAACATTAATCTGCAGCTTAGATGGGAGAAAAAGAGGCTTTTAAATATTTAGCATGGCTGTGCATCGGAAGATGTCCGCCTTTTACCAAACAGATGGATGAAAGAGTCGGGAGACTGCTTTGTATGCGCGGCGGCGCCATCGAGGGCTCAGCCGTGTTTGCACGGCATTTTGTTTTGAGGGAACGGGGATCTAAAAATAGACTCGATCATCAGTTTAATCCCCCAGTGCTGCCATTTCTGTGTTTCACCAGGGGCCCTGAGTCACCTGATGCAAGTGTGATTATTACAAATATCATTACTCTAACAGTCTCAAAGTCTTTTATATAATTGTTCCTCTGGAGAAATGTGAGGTTCTGTAAACAAACGTGAGCCTCTCTGTATGTGTGTTCTAGGCCCAGCAGACGCCATATAGGGGGTGAATGTACCACAGAAGTGTATTTGTATAATTGTACATGTTTCATTGTGTCTCTGAGAATATAACGGTCTCGCTCATCACGTCGATCTAAAAGAAATCCAAACGCTCGTTTGTGGTGTGTTCAGGTGCAGACGGACATCAGCGTGGACTCCAAGCACCAGACTCTGCAGGGAGTGGCCTTCCCCCTCCACAGAGACGCTGTTGCTGCACTCAAACGCTACAAAGACAAAATTATCAACTATGTGCAGCTGGTGAGTCCCTGCAGAGTCACCTATGGAGGCGGATTTCTGTTTAATGAGCGTCTGTTTGTCATCCTTCGCTGGCCGAGAAGGTCCGGAGTCGTTCACGCGTTGGCACAAGCCGCTCGATCTCCAAAACAAGGTGTTGATCTTCTCATTGATATTCCGTGGCTTCGTGTCACACGATCGGTGGACAAAGGAATCATTGTGGCGCTAACCCAGCTCTCCCTCGGTCCCCTTTGTTCCTTTTATCCCTCAATGGTGTCATTTAGCGTAAAAACAACAGCCGATTCGGAGCGTGTCGCCCATCTGCGAACGCCCGTCTCCTCCCCGCCGTTGTTCAGGCATTGGTTTATGGCGCGTTCTACCCACATGCAAATCAACAACTCTGTGATAACCTTTCATCTCCCGCTTCAAAGCAAATCGACGCCGACCAGGAATTGATCCACGTGTGCAGCACTGAGCCAACAGAGGTCAAAGACCTGCCGAAGAGGATCCCCAAGGATTCCCCACGCTACCACTTCTTCCTCTACAAACACTCCCATGAAGGCGACTACCTGCAGTCCACAGGTGAGCCGATGGCGTGTGGCCGTGCACGGTTACCACAGGCAGGATTGAATACAGGCTGTGATTAGGTGACTCAGATTAACTTCCTCTAAACTCTCTCCAGTCTTCATCTATTCTATGCCTGGCTACAGTTGCAGCATCAAAGACAGGATGTTGTATTCCAGCTGTAAAAACCATTTGGTGGACTGGGTGGAGGGCGAGCTCAAGCTTCCCATCGATAAAAAGGTAAAACTGAGCAGAAATCAAAGATCAAGTGTTGCGTGGAAGAGAGCTTGGGCGATCCTCGGAAGGATTCCGATGAATTTCCTCTCATTTTCAGGAAGTTAAGCAGCTAATCAGCCCCCTCGATCTAAGCTGTTCATAATGAGCCGGTTCTTTGATCTTCACCCTGTTCTTTGATGTTTCACAGATGGAGATTGACGAGGGCGACGAGCTGACCTCCGACCTCTTGTACGACGAGGTGCATCCCAAGCAGCACGCGCACAAGCAGGCCTTCGCCAAGCCCAAGGGCCCCGCGGGGAAGAGGGGCGGCCGCCGCATCACGCGCCCAGCGGAGGAGGAGAGATTAAAGCACCCGACCACTGGCTCCGCCCCTGGGGGAGGACTTCATATTCAACACGCCCGTTTAAAAGAATAACTTCAAATTGCCACCAAGTTCACAAGAGACGTAACTATGCACGCCAAGGACAACTGAGCAACGCCGCACCTGCGTGTTTCCATTTGTAGCTCGCCGAATGGACGCAGAATTCTGTCCATCAGTACACGTTAACGTTTTAGCCTTTCGGAGGCGGGGCTTTGAAAACCGTCGCCACCCCGAGATGTTAAAAAAACAAAACCGCGACTAACGTGAACTCGCGCCAATTTGATGAAAGTCCCCCGGTTTTAGTCGACATTCTTAAACTCTTAACCTGCATTCCTTAAGTCTGTGTCACGCTGTGGTTTCGTCTTTACGTGTTCCACGTCCGTCTCCTGTCTGCGCACGGTGCTCCGAAGCTAAATATAAACTCAGCCCACCCGTGTCGATCCATTCATTCTGCATTTTATAACCACGGGGGGAAACAAATTTGACTTCTTTTGATATAACTGTGGTTTACATGGAGAAAAAGAAAATCATCTGCTGAGAAACTTATTTTTCTATGCAAGTGCTGTAAATGTACATATTGTAGCCGTGTGATGCTCTATGGGAAACAACGGTCCAGTCTGTTGTGATTTGGTGTCGGTGAGGAAAAGAACCGGGCTTCCAGAAATACCCAGAAACCACCAGTACATCTCATATTTCACCGGGAAGCTGCTCAAACGTTGCTGGTTCCTTTAAAAGGCGGAACCCTTAGAAAGGGAAAACTTGGAGTACCTTGATCTCAGTGTGGCCACATCTGCCGATCTGATATTGGGCAAACTACTAAACCCACCTCATCTTAAAGGGGAAGTCCCTTTGTGCTCATAGTGTCATTACAATGGAGGTTAAAAAACAACAAAAAAAAAGTCCTGTCGGTCTTATTTGTTTTCTTACAGATCTTTCTTTTAATGAAAAAATAAAATATTTAAATCATGTGTTTTATTGTGTCGTCGGGTTGGGGGGGGTGGGACGGGGGTCACTGCTGCTCCAGTGAAATGCTTTTGACAACGCTGCTCAGCTCCAACAGAACCTGCAGCGAGAGGAAAGCTGATGTCAGAACAAAAGTAACGCGGTTTGTTCAAAGCCCGAGCTTAGTCCACGCTGGCTGAGCTGGAATGCATTATGGGATGCCCTTCGGTCCCAAGTCCACACGTGTGTTCTTCCTCGCCACACCTGTTTGCTGACCGGCCGCTGGTTTTTCCTGTCCTGGAGGCAGCTGCAGGCCAATGTGTAGACGCTCTCAGCCTGGCCCAGCTTCACGTCCTCCATCTTTGTGTCCAAGAAGCCCTCAAAGGTCAGCTCCTCGTCTTCGTCCTCTATCGCAGAAGGCACCTCCATCTCGGGAGAGGGAAGAAAAAAAAAGAACTCGAAACAAGCCCGACTAATGAAGTCTAACTTGACAGATCGGCAGTGAACGCCTCTTTGTTTGAGTCGGGTTCTTACCAAGAACTGCGGATCGTGGTTTTCATCGACTGGAGGAAGTCCAGACAGTATTTCTAACAGCACCTGTGGGTCGCAGAGAGATGGGCTCATTCAAAATAACCTCATTAAGCAGCACACCCTAGCTTTAGTCTTACCACCGTGGTGTAATAAGCCCGTCTCCTGAAAGGTCACGCGCGCTTTACAAGGTCAAATACTGTCTGATATGTTCCGCGTTCTGTCAACCTACCACTCCAAAACTGAAGATATCAGATTTAGGCGTGACCTGTCCCCTCAGGGCCTCAGGGGCCATGTACGCACAGGTACCCACAATCCTCTCTGTCTTCATGGTTGTGGACGTCCCCTTGGGAGACGCTCTGGTCAACCCGAAGTCGGAGATTTTTGCCACCAGTTTTTCATCTAACAGGATATTTGCGCTAAACAAAACACAAAATGATTCAGTTGTATTTTATAAATGTGCAAAACCCTAAAAAAGTATTTATAAAAATCCAAGAAAGTCCTCAAACGCAAAATGATGCCTTTAAAAATATCAAAGGTACAGCAGAGAACATTCAGTTACCTTTTTACATCTCTGTGGACGTGGTGGTTCCTGTGTACGAACTCCAAACCGCTCGCTGTCCCTTCAGCTATCAAACACCTCTGTTTCCATGACAACGGAGGAGTGCCTTCCTAAGGTAACGGCAGGAAGGCAGTGAAAGTAAATCTGCAACCAAAGCTGGCATCTGTAGCCAGATGGGGCTTACCAAGCAGGCCAATCGGTCCAGCAGAGACCCGTTGGACATTAGAGGGTAGATCACACACGGGTACTGTCCATCACAGGAGAATCCAACCATGTCCACCAAGTTCTCATGTTGTAACCTGCAGATTATAAAGCACATTAGAAACCTGCTATTGTTACAATGAGTCCCTCAAAAGGAGGACGGAGAGATGATAAAAACCTACACTGTCAGAGTTTGGATCTCCTGGTGGAACTGGATTTGTAGGTCCTCCAGGGACATGTCCTCCACCTGAATGACATCCCATTCGCTGTCACAAAACTCCAAAGTGGGAGACAGAAAACACTTGTCACTTACCGGAATGAGCTTTTTCACCGCAACCAGTTTATGGTTCAGGACGCCTTTGTAGACGGTGCCGAAGCCTCCCTCCCCCAGCCTGCAGCCACCCTCCGATACGGGACGGTCATTAAAGCCGTCCGTGATCTTAATCAGATCGTTGTAGGAGATACTGGAGAAACCTAGAGGGGGATATGTCTGTGAACATTCCCTCCATTGGGACACATGAAAGCATGTGTTTCTCTGTGAGGGCTCACTTGTGGGTTCTGGATCACAACTGTCCAGCTGAATCTGGGTTGGAGCAGAGCTGGGAACTGTCTGCGTCCCTTTGTTGTCCAGCAGTCTGGTTGGAAGAGCGCTGTATGTTTCTGCTGATGGAGGGTCTGGCTGCTGTGCTTCTGCTGGGACGGCATCTTTCAAATCAAACATATGTTTGTGTCTCCCAAAAATGACGTATGCACCATCAAAGAGCCACGCGTACTCACTACAATTAAAAGCAATTTGCATGGCTGTGGTTATCTGGATCATACCAGGCAGCACAATGGCAGCGGCAGCCAGTAACTTGTGGCTCTTCAGAATGTCCACCAGTTCTCCCACTGTGCAGTTGCTGGTGCCCCAGTCAGCCAGCAGCTCCTCCGTGGGGCTTTTACCCTGCGCAACCAGACCTGCAAATCTCCTACAAACAAACAGTTAGAGAGCAATCACGAGTTTATCTACCAAACTATCGCCATCTCTCTTACCTCACTTGATGTTGAGAATATCTAAAATCCCCATTCGGCTTCCGGATGGAGATAATAATCTCTTTCCAACTCTCTTGAGGATCCAAAATACCTGACAGTTGTCGCCTTATACTGTAGCTGAGGTTGCGAATGTAGGTAGCGGAAGTTACCGAATTACTCATTTTTTTTCGAGGATATACAGACAAAAATAAGCTATCAGCAGATCGATGGCATTGTTTAACATTTTACAGAGGCCATACTACTATATACTTAGTTCGATTTTTAGTTTGAAATTAATGTAGATTTCTATTAAAGAGTAGCAAAGTTGGACTTTCCGACATTGAGCAACCGTTCCTAAACGTCACATAGAAGGCGTGTCCCACTCTTAGGTCCCCGCAAGGCGGAAGTAAAACCGTGAAGCTTAATAATAATAATAATTTTTCAAGGTTACAAACTGATACTTTAGTGGCGAGACAATGTTTTATCGTGTAACAACAATGTGGAAAAAAGACACACAAAAATGAAAAGTAACCCTTTAATACAGATTCCACATTCTTTCAAGTGGGTAAAAACACAGTGCCCCCTACTGGACATAGATGAGAATTGCAGAATTACTTTGAGGATATTTTATTCTCCAATTTTGCATAATTGCCCAGTAGCCAATTTAACAACATTTAGCTAAAAATGCTTCCTCAAATAAGCTGTATTGAGAGAACAGGCTTGCAACAAATCATGTAAGTGAACTGAACTATTATTGTTTTGGTTTTTGTTGTTTAATTTTATTAATCCATCATTATTGCATTTAGAGCACAGTTTTGCACAAAATGAAACAAATTAAACTACACAATTATGGTTAGAACTATTGCCAATACAAGGGAAAAAACATTACGCTTAATCTGATCTTTGTTGCATTTCAGGAGCCGATATAAAACTAAAAAAACACTTTTCAAGGTTATGAATCGATTCTATTGGTAAAAGGCTTTTTATCTTCCTTTTCTTCTCATAGAAACATAATATATAAGCAACAAATAGTTCAGCTAAGATGCTAAAGTCATCTGGAAACTATAAACAGCACCAGGAGAACAGAGATTTTCAATAAAAACAGCATTTTTAATATTATTAGGTTTAAATTTGTGTTTTGGCAAACAGCAAGAGGTTTGTGGTAGCTATGAACCAAAACATGTGGCTAACAAACGCAGCAGACACGGAAAAATAATCCTTTCATGTTGTGGACTCGATGCTTTTAGAAGCCTTGATGATGACAAACAAGTTTGAGATGAGTGTGCACAGAGGGGCATGACTTCCTGCTGTCTCACTCAGGCCTGTCTGGGATGGTGTTTGTCATCCGAGTGGCTGACACGCCGCATTAAAATAAAAATAAAACATGCTAGCTGGTAACCGCAGTGACTCCCAGAGGACTTGTGTTTTTGACTGTGTGGGACGAGCAGAGCTCAGCATCAAAACTCCCACAAACCTTAAATTTATTCATGACCTAATGTTTGTTTGTCATGGAGTGGGTGTATAAGATGTCTTCATAAATCCAAATGTTCAAGACAGAGTACATTTATTACCAGAATCTTGTTCTTTTACATTTTAGTCGACTGGATCATTAGAAATAGTCTGTTCCATGCACCATTTTGCACTTTTCATGGGGTCTCGCTGTACTTATCTGCACTTGTGGAATGCTGTCCTCAGTGAGGGACTGAAACATTGCTGAAGCAGAGGAGTCCCCTGCTGCCTGAAGGACCTTCAAAGGAACGCAGTGTTTTTGAGGATAACCTGCACGCACAGGCAGATCAGTGCTGTGTGTGGGTCTGTGTGTGGGTCTGTGTGTGTGTGTCACTGCGCCTGGTGCTGGGGGATAACTCTCACACCTGCACAGGAGGGTCTTTGAAGACACTAATTGTTTCCTGCATGACTTGTTTTCTGCGCAGCAGGAACCAAACACCACGCACGTACAGCTCCAGCTGAAGGAGTCACGGAAGCAGCACACATTTCGTTTGAAAATCAACCTCGGCTTCAATAAAACTGCATTTTGTGTCCAGCTGGGTCTCCAATACTTAATTCTATTCACACAAAACACAAATATGAAAAACACATTTCAACCAAGCGGATGATGACGTAATGTTTGACGTTACAATGTGCAGCAAATCACAGCATAAGTAAAAGGCCAAAGCGTTTTAGTCGCCCTCTAGTGGTGAAATACGGTAGATACACAAGCCTAATCTATCATCGTCAGCCCCCGTGGATGCAAACACATGAGAAGGCTCAGCCTCTTTATTTCTGTGCAGTCAGAAAAGTGCTGTCATTCATATTCCTAATTTATTTTCATAATTTTAGCAGCAAAGGAGGAAAAAAAAGAAAATCCTGCTGTTCATACATGGCATTGGAACAAAACCAGTCCGCGATACTGCCTGCAAGTGAAGAGGTGAGGGAGAGAGAGAGGAAGACTGCACTGGGGAGCAGAGAGGAAGCCTCCCTGCTGTTCGAGAACAAGGGCAGAGGCAGGGGAAATGCCACAGTTGCTTAAATCAGCGGCGAAAAGCTCCACAGGTGGAGGAAGTGATCAGAGCGAGTCAGGGGACGTCCAGGAAACCTCCACGTAAACACGATGGGGGCCGGTGCCAGACGCAGCCATAGCGCACATCTCAGCCACAGAGCCTGGTCTCCTTCCCTGCTAATCTCCCACAAGGCTCTTAATGCAAAGAGGACTCTTAATGCTGCGCCACACTGCAAACCCCACCCCCACAAATGGCTGTAAAGTCAGGTAAATTAAAAACGTGACATGAGTGGACGAGGCGTCGTCGATGTGTGCACGTGCTTCACTCAGGTGCACCAGGTCAGAGGGCAGAAGCTGCCCGGTTCATGTGTGTGGAGTCGCTGTGTAGATTAATTAGCAGTCTCGTCATGCAGGGCAACAGTTCACACAGCTCATCAGAGGTCTTCCATGTTGGAATTCAAATGAGCCAAATGAATGGGAGGGCCCGCTTTGGGAGACAGAGGAGCAACAGGGGGTTTGGGCACGGCGCAGGGTCCGATGGAGGAGCTTCTGGGTCCACACAGCCATGGATGGGGAGAGGCTGCAGCACAGAGGAGGGTTCACATCCCCGGGAAGAGCAAAAGGCCAACACCAGGCTCATGAAGTTACCTGTGCAACAAACAGAGGGCAGCAGGTGATCGCAGCCTCATTTCCCTGTTTATTTACTAACCTGCTCAGCACGAAGTCACGCTCAGACGTGCTGACAACCGGCCACAAATGGAATAAGTTCAGAGGATTCTCTAAAAACAAATACATTGTTCTGCAGAGCTAAAAATGATGTAATAGGAACCTCAGCTAGGAGTCACTTAAAGTCTCCATAAAGCAACCAGAGCAAGTTCTAATTGCCTCCTCATTTCTGTTTTGTGGGTTTTGGCACATCCTGTGAAGCATCTGGAGCAGCTGGGATCCAGTCTTTCTCTCCCTCTCTCTCTCTCACACACACACACACACACACACACACACACACACACACACACCCGTGGCTCATCTTAAGGATGATCTGATGGCATCCTAAGTGGCAGCTCGAGTGACCACTCTCACTGGACCGGTCGCTGACGCTGGCTGGGTGCAGCCGGTTGAGCTCATGTTCCCTCAAACATCTTTGGCCGTGATCCCGAAATTATCTGTCCAGCCAAGCGCACCATCCTGGGAGAGAGAGAGGGAGAGAGAGGGAGAGAGAGGGAGGGAGACGGAGAGAGAGGGAGAGAAAGAGGGAGAGAAAGAGGGAGAGAGAGGGAGAGAAAGAGGGAGAGAGAGGGAGAGAGAGCCATGCTCTTTAAAGGCTACTTCATATTTGCAGCTAAAGGTGCTAATATTAAAAAAAATATGTGTATATTTGTCTCTATTTAATTGCAAATCATATAAACTATCTCAAAATTGGCTCAATTACCTTGAGACATACTTGTTAAAGTTTAAAATAACCTCAATATCAATTAATAAAGAAGTCATTTATGGAAATATAACTCCTCCGTGCTCCTGCTACGGTGGTTCGACAGACACAAACACACTTTAAGACAAACTCCACTGTAGATCAATTTAAGTCAGCTGTAATTTATTATGATGAATGTTTATCTGTTTAGTGCCGGGAGCTGCTGGTTCGGACGGTAGACTGGCGGAGCCTCCCTCTCCGGTGCTTAGAGCTAAATTGTCGACTTCGCTGAGGCTCTGACCTCCATTGTTTGGCTCCATATTTCTGAGGCAGACCCTTTTGTGAGGGTATAACTGGGGTGTAATTCACGGGAACGGGGGGGCTGCTGCAGGTCAACGGCGACCCTGAGCGATGAAAAGGCCCTGTGATCTTCCTGAAGCAAATCACTGTCGGTGGCTGACCCCTCCCACCGATGCTCCTCTCAGGAGAGGGCGGAGGTGAAAGCAGCCGAAGGGGCCTTTGACATCCCAGCGGGGACCCTGTAATCCTACGCCGGCCGGGCCACAGCTCCACGGTTACAAAGGAGACCCTCAGCACATGTCTGAGAAGCTTACGTTACCCTGGAATTAAAAAAAAGCGGGGAACCCGATACACCGCCAGGCGGAGGAAAACAAACGAGGGTGGACGAGTGCGGTCCGGTTCCAGGTGAAAAATGTGCTTCCACTGCGGTTGGGTCTCACCGGCAACCCCGGGGGTCAAAGGTCAGGCCGCTGACGCCTGTGTTGCTGTCATACTTGTGTGTGCCAGGTTCCCTTCAGGGGCGCCAGGACCCCCCCCTTGAAAGCAACTTTCTCCTGAGATGTTTAAAGTGGTGGCGAGAGTTGAAACCGCAGGTGGGCCGGGCCGATAATCTGCCCGAGCCTCCGCGCACAAAAGCAGATTTTTGTTCCAGGTTTTACAAATGTAGGATTTGTTTAAGGCTTCCTGATCTCTCTTTTCTTACTTTCCCCCTCGTCTTGTCATCCTGTAACGCTCCCACCTTGGCTTGGATAAATAACCAGGGGCCAAATCGGAGCGATCCTCCGCCGCTTCAAAGAGGACGCTCGTCCCGAGGCCCGCCGACTTCCCTCAGCTCGCCGTGATAAAAGAGCCCCACAGGTGGTTTATTCTTTAGAATATAAAACAATGCTCCTCACTATTTGTGCCCCACTTTTTCTTTTTTTTTGCCGTCAACCTGCCGGGACACGCTGATGGATGAGGTAAAGATACACCGACATGAGCCGCTTTTCCAGACAGTGTTTGCTCTCGCTACCCGCCGTCCTCCAGCAACGCGCCTGATTAATTAAAGAAAAGATGTGCGTGTCAATGCGGCTCCGCCCTGCCACTCTCTTTGTGGTCACATTAAGATAAATCTCATAATCACTGGTGAGAATTTGGCGTATTGACTCACAAAGATGGCATTCACCCCACCTAGCCTCCAAAATAAAGCACTCCTGTTGATCACGCTCGCATGTTCTGCCTAGCAGGTCCATTCAAACCGCTGAGTCATCCCGATCCCTGGGATTTAACCTTTATCCTGCCTGAAGACTGTTGGTGGCGATGTTTGGTGGCCATTTAATAAGAGGGGAATAATGCTGCCTGTGGATGACATGGGAGCTTGAGCATATCCACTGGAGATTTACTGTGGATTTAACAGCCCAACAATGTTGGACGGGATGGTTCCGTGCGTGGGAGGCACGTCAGTAAATGGCTCTTTTGTCGTGTCTGCATAATTAGAGTGTGGGGATTCTATTATTTGAGGATTTGATTTGTAGAACTGAAAGGGCACCAGCAGTGTTAATAGATAATTCTTTATTATCTCTGCCAGGGAGATTATGGCTTTACGTGCATTTGCCGGATTTCGGCGTAATGTGGTGGAAGAGGGGGGGTGAAACAAGGGACATCTTTAAGTGGCTTTTAATGGTGGTGGTGGTGGGGGGGGGGGGTTGTCAGGAAGCAAAAATGTGCTGTTTTTTAGCATAGCTTAGCCCCTTTGGGCTAATTTCAGGAACTGACATGCGCTGGCAAAAGGGCTTGAAAATAAATACTTAGCAGCACTAAAAGGTTCAAATCTGGTTTGGACCTGGGTGACAGATGTCAAGTTTACATTTTTTATATGACTGAAAGCAGGAAAAACCTTTGGCAGCAACATCAGTGATATTTGGGAGTCGTGAAGCAAAACAAAAGGTAAAATATCAGCGATCTGTGAAACAGATGGTTGCTGCAAGCTGAATCAGGAAGTGACCTTTTCCAAAATGTCCTGTAGCCACAAAGCACAACACAGGACTTTAAACAAGCCTTTGCCTCGTCCTCAGCAACACTGGGATGTTTTCACCTTGTCTTAACACGAGGACAGCTTTCGCTCATCTGGTCCATCCGTCTCCACATGTGTTTCTAGTATTCTGTTTCCTTTTTAACCAACAATAGCGTGAATGACTTAGAAGTGGTCGCTGAGATCCTTGTTGATGCTCTTTTATTATACCAAACTTGCCTTTGGAATGCAAGCAAGATCTTTGGCTGCCTTCACGCTGCAGGCCTCAGCGCTTAACCTGATTTTTTGCTTGTCTGGCTGTTCAGATTACAGGTTTAAATGCAGCCTGTCTGCAGGCTGAACGACCAGTCAAGTTTGGCCTGTTCAGGGTCAGGTCACTTTTGACAGGAACGTCGCCTCAGAGTGCTGATCAAAACGATCCAATTAGATGGTTAGCTTAGCTAACTTATGTCACACGGTCCGTTATTTATCAAAAGGAACTGCAGAGGAAGGGCTGGACAACAAGCCAATGTGGGGTCAGTCACTGTTGGCGAGCGTTGGTCTGATATGGGACAGACCTGGAGATGAAGTCGGCCATACTGAGAGGCACTGCTGGCACTCTTTTCTCCACAAATCGTTCCGTAAGGCCTTTGGAATGTTTGACACTTGAAATATGAATCAACCAACAAGCAGAAATACTCGCGCTTGGAGCTTTTTCTGTTCCAGAATGGAAACCATTGACAGGATTGCACATTTCAAAATGCTTATGTAATCGTTACCGAGGCTCTGACGCTGTCACGCTGTTGTGTGCGCGCGTGTGTGTGTGTGCATGCATGTGTGTGTGTGTTACAGCCTCGAGTGTTTCCCTTTGAAGGCAGCGTTTCAACAGATTCCAAGTCACTCATACTTTAGCTCCGCACCTTTGGAAAAACCTGTCACATAAAGGAAGTATGGTGGATGTTCGGAACAGGGGCCCCATTTCCGAGCGTTTCCCAGCACTTCTCTTCCATGTAAACCTGTCCGTCATCATAAACAGAGCGCATAGCGGCCGCCGGCTTGTTAAGGCATGAAAACAAACAAAAAAAGAAGCACAATATCTGAGGAAACCCAGCGGAAGGGAGCAAGAAGCCCTCCCAAGAATGGCCGCGCCGGGGAGGAGGAGGCTTTGATTGCCGTGTGGATGCTCTTCGCCTCGCTCGCCGTCGCTGGGATGCGGAGGAGATCAGTAATTGAAGAGCACATCAAACGCAGACGTGCTTGCCGAAGATGAGAGTCGGGCTTCGTCGACGGAGGGAGCCGAAAATAAAGACTTTGGTGGAGCCGGGAAACTGGAGTGTGCAGATTACAGGCCGGAGGATTGTCATTACAACAGTCGCCGAGCCGGGAAACACACTCAACTCAAGATGCACCTCCCGTATCCATGGTTACCTCTACTATGACTCATTGTTTTCTGTCTGTGCTGTGTGGAACCTAATAAGAGTGCTTAAAGTAACAGGAAAACCTGTGTACGGGGATCCTTTTGCACTGGGTTCCGCCTGTAGATGTGGATGGAAAGGTTCCCACACCTCCTGTGTTGGGGTTAGACAGACAAATAGAGCAGATAAACAGGTGCACAGTTCAGCAAATTAGTAACACTTTGCACCATGTGCTTCGCCTGTTGTGTGTGAGGGTTTTAAGCAGCACCATGTGCAGTAACAGGGTGTCTAAACCCCCCCGTCAGTGGCAGAAATGGCTGTTTCTTTGCATTCCTGGCAGACCTGCAGAGGGACGAGCCCAGCCCTGGACCGCATCCATCAGGATCTCTGCACACACACGCTGCCCTGGACCTCGCAGTCATTGACAGGTGCTATCAGAGGCTGCCAACACCAGAGGAGGTCAGGTGACGGCGTTTACCCTCTGATGGCGACTAACATCCCTCCATCTCGCAAATGGAAAAGAGGAGGAAGAGGAAGATTCAGATAACTCTGATTACATGACCCAGGTTTGTCCTGGAGGGGGACTGTCCTCCTATAATATGGTCCCCGTGTCCCGGTAGCAAGTGTCAATGCTAAAAGGTGAAAGCCAGGCATCTGCAGTCATTTATCCAGTTCTGCTGGGGGCGCTTCAGAGCATATTTCATTAGAATCTACATATTTGTCTTTCTTCAGCTGTGGCATCGTCCTCACACCAACAATTTCTTTCAAAGTGATCGATGTGCACAGGTTAAGCCAGGAATCTTCTCCATGAGCACGAGCACAGCCACAGCACAGATCCTCTGGGCTCAGGAAGACGAATTGAGCGGTGGCGGACAAATGGAGAGACAGAGAGACAGACAGAGACAGAGAGAGAGAGAGAGAGACAGAGAGAGAGAGAGACAGACAGACAGACAGACAGAGAGAAAGACAGAGAGAGAGGGAGAGAGAGAGAGGGAGAGAGACAGAGACAGAGAGACAGAGAGAGAGAGATTCTCACCAGAGCTTTTATCACTAACGTATTTGACGGACGGTGGAAGGAGGCACGAGCAGGTTTGAGGACCCATGGTGTCAGTCGTTGGGAGTGGGGGAGGGTGTGGGGGGGGGGGGGGGCTGTGGCTAACAGAGCAGTCATTCCTTCAGAGCTCTGAAGAGGCGCCATTACCTCAAACGTCCCCTGAGACGCTGAGCACTGGGTCAAAGGTCACACTGCTGCAGACCAATGATTTATTACAGGTGAATAAAGGTAACGTGAGACTGAGGGACCTGAAGGCAGGAAGAAAAAGAAAATGGCGTTAGAATAAAAAAACCTTGATCATCTTGATTTCTGGGGATATTTATTCCGAAGAGTCATTTGCAGAATTTGCTGTTTCTTGGCCCACTGCGTGTTCCAACCCCTCCCGTCGGGTGTATTTGTCCCCACCTGCCTTTGGAAAAGGACCAGTGCCTCCCAGACGCTGATTAGACGCTACATTTCTCTGTAACATTTCTAATTAGAGGCACGGCGGATGTGGAACAAGTTGAGTCACGGTCAAACGTCAGAAACGGAGCGTTTCGTGGCTGTGCGTCCGTGTTTGTCTTTAAAAATTCTATATTTTTTTTGTTCTGCTCCGTGTGGCGGACTATTTTCCTCCGTGTCCTAAACCCCCTCTGCCCGAGCGCTGACCCTGCAGGGAGGCTCCAGGGCCCGGCAGCTGTAGCGACATGCATTTTTCCATTGTTCCATGCATCTATGATGTAATGAGCATGTTCCCCAGGCCCGGAGGCTCGGAGCAGGACTTCTGCAGTTGGTGGAATAATTTGCAATCTCCTGTTTTGTTTGTTTTACCTCACAGCGGATGGAATTCCCCTCTTATCTAAATCCAATAATTACTTAAACCTGGATGTCAAAACAGTTTTCCATTATCATCTGAGCCTTCTCTTCCCCCTTTCCCTTTAATGCCAGTCGTTACTGTGCAAGGGAAACAATCCCCAAGTCTTTTTTAGCTCAACGGAGTTGTCAGGATCCGTAACCACAGGAGATACGTTTATCCCAGGGGGCAGAATTACTGTCAGGATTAAGGGAACACAGAGATGCATCTCACTTTCATTTATTGCCTGTCTGAATGTGTTGCATCTGTTTATGGGAGGAAATAAAAACAAAGGCCTCGGGGAGATAGCTTTTTTTATTTTTTTCGCTGACTCTGCGGGATCGTATAAACAGATCCGACACCATCCAAACTATATTGAAAGGAGTCTAAAGTTCCCTCAAAACTGGTTCCTGTTACTAAAATTGCTCCCGTCGTGGGACTGGGCCACTTGAATATTCTTATATTATATTCTTCTTAAGTTTATGACCAGTTTATTAAATAGACTCAAAAACAACATTAATGAAGGATCAAACAATCAGTTCTAGCCATTTAGAGTTCTGGGTGCTCTTTCGTGCTCTTCAAATAATTTAGAATGTATATCCTCACAGCAAGTGTCACTAAAAGTGCATTAATACACGTTAATTAAGGTATAATAAACCCTTAGTTATGTGTGTGTAACATTTATTTAGTGCTGCTAGAAAACAAATGTTCCTAATTGGCAACACTGTTTTCTTAGGATAGAACAAACATATTTAGGGGGTATTTGTTGCATAATTGTTATAATAAATACTAAAATGATGCTGGGCTGAAGTAATGCGACACTTGCACGCTCCAGTGGGCAAGCACTTATTTCTGAGGAACACAATGGCTCCATGGGTAAACGGATACTCCCACTCTCCAATTTGATGACCCTCTGTCCATAATCCTTTACTTTCAAGCGTTCTGGAGATGTTTTGTTGAAGTTGTGGTTTAAGCCGCTGTTTCTTGTTTAGTATTTCTGCTTAATGGGGCAGGAATGTGTGTTTGGGAGTAATTAAAAGATGTTTAAGGCATGGCTAAAAGCACTAACGAAAGGGTTAAAGGGCATCAATGGCTCCAAGCAGCTTTTCAGATTCCACAGGTTCTGCTGACAGGAACCTTTCAGAAGGAAAAAAAGGTGTTTTGTTTTAAAATGAGCCTGCGTGAACTTTACTAGTGGACCTTCTGAATATGGCAGAATGTGGGCTCTCAGTAAACAGGGAAGAGAGAGCTTTAATCCGGTCCGGCTCTCTGACAGCTACTGGAGAGCAACACACACCTTGCACTCACACACGTGCAGGCTCTGTTCAAATTCCCCAATCAAATGAACGCTCATGTTTGTGGAAATGTGGGAGGAAACCGGAGAACGAGACCTAAATGGGCTTGGAGGGAACCGGCCCAAGCTGGAACTGAACCACCAACCTTATTGCTATGGGGGCAATGGGGGATGATTCTCTCCACCCCAAATCATAGTAGTTACATTTCCGGCTTTTGGTGCCACCACCACCATCCTCATCCTCATCCTCATCCTCATCACCATCATCATCATCATCATCAATAACAGCTCCTTATTATGATGAATCTCTCCATCTAGCTATAAAGATCAACCACATGGAACCTTCGAAAGATGCAGGTGCTCTTTAAGGGCTCGACCCAGCGTGCCTCCAGTTTTTCACGCCATAAACAGCCTCAATAAAGCCATTACCTTCTTAATTGATGCACTCAGGCCTGTTTTCCCAAAGTCTTAAGTACTTTATGATTCAGAGATATGAGAACTTATGGACTGTCGTTTCCCATCGGCCTCGGGGTGAAGGGCCTGCGCGCCATGTGGGACACCTGTGTCACATTTAGCGGCTCACAGCAGACTGCGGCGCGCTCGTTCTGATGACCGAATTGTAGTCTGCTTATTGTATCCTGGGGGTCCAGCGAGATAAAAGTATAAGAGACAGCCGCGTCCTTTTCAAACCGCTCCAAAGACACCGCAGGGTTTAAGATGGGGATGATAATTAGAGGGTGCACAGACGCTGTCAATAAACAGGAGATCATTCCTTCTTTCAGGTCCCTATAGCATCTATGCAGTTTGGATTTGCGTGTGAATGACTCAGCTGGGCTGCAAACAGCTGGAGTCTCCCGTTCCTCAATGGCCTCTGTGGTCCGTGTTTGTTGTACATTATGGCGTAATCCTTTGGACATGCTGAAGTGAGCGCTAGACAATGTTTTCGACTGAATAGGAACAGAGATCCCATCTGGAGGTCCATTCTTTTAATTTAGCGGGACAAGGAGTTAAATGTAAATAGAGCGAAGGGTTTTCACTCAGATAAATGCTCTTCTGCCGTCTCATTTGACTCGGAAAAGATGAATTGGATGTATCGCAGCGTGTGCCAGCGGAGCACTTTTGGATGTAAACACGGGCCTTTAAGTTGTTGATAAATGAAAACGCATCGCTTGATGCTTTTGTTCTTGCATGAAATGTTCAATGACTCGCGCGCAGCCATGACATCATCATCAGCCCAGACCAGGGGTCCTCAGAGGATCCAACCGTTGTGCTGGACTTTGTTACCTGCGGCAGTCCAGGCGAATCTGCGAAGCGTTGGGCTCTGCCAGGACCTTTCCGTGCCTCTCCTTCTTTCTTTGGAAGGGACCAGAGCTCCTGCGTGGGGGCCACCCCCTCTGACATCAGCAGGGCCTCGCAGTCCTGGGAAGTTGAGCATGTGAGCTTCCCCAGGTCATTAGGGAGAGGCTTGAAAAGACTGTCACCAGGAAGGAGATAAGCCGCGAGGGGCGCAGTAATAAGGCCCCGAATAATAGCCCTTCTGTAGAGAGCCACTGAGGACACAGACCCAGGGATTAAAGGGAGACTGAAAAGGAGAAAGTCAATGGACCTCCGCAAAAATATAAACCAGAGTGTCACCGAATGTTGGGGGTAGTTATCAGCATTCTGGGGGCTCCTTCACAGGGCCACATCAAGCTCAAGGAGAAGGGAAGGGTCCAGTTTTGAGAGTCTAGACCGGGATTAGACAGGCGCCTTTAAAACAATGCATTTCTGGTTGCCTCTTAATTTACATCATACAACTAATTTTCCCTGCTCCGAATGCCCTCTCTTTTGCCCTGAAATGCCCACGTGGCAGTTGTACATTCTATATTCCTCCACAGGTCAATGCCACAGCAGTTTAACCTTAAAGTTACCGCACAGCCACAGTAGCTCCGTCTGCTGCGTGAAAGTCAAATAGACGATGTCACATAGCTGTAGGAAAAAGTCAGAGGTCTAGTTGCTCTCTGGGAGGTTCCTACAACTGATGAATTGCCAAGTAATTAGGTCATTCCCTTCAGTGCACACTATCTGAGTTGGTCTCCAGCCTCCCATAATGTGAACCACCGACACGTGAGGCCGAGCTCAGGTGGGTCCGGTTCCATCTGGCAGAGCCGTGAGGCCATTGTCAACCTGCCAGGGCAGAGTCGGACCTAAACCCTAAATAACCAACCATTTCACTGGCTCTTTTCTGCACAAGCGTACGCGGCCCACCTTTGAAGGCTGCACCTTTCCCTCGAACGCCCCGGCGCATAAAGTCTCCCAGCACAGCCCGCCAAGACTCGAGCTCGCTCCTCGCCCTACTGTCACCTCCCACACAGCTGCCTGCCGCCACATTGTGCGCCCATCATTGTCAATGTCACTGTCACCCCTGTGCACAACATGTGCCCACCCCACCGCTAACCTTTCCTCACACCAAGCGTGGCCCCCGGAATTTTAGCTGCTGATTGTTCTGGGACGTAGCAGTGAAGTGAGTCAAAGCGCTACTCTCCCGCAGCAGGAGACCCCCTTGAATCTATCCTTTCAGCAGCCCACAGCAACTAGATTTCATTCTTCTGGTCTCTGCTTTTAGGAACACTGCCACTCCCCCTACACCCCAGCCGCAATCCCTCGCCAGGAGCGAGGAAGAAAGACAGGCAGGTCTGTGAATAGGCGTCGAGACTCAATGGGCATTTCTTCAGGGAAAGCTAATGGGTGGTCCCTTTAACTCAGGACAGGCCTGCGAGGAAGCAGCCCAGCCAAAAGCGCTCTCATGCAATGTCACCTCGAACAATAATCGGCAAAAACACTCCAGAGTTGGGACTTCCTGAAGAGACAGTTACTTTGCCCTGTTTCTTTTATGGTGAAGAGATTTTCAAAAGCGGCGCTTGCTGAGCAGGGAAGCCGTCTTGAACTCGGCTCCCCTCCGCTTTTCTCTCCTTCACGCTTCCTTTCTCTTCCCTCCCCCCCTTTCTTTGTTTGCTCAAGAGGTGTCGAGGATGAAGGTGTCTTCAACTCACAAAGCCGCTACCTTACCTACCCACACTTGTCCAGTTAGATGATTCAGAGTCACTTATACGTCCACTACCCCTATTGAAAGTTTGGTAGCATTGCTCAGCTGAGCAGTGGGGGGTCGGCACGAGGTGTCTCGTGAGCTTTCGGTGCAGGTGAGCGTGCTTTCGAGGGCTCGTGTTGTGCAAACAGAGGCTGTCGAAACACACCGGGGCCTCCAAAGGAACCACACCAGACAGATCTGCATCTGTCATCTCAGCCAAATGTAAAGCGCTGACACTGGCAGCGTGCACGGGCGCCTTTGATCAGAGGTTCCCTCAGATCTCCTGCAGCTTCCTCGCCATTTAGACCTGTTTACACAACTTCAAACTGGAACCAGCACTGGGACAATACCTGCAACACTCCTTTAAGGGGCTGACAAAGGGACAGACATGAGTACATTTCTGAGCGTTTGCTCAGACTTTGTCCTGTTAGCTAATCTTTTCTATCTGTCTCTATTTTTTTTCTGGTAGGATTAACTTCCAGCACCACCTGTGACCTGACCAGGAATAATGGATGGATGATCTCCAGATATACTCACACCAGGCATTTCAAAGAATCCGAACTATCAACGTATTTCTACCTCAATCACCGTCATTCCGAAGCGCCGGTTAGCCCAGCTGTGCAAGGATTCGTGCACTGTAGCGAGGTCTTTTTTATGAGACGGCCGACGTTGTTTTATAAACTACAGAGCTCAGGTGGACATCAAACACGTGTACAGACATAAGAAGCTCTGATACAGTTGAAAGGAATGGAAGAGGAATCAAAACCGGCTGGGAGCTGCGATGACCACGTGCTGGGTTCATCGTGGGGGTAGGGGGCTAAATGAAGACCACCTGGACTGGGGTTAATCCCCAAAACGCTCTGCTCCTCTCCCGACCTGCGTCACGAACCCACGGCACAAGATTCAAAGGGTTTGATGTTTGAAACAGGCCCTGTTTTCTTTTTAGCCGGACAACGGACAGAGGAAGCTTTTTTCCCCCCACACCTCAGGAAAAAAACGTAGCGAAACTGGCATCGCATATTTCCTTGAATCGAGTAATCAGATTACAAAACACCTTTATGACTAAATGGATTCCAAACGAGCCGAGAAGAAGAACTGTGGCCTTCATCGTGGTGGTAGTTCGTCAGACACACACACACACACACACACACACACACACACACACACACACACACACACACACAGAGAAAGAGACAACGCGTGTTTTATTAGCGCCACTCCAACCACAGAGCTGTGATGTGACGGACGAAGATGGCCGCCGGCCTGCGGTGTGAAATCTCAGGCTTTGCTATCTCCAAGAATTCTGACAACACTAATTTTAGATGTCCGGGTATCTCCGGGCTCAGATAATCCGCGTGTGAACGTTCCTGCGGTCCCAACTGGAAGCTGCCGTCTTGCAGCCTGGAAGAAACAGGCCTTCGTGAGGAAAACGCCTCGGCAGGCAAACACAGAGCGAGCCGGGGCAGAAACAGCTCGGCTGGCTTTTGTTGGAACTGTCACGACATAAATATGATGAAGTTAAACATAGGAGTTGATCTCAGAAGGACAGAAATCAGTATTCCCAGATTAAAGAGCAAAAACATCATTAGCATGCGTTTACAGCTAACAGCGGTAGCCTTATATTCTCTTTTCTTAGCTTGACTCATTAAAGATGAACATGTGAGCTGAGCTATGAATGTCTGTGCATGTGCACGTGTGCATGCGTGAGTGTGTTTGCACATGCTCTGAGCTCCAAGTCCCTAATCCGGCTGTAAGGGAATGAAATGAGGTGAAAAGCGGAGGGAGTCATTGTGAGTGAGCTCAGTAGGCGTTTAAAAGGATGGTTTTAGACAGACTGACACTGTTACAGCTGACAAAAACGTCCTCCATGAATCCCCATCCCAGTGTTCTGCCTTTATAAAGGCTCAGGAACAGATGGCTGCAGTGGAATTACAGGATTTTATCCTATATATGCTTGAATCCCCTCTGAAAAAACAGTTTTTAATTAGCATAAACAATGCATAACTTCTCTGCAGGTCAAAAAAAAGATGTAAATGAGTAAAAATACATCCCCTTTTGGAGCAATCAGAGCATTCTAATCTTTATTTAGCCACAAGATTTATCTCCAGTTATTTCATAATGCTGAATTCACACATTGGGTCCATTTGTGTGATGATAAAATCTCATCATGAGTCGATTGTTGAGTCGTGTAAACAGCGTAATCGTTCATAATCTATCAGATAAATCAGTTGGGGATTATCACACCTAGATTCCGACCCGATGCGCTGATGTCTTTGTGTTTACAGTTAATCTGATTTAAAATATTCTTTTACATCTTTACAAGGAAAAAGAAAAAGATGCAAGAGAAGCCAAAGGCCAGCTGATCAGACCCCCCCCCCCCCCCCTTCCAGACCACAGAAAGGCTCTTTTTTTATTTCCTGCTGGAGGAAGACGGTGACAGTAACCTGAGTCGGAGCTGAAGCGGGAGGTGTTTATCAGGAGCAACTGTCAGCAGGAATTTATTTCCAGAGTCATGTCTGAACATTTAGCAGATTTCAGCAATTTAGATAAGACAGCAACTGCGACGGCTCCCCTCCCGTCTCCAGCGAGCTCTGCCCGGGTGGAAATTTATTGTTACACAAACCTTTTATTCAAAATAGCTCCGAGATCTTTTCCACTGTGGTAATATTCTTGTTTAAGAGAGTTTATCTCGGTCTGCGGCACACCACAAGCACTGTTAATATTCCTCTTTTATTTAAAGGTAAAAATCAAACAGTGCATTGCTACGTTAGCAGCATTAGCCAGAGTTGATCAGGGAATCCTAATTATATGTGTTCAATTTGCATTTTTAAGATAAATTCCTCAATTATCTTTATGCTAGAAAAAAAATAAAAAAATCTAAATGATCATCTGAGATGGAAGTACAGAATTCTGGAGCCAAACTGTCATTGGGGTTGGGTATTATCCATCCGTACCCCCTCCTTCCCGTAACCTCACTGTTATATTTGGTTGCGGTTCACAAATAGGGCAGCAGTTGTCCTGACAGCAGTCTGTGGGGATTTCTGACTTTAGCTCCTCGTTTCTCCCATTAAAAACACGGGGCGAGTATTAAACCAAACACGGCCTTCGGGCGTTGACAAATGTGGAGTTCGCGTGTTAAAAAGAGACGAGAAACATTCCAGTATCGCCGTCATAAGCATGTTTCTTGCTAACCTAGCCAAAAAGCAACAGTAAAAACACATCCAAACAGCAGCGATCTGGTTTTCTAAAAGCCCGGCCCGGTTTAAAGCACTTGCCGATCCAGCGACATGTTGGAACCCATTTGTGTTATCTTGACACAAGCAGGGACAAACACATTACAGTAATTAGTAGCTAAAAGCAGAGTTATGCGCTATGATTTAACTTTCTTCGGCAGCAACAAGAGGCTGCACAGACTTAGTTTGACCTTTCAAGATCAGAACACTTGGTTTCAAAAAGCAGCCAGAAGGTTAAAGAGTTCAGTTTTGGTGTTTCTGGACACGTTTTAACCAAAACAACGTAATTTCTCACAGAATGTCTTGTCCCTGAACTTTGGCATAACGTCGTCTGTGTTTTTAACCAGAGCTTGAAGTCCTGGAACATTTTTGTAAATGAAATTTTTATGAAGTTAGCTCAAGCTATTTTCAATATGTTGAGCCATGCTGATATCCTAGCATAAACTCTGGTTTAAACAACATTGTCTTTGTAAGCATTTTAAGGCCTACAGCATGTAGAGCGGCCATCTTTACCCATGAGCTCATTTACGGCTGACGGCTGCCATCCCAAGATGCCGTGTGTATGATACTATAAGTGGATCCGCAGAAACATCCAACAAATCTCCGCTGGACCATCATCAAATCTCATGAGTCATGACCTCCTTAAAGTTCACAGCTGTTAATATCCCAGCGGGCAGCTGTCTCGAGCGCGGCATGTGCCAGTTATCGCTACTGGGTTAGCCCAAACCGGTTCGCACTTAAAGTGACTTCAAGGAAGACTGCTAGCATAAATCTAGTCAGGGATTAGGATTTCCCAACAGCTCTGCCAGCTAACGCGCTTTGAAAGAGGTCGCGTCACGTCATCGCGCACCGATACGGCCGGTGAGAAAACGCAGGCAAGAAATCAACACGTAGTATTTCCATCGCTGGGATGGCAAGTGCAGAAAGGGAATAGATTTCCTCGGGAAACGTTATCGTGCGCAGACATTCAGGAGGCGTCGCGTTGTGGCTACAATCTGAGCGTAAACCTCGCAGAGCTTCTCCCCCATTCCGTGAAATGCCTTCGAATGCAATGTCTCCTACAGTTTATGGTTCAAACACCAGCTCAGCTCACTGGATTTTATTATTTACCCTCCATGTTTTGTTTTTTTCCTTCCGTGTATCATTCGCCACGCCTGAAATAAAAGATTCCTCTGTGTTCCCTGTCCTCGGGGTACCCATTAGAATGGTAATTAATATCATTTCTGCGATGGAAACGACTGACCCGAGGCCTCCAAAAGTGCAGACGCGGGAGTTTAAGCCTGTTTGTTGACTGATCCGAGTCACACGTGGGGCGAATCTGTACAGGGAAGAGGGAGCAGAGCGAAGCGGAGGGCTTTTAACAGCTCTCAGTTGTGAAACACTGCTGGAACACGGCAGAAATTGTCCTAATTTGCATGAAGAAAGACAACTTTGCCAGGGGGCATCTGGCCCCCAGCAGGAACGGACTCTCACGGTTGCTTCTTGGTCTGTGCACGAGCCTCTGCACACATTTAACGAGTAAAAAACGCTTTCAAACTCAGTCGGTCCCGTCCCAAATTACTCTGTAGCTGCTGCAGAGGACATCCGAGGACATCCTAAAGAAGCTTTTGAGCTTTGGAGTAAACGGTGAGAGTTACTTCCTAATTCTCACCACTTCCTGTTTTAAATGAGCCACTTTTGGAGGCAAACTGGCCAAAATTTCCCAGCATGCTCCCTGCCTGTCAAAAGTGACAGCACGCTCTGATTTTTCTCACGACTCCCCAAAGTCTGTGCTAACAAACCACATCTGCAGGGGGTAAAACACGCGTGTCAGTGTGATCCCACCCATCCACGCACGGAGGTCGTGCGCGGAGGACTGTTTTGTTTCCTGTCCGCAGCTTTGGACCATCGGGTAATCGGGAGGCATCAGCCTAATTTTTCCCTGCTAAAGCAAACAAAAATCCCATTTAGTGGTGATAAACAGAGAAAATAAGTGACTATTTGTACTTTTTGACTTGATTTGACTGTTTTCTTCAGCCCCCGTCTCTCAGGAAGTGCTATTAAGTAGTTATTACACAAGTTTCAGGGCGTTTTCTGGTCACTCTTGCTATGAAGACATGCCCACGAGCCTTTAATGAGGCTCAGGCTGTTCTGAGTCCTGATCGTTCTCTGCTCCGCGCCTCTGCTCCGAGCTCACTCAGCAGGTTTTTTTGCTCCGCGATATCACAGACGGGTGATGGTGAAACCATGACAACGGACAGATAGTGTTAATGGGACGGCTCTGCAGTGCCGCTGCGCTCCAGCGCGTGATGCTCCGCTGCTGCCTGCAGGGCAGCAGGATCTCAGTGGATTATGAACCTCTGTGGAGGGGGACGCCTAATCCCCGGCGCAGGTCCACACAGGTTTCAGGTGGCCGAGCACCTTGATCGGGGCGCTGTGGGATCCACCTGGACGGTCGGAGAAAGAGGAGGGCGGGAGCAGAGGGGGAGAAGGTTGAGGAGCCTCCTCAGCAGCACCACGGAGCCTCGCTTGAGTCTTTTATGGTGACGCTCTCGGAGGGTGATGATCAGTTCCCCCTGAAAACGAGTTCAGGCACTTTTCTGTTCATGCAGATTATTTTAGGGTCCCATAAACAACCGGAGCAGCACTCCAGCTGAAGCTAGCAATGCCCCGGCGGGGCCCTGGCGTGCGTCCGCAGGTGTAGAGCGCTGTTGTGTTGTGACTCCAGTCTCCTTCAACCATGACTCCAGCACACACACCCCCCCCTTCACCCCAAACCTGAGAAAGGAAGGGAGGATAAATCACCTGAGATGAGTGAGAGCCGACGCCGTCGCCTCTTTTAACCGCGCCGATATTCTCCGTCATTAGCCCTCCTTTCTCCAAACCTCGGCCTCGTCGTTTCCCGGACCCCGAGGGGCCACCGGAGCAGGAGACGGCGCCCGATGATCGAGCCTCTTTTAATCAGAGGTCAGATAATGTCTAAAATACGCACGATCAGAAGCTTTGCTGCCTGTAACAGGGAGCATAAGACGACGCTTCCACAGATTCATGCTGACAATGTTTACAACAAGCACATGAAAAGACATTAAACACACTCTGAATTCAGAACCCGGAATATTTGAGGAAACCTCATTTCAAAATTGATTTTAAAATATCACAAACAATGAAAGACATGAGAGCAATATTCGCCTCCTCAGCTCTTCCCTTTGGTTTCGGTGGTACACACACACACACAAAAAGGCTTTTTTCCCCCTCCAGTGTTTGTCAAATTCAATTATTTTTAGCGGCTCCCACATGGTTCTGGATGATGGAGGAATAGTGACAGTGCTCTGGTGGAATGAATAGCCTCACAGGAGGTTCGGGACTAAATGAATAACACATCAGGGAGGCATCAGACGCGTTACAGTGGAGGGATTTTTTTTTTATTAGCCAAAAATGAGAATAAATCATCTCTGTGATCCAGAGGCGCCTCAGTTAGCGGCAACACACTTTGCATGCAAACCAATTCAGCCATTTAGCAAAATTAAAAGCCAGTTTGGAGCCGTTTAGGTTTGCTGTATTTTACTTTTCAGTCCGGTTCCTCAAAGTAAATCAGGGCAGATGTGTTTTTTATGTCTCCACATTTAAAAAGAATGGCTGGAGAAGGTGGAGGGAGAGACTTTTAAGTTTGAAACGGCCGGAGAGTCAAAGGAAAGAGGTCGCTTCATCCAAAAGTGTTTCCGGTGAGTCGACCGAGGCGAATTACCCACAATGCTGTGACATCAGCCTTCAAAGGAGGTGAAAAACAAGAGTCCTTTCACACGTCCCTCAACTTTAACGAGGAGCTGGCCGCATCACGGCCCGGGGAAGTCCGCGTCCTCCAACAGACGACAGTGAGGGACGACCTCTAATGTCCTCCCATTAGCTGCCGCTTTCAGCGCTTCATATTTTCCCACCGCTTCTGAAGGCGCAGTAAAAGGGCGGCAAACATCCTCCTGCTGACCTCTGCGCCCCGACAACACGGAACCAAGACACCGGTCTTTTTGTCCCAGTTCAAGCCGATTTCCTGGGTGCCACTGGTGCCGATCAGGATGTGAGGGGTTATCAAGGTCACATTTACAGCTGCTCCACCCCCCAATAAATTTATCACGTTATTGTTCCTTCTTTGAAGAACACCTCCGTCCACTGAAAGGAAGATCCTTTTATTTATAGGTATTTAAACAGCCCACGTGATGATCATCCCCTCTGATAAACGCTTTGGGGACATTTTTTGAAGGGCTCATTACGCACAGACCAGCTGTTATAAAGCAGTAATAGGGTGTTTATTAGCTGAAAATGCATTTCTACTCCGCGTGACCCCAACAGCTTTATGTGCTGTCACTCACTTTGAATTAACCCGGATGATCGCAAGGAGGATTTTGATGTGCTGGCTGATTTTATCAGCTTCTGCTGCCGCATGTGCGGTGGTCGCGGCGCGCACGCTGTCCCGCCATTGGCTCCGCCGCCTGCAGGGGCGTTGTTCTGCGCTAAGGGTGCCGGGGTGTTCTAGGGATGGCTAAGGGAAAGCGTACTTGGCACTGATCCCTCCTTTCAGCACTGACTGCAATTGTACAGCATTTTTTCCGTCGGGGGGGATGCATGTGTCATAAATAGTTCGCCTTTTCGGAGGGGAAGCGGACGCACGTTTAGCCATGAGATGAGGGCAATGCACTTTGCAAGAGTCGCGCCACAGAGAGCCTCCGCAGAACCCACGACCTGTTGCTGACAAGCCGCGGAGCAGGCAGAGGGAGAGGGGGCAATCCGCTCGGGAGAGACGGGAGAGGGTACTGGCCTTGGAGACGACAGCCCGGGCTCGTCCGCGGAGGGAACCATGCAGTTTGCTATCTGGCTGGTTGGACTGATGTGTCATCTGTCAACACTTGTCCGGGACACTTTGCCGCACCGACTGCATCCGAAACAAGGTAAAATTTGATTCCTGGGTGATACTGTGTGGTGCGTTTACGACCCCAGCCGCGTTTGTGTCTCTATCCCCGCGTCTCTGCGCTCGCGTCCTAATTCGTTCGCTGTGTTTCCTTCCTCAGAAAGCTTGGTCAAGCAGCTGTCATCGTATGAAATTATCACCCCGCTCCGTGTGAATGACTTCGGAGAATCTTTCCCGCTCCAGCTGCACTACAGGAGGAGACGGAGGAGTTTAAGCGATCACCTGTCCGGCCTGCGGCTCCTCTACAGGATCGACGCGTTCGGGGAGCGATTCCATCTGAATCTGACAGCGCACTCCGACTTCATCGCCCCCTCTTACACGGTGGTGCACTTGGGAGCAGAGCAGGGCAACGGGACGGAGAGGAGCGACATGCGCCACTGCTTTTTCCGCGGACACGTCAACGGCAGGAGCGACTTCCCCGCGGTCTTCAGCCTGTGCACCGGTCTTGTGAGTATCTCTGCTTCTCTGAGGACTCTCGGAACTTCACGTTTCTTCATCTGTCCCCGTGCACGAGTCTCCTCTCCAGGACTGGAGGAAGTTTGCGAAGGGGAGAAACTGTTACTTCGCTGTCGCGCAGCGTCGCCGAGGAGGAGAGCCGCATCTGCCAAGCGCGTTCCAGAAAATCTGGCTGCTTTGGAGCGGTTGCGCAGAGATAAAAGCCCTTCTGCTCGAGAGCTCTTTGGCAAAGCAAATACCTGAAAAGGCCCCGTGTTCGGGTTTGCTTTGAACCCACCTGTTGGCCATGAAGGCATCACAGCAACAGAGGGCACGCATATCTAAGGATGCAACAGCAGCAATAACCATTAGAGCGGTGCTTAAAGTCCTAACTTTGGCTACACATCATCGGTTCTAAAGCAGCTGCGCTCTTTATGGATCATATCAGCTGACCCGAGAGCTCTATAATAGAGTTACTGGGTAATAATGAGTTTACGGCTCGTTTCGGGGTTATATTTGAGCATCCCGCCTTCTATTGTTTGCTGACTCCTGTGTGAGGGAATGTGTTAAGTGCTGAGGGGGTTGTTTTATGGGTCATGTAAGGTTACTGGTTCAGGGGCAGTGGGTTGACCTCAGCCGCGCCAGCCCGATTCTGGTGTGGTTGGGCGGCCGCAGCCAGGCAGACCACAAGCCCCGGGTCTCATATTCAGCAGCCGTATCAGTGACGGTTCCTTATTTTAGACGGGCGGCCCGCGGTGCCAGGACGGCCTCGCAGGGCGAGAATTAGCAGCGCGCTGATTCTATTCATGATGAAGCGTTCAAGAAATGAAGCCCAGGCACTGTTGGGGGAAAAGACGCTACGTGTTGGATTTGAAATGCGAGGTGTGCTGGAACTATCAGGGTAATAAGCATTTAATTGCCCCTCTGCCCAACTTTGATGTATGACTGGCTTATCAAAACATGTTTGCATCCTTTTTCAAACAGCCCTTGTTGCTTATCCGCATCGTCACTCATTGAGAATGACAGGACAAAGGAGACACCACCAGAGGCTATTGGGTCATAAATGTGTCCGTATCTGATCACTGGGGCTTCATGGCCAGGCACATTTTGTTGGGATGAGGTCATTAAGGAATAATTAAGCCTTAAAACAAAGGGGTCATTCTCGGAAAAAGCCGGCTCCCCTTTCGTCCACCAAAGCTGTCCCCAGGGGAGATTTTGGGAGGAGGGAGGTGGGGTTGAGGAGCTTTTGGCCTTTTCAAAGTGAGCGGTGACAGGCAGGAACGAGGAGAAAAGCTGCAAAGAGGAGACAACCGCTAATGAAGGTGGTGTGGAACCTTCGAGGGATCGCTTCCACCGTGGGAAATGTTAGTTTCTGATGGAGCTGGCGCTCCTGGTTTGGTCCGAGGACGGGAGAGGCGCCTTTAGGTAAAAATCGCCGTCACCTCTTGTTTAAGTTCTTTTCATCTTCGGCGAGCGACACTGCGCGACTCCGCCGCCCTTTGCTCAAACACCGGGAGCCAAGAGTCGCTCCATCTGTGTCGCGAGGTGACCTTGCATCAGACAGGAGGCCTTTGAGCGCGGCGCGCAGTTCAACACCCACCACTGATCAGCAAACAATGTTTCCGTCCAAACTTTTGCCAAAGTGTCTGCTGAGCTAACGCTGGGAAAGTCTGAAGCTCGGCCCCCCTCCTTTGACTAAACAGAACATTTGTCACTCCCGCCTTCCTCCATCACATGAGAACTTTAACTTCAGGCCCTGGCTCATCAGTTCAGCTCAGCTCAGCTCTGCAGTCTCACCAACACCACCAACAATCTCTACTTTTATCGATTTAATCATTTCTTGCATGAAGCCGACCAGAATGTTCCTGGATCGCAGCAGAGATTTAAGTTCTCCTGCATATACTGTGAAGTTTATGGTGACTTCCAGAGCTGGTCAGTGTCTAAAATCTAGATTATTCTTGTGATATTTGTTCAAATACATCACATATGCAGCCATACTTCACATTACATCATTATAACACGAGCATCAGCGGACAGAACTATTGTTTCATTTGAATATTGGGGATATAATGTGTTGCCACGTGTGTCGGTTCATGTTGATGGCACACGGCTCGCATGTTTTGTGCTGCGTACCGCACATGCGCTCCAGCTAATCCTTCACCCTTTGGTAGCCAGAGAGGAAAAACACACATGCAGATTCGACATGTTTCAGGTCTGAATTCCACTCCAACAACATCGGCTGACTGGATGATGAATGAGTTTGGCTTCAGTAAAGACAACATCCCAGTATCGGCGATTAAATTTAGAAATATCCATACATCTGGCGCAGTGCGTAAGAGTACAGTGAGCTAAGAGGCTTTGGAGGTACCAAGCTTCCAAATCAATATTAGCATTCCTCTGTCAGCAGCTTTCACCGTTTATGATGATGTCACTTCTCCCGGTGCTAGGCTGGGAGCGGAATGCATTTTCCCCAGTCAGGATAAACACTTTTAACCCCCTGCGCGCCTGAATCATCTTGTAATTGCATTCTTTCGCGGCTATCTTTCATATATTTGACAGGATGCAAGATTTGCCTTCATGCTAATCGACGCCGTTTCTCTGCCCCAGGTTGGAACGTTTACGACGCAGCACGGCGAATACTTCTTGGAACCTCTTTTGAACGCCGCGGGCGAGGAATATGACGAGCAGCACAACAAACCTCACCTTGTGTATCGACACGAGAGGCACAAGAACACCTCCAAAAGCGCCAACGCCACGGTGCCGTGCGCTGCCTCAGGTAACAGGGTGCAGACTGACTTTACTGCCTATAACCACAGTCTGCCTGGCTTTCGCCCGCACACACCTTCTTCAGCCCTCTGTTCGCTTTCCGAGCCGCGGAAATAAACGTTGCCCTGAAATGTAAATTGCACCCAGTCACGACTGTTGGCTCGCGGGATCCTTCAGAGATTTCAGCCTTGATTGAGGCCTGTTTCTGCAAACTCCATAACTGAAAATGCAAATTGTGCTCCTTGGTGTGCTTATTTCCTGTTGAGGCGTTCAGGCTGAGGTCCTCTAGAGCAAAGGAGTAATTGCTCCTTAGTTTGAGGTTGCGATTATTAGGCCTGCAGAGGCCTTTTTTTTCCGCTTGGAAGATTGCTGAAAGGATCCACCCAATTTCATTTGAATTTTTATGGCCCAGGCCTTTGGATGGTTGAGAGGCCCTCATGAGAAAGGTGGGTGACCAAGCGGTGCTGGACTTGGCGAGTCGTCCCTCGCGGGGAGCTCCGTGGGCGGGCTTTGTTGTGTGATGCAATAAATCTATTATATGGAGACCACTTGATTTGGTTGTTGTCTGAGCGCGGCCATCGTCGCCTGGGGGTGGCCATTGTGTGCGCGGCTGGTTTAAAGGACTCGGAGTGACCTGATGGGTCAGGCCCATTCCTCCTTTCACTCTCCACTCACCCCGTGTTGTAAACAGAGGGTCCCTCGGCCCCGACTCACAGGCCCTTTTAAATATACTTCCCGTTAAGAAGCGGGTGGGCGACAGCTCGGAAAATGACCCCTGACTCCTGCCGACAACATCCATCATAAACATTTAGATGCGCTTTAAGTTTAAGCTAGCAGATATCTACATAACCATAAACAGGGGTCCTAACGGGGGTCCAGACCTCCAACCGATGTACCGCAGGAGAAACAGGAGACACCTGTGCGGCTCATCAAAGGGAGGCAGGGAAACAATAAGCGGCGGGATTAAAAGAAGCAGTGGGGATGGATTAGGACTGCGAGGTGTCCCAGATTGTGGTGCCTCGGCTTTATCAGATAGGCCCCGCCCCAGATGCACTGATAAATGGACTCTTTGAAGGCCTCACGGAGCCAAGACCAACAGGCCCGTCCTGTCTTATTCTGGGTAGAGGTTTGGAACACACTGCTGCTAGCGGGCGAGACGTAAACACTGGCCCAGCCAGAGCTGCAAAAACGCTCAGCTTTGGACTTTAAAATGGGTTCAATCCAAAGATCTTGGCTCTAGCATATGTATTCCCTTCTTTTGTCTGTTCTGCATGAGTTCTCTGTATGTCCTCTCTTCTCTGCATGTGTGCCGTCTCGCTTCCTTTTGTTTGTTAAAGCTAACTTCAACACAACTTTAGCCAAATGTGTGCTTGGGTCTATGATAATATTTCATCTAATTTAGGTTTACTGCCAGTCCTCCTTCAGCACTCCTCTGGTCCTGCAGCTATCGATCCAGAGCAGGTGACAGTGCAAAAGAAAGGTTTCAGATTTATTCTAGGGCATAAATAGCAGCCTGAAGAGGCGATGTTGCTAGCACGGGCAGATTCTTCTCCCAGAATCTTTCCTTTTTGAAGAGCTTTAAAAGCGCTCTGTCAGATCAGTCTTTGGTCTCCGCCCCTCCTTAAATCAAAACCAGGAGCTGCAGTTTGAGTTGTGATAGATTTTGTTGGTCTGAATCAAACACATACCAAATGGCCGGCCGTGACTCCAATCTGCCAGCCAACGATTTCCATCTGCACAAGTTGCTATTTTGCAACAACGGTTCACTTGCTCTTCTGATCATTGCCCCCCCCCCCCCCTTTATCTTTCTATTGTAGAGCAGAAATTAGTCTTTTCCCTCTGAATTGTGAAGATGAAACGAGCTGTTTTGCTTCACAGACGGAAACAAAATGTGTATCAGCACAGAGATAGCTCTATTGAGATAAGAGTCCCGGTTCAGCCTGGGCGCTCCGAGTGTGCAGGAACAACAGCTTCTTCTCTATTGAAGCGCTCAGACTTTCCAAAGTTTGAACAGTCCCAGCACACCTCTGCAAACACAGTGAAAGAAGGGGAAGATGTTTTTTTCCCCATAATAAGTCAGAAGAGCAAACCTTGGGCTGTACTTTTGCTCTTGCCAGGTCCCCAAATATCCACGAACACTTAACTTTTATTACATTTCGTGTCAATGCTAGCAAGGCCTCAAGAGAAGTGCTGCACTAAGGGTTTTTATTGTGAGCAAAAGTTTGTGTTGTTTTAGCATGCGCGCGAGTGGGCGGTTGCCATTTTCAAATCACAGCAGATAAACACTGCAAACGTACAAATGAGTCAGATCTGAACCGGCACGCTGGAGATGTTTCGGTCTGCTCTCGTTCCAGACGACCTGTGTGGCTTCCCCAGCTGTTTAGGTAGCGGCTGAGTGATTAATGTTTGAACGTCACAGAGTACCTTGATGTGCCTGGTTCTGGCATTTAAAAGCCTCCAGGGAAGGAGCGCACTGGGCTCAAATCACAACAGCGCTTCAATCTCAAGTGACAACTCTACGGGGTATCTGTCTCCGAGCTCGCATGTGAATCCCTGCATCACCCCTCCAGGGAGAGATAGCCGCGAGCATGAGGGTGGCTATAGATAGGGGAAGATTGTTCGCTGGTTCTCTTCCCCGTGCCTTCCAGCGTCCATGGGAAGAAAGGGGAGACGCGGCGTATCTTCCTTAATCACTGGCTGCGTGACCAAAGCGAAGGGGTGTCGTATTTTGTCTGAATAAGAATTGAACACAAACAGTTGGACAGCAAACGTTGCCAACTCTAAACCCAAACAACGACGCTGACACAGCTAACCGGGCGGGGGGGCCGGGACAGCAAAAGTGAGTCGCTTTGATGTGTCAATACTTGGCACACATGACATGTGTGCCTCCTGACCCTCAACACAATCATTGTATGGGGCTCTCCCCTTGGCGCCCACTGGGTATACGTGGTAGTTCAAATGCTAGCATCAGTTTTTTTTGATCAATGGGTTCATTTAAATGGAAAAATGCCCTCCCCCGCCTGGGTTTTGAACCGGCCGACTTGAATGGCTGCCCGCTCTCCCTTTGCGCTTTCATGTATGTGAATGGAGGCACTTGTTGAGTGTGACCTCGCTCTCCTCTTTGTTTGCAGTCACTCTCTGGTCGGCTGGGTACGACCTTGAGATCTCTCTTTGAGAGGTGTGCAGATACGCGTCCTGCTGGGCAGTTTGTGCATTAGGATCTTGGTTCTGCTCTTAACTCTGGCCCCTAATGACGGGTCGGGAAAGGTGGGTAACCGGGATGTGATTGACCACTATGACAACCTCTGCCTGACTTCAAAATATCAAATAGCTCCTGAAGGCTTAAGCTTGCCCGTGCCCCAATGACCCCTGGGCAGATGGAACCTCCTCCCGAGGAAGTACCTATTGTTGTTAGGCAACAGAGTTTGTTTTGGCCCTTTGTGTGCGTGTGTGGACGAGGACTGCCTTTCAGTGCGTGTTTGCGTCCATCAAGAGTGCTTATCGGCCCGCTGGCCCATCAGTCGCTGAAGTGTCCCCCCGAGTTGTGTGATTTGCTGAGCAAGCAGTGCAGAAGAATGGGCAAAGGAGCGCCTTTCTCCGGGTGCTTGAGCAGTCCTGGCCCGCGCCGCATGTGACCGTCAGCTCCGCTCTATTGCTTGGCAGAGGCCCCAGCTTCTTCTTCTTTTTTTTTCCCACAAGCCCCATTCATCTTTTACACCTGCATTTGAGAATGGCTCCTTGTTGTCAGCGTAGAGAAGACGACAATATTCATCCCTTGAAAAAAAAACGCTTGAAAACACAAAATTCAGAGGGCGCTCGGCCGCTGTCGTGTGATTTAGAGCTAGCTGAAAGCAGCTACATTTTAGAACTGTAATAGCAGCCATGTGTCCGCCCGCCCCGAGGCGTCAGCCCTATTGAACGCATGACAGATTCCAGCGGGGGCTATTTTCTGCCGCTGTCTACTGTCTGGGCATTCTTAACGGACGGGGGCTGATTGGAACCGGCAGTGATTGATTGCGGTGCGGCGCGGGTGACAGTCGGAGGTGAGACGGGGTGACAGGTGAGCGACAGTTTGCCACTGAGCCGGGCGGAGGGAGAGGCGTCGCCTGCGGCGCCGGCTGGTTATCATATGAAAGGCCGGGCGTCAGTCAAAAGTGGATTTCTGCTGTTTCCTGTCAGGACAAAACGATTTCTGTCGTAGGGTGTCGACGCGTGAGTCAAATGGGTCGCCGCTGCCCTCTTAGCGTTGGGGAAGGTAACTTCCCGCCACTATCGGCGGGGCCCTGAGAGCTCTCCATCTCCTAGCGAGGTTAAAAAGCCACTTCACTTTTACAGCCTTCTTCAGCCGCAGCAGTTAGCCGCCGTTGCTTCTCCCCGTCTAGCCACCAAATTGCACTTAATTGTTGCCTCAGTCGGCAGCATTTTCCCCCTCTGGAGCTGTCAGCTGATGTGCCGTGACCGAAGCATGTGCCCATCACCACTCCTGCATACTGTCTGCTTAATTGGCACCGAGGAAAGAGGATGCTTCGACTCTCCTGGAGCTTCTGTAGAAGAATTTTAATTAGTCCAACAATCGTGTTTCCTCTTGTCGGGCGTCTGGCATTGATACTTTGGACAGGGAGCTACGTTCGAGTCAAAGGGCAGCGCTTTGATCTAGATCAGGAGCTCAGCCTGATACTTTTGGACTGCCTGGATGTACAGGAAGGGGGTCAGTAAGTCCACGCTCGGGCATCAAAATGCTTCTATTCCAGATTGTTGAACAGGTGCTGCTGTGCAACAACCGTTAAGCAGCTACTGTCTTTGATTATGTTTTTAACATAATCAATGTTAACCCACCCATTTACGACTTAAATAGGTGGATTTTTATGGGCGGGGGGCTCATTGATGTATAATTAAAATCGGGCATCCGTCGCCACTTGAAGTCATGCAACGCTGGGCTTATTTTACCATCCAAGCCTTTCCAGAATGTGAGATCATGAGGTATGGATGCTTAGACCCTGAGGTGATGCCCAAAGAGGGTGTTGTTATGACTGGGTGCGGGGCAGGTCAGGGCAGTCACCCCTGTCTTCTCATGGTGTAAGTAGCAGCTCACTACCTAGCGAGAGAGGGATTTGAACCTAAGGAGATTTGGGAAAGGTTGTGTGTGGCTAATCTGCACAGATTCAAAGGCTATTATAACACAGGCCATTTTTCCGACCCCCCCCCCACCCCACCTTCTCTTCTCCTTTTTCATCTCACACTCGCTAGCACTGAGATTAACACCAGTTACTGTAGATGCAGATATTCTTTGGGCCTTTCATAATCCCTTTGATGTCAGCCCGTCTGTAGTGATGAGTCTGTTTAAGGGGTTTAGTGTAGTGGGCTCGGCCTTGGCAGGGTTTTTCCTGGAACACACAATGCCCCGCTCTGCCCCGCTTGCCTGGGACGTGTTCGGGGGCCAACAGGCTGCCTTGGCACCGATTCGGATGCTGGCATCGGCACTGGGCTTCATGGTGGCGAGAGCTGCGGGCCAGAGAGTCACGCTCCACCTTTGGTACCTAACTGGAGCGATAGAGACGTCACCTATTTACTGTCTCTATACTTCTATTTAGATTGATTCTGCAAACAAAGAATCTTCTTATTCTCCGTTATTAGCTGTCTGAGGGTATATTTACTGAAAGATTCGAGTTAATAATAATTGTGATACAAATCTTTTTTTTCCAAGTGGAAAAAAAAGGAGGCTTTACTCCAATTGCCTGGTCAAAGTTAAAATCAGATGGACCTAACTGCAGCAATTTAGTTGCATAGAATCACATGTTGTCAAGCTTCACTGCAAAACTGGGCGGCCCCAGCTTATTTACCGCTCCGAAGGTCTGTTTTAGCATAGAAAATTCTGCTGAAATCTGCCTGATGCTGTAAAGTTCTTCCCCTTCCTGGCTGATGCTGGACAGAATCCCTTTCATATGTTGATGCTGATGAGGCTGAACATGCTTATTTCAATGGCGTGTGACGGTATCTGGGTCTATAAAAACAGATGACACACGCATGCAGAGCTGGAGGTTCATACATCCGAGCAGGATTCCACAGCTAAGGCTAAGACTAGCAGCCATATTTTTTCTTTTTTTTTTTGCTGTATCTGTTTTGTTTTTTTAATTACATCATTTTCTGTCTCTCCTCACATGGCCCGAAGCACAACGACACGATACTTGTGACCTCTTGTGTCTGGGGACAGTTTTTCTGAAGTCTGACACAAAAAATGTACGTCTCTTTTAGTGCACCGTCTGTTGCGTGATCCGAACTCAGCTCTCAGCATCAACCTTTGACTCTTAACTGTGGATGGGGGGGTTGAACATGTGCAACGCTCATTTGTAATTGCTCAGAAATTTCAGAGGACTCCTCTTGAGCAAAACAATTACAGCACGACAGGAGTTTGTTACATTCTACATACCTGTCCGTGCTGCACTGTTGCTATTGGCTGATGAGCGCCTGTCATTACCACTCCAGATTTACTGCAGCCAGGGTCGGATTTCCCCACAACAGCTTGTCTTCACTCTCAATCATATTCTTCTGCCTCCGTGCGGGATGCTAGCTAGCCACGCTGCATGTTAGCTAGATTAAATGTAATATTTACATCATTTTTTTTTCATTTCTTTTTCTGTGTTTTAACAGAAGACTCCAAGATGTCAGACGTGTTTGAGAGCGGAAAGAACATGGGAGACGAGCTGGAATCTCTCAGAGCCACCATCGAGGAGCGACATATCAGCGCCGACGATGCCGATGGCGCACAACCCAGATCCCCGCACAGACGCAAGCGCTTTCTCTCATACCCCCGCTACGTCGAGCTGATGGTGACGGCGGACACCAAGATGGCGCGCCACCACGGACCCAATTTAGAGCACTACATCCTAACAATCATGTCAGTAGTAAGTAAAATAATGATTTTAAACTTTTCCCATCGGTTAATTTCACGTCCTCATAGCGTCTCCTCACACACGGTGACCCGCAGGTTGCACATAAGGTGGGATTAAAGGGTAGCGTGGTATGTTTTTGTAGCGCCGGAGTTCTCAGCTTCAGAAAGGTGGCTCTGTTTTTGCCTGCCCAGGTCACCATGGCAACTTATGCTGAACTCATAAC
Organism: Takifugu flavidus; assembly: GCF_003711565.1. NCBI lineage: Eukaryota > Metazoa > Chordata > Actinopteri > Tetraodontiformes > Tetraodontidae > Takifugu > Takifugu flavidus. The sequence goes on from NC_079532.1 coordinate 6,790,909, forward strand.
CTGTTAGGGAGGAGATTATGTTGAGTTTAGGATTAAAATAAGTTACTAACAGTGCTGCACATGCATCAGATTTGAGACCTAATGTCAGCAATACTCTGCAAGGGAGGTATTGTTCCTAAACCTGTGAAACCTCAGCTGTAAAATTAGATTCTTATATATAAAAGTGTTTTTAAAAGTTGGAGAACTGCAGCTTTGCCCAGTCAGCTGGCATAAAGAAAGTCTGTCTGGTGCACCTCAGGCTGTCAGGCTAACTGAGGAGCTAACAGCAGCCTGACAGCAGCAGCCTGAAATGTAGCTTCATGGCTCCTGTCTGCCAGATTTTTTTTAAAATGAGGGCAGACGAAAAGCCCAAATCTCCTGGCGTGAACCATCTCAGATGTCGCCCGTCTGACATTCCGGTCATAAACCCGGTCGTGACCCGAGCAGGCGCGTGCTAATTGATAAAAACCCCTGACTCAGCACCTTGACCTTTTTTACAGGGCTCTTATCTGACGGGAGACACTGGTAATTAGGGCAGTGACGTTGCGACTGGATGTGTCTGAATCGGGCCGAAAGGCGCCGGGAGAGAATGTAGGTCAGGACTCGTGATGAGCGTGAACCTTCCTCGGGTCCTCGGCGGTCTGAAGGTTCACTCTCGCTAACATGGAGATGTAATCATTGTCAGTGCCATGTTTTTTTAAAATCAGACAGGATGCTGGATGATGTCAAAACAGGTTCCAGCGCACAAACCTGCCGTTTCATTTAATAAAGCTACACCTTTAAAACGGGACGCCACGGTTCTGGTCCTGTGCGGCGTCGGACCGCTCGCTCAGCACACACCAACGCGGCGAGAGAGGCGTCCCGTGTTGTAATAGACCAACAGCATTCAGAGCTCAGCTCGCTCTGGCCGTCCTGGACAGGTCTGGGCCATGTTTGCCCCCACCCCACAACCCCCCCGGGGGGGCATGTGAAGCTAAATGTTTATAGTGGACTCATGAGTTCCTGTCAGGAGTCCGCGCATGGCCTCAGGAGCCTGCTGGCTGGACACGACAGGGGTGCACGAGCACGGCCGGAGAGGCGGAGAGGAAGATCCTCGCTGGTCTCTCAGAGCTCTCACTTCACCTTTTTTACCGGGTTGAGATCTCAGCTTTTGTGAGGAACTGTGTTTGGCTTTAATAGCATGTTGATTAAACCTCCCCCCGAAAGAGTCTCTTCATATTTGTTTCTTTGGACTTGAGTGAGCCGCTGCTGTTTTTACTCAACTCCGTGGAGCGGAGCCAGACGTCAGAGTGCTCTCGTTCAGCCTTCGGGCCGCCTGTGCTCTGGCTCGGCTTGGTGGAGGTTTGCATTTTTTGTCTGTGTGTTTTGTTTTTGTTACAGGTAGCGGCCGTCTACAGGGACCCCAGCGTGGGAAACCTCATCAACATCATGATCGTCAAGCTGATCGTCGTCCACAACGAGCAGGTGAGCGCAGGGGTCGCGACCTGTGCCACGGCACTGCAGGTGTTCCTGTTTGAAAGGACAGTGCCAGCCTTGTCAGTCCTGGTCCTTAAAGACAGGATCTCCCTGGAAAACAAGGGCTGTTACAGAAAGACACCTGGAACAGGGGATGAAGAGGCTTTTTGTGCATTTTCGGTGGCAATTGATTATTAAAAGAAGACAAAGTTCATATTTCTTTCATATGTCTCATGTCAAACTAAAAACAAACGAAAAGAACCTACAGTTCTCAGTAAGCAGCTGTGCTCTTGATGCAACCCAAGACGTTGTTTTCTCGCGTTCAAGCGTCCCTGATGTGTGTCAACAGGAAGGCCCGGCGGTGAGCTTCAACGCCGCCACCACTCTCCACAACTTCTGCGTCTGGCAGCAGGGCCAAAACGTCCAGGACGACAGCCATCCCTCCCACCACGACACCGCGCTCCTCATCACCAGGTACGCCGCGACCACCGGCGCTACGCTTCCACCCCTGACTTGTGTTCACGTCCCGCCAACGCGTGTGTTTGTGTCCCTCCAGGGAGGACATCTGCCGCGCCAAAGACAAGTGCGACACACTGGGTAAACCTCCGCTTTCCTCCCCGCACCTCAGGTGCCATCACGCCGCTCTGCGCTCTGTTAACCACAGCTCATAAACTGTGCAGTAATGAGTTTATGGCACGCCGTCAGCTAATAATATTATAGTGACAGAACAGAGTGGTAGAAAGGGGAGGAGGGAGGGAGGGCCAGGGGGAGCCGGTGGCGGCGCTAATCTCTCTATTACAGAACAAATTTTGATGGCTTAATCGGCTTTAACACTCGAGCAGCATGTTTTCATTGAACACTGGTGCGTCTGGGCGCGCTTGTGTGTTTGTGCGTGTACGTGACCCCGCAGGCCTCGCGGAGCTGGGGACCATGTGCGACCAGTACCGGAGCTGCTCCATCAGCGAGGAGAACGGAATTAGCGCCTCCTTCACAATCGCTCATGAGCTGGGGCATGTGTAAGTCGCAGCACTCATGTTGAACCCTCAACCTGCACTCCATCCGCCACGCCGACCCGCCCCCGCACACACACACGCACACACACACACACGCTCCTTCACAACAAAAGCCCTCTTATCAAGGTCGGTAGGGCCCAGGTGCAGAAAAATTCTAAAATGAAAAAGCTTGACTTTTAATGACTTATAATCCTTTATTACACACCACAGGGTTCAGTCCTCCTATTATTTAAGAGAATGCTGAGGAAAATATACAGTAAATAGTAAATACAGTCGATCTTTAGGCTCCTGATGTGGTGGGGAGGCGAATGAGGTGGGTCGCCTGCTGCTGCGAGCCACTTGTGAAGTGATAAAAGAGAAAAACTGGTTTTATCCCACGTACGTGAACCTGTTTATTGTTAACAAGTGTCAGGTTGAAACATGTTTAGTTATTATACATCTCTGCTTTTTCAGTTTGGACCTAAAGTTCAGCATTCTGCTTTTCCTTTCCACCCACAACTAAATATCACATAAAAATCTGTCTGTGAGCGTCAGGTTATGATTGAAGGATGGTCTCCCGCCTCCTCTGCCCCCCCCACCCCACCCTCGCGCATTGTTCAAGTAGACCTTAGGAGCCAGTTGGAGGAGTCTGAGGGCTCCAGCCTCCCCCTCTGCGTCGTGTACGGATCTGTTTGGGGGGGGGGGGCTCCAGCAGATGGAGACCTAGTTGGCTCCGTCTCCTGGAACAGTTGAATGCTGAGTTCACAGTTGTGAGCTATCAGGATTGTTTAGTGTTCAGAGAAGTCCGAGGACGAGACGCACTTCCCACAGATTAAAGGAGGACGTCTTCTGACGGACCGGAAGTCCGAGAACTGCTGCGGGCCGCAGTATTGTGGACGTGATAGTTGTTCACGAAGGTTTTGCTGGGATGAGGAATTTCATCTGTGTTGCCCTGATGCTGCTTTTAAAAGCATTGGAGGAAGATTTGCTCATGTCAGCATCAGCCACCAGCACCCAGTGTGTGTGTGTGTGTGTGTGTGTGTGTGTGAGGCTCATTATGGTGCTAGAGGCTTACTGTAATTATTCCCTGGATGTTTGCCTTCAGGCCCTCAGCCCCTGTAGGGTGGGCCTCATGCCAACCGTGCTCGGCCTTGTTTACGTGGCTGTATGGATTGACCCTCAGCCACAGTCTCGGCTCAGCACTGGCCCACATCCTGTTGTAAACATCTCCGACATCATACAGCTGCACGGGTTCCTGTGTGTATACACGCATGTGTGCATGTGGACTACACGTATTTATGGGGACCCCACCAAACCTCACCACAGAGCAGCACATCTGGACTGGACGGCACCGTCCTGGAGATGATCAGGAAGTGCGCGCGGCTTCGCGGCGTGCAGCTGTCCGTCCGCAGAGACGTTTCATTTTGTTTATTCCGACTCACGCAGATAATCAGCAGATTAACCGTGATCGGGATTAGCACAAAGTGTTTGTTTACACTTGAGTAATTACTCAAAAATATTGAAGCTGGTGTCCAGAATTCCGTCTAAACGCTCGCGTAATTCCATGGAAAGGCTCCGAGTTACGTCCGGGTTCGCAAGCTGACCCCGACCTTAATTTAGCCTTCGCTTCATTTACGCTGCAGCCTCAAAATGATGGAATCAGGTTTTCACAAATGTTTTGGACCTTTTTAAGCTGCTTCCCACTAGCTTAAGTGCTTCAATTGAAGGTGATTTGCCCTCTAATGACTCCCACGATGATCCGGGGTTAAAGATCCACCTAACTGACCCAGCAAGGATTAAAACCTGGGATACCCCGCAGCCAATATAACGATATGTGCTGGTGCTTTGTCCAAAAGGATGAACAAAGGTGGCGAGCCCGCTGCTGAGCACGTTGAAAGACCTAGTCTAAGTTCTGGAGATGGTTCTGAGGCACCATGATAGGGAAGAGGACAGGACAGATTTTGGATAAAATCCCGCCATTCTGCTTTTTACATAAGCCTTTATTGTTTAAACACCAGCGTGTATGAGGAATGAGACGCACACAAAACACAGAATGGAGATAAATGTGTGGAGTGTGTGGTTTTACTCTGCGGTATTACTGGATGCGTGCGGCGCGATCCCCTGTTCCTCGCGGTTGAATGTAAATCTTATGACATTAATCCTCCTCGGCTACAACTGAGCCATTAAGTGGCCGATAATCACTTTGTGTGTCTCTCTCTGCCCGCTCCAGGTTCAACATGCCTCACGATGACAACCCAAAGTGCTGGGAGGGAGGCGTGAAGCGCCAGTATCATGTCATGGCTTCAACCCTCAACTACGACACCAACCCTTGGACCTGGTCCAAATGCAGCCGCAAGTACATCACGGAGTTCCTGGAGTAGGTTCCCCCGCTGAGTTCAGCTGGTTTATAATCAGCGCGGATGAGTGATGGCGCGCTCTTCTCAGAGAAGAAGATGTCTGATTTGATCACTTCCACAGTTTAAGTGTGTCATTAACTTTAAATTTGTTGTGACGTGGTCGGCTAAACAGTCTCCTTCTGGATCTCCTGCAGTGCTCTGTAGACAGGTCAGCACAATGTAAACTGTGTGGACTTGTTATTGCCTGGTGTTGAAATAGTATTTCCTGTTTGAATCTGGGGGTCCTCCCGCGGTGACCCCAGGCTTTAGAAGGAGGGACGGACGGCCCTCCGCTCCAGAACCTGCAGCGAGGGCTTATTAAGCCGCTCTCCACGTCGTGGTCAGTGAGCCTGGTCAAAGACTTCCCTTCAAGATGGGAAATGTCACTTATAATTAGATCTCGCTCGGACCTGACCCTTTAATCTCAGCCTCCTTTCCTCTGTTAATTGTGGGGGGCTGCACAAAGAGCAGCCTTGTTGACCAGATGCGTCTCCCGTGCAGCGTTGGCCGATGCCTCATGGAGAGTTCGGAGGTGGCGTTTCACATATTTTCCAGCCGCCGTGGAGCGGCCCCAATATCCTGCTACAAAAGAGCTGAGTCTCAGAGAATCCATGCATCTGTGGTGAGGGGGGGGGGGTCCAAATGTCCCAACCTTACACCGGCTTCACAGCGCACGGTGAAGTTTTGGCTGTAATAGCGCGACACCGTGGGAGCTGCGGCGGTGGGAAAAGGCCTCTGTGAGCCTGGAAATCCATCAGCGGCCAACAATGAGGCACATTGATTCCGAGCAGCACTTGCGCAGTCCTTCAGTACTCCCGATCAGGGCCAACACGGTCAAGCACGTCAACGTTTTGATGATCTGTTCTCCCTGAAGAGCAAATCCAATCTGCGGCAGTTTGAAAAAGAAAGGCCGCGCCACCTCTCAGCGTCCCCCTTTGAAAAGCCGAGGGACGCCCCTCCCACCTCTTATCGGGCCGTTGATGTAATAATGCTCCAGTGCCGAACTCCCTCACCTGAGGGCCGATGAAAAGCACCTCGCCGCTGCACGGCGTGATTATGTGTCTGCCACAACATAAAGCGGCCATTCATTCCCTCGCTGGCGCGGTGCCATTTGATTTAAGCCTGGAAGAAATCCAAATACGTTTTTAAAAAAGGCCGATCTTTGACAGCTCGTGGGGTGAGGAAACCATATTATCATCACTCTCGTATCTTTGCTCGGCTGGAAAATTAATCACTGGGACGCTCCCATTTGAAGTTATTTGGAGCCATTTTAAATCATTTCCCTAATAAAAACAGGGTGGAATTTCATGAACTCTGTGACCTATGGATGCTCGGCCTTCCATGCGTGCCTGCTGCTACACAAGTGTGTTCCGCAGAGGCTTCTCGGGCTCCTCGCTGTTGCAAAACCTGTCGTTTTATTCATGGAAGCCATTATTGTTCAGTCTCCTGTGACGAGCATCCAACCTTAAATCATCGAAACTTTCAAGTCTGTCAATGGCTGCCAGGTGTGGAATCTCTCGGAATTGCTTTGCTGCCGTCAGTCCGCAGCGCTCGTTTGATTTTTATTTATTTTTTTAAATGACCACGCTGACCCCTTCTGCCTCCGCCTGCCTTTCTGTCTTAATGCTTCCATTAGATTTGGGGATGCTGATTAGAGAGATGAGCAACTGTTGAGGGATGATGTGGTGTCGGACTGTGCTGTGATTCCTGGACAGGCACTTTTCCTTCACGGTGCGGCTCCGCGCCCCGGTTTTCCCGCCTGGCAGTTTGCTTTTGGTGCGTTGCAGTTGGAAATGAAAGGGGAAAGAAACAAAGTGGCGGTAACTCGGGATAATCCTGCATAATTACCGGTTCCTCGCGTCAGCTGATGCCGTCGGGAGCAGGTGTTTTAGCAGCTCAACCCCAGATTAAATTTGTCAGAGGGATCCAGACGTGTCGGGTAATTACACATCTACGCGCGTCCTGTCTGCCGGTTTCCTTTTTAAAAAGTAAACAAGAGGAAGAGAAGCGCCTCGGTTTGACCGGAGTCTTCGGAGGTGAAGCGGCGTTCGTCCCTCTCTGCGGACCACCCACACGGGCCAGCGGTGACAGAAAGCTTTAAAGATGATGACTGTGGACGGTTCAGATATCATAATTCAGGACTTCAGAAACATTCTTCATTTTATGTGTGTATTAAATTTCTTGTACCGGCCTTACCCTCACCCGAACCCTATGATGTGTTTCAGTACTGGCTATGGAGAGTGTCTGCTGGACGAGCCCGTGGGCAGGACCTACGAGCTGCCCACCCTGCTGCCGGGTCAGATTTACAACGCCAACAGACAGTGCGAGCTGATGTTTGGACCTGGTTCGCAAATATGTCCATATTTGGTAAGTTGACATATCACTTACATGTGAAATAGAGATTTTTAATAGTGGTTAGTAATCCCCCCCCACCCACAGAAACAGTGCAAGAGGCTGTGGTGCACCAGCGCAGAGGGGGACCATAAAGGCTGTCGCACACAGCACATGCCACTCGCTGACGGGACTGACTGTGGTCATGGCATGGTATGTCTGTCCACTTTATTTATACAAAACATCTAGAAGCGATGTTCACTGCAATCGTGTACAAAAACACTCTGTTTGCTGCTGTTTAAACCTTTTTCGGGGGGTAGTGGGGTCAGTAGTCTAGGATGACATGATTTTTTAGGTAAACTTTTAACATTTATTACACAGTAAGGAACAGTTATTAACCAGTAGGAAATCTGAACTTGACCCGCTACCCTCGCTGCGTTAGCCCCAAATACTGACTGGAACCAAATGTTTCATGCAGTGAATTCCGATGTTGTTCTTCTAGTTCACTTCCTTTACCAAGGAAAAGGAATAATTTATCATCCATTACCCCCCCTGCCTGCTCTGTAGTGGCTGGAACCCCTGTAAATGTGGTTTGTTTGGGACTCTAGTTAGAAACCTGAAGCCTTACCCTCTGTTGTTACGGGGCCCCAACCCCCATTAGCCTTCGTGTGTTCTGAGATGCTATGCTAATTAGGGCCTAGACGGCGGGTCAGTCATTGAGGATCCATGGAAAGAAGGGCTGCAGGGGAGGGGGGTGTGGAGCCGAGAGTGAAAAACAGGAGGAAACAAAAAAGCTGGAGAAAAGAGAGGAGCAGTTCTGTGAGGGAAAGGTGAGGACGCGGCTGCTTTGAAAGAGGATGCCACCTGCCGTTCACAGCCGCGTCACCTTGTTGTGAACCCGCGACCTTAAACCCTCTGTAAAAGGTGGGTGAGTGGGTCAGCGGTCAGGCCGTAACAGATCCCAGGCTCGGGTCAGCCGAAAGATCACAAAAGATCTCGCATCAGTGGTTCTTCAGCAAAGGAGGTGGGAGGAGATGAGAAGGAGGTTCAGGGGCGAAGGGGGATGCGGTGGGCCCGTGTTTAGCATTCGGAACATGCATGAGAGAGAAGGAGTGTTCTCGTCTTTCCTTAACCTACTGACCTCTCGCCGTTTCGGCCGTGCGGGCCGGCGTACGGCCCGTATCCCTCATATCCTTTCATCTGGCTCCATTGCCCATCCCCAGCATGTCAGGTCCTGGCGCTGCTCTCTGGTGAGGAGAGGTTAACAGGGGATGGCTAACATCTTAATCCAACTACAACAACTGGACTAAACAATAATAGTCCCGCTATCACTGCTCGCAGGGAGGACGTGGGAAGATGGTGGAGAGGACACGGTGTTGGCTTTAATGAGATACAAACCATTAACCCAGTTTGTGCTGGTTTAACTGGGATATAATGCCCAGGATTCCTCAGCAGTTGTACACAGCTTTACTGTACTTAGAGTTGAAGCTCCAGCTGTGTTTATGGTGTCGAGGTCCCTGTTTCAGCTCCGTGGGAGGGGGGGGGGGGGGGGTCCCTTTAATGTGGTGCTTTTATTTGGTGTGTTCTGCTCATATCATCCTCATATAAGGTGATTCGCTACATTTACATTTTTTAAGTCACAAAGTTCAGGTTTGAGGCTTCATGGGGTCCTGAGGTCGAGCTTCTGCCTCTGAGGTGTCTCTAGACCCCCCCAGGTGGGGTTGGGTAGCTCATGTGTGTGAGTGCTTGGGGCCAGGGGGGTGTCAGATGTGTGGGATTACAGCTAAAGTCTCTCCTGGGGGAAACGAGCAGCAGATATTGTCTCAGCAGCCGCGACCTCCCTTTGAAGAGCTTGCGCGGCAGCCTGTCATTAGACCGACAGCCTGCCGTGTCATTCGCAGCAATTACACGGAAACGTCGGCGCTCACAGGAACTGTATCCTCCGCCGCCGCCGCCGTCTTCCTCGTCCGCCGACGTTCTGTTCTGCCCGGTTATGAAACAAGGCTGCGAGCGCGGCGGCTAATTGAGGTCAGCGCCTGCAAAGCGGCAGAGATGCACGTCTCCCCTCAAGGAGTGAAAAAAGCATGTTTGTATACAGCTAAGTTGGACGGGGGCACTGGGAGCCGCAGGGTTCACCCCCCCCCCCCCTTCTCCTCTTGTGCCTCTCTTCCTTCCTCCTCCCTCTCTGCTGCTCGGTGGGCCCTCTCACGGGGCGCCCGGATGAGTAATGCGGTCACATGACTCTCGGCGGCGTGCCTGTCATCTGGCTCAGTGGGCCATGCACTAACGAGGGCATCCCACCGCTTGTTGTCTATAAATACCCCCTCAACGGCCCCCCCTCCCTCCCTCCCTCCCTCCCTCTCTTCTCTGCTTTTCTTCTAACTTGTTATTTTTTATATTCTCTCTTCGATTCCAACGGGGGCGCCGGTGAAAAGCCACGCTTTTGTTTTGGGTGTGGAATCGGGTGAACGGTGAAAAATATGCAAGTGTTTTTATTCAAGTCCTCAGCGGTACTTCTGCGCTCCAGTCCGAGTGGGTATTGTTCTGGAATGGAGAGGATGACGCTCTTTGGAGAAGGACGACAACCTGCTAACGGTTTTCGGCCCATTGTGGCGAGATAGAGAGGTCTTGAAAAGTGAAGCACGGGGGAGAACAGAGTCCGCTGGCGGAGGTGCTGAGTGTTGGTTGGAGCTCCCTGGCAGCCTGACAGAGCAGTGGGACGATTCTGGGATGGTGTGTGTGTGTGTGTGTGTGTGTGTGTCTGTACCGGATTATGAGAACGCTATCGGTGTCACTCTCAACTAATCTCTGGACGTTTGCAGGATGTCGCCACTTTGATTTCTGGATTTGCATGAACAAGAAGATGGTTGTTTTAGCGGCGGCGCCGCTGGAGCCTCCTTGTCCAGCAGTTCAGCGCTGCCTGATGTGTCTTCCACAATCGGCCAGCTAATAAAACCACATTTTTATGGGGAATGCTACCTGTAATTACTCAGTTCAAGCAAGTGTAGAGTTCTGTTATAAAGGTGTTTATAAAGGTGTTTTATGATTCTCAGTTCAGTATTCACTTCTTTGTAAGGTCAGTTATTGAGTGTTGTAGCTCTTTTATATAGGCTGACGGGGGAGTGACTGGGCCCAAACTCCCAATGAGCTTACCATGTGGGGCGAAGGCAAAAAAAAAGTGTATTGGAAAAGCTCGTCCAATCCTAATAAGAGACATTTAAACCAAAATAATCCCTGCAAGCGTTGTGGAAGTAAGTGTCGTCAGTGGAAAGAGGACGGGTGAGATTGGCGGGACAGAGTTATGGTGAGAGGGTGGCTGGGGTCACGGTGGCATTATGTCGTCTCATGCTTTCACTTCACCCTCCCTCTGGATGCGCCCCCCCCACCACTCCTTCTGTCTGTAACTCATATAGAGGGGACGTTCCTCAAAGGCTGACAAACAGTCGGCTCCCTCTGTTCTAGGTGAGAAAACTATGACCCTCAACGCTGGCGGCTCTGTTGTATTTATCTCCTTTTCGCTGAATTTTAATCTGCCTGGAGACGGCAGAACAAAGCACCTGCAGCCGGAGGCTCAGTGTCGGACCCGGCACCATGAGAACGACCCTCCGCACACGAAAGGTGATGACTTTTGGAAACGGCCGTGTTAAAATGAAAGGCCTTTTGAAATCGCCCCTCTGCCTTCTCATTCCCGTGATGTATGGCTTTCTTCAGAAATGAGATGCTCCCTGCAACCGTTCCCTGGCAATTACAGGGCGCCGACGTCCCGACCAGCCGAGGAGCTCGGAGCAGATGCTGCTGTCTCCCTGTGCTGGAGGTTAGCGTGCCCCTCGCCACTCTGACGGGGTCCGCCTGTATTTTGGGTGCACTTCCCTCAGCGCGATGCTGGAACCGTGCATCCAGATGCAAATCCACGCGTCCTGACGCCGGCTGTTGGGTTGCGAAATACCTTAATTGGGAACACGTGCTGGACACAGCTGGACAGGTTTTTCTCACAAGACCTTCAAACGTCCCACCGCACTCCCAAGGGATGGCGGACTTTGACGGCCTTTCCAGGTCTCGCAAGCATCCCGAATGCTTATTAGAGATTTTCCAAGATTCTCTTTCACCTCTGCCGGGTTTTTTCCCCTCTCCCGAAAGCAGCGCTGTGCACTTTGGGAAGAGAAGCTAATTGGAAGTGAGCGTGGCCTCCAAATGCCTCCAGAGCAATCACCCTCACACGCTGACGCACACACCATCGTCTCACACAGATGTTTCTTCCTTACACCCCCCCTTCTTCTTCTTTTCAGTCACATCACCTTTTCAAACCAAACAAAACGGTTGTAAACACAGGGTGCCACTGGGGGGGGGGGGGCGGTGGAGAGTTTGAATGCCTCGGAGGCTTCCACAGGCTTTGGCCCTCTCAGTCCAGGCTTGTCCTTGACAGTTGCTCGGGTCTCGGCGGCCCACTGCGGTGGTCTCTGCATGGCCCTTCCCATAAGGGAGGGTTGGGTGGGTTGCTGTGGAGGGGAGGGATGCAAAGGTTTTGGGGTCTGAGGTCAGGGAGGGAGTTTTCCCACGGACTCTGTGTGGAGCGGTTTCGGCGCGATAAGCACGGCGCCCTCTGGAGCTGGAAAAGCCATTTTCCCTCATGAATATATACGTTCCCACTGAAGACGTCGTTAATGCAGCATTATTAGTGGAACAAGACAAGAACAAATAAGCAGGCCCATTAGCCAGAGTCAAAGCAGCTCAATGTTATGGAAACGTTTGTGGCTTATTTAGTGCGTCCCCTGCAGCTGCTAACACCTGTCTGTCGTTGTGCACAAGCTTCACACTCCATCATTAGACCGGCAAACACACATGCAAGCCAGCCGAGGACGGAGGGAGCAGCAGATCTGGGTCCGCCGTCCGCTCGCAGGTGTCGGCCACGGTGGCTTTGTACGTTTGCAGGTGTTCACCTGGGGGAACGGCCGCATGTTGCGAAACGGCGTTAAAGGGAGACATAGTCGGAGAAGGCGCCGCCCGCGCGGCTAATACCCTCCTTTTGTTGGAGCAGCAATTATGACGGCGTGTTGATTTGGGTCACATGTGGTTCTGGTTTTGATTTTTCTCTTCGTTAAAATTATGGGAGACACGTCGCTCCTCCGCCAGAGGAGCGCGACGCGGCAGCTTGACCTCACTAACGCTGGAATGTATCAGAGTTCCCAGATTGAGCTTGTGCATCCTCCTGGTGTATCTGAGAAAAAACAGCCACACAAGAGAAATGGGTTCCTGATGTCAGGCCGCTCGAGCTTTGTTCCTCTTGTTATCACGGCGCTAGAGTTTCCTTATCACGGTGCCGCTGCTCCGCGGGCCCGTGCGCTCGGCCGCTGATCCACATACCCAGACAGACGCCGACTTGTCCCACATTCCTCCGGCGAACGGGACCCTCCGACATCTGAGTCGTCGTGGTCGGGATTTGGTTACAGGCAAAGGGGAAACGGGCCTGTGGTGCTTTTGTTAACAGAGGTTGTTTCAAGGTTTGGTAGCTCTTTATTTCTGTCTATCTCCGTGCCCCCCCCCCCTTCCCCCACCTACACCTCCCATTTCTTCAGTCAGCTGGAGGAGCTGAATTCTTTCCATCAGGATAAACACTTGCTGGAATCTCTTTCAAATGAAATTAATGCCTAAGATCTAAACGCAGGGTTAGGAATTCAGAGGAGAGCGCCGCTCCCAGGGGTGTGTGGACAAATTCTGCCGCTCTGTTTGTCCTCGGGACAGTCTCCTGCAGGATACTGGATGTGCTTGTGTCTGTTCCTCTGCAGTACTGCAAGCACGGCATGTGTGTGAACAAGGAGCTGGACCTGCAGCCGGTTCATGGTGAGTGGGGGCCTTGGGGACCTTACAGTGTTTGCTCCAGGTCCTGTGGCGGAGGAACCCGGAGCACCAGCAGGGACTGCAACAAGCCCGAGTAAGACACCAAAAGACACACGATGTCCTCTCCTGGTTCCAGCTCCCCTCCTTTCGAGCGCTATCACAATGTTCTGATTGCAGGCCCAGGAACGGCGGGAGGTTCTGCGTGGGTCGCAGGATGAAGTTCCGCTCCTGTAACACTGAGCCGTGTCCACGAGGGCGGAAAGACTTCCGTGAAGAGCAGTGCTCTCAGTTCGATGGGAAGCACTTCAACATCAATGGTCTCCCTCCGTCGGTCCGCTGGATCCCCAAATACATCGGCAGTGAGTAACGGATCACCAGGAAAAGGGTGTTTATTGGTCATATATTACTGGGTTAGCGTGTTGCACGTTAAAGAATGTGGGGGAGGAGTCACGCACGAGTGTGAGGTGAGCCTGTAGTGAAAGAACAAACATCTGTGCTGCCTTTATTTTGGGTAGTTTACATACCCCTGATAAGAGCTGCCCAGGGTAAAAGTTCTGTTGGCATTAACCGGCGCTGCAGGAATGCACGAGCCGTCCATACGAAGCTCTCGCCAGCTTTTCATGTTTCGGCCGTATCTTATTCCTTTCGAAGTCATCGAGCAGAGCCCCCCCCCCCCCCCCCCCCCAACCGAGTTATCGCTCCCTTTTAATGATGCTCTGCTAGCAAACAAGCCTAAAGTGGGTAGATAAAGTTTTTTTTTAAAGAAAAAGCTCAGTTTTTTTTACCTTCTTGATTCAGCTTTTCTCACGTTCTCACGGTGTTTCCTCCCTTTCACCGTTAAGTACTCATGAAGGATCGCTGCAAGCTCTTCTGCCGGGTTGCCGGGACGACGGCGTACTATCAGCTGAAGGACCGCGTCATTGACGGCACGCCATGCGGGACGGACACCTATGACATCTGTGTCCAAGGCCTCTGCAGGGTAACTCTGCTAATAACTGGTTCATATGGACGTGATGCCGCCGTCCCCTAACGTTCTGCCCCCCCCCATCCTATTGACCCCTCAGCAAGCCGGCTGTGACCACGTTCTCAACTCGAAGGCCAGGAATGACAAGTGCGGCGTTTGCGGAGGCGATAACTCGTCGTGTAAAACCATGGCGGGGACCTTCAACGACGCTCAGTACGGTGAGTCATGACATCTTTGTTTGCTAGCAACCTCTGCAGATCATCTAGGACAGCTCTGGTCTAAACACCGAGGAGCTTTGGCACCACGGAGCGCTTTTCTTGTGTAGATTTGATGTCTTTCCCGGCTGTGTTTAAACATAATAGCTGCGGTTTCATGCTGCAGCCAAATCGCTTACAGAAGAGCCGTATTTCCTTCACATTAAACGCTGAATAAAAACAGAGAGAGAGATCTCACTCTGACCGGTCTTTTCTAGCGAACACAGATCTGACATCGCCCCTTTGCACTGTCCCGTCTAATGTGGCGCGCCAGCCGGAGCCAGCCGCCGATGGCGTCCAACCCGTTTCTTTAGGCCTGGGTCGGGCGTGGGTATAAAAGCTCTGGGCGTGGCCTCTGTCCTGTTTGCTTCGCTTTAGTTTGGCAGCGAGCGTTAGCATCTCTATCCATCTGCTTTCTCTCTGTATTTGGCACTCGGCTGGGGGTGCAGGGTTTACGGGTTGCATTGAACCAAACCAGGCCCCGTCTGGCCTGGAAATCTGGCTTAACCTTAAGAAACGGAACACAAGCGGGATTGCAGCGCAGCCAAGGTGTCCTTCTACTCCTCATTGTGCTCCTTTCGTTGCTTGGTGTCTCTATTTCTCTCAGCTTTCTTTTCCCCCGTCGCTCTTTTTTATGTCTTTCTTTGTATTTTGCCAAAGAAAACGTGATAAATCTCATAATATGCAGCTATCAGAGGGAAACGAGAAAGAGCGCGGCAGTATTGCATCAGCCGAAATCCAGTCCGTTACTAGAAAGCAAGCGACTGTTTGTCATCAAACATTCGGGATCCTCTCTGGATCCTCTGACAAGTTCCATCAAGGCCAGCCTGTCAAACCCTGTAATTTTCCCCCGCAGGCTCTAAGTGCATCATCTTTGTTCTTGCATTTGGTAGAACTAAACACATGTGAGGTCAGACCAGGGCCCCTCCTGGTGCAGAAGGCTCGTGTGTCCCCGGGTCCCTCTGTGATGGTGATCGGGGGAGTGGAAAGTTGATGAAGCTGGAGGATCTCTGAGGCTCGCTGATAGAGACAGCAGAGGTCGTGACACGTCGCTCGTGTTGACAGGCTGACAGATTCCCACATAGATTTCCCTTTTTTCCTTTTATTTTGACTCAACAATGTGGGAAATTAGAGCCGTGACAGTGAGCAGGAATGATTTTATCCGTCTCTGCGGGCCTTGTTTCACATTAAAACATCTGTAATTACCACCTCTTGTTTTTGATGATGGACCTCATCAGCTGTTAATGGAGCCCATTCAGGCAGGAACCAGTTTGGGTCTCCAGTTCACATGAGGGCTACAGGCCTGGACTGCAGATATCAAGCTAGCATTAGCATATACATACATCACTTCTTTACTTTTTCATCCTGCCCGCGTCCACATTTTTGTCGCTGCTTCTCAGCTTTCCGCTGATTGATTCCCAAAGCTCGCCCCATTTCTGGGGCGGTTTATTACGGGACAACAGCCCCCATGTCGTAATTACAGGCCAAAGGTAAGTCTGGGGAATAATTACATATCATTTCACGGTCGGGCTTATGAAACTAAAACAAGGCCTCCTGCCGGTTATTTGAGAAGACGAGACATTTGCGTGTTTTTTTTCCAAGTGTGACATTCAAATCCCTGGTGGGGGAGAGCAGACTTTCCGGATCAGGGTTCAGGGGAGCACAACGATGCTGTTTTGGAAATCTGCTATTAGCACGTCTTCCTGAACCTGGCTTGAGTTTTTACTTTCCACTCCGTATGTTTGCGTCTGTTTTCAGGTTACAACACGGTGGTGCGGATCCCCGCCGGAGCCACAAACATCGACATCAAGCAGGTCAGCTACTCCGGAAAGCCCGAAGACGACAACTACCTCGGTGAGGGTGCTGACCTTTCGCTTTCCTCATGACAAATGCGGCTCTTGTTGGGGAGGAACCCACCTGAAACAGAAGCAGAGGAGTTCAGAACCAGGTCTCGTTGCGCTCCTTCGGGTCTCCTGTTGTAGATCAGCGCCCTTAACGTTAACATGACTGTAAACCAAGCAGACTGGCTGACCTCGGGTCGTCGGGGCAGGGTGGCCCGCGCCGTGGTCGGACTGTTTCCATAAAGACGGGGAAACTGTCATTTATAGTGAATGTACGTCGAGGAAACGGAGGGGCCGTGGTCCATCTGTCGGTGGAAAAGAGCTTCGGTTTGTGAAAGCAAATGGAGTGTCAGCCCCTCAGAAAGATAAATGAGGCAGCAATAGGTGCTAATTAGAGGCATGTGGAGCCCAGACCGCATGAAAGTGGATATAGGGGTGTGGGGTTAGATGACCCACCAGGCCCCGAGTGTGTGTGTGTGGTTGTATATGAGAGGCAGAGAGAGAAAACACCAACCCACTGGAAGATTTTCTGCAGTCTCCTTTCAGACGGTTCGAATCCGGTTCATGCAGGTTTAGGTGGAATTGTCACATCTGGAGGGGGTCTCCTTAACATGTGGCCGGGAAATCTTTGACGCAACCACACTGACTGACAGGTGTCTAAGCACGGGCGCCGCTCGCAGTCGTCTGTTAATTATGCAAAGCCCACATGCGCCCTGAAGAGGGTTAAACTAGCGAATTGGGTTTTCCACACCCTACAACCAGAAGGTTTATTCTTCAAAGTGTGTCATCTGTACATTCATGCTACGTAGTTAGCATTTGCCGTATGGGCAGCTCCCATGTTTGCAAAATCAGTCATTAGAACAAGTCAAAGACTCTCAAATAGCTGCAATTTGGCACCGTCGGTCTCTCATTATATCTCTCCTGCACCAGCAGAACAACAGCACGGCAACTCCAGGGCTGTTTACTGAACATATAGTTTGGAATAATGGAGCCCGCTCCTCATAAACATTCCTGAGATGTCAGCTATGCCAGGACAACGTGCACTTCGGGAGCAGCTGAACTCTCATTGGCTGCGTTCTGGGTTTCTATTGCTTGTGGTGCGACCATCTGTGGTTCTCTCTGTCTCCCACTGCAGCATTATCTGACAGCCAGTCCAACTTCGTCATCAATGGGAACTTGGTGGTAGCCATGTTCAAAAAGGAAATCAACTTCAAGGGAACCATCATCGAGTACAGCGGCTCAGGCACCGAAGTGGAGCGCATCAACTGCACGGAGCGCATCGAGGAGGAGCTGATTCTGCAGGTTTAAGAGGAAGCTTTGCCTTTTTGGCACCGAGCTACTTGTATTACTGTCGCACTTCTTTGCATTAGCAAATAAAAAGTCTCTGATTTCCCAAAGCCCCGCGCTTGACCTTGGCCTCCTCACTGGTTTTTTTTTTTTTTTACACAGGTCTTATGTGTGGGAAGCCTCTACAACCCAGATGTCCGCTACTCCTTCAACATACCCATCGAGGAACACAAGGAGCAGTTTGTGTGGGATCCCTCAGGCTCTTGGCTCGAGTGCAGCCGCATCTGTCAGGGTAAGAACTCGGCTTGGCAGCCGAGCCGCCGCGAGACGAGGAACAGGAGGGGCTCTTTAAAGGATTCTCCCTGTTAGATGTTGCGAGAAGAAGAAGATGAAACCCAATCTGACCACTGATACATATAAGAACCCTAACAGAGAGAAAAAAAAGTGCCAGTTCACATCAGGATTAGCATTTATCTTACATCACTTACACACATTTTTGGACTGAACAGCATTCCCACCAATTCACTTGTCATAAATCTCCTCCCAGTGAATCCCGACGTAATCCCAGTCAGTCACATCTAGCTTTAGCTTGGCCGCTAATGCACCTAAGCCCCTCAAAACTGAGGGTGGTTCAGAAACGTTAGCTATTTGTCGGACACGTGCCAGATAAAAGTGCGTGATGAGCGCACCACAACAGATGTACCAGCATCGAATTCCCATTCCTGTTGAACCCGTCTCCGCAGGTGAGAGAAGAAGAAAGGTCGTGTGTGTACGCAAGAGCGATCACCTCGAAGTGTCGGACCGGCGCTGTGAACGTTTACCTCAGGTTGTTGCTGTTTCTGAGCCCTGCAACATGGACTGTGAAGTTAGGTGTGGATCGATGCGGAAGAACCATCCGGAAAACCGCTTCCCTCCTGAGGCGCATTCACCTATTTTGCGTCTCTTAGGTGGCACGTCGCTGGTAAGAGTGAATGCTCGGCTAAATGCGGCTCAGGCTACCGCAGCTTGGACGTCCAGTGTGTGAAGTACAGCCTGCTGAAGAGGCAGAGCGAGCGAGTCGTCGCCAGCGTCTGCGCCAACGCCATCAAACCCCGGACCAGGGAGTCGTGTCACGGCGACTGTCCGCTGAAGAGCTGGCAGTACGGCGCCTGGTCGGAGGTACCACTAACAGCAGCTTACATCGCTCACGTCTGTGTTTGACCTCACGCTGACCTCCTCTCTCAGTGCTCGAAGACGTGTGGACGCGGGAGCCGCAGCAGAGAGTCGTACTGCATGAACGACCTGGGCCGGCGCTTGGCGGACCGGGAGTGCAGCGAACGCCAGAGGGTGGTCGCCGAAAGCTGCAACGACCAGCCGTGCCCCAAGTGGTCCCCCGGCGAGTGGAGCGAGGTGGGAACTCGAGTCACAGCAACCAGGTGTGAGCTAGCAGGAGCATCCCGTCTCACGAAGTGTTTTATCCAAATCCTCCCTCTCTGCGGCCGCCGCCTCCCTCGCCCAGTGCCTGGTGACCTGTGGGAAGGGGGTCAGGCACAGACAAGTGTCCTGCTCGGCCAGCACGGA
The DNA here is from genome assembly GCF_003711565.1 of Takifugu flavidus. Classification (NCBI taxonomy): domain Eukaryota; kingdom Metazoa; phylum Chordata; class Actinopteri; order Tetraodontiformes; family Tetraodontidae; genus Takifugu; species Takifugu flavidus. The sequence goes on from NC_079532.1 coordinate 6,809,803, forward strand.
GGAGAAGCTCAGCGATCGCTTCTGCGACCCCTCCCGCAAACCCCCCACTGTGGGGAACTGTGAGCTGCCCGAGTGTGCATCCTGGAAGGTCGGCGCCTGGGGAGAGGTGAGGTAGAAAAACGAGACTGTGTGTGTGTGTGTGTGGTGTGTGTGTGTGTGTGTGTGTGTGTGTGTGTGTGTGTGTGTGTGTGGTTGCAAAGACATACACACGAATGGGTGTCATTGCAGACTAGTTTCTAAATCTAATTTCTACATATACATCTTGTGCCCCCCCCTCCACATGTATTTGTATGAGGTCGGTTGTATTTACAGAGCTGGAATATATTGGCTGGTAAACGCTTGTATAATTATCATTCGCTGCTCAAATAAACTCGCTCCACTTCCTGTCTGCGCGCGCTGAATCTGAATGTGGCCACATCTTATGGGAGTTTAAAAGTGGGTAAAGGGTCAGGTGTGTTTGTGTGTGTGTGTGTGTGCATCTCACCCAGGCTCCACTGAGCTGAGGCAGAGGCCCCGTGTAACATGTCAGCCTTGACATGCTAAGATAGAGTGTGAGATAGCTCACAAAGTGTGTTTGTGTTTGTGTGTGCGTGTGTGCGCATGTTCGTGCGTGTGTGATTTTTGTCTCCTAGTGTGGGGTGACCTGCGGCCACGGCTTCCAGATGAGGGCCGTTAGGTGTGTGTCTGGCAGCTATGGCGACAGGGTGGATGACAGGGAGTGCAACGCGGCTGTGAGGCCCAGAGACAGTCAGGTAAAAGTCTGTTTCACACACACACCCACACACACACACACACACAACACACACACACACACACACACACACACAGCAGGGCCATCCTGACCTGCTGGACAGCTGCTCGGCAGGTTAGAGCCGTCAGAGCTCATCTGGCGTGTTGATGAGGCGTGCTGCTCTGAGGAACACGTGCAAACAGATGCATCAAAGAATCCAGGGCCTGGCGAACATCAGCAGCCGTTTGTTTGGCGGTTCTGTTTTGCTTTGGCTCGATGTCCACATCAACGTCAGGGCAAAGACCTTACGGCTGCAGAACCGGTTCTCCTTAATGATCTGGGGGGGGGGGGGTTATAAGGTCGTGGAGACAGTGATGGACACTCAGAGCTCTTCCAGACTCTAGAGCTGGACGCACCTTCTCTTTGAGTCTGGCAGCGACGTCACAGCGGCGTTCTGCCCCCCCCCAGAACACATTATTTCTCTCTCACACTGTCATCCTGCGAGCAAAACGAGCGCTCGGCCCTTAAAGATGATGTCATGCTTCTTTTGTCAGGAATGCGAGATGCCATCCTGCCCGTGGCCGCTTCCGGCTCGGAGCACGCCTCGTCCCGAGAACTCGGTCCAGCTCCTGACTCAGTGGAGATACGGCTCCTGGACTGCGGTGAGCAAACAAACAAGGGTTTGTTGTGTCCCGTCCTGTCAGAACACAACACAGAACCAGCCAGAACCGGTGTGGGTGTGTGAACCGCCGTTCAACCCCGAAGTCCCAGGAGGAGAATTGATTTTAATGTGTATCCAAACGTTCCTATAGATGTCACATAAGGACCATGCTCCTCTTTAGCTTTGTCTCCTTTTACCCCATCACACACACACACACACACACACACACACACACACACACACCACACACACACACACACAGCAGGGCCATCCTGACCTGCTGGACAGCTGCTCGGCAGGTTAGAGCCGTCAGAGCTCATCTGGCGTGTTGATGAGGCGTGCTGCTCTGAGGAACACGTGCAAACAGATGCATCAAAGAATCCAGGGCCTGGCGAACATCAGCAGCCGTTTGTTTGGCGGTTCTGTTTTGCTTTGGCTCGATGTCCACATCAACGTCAGGGCAAAGACCTTACGGCTGCAGAACCGGTTCTCCTTAATGATCTGGGGGGGGGGGGGTTATAAGGTCGTGGAGACAGTGATGGACACTCAGAGCTCTTCCAGACTCTAGAGCTGGACGCACCTTCTCTTTGAGTCTGGCAGCGACGTCACAGCGGCGTTCTGCCCCCCCCCAGAACACATTATTTCTCTCTCACACTGTGATCCTGCGAGCAAAACGAGCGCTCGGCCCTTAAAGATGATGTCATGCTTCTTTTGTCAGGAATGCGAGATGCCATCCTGCCCGTGGCCGCTTCCGGCTCGGAGCACGCCTCGTCCCGAGAACTCGGTCCAGCTCCTGACTCAGTGGAGATACGGCTCCTGGACTGCGGTGAGCAAACAAACAAGGGTTTGTTGTGTCCCGTCCTGTCAGAACACAACACAGAACCAGCCAGAACCGGTGTGGGTGTGTGAACCGCCGTTCAACCCCGAAGTCCCAGGAGGAGAATTGATTTTAATGTGTATCCAAACGTTCCTATAGATGTCACATAAGGACCATGCTCCTCTTTAGCTTTGTCTCCTTTTACCCCATCACACACACACACACACACACACACACACACACACACACACCACACACACACACACACACACACACACGCACAGGCTCTGGTGCACTGAAAAGGCCCTCTGTCTCCATGCTGCACCCCTCACAAATGAGAACCAGATTCCATCTCAAGTCTACGGTTTCCCAGATTGAACCGCCGTCAGTCACCGTCAGCTCACATGTCAGAGGGGCCGACCCCCCCATCCCCCCCGTGTGGCCCCAACCACCGCAATACACACACGCGCACACCACACGCAAATATACACTTGTGCGCATGGCCCCGGGCGAGGAAACTGACATCTTCGGCGTGTCACTGATATCTGAGGGATAATAACAGGCCTTTGAGCTGCCTGGCATTAGCCATTCACCTCTGCAGCTCCACGGAGGTGTGCAGCTACGGGAGATAAGCGGCTGAAAGACGATCGCTTAGTCACGTAAGGTCAGGAGACACGGGAGACGGTAATCACATGTCTGATGTCTGCAGGATCTCTCGTTGGAGGCGTTGCCTCTTCTGTTTGCGTCTGAGAAATACTGTTTCCTATGTGACAGAATCGTGGGAAGAAGTTGCGGGTGCTCTTCTGGGAGGTGTGTTTCTGAGCGTTAGCATTCACAGCGAGGCGATTCGTCTTACACCTTCGTGGATTTTGATGAGTTCGTGCAGGGTTTTCTTTTTTTTTTCTGTTGTGCAAAGAATGCAACATTGTTGTGCAGCGTCCTACCTAGCGTGACTAGCCTGCTTTAGCTTTAGTCAGATCACTAGCCATTATTCAGTAGTGCTAGCACTTTTCGGAACTTTCCAAAACACTTTGAGGCTCGTTGGCTTTTTAGTAAACAGTAATGTTTGGGTCCGTGTGTCTAAAAGCGTCTTTAAGCCAAGCTTTTATCTCTTTTTTGTCTTTCAGTGCTCCGTCTCTTGCGGCAAGGGCAAGCGGGCGCGTTACGTCAGCTGCAGGGACGCCCGGGGCGGAGTGGCCGACGAGTCGCAGTGCACCCACCTACCCCGTCCTCCGGAACTGTCCACCTGCTTCAGCCCCTGCGGAAAATGGCGTGCCGGGGAGTGGTCACCCGTGAGTTGAACTCTCTGTGTCCAATCACCACAGATGTTTTCCCACACTGGGGACTTCCAGCAACGGCCTTATTTCCCCCACCAGCGCTTATCTCACTCCGATATGGGTTTTTGATCTCAAGTAGTCGAATATTGCTCCCAGATCGGCCTGTTGGTGACGACAGGGTTCACGGGGGCGGGTCAACAACGCTGTTGTCTTCGGTTGTCATGGTTACAGACGCTAGACTTCCACACCACAAAGAAGCGCGGCAGTCTTTGGTAGCGATGGGAACAGAAAGGTGGCTAGAGATGTTCCTTTAATGCCCACGCTTTTCTCCGCCCCCTCCAGTGTTCGGTGACCTGCGGCGTGGGAAAAATGACCCGCCATGTCGATTGTTCCAATTACCACCAATCGGTGGACCCGTCCTTCTGCGACCCCGACGAGAAGCCCGCGACGGAGCAGGAGTGCATCGCCGCCCCCTGCCCCTCCGTCTACCGCCGACAACGCATCAACGACCAACCCTACGGGTACCCGCAGGACCCGGGACGCCATCCGGGCCACAGCAGCTGGAACGTGCCCTCGGCAGACAACCAGTGGAGGACGGGACCCTGGGGAGCAGTATGTTCAGCAGACACACAGATACACAGACGCCTCACAGGTGGTCTGTGCTTCGGACCTTCTTCCTTTGTTTGTTCTTTCCTTTGTGGGATTTTTGGGGTTTTTTATTTTTGACTGAGTCAGCTCCGTGTGTGTGTGTGTGTGGGGGGGGGGGCACAAGTCAGCCCATCAGACGCCGTGACAAACGCTTGTGTCACTGGCTGAACCTTCCCCCCAGCAGATGCACACTCAGCAGTGATGGAGGTGAAGGACTGTGTGCCGTCCTCCCTCACAGGGAGAGCACTAAATGTACCCCCCCCCCCACACACACACACACACACACTGTTCTCTGGTCAAGGCTGTGCTGCTCAGTGTTGGAGAATGATGTTTTCCACCTTTTTCACCTGGTTTTCCGCAGCAGTTCAGGCCCTGGTGGGTTCGTTTTCCTGCTAAAAGATCTTGGCGTTGCTTTTTTTTGCGTTTGTCTCTGTTTGTCGTCTCCTATTGTGACTTTTTTGTGTCCTCTCCGCTGTCCTGGCTGACGCTTTCTGCTCTGCAGTGCTCCAGCACCTGTGCCGGAGGCTTCCAGAGGCGAGTGGTGGTCTGCCAGGACGCCGCCGGACGCAGCAGCAGCTACTGCGACGAGAGGGTCAAACCCGCCGAGTCCAAGAGCTGCGACTCCGGGCCCTGCCCTCTGTGGAACTACGGCGTTTGGGGAGAGGTGAGGCTCAGCGTGACTTCGCTTTCTTTCCGTCTGTCTTTACAACAGATGGGAATAAGAAACCTGCCTTTTCCGCTTTCAGTGCACCCAAACCTGCGGCGGGGGACGGAAGACTCGCCTCGTGGTGTGTCAGAGGCCCAATGGCCAGAGGCTGAACGACTACAACTGCGACGTCCTGGACAAGCCGCCCGACATGGAGCAGTGCAACCTGCAGCCCTGCCCGGGCTCTGCCTCTTGGCACCGCCGACCCTGGAAACCGGTACGATAGTAGAACTTTCCCTCCCGACCGCCACTTCCTGAGGGTGCGTCACTGTGAGTAGACCTGGTGTGTACTGAAACGGCTTCAGACCGGTGTGCTGAGTGTGCGTTTGGTCTAATTGGAGATTCTGAAGCGAGCACAGGGTTTCCCACACCGCTGTAGGCTCGCCGGCCTCAGCCCACCCAAACGGGCCCTGCAGTGGCACGGCGCTGATTAGAATCAAGACCCCCCCCCCCCCAAAAAAAAAAAAAAGAAAAGAGGGAGAAAATACACAAAAAAAAACACAATGCTGCTCCACTTAGGAGATCATTAAAAACACATGGATTCCTCTTGCTGCAATGGGAAAACAATAACACGCGTCCTGTTCCGAGCCAAGTTTTCAAATTAAGACCCGTAAATTAGGACGGTTCTGTCCACCGATGCCGTATATCTGTAGAGGTTTCATTCTAGAAAATATTTATTTTACATACGAGGCATGAAGTAAATGTCCTTCACTGTTATTCCTGCCGTCACCCTGTATCTGAAGTACACAAGTGTATATTTGTGTATAAGAGTTAATATTATGGATTTTCTTTGTATGTGTATCTCTGTACAGGACTTTACTGTTACAAGTACCTTGTTTTTGTTACTGAGAATCATATTTAATAGTTTTCCTGGTGCTCTGGGTCGTGCTTCGCCTTATCGTTCCATGACTGAGGTTTGTACAGAGGAAAATATTCTCCAAATGTAACTCGTTCCTAATTCTGTCTCGTTTTTGAAGAAGTTGACCCGCCTACCTTAACAGAATAGCAGAGAAATGTAGGTTGACCCCTAAAACACAGCAGTCAGAGGAGAGTCGGTGCCTTAAAACCCCGAGAAAAAGACGAGATTAGCTCTAAAATGCAGTGGCCTCCAGCGTATAGCGCGTCCCCATACATCCACCCTGTACATAAACCCAGCCGCTGGGCACAAGCAGCTGTTTCGGGGTCACTTTATCACAATGTGGTGTTATTGCAGTGCCAGGAAATGATGGTGCGTTGTTGGTTTCATGAAGACAGAGGTTTATGGTGTTTATTTATTCTGTTCCGTGCTGGCAGCTCGCCGGGCTGTCGTCTCCGCCAACTCCTTCGGCCATTTAAAGCACACGGATACCTCCACCTTCTAAACTCACCTGTGTCTCCGAAGGTTTCTGTGTTTTTTTGCAATCTCGACTATTTATTGGTTTACAGTTTACAAATCGCTGCAGCTGGAATGTTTTAGATTGTAACGCCGAACTTGAATTATTTGTCACCCAAAAGCCACGGTTACAGGGACGAGTGGCACACGTGTGAACTGGAGAGGCCTCTGGGACCGGTTGGAACCGTTTAGTCGGGGAAACCGGGTCGTGCACGTGCTGTGACACGCTGGAAAACCACAAACCTGTGACATGTATTTCAGGTCGAGTGTTGCGGTGGGGTCTTTGTCCGCGTCGCTGTCGTCACTCTGCATTTGCACGCGCGTGTGTGTTTGTGTGCGGGTGTGTGTGTGCCTGGGTGTGTGTGTGTGTGTGTGTTTCCCAGTCAAGATGTCCAGTAGAACCCGGACTCCATTCCTCCAATACTTCATGTTTTCTTTTTCCTCTTTTTTGTGGTGCAAAGTTGCCAAACTCGGATCACTCCCACTTTATGTTTTGCCACTTTTGGTTCATTGTTGTTGTTGTTTTTTTTAATTTATTTCATCCGCATAAGAGAACTCATGACCATGTTAAACTAGCTTTTACTTTTGTAAATATTATTAAAGAAACATAACTAACATTTGTGGTGTTTGTCAATGCAGTATTTCACCGACAAAAGCGACTGATAATAGAGATTAAAAAAACGACACACACATTTGAGGAGCACGTTTATTCATTCATCGACAGTCACAGGACCTCACTAGTATGTTAAAACACAACACATATGCAGAATGGGCTGCTGTAATCAACCCGGAAAGATCTCGCTCGTAACTCACAACGTTGTGTTTAAGTATTTGACCCTCAATTGACTTTGCTGCATGTTCTTTTCAGCAAACCTTGTAATAATTAAGTCTGTGGGTCAAACATGTTTCTGACGTATGTACGCAGCACTTCACGTGGTTAAAAAAAAAAAACACACTTTTTACGCACTTTTCTGTAAGTTTCATGGAGAAAAAGCACACAAACCTGGCACATCTGTTTACCATTGCGTTAATGGTGCGCTCGGCGATGCGTCTGGCAGCCGCATTCCTCTGGCTGCATGAATAATTATTACTTCATGCTGGAACGGCTGGTTCAGCTGATCTGGGATCTGAGGAAGTGACTGAACTGTGTAGATGACGGTGACCCACTTACTTACCCGAGAGAAGCCGCGCTTTATTGCGTTTAGATCTCCGGAACATTAAGAATCCACTGATCCAGCTGCAGCCACATGTTCATGCAGGTTGTTTAGAACTTGTTTTAAAAGCCATAAAAGTTCTGAAGGAATCTGAAGGATAAAACCACCATCGTTGATCACTTTAAGCTACTCGAATCTATATGTTGGCTCCCTTGTTGGAGAAGAAAACACTTATATGATGCAGAGAAACAGGTTTTTCATGTAGGAAGGAACAAACCACACAACAACTGATGCTGTTTATTGCACAGATTCGAGATCAGGACAGACGTCGACATAAAGGTGTGACGACCAGGTCGTGTGTGATGGAACGAGGAGCCCTTTTAGTCATTTATGCCTGTTGGTTGCTTACAAAAACACGCGGCTTCCTGCCGGGAGCGAGTTTCCCATGGCTCGCAGGCTAATTACGCCGCTTCAAATGAAATCCACATGCACGACGTTGACATGCTTTACGCCGGCCCGAGGGCAAACGGGCGAGAAGCCCCTGCAAACCTGTCACCACGGGGTCAGGCGGTCGTGACATCACTGGCCTCGCGTTTCCTGATCCTGCCCATATGCCGGGCCGAGCGTCTCCCCAGGCACGGCTCTCGTCGCGGCTTTGGGTTAAATTTGAGGCGGGGGATCATGTTTCGCCGCGTTCCTTTGGGAGAAAGGTGCGTTTCCTGTGCAGGACGGAGACGTGGGAGGTAGAACCCCAGAGGCTGGGAGATCTTATCTGGAAAAGCGTAAACATTTCGTCACAGATTCCCGGGAGGATTCTGGTATCGTGAGCTCTGAAGGCTGATTTTCAGTGAGATGAAGCCAGAAGTGGCGTGAAAACCTGTAAGCACTTAGGCCGTCCCGCCGCGGCCTCCAGAGACGGAACATTGATCACTTTGACGCAGGTGGAGAGCTCCTGCTCTTTCTCTGCTTTTCTTTTCTTTTTTGCTGAAGTGCTTTTAAGCCAGGCAGAGCTGCCAGACAGACCCGGCTGTGTAGGGTTTCAGGCTCGGGCCTGTCCAGGCTCGTCGATGCTATCGCAATCATGGCGTGAGATGGAGCTTGTTCCATTTCTGTCAGGACATTTATGAGGCGGTGACGGTGATTTACGGAGCAGTTTAAGTGACGGGGAGCTAATGGTCCAGCATGCAGACACAGCCGGCCTCAGGTTAACCGATGGCCCGGTTGCTCTCAGCTACCTGTCGGATCGGGTTCCTGCATTTGCAGAGCCACCGCTGCACAGATGTGGGGGAGTTCCAGTATGTCAGCCCTCCCGTGTGCTGTTCATACTTCCTCAGCCCCACTGCTCCTATTCAGGGCTTCATTGTTATTAATTTTCTTCGTTTGCTGTCATCTGATAACCCTTAATACCCACAATGCTTTTGTGCATTACCAGTACAGCTCAGACGTCTGGAAATCTTCGTGCAGCCGCCCGTCAGCTCCGCTCTTCATGTTTCACCCCCATTTGATCCAAACTTGGGTCCTGCCGATGGTTTCTGCCGCTAGAATTAGGGGCTGATGGTGTAAATGCAGCCTACCACCAGGGGGCGATAGATCTACCTTCATATATACAGGCAAAAATCAGACATGAATGAAGACATTTGTATGTGTTATTATTAAAACGCGTTTTTTAAATGTAAAGTTCTTACGTAACGATCTGGAAAAAGTGTCTCTAGAAGGTTCAAAACTGACTTATGGCTGTTCGGGCTCTTTTCAGAGCGGCGTTGACTTAAAAAGGAAGTGGCGTGGAGGAAACCGTACACAGCGGTTGCTTGTTTGACTCTTGTAACGACAGCTGAGGTTTCTGACCAGATCTCTGCCTCCGAGCCCAGAACGTGCCTTTAATTTCAGCCAATCAGAAGTGCAGCTGCCTGTAAGGAGCCGCGCTGACAAGGACAGGAAATCATTTCCACATTTCAGCGTTGCATCCTGGGTAATGAATCTGGCAAAATCGAGGCGGCGCATCTGAAACTGGTCATTTCACATTACAGATGCAGATTTAAGAATCTCGGGCGCATCGTAGGTGCTGTGGATAGATAACGGAAGCATCACCTCGAGCCAACATTTGGCCTGTTTGTGGTGGATCAAGGACTCACGACTCCGGACCCCACGGCACCGTCCTTCCAGCTTCTCCCGTTTTTGACGCCATCTTATCTTCTCCTCCTCCCCTGCAAAACCAGAGCACAGAGCAGTTTGAGTGGAGGGAGGTACACACTGTTCCATCTCCATCTCACTCAATTCTGTCTATTCAGCCCAATGTGCGCACGTGCACGGCTGCTAGCTGACCCGGGGATCAGTTCCGTGTTTTTCCGAAGGCTATTTGTCCCGCGGCCCTGACAACATGCGGCTCAGGGTATAATTCCTCACTCCTTCACAGTCTGCGTCTGCAAGTTTGTTCTTGCTCCGGGTCAACGCTGAGCTCCTTTGAAGCGCCTGCGTAACCGCGGTTACCATATGCTCGGCATTACCGAGCCGGAGCGCCGCAGAACATGCTGGTTGGAATTCCACCTCGGCTCTCACGTCGAGAGACACGCTTCCCTGTAAATGCTAGCGCGGCGCGAGCTCGACGGGGGCGGATTAAACGGGCGGATTAAACGGGCGTTTTCGCCACCAACGTGCGCTTGGCAGCGACCGACGTTACGAAATCAAAACAGCGATTCGAAACGTCTTTGAAATTCTAATGATAGTTTACAGGGTGTTTTCATGTCCCAGTTAAGGCCTGAATCATCCGCGATCAAACGGCCTCGGCTCTTATCTGAGCCCGCTTTGGAATTTACCTCCTTTTTTTTACAGTATTAGCTGCTCTGATTGCCACATTGGCTCTTTGACAGCAATTTTAAGAGGTTTTTTTTTCCTTTTTGGATGCTTAAAAGTTTCCATGTGTTCCGTTGGCTTACCTGTTGGGGGGGGGGGGGGGGGGGGGGGGACTGCTGATCCTGGACAAAGATGTTGAGGCTCTGAAAAAAATCATCAAAAAGATACTTTGATTTAACAGATGCGTCTTTAAATCTAACATGCAATTAGCTGGAATTAGAAGAAAAAAACCAAGAGGGGCGAGCTTTAAACGTCTCGCCGCTGAAGCTCCTTTTAATGCCTGCAAAAATCTGCTCGTCACACAAAAGCTGTTTGACTTGGCTGATTTTCAACTGTGCGCTAAATCTGAGGCGGGCGAGTCGTTCCACCTAACAGTAATCCACATTATGGCAAGATGAAGTTCACCGGATTATGCTAGATTTAGCCCACCTAATCATGTGAAATTAATTGTTGGGACAATGTGGGAGGGCAAATTCTCCAGGGTGTTTCATTTCCCATGAGACACGTCTGGGGGGAGGGGAGGGGGGGGGTCAAAGAAGCAACGCGTTCGGAGCGAACAGAAGGTTTTAGGATCAATAAAAAAACACCACACACACGTTTTATCTAAGCGTAGCCTCACTGGGCGGACTGGGAGTGATAAATGGAGCGCTCCTACCTGAGCTGGTGGGCGAGTGGAGCAGCCCGGCTGGGGTCGGCGCCCTCTCCCCGCTCCCAGAGCTGAAGCCGTCCTCTGCCAGCTCTCTGGCATCACCGGTAACGGCTGACAGATGAGGACGGAGGGTGGAGCGCCGGTTCCCCCGCCGTCCCAGCGCAGATGCAGCTCAGCGGTGGAGCGCAGCCCGTATGGCTGCGATTTCCTTTCTTTCTCTTTTTTCTCTCCCCACTTTTTTTTCCTCCTGCTTTTACAGCAGAAAGGAGGGGCCAGTCCTCCACCTCACCATCACCCCCCCCCTCCTCCTCCTCCACTGCAGCGTGTTTGCCTGGGCGTGCTGTGAGGTGGAGGGAGCGCTTATCGTTTTGGAGCGAGTGTGTGACTGCGGTGCGTTCAGGGACCAGTCGCTGGGCTCCGGCCTCGGCTTTGATGCTCTCAGGCAGCTGAGCTGGCCCTGCAGTTAAAATGCCTCGGTAATTACATGTTTATAACGCACGTGTGAGCGGCCTCAACCTTACATCAACCTTTGTCGGCATGTTTTAATGCTGTGGCCTGAGAAAACAATGGAAAAACATCAGAAATCAATCATTTCAGCAGTTATCCTCAGTTGCGATCAGCACCACCAGCATGGAGAGGGGACCAAAATTCTTGCTGTAATGCAGCAATATGAGATCATAATTAGTGGACAATGCAATATTATGTTTATTTTCTGGACTGGAAAATACGTTAGACAAAATCTAGCTCACTTCCTCTGGTGTATTTGAGACCAGCACCCCATTTTTAGAGCGGCTTTGTATGCCAGGCGCTAGCCCGTCACGCAGAAATAGCCTCACCCTAATTGCTGTCTGGACTCCCGGGGGGGACAGAGGACTCTGGACGGCTGTCTTCATGCAGACGGCTGAGGAGCAGAGTGCGTCGCTCAGCCTCAGACGTTTGCAGCCTTTCTGAAAGCGATGCCTCTGTTTACAGGTTAAAGAGCTGCGTGCATTCCAGCCGCGTGGGAGTGTTGACAGAACAGTTTGAAGTTGCTTGGTTGGCTTTGTTTGCGTTGCGTCCACTTGGCCGTCAAATGTAACGAGGAGGCTCTCTGGCGTACCTGGAGTTGAGGTTTAAGGCTCGCTATCGGTCGCTGGGCTTTCAGCGTGTTTATATTTCCCCATGTGTGCATGATAAACGGAGATAAGTGGCGTTTGCTTGTGTGTGTTGGCGCTATTAGCGTCCTTGATGTCTGCAAACTAATTGATTCAGTGCAGAACTTATTCATCTTCAGTGTTTACATACATCTAAACGGACGTTTTCTGTAGAGTTGCTCCAACATTTCGAAGGGGGAGGATAATATGACCTACTTTTCTCCCCCCCCCAGTGCTCGGTGACTTGCGGTCGTGGGACCAAGCAGCGGGAGGTCGCCTGCGTTTACCAGAACCAAACCAAAATAGAAGAGGAGCGCTGCAGCCATCTTCCCAGGCCGAGAACAGAGAAGGCCTGTCGTGCGCGCGGATGCCCCAGTTGGAAGGCCAACAGGTGGAGGGAGGTACGTACCGTCTCCGCTGAGCAGCTGGGAACACACACAAACGCCTCCCGGGGGCTGCGAATGTGGGACGTGTACACACAGAGCACCTGTCCAATCACCACTGGGTTTATTCCTGCCTAAGAATAACGCGGCGTTCCCTCGAGTGCGGCCTCAACGCCGCTGGCGGCGCTGTTTACGTAGCGCTCCGTAGAGCTCCGATAACTGTTACCTGAGCCACTTTATGCGGAGCGATAAAAAAAGTCGTGGATAAAAATGAGCCGGGTTGATCAAAACAGGTAAATGTGAAGAGTCGCAGCTGTCGCCGTGGAAACCCCCCCCCCCCCTCCAGTCATCTCGGAGCTGATTCTAAAGTGGCTCAATGATGGGAAACATCTGCTCTTCTGACATCATGCTACCCGTTTACCTGCTGCCCCGGGGCAGATGCAGCGTTTAGCGTTAGCGTTTTGATGAATGCTAATCCAGTTGTCCCATGGGCTCTGCCCGTGTCTCTGGTTCTGGGGGGGAGCGCCGACCTTAAAGCCCATTAAAGCTCTGCGCTGTTATTCGGGGCTTGAGATAACATCCTTCGAACACATTTGCACGGCTGAGCGCCATTTCATTCATTCGAAAACACCACACGTCTCTTCCACAACCACTTAATCCCAAAAGCTCCATGAAGCCCCCGACAGGCTTCCCTCCGCAAGGCTTCCTCACCCCTTCCTCATTGGTGTCTGGAAGCAATCATCTTCCTCCACATACCACCAGGAACCATGAAATCCTCAACCGGAGTGTTGGTGAGGACGGGGGGGTTGAGGTGTGCCCCCCTCCATCATTACGTATACGTAGATCCCGAGATGGGGACAGGGAATGGCCGATTATTCCAGCCATTAGGAATAACCAGAAGATGCTGGGCGCTCCCGAGGAAGGCGCCGTTATTTATCCCTTCCGTGCTCTGTGTGTTTCCCCAGTGCTCTGCGTCCTGCGGCGTCGGGGTTCAGAACCGAGACGTCTACTGCAGACTGAAAGGCTCCGGACGGGTCAGAGAGGACGCGTGCGACGCTCGCCGGCGCCCCGCCGAGGCTCGGCCGTGCCGGAGAGCGGAGTGCGCCCTTTACACTTGGGTGGCTGGCGACTGGGAGGAAGTAAGTACCGGGGGCTTCGCTCCGGGTCTGGCAGCACGACACGGATGGGCACATGTCGGGCCACCTTGTTGCGGGTTTTATTGGCGCTGCTTCTTTTGTTCTCGGCGCCGTTAAAGAGGCGACCTGCAGATGTCCTCGCTCTCCTGCGTCACTCACGAGCGCCTTTGTTGATAACCATCGAGCGGGAAATCACTTCCAGGCCCGGACTACTGACGGCCGTCCCCTCTTTTGTCCTGCCGGATATCGCTGATCTGTCCCCGGCTTGTTTTGATTCCCCCCCCCGGCTCGTCTTCCTTTTAAGTCGCTCAAAAGAGGGACACAGGAAAAACAAAGCCTGAATTTTAAGATTCCGTTTCATATCGTGTCACATAAATGTCTCCATAAAACGCCGCCGATCATCTGAAGGATCTTTCGGGGTTTTATTGGAGCGTTCCTGGGAAAGTGGTTTTGCACTCAGCACATTCCTAAAAGCGTCTCCAACACTCCCTCCCCTCCTTCCCGCCGGAGCGCCGTTTAACTGTGCGACCTTGGTTTCGTAGTGCAACGCGACGTGCGGGGAGGGCACGAGGAGCAGGAAGGTGGGCTGCGTGGGCCCGGGGTCGAGCCCGGTCCAGGCGGGCTACTGCGAGCCGTCGTCCCGGCCTCACACACGCCACGCCTGCACAGGTCCACCCTGTCGGCACGTGTGGATCACGGGGGAGTGGTCGGAGGTAGGGACGACCGGAGACACGAGGACGGATAATTGGGCTTCCTTCTCTAATGTGTGTGTGTGTGTGTGTGTGTGGTGTGTGTGTGTGTGTGTGTGTGTGTGTGTGTGTGTGTGTGTGTGTGTGTGTGTGTGTGTGTGTGTGATTCAGTGCTCCACCAGCTGCGGCACAGGCTACCAGCAGCGCAGAGTCTCCTGCTCTGTGACACCCTCCTCCCAGGCTCTGCATCCCTACTCCCCCCCGGCCAGCACCCGTTGCCCCGGGCAACACCCCCCTGGCACCCGGCCCTGCCTCCTCAGGGAATGCCCACACGGGACCTACTGGAAGGTCGGCCCGTGGAGCAAGGTGAGTCGGAGGAACCGGTCAGGCGGTTAGAGATCTTCCTGTTGATGGTCCTGCTGATCCCAGTTGGATCTGTGTGTGTGTGTGTGTGTGTGTGTGTGTGTGTGTGTGTGACAGTGCTCGCAGACCTGTGGGGCCGGAGTGATGGAGCGCCGAGTGGAGTGCGTGACCTCCAAGGACCTGCCGTCCAAAGAGTGCCGCCCGTCCGAGAGGCCCGGGTCTCAGGTGTCCTGTCAGGCGGCAGAATGTGAGTGATGCCGTGGGCGGCGCCCTTTACCGGAGCGGCGCCGCGCTAACAAACGGGCCGCAGCGCGCCGCCGGCGCCCGTCTGGGTGCGTTTGCACAAGCGACACTTTTTTCCCACGTTAGGCAGAACAGCCGCGTCCACGTGGAGCCTCCGGAGGCTCAGCGGAGCGCCTCAGGGGTGTGTGCCGGAGCCTCCGCCGCCTCCATTGTGTCCTTCACTGTAAAACCCGGCAGCGGGCCAACGTTTGTAGGTTTTTCTCCCCCACATTTCTGATGTTTCAGTACTTGCGCACTGGGCTGTTCATTCCTGAGTTTGGCTTCTGCCAAGTCAGGCAACGCCGGAATTAAAGCGATATGCTCGGACGACGGCCAGTCCCGCGGTCAAGTATTAATGCTAATCAGCTAATCAGCGCGACGCCAGCGAGCAGGAGAGGGAATCCAAATAATGGAACCCTCAACGTGATGAGACGCAGAGCCGTCCCGCCAGAGCGGCTCATCCGCTGAGGCTTTTTCTGGTCTTTATTCCCAGTTTCTGCCGTTCCTGGGGTGCAGATTTGGATCCTGGCTCACGTCTGAACGGCAGATCCAGAATTCTGGCACTCGGGGGTTGAAATCTCGGGCTCATTACTTGGCGTCCGGTGCCAAAAGCAAATTGAAAGCGGCGTTATTTTGATAAATGAATGTTCTCTTGGCGAACTGACACATTTGATCCTCACATGTGTGAATGACCGAGGGGGGGGGGGGGGATTACGAGGCCTTTGAACCTGCCGGAACCGTTTAATTTTACACACACAAGTGTGTTTTTTTTCTGCTGATCACGTCAAATCTTCCCGACCTTTGACCTCCCAGGTCCACTGTTCGCCTCCTGTCGGGAGGTCCAGGTGAGGCGGGGGGTGAAGCTGGACGGGGAGTTCTACCTCAGGGTCAATTCCCGAATCCTGCAGGTAGGTGGGGCTCCTGGCAGGCGCCGCCTGGCGTCCTCCCGCCCTCTCACCTGCTCTGTGCTCCTGCTCAGGTCTACTGCGCCGACATGAACACCGACTTCCCCAAGGAGTACGTGACCCTGCGCAGCGGTCAGATGGACAACTACTCGGAGGTGTACGGGCACAGGTGTGTGTGTGGAGGGGGCCCCGGGGGCCCGCTGCCGCCAGGGCGCTAACGGAAGGAATGTCGGCGCTTCTTTTCCAGGCTGCTGAACCCTTTCGAGTGTCCGTACAACGGCAGCAGGAGGCAGGATTGCAGCTGCAGGAACGACTACGCGGCGGCGGGATACACCCTCTTCCACAAGGTTCGGCTGGACCTGGACTCTCTGAGGATAACGGGTGCGTAGATCCGGTCCCAGCCGGGATCGCGATGACCAACATTCCCACGGGACGTAAACAGTCGGAACCAGTTTTTATGTTGAAACAAGAGCGTTATTTTGAAAAGCAAAAGACAGCCACATGTGGGGAAAAGGTCTTTGATCTCCCAGTTGCAGCTTTGATCTTTTTTCTTTTTTGGGGGGGGGGGGGGGGGGTTCTGTGGAAGCGCTTTAATTTCATGAACTGCCGAGCTCTTCCTCCTCTGCATCACCCCCATCGTGTCCCGTGTGCGTGTGATTAGCGTGTGCGACAGCTGACAGGAAGTAGACGGAGGCTCCCTTTCATCCTCCGAGCACACGTCCCCATCGCCCATGGAGACAGATGTGATCGAATGCTTTATTTACCGCCGGTATAAGATAAGATATCGATTGTTTTGCTTTGGTTGCTAAGCGACCAGCCCGGCCACAGGAAGCGTTCGGAGGACAGCTTTAAACCCCGCGTGAAATGTAAATATATAAAGTGCGTTCTCCGCTCTGGCCGTGTTTATTTATAGACCGCAGCTGTCTCCAGTCTCATCCCGACTCTCATCGTGTGTCTTTTCCAGTCACGGATCTGCAGTTTTCCCAGACCCTCCTGGGCCGTCCCGTCCCCTTCGCCACAGCAGGAGACTGTTACAGCGCGGCCAAATGTCCACAGGTCGGTGAGACGCACATGTTGAATGAATGGACGAATGGACGCTCACGTCCGGTGTCTCCTGCCAGGGACAGTTCAGCATCAACCTGGTCGGCACCGGTCTCAAAGTGGCCGAATCCACCAAGTGGACGTCTCAGGGCAACTACGTTTCCGTCAAAGTCCACAGATCCGAGGTAACGATGAGCGGGATGAGCGTTTTATGACTCGGAAAAATGGGATTTTTCTCTTTTTTTCTTCCCCGGGGGGGTGAATCGGACCATCTGAATGGCCGTGTTGTGC
Source organism: Takifugu flavidus (assembly GCF_003711565.1). Taxonomy (NCBI): domain Eukaryota; kingdom Metazoa; phylum Chordata; class Actinopteri; order Tetraodontiformes; family Tetraodontidae; genus Takifugu; species Takifugu flavidus. The sequence goes on from NC_079532.1 coordinate 6,826,890, forward strand.
TTCTGCCTGATTCATTGAGGAGGAATCTCCGCTGACATTTCTAGTTTCCATTCTCCGGGCAATAAAGCTGCCCTTTTCCCACTCTGTCCCCTCTCGTTTGTCTTCGCCTGTAGGACGGAACAAGAATCTACGGACGCTGTGGCGGTTTCTGTGGGAAGTGCATTCCCCAGGCTCACAACGGGCTCCTCCTGCAGGTCCACTGAGGACCAGGCCCAGAAGGAACCCCTGACCCACCCCTGAGGCACTGGACTCCAGTCACCTGAGCTCTGAGGAGCCTTTAAAGTCCGTCACCGTAGAAACGCCCGGTAATCCCACATGGCAGCTAAAGGTTGCGCCGACGTGCGCTACAGGACCGCTCGCAGGTCCTCCACCCACACTGCAGAAGAACCCTCAGAATTTCCTGCTTCGTCCTTCATCCCGTGCTGACACACGTCTGCTCACCATCACACAAAGGGAGATCTCAAAGATCGCCACTGCACTTCTCAAAGTATCCAAAAATGATCCGTTTGATTATATCCACACGTACAGACACGCTCGACGGTCGTGGAGGCGGAACCTTTAACGGTGAAATAGCGGCTGTAAAAGTCCTGCAGAACAATTTCTGCAGCCAACAAACTGTAATGTTAGCCTGATGGTGTGTTCATGGATGTCTTTTTCACACTTTAGCTTCAAAAGCTAGCTGCCACAGGTTACAATAGCCTAGCGTGGATTCTGTAAACAGGAACATTTAGCGACTGTTGGGCTTCGCCTGCATTTTCCAGTGCGTAACAAGTGTAACTTAATGCTAAAAGTGTCAAAACAGCTTCTATTGGGGGGGTATGTAATTCTCATAAATGGTGTAGCTATGCTAAACTCAGCTTATTAGCTGCTGGTTGCCTAGCTTGGCTTAGCTTCCTAAATCCATCCTAGAGTTGGCCAACAACTGACCAGGCTTGGCTCCAGGGGAACTCCGACCTTTCGCAGTCTTCTAACTAAACCACTTTCACCTCCGTCGACAGACACGCGATCGTCACATGGGGACAAAACAGCCGGTAAGGAACGCGAACCCGTTTAATGGCTTCAGCCGCCGTCCGATTTCGGGAGTGAGCTCCCTCCCAAAAACCCTCCGTCAGACCTGCTGTAGGTACCTGCAACCCCCTACCTCTCAGACATCCGCGCCCTACTCACATACGTGTAATATATTTATGTTGGACCATATTTATTCTGTAAGATTGTAGACACGTTCAGTGTTTGAGGGCTGTTTGTCCTGTTGTATTGTAACAACTAACCTTAAACGGGGATCTTTGGAACGGTGCTCTCCAACTACTGGAATTACCTCTGATGATGAGAAGATCAGCAGAATCTGCTCTACTCCTCCTAATAATGGCGCCTCATGTATTAGAAACACCTGTGGAATCCTGCTCCTGGCTAGGACTTAGACCTGCTTTTTTTGACGTCGCCACGGCAACGTGCCGGGCGGCAAAGCTTAACCAAAGTTAATAAAAATAGATGCAGAATTGTTTTTCCTTCCCCTTTTCGATGACGTGGGATTCTTTTGATTACAAGAGCGGCTGAAAAATAAAAAGTAAGTCAGTGAGCAGCTAGAAAACCTTTGGCCCACATTCAGTGACGTGAGGGTCGATTGTTCTATGAGGTCTGTATCAGAAAGTGAAATAATACTTGATGCACTATGTGCCATCAGTTTTGTAGAGATATAATCCTCTTTTTTTTGTAATAACAGATGTGTAACTTATGGTACATGCGTATTTTTTAATATTCATACTTGAATTGCTAACCGCGTGCTAAATATTGAACGGGCATTGACAGTGAACGGAGGGAACAGCGCGTTTGTGTTTGTTGTGCTTTAGCCAAAGATGTTCGCGGTGCGTTTGCAGCCTGTACAAAATGATAGGAATGATTCTGGTGCTATAATTAATCATTACTGGATGTCCTGTTACTTTTACTAACACTGTAAAATAAAGAATAATAATAAAAAAGTGCTTCTCGGCTGACTCACAACGTGGAGCGTCTCCATTTTTCTTTAAATACACACAATATGCACATAAATAGTGTGTCCTCGTGCTAGCTGCAGCCATGCTAGCCTCAGAAGTGCTAGCATGGCTGATGTTTTGACGCTACCTGTATAATGTTTTACAAAAAAATAATAATTTTAAGTTGAAATTCCTGTCTAAGACGTGACGGATGTGTGTTTAACTGCACCAAAAAGCAGCTAAATTGAAGCTAAACGCACGTTAGCACACTGATGAGACGGCGGTCGACCGTCCCACATTTGGTCTTTTTTCTACAGATTTAAGTAAAATGCTTTAAAAAAAACAAACAAAAAAAGGCAGCAGGTCAACAGAGTGCATGTTCATTGAGGCCAGCAGTGGAGAACGTGCACGTTTGTCTTGGAGAGGCTGTCAGTGACCCGTCGTTCGCTGCAGTAAAATGTTTTCCAGGAGTTATGTCATGTATAAAAGTCCATGTAATGCAGGGAAGCTGATCATGGTGCGAGGCTGTTCTGCAGGGCTCGTTGCACAGAGATACCTTTGTACATTAACTGGAAACAGATACGTTTGACCCCGGACGGCTGCTTTGATGCGGCGCCAAGAAGCTGCCTTGTTTCCGAAATCCTAATCTGAGGACCTGGAATCCCGAAGCTCTCCAAAACGCTGCTTTCCTCTCAAACTTTCCGACTCCAGACAAAAAGCGTCATGCTGGGAGCGTGAAGCTGACATCTTTTAATGACCGGGACACAGAAATCCTCATAAAAGACGTTGATGATTGATGTTCGGGCTGAGGAAGCAGAACATTCCAGAGCGATTTGCAGCTGCATCTGCTCTAAACAACACAGATAAGTCTTTAAAACAAGGTGGAATTTTTCCTTTAGAGCAAATCCAGGAGATTGTAGTTCAGCACAGCGCGTTATCTGGTACCAGAAGTTCTGCAGAGCATTGTCCTTCATTTTTCTAAGAGGCCTTAAAATGGGAAACTGATTTACCGCCTTCAAAACATCTTAAAATTAATGCAGGATGTATTTAGGATTGGATCAAATGTGACCACAGCGCCTTCTGTTGGTTCAAGACAACTGTTACAACGTTAGACCCGCATTTAAGACCACTTCAATTCAAGAAAATTGTTTTACCAATAAGAAAAGAGTAGATACAGGTGAATATCTGTGTTTGGGATTGTCTTTCACGCTCTAATGTGATAGAGATGTAAATATTTGAATAGTGACCCATATTCGGAAGTACTAACTAGACTGAATAGGACCGAGTTAACCTGGGTGGGTCGTACATTTGGTTGGTGCTTTAAATTTGTATAGTTTTGTTAAAGCTTAAATGCATCCTTGAAGTTGTCGTAGGTGATGATTGTCGTTAAAGCGTGCGTTACCACTGGCAACCACGAGATGGCAGTAAAACACAATAAAATCAGCAGTCCTTGGGTTTACGTAGAATTTGGACCAAAGCTTTTTATTAAAACACACATTTAGCTGCTTTTTTGGATGTGCCACGCCATTAACTTTGATGCATTTGTAACCATGTCCTTCTTTAAAAGCCGCATTTATAATTATTTCCTTTCCCCTTTGACATTTTCATTTCACCGACGCTTGTTTTTCTGCCACCCTGCTCAGTTTGGACCACTCAGACTGGGAGCTGGACCACCGGGCCTCCATGTTTGGTTCTTCTCCAAACACATTTCCCAGTGAACTTTGCTGCAGTGGGGAAAAACAGAAAAGGATCACACATCTCCCACTCTCTCCCAGCCAAACCATAGTGGAGCGGCTGACCTTGACCAGTTTAACCATCATCTTTGGACGGGCCGTATCTGATTCACACCCCAGGAAGACGCGACTGCGCCGTTGCCTCGCCTGCCAACTGGGCTATCATTAGTGTGAGGCGGAGGCGGTCGTAGCTGTCGGCCTGAGTGGCAGCGCCGTTGACGGGAAGCGTGTCAGCTCTGACTTTAACTGGCTGGGACTGGATGAGGTCATGTGTTGGGATCGCATTACACGTCCAGGGTGTCCGTTTGGTAACAGCTGCGTGCGTGATGTTTGGTGCAGTGAGGTGATGTCCACCTCCTCATGGCGTTGGAGACATGCACGATCCAGCTGGTGGGGGGGGTGGAGCCGAAGCCTGGGGTGTGTTGACTGGTGCACGTGTGATCCCGGTTCTTGGCTCTCCAAGCAAAAACGACAAGATCTGTATACGAGGTGCACATCGGTGGGGTCAAAGCGGTCCTGGGATTATGGGAGAAAGCTGTAGCTCTCACAGATGTTGAGGAAACACTACGAGCGTTTTCCAAAAAATACTTTCCCCCGTTGTAAAATTTGAGGCTGGAAAACGCGGCTCCGTGTCAGCAGAGCCGGGCCCAAGAAGGCCAGACGACGGTCTTCTGGTGAGCTGTGGCGGCGCTTTGCACGCAGAGCTAGCAGGGATAACGGGCAGTGGAGGTGGCGGCGGTTATAGGAGGGCCAATTATTTTTAACAGCTTAACACTTTCTGCAGAGGTTTTACGCACTACTGCAAAAATATGTGATGCGGCTCATGTGGTCTTTGGAAACCCGTTATGATTACCTATGAGTTTTCCAGATTTCCAGCAAAAGGAAGTGGCTCGTTTAAGATGAGCATTACTGAAAGAGGCGACGTGTTCTAGTACCGTGTTATTCTACACACGGCCTAAGGGGGACGCCATTAACCATTTTTAACAGGTAGAAACATTACTGCAGGGGTTGATTGATTAACAGAGGTGAATTTCCAGGTTTCCAGAGGTTGAAAAGAGAGCAAAAGTGTATCAGGATAATCTTGGTAAGAGGCCGTTTGGAAGTTATTTATGTCCGGATCCATAACCTTCCATGTGACAGGGTAAACTCACATCCATCACTAGAAGCTTTTTTTATTTTTATTTTTTTTTTAGAAGCTTGACTAAATAATAGGTCCCGTTGTCTCATTACCTCAGAGATGTGGAGATTGGACAGGACAAAACAGGACAGAGAAAAAGGAGCTGACTCTAACTCGTTGCACCGCTTTATCACCATCTGGCTAACCCTAACCCTAACCCTGCTGCCATGAAGGCCCATCAAAACCCCAAAGCTCCGCCCTACTGTCCACCTGCTGAGCACGGTCTGGGCCGCTTGCAGTTCCAACCCTAGCGCCACAGAAAAGCTCCATCTCAAGCTCCTAAAGGCTAATGCACCATCCACAGGATGCGCGTCCTTTCCATATTAGCTAGCCACCGTATCTGGAGCAGATTAGTCATTTTAGATCTTTGATTTCTTCTCATCACCGACCAAATCGATAATCGTGTGCATCCCAGCGCAGCATCGTTTCAAAGGAACAAACACACATCAGGCCGCTCAGAACCAAAACCCAGCGAACGCGCATTCCTCCCTCTCACGTCGGCCTCCATCTGATGGTGGTTTATTTCTGCTGACGCTGGAGCTCGCCGTCGCCATCTGCGCTAAACCTTCGCCGTGTTCCTTTCAAAGCGGCCGCTAGCGAAATCCTCGCGCCCGTTCACCTTCCCCGGCCTTGCCTGTTTGGCGTGCATGTGCTTCACATGCCATGATGGCAGCGGGATTTTTTTTCTTCCTTTCAATTTCTTACCCCGTTTTAACGCTCCATATGGTCTGCAGATCGGCGCCGAACGCTACCCAGCTGCTCGCGACACATTTACTGGCGCAAAGTGCACGTCGGTGTCTGTCAGTTACCAGAAGGACGAGATTTGAGTCTAATTAATTGGCCAGGACGGCGTGAAAAGTTTGCTCCTCCTCGTTTGTGGAGCGGAGGACAAGAAAAACACTTTTGAGGCGATTCGTCGCCGCCGTCATCGTACTCCTTTTACCCCCTCGTCTCCATGGTAGCGATAAACACCCTCCAAAACACACAGCGCCCCTCAAATTCTTATCTTTCTGGCTATTTCAAGGCAATTTCCCAGCGCGAGGCCACTTCAGGAACCAAGCGGAGGCCCTCTCGGAGACAAACGCGAGGCCACACAGGGAGGCCGCCGGCGATCTGCGGCCAGATAGGCACGGCTCAGTCAAAGCAAAGAGCGGCGCCGCTCGCCCTCCTTCACAGCTTTACTACACCTCTCTCATCTTGCGCCATTGTTGCGCGGCCCCCTCGCCGACACGCCGTCATCCCCGCATGACTCCCCGCGCACAATGAGGCTCAAGGATCCGTTTCTCCCGGGGGAGATAGACCCCCTAGACCGAGACAAAGGCTTCAAAACCAGCTATCTGCGGCCATCATCTTAAACGCTTCGGCCCCGCGTGTCAGAGCGAGACGGCGCGGCGTCCATCACCAGCATGTTTTCACCATCTTCTCATTGGTGGTTTTTTTTAGTTTTGAGTGGGAACATTTTTGATCTCAGCCTGAACGCTGCTTCCGTGAGCAGGATGCTTATTAGACCAGAAGGTGTTTTTTTTTTCCCCCCTCCCCATCTGATTTCTATCTGGTGGAGCACGGACGGGTAATTTGGCTGATAGAAGTCGTTTTATTACAGAGCTGTGTTTGGGCTGAAATGATAGGCCTGCTCGACGGCACGAACGGAGTTTTACCAGCTTTCTTTCGTCGAACGCGGCTGATTCTCCTGGAATGTTTGTTCAGGCTCATCCCACTGAATGCCTGCTTCACTTGGAAGTGGCGGCCGAGCCAAAGATGGAGACGAGCGGGGAGATGCGCTCGGTGAGGGATAACAAACAGACGCCACACGCTCGGGCCCTCTGTGGTGGATCAGTCGACCCCTGCGACTCCAATCAGACTGGAAATGAAACCAGGCAGGCGGATAAGAGGAGCAAAACCTTTAAAAAGGCCTTTAGCGTCGCGCCATTAGCGCTTTTTAGTAAAACAGCATTGTCCCTTTAAATCGGCTCATGTGTTTTTAGACCAATCAAGTCGTTTCTGAGATCTTTAGTGATTTAATGGTGGAGAGAAGCCGCCGTTACAACATTTAAAAAAGGGAAATGAAAGTGGCCAAGGCCGCTGAGGACAGACAAAAACTGCTAAAATTAGAGCCTCGACCTGAGATCTGCACACAAGCTGCTAGAAAACAAGAGGAACTGCAGCAGAAATGACTGAAAACAGGGTCCAGCCGACCATTCCTTATTCCAGGACAGCAGAATTTACCCGCAGGGAGTGTATTTTGGGCCAAGAACGCCTCTTCCTCTCTGAGTTTCATCAGACATCTTGGAGTCCCGGCGTAGTGGCGCTTGCATGGCACATCTGGGTAAAGGCACACGTGTGACAGTGAGTTCCTCCAAGAGCATCATTATTCTGCAACAGTCTTTACTTTACATTTACTGCAGGAAACTTTAGCTTTTCTTTGCTTTTGGGACAGGAACCATATGGTGAAGGTCAGGAAAAGCCTCCAGGAGAATCTGTTTGTAATCCACGTCACCCGAAACACAAGCCTGTCCGTCCAGATATTAAAAATGAGAAAGACTGATGCGAGTGAAGCGTTTCATGTCAGGAAGATGAAGGCCGGAGTGTTACATTGGTCAGGGATGATGGATGTGGCAGTAAAACAGATGGGGAGAAGCCATGAGAAAACGTTTATTTCAGCCCAGAATCGCGATATCAGCCGTTAGTTTATGCACATCTGCAGAGTTCAGAGGTTTGAGAGTTTCAAGAGACATAATAGTTTGAGCACCCCCCCCCCCCCCCCCCCCATAAAAAAGGAGCTGAAGTTTGATTTTAGCTTTTCTGTCCTTCCTTGGGTGACGGGCACACTTTGATCACCTGACATGATTTAAACCCCGTTTATGGGTCTTTTATCTGTTGGCGACACATCCTGGGGCGGGAGATCGACCGACGTCGCGCGCCACCGCCAGCCGAGGTCAAGTGCTTCTCAAGAAAGAAGCCCTGGCACAGTTCCGGCCGCAGATGCCAGCTCCAGCGTCAAATCCCCGTCAGACGGGTTGAAATTTCAGCCATGTTCAGAGAGCAGGAGCTGACAAAGGATGACATTGGCTTGTAAGTTTTGGGCGCTGGCGCTCAGGGGGAGTCCATTATGTGGCTGTCACACGGCATTAGAGCAGGCAGCAAACACTTTCATGTGCGGATTACCACTTGCCCATCGGAGATAATAGATATTTGCCTTGGCTAATCCGCTCCTCCATTGATTTTTCCGCCCCCCTTAATAACTTCTTGCGAGCAAGCAAATTTTTATAGGAGCAAGAATGCTGACAAGAAAGAAGCTGGAACAAAAGCTGCTTAACACTTGTTTTTCCAGACACACCAGATAAAGGATCAATGTTAATGACGTGTTTATCTCAAACGGCACCTGTTTATTAAATCAAAACGCCGAGGTCGCAACGTCCATTCGTGACTGAAGAAACCTCATTTGCTAATATTTACAGTAGAGACAGGTTTCACCACCCACCCGCATCGCGGCCTCCTAGTTCAGACATTTGCCGTCCGGGGGCTCTTGGTCCTCGGCTTCGGCACCGGCGAAGCCCGCTGTCCCTCTCCAGGACACGGCGGCAGCCTGTTTGGAGTGGGATCCTCAGGCTGAGGGACGGTCAGGTAGCAGTGCTCCGAGTTCTGGAGTTGAGGCTCCTTGGGCGAAAGCATGACCTCGTAGTTCTCTTCCTGCACCTTGCGAAGGTCCCGCATCCTGATCTCCCCTCCGTTCCCCTCTCCCCGGGGTCCCCGGCGTTGCCGACGGCAGCACAGGATCACGATGATGCTGAGCAACAGCACAAGCAGACCCGCTCCTCCTGCAAACACCGCTTGCACCGTTTTCAGGCTGAAACAGTACGGGCCCGAAGGTGTCGGCGGCGACCTCTGACAGAGGGGCCGAACGGTGCCGCTGCTCTCCCTGCTGACGATGTTAGCCACGATGCACACGAAGCTCATCCCGACCTTCACCTTCGCCAGCGAGACGCTCAGCGTCTGCGTCTTTGCGGTTGAGAACTTTCCGTCGACGACCCAGGAGAACTTCACACCCTGAGCTTTGGCTACATGGCAATTTAAAGTGACAGACGATGCCGAGAAGTCACAGAGGTAGGACAGATCAGGCTTGGGGACACTGTCCAACACACAGACGCGTCGCGACCACGCCGCCGCCGCCTGCGTGTTATTGGGATGCAGAACAATTACTCGGTAGTCCCCCGAGCTGGACAACTGCAGGTCCTTCAGCCACAGAGATCCAGCCAGAGACACATCTGTGGCGTTGCCGACGGAGACGTATCCCCGCTGCCTGTAGAACAAGATGGTCGTGTTGTGAGTCCACCTCAACACATGGGACAGATCCAGTCTGTCAAAAATGAAAGGCAGCGTCAGATCCTGTCCCACGCCGCGGTAGAAGTCACAGCCGTTTACCGCCAGGAGATCCGCCAGTCCGGTCAGGACGACGAGGAGAGGCGCAAAACAGGCCATGATGCACCAGTAATGTCCAGCTGACAGTCACTGGGGACTCGGTTGGCACATGTGAGAGGCAGAAGTGCACACGCAAATATGAGCCATCTCATAAGCTTCGCCGGGGAGGAAGGAAATGACATTACTTGGTCTCCTCTCAGTTCTCCCTCAAAGACGAGAACCAAGTAAACACTTTCCGTTCACGTAATAAACAGAAGTGTGGCCAGTGTCGCAATCCTCCCAGAAAGGGCTGGTGGTGGCGACACCTCTGCCCTCTGAGCTAGTAAAACACGTTTCTAAAGAACTCCTGATGGGGTCAGGTGGTTTGTGAGAACCACTCGTGATCGTTTTGGTCTTTGTTTCACAAGAATCAGCCTTTTAAACCTCCACAGACGGCAGAAAGCCTCTGATAATATCGCCAATTATTCGCTGGGCTAGCATCCACACGCAGCATCGTTGCGTTCAGGCGCTCCCCGCCGTTTACTTTAACCCTCAACTATAATTTCGCCCAATTGGCCCGCGACTCGCAGTCTTTCTGTACCTCCCCGTCTTCAAAAGACGGAACAAGAGGAACACCTGTTTCTTTTATTTTTCGCTCTTACGTGTTTTCTAACCCCTGAGGCTCGAGATCGAAGGCAAACGTCAACTATTTTTGTGGGCGGAGGGGCGGGTGGGGGTTCCAGGAGCCAAGTGCAATGGATTCCTTGTTACAAGTGTTGTAAATTATATCTCCGGCCGTTTTCTCTGCCAGCTCTCGTGCGCGGTCACACACACGTCTTCACCGTCGCACCCAGCAAGACATTCCCTATCCAGAGGTTTCAGTCCTTCATCCGGCAGGTGCAGAGAAAGACGAGTCCACAGAGGAACCGAGATTTGTTCCGAGATGTTTGACCTGGTTCCCGTTATCTGCATGTCTGGAAGAAGGAAAAACAGCGATAACCGAGTGAGTCAAAGAGTACTTTTAATGCATTGTCGGATTCCTGTTTGCTGCACAGGATGTTTGAGGTCGATGTCTATTTTTAACTTCTGAGAAAGCAGACAGGAACCAGATCTATATCATAAACCCTTTAATTCCAGGACCGAACCTGCTGCCCAAACAAGACAAACACACAGAAGGTGTCTGAATAACGACGCCTGCACAGATGCATCTCGCCATTATTGTTTGGGGACACTGGCGGCGCCACTTCATCGGATCTGCGTCCTGTTTACCTTTTAAGCTTATAAGCTGGAGGTTTTAATCAAAGCATCTTGTCCTGGAAGCTCTGACTGCTGCATTTCCTCCACTGGCTGAGTGTCAGAGATAAAAAGAAGCGGCTGTGGTGGGAAGTGACGCCTTTCTGCTGCCTTGGTGATGGACAAATGGAACCATTTCTCTGATGTCCACCATTAAAGTCACCACCTTAATCATCTCACAGCTCAGCAGAAGGGCAGCGGTGGCTCAGTTTTTGAAGCCCCAGAGGAGAAAAAACATGGAAGGTGTAAGTGCCAGAACTGGTACGGTTTGGGTTTTAACAGGACCCGAGAGCAGGCCAGAACACAGTGGTAAAATGTCCAAATGAGTTTTATTGACAGGGGAACACTCAAAGAAGACAGAAGCAGTTCCCCTGGACTGCAGAGCACTCAGGACACAGGTTCTGCACTTCTCAGGTCCAACAGACAGCATAAAGACCTTAAATGTGCAGGGAAGACACTAGGAAGACAGACCAACCACACAACACTCCACGAAGCACCATAACACTGTGGCCCTGATAGGCAGGCTCCTTCCTTAAGTAGGTGGCCAGGTGGTAATTGCCTACAGGTGCACCTGCCAGCTGCCGCCAATTGAGCTCCTCCACGCCCCCTGCAGGAAAAACCAGACACAACCCTGGACTCCAACAAGAACACCTTCAAAGCACTGCCAAGTTACCTTTGAGCAAGGGGTGGACCCTACCTCGGCCCATCGTGTACCCTCCCCGTGACCCCGTGACGAGTTCAGCAGAAATAAAGAGATCCCGATGAGGCACTCCATATTAATAATTGAAGACGTGGTTCTGTGAATCTCCGTCTGTCGTGATGAGAAGGTTTGAACAGATGCTGTTACAGGTAATAAACTGTTGATCTCGCTGAGAATGTGAGGCCGAGCCTCGCGCCAGGAGGTGTTTCACTGGTAAATTGTTGCAAACACACCTCATGCTGTGTTTTCTTACTTTATTTAAGAGGTGGGAAGGAGGAAATAAAAATTATAAATTTGTCTAAACGTGCTGGTGGAAGCCCAGTTCTGTTCTGTGTGCCTCACGTCTCCTCAAAGCTCTGATCTTCTTTGACTTCATTGTGTGATGAGCCTTCATTATTGGCTACAGTGTTGAGTCTCAATCGAGGGGGCTTTGGTTAATTGTCCCCCGTCTCCGAGTCCCTGAAGCTCTCGGGCAGGGAACCCATCTGCCCCATTTAGGCTTAATTCTGGGGCCCAGATGGAGGAATAACAGCCTGGCTGTGAAGTCTTGAGTCACACTATTGCCAGACGTGTCCGAGGCTCTGGATACCCCCTGTGGTGTGTGTGTGTGAGTGTGTGTGTGTGTGGGGGGGGGGTCAGTATTTAAAGTCGGTTTAATAAGCAAGGACAGAGATGTGAGTGGGGAAGTGGGGGGAAGTCAAGGTCTCGGAAATCTATCTACCAACAACACAGCCAGTAATAAAACAAGTTAACCAACAAACATGTAAAGAAGTGTGTATTTCAGGGGAAAGGTGTGTATTTATTATACCTTTACTGCTGCCCGCCACCAGGGGCCATGTAGAACCTTAAATATTGGAAGATCTTACTGCACCCGCAAGATATTTGAATGTTTATTCATTTTAAATACAGGGTGTGAGTTACAGCCCATCAGAGCGGCCTTTTCAAGCCTCATAGAACCACTTGTCCTGATTGCTAATGTACTTTTTGTTGCGTCCACCCTGTCAGCAGGAGGCAACTTCAGCGCGTGTCTCCAGCTCCTGATTAAGGGGTATTTGAACGCTTCCACATCCATCACAGGTCCTGCGAGTTAAAATCTCTCCTCCTATTTCCCAAAACAGAGAAAAACCAGACGTGTTCTTTTGACAGGGTTCAAGAGATCACAGTGTGTATTTCCTTTCGTATTATAGACGTCTCTAAATTGTCTGGGTTTGGTGGGGGGGGGGCTCCCGGCTGGGTCTTATCATCGCCGACTGCTCTGGTGCCGCCATTGGGGAGGAAGCCACTTATATCATCTTTGTTTTGCTCGGGCCCGGCCGTCTTTGTACTCGGGGCTGACCAGATACGAGCTGACGCGGGGAACCTTTGATGTGCACGAGGAGGCCCCGCAGAGAGGCCGACCGTCCCGGTGATGACGCCCTAAAAACACATCTGTTCTGCGGGATCCTTCTGGCCGCCGCCGACACGGTCGCATCGCAGGGAAGCATTCTGCGGCCGTCTGGGGCGCGTTATTTACACGTCTGCCTAATTATGGCCGGTCTGACCAAGCCACATCTCCCCAAATGTGTGTTTGACTCAAATAATCTGGTGTGTTGTCGCCCGACCAGCAGCCGAAGGGGACGGTCTGTGAGGTGGGATGAGCTGATTTGTAGCCCCCCTGAGGTCATCCTGTGGTCTGCGCTTCATTCTGATGACTAATAATCACTTAATCATCCAAATATGAAGCTTCACTGTTCGTTCCTGGGATTTTCCCTCAGTTCGTCTGTGTGAAACGTGTTGTGAAATCTGACATTATAATGAAATCCATTCCCCCGATCACGAACTAGCTCTTTCCTCTACCAATCTGAAAAACAACCGTGAACTTGTTGTCTGCCCTCCTGACTGTCAGAAATTTGTCAATTTGCACCACAACTTTAGGTCTTTAGGGAACATTATCCCCTCAGATCTAAACTTTCTGTGTTCGTCTGCCCGCAGACGAAAGCTGTCACGCTGCAAGACTGTTAAATCTTTTTCTTGTAATGAGGTGGAGGTTATGGAGGAAGAGGAGGGTGGATGAGGAAGCCTGTGATTAAGTGCTTGTATTTCAGCTTAAGTGATTCCGTGGAACAATTTAAAGTAGGCTGCTCGACAGACATGTCAAAATACGCTCGGTGCCAGGTCATAAATCATTTCACAGCTGGAGGTGAAAAAAAAACACATCAAAAACATCATAAGCAGACACTTTGATTGGGTCGAGGACATGGGAGCAGGTCAGGCTTATTTATGGCTGAGTCTGACCCGGTTCAGATGACATCCCTGCCTCGTCGGACCGATTGACACCTGGTTGACCTGCTCACCGACGGGCCGTAGCTCCTGTGGTCGTGTTGACTGTCCCAGTGGAGAGTTCAGCCCACGACTGGTCACACCAAGACTTTGAGAAACTAGAGCATCAGCCAGGTTAAGAAAATCAGAATTGTAAGGAAAAAAAACTGCTGAGTGGCAGAAAAGCTGGAACAGATGAGAACGGTTGGTTCTTCTGACAGAGCCGGAGCACCGCGAGCATAAAAGATTCACTGTAATCCAGATCTGGCAGCGCCGCGAGCTACATCCATGTCAGCCCATCGATCAGTCTCCTGCTTCCTCCTGTCTTTGATTGGCTCACGTGGAGACAGGATGCCATATTTTCCGCCTTCTTGGAATGGCTTAGCACCTTTGATGCGAGTTCAAATTCGAAAAAAGATCAAGAGATCAAAAAGCTCCTGGCAGCCCAGAGATAAAGCTGCCGGTCACGTCCGTCAGAGGATTTTGACAGAGCGATGAAAACGGCTGTGTTTTTGGTTTGGCGATAAGCTCGCGGGGATTTGGGAGATCCAGACAACACGGTCGGTCTAAAGCGATAGCAGGGTGTGGTCCAAAATGATCAAATCCACACAAACAGCTATTTACATACGGGACATTCCTCAGTAAATGATAGAAGCTGAAAGGAAGCCAGTAATTCGGAAAGAGATTGCCTTCCTCCCACGGCTTTGGAGTGTTTGATGCTCCCGTCTTTAATGTGAGGATGAGGGTTTTTTTTTTTCCTTTTTCTCACAAATGGAACCTTATCAGGTTCATCCTCGTTCCCAGGGGCGAGTCAGCTGCACTTCCTTCTTTTTTTATTAAAACTGCCAGATATTTTCCACGTCACGGTCCAAACTTTGGACCTCTGAGGAGACGGGGCATTTGGAAGAGCGCGTAAACGATGGAAACGTGAAAACGTCCCACCAAAAACCCTCCAGCAGGTGTGGCTCAGTAAAACGCAGGTGTAGCACATCAGAGAGGAGGACACAGGTGAGGTAATCGCAGCAGAGCAGGTGTCTGTGCAAGTGTAATCAACACCAGCAGTGACTGGTGAAGGTGGGTGAAGTGGGCGGGGCTTTGAAACGTGATTGGTTGATCTGAAGGCGCTGACTCAGGTGAAGCCGAGTCCCCAACGAGCTCAGGTGCTGTGTAAATTCCCGCTTTTCTTCATCACATCCATTTGCCCGATGAGCTGTGCGTCAGGTACGGAGGGCTGAGCTCCAAAGACGCTGATTCTTTAACACGTGGCCTGGGCAGATGTGAACCAGCTGCTTTATTTCACGTCCAATCTGCTCACGTGAAAAACACGCTCACAATGGCGCCGAGGTCCACCAATCAGAAAACCTCCACGCCGACACACCCCACGCCGGAAACGTCTCCTCAGATCCACAAACGAGTGAATTTTTGGGCAAATGTTCAACGAAGTTCCTTGGTGGGCAATTAGTCACCCAAAAATTCCATCCTATAGAATAAAAATAGGCGCAGATTTGAGTGTATGTAATTAAAAACTGAAGATCGGCTTTAGGAGAGGAACGTCTCATCGTCTCTGACCATAATGTGAGCGTAAATCTCCTCTGGATGAAGCCCGTCTGGGACGGTTGGTGTTCCCAGAAGAAATCTGGTTTTTTTACATACTGTTGGATTTTATCTTTTTATCACCCACCCCAAGTAGACGGGTGCATCTGTACACCGGGTCTTATCTTTGTAGGCCGGAGAGTTCAACATGAAGATTAGGTCTTTTCTGAGAAGCACATGGCGCCCAGGACGAAGAGGTCATCTGCGTCCTTTCCACTGAACTTTCATCTTTAAAACGGCTCGCGTCACCTGGTTTTGTGTCGCCGGCAGTGGGGATGCAGAAATATGGGGGGGGCTTCATAGACTGTGCACTTGGGCTCATTATCTGCTCACGTCTGACTGTGTTAAGGAATCTCCTCCACTAACGATGGTGATAAAAGGAATGATGCCGTCTTTAAGAGGCAAAAAGAGGAAAATTGCCGTTGTGATTGATTCAGGGGGCAGAAATATAAGTAAGCTCACACGTCAGCCTTGTATCGGGCCTGATAAAGTGGAGGAGAATGAAAGTGGAGCTACAAATTATTCCGACTGGGCCCAACAGTAAATCTGGCTGGAGGAGAGTTTGAACATGTGATTCCGTGAGCCCTGCGGAGGAATGTGGCGTTGCCTCCGATAAGAGCGAGGCCTTACTGTAAAGTTGTACATGCCAGGAGGGCAGAGGCGTGGAACCTCTGCTGATGGGATGATATGCTCAGCTTTACCTTTGCGCCCCTGCCAAAAGGAGAGATAAATGGAGTATGGAGAAATCAAACCCATCAGAAACACTGAAGGATTGCTCGACGCCGTCTGAAATCAAACGATAAGGCCGATAACGCCAAACGCTCAGCCAGAAATACTTTAAAGTAGCCGTAGCTTCCCCCTCCAAATTCCTCCGATTGTTTCGGACTTTGCTTTGGGCCCCGTGCTACGACTTCAACGCAGCGTTCTGGGTGTAATCTTTGCCCCCCATCTATGGCCAAAACTAATGAATCGCAGAAAATCGAAGAAATCCCGCTGTGATCTCGGTTTAGCGGCAGCGTAGGTTACAGAGTTTAAAGCTAATCTGTGGCTTGGAGACATCCTACAGCTCCAGGATCCCCTGTTTTTGATAATATTCCGTAAAGCCTTGACAAATTCTCCCCCCTGCTTTCAATATCGGCCCAGACTGGCTGGAAGGTATTTTTCTTCGGCTCGTGTTGAACGCGGCGCCAAAGATGCTGAAAACGGAATCAAATTTGGCTCGTGGACGTTCGCAAGCCCGTGTCAAACATGGTACAGCAGCAGCTAAAGCCTCATCTGATTCCTGTCAAACTGCTCTCACGGTATAAAGGAAAGCAGAATTTTATTGGGAATGACAGAAAAGTGCAGAAAAAGTTCCCTAAAGTCGACATTCTGCATAAGTTGGATGTCAGACGTTCCATCCTGCCTCTGCCCAACAGCTGGATCTTTATTACTGCCTGTTTTAAAATGGTCTTCTCCACCGCCCAGTGTCCCGTTCTTCCTCTGGAAGGTTTCCTGAATAGGTTTCACTCTCCCTGTCTTCAACAGTAGCCAGTCCCGCGCTGGCTCCGAGGGTTCCCACGCTGATAAGATGCTACGTTCTGAGGCTGTTGGACGCATTTTGCAGCGAAGCCTTGCAGGAGGAACTGCTCAGCCTTTGTTCCCAATGTTCAGCTCTGCCACCCATAAATGAATATCTGACCAGATAAAAAGAACATAAACCTTAGCTTTCAATGGGGGGGGTTCAGACTAATCAACAGTGGTTTTTGCAGCAGTGCAGATAGCAGAGGGTTCTTCTGCCTTTCACCAACCAAATATACAGAATAAAACATTCAGGCAATAGGAGGCCACCTTGTGGTCCGTTCCACTTGCCTGTTTACGTGTACACTGATCCCACTCTGACCTCGGAGATGTTTGCTGAATAACTCCAGTTTACCAGGACCAGATGGAGAGCCCGGACAGGAAATAGACAGCTGGGGTCAGAGGTCAACCTGATGATTTCACGCTCCTAATTTAAATTTGCTCACGCAGATTACTACTGGCAACAAACTGGAGGCTTAAATCAAAGCTGGCTGTAATCGGAGTGCTCTTGTAGGGGAGGACACTTTGGTTACAGGGATAAAAGGACAAGGTACCAGTGGAGAGAGGTCACACGACCCAGAGGTACAGCTCAATTAGCTCGAATGCTAGTGCTGATCCGATGACTTGTGACGTTTCTATTTTTATCACTTTTCAATGCCTATATTGAACAATAAATCTAAAAATGCACATTTTGTAAGCTAATAATCGTAGAATTCCACAAGTGTTGCACATAGGGAACTGTAAAATTTCACATTTCCAGTGAAACCTGTAATAACACTACTTAACTCTTGCTAATTTTAGGTGGGGGAACAAAACTCGACAGAGATCGCATCACATTTGGGCCAGATTTAGGCTGCTCTCCCTGGACGTGGCCACAGAGAGCCTTGAAACTCTCCACTTTGGCCCACCCTTGGCACTTCCTGCCGGACCACTCCTCCCTGCTTCAGTTGTGGGGAACGTCAGATCCTCGGTGGAGTCTGGCACCACTGCGTCAGGCAGCCCTGCTTGGATGCGGAGGTGGGTTTGATATTATCAAAGGTCCTGGTCGGCTGCGGTTGCCGGGCGGGGTGTGGGTCGGAGGGGTAGTCTGGACCTCGGGCAGCAGTCTTCTGTCTAATGACCCTCTGTTGGTTGGTAATTGTTGCCTTGGCTCTTATTCAAGCCTTTGTAGCTTCCAGGAGCCAGTAGTCATGATCAAAGTTGTTCCTAACTTAGCCGTACCTTAATCCTCAGAAATAAACACAGCTCCAGGACAGAGGCCGCTCTGTATAGTGGATTAAACTCCTGCTATGTCTCCAGCCTTCAGAAAGGCACAAAAGATCTGGGGTGACCTGGATCCTGCTGCTGATTTATTACCCATAGTCGGCTGATTTGAGGTCTTCTTCATCGCCCTGCACTAATGGATCAGGGTGATCTCATAGAGGTTCCCAACGCTGTTAGCCTTTCAAGATTCCACTTAAGGAATGATCTACATTGTACAAAGGGAGAGGTTGACCAAAGGGTCTTTAGTACCCCCTTTCCCATCTGCACAGGCATTTCTAACCAATCATCTGTAGCTGTAAAACTTTAAAAGTTGCCTCTTCCCCTCATCCTAACGGGCTCCATTGAATCCAACACATCACACTTTTCATACACTCTCACTGGGACTTCCGCTGTCTCTCTGGTCACAACCCTGTTTGTCTGATAGCGTTTCCTTCCCGACTGGGTAAACGTGTTATTGTGGGCGAGAGAAAACGACCGTGCTCACTCGCCGACCATCTGACATTGATTGACGGCGGCGGTGTGAGCGCGGGCGCCAGTTTACAACCCGGGATGTCAGGGAAATATGCAGCAATATTGAGTGTCGCCACAATATTTCTGTGTTGAAAATGTGGTCTATCGTTGTCCCGCAAACAAAAGTTGGCTTTTTGTAAACACGGAGCAGATGGTTTCCTGCTGCCTAGCATAGCATACGTCAATATTTAACGCTCCTAACGAGCACGAAACAGGAGTAGCACGTTGAGGACTGTCTGTCTCCATGTGGCATGAAGACGTCAGTCTCAGATTGACACAGGTGTAGATGGGGAGATTTCCCCACGTGTTTATACTGCAGACATGTTTCCATCCCAGTCACAGCGTGACACAGGTGTTTTCACTTACTGGCTGTTCTGAATCCACCCGCTCCAGCCAGGAACCAGCGCCAGAACTCCAATATATGAAGAACATGCGACGCGTTTTTATGTTACGAGGCTATTTATAGGTTGTTGTTTGTTAGTCCGTGGTGACGTTTACAGAACGCAATGCTCCTGTCGCTTTTGTGCGGATTCGCCCGCTGAAGTTAGCAACAAAACACGAGTCCTCTGTAAGGGTCCATCTCCAGGTCTCTGTTTTTTGATCGGAGCAGAGAAATGGATAAAGCGTCATCTGGATGTTTTTAAAAACAGCGCGGGCCAGTTTT
Source organism: Takifugu flavidus (assembly GCF_003711565.1). Classification (NCBI taxonomy): domain Eukaryota; kingdom Metazoa; phylum Chordata; class Actinopteri; order Tetraodontiformes; family Tetraodontidae; genus Takifugu; species Takifugu flavidus. Next base: position 6,846,049 of record NC_079532.1, read on the forward strand.
GAAGGCTTTGTTTGGCCGTGAGTGGTGCTCTCCTTTCATCTGACAGCTCTCAGAACGCTGCCGTCCGCATCCAGAATGAAGCTGTTGGTGGGTTTTGTCTGGCCTGACCGCGGCCATCGTTGCCCCAGAACAAAAGGCATAAGCGGAGAGCTCTTCGGTATATTTTTGTATTTCGCCTCTCGTGATTTACGACCCAGCTGCCCTCTGTTCCAACTTGGCAGCGACTTCTGTTGAGGATTAGCTGCAGCCGTGTCTAACAGGCCGTTGAATATTTATATGCCGCTGAGCAGCAGCAAACAAACCCTCTTATGGGGGCAGATTCTATTTGCGTGCGCGTTTGCGTAAAACTGTACGATATTTTCCCACTAAATAATGAAAATTCCGCCTCAGTCGTGACCCAGCTCAGGGGTTAAGTGGTGACAAAATGCAGGCGTGAGCGCTGAGGGACGAGAGAAACAATCTGCTCTGTCAGAAGAAAAGGGTTTGAATTATGAGTGGTCACCCTCTGGTCAGAATGGCCTCGTGCGCCGTCTGCAGCCAATAGGAGCCGTGAAGAGGGCAGATTGTCTGCTGCTCGTCCTGTTGTGCCGAACCTGAAGGTGTGCGCATTAACTTTGACTAATCCTTTTGCCACAGAGAATAGAGGATTAAGACCTTAACCGCTTCAGTGGGGGATCGAGGGTGCAGCTCTGGATCAGAGAAGGCCCTCGGCCAGCGTCTCTCTCTGCTGGAGCTCCTCTCGTCCTCATTGTCCCGTCAGGATGGCCAGCTGTCAGTGTCCTCGGGATGATAAGATGAATGAGCAGCCTTTGGCCCGCACGCCTGCTTCCTTCTGTTTACTGACGGGGCCCAAGTTTGTAATTCATGACTTTAAGGCAGGGCTGGGATCTTAGAGGGCACAATCGGCTATTGTTGGTTTCTTTGGATGAATGGAGGAGATCCTGCCATTATAAATAAATAAAATAGAAGACATTCCCACTTGAGCTTAATTTCTTTAGCCCCATGATGTGTGAAATGATGAAAGTGCAAATCATTAACCCGTATCATGTGCTACGTTTCCATCTGGAGATGAATAATTCAGCGCTGAGGGTCGAAAATCTTGGCTGTAATGTAGCTAAATGTCTCAAATGGGCTGTTTTTAGGTGTTCCACAAGCACCAGTTTTAGTCACCGTGATTTTAGCGTCACAAGACTTCTGCTCATAGGATGAGTAACAATCCTGATTCGGCAGTTTGTTAACTTTTCTGCTCGTTGTTGTCCCAGTTAGCTGCCAAGCGATGCTAGCTGCTTAATCACGGGTCAGTGTTCTGCAACATTCTGCTCACTTGAAACATCACAGTTCACTTTTGTAAACCAAAAGAGTCAACAAAACGGTGCCGATTCGGTGACGCTGGGAGGGGGGATATTTCCTGTGAGTTTCCTGCAAAGGCCGAAAATTCTGGGAATGCGACAAACACGAAGACTTTATTGAGAAGGGCAAAAGCTTTGCATCGTTCCAAAGATTGATTAAAAACCCTGAGAGTGAGGGACAGAAGTGAATGTTATGTGTTGGTGCACCTGTACTGTTTACGACACATTGCTGGGGGGGGTGGGGGTGGTTAAACAGACTGTTGGTGGTCTTGTTCTCACACCTGCCCCTGCATCCCAGCCCTGCAGCTGCAGCTCTGCGCTATCACTCACTTCACACCACGTCTTATTAAAACCCTTTCTGCATCAGACGTTCCACCCCCCCACCCCCCCCGTACCCGACACCCCATCCCACCCTCCAAGCGGTCAAAACACACCCTCGACGATAAGGGCTGTATCCCTCCGCTGGACAGCCTCGGGTCACTCAGAACTGGGAAAGCACTGGTTTTACACCTGTGTGCTCAAACTTCCCACTTTTTTTTTTGGGATGGGGGGGGCAAACAGGAGGATTTTCTCACGAGCAGACAGCCCTCAAATGTGGTTGCGGAGGAACCCTGCAATCATCCACGACCATCAAAGCTCCCACTGATGGTCTAAGCTTTAGATAACAGTAAACTGTCTGCGATTGCGGTCGTGGTGGGGAGGAGGGCTCGTTCCTCCGACTCCAGTCAGCTCTCACTGGGAGGGCTGGAGTGGGGGAGGCAGGAGGATGGGCGGGGACTAGACCAGCTGGTTCCCCACTGGTTACCGCAGAGGCCTGAGCCCTGTGGGCGAGCTGTGCCCATCCTGACCCGGAAGCCACCTCTGCTGTCAGCGGCTCTTTTGGAAGGAACACGTCCGTCTCCGTTAATATTGAAGCCTCGCTGACAGTCGCTTCAACGCCGTCCATGCTAACTGTGGCTACGCTAACCTGATCCTGCGGCTTTAGTCCGATGTAGAAGCATTTCATTCAGTTTGAGATTAACATTTCTTATCTCCAACATTATTCATCGGCGCACGTCGTTCTCGAGGTTTGCAGCTGCTCGTTCAGTTAACGCACTGCAAAGTTCTTAATTTATATCCCTCTGATAACCTGGAAGATGGTGAATTGTGATTGCCCTCCTCTTCTCCTCCGTTTGTCTGGGTGGATCAAGGATCCCAGTGACTGTTGGTCTGAAAGCCTCCTTATAAGGTCGGAGCTGGGAGAGCGAAGCCTCGACAGACTCCCACCAGCTCTTTGCCTTTATTTACACGGACTCCTGGTACACTCGTAAGGAAAATCCAACTTGTGTTTCTGCAGGAGACCCACAAATATCCGAAGGATGGCTACACTTGGCTGTGTCCTATAGGATCTTCTGACGCCAGTGGCATCTTTTGAAGATCTTTAATGTTCTTAACATTCACAATTTCAGCCAAATACTGAGGAGGGTCCTATAATGGGTTACTTTATTTCACATTTTTTGCAGCTAATGCTAAAAAGACTCGCTTTTAGCATGAGAACCTGGAATTTCCTGCACTGTTAACCTGAATCGAAAGGTTAATCTGGCTGGAATATGGTAATATGACTTCCCCCCCCATCCCCCCCTATTTGACTTGGACACGTGACTGGTTGAGTAAACATGTATTCAGAGGGGGTCCAGCATGAACAGTAGCAGCATTCAGGCCGGCAGCCTCCCCCAGTCCCTTTAAAACTTTTGCTGCTTGTAGTGACAGATTTTGTAGGTTAAAATTAATTTAGTATATATAGTATTATCACCATCCCATGTTGCCGTCGAGCATTCACGAATGACGTTTCAGCGCGAGATGAGCTCCAACTCTCAGGAAATCCACGTCCATCACGCTAACAGCGCTCATTTACCATCCAGGCTGACGATCGGGGAGCTCCGACACAACTTAAATAAAGAGAATATAATGTTAGTCAGCATTGTAACAAGTGGAAAATGAGCAACAAGGCCATGGAGTGTGTATGGGTTGGTATTATAAATGACCTTTATGCCTCATTGTTGACCTAGCACAGCATGTTTTCATGAAACTGGTCAACAAAGGCTCCTTGACATACCAAACAGGATTTTGTCCCCTATAAGACGCCTGATAATCACATCACCATCTTGACCAAATAAAGTTCCCGAAGGTGAATTAACGTGGCTGGGATGCTTGTCTGCATTGTGGAGCCTGGTTTGGGCTGCAGAGCTAAAGGTCCCAGACATGCAGTTATAGGGATAATGAGGTCGTGGAGCCAGAGAAAGCACAATCAGACCTGTGTGCCGTTGTGCTCGCATACTTTTGTGCACATACACATGTGCAGAAACAGCCGTCGGCGTGTCAGTCCGGCGTCGGCGGCGGCCAGTAGTCACGGCAATGCCAAACTGAGTTCATAGACCTTTCTGGGTGTATGCAGAACCTCCTGTTCAGCCATATCTCACAGTATGTACATTCGTTTTGCATAAACTTTGTCAAGCCTGGAAAAAGCTGCGCACACATCCGCTAAAACACACACAAGCTGTTTTCCATTAGAAAGAATTCCTCTTCTTTGAGCCTGACATTTACGAAGGTGACTTTACAAGCCCCTGGTGGATGCACTTTGATTTGCTAATACGGAGTAAGACTGCAAGGAAACGTGTGCATGTGTCTTTGTATGTCTCTTTAGCTAGTAAAAATCAGCCGGCCAAATTTTCCAGCCAGGCACTGAGCAAGGCCCTTGGGCAGTCTGGGTAATTACTGGCAAGTCATGAAGGCCAAATGGAATGTTTACTCTACCTTGGGGTCAGCAGGCGCTATGAGAGCGCTTCTAAAAGCCTTGACAAGATTTGCAGTGGGCGACTCTGTTGGTTCTGCCTCTCTCGGATAATTAGCCCCTCGCTGCAGCGACTCCGTAAGATCAAAGCTAATCTGTACTTGCACCTTGATAAATGGTGTCAAACGCAAGAAGACGCACCTCTTGCATCTCGTCATCATTTCTCGCTTGGCCTCATCCCGCCTTCCCTTCGCTGCTGTTAAAAGTGGTGTCTTCGTGTTCGAAAGGGCTGTGAACGCTGCTCCAGAGGCATCGCACAGGTAAACAGTCAGACCATAAACAGCTTTGTTTGACAGTCACACCCAAATCCTGTGTAAACCTCACAAATCAGCTCACCGAGTATGATCTTTAGGCATAACTGTCAGGTGCTGAGGCTACGGCCTGGCTCTGGGCTCTTGACCCTTGACCCCTAGGCACCGGTGCCTCCCAGGGCAGAGCCTCCGTGACTGCCTGAGAACCCAGCAGACGCCCTCAGGGCTGAGGGGGCGACGTGGGCTGCGTAGATTACACATCTGACGGCCGCTTTACAACAATATGGACAAACGCTGGCTGGTTCTGCGGCCGTATCATGGAAATATCTCCTTCCAAAAAACAGGAATTTTCTCGGTAACTTTATTAGTGGCAATAGATGGATCCGATAAACGTGTCCGTTAATCACTGCGATCCCTCTCTCTGATAGCTCGGAGCCAAACTTCATCAGAGCGTGTTTGTTTTATTTGCTTGATAAATCTCAATCTTAGATGATGTCATGATGTGAGTCCCAGTTGCCCCCCCCCCCCCCCCCTTCCCCCCCGGGGCAGCGTAGCAGATCTGTTGCCGCCAGGCATAGGGGAAGTGAGTTGAGACGGTTCTAAAGGGCGGAGGGGGATTTGATGTCGGAGCTTTCCCTGTTGGCTTTCCCGCTGTCCAAAATCCACGGGACAAATCCGTGTTGGGATAACGGCGCTGCCGCCCACCACAACGGATCCCGCCGGCTTCCTCCTTTCATGCAAATAGTCCGGCACAAACACACATCCGGTGGAAACTCGGCTGTGAATCATATCTAGATGCCACAAAAAGGGGGAATGGAAAGAGGATTCTCACCCCCCCCCTTCCAGTAACCTGTTGCTGCTGGGCCGCTGGAAACTTGTTGAGCCCATGACACCATCCGGGAGAGAAAATGAGCTGGCGCTGTTGATGAAAGCCTGCCCTGTTCACGGCTGTCTGTGCGGCGTTCGGATCGCTGCTCATCGGCCCAGCGCATCGCTCTGGTATGAGGCTGTCTGGGTGCCATAGGGGCCATTTCCTTACATCCAGGCAGACAGGGCAGCATTCTCCCTGCTATGAGATACGGCACAGAGGAATTTCTCCCATTATCGCACCAATCATTTGGAAAAAAGCACGGATGCTAAATGCTACACAGAACCTGGAAGAACCTGGAACAACTTGGGGAATTAATGCTGATCTATTCTGCCACCCAACCGCATGCGTCATTCAAATTGAATGAGATTTAACTCCATCCAGGTCTGCTACCGTTTACCAGCGTTACTGAACGTTGGTTCCGATCCCGGCAGTGTCGTTGGGGAATCGTTGCGGCTAACGCAGGTGTTTATATTTGGTTCAACACTGATGTCATGAGCAACGCTCCCGACCTCAGACTGAGTTCAGACAAGAACACAGATGTTTGGCGGCTATAATTTACCTGCTGGTTGTCCGACACGACATGCCGAGCTGTTATCATTCATCCTGAGGGCGGCGGGAATGTCTGCGTCACGTTCGGGACGAGGCCGCCGGCCGGCGTGATGAATGACCCAAGCGGCGGCGCATGCCGGCGACGCCGTGTGCCGTCCAGTCATGACCGGAGTCAGAGGAATCTTTATAGGAATTACAGAATTTGACACCGCTAGCCAATGCTAAGGTCTAAGTGCGGGAAAAACTACCACACAGACCCCTCGCTACACTTCAAGACACATCAGCTATGGTATTTTTCCATTGCTGGAATAATTTTGGAAGCAATTTGGGGTCATTAGATCAATGTCTTTGGTTTGAAGTTCAATCGATGTGGCTGACATCTTCCAGAAGAGCAAAAAAAGTAGCTACGAATGCTAATAACCTCAACGCCCGAGGCCTTCTTTACCTGTCAGTGTAGTTAAATATGAACTATCAGAACAAGACAAATCTGAGAACCGGTATGAGTTATAATGTTCCGAAGATCTAACAGATGGTTGCTGACGGAAGGCAGAAGGTGTTTGGCCACGTCTGGTCCCAGTAAAAGAGCTGTGAGGTGACACAAGGCCGAGTTCAGACCATCTGTGGGCTTCCTGGCCCTGATTCTGGATTGGGCCACATCGTGCCAGCTATCACCGAAAAGCTGGCCTGTCAGCCTCATTCATTTACACTGTGATCAGGGTTGCTGGTTCACTTCCTTACCTTCTGTATCTGACTGTAATTACAGTGTAAACAGGACGGTGGGGGGAAAAAGGCCGTTTTCAGCCGCTCTGAACGTAGGTCTCAGGAATAAATGTTTAGGACACGTGGTTAATAAAGCTTCACCTGCAGTTTGTTTGCTGGTCCCGAAGCCAGAAACAAGGTTGCCGGTGTTGCAGGGCATCGGGGAAAGCTGCACGACCGAGACACGCCGGGGATCACATGGAGAGGTCTCGTATCCAGGTGTGTGCAACAGCAAATGCTGGCACTCTCCCTTTTTTTTTTTTTCTTGGAATGTGAAGACTAGAGAAAACACTTTTCTGTGCACCTACCAAAGGTGGGGGAATGAAAACAAGATGGAATGAATGCAGGGCCTCAGAGAGCCGCGTCCGGCATGTGCTGACGAGAGCCAGAGCCCAGAACTAATCCGCACTGCCGGCTCAAGCGAACAGTAGCTCATGCACGCAGGCAGAAAAGTGCTTGTTCATGCAAGAAAAGTGCTGCCGCGGCTCAAAACTGGACGTTTATTTGGGATACTCTGCAACACGTCACAAACCGGGCGGCGTCCAGCACTGACCAGCCTGTTGTTGCACCTATCTATGTTCTACATCCGCCAGCAGGTTCCACCCACAGTCCAAAAAGATGGACCCTGGGTCCGATGATGGACCGCTGACCTGCCCAGGACCATGAACAGATGCACGTCCCTTGTTCTGGGGAGACATGAACTACCCAGAAACTCTGCAGGGACCTTTTCTGTGAGCTGAACTCCAGGGTGAAGAAGCACTGAGAACACAGGAGCTAAACACCTGCTAAGGTGGGAGGGGCTTATTAATCTGCCTATCAGGGACAGGGCGCACATGGAGGTGAATAAAGGGCCTCTTTCCAGTCAGATCAGTATCAAATAGTAATTTGAACACATCACAAGAGGCCAAATAAGGGTTTAAAATATTCCAACACAGGGAACATCTGTTGATACTTTGGTGGTTTGGAAAGCGTTCCAGCCAGGTGATGGTCAATGGAAGCAACTGGAATCTGGAATATCCCTCGTATCAGTTGGACGACTGGTCCCCCCCCCCCCCCAGGACAAGGCGAGAGCACGCATCCTGCCAGCTGCTGCCCAAATCCCAGAGCATGTGGTTCGTAACGGTCGTTCACAATTCAGCTTTTCATAATGAGGCCGGCGGCTCGCTGCAGGCCTTCCAGGCTGTTTGTTTTCAGAGGGCTGTTCGGGATCAGCCGCAGTGTTTTGGTGCGTGACTCGCCATGACCCAGCACAACCATAACAGCGTCGTCTTTATTCGTCGGAGAAGGCCGTCCTTGGCTACGAGCGGGACCGTTGGCGGGGCTGCAAGCACGCTGTCTGGTATGAATAAACTCCCGATCCTCCGCCCTCATCCGTCACAAACACTTTATTTTTCACGCTAAAATCCCACTTTTGCTCGGCAGCTTTTCACGCGACGGTTCAATAGCCACTTGTCCCGCGCCGCCCCGTCTGAAACGGCGTTAAATTCTTGTTCGGAATTGATCTGACTCCAGTTCAATCAGGGAGCAGCTCGTTAAAAAGCCTCCATCACATGGAGGGAATTCCTCGGAGCTCTGCTGCGACCCAAATACAAGACCCCACCCCACCTACGATAAATGGAAACATGAGCTTTTCACATCACATGTTGGAAAGTGTGTTTCTCAAAGTAAAACCATATGACTCCGTCCCCCCTCTGTTTTTAGCTGCAACATCACCATTCGGGGGGGGGGTTGGAAGGTGTCGGAAAGGCAGAACCGTCCTCAGCTCACAGTCAGCTGAAGGTGGAGGCTGCAGAGGTCGGTAGGAAGAGTCTGGTCCTCCGCTCCTGTTGCTGCAGTATCCCTCCGGTCCTGGTGTGACCTGAGATCGAGACCACTTTCTGCCCCCCCCCCCCCCCAGCCACGGGTTTGTTTACAACGCTGAAACAAAGACGCTGAAAGAGTCCTGTCAAACAATATAGAGGGAGAGTGACTCTGCAGTAAATGCTGCTGTTTTTAGGAATTCAGGGATAAGCAACTAGCTACTATGTTAGCAGCAGCTAAATAATTAATGATTAAAAAAGATATTAAAGAGCCATTTAAGCGTTCCTCAGTCTACAATCCTAGACGGACAAGCCGCTGCCACCATTTTGGCAACGTGGTCTCCTGCCGCAGCTCGCTGAACTTTTATACATTACATTATTTGTTGTCCTGGGTTGCTATTTTCCAGGCTGGCTGATATTTTTGGTCCGTTTCCCGACACACTCGAGCGTGTGTTCCACCACTTTAGCGTGGAAATCGTGACAAATCATACCTTCACTCTGACTGGCAGAGAGAAAACGGACGTTTCTACGATCCGAAAATTGTCCCGTCGTCCTCCAGGAGTTCGGATACACCGACTGTCGGCCTGAGCGAGCAGCTGAGCTGTCAGGGGGAGGATGGATGGATGGAGCAGGGGGCCCCCACATGTCAAAAGCAGAAGTTACTGTAGCGTGGCGAGAGACAGAGATGGAGTTGCCCCCCCCCCCCTTCCCGCTGGCCCTCACCCCTCCCTCACCCCTTCTCCCCAGCAGCAGAGAGGGTGTGGGATATTTGGACACAGCTGGTGGACAGACCCCCGAGCCCTGACAAACAAACGCTCCTCCGGCCGAGCCCTGATGGCGGAACAACTCCTTATTTCACTTAATTATGGGATGTCCTGCCAGGACGGTCTGATTTTATCCCTCTGGGACGGTTGCACGTGATTCCCGAAACCATCTCACAAGGTTTCGGGTTTTATTGGGTTGATTCAGCTGCGGTTTGTGCTCAGGCAAAAAGGTGTAAATCCTCGCGGCGCGAAGCCAACGTAAATCCGCAGAGCTCGTCCAATCTTGTGTTTGTAATTCCACTTTTTGGCACGTTTGATGGGAGCTCAATAACGCAATAACGAGGCCTGCAGACGCAGCCCAGCCTGCAGAGTCGCCATTTAAGGGATTTTAGCAAAGGACAGGAAAAAATAAGTTTGCTTCTTTCTTTACATTTACCTTCAAAAAAGATCCATATGTAGATTCGGAGGAATTAAATACAATATTTTACAAAAGTTCTGGTCATCTCCATAGATGTATTGTAAATATACAACCAGGGACATGGTGGGAATGCGAAGAACTCCAACGGCTTTGTTTGATTACTTATCAAACAGCAACTACAGCCTAACCCACCAGTAAGTCTTCTGGGATGTAGCCCTGCATCATCCAGCTCCCACAAGAGCTAAAGGCTAAATGGGGCGGGGGGGAGGAACCTCCTGCAACCCATCTGTTGAAGTCTGGGATCAGACTATATTTCTCTGGAAATCCTATGATATTAATGGGCAGACGGACCTTTTTACTGCAGAGTTCTGGGAACTCAGAACTTTTGACGGGATCGCTGTGGAGGTATTTAGGATTAGCTACGTGCTACATATTTCATATAACCTGTATATGCAGTGTGAATGACTTGTCATTTTGAAAATGTCCAATAAAATGGATTCTTTTAAAAAACGGTTCTTCTTGTTTTCTCTCACACATGCACACACTGGTCTATTGTGCCAGCTCACGACTTTACTGCCGACTCAGTCTGATGGCTGAGTCGGAGGAGGGCCGTGAGTCACGACTAATGACACCTCGGCTAGCTAGGTCGTAACGGCTCGTCTCATTTGCAGTGACATCTGTCTGGCATTGTACCGTGGTATTACAGTAATAACAGACTGAGACGTACTCGTTTTCCTCTGATGCGCCATTGTGATGCTAGCTGCCCTGCAGGGGAGCCGCGTCAGCGCGGCCTGAGTCACCGCTCTTCAAAGGTGCACGAATCGAACAGCTCGCGTCGACTCTGCAGTTTCAAGCAACGATTTTCATGTTTCTTTTGTAAGCCCACTTGTTTCTTTAGCGTGTTCAGCGGTTCACTCATAATGAGCCAAAGGGTTGGGAAATAAATCAACGAGCTAAGGGGGAAAGTGTGTGTATAGTGGAGGTTGGCGTACTTGGGTGATAATGGACCACTGACTCCTTTCAGACAGACATTTGACCTAATGTTGTAAAACTGATTACTGTGTGACTGGAAGCTTTAAAACTGTACTCAAACCTTTAAATGACTTCTTTCTTTCACTTATGGTGTCTTTTTAAACGCTAAGCTAAACTTATCTCCCCTTCAGGCTGTTTGGAAAAAACCTAACAATGATGCGTTTATTTATGAGTGAACATAAGTCTTGAACTTTGACCTTTTATAGCTGAGAATACGTGCACCCTGACAGTAAATTATACCCTGATTCCCTCAGATTTATCCTGGCCCGATTGTCCACGTTGGCTTAATTGTTGGTTTTGCGGCCGGCTAAAAGAGGATCGTTTGTCTTCATCGAGCCTCCTCGATCGGATTTGCAAAGTGCCCTTTTTTCCCCTGCAAATCCCAACCCATTATGATGTTGACAGTCCAGATCCGCGATGATGGACGCAGCACTGGCGCTCAGGCCGTCCACCTCAATGACCTACAAGCACAGACGTGCAGGTTCGGGAAAAGGGAGTCAGCGACGCTCCGCGTTGCTCCCGGCTGATCCCGTCTGGGTATTCCCATCACTCCACGCCCGCTTCTTGAGCTGCGGACAGCCAACGAGTGTCGGGTTAAGTTGACGGATGAGCACTTGAACGAGAAAAAACGATTGACGGACACACACGCAGATGTGCTCCACCACCAGAGTGGTGACACCTTTTGTTCTCCTGACAGCCTCTCAGATGCTGTTCCACTGATCCCCAAGTGCCTCTGCCTCCGGAACGATGAGAATAATCCTGGAGGAGTGCAAAATTCCCAAAAATAAGGCAACATCTGTTATGGGGACTGAGGAAATTTCCACATTGAAGCCGTACATCAAACTTTACAAGCTAATGTTCCCTTTGGCTGGTCACGTGCACTTGGTGTGCTCGGATCAACATTTGGAGAATCACCGAGAACCTTTTTCGGAACCATTTATCCGACTTTACACACGTGGCACCGTCTGAAAACGAGTCATAAATATGCGTTGGGCGGTTTCCTCTGACCGTCCTGTTCCACCATCAGAGGATGAGGGGAGCAGCAGGCTCCCTTCAGATCTGAGATTTAAATCAGTCTGCGCAGGTGTTAAATCTTCATTTTCTAATCTTGGAAAAGGTCAAGTGTGCTTTTAAAAGCTAATCTCGTGGGAGACTCCCCCCGTCTCTTAAAGGCGGCTTATTTCAGGCCAAAGACTCAAATCTCTCTGGTGACACTTTTAATGAGCGACTTGTACAATAGAAATCACACACTGGAGCTGGTAATGGTGTGTCACATCTCAGCACATGGTCCCGCTCCCTGCCATCGGCACCAGCTCGTCAAATTCTGAGATATGCAGATTGTTTTGACAGCGGAGGAGCCCGGACGCCACGGAAACGGTGCGTCTAATTAGGAGGACATTGACTGGCACCATGCGTGTGTGTGTCTGCAGGACGGACTAAAGTACTGAAACAAAATATGTGAAGAGAAATTAAAAGAAGGTAATTTTAAGCTGCTCTTCATACTGAACATGGAGAAGATGAGAGACTGAAGAAATGGAAGTGAAAGGAAACAGTAACGGGACATTATGTCCACCAGGACATTTTGTCCACCAGGACTCCTGGTCACTGTTTTCTTTAGCCAGCTGAAGGTAAGATGTTATACTGGGATGGCAAATGTAACCAAGACAATAGTTCTGATGGAGAGCAGCAGGGGGTGATGTCCATTATTGCTACAGGTAAATCACGAAACGGCGTTTTGTTTAACCTGTGTGCCCTGCGCATGTTGCGCAATCGTCCATATCTTTAATATGGATACTGAATTTAAAGTAGCAGCAATAAAGTAAATTTGTGAGGTTTACTTATTCTTTTTTACTAACAAGCAGCGAAATGTGAGGAGGCACGATCACATTTCATTGCGGTTACAGGTGATATGATGATCTGGTACCGGTCCCCTCTGGAGATCGGATCCGGCTGTTTGTCTCCAGCTGACAGGAAGTGAAGGTGACACCATCAAGGACATGTCTCCATGTTGCCTCCGTCTCCCAGACTGACCCTTTTCTTCTGTCTTTAATCTCATTTATGGGTCCTCTGGTTCGCTCAGGCTGGTTCTGCTGACATTTCCTCTCTTTAGTTCCTCCACAGGCGCCACCATCTGCGGCTGACCCTGACCACACCGCGTTGGCCCCCCGGGCCCGTGTTATTATCATCCTGCGCAACATTTGAGTGGAAAAGAATTGTCACGACCGCAATTACGCCGGTTTCACATTAGGAGCCTCCGAGGGAAGCGCGCGCACGGCTCCCTCATCCTTGGCTTTGCGCTCGCTCGGTAAAATAAAACAAAGGCGAGCGGCGAGCCCGAGCACGGATGGCGCTCCGATAAAGATCTGTCAATGGTGGAGTCAGGGGGGGGGGGGGGCAGAAAGAGATCAGGCAGGCTTGGGAATGGGTGCAGGAGAGGGGTCCAAGGAAAACTGCTCCTGGACAAACAGCATCCAAATCAAACATGTTCCACCATAGCAGGTTGCCCAGAAAGGAATTCAGAGAATGGGGCAGATTCCTCCTCAGAGCTTCTTTCTAAACCACCCCCCCTCAAAAAAAGGAGCAAAACATTCCTCCGTAAGCCTGTTTGTCAGGCCGAGGTGCCGACAGAGCCGCGCTGGCGCAGCCTCCCGTTGATGATCCTCGGGATACGGATCCACAAGGTCACGGGATGGAGAGAGCTTTCATCGGGGCAGGATCCCGTGGTCGTGGTGCCACAAGTTCAAGCAAAATGTTGAAAACCAGCCTGAAACGGGCCTGCAAATCAGGTTACACTGCCCGTTCTGGGCCATAAAAAGCAACGTGCTGCGTGCTAAACGTCCCCCAGACGCCGTCTCTGCGTATCTGCGTTTATATTCTCTGTGGTGGAACAAAGCTGCCGGTTGTGTTTGACTGAGGCAACATGAACTGAATGTTGCTGAAACTTGCACAGGATTACATTTTATGATCTTCAGCTCCTGGTTATGAGGGAACCAGACGCTGTGCGTTGGGCCAGCCCTTTACAAACGTCTCCCACTGCCAAGTGAAAAGAGGATAATGCCGAAAAGGGATTAGGTGGAGCGGGATAGCCGTTCATGCACAGCGCTCCCAGGCTACATCATCCAGGCAGCCATTTTCAGGCTCGTCTTGAGTTTATGAAGGTGTGACGTTTTCCATTGGTGCGCTCGGATGCCGACTCTGGGTCGGGTGGGTAGACCCACATTGGATAAGAGGCCTCTGAAAACAGTAACACAGGGGACACCAGAGGAAGGAAGAAGCCCAGATCAGAGGGAGAAAGAGGCTCTTCCTCTCTGCTCCCTTATCTGGATAACATAAGGAATCTAAATACTAGTGGGGATCAAGAGCTCTGGGCTATCTCACAGGCAACAGAGGACCGGCCTGGAGAATGCAGCATTACTAAAAGACACAAAGACGGTGGGGGGGGGGGGGAAGAAACGGAAACAGCCAACCTCAGAGCCCGATCCTGAGAAAATCGATCTCTGGGGCGTGAAGAATCCGGCAGGGAAGCTCGCCCGGATAAACAAGGATGCGGGCCGAAGCGTTCAAGGAGGGAAGATTATGCTCTGAGATGTGCCTGCTAGCGTGGCTGATTTGAACCCCCCCCCCCCCCGTGTTTGTTTTTCCCCCAGCCCTCACATTTTCCTGCTGGGAGGGCCTTCAGTCCGGAGAGCGCTGCGTACGCTAGCGACAGTGCTCCCCCAGACTTTCCACCTGCGTGCACACGCACATGCATAACCTCCCTGCTCATCCCTTTCCAGTAGATGTGCTTGCAGGGACGTCTCGGAGTGGACGGGACTGTGAAACTCTTGCAAGTTGGGTTACAACAAACAAAGAGGGATGGCAGCGGAGACGGAGAGCCAAATATGGCAGTGGCTCAGCACGTCCGATCTGTGGAGATTCCATAATTAGAACAATCTCAGCTCTTCTTTCACCGCCGCTCTTGTTCAGGTTTCCCAAAATAACTAACAAAAGCTAAAGGGGAGCGCTTGATTTAGAATAGCAGGGTGTTTAGAGAGCGCCGTATCCTCCGGCGCCCTCCTCTAACCGTCGGTGTCGCCCCAGGTCCGAGCCTGCCCGGCTCTGTGCTTTATCTACAGCTCATGCATTAACCTGTTTGTTTTAGCAAAGAGATTCCATTTGTCAACCTGTCTGACAACAAATGAGGGACTGGATCCTTTGAGATGGTTCTCCAAAATCGGTTACCGATATGTGAGCGCGTCCCAGCAGCCAGGCCCCCCACCGGGGGTCCAGCTGCTCTGCTAACTGGTCCTGGCTTCACTTTGTTAGTTTTGTTTGTTTTGGCCTGTATTTGGACCGTCGGGTTCCTGTCAAATCGCAAACAAACAAGATCTTTCCTTGAATAAATCACCTCCCAAGGTGCTCCTTCTGCATTTGGACTGCTGATATAAAACACAGGCAATAAACACAGGAACTCATTAAAACTAAAGGAAGTCTGGTTGAATTTTCTTAAACTAATCAGTGACTTTCTCCGTAACGAGCGTGCACAGCGGCCTCATATTCGGTCGTTCGGGGCAAAAGCAAACACACAGTCGCACATAAAACTGTAGCTTGACCCTGAAAAGCAGCGTGAGGGAGCAATATCCTCACTCAAGCCGGCAACCGGAGCCATGAGTGCATCACTGTTCGTGGCTCCACGTGTAAATAGAGACTTGTAGCACTTAGACAGCCTAATTACTCTAATATCTGGATAAACATCAAACACGCCTGGTGCTGCCTCACTGTGAGCTACTGAGCGCCATTTTTCCAGATGCAGTGGACAAACGCAGGGTCTAAAACAGAGATGCAGCTGGAATTCACACCAAATTCCTGCAAGCTTGCTGAACCGGGTCATCGAGTCAGCGACCTGACTTCTGCACAGCTGAAGAGGGCTCACAATTGGAACTTTACCAGAATAAATGCAGAGCGGAGGTCTCCTATGGAGCGGAGGTTCTGCAAGACGGAGACAGACGAGTTGGGACAAAAGGAAGTCTGACATCATCGCACCCTGAGACGTTACCGTCTGCGATTAAGGCGGATCAGCCGTTGGGCTCTTGTGTGAGGGCGTTGTAGGTGACGCTTTAGCCACCTACAGAGAAAAACGGGTGTTTCTGAGACTGAGTGACTGAGTGGTGAGACGTGCTGCGAAGTACGTGGAGCATTTTTATGGTCATTTACATAAAGGAGCTTCCCCCTTTTTTTAACTGCCATAAATATCTGGATGACTGAAGAGATAAGAGAAGAAAACAGACAGGATAAGTCATCGGAGAGCGTTTCAGGGTTCAGGTCTAACCAGTCAGACTTTCACATCTTAAAAATGATCCTCCTGCTCCAGATGGTTTACTGGAACTCAGGATACATTGTGTTGTGGCCATTCTGTCTGGAGCAAGAAAAGGGTTAGCTTACGCGTTAGCATGTTGCTAAACACACAAAGAATAGCTCAAAGTAACTGAGCATCTAATAGGAGGTGATGGGACAGAAGGATAAATCATCTATCCACATATGAGCGCCTCTTTTGAAGTGAAGAGCGGGGAGCAGCGAGGTGATCGACCATCCAGGTTAGATCCATCTGGTCCACATGAGGGTGACTGACAGGTCCGAGCCCGCTGAACCTGTTCCGAATTACCCTGCATTCACTTGGTCAGATCTACGTGACAGTTGCCGGGTCGTAACCCGCGTCAGCCATAGATGCAGCGTCTGCTCCGTTGGGGGGGGGGCAACCGTTGGATCAAAGGGCAAGAAATCAAATGAATCTACTTCTCACATTTCCTTTCTTCAAATGCAACAATCACAGAGTTTGCCTGTGAAACGTCCCAACTGATGTCACGGAGAAGCTTTCTCTGGGTCACGGAGCGCCACCGGGAAGAAGAAAAGGACTTTAATGGCAAAGTTGACGTGTGGTGACATTAGTCTTGTAGACAAAACAACCTGCACGACATCAGCATTGTCGCCACACAATGATGCTCCTCTGTCGATCCACAGCCGGTTTCCACATATTTTTTTCTTTAAACCTTTTATCATCTCAGAATAGTTTAGGAATGCCCTCTTTTCAGTGCAAGCATATAGATTTACCTTTCATGTTCTACTGTAGAGAAGAGTACGGTTACATGCTCTGTATGGGAGCATAAAACACTTTGAAATCTCATATTTGTACCCAGGAAAACAAGACCTGGATCACGTTTCCACAAAGGACTAAATCTGGGGGTTTTTTTTCACTCAAATGTGGTCAATGTTCTGAACAGGGGAAAAAAGAAGGGAATTATTAGTTTAAATATTAAGATTAAGATGAACTTTATTCATCCCCGTGGGGAAATTGAATATAGTCATAGGTTGATGTAAAGGCAAGTTCTGTCCAAAGGCAACAGCAGAAGATTAGCGCGCTGAGTGGTTCTCAGGCTCTTAAATAACACAAACACTTCTGAAACTGGTCGCTGCTCCAGCAGGAGTGAAACTGAGCGTTTGACCACTTTGCTCCAGACTCGCCAGGATTGGTGGGGGCTGCGCGTTTAAACCAATAGGCAGGGCGCAATGCTAATGTCATTCCAGTGTGACCGCCCGAGAGCAGCGCCGTAGCGCACCGAGAGATGTGGTGACAGGCGAGAGGAGTCGGAGCGGACTAATGCAGCCACGATCTGGAGTTTAAACCCGTCCTTTTGCGCAGCGCTGCTCGCTCGTCCTGCACAGAGGTGCTCCGGCTCTGGACTTTCCATCTGATGCCAATGAGACCCAGCGTCGCTCACTCTTCTCACTCCTGGAGCACCGATTCTGGATACTCGGTTCACTGTGACTGAACGCTTTGGGGTGAGTCAGAAAAGTCCCGTTTTTTTCGTTTACATTTTAAAATAGAATTTTACGGCCGCTTAAAGTGATGCAGCGACAGGAGCTGTCAGGTTCAACAGCGGAGGCTGATTTTCTTATAAGGTGCCAAATCTCTCTAACGGACACACTCCCCGAAAGGATCTGACGCGCTGCTTTGGTCGATTTGCGCTTTTACGCAGCGCCATCGCCAAATCGACACGTTTCACTTTCCCCGCGCGCACAGCCTCAATTCAGACTGAGAAGATTTCAACAGGAACCTGCGGTGGGCTTAAGCGTGGAGCCCCCGGGGGGCTCCAGATGTATGGACTCAGCTGTCGCCTGTCACTTTAGTGACAACTGGTCGGCGCTCCGTGACCAGCGCTTGTCCGCCCGGGAGCTGTCAGAACTGCTGTTGAGTGAGGAAGAATGTGGTCGCACACGCCTGCCGCATACAGTCTGAAGGAATCACTCTCGCTGTCTTCACTCCACGCCATCGGACGAGGACCACCCATTCTGATGTGGCAATCTAACCCGAGATTTAATCCCGTAACGTTTGATATCGATATTCCGGAGCCAGCCTTGATCCAGGCTGTGTTCTGTTAAACGCCAAATCAAAGAAAATATCACAGACAGCTATGAAGCCTATTTGAACATTTCTGGTCTGCAGTCAGCTCAAGAAATTAAATATATATGCTAACTGGGCCCAAGTATTAAACATGACCTGAAGTTCCTGGATAACAACAATCTTTAATTCAAGTTTCAAACCTACTCAGCCCTGATGAAACGTCATAAGCCCACGGGCCACTGGAGAGACTGTATTATGTTTAGCCGTGTCTGTTTTAGGATAATGTTCCGCTCTCACTGGAGCTCTGTAAACATCACCATAAGCCATGAAGTCTGCAGGGACCGACGGACCCACTTGGACGGACAGGAGCGTAAAAGAACACAGGCTGTGCTGAAATCTGTCAGTACGAGCACAGCTGAGTCACAGACACAGAACCCTGCGTTCAGATATGTATTTGATGTATTTAAAGAACCGGAACTGGATCTTGGAGCTTTCAGATGTGACAGATTTGTCGTTAAGCTCTCTTCTTTTTACTGTCCACAGTTTTACGCGCAGGGGAGGTATTTTAAAACTGTGTGTTTGATGTGTGATTAAAACACTTCCAGTCATCCACTCACTCGTGCGTGGCTGACCAAAAAGGGGGTGGTGGTGTCACCTAGTGGCTGGAGAGAAGGCCGACACCCACAAGTCCCCAAAAACTCGGCTGCAGCGTCTCCAAAAAAATGTATTCTTCCACAAACCGCAGGCCGAGCTGACCCACGCCCAGCATGTAAATTCAGTTTTGTTGTTACTTTTTAATGGAATTTGCTGTCTGGCTCAGCGTGCTGAGGGCTCTATCTCCTGGAGTCTGGGTCTCCGACTTCACAGCTGTGGTTATTTAATGTCCGAGATGATGTAGCACCCGAGGCATGTGTTAAAGGAGATGTGAGCTGATCTGATGCAGGTGAGGCGTCCCTGCATATATTTATAGAACAAATCGAGGCGAATGATCGAGTCTCATTTCAAAAAGCAAATCATTAGTGCCTCTAATGGAATAACAAGGACATAACGGTCCAGGATGTTATCATCATACCTTGGATGGAGCCACGGAACGATGATGTTCTGACCTGTTGTTTATTAAACACAGAACGTGCTGATTTATCGGCGTGCCAAAGTGTGGAGAAACTGGAAGATTTAAGGACGGGCAGCCAAACGGCCTGTTTACTGTGCGAGTGTGTTGCATTTGAGGCTGCAGGGATTGTGTGTTGTGTGGAGCTGGAGACGACGACCGATCACAAAGCTGATGGTTCCAGACATAAACAGGGGGCCGCGCCGTGCCACGTGTGTGACGAGAGCGGCCAAACAGACACAAAGTGGTCATCTGTGAGTCTGTAGGTGTGGAAGAGCTGGTGGCAGACACCCAGCCGTGCATGAATGAGCAGAATGCAGCCCCAGTGCCCGCGTGTGTACGTTCCCCGTGTTGATTTAAAAGGCCAGCAGCAGTGAAATGTACACAGAGGCCAGTTTGTGCGAAGCTAGAATGAATCACCCTCACGGCCGTGCAAAGCCAAACACTCTGGCAGCCTTTTAGCCCCCTGACGTGGTGCAGCTCACCGCAGCGGGGCTAAAAGCGGAGCGGGACAGGGCCGTGTGTTGTGAGGAGCTGTCACAGGAGCCCGGTCCTTTCGCGGCCCCTGGATGGGGAGATGTGGCACGGCGACGGCTCGACACAGACACACTCCAGAGAGCAGAGCGAGCTGGACTGTAAACTGTTTGTGGTAGGTTGGCAGGAGGCCGGATGAGGTATGGCTTGTTTAACCAGTGGTGGTCCCACTTTGGCTGAATGGACGGTGGCCTGGATGGTCTAATTTAGGGCACTGTTACACTGTTACCTGGGCCTGTGTTGGAGATTCCAAAGCTGGGATACACGTGCTGAGCATTATTTTAAAGTGATTAAAAGTGGCTAGTGACTTGGTGCTTCGAGGCACGACCCTTTTCATCAGGAAGAACAGGATGACGTTAAAGAAAAACCGGTCTGGCTCTCACCCTGGAGCTTAACGACCCAGGAGATCGTCAGTAACCGCACTGCATAATTGCGGGACTAACCATCAGACCACCAGGATGATAAAAGTCATGTTTTATTATCTCCATATATGTGCACGCTGCAGCTCTGGGTGACAGCTGCTCGCCGCAGCAACCACGATGCTTTAAAACTGGTTCTTATCAGCATATCTGTCTTTGATCAGGCAGAAGATGGCAGTTGAAATGTCAAATGGCGTCGCGTTCGGCGATCACGTTTTTGGAAAGTGTTCCCCGCTCGCAGCGCAACGCTTTCCCGCAGCCCTGCGACGTCTTCTCAGCAATCACGACATGAAGGAGGAGTAAAAGAAAACACATTAGCCTGAGATAGTCATTAAAGAGCCCAGCTCATTTCCCCCTGGTCACAACAGGGGATTCAGTTAAAGCTTTCCGGACCCACAGCTGGAAATATGCAAACACACACACACACACACACACACACACACACCCTTCCTGGGGCTCTGTTGGCATTGTAGCAGGGGTGGAGTCAGTGAGCGTGGATGATATGGAAAAGGTCGAGGGGATTTATAAATGGACTCTGCAGGGCACGGCATTTTTGAACTGAAAACAAAGCTATTTCCTGAGGTGACAGTGACTGGACGTCTGCCAACACATCCCTCCTCATCTAATCATTAAAACTTTGATCACGAGTTCTCTGTGCCATTAGTCCGCTGTGCACAAATGTGTGCACACAAGACTTTTGGCCACGTTCCCGCGGTGCCCAACGGAGTCCTAATAACTCTTCAGAATCTAAAACACACCAGGAAAGGATGAACATAAACACTAAAGTGCAGAAAAATACAGCTGTAAATCAGCCCCATTCTGACTCTGAGGAGATTTGTTTCAGGAGCTTTTAATTTATGTCAATTACTTAGTGACATCTTCCAGCCAAGAGCAGCGTGAGGCTTCTAAACCATCTGCTTCACTGATAAATGCCCCTAGCTTCATCTAAGAGGCACTTAGCTTTAATCCAGATGTGTGTTTGTTACCGTTCTTGCTTCTCAAACATCCAGCAGATGCTAACCGGAGATCTCAAAGTACCCGAAGATGAAGAGGCGCCATTCAGAGGTTGCGAAACCATCATCTAAGATATGGAAGATGGATATCAAAGTTCTTTTAGTCAACACAAAATAAATAAGAGTTCCAGAAAAGTCAGCCAAAGAGACGCAACACCCGCTCCTAAATGCGATGATGCGTCACTCCGCGCGACGGACTGAATCTGAAACCTCAGGAGGATGGATCCGGGATTAGTCATACATCACAGCGAATGGCAAATGCAGATGGGTCAATATTGACCCAAAAGGCCAACCGAGGACACGTCTCTCAGAGCGGCAGTCCGGGGGCCCACAATGGGCCCACTGAGCTGACTGGAAACAGCCTGTTTGGCCGCAGCAGCCTACTCCTAGTGAGAGGCTGCTTCAAAGAGCCTGCTCTCTGTTTGCTGTGCTCGCACTGTCTTCCTGTCGGAGGCCGGGCTTCCAAAGAAAACACCAGCAGTGACCCACCAGATGTTTGCATCTGTGCCTTTGTTTTAAAACCGGGGATGCGCTTTAGACGAGGTGGGGGTGGGGGGGTGGGGGGCAGTTTACGTGATTATAAACACGAACAGAATCTTGCACACTGAAACATGTCAGATGAGGTCAGCAGTCGCTCCAGGAATAACCCGGCTGAAACAGAGGTATCACGTGTTTCTAAGAATAACCCCGGCCTCCACGGGCTGCTCTCCTTGTGGAGGCGATAAGGAAGTGAGTGGCGTCCCTTTGCCCCCCCACAGCTAACAACAAACAGCCTCCCAGATCCAGAGTCTGCTTTGTTTAACTGCTCCACTCCTGAGGCCTGCAGGGGGCTTCAGACAGCCCAGATCTGACACTAACATTTCTAAACACCCACTTTTGGAGTCGATGGGCACTATATGCACGAAGCCAGGAGCTTCATTTTAAAGCCGAGTGTGAGAAATGTCGTGCAACGAAGCGCCAGGTGGGTATGATTAGTCAGCACCTAAAGCCAGCGACATGCCCTCCCGTGCACGCACACAAGCTTAAAGGAACCCTAGCAAGAGCACAAAGTTCCATCTCGGCAAAAGTGGATGGATGCAGAGATAGTTGGATCATTTGGTGTCTCCAGGAAAGCAGTTGTGCGACAAAGACGGTCTCATTTTTGATCGAGGTTGAAGTCACACGAGGAGGTGAAAGGGTCAACAACACTGAAGCCGCGGGGAAGACCGTTGGGCCTCTCCGCTGCTTTTTTTTTACCCTTTTACTGCCACATTAATGACTTAAATTGTGTCCAATTAAGCAGAGCTGGAAAGAAGCATCCCCGCTCCCTGTCATCAGAGTTCCCTCTGTGCTGTGCCACTGGAGCATATGTTTAATTAGAACGCTCCAGAAAAGACTGTAACGGAGCGATTCTCCAGGAATGTTAATGATTAGTGGGATCCTGCCTGAGCGCCACTTAACTGTTGCACCGTGTTGTCGGATTTGCCTTTTGAAGCTGCGCGACTCAGAAAAACGCTTCCACGTGTGAGGATCGCCAACTTTCTCTCTCTCTTTTTTTTGGACTCCCTCCCTCCTGACCCTCTCGCCGCACTCGCCCCGATCATTACCTGCTTGGTCTCCTTCATGCCCCCCTTCCCGTGCTGAAAACATACAGGAAATAGTTTTCACGTCGTGTGGAAGATATACGGCGAACATTGAGGAAAGGTTCAGCCCAGATGTGTGAAGTGTGACTTTTAGGTGGCGTGTCAGCGTTTCTGAACGTGTCGGGTCAGGAGGTAAAAGGGAGGCCGACGTCTCGGGGGTCACGAGTGTTGAACCCGGCGGCTCCGAGAAGGACCTGTCGCTTGAGTTCATTTCATGAGCTTTTGCCCGTGTTTGTCCGTGGAGACCACACATATGATGGGCTCTCTGAGCCGGCTTTTGTCAGTGTAAGTGAGTTTAGTGTAGGAACAGCCCATTCATCCTCATCCGCTGTGTGTGCAGACAGCCGCAGGCTTTTGTCGAGTTATAGTGTCCTCAAATAAAGAGGCTTCCTCCCTTTAACAGCCCCAGGAGCTCTGGCCTTCCACTTCCCATTGTTCCCGATGAGGTCCAGCTTTTACAGCTAGGTGAGAGGGTGTCAAATCCAGGGTGAAATATGAGCGCTCCCAGTCGTACACCCCTGCAGCGTTTGCTGCAGCAGTTAGACAGTTGTGTACCGTTGAGGGAAGGTAACCGACACGCACGCCGGCGGCCAGGCTCAGTACTGCAGCTAGCTCCGTTTCTTTTTCCAGGATGAAATTGGATATCCACGTTTGACTGCATCCTACATGTTACAAAGGGGATGGGGGTACATGAGACGGTCCAGGGATTAGCTGCAGCCTCATAGAATACTTCCATGAAATCGTCCAAAACAGTTAACCAGTATTGTGTTGCTGGATTTAGCTTAACATGCTGTAATTTAATAAATAGAGACTCGGTTCCGGACTGAAGTGTTGTGACATTTGTTACCCGAGTTTTGGAAAATCCGAAAATTAGATTTTCGAGCCGGAGTTGAAAAGTGCAGCTGTGTCATATTTCGCTTTTCTGTTTTCTAACAGCCGTTTTATTTGTTTTACTTAAAGATTTTCTATTCGGCGCCCTGAGAAACACCCTCGCAAGGTCAAGCGTAGCCTCAGAAGATCCCCCCCGTGTTATTTTCCTATTTTGCCTTCAAAAGTCTCTCGTCAGAACCAAAGATTTAAAACGTTGCCCTCGGCTGCCTCGAATGTGTCAGAGTAAAACAGTAAAAAGGGGTTATGTGGGGGTTATAGGGCTAACAAGCCCACAGTCTGACCTGAGTTTGTCAGCACCAATCTTGCTAAGTCAATATCAATGCGCTGACTGCTCCACCAGTTGACCTTTTCCTCCCTCTTTCAAGGCGTAAAAGAGGACTGTTGTTACAGTAGAGTGATAGGATTTTATTGGCCTTTATATCCGAGGCTTTTGTTGGGCCTGTGTCCTGCTAATACCCGTTGGCGGGTCATTGAAACCTTGAGAATGCCTGGTGTTTATTAGGTAACTCACACACCGCTGAGAGACGGGCTCAACAATGGCCGTCAATGATGGCGTGTTAGGGACTGACCTTCCCATCTTCCCCTTTGCTTCCACGGTTCCTTCTGCTTTGGGGTCTCTAATTTGTCCCATTTTATCACGCCGGTGTGCGCGCTCAGTTTCTCATGGGGGACTGTGCTGAGGGAGCCACCGGGCTGCAGCGAGATGCTTCGTTTTATGGGTCGCCTTCATCTGGGACGTGTTCGGACCGGAGAAGAATGCGGTTTTTATCGTCGGGCGTTGGTTCTGATGAGGCTCATCCCCTGGCCTGTCGTTGTCAGGGCATGCTGATCGCCGATTACCCTGCCAATGCTTTTACAGCGGCGAGAAGGTGCAGACCAGGTGTGAGGTGCTGTTCAGGGTCGTTGTGGCTCTGACAGGGGAATGGGCCGTAAAGCCCCGGGGCCGTAGATTTATGGATCATCTGGTGCTCTCCGAGGTGAAAGGTCAGGGATACACAACATGTCCACCTTAATATTATGCGACTGTGGAGGCGAACCTTGAACTGCGCGTCCTGTTACTTCTAACTATAGAGTGGTGCTGACTCAGGAGGAGCGTCCGGATGCTGTTAATCTGACACAAACAGGAGCCTGTCAAAGACCACTGAAAATAAATCTGCAAAGAAAATGAGAAGAAACACTGATAGCTTGATTGGTGCCCCCCCTCCACACACACACACACACACACACAAAATGCAGGATACGGTGTTGCCCATCCCCTCTAAGAATTGCTAATGAGGCTGGGTGTCGAGTCTTTAGGAGCAGCACAAAGAGCTAAAGTTTGCTCTGGAATGGTGCCTCTCCTCCCCGCTTGGCCTTGGCGGCTGCAATGGCTTTGTCCCCACAACCTGAAAAGAAGTGGGCTCCATCAGTAACAACTAGAATGAAGTTATGATCCTGTCTGAGGTGAACTGGGATGAAACATGTGACGGCGGTCTGCTGCACAGATGTCTGGAATATGACACAACAGCTATCATGACTTCATCATCTCTGGAGCTTTGCTGGTGTTTCAGCCTCTGTAAATCTCTCCTCTTTTGAGATCAATCCTATTTTATTGGAATTGTTACCCTTTATTCAACATAGAGGGAAAAAAGGCTTCCATTTTTAAAGGTCCACTTGTTTTGTGGCCACAGAATCAGCCATGATTTGTGACCACAGTAATCATAAAAACACAGAAAAAGTGATTTGGTTCCTACTAAATTATTCTTCCCATAACTTTTTGATGTATGGACCTTGGCAGCTCTTACATATTGCACCTTTTAAATCAAATATTAGCCATCGTTCACTGCCCACGATGTGATATTTCTGCGCACGGTGGTGTGAATGTGTGGGCAAGATGATACTGTCAGTCACGCACAGCTAAACTATGCACAGAACTATTGGAACCATCCTTTGAGCTGCTGGTTCCCTGGACAGCTGGCAGGATCCGGCCTTTATTAATGTACACAGCCATCAAACTCCTCTTATATCAGCCCAGAATATATAAAGAACCTGCATAAATCAAAACTTAGACGTTAAATGTTCATGAGGAAGCGGGCTACTGCTGTAAAATGCTCCGCTGCTTTAGGTTCAGCCTTATAGCTGCGTTTTGGAGGTTTTACGCGCCATTTTGTCCACTATAAATGGTCTTTTTTGAGGAGAAAGTAACACTTTGACTTGGACAAACAATCACAAAAGAATGCAAAAGGTGCGACTGTCCAGAGTTTGACCCGGGACGGTCCGGCACTTTTGTTTTCTGAGGCAACAGGAAAAGAATCGCAGTGTGGCATTCCGACAGAGGTGAAGGAGAGGCAGAGGTTAACTGTGTCCTCCTGGAATGTTTCACTGTAAAGAAATGTAGTTTTATGGAGGGAGCCACAGGAACCTTTGCGCAGCATCACTGTTTCAGTCAAGGCCCGAAGCTGCTTCACAAGCCAGAAAATGCTCAGTCGCCTTGAGGAAAATCCAGGAAAAGTGACTTTGGAATGAATTTGAAAGATTTGAAAGTTTGTGGAAGGATTTTCACAGTAGGAAGGACAAGTGGAAGTTGAATCCTGTGCAAGCTGTCGTGGGCGGCCGGCGTGGAATTAACCGTGCTCTGCTATTAAAGAGGGCATTTGAGTGGGAGACGGAGCTGTTTAAGTGAGTTTCAATAGAAAAGATATTCCATATTCAATGCATAAAAGTTTCAAGAACAGAAGTTTGTGTTAAACAGAAGAGTCTAAAGTGCTGAGTGAGCGCTGGTTTACCTTAAGAGCTGGAGGTCTCCGCTGGAAAGGTATGCTGGTTATAATGGGAGGGGTCTGCAGAGGAGGCATGTCTCACTCTCTAATCCCCGTCCTGAGTGGCTGTTCTCAGGTTAGGAGGGCCGGACTGGGGCTGTGAGGGAGGAGGAGGAGTGATGGTGGGTAGGAGAGACTGGGGTGGGATGACCATCTGGTGGAGCTCCTCCACACGTTCACACTCCCCTCTCAGAGAGTCTCTCCCACTCACTCCGTCACACTTCTACATGCCTGTGTCTCTGGCACTGATATGGGCTCCTACTCCGCTGGCTGATTCCTTCTGTCCTGGAATCACAGCTCTGAGGATCCTGCACGGGCATGGAGAGCAGCGGCTCAGGAAGTCGTTAGTGCCGATAAGTTCATTTTCCTGGCTCGCCTGAGGAGAGTTAGCCAACGTCGAGGTGAGTCTGAGAGGCGGATGTCTGAAGATGTAATCTGTGGTGAATGTAACCCGCTTTTGTCTGTAATGAGGCAGAAAAGTCTTGAGCAAGTGGAGACATTAATGCATGACGACAAACCCAGCTGCTTTAAATCTGATGCGCTGCAAAGACAAATACGTCAACTTAAACGGAGACTGTCACCTCCCTTCAAGATCTGATTGATTTAGCCTCCTGAATATTGCCAGATGTAAATGTTGGATAAGTGCTGTGTGACAGCAGCGTGTGTGCAAGTCTTGCCACTGCGTGCAGGTGGTCTCTGTGGAGGAGCTCTCGAGGGAGATGTTTCTCCCATCCATTTGGTCTTGGTAAAACACTTGGCTGGCCAGGAAAGGGATGTCTTTATAGACCGACAAATACAGCCTTTGGGACTGCCCGCTTTTTCCTATTTGGAGTTGATTGGAATCATTATTTTCTGCTGGCAGACAGACAATAAATGGACAGGAGTCACAGCCTGGCCTTCAGTTAGAAGAAGTGGAACCTGCTGCAACGTATCCAAAACGCTGTGTATTCATCATCTACAGTGAGTCAGATGGGACTGTGGACACAGAATCTTATTTTTCTCTCCAAGTCAGGTTTGTCCTACACGGCCGTCCCCGCATCTGCCAAGCTAAACATGTTGGGTCCGTCCAGACCGCCAGAGAGGACTGTGCTGGACTGTGCGCCTGTCCATCACTCACTTCCAGGGAAATATAGACAGTAATTCAGACCAGAAGTGGCTTGTTTATCCTGGTTGTTAATCCAAAGCTCCAGTGTCCAGAGAGCGGGGGGGCTCTGGCCACAGTGCTGTAAAACACTCTTTAAATGCCACGAATATTTAATGGTCAGTCCTGTTATGAGGTCCTGCGAGAGGTTAGCGTTGCAAGCGATAAATCACGTTGCACTTAAGGGTTAATAGAGATCTGTGTTCAATCTGTTCCCAGAAGTCTCGACCTTGCAGCCGGGACCGTTGTTGGATTTTCACGGAACACGATCGACTGTAAAAACACGAAAACAGAGCCTCATTCATTCCCGATTTGCGACATTTTCATACGTATCATTCCCCCCCATTTTAGCATGAGTCTGATAACTGCCGACCCCCTCCCACCCCCACCCCCCCGTGTCACCCTCTGGCCTTCTGTGGGCAGATCAGTCAAATATGCAGGGCTGTAGCTCCCAAAGCCATGTTAACAAGCACCTTTACAAAAGAGTGTGGGGCTGTTAAACAGTGGGGACTGCAGGGGTCTGGCTAGTGTGGGAGAAGGGCAGGTCAGGGGGGCTGCAGCAGTCCTGCAACCATGGGCCTCTTGTTGGGAGGATTGCTTTAAAAGCCAGAGGAGTTTTAATGCGGTTCAGTTTGTCGGCTCGCTGCTGCTGTCACTCAAAGGGTTAAGGAAGTATTCAACCCAGAGGAAATGAACCGATGGACATCTAAGGGGGAAAATGCGGTTTTCTTCATTTATTTCTTTGTGGTTCTGGTCGAGGGTCAATTCTGACCTTCCTGTGAATCAGGGTTGACTGTGATAAATCCTCCAGAGGATCGGACAACACCGGAACGCAAATAACACTCAAACAAACGCAACGCACCACTGAGCCTGCAGCCTGATAAAAATGGGTCTCTCAACTGCTGCCTATAGTTAGCTATCTCCCCCAGGAACCCAAGCAGCTCTCAAACAAGGCCACACTTTTACAGGTTATTTTGGCTCCATTTGCATGTCAATAGATGTGACTAGAACAAGAGAGGGTCCTGCCACCCCCCCCCCAAATCTCTGTTTGAGGACTTTAACTGTCATGTATGAGGAGATAAGGCAGCACATCTTGAGCAGAGGGACACAAAGGCAGATAAACAGGCCCTTAAAAGAACAAGCCTTCAGTGGATCCCTTCTGAGGTGCTATTGTTCAACAGGTGTCATACGCCCGTCCTTGATATAAATCTTCATTTTAAATCCAAATTTTCACAGCAGAATAGGCTGAAAAGGAAGCCCAGTTGGTGGGGCCAGAAGCAGCCTGGCCTGCTTTGTGGAGCACAACCATCTTCAGGAGGATCTGCTCCGGGAATATGTTTGCTAACGTCACCTGTTTGCAGGTATATCGGCGCGCGTGCCGACTGGTGTAAACCTCGTCTTTCGGCACAAATGTGTGCATTCCCTCTTCCGTGGATGTGTTTGTTCTGCGCACACCCAGATACAAGCAACCACCATCAGAGGAGCACATTTTTCAGGCCCCTTTACTGTCGCACCGGTGTTCAAAGGCTGTACTGGAGCGTGTCTGGTTTTCTCAGCTGTCCCCCTGTGGCCCTCGGTGCCCTTGCCAGCCGTAGGGGGCGGTGGGTGGGGGGGCAGGGGCTTGAAAGCCAGGCCGGCGGACGCTGGCTGGGCTCCCATTTGATCTCCCCCTTGGCTTGTGAGAGATGACCACAACTGCACCCTCGTTCGTCACGTCGGTCTGGTTCTAATGAGGCCAGTAGGGGGATTAAAGTGTTAGCTGACCGTTGTTATCAAATTAGATGTGGATCCTGATTTTTTTTGTCTGTGGCTCATCCAGACCTGCATGACCAGTCATCCAGAATCCACAATCCGAGCTCTTTGAGGCCTCTGAACTGCGGTTTGTCCCCTGCAGCCGAGGACATGTGTAATCTCAACCTCTTCATGAGGACTGAGCAACCACATCTGAGCGACGCTCTCGTAAAAATGCAGCCGTATTCACAGCCCGCCACACACGCCAAAGTTTAAACTGAGCATCCGTCATCGCCACCGCCCTCACCTGTTCCTCCATTCCGCCCGACTCGGAGATGAAAGAATGATCGGACACTTGCTGCGGCAGGTTGGAAAACAAACAGTCCGGAGAAAAAGCGAAGATGAAGGCAGCGAGCAGGCTCGAGGACATTCCCCATATGGTGGCCCTGTCTCAGAGGCCAGGTCAGCGTTTATACAGACCCCAGGCTCGACTGATTGGGCTAACATCAGAGCCCATGTGGTGGCCCCCGGGAGCAAGCACGACGTAGCACTTTTACGGGCTGAATGATGACTTTAGCTGCAGAGATAAGGTGGAATCTTCAGATCCAACTGGCAGTATCTGGTGGTGCTCTTGATCGCTAACTGGATTAGGGTCAAGGAAAGGAATGTGAGGGCTGACGCATTGCCCAAGAATGGACAAGCAACTCTAACTACGGTGTATTTACTGCCTCTATATTGGGATTGTGTGTCACCTCAGGAAGTTTTGGGAATTTTCTAATGGTCTTTCCTTCAGAAGCCACAGCATGAGGGCACATGAAACCACCAGAGCAGCAGTGAAACGGCATGCTCCTCCTCAGGAGGACCTTTATGGTGCAGAAAAGCTTGCTCAGATGTCATAATGAGCTTCTGAGGGGGGACCGCGGGCCTCATGAAAGACACAGGATTGTGTGATTCAGCCGGCGGTTTGCAGACAGCGCATTGGCCCTGACACGCCACGGCTGCATTTGATGGAGTGAGGAGAGGATGATGTGGGATTGGTTGCTGTAATGGCTCGTTAACTAACGTTTCATTTTCTTGTCCACTTCAATCTTTCCTCCACTTCCTCCACCCCCCCCAACGTTACTGCTTTTGTCTTTCTAGTTAAAAAAAAAAAAAGGGAATCGGATGAGCCTGGCGAGTGCAGCGGTGTCGGCCGGCTTCCAGGGTGGAGTGCGCCAGCGGGACTTGATGATGGAGCAGAAAGTCGGGAAGCTGACCTCCGGCTTCCAGCGCAGCTCCACCTCCGACGATGACTCAGGCTGTGTGCTGGAGGAGTACGCCTGGGTACCACCTGGACTGAGGCCCGAGCAGGTGAGCAGACAAAGGCTCAGAATGATAATGGAGGGTGTTTATTGCTATAATTAAAGGTTTTCATGACAGTGTTGTGAGCATAGCTGAAACACTGCTGCATAGTTTAGATCTAAAAAGGGATTTTACAGCATGACGTTGGCTCTCGCTAACTGTGGGACACTTTTTATTGCTTCCCCAGCCGCACCGAATCATCTCCCTATCCCCCTGACAGGGATTAAAAACAGCACCGGCCTGATTTAAACGCCAATCTAACCCATTTGTAGCGGCCCACATATGTCAGTACCAAATAACATCTAAAGTCTGTAGATATGGGTATGTTCCACAACCTATTCCATAATCCTCTTTATCCTGTCACCGCCGGTATGTAATGAACAACATATACTAAAATTATGTGTTCTTTACATCATTCATTGTCTTCAGGGTTCCAGTGTTTGTATTTAAATCTGATCAATTTATTTTTATTGACCAGGATCAACTTACATCCTGTATCATACCGAACAAGCATTTACTTCTACCACTTTGGTACTTTTGATCAGTAAAATAGGTCTTTTTAGTCTCCAACATGCAGCCACTTACAGACAGGATGTGTGTACCATTATTTACTAAATGCTTTACGGCAAAGTCTGCTTGTGATTATCACAAATCTGTTAAAAGGAGGACTTGGTGGGTCCTGCCTGCTGCAGCTGGGAGCATTAAAAATCAAGGGGCCTTCTTTTAAGAGACCTTCTCCTCGGCAGACGCAGGCAGGGCTGTTAGTTGTGTCTGCAGGGCAGACACAGCGATGTGGCACTTTTCCCAAATCTGCAAGCTTGTTTCTCCCGTCCTCTCCGTCTCTCTTGATCCCATTTCCCCTGTTAACATAACACACATGGAAGCAATGAGGGCGAGAAGAGACGGGCTCGCGGCTAAAGGCAAACCTTGAATTCCAAATGCAGAGCCTTTTGTTTTGGAAACGCACGGGTCAACTGCCATGTCTTTACTGCAGACGCTGCCCTGAATGGGCCGGGTATTATGGGTCATCATTACAGTAAAGATCCAAATAAGGCCTAGGTGATTCCCCGGGCCCCCAGGGAGCTGGATGAGGGGTAATAGCAGCATGAAAATGTGCATAATTTATGGTGGGGGCAAACATTGAGTTGATTGTCAGGGTAAATTGTTTGTAACCCCCCTTTAGACAGCCAAAGCTGCAGGAAGCCTCCTCCAGCACACAACATAAGCTCATCCCACCTCTTTATCTGACCGGCTGTAATGGCCCCTTCCTCATAAAATTTAGTTTTCATTGATTGGCCCCCAGGGTCAAAGTGCCACAGCGACAGGCAGCTTTGTCCTGTCCCTATAGAGACAAACATATCAGTGGAAACATACCATCATGGCGCTGATTTGACCTGCTGACCTGTTGTGACACGTTCAGGCAGACGTTATTATATTCCGCCAGTTCCGTCATCAAACATCCATGATTACACGGTGCCGGTTTGCCTTTTGAAATACGGATGATTTGTAGCTTTGGGATAAGTCATGTAAATATTTTGAGATCACAAAGACATTTTACAGCTGTCCCAGATTGTCTCATTGCAAATGGACCAAGCCGACTCCGGGTTCCCCGGAGACGAGTCCGGTCCCATATATCTTTTCTGTCTGGATCTGAACAAAAATAAAGCGCCGTGCTCCGACTTTGAAACGGTGTCCAAAAGCACACACGTGCGTGGAAGTATTAGGGTTTATGAGCCTTTGGGCTCAGCGTCATTATTATTGTTGTCTTTTTGCTCCATCAGCATTTTCCTGGCTCATCCTCTTCCTCTATTTGTCAGGTCCAGCTGTATTTCTCCTGCCTGCCTGAAGAAAAGATTCCCTATGTGAACAGTCCGGGAGAGAAGTTCAGAATCAAGCAGCTCCTCTATCAACTTCCTCCCCACGATAATGAGGTGAGAACGTTCTTGGATTTAACACTAGCTGTAAAAACAAAAGAACCCTTTTTTATGGGCATGGTTGCGCTTCCTCCATAACGTGTGTGTTGCCGTCGCAGCGGAGGATTGCTCATGTTGCAGACATGCAGCGTGGGCACAATGCAACTTTTGACTCGATGATTTTATGGTGTTTGCCGGGAGCCCCCGCCAGCAGGATTCTTGTCATAGCGGCGCTCTTTACGAGGGCCGCCCAGCGGGGAAGAGGGCCGCGAGTTAAAGCAAGGCTTTATTCCATGCCACCACCGCGCTGGTACCGCAGTCAGACCCGGCTGTCTCGCCCCTTTTGTGGCCCGTCCTGTTCGTTTCGCTCTGAACACAGAACCCATTTGTACACTCATCTGCTTTCCCTCTAGTGAAGGTTCAAAGAAGACCGAAAATGATGGCCTCAATTAGGATCTGGAGATGTAGGAGGAGGGTGAGGGGGTTCTGGGTCAAACGGTGCCTTTGTTTGGACGGACCTGCTGTGGACTCTGCCATCTTACTGTAGTTTATAAAGGCACTTTTCCACTACACAGTGTCAGATCTACACGGCCGGGTTGGTGTTCCAGTACAGCACCATGGTTCCTCTTTGATGTGGGCTTCCAGTCCTTTCTGTGTGTCCCACTTTGTTCCTTGATTCTCCCTGAGACCGTCGCTGTTGTGGGATTTTAAAAATGGTGGGTCGGTGGAAAAGCCTCCATTCCATGCCATGCCTAGTCCCACTGAGTAGGTGCTCGTGGAGAAGCAGCATGAGTTTCTACTGGTGGTCAGTAGATCTGCAATCAGAACTAGATCCACCTCAAGGACACCGGTCTTAGTCCCAACCTTTTCTGTTTTTAGGTACGCTACTGCCAATCCCTCAGTGAGGAGGAGAAGAAGGAGCTGCTTATGTTCAGTGGCCAGAGGAAGAAGGAAGCACTGGGGAGAGGAACGCTGAAGCTGCTGCCTCGCAACCTTCTGAGCAGCATCTGTGAGCACGTACGTTCCTCATTGATGCTGCTTATTTGGACTAAACACAGTCAGGTTGCTTATGTGTGTGTTGACACTTGAAATTCAAATGCAAGTATCAACAAAAGAACCCCCCCCCCCCCCCCCACACACACACACACACACACACACACCTTTTCTGCCTTCTGGCTAACCTCAGGCGGATTTTACTTAAGAATTCACATGTAAACACGTAACAAACCCGGTTTTCCTGGTGCAGTGGTTAGCCAAACAGAAAGAACTTCCAGAATTCTATTCCCAGTATGGAATATTGCACTAGTGTCACAATGGCACCAGTGGACAGACACACTGCTCACTCACACACTGGCAGGGGCAGTTGAGCCTCGTGTGCCCATCTTTAGACCGCGACTTTGGGCAGAAATAGCCTTCCCCCTCTGTTGTTTGGAGCGGCTCATAAAAGTTTCTTCACTTGGCAATCATCACCGAGCCGCCAGTGTGTCCATAATTAGGAGGACCCAGCCTGTACTGGCACGCACACAACAATCATTAGCAAAGCAAACACTGGAAAGCTGCGTGTGACTCTCGTTTCTTTCAGCTGAGCTTTGAGTAACACCGGGAGGATGTTTGAACTGGTGCTCAGGCGAGTTCCAGCTGTAAGCACCTTCGCGCAGGATGCTGTAATCAAGCCTTTCTGCATATTCCAGTGTGGCGAAAACATCAGCGGTGGAGAAATGGCAGTGTTCGCTTCGAGGGCGGGCCCTGGGCTGTGCTGGCACCCCGCCTGTTTCGCCTGCTCCACGTGCAGCGAACTGCTGGTGGATCTGATCTACTTCTACCAGGAAGGGAAGGTCCACTGTGGAAGGCACCACGCTGAGCTCCTCAAACCGCGCTGCTCCGCCTGCGATGAGGTAAAACCACAAGAGCTCCAGCAGACTGTGACCTTTCCATTGGTTCTTAATGACATCATGCGTTCCTCCTGTCTTGAATAAACGTTATTGACATCAACCGTAAAGACACAACGGACTGTGCGCATCTGTGTCCACAGATCATCTTTGCTGATGAGTGCACGGAGGCGGAGGGGCGCCACTGGCACATGAAGCACTTCTCCTGTTTCGAATGTGAGACGATTCTCGGGGGGCAGCGTTATATCATGAAGGACGGGAGGCCATATTGTTGTGGCTGCTTCGAGTCGCTGTATGCCGAGTACTGCGAGGCCTGCGGGGAGCCTATCGGTAAGGCCTAACAAGTCAGATTAAAACAACACCTGCAACGATCGTCTCGACTCAACGGTTCCTCTGTTCCAGGTGTGGATCACGCTCAGATGACCTATGATGGCCTCCACTGGCACGCCACTGAGATCTGTTTCAGCTGTGCCCAGTGCAAGAGCTCTTTACTGGGCTGCCCCTTCCTGCCACACCAGGGCCGCATTTACTGCTCCAAGGCCTGCAGCCTCGGCGAAGACGTGCACGCCTCCGACTCCTCTGACTCCGCGTTTCAGTCGGCACGCTCGCGCGAATCCCGACGCAGTGTGCGCATGGGAAAGAGCAGCCGCTCGGCCGACCAGTGCCGTCAGTCACTGCTCTTCTCGCCCTCCGTCAACTACAAGTTTCCTGGATTCAGCGGCAACGCCGAGGACACGCTGACCGACAAGCTCACGCGCACGAATTTATCTGACGAGCAGTTTTGGCGGGGGCGCGGAGAGGAAGCCGAGGCACCCGAGGACCAGGAAGAGGAGTGGGCCGAACATGAAGACTACATGACGCAGCTGCTCTTGAAGTTTGGGGAACACGGGGTTTTCCAGCAGGCCAACGACTCCAGACCGACCGACTTTTGGATTTCTGAAAAAGACGTCAAGACAAAGCAGGAGTCCTCCAAAGCTAGCAGCAGCGGTGGAGGGAGCTTAGCTAGTAAGAAGTACCAGGCTGACATGTACTGGGCTCAGTCACAGGATGGATTAGGGGACTCAGCCTATGGAAGCCACCCAGGCCCAGCCAGCAGCAGAAAGATCCAGGAGTTGGAGCTGGATCACGGAGCTGGGGTTGTCTTCCGGGGAGAGGAGCAGCAGTGGTACAACGACTCTCTGGAGTGTATCACAGATGAGTTAAAAAGGACAGATCAGAATGTCCGAGACTCCATGGACTCGCTGGCACTCTCCAATATCACCGGTGAGTGGGGTGGTCACAAGATGGTATTTCAAATATTGAATGGCTAATGTTTGGTGGGTGGCATCATTTTTCTCTTTCTCTCGTGCAGGGGCCTCCGTGGAGGGTGATGGGAAAGACAGACCTTTGATATATTCCCTGCAAGGATTTAATGACCTGAAGACGGAAGACTGTGAGAAAACCAGTAACATGGGAACCCTCAACTCCTCTATGTTACACCGAAGTGCAACTTCCCTCGTGTCGGAGCAGGAAGAGGAGGTGGAAGCAGCTGTTCCAAAACAAGAGGGGGCGCCCCTGCCAGAGGGCCGACCCAAGTCTAACGTCCCGGCCCTCAGGAGGACACGTTCACAGTCCAGACAGCAACAGGTCAAATTCTCTGACGACGTGGTGGACAATGGTCAATACTGTGATTTCCCAGTGCGCCAGCCACCGATGAGCGAACGGACACGCCGAAGAGTGTACCACTTTGAGGAAAAGGACCAGGATGTTTACTCCACTCGTCACCAACACCGCCACCACAGGAGACATCGCAGCCGCAAATCCCGCTCAGATAACGCCCTCAACCTTTTGACCAAGGAGAGGGCCCAGATGGGCTACAGAGCAGACCCTAAAGGCAACGCCTCGGCTTCAAGCGGGCACCAGAACTTCCGTGGTCATCCCACCTCTGCAGCCACATCAGACTACAGAATACACGGCCCCGGCATGGGGGCATTCTTGGGGCTGTACGGAGAAGATGACTGGTGTTCCACATGTTCTTCGTCCTCCTCAGATTCTGAGGAAGAGGGCTTTTTCTTGGGTCAGCCCATCCCTCAGCCCAGACCTCAGAGATATTACTACACGGATGATTTGCCCGGCTCTGTGGCCGGCATCTCCACTACCTATGGCCAAAGGACTAAGTCCAAAAAGAAGAAGGGCCACAAGGGGAAAAACTGTATCATTTCCTAGACGTTCTGAACCAATCACCACCTCCTTTCATGTCTACTGTTTTATTATCACTCTTAACACTCGATATTCTAAGATGTTTCTTGAAGATATATCTTTATTTTCCAGTTTCATCGGCGTACACACGGCATTGAAAACATGCCAGTAGAGTAACAATTTAATCGTATTACATATTTATAAATCGCCACCCAACTGAGTTCATGTGAGAGGGAAGATTTTAGCTGTATATATTGTAAAATCAACAAAATGGCTATTTTTTATACCCTTAAACTCATGACATGCTTTGTACCAAAACTGCACTCGTGAGTGGGGTATTTATGGGTCACTGTATTGTAAGCAAATCATTGTAATCTGTATAAATGTACAAAGTTAGAATATAAGGATAAGATAGACAAGTGTAATAAAATTATCTATATATCATTAATTGTGTTGTTATTAACTAAAAGACAAGCTCAATTTCAAATTAGAAACACACTTGGCATTTCAGTAATAAATAAATATTTATATAAGGACTCATGAACACTCACAGTGGTTAGCACGCTGCGCTCGCTATGATGTCACATCAAACACAAGGATGGTCGACATAACAGTCAAAAACTCTCCTTACATGATGCTTAAAAGAAATCATGCAAGCACGAAGCTGCATGTGTAAATGAGGTCACATAGTTCCAAACTGTCATTAATATTAAATAAATGACCACATCCACTTGATTTACTCTCTTAGTTCATGATTCAATGTTAAAAAATTACATCAAAGACTACGTTAACCTGACATCTTCTCAAATTCTATAATCCAAATCTTTTAAAAAAAATAAAATAAAATAAAGCATAAAATGGCAACAATCAAAAGCAATCAAAGCCTGGGTGTTTACAGACGGTCAAAAATGATTTGTATTGTGGTAAAATGGTTGGTCAATGTTACGTCTCGTGCACGAGCGGTGACCAAAGTCTGTTCCTGATGCATTAACCAATCACAGCTCACCCAGCTCAACACTATTTCCATGTTTTATAGTATTTATACTGCAAAGTAAAACAACACTACATGTGTTGCATGTGAACACTGAAATACGAGAAGGTGCAGGTCGTAGACAACGCTGCACCATGAATCCGACTAAAACCATCTTCTTTAGCGCTGCTCTTGGATCTCAATGCCGCATTCCAGGTGGCCCTTGGGCCTTGGCTGGAAGAGCAGCGAGCAGACACTGCAGAGTTCCATTGTCGGCTTGGATCTCGCACCAGGGCCCTTCGTTGTGCATGTAACACGTTACTCCACAGGGTTCCTTATCGTGATTCTTATCTTTGGCCTGTGAGGGAACTCTTGTGGCGACGACCGTGCTGTTGGCCTTGAGTTTCCAGTACTGACTGCTGGGGAGAAAAGGGAGGCGGCTTGGCGCCCATCCTGCTCTGATGTAGCCGATATTCTGCCAAACGGTTGGGTTAGAGAGGTGAACGTTGCTCAGTTTTTCACCCTGGGAGGTGTAGAGCTGCAGACGCCTGTCACCTCCTCCTCTGAGATCCTGCTGTGGAGGGCAGGAGGAGCCCTGGAAGTGGAACTTTGCTGGGTTTGAAAGGTTATCTTCTTCTCCAGAGTCGGCCGCCATCTCTCGTTTCCCAGGTTTACATATTTCGGAGCCCGTCCCATCATGTTTTCCACCTCGATGCTCCACAGCTGTGCACTCCTCCTTTCTTTCCTGCTGTTGACCAGCAGCACTGGTTGGCTCGATGGAACAAAGTTGTGGATCATCCTTGCAGACTGGCAGGTTGGAAGAAGTCTGGGGAGCATCCCGGTCGAGCACGTCTCTGTTTTGGTCAATGGCCTAGAAGTAAAAGACAGAAATCCACTTTATTCATGAAGAACGATCCCTGACGGGTTAGCTTGGTTTAATACAGGACACATGTGTTATAATTATCCATCTAATTGCAACTCAGCTGACTTTGGCTGTAACTAGAAAAACAGGAATACATTCCCTATTCAGTTTTTTCTGGCATCTTTAGCTTGCAGTACCTCGTCCAGCTCCTTCACAAAGTGCCTCAGGTCATCGAGGCAGCGTTGCTTGATCTCCTGCAGGTTCTTATCCAGCGAAATCTGCAGCAGATTATCCAAAGCCGGCTCCTTTTCCACCAACATCTTCACCACGGTGCGAAATGTCTCACAGTCCTGCCTGTAAAGCTGCACGGAACAAAACAATGACGTCAGCCAGGTCGTATCCAGCCTAACGTCGGCTGTAGAAACCTGAAGCCCGAGCGTTTCAAAGCAAAGAGCACGACTTCACAAACACATCAGCACATACCCGTCAACTAAATACACCCAGCTGGGGCAAACCGGTATTTCACATAACAAATGTGTGAACACGGGTGCGTGAACCCGCTCCAGCGAGGGGCAGCAGAGTGTCGGAGCGTGTTGACAGGAGCATTCTTTCACCTTACACTCTAACAAGCTCTCACATTTTTACTGCCTGTCCAAAACGGCTGGTAACTCTTTTACTAGAGTCCCAGGTGTGAGATCACAAACTGCATCACCTGGGAAGGAGCGGCTGAATGGAGGACGTCGGCGGGCTCACAGCTCACCCTCAAAGTCACCTATGCTTTTAACTTTTCATGTGTATTCCTCCAATATTTCAGGCCGGATTGGATTGACAGGAACTCTCTGGAGATATGACCCACTCTCTGAGTGCGGCGTTCCAATCAAACAGTTGCAGCTTCTGCGTTGTGTCCAGACAACCTGACCTTTTCAGGAATTTGAGCTTTTTACAATCAGCTGACGCCATTTAATCAAACGGCAACTGCGTGGTAACAGAAGGGCAACAGAAGCCATCACCTTTCATAAGGCTGAAGGGAAAAATGCTCCCCGTCACTCTAATTCGCTCTGCAGGCTTCAAATGTGAGGTTAACCAGTTGTATTTCGGGGTTTGCTCAGATCTGGGCAGATTTAAAACCACAGCAGTTGCGTAATCTTTAGGAAAGAGGAAGAACTAAAAAACAAAAGCTTCTCGTGTGAATTTTGAAGTCCGCAGGCCGTCATTTGAGCGGTACCACGTTGGGCTGTGACTATAGAAAAACGTGAGCGTGGGAGTGAGGTTGACTGGGCAGCACAAAGAAAAGGTCAAAGAAGCAGAACAGTGGCACGGAACAATAAGCTTCGAAACAATTTGCCACATGGGAGCTGCTCACTGCATACTGGCGCTAATGGGAGGGTTAAAATAAAGCTGTTTACAGTACCTGTTGGACTAGGAACAACCACGGGCTCCGGGTTTCGTTCTCCCTGATAATAACAATGATTTTCAACCCCTCCAGCCTTCAGGTCAGCTCCTCTTTACGGCTTTAACCCTGTTATTCCTCAGATTTTTCCCTGCCGGACCATCCAGATGGTGGTTCCTGCATCCCTAACCCACATTCTGCACCACAGCTCATGAATTCAGAACCACTTCCTCCAGCTGGGGAAGAAGAGGGAAAAAAAAGAAGGGGTTTTGTGCCCTAGCATGCACTGCACACACGGAGCGGCGCAATTCACATAAACTCACACAGAAATATCCCCAGACTGTGGGAGATGTTTGGGCTCGGCTTTAAAACGTCGGCCGATCGTGTCGAGCGAACCTGCGTCTCCACATAATGACAGCGTTCAGCTCCGACCGCGGGGAAGCGAGACGCACGACACGTGTGGCCGCCTGAGCTCAAGGTCAACGTCGATCTCCGAACCTTAACCCTCCCCCCACCTGGGTTAAGATTGAGTTTATTGAGGCCAAATGTGTTCCAGCTTTGATGATGTCAGAGGAAAATGAGCAACATCAGACAAACACATGGTGTGAATCCCAGAAAACAGCAACTCTAATTACTTCAGGTTCATTTTCCATCTTCCAAAACAAGGCTAAAGCCTTTACTGAGCTTATTATATTCATATACCCACGTACCCGAGTGCTGCGTTTACTTACTTTCAGGCTGGCTGCAGTGTTCTGAAATTCCGTGCACAGACAGGAAGGGTGAGATTGACCCCAGTGTGCTCCCCATGTTGTGAGCAAAGGTTGCCAGGAGGTTCCCTGCATCCCCCCTCCAAGAGGGAACAAGAGCTGATCTCAGTGCCCGATATTAAGGGGCCACACAGGGCGGACCGGAGCCCCAAACAAGCGCCACCAGGGTCCTTGAAGAGGGGCCTTAACAAAATGGGCTCTGGCCCAATCCGGATGTTTGCGGAGGGCTGAATTGTGAACACAGCCACAGGAGTGAGGAGATGGGAGTGAGATTACACACAGGGCCACACTGACGTTTAGTGAGGCTCTGTTCAAATGAGTGCTGATGCAGGCAGGGGTCCTGCATAATGAGGGAAGTAGGGTAATGACTTGAGGCCTGGTACACATTAGGGGATATTAAAAGAGCTATTTTAATCACTCAAGCTGCAAGCCGGACCTCTAGATGGAGGGGCTAATAGTGGAAATGGATATGTTTCATTGATTGAAATGATGAATGGACTCTGAAAATAGCTCCCAGGCTTATGAGCCAAAGGAAATGTCAGGTTGTTGTTATTTTACGTGAGGATTTATGAAGTGGCCAGTTTGCCCCACGCTCCTCTGCTCTCTTATTTTGAAGTTCCAGGAGCAGAGATGGTTTTAATTTGAACCTTCAAGGACAACAGATTTGCTCATTACCTGAATAAAGACACCAGGCAGACGTCATATTGGCCTTAGCAAGAGACGCTGCAGAGGCCTGTACCTCTCACCACATCTATGGAGGAGCTGGAAACGGCAGGCAAAGCATGCGCGGGTGTGTTAATGCCAAGAAGCGTACCACACAGTGGGTGGGCTGCCTGTCTCCTGCGGGGCAATTCCTGTCCTGTCCTAACGGGAACAGCTAAGTGGCACTGTAGCTCAGAGCCACTCCAAATATCAGCACACAAGAGGCATCACGATCTGGACTTTTTTGCTGACAAATATTTCTAAAACCCAGTCTGGTAATTACACGTGGCACGCCGAGCTATTTCAACACCTTGTGCATCAAAGCTCTGACTCTCTGCCAAATCATAAAGCCGGTGCTGAAAGACACGGCTGGATGTTTATAACGCTCGAGACGAACTTTGTAAGATGGATTTTTTTTTATGACGAAGCAGATTACTGCACAAATTACAATGAGTTCTTCTACGTGACATCAGAGATGCCGACGTTGGCAGCAGCTCCCGGCTGAGTCCAGCACGTTAAAGGTTTACAACAAGTGTTACTAATGGACACTGTTTCAGATCTGGCAAAGCAATTAGGATTCAGTAGGAACTGGTTGTTTGGTGGAACAAATGGAACTACCTTCTCAATTTCCACAGCTTTGGCTCTAATGGCCTTCAAGCGGCGAGCCTTGAAGTCCTCCTCTGGTGTCAGCGTTGGCTCCATGCTGGCAGCCGCCACCTCCTCCGTCTCCGCTACAGATGCAGCAGTTTTTTCCTGGCGGGCCAAAGGTTAAAGGGGGTTAGGGCTGAGGTCGCCGGGTTTAGAGGGCCGGTTCTGATTTCAAAGTGGTTCAAATGGAGACAACCCTGCTCTTTTACAGGTGTTGACTTCTTCTTTTCATACGTTATTACAGTCGCCACATGGCGACAGTAAACCTCACCCAGCGACCAAACAGAACAGCTCCTTCATTAGGAGATCTAAGATCCTGAGAAAACCAAGTTCTTCAGCCATTTACAAGCATAAAAGGGATGAAATTGCATGTTCACTTCAGGAGATCGGTATCCTCCTTTAGACCCCTTTAGCTATTTCATTTCTTTTTAAAAAGTGAACTATTTCGCAGGTCATTTGACAGGAATTGGCCCATCTATGCTGCTGACTTTATTGACCGGTTTACCGTTGAGGAGGACAAGCTTTGATCTTCCTCCACTGAACTGGTGGAGGTTTGGTTCGCAGGCTCGTTTGGCCGAACTGTGGAAAATAGAGCAAAAGAAAACATTCAGTTCCGACTCGGAGGAGCTGGACCTAAAAAGCACCCGAATATGTGGCAGCATTGTTTCGTTTCATTTCTGGTTCCTGGCTGGTTTCTGTCTGACTTCGGTTCCTCTCTCTGTCTGTCTCTTTTCTGTCTACGCTGGAGCGTCTAAGTTGCAAAATGCAATGAAAGGTTTTAAAAATACCCTGCGGAACACGCACTTCATACAGCGAACAATGGTGATTATGGTGTAAACTCTGTGGAGATGATTGTTTTTTTAAATATACTCCTCCCACACATTGTCTTTAGCTGGCTCCCATCTGTCCAGACCAAAAGAAAGGCAGGCTAAACTGGCTTGTTTGGGTTTAAAATGGTGGAATCTCAGTGTTTGAAGAGAGACAAAAAGAAAAGCTTATTTTATGGTGAGTGTGAGCTGCAGTAAAAGCTGTCAGATGCTGTTTTTTAGACTCTCCAGACAGTCTCAGAGTTCTGATGTCTAAATGTAGCTGTGTTCCAGCTGACTGCACGGCAGATGGCTAAAATGTCTGCTAATGCACAGAGGCTCCACGCAGCCCCTGTTTAACGTCACGATGATGCATTTAGACACTGGAGAGGAGGCGTCCAGCGGTGTCCTCACCTCCGCTGACACCTGGCCAACTCCCCTCTGCAGCCCGTTGGCTTGGGGACGTTACAAATAATGAAGCTCCTCAGACAATTCCAGCGCGCCAGCATCCTAAGTACAACCACATGAAGCCTGCGGACGGTAACGTGCGGTAGCAAAGCTGAGCAGCACCCAGAGAAACCTGCTGATCTCCCAAAGAAAGGTTCTTTTCAGTGTTTACATCAGCGGACAATTGGATGTCATGACGGAAAGGTTCTGTTTCCGTAAGGATGACCAGCCCGGGTGTTTCTTGCCAGTAGCAGTCACAACTGATCAGGAGTGTGTAAAACCAGACTTTCAGGGCAGCTTCTGTGTGCAGATCTTCCTTTTTTCCTGCGTACTTTGCTGTGTTGACTTTATTAGTATCCCAAATGGGAATGTCGGCGAGGGGGGACGTCTGCTTCAAAGGCTGCTATAACATGAAGCTTTGCTTCCAGAGCATTAAGGCGCTCCGTCCTCCTTCACTTTCTGCCCCACTTAAACATTTCTAATGTCAGACGGCTTTAAAGCCAAGACTCGATAATAGTTGTGCAGCGAGGATTTACATTCTGAAATTCCCAAACTCCCACTCGAGAAAAGCCAGGTTGAGAATTCAAAGCCAAATGACCCCAATAAACCGG
Source organism: Takifugu flavidus (assembly GCF_003711565.1). Lineage (NCBI taxonomy): Eukaryota > Metazoa > Chordata > Actinopteri > Tetraodontiformes > Tetraodontidae > Takifugu > Takifugu flavidus. The sequence continues at coordinate 6,889,830 of NC_079532.1, forward strand.
GAGTATCCTTTTCCCTGGCCTCTTAACGGGTTATTGTAATTAACATCCTAACGTGTTTCAGGCCTGTGTGACCTCTGAAAACAGATGCTTCACCTGGACCCGTTTCTTCCTCGGCTATTTTAATCTCTTTAAACTTTTCAAATGAGCATTTTGTAGATGTTGTGCCAGGTTTTATCATCAAACAAAGCAATATTGGTATCAGAGGAGGGTAAATGGCTCATATTATCCATGCTTCTTCAGGTTTTGCGTGCTGGAACCAATCGGAGTCTCGGGTATCGCGGCGTCCTGCTGTGCTGCCGGGCGTTACGCAACCTTCAAACATGTTTAAAAAATATTCAATTCCCGGACTATGACCGCTTGATTAGAAACACACTGTGGAACTAAATTTCAGAACAACTGAGATCAAAGTTCTGGAGTCCTGACGTCACGTGGCTACCTTATGAAGGCCGGTGACGACTCCACACTTACAGATTTTATGGGGGGGTGGTTCGGTAGCGTCTCTGTCCCTGTCCGGGGTGAAGCTCCTGCTGCTTGTGCTGGATCCAGAGCGGACCGGAGGCTGAGACTCCCTGCTGGATGGAGAGCGCTCCCTCTTGCCGCCCGCTGGTGCAGCACTCCTGTAGTCAGCTCTGACGGGTCGATCACGCCGCACAAGAGGAAAACTGTAGTTTTTAGAAAAACCTACTGAGCTCGACTGGAGGGACGAGCCAGCTTCAAATTACTCCCAAATTTTGAATCAACCAGAACCTTTTTTTCCTGTCCAGCAGCTGGTTTTGAGGAGGGCCTGACCCCCGACCTCTCTTGCGGAAATGGGGGCCGACTCTGTTCTTCCTGAAAAACACCAAATATACGGATAAAACCAGGATTGTTAGAGCAACCTGATTAATGCAGCCGTGAATTAGCTAATGTCACATTATTGCACGGGCTCATGAGGTTGCTGAGGTCTTTCCTGAAGACCTTTGTCAGTGAGGACTGGCGAGCGTTTAATGGAAAACAGGAAACACAACCTGTTCTGCAGCACGTTGCTTTGTTTGGAGGTCCGGCAGCAACTGCCTGACAATCGGGCTAAATTTGACCTTTTGTCAGCTTTATTCATCAGCTGTAGCACCGAGTCTACAGAATTTAACTCAAAAATGACCCAAAGGCACCTGGTTGTCCCGACCTCTGCCTGAACTCCTGCAGCATTTCAAACAAGGAGCAGGTCTAACAAGGCCTCTTACTTTTACGACTTATGGACTGTTTGAAGTAGCCAAGACGCAGCCTGTCGTTAGCTCCCACTGGATTCGCCATTGTCGTCCACGCAGGACACAGCCATGATCAAAAGGCTGAAGAGACGGTGACGTTAAAACATTTCCCAGCCACACAAGAAAGACCTTAAACCTAATCATAAGATGGGGGGGGCTTTACTTAGGACATCAATTACAGCCTCCAGTCTGTTTGGGTACGATGCCACATGTAAGTGGATTTAGGGATATTCTGACATTCTTCTCTGCAGATCCTCTCCAACTCTGTCAGGCTGGATGATTAGAATTAAGGATGAAAAGCTCATGACTGGTTCCATCAGAGTGGAGAGTTCTTGTTTCCCACAGTTTGAGTCCTTTAGCAGCTCTTTACAAACTCCAGGTGGGCTTTCAGGTGTCTTTTACAGAGGACAGGCCTCCACCAGGACACTCTGCCATAAAGTCCAGATGGTTGACCTTCTGGAACTTTCTTCTATCTGCAAGGGCTCAGCCAGAGTTACCACTGGGTTCTGGGATATTTTATTGTAGCATAAGGGTTTGCCTCACCTGGTCAGGAGATGCTAAAACTCTTTATGAAATAAGGGAATTTCCCAGAAGTGAATTTTCTAGACTAGACTTTCTGAAAAAAAAAACTCAAGACAATTTGGAATAATGCTTTGTTATAAAAGTAGACACAACGGATGATGGTAAAACCGATGACTTATTGTGAGGGGTCTCACTTTGAGTGTAATAATTGTTTCAAATGCGAGTCTTTGTCTCCATCTAGTGGACAAACCAGGACACAACGAACAGGTCATACCTTGAGTTTAGTTGGTGCCTTAAATCCTGTCTGTTATAACGTTGGTTGAACGGAGCATCCTGAAAATGTTTAAAAAATATTTAAAGTCACAATTTTTGCCTTGTCCAGGTATAGAAGCAAGCCATCTCAAACATGCGCCATTGTCATTTATTTGCCTACAATCTCTAAAACGGTAAACAATAAAAATGACTGCCAACTGAATATCTTTGTTTAACATGGTCGACCTGTATTGGCAGCTACGACTGTAACAATAAATAAATACTCACATGTCGCAGGGGTGGAGAATTTCTGTGAAAATTGGGGTTATCAAAGTACTGCTGATCACTGGATGGGTGAAATCCTTCGTTGTATTGCTCGCAGGCGTAGTTTCGGGGACCGTCGAACCACTGGTCGTTACCAAAGCCTCGCTCAAACTGCTGATGAACGTCTGAGCGTCTTTCAACCAAATCAAGGACTTGGTGGACCGTCACCTGATAAAGCGGATTTTACAGAATAAAGGATAAGGTCAAGATTCAAACTCATGGTAAACAAGGTTAGACAGCTTGTGCTCAAAACATTCATCGACAGAACTGGCCCTCCGTCATGGCTACAAACGATGCAATTTTAATTTTGTAAAATGTAATGTGATTCATTTAAAACAGAGAGAAACACACCAGAAATAGTCGAAATGCATAAATGGAACAAATAAAGATCTCAGACCTCTCGTGCATCCATTGGTGAGAAGTGCTCCGCATATGCTTCTCTAATAGATCTGCGGCCATGCTGAAACGCCACTGCACAGATCGCCACATGGAAACAATGATTTAGTTACACATGGACAACCTTTCTACTCTCCACCCCACTTTTCTTTAAAAGAGGACAGAGCAGGTGTATTAACCAGGATGGCAGCACAGCAATGTTCTACAAGGAGTCAAGTTAATTGATGACTAATGAAATCCAGGAGAACAAGATCTAAACTTTAGTTTGAGTTTGCATAAGGCCATGTGGATCAGGGATGACTTGACAGAACTTTGTCACAAAAACAGAACTGAAAGCTAAATTCCCTTTACTAAACCGTCTCCTGGGTTAGTGATCAGAGTAGAGTTGCTTGATGTAAATGAACCCAGTTTCTTCCCTGATGGCAACAGTCTCAGCTGAAATCAGCACTTTGAGCTGCTTTTGCTGGCCTGTTGTAAAAAGGTTTTACTGCTTCGACACTAGTAGTGTAACAGATGTGATGAATGAATGCTCAGTAAAGGGCAGTCTATGCTGGGGTCAAACAGATGAATTGTTACAAATATAGGTATTATCATGCAATAACACATGCAAACTAGAGTTGTTTTCCACTTACTGTTGAAGAAGCAAATTGTTTACACTCTGACATGCATTGGATGCTTCAGAATATGACCAACCTAAGAAGGGGAAAAAAGCCTGGTTAGCCAGACTCAACATATATTATTCACCCCACTCATCCCAATCCCTGCACCATCCAGAACAATCCACTACATCTAGGTGGACAAATATGCAGCCAATTCAATGCATAGTTGTCCTGACAATACAGTATTTTAAACAATATGTCATACTCTTAACTTTGCTCTCTACGGATAGCGTCTGCTTCGTAGCCTCATATACATCATATATCCAATGTTATCAGGCTTATTAAAGCATAATCAAATGCATTTTGAGCTTTGCCATAGCAGAGAAGCATGGTTTCACGCACAAGCACGATGCGCAGCTGTTACATAAAGGAATGAGTTGACTGAGCTATGTGAATTTAGTCTTTGCACCGAGGCATAGATGCCGGTTATATCGCCATGCAAATCACACGCTTGTTAAGATTAAAGATTATTATTCAACACTGTGTCGTTAGCAAACCTCCATTAGCAGACCATTAGCATCAATGCAAAACGGAAGTAATGGCATCTCACTCACCAAACAATGATTTAAATTCTGCTGACACAAAGAGCGTATTATGTTTTCCAACTTATCCAAGCACTGACGTAGGCTTATGAAAATTTACAGTACAAAAGCTATTTTGCAAGTGGCTTCATGGCCTTTGGATACATTTTAATGCAGTTGCTGCTTCTGCTTGTTCTTGTTCTTCTTCTTCTTCTTTTCTCCTCCTCTTCTTCTTCTTCTTCGCGTAGTAAACTATTTCTCGCACAGCATCGCCCCCTAGTGGCAAAGATATGAACTGGCGAGTTTGCAAACAGAAGTTTTAAAACAAAATGCAGAGGACATTTGTGGATGCGTGGATGAACATGCGTCATGTGCACGTTAATTCTATAGTCGTATCATTTTCAACGTCTTTTATTTCAACCCCGGAGTTGGTAAAAGCGGTCACACTTTGTGGGCGCTGTTGTGATTATCTTCACGCTGATTGGGTGGCGCCACGTCACGTGACCCAGCGTCGTCCGACCGGAGTTTCTCTCCACGACAGCTGAGCGGCGGATAAATGCGTGTTTTCATCCTTAACAGCGATCATTTTTCAACCGCATTGATTTGATACTTCTTAAATGGGAGACAAGAAGAGTCCCACAAGGTAAAACTGTCGCCGATATCCCAATTAGAGCCTTATTAAGAGAAGCCTCGGTCAATGGATGGAGCGCTTGTGCTGTACTGCTCATGGCGGCTGTTTGTTGCTTTATCACAACTATCCGCCGTGGAAATACGATTTTGAGCCGAAAATGTCGACCTTTCCTCTCCTTCGATGTGGCGTTTACACGGTGTTTCTTGTTTTGTTTTCGCCTTAAGGCCAAAAAGGCAGTCAAAGCCCGCAGACGATGGTTACTGGGACTGCAGCGTGTGCACGTTCAAGAACAGCGCGGAGGCGTTCAAGTGCCTCATGTGTGACGTCAGGAAAGGGACGTCAACCCGGTAAGAAGAGACGAGCACGACCACGCACGCGTTTCATGCGCACAGACAGTTAAATGTTCAGACACAATCACGTCGGCTGCCTTCTGGGTCAGCAGCACCGAACTCCAGTTCGGGTTTAATTCTGACAGGAAGTGAATAGAGTTACCAGAAATGAGCTGTGACGGATAAATTTACATCCTGCCACCTCGTTTCCTCCAACTGAGGCATCTCTTAGCCATTAGTTAAAGGTTACCGTAGCAACTCACCCTGGTTTCCTGTGTTCAGCATCAACTCAACAGTGGTAAATGTAGGCCAGACCTCTGGGGAAAGGTCTCAGTGGTTCACCAACATGACTAACCAATATATTGTGTGAATTAAATCCACTGCCATGAGACTCCTACTATTTTGACTTTTCACCTCTCATCTGAAAGGCTTCTTCAGCCCTGTTGAGCTCCGCCGACCAACAGTCAGTCACAGAACAGAACCTTTTTGCCCTTTTTTGCTTTGCATTAAAGCAGCAAGATGGACAGAGATGCACGTTTTTCCCAGACACTTTTATCCCCGAACAACAGAACTACACAATGGTGCCGTGCATGAGAGGTTAAGGTCGAGGAGACGCTGGAAGGAGACAGGAGTTGGTCTTCCAGTTGAGCCATTGTGAATCCGTCCAGTTCCCCTTTGTGGTCATACTGAGTTACACACTTCATCGTTCCCTTTTTGTCTCTTTCAGAAAACCACGCCCCGTCTCTCAGCTGGTCGCACAGCAAGTAAATCAGCAGTTCGCACCGCCCCCTCACAAAAAAGAAAAGAAAGAAAGGTCGGACAGGAGTGAAAAAGAGGTGGCGCTGAGAAGGAAAAGCAGTAAAAAGATGAGGTATTGTCTCCGTCCATCACCTGTGGACGCTGGGGTTTGCCATTTCTCAAACTCTGTGGTATTTTTTTCCCTCTTCTTTGGCAGACCGAGATTAAAAAACATAGACAGGAGCAGCGCCCGACACCTGGAAGTGACCGTGGGAGATCTGACTGTAATAATCACTGACTTTAAAGAGAAGGCCAAACCGGCGCCCACCTCGGCCAGCGCAGCCTCGGCCGACCAACACAGTCAAAGCGGCTCCAGCTCCGACAACACGGAATGAATCAGGTCACCCAGACCTCCAGAGAGACAACTATAACATGCACACTCAAAGAAAAATACTAGAAATACCAATAGAAATGCATCGTCTTCCATTCGAGGTTCTATTTTCCACTACTTTTTTTTTTAAAGATGAATTTATGAGTCAGGATTTGTGCTCAGCGTGATGAACAGAGAGCAAGCGTAGCATTAAAGGCTGGACGTCTGTAGAACTCTGCCACATGTTGTGGTGATTATTGCATTATGAAAGAAACCATGAAGATGCCATCCAAGCCCTGCATTTTCGTTTATTTGCACTTAACGGCACGCTGTGTTTGTACTGTTCCGTTGCCAAATGTCCACGCCGTCACCAGTAACTCCTCGCGTCTTACACCCGTCATTTGTCTTATTGTCTTTGACCATTTGAGTGGAAATTCTCCCACTCTTCTCGTTCATGTGATTAAGTTAAGCACTATTAAATCTGTGGATTGGCTTAAATTGTAAAATAATGCTCAATAAAATCAACTGTAAATAGTTGGAGGGGTGTGTTGCAGAGGGATTCTTTTCATACTTAAAATAGTTTTTGCTTCTACGGACGTCATTACGTAATCTTCATCACAAATCTGAAGCATGCTCCACACGCACACGCACTGCCGTGGCTGATAAATGGGATCAGGCGTGTAACAGCTGTAGGTGGAGCTGAATCTGCAAACACCATCCGTGCTCTTCGGCTTACTTTCTGCCTTGATTTATGATGCACTAGATTAGTTAACCGGTACAAAAGGTGGCAGCTATGACCAGCAAAAATGTACAGTTAGCACAAAACGCGTGAAGCGCAAAATGCGATGCTATCTCCACGCATTCCTCCTGTTTGCGGTCCTCCCGGTGCTCTATGTGCTCAGCCAGATCGCCTCCACCTCGCTGGTGCACAGGGAGGCCCGGAGCCCGACCCAAGAAGCGATCCCCCGGAAGAGCGGTCACGACGCCGCGAGCGTTCTCAGGAGAGGCCCAGGTCTGGCAGGCCTCTGTGAGCGTGAAGGGTTTGACAGGTAGCGAACTTAACTTGTTCCAGAAGGCTGGTGATTTTACCCCCTTCGTGGCTTTAGATTCATTAACAGCATCTATGGAGTGAGTTTGTAACATTTGCCGGGACGGAACATTTGCTGTTTTCCCGTAGACCTTAGCTGCATGCTAAGCTAAGCTTATTTTAGCTAAGCTAAGCTAAGCCAATCTTAGATAATTAGCCTAGCGTTAATTAGCTTTAAAAAGAAAAACAGTATGTGGTTCTGTCTAACATATCCCACTTTTTAACAAAAGGCCATCAATTCTTTTTCATCGTGTTTTATTGAAACTTGGCTCTCCCACCTGTTAACAACTTGGATTACCGATGTGATTACCATATGTGATGTTACCCCGCTGCTTCATTAGCTTTTAGTCGCATTTGTTAAATGAGGAATGAGCCGAGTGGGTAAATGTAGCACGGAGGATAAAGAAGCGCTAAACGATGGTGTTTTAATTCTGTCAGGGGTAAACCAGTGCCTGACTCAAGGTGGAATCCGTATGGGAGACTGTCTGCGGATGTTTGTGGAGTGAACTGCGTGGTGGAATCTCCTCTTAGGTATGAATCTTGTGCATCATTCTGAAAGAAATGTCCTCTTTTCTAACCACAGCATCAGCACTTTCCCCTCCTTCACACATCAGCCCACTGAACTTTATGCTCACATTAATTTAGTCTCCATCTTGATTGGAGTTAGCAGTGCAGGATATAAGAACTTCCTTATCAATTGAGCTTTTTCCTGGCTCTTAGAGGGCAACCAAGCGGGGCAGGGAAGCATCATCAGGATGAGAGAAGCCACCTGGCTGTGGTGGCCTGTGGCCCCCGCCTGGAAGAGACTCTCACCATGTTGAAGTCGGCGCTGCTTCTCAGCAGGAAGCCGCTGCACTTTTACATCTTTGCAGAGGAAGATCTACACGACAGTTTCCGAAACACTGTGAGTGTCCTTCTCTGCAACACAACTGCGTTCCTGTGCGTTTACATTATTATTATTATTATTATTATTATTGTATATTTTAAAAAAAATACTGCTTATCTTTTCTTGAAGCTGAACTCCTGGCCCAGAACAACAAGGTTTAGTTTCACCATCTACCCCATCACGTTTCCCAGTGAGAATGGGAAGGAGTGGAAGAAGCTCTTCAAACCTTGTGCCTCTCAGCGGCTCTTCCTGCCTGTGGGTCTGCAATCCACTCCTAGTCAACGTAACCTCGAGTGGCTCCTGTGAACGCGTCTATTTTGTGGCCTGTGTTCCAGCTGATCCTGAAGGATGTGGATTCTTTGCTCTACGTGGACACGGACATCATATTCCTGCAGCCGGTCGAGGAGATCTGGGCGCTGCTTTCTCGTTTTAATTCGAGCCACTTGGCTGCCATGGCGCCAGAGCACGAGGAGCCGCGCATCGGCTGGTACAACCGCTTTGCCCGTCACCCTTATTATGGCAAAACTGGAATCAACTCGGGGGTCATGCTCATGAACTTGACACGCATCAGGGAAAAACTTTTCAAGGTATTTCCTCTCTCTCTCTCTCTCTCTCTCTCTCTCTGTTGATGGTATTTTTCAAAAATCTGCACTTAGTTTTCAGAGATTTAGTCACTTAGTAATTAAAGTGAGCAACATCAGTGAAATACATTTTCAAAAAGCTGTATTGATGTGTTAGTGGGTTTAATGCATTTAATTAATCGTTTAGCAATATATTGAGGGCCTAATTGATTAGAATCAGTTAAATGCAGCCGTACTTCTGTAATTGACCAGCAGAGGTCACTGTCGTAGCGCTAAAAAATATTCAAATGATATGAAGTTCTAAGACAAGAGTTACACTTTTGGATCATGGTTATCCAGATTTAAATTAATATGTCTGGTTGCTAATTTCCTCTAGAATGACATGACGACAATGTTGCTGCGCTGGGAGGAAATTTTGATGCCTCTTCTACAGAAGTATAAACTCAATATCACCTGGGGTGACCAGGACCTCCTTAACATCATATTTCACCACAACCCAGGTAAATATGCTCATAAATTAAAATGATTTTACTGCGCGTTTAGATTAGATAAACACCTGCTTCCGGTTCAGTCGCGGTCACATCGCTCTTGTGTGTCCCAGAAAGCCTCCATGTGTTCCCATGCCAGTGGAACTACCGTCCAGACCACTGTATCTATGGCAGCAACTGCAGGGAAGCAGAGCATGAAGGCGTCTTCATTCTCCATGGGAACCGGGGAGTTTTCCACGATGACAAACAGCCAGCTTTTCGAGCCGTCTACGAAGCCTTCCTCAAGGTAAAGGCTTTTGGTCACAAACGTCTCATTTAAAGGTTCTAAACACAGCAGAAAATGCGTCTCTTCTTCACGGGTTGTTTCCCTTGATTAGTTTCCTTTATTTCTGGTGCCTCTGCTTGATTGGGGGGCTGTTGTGTCAGTAGACATGAGGAGAAACATTTTCCTGTTATTACATTATCAATAAACCCTCCAGCTCATTGCTTTTCTCCTCTGGCCTCTTCAGACCACCAGCACTTAATCAATAGTCTGTTAAACATTTGCATCATCCTGTTTGCCTCACCTCTGAAATGACTGCACTCTTGTCTAAAGGAGCTTAAACTCTGGAGGGCTGGAGGTGTTTTATTAGTGGTTCCAAACAGAAACTGCTCATTTCAATATTGCTGTGGATTTTATTTTAAATTTTATTCAGAAGAGAACTATCGTGATGCCCCTCCTGCTCTGTAAATGACGTGTTTTTGCACTCGAGCCTGATTTCACGTTGTTGCAACAGCTGCCGAGGCTTCTGAAAAAGCTAATCATCAGAGCTGCGGCATCTTTAAGCGCTGCTGCTGCCTCCCCTGACTGGAAAATGAAGGTAGACTTCAGGTTCTACAACGCACGGCCTGTGTCAGATTTCCTTTTTTTGGAATTTCCCCGCCGCTGTACAGCTTTGATCGGCCGTTTTTAGAGTTCAGGTCAACTCGCAGGCAGCCAACGAAGAGGCTTCATTAGCCGTCTGCATCCATTACCGCCACGGGGTCCGGCCCGGCCACCATCAGGGCTGGCAATGTTCTCAGCCATTAAGTAAACGAGCCGGCTTCATAACGGCGCTTGGCCACAGGGTCTCCGTCACCCTGTCCAGCAGCGCAGGCACAAATCGAGCATCCACATGAGGCCCGTTTCATGAAGCTGCCGGAAAATAAATACAGATTCAATGAACTTTCCCTCATTTTTGGAGCTATTTCTCATTTCCACCCCTCCACAGTTGGTCACGCTCCCCCAGCCTGCAGTACCAGCGCCACCATAACCCACCCAAGAGCTGCACAAGGTTTAGTGGTGATGACCTCACGATGGCCAACAGTCTGCCCAAAAAAATCAATAGCAGGCTGTTAATGGAGCCTTACTGCCGACCACAGCATATGAAAGATAACGAAGCGTGTTGGAGTGACCTGAGACCTGCGTTTGAGTCCAACAGCATGTTGTGAAGCTGTAATTGTTTTTTCATTTTCACCAAAGCTGTAAAAAAAACTTTATTTATACAGAGATGAGCTACGAACACATGGCTGTTAACAGGAACGAGGATTATTGATTAACATTCCGATTAGTCCCAGGGAATAAATGATCCCGCACCATCCAAAGTCCCCCCCCCCCATAATTTTCTCTCCAGTTCCAGTTCGGCGAGGACATGGAGACGTCGCTGCTGCGGCCGCTGAGCGCGCGGCTGCAGGGCGCCACCAGCACCTACTGTGGGAGAGCCGGTCACCTGTTTACCAAGAAGCTGGAACGCAGCGTCCAGTCCGTCCAACGAGACGTCGCGCAGAGATGAGGGGCGGAGAATCCTGGAGACGACCCGGCCCAGGTCACCGTCCGCTCGGGGGGGGGGGGGGGCTGCGGAGTAGGTGAGGCGTTTGCTTTTAAACCCCGTTAACGTGGGGACTCAGTCTCACTCCCCATGGAACATGCACTGTAACCACTTTGGCCCAGTAGAGGTTTTACACTCCAGACTCGGTTTCTCATGGTTCAGACAATCAGAATGTCACTTTAGACACTTTTCTACTGGGGGAGACTAAAAACATTCCTGTTCTTGTTCTGTTAAGAGTCCTTTATTAGAGCTTTAATATAATCTGTTGCATTTTTAATATTTGTTGTCCCTCCGGTTATTTTACCTCCGTTTTTATGCAACAAAATGATTTTCTTTGTGCGTTTTATTATTCCATAATGTTGTGTGAAAGGAAAGGATTTTTAATCTGTGTTCAATTGTGTCAGCGGAGAGTTTAGAGACGCTCGTTTAAAAGCTGGAGCGTTTGGAGACGGGGAGAGAATCACAGTATTGATTTTGAGGACGCTCATCTTTCTGTTCAATGTATCACTGAGAATCGGCCTGTAAGTGTTCATCGATGTCAAAGAATGAGAGATCTGCCGTGTTGACGCCTGTGCTCGCGACGAGGTTCAATTAAAGCCTGTTAACACACTTAAGGAAAACTCCAACCCTTGTGGCTCTACTTTTTGAATCGAACCCATGATGCCATTTCAATTCAAATGTTTTGTGTCTAATATTTGTTCTAAACACATCTCGCAGGTTCGGCCGGTAAAAGCTCGGCCTGATCTGTGTCGGGGCTGATAATGGCCGTCCTGCAGCACAAACTATTGAGCAATAACAGAGTTCCAGACTTTGTTTCATTGAGCAACGTTATGGCCGTATTAATCAAAGCCTTCAGACCTTGAGCCAATTTCCTCCTGCTCAGCGTTGCTTGATTTACAGACTATTAAGGACTAAAGGAAAGAAACGCCATTCTCTATTAAACATTTATTAGAGTGGGAGTTTGAAGCAGTTTATTTGCCTCAGCAAAACAAACCACACCTGCCATTTCTCCTCTGAAGTGATTACATGTTGTCAGAGATGATTAGACGCCCTCTCTGAGATGGAGCGGCACCAGAAGCATATTTCACTTTTAGGGCTAATAGTGCTGCGGCCCGCATCGCTCCTGAGCCTAATGGTCATTGGCTCTGCTCTAACTGCTCCTGCCAATGGATTATTCATGTTATTGCTTGTAGTACTTGGCCCCTGCGATGTTCGATAGCGAGTTAAAGCGCCGGCATCATTTAAAACGGCCCAACGCGGACTGAGCCGGGTCAGGCAAAGTGGAGTCCTGCTCTGTGGAGAGCGGAAGCAGCGCCGCGTAATAAAGGCGCTAATTTATTGGGTATTGACGCAGTTATCGAGAGTCTCACCTCTCTCCTGTAAATTAGCCACTGCTTAGCAGGAGGTAGCTGGAGACAGGAGGAGGAAGGAAACTGAGGCCTCCACCACTGAAGGTCTGACTGACCCCGGTGGGCGACCCCAGGGCAGACGTGGCGTCTTTTATCGCCGTTTGGTATTATTACACTGCCTGATATTGTTTTGGGTGTTTTTTTTGTAAATGTCAGATATTTGTGCAGCTTTTTTGCTCATCGACGCGCCACGTCTCAGGTACACGAGGCTGCGATGAGGAAACGATTCAAACGACCTCACGAGGTTTCTGCCACCGTGAGTCTTGAGCATGTTCTGATCCGCGCTGCTGTGATGGTTTATTAATCGCGGCAACCCGAGCAGAGTTTGTTGTTTACTCTTGTTTTTCCCATCAGTCGCCTCTTCTCCATCTGGTCTGTTCTCCCGAGTCCTCCACCTCCTCTGCTGTGGGTCATTTAATCGTCTTCCTCATGCATCCCCTCCTCCTCCAGCATTTCCTAATGAAGGTATCGTCCTGGGGCCCGCAAACACCGGCTGATCCATTGACTGCTGGAGCGGCTCGACCTGTGCGCGGAACCTTTAATTGTTTTCTTCGGAGCCTGACAGGCGGAGAAGCGTGATGGATCTGCGGGCGGCGTTTATCTCTGACACGGAAGAGGACGCTCCTGCGCGTAAACGCCCAGAGCTCCTGTAAACGGAGCCGGCGCTAATGCTTCATTTAGATGGCTGCATTTCCCCTCTTGGTTCTACACCAGAGGCGCTCCTTCATTTTGGAGCCGAAGAGCATTCCGAGGAAATCCCCGGAGCGAAATGGGCTGTTCCGCAAACTCGGCCGGTTCCCACAAATCTCTCCCGCCACTCCAGCCGCTGGCGGTGACGGAGGTGTGAAATGAGCCGCCGCTCTCGGGGTAACGGACCCGGCCCTCATGTGGAACCCATTAGAACAATGTAATCACAGGCTAATTTAACATTCTATTTCTTGCGCTGTGGTGTTTTTGGAACGCCAAAATAGATTAATCAGGCATATTAGAGCCACGGTGCGATTTAAGGGTACAGGGTTTAAATCGAGGAAAACGGGAGAAAGTGTTCCGCACATGTTAACATAATATTAACATTTAATCCTTCTTGGAATTTGTCTTTAGAGACGTGCCGGGTTTGAAGGTGAGTTCTGATCAACGTTGCTCGGAACCTCTGCAAATAGGTGAGAATTCCAAAGAGGAGCGATTGATCCGTTGGTCTGAACCAGCCGTTATTGTTGAGATAAATGAGAGGAAAACTGTGCCTCCTTTGTTTAAAAAGTTCCCCATCAGGACTTTAGAATAACCCAGTTTCAATTAAGAGTTTAATTGGTATCGTCCTGGGACCCGGAGTAAGTTCCTGGTTTGTACCTTCAGGGTTATGCTTCATTCTCTTTCATTATCTCGCTCTTTCCAACATGGATTTCCTTTAGCTTCCCCCGGCAGCCCCCGACTCGATATTCCTGCCGTAAAGGGGGGATCAATGGAAGGTCAACTTGAAACTGTTTCATTGACTGAAACATTTACACGCGCTTCCACGCCAACTTCTGTCGCTAATACTGAAATGATTCACTCTGCGCTTCAGGAGAAGTGGAGCAAAGCAGATTCTGGCCTTTCCTGGACTAAAGCAGACAACATCTATAACGTCTGAGACTGATCGGAGGCAGAATATTTGCATCTTTATAAGACTTGACTGGCAGGTCGCTAAGAAGATTAAACTCTAATCCTGTTCACAGATCAGAGCTGCTCCGTGACATTGGGAGATCGTTTAGGAAGCCTGAAATTATGATCTGATTTAATTAGCTCAGGGCTTTAGACGCTGATGCTGTTTTACTGCAGATGTGATGGATATTTGGACCTGCTGCTCCAGGAGGGGGTTAAATTGTGTCTTTCCCTTTGTGGGTTGGTCTGAGGGAAACCGAAGAGGTCAAAGGTTACAGTAACCACTAAGATGGTCGTTTCCACCTTTGAAAACATCAGACTGGAACGTTTTTGCCGGGTCTGGGATGGCAAATTCTGGTCATTTTGCCTTTTATTGTGAAATCTCGCTCACTTCCCTAATTGTTTATCCGACTCTAGCCTCTGTTAAACCTCTGAGCAAAGCTGTCGGGCAAGTTTATTCTGAACCATTTCAGCTCCCATTAGAAGATGAGCGTTCAATCTTCCAGAATTTCATCTGAGTGCTGTCTGAGGATGTAGCCATGGCTGTGGCTGCTGGAGGAGGTGATGAGGCCTCTGCTGATTTAAGGCAGCAGTGTTTTGGAGGGGAAACGATGTGCTGCAGCCTCTCTCAGGCTCTGCTTCCTAATGAACCACGATCGGGAGCGCCGGAGCACTAAAGTGATAAAAGAACAGTTTGGATTAATGCTGCCACTTCCAACAAGCTTCTATGACGCTCTTAATTTCATTTAGTGATGCAAAACAACAAGGAAATGAAAAAATACCATCATGACGTCGATTGGAATCAGCCTCTTTAGCCACAGACCCCAGATTCGTCTTTGTGCCGCCGCGTTTAATGCAAATTCTGTGTTATTTCCCTGTGAAACGCAAACATTCAGGTCACCCAACGTGAGCGTTCTATCAACCGAGCCGACTGGGAGGCGTCTGCAGACAGAGTGGGGCTTTAATCGTTTCATTTGGCCATTTCTTTGATTCAGTTTTTGATTTCTTATCTCTGAATTATTCATGAAAGCACCAGTCACTTGAGTGTGAGAACACAACGTGACACAGAGGAGTTATCACCTGCAAAATGGCTCTGATATACTGGGAATGACCCGGGACTCTAGTGGATCAATATTTCTCCCTCTGATATCGAGTCGTTTTGACTTTGAGGACGCAAAGAAAGTTTTGAGTTTCTAACTTTGTGAACGCGTCTGCGGGTGCGAGCTGCTCCGTCCACCCACCAGAGACTCGGATGAATGATAAAACCTGCTCTGTCTGTTTAGCCTCCTGGGAATTTCTCATTTGTTCCTCACTGTCAAACGGGCTTTAATCTGGCGCTCCCAGGACGCCGGCGTCTCTCTCTCTGTTGTGACAAGGCTGGTTTACAGAAATCACTCCTTTCTGCTTGGTTGTCTGACTCTGTCGTTATTATTCAGATGCTGGCGTCCCCGGGGAAATCCACCCATCGGAGGCTGCCGCTCCTCTTCTTCCCACATCTTCTCTGTTCTTCTTCTCCTCTCTGTGACTGCAGATATCGTCCTCCCCACCTGTTTTATTACTGACTGGTGCAGTCTAACCACAGCCTGAAACGGTCTTGGCTGTTTTCTTGTGTTTGGAAGTCACCAGATGCAGATCCATTATGGGCTGTGAAGCACATTCAGAGGTGTTCGAGGATGTTATTATGCTGTAATTGAATAATGCCTGGTCGCAGTGCTGGAAACGAAAAGGTCGCCGCATTCCTGCAGAGGAAAAATTGACCAAAAAAGGGTAAATATGAATAAAAGATTGCGCAAAAAGGTCCTATTAATGGATGGAGCTAATTCAGTTTGTTATCCTGGTGCTTTAGTCATTTTTCATTACCTTTTTGCTGCACTGATGTTTGTTAGTGCTCCCAGTGTTTCCTTAAATCACCTGATTATCTGCTCCCAAGGCCTGCCAAGGTCTCGATAGGAGGACGCCGGTGTGTAATGTGCTGTTTGGGATCATCGGGGGCTCGTGGCCCTCGTGCAGAAATATGACGTGCACTGCTGAGGCTCATTCATGGGTTTTTAGTGGAGCTCCCGAGATGTCTAATGATATATTCGTCTAACGGTATATTACAGTGAGTGAAACAGCGCCCCCAGGATTGTGATGGATTTAATGAGTCAGGTCGCCTGGTCAAAAATGGTATTGCAAGCAGATGTGTAGATGAGTCGCTGTAAACTAAGGCAGAATGTTACACGACTGGAAAACTCAGATAAACCAAGATTTTATCAGGTAAACTGCCAATGATATCAGGTCCCAAAAGAGAGGCCAGGAAGTTGTCAGAATTAAAACCAAATGACCCGTTTAGTGTTTTTGCTTTGGCAGCAACATAAAATATACGATTAAATTTAGTTTAAGGGCTTGGTTATTACATTTCCCCCCTAAATAGAATTTGTGGAAACATTTCAGCAGAAGATCAGTTGTTTTCCAGAACAGTAATTAGTCTGTCTTAAATAAGTTTCTATTCCCTGAGGTTTCCCTCGGACTTAATCAGCCAGGGGTCACAAAGGTTAACGAATCATGTTGGCTGTAAAGGTAATTAACTTGAATGAGCCTTGTCGGGTACTCTAACTCTCCAGGCACGCTCTGAGGAAGACCCTTATTTTATTGAGCTGTTTCGCCTGGAAATGAAAGTGTGTGCGTGGATTATAAAAGATGACTTTAACACTTTGCTTCCTTTGGGTATTTTATAGCCATTTCACTAAAAAAAAAATTGTTTCTTGCATCCAACAGTGACATCAATATTTCTCTCTTTAGTTCCACTAGAAACAGCTTTTCAAGTCCTCTAAACTGCAAAATGAGTCGATCCTTTCATCCCACTAGGTGGTAAAACGAATCCACAGGTCTGATTTCTTTGAAACCGGCCTGTTTTGGCTCATTTTATTCAGTTTATTGCAGTTTTTGAGCACCGGCTGGTTTATTCTGGTTGACCATGAGGTGTCAGAAGTGGCGATCGGGTGGTTATTTCCAGGCTGGTTTTTGGCTGGTTTGGGCTGTGGCGACAGCTGGGTTCCAGGTGCTGCCCCCTTGTGGAGGACGCTGACATTCATCCATCCAATCAGCCAGGGGTCATAAAAGAAGCATCAGCTATGATCCCCCGTCTGCTAACTTAAAGGCTTTAAGCCATTGACTTTTGCTTCCTATTGCCTGAAGACAGAGGTGCACCAGAATCAGTCAGCAATTTGCATTTAGATTGTGCTGCATATTGAAATGTGTGAATGGGATCGTCAAGGAAACGAATAATCCAAGTTGTGTTTCAAGCAAAGTTTTCAGAAGGTCACAGAAGTCTTGCAGAGCCTCAGGTTGTTACCAAATGGTTGGTGGTCTAGAGGCCTGAATGTCTGATATTTTGTCAGCGGGTTGGAAACATTTTTGTAAATGAATCAAATTATGTTTATTGCACATGATTATAAATTAAAAGTACTTCCATCCTTAATGAATGGCTTTTAACTGGAATTGAGAGATTACGTTTGGCAGCGCATTTCTAACGATAAAGTGAATTTTCTTTGAATACTAGGAGTCATGCCTCAGTTATTTATTGAAATGTTCCGAATCGCTCTCCGTTTACACAGTTAATCTGTCAGAAAAGCAGATTAAAGATCCAAAAGCAGGGTTTTGAAATGCAGCGTCCAGCAGAGGGGTCAGGTAGTATTTCTGTTTCAGCATTTTATCGCGCAGCATTATTAATAAAGGCCGCGCATTATCATGATTAAAGCCGACGCTTTATCACATTTAAAAACATCGCCATGTGATGCGGGGCGCCTTTTGTCTGAGCTTATCTGCCTTATGAAAAGCAGGGGACTGTTGTTGTTCTGCTCTCTGAAACGATGATATCGCTGAGCAACACCTGTGTCTGAGGGACACAGCTGCTTCTTTCTCTCCGGGATTTCTGTCATTCGGCCTTTTATGTGCTGGTGAATGCTCCATTCAGCTTGAAGAGAACAACAAACCCAGATTAGCTGCTTTTATTCCGCATCATCTCGGCAAGGATGGGGTAATAATGATCAGTGTTTGTCTGGAAGACCCCAGAAGCTCCTCTCACCTGGCTCAGCCTGCTTTATTTCCCCTTTTATTAAAGTCGCAGCATCTTTTTCCATACGTATATTTCCTGCCGCGGCGTTTTGTGGCCGCGAGGCTTCCGTCAGAAAACCTAGAGGGAATTGAACCGAAGCTCCGAATCGGCTGAATATTGAGAGCGCAGAGAAGCGGATCTGGCCGCAGATTTCATTTGAAGTCCTCCTATATGCAGCCCAGATTCAAAATGTATACTAAATGTATACAGAGTAACTCAATTTTTACACTTTTTCCTTCATGTTCTTGCATTTATTCATCTAACATCCTGACGTAATGGGTGGAAAATCGCACATGAAGCATTTCTTTAGATAAAAGCTCCTTTCGGCATTCCTGCTGACTCGGCGTTTATGGTGAGCAGATTCTCTGGTTCTGTACCAGGTTGGCTGCTCTCGTATGTTGCACCTGAACAGGCACCATGTTCCATTAGCCCAAACCAATCAGAGACGAGGTTTATATTTATAATCCTGTGCTGGAGGTACTTCATCACTTATGCTGATCAGCCATAGTGACTAATCACAGAAGAGCTCTAATGAGATTAATTTGTAAAAATGGGATACCTTTTTTTCCTCCTCCTCCTCTTTCTGTACTGGCGAGATCTGCCCGAGAGACCTGGTGATCCATCAGTGCTGCACGGATTTCTTCTCTTCTCAACATAATATCACAATATTTCCGAACAAATGATCAGAGATGCGTATTGTTCCGCTTCCAGACTCGGCTCTTCTGTTAATGGAGCCTTTTTCCTTCTGCCAGGCAGCTGTGAGTCTGATTGTGGCATCATTAAATTAAAAATGTGGTAAAACGCTGTCATTTAGTGGAAGTAAGACATTAAACAGTGAAAGTATCTGCCTGTGTGCTGCGGAAGATGAGGGAAAGATTTCAGATCGCAACCATAGCAACGGTGTCGGATGCAAACGTGCCCTCCAGCGAGAGTGTCAGAGCCGGCGGTGTCATAGTAACGTCCACACTGGTCCCGTAATGAATTTCTTTGCCAGAAGGGGGAGACAAAAGTTCTGTACCCCGTGTTTGATTTGCCAGATCCAAAATAAGAGATTAGAACCAGACGGGCCAGGTTCTCCAGCGTTCTCCATCTGTGCTGGGATGGTTTTTCTGGGACTTCTGGAGTCACGTGCATAATTCCGACAGGTGCTTTTTCCCCGTCCTGCCCGCAGCTGCCAGTGAGACCGTTTGCAAACACAACAGAGCTGGCATATAAGGGAGAACAGCTGGTACCACACACACACACACACACACACACACACACACACACAGGCTGAGGCTGTGCACACTCTCTGAGACGTGCTCTGCCTCAGATTTCAGCCCCTCAGGACCTTCGCACAGTCTCGCTGTCTTAATCCTGTCTGCTCCATACCACCACCGCCTGCGTCGCCATGGTTCCAGAGGACGATTCAGCCCGAACACACATCCAGAACCATCATGGAACTCCACGCTGACGGTCATGAGGTAACTTCCTCTGCAGCCAAATCTGACCAGTGTGGCCAGGACAGGCCCAATAACTGTCTTCCACACAAAAGTGATTTATTATCATAAGAATCTGGTTAAAATAGGAAATGATTCTCTCCCGACTGCTGTCTCTGAGATTTACGTGCATTTCTTCCCAAATGCGGGATTAGCCCTACTTTTCATCCACAGCATCGATGCCTGAACCTCATATTTCCATCATTTTCCACTTCCATTCACGCCAGCTGAGGACACTCATGCCCCCGCAGTCGCGGCTCAAGAAGAGGAGATGGGGACTGCAGCAGGAGTGCAAGAGTCAGCTCCGGAGTTCTCCTCAAGGGCTTCTTCTGGGCGGTATCTTCACATAAATACTCGTCTCCCACAGGCGAGCCCACTGTTGCACCGTTCAATGGCCGTCCTGATCCATTAGGGGAAGGATAAGAGGGGCGTGTGGCAGCGAGGAGCCTGTAGATCTCCAGTTCTGCCTCCTGACGGAATGAAAAGACTGTTGTGTGGAGGAGTGCACAGCGGTGGCAGGATGGCTTCTCTGGGGCCAAATCAAAAGGCTGGTAAATAAGAATGAAATGACGCCGGGAGGCTGACATTTCGGCTCCGTGAGATTAATAATGAAGGAGATTACAGGAACCTCAGTGGGGCACACAAATGAGACGAACCCCAGGAAGAGTATTAGAGGGCTGACAGCCCGCGTCAAATAACCGAGAGTCCTCGACAGCCGTTGTGAATTTAATATTTGATATCCTTCCATCAAGGAGGCATCTGGCTATGGGGTTGTCTTTATATCAACACTCCTTTGTAATGAAAGTGCGTGCTGGTTGTCATTTTCACTCCATCAGTGCACGTGGCTGATATAGAAGTGGGAGAAAAAGGGAGACGTCTGAGGATTCATAGGGGACAAGTGGAGGTCACCATTGATTTTTAAACCGAGAAAGAGAGTTTAAGAGTCCTCTTATGTCAAATAATGGTGAGTTTCCTGGTGATGGACGTCTGAAAATGGATGGATAAAGTGGATAAAAGTGTTTTCAAGCATAAATTTGACAGCTGAGGAATCCCGATGTTGACTGACGGGAGGACGACACCAAATCTGATGGAGATTGATGGCCGGACTTAATCAGCAAGCGTTTAGATTTGAGTCAGATGCAAATCCCCCCCCAAAGATACGACAGGTGATAGATGTGTTATTGCCTCGAACCGACTTCATTTAGGCCCGGAGGCGGAGGTGTGGGGGGAGAAACGTGTTGATTTCCCCCCGAGGAGACGGGATCTACATAAACAGGAGAAGATGACCTGCTTCTCTGGGGATTCCTCAGCTATGAGCAGCTCCAGGTTTCAATACCAACTATGGCATTTGAGCAGAAGGCCAAATGTAAATAACCAATGGGGGGGGCTGGAAAAGGGCATCCAGCCTTGTAGGGAGAGGTCATCACCTCCTGTTTTTACATATGCTGTTTTGTAACCAGGGAAGTCGTCACGTAGCTCATTTAGATGCAGCGGAGCTGGGGATCATCTTTAGTGACGCCCTCACCCGAGTTTCCCCCCACTCTTCCCTGGGATGGTTTATCCCGGTGGTCCTGATAATTACTTTTTCATCGTTCATTCATTTTCAAGACTTTCGGATATTCCTTTACTGAATAACTTTTTTTTTTTTTCCATATGGCCTTTAGGTAAATCCCTTCTCCAGACCCTGGGGAGAGGTCCGGCTGTTTGCTGGGTTTAAGCCCCACTCCCTCCCTCCGGAAATACCCCCAACTCACTCAGCTGGGGGATCTGATCTGATCCAATCTGTTATGCTTCTATCCCCTCCATCACTGAGCAATTGGGATTCTTTGTATTATTCATCTTGTTGTAACAGCAATAACAAAGACCATATAAATAGTAAAGATTGGGCATCAGGCGAGGAATTTATTAATAAATATAAACCAGGCGGCATCAAAATCTGAGAGTTTTTGATTGATGGGTGCTAACACTGATCTACGGTTCACCGCGAGATCTCCCACTGAGTGATATTGATATTCTTTGTGCTCCGTTCCAGGTTTCCAGATTGGTTTTCTTGGCTGAGAAGAGAATATCTGCCGAATTTCTACTGCTGAGACGGTGCCAAGGATGCAGACCTGAGGGGATAAAAAGGTCAGTTCCTCGCTAATACACAGCTTCTGGATTAGAGTGGAGATGTGGGATGGAAGTGCGGTGTAATCTGTTTTTTATAATTGATGGTCCAGTGGCTGAATTGAGGTTTTGAATCGGTGTCGGAATCTTTCCAGCAGGAATTGAGATTTGATGGTAGAGGCCATTTTATTGGAGGTTCCAGGTGATCCGGAGAGCAGTAAACCTGACAGCTGGGCGTCTCTCGTCCTCCCTCACGTTTGGGGGATGTAGAGCAGCAATTCTCTGGATGAAAGGGAATGACTGTAAATAAATAGTTGATCTTTGGCAGGTTTGACATCTCACTTCATGGCTGTTAAGTAGGCTGGAGCGGATTCATGAATTCAGTTGGGAAGTGGAGTGGATAACTCTGACAGCTCGTGGAAATACTGATGCCCAGATATTTAAATGTACCTGCAGTAAAAAAGGATGAGGTGAAAGCAGCCAGAACGAGGCTGCCACAGCCTCTCCTCTAATCCCAGAGCAACGATGGACACAAAAGAGAAACATGCATGCGTGGATGATTGTGGGCTCGCAGCAATAGTAGAACATCGTCGGCGTAAAGAATAACCTCGCGCTCTGTGGGAGGGTTAGGAAACCAGAGTGTTTTCACAGATTGGGAGTGACAAAAGTGTAACCAGGACCTGCAGCCTCGCCTCACACGGACACACAGACAGCTCAGCAAAAACAAGAGTCGCCGGGTATAAAGCAGCTAGAAAGTTAGTCAGCGTAGTGCACGATCCCTGGAACGCTCTGGTTTTATATGCTATTGTAATGATCCATGGAAATGGAATGTGCTAATGTGCTTCCTGCTCCTAATGAGGTCAGGTCGTCATTAGAAGACTCCTGTTTAGCTTTTCCCTCCAATGAAATGTGCAAACGAAGGTCTATTTGGGTCCTTAATGCTTCTTACCTGCTGTCATTATGGGTCATTATGTAGCACTTCATGGTTGCTTTTGTGTTTACATCTGATATCAAATCAACATCGTGGCTGTTTGCACACTATTATTTTTTAAATTACATTTTTAAAACATATTCTTCACTTGAGATATTTTACCTATGAACTTCCCTTATGTGTTTGAAGGTTTTATTTTGTTGAAACCAACCAAAGATAGGAAATGAAACGGGATGCTCGTATTGGCAGGTGATATTGAACCCAGCGGCTCACTGATAACCTTGGATTTAATACATTCTTCTGAAAATATGACCGTTTCCATGATGAACAGAGAGAAATGTTATTCCAGCTCCTGTTGAATGGAAATTAATTTGCAATACTCCTGCTTTTATAATAAAAGAGGGCAGAACGTGGTCATGTGTGGGAGATGCAGAGGACAGAACAGAATATTAGTAGAGGATCCTATTCATGAAGTATAAAAGACTTATTTAAATCGGCTTTTGAAAAGCCAACAAAGGAACTCGATTTAATAGCTTATGACGGCAAACCGGCTGGTTTTTATCTGCGAACACACAGCGATGTTGAATAGAGTAGAAACTGTAATAATGAAATTGTTTTGTGCTTAAACTTCCCAGAAAAGAGTAGGTTTCAAAGCGGGTTTGCCACAAATATTGAGCTAAATATTGAGCTATTGTTGAATAGAGGACATCTGGAAATAAAGCAGCCTGTTCTTCTGATTCATGTTAATATTAACACATTTATTGGTTGGAGAAGGGACGATGGAGCAAAACAAGGACGTAAATGATACATTGAGGGGTCAGAGGTCAGCGTGCAGCTATTGAACTAGTGATGACGGCAGGGAGAGGAAGAGGTGGAGGACAGGGGAGAGGAGGACGAGGAGGAGGACAGGGGAGAGGAGGACGAAGCGGAGGACAGGGGAGAGGAGGAGGAGGCGGAGGACAGGGGAGAGGAGGACAGGGGAGAGGAAGACGAGGAGGAGGACGAGGAGGGGGACAGGGGAGGAGGACGAGGAGGAGGACAGGGTAGAGGAGGACAGGGGAGGAGGAGGAGGACAGGGTAGAGGAGGACAGAGGAGAGGAGGAAGAGGAGGAGGACAGGGGAGAGGAGGAAGAGGAGGAGGACAGGGGAGAGGAGAAGAGGAGGGGGACAGGGTAGTAGAGGAGGACAGGGGAGGAGGAGGAGGACAGGGTAGAGGGGACAGGGGAGGAGGAAGAGGAGGAGGACAGGGGAGAGGAGGAGGGCAGGGGAGAGGAGGAAGAGGAGGAGGACAGGGAAGAGGAGGAAGAGGCAGAGGACAGGGGAGAGGAGGAAGACAGGGGAGAGGAGGAAGAGTGAGAGTGGTTGACCCCGCGGCCCCCTCTCTGTAGTAACCTATAACGGCGTGCTCCATCCTGAAGGTTGGCGGCGAGAACGACTCCGCTGTGCAGTCGGCTGCGTCTCCTGCCTTCATGGCTCGGTCGCCTCTCTCGGACTCTCCAAGGGTGGCGCCTTTTTTCTGGGACGCCTCCAAAAGTTCTGAATAGTCTTTTTATGGTCGCAGCAGAAGAGAAACCGCTGGAATGTCACAAATTCGTGAAGGTAGCAGCTAATAAAAGATTATCGTGCCCTTTCCAAAAAAAGCGTAATCTCATAAAATCTTTCCGCACTGGTAGGTTCCACTCTGCCTCTGAATGGATCTTTTTTGGGGGGGGCTACTCATGAAGAATAGCTTTAATTTGCAGTTGCAATTAAGCCCAGTGGGAGATAACTCACCAAAAAAATCATCATTCTAGGAAAACGCCGATGCGGGAAAAGTGAACTTCTGGAAGTGACACTGGGAATAATGAGGTCCTTCGGTCTGGAGAAGATAACCCCCCCCACCAACTGGATCCACCAGGACCGTGGAACGAGTCCAGCCGGGACGCTGAACCAACACTGGGAGCAGAGAGGTTTGATGTTTATTTCCATGCAATTAAGGCTGGACTGTACGCAGAGTCCGACCCACCTTCAGCTCTTACATCATGCTAATGAGACAGGGAGGTGTGCTACATGCAGAGTTGTAGCCTAATTAAACACGTTTGTCAGTCAGGCTGGCCGGAGGTTAATGAACAGAGGAAGGACCCTTTGTGCATGAATGTTAGAGCGGGTACGATGCATTTAAAGCAAACGTGCCTTTCAAAGTGATCTGTGAGGGTGGCAGGGGAATGTGGAGCAGTGCCACAGGCTGGGGGACTTGACCACATGACTGGGACGTTAACCCGCACAGATCAAAACCTGCCACCCGTCTTTCGCCGAAAAGATGAGATCAAGGCAGTCGGGAGCGCTGCCATGCAGAATACATCAGCGTGCGGTGTGTCGAGTGCATGTTTGCTTGTAAATAATGATGGAAAAGGTGTAGTTTTTCTTTAAAAGATGTTCTAAAGGTTAGCAATAAATACTAATGCGAGCAGCGATGTGTGTGTGTGGATGAGCCGTTGCTATCTGCTTGACATTTCTGTCAGCGCCGGTGTTTGAACTGCTGCTAGCTCAGACAAATGCCACGGCTGTCACCGCTCTGCCTTTAATTCCACACGACTGGGTCTTCCTGGGGCTCCAGGATGAACTTCATTAGCTTCAGTTAGCTTTGCTGCTCACATCGCTCCCATTGTTCACTTTGTAATCGTGGCAGGCTCCATTTTTTTGGACTGCATTTTGTGAGAAGTTGCTTCTAAGCTCACTGAAGTGGTGGGCCGTGACCGTGAAGTGCTGCTCCATTCTACCCTTTGTCAGCGTGTAAAGCTCGGTCCTGACCCGCGTACGAGGCCGCCGCGGTGAATAAATGATAGGGACATTTTAATGAACGCAAAGCAATCCAAGTAGACGCATATTTTAATTGAAACCTCCTGTTTAATTAATGTATCCATAGAGGAAAAGGAAGGAAAATGAGCAGAGGTTAATATATGGTGCGTTCAGTGAACATGTCACTGTGTTTTAATGGCTAAGCTAGCCTGCATTGGTGCGGCTCATACCTTTTGTTCTGTTTTGACTCCAGATGTGCAGCGGATCAGGTGAGCGGACAGATGTTGGCACGTGAGGCCCTCAGACAGCCGCGTGAGTGCACGCCGGCCTGCGGTCTTTGGCGCCGGTAAAAACGAATCTCGCGTCGGTGTTATACAAAATAATAATTTATTTCTTCTGCAAAGATCACCATGACCACACATTTTACCTGGCTACAAATATGCCAACTACTAGCAACGACTCGACACCGGACCATCGACTCCAAACAAATACAAGGGGAGCGGATTCAAATCTCAGATTTACAATGTTTGAGGTTACTGGAAGGAGTGGTCAGCGCGGGAGGGCGAGGGCGGGCCGGTGGCGGCGCCGCCGGCGCTGCTGTGCTCTGCTTGGCGGCCATCATCACTGTCAGGGAGCGAAACTCTGAATTTAGCGGTGAGTATCCAGCGTTCCCCGTCCTCCTCCCGGTCGGTACAAAACGGTCCATTTGGGAATGACAGGATGCACACGGCGGGGGTCCGTTGCTGTTAAGGCTGTGCTGAGCAGAGGTGTTTGGTATTCAATGCAAAAATAGTGGTATGTAAATTAGGATTATACGTAACAAAAAACCTCTAAATAGGAAAACAAACGTGGTTACAAAATGTTTTCAAACCATAATAAGAGTTGCATCGTTAGGGATGACCCAGAGCGTCAGACTGTGGAACGTCTAACTTCCTTTGCATAAGAAAACTCTTCGGTTCCGTGTTCCGTGCATCCAGAGCACCCCCCCCCCCCATTTATTAGTGTAGCAGCGTCTGGTTGGAGATCTGATAGGTTGATTTCAGAATGTACAGAAAAAAATATGATAAAACAAACATATCCAGAAGTTGTTTCCCCTCAAACCTCAGCTCGCGTTAATTTAGATTTCTTTTAAATGATTAAATGTTTGCTACAGTTATAAACTTTCTCACCGACTCTTGGAATAATTCTTATTTTATATCCCTTTTGAAAAAGGGATATAAAAAAGATGTGAGCTGCCCACTCGGAGGTGACCTGATCACAACTGAAACCTCCTATTCACTGGGAAGTGTCCCGAACGCACCGCAGAAAAGGCTTTTGTCAAAATCCTCATTGAACATAAATAAGAAAAGAGGACGAGAAGGAAAAACCTGCGTAGAGAAAATAAAATAACTTTATAGTCACTTCTTAGAAAATGCTTCTCCCCGAAGGATGATGTGAAAAAAGATGCCGTGACACCTGTGATAAATTCTTTACAAAAATGATTTTTTTTTTCTTTTTGTGTGGGGTTACAAACTGTGAAAATATTCCTATCGTCCTCATAAAAACGCCGCATTGAACGAGGCAAATATATCGTACCGCATGGGGTAATACGTTCCTGTCAGGACCTTTTTATACAGTGGTGACTGATAGAAAAGCATTGTGGACCTTGGCCCCCTCGGGGGCCTTGGCCCCGTGAGTCATCAGCTCCTGGATGGTCATCCAGTTGTCCAGAATCTTCTTGTTCCTCTTCTTCATCATCTTCCTGTGGCTCAGCTCGATGATGCTGACCTCTTTGCGGCTCTCGCTGCTGCTCTGGGGGTTCTCCCGCAGGCTCTCCAGCCGACTTCGCTGCATGAACTCTCGCCTCTTCCTCTGCTCCTTCGCCCGGACCAGGTGCTGCTTGCGCTCCTCTTTGCTCCAGTACCTCCCCATCTTCATCTCGCTCATGGCGTCGTCGTCGGTGGTCATGCCGCCGCTCCGCTCCTCCTTGATCTTCAGGGCGCGCTCCCTCAGGATCTTGTCCCTGACGGGCCTCTTGGTGATGTAGCGCGTGCCGTCGCTGCGGATCTTGACCTTCCACTCCATTTTGGGCTCGTTGACGGGCCTCTGGGGCTCCTTGCAGACGCTGAGGAGGCTCAGCTGGCTCTGAGCGTACTCCACGGCGGAGCGCTGTTGGATCAGATGCATGTAGCTCTGGTAGTGGCGGGCGTGCGCTGGGATGTTCACCTGCCGCTGCTGGGAACTGTGGGACGGGGAGAAGTAAGGGTTCAGCGAAACGCACGCCTTTAGGTTCCTGCTGCTTTCGTCCTCGGGCTGAGGAGTCTGGCTCAGTTCCGGGCTGCTGCTCTTGCCCGGAAGCGGAGCGCCGCCCGCCGGGACCGGGCTGGAGCTGAGGGAGCGGCCGGCGGCGAGGCCGGTGCAGAGGTTCCTCTGGTTGGTGAGGCTAACCATCCGCTGGAGCGAGTGCTCCGGGGAGCGGTCCATGGCCAGAGGGGTGCTGCGGGAGCTCTCGGCGGTGTTGTAGGCGCTGGAGCTGTCTTTGTCGGACTTCTCCAGCCTGTCATTAGTGTCGGTCAGCTTCCCCTTTGTGGTCTCCCCCCGCTGGCTGCCGTGCCTGGTGGCGGGGGCGGACTGACCGCCGGAGGGAGGGCACGTGTTCTTACGGAGGTTGTGGGCCTGCATGATGTTCTGACACTCCAGCTCGATGCTGCGCAGCTCCTCGTTGAGCATCCGCAGCTCGTGCTGCATGCCGTCCTGCTCGGCCACGCTGCACTCGATGGTGCTGCGGTGGCTGTAGAAGAGGTCGTACTCGCCGCCGTTGTGGATCTGACACTTGAGCTCCAAGAGCTGCTGGAAACGGTCGCCTTCGGCCTCGCCCTCGTCCTCGTCCTCCAGCCGCGTGGAGCCGGCGGGACAGTCTTGAGTGTCCCTCAGGCACTGGGACAGACGTCTCTGGATGTGCGCGAGGACGTTGTGCTCCGAGCTCTGGATTCTGTCTCGCAGACTCAGTATTCCATCTTTGTGGTGAGGGAGGGTGGAGCAGGTGGGCTTGTCCTCCTCCGCTCTCTGGAATCAAGATGAGACAAACGGGACTCGTGAGTTGTTGTCAGCTACGTTTGTCCTTCAAGCAGAACAACATGAGGAAAAGTCACCCGAAGTGCAACTAAAAGTTCAGAAACCCTCTGTTTTCCTGCAGGATGCGGGACCAAAACTCCATTTCTCCGGGGATCGCTTCCTTTTGTGCCGTCCCTTTGAAGTACCATTTGTAGCGCCGAATCTTCCCAGCGAAAAAGAATTTTAAATGACGATGCCTAATGTGCTGCATTTAAGTAGTTCGTCGATCTCCCCTCCCATAAATATTCATACTGATATTCAAGGCTTGTTTTCCCAGGAAATTCCAAGAATCTCAGTCTAATTCCGTGGCGGAGATCTGGTCAATATTGACGGGAATAATGTCTGGAAACAGCCACATCAATTTTTCATCCGTTTAATTGTGTGATGTTTGGCGAACTCGCCCCCAAACGGCTGCCTTTAATCTACGTTTCATGAGTTATTGGTTAGTTTGGGGGGGGGGGGCACGACAGTTTCTAACTTTGTCCTTGACTCGCTACCGCGGTGGCGCCGAGCATATGTTTCGCCGCTTCCTGACCTGCTCGTACTCTTGCGCCTCCTGTAAGGCAGCCAACTCCATCTCCTCCCTCTGTTGCTCCTCCAGCATTTCCATCTTCAGCTGCTCCAGGAACTCGCTGTGCTCGTCGTCTAGCCAGGCCTCCTCCAGCTGGGGGTGGATGGAGAACGCCGGCATATGGAAAGGGAGAAGGGAAACGAGCGCGTGTCATTTATCTGGGCCTTTAAGCATTAAAGGCGGCAAAAATGGCCGCCCGAGCGATGCATTCAGGGGGAAGAAGCGAGTAAAATACAAAATAGACGGCCAGAACTTTAAAGTTTAAGCTAAAATGAAGCGTCTGCGTGACGTGAGCGGCAGGTTTTTGCTTCCGAAAATCTTAGTTCGCCTGCCAGCACAGCTGCACTGCGGTGCCGTTCTGGCGCTTACTCGCCATCGGGGTCGGGCCTGAACTTCACATTAGCGCGTCGTTAGCTTTTATGGCGTGCAGTTGGAAGTCAATTACAGTAGCGCTGCGTAAAAAGAAAACATGATGAGGCGTTTCAATTGTGGCTGGTTGGAGGGGGGGAGGGGCGGGGGCTACGCTGGCTAAATCACAACGTTTGCCCCATCCCCACCCGCCTCGAGGGCGCCAGATCCCAGACGGGGTTCCGTTCGTCGGTTGTGCAGTCGTCTCCTACCTGGGTTTCGGGTCTCGCCACCAGCAGCACGATGCTCGTACACTCGTCGCTGGAGAGCGCCGCCACGGCTTCCTGCCTGTTCTGGACATCCTGCCCGTTAATCTGAAGATGACACACAAACCCAGTGAAGGCACTTGGCGTCGGACCACCGCAGGCGGGCCAAACGCCGCGCGAAATCGGGAGCGAGTCAAAACAAGACCGCGATGCTTTGATATAATTCAGGCAAATCAAAGGCACCACTGTGACGCAGGACCCGGCCGTGGTTATGAACGGGGACAGTGGCTGCGGGCTGATGGAGCTGTGGTCCTCGCCACTGTATCCGGCCCCAAACATACATCTCGCCACACAATTAACTGGCCAGTGACAGGGGGCGTCCATCTTTTTGCAGGCAGAGTAATGGCCCTGTCACTGGTGGATAATAGTGCCAGAGTACTGGTCTGCTCCACAAACACACACACACTCGCCCCCCTCCCCCCTCGCCCAAATCACTCACAACACACGCTGCACCGCTACACAATTAGGCCACCGGTGCTCGTGCATCCGCCCTCTCCATTTAGTAATTGCTTTCCGCAGATTATTTTCTTCTTCCTTTTCATTACTCCACTTCGCCTCCTCGTGAAGGAAACTTAAAAATGCTAAATGAATCATTGTGTACACTCAGTAAGTGGACTCCCAGAACTGAACACAACTCTAGCACACATTAGCATGACGCTGTACAGTTGGGGAGGATCACACCCTGGTTTTGAGGACCTGAAATTGTTGTTCTTCAGCTTAGTTGCTCCTCAGAAGGGGGTCAAAGTCTGCTAGCGAACATCATATTTGCCGCATGGAGCAAACAAACTGAAGAAAATGGACTAAATGTTTGGGCTGTTGTGAACATTCATGTGGAATCTTATGAATATGACCAACAGAGCCTCCCTTAAAAGCTTCAGCGGCGCCACCAATCCCCGCAGGAAGGAGAGAGGAGCAACATGCTGAAGCAGAACTTCTCACCACCACCCACCACTGAGTCTGTGCTGGTAAGGGGGGGGGGGACTCTACACAAAAGTGTGTTTTTAATGTTAAATTTAAGGCGTACCTGTAAAATCCGGTCCCCCTCGCGGATGCGCCCGTCTCTGGCCGCGATGCTGTTTGGGCTGATCTGCAGGAGACAGAATAACGACATTTCATAGAACTGAAGAAAACGTTCTGCCTCTACCCGACGGACGGACGGACGGACGCTCCTTCACCAGCCAGTCGACCGGCTCCTCACGTGGGACCTCTGGAGATGTGAGGATCCATAACAGCCCACTCAAACTGGGATGTGGTGGCTATACTGGGAGGGGGCGGGACCATGGCTAACTGTGGTTTATCCTGTCACCGCAACACCTTCGGTATCTCACCTGTTTCAACCGCCATTGTGACCTAATTCTGCTGTCAGACCCCCCCCCCAAAAAAAACGTGATTCATGGTTATTGCAGCTCTGAGCGAACTCCAGACCGCTTCCGAGAGTTGCATCCTCGTTGTAACTGACTGGGGTTTTTTTGGGGTTTTTTTACGAACTTTTCCATCATATCGAGTTAATAAACATCTGAGAAACTGTTTTGCTCCTGGGAGAAGTTCAGTTTAATCTCTTGATTTAATCTTGGAAATCCAGACCTCCACATATTCTCCTGATAGGCTCCAACAGGGAGGAAGCCGTGTGTGAAGTGTAAGAGAAGCACATCAAAGAGCTGAAATAAAAGATCTGTTGAATATGCCGATACCCTCGTGATGCTATTTATACGACTTTTTGAGCAGCTCGCAGTGTTGGGATAAATAAATCAGGCTGTGCGGGATACACGTGTGTTCCTACAATGATTCTTTGATTACAAGACAGTGGAGACGCATCAAAGAAAAGAGAGGTATCAAAAGGAGAGGTTTCAGCGTCGGGAGAGTAAACACTCCCTGTTCCGTGGAAGGAATAAAGGGATGCGCTCACCTCGCTGACGTAGATCGCCACGTCTTCCTCTTCGTCCGTCCTGTAGCACAGCGTTAGCCCTAGCTTCTCCTGGCTGTTGACTCGGCACAATTCCACTTCCTGCGCGGATACGAGGGGAGGGAGCACAAAAATGCTTAGTCATGGTATCGCCGAGAATGACCTGACGTCTGAGCGACAGGTCGGACAGGTCAACGGTGGCTGCTCACGGAATACTGGAGGAGATGAAAGAACATCAGTGAGGAAGATCAAAGCGATCAAAGACTCCAAATGAATTCACGATGCTCGGGGCAAACAAGGGGGTGTAACAATGGCCGAATTCTGCTCCGATTAAGGTTAAAAAAAGAAAAAGGAAGTCATCAAGTCAAGTCACCAACGGGACACGTCAAAGATCCGGAGCGATTACCGCGGCAACGGCGGGAATTCGCCATTCAAAGCAGCACCGAGTGAAAGCTGATGCGTCACAGCGGAGCGCTGCCGTTCGGATCACATTTTAGATCTGGATGGAGGCAATTTCACACGAGCCCCCGTTCAGAGCCCGACGCTGCAATGCACCATGGGTACTGGGGGGAATCAAGTGTGAAATGGACTCTCCTCCCGGGTCTTTATTAGAGGGGAAACACACCTACTCTCAGCAGCTGGGGGGGGGGGGGGGGGGTTGAAAAGGGTTGGAGGGGCAAAGAAAAATGAGGCTGGGGTGTGTGTGTGTGTGTGTGTGTGGTGGGGGTGGGGGCTCACTGGGGTCTTTGATATACAAACAGAGGGATTCAATTCCTCCGTGACAAGTACAGGTCAGCTGCTCCCTGTTAATGCCCCCCACCCCCCCAACTACCTCAAACAACACCTCCAGGCCCACCTTACAACACCCCCCCCCCTTCACCAGTACTCCGGCACACCCACGTGCACGCCCACAGCACACAACTTGTCCTGGAGAAAAGTAGCTGCTGGAAGAGTTTTAGCAGCTTTTTAAAGTTTCTCTTCTTCCCTTTTCTTTGGGGGGTGGTGGGGGTGGGGGTGGGGGTGGGGGGGGGGGGGGTCACCTTCTGATACCACTAACGAGCCGCTGCCGTTAACAATAACGACGTTAGGGTGCTACACAGCAGCACGCTGGACGGAGCATCAGGCCGGTGTGTGCTGCGCGACGCCGCTCCAAGACAATATCGTGCAGAGAACCCCCCCCCCCCCCCCCAAAAGAAAGGCCTTCTCTGTATTTCTGTCTCGCTGTTTTCTGTGTGTCTGACAGTAAATGAATAAGCGCAGCGGCATGATTAGGGCGAAGATTGCCACCCACCATCGATGCACATTCGCCGCCGCCGTAATAACGGCGCCTGTGATTACCAGTAATTGAAAAAGTGGCCGAGGATGCGCGCGGGGGGTGGGTGGGTGGGGGGGGACTCATCTCTAGAGCCGACCAAATCAAAGCAGAGGGGAAAAGGTCGCCAACGCACACTCGCTCGCCAGAGGAGCACATCCCAGGGACCCCGTCCATGGGGGGGGGGGGGGCACCTTTCTGATCAGAAGCTAAATTAGAAGAAGCTCCAGTTCTCGCTGCACGTCTCTGAAATCTTGTCCCTCGCAATGAGACAGAAAATTGGACATTGATGATCATCATTATGGGACCAGACTGGTTTGTTGTGTTTCCCTCCAGTTCACAGACACACAAATGGCGACACCAGGTGGGCCCAGGTGTCCGTGGGTCGGGTCACGACCTCGGCCCAGGTGTCCCTGGGCTGAGGTCACGACCTCCAGGATGCTGCTGTTCTGAAGCCGACTTGCTTCATCATTAATATGTATATTCTTATATATTAGCAGGTTCTGGGGGTTGCATCCGTCCTTCTCTTCGTCTCCTTTACGCTGCTGCTGAGCTAAATGAGCTTTAATGAGCTCCGTCCAAGTGTGTGAAAACAGTAAAACCGAGACGCAGAAACGGATAAATTAATCTTTAAAAACAAAGTAGCTCCTCTGTTTTCATCTCTCTCTAATTGGGATGGATGGCGCTCAGAGCCGAACAGCTGGCTCACACGTTCTCTCCCCTCCAAAGCCGTTAGAATAGCTAATGAGTGTCAGGTAAGACATCAGCGGGGAGTTTTAGAACTGTTTGAGAGGAAACATCGTTGCCTGTCGTCATTACCAGCCAAAGGAACACCTTTTTTTTCCCCTCCATGCTATCTGGTTTCTCATCCGTCGTTGTCGCCGCGTCTCTGGGAACCTGCTGTCAGCTCCTGTTTACATCTTCGCACCAACTCTTAGGCCTGATTGAATGTGGACTGCTGGGGGAACGGCGGCTCTTTACACAGCAGCACTCCTGAGAGCCTCGATCAACAACGAAAGGAGGGCCGGCGTTAGCGGCGCTCTCCAATCATATTCCACCGCCACAGGAAGCGCTGCTTTAGCTAGCTCGGAGGATTCAAAACTACTGGATTCATTTTAATAAATTAAGGTCAGGGAAGGAGGAATGTGGGCCCAGGAAGACTTCATTAAAAGTACAAAAAGACAACGGAATTTGAAAACAGGATTTCTTTTTTAGCATTAGCAGAGTCTGAAGGTCAAAGGTGAAGGCATCCAGCACATCCAGGCGTGCCGGCAGCTGGAGAGAGGAATAATCTGCCAAGGTGTGCAAAACAGGCATCACCTGATGGATCGGTAAAACCCGGGTACCAGACGCATCGCCGTGCATCGAGCTAAGCTAAAGCTAACCAATACTGGCAGCTGCATTAACGAGCCCGTCTGTCTCGTGAGTCCTACCTCGTACTCAAAGTCCTCCGTCCTCTCTCCGTCAGCAGGAACAGGCGAGAGGTAGCCCGTTCCTCCGTAGTAGTCCTGGTCCATTGTGTGAAGAGAATGGCAGCTGTCGGTGGAGAGGAGAAGAAAAAGAGGGATGATGGGAAGAGAAAAGAGCCGCCTGTGAACATCTTTCAGCTTCCTTTATTTGTGTTGCGAGCGCCAGAGTGACAGGGTGTCGTTGTCTTTTTGTCTTTGGAGGATAAAGGGTTTGTCGAGAGCTTTCACCGCCGCGTTAATGACAGCGCGTTTCCTGCCTCTGACAGGCGAACCCCCCACACTGAGCAGGCTAATTCCGTTACGGCTCCATCGGTCGCTAACAAAACCTCATTGTGAAGGTCGGAGATGAGCGTCTCTCACTGACATCCGATATAATACGCCGAGGGTGGAAATTTAAAACAAAAGTTTTCAGGGGGTCGACGAACAAGTGCGGCGAAAACAATCGGATTCAGAATCTGGGTTAAAAAAACAAAAGCGGCGAGGAGCGCCTTGATCTCAGATGAAGAGAGGGAGGGAAAAAAGCGGGTTTTATAGTCCACATCGATCGCATTTGGGCTCCGGCCCGCGGCTGTGAAGAGCACGCGGGCGCACGTTGCTCCGTGTTTTCATGAGCCCATTTGATTTAATCACTTTGCAGGAGGCGAAACGGACACGCGGAGGCCACGATGGCGGCAGGAAGCCCCCCCGCGGGGAGTCTCGGCTGATAGCGTGCGAGATACTTCAACATGCACGGCAACGGTTTCCACCCGACGCTGAAAATAACATTTCAAATGGTGTCTTAGCAGCGGCTGAAATTCCATCCGCAGCTGTTTGAGCAGTAAATAGATGTTTACGATTGTTTGAGATTAATTATCCACCGTGACAAACGGGCGCGGTCCACCAACGGCGAAGCTCCTCCCAAGAGGCGAAACCCAGATTTTCTTCTATGCTAATATTGTTCAGACTTCCAAAATCCATTTCTTTTGATTGTTTTCCTGGAAAACCTCTCGTCGATACTTCAGGCGCTCGCTGCGCTGCTCCGCCTCCCGAGATGCGATTAGCATTTTGGTGATTTCTGCTAAATATGTAGCAACAGTTGTCTCGGCACATTCGCGCCGACCTGGGGGAGGAAATATTTGCTGAAGTCTTTGGTCGGGAGATGTAAGAGTAAACACTTCTTTGATGAAGTGAAGTAAAAGTCGTGCCTCTTAAATCGATTCGCCAGCAACGGTTTACTGGCTTCCAAATACGCTCGTTTTTTCTGACTCTGTTTTGGATTAAGTTTGTCCTCTTAAGGAAAAGACGACGTGAAGGACATGGAGGAGCTCATTCATCAAACAAATCCATATTTGTCAGAACCGACCCGGTTATATTTTGCGTGTGCGTTAACGCTAATCCTGCTAACAGTCATATTTTTGCGTCGGAGCTCCGCCGCGTCTCACTTTCTTCCCCTCCTTCATTATAATAAATCCCAGCCAAAGTCACAACAAGGACGCAGAAACAGTTTGCAGAAAGGCCGCTTCTTCAAATTGCCCCCCCCCCCCCTCCTAAAAGTGGTGAACAATCCCCCCCGTCCGTTTTCCACGTACCTGTCAGAAAGCAGGAAGGGGCAGACGTCCGGCACCGGCGGGGTCGAAGGTCGAAGCTTCGCCAGCGCCATGATGTGTTCGAAGGTGATGTCCGTCTGAGTGCACACGTCCACCACCCGGATCTCCTGAGGGGAACCGTGGGGGCGTCCGCTGGGGGTGCGCCTGATGACCTGCACCACCACGGGCTCCTTGACAGCCCGGAAGGCCTCCGCGCTCTCCTCATGGCTGGACTTGGACAGCTCCTTCCCATTCACCTGGAAACACGCACACGTCCTGGCGTAACTGTCGCGATTGGGGTTTGTTCGTCATGTCATTGATTGACTGTTGCCATGGCAACGCTCTTCAAAGCAGAGCTGTTTGGATAGAACCTCTCTGGTTCAGCTCTCCATTCAGAGGCAGCCAGACGTGTTCTGGTGTCAAAGCCGGAGGGGAGAAAAAGCTAATTATTGTTGTGCTTAAGCCTAAGCGCCTTATACCGAATAAAAGATGAAGGTCGCGGTTTCACCGAAGACTCTGACCAACGCAACCGACCCGGAACAAAGAGAACTCGTTTTAAGATGTCCGTCAAAAGATATCCGACCAGAACCACCCCAAAGGCGCCGCCTCTCGGCCTGAGCTCATCTGAAGACAGAGAGACGCTGAAGACGCAACATTTACGGATGGACGCCGGCTCAGAACCAGTTGGATGCAGTAGAACCGGGCCGCCAACCCTCGGTCCGACTCCGGTTCATCTGCACCAAACAAGCGACATTTCCAGTGTGTTGCCGAGTCACATAAACCTGCCTTCGCTGCTCTAAATACCAGTAGTTTCTGGTAGCTCCAACAGACAGCCTGTGCTTTTGGGGAAAATGTGAAAAATCCTACAAAAATAAAAGGCAGTGAACACAACACGCTGGTATTTATGATGCAGAACATTTTGCAAGTGCAGGAAACCTTTTAATTCAGAGGTAAACAGCAACATATATTATTACATGTGGGTATCGGAGCTAAAAACACACAGCTTGGTTCAGACTAAACCCAAAAAACCCCATAAATTCACAAGCTGTCGTCAATTTCAACCACCTCTGGTTGTGTGTACGGCTGCCTCTCAATGAATAATAAAGACGGAGACGCCGGCGGGCATCTGCAGCAGAAAGAGAGAGACGGTTTTCAGTTTTCCAAGACCGATTCTTCCCTTTTCTACTCCTGTGAGGCGACGTGCTGTAGCGAAGCATCACCGGACCCTGACGGGATTCATCGTCAGGAAAACATGGATCAGCATTGGCTTTTCAGAATAAGAGATTCCCATTAAAAGTCCACACGGCCAGTTTGTGTTAAACAATTCTAGTTTCCCCCTAAAACAAGGTCAGACTGAGGATTCCGACCTCCTCAGACACCCATAAATGCAGAGACGATGGCGCAAAACTAATAAGCAATTCACAACAAAAAACATGTATTTTACTTGCAAAGTTATATTTCAAATCTCAGACCTCATCAAGGGGCACAAGAAGCAGGACTTTGGGCATAAGAAACCAGATTTGGTGATTCATCTCTCTGCAAAAGGTCATAAAAAACCCAACCAGCATCGACAGAGTGGCTCCAGAGAGGCGCGAAAACATTAAAACCGGATTTTGTTTGAATGCAGCGGCTCACAAAACAGCACCTGAACTCCTTCTTACGCAGAATATTTTCCCCCACAAGCACCATTAAAGATGGAGGAGGCCTTCCGAAGATGCCCTGCAGCCCTTCGATGCTCCATAACAATGATCGTTAGTGGAAAATTAAATGTTATGAATCAATTTCTGTTCCATCTCTCTAATTCTGAGTCGGTTCCTCGGCTCTGCTCTGTTGCTGCTCCTGACCTGTTCTGTAGCTTAGCAGCAGTACACAAACTGGTGCTAAACTGGGTCAACACCACTCCTGTTACTCTGGTTCAGATCAAAGTGGAAAACCGACCCTTTTATCTTCTCGCCCGATCAGCGCAATTAGATATGAAACATTTACATCAGACTGGTTTATTAGAGGAACATATAGCCCTGTAATAATCCGTTTAGAAGCCGCCGACTGTCATTTATGTGCACTTTTACTAGCAGGTAGGCTAATCTTGGTGTGGAGCCTGGCGGCAACAAAGGAGCCGCGGCAGATAAATGAGCGGCTCTATTGGGTGTGACAGTCCCAGAGAAAAATGATCAAATTTCCCAGCTCGGCCTCGCCAATCCAGGCCCCGCCTACAAAACCTGACCACTAGCTAGCTATGACGGGAAGGAAACGAGAGCAAATGCATCTGAAAGGGGAGAGGAGTGCCTTCTTTTTGTTATTCTCTTCATTAGAATGCCAGATGGGACAATTAATCTCCCATCAACAGAAGAATATTAAGTAGCCTTAACTGCTGCATGAGGGACTGTGGCGCTCCCGCCGTGTCCTCCTGGCTAATGCCCATCAAGCTTAAAAGCGTTGCCTGAGTAAGCTGTGTGCAGTTCCTGACAGATGGGGGGAGCTTCAGCGAGCCTGGCTGCAGCTACGGGCTCTCACATGTGACCCGTCACGTCGGCTTGACCAAGAATTTTTTTTTAAAATGGCCTTTTCTGGATGTGAATACGCACATTCTCCCCCCCCCCCCCCAACAATAAGCGAAGGAGACGCAGGAGAGCACGCCAGTGCTAATCGCGCATCCAAATGACGCAACCTTTCATTTTCTCCGTGACAGGAGCCCGTGTTGGCGGCGGCCTCCGTAAATGCGGCGAGGCTGGAGCGAAGAGATGCGTAACTTTTGATGAAGTCGCCCTGCCGAGGTGCTAGCGGCCGCGCCGGGCTCCCCGGGGCCTCATCGGCTGCTGCCGACCATCGATAACCGCAGACGGAGGGCAGAGTGTGGTGACAGCGTAGCAAAGCGAGGCCACTTTATCTGTTAGGACGTCAACTTGAGCCACATCTGATGCTGAGGGAGCTCCTGCTGCAGGAGGCGCCGCCGCCGCCGCCGCCACCGGGGGATCGCTGATAGACGTGATTGATGCTCCCTTCTGAGAGCGGAGAGGCCGGCCCCGGGCACAGCGCCGCAACAGTCCATTAGCTTCCTTGTCTTCAAATTAACTGCGCGCATCCATTTATGGCCGACGCGTTTCATTCTGAATCCTAATGAAATGTTTTTGTTTTCATTTTTGCCCGTCTTCCGTCATATTCTGAGTTAGGAATGCTCTGAAAAGGAAAACAAGGTCATCCTTTTCCCCCTGCTTTGTCTCCGCTGACAGGTAAACAAGCCGTTCGGCGGCAGCGGGAAGAGCATCAGAGGCTCATATTTAACCAGCGCTCGTAACCTTGAGCGGCGAGCGGTGCCGCGCCGCCTCCTCCCGCGCCGCCACCTGCTGCTCTGAGCGGCAGGCTGCGGGGTTTTAAGTGTGCGCGGGCAGATGGCGGGAGTTCAGCATGTAGGTCATCCAGCCTCGGGAGTCGGGTCCGTGCAGCGGCCACTCACACACCTGCTCTGCTGCCGGGAACGACAGCTTGACCCTCCGGCGTCGAGGATCAGAGCGCCTGAACGCCACAACCCAGCGCTACACGGCGTTTACGCCTCTCGTTTCAGGCAGATTAAGCAGCAAATTAATTCATAATTGGACTTGTTGGAGTTTTTACTACTAAAATTCACCAGTCGTCTGCACGATGGGCCATTACGCCCCCCCCAGCATCCTGGGGTTCTCCTGGTAATCACCTCGCCCTCAGTTTCTCTGGGACAAAATAGCCAATAGAGCACGAGCCGTCTAAAGTGATGGCTTCGTTTCCTCCATGTACGAGCCCCCCCCATTTAGACCACTCACACACAGACAGAGGGCCCTCTGGGTTCCACAGGCAATGCCAATGTGTTTCCCTAAAACCTGATTTTGTATTGAATTCTTTATTTAAGTTTGAATATTTGACAAGCTGGGGGTGAAATGAGATCATTCCAATGCTGAATAAGTAATAATTCCACGTATTTGGCTGGGGTAGCAAATTCTGCTGCCACTTTTTTTTAAATATGATTTCAAACTACCGGGGGAGAACTGAGCGCTGAGGTAACAGATTCTTTTCAAGGGTAATGGTAACGTGGTTCAAGGATTCTGCTTCCGATGAGGAGAACGAGGGAAACCGGAGGTAAATAACGAACAGATGAGCAGTCCAGGTGACTGGTTTGGTAGCAGGCTGGTGCACTGGGATCATATTTGTGAGCTATGGTGAGACCATTGGAGATGGACCAGATATGATGTGTGTTTATAAAGGGGATGACACCAGCAGCAGATGGCGGGGGGGGTGGCCAGGGCTGGTCTTATTCACTCAGCCCACGGAGATTAGGGATGGTAAACGCTTTCCGTCACATTCGATCTGCTCAAACCAAAGGCTGAGGCAATTAAGTGTGGATAAGTACTGTTTACACTGGGCCCGACGCACTCGTGATCCCACCACAGGCGTCTCGTGTCTCCGGCCGACTCCTGGGGTGAGTAAGCAAGCGCTGATTTGAGAAGAGCAGGTGGCGTTTTGACAGCGCAAAAAATAAAGTAGGGAGGGGGTTAAAGGTCACCGAGGATCCCCGTGGCCGAGGAAGGATCTGAGGATCGGGTCTCAGAACGGACCCACAACTTTGTGGGGGAACGAGCTTATTAAAAATTCAGCGGTGTCCCACGATGCCCACAACACCCCTGATGAGAGGTGCGTTTATTAAAGTGGAGAGCGCTTCGTCTTAGCATGGCAGGTAACAGCCTGAGGCCAACGGGCTGGAGGGAGCGTTCCCCGTCAGACCATCTTTGAAGTAACTTCAAGCCTCGACACAAACACACGCGGAGAAAGCAAATTAGGCAGGAACTAATTGGTAGATGGCGATTTGGAAGATGTTTACAGCGTTGAGGAACTGGAAATGCTCCCTGAGTAACAGCTAGCTTAAATAGTGCTAAAGCACCGTGACGGAGGGCTCCCGGAGAGCAAGTTTTAAGGAGCGTTGTCGATGACACTCAGACATCCTAAAGTGATTCTGTTTGACTCGAGGACACACGGAGGTAAATAAGATCAAAAACTTCCAATGAGAAGTAACATCCAATTAGAATGGCTCTCAGGACGGGACAGTGATGAAGCTGCCGGTGACAATCACACCCTTGTAAAGCGCAGCGACACAATGCATGATTAAAAAGAGGGTCGTTATCTGGGAAGAGCGATCACGAATGCAATCAATCTACTTCAAGGCTCCCCGCCGCAGCCCCGTGTCACAGCCAGTGTCAACGCCGGGCTGGAAGATTCAAAAGTCTGCGGCTTCCTCTCAGACGCGTGGAGTCCTTTCATCAGGTCCCCGAGTCAATAAAGAAAGGAAAGTGCGAGGAAATTGGATGCAGGCGAGTGCTTCAGACTGTGTCCTGATTACAGAGGAGAGGAACAATGCTCAGGATTTCTGGAGACGGCATCAGAAACAGCGTTTCAATCAGAATCCAGAAACTTGGTGTGACAATATTCAGATCACCACTGATTGGAAGTGCTTCTCCAGCCATGATGAAACGCTCCCACACCAACTCATCTCCATAATATTTTGACTGTGTTTACATGTGACATTGAAATGGAATTATTTGATGATGTAAGTCTAGACTTCTGCCTGATGCCTGGTATAGAGAGGAGGGGCTAGGCTGCCAGTAAAGATCAATCCCATTCCCAACGGATCAATAAGGCACTGGGCCTTTTCA
This sequence comes from Takifugu flavidus, assembly GCF_003711565.1. Classification (NCBI taxonomy): domain Eukaryota; kingdom Metazoa; phylum Chordata; class Actinopteri; order Tetraodontiformes; family Tetraodontidae; genus Takifugu; species Takifugu flavidus. The sequence continues at coordinate 6,931,403 of NC_079532.1, forward strand.
GGTGCTCCAGAACCACGATGTAGGCTTTGGAATCACCCTGAGGGGGTGTGTGCGGACCGGCAGCCAGTGTCCAAGTGTGTATTCCTGCTGGGATACACATGTGGACAGCAAAAGATGGATGTATGGGTAAAGGTTGGGACACCAGGGCGCCGTGGAAGCGAACAAACCGAAGCGGTTCCGAACAATGTCGGCGAGTCTGGTCCGATTGTAATGAAACACCTGCAACAGCGTGTTTATGTGACCTTAACGTCTGCGCAGCCAATGAGCTGGAACATCACCTGAGAAAACCCCAACGGAACACCAGCCCCCCAGGTTTTAATGATTCTCCCTGAAGTTGGTCCAAGAGGGAAAAAAAAAAAACCCAAAAATTATTCCGCAAACATATTGAGCCCCTCCAGAACCGCATTTATTAGCCGTCACTTCAGAAATATTTGGACGTAAAGAGCGGCGTGTGGGCACTCGTACTGCACCAAACGTGCAAACGGATGTGAGACTGGGCTGGAGGGGGGAGGGGGGGGGGTGCTAATGGTATGCATGCGTGGTGGCGGCAAGAATTCACACTTCCATGGGAACCATAAGTAGGCCACGTATGTGATGTCACCGATTCGGTGTCCCTGTTCCGTAACGCTCGGGCTCCTATAGTTAATGGGTCTAATAACGCCATCACTTATTCTCATTTATTCTCATTTCTAAGAAACCTGGAGGGAACCGCGGGGCGACCAGCCTCCCCCAGCAGATAATTCCTGAGCTGATTTATTGTACGATGCTGTAATAAACTTAATGTCACAGATGCTCAAAGTCCTGCGCAACGAGGCTACGAGTGAAAATAAAGAGTGGATGTTTTTAGGGGACTTTGATCCCAGCGAGGTTTACAGGCGGCAGCAGGGCGGTCGTCTGTCCTGGCTCGCCTGCACAAACAGGTCACTTGTGGCCATATTTCAGGAAAGATGCTCCTGCCAGACTGAAATGACAGCTGCTCTGGCTCCCCTGCACAGGGTGAGCTGTTTGAGGGCTAATGGAGCCAGAGCAAAGACGTGAGGTGAAGGAGGAGGAGGAGGAGGAGGAGGAGGAGCGGCGTCATGTCGGGCTTGAAGCCTGACGACAGCCTCTCCATTCCAAGAACCCGCCGCCACTTCGAGCAGCACAATTGAAAAAGGAAGCCGTTTTCACGGAGAGGGATCCCGGAGCTACCGTCTGGCCTTGAAACCCAACGCTACGCCCGGTGGCAGCGGCAGGAGCAGGATCGCTGCGCCCATCAGCCCCCGTGTCTTCAAACATCTCAAAGACTTGGACGCCACTGATCGGTAGATAAGGCAACGTTACACCAGCACGCCTCCTCAGCCAGACGCCATCTGAGCGAGGCTAAACGTTGGCCACCGCAGCGGGTTCGCCGCTCAACTTTAGCACCTTCTTCCTTTGTTCTTATCTGCCGAGTTGGCCGGCAATTAGGTTCATTTATACCACAGCGGCCACTTGGCAAGGAGCGGCGCTCCATGCGGAGCTGCCGTAGCACTAGCATCGGCCCAAATGGAAGGCAGGAAGGAAGAGGGTGGGGGTGTCGGCGGAGGGCATCTGCTCAACATTTACCTAGTGTTTTATAATTAGATGTGCACAACTGCTGGGGAGCAAAGCGTCTGTTCAGCCGCGACGGTCTGATAACAATTCCGACTCAAACGGGAGGGGGGGGACGGCTGAGGATCGAAATAATTAGAGAAGAAAAATACGGACGTAAAAAATAAGTCGGCGCCCTCGGAATACGCAGATGATTCAGTAGCGGGAAGTCGGTGGCGACAAATGCTAATTGGTTCCAAGCAGCAGCGGGACAACATGTTAAAAAGGCTCCTCACACCTGACGCCTCTGGTTTCCTCTTCCGTTTCGCACCATTAATCCTCCTTCGGAACGCCGGGAAGACGGGAAGCAGCAGGAAGACGGCGGTGAGGATAGACTGAGGTGCTTTTCCACAATCATGGAGCCCAAAAGCCGCAGCGCTGGTGAGCAGAACACAAATACCCACAAGTCCTTGCAGGCAGACTCCACAGTCAACTCAAACAAAATGAACTCTCCGGTTTCCCTGGTGACTTTCAGCGCTCAGGTGGTTGAAGCGGTTTCTCCTCCAGCCCCTGGCTGCTCTCCCTCTGCCCGCTCTTTCCTATTGATTATGTCACAAACAGTGTTAAAATACAAGCGGCGTCTGAAAAGAGACATTCTTGTATCGATTCCTGTTTTGTTGGGCGATTCCCTCAGGCACACGCTTAAGGAAAACGCTTCCTCTTTCACGAAACCCTGGCGACTCTTTATTTCCTTCCTGGTTTGGAGTCAGTGTGTGTAATGACAGCAGCTGCTCTCTCTGGGTCACGTGACGTGGACCAACGGTACCCTTTACAAGCAGCAGCCTGGGAGATCCGTTATTAAAAGCTGCTTTCAGCGCGTTCCAGGTAACTCTGAAGCGATTCCCGCAGGATGTGTTGGAGCTGAAGGTCTCCAGAGGGAGAGAAGACACTGGACTGATCTCCATCTCCCCGGAGATTAACACTCCTCCTCCTCCTCTTCCCCCTGTGAAGCTCATTAACAGTTGGAACGATCGGTGGGATTGTTCTAAATGTTCTTTTTGATTTTATTCTGGAATTATTGCCAGATATTTGGCGATTATCACCCATCAGCAAATTCACTTGGTCTCAGTGAATAATTCTAAGCTATTGTAATCTAATCAGGAGCAACACATTCCACCCAGCGAGTCCTCGCTGGATCCTCGGGGTGTTAGAAGGCAGGTGGCTCCCGCCCCGGCGTGCCAGTCCGCCTGCTAGCGCTGCGACTGCGAGGGAGGAGGCCTGACGGTGAGAAGATCTGCGCTGTGTAGGAGGTGCTGGTTCGACTGCAGCGCTGCGGGGGAGAACACGCCGTCGCTCTCCCAAACCACACAAAAGAGTGCGTCTGCGTTCTGCTGTGAACTTCTGCCTGCTGCTGTTTCCCAACAGCGTGGAGTTTTGTAAAAATAGCCCCGCTCCCCTCGCTCACGCCCGCTCCTGCATTTCCAAACGCTGCGCTCGGAAATTGAATATCCCGAGTCAATGAATCCCCGGACACCCTTACTGGGTTACATTTGAACCGCGGCGTGCACTCGAACGCACCCTGCATTGACGAGTCATTGATTTCATCAGAGAGAAAGTGGCGAGTTTGGAAAAGGAAAAAAAATAAAGGGGGGGGGGGACACATGATGAGACGCCGTCGAACCGTGAAGCAAAGAGACCCTCAAACTCAATTAACAAAGGCAACTTTGTAATCGCGCCGCCATCGGCGCCTGAGCCCCCGCCGTCGTATCTGCAGGTTCCATTCACGGAGCTTCTTATCGCTTCCCTCCCCCCGGGGGCCACGCCAGCTGTGGAGGTGGGAGCGCGTGTCACCTCCCCATCAAACAACCTGTCAGGCCGGGCTTATCGCGGCAGCCACAGGGGGCGCCCGCTGACCTGCGGAGTGACACCCAGAATGGCCTGCTCAGGGGGCTGTGGGTCACCCCCCGACACCCTGAGGCCCCCCCCCCTCCCTATCCTCTGTAGACATCACACTCACAAAAATCTGTCAGAACCAGTCCACACCTTCTGAGGAAACTACGTTAAAGTATGAAAGGAGAAAAAGAGAGAAAAAAATAGCCTCCATAGAGTGGGGGGGGGCTTTATCATCTATAGATCACACAGGCAGCCGGGGCCCCGACACCATCCTATTTCTCCAAATGTCAGTGGTGATGTTGGCGCTGATAACTTGGTGGTGACTGGTGGTGAAAGTGGCCTGTGAACACACTGAATCACCCAGATAAGAGAAGGCAGCCGTGTTCCGTCGGTGAAGGGAGAAGTCTTTGTCATCTCCGGTCAGCATCGACCGAAAGAGCCGTAAAATTAAAGCGAGGCGGGGAGGCGGGCGGCGAGGAAGGCCAGGCTAAATAAGAACTGGAAATCCAACAAAAGCCAGCGCCACCCGAGGAAGCCGCTGCATACGGTCTGAGAAAATGAATAAACGGGTTTTTAGGGACATCTAATTTTTCACGCTCTGCAGGAATGAATGCGAACGAGCGTGAATGTATTCCTAAATTAAATTCCTCCCTTCCCAGCACACACACGCTAATTAGGAGCAGAGGGGAAGATGCATTCTCGGCAATAAATGGCAATAAATTAATGAGGTCCTTCCCGTCTGTTTAAACCCAGATCATGGGCTGAGAGGCGCGGTGGACGCAGATGCGCGGCCCCCCGTGTTTGTCCCAGAGCTCTTTGTTTTGGGCGGTGTTTGTACTGAAAAGCCCAAGCTGTCACGTCTGTTTGCACTTAACACGCGAAACACTCGTCCCCGCGCACACAAACATGAGCCGGCGCGGAATCACTTAACGGTCCGAAGACGCCCTGAAAGTTGCCATAAATTTAGAAGTCGAGCAGGCACATTTAGACGAAATGTGGCTAATTGAATCTCTCATAAACGGCAATTTACATGCACACGCATGCGCACGAGTCTAGTGGCATTCACGCACACGTTGACTTGGATGATATACTGTCATAGACATGAGAACAGTGATTCGAGTGGTTACATCACTGTCACAGTATCGTCAATTACAAATGCTAATAATTAGCACGTGAATCAAACCAGAGCGGCGTGCGGGACAAACTCCGTGCGCCCGTTCTAAGCTATCACCTGAGTGCCACGCCGTCACGATTCTTCAACATTTTACGCACGCATGCACACACGAGTCATCTGCTACTAGATCCAGTTCAGTAAATACACACTTCCTGCTTCACTGAGCATTCCAAACGGTTCTCCTTTGCCCCTCCGGTCTGATTCCAGTCGTTGACCTTTGACCTTGCCGAGCACGTGAAGGTAAAAGCAAACATGTGACCCAAGTGCGGACGCCCCCCCACCGTAGTTGCTTCCTAACAAATTCAGCCCTGATGAGATCAGCGTGCAGTGGTTCACGTGCACGCTCCTCCGGCTTTAGTCCCGAGTGAGAGGAAAAGAATCGACAGTCGGAAGCACAAACCTGGAGATAAAACTCATTTTGAAGAGCCGCGTTCATGCTGGGCTGGAGAGGCCGTGCAGAGACGAGGGGGGGGTCTGGAGACTTGATATGTGGCTGAAAAGGTCAGCTGGGTTCTTACCGAGATAAGAAACAGATGAAAAGGAAAAGGTCAATTCATCAGCTTCCTCTTAAATCCCCCCCCTCCCCTCTGCCTCTCCACGCTTGAGATTTATTGGGCGGACTGATAAAAATCGGACGACTTCCTGGTCCTCGGCATGAATGTGGCCCCGTCTGGATGAAGGAATCCCGCGTCAACAGGTGGAAACATCAGCTTTGTCTCCTGCATTTCCCATTTAAATCAAGTGTCTTCCCAAACACAAGACAACCGCTCACAAAATCAAGGAAATCTTTGGAATTTCGGTCAGTGTGAGGCTGCGGTTATGCAACAATTCAATCACATCGAGGCTGGGGGGGGTCTGATCCTCTGGTAAGAGCCAACATGGGGGAAAAATGCCGTCTCAGCATATTTCAGATCTCACAGACGGGCTGCAGAGATGCTCGCAGGCTTTTATTTGTGCTGGACGACAAATCAGAATGAAGGAGAAAAAAGGGGGGGGCACTGAAAGCGATGACAGAGTGTGGCAGGTTCAGAAATATGGCCCTTTTTATTATTAATGCATGTGCAGCCCTCCATTTGAGCAAATGTGGAGCTTTGCATAGCCGTGAATCAAGCAGCCTGTTTTATTTTCCCTTCTTCAATTAGTTTTAGTGGTTGGAGGACAAAAGGAGAAAAAAAGCCCATAATTGGACAAATGATGGATGCAGCCAAGAGAAGCCGCGGTGGATTATGAAACCACAAGGAATCTGTAATTATCAGAACTTTGGAACTTTTCAAGGCTTAAATACTCTCAACAATGATATTGACGTATTAACTAACTTAATTGGGGGAAATAACCAGAACCGGTTTGGATTCCACACAGATAAGAAAATCAATATCAATTATCTGTAATTATCTTCCTTTTGTGCGAGCAGTCTCTCGTTAAACTGCCTGAGCCGAACGCGACTCCTCCGTCTGCAGCTCTGGAGACTAAAACGCAAAGC